>NC_141685.1:258008320-260408320 GCF_964263255.1 Lissotriton vulgaris
ACAATTTGTTATTTAGCCACTTGGCAGAGAATCAAGTATCCTACTTCTACCTGTTGGTTTACAAAACAGAATTATGTACCTTTGGTTTTTAGTCCACTTGGGCAATCAGAGTAGACACACAACAGCTCATGGATAGGATGTTTTATCCCATGATGAAAATTTTGATATTCATGTATGTATATCCACTTGGACAATTAGTATTTACAGCACAAACCAATTAGAGCATGTCAGTATAAATATCCACCTCATATTGGCAGTCAGCAATGGATTTATACAGAAGGTCACACTTACATCACGAGGTGCCGTCATAATTTAGCCACTAGGCATATATGTAGATGTTTACACACAGCATGAGAAAATTCAGAATATGCCATCATTTTGTGAGTAACAGTGATTGATAACTGTGTATAATGTTATTATTTACTTTGGCACACTGCTATTTCATCCATGCCAAGATGGCCACCACTATGATTATCATGTATGTCCCTCTTCTATGTTCATGATCGGACTATTGATCACATGTGCACTTTGGGTAAAACTTTATTTAATTGTTTGTTTCCATACACGAGTTACCCGTGAGCAAGGCGAGAGTTATCGCCGAAACGCGTTGGGTTTTTCATTCCATACTTGCCGTGTATTGTATGCTGGAACTGCAAATGGAGAATTAAATCTTTTTGAGCACACGCACGTTTTCATGGTCTCTTTGAACTAACTGGTTGGAGTGCATTTGCACAGCACAGCGGCTGCTGTGCTTGGTGGACAACAATATATACAGGGCGACCTCCGCCCCTGGATTGCACCGCAGTTTTTAAGGTCCCGGTGTAAACGGAGGAAGTGGTCGTTTCATATATATATATATATATATATATATATAATACATGATAAAGAATAGGAAACATAATAGAAACCTCAAAAAACTATTCCTACATAGGAAAGCGTGGTAAAGAGAAAAAACTACTTGTAACACATTAGTGTCATTATGTTAGTCCAAATTACAGCCAATCAGGCGTCAGCACCCTAGAACCTTCTCCTCAGAAGCTCAAGCCCTCAGATTTTCTACTGCACGTCGTGTGAAGGGAGTCTCCCTGAGCTCTGCTCAGTTTTCACCTCTACTCATCTATTTCCAGTGTTTTCCATAACATGTCAAGTAAGAAGTCTTTATTTAGACCTTGCTCTTCTTGTGGGAAGCTGCGCCTTTTTGAAACGGACCCCCACCAGAAGTGTATATACTGTTTATACCCTGATCATGAGGCTAGCAGCTGCAAGTTTTGTAGAACTTTTTCTACAAAGACTCTGAAGGACAGAGAAGGCCGCCTTCTCCTTTGGCTTCAACGTCTAAAAGACAAGGATTCAGCCCTGTCAGACGCAGAAAGTTTTCATTCTGGACTTTCTTCAGCAGCATCCAAGCGTGGTAGTTTACAGGATGTTCCATCTCCTTTCCTCAAGAAGATGAAGTTGGCCTTGCCTCTAGCTTCTGTGGCGTCTTCTGCCACCCCTACCACCTTTATGCCCAAGAGACCTGGCTATCAGGCGTCTTCTGCTGCCTCTCGAGGTCTTTCCACGCCTCTCAAAGTTTCGCCGTCGACGAGAGCGTCGACGAGCGCTCCGACGATGAGAACGGCATTTGCTACATCCTCGACGACGACGCTGACTACTAACTCAGCTTTTTCTTCGTTGACGGCGGTCTCGTCGACAGCATCCACGTCGACTGGGGTTGCCTTGCTTTCCAAGCCAGTTCCGTCGACGATTCTCATTTCCTCGTCGACGAAGAAGAAAGAATCCTCGCCAACGAAAGTCTCCAAGAAGTCCTCGACGTCGTCGACGGCGACTCCGTCCACCAAGATCTCGTCGACGAAGATACCGTCGACCAAAGGCTCATTGATGAAGACATCGTCGACCAAAGCCTCGTCGACGAAGACTCCGTCGACGGAGGCTACACTGGCGTCGACGACCGTTCCGTCGACAATTGCTTCTTCGACGGCCTCGTCTACAGCTGATCGACCGTCGACAGTGGCCCCGACGACGATTCCGTCGACGGCCGTACCGTCAAGGATGATTTCTCCAAAACTATCTTCGTCGACGAGCAAGCCAGTATCGTCGGTGTTATCGACGACGGCACCGTCGACGGCGGCACCACTTTCCATTGCCTCGTTGCCGTTAGTGCCTTTGAAGACTTCAGAATCTTCTCATCGTCGCAACAAGGTTCCGTGTCACCAGCTCTCGGATCGAGAGCTGCAACCACCTTCTCCAATGTTTGCCACTACATCTGAGCCTGACACTGACTCAGAACAAGAAGGGGATACCTTTGGAGCGGCACAAAGTCCATCTGACTTAATAATTAAGTGTCAGGACTCGGATTCTGACGAAGGTGACGGTGATCAACAGTCTCAATCTGAGGAACAGCTGGCCCAAGTCCCTATGGCTACCATTCCTTTAACTCTGATCTCAAATCTCCAACATATGCTGGATGATTACAACCGCTGTTTCCCAGCTACGCCACAGAGTACACCAGCACCATCTCCGGCTACCGTGGCACTGTCTCCTCCTTTTAGGCCGCCTGTGTTAGCACCTACAACTTCGTCTCAGGTTCAGACGTCTATTAGGATCCATACAACAGTTTATCCACAGGATGCGGATGATGAGGCGGTCCCAGAGCGTGAGGACGGAGAAGTCCCAGACAATTCGGATGAAGCAGGCGACCCGGATATGGCGGACTGGGATGATTATCGGGCACAGACGTCCTCACCTCAGCCAGGGAACTCTGGAGATTCACCTCCTGTGGATATCGCCAGTTTCCATCTTTCAATGGATAAAGCAGCTCTGCCCTTTAAATTACCAAGATCACAACGTGAGGAGGACTGTTTCCTTTATGATTTTAAAGACAAACCTTATAAACAAACCCTCACGATTCCTATCATCGATTTTGTTTAGAAGGAAGGAATAAGCTCATGACTGCTCCAAACTACTTACCTGCACAGATACCGCGCTTTGAGAAAAAGTACAAGGCCCCGAATGGGTCTCCGGCTTGCCTGCTTTCTCACCCCAAACCAGACTCGGTAGTGACTCAGGCCGCACAGCGTCGAGCCCGGAACCCAGCGGCTCCTATCACGGCCCCTCCGGATAGAGAGGGTCGACGTCTGGATGCTATTGGCCGCAAGTTCTCAACGATGGCTTCCACATCTGTCCGGGCAGCCCATGCCTTAGCCATCTTGGGACGCTATGACAGACAAATGTGGTCAGACATTTCAGATCTCATAGAACTCATACCTGATGCTTCCAAGGCTGACGCTCTACAGATCCTTCAAGATGGACAGAGAACGTCAGAAGAAATGATCGACTGCACAGTCGATGTGGCTAACACAGGATTCCGTCTGCTTGCAAGTGCGGCTGCACTCCGACGACAAGGTTGGCTAAAGTCCACATCCTTCCGGCAGGAAGTCCAATCCAGAATACTGACATGCCCTATGATGGGGAATCACTATTCAGATCCCATATTGATGACGCCCTGGAGTCCATTAAGAAAGACACCAAAAGTCTTTGTGCACGTTACAATTTCGGAAGCAGTCCTTTCGAGGTGCGGGGGGACGCAGCACTTTTTCCAACGTTCGAGGTGGGCAGCAATACCGCTCATACAATAAGAGCGGCCAACGTTACACGCCCAATCAGCAATCTCGCCAGCAGTCCTCCATCCCTTACAGAGGAAAGTCCTCTTACCGGGGCTCCAACTCTAAACGCCAATGACTTTTCCCACCATAAAATGTTGGAGGTCGAATCTCTATGTTTTATTTTCAGTGGTCCTCGATCACCTCGGATCGCTACGTTTTGGACATTGTACAACGGGGTCATACCCTAGAGTTTGTAGAGATTCCTCCTTGTACTCCACCTCGTGGCCCGCCTCCTCCACACCTCGAGGAGCTTTTCCATCAAGTTCGTCTTCTTGTGTTAAAAGGTGCAGTCGAAGTGGTCCCGAAACATCCAAGAGGAGAGGGGTTTTACTCTCGATTCTTCCTCATACTCAAGAAGACCGGAGATTGGCGACCCATTCTGGATCTGAGGGCTCTCAACCAGTTCCTAAAGTCCCAATCATTCCGCATGCTGACGTTACAGGAAATCCTTCGTCTTCTATCATGACCACCATATACCTTCAAGACGCATACTTTCATGTCCCTATTATCCAACAACATCGCCAGTACCTGCGTTTCACGGTGGGACCAATGCACTTTCAGTTCAAAGTTCTTCTCTTCGGGCTGCGACCAGTGTGTTTTCACGAAGGTACTGGCCCCTGTGGTGGCTCACCTGCGTCTCCAAGGCGTTCAAATCTTTCCATATTTGGACGATTGCCTTCTAAAGTCTCAATCCCACCACCAGCTACATCAGGACATTCGCCTTTGCCAGCAGGTGTTTCAGTCACTGGGGTTGACCATCAACGTTGAAAAGTCACAGTTTGCACCTCTGCAGACCAGATCCTTCTTAGGAGCGATCCTAGATACGAAGCTCTCAAGAGAATTCGTCTCCAACGAGCGACGTCACAAAATCCTTCGTCTGGTCTCCCACATTCGAAGAAAACAGTCTGTTTCTGTTCGAACGTTAAAGTCATTCTTGGGAAAGGCTTCATCTTGCATCGCACTGATCCCAAATTGCAGGTTGCGCGCCCGTCCCATTCAGGAAGAACTGGACTTACAGTGGCGTCAGGTCTCCGGGTCCTTCAACGACCTTGTCGCAGTGACAACCCGCATGAGGAAGAGCTTGCTTTGGTGGGCACAACCTACAAATCTGGAAATGGGAACGTCCCTTCTCGTTCACGCACCAGATCTCACGCTGACGACAGACGCCTCTCTGGAGGGGTGGGGCGCTCATCTCCAGGGCCTATCCATCAAGGGCAAATGGACTCCGCCCCAGCGCAAGTGGCATATCAACAGGCTGGAGTTAATGGCGATCTTCCTAGCACTCTAGTCATTCCTCCCAGTAGTTCATGGGGAGTCAGTGCTGATCCAAACGGACAATACCACCAGTATGCACTACGTGAACAAACAGGGAGGAACCAAGTCTCCTCATCTGTCTCACTTGGCCCAGTCGATCTGGGATTGGGCTCTCTGCCACCAGATCACCTTGACAGCCGTCCACCTTCCGGGCGTGTCCAACATGTTGGCGGACTTTCTGAGCAGGTCCACTTCCTCAACGCACGAATGGGAACTGCACCAGCCGACTCTAGATCTTGTTTTTCACCAGTGGGGTCACCCAGATCTAGACCTCTTTGCAACACCGGAGAATCGGAAATGCCCGTCTTATGCAAGTTGGCATCCCCACCCCGGGTCGTGCGGAAATGCCCTTTTGATAGACTGATGCTATCTATTCGCTTACGCTTTTCCGTCGATTCCATTAATACAGCGGGTGCTGTGGAGGATGTGGAGACAGCCTTGCCACATCCTGTTGATCGCACCTCGTTGGCCAGGCAGGCATGGTTTTCAGAACTGCTTCTGTTGTCCCAATGCGAGCCCATTCCTCTGCGCCCTCGTCCAGACCTACTATCAATGGACAGAGGCCTAGTGTGCCATCCGGACCCCTCCACACTACAATTGTGGGCATGGAACCTGAGTACCTTGAATTCGCAGATTTGAACTTATCTCAGGAATGCAGAGACATCCTGGCTCAAGCTAGGGCTCCGTCTACCATCAAGACTTATAAACTCAAGTGGAAGAGATTCTGCCATTGGTGTGTTTCAGCCAATGTCCATCCCATCCATTCCACTCCAAAGCAGCTTCTTCCATTCTTCTTAAGCCTTGCTCAGTCAGGACTCTCTCATTCTACCCTGAGAGTTTTCTTAGCTGCTATATCTCACTTCAGATACGATGGCTCTTCTTCCCTCTGCTCGTCCAGAATCATACGACAATTCTTCAAAGGACTTTTCCGCAAGTTCCCACCTGTTCGGCGCCCTCCTCCATCTTGGCACCTCAATGTTGTACTATCCCAACTTATGAAGTCACCATTTGAACCTATCCATAAAACGGATATCAAATTCCTCACCTGGAAGGTTGCGCTTCTTTTGGCTTTGACCTCATCTCGTCGCGTGAGCGACCTGCACGCTTTCACTATCAAGCACGCTTTCACTATCAAGGCCTAACGGAGTGGCGCTCCGCACTAACCCCTCTTTCCTACCTAAAGTACCGACAGACTTTCATTTGAATGAGCCTGTGTTCCTGAGAACTTTCTTTCTGGACCCAAAGTCTCAGGCGGAGCAGCGCTTGCATTCTTTTGACATCAAATGATGCCTTAAATTTTACATTGCCAGAACTGCCTCCTTCCGCAAGTCCGACCAGCTGTTCATTGCCTACGGACGACTGCGTAAGGGACATCCAGTTTCCAAGCCAACTATTTCTCGATGGCTTTCCTCAGCCATCGCCTTCTGCCACCTACAAGCTGGTAAACCATTGCAGTCTTCAGTGAGGGCTCATTCTACGAGGGCGATGTCTCCATCCACCACCTTGTTTGCTGGTGTGCCTCTTCATCAGATTTGCCGTGCAGCGACATGGTCCAGCAGGCACACTTTCACCAAGCATTACTGTTTGGATGCCATCAATGAAGTGGATACCGCAGTGGGACAGGCTGTGCTTCGCCATCTGTTTCATTAAGGTGAGTCTCTGTTCCCCCCTCCTTGATGTTTTACTGTGATTGCTATGATGTGTCACATGACTGTATTATCCTGGTACTGTCTTTGTTTTCTTCCATATATTTACCTAGCAATCTCAGTTTTCGGAGGTTACTGCTTTCTATTCTATTCAAGCATGTGAATCTAAGAAAGACACCCCTAATACTGGAGAAGAACAATTGTTACTTACCTGTAAACAGGTGGTTCTCCAGTACTGGTGTCTTTCATAGATTCACATGCGACCCACCCTCCTCCACTCAGAGGCTCTCTTCTCCTCATGCGCTCTTTGTTACTTGTGCTACGAAAATCTGAGGGCTTGAGCTTCTGAGGAGAAGATTCTAGAGGGTGCTGACGCCTGATTGGCTGTAATTTGGACTAACATAATGACACTAATGTGTTACAAGTAGTTTTTTCTCTTTACCATGCTTTCCTATGTAGGAATAGTTTTTTGAGGTTTCTATTATGTTTCCTATTCTTTATCATGTATTATAGGTATATATATATTATATATATTTATATATATTTAGCATTATTGCTATTTTATTTACCGTGGGACTCCCACTTCGACGACAAGGAATATTCATGCATGTGAATCTATGAAAGACACCAATACTGGAGAACCACCTGTTTACAGGTAAGTAACAATTGTTCTTATAGATGTTACCCCCACCCCTTCCATCACATGTAGTAGACCCAGCTGCGGCGTACGAGGGAGTTCCCACCCCAGGACCTCGGACATACAATCCCACACCCCCTTCCAGAACCTAACCAAAGTGCTACAACTCCATACCGTGTGTAACAGTGTCCCCACTTCCTGGCCACAGCGGAGACAGTCAGGGGCCGCAATCGGACCCGCCCACCACAATCTCTCGCTGGTAAAGTATACCCTATGCAGGTACTTGAATTGGATGACCTGCAGGCGTATCGCTATGGCTGCACCTCTGGGGGTCGCCAACGCCTCCCGCCAATCTTCGTCCTTCAATTCCTATCTCTTTTTCCCAAGACTCACGTAATTTCTGCAGTGTCGAGGAACAGTGTGTAGTTAATGTCTGGTATATGCGGGATATTTTGTGTCCCCCAGATCGCCCATAAACACCTTCGCCTCCAGTGGGCTAAATTCAGGGAGAGAATCAAGGCCCTCCAAGCTCGCTGCAAGGGCATGGCGGAACTGAAGGTATCTAAAAAATTGAGTTCAAGGCATTCCATATTCCTCACTCAGCTCCCGAAAAGACCTAAGCGTAGTCCCCGACATCACTTTCCCTAGTGTCAAAATTCCAATGTTGTCCCTTCCCCGGAAACCCTGAAGAGTCGCCAGGCCAGGTAAACGTCCATTATGCTACAGGGGGTTCTCCTTAGTCAAGTTGTTCCACCATCCCATGCGGCGCAGGGCCTGCCTCCAAATTTGGAAGACTACTTGAGTGGCCGGTGGCAACATCTTCCGCAACTGCGCTGAATATAAAATCGTATGCAGAGTGTTGGACCCCATAAGGTAGCTCTCCAGGGCATATGCCGGGTCTCCCCTATCCCCATACCACCATTCATTCAGGACTAGAAGATGAGAGGCCTGGTAATAAGAAAGGATATCAGACGTCGCCAAACCGCCACAATACGTCGACAAAAGGCAAGTGAGCAGCGGTACCTGGACCGCGCCTCCCGCCCAAAGGAATTGTCCCAGCGCGGAGTCTACTTGTCAGAACCAGTGGGGTGAGATAGGATAAGCGTGGTTCTATAGTTGGTATAGCAGCCGAGGGGGGGCCACCATTTTAAAAAAGGCAGATCTACCATAAATGGTGAGGGACATGCGGGACCACGTCTTAAGATCTGTCCGAACCCGGTCCCAAACCGGCGCTAGGTTCCACTCCCAGGAGACCGTGGGGACCTCAGACAAAAACACCCCCAAATATTTAATGCCCCCAACCGCTACCTGGAGTGCTGATGCCCAGTCCCCCTCCCCTGAACGCTCCCCTAATACCCAGAGGGTCGACTTACGAGGATTCATGTATAACCTAGAGGTTTCGCCAAATATTTGCATGATCTGCAGTAGGCGTGGCCCGACCTATTCAGATTCGTGAGAAAAAACAGGACAGCGTCTGCGTACAGTGCTATCCTATCAGACGATCCTTGCTCCCATTCAAATCTTCGCATCTGCGCATCAATGCGAACCCACGCCAGCAGCGGCTCCATATGTCTTCAATGTTTTAACTGGGCTGAAGGTCAAGAATACAAGCATTTTGTTGAATATTTATATTTATGTTTTCATGTTTGTCACCTTTGTTGCAGTCCTTCATTGCAATTTTATTTTTATTGATAAATTGCAGGAATGGCAGCGTTACAGAAGTTAAGGACCATTGACAAACAGGAGACCTGTGGGGTAAGAATTTACTGCAGTTAAATAGAAAATTCAGGAGCAAGCATTGTTTTATTATGTATTGATTACATAAACTCAGTTATAATTCACATTAAGTAGTGATGTTGATTTAACAATGTATTGTTGTAGATGTCAGCTTCTTTTATGTCTTTGCTTTAGCTATTTAGTAAAGCTGCGGGGCTAAGAAGAACACACAAGATATAAAGCTGTGAAGAGCAATTTAAACTAGCACATAGCCTCCAACTGGGCTATATATTAAAATGGATAATTGGCCTGCTTCGTATCAATTGACGTGCTAATATTACTAACCACTAGTAACAAATATGTTTATTAAGTGCCTAAAGTTTGAGGAACTGGAGTTATCTGAATTGTTGGGTTGGAAACATTTATGTGAGATTTTATGTCAGGACCGGAGGCGAGGATTATGCTCAACTCTCTATGCTGTATTTAACATAGGATCCATCATTATAAATAGCTTTCTTTAACTTTCCACATTAAAGTGAAGAACTAACAGTCCCATGAATCCTTAGGACTGTAGAAAAAATAACAACCAATGACAGAGTGACTATATTCCATAAGGCAGCCAGTCAGGATCCTGTTGAGCTTGTAACAGTCCTGTCTTGAGTCTGATCCCCCTCTTTCTTTGCTGCTAGCAGCCAGCAGTTTTTTTAAATGTTTTTTTTATTAAGTGTTTTTAATGGCACATAGCACATACATCATCTGAGAATACAGTGCAATGACATTCAGCTAGATACAAAACAAACAGAAAAAGAAATAGCAGAACCATATCCTATAATAGGACACAATAAACTCAGGTACTCCCTTGTGATCGGTGTTCAATATACATGTCTACATCTCAGTCGTAACATTATCATATACATGCAGCGTCCAAGTACATTACAGCTCTAGGTGGATCCCTCTCCGCAAGAAACTACCCACTGACCTGTTCACACTGAGCCAGTAAATATTCCCGCAGAGGAGCCCAAAAGCACTAGGTCTTGAGGACGCCGGTAACTCCTTGGAGTACAGTTCCAGCTGCTCACGGCAGTACACCTTGTCCTTGAGCCACAAAGCAGCTTTCGGGCACAATCGACTATCCCACGTAGACAGCACCAGCCTCTTTGCCAACACCATAGCCACCCTTACAAATCTTCCCACTGCCGCTTTTAAACTGGGCACATAACACAGTAAACACTCTATTGGATTGCAGGTAACCACTCGGCCAGTCATGGCTTGTATAAGAGTGACTGAATGCTGTGATGGGGCCTCTTTCTTCAGCTACTGACAGAGCAGAGTGTCCCTCTATAAGCAGTGCTGGAGCGTACAAGATTAGTTTTTGGGCCCGTCTCCGAATCTCCTGCCACGCCAAAACAGTGGTATCTATCGTGTTTATCTAAGACTTGGGCGTTTGCCTATTGGTATGTGTAATAATGTTTTTCAGTTGTGTAGGATACACTTCCGACTCTTTCACAGCCACATGCGGGATGAAGCCATGAGCCCTAAACAAAAAATACACCATGGAGCCTGCCCTAATAGGTAGTATACATAGAAATCCGGAGCATTAAATCCCCCTTTTTCAAATGTCATTGTCAAAATACTCCAGATAATCCTTGGCTACTTATTTCCCCACACTAACCTCAGCAGCTGGGTCTGGACTGTTTTAAAAAAATGTTTTGTCAGTTTGACAGGGATATTTGCAAAACAAGTACAAAAACCTGGGAAGAATAATCATCTTTATTACTGCTATGCGGTCTGCTCAGGACATAGGCAAATAAACCCAATGATCTATCTGCTGCACTAGCGCGGAATATGCACAACTGTAATTCTACCTGACAACAACCTCGGGGTCCTGATGAATCCATACCCCTAGATATTTAACTGGTTCTTCCGACCATACTAAGGGATATTCCACCTGGGGCGGGACTGTGAGGGGCGTCAAGAGGATAAGAACAGATTTCTCCCAATTTATTTGAAGGCCTGTAAAGAGACCAAATTTGATGTATTCGCGTTTAACCGGGGATAAAAAGCGTTGTGGATCGAGAACATAGAGGACCATGTCGTCCGCGTATAGGGAAATTACAACCGACCGATTGTTCAAATTTAATGCAGCCGCCCTATGTGTTTGTCGGATTTTGCATGCTAGTGGTTCCAAAACGATAGCAAAATGGAAGGGGGACAGATGGCAGCCTTGCCTAGTACCACGCTCGATGGCATATGCCTCCGACGTGAGCCCACCCACCCTAACTCTCGTGTAAGCGTCGGTGTACAGGACCTGAATCCAGCGGACAAAGACGGGGGAATCCCATTCTATTTAGAATATACACCATGTACTTCCACTTTATAGAGTCCAATGCTTTTGCAGCGTCTAAAAGAACAGCCACAGACGACAGAGCAGGGTTGAGCATGTGGAACATGAAAAATGTTGTGCGTAAATTAAAGGAGGTAGAGCGCTCTGTGATAATTCCAGATTGATCCGATAGCATGAGGAGTGGCATCAGGGGCTGCAATATAGTGGCCAGAATCCTCGCCAGTATGTTCGCACCAGATTTATCAAAGATAGTGGGCGATAGGAGTCACACTGCGATGGAGGTTTATCTTTTTTCAACAAGGTGATGATTAACACCTGTCTCAGGGATGGGGGAGACAACCAGTTTCGTGGGCCTCTGCATACATTTCTAAAATATGCGGTATATGTATATCGGCATACGCCTTATAAAACTCCGCCGTCAGACCGTCCTGCCCCGGAGCCTTATTATTGGGCAGGGAGAGAATGGCCTCTTTCACATCTTCTTCCTCAATGGGCAGGCTCAGAAATTTTCTGTGAACGTCTGACAGCCATGCGCAAGCCGTATCATCCAAATACTCATTCATAGCGTACTCGGGCATGCCACCCCGGGTCGTATATATAGCTGAGTAGAAAGACCGGAATTGCTCTACAATACTGCATTGGGAATGATGGGCTTCACCAGAGTCATCAACTATATGATCAACCTGGGGATTATCAGTCCTGTCCCGTAGTCTATTAGTCAAGACCCTGCCCGGCCTGATACCCTCGCCATAGGCTCTAGCCTCAAATCGTTTAGATAAATATATCACTTCCTGAGATGCTAGTGAATTATATTCCTCTAAGTGTTCGTGTATTTGGGCCAGCGTCTCAGTGGAAGGTGTAGTATTGTATTGTGCCTCTGATGCTCCTAGCGGTTCCTCAAGTCTGTGTAGTTGTCCTCTGAGGTCTCAAAGGATTCCGCCGAGGTGCTAATACATACCCCCCTTATCGTCACCTTAAAGGAATCCCACAGGGTCGCCTGGCTATCAAGTGAACCCATATTTAATTCAAAGTACTGTGTAATGGCATTCCTAATCATCTCGGCATAAACCGGGTCTAGCTGTGCGTCCGCCCGAAAGCGCCAGGTGAATGGTCGGTGCAGGTTGGCGGGTATAGACATTTCAAGGACAATATGATTATGATCAGATAAGGTTCTCGGGAGTGTGTAAACCTTCTCCACCCGCCCATTCACCTCCTCACTAAGCAACCAGTTGTCCAACCTAGACCAACTGTTGAATGCAGGGGTGATGTGTGTGCCTTCCAGAACTCCCACATTACGCAGCCGCCAGGCATCTACCAAGCCCATCTCCACCATGACATCTCGTATGCACTGCGCAACTTTAACTGTACGCGTCCCAGCAGGATTAGATTTATCCACATGCAGATTAAGATGCGTATTGAGACCACCCCCATAAAGGAGCGCAGCCTCCGGCCAAGTGCGCAGGACATTAAATAACTGTAAAAAAGGCGCCGGTTCATCCACCACAGGACCGTATATGTTCACTATTGTCACCAGTACCATCCCCAGCTTACCGTGTACCATAGCCCAGCGGCCCTCTGTGTCTACGCAGGTCTGTATAGGTTTAAACGGGACACCCCTTTTGATGAGAATAAGACCCCCCCCCCCCCCGCGCGTAAGAGGAGGCCAATCGGTAGGACGCCCATCTGCGCGCCACTGCGCCCTCCGTGTATTTACTCAAGTAGGTCTCTTGAAAGAGAGCAATCTGCACCCCGTGCCTTTCCAACTGTGGCAATACTTGTCTCGTTTTCTTAGGTGTATTTAAACCTCCAACATTCCAAGTTATGCTCTTGTATAGTTCACCCTTCATCTATGACGGTAATCAGGACAGTGAGTGTTGCTGACTATTCTAAAGCTTGTAGACATATATGGAAGGCAAACCAATTCATCACTAAATCTCCAATAACAGTACCTTTGACTCAAAAACATTAAACCGACCCTCCCCCGACCCACTTCAGCATCCCCAATTTGCCAAAGACCTGCCCCATACGTAACTGTCATCCCAACAAATCCAATATAGAACATCGTATCAGGTGGGGAAGACCCATTGGGGCACGTAGCGGCACAGTCCACTCCCAGCTCTAATAGGGAGGGGGCCGCCGAAGTGTCAACCCTTTCCACCACTAGGGCCAACCCTGAAGTCATACAAAAAGTAACTTTGTGTAGTACAGCCACCGGAGAGACCGCATTCCTCCCAGCCATATAACGGAGCAGAGCACAACAACCCAACAGTTTAACCCTCATCACATATTATATATTACCAACTAGTAGAGTAAACTAGATTGCTCTGAGTAACGTTACCGACTGGTATAGTGAAAAAGAGATGTAGGTGTCCATAAAATACCGATTCGGTAAATATGAATCAGTAAAATACCGATTCTGTATTTACCGAATACATATTTACCGAATCGTAATTTACCAATACGTTATTTACCGAGTTCTTATTCACCGAATCGGTAAATAAGAAATCGGAAAAAATGCCCATCGAGATGTAGGAAAGGCCAAAAATACCGAATTCATTGAAAATTGGTATTTAAGAGTCGTATTTACCATGGACTGTAAGCAGGTGGTAACCATGTGCATGCTATAAAAAGGGCCCAAAATGCAACAGTGTTTGCAAAATGGCGGCACTCTATGTGATTGCGAGGAGGCGAAGGCTACAGGCTGCAGGTCTGAGGGTATGGCAAAGGGAGGAGCAGGTGTACAGGCAGAGGATCATTCTGTTTCAATTGACTGAGCCTGAGATACTCCAGAGGTACAGGCTGCACCCCACAACCATCATGGACCTAATAAGGGACCTCCACCCATACATGGATCACCCAACACCCAGGGCCCACGCCATCCCACCCCATGTCCAGGTGCTGTGTAGCAAACACCTGCTGGCCTCTGGGAGCTACCAGAGTGTGATAGCTGCAGTAGGAGATGTATCCGAGAGCTGTCTGTCCCGTTTTTTCAGGAAGTTCCTGGATGTGATGACGCAGAGAACGGGACATTACATCCAGTTCCCTGACACACCTGCGGAACTTGCTAAAACCAAAACAGACTTCTATGGACTGGCACACTTCCCGCATGTGATAGGCTGCATTGATGGCACCCACATTCCCCTATGCCCACCTGCAGCCACCGAACACATATACAGAAACCGTAAGTCTACGCACTCCATCAATGTGCAGGTGATATGCAATGCAGGGAACATCATCACCGACATAGTTGCAAAATTCTCAGGGAGCACGCACGACTCCTACATATTCCCGAACAGCGGAATATACATACGGCTACTTAATGGAGATTTTGGAGATGGATATCTGCTAGGTAAAAAAGTGTTACACACCCTGAAATGGATGTCAGCTAAATGTGCAATGTGAATGTAACTCATGTACCTCTCATTCTCTCCCAGGTGATATTGCATATGCCCTGCGTTCCTTTGTGCAGACACCGTACCTCAACCCAACCAACAGAGCAGAAAGGCGATACAATGTGGCACACAGGTCCACTCGCAACGTATTGGAGCGAACATTTGGACCCCTCAAGAGCAGGTTCTGTTGCCTCCACAAAAGTGGAGGTGCACGACAGTACACCCCCATCCTGTGTTGCAAGATAATAGTGACCTATGCCATTTTGCACAATCTTGCTACCAAGGAAGGCACAGAGGTGGAGTTGACACATCACGAGAACATAGATGACGACCAAGAACATGCAGAGCCCCAGGCAACAGGACCAGCAGCACTAGATGGTTCATTGAGACGGACAGAAATAACACGACGATATTTCTAGGTAATGTATGACACATACACAGGTATATTTCATGACAAGTGTAGTTTAATCAGCACTACATCATCATTGTCACATCTGAAGAGGATGCATGAATCTAAGTCAATGTCTCATAGGTCAGTGCTTGCGTCCACGCACTACATTGCGGGATTTTTGTGCCTGTCCTTCTGATTCCCTGCTGGTGCCTGACTCAGCATTGCCTGTGTTGGTGTTGAGCATCTGCTCCATCGCAGAGGTCACTCTTCCCATGCCCCATGTCAAGTCTGTGCAGTAGTGCACTATTGCATCCTGCATGGAAATAGAGCGTCTGCAAAGTAGTGCTGTATTAGTTGCAAACTATTCATGGCCTTTGTTTGTTGGCGCATATGCTGTTGTTTCCTGCCACGCTGTAGATGATCCCTGTCCAACTAATCCGACAGTACTCCCATGTATGTGGAGATGTCTGTGATCCCCTTTGCAATTTGCTCCAGACTCGATGCTATGTGGCCTATGCCCTTGTCCATGTTGGACATTTTGATGTTCATGGAGCGAACCTGCCTATGCATGGCTAGCAATGATTTGGCCTGCTGGCGCTGTACTTTCACCATTGTGCCCTACAGGCCACAGAATACGCTCTCCCCTTCCTGCCGCTCCCCACCCTCACGTGCCCTCCTGCCAAGGACACTGGTGCGCGCAGCGCCTGCTGCAATCGGTGGTCTTGGCCTGTCAGCCACTGGTGCACTCTTTTGGGGGACATCATCCTCATCCTCAGATTCAGAGGTCTGCAGGATCCTCTGCGGGGGCTCCGCATGCCTACTTTCCCCTCCAGGCATGGACCCCCTGGACATTGCTATGGGTGTGTTTGACAGGTCAGGAGATCCAAACAACAGAGGGGACAGTGGGACAGGTGTTGTGGGTCGGTCCGGAGATGAGGCCTCCTGGGTGGTGTTGTTGCCTCCATCAACAGTGCTGTGACAAGTTTTTCTCTTCTCTTTCTCCCCTCTCTTAGTTGCTGGTGCCCTCTCCTCCCTTGGTGGTGCTGAACTGCGTGACGACTCTCCTGTGGAATGAAATTGACATAGGGTCAATGTTGTTGTTCATCTGTGTGTAGTTCTTAATTAAATAGTCTGCACACCTTTGCACAGTGCACATTGCTTGTTTGGTGATGTGTGTGGCATGCCTTGCTGAGTCATGTGTTGTGTACTATGCATCTATGTATACATGACTACGTCTACCATGATGCATTGCTGCCACCAAGTCTGAGCTGTTATGCAGTGTGATGTTTGTACACAGTGGGATACGGGGTCAGGTTGATGGGGGTGAATAAGGGTACATGTCTCTTACCTTATTTCTTGGTAGCTTTTGCTCTGCTATCCAGGTCTCCTATCCCATGAATGCATTCTGGCTCCAGGGTGGTTTCCACTAGCTCCTCAATCGGTTTCAGCTTTGGTGCTTTGCTCCTACCACCTCCAGTCACACCAGCATCCTTTTTCTGGGCAGCAATCTTTTTCTTTGTCACAATGCGCAGGTCATACCACCTCTTTTTTATGTCCTCAATCTCCTGGTGGGTCACACCAATGGCATTGACTTCGGCCTGTATTGCAATCCAAATGTTCCTCTTCACAGTCTCTGCAACATGCAGAGACTGTCTCCCGAAAATTTGGCTGTAGTGGCTTACTATTTCTTCAACAGCCACCTGTAATTCCTCTGGGCTAAACTTGATCTTCCTTTTTCTCTCCCCACCATCCTTTTGGCCTTCATGTGTCTCCATTCTGTCACTCTGCTTGCCTGTGGATGCTCTGCTCCTCTCACCTCTGCAGAATTGTTTGTTCTGTTGGTTTGCACCTGCATTTTGTTTTTTTTTGTAACATCGTTTTTATTGCAGTACCAAAATAATTGCACAGACAACATATTGATGAATAGCCGAGTAACATAGCAGTAAGGCACATAATCAATCCGCCCCCCCTAACATGCTATTCACGTCTCCAGGTAGAAGACTGAGCAACAAATATAATGAGTCCATTTCCTGCTTCATTGTCCAATGTCCATAGCCATAAACACAGGAAGACGTGGACTGCTTTTAAATTTTCGCCCCTCCCCCACCCCCTAACAACCACCCCCTCAACTCCCCACACTCCCGAACACCCCCCCCCCCCGTGGCAGCGCTATAGTAGAATCCTAGAGAAAAATAAGGTCTGGTGTGTGCAAGGAGAAGTTAAACATTCGCTAATGGTGTGCTCCTAGGTGCGCTAATGGGGTCGGCCGCTTCAGAGTCCGCATCCTCTCCTTCCTCCTCATCATTATCATCCCGGAGTGCCTGTACCATCATTTTTTCCCATGCTGTTGCCCTCTCCGTGGCTTTCTCATCATCAGTCCTCCTAGCCATCTGGTATCGTAAAGTGCTGTCACAGGCTGCCCACCTCAGACATTCACCATACCAGCGCTTGTATGTGGGCCCCACTTTCGATTTCCAATTCCTGGTTATTTCCCTCTTCGCCAATATCAGCCCCATATCTATGAATCTGCTGGTGGTCTTATTTTTGGATGTGTGTGGAAACCAGTGCAGCACCCCCACTGCTTTGGTGTACTGTATCTCCCTATCCATGGCGTTATTTAAAGCCCTCCCAACCTCCTGCCAGTATTTCCCCAAGGTAGGGCAATCCCACAGCATGTGTCCCAGATCCGCCCCCAGTGTGTTGCACCTAGGACAGGCCGCTTGTTCCACTCCAAAGTACTGCCGTAGTTTCCCTGGCGTGAGGTATGCCCGATGAATAATATAAAAATGTATGAGTTGGAATCTAGCGTTCCTCGTGCTCTTCCGCGCCCTCCGCAATAGTTGACCCCAAGTGGCATCAGGAATCTCCATTTGGAGGTCCAGTTCCCACTTAGCTTTTAGAGCTGTGAGCGGCTGCAAGGCCTCCCGCAACATTCTGGAATACAGACAGGTTACCACCTTAAAGGTACCGGCCGCCATCATCGCATATTGGCACGCCATGGAGGTCGCAGGTTCCTGCAATTCCTCTCCCCAGTGGTCTTGCATGGCGCCCGTTATCGCCGCATGTAATAATTAATCGCCTCGTGGAAGGTCGAACCGCTCCTGTAGCTCTTGAAACGGAAGCAATGCACCGTCTTCATACAAATCGCCCAGCATCTGAACCCCAGCTTCTTCCCAACCTAGCAGCCTCGACCAGTCTCCACCATGAGGCAGGGCTGTGACCATTCCCAGCGGGATCTCCGGAGCATGCATGCGGCGGATTCCCGCTCGTTTGCGCGCCCGGTTCCAGCAAAGTCGGAACGTCTGCTCTTCCACTGTCAGACCCCAAAGCAATAACTTCTGATGCAGCGTGATATACGCCAGCACATGCCGCGGAGTGCCCTCATCTCTAGAATGCTCCGGGCCTCGATACACCCTCGCGACCTCCTGTGTGAAAGTCTGCAGTTGAGCCGCCAGGTAGTAACATTCGAAATCAGGCAACGCCATGCCTCCCTCATCTTTGGGTCGCAAGAGGGTATCCAGTGCTATTCGCCGCCGACCCGTGCCCCATAAAAACGCTATGACCAGCGATCTCAGGCGCCGAAAGATTGAGCCCGGCACCCATATCGGGAGAGTTCTAAAGTAATATAGTAGCCTAGGCAGTGCCACCATCTTAAGCAAGGAGACCCGACCTGCCAGTGAGAGTGGGAGAGTAGCCCAGAAATCCATACACCCTTTCAAGGCATTAATACAACGAGTGATATTACCATCCAGCATATCTGCTGGGGTGTGGTATACATAAACGCTGAGGTAGTGCAGGCAATGAGGTTCCCATCGGAGCTCCTGCGCCGTGAGGGGGCATGGCTCTCCCCGTCTCAGCGGGTACAGACAAGATTTGGGCCAATTGACCTTCAGTCTCGACTTCCGCCCGAATAGTTCCAGCAAACGTCTCGCCCCCAGCAACTCCTCCTCCGCATCGGCCAAGAACATCAACAAGTCGTCCGCATACAACGAGATGACATGCGGCCTGGCCCTGTAGACCAACCCCTTATAATAGCGGCCGGACCTGGCCTCCGCTGCAAAAGGCTCCATTGCCAACGCGAACAAAAGGGGGGAAAGGGAGCACCCCTGCCTAGTGCCGCGTCGTACCGGATATTGATTTAAGATCAGTGAACCCACTCTAACTCTAGCCGCGGCTTCTGTATATAGGACTTTGGTCCAGTTAATATAGCCCTCCCCTAGTCCGAAACGCCTCATCACCTCATACAGATATTCCCATTCAAGACTATCGAAGGCTTTCTCGATATCTATGGAGAGCACGAATGGAGTAGTCTCCTCCTATAACCGAGCCCCCAACAGCCTAGTCAGCCTGCGAATATTGTGGGTAGTATTTCACGTTGGGATGAAGCCGCACTGATCTTTATGAATCAAGCCTGTCATGTGAGTCAACAATCTATTTGCCAGGATTTTGCTCAGTATCTTGTAATCCGTCGTGAGCATAGATAATGGACGGTAAGATGAGAGGGCATCACTCGCTCTACCAGGTTTTCGCAACGGGATCATAAGGGCCTCGCACATTGATCGCGGGAGTCTACCTCGCGACTGCGCCTCGTTGTAGACCAGTTGCAGTTGTGGAGCCAGGTACTCCAAGTATTTGCTATAGAACTCTATCGGGAGACCGTCAAGCCCTGGGGTTTTATTCCTGGCCATCTGTTTTACCGCACTCCCTATCTCTCTGACCGTTATTGGCCGACCCAGCTCCTCTGCTTCCGATTTCTCTAACTGTGGTAGCTGCAACCCTCCAAGGAAGGTTTCCAATTCTTCTGCCCCGCCCGTCAGCCCACTCTCATACAGACCCTCATAATATGCTCTGAACCTATCCAGGATCCCGGCTTGGGTGTGGCAAAGCCCGCCCCCTCCTCCTGAACCGCCATGATTGGAGCACCCCGCCTGATCGGGTTGGCAAGCCACGCCAGCATCGACCCTGCTTTATCGCCCTCCGCATGCGCTCTCGTCAGATATACCTTGTGGTCGAAGCTACGCAACCGCTCTAACTCCACCGCCAGCGCTTCTCTGGCGCCACTAACCCCCTCTTGGAGCTCAGGGTGATTCGGGCGCTCTCTCTCCTTCTCCCTCAACCGCCGCTCCGCTCTTTCAAGATCATCCAACAAAGTCTTACGAGCACCTGCAGCGCTCCCGATACAGTGACCCCTGATCACCACCTTAAACGCATCCCACTCCACAGCCCTAGTGGAGGCGGAGCCACTATTCTCCTCAAAATAACGTACCACTCGCTCCCCCAAGGCCTCCCTAAAAAGCAAATCATCCAATGTATCAGGTTGCAGCCGCCATGTTGGGACACAGTTGATTTCCACCATCCAGTTCAGGGACAACAACAGAGGGTTGTGGTCCGACAGCGTGCGGGCCAAATATTCCGCGCTTCCCACTGCTGAGAGCATATGCGAAGAGCACAGAAACACATCCAACCTAACATGCAGGTCATGTAAAGTTGAATGAAAGGAGTAATCCCTCGTGGTAGGGTGTAGTGCCCTCCAGGCGTCCCCCAGGTCCCAGCTCTCCTGCCAATCTAGTCGGCGTTTCGCTACCCTGTGTACTGGGGAGGCGTGCAATGGGGGATGGGATCTATCCAAATCAGTATCCACCACCGAATTGAAATCTCCTCCCATGACCATCGGCCCTGCCAAATAGCTCGCCAGTTTGCCCGAAAGTGCTGTCAGGAAAGCGGGCAAATCTACATTCGGAGCATACACACTACAAAGAGACACTATCCGGCCCCTAAGTCTCCCCTCCACAGCCACAAATCTACCCTCTGGATCTACCACTGTTTTAGTGCCCTGGAAGGGAACCCCTGCCTGTATCCAAATCAGTGCCCCCCTCACAAAGGCCGAATATGTTGTGTTAAAGAGCTGCCCCCTCCACCTCCTCTGTAGCGCTATTCCCTCCTGCTTGGTGAGGTGCGTCTCTTGAAGAAACGCTATATGCACACCCCTACGTTTCAGATACGCGTGGACCTTCTGTGAGAAGTTGGCCCGATATGCAGCGTTCGCTATTCTAGCGACCGCTATGTATCGTTCCAAACGACCCTTATGATGATTGGTTGTAAGTCAACCTATAGACCAGCTATCCTAGTAGCGTGGATACGAGCAGTCTAAGGCTAAAGACTCGAGAGGGCGTGTTAAGCCAGCTGTTTACCACACATGTACCCCTTGAACACCAAGTGAAAGGACACCACACAAGTGTTATGAAAATAAACAGGATATTTATTAAGATTCACAACAGCCCTGTACTCTTTATGAGGACAGGGTACTAAGCACAAACCAAATCTCTTGGGAAAATACTTCAAGTGCACAATTAAAACAAGTGTCCGAGGACACGGAAAGTTTAGGGGTCTCGGGCGGACCCGATAAGGCAAGTCGGAAGCGAGGGACTCAGGACCCTAGAGTAAAGAGGCTATGCAGGCACCGAAATGCCGAGTTACCTAGCCACGAGGGCTGCGGCTGCACAAGTCTTACAGGCGTCGGGGTCTTCGCTGACGAGCCAGGAGCCGGAAGAAAAGGAGTTGCTGGCCGGCGACCAGTGATGAATAGTTCGTAGAGATCCAAGCCTGGATCAGAGATCGTTGACACCTGAAAGTAGAGGGGACCAAGTTCGTACTACGAGCCAGTAGTCAGAGGGTACCAGGAGGGCACCGGTTGGCCGTCACCTCGACTAGGTGAGTGGGCGACGCTAGGCTCTGCAGTCTCACGGACCAGGAGGCGTTGTCGGCGACCCGGATGGAGGTGCGAGCTGTCCCACGAAGGATGATGCTGTCGGCGTCGCTGGGCCCAGGATTGGGGCAACAAGCCTTGGCAGATTTCAGGGCCACGTGGTGTGCCTAAAATGGCGTCTTGAGGGGAACAGGAGGGTCCGGGGTGCTTCTCTCAAAGATAGAAGCAAAGGTCAGTCTGGAGCAACCAGACCAGCAGCGTTGGTTGTCGGATGTCGTCACAGGAGGACACAAGCCAGCGGCTAGTGATCGGACAACGTGTTGAGCAGCGAGCAGAAGGGCCCCACGCAGATCGTGGAGATGCTGGGAGACTGCACTTCGGTGCTGGAGCGGCTCAGGGTCGGGGCTTCTCGGACCCCAGAGCACTCACCAGGGAATTACTTCGATGGTCGTGCTGGTTAAGAGCGTGCAGGTTTTGATGATGGCCGGTCCCTCGAGGTCTCGTCGCACCCACCGATCACAGCTGAGCTGATGACGTGGGTAGAGGTCAGAGGTGCCAGGGAAGCCGGTTCTCGTCGAGCTGGGCCGTCGGATTCCTTGAGGAAGGACTTGCAGCAAACCGCAGAGTTCTTAGATGGTGCCCGCTGATGCAGGGTGACTACTCCTTAGTCACAAGGGAGAAATCTTGAGAAGAGTCTCGAATGTCCTTTCGTAGAAAGTAGTTCTTGATTCAAAGATGATCTAAATTGGAAGGGTCCCCGCTCCGGCCTTTATCCTAAAGAAAGGGGTGGGTACATGACTAGGTCCAGCCCTAATGGTGGGACCAGGAAGGGGGGTAGTTACACCCCTCTCCCCTGCCGGACTTTCCCCAGGCCAGGGCTGGTGCCCCTGGAACTGGTTCTAACCGGCAGATGCGTAGTGAGCACCGGGGTGCCACTCCGCAGTCACCTTCTCGCAAAAGCCCTACCTACCCAGAATACACAAACCCTGTCTGGGACGGTGCGAACACCGCCCTTGACAGGAAACCCTTTGTCCAAGCGCTCCTCGCTGGAAGGACTCCCAGCAGCAGGTGGTCAGACTCGTGTCTGTGGTGGCAGCATCCATTTTGTGGAGCTGAGGCTTTAGTTAACTTTAACCGGGGTTCACAGTTACGTACATGTCGTGTCCCTCTAGAAGGGCGGAATGCTAACCTCGTCGCCAGAATTGGTGAGGGGGCAGCATCCCGATTCGTATGACACCTTACTCGACATGTCTTGATAACGCGACACCGAAGTTACCGATGTGGTACGCGTTATCATGGAACAGCCATTGGGTCTTGGTTCCGCAAGCTGCAACCGGGCTCGGCTCGGGCCAGAGCCTAGTTCACACGAGCCCACGCACTCTGCCTTCGGGATTGTCAAGGCCTGCCATAGGAGTGACTGATAGGAACTCGGGCGTCCATTGTATGGTTAGATATAGGGCTACTATACCTAAAGCAAAGGGTGGTTACACAGCTTTGCCCCAGCTGTCATGCAGCCAGTTGTGTCAAATTTAGGAGGCCAGCCAGGGGTGGCATAATACATGCTGCAGCCCCTGGCGGCCCTGGGTACACCTATGCCCTGCGTTACGGGGTCTGATAAGGTGGCCCAGTACCAATTGGTAAATGCACCTAGGGTACATGTCGTAATTTAGAAAGAGAACAGCCAGGCTGTGGGTCTGATTGGCAGGCCAACAGCCAGAGAAAGTCGTAAACCAGTGAAACAAAAGCAAAAAATCTGGGTGATCATGGGATTGCAGACCCTACTCTCCTACACCTTGTGTCTACGCACCATGGTATGGAGACCCCGCACCTTCCAGGTCACACATTTCAAAGCCCCCGTATTAGCCATACCCCCCTGCACCCGCAGACAGAACAATAACAGCCATCGACCATGCGCTCGTGCCAACATAATGCTGCCCCCCCCTCCCACTCCAAACAAGTGAACCCCACATCCCCCAAAACCAACCTAAGCATCCCCAACTACTCTCGGTTCCCACCCCCCCAGGACAGGCCCCCCCGCAATTGGAAGTGAACCCATCCAAACTGTCACAACTAAATATCCCCTCAAAGAAAGGCACTAATACTCGCAGTCTCCACTGCGATGACCGTAAGGGCCAGTAGGGCGCGGACCGATGCCGAGAGAGTATGTCAAAACAAATCAGTCCCGCATATCCCGCCCCATGATCCCCCCATGAAAGACTCACGAAGTCCCATACAGTAGTAAACTGCGCACACGGTCACAGTGCCCCAGTGTCTGACCATTAGGTCGCTCCTCAAGTCCAGCGGTTCATGCCTCGACTATCTCCCCAGACGTTTGAGGCGTGACGATGGGGCCCTTGCTCCTCCGAATTCCGAGAGTCCCGTCCCAATCCCGTGCCCTGCTCCTCTGAGTCCGTGCCCTTCCCGGAGCGGCTCCTGGTCGTGCCAGAGAGGTCCACCACCGCTTGTAGGGCTGCCTTCCTCTCTGTCTCCGTCTGTGACACCGATGGTTTCCCAGTTCTCCGACGATTCTTGCGAATACGTTGCGACTTCCTGATCGGCTGTTTCTCTCTAGCCTCCTCCGCCCTGGCCCTAGCTCCGTCCGTACCAGCCTTGTACGTGTCCCACCAGGCCCAAGCGTCCGCCGAGGTAGTAAAGAAAAGCAACTTGTCGTCCACCACTACTCTCAACTTCGCTGGAAAGAGAAGGGAGTATTTTATGCCCTCCCCACGGAGCTCACGCTTGAGCGACAGGAAATTGGCCCTGAGTCTTTGGGTCTCAAAAGTGTAGTCCGGGAACAGGGTGACTCTGTTATTGTCAACTTGAAAGGGTCCTGCTTCCCTCGCCCTCTGTAGTAGCCAGTCTCGATCTCTGTAGTGAAGTAGCTTAATCACCACCGGGCGAGGCGGCAGGCCCGGGGCCGGAGGTCGGGCTGGAACCCTGTGGGCCCGTTCCAGGGAAAAGAAAGGAGATAGTCCCTCTGGCGCCACCTCGGTGCGTAGCCAATTATCGAGGTAGCCCACCATGTCATCGCCCTCAATTGTTTCCGGAAGGCCCACGAGGCGAACATTGTTGCGCCTACTCCTATTTTCCGCATCCTCTGCCCTCCTCTCCAACACCTTCAGCCTGTCCAAAGCATCCGCCATCTGTGCTTCCATCGCTGCGTGGTCCGGGGTCAATTCCTGAATAGATATCTCCATATTCTTAACTCTGTCTTTAAGCTTGTCATGGTCAGCTTTCAGGAGACCTAAGCCCATCGCCACCTGGGCGATGTCCTCTTGCAGGGCGTCTTTCGTGGTCGTGATGGCCTCTGGTATATGGTCTTGCATGCGCTGGAGAGCAGATTGATCTCGATCCGCTCCATCCATTGTTTCCGATTCAGCCGCTTCGTCCCCCTTCCCTTTCGGTTTCACCATCCTGGCTGCGGTAGGCAATGGCTCCCAGGACCCCTTTTGTTCTCCTCGCTGTCTCCGCACTGCAGGACCTCGCCACCGGATAGCCCCCGAGCGATAGGATCAGGGATCTAGGACACCTGTAGAGCACTGGACGCTGCTCTGATCGCAGCCGTGGGGTCAGTTCCAGAAGTCCTCTGCCACAACGGGGTCTCGAGGTGCCAGTCTATGCGCGGAGAGTCGGGGTCGTCGTCACAAAGCTGCCGCCATTTTGGGGCCTCCTCAGAGAATTAACTTGCGGTCGTGTGTCCCCGTAACTCGCCACCAGAGCGAGGAAAGGCCACTTGTGCCTGCCGATAAGGTTAGGGGAGGTCCTCCGGTCTGGTAATCACCGCCAGTACTGGATCAACAGGAGAATCAGGCCTCAAACCACCTCCGCCGACTGCGACAATTGTCCAGGCCTCAGGACGCCATCTTAGATCGATGGCATCACACCCGATGCATTTACTCGAGGTCGATTTTCAGGACGAGGAACAGCTCCAGGTCGTCCACTCTGAGCGCCGCTGCCTCCGTGATGTCTTTAAATCACGGATTTTCCAAGTTTTACCGGAATTCGCGTGGATAATCAGGATGATATCTGGGATCGGGCGCGGAGCTCCGGGCTCACGCAGCCTACCTCCTCAGCATCCAAGCCACGCCCCCTTGGTTTGCACCTGCATGGGTGTGGCCACTCCCAGGTACTGGGGTGGGGTGCTTCAATTTGATTGGTTGGATTCACAGGGCCTTGGTTGTGGGGTGTGTAGGCTGTCCCCGATTGGTTGGCAGGCTCACATGGTGTGTTTCAAACTCCCGATTCAGTAATTACCTAATCGGTAATTTCCGAATCGGTAAAAACCGAATAGGATTTTTCCGATTCGGTGAATCCCATTCATTCCTATGGGCCATGAGGCCCATAGGGATGCTTGCGTTTCTCCGACTCGGTATTTACCGACTCGGGTTTTTCCGAATCAGTAATTACCAATTTGGGTTACCGAGTCATACCGAATTGGTATCTTATACCGACTTTTTACCTACATACCATTTACGGATTCAGGAATACCGATTCGGTATGAGTCGGTATTTATGAATCGGTAAATGGAAATTACCCTGGCCCTATATAATATTCACTGCCCACTGCTAATCTCATCCCATAATGCTTTGCAGGACTTTTGGTTGGGATTGTTTTTTTGCCAATAACAGTGCTTGGTGTGGTCCTAAGAGGATGGGTGTAAAAAGAGAGTTTTCCCAACTCAACCCAGAAAGGACCGGGAAATATCACAACCAAAAAAGAATTCCTTTCTGTGTATTACAATTTTAGTTACTAATGTAACTCATAAACAATGACATTTGTTTAGATCAATTATATCCACAGCTCACCATACATTGCCTTTAAATCAAAACATAACATTGTATGTAACTAAATAATTTTTATTTTTTTAGAAAATGTTTTTCATGTATTCAGTATAGACAATTTATTAAAAACAAAATCATATAGTCTTTTTCAAAACTACATTTTACAAATATTTACTAAATTTTATCATAACTCAATACATAATTCTCAGTACATAATAAAAACAATCAATTGATACAATTAAAATATGTGTTTCGACGCGTTTCGGTGCTTGTTGTTTAGAACACCTTCCTCAGGACTATTTTAAAACATCTTCTTTATTTATGGCAATTTTATTTGGCGGTACCAGATTTGATCCGGGAGTTGTAGTGAGTATAGAGACTCCCCCTCCACTCTGTTATATTGTCAGAGGATTTATAATTTGCGCAGAACCATCCGTGGCAATGGCTGTACTCTTTTAAACTTTACATTTGTTTCTTCCGTTTTTGACTTGGCCAATCGGAGTCCTTTATTCCTCATGGGTTCGCACATAGATCTTTCCTCTTTCTTAATTGAGGTGATCAGCAGCGTCTCTCATAGAAACGAACGCTCCGCCTGCCCGGGCTCCCTGGGTGCCCGAATCAGAGGATGGGACCACCACCGAATCGTTCACGCGAGTTTGAGCTATTGACATTGTAAATGACTGATCATTTTATTTATGTTTTGGGTTTGAAAATATAAATAAAAGACATTGTTATTTACAATACTGATAGCTTAAAGTCTCCCAAATGCGAGACCTATTGCATTGCAATAAAGGGCCTTCTCAACCTCTTGTTAGAATATAATTATCCGAGGAAGAGACCGGCCTGCGACCTCTTCAAAAAAGTGATAAATAGTGCAGTGAAGAAGATGTGTAAGTGTTAGAAATTACATAGACACAAAGTCTGAAGTGAGAGTTACATATGATCCGAGCTATAAACCCTAACAAAGCGCTCCAACACCTTTCGCACTGTGATTAGACTGTCGTGGCTCAGGAGAAAGTGTGGGGGCCTATTTCCGGCCCTCTCCAGGATTTGAGTGTGCAGCGCGGCATTGAATAATTTCATTGCTATCTTTGGCCTAATAAACACTCCAGCTGTAGTAGGGCCCTGGCTTCACCTCGTGGTGCAGGGCGGGCTGTGCTTTATGGCACGCATGGAGGCAGGGGAGGGATCGTCTCGGCTGCGGCTCTGGCCTTGTATAATTCCCCTGCTATTACTAGCGAGCGAGAGTCGCTGAGGTGGTGGTGGTGATACTGGTACTGGTAGAGGTACTGGTGGTACGGGTTAGAACCACATTAATAAAACACTTTATGTTAAAAATAAATAAATAAGTGATTAAGTATAAAAACCACAAGATTACAAAACAAACAAATACCTTCGCGTCTTAGGCAATACTATTTGACCCTGTATCAAATCAGGGGACAACACTAACACATTATGTAAATGACAAATTCATATGCCTAGACTAGTGATGGAACAACAAGTAAACCAGTAAAGCAAGGGCTTTTGATGAAATTTGACAGAACTAATATTCCCTCATATTTTTGGCTCGAATGACCCACATCCAACTAAATAAATTGGCGATAGCGATCACTATGGACTCTTGTGTGTTTGACTTCAAAATCCTTAGTGCATCCATGTCCGATCTAGTGCCGAGAATCAAACAAATTGGTTTGCGCCATTTGTTCCTAGGGGACTTATAAGCTGGGTATAGAAACAAGATGAGTGCTAGTGTTCCAATCTGAGCTGGACAGGTAGTACATTTATCATCGTTCAGGGTGGTGCCATTTTTTGCATGTAAAAGATTTTATAGGAAGGGAGCCCACCCTAAACTGGTGATACAATTTCCTATCACTCGGTGCAGCGATGAGGTCCCAATAACATTCAAGCTTGGTTTCTTGTTTGAGCTCCAAAAATTCCCTCGACAGAGTAGGCCTCGTTATGAATGAAAAGCGCTTCATCATGATCATGTATCAATATACTACCTTGAACTCCTTTTTTGGTGGGAATGGATTACCTGCAGGATCCTCCCACAAGTTACTCATCCCCATATCAATCAAAGTGCCTTTTGTCCTTCTTAACCAGGAGATCTTACATGAGCGATCTGCCCCCCTAACTTCAATAAGGGCTTGAGCGTACAGGGACAACTCGGGAGTAACCCAAAGCCTTCTCCAATAAGCCACTGGTCTAAAACGTGCTATGTCCTCTATTATAGCAACCCAGATCTAAATAAAGGGGCAATAACAGTGTTGAAAGAGGGAGGCCTGTTAAGGCGCTCACAAATTTGTTTTGGGCTGTAGTCGGGGGCGCTAAGTTCTCAAAGCCCCACAGCTCAGCACCATACATTATTGAGGCACTGATTTTGGAATTATAGATCTTAAAGGCTGGAGCAACAAGCTTAGTACGAGAATGTCTCTGTTCTTTCATAAGTACACCAGCCAATTGAGCATGTTTAAGGGCCAGCATATCGATCTGGGGCTTCCAATTTAATTTCCTTCCTAGTGTAATCCCCAGATATGTAAAACCATCTGTCTGCTCTAGGAAGACATCATTCATAAACACTCTCCCTTTAATAAATTTGCGTTTGTGGAGAACCATGAACTTGGTTTTCTACACATTTACCACCAGCTCATGGTCACAACAGAAGACCTCGAATCTAGAAAGGGCTGACTGCAACCCTTTTTGGGTCTTTGAAATTATCAAGGTGTCATCCGCGAACATGAGCAGGAGTATCTTCATACCTGCTAATGTGGGGGGCATCAGTAGGATGGTTAGAAAAATACTGCACAACCCTGTTAATAAATAAAGAAAACAAGGAAGGTGTCAGGACACGCCCTAGTCGCCCCCCTTTGGAGATGGGGAACCTGTCCGTTACATTCCCCTCTGTACCCCAGCGAACCTGTGCATAATTTGAATCGTGTAATGTAACTAAAATAGCCAGTAATTCCAATGGCATCCCCATATCCGCACAAACTCTCCACATTTTGGTACGGGGCACCAAATCGAAAGTGGATTTGAGGTCAATGAAAGCCGCATAGATGGGGCCCCCACCTATAATAGCAACCCGCCAGTGAATTAACATAAACCTAAAAACCTGCCTGCAGTGGAGTCATGATGTCTGTGTCTACTATCCAGGTCTGGATTCTGCATAACACTAACCTGGTTGGGAGCGATCCCCTTTTATATAAATCGTGAGAATTTCAGCACCAGACCAGACCATGTATCGGAATGGGGCAACCCTAGCTATTGCATTGGCGAGTAACTGAATGTAGGTTATCCAGTTTTCTTTGTCATACATAAACAGATGGGTATACAATCAGGACCTGGAGCCCTGCCTCGGGATCGATTTAAGTGCAGATTCAACCTCTAGCCTAGAAAAGTACAAGGTGGTAGTTGGGGTTGGCATTTGGATTTGATCTAAACTATTGTTGGTGGCAGCGAACTGGCCCTCATAGTGCGAAGCCCACAGCTCAGGGGCTAAATCTTTGACTGGTGCTTGAATTGGTTCACCACTACCCCATTTGACAAGGTGCCAAAATGTAACCATGTTCTTCCCTTGACAAGCTGTAAGCAGGTCTTGCCAACGTTTTTCGTCCCAGTCCCTTTTGGCTTGTTGTAGAGTTTTCTTTTACCCAGCCCATGCCTTTTTAATATCTAAATCTAATGGCTCGTGAAAGTATCCCATAAGCCTCTCTGCACATTTTATCATACCAGGAGGCTGCCTTAGAGCGAGATTCTTTATAAAAAATTTTTTTTTAATGAAAATGTTTTTGAGTTTGGTAAACAAATCATTATGAACCTGAATAATAATTGAGTTGATGTCCTCCTTTGTATCACAATTATGAAGAGTATCTATCGAGCTAACAACCATCTTCTTCATCTGTTTAGATCCCTGTTGTTATCTGTAATCTTAACCCATCTAACTCTCCTTGTGTCGTTTGTGAGCTTGACAATAGCTGTTAATTTCTCAGCTATCCGACAATTATAAGTGGGAAGACCTTGTACCTGCAGTGTTAGTACCAGAGAGTTGTGGTCGCTTTCATTCAGCTCCTGTACTATCATATCCAAAAGGGATGACCAAAATTCTATATTGAGAAAAATATAATCTATGCGTGTACTTCCTAATCCATTGTTAAATGTATGGGAACCCAGTCTGTCTGATTTGGACATCCCGTTCACTGCCCTCACTCCCCGTTCCAAACACAGCCCTTTGATCTACAGTGCGGCTTCAGTCCATCTCTTGATTGGACAGAGGTCTAAGGACGGAATGTTCCACTTGGCATCCTCTTCTACACCAAGATTACCATCATCTTGGTCTAGAGGCTCAAAAGAGCAGTTGAAATCTCCTGTGATTATCAAGTTGCAGCGTCCCTTGTGCTGATCTAAAAAACTTTCTAGAAGGGCGACTGAATTGGATCCTCTGCCGCCTGGCATCCCTCTTGCGTAGACATTGATAATCAGTATATCAGGTTTGTTTGCCACCCGGAGTCTTATAACCATAATATCCAGACTATCAATGTATACTTCCTCCACCTTATAGCCTGCTCGCTGTCTAACCCAAAAGGCGAGTCCCCCTATAGGTCTGCCCCTCTTTCCCCAAAGCTGCTTTAGAAAAATTTAAAAACCCAGGGTAATACATTTGTTCCAGGGACCAAGTTTCCTGGAATGCCCAGATGTCATAGTCCTCAATGTATGCAGACCATTCAGTTGAAGACGTTTTAGAGGATAAACCTGCTATGTTCCAGGAAACTATTGAAAAATTTAGGTTTATATGCCTTTGAGTTGTAGTGTTGGGGTTTGCTTGGGAGTTAGATACGGTAACATTACCTGAGGCGCCTAGACCGGAGGGGCTGATGGACATGGGAAATCCTGCTTAATTGGTTTTGGGGAGATCTTCCTCCCTCACTACAGTGCTCATTTCCACCCCACATTGGCTGAAGTCCCCTAAGATGTTATAACTAACTACGTGTTCAACCCCAACCTTTATGGATTCCCTGTTTTAGGAGGATTCCCCATGATTAAGAGTGTTTGGTTCTGAGTCAGCCCCACAATATCCCCTGTATTCTTGGGTTCCAATAATGGAGGAACAGACAGTTGATCCACGTGAATCTAAGTCTTCTAAGGAAGCAAAGATTTCAAAGCGATTGCATGTGGGGACCGAGTAATTGTATTGGCCATGTACTTGGGGAGCCTCCCTCCACGCACTACGCCTGCGGTCTGCGGTCTACTTTTGGATTACATTGACTACTCGGTGGTATGCCTAGATACCACACCTGGGATCTCACAATACAAGGTAAATAGGACTTTTTAGGGTTTGCAGTTTAGTTACTTTTTCTTCCATACAAATCAGCTCAACACAATATTTTTGTAACAAAAACTCATAACATTTGTTCCTATGGGAGAAAAACGGTTATCGGTTTCACAGGTAAGTAAACGTCTTATGAGTGGGAGTTTTGGGGGTTAAGACCAAGGTTCCTTAAGGTCTAGATAGGCATTTAAGTTGTCCCACCAGCGACACTGAGGCAGCCAGATGCAGAGTGCAGGAGCCCAATGTTAGCCAATGGGGCTAAGGGGGCCTTGGGTCAGGGACTGCTTACCAGCAGGCCACTTGCCTATGGGAGTAAAGTTCCTGGGGTTAAGGTCAGCACTGCAGGGAGAAACAATCAGCACAATAGCTGCACCAGCAGAGGCACATGGACGGTCGGGTGCAGGGTGCCAAGAAGACATCAGGGACCCTGTAGATTCCAATGTAGACCTTCGGTTTGTCAAAGTTGCTGCAGGCTTTGGAAGCAAGGCTTCCTGAAGGCGACCACTGGCTCAAGAGGTAAGTTGGGTTCTTGGAGGATGTCTGCACACCATGTGTTGGGCCACCCAAGACCTTGAGGGGGTCGGGTGCAGGGGTGTCTTTTGGCATAGGGTTCTTCTTACCAGTGCCGGTTGCAGGCAGGGGGACCCTTGAGGTTGAGGCTGCAGGTGTCGGCTTGAGGGAGGTCGGGGATAACCAGATCCCAGGTCAGGATCACTGTGGAGACCAACTCTTGGTTTTGGGCCACTCGAACTTGGGCTTTGGGCACCGGGTGCAGAGTGGTGTAAAATCGCAGAGCCGCCTGGATCCGGATTCTGTAGGTGAGTCTCACTAGAGACAGAGTCCTAAAGATGGTCACAGGACAGGTCCTCCAGGCTCTGGGTACTGCTGGATGCTGGACTCGCTGGGGTTCTTGCTGTAGGCAGGTTGAAGTTGTGACAGGCCAGTAGGGCTGTGGCCAAAGAGAGAGGTTGTGGTCTCACGGCTAGACTGCTGACTATGGAGCTGGGAAACCAAGGTTCGCGCCTCGGGGTTGATTCCACATCCTGTGATTTTGGGCAATTCACATAATCTTCCAGTGCCTACACAAAAATATTTTTTACTGTGTCCTTGTGTATTATAACTGTTGCTCATGTAAAGTGCTCCAATACCTTTGGGTTGAATTTGCGCTGTACAAATCTGCAAAAAAAAAAAAGATGTAGGAGTCCTCTTCTTCCTGGGCCAGCACGGCTCTTCGGTCCTTCTTTCTTTCTCAAATCTGAGGAGGCAAGGTTCGGGGTTGCCCCTAAATACTACATATAGGGGTGCTAAAAAGGGTGTGCAGGTCGGAACCAATGGCTCCCTTCCTTGGGGTGGGTACAACCCCTATTAAGCCACCCTCCAGTGGTAGGGGGGACATGAGGCTCTCCCCTAATTGGCTTTATCCCCTCCTCTTCAAGTTGGAGGGGACTGAGATGTGTGAATCACCTCGCCTCCTCCACCTGAGGGGTGGGGTTGGACAAGGTGGGCCACCTAGCTTTGTTTTCCCACCGATTCTTCCTCCCAGAGTAGGGGGCAGAACTGGTAGGAGCCTGTTACTGGTGGCAGCAAAAGACAGGGACAGCTTCTAAAGTCAGCAGGCCTTTGAAGCCTCCTCTTTGTGGACCCAGCCCATCCTGGGGGAGGGGGCATGATACCTCTGTCTAGGATGGGCTTTGTTTCTGGACCCGTTTTTCAGAGGGCATTTCTAATAGGCCCTCTGAGTGCATTTTACATTAAATCCCACACTGACATCAGTATGGATTTAATGTCCTGAGAAGTTTGCTACCAATTAATTAATTAATTAATTAATTGTGGGTTTGTAATGCGCTAGAATCGACTCCCGAAGGAGCATCTCTGCGCAGTAGACCGCTGGGGAACCCGTCCTGGCTTTCCCTGTGAGATGGTCCCTACTGGGTATCTCCAAGGTGAAACCAGGCATCCCCGGCGTATGTGGGGGGCCTTTGTGGAGATGAGGCAGCTAATGCCCAGAGTTGCCGAGTGTGATCCCTGGTTAGAGTAGGCACCGAGATGAGAATTATCAAGACCGCTGACCCTGGTCCACGATCCTAACCAAACTTCCCAGGTTTTAGTAAAGTCATTATGGAGCTGTGTAGTTTTTTTTTTAATGACCAACTCCCAGGCCATATTCTCTTTTACTCTTTATGTCTTTACAACACTTACAATGTCTAAGAATGGACTGATACACTGTAGGGGTACATGGCGCATGTGTCTGTACCCTCACCTGAGGGCTAATGCACCCTGCTAGTAGGGGTGGCTTACTTAGGCCACCAGCAGTGGGTTGCATGAAGGCTCACAGGAATGTGTGCCATATCAACTCTTCACTTTTCTCTGCACCAAAACACGCAGCCTGCAATGGCAGCGTGTAGGTGTTAAGGTACATGCCTCCTAGGGTGGCACATTAGGTGCTGCAGCCCTTAAAGGCCTTCCCTGCTCACAGTGCCCTCGGCACCCATGGTACCTTTTACAAGGGGCTTACCTGTGGCCAGAGACGTGCCCATTGTTGGTAGAAAGGTACAGTTTTGGGAAAGAACACAGGCCTGGGAACCTGATTGGTGGGGACCTAGTACACATCAAGTCAGGTTGCATCAGATGTCAGGCAAGCAGGGCCTGCTTAAGAGTTGATGGCGCCCAGTGCCACAATCTTTGTTGGCGCCCGCTTCACACAACCTTTTTTTCCTACCTTAAACTCATGCAGTAAAACAGTGTTAATTTCATGCTTATTTGTGGGCTCAGATGTATGCTGTTCCGACTGCATTACATTTAAAATGTAGTATTTACCGTATTCCTTAAAATAGGAAAAACACTTAGGGACAGATGTAGGAAGCCTAATATCGGTCGGTAACGGCCAACATTACTGAATTTCGCCCGTTACCAACCGGTATTAGGCTTTTCAGATGTAGGGCCCTGATTTAAAGTTTCAGTAATTTACCAAATCGGTAATTTAAGGAATTGGTAAATTACCGAATTCTTAAATACCGATTTGGTAAATTACCGAATCCTTAATGTAGGGAGCACTCAAGTGAGTGCTTTTCCCATTTTAGGATCCGTTATTTACCACCAACTACAAGTTGGTGGTAAATATCGAAAACCCCAAAAGAAGCAATTTTTTGCAAATTATTACAGTGCCAGGTGGCAGACATACATGCCCTTAGGGCATGTATGTGTGCCACATGTGCACCCATGCACAATTCAGGGGTGCAACAGGGTGTCAAAGTGACACCCTGCCACCCTTGAATGTGTTCCCCTCCAGGCCCATAGGAATGAATGGGAATTACCGAATCAGTAAATACCAATTTGGTATTTACCAAATCTTAATGATTCGGTAATACTTACCGAATTTATACCTACATCCCATTTACCGATTCTAAAATACTGAATCGTTAAAATTTGGTCTTTTAGAATCAGTAAATCTGGATTACCTACATCTGGCCCTTAATCTTGAGGCACAGAGTACAGGGGGGAAAGTGTAGCACATAGAGTACCAGAGTAAATGTGCACACTCTGCTGCAAGGCATTGTGTGGCAAACAGTGACAGGTGCAAAGCTGTGTGAAATACAACCAACTGCACGCTGCTTGGAACAATGAGACTTTGAAAGCGAAATGCAAAAAATTGACATTTGGAGCGTAGAAGACCCAAAGTGAAAGAGTTAGAAGCCTATGCCCTTGTGCATCAGACCTTTACAAAGAAAATGAGCACAGAACCCAAAAGGAACTTAGAAAGACGTGAGTTAAGAAGAGAACTAGAAAGAGACTCGAACCTGGTTCCCCAGTTCCTAAAGTTGGCAGCTGTGTTAGGCCACATCTTCTATACTGGCCATTCAGATTAGTCAAATGGCAAGACTTTATCATATTGACAGCTGTGTCAAATATGCCAGAACAGACTGTACACACCAAGGAAGCAGCATAAATAGATCAGACTGTACACACTGTACACCCAAGAGCAGCCATCTAAAGAGAGACCAGTTGACTGTACACACCAGGACAGCCCTGTAAAAATCATACTGCGTATATCAGGATAGCGGTGTAAAGAGATGCCAGCAGTCTGTACACCATCAGAGGAGTATAAAGAAAGACGAGGGGAATCTGTACTGATCAGATAAATAATGTACAGTGTGGAAAGACTGAACACAGCAGGCATGGACATAGCATCCGCTGGTGCAGCAGATATTAGCACCAGTTTCCAAAGGCCCAGTGAACCCTGATTGATACATGACAACATTTCGACACTACAAACAACATTAAAGTACATTGAAGCCCAGATAATTTTAGGTGGCATACTGCCAAAATAATGCAATTTTTGACTTAAAAAATCTGGAGTCTCAGGAGAAAAATTGGCTCTGTTGGCATGTGTGGTATAGCTTTCAGTTCAAATACCGACCAGCAGGCCCATTTCCTTGCTTGGATTAGGGCCCTGAACAACCTGACTACACTACTGACAGCAGGAGAGAGGAGGCACTAGCAGGCCGTGCTCTTCAGGACCCCGCTGTAAATTAAGACACAATAGATCTGTACAGCAGTGAAAAAGGGGAAAGCTGAACATTGAAAAGAGAGCCATGCAGACTGTGCACATGAAAACATACATGATAAGGTTGTTCACAAGAGGAAACTATTGCAGAGCGACACGGAAAGCTTGTACATACGAGACGGAAGCACTGTTGTCCCCCTTTGTGCTGTTCCTCCGTTTTCTTTGACGGTCGCTCAAGTAAAAATCAGTGCTGTCTCCTATTTTGTAAACTGCTCTGGCCAAGGCGGCCCGACATCTCCTGAGTCAGAGAAGATGTCTTGGAGGGCCTGGCCGGTTCCAGAAACCATGTATGCCACTGTGCTTGGGATGTCACACCTCTCCAACTGCAACCACATGATCTCCAATGACAGTCTTTTATTTCCACGTTTTGGTCAGAGCGCAAATAGCGGGCTCTAGGTCCCCCTCCCACCAGTTTAGAGCCCGGTGAGCCTCACCGGTCGCATCGCCAGAAAGCCGGAAGGCAGTAAGTGGGGGGAAGGGGTGTGTGGGGGGGGGGGTAACCATGCAAAAAGTGGCACTTTCCTCCAGTCCTACACAGCAGGATTCCTGGTCAGAGGCCTGTCCCCCTTTCTCCACCACTCTGCAGACGCCATTGCTACTTAAATAAAACCATAGAAATTCCCTGAAAATCCAAAGGTTGCAAGCATGTTATACTTAGGAAATGGAATAAAAAAAAACTTAGAAAGTTACTGAAAAAAACGAAAGTTGCAGGGCTTCTATAGTTAGGCTCAGGTTTCACTCTTACAAACCTAATGAAGTTCAGCAGTTATAGTTAGCTGACCTAGCTAAAATTCGCTCCCCCACAATGCACTGCTTATGAACTTGCATATTACATCACTCATTACATGATCAGTGATATCACTGATGATGACATCTCAAATGACATTACATTACTGATTTAGTTCGCCACAAAATCACTAACACACCCACTCACACCTCCATAGAACTTTTCATACACCCACACAATCCTTCACAGACCCATACCAGTACTTACACACCCACTCATTGATTCATAGATCTACAAACAAATCCACCCATACACCCATACAGCCACTTGCACACTGAGTCAGTCACCCATGGAACTACTCACACACCTATTCACTCACCCATACAGTTAACCACACAGCCACTTATCCAGTATTAGGGTATCTTTCAAAGATTCACATGCCTGAATCATTCCCCGTCGTCTGGATGGGAGTCCCCGGTACATAAGAAAAGTAATGTCTCACTAGACATATAAATAGATAGGCTAAGGGCCTCACATTAGTAACACATCCAGGTCCTTTTGTAACAAGTACCAAACTCTAGAGAATAACCAATCAGCTATCACCACCCTCTGGAACCTTAATGTGAGGAGCTCTAGTCCCTCAGATTTTCTACCGCACGTCGTGCTAAGGGAGTCTCCACTGAGCTCTGCTTAGTATTTCTTTGTTTCTGGATTTCCATTGGTTTTTTCTTCAGGATTCCTTCTTCTGAGTGAAGTTATCTTTATCTTCATGGCAGATACTCCTAAGAAATGGCTTTTTAGGCCCTGTGCTTCCTGCAATAGGAAAAGGCTTCATGTCGACGACCAACACAAAGCCTGCCTCTACTGTCTTTATTCAGACCATTCATCAAAGGACTGTAAGGTATGTTGTACCTTTTCATCAAAGACCTTTAAAGACCGAGAGGGACGCCTTTTAATTTGGAAGCAGAGGCCTAAGGACAAATACCAATCCTTGTCCTCTGAGGAGAGTGAGGGCTCTACACAGTCTTCAAGAACCTTGCAGAAAAGGCCCACAGTTGCTTCTCCAGGACCTTCGTCTCAGCCTCCTCAAAAGAAGACGCAAAAAAAGTCTTCAGAGGACCATTTTAAGGTTTTGCCAACAAAGGTTTCTACAAAGGGTGTTTTGCACACCTTTAAAAAGCCTACTTCGACCCCGTCGACGACCCCCTTGTCGATGGTGGCCTCGCCGATGACGAAATCCCCTTCTACAGCTCTGGGAGTAACCTCGTCGACGACGACATCCCTGGCGTCCTCAGCATCGTCCACGACGACAACCTCATCGTCAATGGCTGTTAAACCATTGTCGCCGATGATCAAAATTAAGAAATCGTCGACGTCCAAGCCAGCGTCAAAGGCGAGCGCATCGACGACTCCGTCGACGAGGAGTGTTCCGTCGACGTCTCTCCCATCATCGACGACGACTTTGTCGACGAGGGCTCTTCGACGACGGCTCTATCGACGGGAACTTCGTCAACGTTACCTTCAGTTGTGTCCGTCCGTGCTTCACCGTCGACGACGACCACACGGACGACGGGCTCGTCGACGACACCAGAGTCCAGAATGGAAAGTGGTGCGTATTGTTGTATATGAATTTAGGACCCTAGTGTAATCTTCCCGATTCATACCCATATATAGGTATAAATCACCCTATCCTTAAATAGGCATAGAAATCATAACCATATTTAGTCTTAGCCTATGCAGTCCAAATACGGCATGGCTACTTCCACTAGTTCCGAGAATCCACAACGATTTCTTGGAAAAACCCGCCTTCAGCAGTCATGGACTTCTCCTTGCTTGAATATTGATTTATCCTAGAACATATGGAGTTTTCAAAGAACTGAGTCTTTGATGACGTTATTATGTCCAGCCTTACGTCAAACTCAGCACTTTCAAGGTATAAATATGCCCACATTTGCCCAGGCAAACACACAGTGGTTTGGAGCAGTTAGACTATCTACTTACATGACACAGCTCGCCGCAGCAAGTGCCGAAGGAAGCCGACCCTCCAACAGACGCACTGAGAGAGACGCTGTCTTTTCTCTTGCCGAGAAATTCAGCTCCAGTGTTTCCAGGCTACCCTTGCGGGTTGCTGGGAAATCGAGTCCTGAGAGAGAGATACAAGACCTCCTTCATTCTAAACCAAGGTATGGAGCTGATTAGACCCGTAGAGAATTCTTTGAATAGATTCTTGGCAAAGAATACTAAAACTTAAGCTACTCCTCACTTACTTCTTCCCTTGTACTAGACCTAGGTTAGGTACACTGGGGTAGGCGTATTTTAGAAGCACCAGTTGATTACTTTTAGTCATTATTTATTATGTATGCATTTTATGTTATTTTATATGGCTTAAAAACCATACCATGCTTTTACAGTATTATTTTATAATGCTCTTCGTACTGTACGCATTATACTTTGCAACCAGTATTACGATTGTAACAATTAACTTCCTATGCTTTAGAAAGAAGACTGTTCAATAAATACTTTTTATTGAAAACGCCCGTCTCTCTATTTCTCTGCACCACTGGTGAAATGAAGCATGCACGATTGACTGAATGAAATAATTATCTATTGTTTCCGCGACTCTAGAGATACTTTCTTATTCTTTGAAAACAAAGTTGTCATGTTTTAAGCGGTTATCAGAAACGAATCCCTTCTTGTGTATTCGAGAATGTTTCTAATGATCTCTGAGCTAGTTGGCACTCACAATTAAGTCTAATATATTCGGTAGAGACCTAGTCGACCTCAGTGTTAAGTCTAAGCTACAGGATATATTATTCCAATGCGCAGAGCCTATTGTGAATATAGGAACTATACTACAGTATATTCATCTAAAAATCACTAAAAACACGTTGACGCCTGCCCTTACTTCACTTAGCAGGGTCCAGTCATTGCTTCCGTCCCACCTTTTGGAAGAGGAGGAAGATTCAGACGATGGCAGTATGCTCAGAGCTGCGATAAATCCTTCTGAACTTCATGTCAAGTACCAGGAGAGCTCGGACTATGAAGAGCAAGAAACTCAAGACCAGACATATCATCCAGATGACAGCCATCTTCGTCAACCTCCCATGGTTTGCCTCCCTGCGTCTTTGGTTTCTGACGTACAATTTTTGATTTCGGACTACAAGCAGAGATTCCCTCCTTCTGCTCAGTCTCCTACTCCAGTTGTCTCTCCGCCGCCAAAGCCACAGGCTCCGCCACTGCTTCCACAGTTCGTCCCTGTCACTCTACCACCTCCAACTTCCACAGATGATGAGGAGGATGATCACCAAGAGGAAGGAGAGCTCAATAATTCCCAATCGACTCATGATGAGTGGGATGAATATGTTATCCCTTGTCCATCATCCCCGGTGCCCCCTCAAGCTGATTCACCTCCTGAGGACATTGGGGGTTTTCATAATGTCTGGGAAAGAGCTGCACAGCATTTCTAGATTCCTATGCCTTCTCACCAGCAGGATTGTTTCCTTTATGACTTTAAGGAACCTTTTAAGAAATCAGTGAGATCTGTGCCTATTATAGACTACATCTGGGATCAAGGCATTAAGATCATGCACAATCCATCTTCAGTTCCCCCAGTGTTGCCTCGTCTGGACAAAAAGTACAGAGCTCCAGATACCGCTCTGGCCTGCCTTACCGGACATACCAAGCTGGATTCGGTCATCACTCAGGCAGCTCAGCGGAAGTCTAAAAACCTTCTGCTCCACTGTCCGCCCCTCCGGACAAGGAGGGCAGACGACTCGACAATATTGGGAAACGTTTTTCATCCATGTCTGCATTGACAGTGTGTGCTTCTAATTCCTTCGCGTTATTGGGGTGCTACAACAGGCAGATGTGGGCGGACATTGCACCATACTTGGGGGCCTTGCCGGATGACTCAAAGGAGAAAGCCCAAAAATATCTTGTTAGAGGGTGAACGTTTGGCTTCGGAGATCATCGATTGTGCGATGCATATCGCATCTACTGGTTTCCGCCAACTGGCTAGCGCAGCGGTTCTATGACACCAAGGTTAGCTTAAGGCGACTACATTCCGGCCGGAAGTCCAGACAAAAATTCTGGACATGCTCTACGATGGTCAGCTTCTTTTTGGCATTTGGCAATTATATTGACGAAGCTCTTCAAGGCATAAAAAAGGATACCAACACAGCTAGGGCTTTGGGTACTCTTCAATTTAAGAATCCCCTTTTCGAAGCTCAAGGGGTAGAGGACAATCTTCCACTAGAGGAGACTTCAAACAATATTGGACCTCCTACTCCTCCTCCAACCATTAATATCGGCCACAATTCCAACAACGCCAACAGCAGCAATCTTCTTACAATAAGGTCTCCTTTCGAGGAAAGGGAGGACGACAGAAGGATGCCCCCCGGTGTCAATGACTTTTCTCTACCGCCGGTCTCCATTTTCTCTCCACCCTCCAAAGTAGGAGGGAAAAGTTTCCTTTTTTTACACAGTTGGAAACAAATAACAACGGACCGCTGGGTTCTTCAGCTGGTACAATTTGGACACTCTCTGAAGTTCATCCAGACACCTCCGCAGACCCCTCCTCGACCTATGCTGCACAAAAACCTGCACCTTTTGCTCCTGGAAATCTCACTAATGATCCAGAAAGGAGCTGTAGAGAGGGTTCCTCTTCGTCAACGGGGGAGGGGTTTTTACTCCCATTTTTTCGTGGTGCAAAAAAAGGAGAAGAAATGGAGACCAATACTGGATTTGAGGAGTCTCAACAAGTTCTTAAAGAAGCAATCGTTTTGCATGGTCACCATTCAAGAAGTGCTGCAACTTCTCAATGCAAACGACTACTTGGTATCTTTAGATCTTCAAGATGCCTATTTCCATATCCCTATCCACAGGAATCACAAAAGATTACTGAGGTTCGCTGTGGCAGGCAGACATTACCAATTCCGAGTCCTGCCCTTCAGACTCAAGTCAGCCCTACGCATTTTTACAAAATGCCTTTCTCCAGTGGCTGCATGCCTCAGGCAACAACGTCATTGAGTTTTACCCTATCTCGACGATTGGCACGTCAATGCACCTTCTCTAGACGGCGCGATCAGATCCTCCAATGCTCGTCTACAGCTTTTCAGTCGCCTGCGGCTCACTCTCAATCAGGACAAATCCATCCTCCAACCCTCTCAACGGATAACTTTTCTGGGTGATATTCTCGATACAAACCAGAAGAAAGCGTTCCTGTCACAAGAGCAACAGTCCAAACTTCTTCAATTGGCGAACCAAGAGGAAGCGAACCAAGAGGAAGCTCCTCTCAGTACTCCAGTTCAAATCCCTGCTCGGGATGATGTCATCCTGTATTCTGTTGGTTCCCTACTGTCGTCTCCACATGCGTCCTCTTCAGGAATCGCTCTCCGCTCAGTGGATTTAAGCCAAAGGTTCCTTCAACGATGTAGTTCAAGTAACCCCTCAGATGGTCACTGCTCTACAGTAGTGGACTAGTCTACGGAATCTTTCTCAAGGCCTGCCCTTCTTGCTCCATGCCTCTCCACAAATATTCACAACGGATATGTCCCTGGAGGGTTGGGGAGCTTTCCTCCAAAAACTCCGGATCAGGGGAAAGTGGTCTCCTTCCGAACGGAAGCTCCACATATACCTCCTCGAGCTGCGAGCTGTTCATCTGGCCCTCCTGGCGTTCCTTCCGAGGATCAGAGGTTCCCTAGTGCTTGTCCAGACGGACAATACTACGACAATGCACTACCTAAACAAGAAAGGCTATTCGTTCACTGCCACTCTCTTGCGAATCTCAAAAGATCTGGAACTGGTTACTTCTTCACAACATTTCCCTACGAGCTGAATATGTTCCAGGAACAGACAACGTGCTGGCCGATTCACTAAGCAGGCAACAAACAACATGTCATGAATGGGAGTTGAACCAACGGACTCCTGATGGCATATTCTCTCAATGGGGCACTCCACTCTTGGATCTATTTGCTACCCGGCACAACACCAAATGCCGCAATTTTGCAGGTTGGCATCCCCAACGGGGATCTCTAGGGAATGCATTTTCTATAGCATGGTTCAACGTCTTTGCCTACGCTTTTACAACAATTCCCCTGAATCCCAGGGTCCTCAGTAAGTTGAAGGCAGAACCCTGCACTCTAAACTTGATAGCTCCAGCGTGGCCTCGCCAACATTGGTTCACAGAGCTCCATCTTCTCTCCCTGGAACTGCCGATTCCTTTGAAACCGTTTCCTTCTCTCCTCACGATGGACCGGGAACAAGTCCAACATGCGGATCCAGCATCTCCCAAATTATCGGCTTGGCTCCTGAGTTCCAAGAGTTCCATGGCCTAAACATTCCTCCAGACTGCAGGGAAATTCTGGCTCGGGCCTGAGCGACAGTACAAACAAAACATATTCCTTGAAATGGAAGAAATTTTGCATCTGGTGTAAGTCTGCGAATGTACACCCTCTCTCTTCTCCTCCAGAACAAATATTGCCTTACCTTCTCCATCTGGTGACTTCAGGGCTTGCTCAATCCTCTATTAAAGTTCACTTGGCAGCAATATCTCGTTTCAGGAGATCTTCTGCAGGCCCTTCTTTTTGGTTAAGTAGACTGGTCAAACAATTTCTCAAGCGTCTGTTTAGGACTTTCCCTCCTGTTGAGTCTCTACCTTTAACTTGGCAACTCAACATAGTGCTGGCTCAGCTTATGAAACACCCTTTTGAGCCAATACACAGAGCTGATCTCCAGTTTCTTTCCTGGAAGACTGCACTTTTTCTAGCCCTTACCTCTGCAAGGCGAGTAAGCGAGCTTCATGCATTCTCAATTCAAGACCCTTTTATTCAATTCAAATATGATAGGGTTTTACTTCGGACTAATCCCAAGTTTGTGCCCAAAGTCCCGCCAGACTTTCACCTCAAGGAGCCTATAGTCTTACAAACCTTTTTTCCAAATCCTCAAACAGCAGCAGAAAAAGCTCTACATTCTCTGAATCTTAAACGCTGCCTTAAATTCGACCTTGACAGGGCAAAGACCTTCTGCAAACCCAACCAACTCTTTGTGGCTTACAGTCGACCAAAGAAAGGTCTTCCACTTACTAAACAAAGTATTTCTCGGTGGATTTCTGGAGCTATTACTTTCTGTCACCAGCAAGCGGGCCAACCCTTGCACTCCACGGTTCATGCCCATTCCACTAGGGCGATTTGTACCTGAATGGCACTCTTTGCAGGTGTGCCTCTCATAAACATTTGCAGAGCGGCGACATGGAAGACCGCACATGGCTTTGCCAAGCATTACTGCTTGGATACGGAACTCATGAAGGATGCTGCAGTGGGACAGGCGGTGTTACGTCATCTATTTCAATAGAGGTGAGTCTTCTTTTTATCCCACCATCCTTTCTTTTTACATGCACATTTCTCCATTGTGTTCTCTACTGTTTTACTTGATTGCAGTTTGGTATTTTCTATTTTCACATTGATATGTTATTATCTGGTGAACTTGTACATGCTGTTCCGTTCTAAAATGTGCTTACCATTGCTTACTACTCTGATTCAGGCATGTGAATCTATGCAAGATAGTCAAATACTGGATAAGAAATGCTTTATTTACCTGTAACTGCAGTTATCCAGTATTGGTATATTTCATGGATTCACATGCAACCCACCCACCTCCCCTGGAAGGGCTCACCTGGTTCTTTCAGTGATACATCTACTTAGCACTGTGCACATCAAACCGCCCCCCAAACAAACGTCATGGAGACTTAATGAGGAAATCTTAAATAAAGAACAAAATAAAACTGCCATCCGAACGGCAATCCGTTCGTATTTGGAGATAAACAAGAGAGGGGACACTTCAGACCTTGTGCGTTGGGAAGCTTTGAAAAGTACCTTAAGGGGGGTGTGCATCAAAATCCGTTCAGCAATGAACAGGGATTGCAATGCAAAATTGGAAGCGTTAGAAGCTGAGATAGCTAACCTAGAAAACAAACACCAAAGGACAAGGGATCGGGAGACACTCAATACCATGACCAACAGAAAATATGAATATAACAAGCTGGTGAGCGAAAGAGCAGGAGTGTGGCTAGATAGAAGGCGAAGATTTAAGCTCTGTGAATCTAACAAGGCTGGTAAAAGCCTGGCTGCATACCTAAAGTTCAAAGTGCAGAAAAATACAATTAATATCATAAGGGACTCTGCGGGAGTAGGCCATTCGGATCCCCAAAAAATAACTGAAGTCTTTAAAGACTTCTATGAAGACCTGTATGCTAAGAATGACTCGGTTGCTGAGGACAAAATTCAGGGGTATTTGCAGGAATGTGACCTACCAATGCTAGGGCCGAAAGAACAACACAGCCTTAATGCACCGGTCTCGGCTACTGAAGTGGAGAAAGCAATCAGGGGGCTGAAATGTGGGAAAGCACCTGGCCCTGATGGCTTTACGGCTAAATTTTACAAAAGTTTCGCCACAGATCTAGTCAAACCTCTTCTGAACCTCTTCCACGAGTTCACGGAGTCAGGTGAAGTGAGAGGCACATTGGCAGAGGCGACTATCGCGGTTCTACCAAAAGATGGCAAGGATCCGTCACTACCCAAAAATTATAGACCGATTTCCCTGATTAACTTAGATTGTAAGTTACTAGCCATGATTTTGTCAGCCCGTTTACAGAAAGTTCTTCCTGCCCTCGTACACCCATCTCAATCGGGTTTCCTAAAACATAGACTGTCTAGCGATAACACCAGAGTACTAGCCCATGCCCTAGAAAAAGCAAAACTTCTAAATACCCCCACGGTAGCAGTCACACTAGATGCTGAAAAAGCCTTTGACAAGGTGGACTGGACCTTCCTCGAGGCAGTTTTACACAAATTTAATCTAGGGAAGACATTCACTAAACTTGTAATGGCTCTGTATGCCGGTCCTACCGCTAAGGTTAGAGCGGGTGGCTCCTTCTCCTCTTCTTTCTGCTTGAAACAGGGAACAAGACAAGGGTGCCCACTATCACCATCTCTGTTCTTACTGGCTATAGAACCCTTTCTATATCATATTCGACATAATGAAGCCATTGCTGGTATCCCGTTTGATGACTGTACTGTAAAATTGACTGCATACGCCGATGATGTGCTGATTTTGACGGAGAAAGCTGATGAGGCTATCCCGGCCTTAATGGACACAATTAATGGGTTTTCTGAAGTCTCAGGGTACAGGCTGAATAAGGACAAAACAGAAGTCAAGCTACTAAACAACATCGGGGGTAAAGACATACTTGGTTCATCTGGCCTCACTTGGCAGCCAAAAGCTTTTAAATACCTGGGCTTAGATTTCGAGAAAGACTTGATAACGACCCTGAAAGTGAATGAGGAATTAACGTTAAAAAAGATCTCTACGTTGTTGGATGGCTGGTCACCCAAATTTTTATCCTGGTGGGGTAGGGCTGAGACTCTCAAAATGATGTGCACACCCCTGGTTAACTACCTGGCTTGCATGCTCCCAATGACTTTTTCGGACGAATTTATCAAAAAAGTGGACAGACTGTTTGGAGAGTTCCTGTGGCAAGGGAAAAAAGCCAGGATATCACTGAAAAAATTGCAACTTGCAAAAGTAAAAGGCGGCCTGGGCCTGCCCTCGTTCAGGAACTACCAGACGGCCTTCCTCTGTAAGCAAGGGGCTCTATGGCTGGTTGACTCTGCATCCTATACTCCGGTGTGGTTATCTATTGAGAGGTCACTAATGGCGGGTGCACCCCTATCGGCTCTCCTCAGCATGGACTTGTCCCATGTCCCCCATTCCAAGTACATTCTATTGAATACCAGAAGGGCGCTTCTCAGACTTGACCAGTCCCATAAAACTAATTTGGTGATGAAGAAATCCACCCTACTCTCGTTATGGCATAACCCTATGTTTCGAATAGAGGGGAAAACTCTCTACTGGGAACTGTGGGCCACATGTGGTATCCATATGGTAATTGACCTTTATGAAAATGGCAGGCCCCTACCCTTCTCGACACTGCAAGAGAAATTCAATTTGCCACCCATAGAATTCTATCAATTCCTGAAACTGAAAGCCGCCATCTCTAAGCGTGCCCTTACTACAGACTTACCCTGGCTGCTGACCCGTCTCCGAATACTGTACCATGCTGACCACTTTGTGTCCAGAATATATAAATTGCTTCTCCCCCTGCCCAAGAAACCACATAAGCTAACGGAAAGCAAGTGGGAGTCAGAACCTAACTCGACAGGGATACCAATAGATTGGGAGGTAATACACAACACTGCATTGTCAAATAAGATATCCCCGATTCTATGTCAAACGAAATACATGTTGCTGAACAGAGTGTTCTGGACCCCTCAGAAACTGTTTAAATGTAAACTGAGGGATACGCCTACATGCTGGAACTGCCAGGAAGCTCCTGGAGACCTGGCGCACATGCTTTTTGATTGTTCTTTATTGAGGTCATTTTGGAATAAAATATTTGCATATATTCATCGAATATTTGGCATCACACCTGTACAAGAATTTGTATATGTCATTTTGGGACCCTTAGAAACACAACTACCTGACATCCATGACCGACAACTGCTAGACGTCATGTTAACATTGGGGTGCAAGGTCATCCTGTATAAATGGAAAAACTTTGCTGAAGTCAACTTTAAAATATGGTTGGAATGGCTTTCCTTCTTGAGAGGGGCGGATAATCCAGCACTGCAGTCAGCCACATGGAAGCCTTCGAACAAAAGACTGTGGTCCTCCTTAGATGCGTCATCCTCACACTTTGACCCCCCATGATACACATTTTAACGGACTGTTTGTCTATATAGAATGTTTTACTGTGTCCTTGTTACCGCCTACACTGCGACCCATGCCTCTGTAAATCGATTGTTATTGATGATTTGATGCACCTGTCCTCTCTCTCTCTCTTTTTTCTCTTTTTCCTTCTTTCTCTCTCCTTTCCTCTTTCCTTTCCCCCTTTTCTCTTTGTTCATTTCATTTGATTTGATTATTGATTACTGTAAGAGTCCTTGTTCCATCACTACATCCATCTACGCATTGGAAGACTTATTGTATTGTCTTTGTTTTCAATTTTCTTCAATCTTCAATAAAAAAGATTTGAAGTAAAAAAAAAAAATGAAGATCTGAGGGACTAGAGCTCCTTCCAGGAAGGTTCCAGAGGGTGGTGATAGCTGATTAGTTGTTATCTAGAGTTTGGTCCTTTTTACAAAAGGACCTGGATATGTTAATAATGTGAGGCCCTTGGCCTATCTCTTTATATGTCTAGTGAGACATTACATTTCTTATGTATCGGGGACTCCCATCCCGGCGACGGGGAATGATTCAGGCCTGTGAATCTATGAAAGATACCAATACTGGATAACTGCAGTTACAAGTAAGTAACTCATTTCTTACTCACCCACACAGTTACACACACATCAGCTTAAATACTCATACATATTCTAACATATACTCACCTAGACAGTCACTGACACAAGCACACCCTCACCCACACAGCCACTCTCATATTCACTTTCTCACCCATACAGTCACTCATACCCCATCACTCACCCATACAGCCTCTTACATACTCAGTTATTCATCCATATACCACTGACACATCCACTCACTAACCCATACAGCCACACATTCACATGAACCCTTACTAACCTAAACAGTCACTGACTCACCCACTCACTCACCTACAGACAGTCACATCCCCCCCCTCCCAAACACACAGACACACAGACACTCATACAGATCCTCAGACAACCTATCAGTCACCCATACAGTCACTCACATACCCACTCACACACCCATACAGATACTTAGACACCAACTGACAAACTGATACAAATATTCACACAACCAGTGACTCACCCATACATTAACTGAGACACCTAATCACTCAGTCACGCACCCACTCAATCATCCATATAGGAGCTCATACACCCAGTGATTCACCAATACACCTTGGTGTATATATATTTAACACCAATTAACCTTTAAAAAACACTAACATTCACTGGATGATGTCGTTAGTAATGTCATCAGCAGAGCCCAAAAAATCATAACATTTTTATTAGAACTGCATGTCTAGTAACTTGAATAAACTACTTGACTTAACTGTAATGTACTTGAACCGTGAACTGGGTTCAAATTTTGTGATCGTAGGCAAATATTTTGTCTAAAGGAGCGACCTTTCTCTTAATTATCACATACGAGAGCACCTTCAATTATGCAAGTTCACCATTTCAGCTGTACAAAAAAACTCTTTATTTACTCGACTAAACATTTGCTCCATTTATAATAAGAATCAAGCCCACATATATGGTATACATGATCCCTGGCTTGCCTCTTGGTTCATTAATAGCATTGTCATCTGGGCAGGAGTAGAAATATTTCCAAGTTCATGTTTACAAACTCACTTTTCATAAATATATCACTAAAGTATGATGTGTTAGTTCATTCACAGATAGCACATTTTCCATTGAAATGGTCACAAAAGTTTCCCACTAACGTGTAGTTTTACTGATTAAGCTATATGGTACATAAACAATGTTTGGAAATTGGGTTTCAGCAATAATATTTAAAATTTGCACATCACCAGGTAAAGCCTTCTGATTTGTTTTGATCCTATAAATCTTAGGGGCATATTACCAAGGGTGGCGATATTGAATTATCGACGCTTTAGCGGCCGATTTCGTCCGCTAAGCAACGATAATTCCATCGCCCTTTTACCAAGCTGTCGCCTACACCAGTCAGCGACAGCTTGTAGGCGATAGCGAGCGGTTTGGGGCCCGCTTTTGAGATAAACGTTGGTAATAGGACGTTATCTCAGCGATAATATTGGGCGAAGCGCGGCGTTAAAAAACTAACGCTAAGCTCAGTTAGCGATAAATATCGCTAACTGTTGGTAATATGCCCCTTTGTTTTCACCACAGAATTATAAAAATGTGTCTTCATAACTAGAGAAATATATTTGAAATGTTTGAACAGTTCACTTATTAGCTATTTTAGTGTTGTGTTTGGAAAAAAAGCCTGAAATCTTACAGCCTTTGATTTCACATGCTTTGCACAGCATGCTTGTTACACAGTTAATTTTACAAAATCATCCAACTTCAGTCACAGAAAGAAAAGTAAATGTAGGAAGACAAAATGACTTTTGACCTCTGTCCTTGAAAGCGGAACAAATATGAAAAATTAACAAGATTCAAAGGCACCTTTGTTGCTCATTCACTCTTTGTGAGCAAGCAGAACACCTGTTGTCTTCTCGCCAGAATGGGCGAGGAGGTTAAAAAATAGCTCGCCCTGTTTAAATCTGGCTCGCCATAGCGAGTGGATTTTTCAAGCCCTGATCAATTATGTTATTTTAGATGTCATCCGTGATGTCACTAACCATGTCACTCATGAGTGATGTAATATGTGAGGTCATAAGCAGCACATTGCGGGGGCGCGAGTTATAGTTAGCTCAGTTAACTATAACTGCTGAATTTCACTGGTTTTGTATGAGTGAAACCTGAGCCGAACTATAATGCCCCTGTAACCTTTGTTTCTTTCAGTGAATTTCAAAGGTTTTTTAAAAAAATGCAATTTCCTAACTACAACGTCTCTGTAACCTTTGTTTTTTTCACTGAATATATATATTTATATTTTTTATGTGTATGTATTATAGGGAATGGGTCTGTTCTAGGCATGTGGGCTGCTGAATTCATATCTGTGCATAGTTCGCCGCCTAGTGTTGGTTCCGGATGATCGCACATTGCTGTCCTGGAAGAGTCTTTGAAGTATCACGAGATAGGTGGCTCCTCCCCTGGACTACAGTGCGCATGGGCATCGACTCCATCCTCAGATTGTTTTTTTCCGGCATTGGGTTCGGATGTATATTGGTTCACTCTAGTCGGAATCGATATAAAAGTTTTCTTAAGGCCAAAAGGCCTTTCGTTTTTCGTCAGTATAGTCTTGCGTTCGGTGCCCGATTCTTTCCAGCTCAGTTCTGAGCCGGATTTCCAGGAGAGCCGCGTGCTTTTCGACGCTGAAGGCCCGGTCGGCGCCAGAGGCCTTATCGACAAACCATCATGGAACGGAGCCCGTTCAAGAGATGTCCCGTGTGCAACTCCAAGTATCCCCACATCGACGTCCACCCGGTGTGCAACAAGTGTCTGTCGCCGGATCATGATGAAGCCAGCTGCATGGCTTGTTCCCGTTTTCGATCCAAGAAGACTCTTCTGCATCGACGCGCTGCGCACCAGGAAGACCAGCAGACTGCACCGGCGCCTGTGGACATATTCGATGCCGGGGATGATGAAGGAGCTGACCGGGAGGTTCGTGAGAACCTGTCGAATCCCGCGTCGGAGGTCGACTCCAACTACGACGCGGATGTTGAAATGCTCGAAGCGGAAGAAGTCGTCGACGAGGTAGGAGACGACGACGGGGCTTTTGGGGCCATGGAAGATAGCTCGAGCGAGGAGCTAACTCAAACTGACATTGGGGCCGAAACGCTTCATAAGGCTCAGGTCTAGGGATCGCCACTAGGCCTTACCCAAGATCTTCCAATAGGTTCTACGGCCCCGCTTTCGGGCTCGGCTTCGGACATTACTAAGGAGCCGCAACCTGCGAAATCGAAACCCAAAGTGAAAGCTCCGGTCTCGACGCAAGTGAAAGCACTGCTGCCTACACGAAACCAAAAGTGTGTATTGCTTTGGTTGGCTCGAAGTCCTCGGACCTGTCGGCTCCGACGAAGCAGAAGGGCGTTATCGACCCGAAGAAACAGCTCAAGGGCGTCGAGACGAAGTCTAGCGCGCTGAAGGCAAAGGTCAGGGCAGTCGACCCGAACAAATCGGCACCGAAGACAGTCGACACCGACAAAGGGCTCGGTGATCCGAAGGTTCTCGAGCCTCCGCGTCGACAAGACAAGGCCAAGAGCGGACCGACCCACGAGTCCACGTCTGGTGGTGCCTCGAAGGATTACGTCGAGTTGACGCAGCCGTCCGCCTCATTCTCGAAGCAGGTGGCAGACTCCCTAAAGCGCATCAAGAACAAGGCCTCAAGTGTCGGGCCTAAAGATCCTCCACCTTCGAAGCCTGCCGAAAAACCTCAGAAGACGTCGACGCCCATCCACTTCACGCTGCCGCCGAAAGTGGTGCCGAAGGCTTTCGCCCCTAAAATGGCCACCGACGTGCCCGAGAAGGTGTCCTCGGTGCCGAAGTCAACAACAGTGGTCCCGGCCAAGAAGCATCGACAATCCTCGTTGGAAGAGCAACAGGAGCAGTTTATCGTTGCCGAAACAGGCAGACTTTCTCTTCATAAGCGGAAAATCGCCCTGGAACAGCCAATGGAGTCCTATAAAATTCCACTGAAGAAGAAAAAAGATTCTGTTCTTGTAGAACCGGTATCTCCACGTGGCCATGATGTCTCACCCACTTATTCAAATGTGGACACTGGGGAAGGTGATGATGATGAATACAGCTATCCTGTATACACTGATCCAGATGATACCAATGAACCCTGGGCAGCTGCTGCTGACCCAGGTGATCCTCACTCTACCCCAGACACTCAAATGTATGCTGTAAAAACATCGCCTACTGAGGATTCGGCAGCATTTAATGCCCTCACTGAAAGGGCAGCTAAGAATCATGACGTCCAGCTCCATGATGACCCCATTGAAGTAGACTTTCTTTTTGACACCTTTTCCGTCTCAGAGAGGACTGTCAGGACTCTGCCTATGTTGAAGGGTGTCGTGAAGCATGCTGGGGAAATCTTTAAGGAGCCTACAAGAGCCAGGGTGATAAACCCCAGAATTGAAAAGAAATACAAACCGGCGCCTGGAGACCCTACTTACATCAAGGGACAGTTGCCGTTGGACTCTCTTGTTGTTTTTAATGCCCGGAAGAGGGCTAATTCACAAACAACGGGCGATGCTCCTCCCCCAGATAAGGAATCTAAGGTGTTAGAGGCATCAGGGAAAAGGGTGGCAGCTCAAGCGGCCAATATCTCGCACATTTCAAACACTCAGGCACTTCTAGCCAGGTATGACAGGGCACGTTACGACACACTTGAGACCCTGTTACAGCACCTGCCAGATGAATATAAAGAGGCTGCTGAGATGCTCATCCAAGAAGGGAAGCTCATATCAAATGCTTGTATCAAATGTGCACTGGACGCAGCAGACACCGCGGCCAGAGCTGTTAACACTAGTGTCATGCTGAGACGACATGCCTGGCTCAGAATCTCCGGGTTCAAGCCAGAAATACAGACCACCATTCTCAATCAGACAGTAAACCCTGATCATCTATTTAGCCCAGAGGTGGACACCACCTTGGAGAAAACAAGAAGGACACTGAAACTGCTAAGTCCATGGGGGCTCTACAGTCCCAGCAGTTCCGGGGTGGTTCTTTTCGCCGCTCAAGCAATAGAGGTGTTTCCAGAGGCCAGCTCTCCCAAACCACACAGTACTATAAAGGCGGCACGCAGACCACATACACCAAGCAAAGTCGAGGTGGTTTTCGTGGAAACAGCGCCAAAGGCAGAGGTCGTGGAAACAACAACTCCAGATCCTCCGCCACTAACAAACAGTGACGCCTTGTCACTGCCCCCCGACCACGCAACACCTGTCGGGGGGAGACTTCAACAGTTCCTGCCAGTCTGGAAGTCCATCACCACAGACAGGTGGGTCACACAGCTCATCCAGTACGGTTATTGTCTGGAGTTAACATCCACTCCACCCAACATACCCCCAAGACACCGTCCTATGTCCGCCGAGCATTTGCACTTATTGCAGCAGGAGGTCCTCGTCATGCTGCAAAAAGGGGCAATCGAGCTCGTGCCTGTGCAAGAACGAGTCACAGGAGTTTACTCACTGTACTTCTTGATACCAAAAAAGGACGGGTCCCTCAGACCCATACTGGACCTCAGACCCCTCAATCAGTACATTCTATCGGAGCACTTTCACATGCTGACACTGCAGCAAGTCCTACCGTTGCTCAGTCAGGGGGATTTTCTCGCAACTTTAGATCTAAAGGATGCGAATTTTCATATTCCGCTGCACCCGTCACACAAAAAATACCTCCGGTTCACCATCCAAAACCAACATTACCAGTTCAAGGTTCTACCTTTCGGAGTCACCACGGCACCCAGGGTGTTTACAAAGTGCCTGGCGACGGAGGCGGCACACCTCAGGAGACGAAACATTCACGTCTACCCTTATCTGGACGACTGGCTCATCCAGGCAAAGTCAGCCCAGCAGTGTGCCGCCCACATGTCCCACTCCATTCACCTTCTTCACGATCTGGGATTCTCACTGAATTACCCAAAGTCCCACCTGCAACCCGCCCACATATGGCAGTATCTGGGGGCGACGATAAACACTCTGGCAGCCACAGCACAGCCGAATTCAGTGAGGGTCAGCAGCATTCAATCACTGATACAGAAATTCAGACCTCAATACTCGCTTCCAGCACGAGTGTTCATGCAGTTGATAGGCATGATGGCCTCCTGCATCTCCATAGTCCCGCACGCGAAACTACATATGCGTCCGCTTCACGAGTGCTTAGCACGTCAGTGGACTCAGGCTCACGGACAGTTGAAAGACCTAGTGTTGGTGACCGGTCGTGCATACAACTCTCTGCATTGGTGGAATCCACAAAACCTTTGCAAGGGACGACTGTTCCAAGAGCATGTGCCACAGATCACTCTGACGACGGACGCTTCTCTCCAGGGTTGGGGAGCTCATGTACTCCACTACACTGTGCAGGGACTATGGACACCACAGCAGAGGAAGATGCACATCAATGTTCTAGAACTGATGGCTATCTTCATGGCAGTAAAAGCATTCAAGGTACATCTGTGCAACAAGGTCGTGTTAATCTGGACTGACAACATGGCGGCCATGTACTACATCCAGAAGCAGGGAGGTCCACACTCTCCACAGTTGTCTCATCTGGCTCAGAGCATGTGGAAGTGGGACATCTTCCTCATGGTGGAACACCTCCCGGGCAAGGACAATCAGAAGGCGGACCTGCTCAGCAGGTACAGCCACCAAATGCACGAGTGGGAGATACATCCATCAGTACTCCACCCGTACTTCCTAAGGTGGGGTCATCCAGAGATAGACCTGTTCGCCACAAAGGAAAACGGCAAAAAGCCCAAGCTTTGCCGCCAGGTTCCCACACCCACAGTCGCAGGGCAATGCGATATGGATGAACTGGTCAGGCAAATTTGCGTACGCTTTTCCCACAGCACCTCTAATACCGCTGGTGGCACGCAAGCTGAAGCAGCACTCGATGACTCTCATCCTGGTTGCTCCAACGTGGGCTCGCCAACCATGGTACACCACGTTTCTGGAACTGTCCGTGGTACCGCATCAAAGGCTGCGCCTCACACCCAAGCTTTTGACGCAGAGCCATGGCGTCATTCAGCATCCAGATCCGCAACAGCTCAACCTGGCGATCTGGCTCCTGAGGTCTTAGAGTTTGGCTACCTCAACTTACCTCCTGACTGTATGGACATAATCAGGGAGGCAAGAAAGCCCACCACCAGAGCATGCTATGCGGCGAAATGGAAGCGGTTTGTCATTTATTGTGCAGACCACAACATTGACCCGCTGGATGCATCTATTCAAAACATCATTTGTTATCTCTTACATCTGTACAAATGTAATCTGGCCTATGCTTCCATTCGTACACATCTATCCGCAATGGCTGCTTATCTCCAAAACAGACAGCACCTCTCACTTTTCAGAGTGCCTGCCATTAAAGCCTTTCTGGAAGGACTCAAACAAGTCATTCCTCTGCGGACACCACCAGCTCCCGAGTGGAACCTAAATGTGGTCCTCACCAGGCTGATGGGTCCCCCTTTCGAACCACTGCCTTCATGCGAGATTCAGTTCTTGACATGGAAAGTGGCTTTCCTTATAGCGATTACGTCTCTACGACGAGTTAGTGAACTCCAGGCACTAACTATCCAAGAGCCATTTATTCAAATTCATTCCAACAGGGTGGTGCTTCGCACTAACCCTAAGTTCCTTCCTAAGGTGGTTTCTCAGTTCCATATCAACCAGACTATAGAACTACCTGTGTTCTTCCAAAATCCAGAGTCAGTTGCGGAGAGGATGCTCCACACACTTGACGTCAAGAGAGCCTTAATGTACTACATTGATAGGACCAAAGATTTTCGGAAGACTAAACAACTATTTGTTGCCTTTTCGCCACAACACAAAGGCAACCCCATTTCCAAGGCTGGTATAGCCAGGTGGATCGTTAAATGTATTCAGATCTGCTATCAGAAAGCCAAGTGCACTCTCACCATTCCACCGTGGGCCCACTCCACCTGGGAGTTGGGGGCCTCCATGGCTTTCCTTGGAAATATTGCTTTGGAAGACATATGTAGAGCAGCCACATGGTCTACCACACACACATTTACAAAACACTACTCTGTTGATGTGCACTCCAAACAGCAGGCAGCTGTAGGGCAGGCTGTTCTAAAAACACTTTTCCAAACTGCTGCAGCTGGAACAGGTGGCCGCCGTTAATGGAGGGACTGCTATGTATTCTATGCACAGATATGAATTCAGCAGCCCACATGCCTCGAACAGAATATGCTACTTACCAGTATGCATCTGTTCTTGGCATGTAGGGCTGCTAACATTCATATCGCCCGCCCTCCTCCCCGGCGCCTGTAGCGGCTGCAGCATTCACACATACTAATAGCATGGTCATCATTCACATGGTTTCACTCCATCTTTGCCACAATGGCTAAAAACAGTCTGAGGATGCAGTCGATGCCCATGCGCACTGTAGTCCAGGGGAGGACCCACCTATCTCGTGATACCTCAAAGACTCTTCCAGGACAACAATGTGCGATCATCCAGACCCAACACTAGGCGGCGATCTATACACAGATATGAATGTCAGCAGCCCTACATGCCAAGAACAGATGCATACTGGTAAGTAGCATATTCGATATATGCACAGAGATCATGGACTATATTGATTTAGGCATTGTTTGCTCATTATTTATGGCAGATTCATATCTACATAATTACTATCTTTCCATCTCCACAGGTTCTATGAGTTGTGGAACCCTTGTAGCGGTCATTTTATCTAATGATGTTATCTCCGAGGATAGACTTTGATTTGCACTAAATTTTGTACATTGTTTGGTCTTTCCAATTTTACAAAGAATTTGTTTATTCATCAAAGCTCTAATGTAGGTGGGTTCTGGAAACTGTTTTGTCCGGATTTCTTAGGACAGGTTCTTTTGTATACTTCCTTACTGTTGTAGGGAACTTTAGTTTACAGGGTATTCATTATTTCCTTAGGCCCTTTTAATCCATTGGTTCATTTCACCATTTATGGGTCATGGACTACTATCCTACTGTTGACTGTTGTCTTCTGACACAGTATTATTCAGCTGCCCTTGAGGTATGTTTTTTTCCGTGGCTGTAAGGTTATTTACATTGCCTGTGGTCCTAGACAAAGTTTTTTAAGCAGCATATGCTCTTTTTCATCTAATTCCTACGTACGTCTGTTCTGTTGTTATTTTTGACCGGCTGGTTCTCTCTGTGAGCGTTTGTCAGATTAGTTCGCAGACCCTTCTCCGGGCGGGCAAAGCTATGGTATTTAATTCAAAATTACGGAATCTGTGTCTAAATGTCTCTATCAGATGAACAAGTTATTTACCTTCCGTAACGCATTATCTAGTAGAGACACAGTCTAGCCGCTGATTCCTTAACGCCCTTCCCATCCTCTCTGCTCTGCAAACAACCTGTAGTGTAGGAGGTATTTCCTTTTGCAATCCTGGTTTATCCACCGTTGGTCAGTGTTTCAAGTAGCTATGTGCTTTGTCGAACCATTTGATCTTTCCTCATACCCCTTGTGTGGGTGTATGGGTTTTACTCTTTCTCAGCATTGGTGATATACTCCAGTGAACACTCTTTCATGTTGTTGTGTGATTCAACAAACTATTTCATCTTACCTTATAGATTTTGATAACCATATCATTCATTTCTGTTTTCTAGGTATTGTTTCAAAGATGCATTGATCTTTTCTGGCACACTGTTTCAACAGCCAGTTTCTATAGTGGCTCCGCGTTGTAGAAGAAACTGACGTCCGCGTGCCGAATGGACCTAAAATGACTCCACTGACATCGCAACCAGAGTCGAGGTCATCACGGAGTCATACAACACTGTCCCCCGGAGCGCAGAGGTACTGCTGAAACCTATCCGGATCTAGTTTGACAAATGGGGAGAATTCAAAAGTTAAGGAATCTGCGGCTAGACTATTTCTCTACTGGATAATGCATTACCAACAGTAATGTTCATTTGTGCAGCACTTCAAACAGTAAAACAGTGAAAACACCACACAAAAAGATACCACACCTATAGAGCTTAATTTAATCGGACTTATACATTTTTAAAGAATATCTTGAATGACATTGCTTAAAAGCATAAAGCACCAACCGGGACTATCTGGTCGCTCTAGACCGAGTGAAATCCAAAAGTTCAGGTTGACCATAATGGAGGGCAAAGCGGATATAGGGACCAACCTTGTCCCATTGCATGGTACCTAGTTTGTGTCGATGATGAAGACCCAATGCATGGAGCAGAGGAGGCGATGCATTTTCGTCAATTCTTAGGATGTAGGTGATGCGTCGGTTCTGAGCCGGCGAAAGTTGGAGATGCGTCGGAGTCGTAGGCGATGTGCTGCACCATGGCGATGGTGATGCTAGGCAGTCGATCCTCGCAGTAGCTGCTATATGTTGTCATCGAGGGAAATGTACCAGTTTCAAATGGCTGAGATGCATTGATTTGGATTGAAGCAGCACTTAATACTCACTTCCAAGCGCCCAGGACTGGATCGGCACCACTTGGCTGGGCAAGACTTTCAGATGGAAGGGTCCAGGTTCTGAAGCGGATGAGATGGACGTCTTTGATGTCCTTTAGACTTCAGGAGGCAAGCAGACAAGCCCTTGGAGTCACGCTGGGTTCAAGTGGTGTAGTTTCAGTCTTTCTCACCCAGGCGAGGAGGGCAGCAGGCAGGGCAGCCCAGAATGCCATTTTCCTTGCAGAGTATCCAGAGGTCCAGAAGCATATTGAGTTGGCAGGGTTAGAAGTCCAGTTCTTAAACCCAGTGGAGCGTTTGAAGTGGGGGAGACTTCAAAGAGGGGTTTTGAAGTTCACCAAGATCGTCCCTTCCTGCCCTGGCTCAAGACCCACTACAGGGGGTTAAGCAGTCCTTTGTGTGGGGACAGGACACAGCCTATTCAGGTGAAAGTGTAAGGCTGTTCCCAACTCCTTCCTCCCATCCTGCCTAGGAAAGCCCATCAGGATGTGCTGGACATCCGTAACACCTAAGTTCGAGGCATGTGGGCTGCTGAATTCATATCTGTGCATAGATCGCCGCCTAGTGTTGGGTCCGGATGATTGCACATTGTTGTCCTGGAAGAGTCTTCGAAGTATCACGAGATAGGTGGCTCCTCCCCTGGACTACAGTGCGCATGGGCATCGCCTCCATCCCCAGATTGTTTTTTTCCGCCATTGGGTTCGGATGTGTTTCGGTTCCCTCTGTCGGAACCGGTAGTTGTTCAACTTTCTACTCGAGACCAAAAGGTCTTTAGGCTGAGCGTCGGTATAGTTGCGTTCGGTTTCTTGTCTGATTCTCAGCTCCGAACTCTTGCTACCCTTCCGCGTGCTTTCGGCGCGGACGGACCTACACTACAATTCTGCTATGGAGCGGACACCGTTTAAGAAATGCCCGGTGTGTAACTCCAAATATTCACACCTCGACGTGCACCCCGTGTGCAATACATGCTTGTCACCGGACCATGACGAAGACAGCTGCATGGCGTGTTCGAAATTCCGGTGCAAGAAAACTCTGAAGATTCGTCGGGCCAGTCGGCTCCAGGCTAAGTTCTCGGCTACCGCGGCGCCCCCACCAGACGACATATTCCAGGAATCTGTCGGAGACGAGGACGTCGTACAAGGTTCGGAATCTAGTCCCGCGTCCGAAGGGGATGCCTACGACGCGGGTGATGAGGACTTTGACGAAGTCGCCGACGAGGTAGGGGACGACGATCGGGCTATTGCCACCGTAGGGGATAGCTCGGAGGAGGAGCATCCCCAACCAGACTTAGGGGTCAATCCCCTTTATACGGCCCAGGTCGAGGGATCGCCTTCGGGCCTTACCCAAGATCTACTTATAAGTCCTACGTCCCCGCCTCCGGGCCCGGTCACGGACATTTCTGAGGCACCACTCCCGTTGAAGAAAACGAAAGTGAAGCCATCTGGCCACGCACCCTCGGATGCGAAAACGAAAATGAAAGTTGCGCTGGGGCAGAAGGTTCTGGAGGCGTCAACTTCCAAAAAAGTCAAGATGGCCGACTTGAAGAGCCACGCCAAGATGGCAGACCCGAAGCCCTCGGGGTCGGCGCCGAAGGCGAAGTCGACCGACGCGGCTGCGTTGGCGCCGAAAGGGGTCGGGGACCCGAAGACGGCTCCGAAGAAGCGTCATGCCGACGACGCGCACAGGGCTCGGCCAGCGCCGGCCCTTGTGACCAAGGCGCATGAGGTGTCAGCCCCGAAAAAGGTGCCTGTCATCGATCCGACTCTCGACGCGGGAGGATCGCTCGAGCCAGTCAAGCCTTCTCCTGCCATCACGAAGAAGGTAGTGGAATCCCTGCAGCGGATACGGAAGGACAGTGTGGTTCCCAATCAGGACACTGTAGCGCCTAAGCTCACGCCGAAGCCGGCGAGGGCGCAAACGCCTATCCGTTTTACCCTGCCGCCAAAGTCGACGCCGAAGGCTTTCGCGCCGAAACCTGGCGGCCCCTCGAAGAAGGTATTGACGCCGAAGGCTGCCTTAGTGGTGTCAAAGCTTCGGCTCCAGCCGCTTGCTGAAGAGGAACGTCGAGAGGTTATCATCGACGCGAATACTGGGAAACTGTCTCTCCTCAAGAGGAAAATCACCACGGAGCCGGTGTTGGAACATTTTCGGATCCCTCTCAAAAATAAGAGGGACTCTGCGGACTCTTCGGCCCTGATGGAACCTATGTCTCCACAAGCCTTGGGACACTCACCGACGCATTCCGCCGCAGGCGATGCGGACGAGGAGGATGCCGAGTACGTCTATCCGGCGTACTCGGATCCGGAGGAGGAACACATACCGTGGTCGGCCGGAGGCGACCCGGAGGACACGCAGTCGGGCCAGGACACGCAACTTTTTGCGGCCAAGACGTCACCGACAGGACTCAGCGGCCTTCAACGCTCTGATCGAAAGAGCTGCGGCTAACCACGATGTCGAGCTGCACTCGGACCCTGTGGATGTGGACTTTTTATTTGACACTTTCTCAGTGGCTGAAAAGTCGGTCAAAACACTGCCAATGCTTAAGGGGGTGCTCAAACACGCAACGGAGGTCTTCAAGGAGCCCACCCGGGCGCGTGTCGTCAACCCTCGCATTGACAAGAAATATAAGGCAGCGCCCTCGGATCCAACATACATTAAGGGACACTTGCCACTGGACTCGCTGGTTGTATCCAACGCTCGGAAGAGGGCGAACTCGCAGACCACTGGTGACGCTCCTCCCCCAGACAAAGAGTCCAAGATCTTCGAGGCCTCAGGGAAACGAATCGCTGCACAGGCAGCGAATATTTGGAGAATCTCGAACACACAGGCCCTACTTGCACGCTATGATAGGGCTCATTATGACACCTTAGAATCACTACTGCAACACTTGCCTGACCAGTACAAGGAGGCAGGGGAAATGCTGATTCAGGAAGGAAAGCTCATCACGAATGCGTCCATAAAATGTGCGCTGGATGTGGCAGATGCAGCCTCCAGGGCAATCAACACTAGTGTGTTGCTTAGACGGCATGCTTGGCTTAGAATTTCGGGGTTCAAACCCGATATTCAAACAACAATACTGAATCAAACAGTTAATCCCGACCACTTGTTTGGCCCTGAGGTGGATGCGACGCTGGAAAAGATGAAAAAAGATACGGAAACTGCCAAATCTATGGGGGCCCTCCAAAATCAGCAGTTTCGGAGTGGTTCCTTTCGCCGCTCAAATTCCAGAGGCACCTCAAGGGGTCAGGCATCGCAGTCCACACAATATTACAAAAGTAACACCCAAACCTCGTACAACAACAAGGGTAGGGGTGGCTACAGAGGCAATAATGTCAAGGGCAGGGGACGTGGAAACAACAGCTCCAGGTCCACCACAGCCAACAAGCAGTGACGTCTTGTCACTGCCCCCCGACCATACAACACCAGTCGGGGGGAGACTCCAGCAGTTCCTGCCAGCGTGGAAATCCATCACCACGGACAGGTGGGTCAAGTCTCTTATCCAGTACGGTTACTGTCTGGAACTTACTTCCATTCCACCAAACATACCCCCAAGGAGCCGTCCTATGTCCGGCGAGCACTTGACCTTGTTGCAGCAGGAAGTTCTAGTCATGCTGCAAAAAGGGGCGATAGAGCTCGTTCCATTGCAGGAAAGGGGAACAGGGGTTAACTCCCTGTATTTTCTAATCCCCAAAAAGGACGGATCCCTCAGGCCCATCCTGGACCTCAGGCCCCTCAACTGGTACATTCTCTCGGAGCATTTCCATATGCTCACGTTACAGCAAGTGCTCCCTCTGCTTCAGCAGGGGGACTTCCTGGCTACGCTGGATCTGAAAGATGCATATTTTCATATCCCCCTGCATCCTTCCCACAGGACGTATCTCAGATTCACGATTCAAGACCAGCATTACCAGTTCAGGGTTCTGCCGTTCGGGGTCACCACGGCGCCAAGGGTATTTACAAAGTGCCTAGCGACTGTGGCGGCGCATCTCCGTCGCCAGAACGTCCACGTCTACCCCTACTTGGACGACTGGCTCATTCAAGCAAAGACAGAACAGCAGTGCGTGGACCACGTGTCACGCACCATTCATCTCCTGCACGATCTGGGATTCTCTCTGAACTACCCAAAGTCCCATCTCCAGCCCGCCCACGTGCGACAGTATCTGGGCGCGACAATCAATACTCTGGCGGCCACTGCGCAGCCGAATTCAGTGAGAATCGCCAGTATCCAGACGCTGATCCAACGATTCAGACCTCAGCACTCGCTTCCCGCGAAGGTGTTCATGCAGTTGATAGGCATGATGGCCTCCTGCATCTCCATTGTCCCGCACGCAAGACTACATATGCGTCCGCTTCAGGAGTGCCTTGCACGTCAGTGGACTCAGGCTCATGGGCAACTGACAGACCTAGTGTTGGTGAGCGGTCGGGCATACAACTCTCTGCATTGGTGGAATCCACAAAACCTTTGCAAGGGCCGACCATTCCAAGAGCCTGTGCCGGAGATTATCCTGACGACGGACGCTTCTCTCCAGGGATGGGGAGCGCATGTACTCCACTACACAGTGCAGGGACTATGGACACTACAGCAAAGGAAGATGCACATCAATGTGTTGGAACTGATGGCAATCTTCATGGCCTTAAAGGCGTTCAAAGTACATCTGTGCAACAAGGTCGTGTTGATCCGGACGGACAACATGACAGCCATGTACTACATTCAGAAGCAGGGGGGCACACACTCTCCACAGCTGTCTCATCTGGCTCAGAGCATGTGGAAGTGGGCCATTCAGAGGAACATCTTCCTCATGGCGGAGCATCTCCCGGGCAAGGACAACCAGATGGCGGACCTGCTCAGCAGGCACAGCCACCAAATGCACGAGTGGGAGATACATCCATCAGTACTCCAACCGTACTTCCAAAAGTGGGGTCATCCAGAGATAGACCTGTTCGCCACAAAGGAGAACGCAAAATGCCAAAGCTTCGCCGCCAGGTTCCCACACCCGCAATCACAGGGCAATGCGATGTGGATGAACTGGTCGGGCAGATTTGCGTACGCTTTTCCCCCAGCACCTCTGATACCGCTGGTGGCACGCAAGCTCAGGCAGCACTCGATGACTCTCATCCTGGTTGCTCCAACGTGGGCTCGCCAACCGTGGTACACCACGTTTCTGGAACTCTCCGTGGTACCGCATCAAAGGCTTCATCTCACTCCCAGCCTTCTGACGCAGAGCCATGGCGACATTCAGCACCCAGATCCGCAACAGCTCAACCTGGCGATCTGGCTCCTGAAGTCCTAGAGTTTGGCTACCTCAATCTACCTCCCGATTGCATGAACATCATTCGGGAGGCAAGGAAGCCCACTACTAGAGCTTGTTATGCGGCTAAATGGAAGAGGTTTGTCATCTACTGTGTTAACCACGATATTGACCCGCTAGATGCCTCCATTCAAAACATCATTTGTTACCTGTTCCACCTGTATCAATGCAATTTGGCGTACTCTTCCATCCGCATTCATCTGTCTGCTATGGCAGCATACCTCCAGAATAGGCAACACCTGTCGCTCTTTAAGGTCCCTGCTATCAAGGCTTTTTTGGAAGGACTCAAGAGAGTCATTCCACCAAGGACACCACCAGCCCCAGAATGGAACCTCAATGTGGTTCTTACAAGACTGATGGGTCCTCCCTTCGAGCCACTGCACTCTTGTGAGCTTCAGTTTCTAACTTGGAAGGTTGCGTTCTTAGTAGCAATCACATCGCTACGGAGGGTTAGCGAGCTGCAGGCGCTCACCATCCAAGAACCTTTCTTCCAGGTACATGCTAACAGGGTTGTGCTCCGCACTAACCCTAAATTCTTACCCAAGGTTGTATCTCAATTCCACATAAACCAGACAATTGAGTTGCCGGTGTTTTTCCAAAACCCAGAGACGCTGGCGGAGCGGATGCTCCACACCCTTGACGTTAAGAGAGCCTTGATGTACTATGTAGACAGGACAAAAGATTTTCGCAAAACCAAGCAGCTTTTTGTTGCTTTTGCCACACACCACAAGGGAAACGCTATCTCCAAAGCTGGGATCGCTAGGTGGATCGTGAAATGCATTCAGATCTGTTATGCTAAAGCTAAGCGCACTCTCACTATCCCACCGAGGGCCCATTCCACCAGGAAGTTGGGGGCCTCTATGGCTTTCCTAGGTAACATTCCCTTAGAAGATATCTGTAGAGCAGCCACGTGGTCTACCACACATACTTTCACTAAACACTACTGTGTAGACGTGCATTCCAAACAGCAGGCAGCTGTTGGGCAGGCTGTTCTCAAAACACTTTTTCAGACTGCTGCAGCTGGCACGGGCGGCCGCCGCTAATGGAGGGACTGCTATGTATTCTATGCACAGATATGAATTCAGCAGCCCACATGCCTCGAACTGCAAATGCTACTTACCAGTATGCATCTGTTCTTGGCATGTAGGGCTGCTGACATTCATATCGCCCACCCTCCTCCCCGGCGCCTGTAGCAGCTGCAGTATTCATTCATATATATATATATGCTCATAGCATGGTCATCACTCACGTACTTCACTCCATCTCTGCCAATGGTTAAAAACAATCTGGGGATGGAGGCGATGCCCATGCGCACTGTAGTCCAGGGGAGGAGCCACCTATCTCGTGATACTTCGAAGACTCTTCCAGGACAACAATGTGCAATCATCCGGACCCAACACTAGGCGGCGATCTATGCACAGATATGAATGTCAGCAGCCCTACATGCCAAGAACAGATGCATACTGGTAAGTAGCATTTGCATTTCCCTTTCTGTGTGGCTATCTGGAGGGAATGCACAAGGCCCAGCTGTCACCCACCCCATACCTGTATTGGATACAAGCTGCAGGCATACCGGGCTAAAAGAAGAGAAATGCCATCTTCTAAACTCCTTCCTCTCATCCTGCCCAGGAAAGCCTCAGAATTAATTAATTGAGGTTCCAAGTCTGCTTTGAAAATAAACAGCAGTTACTTGAATTCGGGACCAGGTCTCCATTTGTTAGAAAGTTCATTGTCCTTCCTGGTACCGTATGGACAAGACCCCCCTTGTGTTTAAAATCTTTCTAAAAGTGGCATTTTTAAAATTGCAGGGATGAATAGAGGATTTATCATTACAATTTCAGAGGTATTAAACATGAGAGCTCTACCTCCTTCTAATTTGGAATTACACTTTTTAGCGGTAACAAGGAATCTAATGTTAACGTATGGGAGGGCTAAGCCTCATAGTAGTGAAAAACTGATTTTTTTTTTTTACTACCAAGACATGTAAAACTTAAACGTACATGTCCTACCTTTTAATTACACAGTACTCTGTCCCATGGCCAACCAGGGCCTACCTTAGTGGCGACTTATATGTAATAAAATGGAAAATTAAGGCTTGAGAAGGGGTTTCAAATGCCAAGCCGACATGGCAGTGTAAACTGCTCACCTAGGCTCTGTAGTGGCAGGCCTGAGTGGCCCAATCAGTGCTGCAGGCCCACTAGTAGCATTTACTTTTCAGGCCCTTTGCACATATAGTGCACTTTACTAGGAACTGATACGTAACTTAAATAACCCAGTTGTGGATAAGACAATTAAACCATGCTTATGGAGAGAGCACATGCACTTTAGCACTGGTTAGCAATGCTAACGTTTGCAGAGTTCTCCATCCAGCAAAATAAGATCAGCCCATCTGCACCCTTCTGTGCCTGGATTGCACCCTGGGCCAGGACCCCTGGTCCTCCCACCATCCGCTGCTACTACATCAACGAGCTCCTGGACCTCAACACTGGACGGCAAGACTTTAGTTTCTGCATGTTCTCCTCGCGCTACACCAAAAGACCGTTCTCCTGTCACCACTGCTGCTTCTCCTGCCTCGGAGGACCACCTACCCCGACGGAACCCAACACCACTACCTCCCAGAAGACCACCAACAACACGGAATCACTACACTGCATCTTGCTCAATAAACGCTCTCTTAGCAAAGCGCCACAGAAACCATCACCAACCTCACCCCAGCCGTCACATTCATCACGGAGACATGGTTCAACCCCACCCCTAACCCAGACATCGCCACTGCCACTCCCAATGGATACAAGATGATACACCGGGACCACCCCAACAAGCTCTGCAGAGAAATGGCCATAATATTCAAGGAACCCATCCGGTGCTCCACCACAAATGACGACCCAACTCCTTCCAAGGAGCACTTTAACATCCTACTACACATCGACTCAAAACAACCATGACAGGCACCCTTGCATACAGGCCATCAGGACCCTGAGCATTCTCTAACACCATCACCAACTTCATCGCCTCTCTTGCCATCAGCTCCCTCCACTACGTTCTGTTCGGTGACCTCAACTTCCACATTGCGGACCCCAAGGACGCCAACTCCACATCTCTAGTGGAGAACCTCAACAACATCGAACTCAGCCAACTAGTCACCAAATGCGCCACATTGCTGGACACACCCTCAACACTACCTCCTCCAGCAACAGGATCAAATTCACCCACACCACAGAGCTCTCCTGGACTTAACAACACAATTGTTCATTTTTTCTCCAACAACCGGCACACCATCAACAAGCACCAAAGCCCTACTCACCACAGTTAGGGAAAAGTAACTGAGAGCCAATGGTTGCAGACTCTCAGCACCACACCACCTGATATGTCAGCCTGCCTCGACCAGGCCACCCACAACTTCTCCGTCTGGATCAACAAGTACGCTGACAAAGTTGTTACACTACTTGTATATTCCTTTCTTATTTATGTCACTTCACCTTTAATTCCCTTGTGTACTTTTGACCCTGGCACCTGCCACGCAGTTAACTGTGATTCCACCTAGAATTGGAATCCACTTCATTCTGTTTCTGCCTTTATGCTGAACAGTACTGTGCCTTATGGATTAAACATCTTTAACCTTCTCCTGGATTATCTGCCTCATTTTTATGAATTTTACACTGGCAACGAGTTAAAAGTGTACCTGCTACTTCTTCAGGCACAGGAGCGGTACAACTACATTTGGGGATTTTTTTTTTGTAAACTTTGGACATCTTCACTGGATTATGTAGGAGAGTAAGGTCTGCAATCATATGGTCACCCCCGATTTATGCTTTTTGCTTCACTGGTTTACGACTTTCCCTGGCTGTGGGCCTGCTAATCAGACCCACAGCCTAGCTGTGCTCTCTCTAAATTGACAACCATGTACCTTAGGTGCACATCTAATTGGATACTGAGTCACCTTATCAGTCCCTGTCCAGTGTACCTTAGGTACCCAGGGCATGGGTGCACCCAGGACCTACCAGGGGCTGCAGCATGTATTATGCCACCCCTGGCTGGCCATCCAAATCTGACAAAACTGGCTGATCAATCAGCTGGAGCAATGTGGTAAATAAAGATTTACCTGCTGAATTTCTATGCGGTAAAGTTCAATAAAATAACTCAATCGAAAATGAGAGGCAGAGTCCGTGGCATCTGAGTTTATAAGGGTTTTATTCCATAAAATGGAATTGGTTCGAACCAGGTATCGTGTTCCATCACCACGAGGGTTCAGGAAGGGATAGACAATGCTTTATTATCAGAGTACAATATATATAGTAAATGCATACAGTGGTGATGGATACAGAAGGCGTAACAGCTGAGAGAAAAGAGATAAGAACACATGTGCGTAACAGAAGGCGTGCACGAGGGCGTACACGGAGGTGTGTACTAGAAACGTCACAGGAAAATGTCACAGGGGGGTGGATCCATAGAAGAATCCTGCAGAGTCAGCAGAAATATATGGCAGAGATGCGCGCGCAGCAGCATGACGTGTGATTGACGTGGAACTGGAGGGTGAAGGGGACTTAACATTTGCGCTATACGGGGAGACAGAAGTCTGGCGTGTCAGAACAACCTAAACCCAAATCATATCTGGTATCTTGTGTTTGAGGAACTGTATTATCTAGAAGGAAAGGTCTCTCGGGCAGAAGCTTTTCTATACTAACTGCTAGTGCGTGCATATGTGACTACGTGTCTACGTGTAAAGCAAGGGGGCCATGGGCCTACCATGGTAACGGGAGCAATGAATTACTTGCACGGAGACAGAAAAGCCGGGCCCTTTGCTCTGCAGCTGGGGAGGTGTTTACCTAAATCTCTAGACAGGAATGTATTTTCGAGGAGCGGAGCAGATAACTTGAAGGCTGAATACTGTCTTGGCAGGCAAGCAGGCCGAGCCAGGCACCGCTCACCGCGCAGGGAGTAAGGCAAGGGTCATGGATGCGGATCCAGGCTGCAGCTTTCAGAGGCAGAAAGGGCTCGATGGCAGAAATCAGGGCCTAGCTCGCCAGAGCCAGGAAAACGTGAAAAGTGCACCATGTAAAGACGGTGGCACGGCATACTTAGGAACTGAATAATCGATCCATTCATGGTGGATCTGAAAGAGGACTTGTTAACGTTGGACGCAAATGTATTTGCGTCTTCATAGCTGGTTGTGGAGGGAACATACATGTACTTGAAGCACATACAGGGAGCCGTTGGGGTCTACGTTAGGGGACACAATTGACCATAACAATTCATATTACCTCATTCCCTCCTTGTCCCCTACGGACCCTTCATGATATATCAATCCTCATTAACCCATCAATCTGTTCATATAACATCATTTGCTCTTCCTTTTTCAGGCGGGATTTAGAACGTGGACTTGAATGGGGAATACATGATGTGGCGCACAAGCCGCAAATCGCTGGCCCACATTGCAGACATAAACAACAACTGAATACTATGAGAAGGGCTATTCCTAGGAAGGATAGGACTTTCCATCCCCAGGCAGATAACACGCTCCAGAGCCAACCGGACCAAGTCCAGGTGCCTGGATTCTGGTGTATCTGACTTGCAATCTTGTGGAGACGGGTTATGGCTCTATACACTGATGGTGCGTTTTCTGGAATGAAAACACAGCAACTCGATCCGATGACTCTACAAGCTCCGCCCCTATCGGCCAGGATGACGTCAAGGACAAGACGATTTTGGAGAACGACAAGTCTCATAGCAGACTGTTCCTCTGTTAAGTTGCCTAGGGCGGAAGTAGTTTCATTCACTACTGCTTCAAGGGTTCTGGTTAATTTACGTATCAGTTTACTATTAAAGACAGTACCTAGATAGGGAAAGAAGCCTTTATTGAAGTCTGTATACTGCTCCCATGCCGTTTCAGTATAGTCGACAACCGGGAGATCTCTCTTGGGTCTATTGTGTACTAGATGGGAGTCCCTATGATAATCAGGAGGAGCTAGGAACACAGGTGGCAGAAGGAATGCGATGTAACAAGTACCATCCCAATCTAGAGGTAATCGTATATATGCTGTATGACCACAAATGAAATAGGAATGACGGGACGCCTTGAATGTAGACTTGCCTTTATCACTGAATTCGATCACGGTAGTACATGTACTATGACCTAAGTGTACTGAACCATTCTTTCTGACACATAATTCACCTTTGACTGGTAATACTGACATAACGGGTAAGTCTGGTTTTGTATCGGACTGTACATTCAGAATCATGAGGTTAAGTGTAAAATTACCTAATCCATATACTTCGTTTTCTAGATCGGTCCCTGTCCTTTGGGGAAGACCCCCCTTGTCAGGGAAACATACTTTATGCATAACTGTGTTCAGATTTCCCCATACCCAGTTGCCATGGTAAACTACGGAATCAGAATCTAAGGAATTCATTAAACTAAACCATGCACCACAGGAACCATTGTGTGTGAATGGATACGGAAAGAGGGGCAGAACTCCCTTGTATTTCTGATAGGGAGGGAGTCGGCCACATATCCAACAATTTGTAGCATTGCTGGTCTGATGGGAATGATGTAACATACTGATAAAGGTATTGTTGCGCAGCGCAAGTCGGTAAGATAACTTGTGCGGGGGTAATTCACTGAAAGTGTGCTCGACAGTGTCATTTGAAGAAGAAAGTGCACGTGTGAAAATAGGAAAGTACATGTGAAGTATTATACTTGCAGCAATAATCATAAGACTCAGAAAAAACATAATCAATAATGTCACTATGCAGTGACTACCGGAGAGATTTACAATATTCACGTTTCTTGAGCTGTTTCTGTCTAACTCTCTCTCTATTGGGATCTAACGGGTACATGTCAGAAACTTGTCTAACCGATTCACCTAGGGGAGGACTTAAACAATTAAACTGTCTGACTTGCTAGACCTCAACTTCATGCGAAATTCCTGAGAAGGAGTTTTCTCTACCAGGGGGAGTTTAGTATCAGTCTCTGGATTGGGGCCGGGCGGAGAGTCTAATTCTGGCGGCAGTCCATGGCATTTCTTAACATGACTCGAGTGAAGCCAGCCCTTACGGCCCTCCACCTTGATTGCTGTCCTTGTAGTTAGTAAAACAAGCTTCGGCTCCTGCCAGCGGGGCTCCAGCGGACTTCTCCTGTCAAAGTTCCTGATAAAAACGTACTCTCCAGGGACGATCTCGTGTGGCTTCACCTCGGTGTTGTCGGGAAAGGCTGCAGCTACCTGTGAATGACATGATTGTAGTGCAGACATCAAGGAAGCAAGGTAATCTGTCAGCATGTTACAGTCAACATCTGTTATTTTACGAGGCAGAGGCGTCCCCCACATATTCGGTGGCCTACCAAAGACTACCTCGTACGGGGATAGCCCTGTTCTAGAGTGTGCGATCATTCTCATGTAAAAAAGAGCAACTGGTAAGGCTACTATCCAGTCTACGCCTTTCTCCCTACATATCTTGGCGAGATGTATTTTCAGGGTCTGATTGTGACGTTCCACGAGACCTGCTGCCTCGGGATGTCGGACACAGTGGAACTTCCACTGATAACCTAGCAGGAGTGATACCTGCTTCATAAGCTCGGACGAGAATGGCTGACCATTATCTGAGTACACGATACGGGGCAAACCATACCGCGGGAAGAATTCACGTACCAGCTGCTTGGCAGTGGTCGGAGCAGTGTAATCTGGGACTGGATATGCTTCTGTCCAACGGGAAAGTGCACATACAACTACGAGGACATATTTGAATCCTCGACAACGTTCCATCTGGATATAATCCATCTGGAGGACTTCAAAAGGGTGATCGGGAGGATGAAATCCACCTTGCTCTACGGGAATGCCTTTACCTGGATTGAACTGACTACAGATCATGCAAGTACGCACTTTCTGTTTTGCTGCTGCTCGTAAATGTTTATTGAACCAAAGGTTTTGAATACTGTCTAACATGGCTTTTTCTCCTAAATGTGCAGGACTATGTACTGTGTTAACACCTTAGCTGCTTTGGAACGTCCAGCTCCAGTGCTGAACGTTCCATTGCGCAGGTGCAGCTGGAACGTCCAACGGCCGACGGCAGCACTCCCGAGGTAGTGGTGCCGTCGGCCGTTGGTATAGGCGCAGCACTTAAGAGGTTAATGATAACTTGAACCATAGAGTCGGGGAGAAACCATGTGGATTTTCCCTTCGTCATCCATCCCTGTTCTGTCTGGATCCCTCCTAGTTCAGTCCATTTCTTGATTTCCTCTGGTGTAGCATGTGTCTGTATGTCAATTACATCTAGGGCGGGATCCTTAACTGTCATGCAATGTGTCGGTGTCGGGACTATTGTTTTTGTCAAGTCAGTTGTGTGAGTCTGAGTCTGAGCTGTGTGCTTGGCTGTTTGGTCTGCCAGGTCGTTACCCTGGGAAATAGTATCTGTGACTTTCGTATGTGCCTTGCATTTCATGATGGCTATGGCTGTAGGCAAGTGTATTGCGTCTAAAAGAGCTTGAATGAGGGGTCCGTGCTGGATCTTGACTCCGTGAGAAGTTAAAAAACCTCTTTCTTGCCAGAGAACACCGAAGTCGTGTACAACTCCGAACGCATAACGGGAATCTGTGTATATGCTAACTCTCTTGTTCTTTGCTCGAATACAGGCTTGAGTCAGAGCGATGAGCTCTGCTGCTTGAGCTGACAGGGTGTCAATACAATTCGTTTCTATGACTTCAGTTTCTGTCGTTACTGCATATGCGGCCACTAACTCTCCTGTACTTGTTCTCATACATGAACCATCCACATAAAGTGTCAGGTCTGGATCTGGTAATGTAGTGTCTGTCAAGTCTTGTCTGGGTTTCGTCGTAATGGTAATGACTTCAACACAATCATGTGCCAAAGGGTCTGTCTCACTTAGTGGCAGAAGTGTAGCTGGATTTAATGTATTGCAACGTCTGATTTCTATGTGTGGCTGAAACAATGTCAATTCATAACCTGTCAATCGTGCTATAGTCAAGTGCTGAGTCTGTGTTCGGTTTAAAAGAACTTCCACGGAATGTGGAACTTGCACTGTTAATTGATGTCCTAACACTATGGAATCACTTTGTCTGATTGCTAGAGCTGTCGCTGCTACTGATTTCAAGCACGCAGGCAGAGCCTGGGCTACTGGATCTAATGTACTAGAAAAATAAGCACACGGTTTGTGTGAACCTGCTTGATCCTGTGTGAGTACTGACAATGCAGTACCTTCGCGTTCTGTGACAAAAAGCGTAAAAGGCTTGTTGTAACATGGTGTTGCTAAAACTGGTGCTTGACATAAGGCTTTCTTTAAGTCGTCAAAAGCTTGTGTATGTTCCTGAGTCCAAGGGAGGACAGTCGATGTCGCTGCCTCCTGAGTTGTCAACTGTATAAGTGGCTTGGCTAGAAATGCATACTGAGGGATCCATTGTCTACAGTAAGAAGTAAGGCCTATAAAGGCCCGTACCTCCTTTTGTGTCTTGGGTTGTGACATGTTTACAATTAACTGGATGCGGTCAGGTGTTAGCTGTCTCCCCCCTTTGGACAGCAAGTGCCCAAGGTAAACCACTTGCTGAACACAGAATTGTAGCTTCGAAGGAGACACCTTGTGTCCCTTGTCAGCCAGGAAATACAAAACTGTCAGTGAGGCTTGTTCACATTCTCGTTCACTTCGGGCGGTGATCAATAGATCATCGACATACTGAAGTAGGGCAGTGTTGTCAGGCATATGAATACTGTCAAGTTGTCTTTTCAATGCTTGACTATAGATGCTGGGGCTTTCTGTGAATCCTTGAGGTGCGCGTGCAAATTTGAAGCTTCGGCCATTTAAACAGAATCCGAAAAGATATTGGCTTTCCGGATCAATGGGGACACTAAAGAAGGCGTTCTTGAGGTCAATTACAGTAAAGAACGTCGCTTCGGAATCAATGGCTGTCAATAGGGACGAAATATCTGGGACCACGGGATATTGTGGTACAATGCATTTATTCAATTCTCGTAAATCGATCACTAATCGATAAACTGGAGGTGCATTCGGATCAGTGCGTTTAAGAATCGGGATGATAGGTGAATTACATAGATTTGAGTCTGTTTCTACAACCACTCCTTGTGCAATGAGCTCGTCAATGATTTTCAGTAAAGCCACTACAGCATCAGGGGGTAACTTGTATTGTCGGATTCGTGGCAAAACAACACCTTGCTTGAGTGTAACTCGATATGGTGTAATGTGCATACAACCTACATCAGTGGGGCCTTGTGCCCATAAATGTGCAGGAACATTCTGTAATCTGGGATCAATATCTCTCAACACATAGTGACCCTTAAAGTCACGCAGAAACAATCTTACTCCTTCTGGAGAACAGCAAATCACAGCGCCTAGTGCTTTCAGTGTCTTGATACCTAACAAGTTTTCTGGACAAGATCTCGTGAGCAACAAATCTGTAGTACGTGACAATGGACCAACTGCAAAGGGGACTGGTTTCGATACTTCATTAACAATAGGTTTTCCTGAAAATCCAAGGGAAACATTCTGTGAGCCTGAGAGGGGTGCCCCTGGAACCTCGTCGTGACTTATTGTCGTTCTGCTTGCCCCTGTGTCAATCAAAAACTTTCTATCTTTCCCTAATACCTGACTATGTACGTAAGGACCCTCTTGATCTACAGGAACCTCAATAAGAGGCAAGCCAACCTCCCTCTCTAGGCTGTTTCATGTGTATCGCTGATAATCGGGATAATCAGTTTGTGCATATTGGTACATCTGTTGCGTTGCATGTTGCGTTGCGGCAATCGGTTGTGGCTGTGGTACTGCTACGGTCTGTACTGTCTGTTGTGGAGCATGCATAGGCTGTACACTCTGTGGTACGTGTTGTTGGGCCTGGTCCTGTCTAGGTTGACGCGGTCTCTCTTTAGTTTTACCTGTAGATATATTGTGTTTCAAAACTGCACATTCGTTTACATAGTGACCTGGCTGTTTACAATAGTTGCATGTCCCTTTAACAGGAGCTGCTGAATTATTGGACTGTGTCATGCCCTTTTTCTGACCGTCAGCTGGAACTGACTGAGCAACTAGCATTTTCATTTTCGTGTCCTTCATACGCCTTTGTTCGTGATCATGTTCTTCTCTAATTCTGTTTTGGTGATACTGTAACATTTGTAACATTTGGGAAGGCGTGTTTGCTTGCCATGTGCTCTTGACCTTCAGTACACGATTCTTAACTTGGGGCAGGGAATTCTCGACTAATTTGGATACAAAAAGGTGTGGGTATGATTCGCTACTTGCTTTCAGGCCACTATTAATAATAAAACATTTCTCAAATCGGGAATAAAAATCACTAGTGTCTTCATCGGGTTTCTGTTTGCAGGCTGAGATTGCATCCCAGTCCTCTTTTTTAGTCGCTAACAAACGTGGCAAAACCTGTACTAACAATCCTGGTAATGCTTTAGTTTTGTCCCCAAGACCCAACCCTGGGGTTCGAGTCGTTTCTTCGGTTTCTAATGCAGCCCAATCTATCTTTGTGTCTCCCACCTCCCATTCTTTTTCTTTGAGTTTCTCGTAAATACCGGCAGGCAATAATACTTTCAATATTTTCATAATGTCGGGATAGGTATAATCTCCCATGAGTAACATGTCCTTTATTTCACGGTGGAAACCTGCGGGGTCTTTATCGTGACTGGGCACTAATTTCTTCATTTCCAATAATTCCATTTTAGTTATAGGCGTGTATACATATACACGCGTAAGGGTGTTATCATTATTCCTGACTGGATGTACTTCTCGCAAGGGATTTTGTCTGTCTATGTAAAACATTTTTCTTTCTGGGGTTGGAGCTGGAACAAACTGAGGATTCAGGAAGGCACTATATCTGTGTCGATGTTCTAAAATTACTTTAATTAAATCGGTACCTAGGCCTCTCCATTTATTCATGAGTAACTCTATTAGCACATCAGGTAGGGGACCTGGATCAGAATGTTGGCTCTTATACAATATAAGGAGGTGTTGTATCATGTACATACTAGCTAGTCGCTGGATTTAGGCCTGTCACTGTCTGCTTCATTTTCAGCTTTCTCCTTTTCATGATATACTGTTATTTCTTTACGAATTTTTCTGTACATGGCCTCTATACATGTCTTTTTATCATGTTTTCCGTCTGCAATATTCTGACCCCATGTAGTTAGTACCTCCATCTCTTCTTTATTTACACCAGGCCGGTCTCGTTCTCTTATGAAACAGTTTATGAGGAATCTTAAAATCATACTTTGGATGTCTACTTTCTGATGTGCCATGGCCTCGTGAATACATTCCTGACCCTCCCCAGTCTGAACAAAATAATATATCCTGTCTAGATAATTTTTCATCCCTGGAAATAGAACTAAAAAATTTGCAGCACGTCTTATACGTATTGAGGCTAATATCATGCAACCGTCTTTGCCTGGTACTGGATCATATCTACAGTCTGTAAGATACTCTTTAAGCTTTTCCATTGGGACTGCTCGTGGGGTACGTTGCATTGCTAGTTCTCTAATAGTTAATCGTTGTACTGGTGGCGGGGTATGGTAACCTCCTGATGCACCTCCTGAGGCGGAGGCTTGAGCATCACCTGTCTGTAGGGCCATATCAGGCCCGAAAGGATTAAGCGGATTAATAGGGGGTGCAGGTAAGGGTGGAGGAAGCGGACCGGGAGGAGTAAGCTGTTGCGGACCTGGGGGCTGATGATCAGGGAGCGGGTTACCGTCAGCAGGTGGTACACGGGCAGGTACATTGGTGTATGCGGGGGCTACATCGTCTAAATAGGAAGAAAGGAAAATCTCTGCTGCGGTCTTGTGACGTAATTTAGTCGGAACCAATGGAGGGGGCAGATCTTTCGGTACTTCCGGGGTCGCCTTGGGCAGGCCCTCGGCCAGGACTGGATACAATCCTGTCATAATAGCATTACTACGTCTATCGTGTTGCTCCATTCTAACTCGTTCTCCTTCTTCTAGTAGTTCCTTTTCTTTGGCTTTTCCAGAATCCTCTCTACTTTTCTCTGCTTTTCTGAGTGCTTTCTCTGTGCGTCTATGCGATTCTTTACGCCATAATTCAATGGCATCTTTCTGTGACTGTCTGGCTTTCTTTTTCCATAATGCTTCTTCTACTCTCATGATGCACTCGGCATCCCATGTCCCTGTAGCGGGCCATCTTTGATTCTCTGCTAAATCCTTGGTGTAATCCACCCACAAGTCGAGATATAATACGGCATCTAAGCCGTGCTTGTGGTACATAAAATATCTGGGAGTGTCCCTGGGTGGGATGGGAACAGCTTCCTCGAGTATTCCTTTCCTAGTTCCTATCTGTTTCAGTTTAGAGAACAGTGGCATTTTGAGCCTTGATACTTGATACTTGATACTTACTCGGACGTGGACACAACTAATACAATAAACACAGTAATGAAAATCAAACAATCACTCATACCACGACATTAAAACATATTAACACATTTCAGAAAACGGACAACAACTTGATAGCTGAATACTTGATATACTGCTAAACAGTACAGATACACTGCTAAACAGTGCAGACCGGGTCTGTGTACCCAAACCCGTCTTGACCGGACACAAATTAATGCACCCGTCTAGATGCGTCCCCAGCAACGGTACTCACCGGGAAGCACGGAACGGAAGGCCTCGGAAACTCGACACTGGACTGGACTCGACACGGGACTGGACCGGACTGGACTCGACTCGACTCGTGACGTAGGTACTTCGGAACTGGTGGGCCTCTGAACACCTCGGACCTTGCTCTCTCGGCTGGGCTATGGTCGGGATCCTCCGCACTCCTCACCGCCCCGTCTGGGTGTCGATCGCAGCCTCAGTCACCTCCGTTGGCCTGAGGGAGATACAGGAAATCCTGCGGGTAAGCGTAAACGTCCGTCACGGCTGTGGCAGGGGGCTAAGCCTGCAACGCACCGCCGGCGCGTAAGGTGGGGGAGGGGTCCCTATTCGGGCGCCAAATTATGTGGTAAATAAAGATTTACCTGCTGAATTTCTATGCGGTAAGGTTCAATAAAATAACTCAATCGAAAATGAGAGGCAGAGTCCGTGGCATCTGAGTTTATAAGGGTTTTATTCCATAAAATGGAATTGGTTCGAACCAGGTATCGTGTTCCATCACCACGAGGGTTCAGGAAGGGATAGCCAATGCTTTATTATCAGAGTACAATATATATAGTAAATGCATACAGTGGTGATGGATACAGAAGGCGTAACAGCTGAGAGAAAAGAGATAAGAACACATGTGCGTAACAGAAGGCGTGCACGAGGGCGTACACGGAGGTGTGTACTAGAAACGTCACAGGAAAATGTCACAGGGGGGTGGATCCATAGAAGAATCCTGCAGAGTCAGCAGAAATATATGGCAGAGATGCGCGCGCAGCAGCATGACGTGTGATTGACGTGGAACTGGAGGTTGAAGGGGACTTGACATTTGCGCTATACGGGGAGACAGAAGTCTGGCGTGTCAGAACAACCTAAACCCAAATCATATCTGGTATCTTGTGTTTGAGGAACTGTATTATCTAGAAGGAAAGGTCTCTCGGGCAGAAGCTATTCTATACTAACTGCTAGTGCGTGCATATGTGACTACGTGTCTACGTGTAAAGCAAGGGGGCCATGGGCCTACCATGGTAACGGGAGCAATGAATTACTTGCACGGAGACAGAAAAGCCGGGCCCTTTGCTCTGCAGCTGGGGAGGTGTTTACCTAAATCTATAGACAGGAATGTATTTTCGAGGAGCGGAGCAGATAACTTGAAGGCTGAATACTGTCTTGGCAGGCAAGCAGGCCGAGCCAGGCACCGCTCACCGCGCTGGGACTAAGGCAAGGGTCATGGATGCGGATCCAGGCTGCAGCTTTCAGAGGCAGAAAGGGCTCGATGGCAGAAATCAGGGCCTAGCTCGCCAAAGCCAGGAAAACGTGAAAAGTGCACCATGTAAAGACGGTGGCACGGCATACTTAGGAACTGAATAATCGATCCATTCATGGTGGATCTGAAAGAGGACTTGTTAACGTTGGACGCAAATGTATTTGCGTCTTCATAGCTGGTAGTGGAGGGAACATACATGTACTTGAAGCACATACATGGAGCCGTTGGGGTCTACGTTAGGGGACACAATTGACCATAAAAATTCATATTACCTCAGCAAGGTGGTGTAATCACCCTTTGCTTTAGATATAGTATCCCTATATCTAACCCTAAAATGGACACATATCCTCCTATCAATCACTCCTATGGCAGGCCTTATCAATCCTGAAGGCAGAGTGCTTGGAATTATGTGAGATGGTGCTCTAGCATGAGCTGAGCCTGTCTGCAGCTTTCGGAACCAAGTCCTTTAGCTGTTTCCATGATAACGCTATACCATATACTCTTAAGTGCATTATAATCCTCGCGGTTATTGCCAACTTTGGTATAGCATTATCAAAACATGTCGAGTAAGGTGTCATACGAATTGGAATACTACCCCCTTGCCAATTCTGGCGACGGGGGTAGCATTCCACCCTTTTAGAGGGACACGACATGTATGTAACTGTGAACCCCGGTTAAAGTTAACTCGAGCCTCAGCATCACAAAATGGATGCTGCCACCACAGACACAAGTCTGACCTCCTCCTGCTGCTGGGAGTCATTCCAGCGAGGGAGGCTTGGACAAAGGGTTTCCTGCCTTGGGAGGTGCCAGCACCACCCCAGACAGGATTTTGTGTATTAGGTAGGACAGGGCTGAAAGGAATGAGACATGCCTGGGGCACACAAGGTGTCCCTGTGCATACACCGGTCTAAACCAGTTCCTGGGGCACTCCAGCCCCAGAGCTGGGGCAAGACCGGACAAAGGATAGGGGGTGTAACCACCCCCCTTCCTGGTCACACCCAGAGGAGGGACCTAGTCGTAGTGCAGCCCCCTTTAGCCGGATAAAGGTAGGAGCTGGTCCCATTCCAAATTCGATTATCCTGAACAACTTTACAAGAAGAAACTCTGGACTTCGACGTTCTGCTCCACAGAAGACTGAAGAAATCTCCCTTGTGGGCAAGGAGTGTCCACCCTGCACAAGCAGGCACCATCAGCGTCCAGCGACTTCCCTTTGTCGTCTTCCTGCAAGGATCCAGACTTCAGAGCCCGACGAGACCCGGATTCCCAGACCTCTCCGACCTCTACCTACATCTGCAGCACAGCTGAGATCCGTGGGTGCGACGAGACACGTGGGACCGGCCATCTTGAAAGAAGCAGCACTTCGCTCCAGCACAATTTCAAAGGCATCCTCGTCCAAGTGCTTTGGGGACTGAGAAGCCCTGACCCCGAGCAGCTCCTGCACCGAAGATCAGCCCTCCAGCATCCACGAGATCTGCGTGGGGCCCTTCTGCCTGTTTGCTGCTCGACGCGTTGTCTGGTCACTTGCCGGCTGGCTAGTGACCTCCTAGACGACGAACTGCTCCAGACTGGCCCTTGCTCCCTTCCAAAAGAGGAGCACCCCGGACCCTCTTGGTCCCCTCCAGACGCCATTTCCACTCACCGCGTGGGTTGCCTTTGCCAAGGCCTGGTGACTCCGAATCCGAAGCCGACATCGCCGACAGCGAGAGCCTGCGTGGGACAGCTCGTGCCTCCATCCTGGTCGTCGAAGACAGCACCTGGTCCACGTGGCTGCAGAGACAAGCGTCCATCTTCACCTGATCGCGACAACGACATCTGGTTCCACTCCTGGTTTCACTCCAGTCACTGGCTAGTGACTTTGAACATTGTCCCCTCTGCTTTCAGGTTCTTCTCTTCACTGATCCACCCTTGGATCACACCGGACATCTTCCTCCTGACCGCCTGCAGCATCTTTTCTTCCAGGCTCCATAGACTTCAACTCCGGAACCCGACACGACTTGGCACCTATGCACCCGAAGCCTGGGGGTGAAGTAACACGAGCATTTCGGTGCTCAAGGGTAGCTTGACTCTCCTAGTGTCCAGTTCCACAGTCGTTTTAGTTCTACCTAGTCAGGATTGTCCGTACTCACCTTTTTCTTGAACTGTACTGTCCATAGACACTGTTACGCATCTTGCGTGTGAGTTCACACTCTGCACACGCGTTCCGTGGGCCTCCTATTACCTACCTAGAGTTAGTATAGCATGGTCCCAGCGATCCTACAGCCTCTGGACAGCTCCATTCCTATTATCGACTTTCACATTCCACTTACTTAGTATATGGTTTGTCGTGCCCCTAGGGCACCATTGTAATTTGTTTAACTTAAACGTATTTTTCCTAAGAGTTTGTCATGTGCTTAGCCCTCTGATCTCATAAAGAGTTCAGAGGTGTATGTTAGTTAATAAATACTTGTTTATTTTCATAACAACCTGTGTGGTGTCCTTTCACTTGGTATTCAAGGGGTTATATGTGGTAAAACAGCTGGCTTCACATGCCAAAAGAGTTTAGCCTAAGACTGCTTTGTCCATGCTACCACTAGGATAGCTGGTCTATAAGGTTGACTTACAACCAATCACCATAAGGGTTGTTTGGAATGATACAAGGTGATCACTAGAACTAGTGAGCATCATATATCAGGCCAACTTCTCACATTGGTGTGCAGCAGTTGGGATTTGAGCTTGCTGTTGTTTTTACCAAATATAATCTTGAGATATCATTTGAAAGATCACATAAGGTACCATAGGTACATATAACAAGCTTAGAAATACTCTGAGTTCTACTGAACCAGCTGTTGTAGTAGAAAGGGAGTAGCACACCCTGCCTACAACTCTTAGCAAGGGATCAGTAGGTAAACCCATAGTGTAGGTAAGTGCACCACTTACACCTCACTAGAAAAGCATGTCTACCTCAGGAGAGACACAGTGGCTCCCCTGGTGGTTATCGACCCTCCACAAGTCATGTCAAGATAGGCAGCCCTTAGCTTCCAGGAGATGAGACAATTGTGTACCTCCAGAAAACTAAAACAGGGTTCTGACCCTACAATTCCTTTTCTGATAGGTCTCTTAGAGACATTTGATGCAGAAGGGCTTCTAATCCAGGCCCATCGGACCCACTAGAGGAGGACTCTAATCTCCCTGAAACTGATGAAGTGGAGGAAGATGGAGACTCATCTGATGGTGAGGTAACCCATGGTCAGGGACGAGTCAGCAGACTTACCAGGGCCAACTTAAGCATATTGAGAATGGTACTGGGGGAGCCCCAGGCCTATCCTCAAGCTGGCTTAACCTTGGGAATAGACGAGTTAGGTCTCACTCCAGAGGCTCTAACAGATCTATTCACACCCATGTCTCTCAGGCATCTTCTCAGAGAGGGATGACATCCCCTCAGAGAAGAGAGCATGAAGCTAAGATGAGGGAAGTCAATCTGAGGATTGAGAGGGAAGAACTTTCCCTTGCCAAAGAAAGACTTGCCTTTGCCAGAGAGCAGAGATTGAGTGGGGCAGACCCCACTGGTGGTAGCATTATCCCTAGAGATAAAGACAGGAGTTTTGATACTAGACACCTGAGTAAAATAGTGCCCCCCTTTAAGCAAGGGGATGACATCCACAAATGGATGACTGCTTTGGAGAGGGCCTGCACTGTCCAGTACATCCCCCAGAGTCAGTGGGCAGCTATATTGTGGCTCTCCTTTGAAGGTAAAGGTAGAGATAAGCTCATCACTACTAGAGCTGAGGATGCTAACAATTACCAAGTCCTGAAGAATACACTGATTGATGGGTTTGGCTTAGCAACTGAGCAGTACAGGTTGCTGTTCAGAGACACCCAGAAAATTCAGTTTCAGGATTGGGCTGACTTTGTTGATTGTGCCACTAAGGCTTTTGAAGGCTGGTTACTAGGAAGTAAAGTTACTGATTACATAGGATTGTATAATCTAATTATGAGAGAGCAAATCTTAAGTAATTGTCAGAATCAGTTGTTGCATTAGCACCTTATTGACTCAGATCTGACCTCTCCCCAAGAATTGGGAAAGAAGGCAGACAGATGGGTCAGGACAAGGGTCAAGCAGCAGAACCAGAACCAGGGTGGTGGCCAGAAGAAAGCAGACCAAAAGGGTAATGAGAATAAGCAAAATGACAAAAGTCTTCACCGGGGCCCCAGCAATCTAAGGAGGGTGGGTCCCAGAATTCCCAAAAGAAGAAGAATGATGGTCAGAGGAAACCATGGTGCCAATACTGTAAAAGTAAAACTCACTGGTTTAGTGAGTGAACCAAGAAAGGCCCAGCTCCTACCACTACTGCCCCTAAGGCACCTGCACCCCCTAGTACAGTTAGTAGTGGTAGTGTTCCTCCAAAGGCTATAGTGGGGTTAACCTTGGTATCTGAGGCAGGCTCTGACCTATCCATAATACCTACTCAGGCTGTTCTTGTTTGTACTGGGGACATGGATATGACCCCTACAATAAGTCCCAGTACTCTGGGCAAGTACAGGCAAACACCTTTAATCAATGGAAAGATGGCTCAGGCCTACAGGGACACCTGTGCCAGTGTCACTATGGTGACACCAGCATTTGTGGACCCTTGACAGGTAATACTAGGTTCAGACTACCTAGTGACCAATGCTAGCAATGTCACTACCAACCATAGTATGGCACTTGTTAATTTCTCCTGGGGAGGGGTAACTGGCCTCAAAAGGGTTGTAGTTAGTTCAGACCTCCCAGTGGACTGTCTTTTGGGCAATGATTTGGAATCCTCCTTATGGTCAGATGTGGAGTATAGAACTCATGTGGAAATGTTAGGTTTGTCAGCGCATGTCCTTGCTGTGACTAGGTCACAGGCCAAAAAATGCCCAGCTGAACAAGTGCTGGATCCTGGAACAATGGACCAGTAGGGTCAAGGCAGAGCCTTCCCCCCTGCCTCAAGGAGAGGATCAGCTCTCTCAGGAGGCTGACCCATAGACCCCAGAAGGAACTGTCCTAGAAGAGCTTGAGCCTGAACAGGTTGAGTTTCTTGGGACAGGGGGACCTTCCAGGGCAGACTTGAGGCAGGCACAGTTAGACTGTTCCTCTTTTGAACCCCTCAGACACCAGGCTGCTGCTTAGGCTGCAGGGAATGCCACAGGTACCCACAATGTGTACTGGGATGATGGACTCCTTTACTCTGAGGCAAGAGACCCCCAAGCCTGGTGCTACCAGGAGGCTGGTCATCCCCTTGTCTCTGAGAGGTTTCCTTCTTACCTTCGCCCATGAGATTCCCCTTGCAGGTCACTTAGGCCAGAACAAGACTTTGGACAGGCTTGTCCCTCACTTTCACTGGCCTCATATGTCTGAAGACACCAAAGAGTTTTGTCGCTCATGTGTCACCTGCCAAGCCAGTGGCAAATCAGGTGGCACCACAAAGGCCCCCTTTATACCACTACCTGTGGTGGGGGTACCCTTTGAAAGAGTGGGGATTGACATTGTTGGACCAATGGACCCCCCAACAGCATCTGGGCACAGGTTTATACTGGTGGTAGCGGATCATGCCACCAGGTATCCAGAAGCTATTCCCCTTAGGACAACTACAGCACCTGTTGTGGCCAGGGCCCTACTTGGAGTTTTCTCCAGAGTGGGGTTTCCTAAGGAGGTTGTCTCTGACAGAGGTGCAAACTTTATGTCGGGATGCTTGACTGCAAGGTGAAGGAGTGTGGTGTCATTTACAAATTCACCACCCCCTATCACCCACAATGCAATGGGCTTGTGGAGAGATTCAACAAGACCCTCAAAGGGATGATAAAAGGGTTACCAGAAAAGCTTAGGCAATTCAATTCAAAAGTGCTTTATTCGAGTAATTACAGTACAGTACAGATACACAAGATATTAAAATAGAATTAAATTTACAGTCAATCACAAAGACAGTGCACTATTGAATCCATAAAATAGACTTGATTAAAAAGTTTCTCACAGTATTTGTTGAATGTTTTAACCCCTTCCATGCTCATGACGAGCTCAGCTCGTCATGAGGCACAGTTGAGCTGTGCTGATGACGAGCTGAGCTCGTCATGACACCAGCAAAATGGCAATTTTCAGCACAGGGGAAAAATAACCACAGCAGCGATGTGGTTAAAAAGCTTAATACATTATTAAAAACATTATTAGAAAAAATGGAAAGGTTGTAAAACATTAATGGTTTAAAAAACAATAGTAACAAATTCATGGGGACAGTTTTACAGACAGAGAATAGTTAATTAACTAGCAGTCTCTGTCTGGTTACAAAACATTAACGGTCTAAGAAGCAATTATAACAAATTCATGGAGACAGATTTTACAGACAGTGAATAGTTAATTAACTAGCAGTCTCTGTCTGATCGCCCATGCCCATCCAATATATTTTGCTGTGGCTATTAATATCCATGTAAGTGGGCTTGAACATATAATACGCAGGGCAACAGAACTACAGGTGGTCCCAAGATTCCTACACATAGGTGCTAGCCAAACACATCTTGGAGCACAGTAAGCTTTACAGGAAAACAAAAAGTGACCAAGTGTTTCCTTCCCCGTTCCACAGGCTGGGCAAGTGTCACTCCCCCCTGTGCCCCATTTAGCTGTCAGAGATCTTATGGGGAGGGCTCCAGCTCTCAGTTGGAATAGGAGCTTTCTGTCGCCTGGCTTTGAAATAATATCCCAGTAGGACTCCAGAGCGGGATATAATTTGACCTCAAGAAAGCTCGCAGACATGGACCCATTGCTAGAACTACTAAGACTCCTACTAGCAACGTTTTCCCAGAATATATTTTTTAGGACAGACTTGGTGGGAAATGTTGCACCTACTGGATATAGCCATATTGAACTTAATCCAAGCTCATACAATATTGCTTTCAGTGAATTGAGCCAGCTAATTTTGTGAAAGCAGTCCGCCTTAATGACATCAATAAAACCTTCAGCATAGTGCGAGAGCTCGGGAGTAGTCCAGAGCCTTCGCCAGTACAGGATTGGTCGTAATCTGGCTAGATCCTTTATTTGTTTCCTTCCAAGGCCATATCTTAAAGGCAGCAATGGAGTGCTTTTCGGGGTACCAGTGAGTAACCGTAAAAATTTGTTCTCTGAGGCTTGAAGGGAATTCAAATTTTCAAAGCCCCACATCTCCGCACCATCGAGTGCGGACCCAATTGCCTTTGCTTCATAAACCAGCAAAGCTGGCTTGACGGGTTTGGTCAGAGACTTCCTGTGTTCCGAATTTATGGCACCGACTAATTGCTTGTGTCGCAGGGTAGCAATATTTATGTGCTGACTCCACCTGTTGTTATCTGCAACCTGGATACCCAAGTACGTAAATGAATTTACCACCTCAAGAGGCCGTCCGCTCATGACAATTTTAGACTTGAAACTGCAGTGCGGCTTAAAAATCTTGAGTTTAGTTTTAGTTGCATTCACCTCTTAACCATGTTCCCCACAAAAATTTTCAAAAATGGACAGAGCACGCTGCAAGCCACTGGGTGTTTTTGATAGAATAAACGTGTCGTCCGCAAACATTAAAATAGGGACTTTTAGACCTGAAAGAGAGGGAGCATCTACTGGCGCTGGTACCATACGGGGGACAACACCGTTGTGTGTACAAGCTAAACAAAGTAAACAAGGTTGGTGTAATTGAGCACCCTTGTCGCTCAACGGGAAAGTCAGCTGTGACCATCCCATGGCCGCCCCACTGAATTTTAGCGAAAGTAAGCTCGTGGAGGCGCATTATCAAGGTCAACAATTCCACAGGGACTCCCAGACTCTGTAAAACTTGCCGCAATTTAATCCGTGGCACCAGGTCGAAGGCAGCCCTCAAATCGACAAAAGCCGCATAAAGGCTGCCTCCTCTCAACACCACAGTCTTCCATTGTAGCAATTGAAAGCGGAATACTTGGTCCACCGATCTTGTAGCCCTTCGGAATCCCGCTTGGAAGGGTGATAAGATGTTATTTTCCTCTGCCCAGTCAAGAAGCCTGTTAACAACCACACGACCAACTATTTTTTGCACGGTGTCAAAAAGGCTTATTGGCCTGTAATTACCTGGCTGTGCACGGTCACCCTTTTTAGGTCTCGTAGACCTATTGCTGCCAAGTTGCCTCTGAAGCGACCTACACAGGTGGACGAGCGCCGATATCCCAGCGTGGACGCGCACGCCCAGCCCCCGGAGCCGTGCACATCTCCGATCTCAGTCAGCCATGCCTCTCTCAGTTCTCAGTTGCGCGCACACACACACACTCTGCATACACACACGCAGGCACACACACACTGCATACACACACGCAGGCACACACACACTGCATACACACACTCAGGCACACACACTGCATACACACACCCTCACCCCCCCCCCCCCAACCAACCTACTCACGGGCTCACGCGCACACACACACAGTCACACACGCGCATCCACACACTCGAGGTGCCCATCTCCTGTCTCGCTAGCCTGATGCACCAAAAACACAGTATTTACACGTCCCCCCCCTATTCACCGGGCTGACTCAGGAGTCCCCCGCTGCTCTCGAGGCCGGTCTTTCCTCCTCAGGTGTGCAGGGTTAGCGGCTCAGGCTCGGCAACAGCAGGTGACGCAGAAGGTGATGACGAGCTCCCTAGAGGTCCGATGTGCATGCTCACGGCACATGGAAACGCGCACAGCGTGACTTGCTCCCGTACAGCTGAGGTGCATGCTCACGTACAGCTGAGGTGCATGCTCACGTACAGCTGAGGTGCATGCTCACGTCGTTATCCTTCGCTTGTTTCTGCTTGTATTTATTTCATTTTGCAGCCGCCAATGCTTGTGCGGCCGCCAATGCTTGTTACCTGAAATGAGGAGAGAGCCCGCCGCAGCAGAGCCGTCCCGCTGAAAGCTCCAGCCAGTGTAGGAAGCTCCCTCCGCAGCTGCGTGTCTCAGGCATTTCGAGCAGCAGGTGAATCCAGCTCTGATTTAATCACCCTTGTTTGAATTGTATTTAATTTTTACTTTCATTAACATACTATGCGTTATGTGTTAATTTCATTTAATCTCAGAGACCTCTCAAATGGTGTAGTTCTTTGAAGGATTCTCTCATGTCCTGCAAAACTGTCCAGCGATCCAAAACACTGTTAGTCCTTGAAAGAGACTGATCGCAAGATCGCTAATGTTTACAGCTCTGTCCCCTAGTTTTTTGCAGCCGCAGACCACGGTAACAGCTGACTAACTTCTTCACAGCAATAAAATAAGAGAACAGCATGTGTACTGTAGTGAACAGACGCAGTTTATTTCATTTTAAAACCCGACTTACTGCATGTTTACTTAGCCGATGGGGTTCAGAAGAGGCCTCTCACAGTTCGCTGTCGGTTTCGTTTTGAGTCACCCTGTTGACGAGCACAGCGTCGGAGCACAGGTAAAGTCCGTGCTATATAATGCTTTTTTAGGTCGAGCTACAGGTCGCTAGTAGCACCCACCTTGTTTAGATTGTAGACAAAAATTAGTTCACTGGCAGGACTTCCCTTCTGATATGGCCTCTGTTTCTTAAGAGCCGACTCGCTGAGCCCCTGATAACAAAAGGAATTGGAAAGCGATGTTGATGGACTGCTGCTGGTAAGAGTTATGCCTTATTGGCCAACATTTTAATGTTGTTTTACTAGAGCAACAATGCAATTAATCCGAAGAACCTAAAATAACTATATTGTAATGCGTGGTTGAGTAGGCAGTTGTCGAAAAAGTACATTTATCAGTTCTCAGATTAAAAAATTGCAAAATAGTTGAGCTTAGCAAGAGGAAAAAAAAGCCTGAACCTGTAATCTTTCCAGAGGATTATTAAACACGGAAACCGAGTGGCTGGCTGTTCTCTGAAATGCAAGGGGACTTTACACTTTTATAACCTGCAACTTCAACTGAAATTAAATAGAATGAGGCTGTGCTTAAAATGATCGGTCGTTTTTAGAGTAACCTTGACTCTATGTGCTGGTCGGTTGCAGTGTCTGTTGCTTTTCTAACCAGGGGCAGAGTCAGCACTAGGCACGAAATCCGCGCCGCATGGTAATACTCAAGGAGCGACTCCCAGTCCCTGTTGATGCCAAAAAACTCAACTAACAAGTTTGGAAATTCCAATTCATCAATTGTTCGAACCACACAACAATTGTGTGTGCTCTTTTTGTATGTTGTTATTTGTCCTTGTCCTGACGAAAGCTCCCCTGACCCTGCAGGGCCCCGAGAGCTGAAACATGTCGACACTTTTTTGAAAACGATATGGTAGTTCAATAACTCGACTACCTTTATATCACAACCGTTTTAATTATAGTGACTAGTCTCCTGTTTTGAAATTAAAGTTTATAGTTTTGACCTAGTCATTATTTTTTAATTTTTTCATTCCCACTTTTCATTTCTGGACACTTCTGTAAATACCAGAAGTAGCCTCTGGTGAGGCAGGCATCCTGCACGTTAATCGTTGACCCAATGACTATGCCATGACTCCTGACGGGGCGGAAAAAAGATATACCGCTACGATAAAATTCCAGGAAGTCTATGAGGGTTCTCGATAAAAAAACTATTTGGTTTTTTGCAGAAACTAGTGTCCATTCTCTTTTGATTACCAGCTTTTCTAATGCCACCTGTAATGCACGTGTAATTTAGGGGATTTTTCTGCAGCAAAACCTATTGTAAGTAATGTGTTCACAGTTACCAGGGCCCGGCAGTTTTTCTCTGCTGCCTGGCAAATGTGCACTGCTGTCCCATAATCTTGTACCAAACGTGGTTCGACATTTACCCTGACAGGTGCCAAACTGACATTCCGCACCCATTGGTCAGTTGGTGCAAAAGTAATTTTGGCAGTAGTTCCCAGCTCCATTGTTAATGCAGAATTGGTTAGCACTGTGTGATCCTGCTCCTGTTCTTTCACTTGTCTGTAGTCATCTATAATGCTCAGGAACCCTTCTAACACGCTTATTGTGCCCACTGCCAGTGCTTTTATGGAAATATAGAAGTGCAGGAACTCACTAGTTAGAATACCTGTGAAGTGCAAGTACTCTACCACTACATTTATCACAGCAGGTTGACACGTGCAGGCACTCACTAGTTGGAATACCTGTGAAGTGCAAGTACTCTACCACTACATTTATCACAGCAGGTTGAGAAGTGCAGGCACTCTCCCTTTCAAATTAAACCAGTGCAGGTACTCCATGTAGGAGAGTAGGGTCTGCAATCCTATGATCACCCAGATTTTTTGCTTTTGTTTCACTGGTTTACGACTTTCTCTGGCTGTGGGCCTGCCAATCAGACCCACAGCCTGGCTGTTCTCTCTCTTAATTACGACGTGTACCCTAGGTGCATTTACCAATTGGTACTGGGCCACCTTATCAGACCCTGTAACTCAGGGCATAGGTGTACCCAGGGCCTACCAGGGGCTGAAGCATGTATTATGCCACCCCTGGCTGGCCTCCTAAATTTGACACAACTGGCTGCATGACAGCTGGGGCAAAGTCGTGTAATCACCCTTTGCTGTAGATATAGTATACCTATATCTAACCCTAAAAATGGACACACAGATTCCTATCAGTCACTCCTATGGCAGGCCTTGACAATCCTGAAGGCAGAGTGCTTGGAATCGTGTGAGATGGTGCTCTGGCATGAGCTGAGCCTGTCTGCAGCTTGCGGAACCAAGTCCTAATAGCTGTTCCATGATAACGCATACCATATACTCTTAAGTGCATTATAATCCTCGCGGTTAAATGCTATCTTTGGTATTGCTTTATCAAAACATGTCGAGTAAGGTGTCATACGAATTGGAATACTAACCCCTCGCCAATTCTGGCGACGGGGTTAGCATTCCACCCTTCTAGAGGGACACGACATGTATGTAACTGTGAACCCCGGTTAAAGTTAAACGAAGCCTCAGCTCCACAAAATGGATGCTGCCACCACAGACACGAGTCTGACCCCCTGCAGCTGGGAGTCCTTCCAGCGAGGGGAGCCTGGACAAAGGGTTTCCTGTCAAGGGCGGTGCTAGCACCATCCCAGACAGGGTTTTGTGTATCCTGGGTAGGCAGGGCTTTACAGGAAGGTGACTGCTGAGTGGCACCCCGGTGCTCACTACGCATAGGCCGGTCAGAACCAGTTCCAGGGGCACACCAGCCCCTGGCCTGGGGGAAGTCCGGCATGGGAGAGGGGTGTAACCACCCCCCTCCTAGTCCCACCCATAGGCAGGACCTAGTCACCGGGTCAGCCCCTTTTCTTAGTGTAAAGAAAGGAGCGGGCCCCCTGTTCAAATTAGATCATCTATGGAATCAAGACACGACTTTCTGCGAAAGGACATCAAGATTTCTTCTTCAAGATTCTCCCTTGTAACTAAGGAGTAGTCACCCTGCATCCGCAGACACCATCTTAAGAACACTGCGGTCTGCTGCAAGTCCTTCCTCAGGAATCCGACGACACAGCTCGACGAGACCCGGCTTCCCTGGCACCTCTGACCTCTACTCACCTCTACAGCCAAGCTGAGAACCGTGAGTTAGACGAGACCTCGAGGGACAGACGATCGCCAAGACTGCACGACTTCTTCACAACAAGCCCGCCGAGTGTCCCTCTGGTGAGTGCTTTGGGGTCCGAGAAGCCCCGACCCTGAGCAGCTCCAGCACCGAAGTTCAGCCTCCCAGCATCTCCACGATCTGCGTGGGGCCCTTCTGCTTTTTGCTGCTCACCGCGTTGTTTGGCTACTAGCCCGCTGGCTTGTGGCCTTCTGAACGACGCCCGACGACATCACTGCTGCTGGTCTGGTTGCTCCAGACTGGCCCTTGCTTCCTTCCAAAAGAGAAGCACCCCGGACCCTCCTGGTCCACTCCAGACGCCATTTTGAGTCCACCGCGTGGGCTTGAATTTGCCAAGGCTTTGTTGCCCAATCCTGGGTCCAGCGACGCCGACAGCTTCATCCATCGTGGGACAGCTCGCTCCTCCATCCTGGTCGCCGACAACGCCTCCTGGTCCTTGAGATCTGCAGAGCACAGCGTCACCCACTCACCTAGTCGAGGTGACTACCATCCGGTGCCCTCCTGGTGCCACCTGACTACTGGCTAGTAGTCACGAACTTGGTCCCCTCTGCTTTCAGGTATCCTCCATCTTCAAGATCCAGGCTTGGATCACTTCGAACTCTCTTCACTGGTCGCCTGCCAGCATCTTTCTTCCAGGCTCCTGGTCCGTCTACGAGGATTCCCGACGTCTTTTGAGACCTATGCAGCTGCAGCCCCTGGGCTAGGTAACTTCGGCATTTCGGTGCCCCAGCATAGCCTCACTATCCAAGGGTCAGAATCCACTTTCGTTTTCCTCCTACCAGGTCGGGTTCGCCCGAGAACACTAACTTTGTCTTTACTAGCTACCATAGACTTTGTCCCGCATCACGCGTGAGAGTGCACACTCTGCACCCGAGTCCCCTGGGTCTCCTAGAAGTAATCTAACGATTCTATAGTCAAGTCCTAGCGATTCCAAAGCCTATTAGTACTGTACTTACCTGCTAGTAATTTCGCATTCCACTTTCAGAGTATATGGTTTTCCGTGCCCCTCGGGCATTTGTATATACTGTGCTAACTTAAGTATTTTCGTAAGAGTTTTGTTTTGTGCTTAGTACCCTGTCCTCATAAAGAGTACAGGGCTGTTGTGATTTTAATAAATACACTGTTTATTTTAATAACACTTGTGTGGTGTCCTTTCACTTGGTGTTCAAGGGGTATATGTGTGGTATAACAGCTGGCTTAACACGCCCTCTCGAGTCTTTAGCCTTAGACTGCTCGTATCCACGCTACTAGGATAGCTGGTCTATAAGGTTGACTTACAACCAATCATCAATAAGGGTTGTTGGACTGATACATAGTGTTCACTAGAATAGTGAACACTGCATATCAGGCCACCTTCTCACACTCCATACCAGACAGTACCTGCTCATCTAAAGCACATCCTACAGCTGTTAAACTCCAGCGAGAAGCAAACGCCTCTCTTTCATTCTTGGGTAGAATAGGTGATTGATGTCGGATATGCACCTTTTGCAGTTTTTTGTATGTGTTTTATTTTAGCTACATGACCCGGCACGCAGGTTGAACCAGGCATTTTGGAACCAGATTCACTCCTCCAAATCTAACCAGCTCTGCTGCAGGCTGTTTTCTGGGAGCACCAGGTTATACCAGTTGAAATGGATGTATGACATGTGTTTGGGTTTAATGTGTGGATTTGTCAGTTGGTCTGATCATTTTCCAGAAGGAGATGATCCGTTAAACAAAAGTAGTCTATTCTAACTCGGTGCACAGAAGAGCTTTGCTCATGCAGCTCAAAATGCAACCGATTGACATTGTTTTGAAGTGTAGGAATTCCTTGTATCCGTAACGTCTTTAATCGTACTGTCCATAACCTTGTTCGCAATCTAATAAGGGCTCGCAACACATTTTGCATCGTTTTTCCAGAACAACCCTTGCCACCTGGAGACGCAGGTGGTAGTTCTGGTCGGTTTTCTGTGTCTCGCTTTCTTCTCAGTTGTACTCCGTGCACTTCTCAGTTGTACTCCGTGCAGAAACCCAGAGGCTTGGCAGTTGGCACAATGGCATGTGTCCCTTCTTTATTTAATGTCTTTTATGTTCGTTTTACACATCTTGATGTCGCCTTTCACATAAAGGGACTTTTCTTTTCTCTGAGCTTGGTGCACTTTCCATTCCAGTGTCGAAGACAATCACTAAATGTCGACACAAAATGGCAGCATTTTTCGTTTAGTGCAAACAAGTGTCTAATGTAAAGTGTATATTTTGTTTTAAGCAATCACAGGTATTTGTATCTGGTATTTTTGCCCCTTTATGTTTTTGCTATGAAATAATTAAAAATAAGCAACTGATTATGTTTGCTATTGGCTAAATAGGCGTATTCGCCTTCTGTCGGGGGAACTAGTGCCACAAACTATTTATCTACTTACACTAGAATATTCCTTTGTCTGCCCCAGGAAAGCAGTACTCATTCTTCCTTTACTTGAATATAGTTTTATTTACTTGATCTAATTGAATCATCATCTACTGCCCTTTTTGTGACAGTCTCATTCTACATGTGTACTGCACGTTTATTCCAATATATGGAATCACTGTACGTGTGAGTGTGTGTGTTTCCTTTTTGTGAGTTTGTGTCTTCCTGACATAGCATCCTTTCCTTCACACTAGTAGTTCCACATTCATCACACACTTCAATGGTCTTGCCACCGCACATCTGCCTAATGCCACCGCACATATTCTCCCTTACAATACTTTCCTCTCTTTCATGTATCACCCCACCCTGCCCCACTCCCTCTTTTCCGTGTGACCACATTTTTCCTTTGCCATCCCCAAAGCTGCTCCACTTCATCATCGCCTTTCGCACACTTATATTTGCAAATCACACCACCATTGTTTACACATCTGTTTTCGCCCACCCAACATTTTATCCTACCTGAACACACCCGTGCTTTACTACACTATACACCCTAATATCTCTCACTAGATCCTAACTAAGCACACTCTGCACTAACACATGTATAATGACATTTCCTTTCATTCCAGATAGTCTTTTCAAATATGTGTTTATACCAGCCTGGTAGTAAAATCCTCCTGGGCACCATTGTTACCAACAGCAAAGGTGTTTTATTTTTCTACTGTGGATATATAGCATTACAATATTCAATTTTGTCTAATTAAAATGGGTACTATTTCTTTTATTAATCAATCCATGCTCCTCAGCCTTGATGTTGACCCTCTAGGAGCTTCGTTACGAGGCAAAAAGATTTTCATTCTTCAATATCTAGATCATATAGATCATTATCTCAATCTCTTTAGAAATAATGAGTCTGAAAATTATTTTAGAAAAGCTTATGAATTTATCTCGTCCTTCCCCCATGAAATAAACCCTCCAAAAAACGTCATCAATCTCCTACCCCTCCTCTCAAAAATGGTTAAAATTGCTCTCACTTTTATTGGTTTAATTCTCCATATGACTTATCTGGATTATTGACCAAAAATGAAGAGTCCGTATAATTCCAAAATCGACAAAACGACTTATAAACAAATGCACTTCTGAACATGTGTACAGTAATTGAAGCTGTCCTATCTCCACAGGGCCTACAGTCGCTGGCAGCTTTCAGCGATAATAACCTGTCATCAATAGCCACCCCGGAGCAGGGAAAATACGGCCCAGCGCCGGAGCAATGGACCCACATGTCCGACTCCATGTGCTGCTTGTCTCGCCCCGATACCCACTATTTTGGCAATAATGTGATCTCCTGTATTTCTTGACACCCCTCTATCCATTCCCGGCAGTCCCAATATTGTGCCTCCTCCAGTTTATCCTATGGTGTTTGGTTGCCACCATGAAAGGCTCACCGAGCACAGAAGGATGAAAGTCTGACTCAACCCAGTCGGGATTAAAACTTGTGGCATGCAGTTGTGATATTTAGATGTTGAAAACGTGATGGTATTGACACCTTAGGATTTCCCTCATTTTTTTAAATTCATTTCGTGTAAATACCCACAAAAAAGTCAGTTTATTCTGACTTTTTTGTTTGATGCACATAAGTACACGAAAATGCCTGCGCACTCTCGCAGAAGATCTGAACTGCGTCTTTCAGCACACGAGTGACATTTTTGCCGGAAGGACAGATGTCAAGGAGGCAGGCCGTAGCCACAAAAGTGGTTTCCATTGTCCAATGTCGGAAATATGTTAAGGAAGCAGAAAGGGTCGTTGTTTTTTAATTTTTTTATTTACATGCTAATAATGGCTGGCCCGCTTAATGAGACACGCAGCTCACCCAACTCGAAACAAGCATTTGCAATGCAATAGATCTCGCATTTATGCAAGTTTGAGCTGTTGCCATTGTAAATGACAATGCCTTTTATTTATGTATTGGTTTTTAAATTTTAAATAAAAAGAATGGACAATTACAATGCCAATAGCTAAAACTTGTCATTCCTTTCCTCCACATATTGTCACTTAGCGCCCCAAGGCGGATTTAGGACTTATGCACGCTATATTAGCACACCACGTAACATCATATTGTCCCTTCTCGCCATGCTATGCACCACCAAGCCCAGGTGTTCATTTATACACCAATTCAAAGTTTGAAAAAAAATTGATGCAACGCATTGTCATACACAATGCCAATAACTCAAACTTTAATGCTGCGAGACCTATTGCATTGTAAATGCTTGTTAAACACCGGGATGATCACAGCTCCTCTCCACGAAGCCGGGACCTCAGCACCCTTAGCGATGAAGTTAATAAGTAAATGAATATATTTACCTCAACGCTCTATGTCATTTAAAAATATATCAGCAGGGACGCCATCTGATCCAGGAGCTCGCCCTCTATTCACTGCATTTAAGGCAGACATAATCTCTTTATAAGTAAAAAGATTACCTAGTGAAAAAGACATAGTAATACTGTCCTCACCTGTAATCTGAGTATTAAGAGCATACTGTGAGCTAAAAAATTCTACCCAGTCCTCTTGTGGTACATTGTTGTTAGGGGGTTCCTCAACTCTCTCACTACCCCATTTAACGATGTTCCAGAACACTCTGGAATCCTTTCTGTCGCTAGCTTTTTTCAGTTTACACCAATGTTGCTCATCCCAGGGTCTCTTGGCTTTAGCTATGCAGGCTTTGCAACCCTTTCTGGCTAGGCGGATGTTCTCAGGCTCCCTCTTCTTAATGGCATGACCCAGAGCAAGTTGTGCCGCCCTACATTCGGCATTATACCATCTTGCATCTTTACAAACTCTTGCCCCATTTTGCTTTGCAGGTTTCAAAAAGTGTTGTTTGATCTTGCCAAAGAGGGTATCATGGATGTTAATCACATCCCCCAACCCAGGGGAAGAAACGCGAATCGATTCCATAGCTAATATAGCTTTGTCAGTTTCATGGTTAATGTTGTCGATGGCCTGTTGGTTGGTCACTATGCTAGCCCATCTGAGCCTGCGCATGTTATTTTCTGGGATGATCAAAGGTGGAACAAGAGCAGTCTGGCAAGTTAAATTAGTCCCAACGGGCCACCATTTATGCTCCACACATAGGGGATTGTGGTCACTCTCTGGTCTCACGACAACATCCATGTCACAGACAGATGGCCATAGCATCATGCTACAGATTACATAGTCTATTCTGCTTTTATGTCTCCCATTGTCATAAGTCATAGAGCCTTTTTTATCCAGCGCTGTTCTACCATTCAAAGCTCTCAGACCTTTTTCGAGACACATGGCATTCAGATCTATTATGTCTTCGGTCCAACGTGTGACTGGCATTAGTTCTAGCTCAGGAATACCCCAATGGGAGTCCTCTTCTGCTCCAGGGAAAGCCTCATACATGACCAGAGGCTCAAATGTCCGATTAAGGTTGCCTGCTATAACGATATTGTTGTCTTGGGAATATTTATCAAGAAAGTTGCCCAAGGCAATTAAAACTTCAGATTGACCACCCTTAGCACTTCTGGCATATATATTATAGATATCGAGTGACCCGGAAGTATCATTAGTAATTCTAATCAGCTGGATATCGTTATGGCTAGTCCCTATACTTTTGATTGTAAGTTTAAGGGACTGTCGGACCCAAATTGTGAGACCCCCCATTGGTCTCCCTTTTGGACCCTTTATTGCTGGCACAGAAAAATGTAAATACCCCAGCACAAAAACAGGTACACATGCCCAAGTCTCCTGGAATATGCATACGTCGTATAGACTAACAAAACCAAGCCAGTCCCTACAATCTAATTTAGAACACAGCCCGGCCAGATTCCAAGAAATTAGGTTCCCCGCCCCAGTCGAAGAGCCAGCTTGCGCTTCAGGAGTAAAGTTTGGGATACTAGGCTCACCTGCTACTACCACTGCAGGACTTATCTGGGCTACGTTGCTTATGGCATCACTATTATCTGCCCCCTGCAAGCCATCTACAAGATTACAGCATAGAGAGGATAAGGCCGTGGCTCTTTGAGGATACTTCTGGCCGAACAAGGTCCCAGGCCTAGTCGCCATCTTATTTCTGTAACAGTTACCATTCTGGGCAGGCAAGCTGCATAGACTCTGATCAGTTGGAGCTGGTACTGTGGAGCTTTTGCCCCCAGGCATCAATCGCATTCATTCAAATTAGAGAGAGCTGAAAACCTATTCTCTAGATTTAGTCCCCACTCAGTGGTTTGGGCAACCCTCCTCCCCTTGGTTGAAACCACATTCCACTTTGTTCTCAGTGTACCCCGGTTAGGACCCCTCCCACTCCGATAGTAAAAAAAGTCTAAGGTGAGTGGGATAATGTCAGTGGATCTTCGCTGTGGCGGTAGAAGGTTGGGCAGTATGTTGGTTAATACATCAGGGTCTGAGAAATTCAGAACAACACAATCACCCCTAAATCTTTTTGGACAACTTCCAATCCACTCCACCCTCCTGGCCATAACTAATTCTTCTGCCAACTGTTGCTTACCCCAGGGAGTTATCACCATATTGTTAGTCAGCCAATGTAGGGCCTTGGACAGCAGGGATGAGGTAGTTTCTTCCTGTCCTGGAGCCAATGTGGGGACGTTAGCTAGAACAAGGACTAGAGGAGAAGCCTCAACTATGAGCTCAACCGAGCCTTTCACAGGAACCGGAACCGTGGGTACAACTAGGGGGACAACTTCCCCTTGCTCTCCATCCGCTGTGGCTACCCGAGGAGCCACCGGTTGATTGAACAAAGGAAGAACTCCACCACCACCCTCAGATCTAGTGGTTCCCTTCTTCAGCTATTTGTGACTTCGTCAGGCAATTTTTCTACTTCAACTAGAGTTTTATTCAATAGGTCCCCTAATCGGTTAACCTCACTAGTGAGCTTCTCTATCCTGCCTACCAACGGCTTTACAATGCCCTTAATCTTCGTGTCTATCAAACCCAACAGCTTCTTAAATTTCTCATTAGTCAAAGACATGCAAACTTCATCAATTGACCCTTTTTCCTCCACCACAACAATATTACTAGGTGGAGAAACAGGCTTTTTCCGGCTTGATCGAAGCCCTCCACGCTTAGGCTGGCCCTTTCTTATGCCTCTGGTGGTACGCGGCGCAGGCACTGGGGTAGGGGCTTTTTCCTCAATTGTGTGTAGTCCAACCTCCTCCTCATTATCGCTATCTTCTGCTACACAATTAATCTGAGCCGAAATAACATTATCAGCAGGGTCAAATATTGCAGCAATACTACTACTGTTGTCTGAATCAGGGAGTTGGGCCAGGTCAGGTGCCGGCAAAGTGGATTGAGGGGATTTGGGAGATACACCTAACCCAAGTGAGGATCTCCTCTCGCTATTTATTTTAGCAACTACCTGAACTAGGTAGTTGTCCATGGTATTTTTTGCCGGGGATAGCTTTTTACTAGACATAGCTCACCAATTTACAATACCCTCCCAAGTTCACTGTGTAGATGCGAGGACAACGAATAGCACAGACCCTCTAAACGGCTTAGCCACAGTTCCTACAAAGACTATAACAAATAGTGTCCAGGGGTGGCCTCAATCAATGTCAAAAGTCTCACCTTGAGAATACGGACAGAGTAACTGGCCCAGTCCAGTCTCTGCCAGTCTCGGACTGTCATAGACTGTCCGCCCTTAGTCCGGGCTTCGTCCGGCGCGTCCCGCGCGCGTCCTCGCGGGACGAAGGACCTGCCGGTGCTTTATGCGCCTCCTGGCGCGCTGGTTACTGGCGTCGTCAATTCCCCCTGGAGACTGCTGGGAATTGTAGTTTGACTGGCGGAGCCAAGCCCGGCCGGTCGATTTCAGGAACGATATGGCGGAGCCAAGCCCGGCCGCTGGTCACAAAGGAGAGGTGCCTCAAAGAGTCTGGCATAGTAGAAAAGAAAAATTGCTGACCCACCTCCTTATTTAGTCTCACTCTAAGTTTAAAGAGACAACAAACAAATGACCAAATCTCTTTGTTTGTATGGGTAATTTTATTAAACCCTTTTGTTCATTATTTTTGGTAAGTTTTAACCAATTAGTAGGCGAGAAGAACACTCCATACATCTATATACAAATACAAAACATTAAGACATATTTTACAAGTACCAACAAGTAAACGATAAATCAAATAATCATCAACAAACTTCTCGTGTTAGAAATGAATAACAAATCTGTATGCGCAAATAATTAATCTTTGCGAGATAATCAGAAACCGCTATTGAACCCAACAGGTTGAAAAATAGATTTTGACAGACATCAGAAATTAATCCACAGTAATTTTTAACCATAGAAGCTGCACTCATCACGTGCAAATATTTTTTTTTTGAACTCTCTATCTGTCGTTTTGCCAACGCGTTTCGAATCTGTCGGTAATTACAGATTCTCCTCAGGGCTCTCTCAATGTTATCAATCTAAACAGAAAAGAAATGAAGTTTGTTTCAGTGTACAAAGCTTATTTGCTAAATTTCGTTTTACATAAAACCCCCTTGGAGAGGCCGGGCTCAACTGTACTAATTACCTCTCTGGAGAATGTGGTGGGCTCTCGTGGTTCAGTTTGTGCACGAGGGAATAAGCGCCGCAGAAATCAGTGAAAATGAAAGATTTGTTCTGGAAGAATAAATAAATCAAAGACTTACTAAGCCATCTAAAACAGTGTCAAGCGACTACGACAGACCTAATGCTACACATTCATACCTTCTTCAAGTAGCAATGAATGCGGTATTAGGTTTTCCGTGTGCTCCTTTTATCCTTTCTGTGCGACCTGTAAAATATTAAGGTCGCGCTCAGTATTTACAAAAAATGTGCTTGAGAAAACGTTGGTAGAGTATTACGGGAAAACGTGAAACCACCTACCCAAATATGTGGTAGTAGACACGGGGCGTCGGCCGCCATGCCGTGTTTTTGTTGTCTTAATTGGGTTTAGTCAGTAGCGGGGTCGTTTTCCTCACCATTAAATCAAGAAGCGTCTCGCTCGCGCTGTAAGACAAAACGGGGCTTTTTAGTCACTCGCTCTGTGCGGAGTAAGAGCGCCGTAGTCTCACGCATTGGGAGTATCACAAATGCTCACCTTTCAGCAGTCGCGGCGAACCAGGAAATGAGAACGCAGGGGAAGCCAAGCGGCTGTCAAGGGCTCCTACATCACTGCGAGCCTACCGCTAGGCATTATGGATATTGTAGTTTTAAACATGATTGAATTACAGTCTCGAGATTTCAGAGATTGAGTTCAACCCAGTTTGGGTACTGTTTCTTTCTCAAGCACATTTTTTGTAAATACTGAGCGCGACCTTAATATTTTACAGGTCGCACAGAAAGGATAAAAGGAGCACACGGAAAACCTAATACCGCATTCATTGCTACTTGAAGAAGGTATGAATGTGTAGCATTAGGTCTGTCGTAGTCGCTTGACACTGTTTTAGATGGCTTAGTAAGTCTTTGATTTATTTATTCTTCCAGAACAAATCTTTCATTTTCACTGATTTCTGCGGCGCTTATTCTCTCGTGCACAAACTGAACCACGAGAGCCCACCACATTCTCCAGAGAGGTAATTAGTACAGTTGAGCCCGGCCTCTCCAAGGGGGTTTTATGTAAAACGAAATTTAGCAAATAAGCTTTGTACACTGAAACAAACTTCGTTTCTTTTCTGTTTAGATTGATAACATTGAGAGAGCCCTGAGGAGAATCTGTAATTACCGACAGATTCGAAACGCGTTGGCAAAACGACAGATAGAGAGTTCAAAAAAAATATTTGCACGTGATGAGTGCAGCTTCTATGGTTAAAAATTACTGTGGATTAATTTCTGATGTCTGTCAAAATCTATTTTTCAACCTGTTGGGTTCAATAGCGGTTTCTGATTATCTCGCAAAGATTAATTATTTGCGCATACAGATTTGTTATTCATTTCTCACACGAGAAGTTTGTTGATGATTATTTGATTTATCGTTTACTTGTTGGTACTTGTAAAATATGTCTTAATGTTTTGTATTTGTATATAGATGTATGGAGTGTTCTTCTCGCCTACTAATTGGTTAAAACTTACCAAAAATAATGAACAAAAGGGTTTAATAAAATTACCCATACAAACAAAGAGATTTGGTCATTTGTTTGTTGTCTCTTTAAACTTAGAGTGAGACTAAATAAGGAGGTGGGTCAGCAATTTTTCTTTTCTACTATTATATTGGGTCCAGCTGCCCCCCTGTCCCAGGACCAGACTCCGTGGTTGTACTAATCAAAGAGTCTGGCAGCAGAGGTTAGTAGAAGAAGAACGGAGAACTCGGCCCCTGCCGGTGCTTTATGTGCCTCCTGGCGCGCTGGTTACTGACGTCGTCAATCCTCCCTGGAGGCTGCTGGGAATTGTAGTTCGACCGGCGGAGCCAAGCCCGGCCGGTCGATTTCAAGCCCGGCCGCTGGTCACGAAGGAGAGGTGCCCCAAAGAGTCTGGCAGCAGAGGTTAGTAGAAGAAGCTTAGGCGAAGATGGGACATCCTTTTACCCTGCCTTTTGTTTGCTTACAGAGAGGTCCCACAGAAGGGGGTTGGCTACAGCCCTTTTGAACTTCTATTTGGACATCCTGTAAGAGGACCCCTGTGTCTTGTGAAGGAAGGATGGGAGTTACCTCTCAAAAAGCCTAAGCAAGACATAGTGGACTATGTACTTGGTCTCCGCTCCAGGATGGCAGAGTACATGGAGAAGGCATCTAAAAACCTTGAGGCCAGCCAAGAACTACAAAAAGCTTGGCATGACCAAAAGGCTGTCCTTACTGTTTACCAGCCTGGACAGAAGGTGTGGGTGTTGGAGCCAGTGGCCCCAGCAGCTCTCCAAGACAAATGGTCTGGACCCCAAACTATCATTGAACAGAAGGGAGAGGTCACCTACCTGGTAGACCTTGGAACTCCCAGGAGCCCTCACAGGGTACTTCATGTGAACAGGCTCAAGGCATTTGTCAATAGGGAAGACATGGGCTTGCTCATGGCTACAGATGAGGGACAGGAGGAAGAGAGTGACCCTCTCCCAGACCTGCTCACTCAGAACCCTGATGATGGGTCAGTAGGTGGTGTAGTCTTTTCTGACAACCTTTCTGAACATCAGCAAAAGGATTGCAAACAAGTTCTTCAGTCCTTTAGACAAATGTTCTCTCTGACACCCAGTCAGACAAACTGGTGCACCCATGAGGTGGACACTGGTGACAGTCTGCCTATAAAGAGTAAAATCTACAGGCAACCTGACCACGTCAGGGACTGCATAAAACAAGAAGTACAAAAAATGTTGGAATTGGGAGTCATTGAACCCTCAGAGAGCCCTTGGGCTAGTCCTGTAGTTCTAGTGCCTAAACCTCACACCCAGGATGGTAAGAGAGAGATTAGGTTTTGTGTAGACTACAGGGGTCTCAATGCTGTCACTAAGACAGATGCCCATCCAATACCAAGAGCAGATGAACTCATAGATAAATTGGCTTCTGCCAAATTCTTGAGTACATTTGACCTGACAGCTGGTTATTGGCAAATCAGGTTAGCTGAGGATGCCAAGGCCAAAACAGCATTTTCTACCCCAGGAGGTCATTACCAATTTGTGGTGATGCCCTTTGGTTTGAAAAATGCACCTGCCACTTTTCAAAGGTTGGTGAACCAAGTTCTCTCTGGGCTGGATGACTTCTGTGCAGCATATCTAGATGATATTGCTGTGTTTAGCTCCACCTGGGAGTATCACCTGATCCACCTGAGGAACGTTTTGGAGGCCCTGCAAAAGGCAGGCCTCACTATCAACGCTACTAAGTGCCAGATAGGGCAGAGTCAAGTTGTATACTTGGGCCACCTTGTAGGTGGAGGCCAAGTTCAACCTTTGGAGAGCAAGATACAGGCCATAAAGGACTGGGCTCCTCCAACCACCCAGACACAGGTCAGAGCTTTCTTGGGCCTGTCTGGTTACTATAGGAAATTTATCAGAAATTATGGAACCATTGTGACTCCACTTAATGACCTGCCAAGTAAGAAAATGCCAAAGAAAGTTCAGTGGACAGTTAGCTGTCAAAAGGCATTTGATGACCTAAAGCAGGCCATGTGCACTGCACCTATTCTCAAGAGTCCAGACTACTCCAAACCTTTCATTGTCCAAACAGATGCTTCTGAGTTGGGTGTGGGAGCTGTTCTATCTCAACTGAATATTGATGGTCATGACCAGCCCATTGCTTTTATAGAAGGCTGACCCCTAGAGAGAAACATTGGTCAGCTATTGAGAGGGAGGCCTTTGCTGTGGTTTGGGCCCTGAAGAAGTTAAGGCCATACTTGTTTGGCATTCACTTCAAGATTCAGACCGACCATAAGCCCCTCTTATGGCTAAATAAAATGAAGGGTGAAAACCCCAAACTTCTTAGGTGGTCCATTTCCCTACAGGGGATGGACTTTACAGTGGAGCACAGACCAGGGACTGACCATGGCAATGCAGATGGTCTCTCCAGGTACTTCCACTTAGAACAAGACTCACCTGGTCAAGGTTAGTTTAATGTCCCTAAGTTTGGGGGGGGGGGGGTTATGTAGGAGATTAGGGTCTGCAATCCTATGGTCACTCCCGATTTTTGCTTTTTGCTTCACTGGTTTACGACTTTCCCTGGCTGTGGGCCTGCTAATCAAACCCACAGCCTAGCTGTGCTCTCTCTAAATTGACAACCATGTACCTTAGGTGCATATCTAATTGGATACTGAGTCGCCTTATCAGTCCCTGTACAGTGTACCTTAGGTACCCAGGGCATAGGTGCACCCAGGACCTACCAGGACCTACCAGGGGCTGCAGCATGTATTATGCCACCCCTGGCTGGCCATCCAAATCTGACAAAACTGGCTGATCAATCAGCTGGGGCATGGTGGTGTAATCACCCTTTGCTTTAGATATAGTATCCCTATATCTAACCCTAAAATGGACACATATCCTCCTATCAGTCACTCCTATGGCAGGCCTTATCAATCCTGAAGGCAGAGTGCTTGGAATTATGTGAGAGGGTGCTCTAGCATGAGCTGAGCCTGTCTGCAGCTTTCGGAATCAAGTCCTTTAGCTGTTTCCATGATAACGCTATACCATATACTCTTAAGTGCATTATAATCCTCGCTTATTGCCAACTTTGGTGTAGCATTATCAAAACATGTCGAGTAAGGTGTCATACGAATTGGAATACTACCCCCTCACCAATTCTGGCGACGGGGGTAGCATTCCACCCTTCTAGAGGGACACGACATGTATGTAACTGTGAACCCCGGTTAAAGTTAACTCGAGCCTCAGCATCACAAAATGGATGCTGCCACCACAGACACAAGTCTGACCTCCTGCTGCTGGGAGTCCTTCCAGCGAGGCTGGCTTGGACAAAGGGTTTCCAGCCTTGGGAGGTGCTAGCAACACCCCAGACAGGATTTTGTGTAATAGGTAGGACAGGGCTGAAAGGAATGAGACATGCCTGGGGCACACAAGGTGTCCCTGTGCATACACCGGTCTAAACCAGTTCCTGTGGCACTCCAGCCCCAGAGCTGGCGCAAGACTGGACAAAGGATAGGGGGTGTAACCACCCCCCTTCCTGGTCCCAGCCAAAGGAGGGACCTAGTCGTAGTACAGCCCCCTTTAGCCGGATAAAGGTAGGAGCTGGTCTCATTCCAAATTAGATTATCCTGAACAACTTTACAAGAAGAAACTCTGGACTTTGACATTCTGCTCCACAGAAGACTGAAGAAATCTCCCTTGTGGGCAAGGAGTGTCCACCCTGCACAAGCAGGCACCATCAGCGTCCAGCGGCTTCCCTTTGTCGTCTTCCTGCAAGGATCCAGACTTCAGAGCCCGACGAGACCCGGATTCCCAGACCTCTCCGACCTCTACCTACCTCTGCAGCACAGCTGAGATCCGTGGGTGCGACGAGACACGTGGGACCGGCCATCTTGAAAGAAGCAGCACTTCGCTCCAGCACAACTTCAGAGGCATCCTCGTCCAAGTGCTTTGGGGACTGAGAAGCCCGGACCCCGAGCAGCTCCTGCACCGAAGATCAGCCCTCCAGCATCCACGAGATCGGCATGGGGCCCTTCTGCCTGTTTGCTGCTAGACGCGTTGTCTGGTCACTTGCCGGCTGGCTAGTGACCTCCTAGACGACGAACTGCGAAATCTTCACTGCTGGTCTGGTTGCTCCAGACTGGCCCTTGCTCCCTTCCAAAAGAGGAGCACCCCGGACCCTCCTGGTCCCCTCCAGATGCCGTTTCCACTCACCGCGTGGGTTGCCTTTACCAAGGCCTGTTGACTCCGACTCCGAATCCGAAGCCGACACCGCCGACAGCGAGAGCCTGCGTGGGACAGCTCGTGCCTCCATCCTGGTTGTCGAAGACACCACCTGGTCCACGTGGCTGCAGAGACAAGCGTCCATCTTCACCTGATCGCGACAACGACATCTGGTTCCACTCCAGTCACTGGCTAGTGACTTTGAACATTGTCCCCTCTGCTTTCAGGTTCTTCTCTTCACTGATCCACCCTTAGATCATACCGGACATCTTCCTCCTGACCGCCTGCAGCATCTTTTCTTCCAGGCTCCATAGACTTCAACGCCGGAACTCGACACGACTTGGCACCTATGCACCCGCAGCCTGTGGGTGAGGTACCACGAGCATTTCGGAGCTCAAGGGTAGCTTGACTCTCCTAGTGTCCAGTTCCACAGTCGTTTTAGTACTACCTAGTCAGGATTGTCCGTACTCACCTTTTTCTTGAACTGTACTGTCCATAGACACTGTTACGCATCTCGCATGTGAGTTCACACTCTGCACACGCGTTCCGTGGGCCTCCTATTACCTACCTAGAGTTAGTATAGCGTGGTCCCAGCGATCCTACAGCCTCTGGACAGCTCCATTCCTATTATCGACTTTCACATTCCACTTACTTAGTATATGGTTTGTCGTGCCCCTAGGGCACCACTGTAATTTGTGCAACTTAAACGTATTTTTCCTAAGAGTTTGTAATGTGCTTAGCCCTCTGATCTCATAAAGAGTTCAGAGGTGTATGTTAGTTAATAAATACTTGTTTATTTTCGTAACAACCTGTGTGGTGTCCTTTCACTTGGTATTCAAGGGGTTATATGTGGTAAAACAGCTGGCTTCACATGCCAAAAGAGTTTAGCCTAAGACTTCTTTGTCCATGCTACCACTAGGATAGCTGGTCTATAAGGTTGACTTACAACCAATCACCATAAGGGTTGTTTGGACTGATACAAGGTGATCACTAGAACTAGTGAACATCATATATCAGGCCAACTTCTCACAGATTACTACTTGGAAATGACTGCATTTTGTGCCTTATGTGGAAGGACCGTTTTATTATCCACCACCATCGTTTCCTAGACTCTGTACCTTGACTGCCGTCAAGAAATTGATTTTTGAGTGTTTATTGCTCACCACATCATTTAATTGCTAACTGTAAACATTGGAAGCCGCACCGCATCATCAAATCCCCACGCCAAGACCTCGGCGGTGGAGAACGCAGCTCATTCTACACAACGTTTCCGGTGCCAAGCTACAAGTTTCTCTAAAGGGTGTGCCCTGAAACCTTGCTGACGGTCCCAACCATGCTGCATCACTATGTCCCGCAACGTGTCATATTTTCGTCATCACGTTGCGTGGTGTGCCACCATTTTGAATTTATGTTTTCACTTTTCTTGGAAATTACGTTGATGCGCACCATTGTGTACTTGGTACTGACCACAAAAGTTATACAACTTCCATATGCACGCATGCGCACTGAGTGCTCATTACCCTGATAACGGAAACAACTCCAGCCCTTACTGCCATTTTCACATCGCGCGGATGTGCATGGCTTGGAAGGTACTGTAACTTCATATCACGCTGATGTGCACAGTGTTAAAGGTATTTTGACTGCACATGCACGTCACTCTGATGTGCACAGCTTTAAAAGTAATTGAAAAGTGAATGCATATCACGCTGATGTGCACAGCTATTACATTTATTGTTCATTCCAATTGTACTATAAATCTTTAGCTTACTTCCAACATTGATATTAGCCACAATTTTATTTAATATTACTCTTTTAGAAATATCCCATATTTTCCTGCTCCCTAGTAACTATATTTGTAAGATATTTTATACAATTAACTATGCAATTCGAACCTCCTGCTAAGTTTCTACAGACTAAGGGTGACCCTCCTATTCCTTGGTGTGGGTGGAAGGAGGAGTTTTTAACCTACATGAAGGCCTTTGATGAGGATAGGATGGGGAATGAAAGAAAAAATAATATTCTTCATTGCTTAGGCTCTGAGGGTCAGGCGGTGTTCAGTACTTTACCAGTTGGTCAAGGTGAGTACCTGTGATGAGGCACTTGTACGTGTGGAAACTAGGTTTAAACCTACCACCAGTATAGCACTTAACAGATATACATTTTACACACGTTCACAAAGGGAGTCAGAATCCTTTGATGATTTTTTAACTGCCCTCAGATCCCTCGTGGTTTCATTTAATTTTGGTGTTATACCTGATGAGATGATCAGGGACCAAATAATCGTTAATGTGAGAAGCAAAATAACACAAGAACAATTGTGGGTTTTGAGTAACCCAAATTTACATGACACCAAAGCCACTGCTAAGGCGTTCGAACAGTTCGAAATGTGTATGAAAACTATTGAAGTTGTGAACTCTAAGGGTGACAAATATGATAAAACTATGGACGAAGAAGGCGTGGCTTGCCAAGCCAAGATGGTGGATGCCCTGTAAGAGTGCTCCGGGACCCCTCCACCATCAGCCCGTAATCCTCGCCTAAAACGAGCCATCAGGACCTGCGTCTCGCTCCTTACCCGGCATTGTGCTCCTTGGGGGGTGTCCTGGGGTGTAGATCGTCGCACCGGGACCTCCTGAGGCAGCGGACCAGACCCACCGTGTGCCGCAGACAAAATGGCAGCTCCCTTTCCCTGATTGCAGCGCTGGCCAATCCTTGGAACCCTCCACGGGATTCGGCACCTGGCCCCAGGAGCTGAGGGGATCTTCGAAACTGACCTCCGGGTCAGCTGTGGTTGATGGCCCGGATTGAAGCTGGACTTTTCTTCCTGCCCCTCCCACTGACTTTTATGTGCGGCTGTTCGTGCCCGGCCCTCCGCCGGCGCGGCCGCATCACCGCTTGCTGGGTCGGGTGACAGGGGAGAAGAGACAGGCGCTGTGGCCCCCGCACACCAGTGTGACCCCTGGAGCCCCAGAGCTGTGCCGTGACAAGTGGCGTTGCAGGTGACTCTTGAGGATATCGAGCCCCCAGTGCCTCGGCCCCTCCGGTGGAGAGGCCGGGAGATCAGCCGCCATATCGGGCGGCAGGAGCTGTGGAGTGTGGCGGTGGGCCCCGAGGCGAGGAGGGGAGCGGCTGGCGTCCGCTAACCTAGGGAGTGACGTGCACTGGAGCGGGTGAGTCCTGGTGATGGTGGGGTCCAAGGACAGTTGATTGGGACTCACATGCGTAAGAAGCAAGTGTCAGCTTATGGCAGGCCCCCCTTGTTGCCCGACCCGGCTGCCCCCCCCAGATTATACGCTGTTGGAGCCGCCTCCCCTTCAGGGCTGGCTGGGCCCTGATACTGCGCTGTGAGCCGTGGGCTGAGGTTGTCCCTCTACTCCATATCAGACGCAGAACCGAGCCGCGGAGAGCGTACAGCTGATCCTCTACCGCCTTGGTGGCCACAGGTGGACTGTCCTTGCCCGGGTGACTGCGTTGGAGCGGACAAGGCAGAGGGTCCTCCCTATGCTACTGCCACATCCTGATTTCCCCACCCCAGCTACATCAACAACTGGGGACCTGCTGTTGGGGCTTTCTGCCGCACACCCCGAGCAGCAACTGTTTGGTTGTTTGTGAGGGCCCACTGGTCCGCATTTGTGGCACTGGGCAGCGGCCTAGGGCGGCGGCCCCCTCCCCTGCGCCACCGCACCCAGGAATCTTGACTCCGAAAGTGGGGCAGCTCTTTTCCTCTCCTATTGCCGCCTGGGTTGTGAGGGCTGCGGCCTCGACCAGCGGGGCCCTACCTGTGGCCCTGGGGCCTGGACTCTATCCATCTCACACTCCCCCCCACCTCCCTGAAGACCCACTTTGTCCAGAACAGCGGAGTCGGCCGCACACACCTAGCAGCGGCGATCTGGTCCTAACTGTGCCTCGGCATTGGCTGTCCCACCCGCTTGACTTTGGGCCGCCCCCAGGGGCTCACTAGTCCCCCCTCTGCTGGATCCACCTACAGGGTACCCGGGAGCTGCAGCTCCTCTGTGTGCCACCATGTGCAGGACACACAGGTCGACAAAGGCACTGGGCACCCAAACTAAAATGGACCGTTTCACCACCTTTGAAGCAGGTGCAACTGGGGGAACGGCGAAACAGGAGCCACCGCCCTCAACGGAGTTGACTACTATCCTGCAAGCCATCCACGCTTCGCATAACTCAGTGGAGGGCAAGATCGCTTAGGTGCGCGTGGACATGACTCTTATCCGGCAAGATCTCCGAAATGCCAATGCCCGGATTAGGGAAACTGAAACCCGTATCTCCAACGTGGAAGACGATATACCGCAACTCAAGGGGCAGGTGACCAGCCTTCAATCTCACACTCAGCAGCTGCACCGCCGGGCGTAAGATTCAGAGAACAGGTCCTAACGCAATAATCTCCGCCTGGTGGGCTTCCCGGAGGGGGCAGAGCAGGGCCGCACAGCGGACTTCCTGGAGAAATGGCTCAGATCAAGGGTCTCTGACGGCTCTCTCTCTCCTTGGTTCACGAATGAGCGGGCCCATCGGTCCCTGGCCCCTAAGCCTCTTCAGGGTGCGGCCCCCCCCAACCAATCATAATGCGGGTCCTTAATTTCAAAGACCGGGACGCTATCCTGTATGAGGCCCGCAAACAGCAGCGGCTCCTACACGAAAACCGCCCTATAATGATTTTCCATGACTACACCTGCGAGGTCCAGAGCCAGCGCCGCTCCTTCGACAATGTTAAACAAAAGCTGAGGGTGCTCAATATCCAATACCGGCTCCTCTTCCCGTCACGCCTGCGAATAGTATTAGCCAACAAGACCTTGTTCTTTGACAACCCAACAGAGGCCTGGACCTGTGCGATGTAGGAACGCCCGTTGCACACTGATGACCAAGCACCGCACCAGGGGAGGGCCGGGGGCGGACCTGCTTGCCTCAAGCCTCCCGCTCCCCGGCCCCAATGTAACCGCTCCTGAAGGTGCCCTGGACAGAGGCGGACCGGCTCAAACTCCCCACCGGGCCACCCCCTTCAACCGATACTGCTCTCTGATGAACCTTCAACTGGGAGACGCTCAGGATCATCTGACCACTTGGCCCATGGGGGTGCTTCGCCCAGACCCTCCTTGCAGGTTCTCCCGGACACAAACCTCTCATGCAGCCCAATGCTCTTGAAATACCCTGCTTGAACTCACCTCCGCCTGCCGGTCCTGGCTCCGCAGCCGAAGGGTGTGCCTGGTCTTACCACATTCCTTTCCTTCCTGTTGGGCTCGTTTATGCGCATCCTGAAATGAGGAGGTGTGCTCCACGCTTTCCCTTTCCCAAGCAATTTAGTTTGGTTGTTCATTCTCTGGTTTGATGTTAGGGGCAGGCGACAGAGGCTTCCGTTCATGAAGTGTAGGATGGGGTGGGGTGGGGCAGGACCGTTGTCCCAAGTTTGTTCCTCAATTTTGTGTTTTTTGTTTTTTAGTTCTATCACACCAGCAATCATGAAGCACCTTGAAGTACACCCGATAAGTCAGACAGACCGGACCTCCCCTTTCAGACTTGTGGTCCCACTGCCAACCCAAACATCATGTCAGACCCACCTTTAATAAACGACCCCCTGCGCATCATGTCCTGGAATGTCAACTGACTCCTGGACCGCTTTAAACGCATGGCTGTTCTCAGACATGCGCAGCGCCTAAGGGCGGACATCTTACTCTTACAAGAAACCCACCTGCTGGGTAATCGCTGCCCCTTCTTAACATGGTCTGGCTATGATAGGGTGTGGCACTCGGGGTTTACAAGGGGTTCCCGAGGGGTGGCGATCCTGGTGAACCGCTCCCTTCCTCTGGTGATTGTCCAGACGACTCTTGATGCCCAGGGCACTTTCGTGGCACTCAGTGGCACACTAAACAGCAACCCGCTTAATCTGGTGTCCTTTCATTCACCTTCCTTGATGCTGACAACGACCCTAGCTAAGTCTGTTGACCTCCTGGCGTCTCAACCCCCTGGTCCCACATTCCTTGGGGCCGACTTTAACGCGGTCTCATCACCGGACCTCGACATAACAGGCCCTCCGGCCCCTGGTAGAATTGCACCAGCCAAGCAGCTGAGGTCTTGGTCCGCATCACTGGGTTTATGCGACGCCTGGCGAATATGGCACCCTCACTCTAATTCAGACACACCTCGGCAACACACCACACACAGGCACGCATTGACGCCATCTTTGTTCCTTCGACTGACCGTCTCAGGACGTCTCGCTTCTTCCGTGAGGTATCTCTGACCACTTGCCAGTGATGATCCGTACAGGTCCCCCCCACCTCTGTCCGGCAAACATTGAGGTTACATGCATGGTTTCTTCAAGACAAAGATTTCAGGAAGGTGGTGAAGCGGGAACTAAAACAGTACTTTCTCTCCAACGAGGGCTCCGTGTCCTCCCCAGGCACCCTATTGGAAGCGGGCAAGGCCACAATTAGGGGGACCACCAAGGGCCAACTCAAGCTCCAGCGACAAAACCAACTGGAACCGATTACCTCACGGGAGGCACAGGCCCTGCGCCTTGAACGTGCCTCAGCCCGATCCCCAGACGCTTCTGACACAAGACTTCTGACCCGGCTGCAGTCGGAGATCAAGCAGCTGTCGCTGGACACGGCTAAACTCCTTTGGCGCTCCTCCGTGGCCATTAGGAATGGATGGGGCGACAAGAAGGGCTCGCTCCTTCACCGCCTGGCTACGTACTCAAGGGTGAACTGTATAATTCCTGAAATAGCTGCACCAGATGGGAAACTGTGCCGTGCCCCAATGGAGATGGCACAGGCCTTTGTCACCTACTACCGCTGGCTATACGAGGCCCGAGCCCCACATCTTCCGTGTGTAGAAGCCACCGCTGAAGCGGATCTAGACCGTCCCATTTCAGGTGAGGAAATTGGAGAAGCATTTGCTCTTGTTTCATCCGGCAAGACACCGGATCCAGACTGTCTTCCTCAAGAATACTATGCTCACTACCGGGATGTTCTCATCCCTCACCCTGATGCACTGTTTTGCGAAGCTGTGGAGAAAGGCTCCTTCCCTCAGGAGACAGACATAGCCACCATTGTGGTCCTTCCGAAATCCCAGGCCCCCTCACCACAGCGTGCAGATTACCGCCCCATCTCCCTCATCAACACTGAGGTCAAACTGTTAGCCACCCTCCTTGCCCAGTGACTCAAACCCCATCTGTCTACGTTGGTCCACCTAGATCAATGTGGGTTTATACCCTCTAGCGCACCCGACACTGTCTTCGCAGACTGCACTCCGCCTTGGCCCCTCGCCACCACCTCACCCCATACCTTGTGCTTCTCCTGGTAGACTTTGAAAAGGCCTTCGAATCGGTAGACTGGGGCTTCCTTCTAGATGTTCTTGTCATGATGGGACTTGGTCCCCGCTTTCGGGCCATGGTCCAAGTTCTGTACGCCCTCCCGAGGGCTCGTGTTCTGGTAAACGGAGTCCTGTCGGAGCGCTTCTCGGTCTGTAGAGGAACGAGGCAGGGTTGTCCCCTTCCCCCTCTGCTTTTTGCCTTAGTGATGGAGCACTTGGCGTATCTGATGTGGTCTTGCGAACAAGCCTCAAGCCTCCGTTTGAACTCACCTTTATCTATACTATTTAGCCACGCAACTTCTCCATACATGGCTGGTTCAACAGGGGTGGTCCAATCCGGTCCATAGGCTCGAACTAGGGGAGCTGTGCCTCGCCAGAATCAAATCCTTTCTATACGGGACCCAGATTCCTTCCTGTCTTCCGGAGGTGACACACACACTGACCCACTGTACACCCCTGTGGCACGGGACCAGGCTCAAAGAAGTGACCTGGCTTCGGGGCTTTAAAGCTTGGGACCTCATAGGTATCACGCAGCTAGGAGACGTTTGGGTGGGGGATCATGTGTGCTCCTTCGAAGATCTCCAAACCAGATACTTGGTGCACCACTCGCAATTCTTTCGCTACCTCCAGCTACGGCATGCCCTACGTTCAAACCTCACAACAGGTACGTGGTTGCTGGATCATAGCCCGCCTGAAGCCCAGATTATGTGTGGTGACCTGGGGAAAGGTGGCATTTCCCGCATTTACAGCGCATTGATTAACAACACGCCGACTTCCCTGGACCAAATGCGGGCACAATGGGAGGATTGGGTGGGTCCCTTGGAAGAAGACTGGTGTGACGCCCTTATGGCCCCCAGAACGGTACCGCCTCCGCTTGGTGCAGCTCTATTACCTATATGCCGCATATCTCACCCCAGTACGCCTTAATCGCGCGGGGTTTAGTCCGTCCTCAGCCTGTACCAGGTGTAGCCATGACCCCGCTGACTTCCTTCACATGGTTTGGGCTTGCCCCAACCCGGTGGGATTTTGGAAGGGCATCGGAGAAGAACTCTCTGAGGTTCTAGGGTGGGGGGTTCCTCACGACCCTAAGCACACAATCCTGGGCATCACTGATGGCGGACAGACTAAACCCCGACCTGACCTGACCTCATCAGAGCCGGTCACTCCACCCGCCGCATGGCTCCTCCTGAGTGCGCCAGGTCTCCCTCTGCTGCCGCCACTGCCCCGGTGGCTGAGGCTCCTTTAATTTTACTGTATTTTCTGCCTCTCTGCACCAGTAATTGTATTGCTTTCACTGTTGTGCCAGTAATTTGTATTGCTCTTTCACTGTTGTGCCCCTGATTTCTTTTTGTTTTTGTGCGCTTCTGCCGCCTTTTTCCCGCTGTTCCACCCCGCTCCCTGCCGCTGCTCCCCTGCGGCCCTTCCCCATTTTCGTCTGTACACCCGCTCCCCTTCCCATTCGCCACCCTGCTCCCGCCTCCCAGCTGCTCCTCCCTCCCACTGGATATTTAAGTTGGTGTCCACAAGGTGGGGAGCTGTGACCTGACCTGACCTCGTCAGAGCCGGTCGCTCCACCCGCCACATGGCTCCTCCTGAGTGCGCCAGGTCTCCCTCTGCTGCCGCCTCTGCCCCGGTGGCTGAGGCTCCTTTAATTTTACTGTATTTTCCGCCTCTCTGTGCCAGTAATTGTATTGCTTTCACTGTTGTGCCAGTAATTTGTATTGCTCTTTCACTGTTGTGCCCCTGATTTCTTTTTGTTTTTGTGCTTTTCTGCCGCCTTTTTCCCGCTGTTCCACCCCACTCCTCGCTCCCTGCCGCTGCTACCCCGCGGCCCGCCCCCCTTTTCATCTGTACACCTGCTCCCCTTCCCATTCGCCATCCCGCTCCCGCCTCCCAGCTGCTCCTCCCTCCCTCTTCGCCATTTATGGCGGAACCCACGCGTACGCGCATCTTTCACGCGCAGCGGGCGCTCAGATTGTGCGCTGAAGGCGCGCCAAAGGCAAGCCCATCTGTGCCCGTCTGTGCCTGGACCGTGCCCAGCGCCAGGACCCCTGGTCGTCGTCGATGCCAGCGCACCCGACGAATTTACGACGCCGCCACCCTCCACTCACTCAATGCCGGCCGGAACCCCGCCTGCTACCGAGCCACCCCGAAACGCACCCACGGACCCTTCACCTGCCAAGCCTGCCATTTCACCTGCCTCCGAACCTGCACCGCACCCGCCAAGCCGAGCGCCAGCAACAACCACCTCAAGGGCATCCTGCTCAACACCCGCTCTGTCCACAGGCATGCTGTCGAACTCTGGAACCTCCTCGACTCAACATCACCAGACGTCGCCTTCCTAACAGAAACCTGGATGAACGCCTCCTCAGCCCCCGACATCGCCATAGCTATCCCAGAGGCCTACAAGATCACCCAGAGGGACCACGTCAACCAAACAGGAGGAGGCATCGCCATCGTCCACAGGAACACCATCCGCATCACAACCAACTCCGACGACACCCTCACCACCGCCGAGCACCTTCACTTCCAGATACACACTGACCCCAAGACCACCCTCAGAGGCACCCTCATCTACAGACCTCCGGGACCACGCACACAATTCAGCGAAGCCATCGCAGACTTCGTCAGTCCACACGCCCTCACCTCCACAGACTACATCCTCCTAGGGGTCCTCAATTTCCACCTGGAGAACAACAAGGACTGCAACACCACCGCCCTGCTGGACAACCTCGCCAACCTCGCCAACCTTGGACTCAAGCAACCGGTGAACACCCCCACACACTACGCCGGACACACGCTTGACCCTGTCTTCTCCTCCAGCAAGCACATCTCCTTCAGCCACTCCACCGGACAACACTGGATTGACCACAGCTGCGTCCACTTCAACTTCAGGAGAACCACGACCCACCACCACCCGCAACAGGTTCCCCGCAGAAGCTGGAGCAAGATCACCACCGACCAGCTCACCACCGCCCTCAGCCAGAACCTGCCCACCAACACGACGGACCCCAACGAAGCAGTCTGCAACCTCACACAGTGGCTCATCAACTGCGCCGACGAACTAGCACCACTGAAGAATCCTCCAAGCAGACCCGGCAGCAGGAAAGCCTTGTGGTTTACCATCGACCTCAAAAACTCCAAGAAAACCTGCTGCACCCTCGAGAAAGCCTGGCGCCACGACCAGACAGCAGAGAACATGACCGCCCTCAAGAACACCACCCGCAAACACCACCAACTGATCCGAAGCACCAAGAAGACAGATTTCAAAGAAAGACTGGACAACAATACCCACAACAGCAAGGAGCTCTTCAACATCGTCAAAGAGCTCTCAAATCCCAGCGCCTGCCACACCGACATCACTCCCTCGCAAGACCTCTGCGACTCTCTCGCCTCATACTTCCACCGCATGATCGCCGACATTCACAACAGCTTCGGCGCACAAACCACGCACCCAAACGCCGACCCAGTGCCCGCTACAACCACCCTCCGCACCTGGACCCCTGTCAGCACCGAAGACACCACCCGCATGATGAATACCATCCACTCCGGCTCCCCCACCAACCCCTGCCCACACCACATCTTCAACAAAGCCGTATCCATCATTGCACCACAACTCCGGAACATCATCAACAGCTCCTTCGCATCCGCCACCTTCCCGGAGAGCTAGAAACATGCCGAGCTGAGCGCCCTCCTCAAGAAACCCACAGCGGACCCCACGGACCTGGAAAACCTCCGCCCCATCTCGCTCCTCCCCTTTCCAGCCAAAGTCATCGAGAAGACCGTCAATAGACAACTCTCCACCTTCCTCGAGACCAACAGATCCCGCGACCTCACACAGTCCGGCTTCCGAACAAACCACAGCACCGAGACCGCCCTCATTGCAGCCACCGACGACATCAGGTTCCTGCTCGACAACGGGGAAACGGCTGCCCTCATCCTCCTGGACCTCTCAGCAGCCTTCGACACCGTCTGCCACCGCACCCTGATACAGCGCCTCGGCAACACAGGAATCCAAGGAGAGGCCCTGGAGTGGATCATCTCATTCCTCGCCGGAAGAACCCAGAGAGTCCGCCTCCCCCGTTCCACTCCTCGGCCACCGAAGTCATCTGCGGCGTCCCGCAAGGATCCTCACTCAGCCCCACCCTCTTCAACATCTACATGAGCCCCCTCGCAGCCATCACCCGCCAACACAACCTCAACATCATCTCCTACGCCGACAACACCCAGCTAATTCTCTCCCTCACCAACGACCCCGCCACCGCCAAAGCCAACCTCCAGGAAGGAATGAAAGACATAGCGGAATAGATGAAGATCAGCCGTCTGAAACTGAACTCAGACAAGACGGAAGACCTCATCCTCGGGCCATGCCCCTCCGCCTGGGACGACTCCTGGTGGCCCCCTGCCCTGGGCAGCACACCCAAACCAACGAACCACGCACGCAACCTGGGCGTCATCCTGGACTCCTCCCTTACGATGACCAAGCAAGTGAACACAGTCTCTTCATCCTGCTTCAACACCCTGCGCATGCTCCGAAAGATCTTCCGATGGATCCCCACCGAAACCAGGAAGACGGTCACCTAGGCCCTTGTCACCAGCCGTCTGGACTACGGGAACACCCTCTATGCTGGAACCACAGCCAAACTCCAGCGCATCCAGAACGCCTCAGCACGACTCATCCTGGACATCCCGCGCTACAGCCACATCTCTGCCCACCTGAAAGACCTGCACTGGCTCCCCGTCAACAAGAGGATCACGTTCAGACTCCTCACCCACGCACACAAGGCTCTCCATGACATGGGCCCGAAGTACCTCAACAGCCGCCTCACCTTCTACACACCTACCGCCAGCTCTGATCCGCCAGCCTCGCCCTCGCCTCTGTCCCAAGAATTCGGAAATCCACCGTCGAGGAAGATCCTTCTCCTACCTGGCAGCCAAGTCATGGAACTCCCTCCCCACTCACCTACAACTGACCCAGGATCACCTCTCCTTCAGGCTGTTCGAGTAGTAGCGACCCCCCCCCCCCTCTCCCTCAGCGCCTTGAAACCCTTACGGGTGAGTAGCGCGCGATACAAATTTTGTGATTGATTGATTGGATGGGCTGGACGGGTCACGCAACAAAAGACTGTTCTTCACTACAGCTATGGTGGTAGCTAAAAGAGACATTGCGGCCTTCTGGAAATGCCCTGAAGCCCCAAGTGGGGCGTTGGCGGACTGGGGTGGATTGGTGCACCACACAGGAGCAAGTTATGTATGCAGCACGTGGATGCCCTAAGAAATATCGCAGAATTTGGGGGAAGTGGCTGGGGGGTGGTCTAATTGTGAAGGGTTTGACTGTTTCCATCTAATTTTTGTTTTATTAATGTCTGTACATTGTGTAACGAGAACTTGTGTATGTAATCCTCAATTATTGAAATACGGTGCTTCTTGACTGTGCATTCCTTCTGTAAACTGAATAAAAAAATGTTATCAAAAAAACTGTGGACGAAGTTTATGCTGTGAGTAATCCTTGTAAAGTTCCTCAGATGGGAAAAAATGGTGACAGAAATATAGTATGCTGTCGGTGTGGTAGCTCCACCCACATTGCTTCCTTCATGTTTTGTCCAGCCATCGGGAAATAATGCATTAAATGTAGGACACCAGGGCATTTTGCTAGGGCTTCTAAGGATGACAGGAAGAGAATAATTGACAAAGGGAGGACATTTTTCGCAAAGAATAGTGCAGTCTCTTGTGTGAGATGTGCCCAATTTTCTGATGATGACTCCTCAAGTGAAAAGGGGATTGTTGTATCTGTTGTGAATGTTTGTATTCTCGAATGAGAAGTTTTGAACTCCCCCAAATGTGTTGTTCGTTTCTTGAACGAAAACCTAGAGCTCATTGCAGGTTCCGGCTCTCCTTGGTCGATTGTTACTGAGAGTTATTTCAATGAAAAGTTTGGTAATGCTGTGTCAAGCAAAGATCTGTGTCCTTCAGATGTCATTGCTCAAGATTTTGACGGGTCAACCATCGACCTAATGGGGTATATCCATTACCCCATGTACATCTAATAGAGAAAGCTAACAGACGTCAAATACCCGCTTTACTGGTAGGATTGGATGCTGAGAAAGCTTTCAACAGGGTAGGTTGGACATTCTTATTTATTATTTTAATACTGACTAAGTGGTCTAAACGGGAATCCGATAAGCATTGGTTACATATGGATCATAGTGTGGCAGGGAGGACTATCTGGGATTTGGTTTGGTGTCCCAAAAAGGACAGACCCCGGAATGCATACCTTAGTACTCCTACACGCACCACCTGGAAAGTGTGGGACTCGATGGAGGGAAACAACAGATGGACTTCTTTTCCCTCACCATTTACATCACTCCACTTTAATCCCACATTTGCCCCAGGTTTACAAGAGTGATCCTTTGATGCTCGGAGGGAGGAAGGATGCCTGGCTTTGAGACACCTTTTTCATAATGCTGATCCCCTCAATTTTGATAACTGCAAGCAGGACTATGGCCTAGAGAACACAGAATGATACCACTACACTCAGCTTATGCACTGGGCCCTGCCCCACAGGTGCGAGAAGCAGCCACTCGTCCACTTACACAATTTGAATCCTTTCTCACCACTATGTACTATGAAAAGGGTGATTTCGTTTATATATAATTTCCTACTCATTACCACATTCTCTCCGCGCCTGCGATATATGTCGATGTGGGAAGGAATTTTACAACGTGATATTTCAGAGGTCGAATGGGCGCATTTATGGTCCGATATCACAAGATTCAATCACTCCGTAGAACTTCAGGAAGCTTGTCTTAAAACCATGATGGACTGGTATCTCCATCCGTCCAGGCTCAAACAGATCTTTACCAATACTTCCGATAGATGCTGGAGGAGTTGCAGACTTCTGGGCGACTTTCAACAAATTTGGTGGGACTGCCCGACTATACGCCCCTTCTGGGAAGAAATACTTGCGCACATTAAGGACATCCTGGACGATCCCATTCAAACCACCATGGCAAGGATTGTTCTGGGGCTTCGTGACCCTGCCCTGGAGCGTCAGACTCGAGCAGACAAGTCAATCTTGTGGCTCTGTATAGGTGCGGCTGAAGTGACCCTGGCAGCCGCTTGGAAGAAGAGGGAAGCACCAGCAGTTTCCCTTTGGCATTCTAGATTATGGAAGTTACTCAGCCTAGAAAAAATGTCTGACATTTTTAGGAATAATTGCAAGAATTTTGAATTTAAATTGGGGCCGTTAGTTACTTTCCTCTCACAGGGGCTACCATTGGCTCTCTGTCCTCCTGTCAGAGCGCTCCATCTCTTCCAATTTTTAGTTACCTGTTGCTATTCCAGATTGGATATACCACCTTGATTTTGCCGCCACCATTGTTGGGGAGGTGTGTTGGGTTTTTGGTTACTTCTTAGTTAGGGTTGTTTTGTATGCCTTTACTGTACTTCATATTGCACCTTCCGATTAGAGGGATTTGGGAAAATACCATCACACAAGAAAGATGGAGCACCTAATTAAACTGTTCATTTTTAAATGCGGATCACGAGGGATTGGCCCAAGCCCCACCGTCGTCAGACACTGTACCCTTCATTTAATCCTTCACTATGAGATTGGGGCCGGGTCGTTATCTAGGTAATGTGTTACTATGTACATCTTCCGTTATGTAGATATCTGCAATGCTCCCTACGATGTGTGCAATGATGGTAGTAACCTATGGTGTACTTGGAAACATTTTCAATAAACAGAAGTTTGACAAAAAAAGCATTGTACAACTTTGGATACAAGTAAAATAGTTTTTCAATGCAATTTAATTTCAAATGCAATGTTCACACAATGCATTTCCTTAGGAGAAAATTGCCACAGTAGAAAAACATGCAGCACACAGCAGTTCACCTTCGGAAAGCAGACAGGTAGAGGGCTCAGGTCCAAGGTTCCAAGGTAATCCTTGCAGGAAACTTCTATGGTTTGGTGGGGGAACAGGTCAAAATAGTAGCGTAGATGGCGTGCTACCAAAACAGGCCACTTGGATGAAGGCTGTAAAAAGGGACTTCCAACTGTCATGTGCCCAGGTTAGTCCCAAGTACCAAAGCTGCACATCTCTAACATGGATGTATGACGTTAAAACACATACTTTTACATCGCATACCATTACAACGCAATTTTTATAACGCAGGATCATTTACAACGCATGTCATTACATAACAGATGCTATTAGAACGCATGCCATTGCAACGTAAGTATATCTTTTTTTTAAAAATTGTAATTAATAAATATTTAATTAATTTAAATAATTTAATTTAATTAATTTAATTTATTTAAAGTAGGTTTTTTTAAAAACGGAACCCTTAACATACCCCTGTACCCCAATACCCAAAACCTATCCCTAATCCCTAAAGCTACCCCTGTACCCCAAAACCCAAACCTAGCTCTGAACCCTAAAAATACCCCTGTACCCCAAAACCCAAACCTAGCCCTAAGCCCTAAAAATACCCATGTACCCCAAAACCCAAACCTAGCCCTGAACCTTAAAAATACCCCTGTACCCCATAACCCAAACCTAGCCCTGAACCCTAAAAATACCCATGTACCCCATAACCCAAACCTAGCCCTGAACCATAAAAATACTCCTGTACCCCTTAACCCAAACCTAGCCCTGAACCCTAAAAATACCCATGTACCCCATAACCCAAACCTAGCCCTGAACCCTAAAAATACTCCTGTACCCCTTAACCCAAACCTAGCCCTGAGCCCTAAAAATACCCCTATACCCCATAACCCAAACCTAGCCCTGAACCCTTAAAATACTCCTGTACTCCTTAACCCAAACCTAGCCCTGAACCCTAAAAATACCCCTGTACCCCATAACCCAAACCTAGCCCTGAACCCTAAAAATACCCCTGTACCCCATAACCCAAACCTAGCCCTGAACCCTAAAATACCCCTGTACCCCAAAACCCAAACCCCGCCCTGAACCCTAAAAATACCCCTGTACCCCACAACCCAAACCTAGCCCTGAACCCTAAAAATACCCCTGTATCCCATAACCCAAACCTAGCCCTGAACCCTAAAAATACCCCTGTACCCCAAAACCCAAACCTAGCCCTGAACCCTAAAAATACCCCTGTACCCCATAACCCAAACCTAGCCCTGAACCCTAAAAATACCCCTGTATCCCAAAACCCAAACCTAGCCCTGAACCCTAAAAATACCCCTGTACCCCAAAACCCAAACCTAGCGATGAACCCTAAAAATACCCCTGTACCCCATAACCCAAACCTGGCCCTGAACCCTTAAAATACCCCTGTACCCCAAAACCCAAACTTAGCCCTGAACCCTAAAAATACCCCTGTACCACATAACCCAAACCTAGCCCTGAACCCTAAAAATACCCCTGTACGCCAAAACCCAAATTAAATAAACGTTTTAAAAAAGATAAACTTACCTATACTTATATTGTAATGGCATGCGTTGTAATAGCAACTGCTATGTAATGTCATGCGTTGTAAAGGCATGCGTTGTAAAGGATCCTGCGTTGTAGTAGTTGCGTTGTAAAAGTAGTCCGTTGTAACAGTTGCGTTGTAACTGTTGTTTCCCCTCTAACATTGTCCTCTTTTTCACAATAACATTTCTACTGTGACCTTTTGCACAAATTTGCATGTGCGACAACGTTGGATTTGTTTCTCTGAAACTACTTCTGTTTACACTTCTAACTTCGCATAACATTATCATGATGCCCTGAACACCATGTACTAGGCCCTTTTACGCATGATGTAGAAATGTCATTCTATCTTCATCCATGGGGCGACAGGCCTTTCTACACATCCATAGCATTGCTAATTTATACGTACATCACAAGGATGCTTTCTGTTATAGATATGGATTGATGTGGCTCACTGGTTAGAGGCCCGGGACCAGGGTTCAATTCCGGACACGGCAGGATCATGGACCAGGGTCAGCGGACTCGATAATTCTCGCCTCTGTGCCTACTCTAACCAAGGCTCCCACTCGGCAACTCTGGGCAGTAGCTTGCCTAATCTCCACAACGGCCAGATCAACGCCGGGGATGCCTGGCTCCACCTTGGAGACTCCCAGCAGGGACCATCCCACAGGGAAAGCCAGGACGGGTTCCCCAGCGGTATACAGCGCCAGGACGCCGGCTGGCAACAGTGCGCTTTACAAGTAATACATTACATTACATTACATTATAATGAGCATCCCTTCAGTGTCACGTTGCCTCAGTCTTATTTTTCGACAAAGACAGGCTTTAAGAAACAGCTGAGGAAATGGGCCAAGTTTTCACTGTCAGGTTTCAATTTAGCCCTACAACAGGGTGGGCCACCTGGCGGCACAGATATTAATTCTGCCTGCGACGTACTTGACAAACGAATCATGGAGGCATTAGATTATAATGCGCCATGGTCCTCAAGAGCACTAGGTGGACAATCAAGAACCGCACCATGGTTTAGTAGTGAGCTTAGAACAGCTAAAACAGCCTGTAAGCGCCTTGAAAGAGCGTGGAGGAGACATTTCTCAGAGCTTAGGAAAATTGAATATAAATCTAGTCTTAAAAAATATCACTCTCTTATCAGGAAAGCGCAAGCCACCTACTATAATGATAGAATTGGGACAGTGGAGAACTCTTCGAAGGAACTCTTCACTATCTTTAAAGAGATCTCGTCATTAGCAAGAGCCACAGCTTCTAACATCAGCTCAGTTGACTCATGCAATTTGGTGGCGGACTTCTTCGCGGAGAAGGTGGGAAAGATCTACTCTACCTTCCCTGACTCAGCATGAAACGGGTGCATGGACAGTGAGGGGACATCCAACATAGCAGAGGCGGAATGTGTCTGTGAATTTATAACCCCCCAGGTGACCTACTCAAAGATGTACCCTCAAGCATCAAGCCAGGTTCACCTAGAGACACTGCCACCCCAAAGGTGCTAAGAGGGAGTCTAGATGTACTAGAGCCTTATATCAGACACCTTCTCGAGCTCTCGTTTACCTCGGGAACAGTCCAGAAAAGATGGAAAGAGGCGATCGTCATGCCCTTAAAAAAAACCGAATGTTAGTTAGAAGATCTCTTTGCTTTCAGGAAAGCTGTTAAAACGTATCTTTTCCCCCTGCCTTATTAAAATTTCCCTACTTTGTCTGCTTTTGTGAGTTATGTTACCTTCTCAGATATAGCGCCGGGACGCCCCTTCGCTGGGGCAGCTGTGCGCTCAAAAAATCAATTAACATAACATAACATAACATGAGCCAACTGGAAAATGTACGTCCTAAATCACTGCTACCTTACTTTGCCAAAATAGCAGAGAAGGTGGCTAACACCCAATTGACAGCTCACATCAATAAACATAACCTTCTTCACCCCACCCAATTGGGTTTTCGTGCTATATACTCTACGGAATCGGCACTGCTACTATCTACAAAACTCATCCGCAAACCCGTAGATGAGGGTCAGACAGCTGCCTTAGTTCTATTAGACCTCAGTGCCGCATTTAACACTGTTGCCCATCATACTCTACTTCAGCGTCTTAGGAAAGGAGGTATGGTTGGCCAAGCCATGGAATAGTTCAGGTCCTTTTTATACGACCGTAGATTCCAGGTGTTGCAGGAACCTTTCTATTCCAAAAGTATCAAGCTGGACCAAGGGGTCTAACTGGGCTCCATACTGAGCCCCACCCTCTTTAATCTCTACATCAACCCCCTGGCAGAGATTATTGGGACATTTGGAGTCAGTGCTGTGTCATACGCTGATGACACACAATTGGTGGTGACCCTCACCCAAGATTCTGATAAGGCAGCCATCAGATTCTCAACGTGCCTACAAGAACTAGTGTCGTGGATGGCTAATACCTGCCTGAAACCTAATGGTAATAAAACAGAGGTACTAGTGATAGGCAAAGCACCCTCGATTTGGTCCTCAGCATGGTGGCCTCAATCGTTGGGACCAACCCCTCCCCCTAGTTATCGGGTAAAGAAACTGGGGATGTGGTTGGATACCAAACTATCCTTTGAAAATCACACCAAGCAGGTGGCGGGAAGATGTTTTGGGGTTCTCCGAGGACTCCGGAAGAACTTAGTTGTACTCCCTGTCACAGCGAGGAAAACTATGGTCCACACCCTGGTGACATCGCGCTTGGACTATGGAAATGCCCTCTACTTAGTAGCAAATATCAAATGCGTAGAGAGGCTCCAATGCATTCAGAATTCTGCGGCTCGTCTCATTCTAATGCTTACTAGAAGAGCTCCCTCTAAGACGGGCCTGGCTTCCCGTCACTGGCTCCCGGTTAGGGAACAAATTATTTTTAAAGCTTTGTGTGTCAGCCACTGCAGTCTACAGAAGAAAGGGCCCACCTATCTGCATAAGCTGCTTACCCTGTACGCTCCGACACACCGATTGAGATCAAGTGGGATGGGGCAGGTTAGCATTCTGACCATCAGAAGAGCTAGGATGGGAGGTCGCTCCTTCCGCTTTTTAGCAGCCAAACACTGGAATAAACTCCCCATAGGGCTCTGACTGGAGTCTTCAGAGACAATTTTCAGGAGAAAGCTTAAGACCTGTCATTTTCCATCTGTAAGCCCCCCATTTAACCCATAGCTGCTCTCACCTCACTGCCCGGAACCTGGTCTTTTTCTGGGACACACTAGCTAGTGTAGCCATGCGCTTTTTAAACTTGGTTCATCATTATTATTATTTATTATTATTATTAGCAGAGGAGGTACTTCAGCTCACACCGAGGGTCACTGTGTGCTGAGACTTCACCATGGAACGGCAGGGGTGTGGAATTTATCGAAATATGTACTTGTCCATGGGACAAGTAGCTTCATAAATCTACTTGTCCTGTAACAAAATCCACTTGTCCCTTTGGTGCCATGTAGTGCACCGTCAAATAATGGCTGCAATCTCTTTGTAGAAGAGCTCTGATAATAGCCTCTCTGGTTATGTCAGGCTAATACTATAGAAGGATTTGAATTTTGGAGGTTTTCACCAGCTCTTCTCTAATCTTTCCCCATACTGAGAAAGGTCGGAAATTTACCCCTGACAACGGCAGAAGTAAAGTTTCTTCCAGGGCTGGGAAAAATGTGGTTGGAGAAAAAGTGAACTTGTAAACACTCAACAGATTTCCGCTGGGGCATATTCATATTTGCTCATGCTAAGATGCAAATCACAAATATTTTCTAGGACTACGGTTTTCTGGCCTACTTAAGAAATTCATGTGAATTCATGAAAAACGTAAATCTCCTTTAATACAAGGACATATATCATGGGTGCCCTTTCGTGACTAACATTTGAGCCCCTAATGAAATTTGAGTTAACCAAGACCTTTTGTTTTTATTGAAATGCTATCTCTTCCTATCTGTGAGCTGGCTTCATTGTGTGTGACAGCATTCTGCTCTTTTACAAAGTAGTTTTGTTCAGTGCCGGGAATTTCTATGGCAATGTGGCCTTTATGAGACCAAATACTAGCTGTCTAGTAAGAACTCGCTGGCAAACAGCACCACGCCTACCTGAAAATCCCAAGGTAGAGAAAGGAGCACAATGTAGGCCAAGTGAGTAACCAGAACATTTAAATACCCCTCACGTTGATTCAAAGTTCTTATGACACCAAGCAAGCGAAAAAAAGTAATTGGAATCCTCTCCACAATAGCTCTTTTGTCTCTTCCATCTAAGCATCTATCCATTCATCCTTTCACCCACTGATATCTAGCATTTCACCTTTACATTGGCACCCATTCATTCTTTAATCCATTACCTTTCACTAATCTGTTCATCCATCTGTTCATCTGTCTCTCGATCCACTCATCCATATCCAAACCTACCCATTCATCTCCAAACCTATCCATTTCAACCATCCATCCATCCTTTCGCTCATCCATACACCCTTCTTTTCACTCCATCTATATACCCTTCCATTCACTTCATATATCCACCCTCCCTTTCACTCATCCTTCCACCCACCCTTCGACCCATCCATCAATCCATCCATTTATCCTTTACATTCATCCATCCTTTCGCTCTCTAATCCTTACACCCTGTAACCCATCCACTCATTCACCCTTTCCTTCATTATAACATCCTTTGTCCATCCACCATCCCGGTCACTCATTCATCCACCCATCCATCTAGCCAGCCACACTTCTACTCACTCATCCTTTCACCCACACATCCATTCATCCTTTCAAATTAATTACAAGTCTTTGTCTGCCGAGCTACAGACAGAAGAGGCCCATCAAGAGCTCCACCACCTCTACTGTAGCTGCTAACGCCTATCCTGCCATCTCCAAACCTATTGATCCAACTGATCCATCCCGCCTTCCTTTCACTCATCCATCCTTTTGCTCATCCATCCATCCTTTCACCCCACACATCCTCCTTTTCACTCATATTCATCCATCCTTTCACTCATCCCTCCATCCATCCACCCCATCCATCCTCCTTTTCACTCATCTATCCACCTACCCTTTCACTTCATCCATTTATGCTTTCGCTCATCCATCCACCCTTTCATCCATCCATCTTCCGTTTCGATCATATATCCATTCACCCTTTCACTAATCCCTCCATCCACCTTTACACTCAACTCTCCACCCACCAAGCCATCCGTCAACCCGTCCACCCACCCACCCACCCACCCATCCATCCCTCAACCAGTCAGCTATCTATTCATCTACTCTCTCACCCATTAATCCACCCTTTCAATAAGTCGTCCATCCTTTCACTCATCAATCCACTTTCAACCTATCCATCCACTCACCCATCCCTTCATTCACCCTTGCTCTTTTCCTCCCATTCTCACACATCCATCCTTACATCCATCCACTCATTCATCCATCTATCCATTCACCCTTTCACTCCACTCATTCATCCATCTATCCATCCAGCCTTTCACTCATTCATCCATCGATTCACCCTTTCACTCATTAATGTATGCATCTATCATCCACTCTTGCACGTATTCATCCATGCATCTATACATCTACCCTTTCAAGTATTCATACATGCACCTATCCATCCACTCATTCATCCATGCACCTATCCATCCACCTTTTCACTCATTCATCCATTTATGGATTTAAAAATGCAGCCTTACGCTCCACTCATTCATCCATCCATCCAGCCTTTCACTCATTCATCCATGCATCTATCCATTCACCCATTCACTCATTAATGTATGCATCTATCATCCACTCTTGCACGTATTCATCCATGCATCTGTATATCCACCCTTTCACTCATTCATCCATGCATCTATCCATTCACCCATTCACTCATTAATGTATGCATCTATCATCCACTCTTGCACGTATTCATCCATGCATCTGTATATCCACCCTTTCACTCATTCATCCATGCATCTATCCATTCACCAATTAATGTATGCATCTATCATCCACTTTTGCATGTATTCATCCATGCATTTATACATCCACCCTTTCAGTTATTCATACATGCATCTATCCATTCACCCTTTCACTCATTAATTTATGCATCTATCATCCACTCTTGCACGTATTCATCCATGCATCTGTATATCCACCCTTTCCCTCATTCATACATGCATCTATTCATCCACCCTTTCACTCACTCACCCACCCACCCTTTCAAGTCCATTATGGGCCTTTGTCTGCGGACCAGCAGACTGAAGAGGCCCATCAAAAAGTTCACAGCTGCTGTATTTTCTACAGCAGTGTGTTCACAATGCCCCTGGTGCAGGCACAAAGTGACATGAGAGGCCTAGTGCAAGGACAGAATTGGGGGTGGCCTTAGGCCTGCATGAAAGCCCAGGGGGAAACTAATGGAGCTTTAATGTAAGCCCTCGATGTGTAAGATATGAGAGGCCAAGGGGAGCGGGTCAGAGATGTCAGAGAGGGCGGCTAAGGGGGGTGGGGTGGGGTGAGCAGGTTCAGGCACCGGGTGTAACATAAGGTGTACAGGAAAGGCAAAGTGCAAAGGAGGGGGTGCATGAGAAGGGAAAGCAAAGTGAGTTAAAGATGAGGCCCAGGAGTGGAGCAGAGAATACAAGGCAGGGGTCATACAGTTCAAGTCAGAGCAAGGGGCCAAGAGGCAGATAAGGCAGCCTCTTACATGGGGCCTGGAAGCTACACGAGCACAAGCTATTTCCAACTTCGAGCTCTGCTTTATCATTTTGTTGTTCTGTTCTGGGGAAATTAAAGTGCAGGCCCCAGCTTTTGCATTCACCCTTTCACTGCCAATAAACTGCTCAGAGCATCTTATTAACGGCTATGACCTACAGGGTTAAACAGCTGTGTATCGGATTACCATAAAACTGTCTACTTGTCCTTTGGACAAAATACAAATTAAAACCTCTTGCCCTCCTAAGAAATCTAGATGTCTCGGGCGTCGGGAGATAGGAATTCCCCACCCCTGGAACGGTCTGACATCTCAGTGAGGGGGTGTCCAGTTTGTTACCAAGACGGGCTCCTACGTTCTTTCCAACCAGGTAATGGGGTTAGATCTCCCCTTTTGCGGGATTCTTGGCTTCCCACCCACAAACACTCTAGGTACACATAGAGTAGGGTTTGCATGGTAGGAGTACTCCTGATTACTGCCTTATTTATATGCCTGCATACAAACACTGTTTTAGTACCATGGTAGAACTATATCTACTATTCCCTCTTTTGGTCCTTTTAATCACTTTCATCTGCTTCTGTCTATTGATTATTGCAGTACATGTATTCTATACAAGAATAACGTTGGTTTTATAAATATATTGAAAACGTCCCAGCGTGTATTCTCTGTATATTTCTCTGAGCATAAGTAGGCATGAGTAACTGAGCAAAAGGTTTTGATTTTTTATCATGATCCCTCAGGGGTCAGGGTTGTCATGTTCAGCGGTTGCCAAAATCCATTCACTCCCTGATAATGTAGTGTAGTTCCTATTTTCCCAATAGGCTCTGCGCATTGGAATAACATAAACAGCAGTGTAGACGTAGGACTGAGGTCATCTAGGTCTCTGCTGACTATGTTAAACTTAATTTAGGTTTGCGCCAGCTAGCTCAGAGGTCACTGGAAACTTTCTTGAATGAATAGGGAGGGATAAGCTTCCCTGGCTCAGACAAGAAAGGGATTCAGTTTCCGACAACCGCATAAACATGACAACTTTGCTCCCTCAGAATAAGAGTGTATCTCTAGAGTCGTGTGAAAACAATAGACAGCTATTTCACTCAGTCAGCAGTGCATACTTAGTTTCACCAGAATGCAGAGAAATAGAGAGATGTGCGTTTTCAATAAAAGGTGTTATTTATTGAGCAGTCTTCTTTCTCATGCAAGAGAAATGAATTGCCACAATTGCAATACTTAAAGTAAAGTGCGTACAGTAAAAGTAGTATTAGGAAATAATACTGTAAAAGCATTGATATGGTTTCTTAGCCATATGATACTTTAAAATGGATAAAATATATACATACATAAATACATTGACTAATGTACTCAACTGGTGCTTCTAACTAAGCCTACCCCAGTGTACCTGACCTAAGCCTAATACTTGGGAAGGGATGAGTAAGTAGCAGTTTAAGTTAAAGTTGGTTAAGATTATTTTGCCAAGAATCTGCATCAAGAATTCTCTTAAGGGTTTAGTCAGCTCCGTACCTTGGTAATAGAATGTGGGAGGTCTGGTATCTCTTTCCTCGGGACTCGATATCCCAGCAACCCGCAAGGGTAGGCTGGAAACACCGGAGCTGGATTTTCTTGGCTGGAGAAAAAGACAGCGTCTCTCTCAGTGCGTCAAATGGGAGGGGCGACTTCCGTGGGCCCTCGCATCAGCTGGGCTCTCGGGCAAGTAGATGGCCGCTCTGCTCCAAACCACCGTGTGTTTGCTTAAAGCAACTGTTGGTGTTTTATACCTGGAAGGTGCCGGGTTTGACGTAATGTTGGACATAAGACGTCACTAAGAACTAACAGTTCTTTCTGGACTTCAGGAGTTCTTGTTCAAATCAAAACAAAAGCAGGGGGATTTCCCGGGCTGCTGGAGGCTTGGTTTGTTTAAAGAACGCGTTGTGCTTTCTAGGAGTCGATGGGAGTTGCCGTGCTGTGCTTTGGACTGCATGGGCTATTACTGAATATGGATCTGATTCTTATGCCTTTATCAGGATAATATTGATTATAACCTCACAAGGGCATAAATCGAGAATATCGAATTAGGGTCCTAGATATAAACACAACAATAAGGTTAAGGGGCTAATGATGGAACTGTGAACTAGCTGACCTCTAAGCCAACATATCCAGCGGAGGTGCCCGGAATCAGTCCAGGCACCTCATCCAACATTTATGTTGTCCAAAAAACTTGCAGATCCTACAGATTAGTGGAACTACATGACATAGCACCGCCAACGTTGGGTGGGTTCTTATTTAACGGTCTATCTGAGTAGTGGTGGTAGGGAAATCTGCCTCAGCTGAGTAGTATACCCTATGTTTTGGCTGTAGGTTATTCACGCTTGTAGGATACAATTTTCCCACATCGTGCTAACCCTATCTCCATAAATTAATTTCCAAAATATCTTGATGACGGTAAATGTAGAAGCGAGGGAGGAACAAGTAGTCAGTCTAAATATTACAGAAAATTGCACACATGCAGTTACTATGAAATTACTACAATATGGTTTGCCCCGGTATTGGAACTTTCATAGATTCCCATGCTTTGTATCATTCCCCGTCGTCGGAATGGGAGCCTCGGTAAATAGAAAATACCTTAGTAGTAAGCACAAAGTGAAAAAATAGGCTTAGGCCTCATCTCATTTTGTAGCTTATCCACCTCTTTTTGTAAAAGAGACCAAACTTTTGCAGTAGCCAATCAGAGCAGCCTCACCCCATAGCACCTTCCTGAGAGAAGCTCAGAGCCTCAGATTTTCGTAGCCGTTGTGAACAGCTATCTCACAAGACAATAAGACTGAGCTTTCCCAGGAGAGGCGGGTGGGCGCATGGGAATCTATGAAAGTTACCAATACTGGCGAACCAAAGTTACAGGTAAGTAACTTGTTTTCTTGCCCCAGTATTGGAACTTTCATAGATTTCCATGCTTTGTATCAGAATAACCAGCAGTAAATAGAGAAAAAGCATATTTTGTAATTTGTGTACCTGAATATGTCATACATAATTCTGATAAGAAAACGAGATACACATTAGAATCCTAAAGCACAATAATAACAAGTAATACAAAATATGCAAACAGGAAGGCGGGATAGTAAGGAAAGCTCACCGACTTATTGGAAAAGGTTCCTCAAAACCGCCTGGCCCACTGCCGCATCCTCTTTCACAGAAGAATCCAAGCAGTAGTGGCGAGTGAAGGTGTGGACACTGCTCCATGTCGCCGCTCTACATATGTCCTTGATTGGGACACCTGCGAACAGAGCCGTCGTTGAAGCCATTGATCTTGTAGAGTGAGCACGAACTGCTCGCTGAAGTGGTTTTCCAGCTGCCTGGTGGCAAAAATGTATAGCACTGGAAATCCAGCGGGAAATACAGGGTTTAGAAACTGGACACCCCTTTCGAGGAGCACTGAATGAAACAAAAAGCTGTGAAGATTTTCTGAACTGTTTTGTTCGCTCCAAGTAGAATTTCAGGCATCTGTGAATGTCCAAAGAGTGCAAAGTTCTCTCCGCTGGTGTGGAAGGCTGTGGAAAGAAAGATTTTAAGACCACTGGCTCATTTAGATGAAATTCTGAGGGTACCTTCGGGATAAATTTAGGATTTGTCCTTAGGATGAGAACATTATTCTTGAACTGTAGAAAAGGTTCCTCAATTGTGAAAGCCTGGAGTTCACTAACTCTTCTAGCCGATGTCAGGGCCAAGAGAAGAGCCAGTTTCCACGAGAGAAACTTAAGGTCAGTCTTATGAATAGGCTCAAAAGGGGCTTTCATGAGATTTGACAAGACTAAATTCAAATGCCAGGCTGGTGGTGGGGGCCGGACTGGAGGAAAGACCCTGAATAGACCCTTCAGGAATTGTTTGATAATCCTTGCCAACCACAGGGAAGGACCTGATGATGAACGTCTGAATCTAGAAATGGCCGCTAAATGTACCTTTACAGAAGACGGAGCCAATCCAGATTTTGCCAGAGAAAGGATGTAAGGTAAGAGTTGGTGCGGTGCAGAAGTATATGGATGTAGACCTTCCTTCCGACACCAAACACAGAATCTTTTCCACTTAGCCCGATAGGTCTTGTTGGTACTAGGCGCTCGGGCCTGGGCCAAAATGTCCCTACATTCTCCTGAGAGATTTAAACCTTGGAACTCTCGGAACTCAGGAGCTACGCTGTCAATCGCAGAGACTTCAAGTCCGGATGTAGAACCTGTCCGTGAGCCATTGTCAACAGTGTTGGAACAGGATGCAGGAGAACTGGCTGATCCTGGGAGAGGAGGAGAAGTTCTGAGTACCAAAACTGTCTGGGCCATGCTGGTGCGATCAGAATCATCAATCGGAAGGGGCTGACGTTTATTAAAATAGGTTTTTGTTAAGTTCCCTACCCTTTTTTAACCACCACATATATTGTTTTTGCACTGCACATTCCCATCATATCAACACCATGTGGTACAACCGAGTGATTGTGGGTCGTTACCCCGAACCGGTTATCAGGGTATGCTGGTGGTCTCAATGATCAAGAGACACAATACCCGGTAAGGATTACCAGATGAGAATATTGATCCATACAAGACTTTGATGGGAATCCTCAACTAAGGGTGACTTACAGTTGCTGGTGTTTCGCATTCTGCTGATATGGTTTGTTAGTTCTACTTTTTTCTGTTCCTACGCACACGAGTTGGCATAGGTACAATACTATAGAATCACTATTGGATTTCTAATTTAGACCCCTAAGTTTGTTGTTTATAGCTTTAGTTCAATTGGGGGATAATACTTAGGCATGGTCTTTAAACATCCCTCTAGCCCTTTAATAGCGTATGGTTTTTTGTGTCTCTTTTGGGAGAACCTGACATATGGTTACGATATTATTTTTTCTGAAACGGATTGGCCACCTGAGTTCGTAATAGAATGCCCAATGGGGAAATGGTAATTTTACCTGCTTTCTCTGACCTCGTCCCAGACTCAAGTAAACATTTATTTGCCAATGAGTGGGTGTTAGCTCGAGCTCCTGTACTTAACCGCTGTCATGGGTGGGATGATGAGTCTCCTCATCACAAAATCCCATTAAAATCAGTCCCTCAACCCCAGAGACAGTATCCAGTAAATCATGAAGCAAAAAAATAAATAGCTAAGGAAATTCTTGAACAGCATGAATACCAAAGTGTGATAGAAAATTGCACATCATCCATGAATAATCCCTTGTTTCCCATAATGAAACCGGTCAATTCATACCATGTAGGTTTAGACTACAGACATTTGAATACATCTGAATGCACATTTGCAGTACAAAATGGACATAGTGCCGCACTGATGAATAACATCGTGGGAGAGAAATACAAAACAAAATAAGACATCTCAAATGGATTCTTCTGCCAGAATATAGCGGCGGAAAGCAGGTATGTGATATCATTTTCAGCTCTAGGTTCACAACAGCAATTTTGCCTTTTACCTCAGGGGTATAAGAATAGCCCTGGGCTGTTTTTAGCCAGAGGGACAGAGTTACTTTCAAATTTTGATGAGGAGGCATTGTCCTATACAGATGATATCTATCTGATAGACAATGAATTCATGAAACACTTTGACAGGCAAGACCACATAATGCTGGAGTTTGCTCACTTAGGATAAACAATTCATTTTAAAAAATCAAAAATTGCCCACCTCAATGACCTATTTTTGGAATATGAGTTGTCCAGTGAAGGTAAAAACTTGGCAGTACATTTTGTAGAAAAATGGGCACTGGTCCAACCTCCAACGACTCTGAAAAGACTACAATCTATTTTAGCTATTTTACAATTTGGCAGAACATTTTGGATTACGCAGAATGAGTAAAACCATTCTACTACTTAATGAGACCTGGTTTTTCAGTCAACCACTGGACACAGAAACATACAAACATTTTATGTTCCATATAAGCTGATATGATAGCTTCCAAACATTCACACACACATGTAAATACAACTAACTTGGCGATCCATGTAGTCACTGAACTAACCAGGTACACCTATTTCACTTTAAATTTAGGTGATACAGTACCCATTGCAATCAAATCACATTTGTACTCAAACGCTGAAATGCATTTAGCACGCACTGGATAATTCTCACAGCGGTACAAACTGTTTTAGAGAGAGAGAGCACTAGCATAGCGGAAACGCATAATTGTCGCTACCCTGGTGCCGACCTTAGAGGGCGTTACCAAATCTAGCATTCCAAATGCCAGAGCATTACATTCACATTTGGATACAATGGGCTAACTCTCTCACCGCAACAGATGTAGATTGAAGATTCGATTATACACTAGATTACAGTATTCCTGCAGTATGAACAAGAATATCTTCTACTGAATGAAATATTACCTATAAATCGGTATGATTACATTGGGGCCGATTCACAGAACTAACTTAAGACAAAATGCTAAACTTACTACCATTTTGGTATTCACAGAAGGCACTTACTCATTTTGGTATTCACAGAAGTTAGGAGTCCTAACTTTAGGAGTCCTAAATGCCTTCTGTGAATACCGAAAGTCTTAAAATTAGGATTTTTCTCAGTTTAGTAGTATTAAAGTTAGGACTCCTAACTTTAGGACTTCTAAATGCCTTCTGTGAATACCGAAAGTCTTAAAATTTGGATTTTTCTCAGTTTAGTAGTAGTAAAGTTGAGAAAAATTCTATGAAATGAGTAAGTGCCTTCTGTAAATACCAAAATGAGTAAGTGCCTTCTGTCAATACCAAAATGGTAGTAAGTTTAGGATTTTGTCTTAAGTTAGTTCTGTGAATCGGGCCCATCATCTATACTGATGGGTCCGCTCAGCCTGCCATAGGGGCAAGACACCAGTATTCCGCAGCATGCCAAAAAGTAAAACAGCGCATGCATGACAGAAAGTTCTGTCCTGAGAAAACACACACACAGTCCCTATGGGACTGTACAGCGCAGCTGGCAGAACTCAAAGCCCTATTTCTGGCATTACAAAGTACAAATCACTCATTCCCCACACTTAAAGTGTGTGATTCATATTACTGCGCCAGTCCTATAGTGAATATCTTCACTATTGGGGCCAAAATGGATTTCGAGATTCTAGGGGTTGCACAGTTAAGCACAAGCTGCTTTGCGAACAGGTGGCAAAGCTGAAAGAATGCTTGCTTCGGGCTCATGTTATCTGCACAATGAGCCATCAACGTGTTGGCATTCACATTGAAAGGAATTCCATGGCTGATGAAGCTGCCAAGACAACATTGAGCACTGCTGCTGTTGCTGCAATCAATTGTTCTAGCACAAGATTAGACAGAGACATCATGGTGGCTGTCAGTTCTGCTCGCAACGACACCCACATGCCGAAGTTAGATGCACAAAACATTCCTTATGCTCAGATTCCAGGAGTGGGGGATAGAGTAATACTAAACACTTATCACAGATTGGGATTAATGATAGCTCCACACGAGGGTCTGGGTTCAGCACACACAGGGGTTACTGCAACAGTCTTTTTACTGAAGCAGCGCTATTAGTGGCCAGGCCTAACTAACCAGATCAGCGACTTTGTCCTCAAATGTGACATTTGCCTACAGATGAAAGGCTCAACCGTAGCCCGACCACCTCAGACACCTCAATTGACTGCAGACAAGCCTCTGGCTTGTGTTTATTTGTATCACTGCGGCCCCTTACACTTAGATGGGGCTTACAAGTACATCTTGGAGGCAGTGGATTCATGCTCCAGATTCTTGTGGGTTTGGCCGCAGCACTCAGCTGACTGTCAAACTTTTATAAAGGACTAGCAGCCCGTCCCGAAGTTGTCCGGGTATGAATTGCTGCCGGCCAGTAGTATATTGTTTTGTAGGATTTCGTTTTGATAGCATTTCTTATCTGTGACAAGCCTGTGAAACGCTCCGATTCATAGTGCACTGCTGATGCACTTAAGAGTGCGCGTTCAGTAGAGTGTGAACTCGAGTTTCCCTACTTTATTTTTCCTTGCAATATTATATCGCGCAAACTCGACAACATGACATGAGCACAATTTACATTACAGAAGAGCACATTCATTTGTGGTAGGCACGGGGAGACAAAGCGATTTGCCTGGAATCACAGGGTGTTGAGCTGATGCCGAGATTCGAAAGTAGCTGCCCAGCTCTAAAGTTCACAATTCTAGAACTTGTGGCAGGAGGTGTGTCTAAAAGTGTATGTCGGTGCTGGCCATCAATGAGAGAGACCTGTGCATTTTTCAAATTGGTGGTGAAAAAATATGAGTATGTTGCTGGAGATGTGGGCTGCCGTGCCACAAATGTACTTAAAGGGGGAGGGTAAACACCCATTATTCCGCAACTTTCTTTCCGCATACCATCACTCCGCATACTTTCATTACGAAAGTACCATGACTCCGCAATGCCATTATAACGTATGGCATTACATTGGATATGCTTTTACCACGCATACATTTACAATGAAATTCGTTGAAAATGCATGAATGGTAAAAGCATGTTTTTTAAAATGTTTGGATAAGGTAAGTATGGGTATATTTTTTGGGGTACTGAGGTATATATTATGGGATGTTTGGGTATTTTAAGGGTTCAGATGTAGTTTTGGGTTATGGGGTACAGGGGTAGTTTTAGGGTTTAGGGATACGTATGGGTTTTGGGGTACATGGGTGTTTTTAGGGTTCAGGGCTAGGTTTGGGTTTTGGGGTATAGGGGTATTTTTAGGGTTCAGGTGTAGGTTTGGGTTTTGGGGTACAGGGGTATTTTAAGGGTTCAGGGCTATGTTTGGGTTTTGGAGTACAGGGGTATATTTAGGGTTCAGAGGTAGGTTTGGGGGTACAGGGTTATTTTTATGGTTCAGGGCTAGGTTTGGGTTTTGGGGTACAGGGGTATTTTAAGGGTTCAGGGCTAGGTTTAGGTTTTGGGGTACAGGGGTATTTTAGTGTTCAGGGGTAGGTTTTGGTTTTGGGGTACAGGGGTATTTTTCAGGTTCAGGGCTAGGTTTGGGTTTGGGGTACAGGGGTATTTATAGGGTTCAGGGCTAGGTTTGGGTTTTGAGGTACAGGGTTATTTATAGGGTTCAGGGCTAGGTTTGGGTTTTGGGGTACAGGGGTATTTTTAGGGTTTAGGAATAGGTTTGGGTTTTGGAGTACAGGGTATATTTATAGAGTTAAGATGGGTTAGTGTTTAAGGGTGTTGGGGTATTTTAAGGAGTAAGGGTGGGTTATGATTATGGGATGCAGGGTTATTTAAAGGGAGCAGGGTGGACACCCGGAGCTGGAATGTACAGAACCTGGGAAGAAAAAACAATGAAATATTGGGCACAAGGCTCGCTTTTTTTCCCTTGAATCCTGCGCCTCGCACACGCCCACGTCCCCAGCACACGCCCACAGCACAGGATATGAGACATGGCATGAAGGGCGGAACGTACCACACGGCCCCAGCGTTTGTCACGCCCCCAGCACACGCCCACAGCATAACGCAGACACACCCACAAGGGACTACTTTGCTGGCACGGTTCTTTTACCTTTTAAATGTATATGGTGGGCGTCTGCATAACCTATGTCCTTCTGCTGCAACTGCCCTTTCCAACACTGTATTGGGTGTTGTGATTGGTGGTGTGGTTCCTGAGATTAACCGCCTCAAAAGTTTGGGCTCTCTCTTTATTATATTAGTATAGATTTGCGAGTTTTCATCAGAACATACACAATTGACACACTACATTACGACCAGGGCCCAGCATTCAGCTGTTGGGCTTCCAGAAAAGCCATGGGAAGCTTGGGTGTGCACTTACGGTACTCGTCCCCCTATCATCCGGAGGTAAATTGGATACTTGAGAGGAAACATCATAACTTTAAAACAGTTCTTAACAGCAAGGGTATTAGGCTTGGATCGCAGTTGGGTCAATCACCTTTATGAGGTCCAGAGGGCACTCAATAACTTGCCAAAAAAATCCCTGGGGGGTCCTGCTCCAATTGAAATCCTGTTTAGTGTAAGAATGTGGGCACCAGACCTTGATAATGTCAGTGCAGTGGTGGCGTAAACACCATTTGACATCGGTGACCGTTGGCATTTTTCCCAAGCGAAGCTGTAAACAACAACAAAGTGTTACTTCTTTCCCATTGAAACAACTACAACTGTACGGTCAACGAGTACATAAACATACATTTAAATGTAAAAAATTGACGATGTCTAAGTGATTATGCAACATATTGAGTCATTTCCCAGTTTTTCAAAATATGATGAGTGGCCAAAAATAGACAGGACGGTGGCTGGCTCTTCGTGCCTTATGATGACTTCTCAACAAATTCCATTGAAGATGAGATACCACCGCCTCTCCCTTTCAAGCTACCAGAGTAGCCCCCTGGCTGAAGAAGACACACTTTGTTCCTCCTTGGTTACATCTCTGGATATCTATTGTATTATTTTTCCCGGGCCTTGGGATTGGGTTGGTAACTGTCTTTTTCCTACTTCTGAATGGACACTGTCTCCCAGAACGCTCTGCAGTACAACTTGTGAACTTGGTTCTGAAACCATAGGCATCAGCGCACTGTTAACTAAGAAGCCAGTCCCTGGTGAACATTACAGTCGTTCCAGTTCCGGAAGAACAGTGTAGTGTGATGTGTATGGTCCTACTTAACGTTTACAAATACCGTATTTAAAATTTCCTTAAATTATATCATCACTTCTAGTACTTTCTCTGATGATTGGAACACTGAAACTGTGTAAAATTTGCTTGCAGACTTTTAACAATCAGCTGGATTTTTTTCTGTTGAATTGTATGATAGTAGATCCAATTTTGGTGATATGTTTGGCTATCAACATTATGGACACTACTTCTTGAACAAAACTAGTATCCCACATGCTGTTTAAAATTACACTCAGTGGGATACTGTCCATCACCATCATAAGGTAGTTCAGAAAAAATTGCCCAAAAGTCTGCTTATTTTTCTGGTTTTGACACGTCAGACTCAGCCTACTAATATTATAGTCTTACATCTACACCTGGAAAGAAAAATATGCTAACAAACACCAAGCTTATATACTCTGCTTCCTTTATTGCCCAGCTGCATTTACATGGTTTCAACTTATGGAAAGACACCATAGACATAAACTCTGCCTGGGGGACAAAAGATTGGCAGGTTCAAGGTATTGAGGCCTTATTCCGAGTATGCCTCATACTTCATCAAACACATTTCCTGAATAAAACTGTGCAACAAACTTCCTGTTGTTGAATAACCTAGATAAAGCATTTGAACAGGCCTCGTATTCCCATGTTCTCACGCTTTGAGAACTGGTAGCATTTCACAGGATTCAGTGAGGATGCACTAGATACCATGATAGAAAATGGCTCTTCCAATTCATCAGACCCCAATTGGAATTGATGGTTGGTTTTGTCTGTGGACACAAATGGGTGTCAATCTAGATTCCTGAGTAACACCACAGGTTTTAAAATCAATAGGCCTGATCAGCGATATGTACAGTCAGAACATTTGAGTGGTGACATCTTATAGTGTTGGGGAAGTTGTGCCTTGATTGGCTAAAATCTTCAACACTTTCTCAGGTGAAGCAACACTTTTATACTTCTTTCTGATGACATATATCTCAGGGATTTGTTATTAGCTTCCTGGAACCCATGTCAAAAGTGCTTCTTGTATGCTACAACAAGCGGTTGAAAATTTCTCAATTGGAAACTGCTGAGAAGACTGCGCACGATTGATAGGATTATCTTTGGATGCCGTCGACAACGGTATGACCACATTAACATCCAGAATTTAATCACTGGGCAACAAATTATCTTCTGCAATTGACATAATACAGCAAGTTATTTCTATTTTACAACATCGACAATCACAACCCCAGTCCACTGTATTATTAAGATTGGCATTGCAAACATTACATTCTGGCCACATGCCGTGGCTTTATATCAACAGAACAAGTCTGTTTTCCTTATATGATCTAACGGAAAGACAGTAATGGTATGAAGAGATGCAAAATATACCATGTTGCACATTGAAAAGTTAGACCAATTACCATTCACCATGAGTGAGACACCATCCATAGACTGAATAATCCATGGTTATATAACCCTACCGGTCACGACTTTCCAATTCCAATATTGGCTACAGTACCAACAAGTAGGCATATATGAAGAGCTACAGAAGGATATGTGCTTGAATACTGGGATTACCACTCAGGTTTAAATGCAGGAATGGGGACATGAAAGTTTTTTCTAAGTGATCCCAACTGTGAGGATGGTTTAAGTGGGTCCTTAGTTTGCAAGGACATTTCACTTCATGGGGAATGCAGTGCTTCAGTTGCGAACTTGTCCTGTTATCCAGCTGCTGTGATTCATTCGTTTTTCAAGCTGCTCTTTAATGAAAGCTATTTGATGCTAAGTGATCAAGGTTGGTGTGAAATTGAACCGAGCATCACTTATCTGGTAACGGTTAATTCCACAGTCATTGGTTGCACACCTGCCCGCACAGTTAGGGAGGCAACGCTATGGCATTCGATAAATGTTTCCTTTGATTCTCTGAGCAAACTGAAAGCCATACTTTTTCAAAAAGATGTGGCCTTAAAATCAGCCAGAGTGACATTTGAACTCCAGGTTGCAAGGTCCTCGTCCGAGATACAGACTCCACTCCATAGTAACTTCCCACTGCTTTTTGGGGAGCTGGTCCTCCGTATCTTTAATATATCTGATTCGAAGGGAATAGTGCACTTTTAAAAAATTTATTGGCTCTGGACTTGTTAACACCTTTCAGACGAGTTATACCATCTTTCTTACCCTCCGTGTTGGGAAGCGTTTTCGGAGGTCTCCTGCTTGTCCTTCTACTTGTGGCGGGAATCCTGATTAAAAATGTTCTGCTCTGCACTGGACATCCCAGTTCCACCCAGAATGGAGCCAGCACTGGCTGTGCTATGATGCCTTGAGCGCATGATACACTGCTTCTGCACAACTCGGCTTCGAAAACTGAACGAGCACTGGTTGTTGTCCTTCAGGCCTGTCTAGCTTCACTGCGTACAACCTGTATTCCATTGCTTGCTTTGCAGCCATGATTGTGTATTTGATATATGCCTCGGATCACAATCTGTTATACCACTGGACATTGAAGCTCTGATGAACCCCTTAAAGGCGGATGGGTATTGTTTCCTCAGCGTGTTCCATTCCTGATAAATGCATTCTTCGAGCTACTCTGGGATGCTTTGGCTCCTAGTGAACTGAATACCGGCTCTACGATACGCTTACCGATGCAGTTCCTCCCTCATGGGCTGCTGTGGAAACTGGATGGAATCCCCTTCGCTCAATAAGCCTGTTACGAGGAGTGCCTCTGGGAATGTCATCTGCAGTTATGAGCAACAGCAATTTTGCATCTACCATTCGGAACACATAAACAATTGGCTTTTTCCGTATGGTGGGGACTACCTGGCATATTTTTAAAACTCCTTCGATGCTAATGACGGAATGGTTCTGTCATGAGCATTGGTGCTCCTGTGCTCTTGACTGAACCATTCTGTCATGAGGGCAGGGGCATGAAATCCCTCTGATGTAGACAGAAGAGGAATTTCCTTTTCTCCCCCAAAGCCTTGGGAGCTGGGGAAGCCCGAGGCCCCCGCCGTTTCTGTGAACTGATGATCAGCGCGCACATCGTGCTGATGTAATTTCACAGAAACTGAAATGAGCCTTTAGGCTCATTTCAGTTTCACTTTCTACGTGCTCGGGGACTCCCCCGAAGGAGCAGATAGCCCACCAAAGGCCAGGGATTTCTTTTGGTGCATTTGTTTTAGGGTGGGGGTTGCCCGAAACGGGAATGCCAAGGCCCCCACCCACCTGCTACCATTACAGCCTTTCTGCCCCTGTGTGGGGCATCTGGGGGCATTAGCCCCCAATCTGCCCCCCGGGAGAGCAGAAAGCCCACTAAACACCAGGGATTTTTTAAAACAATTTTATTTAGGGTATGGGCTGCCCGAAACGGGCACACCAATGCACCCAGCCTCCTGCCACCATTACAGCCTTTCTGTTCCCCCAGATGGGGCAAAAGCCCCCAATCTGCCCCTTCAGGGGGGCAGAAAGCCCACTTGACACCAGGGATTTCTTTTTTAGGATGGGGGCTGCCCGATACAGGCACGCCAATGCCCCCACCCCGCCACCATTACAGCCTACAGGCATTAGCCCCCAATCTGCCCCCGTGAGGGCAGAAAGTCCACAAAAACACCAGGGATTTTTTTTGCACAGTTTGTTTTAGGGTGGGGACTGCCTAAAACGGGCATGCTAATGTCCCCAACCCCCTGCCACCATTATAGCCTATCTCCCGCCCCTGGGGGGCAGATGGGGGCAGTAGTCCTCAATCTGCCCCTCTGGGGTGGCAGAAAGCCCACTAAATACCAGGGAGTGTTCTTGCACAATTTTTTGTAGGGTGGGGGCTGCCCGAAACAGACACGCCAATGCCCCCACTCCCCCCCCCCCCACAAAAATGACAGTCTTTCATTCTCCTGGGAGGCAAATGGGAACTGTAGCCCCCAATCTGGGCCACAGGGGGGCAGAAAGCCCACTAGAAACCAGGGACTTTTTTGTTTTATTCTTGTAGGGGAGGGGCTGCATGACAATACCCCCACCCCCAGAGAAATTCCAGTCTTTCTGCTCCCCGGGTGGGTAGATTGGGGCAGTAGCTTCTGATCTACTCCCTGGGGGGGGGGGGCAGAAATCCAGCTAGGCGTTAGCGTTTACGCTGGCTTTTTGTATGCGTGGGGACTGCCCAAAATGGTCATACCAATGCCCCAAGCCCCACAAAAAATAGCCACAGTCTTTCTGCTCCCCTTGGGGACATATCGGGTCGGACCACCTCCTCCTCCAATTCCACCCCCCCAGGATGGCAGAAAGCCTACTCGGCTCCAATATTTTTTTAGCAAAGTGCCTATCTGTGGATTTTGGGCCCGAGCGCAGCTGGCACTTGGGGAAACCTATCAAACCTGTACATTTTTTAAAAGTAGACACCAAGGGGAATCCATGATGGGGTGACTTGTCTGTCTTTCACCAGGTTCCGCTACCCAAAATCCCTTGCAAACCTCAAACTTTGTAAAAAAAAAAAACACCTTTTCCTCACAATTCTGTTGTGGGAAAGTTCTGGAATCTGTGTGGATCCAAAGATTTCCTTCTACACAGCATTCCCCCAGGTCTCCCAATAAAAATGGTAGCTCAATCGCGTGGGTGGGACAAGTACCCGCAACAGGCAAGGGCCCAAAACCTAGTGAGGCAACATCAAAATTACCTATCACAAACCAACCTGGTTTTCAAGGGGGGTCCCATGAGTCTTTGTCCCCGAGCTCGGCGTCCATGTCGTAAAACCTACTAACCCCACACATTTCTGGAAACTAAACACCCAGGGGATTCAAGGGTGGTATGGTTTGCGTCGACCCCCCAACGTTTTCTTACTCAGAATCCCCTGCACACCACAAATTTAGCTGAAATAAATCCCTTTTTCCGCACATTTTTGTGTGGGAAAGTTGTGGCATCACGAAGCTGACACAAATGTCTTACCACCCAGCGTTCCCCCAGGTCTCCCGATAAAAATGGTGCCTCACTCGTGTGGGAGGCCCAAGTACCTGTGACAGGCAAAGGCCCAAAAAGTATTGAGGCAAAATTGCCTATCACAAAACTACCTGGTTTTGCAAGGGGGTCACCTGGGTTTTTGGCCCCGTGCTCAGTGGTCAGCTAGGAAATCCTACCAAACCCACACATTTCTAAAAACTAGACAACCGGGGCATTCCAGGGAGGTATGGCTTGCGTGGATCCCCCATCGTTTTCTTACCCAGAATCCCTTGCACACCTCAAATTTAGCTGGAAAAATCACTTTTTTTCACTCATTTCTGTGTGGGAAAGTTGCGGCATCACCGGGTTGACACAAATTTCCTACTACTTAGTGTTTCCCCAGGTCTCCCGATAAAAATGGTGCCACACGTGTAGGAGGCACAAGTACCCGTGACAGGCAAGGGCCCAAAACATATTGAAGCGACATCAAAATTACCTATCAAAAACGAACCTGGTTTTGCAAGGGGATCTAATTGGGTTTTTGGCCCGGGGCTCGGCAGCCATCTAGGGAAACCTACCAAACCCAAACATTTCTAGAAACTAGACAAGAGGGGGAGTCCAGCGAGGTATGGCTTGCGTGGGTCCCACAACATTCTCCTGTTCAGAATCTCCTGCAAACCTCAAATTTCGCTGAAGTAATCACCTTATTCTCAAATTTCTGTATGGGAAAGTTCTGGAATCTACGTGGATCCACAAATTTCCTCCCACCCAGCGTTTCCCCAGGTCTCCCGATAAAAATTATACCTCACCTGCATGGGTGGGTCAAGGACCCGTGACAGGCAAGGGCCCAAAACCTATTGAGGAGACATCAAAATTATCTATCACATACCAACCTTGTTTTGCAAAGGGGGTCCCATGAGTTTTTGGCCCTGGCCTCGGCGGCCATCTAGGGAAACCTACCAAACCCACACATTTCTGTAAACTAGACACTCGGGGGAGTCCAGCGAGGCATGACTTTCTATTACTATTGACTTTCGATGCGTTTCTGCCTTCCAAATGAAAGACAGTGTGTAAAAAATAAGTCATTTTGAAAAATGACTGATAATTCTCTTGCTAGTATGAGTATTCCCAATTTTGGAAATGTGCAAATATCTACTGTTTCAAAACTCTATATTTTGTTCCCATTTCAGAAATACATAGGTGTCTTTCATACCGATTTTTCCATGTATAAATTTTCCCACAATAATTGCTATATAACTGGTACATAATGAAAAAACATTGCAAGTCGCTGCTCAGTTGTTGGCTCTGGGTTCGTCGAGTTCTTGGTGAACCTACAAGTCTTAAATATCTCCACAACCAGTAAGGTCCAGTGGATGTAACAGTATATTGCTTTTAAAGAGCTGTCATAATTAAAAGAAGTTACAGGTGGAAACGTTGACACAAAGGCTATTTTTTTCAACTAATTTTCACTTTTTTCTATATTTAACTGTTAGTTTCTATAAAGAAACATTGAAGGACCTACACAAATAACCCCTTGCTGAATTTAAAATGTTCTCTACTTTTTAAAAATGTATAGCATTCCAGGATCCATTATTGCTTTCATACCCATGTCTACCATTAACTGGAAGGAATTGAAAGCACAAAAAATAGCAAAAATAAGCTATGTCTCAAAAAAATGCCAAACCTGTGTCCAAAATGTTGGTTTTCTTTTTTTCTTTTTTAAACATTTTTCTTATCAACATGAGGGAAAAAAAGAATAAACGAACACAATGAATAAAAACAACAATATCAAAACATATCTTATGTCAGGAAAATTAATTAATTTACAGAAAATTGATTGTGTAAGAAATTATACCAAAACAGAAGACCAGCTTGATTCTGCAATAATATTCCTAAGTTTTAGAACAAAAAAACCCATATATTCTTGAGTTTACATAATGAGCGGGTCCCCCTCAATTTAGCCAGTGCTAATTCCATATGATACATCTCTTTGACCAGCCCACACCATTCCATAACTGACGGTGGATCCCATGAGATCCAGGCCTGAGCAATTGTCACCTTTGCGCATACTAATAAAATGGTTATTAGGTCTTCCTGTCTAGATCTTATGTTCTGTCCACCCATCATTACATCTGTTATTGAGAGTGATATTCCCGTCCCCAGTTTCTGAGAAAATACTTAAACGACCTTCCGCCAGAATTCTGCTAGCTTGGGCCGTGCAAAAAACATATGTTTTATATCAGCTGCGTATAGATCACATTTCGGGCACTTTGTCCGGTCGCTAGCCAGATTATTGGCTGACCATTTCGCTATTCTTTTCAGTGTGTAATATAATGAACATATTGTTCTATGCTGCTGCAGCCTCAGGTTTGAATGAATGTACAGACCTGCTGATGCTGCCGAAGGCTTGCTATATAGTATTAGCCGAAACCAATGTCCCCTTAACCTTGGTTTTCTGTCATTCCCTAAAAACTGGGAAAATAGTGATTTCAGCCCCACAAATTCTTTATTGATACCATTTGTAGGGGAAAACCCAGACGCTTTCATTTGCAGGGCTTTTTTACCCCAAAAACTAAATTTTGCTGTATTTTGGCTGATTTCTGGGTCCCCTCCTGGGGAACCCTGGGTACCTGTTGAATCCCCAGGATATTGGAAGAAAAGGACGCAAATTTGGTGTGGATACCTTATGTGGTCAAAAAGTTACAGGGTCCTAAGCGCAAACTACCCCAAATAAACAAAAAAAGGCTTAGCACGGGGGAGGCCTAACAGCAAAGGGGTTAAACAAAATTAATCGAAAAATGTTAGCTTTATTTTTCTAGGCATCATGGCTTTCTAAATGCTTGGGATTTCAAATGGTATCATGACTTTTAAATGCTTTTATGAATATTTTAAAGGGAAGATTGTTTTTAGATAATTGTAGAAATGTTTTGGGCCTTTTTCATTTTTCATTTCATTATGGACTGCTTGCTTTAAAAAAGCTTGTATATATCTACCCTTAGCATGTGGAGTTGGTGGTATGTGCCTGGCTCAGGCCCAAATAATGAAGCTGCACATTTCTTACATTGTCATCTTTTTCACAATAATGTTTCTTTGAAACTACTTCAGTTTACACATGCAGCTTCGATTAACATTATCACGATGCCTCAAACACTATGTACAAGGCTTTTTTATGCACAAGTAACATATGTCAGTCTATCTTAATCCATAGGGCTACAAGGCTATCTACATATCCATAACATTGCTAATCTATAAATACTCTTAAACACAAAGAGAGTAAGGAAAAAGTGAACCTGTCCTCTTCCCCAAATAATTTGTTTGTAAACACAGTAGACAAGTCCTATGCAAGGTCGTACAGTCAGTGTTTCTGACAAGAACCTAGCTAATAGGGAGATCAAGAAGAACGCAAACAACTGCATGATGTTTTAGGAAACCCCTCACCCACCTACCTGGTAGGTGGCATGCTTCATCATCGGGGCCCAGCTGGATTACCTAATGGAACCCAGCGGTGCTTCAACGCCTGAGTTACAGCGGAGTAGGTTGTTTGTGTGAATACAGTGAAGTGCTATGTGAAGTGCAAGTTCTCATCCAGGGTATACTCATCAATAGTCATAATCTATGAATAATCCCCGCCCATGTGAGGGATCCCGGAGCATATAGAAAATACATATAAATATATATGTATATATATGTGACAACATATATTTGCAGCTAAAACATTTCCCAACTGGCAAAATTGCCGCAAAATTACATAAATTAGCATACATACAGTAGTACTCTCCCAACCCCTAAGGAAGAAAGAGAGCAGGAAAACATTTGTATACAACAATGCTTTATTGCCATAGGAAAAACCTGTAATTGTAGGCATTTGCCAGTAGGCTGCAGTAGAGTATAAAGCAACAAAGAAAAACTGACACCTTGCCTTTAAGGCATTAGAGTAGGGGTACCGTGCCTTTAAGACCTGAAGGCAACCCCCTGCTCCCATGATGCACCACAGGTGACAGTTGGGTCAGTTCTTTTTACCGGCTCCTTCTGTGAGGATGCTGGAGCTTGAGTTCTTCAGTTTTCAACTGAAATTGTGTTTCTGAGAGAATTTTCTCTTATATTTCACCATTTTTTGGATTAATAAGGCTTCTGATTTAATTTTCTGTGGTAATCCACAAGATGTTCCTGTCAGAATGCCTGCTATGTTCCGGAAATGTCCTTCTTGTGACAGAAAGATGGCTCTGGCTGACCCACATTCTGTGTGTATTGTGTGCCTACCATCTGCACACAACCCTGATCAGTGCCATCACTGTCAAAAGTTTACTAGCCGAACTCTTCGCGACAGGGAGAGAATTCAACTTCATGCCATGCAGGAGATAGACAAAAGTCACCAGGTGGGTGCTTCTACAGTCCCCAGATCTTCTCCTAAAAAGCAAGCACGGCAAAAACAGAGTCATTCCACTTCTCCTGTCCCCAGGAAGAGGAAGGAAGGTCGAGGAACTCCGTCGAGGTCGCCGTCGAAGAGGCCCAGATCATCTTCACGACGTCGAAGATCTCCGCTGCAGTCAAGTAAGTCGGCGTCGAGGTGCCATGCTTCGGGCTGGAAGTCCATGGCTGCTACCATATCTAAGTCTCCGTCGACGTTGAGGCTTCCGTCGGCGTCGAGACACTCTCCGCCGCCCCGGAGGGGATTGGCGTCGAGAGCTAGGACGGCATCCAGGTCGCCGCCGGTTGGCAGGCCGCCGTCGAGAGGGACTGTCAGATCCCATCCTTTGACGTCAAGGAGGTCGACGCCGAGGTGACGCTAGGAAAGGTCGCTGTCGACGCAACGTCAAAGAAGGTCATCGTCGACACGACGTCGAGAGTCGTCGTCGATACGGCGTCATGGAGCATCTCCATCTGTTCGACGTCAAGGGAGATCGACGTCGAAGTCTTTGGATCGACGTCAAGATTCTCAGTCGAGCCTCTCTCGACGTGGTCGATCACCGTCAAGAGCATCAAGACACCGCTTGACGCCACTAGTCACCCAGACGTCTTCGACGTCGAGGCTTTCGCCGTCGAGGGATCAAGTGACGGTAGTGGTGGAGTCCCCTGGTTCCGGATCTTCAGGAGGCAAGTCATCATCTCCTGGTTTAAATATGGTGGAGATCTCCCCGGAACCTTCACCCAGATCTGCGGACAGGTCACGCAGTTTGGTGCCTCACCATCCTCAAGAGGCTGTATCTGGAGGTCAGAGTAGCCCGGGCTCGGGTTACTCCCGCACATATTCTCTGTCTACGGCAAGAACGCCGGTCAGACCGTCTAGGTCTCCTCAGAGTCCCAGGATTTCACCCAGGCCAAGATCTCGGATCAGATCACGTTCTCCAGTACGGCCAAGAACACCTGTCAGGCCAAGTTCTTCAATCCGTCCAAGACCGAGGTCTCCATCAAGACATCGCTCTAGGTCCGGGGACCGTCACAGCAGCAATCGTGACAGGCCCCATAGCAGACGGCGTACAAGATCTTCCACACGGTCGTCTTTGACTAGGTCGTCTTACCGAGATTACTCTCCAACCTTCTCATCTACGCCTCCTTCCCGAGTCTCTCCAATTGACGACATTGCGACTTTCTCCGATGTTCTGGGCAGGGGAGAAAAAAAGCTGAACATTACGCTGCATACTCCAGTGGTTCCCACTTCTGTGATTTTTGATAACCTTCATCATCGCACAGCGCCTAGGCCTCTACTGCCCCTGGTCCCCGGCCTCCTAGAACCGGCTATGGCTACTTTCCTCACACCAGCAGTGGTGGGATCTGTTCCATCTCGGATAGCCAAGAAGTACAAGGCCCCTGCAGAGGATCACTTGTTCCTCAGATCTGATCCTCCTGCGGACTCCATTATTGTGGCGGCTGCCATGAAGTCCCATGCAGGCTCTACTTCTTCCTCAGTACCACCTGAAAAAGACAGTAAACTTATGGACTCTTTTGGTAGGAAGGTATGCAACACCTCCTCTTCATTTATGAAGGTGGCTAGCACCTCTGCCTTTCTTGGAAGGTATGACAGGTCCCTTTGGGACTCCCTGACTCGCTTTACAGACAAGCTCCCCAAGAAAGATCGTCAAGATTTTCTGGAGATTATACAGAAGGGAGGCCTTGTAGCCAATCAGGTTATTAGCGCTGCAGTGGTTGCCTCTGACCTTGCGGCCCATGTCTATTCCAATGGTATTTGTTCCCGTCGTTCGGCCTGGCTCCGCCTGACAGGGCTCAAGCCAGACGCCCTGAAGAAGATTTTGAATCTGCCATTCAATGGGAAATCTCTGTTTGGACCACACGCTGACGACGAAATGTCCGAAATGAAAGCGGAGATGGACACTGTCAAAGTGGTGGGATTAGAAAAGCACAAGGAATTCAAGAAACGCTTTCGCCAGGGAGATAGGAGGTCTTTCCAGCAGAGGGTTCAAACCCCTCAGTGGCAATCCCAGTCTCAGCAGAAAACGCAGTTCCAGCAGCGTCGTCCTGGCAGAGGAAGAGGTGGCAATAACAAGCAGCAGTCATCCTCCAAGCAACCTCCGAAGCCCTGAGCCATTGCTTCCTCCACGTCTGGTCGCCACTCCGGTGGGAGGGAGTGTTTCTCATCATCTGGTAGAGTGCGAATCCATTACAAAAGACAGATGGGTGCTGACTATTGTGCAGCATGGTTACTTGCTGAGGTTCAAATCTCCTTCGCAAGTCATTCGTCAGGCGCGACACCGTCCCCGTTTCAAAAGTCAATTGCTACAAGACGAAGTCTCCGTCCTCCTAAAGAAGATGGCCATAGAGGAGGTTCCCTCTTTTCACAGAAATCAAGGAGTGTACTCCCGGTATTTCTTGGTTCAAAAACGAGGAACTGTCAAAGAATACAGGCCCATTCTTGATCTTCGTATGCTGAACAAATTCATACGAAAAGAAAGGTTTTGCATGCTCGCCCTGCACCAGATCTTCCCGCATCTTCATCAGGGAGACTGGATGTGCGCCATCCACTTGCAGGACGCCTACTTCCATATACCAGTGTCAGTCAAGCATCGGAAATTTCTAAGGTTTCAGATCGGACGCCGTCACTACCAGTATCGAGTGCTGCCGTTTGGCCTGAAATCTGCACCTCTGACATTCTCCAAGTGCATGGCGGTGGTGGCTGCTTTTCTTCGCAAAAGAAAGATCTTCGTCTATCCGTATCTAGACGATTGGCTGTTGAAAAGCTCCACTCCGACGCTGCTTCAAAACCATCTGTCATTTTGCCTCAAACTGATGGACTTTTTGGGTCTTCAAGTCAATCTGAAAAAGTCAGTTCTCAACCCTTCCCAACGGATCCACTACCTGGGTGCTTCTCTGGACTCACTACAGGCAAGCGTGTGTCCTTCGGAGGAGAGGTTGTCATCTATGCTCCTGAAGGGTTGTGGGACCTCGGTGCGTCAGCAGGTTTTTGGAGATCCTGGCTTGACGGGCACAAACAGGACATCTTGGCACTGTGCACAACAGTGGGTCTTGTGGTCAGGGCTGGAACATTTCTCTTTGGGTTTCCGAATCTTTGGGGACACTTAGAAAGTTAGTCTCCGGAGACTGGACGTCACCTGAGGAGTGCTGGTATTGTGTCAGGTTGGAGCCCGGTTGGACTCTTTGCACGCGTTTTTGGGCACAGTAGCCCTTTACCCCGTATATTGGTACCAGGCAAAATAGGAAGGTCCTGAGACCACCACATTTGGTATGGTTGTCGATTTGACCCTCTTGAATGATGGTACCAAAGCTCAGACTTCAGCGGTTTCTGGTGCGCCGGGCAGAAAAAAAACGCGGTAACAGACTTTGTGGACTTTTGCCCTTGCAGATGCAGGGGTACAGTGCTTCTGTCCCAAGGTAGATTTTTGGCGATTTACGAAGGCTCGCAGCACTGTAGGGTTTGTAGAGGCCACACAGCTGCAAGTGTGGTTGATAGGGGGGGGCGATTCTCGAGTTCCAGAGTGTTAAGCAGGGGTTTGGCACCAAGCTTCCTAGCTTCTTCAGTTCTCGCTCCAGCAGCAGTTCCTCCTCTTCTTTGGTCCATGGAATCTAGTCTTCCGGTTCAGGGAAGCCCCTAAATACTAGGGGCATTTTAGGGGAGTAAGAGGCATTGGGCAAGTGGCCCTTTACTTTGGGGTGGCAATACCCTTACATGCCAACCTCCAGTGGGAAGGGGGCAGTTCCCTAAACACTATTGGCTATCTTTCCCTCTCTTCATGATGATGGAAAGTGAATTTTGGGCTTTACCTCGCTTCCCACACGAGAGGGGAGGGATTGACAGAGAAGGGCACACCTCCTGGCTATTGTGGGTTTCCTGCCTTTCTTCCCACCAAAAGGGGCAGGGATAGGACGGGGGCCTTCTCCTTAAAGGGTGTGGAGCACTCTGCCCAGCTATAACTCCATGTGTCCACAACAGCGTCTCAGGGCAGCAGGCTAGCTCACACCAGACAACAGACATCTTAGAGCTGTTGGTTTATCAAGTGACCCCTCTAAGGGGACCATTGAGTGCATTTTTCAAATAAATCCAACACTGGGATCATTGTGGGTTTATTGCGCTGAGACGTTTGATACCAAACCTCCTAGCATTCTGTAAACCCATCATGTAGCAGTGGAGTTCTTAGTGACAAACTCCCAGCCCATGTACTTAATATAGCTTCAATGCACTTACAAAGTCTGAGAATGGGCTTAGATATTGTAGGGGCATATTGCTCATGCAGGTATGCCCTCACCTGTGGTATAGTGCACTCTGCCGTAGAGCTGTAAGGCCTGAAGCATGGGTGATTACCTATGCCACAAGCAGTGTTTTGTAGGCATGGCACACAAGAATGTGTGACATGCCAGTTTTCCAGTTTTAGCTGCACCAAAACATACAGTCTGCAATGGCAGTGTGTATGTGTTTGATGAGGGGTCTCTTTTTATTTTTTATTGTTTTGTTCACATTCGTTAACAGAACAAAACAACAAATGCAGTACATGCTAATAACAGTAGTGCTTCTACATTCTGAGGTATACATTGTGCACCTTGAACAGCCTACAGACGTTTGACAGCTGTTTGAGTATTTGTCAGCAATACAATTTAAAATACCACAATGTAGACATACATAATTCTCAGACATTTTATAACTTCCAAGCAACGTTGACAATAAACAGACTACCTACATAGCGAGGCCTAGTTATGCCGATATTACTATACTTGAACTAGTGTCTACTATAAGGTGGAGGCATCTATGGAGCCAAGCCAGTATGTGAACTTGGATCAAATGTCTTTGGGGCGGGAGCGGGCCGGTCCAAGTGCCCAATAACATGTCAGTACAGTATGTGACTTTCTTGACCCTGGATTTTATGACTGGTGGGGTTGGTTACCCCCCAGTGCATGGCTACGCGCCGAGAGGCATCTCCACATGCTCGGTATGTTACGTACACACCCCAGCATCGCCACCGGAGGAGTGTATGGTAAGCTTTTCCCTGTTAGGTCTTCTATGTACCTGAACACCTCAACCCAAAAGTTAGCAATAAGCCGACATCCCCAGGCCAAATGAAGGAAGTTTGCTTGTAACAATCTGCAGCACCAGCATTTTGTATCAGGCCGTAGTCCCAAGTGGTGTAGTTGTGTTGGGGTGTGATATAGGCGATGTAGGTATTTAAAATGTATGATTCTAAGGCAGTTGTTTGGTTTGGGAATTCTCTAGTTGCCCACAGCAGAATGCCCACTGTTCATCTGAAATAGTTTCCCCGATGTCAATGTCCCAGGCGGCGCGCAAGCTTGGTGCGATAATCGGTGATTTGTGCCGTGTCATAGTGTATTTAAGGGTGACCAATTTGTGGGCCGAGGGTTCCTTTAGGACATGCTTTAGTGCTAATAGAGGGGGCTGGGCAGCAGGGAATGTGTAAAAACGTACGCGGCATGCAGCTCTAAGCTGGAAGGATAGCAGGGTGTCCAGTGGCGAAGGTTGCGATGCATCGCATAAATGATGTATTGCGAGGGATTGTCCATCAGGGTATAAGTCATTGAGTGTAATTAGTTGTTTGTGTTGTGCGCGCTACCATGCTCTTCTCTCCTTTAACTGTGGGATCAACGGTTTGTTGGCAGGTGGCATGTGTAGTGAAAGAGGCACTCTTGAGGTTTGGCACCCTATGATGACCTTCAACTACCATCATTTTAATTGACTTTAGGGTGTTATTTTACCCTAGCCTGGATATATGAGACAGTCCTGCATATATCTGCTTCTCTTCTTTCTTGTATTCTTACCGTCTTTCAGTGGGAGCTGTCACGGAGTAGAACAGTCTTGCCAAGAACAAAAGGTGTTGGATGTACATTTGAAGGTGTAAGAGGGGGAGAGAGGTGTGGAATGTCGAAGTGCAGTGTTGTGGGCGGTGGTGCACCCATGTGCTCGGTGTTGTACATTGAGAGACAAAGTATGTGATGCTATAAACAGTTGTGCAGAAATGTGTAGTGTGTTGTACATTGGTGAGAATTAGGAGTTCTTACTATTGGCTTTGACATGACCTCATGTCATCTTGTTTTCTGACTTTGCCTTGCTTCAGCTTTTGTGCTTGCACAGCAGTGCTTGCAAGTTGTTTGAGTTACTATTGGCTTTGACATGGCCTCATGTCATCTTGTTTTCTGACTTTGCCTTGCTTCAGCTTTTGTGTGTGCACAGCAGTGCTTGCAAGTTGTTTGAGTTACTGTTGTCTTTGACATGGCCTCATGTCATCCTTTTTACTGACTCAATTTTCTGAACTAATGCCATTTTCTGTGCTCGCACGTAGTTGCAAAGTGGGGAGGGCATGTTTCTGCTCCTCACTTGTTTTTCGCTCTTCACTGACCAGAGTGAAATGGATATTATCTGTGGAATGTACAACTCTGCCTCGGAGTCAAAATACGGATGCTTTGCCAGCCTCTGTCTTGGCCTTGATGCAAACTGGTGCAGTCAGCTCAGTCTTTTATAATGAGAAGGGGACGAGGTTTTCTAGAGGCTTCGCCTCACGTTTAATATTGATATTTACGCTGGGAACCTTCGAGGGCCAGGTGGAAGCTCACCACAGAATAGACGTATTGCTGTGGAGGTGATGGAATTTGAGTCCTCATCGAACTCCTTCCTGGGCTGGTGAAGGGCTACCCCGGCTTGAATTGGCAGGGATGTTGCTTAGTTGATTGGTGGGATGTTCCTAACCATTTTCTATATATTTTCTACTCTTTGCTACTTGTATATTCTGCATTTTATTCTAAATGTACATTTTAGTCACTTGACATTTGACAATCTGCATTTAGTGGTATATTTGGCCTACTGTTCTAAAATGTTACATAAATAAACTTGTGTGTGTTATTTTAAATGCACCTGGAATTGTTTTCTTGCCTCGCCTAAAGGGAGTGCTGCGTCTTTTCTCGTCTTTAGGGAGTGCTGCTCAAAATGTAATATTTAAAGGTGCAGTGGTATATTTGCCACCAAAGTGAGAGTGCAGGTTTTGGGTGTGGCTTATTGGTGAGAAGTCACATTCATTACAGCATGGATGGTGTGTTTAGCACCTCCAATTTGGCCCTCCAGCAGACTCCCTTCCAAGCCTAGCGCAGGTTCTCTGCGGTGTCGATCTCATGTCTGAGATGCTTGATATAGTGCAGTTGACAGGGGTAAAGGGGCCACTCTATCTATTTCTATGGCTACGTGTGGCTTGAAAGGCGTGGGGGTTGCCAAAAATTGAGATATTAAGCCATGGCACAGTATGTGTATAACTCAAAATTGGGGGTTGCCAGGCCGCCCTGCGCTACTGGCAGTGTAAGGAGGTCCCTTGACGCCCTGGGCTATCTGCTCGCCCAAACCAGCTCGACCATACTTGATTTGAGTCTCTTGAATAATTGTGAAATTACGTGTTTGGGGATGTTTACAAGAAGATATATTAGTTTAGGGAGGATTATCATTTTTGTAATCGCTATGCAACCTGTGAGGGGCAGAGGTAGAGGTTTCCATCATTGAATCCTCTCCTTGATCCATGCCATCACCCTGCTATAATTGACTGTCTAGACCTACTGAATATCTCTGCTAATCCATGCCGCCGGGTATTGCACCGAACCGTCCGCCCAAGCTATCAGGAATTCAGTGTCAAAGGCCACTGTACCTTCCGTCAGCGGGAGAAGAGTGGGTTTTGCCCAATTAATGTGAATCGTAGAAATACATCCATATGGCACCAGTTCTCTGGTAAGAGGTGCAAAGTTAGCAGCGGAGTCTATGATGTAAAGAATGAGGTAATCTGCGTTAATGGATGCTATCAGGCCCCTGGTGGTAAATCCAATGCCCCTGTTTGCATGATGCTCTCTTAATCTTGCCACCAGCAGCTCTGTAGCAACAGCGAACAGTAAGGGGGATAATGGGCATCCCTGCCTAGTACCGCAAGAGATAGGAATAGGGTCCGATATTAGAGCATTTACTTTCACTCTGGCAGTGGACGAGGCATATGAAAGTTTAATGATTTGTAAAAAGATAGGGATAATTTTGAGACTTGACAGCAACATAAAAATACATTTCCACTCCAATAAATCAAACGCCCTAGTGGTGTCCAACAAAGCAGCAGCTGCAGAGACATGAGGAGCGATAATGCAGCAGCGTAAAAATTGTTCTGAGATTATGAAAGGTGGATCGACCCGGAACGAATCCAGATTGATCTGGAATCACAATGAGAGGAAGCAGTGGCTGTAATCTATTTGCCAGCAGTTTTGCAAATATTTTATTATTGATGTTTATTAAGGATAATGGGTGGTATGAGTCACTTGAGGTAGGGTCTTTGCCCGGCTTGAGTAGCGTGATAATGATGGCCTCCTGCATTGATGGTGGAAACAACCCTTTTTGCAGTGCCTCATGGTACACTTCCCGCAATCGGGGGGCCAACAGGGCTGCATACTATTTAAAAAAAGCAGCAGTTAGTCCATCCACCCCTGGGGCCTTATCGCCAGGAAGACTCTGGATGACTTTCTGGATGTCTTCGGCAGTGAATGGCTCATCCAAGTATTCGCGATGAGCCCTGCTTAGCCACATTAGTTCAATCGAATCAAGGTATTCCGTTATTTTTGAGTCTGATGGGGTGGTCCTGGAGGTGTATAGTGGGGCATAATAATTTTTCGGTGTGTCCAGGATGTCTGTGGGCAAGTGAATCGGGGTTGCCTCCTGCAGGTGGAGCGTGTTGATATATTCGGAGCCTCTAGGCGGTTTTAGTAAATTTGCTAGTGTCCTACCAGGTCTGTCTCCCTCCCCATATTTACGGGCCTGTGTATGTTTGTTTAGAAATCTAGTTTCCCTATCAGCCTCATCTTTGAATTCTGTTATCTTCCCACAGATTTTGGCCAATATATCAGGTGCTTGGGAAGGAAAGTACTGGCATTCTAAGTCGAGATTTTCATGAGACAATTGCGGATGTCTATCAGAACCCTCTCCTGCAAGGCTATACAATCCCCACGAATTACAACTTTAACCCCTTCGCTGCTGGCCCGTTTCCGCCGCTGTGCGGTAAACAAACGAACAGGGCGGGGCCGTGACGAACCCCAGCCGTCATCAGCACACGAGCACCGCGGAGCGTGATGGCTGGGGTTCGTCACCAGCATGCAAGGGGTTAAAGGCCTCCCAGGTCGTGCTCACTTAAGCCACTGAACCCATATTGCGTTCGAAGTAATCATTTATTTTGGTGAGAATCACTTCTCTGAATACTGTGTCTAACAGCGCTGAGGTAGGCGCCATGTAACGGGCTGTATATATGGTCTATGGACTTGGAGCTTAAGTGCCACCGGTGCTTGGCCCGATAGTGTACGCAGATGAAGCGCAGCCTCAATGGTCCATGAGTGGATATCTCTGGACGTGAGCCAAAAGTCCAGTCTGGACCAGGCTCTATGCTGTTGAGACACACAGTTGCCCTCACTGGGATTTTGGTGCAAGGCGCGCCAGTTGTCTACCAGGCAATGGTCATCCATTATGAGGCGAAGCATGGCAGCGGATTGTCGATGGTGTGGATGGTGAGGTCTATGTGCACCAACCCTGTCAGCATGTTCCGATAAAACAACATTGAAATAGCTTCCCCATAAAATAGCATTGTACCTCAGAGTCTGAATACCCTGCCACACCTGGTTAAAAAATTCGGGGTCATCTGTGTTTGGCACATATGTGTTAGCTAAAGTTATGTGCCTGCCACTTAAAATGATGTATCCACCCTCCAAATATATGGTACCTTTCTGGGTTGTCCACGGGAGCCCCCGACGGATCAGTATTGCAACCCACCCTTGAGTAATTGGAATAGGTTGAGGCGTGTATTTCTGCCCATCTGTTAACCTTCAATCTAGACAGGGATTTGTCAGTTAAGTGAGTCTCTTGCAAGAAACAGATGTCAGCCCTAAGTCTGGCCAGATAGAAGTCCACTACTCCTGCTTTTCTATGATCATTTAGCCCGCGCACTTTCCACGTGATGCAGTTCAAGAAGTTCACACCAGCCATCTCAGGGTTTTAATAGGGAGCAGTCCCAAGCGAGTAGATCTGCATGTCTAGGATGTGTGGAAGAAGGCATGTATAGGTGTATGTCTGGATATTGTGCTCCTTTGTTCCTGCTATCAGTGTTGGAAGTGTTAGTGAAAGCATGTATTGATAGCACTTTCAGTAGGACAGTCTGCAACAGTAAACAGCAACAATTATAACTGTCCCCTCCTCCTCCCACACCACCAACTCCCCAATCAGGTTGAGAAAGTACCCCTCCCATGCCCATGCCCCCAAACACATGTGAAATGGTAGAATAAAGCCTTGGGCTATACAGGAATTATCCTATAGAGAGTGAGGAGTCGCCAGGGAACACCCGGACCAATTAGGGCCCGGTGGCTGAGCCAAATTAACTCGAAACATGTGGCTAGGTTTTACGTATGGGTAGAGAGTTTAAAACACAGCGTGTGAGCTAAAACACAAGTATGGATACTCTGCCAGGAAAAATGGGCCAGACACTTGAAAACATAAATAGAGGGAACTCCTGATACAAAGGTTCAATATACCATAGAGAAAATCAAACCATGTGATGTCTGAGTTCGGTAGGTAGTGCGAAACACGCATAGCACAGTACAAAAACTGTGCTTAATCGCGTGGTAGCAGCTAAATCTACAACCTCCTCAGAGCCTTTGCTAAAGCAATTTTACATGCTAAAAAGCATATAACCAATTCACAAAAGTGAACTTTTTCAATGAAAACCTTGAGAGGGGTGATTATTTTGGGGTCCTCCCTAACCTAGGGGGAGGACCAAGCAGATGCCTTGAAAACAAAGAGCATAAACAAAAAGCACATATTGTTGAACTTCGGTGGTGGTCCCATCTTCTTAGGGCCACATAAGCACAGTTATTGGCAAAATAACAATCCCAACCAAAGGCCCTGCAAAGCATTATGGGACAGGTTTAGCAGTGGGCAGTGAATATTATAGTATCCAATATCAAAATAATTCTATAAAGCTGCAGTTCAACTAGTTGTTACTAGATGTCCCTCACGAGTCAAATGCAAAGCATCGAAATTATTCTTACATCAAGCTGCAGTTCCAATAGTCGTTACTAGATTAATCTCACAAGTCAAATGGAAAACCATTGAAACCCTTTCATTAAGCATTTGCATTTGACTTGTAAGGGACATCTAGTAACCACCAGTTGAACTGCAGCTCTTTGTAGAAACGTTTTGATATTGGATAACAAAACAATGTGTCTATAACCTTCAATCCCGCTGATAAGTGGGGAGTGGTGGTGGTTATGAACACTGTGGACTATGAAGGAGAAATATCTAGACTGCTGGGGGTCCGCCAGAATTACCATCCTTTGGTACGTGACCCTACCTGTGAATTGCAGGAGCTTATCATGAAAATGGTTGCTGAGGTAAAAGAGAAAAATGGCTGACTAGTAAAGAAGCTGAATTCCTAATAAACACCAAACCACGGGTACCAGCATTCTATATTGTGCCCAAAATTATGGGACGCACGATAGTTTCGGGCATCCAATCGCTCCTAGAGCCATTATCTCAATTTATGGATTTTATTCCTGAGGGAATGTGTTATTTCACAACCCTCCTGTATTCAAGACACTACTGATGTCTTAAACATCTTGGACACTATGGATTTTGACCTGAATCAGCAATTTCTGGTGACTATTGACATCGAGTCTCTGTACACCAGCATCCCCCAGGAAGCCACTCTGGTGGCAGCAGCGCAGGCCCTGGGGGAATGCGAGTGGTTCTACAATGTCCCTCAATCGTTTGTCTTACAGTGCACAGAAATTGCACTTACTTGGAACTTTTTTGCATACAAGGACCAACTGTACCTACATGTGTTGGGCACTTTGATGGGGGCAACTTTTGCCTCCAGTCTGGCCTGCATCTATGTGGGACAGTTTGAGACTTACTTTGTTTATCATTCTATGAACCCCTTCCAGACCAACATTGGTATCTGGAAGTGGTTCATTGATGATATCCTATGCATCTAGAACGGTTCGGAAGACGACCAAATAAAGTTCCTGAACTGGTTGAATCATCAGGATCCCAGTCTTAAATTCACGTGGACCTATAGTAAGAATATATAGCCAGATTCATGAAGCTACCATTTTGCGATTAGCAAATACCGAAAAATAGCGTATCGCTATTTGAGAGTCGCAAAATGGCATTCATGATAAAATGCGAGGAAAAATTGCGATTCGCAATCGATCGCAATTGGCGATTGCGATCTAGCCGCAATCGCTAAATAATCGCAGTTTCGGCAATTTCCCATGCCGAAATTGCGATATCGCAAATAGCGATATCGCAAAAACGGGAAGTCACATTTCGAGCCCACTGATGACATCACAACCAGGAAGTAGGCTCACCACACCCACAAACCGAACACAGAGCCAGGGAGTGGCAGTAGAAACGTGAGGAACTCCAAAAACAAGACCCTGCAGCACCCCAGCCTGAAGGAAAGTTTAGAAAGATGTCCCAGGATGCAGCAGGGAGCAGTGGGCAGGAGAGGAAGAGGAAAATGAAATTTTCTGAAGCTGAATTGGAGTATGTAATTAAGGGGGTGTGCAGTGACTATGGCAAGCTGTTTGGGAAAGACTCTCGGAGGGTGCCAGAGCCCGAGAAGCGCAGGATCTGGCAGCGCATCCGCGCCAAGGTCAATTCTGTCGGTGTCACCCAGCGCTCCATTGATGACATCAAAAAGCGCTGGTACGACCTGAGTGGACGTTCCAAGGAGCGGATTGCTTTGAGGCTTGGGGACCAACTGGGCACCGGTGGAGGGGATGCATTAGCCACACCTAACACCCCATTGGAGAACATGATCGAGGAGACCATAGCGCCAGCAGCCTGCGTGGGCGTCATTCAGCTGGACTCCTCTCGACCCAGCCAACAACAAAATCAAGGTAAGTGCCATGCGACTGCGACCCAGTCCCCTAACAATGCCCTTACGTCCTGAACTAGCAACATGACATCCCCAAATATGCAGACCAAGCTCACCAAAAAAGCCCCATTGCATTGTGGTACTTGTAGTGTAATCATGAGCCCGCAGTCAGCCCAACAGTGCCAGACCACTCATTGCTAAGTCCAACCAAAACCCAGTCAGGGAAAGCAAGGCTGCGTGCATGTGTTAACATTTCCTGCGCAAGACACATCACATTAATCATGCACCCTTTCACATTACAGGTGCAGGTGATCAAGCCAGCACGGACAGCGATGCGCTACACATCGCTGAGAGCCCGGAGGACACTGAGGGTGAGGGACAGTCCTCCCAACAACCTGGCACATCACAGCAACCAGCAGTGCAGCCAGCACCACCCACAGCACCAACACCCCGTGCCGACAGGGCCACCCCTGCAGCCACTGCAGTGCAGCCAGCACCACCTACAGCACCAACACCCCGTGCCGACAGGGCCACCCCTGCAGCCACTGCAGTGCAGCCACCACCACCAACACAACCACCACCCTGTGCCGCCATAGCAGTGGTACAGGCTCCACCACCAGCGCCTCGGAGGCAGACGAGACACACACCTGCTGGCAGGTCACAGACCAGCGCACAGAGGCGCCAGCAGCGCCAGGGCCCAGCAGGCACCGGCAGGGCACTAGAAACACCGGACCCAGGCCTGGACATTGAACGCCGCATGCTGGCGGTGCATCGCACGCAGGCACGCCACATGGCAGCAATGCTTGTACAGATGCAGGCAAACTGACAACATATTGCCCAGATGACAGCAGCTGTGAGACAGAACAACCAGCTGCTTGTATCTCAGCAGGACATGACCCGTCGACGCCACCGCCAACTACTGGCCCGCCTATCGGCCTACACTAGGTCTAATCATGTTGTTGGCCACGCCACATCTCAGCTGGCACGACGATCACTTGCTATGCAGGCCCAAATGGTGCAGTGTTGCCAGGATGTGGCCAGGTCACTCGACCTACTCACTGCAGCTGTGCTTGGCAGACAGGCCACTGGCCAGGAAGAAGCAGAGGGGGGTGACGACGCAAGTGAGGCTGCGTCGACCAATAGCAGTGCCTCCTTACCACCGTTGCCTGCACCTCGCCGCAGCAGCAGGCCAACATCAGGCAGTAGGGCCAACACCGTCCCTCAGGATGCGGAGAGACGACTTGGGGCGTCTCGTCGTCAACATCGCTGAGGACTGTAAAACTATGAGGGAGGCCATGCAGTCGACCCCTGCAAACCCCCTACCCCAGCATGGGGAGGTATGGAGCAATACACTCCCCATCACACAATTTGTTACTTGAAGGCCTATTTATTGTGATGTAACATTAAAGAAGAAAGGTCAAACTTCATACACACTCATGTCATTATTTCATTCGTCATGCATGGGTGCAGTGTTGTGATAGTGGTATGTGTGCACTAGAAACAGTTTGTAGTGATGTGGTTGCGGCGCCTGTGTCCTTCCGCAGGATCTTCTCCGCGGGCATGCCGTACATGTGGAGGTGGCCGGTCGTCCCCTTCAGATTCACTGCCAGAGATGTCGACAGGTATCCGGCGCTTGGTTGCCATGTTATGTAGTATTGCGCAGACAGCCACAATGCGGCAGGACACTGCTGGACTGTAATACATGGTCCCACCAGTCTTGTGCAGTATGCGGAACCTGCTCTTGAGCAGGCCAAATGTCCTTTCTATGCAATTCCTTGTCCGTATGTGTGCAGCATTGTAACGCCGTTGCTGGGGTGTGGCAGGGTTGAAGTAAGGGGTCAGGAGGTATTCACGGAGGGCGTAGCCACTGTCACCTGAATGAGAGGAGCAGATGGTGATTGGCTGTGCTGCGCAGTTACTTCATAGCAATGTGACATTGTCGACAAAGTGCACTTACCAAGTAGGTGTCCTTCCCCAAACTCTCCCCTGACCAGTCGTGAGTGGAGGCCGCTGTGCCGGAATATGAAGGAGTCATGGGTACTCCCTGGGTACTGGGCCACAATGTCAGTGATGTATGACTTAGCATTGCAGACCATCTGTATGTTCAGGGAGTGGTAAGACTTTCTATTGTGGAACATATACTCTGTGGCAGCTGGTGGGCAGATGGCGACGTGGGTACAGTCTATGAATTCAAGTACATGGGGAAAATGGGCTACATTGTAGAATTGTAGCTTGGTCAAGTCCAATTCCTGTTGGCTCGTGGGAAATTTGATGTGACGGTGTAGATGGGTGAGCATGGCGTCAACGAAAGTGTGGAGGCAGCGTGACATGGTGGGCTGTGATATCCCCCCAGCAGCCGCTACTATCCCCTGGAAACTCCCAGAGGCCAGGCGGTGCAGGCTACACAATACCTGCACATGTGTAGGCACCGCATTGGTAAGGCTTGTTGGGTGCTGCATCAGGGGGTCAAGGTCCTGTATTAGCTGCAGTTTCATTTCCCCATTCAGCCTATATTTTGCATATATCTGCTCTCTGGTTTGGCCCAGCAAGGTGACCCGCTGGAGGAAATTTCTGTCCTGGATCCTGCGTCTCCTCTGTGCTGCTCGCTGTAGCCTTCGACGCCTCACCACCATGTACATTCCTGGCATTGTGGCACTCCAAATGCTGATGCTGAAAGTCCTTATGTGTGATTGGTCAGGCCTGAACCTGTTGCTGATTGGCCAACGGTTTTTCAAATGGAATTTTTTCATGGCTTTTATGGTTACCACCTGCTTTGAGTTGTCCTTAATTTGCGCGGCGCAAACAGCGATTTTTGGGTTTTTCGCTATTAGCGATTTTTTATGAATGCCGATTGCGATTATATAGCGAATTCGCAATTTATTTCGCAGAATCCGTGGTTTGTTGCATTTTCCGATTCGCTAATGCTCGCCTACCCGGATTCTGCGAATTTTATTGCGAATTCGCTATTATGTGTTAGCGAATTCGCTATTTTGATGTTGAATGCCGATTACGTAAATTGCGCCCGCAATTGCATTTTCGCAGGGATTGCGGGCGCAATTTCACTTCATGAATCTGGCAGATAGCGGTTTATCTGGATTTGGACATCTACATGGAAAACAACAAGATTATGACGAATGTCCATCAGAAACCGACAGATAAGAACTCTTTGCTCCATTATATATCATACCACCCTGTGCTCTCCGTGACAACCTGCTGGTGAGTCAATTCCTGCGGTACCGCAGCAATATGATAGGTCCGGAAATTCAGGTGTTCGAGCAAAAAGTCCTGGAGGATATTAAGAAACTGGAACAGGCACAGAACGGCTATACAAATACCAACATGAATAAAGGGAGGCCATTAAAAGTCTCCAAAACAATGTGTCTACAACCATCAAATCCGCTGATAACGGGGGAGCAGTGATGGTTATGAACACTGTGGACCATGAAGCAGAAATATCTAGACTGCTGGGGGTCTGCCAGAATTACCATCATTTGGTACATGACCCTACATGTGAATTGCAAGAGCTTATCATGAAAATGGTTGCCGAGGCAAAAGAGAAAAAATGGCTGACTAGTAAAGAAGCTGAATTCCTAATAAACACCAAACCACAGGTACCAGCATTCTATGTATTGCCCAAAATTCATAAAGCACAATGGCCCTCTCCGGGACGCCTGATAGTTTTGGGCATCCAATCACTCCTAGAGCCGTTATCTCAGTTTTTGGGTTTATTTCCTGAGGGAATGTGTTATTTCACAACCCTTCTATATTCAAGACACTACTGATGTCTTAAACATCTTGAACACTATGGATTTTGACCAGAATCAGCAATTTTTGGTCACAATTGATGTCGGGTCCCTGTACACCAGCATCCCCCAGGAAGCCATGCTGGTGGTTGCAGCGCGGGCCCTAGGGGAATATAGTTTGTCTTACAGTGCACAGAAATAGCACTTACCAGGAACTTTTTTGCATACAAGGACCAACAGTACCTACAGGTGTCGGGCACTTCGATGGGGGTAACTTTTTCCCCCAGTCTGGCCTGCATCTATGTGGGACAGTTTGAGACTAACTTTGTTTATCATTCTATGAACCCCTTCCAGACCAACATTGGTCTCTGGAAGAGGTTCATTGATGATATTGTATGCATCTGCAACGGTTTGGAAGACGACCTTATAAAGTTCCTGAACTGGTTGAATCATCAGGATCCCAATCTTAAATTCACTTGGACCTACAGTAAGAATACCGTGGTTTATCTGGATTTGGACATCTACACAGAAAACAACAAGATTATGATGAATGTCCACCAGAAACCCACGGATAAGAACTCTTTGCTCCATTATTGATCATTCCACCCCCGTGCTCTCCGTGACAACCTGCCGGTGGGTCAATTCCTGTGGTACCGCAGAAATTGTTCCCAGGTTGAAATATTTGCAGAACAATCTGAAGAATTGGCTACCAAACTAGAACAGAGGACATATCCTCCTACGGTGATTAGACAGGCTAGGAAAATAGCTTTTTTAACACAGGTGAATGTATACCCGTGGTCACCATTTTGATCCACTGTCAACCAAAATTCGTGGGATGATCAGGAAACATTGGCATATATTGAATACAGCCAATATGAAGATACCACCTCCGAGGTTTGTCTTTAAGCGTTCCTCCAACCTGCTGGATAAGCTAGTCCATACCTGTCCCATTACCAACATCAGAGAGACAGGATTACCCACTGGGCACTACCAATTTGGGGGGTGCTCAGTATGTGAGTTAACAGAACCCTCTAAGCATGTGACATTGACTTATGGAAAAATCTGCCTCTTAAACAGATTTAGTAACGGTAACACAGCCAACGTCATATACAGGCTAACGTGCCCCTATGAACTCCACTACATCGGTCTCACTACACGCAAAGTGAAAGTAAGAATACAGGAACACCTTAGTACCCTGAAAGCAAGGAAACTGTCAACTAAATTGGTACAACACTTTGCTGACCAGAAACACAATAACAGGAGCATCAAGTGGGTAATACTGGAAAAGGTGGTAGGAGATAGACACAACATGGAGTTGAGACTGGCAACTAAAGAAGCACGCTGGATCTACCAAGAGGGGGTGGACCATCGAGGCCTCATCTATATTATTAAGTGGAATCAGACTGGCTCCTAGAGTCATTTATGTACAGGTCACCACTAGAAGTAATGCCTTAGCCATATAGAATACATCTATGTGACACAACACCCAGCCACAGCTAAACACACAAACACTTTTGTTGTTGTACAGAACATACTCTTTGACATGTCATTGTGTTGGAGTGTTCTAGGGTGTCATTCATGGTGGCATATGCGTGAACTGGCATAACCTTTCAATATGAATTCCAGAGTCTTGGAAAACGACCCTGTGTTTTCAAACCCATAGGCACTACTTGTCAACCTGTGTCTTTGACCCCTAAGTTGTAGAGGCGAGTAATAGCTTTCTAATAACTTTTTATTGGTGGGGCTAATGGGTGCATACCAAATGAATTGACTAACATAGATACTTCTTATAAGTTGGCCTTTGAAAACGGACTCCTTGCCGTGGCGTGATCTATGTGGGTGTGATTCAACATTATGAGATCTATATAGATGCCCAGCTGAACATGAACAACGCAGGTTGTGTACATAGTAAAAGGGGAGGAATTATGTGCAAACAGAAAACTTCAAAACTTTAAGCAAAAAATTTAAATAGAAAGACATGAGTGGGGGTTGTCACTGTTATCTTGTAATTGACATCAACCACGCGATGTACCCATTGCTAAGTATTTAGAAGGAAAAACTAACTGGGAAATGCAGGCATGATAGCAGTACCATGGAGAGTTTAAAGATGGCCCCCATGGTAGCACGGTAAACTTTGTATACGAACCGCAGACCACAGCGGTTTCACTCCTGGAAGAGTACAGGGGAGGTACCAATGAGGCGATGTCCCTGCTGGCTTTTTAAATGGTTTGATTCCTCCGTCCGAGCAAGTGGACGAGTTGAGGAACTGCACTTGAACGAACCCGGTAAGGAGTACAGGGCGGGGATCCGATTCAGGATCTTTTCAGAGGCAGACAGTAAAGACAGGGTGGTTTTTAGCAGCTGCGAGCAAACATTATTGATGGACTCGTCAAAGAGTTTCACAGTTTCCGCAAATCCTAATTTTCGGCATGAATCGGACCCTGTGGAAACCCTATAGATAGACACTAACACTGGTAAAGAGCTTTAGGCACGTGTTGGTAATGTATTTACTTTCCCCGCAGGCTAACAAGAAGTAGCATAGGGAACGGACCGCCACAGTGACAATGAAAGGGGGTCACCGGTATGTTCAAGCCGGGCATTGAAGCGGTAACTATGCAGAGACTGGTCGTGCGGCTAATGGGGTAGGGATGGGATTCTTGTCCCAACATGGTGTGCTGACAATGTGCTGATAATGTGTCGTCTGTGTTGTTAATATGTTCCCTAGGTATTTATCTACATGTGAAATTAATGCAGAGTGGTGAAACTGACCCTTGCCCTGAAGAAATTGCCTAAATACATTACAGCAATGAAACATGTTGGCCCTCTATGGAGATAGAAAGCAACAGAGTGTCTTTTAATGTGAGCAAACCCACGGCATTGAATAAAAGAGGACAGCCAGAGTAGGTTTAGCTCGTTTTTATTTTTAATAACAAGGTCCTAAAGTCACAGGTTCCACTTTATTTTGGGGTCAGAATTTATAAGCACTAGGGAGACACGTCCTAGCGCCTATCACCAATATTTCCACGACTGGTTCACTCTATGCTCACTATACCTGCACATTATTATTATTTTTGTTTACATTTAATTCTTTTGATACGGTTGTGCTAATGATGAGAACCTGAGCCCACTGGTGAGAACCTACCAGTGGACTTCCATGGTGTTACTTCCGTGAGGAACTCCATACCTTCGCACACATTTTTTCACGTACTTTATTGCAGTAGTATTTGTGTTGCACGTTGGGGTGTACTTGAAGGGAACAATATCACTAATAGAACAGGGACTCATGGTGGAAGACAGCGTATATAATTAACTGCCCATGTAGCACACAAAGATGTGGAAGCTATAGATACACATGAAGTCCAAGTGAATCTGTTCTGGTAGCAAGGTCAGGTCTTATTGTGTGTGGAATTATTGAGTGGGGGGTTGACCTGACCTATATAGAACCTCTTAGGCTCCTTGTTGAAAATAGTTCAAGACCATCAAGCCAGGTCTCATGTTTCTTGACCCTCTGTGTCACGTGATCCATGCACACAGCCAGGGAGTCAAGTTTAGAATCAATTGCTTTGAGGCTGGCTTTTACTTTTTTCAGCATGGATTTTAACTTGTTATCCTGCGTGGGGTCCATGTCAGCCCCATCTGAAAGAAACAGGTTAGTGTTAGATTCCTTACCTTAGAATATCCCCAGGCGTCAGACTGGATCCAGAAAGTTTTGCGTAGCAGTACCCCTGCGTGTTGGTAGACGGCGACTGCGGCTCCGCGTCTGTCGTCGACGTTGTGATCACCGGGATGACGTTGTCAGAGCACTTAGAAACCGCCCTCGCGCGCTGACGTCAGTTCTTCTTTTTTCTGCGCCAGCAAGTGCAGATCCGGGAAGAGCAGTACTCTTAGTAATTTTTTGATCTTTTTTGGATCACTTCTTGAGTCGATCCTTGACTCGCGGTGCCGGTAGGGGTGCCCGGGTTCAAACCCCGCGACGATTTTTACCGCTTGATGTCGGTAACCAACCCCCACCGTCAGTGCCTTTACTGTCTCGGGGCCCGCGCTGCTCGAGGTCCAGGAGGAGGTCGAGGGACCGGTCGCGGGGGCGCAGTCATTGCCGCTCGACGAGTCAACACCACTCGTCGGGCTCCAAGTCCTCAGGTAAGTCGAGGCACTCCAAGAAGAAGTCGATAAAGCGTCATCGCTCTTCCGACTCCACCCGACGCTCGCACAACGCGGCCGTGGGTACAGACTACACCGCCCACGCGGCTCCGCCGGAGCCGCAATCACCGCGTTCTGCTCCATACCGGCCGGTCCCTGGGCTGCGCACGATGCCGGAGGAGATTACTGCTTTCCTTACGGCCATGAGGTCGCGCTTCCCTCTGTCGGAACCCACTGAGGCGCCTTGGAGCCCCGCCGGTCCGTCTGGGAGCCCTAGCGGGCCGACGGCTCTGGCCCCGGGGCCGTTGGGTGCTTCGGCCCCGGTGCCGTCAACGATTCCGGTCCCGACGCCGCAGGGCTCCTAAGGATCCAGGCCTGGATTGATGACGTAGCCGATCAACGTACGACCAATCCGCTGGCGCCGTCACCAAGGGTGTCGCCCCCGGACGACGTCGTCCCCGGTTCCAGCCCCGGTCCAGATCCGGCGTCGGACCGGCGGAGCCCAGCGCCGGCTTCAACGCCGATCGGTGACCCTCTTCTCCGACGACCCGGCGCCATCATTTTTTCCTGACTATCAGGAGATGGATGACGAGGAGAACTGGGAGGGGTCTGAGGACCCTCTGGCACTGCAGTGCCAGTTGAGCCATGAATGGGCTAAACGAGCTAGGGGAGGCCAGTGGTCTGTACACTTTGCCCAACACTGGATTGGTCTCCCCTCCTACCGTGGCAACGGAGGAAGGGGCTGCTTACAGCGTGGTGTTGACTACGGCAGGCAAGGCCTTGGCTCTTGATCTCCCTGTCGTGTCTGTGAGGACAAACCTCCTCAGTGAGGTGCTCAAACCGCAGGCAAGCTCCTCCGAGCCTCTACTGACGTTCAACGAAGCCCTCACTGACGTTCTGGTGGGCACCTGGTCTAAGCCCTCTACGGGTCTCCCCGTAGATCGGAACGTGGCCCGACGCCACCGCCCGGCTTTGGGCGACACCAACTTCCTGTCCGTTCACCCCACCCCAGAGAGCCTGGTGATCCAGACCTCTACTTCCCAGACTACATTCCCGACCGCTCCTCTGGATCAGGAATCCAAAAGGTGCGATCAGTTTGGGAAGAAACTGTTCTCCTCCCTGAGTTTGGGGTTGCGGTCTGTCAAAACCGCCTGCCTTTTGGGCCATTACACCCACTCTCTTTGGGATATGGTTGCGGAAGTGCTGCTGCAGCGCCCGGTGTAGGTTCAGGCAAAGCTTACCTAAGCCCTAGCATGGGGACGGGATGCAGCATGCTAAACAATACGGTGTGGCCTTGACACCACAGACTCTCTAGGTAGGGTGATTGCGACAACAGTGACGGTTCGTCGCCACGCCTGGCTGAGGTCCGTCAACTTTTTGGGTGGATGTCCAAGCCACCCTTATGGACATGCCTTTTGATGGCCGTCGCCTCTTTGGCGACAAGGCGGACTGTGCACTCTAGCGTTTCAAGGACTCCAGGGCTACGGCCAAGTCCTTGGGCCTAGACCAACGCAAGCAAACTTCCACCTTTGGCACCTTTCATGGCCAAGGAAGGGGCGCCCCTACACGTCCAGCTAGCCACAGGCCGCAGAGCCAACCTCAACGCCGTCGCGGACGTGGTAACCGCCGTGGCGGAGCCGGGGGACAACGGCAAGGTCAGTCCATATCTCCCCCGCAGCATCTGCCTCAAAGTCCTCCTAGTCCAAGCTTTCAGGCCCATTCGACGCCAGTGGGGGGCAGGGTTCGCTATCACCTCCTCCACGCATACCATCACATCGGACAGGTGGGTGCTGCAAATCGTCCGAAGGGGCTACTCCCTCCCCTTCGAGGCGACCCCTCCAGCCATGCCACCACAGTACCACTGCATGTCGGGGGATCACTTGCAACTTCTGCAGGAGGAAGTTACGGCCCTCTTGGCCAAGGGGGCCATCAAACATGTTCCTGGGCAAGAAGTAGGATGTGGTTCTATTCCCACTACTTCCTGGTACCCAAGAAGGGCAAAGGAGGCCTATGCCCTATCTTGGACCTACAGAGTGTCATCGGCTTCCTCGAAGTTCAAGATGCTGACTTTGGCTCAGGTCCTAGCTGCCCTGGACCCAGAAGACTGGATGGTAGCGTTGGACTTGCAGGACGCGTATTTCACATCCCGTCCTGGCTGCCCACCGGCATTACCTGCGGTTCACGGTAGGCCACGAGCACTTTCAGTTTACTGTGCTCCCCTTCGGCCTTACCAGTGCCCCACGGGTGTTGACGAAAGTGATGGCGGTGGTCGCAGCTCATCTGCACAGATTAGGGGTTTCAGTCTACCCCTATCTCGACGACTGGTTGTTGAAGGCGGGCTCGCCCCAGTCAGTCGTCTCCCACCCCTAGACTACGGCTGACCGGCTTCACTCGCTGGGGTTTTGCATCAACATGCCGAAGTCACACCTGTGCCCCTCTCAGAAGCTCCTTTTCATCGGAGCGGTTCTGGCAGTTTCAGGTTTATCCCCCCGAACAGCGGGTTTGGAATATTCAGGCTCTGATTCCGATCTTTGAGCCTTTATCCTGGGTCTTGGTCAGGTTGACGCTGCGGCTCCTTGGGCTGATGGCCTCCTGCATCCTTCTGGTGCATTACGCCAGGTGGCGGATGCGGGCTCTGCAGTAGGCCCTGAAGTTTCAGTGGGCACAGCATCAGGGCAACCTGTCCGACCATGTCCTGATCTCGGAGGGCACTGCAAGACAGTTCCGGTCTTGCAGTGGTGGCTCACGGACCGCGATTGGGTCAGCGGCAGATCTCTTTCCCTTCCTTTCCGCCTCCGCATCCCTCGAAAGAGGAAGAGAGGCTCCACTGTCTGGACCCAAAACGTGCGCTCTCCTTCTATCTAGACTGCACACGTCAGTTCCGGGTGGACAACCAGCTCTTTGTTGGTTATGTGGGCGCGAAGAAGGTCCGGGCGGTGCACAAGCGGACCATCTCTCGGTGGGTCATGTTGTGCATCAAGGTCTGTTACTCCTTGGCGAAAAAGGAGCCGCCTGTTCGGTTGAGGGCCCATTCCACTCGAGCCACGGTGGCTACTACTGCCCTCAGGGATGTGGAATTCCTATAGCCCGACGCCCAGGACATACTGGTTGGGGTCAAGGGCAACAAGTTTTAATGTGTATTTTGTCCTTGGGACAATTAAGTCCAACCCCCTACAGCACAAACCCTTTGGCTGCCAGTTTGCAGTAACACATTATGGATCAGGGAATGGCATTGTCTGCGGGTAAGGTAATATTTGTGTCAATGTGTTAATGCTATTCAAACTTTATATTTATGGTTCATTAATGCAAAGCCTTTATTATTAGGGTGCCCATCCTAAGTAAATGTTGAAAGCTCGGACTGCACTACTAACAGTGGTTCCAGTATAGAAATGTATAAACAGGTTGTCATTTAGCTAAATGAACCTATGTACAATGCTCCCAAAATGATCTCTAGTTGGATGCATAAATGTGTAGGAGCTTGAAAGCAAGATTGATGAGTCTTTGCTTTCAAAATAAAATGTTCACAAAAAAATGTAGGATTTTTTTTTTTTTTTTGCTAAACTACTGTCAAATTTTAGATGACATTTCTTTGCAGCAACATTTGGTAAAATGTGTTGAAGTATGCTAGTATGTTCCTAAGATATTCATAATGGAAAATCAGTGTGACCAGTTTCAATAAGATTATGGGAAACATAAAATAAGCATTGGCAAAGCCAGGATGTCTGAAATTGGTGGTCAGCCTTTCGGTATTGCCAATGTGCGACTTGTTTTGGCATGATTTTTGTAAAACCTTACTGGTGCCGGGCCCTCACCATTATAATAAACATTGGCAAAAGCAAACATTGTTTTTGGTCTCAAAAAAACACACTGCTTGCCACAGTAGTTCTAGGCACTGAACAAAACTACTTTGTGTGCTGATAATGCTCCTTGTAGGCCACGAGCACTTTCAGTTTACTGTGCTCCCCTTCGGCCTTACCAGTGCCCCACGGGTGTTGACGAACGTGATGGCGGTGGTCGCAGCTCATCTGCACAGATTAGGGTTTTCAGTCTACCCCTATCTCGACGACTGGTTGTTGAAGGCGGGCTCGCCCCAGTCAGTCGTCTCCCACCCCTAGACTACGGCTGACCGGCTGCACTCGCTGGGGTTTTGCATCAACGTGCCGAAGTCACACCTGTGCCCCTCTCAGAAGCTCCTTTTCATCGGAGCAGTTCTGGCAGTTTCAGGTTTATCCCCCCGAACAGCGGGTTTGGAATATTCAGGCTCTGATTCCGATCTTTGAGCCTTTATCCTGGGTCTCGGTCAGGGTGACGCTGCGGCTCCTTGGGCTGATGGCCTCCTGCATCCTTCTGGTGCATTACGCCAGGTGGCAGATGCGGGCTCTGCAGTGGGACCTGAAGTTTCAGTGGGCACAGCATCAGGGCAACCTGTCCGACCATGTCCTGATCTCGGAGGGCACTGCAAGACAGTTGCGGTCTTGCAGTGGTGGCTCACGGACCGCGATTGGGTCAGCGGCAGATCTCTTTCCCTTCCCCAACCGGAGCATGTGGTAGTGACAGATGCGTCCCTCCTGGGATGGGGAGGCCACATGGGAGAGAGGGAGATCAGAGGCCTCTGGTCTCCGGCGGAGTCCCGGCTCCACATCAACCTTCTGGAGCTTCGGGCGATCCGGCTTGCACTAAAAGCATTCCTTCCCTCTGTCCGTGGCAGTGTAGTGCAGGTGTTCACGGACAACACCACTGCCATGTGGTACTGCAACAAACAGAGCGAGTGGGGTCCTGGACCCTTTGTCAGGAGGCTCTGCGCGTCTGACAATGGCTGGAACACCAGGGCGTCACCCTGGTGGTTCAACACCTGGCAGGTTCCTTGAACGCCAGGGCGGACGAACTCAGCCGCCGGTGCATGATGGATCAATAATAGCGTCTGAACTCGGATGTGGCGCAAGGCCTCTTTCAACGGTGGGGAGAGCCTTGGTTAGGTGCTTTCGCCCCTGAAGAGAACGCGCAATGTCATCAGTTCTGCGCGTTGAATTTCCAAGGCGGCACTCGCTCGGAGGCGCTTTTTCATCGCAAGTGGAGCTGCGGTCTGTTGTACGCCTTTCCGCCTATACCACTTCTGCCCAGAGTGCTGAAGAAGATCAGGTGAGACCGGGCCCAAGTCATTCTTGTGGCTCCGGACTTGGCACGAAGATACTGGTATCCCGAGCTACTCAGCATGTCAGTCGATCCCCCGATTTGTCTGCCTCTTCAGGAGGACCTTCTGTCGCAGCAGCAGGGGACGGTCCTCCACCCGAACCTGTCCAGTCTCCACCTCCATGCGTGGAGATTGAGCGGCGGCAGTTGAGGCCATTTGACTTGCCTCCTGAAGTCTGTGATGTGATTCTGGCAGCCAGGAGTCCCTCCACAAAATCGGTATACGACTGCAGGTGGAACAAATGTGTGGCATGGTGCATAGCAAAGGCTTTGGATCCACTTTCTGCCCCCCTTTCAGAGGTTTTCCTCTTTTCTTGCCCAGCAGGGCTCTGCTCTGGGCACTATTATATAGATAGAGGAGCATAAACAGGATTTTCTGGCTTCCAGAATCAAACTCGCTAGCAACGGCGCCAGGGAGATTTTTAACATTGTTAGATCCTTCACGGATCCCATCGCGATGACCCGATCTCAGCCCGCCTCACAGGCGCTATGCAATAAACGTTCTCAATTTTTTGAGGACAAAATTGAGATCATTTATTCATCCTTTCCCCCGCCAAAAGTGAAGGAGACGAGCGACCCATTCCTCGTACACCGCCACCGTCCTTCCTGTCTGAATTTGCAGTAATATCGGAAGCCGATTCCATGACAGAGCTACTTAAGTGTAAATCAGGTTCCCCAAATGACCCTTGGCCAGCCAAGGAATACAAAAAACTGGCACCCCTATTTAACCCCTATCTAAATCACATCTGGAATGACTCCCTCCAAACAGGAAGCTTCCCTACTAAATGGAAACATGCCTCCTTAGTCCCCATTCTGAAGAAGCCCAATTTGGACCCCGACCTTCCCAGCAACTACAGGCCTATCTCTCTTTTGCCTGCTCCGGCTAAGATCTTGGAAAAGCTGGTTCACTCCCAATTGGCGAACTTCATCGAGTCCAATGGGCTTCTCCATGACTCCCAGCATGGCTTCAGGTCGGGCCACAGCACGGAGTCGGCCCTTATTGAAATGGCCGACTCTGTGAGGTGGACGCTTGACCGAGGGTCGAGGGCGGTGTTAGTGCTGCTGGATCTTTCAGCAGCATTCGACACCATCTCTCATAAGATCCTGCTGGGAAGGCTGGAGGACTTAGGGCTGGGCAGCTCTGTGCTGAAATGGCTGTCATCCTATCTGTCTGACCGCATACAACAAGTTTTCACCCCTCCTTTCACTTCCTCTGCCAGACCACTCAAATGGGGAGTCCCACAAGGCTCTTCCCTAAGCCCGCTTTTGTTTAATGTTTATTTTACCCCCTTGGCCAAGCTGATTGCTCAGACTGGGATTAAATCCACATCCTATGCTGATGACATCCAGCTACTCTTCACGTTCGATACCCCCTCGGCCTCTGCCTTTGATCCGCTGAAATCCTGCCTTAGAGATATCTCTAATTGGATGGATGCTAATTCCCTCCGTCTTAATGCAGGCAAAACGGAGATCCTGTTTTTTAATTCACCTTCTCCCCTGGATTCTACTCTGTGGTGGCCCGAAGATCTGTGCCAAGCCCCCACGCCTAAAGACTCGGTGAGAAACCTAGGAGTACGCTGGGACAACCATCTCAGCTTCAACACCCAGGTACAAAGAGTCGCAGCCTCCTGTTTTGCTAAAATCAGAACAATTAAACGGCTTATTAATTATCTGCCAGAGGACTGCCGTAAGACTGTGATCCAGGCATTAATCATATCCCATCTTGATTATGCCAATGCCCTCTATCTTGGTATCACAGCTGGCCTGTGCCACAAACTACAGGCGGTCCAAAATGCCGCCGCCCGGCTGGTGGAGAGAATCCCTGTAAGACATCATATCTCTCTCCATCTCCGTAAACTGCACTGGCTTCCCATCGCGAAAAGATGCGTTTTCAAAGCAATGACGATGGCTTTCCGTGCATTTAAAGGCAACGGCTCGGCCCATCTAAAAAACACCCTCCGTCCATATGTCAAATCCAGGGCTCTACGTTCCAATTCCCTATTTTTCCTAGAAACTCCCCGATTTAAACGATCCCAGGCAGGTGGAAAAACCTTTGAGGTTTGTGCCACTCAGCACTGGAACAAGCTCCCGCTGGCTCTACGCACCTGCCAAGCAGAACCAGCATTTCGCAAATCCCTGAAAACGCATCTCTTTTCCACCTAGTCTGGTACCCCGACCCGTTCCTCTTGTTGTCAGAGTCGTCAGCGCCGGGATGCCCCGTTGGGGCCGCTGCGCGCTTTACAAAATACACAAATAATAAATAATATTAAGGGCTACCTCTCTGCCATTCCAGCCTACTTGTGGCTTCCTGATCAGCCTTCTCTTTTCAAGTCCCCTGTTGTAAATAGATTCTTGAAAGGCATCACGCACATGTTTCCTCCTGTTCCTTTTGAGATGCCTAAGTGGGACTTGAACCTTGTTCTAACCTATTTGATGTGTGCTCTTTTCGAGCCACTTCACAATTGCCCTCTTCGTCTTCTGACTCTTTAGACTGCATTCCTGGTTGCCATCACCTTTGCCAGGAGAGTGAGTGAGCTCCAGGGTCTATCTTCTAAACCTCCTTTCCTTTCTGTCCAGACGGACAAAGTTGTCTTGAGAACGCGTCCTTCTTTCCTGCCCAAGGTGGTTACAGTCTTTCATATCGGGCAGTCCATCACCTTGCCCACCTTTTTTCCTCCTCCGCATCCCTCGAAAGAGGAAGAGAGGCTCCACTGTCTGGACCCAAAATGTGCGCTCTCCTTCTATCTAGACTGCACACGCCAGTTCCGGGTGGACAACCAGCTCTTTGTTGGTTATGTGGGCGCGAAGAAGGGCCGGGCGGTGCACAAGCGGACCATCTCTCGGTGGGTCGTGTTGTGCATCAAGGTCTGTTACTCCTTGGCGAAAAAGGAGCCGCCTGTTCGGCTGAGGGCCCATTCCACTCGAGCCACGGTGGCTACTACTGCCCTCAGGGATGTGGAATTCCGATAGCCCGACGCCCATGACATACTGGTTGGGGTCAAGGGCAACAAGTTCTAATGTGTATTTTGTCCTTGGGACAATTAAGTCCAACCCCCTACAGCACAAACCCTTTGGCTGCCAGTTTGCAGTAACACATTATGGATCAGGGAATGGCATTGTCTGCGGGTAAGGTAATATTTGTGTCAGTGTTGATGCTATTCAAGCTTTATATTTATGGTTCATTAATGCAAAGCCTTTATTATTAGGGTGCCCATTCTAAGTAAATGTTGAAAGCTCGGACTGCACTACGAACAGTGGTTCCAGTATAGAAATGTATAAACAGGTTGTCATTTAGCTAAATGAACCTATGTACAATGCTCCCAAAATGATCTCTAGTTGGATGCATAAATGTGTAGGAGCTTGAAAGCAAGATTGATGAGTCTTTGCTTTCAAAATAAAATGTTCACAAAAAAATGTAGGATTTTTTTTTTTTTTGCTAAACTACTGTCAAATTTTAGATGACATTTCTTTGCAGCATCATTTGGTAAAATGTGTTGAAGTATGCTAGTATGTTCCTAAGATATTCATAATGGAAAATCAGTGTGACCAGTTTCAGTAAGATTATGGGAAACATAAAATAAGCATTGGCAAAGCCAGGATGTCTGAAATTGGTGGTCAGCCTTTCGGTATTGCCAATGTGCGACTTGTTTTGGCATGATTTTTGTAAAACCTTACTGGTGCCGGGCCCTCACCATTATAATAAACATTGGCAAAAGCAAACATTGTTTTTGGTCTCAAAAAGCACACACTGCTTGCCACAGTAGTTCCAGGCACTGAACAAAACTACTTTGTGTGCTGATAATGCTCCTTGTGAAAGAGCAGAATGATGTCACACAGTGAAGCCGGCCAACAGACAGAGAGGGAGACAGAATTTTAATAAACACAAAAGGTCATGGTTAACACCAGACCTAATTAGGGGCCCAATCATTAAAGAAAGTCTCAAAAGTGCACCCATGTTATATGTCCTTGCATTAAGTGCAAATATACAACTTTCGTGAGTTCACAAGAATTTATGGAAGTGGGCCAAGAAATAGTACTCCTGGAAAATATTTGTGAACTACATTTTAGCATGAGCAAATATGCATGTGTCAGGCAGCTATGTGGGCTTCGCTGCACACGTTTGCTAGACACTACTGCCTGGACAGCCAAGTCCTGAGAGATGGCTTTTTCGGCCGTTTCCTTCTCCAGGACTTTCTGGTGTGATCTTGGTTCGCAGACCCACCACCGGGGTTGGTATTGCTGGGGTATCTATTCTAAGGTAAGGAATAGAACACTACCCTGTTTCTTTCAGATGCACAAGTTACTTACCTTCGGTAACGATATATCTGTAAGAAACAGTAGTTAGTGTTAGATTCCTTACCGCCCCACCCATCCTCCCCGATCTGCAAACCGATATCTAGGGTTAAGGTATCTCCCTTTGAGGACCCTAGTTTCATGGCACCAGTGTCGGTCTCTGGCATGGCATTGCATTCCTGGAGCGGAAAGCTATGTACAAGAACTGACGTCAGCAAGTTAGGGCGCGTCTAAGTGCTCCAACGACGTCATCCCGGCGATCACTATGCCGACGACGGATGCGGAGCCGCAGACGACGCCTACCAACGCGCAGGGGTACTGCTACGCAAAACTTTTCCGGATCCAGTCTGACGCCTGGGGATATTCTAAGGTAAGGAATCTAACACTAACTACGGTTTCTTTCAGATATATCGTTACCGAAGGTAAGGAACTTGTGCACCGGGCTCGGGCGGTCGCGGTCCCTCCTTCCATTTGACGTGTTGCTCGTTTGTCAACTGTTGGTTTTGATTGTTTTATGTCTGTTTTCCCATTGCTGGTTTGATTCGCTGTCAGAGTGCAGTTTCAGTTGGGATGTATGTTACCCCTTGATAGCGCTGGCAGAATAGCACAAGGCACCCCAATCCAATGTGCTTTCAGGCAGGGCCTCACAAGCCACAGCCCACGTGCCCCGGCCCGCCACGGTAGCCCTCTGTCTCGAGTACCACAGCGCAGGGCCAGGGGCGCACCAGGCGGACACACCTGAGCACGGTTGCAACCCAGGATGATCAATAGCGTGGCTGATGGGAGCCTCTTATTATTCCTACTCCAGGTATATATTTGGCAGCACAAGGTCCATGTAAGTCACCACAAGGGCCTCAGTGGTGACTGCCGATGCCAGGCCTGATCCCTCAGCTGGCTCAGCTCTCGACTGGCCAACTGTTCCTCACATGAGTTCCCAGTGCAGCGATACAGGCCCTGGAGCCTCTAGCGATGTGCCACACCCCGGGGTACCTGACCACAGAGCACAAGCCTGAGGCACCCAACAGTACTCACTGATGCTCCTGGCGCAGCTGGGCCTCCTCACCCATGCTCCGGCCGGCGGTTGATTCACACCTGAGAGGATGCTCTTGCAAGGTTGCCTCTCTCAGTAAGCACCACTAGCAAGCGCGCAGGGCGCAGTATCAGCGGCAGCATCCTCCGCGTCATAATTTGGAGTACGACGGGAAGACTCTCGCCATGCCTCAGAAGGCTCGATTCCACCACCTGCTTCTGGGGAACAGCCTGTGCCTCCTCGGGCCTCCAGAATGCCAGAATTTCATCACCGCGGACTTCAGGCAGGCAGATCATGTGCTTTATGCGGTGGGTTCCGAGATTATAAAGGATAATTGTAGGATATGTGGGCTCGGCCGGCAGAGCCCTCTCAGTGAGCGGCAATCTTGCTGCTTGGCTTGGCCATGCCCCCTCTTGGTGACGGGTCTCTGAGTGTAGCACAAAACATGCTGAAGCCCTTAAAGACCTTCTCTGGTCCCAAGGCCCTTGGTACCACTGGTACCTTTTACAAGGAGCATATATGTGTGCCAGAAGTGTGCCAGTTGTGGAAACAAAGGCAGACATTTGGGAAAGAACATAGGCACTGGGAACCTGGTTAGCAGGAACCCAGTGCACATTCAGTCAAAGTTACATCAGAGTCAGGCAGAAAATGAGGGGTACTGCATCAGAAACCCACTTTCCTGCACCCCCTCACTAATATTGTCAGATCACATGGAAATAACATCATCTCCTGCGCTGATTACACTCAGCTCTTCGTCTCGCTCTAACATCAGAACCAACTTCCGAAACACCATCACATGAGTGCATGAGTAGACCCTGGGTGTTTCATCAGTGCAGGTGTATGCCTATGAATTTCAATGACTGCATGGTTTGTAAGTGGGTGTTTAGATGGCCACATAGGTTCTGCACAAATGTTATAATGATTGCATAGTTACAGCCCTGTTAATTGCCTAAAGCGATACCAAAGGGGATGATATACGCTTGAACAAATCAAACACTCACCCCTAGTCAACTGATCTGGGTTTAATCCATCATCATTCTTTAGCTCACTCCACTACCCCAATTCAGACATGCAAATCAGTCTGACCATGTGCCTCATGGGAACAGTCCAGCCCGAACTGCCTAGCCATGTCTTCCCTGGACCGGAAACAAGCATCCTGGGACCAGTTTCTGACTAGTCAGCCCTCATCAGGCAGGCAAGCTTGAATCCAGTGGCAAAGTGAGCAAACGACCCACGTCTGGGCATACCCTGCCAACTTAATGTAATGTAATGTAATAGATGTACACCTTCAAGCCATTTTTCCCAAAATATATATCTCTCTGCATCTTTAAGCAAACTCAAAAGTCCACTGTATATATAGGTATGTGCAAGCACACAAACTATATTGCACCATCTAAGCATATGCAAAGTGGTTATATAAGTTAAAAACCACATTGACAAACACTTTCCAATATATATACCTAACAAGTATTACTTCTTTCTAATTCATATTCACGCAGACAACATGTTCTCATCTTTTATTTCTCACTGCACTGCACTATTCATGTTTAATAATGTTACTAAAAGTACTACAACTCCCAGAATGCAAATGACAGATGTATCTATTCTGCACATGATGTTTAGACATTTAAAACATTCTTAGTTCCTCATTGCAACTTTACCACAAAATAATACTGTTAAAATACACAATGTAATAAACAGGAGGTACTTCATTTTACTCTTACTTCTCAAAACATTCACCACTAACCTCTTAAACACATACCCTCCAATACAGTTCAACTCATATTTTTTTCTCACCACTGTGATACTCCTTTTAAACTAACTCATAACTCATATATATATATATATATATATATATATATATATATATATATATATATATATATATATATATATATATATATATATATATATATACTAATATAATAAAGAGAAAGCCCAAACTTTTGAGGCGGGTAATATCAGGAACCACAGCACCAATCACAACACCCAATACAGCGTTGGAAAGGGCAGTTGCAGCAGAAGGACATAGGCTATGCAGACGCCCACCATATACATTTAAAAGGTAAAAGAACCGTGCCAGCAAAGTAGTCCCTTGTGGGCGTGTCTGCGTTAAGCTGTGGTCGTGTGCTGGGGGCGTGACAAACGCTGGGGGCGTGTGGTACGTTCTGCCCTTCATGCCATGTCTCATATCGTGTGCAGTGGGCGTGTGCTGGGGGCGTGGGCATGTGTGAGGTGCAGGCTTACAGGGAAAAAAAGCGAGCGTTGTGCCCAATATTTCATTGTTTTTTCTTACCAGGTTCTGTACATTCCAGCTCCGGGTGTCCACCCTGCTCCCTTTAAATACCCCTGCATCCCATAATCATAACCCACCCTTACTCCTCAAAATACCCCAACACCCTTAAACACTAACCCATCTTAACTCTATAAATATACCCTGTACCCCAAAACCCAAACCTATCCCTAAACCCTAAAAATACCCCTGTACCCCAAAATCCAAACCTAGCCCTGAACCCTATAAATACCCCTGTACCTCAAAACCCAAACCTAGCCCTGAACCCTTTAAATAACCCTGTACCCCAAAACCCAAACCTAGCCCTGAACCCTAAAAATACCCCTGTACTCCAAAACCTACCCCTGAACCCTAAAATACCCCTGTACCCCAAAACCCAAACCTAGCCCTGAATCCTTAAAAACCCCTGTACCCCAAAACCCAAACCTACCCCTGAACCCTAAAAATACCCCTGTACCCCGAAACCCAAACCTAGCCCTGAACCATAAAAATATCCCTGTACCCCCAAACCTAACCCTGAACTCTAAAATACCCCTGTACCCCAAACCCCAAACCTAGCCCTGAACCCTAAAAATACGTCTGTACCCCAAACCTAGCCCTGAACCCTTAAAATACCCCTGTACCCCAAAACCCAAACCTACCCCTGAACCCTAAAAATACCCCTATACCCCAAAACCCAAACCTAGCCCTGAACCCTAAAAATACCCCTGTACCCCAAAACCCATACCTATCCCTAAACCCTAAAACTACCCCTGTACCCCATAACTCAAAACTATATCTGAACCCTTAAAATACCCAAACACCCCAAAACATATACCTCAGTACCCCAAAACATATACCCCTATACCCATACTTACCTTATCCAAACAATAAAAAAACATGGTTTTACCATTCATGCATTTACAACGAATTTCATTGTAAATGTATGCGTGGTAAAAGCATATCCAATGTAATGCCATGCGTTATAATGGCATTGCGGAGTCATGGTACTTTCGTAATGAAAGTATGCGGAGTGATGGTATGCGGAAAGAAAGTTGCGGAATAATGGGTGTTTACCCTCCCCCTTTAAGTACATTTGTGGCACGGCAGCCCACATCTCCAGCAACATACTCATATTTTTTCACCACCGATTTGAAAAATGCACAGGTCTCTCTCATTGATGGGCAGCACCGACATACACTTTTATACACACCTCCCGCCACAAGTTCTAGAATTGCGAACTTTAGAGCTGGGGAGCTACGTTCGAATCTCGGCATCAGCTCAACATCCTGTGATTTCAGGCAAATCGCTTTGTCTCCCCGTGCCTACCACAAATGAATGTGCTCTTCTGTAATGTAAATTGTGCTCATGCCATGTTGTCGAGTTCGCACAATATAATATTGCAAGGAAAAATAAAGTAGGGAAACTCGAGTTCACACTCTACTGAACGCGCACTCTTAAGTGCATCAGCAGTGCACTATGAATTGGAGCGTTTCACAAGCCTGTCACAGATAAGAAATGCTATCAAAACGAAATCCTACAAAACAGTATACTACTGGCCGGCAGCAATTCATACCCGGACAACGTCCGGACGGGCAGCTAGTATATATATATATCCATACTAATATAATAAAGAGGGAGCCCAAACCTTTGAGGCGGGTAATCTCAGGAACCACAGCACCAACCACAACACCCAATACATCGTTGGAAAGGGCAGTTGCAGCAGAAGGACATAGGCTATGCAGACGCCCACCATATACATTTAAAAAGTAAAAGAACCGTGCCCGCAAAGTAGTCCCTTGTGGGCGTGTCTATGTTGTGCTGTGGGCTTGTGCTGGGGTGGCGTGACAAATCCTGGGGGGGTGTGGTACGTTCCGCCCTTCGGGTTGGACTGTTCCCATGAGGCACAGGGTCAAGGCTGATTTGCATATGGCCATGTCTGAACTGGGATGGTGTGCAGTGCAAAAAAACGATGGATTTAGACCCAGATCTCTGTACTGGGGTGAATGTATGACATGGTTCTGCATTCTGTCCATTAACTGTTGTTTTTGCCTTTGTCACCCCGAGTGGGATGGGTATGCTCAGACGTGAGTACCATGCTCTCCACACCACTGTAGTCAAGCTGTCCTGAAGAATGTTGATAGCCAGAAATCAGTCCTAGGATGCTTGAGTGTGGTTCAGGAAAAACATGGCTTTGCAGTTCGGCCTGGAATGTTCCCATGAGGCACAGGGTCAAGGCTGAGGTGGGGTGGAATACAAAGGCAATGATGGATTTAGGCCCAGATCTCTATATTGGGGTGAATGTATGACATTGTTCTGCATTCTGTCCATCAACTGTTGTTTTTACATACCGCCCTTCATGCCATGTCTCATATCGTGTGCTGGGGGTGTGGGCATGTGCGGGGCGCTTTGTGTCAAAAAAATTTATTGTTTTTTCTTCTCAGGTTCTGTACATTCCAGCTTCGGGTGACCACCCGGCTCCCTTTAAATACCCCTGCACCCCATATTCAAAACCCACCCTTGCTCCTTAAAATACCCCAACACCCTTAAACACTAACCCATCTCAACCCTATAAATATACCCTGTACCCCAAAACCCAAACATATCCCTAAACCCTAAAAATACCCCTGTACCCCAAAACCCAAACCTAGCCCTGAACCCTATAAATACCCCTGTACCTCAAAACCCAAACCTACTCCTGAACCCTAAAAATACCCCTGTACCCCAAAACCCAAACCTAGCCCTGAACCCTAAAAATACCCCTGTACCCCAAAACCCAAATCTACCCCTGAACCCTAAAATACCCCTGTACCCCAAAACCCTAACCTAGCCCTGAACCCTTATAATACCCCTGTACCCCAAAACTCAAACCTACCCCTGAACCCTAAAAATACCCCTGTACTCCAAAACCCAAACCTAGCCCTGAACCATAAAAATAGCCCTGTACCCCCAAACCTAGCCCTGTACCCTAAAAATACCCCTGTACCCCAAAACCTATACCTATGCCTAAACCCTAAAACTACCCCTGTACCCCATAACCCAAAACTATATCTGAACCCTTAAAATACCTAAACATCCCAAAACATATACTTCAGTACCCCAAAACATATACCCCATACCCATACTTACCATATCCAAACATTAAAAAAACATGCTTTTACCATTCATGCATTTACAACGAATTTCGTTGTAAATGTATGCCTGGTAAAAGCATATCAAATTTAATGCCATGCGTTATAATGACATTGCAGAGTCATGGTACTTTCGTAATGAAAGTATGCGGAGTGATGGTATGCGGAAAGAAAGTTGCGGAATAATGGGTGTTTACCCTCTCCCGGTAAGTAAATTGGTGGCACGGTGGCCCTCATCTCCAGCAACATACTCATATTTTTTTCACCACCGATTTGAAAAATGCACAGGTCTCTCTCATTGATGGCCAGCACCGACATACACTTTTAGACACACCTCCCGCCACAAGTTCTAGAATTGCGAACTTTAGAGCTGGGGAGCTATGTTTGAATTTCGGCATCAGCTCAACATTCTGTGATTCCAGGCAAATCACTTTGTCTCCCCGTGCCTACCACAAATGAATCTGTTCTTCTGTAATGTAAGTTGTGCTCATGCCATGTTGTCGAGTTTGCGCTATATAATATTGCAAGGAAAAATAAAGTAGGGAAACTCGAGTTCACACACTACTGAACACGCACTCTTAAGTGCATCAGCAGTGCACTGTGAATCGGAGCGTTTCACAGGCCTGTTACAGGTAAGAAATGCTATCAAAACGAAATCCTACGAAACAATATACTACTGCCCGGTAGCAATTCATACCCGGACAACGTCGGGACGGGCTGCTCGGCACGGAGTACTACACGTAACGTATATCCAGTGCCCGGGTTTTGTCTGTGCCGAGGGAGCCGTCGGAAGTCGGAGCCGTTTGGTGCGAAAGCTCGGAGTCATTGTCGAAAAACGCAAGTGGAACCCGGAAGCAGGTTGGAGGAGTGTCCAAGAAGCCAGCGGTAAGGAGACGCATTGTCAATGTGCTGTCCCTGTGGCTGTTTCATATCCTACGTGCATAGCTATTGAGGAGCAACAATGGCGGAAGAGCGGGAACGGGAGGAGGCGTTCGACCAGCTGTTTCAAAATTTGACAGTGAAACAGGGTGGTAATATGAATAAAAATATTGCGGTGGCAAAAGATAGCGATGTTAAAAAATTACTGAAAGAGCTAGAGAAGCATATGAGAAGCGAGCTCACGAAGTGGTGGGCGATCCGCTCATTAGAAAAATATCGTGAAGTGAATCGGGTCCCCCGGGGCTTAAGAATTATGCTGGTGCCCAGTTTTGAAAATCCAAACCCTTTATTATTAAAGGACTGGGCAGAGAGTAACCTGGAGGCATCCATGAGACTGTTATGCCTCCTAGTTAAATATGCCAAAATCGACAGGGACAAAGACCTCATAGAAATAACAAGAATTAATGAGGAATTGTCAAAATTTTCACAGGATTTGGCTTTAATTGAGCAAACACGTAAAGAAATCAAAGATCGTCTAAGCAAACATGAGAGTACCATCAAACAAAGAAAAGTGTAAAAATTCGCCAGGGATGAACAAGATTACAAACTTGGGCAGATTTGCACGTTTGCCAGAAAGTACGATCATTTACGCAAAGAAAGATCATTAGACAACAAAATGCCCAGGCAAGCCCCAGCGCCACCACAAGCTCAACCCAGTACATCGGGAACAGTCGACTCCAATGCTTCCAGCTCGTTGGAAAGTCTGGTTCCAAGCAGTGAGGAATCGGATGGAGGAGCCCCAGGTTCAGGGGAAGGGGATTTGGGGCAACTAACCCTGAGAGAGGAACTCGAATTCGTGAGGATACAAAGGAAAAGCACTCTGCGCTCGAGAAACGTGAAAACAAGCGGCGCAGAAACGCAAGACGGAGGGAACGCCGGAAATTTGCCAAAAGGCAAAGGGCGGCCACAAAAGAAGAAAAATTGGGGGAACAAGCAGTAGCTATGGAAAAGACAATCATCAATTTGACCAATGTACAACTTGACCAGGCAGAGAAACAACTACTTGCTCTAGGATTATCATACTGCCCGGAGAGCAACTTTGACTATGGTAATACCCGAGTAGATGTATTTAAGTTCATCAGAAAACTTAAATTACGCAAATATTATGCCATCAAAGGAGGGCTAGTACATAATAAGAAATCTGTTCCCACAACTACTAACCTCGAAAGAAGTGGGTTACAGGCGAAGGATGTGCCCCTATTGAAAACCATCTATTCCAAGTACTCAAAATGCAGCCTGTGATGAAAATATTGACATTGGACAAAGTGAGCCTAGTGGCTTCAAACTTCCATCAACCTTCATCCCATCGATGCCCAAAGATGCCATAGATACTTATGCAGAACTGTTAACTAACGGTTTGAAAAAACTGCATACCCAAGTCAGTAAACAAAGGAATACCACCAATGCTAGCATGAGACCTTACAATGATTTAATAAAGAAGTTACAATCTAATGACACTATCATTGTAAATCAATCTGACAAAGGGGGTAATGTGGTTCTTTGGAGCAAATTGGAATATATGGAAGAAGCGTATCGCCACTTAAATGATAGAGTATGCTATGCGCAAATCGATCTAAGGATAGCAAAAAACATCCAGCAAGCTTATTACAAAGAATTAAACGGATGGAAAAGAGATGGACTTCTAACGAAAGAGGAGATGAAATATTTATACAAGCAGCACCCAGTAATACCGAACATTTATTTCATCCCAAAGGTCCACAAAGGGGCCAGACCAGTGCCGGGAAGACCCATAGTATCTGCCATCCACAGCTTGTTTGAGAATACCTCCAAGTATATAGACCATTACTTACAAGACTTTGTAACCACTCTGCCTGCATATATAAAGGACAGTACGGATTTCCTTAAAATCATGAATCAGAGTATGTGGTCACCAGATTATTTGTTAATCACCATGGACATTGCTAGTCTCTATACTAGTATTTCTCATCATGATGGCCTCAAAGCTTTAAAATTCTATTTGGATAAGAGACCAGTAGAGTTGCACAAACACAATAACATGCTTCTGACTATGGTAGAACGGTGCCTCAACAATAACATCTTTTTGTTTGATGACAAAGTCTTTAAACAGTTGAGGGGAGTGGCGATGGGGGCATGTTTTTCCCCAACCTACGCGGGGCTCCACGTGGGTTGGTGGTAGGAGCATGTCCTCAGGGCACAATACTCGAATGTTTGGCATAACAACATTATAAAGTATATGAGGTACATCGATGATATTTTCATTATTTGGAAGGGGAGTCAGGAGGAAGCTGAGTGTTTTGTTAAAGCCATAAATGTAAATGATTCCAACCTTATATTTAGTGCTGAAATCAGCAATACTGAAATTAGCTTCTTAGACGTGCAGGTCACAATAGTTAATAACACTCTGACTACAAGCCTATACAGAAAAAACACAGCAGGCAATACAATACTGCACGCACGTAGTTTCCACCCGGGTCATACCATCAGATCCATACCATATGGAGAATTCCTTAGAATTCACAGGACCTGTAGCTCAGTGGAACTTAGAGACTTCCATCAGGATGAGGCCATAAAAAGGTTGGAAGCGAGGGGTTACAAACTCAGTGCTCTAAAGACAGCCATGTCCAAAGCTAACAATTTGGACAGGATAAGTCTCCTGCAGGCCCCCTCCAGTTCTGTTCCCATCAATGATACTCAGAAAGAGAACAGCAATACCATACGTTTGATTACAGGGTTTAGTCGCCAGGCCAATCAAATTTCGAAATTTGTCAGAGGACAATGGTCTGTCATCCTGACTGACCCTACATTGAGAGATATTTTACCTAAAAAACCTGAAGTGACTTACAGACGGGCATACAGTATGAGAAATGCTTTAGTGTCCAGTTCACCGGAATTAACAAAGAACAACGATTGGTTGTCACCTCGCAAAGGTTTTTTCCGGTGTATATCATGCAGAGCGTGCAAATTTGGCACTAATACCAGATCATATATGACACCATTCGACTGCAAACCAACTTACATCAGAGGCCACTATACTTGCAAGACTGAGCTAGCAGTATATGTACTTACGTGCTCATGCAATTTAAGGTACGTGGGTAGCACCAAACTCCCGGTGCACCAACGTATCCTTCTGCACTTACGGGCCATAGTCAACTGCGATAAGAGCTACCCAGTAGCTCGGCATTTTGACCAATATCACAGTAGAAACCTATCCCATCTGAGTTACTTTGTGATAGATGCAGTCAGAACCTCCAAGAAAGGTGGGGACTACGAAAGGCAGTTGAGACAGTTGGAGTCCCTTTACATTGTTCGCCTCAACACAAAGATCCCGGGGGGTCTGAACATGGGGGAAGATCTGAGTACCTTTCTTTAATACAACATTTTTGTACATTATTATATGCCACTTGTGAATATGTCACTATCAGAACAGGCAGATATATGTCTCTACTAGGATTAAATATCATGTTCCCTTGCTTTATTAACCTGGGTTTCCAAGCTTTTTGCCCACGATATAACTGAGATGACGTTGGTCTGTGGCAGGGACCAATGTTAACTATAATCGTATGATTGAATATACCACCTTGAAACACATAGAGGCATTTCAAGACAATTAAATGAACAAGTTCATTATGCAATTGCATATTTTAACACTATATTGGTTATGGTTTTTTTTTTCCTTTAACCCCATTATGTCTTATACCTGTTGGTCAGGACATTCTAGCACTCCTTCACTTTAATATTATTTATCTCCTGGTGGTCTGAGATAAAGAAATAGCATTCGATTGCAGGTACACTCCTTTTAATGCAACATGTTATAAAACTTTGTTTAGATATGTGTTGATAACCACACGCCATTACTCTAGTTTCACCACGTGAACTTTTTTTGCTAATTCCAAAGTTATCATGGTTTTGCCTAACTTGTCATAGAGCAATTTTCAAGAATGATTTTAATCTAAGGACAAGATGGACGACTTTTGGAAATTCATGTTAATGAAAATTAATGTTTACAGCGTATTTGCACAATGATAAATTTTCTCTTTTGCGTATTTGAACAGCGATATTTTGCACATCATTGCAATAATGCATTTGCACTTTAAAACGGAATTTCCATGAATCAAGGTGTTGATCTTTTGTGAATATGCCTTTGATTAATATGTATTTGTACCATCTAATAACATATTTGCAGTAATGGCAACACCAAATACAACATTTGTACCTTTCAAAAATGGCCGCCATGAATATATGGTTTGAATTTACTTACTATTGACTGAAGTCCACTTTCTATGTCATTGATTGATGTTAGCGTTTTGGCGCCTTGTGGTAATTGACTGTTGCAGTATTTAAATATGTACTCAGCCACTAACCCGCTGACAGTGAGCAAGGGCGTTCACGCCCGAAACGCGTCTGTTCGGCGTTTTGTTGCACCTCTGCACTTTATTATGGAATAAAAGAAGAATATCCAAGTAAGACTGGCTGTGGATTCATTCATCTGTGTCTGCGTACTGGACTTTGTGCAAAGGCGTTGCACAAGTAACTGGTTGGAGTGTATATATATATATATACTCATCGTGAGTGGCCTGGAGACTCTGGCCCATGCTACGGCATTGTTGTTTCTTCCTTGCTTTGGAAATTCTCCAGGCTCGCCAGCAGTCCGCAAAGACATGGAGCGGTGCAGTTAGGTATTTTACCTTCAACTCAGACGGGATTCACTATCCTCCCGCCTTCGCCTATTTCCTGATCGGACTGTCGGCAGATGATGTTACGGGGACCGGAGGCAGCTCTGCAACTTGGGGGGTCCTGTCTACGCTGTGCAAGTGCCTCACCCCCGCTATTTTCCCGGATTCTACCCGGAACGTCCCTAAGCTTTACTCACCTGGGAGCCACTGCTGCAACCTGGGAAACTGAGTCCCGAGATCGTCTGGACCAGCTGAACTGAGATAATTTGAGCTTAGGGGCGGAGCTTACATTGCACCTACCAGAGTGCGGGTGGACTCATTTAAACTGCACATCGTTGGGATTTCCTTTGAACTTTTACTGGCGCTGACGAAGGCCACACCGGCCGAAATGCATTCGCCTTAGTTAATTAATAAACGGAGCTGTCTTCTTACCCCGGCTGTGGCTTCTGCTTCTTTCATTTGAGAGGAGGTTGGTGTTTCATTATTCAACGCGTGTTCCAGAAGCGCGTTTCAGAAGCCCCTTCATCGTGAGTGGCCTGGAGACTCTGGCCCATGCTACGGCATTGTTGTTTCTTCCTTGCTTTGGAAATTCTCCAGGCTCGCCAGCAGTCCGCAAAGACATGGAGCGGTGCAGTTAGGTATTTTACCTTCAACTCAGACGGGATTCACTATCCTCCCGCCTTCGCCTATTTCCTGATCGGACTGTCGGCAGATGATGTTACGGGGGGCCGGAGGCAGCTCTGCAACTTGGGGGGTCCTGTCTACGCTGTGCAAGTGCCTCACCCCCGCTATTTTCCCGGATTCTACCCGGAACGTCCCTAAGCTTTACTCACCTGGGAGCCACTGCTGCAACCTGGGAAACTGAGTCCCGAGATCGTCTGGACCAGCTGAACTGAGATAATTTGAGCTTAGGGGCGGAGCTTACATTGCACCTACCAGAGTGCGGGTGGACTCATTTAAACTGCACATCGTTGGGATTTCCTTTGAACTTTTACTGGCGCTGACGAAGGCCACACCGGCCGAAATGCATTCGCCTTAGTTATTTAATAAACGGAGCTGTCTTCTTACCCCGGCTGTGGCTTCTGCTTCTTTCATTTGAGAGGAGGTTGGTGTTTCATATATATATATATATATATATATATATATATATATATATATATATATATATATTCAAAATAGGATTTCTGCTCCAGTTTTTGTCAATGGAAATCATCCTGCACTCACGGGCATCGTTGGTTTCAGGCTTGTTTATTTTAGCAGCAGTTACATCAACGCGTTTCGGGAGTCAAGCTCCCTTGATCACGATGTTTTTCGTCGCCATTGAACCCTTCTTTATTACAGGGGTAGGGTAGTAAAAATTATAAAAGGACATACATAGGTCCGTTCAGTTGTCTACAAATCTGACGGCCATTTTAGCACATGTGAGTAAATGGGATATTGGTATTGCAAAAATATAAAGACACTTATTATTTCGCATAAAAGCAAGTATAAAAGTAAACAAATATTAAAATCCCAAAAGACATGTTTAATATGGTATTAAAACTTGATAAAAAGCATTTTTACAATTGTGTGCAAGTGCATACATTTTCAAGTCACAAACACAGAAACGGGGTTCCACAATTATTTCAGGCAAGTGCCTATTTAAACAAATGAAACCTTTTGAAAATGTTGGGATTATAACTTGCTATACCAACATACTCCACAATTATTTGCCATACAATCTAACATTTTAAACAACTGAACCTTGACTTGATTAGTTATGTGGCAATACTAATCTATTTTTAATCCGAAATGGAAATTTTACAATTGGTAACGCTATTTTTAATCGAACCGACCTTATTAGTCAATCATAAAGTGCAAGTGCTTATGTAAACAATAATACTCTTTTACTGTAAACATTATTCTATAGAATACACAAAATTAAATAGAAGGCAATAAAGTGCTAGTGCTAAAGTGCGTTTAATTTTCCAAAAGTGCTAATGCTTATATTTCAACAATAGTACCTCGTACTCAATGTGTAAACAGTCCACTCATATTGCACTTCAACAAGAAATTATCTAAAGTGCCCATGCATAAAATAGTTAAAAAAGCATTACTCATTTCATTTCATTTCTCACTAAGCCACTTCAATTTTCTACAACATACTACCATCCATGCAGTTAAAAAGAAGAGAAGCAAAAAGTAGCACTATTAAAATTGAAAGTCTTTATCAATTAAAAGCATTAACAAAAATTTTCAAAAATACAGTTTCGGTGTACTCGAGGCTGAAAAAACAGTTCATCATATTTACAAGTAATCAGTTTAAGCATGTGTAAAGGTCTTCGTCCACGTTCAAACCCGGTGGCTCCTTGCAATTAAACTCTAGAATAAAATAGGTCTCTAATCTTCTGAGTTCGCTTTTCCTATCTCCCCCTCTCCTCTTTTTTGGAACCTCTGCAATACATGAGTATTGCAGGCCTACGGGGTTACTTTGGTGATTTAATTCAAAGTGTCGAGCCACAGGGTAAGACCTATCCTGATTAACAATTGCTCTTCTGTGCTGAAGGATTCGCTGGTGCACTGGTAAAATAGTGCTACCGATATAGATCTTAGGACATGGGCACTGTAGTAAATACACTACGTATTCACTCTTACACGTAATGGTACTTCTAACTTTGACGGTCTTATTAAAAGATGTTTTAAAATCCGTGCGGTTCATTCCATGTTGGCACGCTTTACATTTAAAACATCTCTTAAAACCAGGTTTGGGTTTCAGCCAGTCAGTATTGCTTCTTTTCTTTTCTGTGAACTCACTTTGTACAATTAGATCTTTCAAGGATTTGGACTTTCTATAGGTTATTTCAGGATTCCTTTTTAACTTGGAGCATAACACTGGATCGTTTCTAATCAAATACCAGTGTTTTCTAAGGATAGCTCTTATTTCCTTATGCTTGAGGTTAAATGTTGTTATGAATCTTGAAGTGCCTTGGTCTTTCTGCATTTTATTCAGTTTCTGAGTTCTAGATGGTTCAAAAAGTTTATTCTGTCTGCTCAACCTTTTAGCCTTGTTAGAAGCACCTTTGAGGACCGTCTCCTTGTATGAACCTTTGGGTCATCTCAATCTCTATTGCGTTGTATTGCTCATCACTACTGCAAGTGCGTCTCGCTCTATAATATTCCTCAAACGGAATACTTCTTATTAAAGCCGTTGGATGGGCGCTCTCAGCATGTAGGATTGAGTTCCCAGCAGTGCTCTTACGGAACACAGTAGTTTCTAGTTTATTGTTTAGGGGAGTGATTTATATATATATCTTCATTTCTAATGTACTTATTAGAATAATTACAAAGTTATATACATACCACTGAATTCAGATTGTAGCTAATATTGTTGTTTTAGCTCTTTTTGCATAGTTTGGGCACTGTTAAGATTTGTAAAAACTAAGCATAATAATGGTGCACCACTCTCATACAAAGCATGTCTAAAATGGCAGCCTCTTCAACTTTCCACTCTCTGATCATGAGAAAGGCAGCAAATGAAATCATATCTTTCATTTTAGACTACTGCATCACCACTTTCCATCTCTTCAATACGAAGTTTCTATCGGCTCGTTTTTGGGATGTTTTCGCAATCATCGCAGAATGATCACGAAAAAAAGGGATTAAATGGGACAACTTTTTAAAAGTTTCGATATCTATGGCCGAGCAGGATCCACGCACTCTCTCGATCATGAGCTTTATGCTAATTGGCTGTCAACACTTCAAACCAGAAAGTGTTGGCAGCCATCTTGTGCCTCGGTAGAACCAAGGCACAAGAAATCAGTAAAACAAATGCGCAAAACATGAAAAGGGGGCAGGGTGGAAACACCCTGACCCCCTAGGCCTGCTTAGGGGGTCCCAAAAGGACCCCCTGAGCCTCCAAATTTATTTTTTATTTTTAAAAATCAGTAACTAGTCCACCAGGAACCGCCAGTATGTGCCAGGGAGCTGCGTTGCAGAGAGGTGTTCAGAGGCCACGCCCCTTTTTGCACCTCTCTACAACGCAGCTCTGTGGTGCTTACTGGAGGTACCTGGTGGGTTAGTTGGACCCCAGGGACACTCAGGATTCAAGGGGACTTAATATCCCAACTTAAAATGTGCCACGGGTCGCGTTTGCACAGTGTTGAAGGGAGGGGGCGGGGCCTGAGGTTATATGTGTGCAAACACGCCCTGTGGCACGTTTGAAGTTGGGGAATTAATTCTGCGTCAATCCTAAGTGTCCCTGGGGGCTAAGTAGCCCACCAGATACCTCCAGTAAGCACCACCGAGCTGTGTTGCAGAGAGGTGTAAAAAGGGGCGTGGCCTCTGAACACCTCTCTGCAACGCAGCTCCCTAGCGTATATTGGGGGTACATAGTGGGCTAGTTGGCCCCCAGGGACCCTCAGGCTTGTAGAGGAATTAATTCTTCAAATTAAAACGCACCACAGGGCGTGTTTGCACACATGTCACCTTAGGCCCGACCCCCTTCCTTCACCCCTGTGCAAATGCGCCCCCTGGCAAGTGGTAAGTTGAGGAATTAATTCCCCCTGAATACTGAGGGTCCCTGGGGGCCAACTAGCCTAGCAGTGTGTCCTAACTAAGGGCAACTCTTTCTTCTTATATAGGCGGCCGGCCCAGTCGCGGAACGACACCACCGCTTTATTAACGCGGCTCCGCTGCTGCCTGTAATGGGCAGTGGTATATGGAGCAGGAGGAAATTATGGCACTGGGGAAGGTGACTTGAGTATGGGCCCCACGTGAAGTGAAATTGCCACGGCAAGAAAAGAACAAGTCCACATGGGTGTAATGGATTGGACTTCCATTCTCATGATACCTCTTAATTTACTCACTTGAGGGTAGTTGATGAAATAAAAGAAGGCCCGATTGAAAGCCAGGATTGTTTGTGATTGTGCCACAGTTTATCTTTGAAAAAGGGCGTGTGCCTGAAATGCGTCAGTCCATGTAAAGACCTTCCCTGATCTTTACTTACCTCCTGGGGGTGCGTCCTAACTAGGGGCAACCTTTCTTCTTATATATAAACTAGCAGCCCGTCCCGACGTTGTCCGGGTATGAATTGCTGCCGGCCAGTAGTATATTGTTTCATAGGATTTCATTTTGATAGCATTTCTTATCTGTGACAGGCCTGTAAAACGCTCCGATTCACAGTGCACTGCTGAAGCACTTAAGAGTGCGCGTTCAGTAGTGCGTGAACTCGAGTTTCCCTACTTTATTTTCCTTGCAATATTATATAGCGCAAATTGGACAACAATTTACATTACAGAGGAACTCATTTATTTGTGGTAGGCACGGGGAGACAAAGCGATTTGCCTGGAATCACAGGCTGATGGTGAGCTGATGCCGAGATTCTAACATAGCTCCCCATCTCTAAAGTTCACAATTCTACAACTTGTGGTGGGAGGTGTGTCTAAAAGTTGGTCAAAGTGCGCTTTATAAATTGGTTATAAAAAAAAAAAAAAAAAAAAAAAAAAAGTGTATGTCGGTGCTGGGCATCAATGAGAGATAGACCTGTGCATTTTTCCAATTGGTGGTGAAAAAATATGAGTATGTTGCTGGAGATGTGGGCCGTCGTGCCACCAATGTACTTACGGGGGAGGGTAAACCCCCATTATTCCGCAAATTTCTTTCTGCATACCATCACTCTGCATACTTTCATTACGAAAGTACCATGACTCCGCAATGCCATTATAACACATGGCATTACATTTTATATGCTTTTACCACGCATACATTTACAACGAAATTCGTTGTAAATGCATGAATAGTAAAAGCATGTTTTTGAAAAATGTTTGGATAAGGCAAGTATGGGTATAGGGGTATATGTTTTGGGGTACTGAGGTATATGTTTTGGGGTGTTTGGGTATTTTAATGGTTCAGATATAGTTTTGGGTTATGGGGTACAGGGTTATTTTTAGGGTTCAGGGGTAGGTTTCGGTTTTGGGGTACAGGGGTATTTTAAGGGTTCAGGGCTAGGTTTGGGTTTTGGGGTACAGTGGTATTTTTAGGGTTCAGGGCTAGGTTTGGGTTTTGGGATACAAGGGTATTTTAGGGTTCTGGGCTAGGTTTGGGTTTTGGGGTACAGGGGTATTTTTAGGGTTCAGGGGCATGTTTGGGTTTTGGGGCACAGGGGTATTTTAAGGGTTATGGGCTAGGTTTTAGTTTTGGGGTACAGGGGTATTTTAGGGTTCAGGGGTAGGTTTGGGTTTTGGGGTACAGGGGTATTTTTAAGGTTCAGGGGTATGTTTGGGTTTTGAGGTACAGGGGTATTATAGGGTTCAGGGCTAGGTTTTGGTTTTGGGGTACAGGGGTATTTTTAGGGTTTAGGGATAGGTTTGGGTTTTGGGGTGCAGGGTATATTTATAGGGTTAAGATGGGTTAGTGTTTATGGGTGTTGGGGTATTTTATAGAGTAAGGGTGGGTTATGATTATGGGGTGCAGGGGTATTTAAAGTAGGGGTGGGCGGAATTGGCTTGAACTTGGTACAATAAATCCGCAATATTTCGTTCCGTCAGATTTCCAATTATTAAAACAGAAACCTGTATTTCTACATGCTAAAATGCATATAGTCATTTCACAAAAGTGAAATTAGCTTCCAGCAAGCAGTGAGAGAGGTGATGATTTTGAGATCAAGCCCCTGCAAACCATTATGATATGAGATTAGCAGTGGGAAGTGAATATTATAGTATCCAAATAATTCTACAAAGAGCTGCAGTTCACCTCGTTATCCCCAGTTGTCCCCAAGAGGCAAATGCAATAGCATTTAAAATATTATACATCAAGCTGCAGTTCACCTCATGGTCCCTAGATGTCCCTGATGAGGCAAATGCAATAGCATTTAAAATATTACACATCAAGCTGCAGTTCACCTCGCCGTCCCTAGATGTCCCTGATGATGCAAATGCAATAGCATTTAAAATATTATTTATCAAGCTGCAGTTCACCTCGCCGTCCCTAGATGTTCCTGATGAGGCAAATGCAATAGCATTTAAAATATTATACATCAAGCTGCAGTTCACCTCGTCGTCCCAAGATGTCCCTGATGAGTAAAATTCAAAAACATTGAAAACCTTTCATGAATGCTAAAAATTATGCTAAGCTTATCCCATAATGCTTTGCAGGGCCTTTTAGTTGTATTTTTGCCCATAACTGTGCTTGGGGTGGTTCTTGGAGAATGGGACCTCCACCGAATTACTATTTAAAGGGAGCAGGAATGTATAGAACCTGGGAAGAAAAAACAACACTTGTGACGGAATGCCCCCAGTGATTGTCACGCCCCCAGCACACACCCACAGCACAATGCAGACATGCCCACAAGGGACTACTTTGCTGGCACGGTTCTTTTACATTTCAAATGTATATGGTGGGCGTCTGCATCGCCTATGTCCTTCTGCTGCAACTGCCCTTTCCAAAGCTGTATTGGGTGTTGTGATTGGTGCTGTGGTTCCTGAGTTTACCTGGCCAAAAGGTGCAAGTTCTCTCTTTATAATAGTAGTATAGATGTGTGTGTTTTTTTAAGTGAAAATATATGTATAAACATTTGATCCGCGCTAATAACACGGCGGTGTCTATATATTCCGACACCCAGGACTTGCACTTACCCCGATTGGACCGGAGCGGACGAGTCGGAAACCTTTCCTAACGAACCGGCTTTTGCCAGGTCCTGCTCCGTCCGCTGACTTCGCCAACGCTGAAGTAAGTTTGCCGCTGGTGATCTATTAGCGGGTGCTGGCTGTGGAGACGCGCTTCGGAAGTTGCGCGTTACCGCGTCCGGTGCCTGCCGACCTTTGACCCATGCAGCGAACGACGCCGTGAGGCAGAGAAAGAGATCGGATTATCGGCAGAGGTACCGCGCTACTGATTTAGGGAAGAGCGTGGCAGGGTTAACATTTCCGTGTCCCCAAAAAGACTTTGTGCAACTAAGGAACCACCAAAAGTGGGGTGGTAACATGACCAGAGGCAAACAGACGGCGGCGGCTGCCGCGACTGCGACTGCCAAAACCACCACGGCTGCCGATACCACAACCAAGAACCGCCGTTCAGGCAGAGCAGATGAGGCGAGGTCGCTGTTCTGTGAGACAGAAGTCCCTACAGAGAGGGAGAATAAGGCGGGGGCAACGACTACACCACCTGATAAAACCTTAAAACAAATGCAGTTCCACTATGAAAAACTTTTGAAAAAAGAAATTAACTGCTGGTGGGAGGTAACTTCTCTGGAAAATTACATAGAAGTGGGCCGGGTCCCGAGAGGACTACAAATTATGATCACACCAACTTACCAGAACCCCCATCCCAAGCTGATAGTTGAATGGTCCGAGCTCATGGCATGGACATGCAAGAACATGCTTGGCCTACTGTCCAAATATGCAGCCATAGAACTGGAACAGGTCATCAAGGACATTGGCAAACTGAAGGAGGAACTTGACAAACATGATGCAAAAGATGAGATAACTAAAACAATTGAACAAATGGAGAAAAGGCTTGATAAATATGAGGATGAAATCAAGCAGAAGAAGAAAAGCAAATTCCTGAGGGACAAGCAGGACTATGCCAGTGGGCGGATCTTAACGTTTGGCAAGAAGTACGACGGTGCCATAAGACAATTTAAACAGCTTGGAGCAAGTGCACAACAACGCAACATCACTATATCAGAATCAGGCTCAGAAACCTACTCGGATATGGAAGAACTGATGGATGCTAGCGGGAGAAATTTACTTTCTTTCCAACCACTGGAGGAGTATGATTTTCTACAATCAGCAATGACACTGCGGGCGAGACCACCGGAGCAGTCATACGGACTAGGAAGAGGCGCAAACACAAGAGGAAATCAACGAGGCGGGGAGGAAAGAAACACAAGAGGAGCAATGTCGCATGGGAAGACAACACGACAGACCAAGCAGCAATGATGGGTGAGCCCAATCTGAGTATCATAAACATTTCTTCTCATGTCTTGACTTTGGCTGAGAGATCGGTATTGGAATTGGGCTTGACATTTTGCCCAATGGCCAATTTCGATTACAGCCGGACTAGAATCAATGTTTTTCTTTTTGTGCGCAAACTGAAATTAATGAAAATTTTATGCTAAAGAAAAAACGGGCTCTAGAACAGAGGATTAACGAACCAGATTGGAGCACACAGGTGTCAAATGTTCTTAGTATACAGGATGTTGAGAGTCTGGCATGCGCTATGGAATTGTGTGGTGAAGATGTGAATGGTTTGAGTGATTCTGAAATACTTGGCAGAATGGGATTGACACTGGGAGGGCATAATGCAACCAACCACAGACCCAAATCAACCTTCAACCCCATCACACCACACGACCACTTAGAGACATTCCATGACATTGTAGTTAGAGCTCTATTATTTCTCTGGGAGAACAGTAATAATAAACACGCACACAACCTGACGCCAGACCAGAGAAGAGCCCTTGGTACACTCAATGCTGACCCCTGTTGTGTAATAAAGCCATCTGACAAGGGAGGTTATGTTGTCCTGTCGGAAGTAAATCTGTACAAACAGGAGGCCAATAGACAACTGGGGCTATCTGGCAATTATAGGAAATCTAACAAAAAGGAATATGTCTCCAGTATCACCACCTACCATGAGAAACGACAGGGTTGGAGAGAAAGAAACTTGCTAGCGGAATCAGAGTTCAGATGTCTATGTGTCAAACAGCCAGTCTCCCCCTGTTTCAACATGTTGCCGAAGGTGCACAAGGACGATACGAACCCACCTGGCAGGCCCATTGTTTCTGCCAATGGCAGTCTTCTCGAGAATACCTCTATTTTTCTAGACACATTTCTTTTTCCCTATGTCCTCAACCTCCCATCATACTGTAGGGACAGTACGCTTTTCATTACTAAGATAGACGGGATCAGATGGGAGGACAATTTCTGGCTAGTCACAATAGACGTGGTCTCCCTATATACGTGTATCAGACACTCTGACGGCTTGAAGGCATGCAAACATTTCCTGAGGGACAGATCTGTCTTCTTTCTCCAACAAACTGAAATGTTGCTTGAGATGTTAGAATTTTGTTTACTTAACAATTTTTTTCTGTTTGAGGACAATTTGTTCAAACAAGAGGTGGGCACAGCGATGGGAAGCTGCTTTGCTCCACGTTTTGTCTGTATGCTGATGGGATGGTGGGACGAACAAGTATTATGGTCTGGTGAAAATGCCAACCACACACGCCACATTGCCTTTTACACCTGTTATGGTTCCAAGTTACAATTGAACAAATTCCTTGCCTCTCTTAATAGGAATGATGTCAATCTAAAGTTCACTAGCAAGACAGATCAAACAGACATGGACTTCCTAGATATAACAGTCAAAATTGAGGAGGTAGTCATACAAACCAGCCTATACAGGAAACCCACCTCAGGCAACAGCATCCTGCATGCAAGAAGTCACCACCCCACTAGTCTTAAGGATAGCATTCCGTATGGGGAGTTCCTGAGGGCAAAGCGCAATTGTAGCTCAGAGACAGCATTTGAGAAGGAACAGGCCGCTATGACCAAAAGATTCAAGGCTAGGGGCTATTCCGACCAGGTACTGCTGGTGGCAAAAGAAAAAGCTAAAGCGCAGGAATAGAGACAGAGAGTGTGATCCCGCTCCTCGGGACACCCGACCCCGAGCCGACCCCTCACCTCTGTTGCCACCTCACCCCGCATCATGCCCGCGTAGACGCAAAGGGTCCCCAACAACAGCGTCCATGACGACCGAAATCCCGCCCCTCTCTCCCCTGCAGGATCCAATCCAGTGGAAGGAGGAACCGGAAGGACAATCCTACGACCCCGGAAGTCCCGCCTCCCTACAGCCAGCCGGAGATAGAAAAGACGGAAGGAGAGAGACTGACGGCGTCGAAGGATCGTGGCAGGAGCTTTCGGCTGGAGCGGTGACGGACGGAGAAGACGGGAACGGCGACAGCGAGGAGTGGACCGAAGAGTGGTGGAGTCCCACGGAGGTGGCTGAAGAGCGGCCGTAACTCGGACGAGAGTTACGGCGGAGCGCGTGAGTACCAGCTCCATTTAAGAGCACATTAGGTGCACTGTGTATATAGTAGGAATCCCCTCTCGCTGTAAATTGTTCCCCGCTATCCTAGGCACGTCACCATTAGGCACTAGGCAGTTTGTATATAGATATCCACCTAGCACTGTATAAAGAGCACCCCTCTCCCCACCACCCTGTGCACTTCTTTTACTCTCCCATCCTCGACTCTTGCCCGTACCTCCCTCACTCCCCTTTCGTTTCCCCACACGACCCGGGTATCGGTGACGGGATCGGACCACGAGTCCAGTTTACTAACGGCTCCCATTTCTTCTCTTATTGCCCTCCGAGGTACTCTCCAACCACCCAGAGACGGCTACACGAAAGACCAGGACGCCCATCTACCCCTCGGGAACCTTCGGAAAAAGAGAGAAGAAGACACGCCGCCGGCCCCAACATTGGACCCGACCCCTTCCTTGGTCACCGCAGCCCACTGTGTACAGACTTAATAAAACACTATCGCTCACTATATCCGGCCTCCTCGCCTGATTTTCCAGTCCGCTGTCCACCCACGATCACATCTGGTGTCAGAAGTGGGATTAACTGGAGGTATGGAGGCCGTGATGAAAAGGATGGCGGAGTCCCAGGAGCAGCTGGGCAAACTCATGGAGCAGTTCCTAAAAACAGCGGAGGATGACCGTGGACAACTCCATGATGTCTTAAAGGGACAGGGTACCACCCATGTAGAAGCCATGGGGAAATTGACCGACGTCTTAGGACAACCGAGACCAATGTCCTCCCTCCCGTCGGTGGTTCTTCAGAAATATGTGCCGGGAGAAGACCCTGACTTCTTTTTTACCAACTTTGAAAGGTTAGCACAGGCGGCCACCTGGCCTGCCGATCGATGGGCTCATTATCTCGGACCTTTGCTAACAGGGGATCTACAGGCCGCCTACCAACAAGCGAACATTCAGGGCAACACGCCATATGCAGATGTTAAGAAGTGCATCCTTGAACGGCTGGGTATTGACGAGGAAACGTACCGAGTACGACTACGACAGGTAAAGGAAGGTCCCCAAGAGACTCCTCGAGCCCTCTCCTTTCGTATAAAAGACTTAGCCAATCGCTGGCTAAAACCCGATACCTCCACTAAAGAGAACATTCTCGAAAAGATATACTTGGAACAATTTCTATCATCCCTGCTCCCGAACACCCAAAGATGGGTACGCCAGCATGCCCATCTGACCTTGGACACGGCAATTGAAATTGCAAGCGCCTACAGCCGGGCCCAGGAAGTTCAGAGGGGAAGAGAAGATCACTCCCACCGATCACACCCTCCTACCGGTCCTCGACCTCCTCGTCTCTCTGTTCCCAGAAGGCCTGACCCACCACTTGTGTTCCCCGTTCCAATGGCACCCCGTCCTGTCAATCCTGGACCACAATGCTACAGCTGTGGAGGATTTGGCCACATCGCCAGAGTTTGTCCGCACAAAGAAGAGCCGATGGAAGTTGGTCTGGCACGTAACTATGTGTGTTCCGTACCAGGGACCAACCCTCCTCCGTTCCGATGTCCAGTGAATTTTGATGGACAAACCCTCATGGCCCTAACCGACACCGGGTGTCGACAGAGCGTCCTAAGGCCCCAGGCCTTATCACACCCTGTTCAACCTACTTCCAACACTGTAGCCATTCAGTGTGTTCACGGGGATACCAAGACGTATCCGACCACCCAGGTAAAGGTCCGACATGACAAGGATCCCGGTACCACTCTCACTGTGGGATTGATCCCCACCCTACCGGAACAGGTGATTCTGGGGAGCGATTATCCAGGATTACCTGCACTGTTGCGAGACACCACCGAATCCTTGACCCATTGGTGGGAAGAAGCACCCTTTCCGAATGGACTGTCCTCCCCTGTACAGACACGCAAACCGATTAAAACCAAAGCACAGAAAAGAAAGGAAAGAAGAGAATATACAGGCGCCTATCCAGTGATCCCGGATGACCATCCTTGGCACACGGACCGGGAATTCAGGGCAGCCCAACAGGAAGACCCTCTATTACAGGAAGCCTGGGGAAGGGCTGTGGAACAAGAGGATCCCCTTATCGTAGGTCCCTACTTTTTCAAGAAAAACGGGCTGTTATATCGCAAGGGTGGGAACCAACAGAACCCCCAACTCCTGGTCCCCGGCCCCTTTCAGGAGAAGGTACTCTTCCTGGCCCATAGTCACCTTCTGGGAGGCCACTTCGGAGAGGAAAAGACTAGTCAGACAATCTTGGATAAATTCTACTGGCCTGGGATTTTCCAACACATCAAAAGGTTTTGTAAAGAATGTCCAGTATGCCAGAGACATAGCAGATACAAACCCCCTAGGGCACCACTACAACCCCTTCCCGTGATTGATGTCCCCTTCAGTAGAGTAGGGATGGACATAATTGGACCCCTGTTACCCTCCCGCAGCGGATGTCGCTATGCCCTGGTCATTGTGGACTATGCAACCCGATTCCCTGAAGCTCTCCCCTTGCGACAGCCCACCACCCAGAACATTGCAAAGGCCCTCATTTCAGTCTTTACTCGGGTAGGGTTTCCCAGAGAAATCCTAACCGATCAGGGTACCCCTTTTGTCTCTGCCTTGATGAAACAGGTCTGCTCCCACCTAGGAATCAAACAAATCCGTACTTCTGCATACCACCCCCAGACCGACGGACTCGTCGAGAGGTACAATGCCACCCTGAAACAGACCCTTAAGAAACTGCTGGGGTTGGAAGCCAAACAGTGGGAGGATATGCTACCCCTGGCCCTGTTTGCCATCCGTTGCGCTACCCAGAGTAGCACCGGATACTCGCCCTACGAGTTGTTATATGGGCGACCCCCTCGGACCCTGCTAGATATGGCTCAAGAAGCATGGGAAGCCGAACCAGACCGTACTCGGCCTCTGCCAGAGTATATGGAGAATCTAAAAACCCACCTATCAGTCATCAGAGACATAGTACGCCAGAACCTTGAAAACGCCCAGAACAAACAAAAGGGACAATATGACAAAGGCACCAAACCCAGAACTTTCGTAGCAGGCGATCTAGTATTATTAATGCTACCCTCTTCTGATCAAAAACTCCTGGGACAGTGGCAGGGCCCTTACCCCATCCTGCGTCAGGTGACCCCGGTCACCTACGAGATAGACATTGATCATGTTCGTGGGGTGACACAAATATATCATGTCAATCTTCTAAAAAAATGGGAAGGCCCACGTCCGGTTTTATCAGGAGCACACTACCCAGACCCCCTTTCCTTCAACCCCTGTATTGACCGAGATATCACGTCACAACAGAGACAGGAACTAGAGACAGTCCTTTTTCCGTTGCGACATGTGTTTTCCTCTTCCCCGGGACACACGACCATCACCGAACACAGTATACAAACAATACCCGGGAAGGTAATCAGACAAAGGCCGTATAGAATCCCTGAGGCCCGCAGAGAGGTGATACGAAAAGAGACCGAACAGATGGTAAAGATGGGAATCATCGAACCATCCACCAGCGAGTGGAATTCCCCGATAGTTCTGGTACCCAAACCGGACGGATCTGTCCGTTTCTGTATAGACTTCAGGGAGGTCAACAAAATATCCACTTTCGATACCTACCCATTGCCCCGTGTCGACGAAATGGTCGAACGTATAGGGAAGGCACAATATATCTCCACGCTAGACCTCTGTAAGGGGTATTGGCAGATCCCCCTTAGAGAAGAGGACAGAAAAAAGACGGCCTTCTCCACCCCTGATGGCCTGTATCAATTTCTAGTCCTCCCTTTCGGTCTTCATGGCGCCCCAGCCACGTTCCAACGGGCCATGAATACCATCCTAAGGCCTCATTCCCTATACGCAGGCGCGTATCTTGATGATATTGTCATTTATAGTGACCACTGGTCCCAACATCTAGAGCACCTTCAACAGGTCATCACCTCCATGGGAAAGTACGGTTTCACCATAAACCCTGCGAAAACCACTCTAGCTGCACAGACCGTTAAATATCTGGGCTTTCTCCTGGGTGAAGGGTTAATAAGACCACAGGAGAGTAAAATTGATGCCATTCAATCCCTCCCTTTTCCTCAGACCAAAAGAGACCTCCGTGCTTTCCTGGGGCTATTGGGGTACTACCGACGCTTCGTCCCCAACTTTTCCCAAAGAGCAGCGCCCCTCACGGACCTTTTAAAGAAATCAGTAAAAACAGATGCCCTTCTTAAAACGCCCACAGCGGTCTTGCTACATGCGTTTTCCGATCTGAAAAACGCTCTGACCTCCCATCCTGTGTTAGTAAGCCCTGACTACACCCTGCCCTTCATACTACAAACGGACGCCTCCGAACAAGGACTCGGGGCGGTCCTTTCACAGAAAAACCCTCAGGGAGACGAGAAACCCATTCTCTTCCTGAGTAGGAAACTGTTCCCACGAGAAAAAAACTATGCCGTGGTAGAGAAGGAAGCACTCGCCATCAAGTGGGCCGTGGAAAGCCTTCGCTATTACTTAGAAGGGAGACAGTTCACCATCTACACCGATCATGCTCCCCTCGAATGGATGGCTCGGAATAAAGGGCACAATGATCGAGTCCTTCGCTGGTTCTTGTCCCTCCAACCTTACCACTTCACAACAATACATAGGAAGGGCTTAGAACAAGGTAACGCTGATTATCTGTCTCGATACCCTGTTTCCTCACCGGGTACAAGAAAGACAGCTAGGGGAAGGGAATGTGATCCCGCTCCTCGGGACACCCGACCCCGAGCCGACCCCTCACCTCTGTTGCCACCTCACCCCGCATCATGCCCGCGTAGACGCAAAGGGTCCCCAACAACAGCGTCCATGACGACCGAAATCCCGCCCCTCTCTCCCCTGCAGGATCCAATCCAGTGGAAGGAGGAACCGGAAGGACAATCCTACGACCCCGGAAGTCCCGCCTCCCTACAGCCAGCCGGAGATAGAAAAGACGGAAGGAGAGAGACTGACGGCGTCGAAGGATCGTGGCAGGAGCTTTCGGCTGGAGCGGTGACGGACGGAGAAGACGGGAACGGCGACAGCGAGGAGTGGACCGAAGAGTGGTGGAGTCCCACGGAGGTGGCTGAAGAGCGGCCGTAACTTGGACGAGAGTTACGGCGGAGCGCGTGAGTACCAGCTCCATTTAAGAGCACATTAGGTGCACTGTGTATATAGTAGGAATCCCCTCTCGCTGTAAATTGTTCCCCGCTATCCTAGGCACGTCATCATTAGGCACTAGGCAGTTTGTATATAGATATCCACCTAGCACTGTATAAAGAGCACCCCTCTCCCCACCACCCTGTGCACTTCTTTTACTCTCCCATCCTCGACTCTTGCCCGTACCTCCCTCACTCCCCTTTCGTTTCCCCACACGACCCGGGTATCGGTGACGGGATCGGACCACGAGTCCAGTTTACTAACGGCTCCCATTTCTTCTCTTATTGCCCTCCGAGGTACTCTCCGACCACCCAGAGACGGCTACACGAAAGACCAGGACGCCCATCTACCCCTCGGGAACCTTCGGAAAAAGAGAGAAGAAGACACGCCGCCGGCCCCAACATTGGACCCGACCCCTTCCTTGGTCACCGCAGCCCACTGTGTACAGACTTAATAAAACACTATCGCTCACTATATCCGGCCTCCTCGCCTGATTTTCCAGTCCGCTGTCCACCCACGATCACATCTGGTGTCAGAAGTGGGATTAACTGGAGGTATGGAGGCCGTGATGAAAAGGATGGCGGAGTCCCAGGAGCAGCTGGGCAAACTCATGGAGCAGTTCCTAAAAACAGCGGAGGATGACCGTGGACAACTCCATGATGTCTTAAAGGGACAGGGTACCACCCATGTAGAAGCCATGGGGAAATTGACCGACGTCTTAGGACAACCGAGACCAATGTCCTCCCTCCCGTCGGTGGTTCTTCAGAAATATGTGCCGGGAGAAGACCCTGACTTCTTTTTTACCAACTTTGAAAGGTTAGCACAGGCGGCCACCTGGCCTGCCGATCGATGGGCTCATTATCTCGGACCTTTGCTAACAGGGGATCTACAGGTCGCCTACCAACAAGCGAACATTCAGGGCAACACGCCATATGCAGATGTTAAGAAGTGCATCCTTGAACGGCTGGGTATTGACGAGGAAACGTACCGAGTACGACTACGACAGGTAAAGGAAGGTCCCCAAGAGACTCCTCGAGCCCTCTCCTTTCGTATAAAAGACTTAGCCAATCGCTGGCTAAAACCCGATACCTCCACTAAAGAGAACATTCTCGAAAAGATATACTTGGAACAATTTCTATCATCCCTGCTCCCGAACACCCAAAGATGGGTACGCCAGCATGCCCATCTGACCTTGGACACGGCAATTGAAATTGCAAGCGCCTACAGCCGGGCCCAGGAAGTTCAGAGGGGAAGAGAAGATCACTCCCACCGATCACACCCTCCTACCGGTCCTCGACCTCCTCGTCTCTCTGTTCCCAGAAGGCCTGACCCACCACTTGTGTTCCCCGTTCCAATGGCACCCCGTCCTGTCAATCCTGGACCACAATGCTACAGCTGTGGAGGATTTGGCCACATCGCCAGAGTTTGTCCGCACAAAGAAGAGCCGATGGAAGTTGGTCTGGCACGTAACTATGTGTGTTCCGTACCAGGGACCAACCCTCCTCCGTTCCGATGTCCAGTGAATTTTGATGGACAAACCCTCATGGCCCTAACCGACACCGGGTGTCGACAGAGCGTCCTAAGGCCCCAGGCCTTATCACACCCTGTTCAACCTACTTCCAACACGGTAGCCATTCAGTGTGTTCACGGGGATACCAAGACGTATCCGACCACCCAGGTAAAGGTCCGACATGACAAGGATCCCGGTACCACTCTCACTGTGGGATTGATCCCCACCCTACCGGAACAGGTGATTCTGGGGAGCGATTATCCAGGATTACCTGCACTGTTGCGAGACACCACCGAATCCTTGACCCATTGGTGGGAAGAAGCACCCTTTCCGAATGGACTGTCCTCCCCTGTACAGACACGCAAACCGATTAAAACCAAAGCACAGAAAAGAAAGGAAAGAAGAGAATATACAGGCGCCTATCCAGTGATCCCGGATGACCATCCTTGGCACACGGACCGGGAATTCAGGGCAGCCCAACAGGAAGACCCTCTATTACAGGAAGACTGGGGAAGGGCTGTGGAACAAGAGGATCCCCTTATCGTAGGTCCCTACTTTTTCAAGAAAAACGGGCTGTTATATCGCAAGGGTGGGAACCAACAGAACCCCCAACTCCTGGTCCCCGGCCCCTTTCAGGAGAAGGTACTCTTCCTGGCCCATAGTCACCTTCTGGGAGGCCACTTCGGAGAGGAAAAGACTAGTCAGACAATCTTGGATAAATTCTACTGGCCTGGGATTTTCCAACACATCAAAAGGTTTTGTAAAGAATGTCCAGTATGCCAGAGACATAGCAGATACAAACCCCCTAGGGCACCACTACAACCCCTTCCCGTGATTGATGTCCCCTTCAGTAGAGTAGGGATGGACATAATTGGACCCCTGTTACCCTCCCGCAGCGGATGTCGCTATGCCCTGGTCATTGTGGACTATGCAACCCGATTCCCTGAAGCTCTCCCCTTGCGACAGCCCACCACCCAGAACATTGCAAAGGCCCTCATTTCAGTCTTTACTCGGGTAGGGTTTCCCAGAGAAATCCTAACCGATCAGGGTACCCCTTTTGTCTCTGCCTTGATGAAACAGGTCTGCTCCCACCTAGGAATCAAACAAATCCGTACTTCTGCATACCACCCCCAGACCGACGGACTCGTCGAGAGGTACAATGCCACCCTGAAACAGACCCTTAAGAAACTGCTGGGGTTGGAAGCCAAACGGTGGGAGGATATGCTACCCCTGGCCCTGTTTGCCATCCGTTGCGCTACCCAGAGTAGCACCGGATACTCGCCCTACGAGTTGTTATATCGGCGACCCCCTCGGACCCTGCTAGATATGGCTCAAGAAGCATGGGAAGCCGAACCAGACCGTACTCGGCCTCTGCCAGAGTATATGGAGAATCTAAAAACCCACCTATCAGTCATCAGAGACATAGTACGCCAGAACCTTGAAAACGCCCAGAACAAACAAAAGGGACAATATGACAAAGGCACCAAACCCAGAACTTTCGTAGCAGGCGATCTAGTATTATTAATGCTACCCTCTTCTGATCAAAAACTCCTGGGACAGTGGCAGGGCCCTTACCCCATCCTGCGTCAGGTGACCCCGGTCACCTACGAGATAGACATTGATCATGTTCGTGGGGTGACACAAATATATCATGTCAATCTTCTAAAAAAATGGGAAGGCCCACGTCCGGTTTTATCAGGAGCACACTACCCAGACCCCCTTTCCTTCAACCCCTGTATTGACCGAGATATCACGTCACAACAGAGACAGGAACTAGAGACAGTCCTTTTTCCGTTGCGACATGTGTTTTCCTCTTCCCCGGGACACACGACCATCACCGAACACAGTATACAAACAATACCCGGGAAGGTAATCAGACAAAGGCCGTATAGAATCCCTGAGGCCCGCAGAGAGGTGATACGAAAAGAGACCGAACAGATGGTAAAGATGGGAATCATCGAACCATCCACCAGCGAGTGGAATTCCCCGATAGTTCTGGTACCCAAACCGGACGGATCTGTCCGTTTCTGTATAGACTTCAGGGAGGTCAACAAAATATCCACTTTCGATACCTACCCATTGCCCCGTGTCGACGAAATGGTCGAACGTATAGGGAAGGCACAATATATCTCCACGCTAGACCTCTGTAAGGGGTATTGGCAGATCCCCCTTAGAGAAGAGGACAGAAAAAAGACGGCCTTCTCCACCCCTGATGGCCTGTATCAATTTCTAGTCCTCCCTTTCGGTCTTCATGGCGCCCCAGCCACGTTCCAACGGGCCATGAATACCATCCTAAGGCCTCATTCCCTATACGCAGGCGCGTATCTTGATGATATTGTCATTTATAGTGACCACTGGTCCCAACATCTAGAGCACCTTCAACAGGTCATCACCTCCCTGGGAAAGTACGGTTTCACCATAAACCCTGCTAAAACCACTCTAGCTGCACAGACCGTTAAATATCTGGGCTTTCTCCTGGGTGAAGGGTTAATAAGACCACAGGAGAGTAAAATTGATGCCATTCAATCCCTCCCTTTTCCTCAGACCAAAAGAGACCTCCGTGCTTTCCTGGGGCTATTGGGGTACTACCGACGCTTCGTCCCCAACTTTTCCCAAAGAGCAGCGCCCCTCACGGACCTTTTAAAGAAATCAGTAAAAACAGATGCCCTTCTTAAAACGCCCACAGCGGTCTTGCTACATGCGTTTTCCGATCTGAAAAACGCTCTGACCTCCCATCCTGTGTTAGTAAGCCCTGACTACACCCTGCCCTTCATACTACAAACGGACGCCTCCGAACAAGGACTCGGGGCGGTCCTTTCACAGAAAAACCCTCAGGGAGACGAGAAACCCATTCTCTTCCTGAGTAGGAAACTGTTCCCACAAGAAAAAAACTATGCCGTGGTAGAGAAGGAAGCACTCGCCATCAAGTGGGCCGTGGAAAGCCTTCGCTATTACTTAGAAGGGAGACAGTTCACCATCTACACCGATCATGCTCCCCTCGAATGGATGGCTCGGAATAAAGGGCACAATGATCGAGTCCTTCGCTGGTTCTTGTCCCTCCAACCTTACCACTTCACAACAATACATAGGAAGGGCTTAGAACAAGGTAACGCTGATTATCTGTCTCGATACCCTGTTTCCTCACCGGGTACAAGAAAGACAGCTAGGGGAAGGGAATGTGATCCCGCTCCTCGGGACACCCGACCCCGAGCCGACCCCTCACCTCTGTTGCCACCTCACCCCGCATCATGCCCGCGTAGACGCAAAGGGTCCCCAACAACAGCGTCCATGACGACCGAAATCCCGCCCCTCTCTCCCCTGCAGGATCCAATCCAGTGGAAGGAGGAACCGGAAGGACAATCCTACGACCCCGGAAGTCCCGCCTCCCTACAGCCAGCCGGAGATAGAAAAGACGGAAGGAGAGAGACTGACGGCGTCGAAGGATCGTGGCAGGAGCTTTCGGCTGGAGCGGTGACGGACAGAGAAGACGGGAACGGCGACAGCGAGGAGTGGACCGAAGAGTGGTGGAGTCCCACGGAGGTGGCTGAAGAGCGGCCGTAACTCGGACGAGAGTTACGGCGGAGCGCGTGAGTACCAGCTCCATTTAAGAGCACATTAGGTGCACTGTGTATATAGTAGGAATCCCCTCTCGCTGTAAATTGTTCCCCGCTATCCTAGGCACGTCACCATTAGGCACTAGGCAGTTTGTATATAGATATCCACCTAGCACTGTATAAAGAGCACCCCTCTCCCCACCACCCTGTGCACTTCTTTTACTCTCCCATCCTCGACTCTTGCCCGTACCTCCCTCACTCCCCTTTCGTTTCCCCACACGACCCGGGTATCGGTGACGGGATCGGACCACGAGTCCAGTTTACTAACGGCTCCCATTTCTTCTCTTATTGCCCTCCGAGGTACTCTCCGACCACCCAGAGACGGCTACACGAAAGACCAGGACGCCCATCTACCCCTCGGGAACCTTCGGAAAAAGAGAGAAGAAGACACGCCGCCGGCCCCAACATTGGACCCGACCCCTTCCTTGGTCACCGCAGCCCACTGTGTACAGACTTAATAAAACACTATCGCTCACTATATCCGGCCTCCTCGCCTGATTTTCCAGTCCGCTGTCCACCCACGATCACAGAGAGACTCTTGACAAAAAGGATAGGGAGAACCACAGGGAACCTTAAATCCAACAATGTCAGGTTGATAACCACCTTCAATGTAGAAGCAGGCAGAGTACGTGAGATACTTAAGAAACACTGGCACATTGTCAAGAGTGATCGGTTATCAGTGAGCGGGTTAGATGGCATAGTGTTTTGGTCCAGATACGGTGCCACAGCAAATTCGTCTGGCATCTAATGTTATCTAATGTTATCTGTTAGATAATCAATACCCAGCTCAATGTGGCAACCGTATGCTGGAGCACTTTGAGGTACTCTGCATCCGGTAGTATGTGTAGCAGCCTTATACACACAACAAACACAATGGTGCTTGTCAGAGCCACCCTAGTACCTGAAATATTGTGAAGTTTTTTTCTAAATGGTATTTTTTTTCTTTAATTTTTGGGGATCTTCGCGCCGACGTCGCTAACATGTTGTGAAAATGGGAAACAAAAGCAGACCTTCAATAACCACCAACACACACAAACATAATATGTAATAAAATCCATTCTGAACATTGCCCTACACACATTACTATACAGATACTTCTTTCAAAGCATGTTTAAACTCATATTTTTGTTCTAAGTTTCTTTAGAACCCATCTTTAAGACCTATTTCCTGTACTCGCTGTTATTCGGGACATCACAACGGCATCGTTAACAGTGATGATCGCACCTTTTCCATAAAGTGAAAACACATATATGCACACATATTATAGTATTCTACACACTAGAGGTTTATTGTTGTAACTTCAAACTCATGTTTTTCTAGTATATTTCTAGAACAACCATCTCTAAAACCTATTTTCTGTTTTCACAGTGACTCCGGAGATCGGGGAAGATTGCAGCGTCTTCACGAATATCGCGCACAATTAAAAAAAATATTTTGGACGCATAACTTGTGTCAATAACTCCTCCATTTTTCAACCATGGGGTCAGAGCATCTCCACACTGACCCCTTATGTGGGCTTTCGCACACATTTTGAGCCCCGGGAACTGTTCCCGATAGATAAAATGTCGACACGACTTTCTACTCAGGTTGCAACCAGCCAATCAAAGCATTCCCCTTGGCGCTTGCATTTGCGACTCATTGTAAAACCTCTGCGAAATATCCACAGCCAGAGATATCACTATAATGTTACACTTACTCAAAAACTACTGAACAGATTTACTGTAAATAAGCAAATGGCACTTCCTTGAACCATCATCTACCTCCCTGCCAAATTTGGCTGTATAGGTGGTTAAAGGTTCCTATGGGAATTAACATTACAAATGAAACCATATTTCGTGCTTCAAATTCTCCGTCTCCACTGCACAGATCATCCCCCAAGCCTAACCAACCAATAGTACTCTCCATGACACTTTTTTTGGGAACATTTTATGCAGATTGGTCAAACGACGACAAAGTTAAAGCCAAGTTAAAAAATGCTTTTCCTATGGAAACCAGGTCCTAACTAGAACTACCCGCTGCTGACTGCCAGCAGTAGGGTATATATATATTGCACTTTGTTTTTAATGTTTTATCAAGTTTCTTTTTTCACTATTTGTGTTACACACAGTTGTCTATTTTTAATAATTATAAATATTATGATTTTGTTACAGATAAGAAGATTGCTTAAAAATAAATGCGGTTGAACTGATGAAATTGAAGCTCATCCATTATGTGGTGGAAAGATAATGAAATTAGGACCGATATTTTCACTTCTTTTTTGAAGATAATTCAATTACAAATTTGGGCTTGACTGATATGTCAGAGACATTAGAAATATCTTTATTACTTTTGAAATTTTGCAACCCCACTTGGGGACAATCAATCCGCAATGGCCGTGTGTATTTACATATTTAACACAAACTGTATTTCATTTCCACTGTTATTCTGCAAACCGCTACAAAATGCCTAACAATCTGAAATTAACTTTCTGTCAAAACGTCACTCTACTGAAATGTTACTTGTAATGTTTCTTCTATGTCTATGACAAATTGAAACCACTGTACCTTTAAAAATGTAAACTCACTTGCAAAATGTTACCCGTGATCAAGGAGTGATGTAACTCCGAAACGCGTTGGGCACCTGTTGACAAATAAAGCGTTTTTCTAAAAAACGAGGCCACGGCACCAGTGAGGTTTTCTTTCTCGTGTACTGGATTTCGAGTTGATATATATATATATATATATATATATACATACATACATACATACATACATACATTATATATATATATATATATATATATATATATATATATATATATATATATATATATTACCTACTGGCGGTCGCCAGTAGGTATATATAGTTAGGATTTTTTTCCTATGGGATTTCTGAAAATTCTATGTCGAATAACTTTGGCGTTTGTGGACGGAATTGGCTGAAATTTGCAGGAAAATGGCACATTTCGTTCCTGAGCCGCCTCTGAAAATTTGGGGGGGTTTCGTCAAGGGGGGGGGGGGAGAAAAATGGGGGTCCCAAAACGCGTTTTTCCCATTAATTTTTCCATAGGGCGGTTGGAATCACTTTTAGCTCGAACGGCTGAATGGATTTACACGAAACTTGGCAGAATTGTAGATATGGTTTGCCCGACGTGCCTTTGCTATGTCTCAATATATGTGCTCCAGTGGATTTTGAGAAATTAACGTTTCAAAAAACAGATATATCTGTGACAGCGTCCCGGTTAGCGCCCCGGTTCGCGTACCTGACGCGTAACGGAACTTCGCGAGGAGAAGCGGATTGGCTCCCCGGTGACTGTGAACATTCTAAACAGTCCGGAGCGGCCGCCATCTTGTGTCTCGGTAGGATCGAGACACAAGATGTGGCAAAAACAAAGGGGGAAATGAGCATAAGGGGGCGGAGTACATCCTCCCTGACCCCCTAGGTTTGATGAGGGGGCTTTAAAAGGGCCCCGCGGGGTAAAAAAATAAATATATTTTCGTTTTTTTTGCGGGGGGAGCGCTCGGTACGCTCACCGGGAAGCGGTCCGGGAAGCGTAATATTGGGAAAATAGGATGAAAGGATGTTCAAATATTGTATGTTTATTGATTGTTCTTTTTGTTTTTTTTTTGTTTTTTTTATTTAAGTACCAACATGAGGTACCAATGCAGAGTCTAAAAATAAATATACACCGTTTTCTTTGTAAATATCTTGCATGTTGTTTCAGAAGTTATTGTGGTATATGGAATTCATAGCGTAGTCTGTCAGGAAAGCAGAAACACCATGGAGGCAGGAGATGATAAAGAAATGTTAAATACACATTGGAGATAATATAGTGGAAGAAAGGAAGTAACTATGAGCAAACTTACTATGTAACACAAAAAAGTTGCACAGTATATTTAAAGTCTGACTTTACATTATAATCAATTTGCTAGTAGTTTACAAAATACATATAAAAATGAATAATGTCTCAAACAATTTTTGAATTATTAAATATAAATTTATTTTTCTGATTCGTTTTCAAAATTAAAAAGAACTTCTAATAATTCATTGTCAGAATTTTTTTCATTTTCAATTAGGAAATCTACTGATTCTACACATTGCAGAAGTTCAAAGTCCCGTGATTCATCATAGAATTCAGAGTCAATTTCTGTATCTGTGTTGCTTCCTGCAACAATTTCCAAGTTAGTTTTGTTCTCTCCTTCCATTTTTGTGCTGTAAAATGAATTTTAAAAAAATATATCAGCACAGATAGGGCACTGTTGAGTTTAAGTACAGACAGGTAGTTTGGTTTTTTAAACAGTGATTTTATCTTTGGGCAGTGTATGGTATCAGACTGGAAGTAGAAATATAAAAAAATGTATGTGATAAAGCCTAAGTTAATTCTTAATTATACAAGACAAGCCTAACTCCATCCATAACTAAAACAGAGAAGTCTATCTTATTCTATAACTATTACAGAGGGATAGTATATAACTATCAGAAAATGTTTTCCTAATTAACTTAAAGTGCAGAACATACTTCAGTTTTTAAAATAACATCTTACCTTTCAAAAAGAAGTTTAAGTTCTCAGTTGAAATGCACTTGATATGTACTTCAGGAAGTAGTAGTCAAAATGGCTGTGTTTCTCTCTCTTTCTTTATATATATTCAGGTACATACCCAATCAAATGTCCTGAAATAATAGAAGATATTGAAAGTAGCATTTTGATTGGTTGTCAATTCTAACACTTCATAAGTGTTTTTGTTAGGTAATTTACCTCAGGATATTTAGTCAGGCTTACAGCATAATTTTCTCAATGGAATTCCATCAAATTTGGGTAAATGGTAGGGACTGTTATGTAGTAGGGCCTATTCTATATTTGATGAAAGTGTCTGTATTGGTTTTTCTGTAAATTACTTTCCCACCTTTTTTTATCGAACGCTTACTGGTGCGCTCCCCGGTACGCGAACCGGCAGCGTTACGGGAGTCCTCCATTTTGTGTATCGGTAGAATTGAGTCATAAGATGGAGGACAAACAATGTTCGGAATGGGTAGAAGGGGGCACGGTAGACACTTTGTGACCCTCTAGGTTTTCTGAGGGGGGATTAGGACGGTGATATATGCAAAAATAAAAAAATAACATTTTTGAAAATTTCGTGGGGGGAGCGCCCGGTACGCGCACCGGTAAGCGAACCAGGGAACGTACTTTGGTGAAGAAAAAAAAATTTGAAAAAGATAAACGTTTTGAATGATCAGAGGTAGGGTAGCTCTGAAAAGAGCTATTGGGGGGGGGCGTGGCCAAGATGGCGTCGGAGTAGGACGCTTCCTCGAGCCTCTCCGACGCCGGACCTGCAAAGCAGCGTATAGCGGGGTCCCAAGGCGTGCTGACTGGTGCCATTCGATCGGTGGGGGCTGCCGATGCCTGGAGGCATGCTCCGGTGCCCTCAACTGGGAGAATTGGAGCCTCCGGTGGCCGGTGGAGAGGGGCCGAGCTGCGGCCTGTGAGGCGGCGGCCTTGCGTGCACAGGAGGCCGGCAAGGGGCTGAGCGGATCCGGTCCCTGGCGGAGACGCCGCGCGCTGGTGCCCCCGCGTCGTGCTGGAGGAGCGGAGAGCTAGACTCGCCGGCGGTGTTGTGGACGACGGAGGCGGATTAGCGGAGGACTCGGCTGTGTATGCGGGAGGCTGGGAGCCGCCGGTGATCAGCGGAGAGGAGCCGAGCTGGGACCCGTGTGGCGGCGGCCTTCTGGGACCCGGGGCCTGCCCGAGCAAAGCAGCGACTGACCAGCGGGGGAGAGTACGGATAGCCCCCGTCATCTCAGGAGGAGCAGATCGGCGTGCCTGGCCTACGGAGGAGCTGGGGGCGAGGCGGAGCAGTGACGGGGCCGACATATCTGCCGTGGGAGCTGGTGCAACGACGGTGCCTACATGAGCCGGGCCTGGGGGGAGCTTGCGGCTGGCGGACCCTGCGAGTGGCTTTGCACGCACCCGTGGAGCGCAGGGTGGGCCGGAACGGCTGGCAGACAGGCCATAACGGTGGCAGTGCTTTGGGTGCCATTGCAGGACGTTGGCTCTGCCGGTATGTCCTGTGGAGGGTTCTGGCCTCGGATCTGAGGTGGGCCTAACCGGCTGTGCCCCGGTGACCTCAGCAGCGAGGTCGCACCCTTGGCCTGCGCGTTGGCGTGCAATAGTGGCGGAGGGACTGCAGCTGGAGTGCACGGACACCAGGTTAAGGAGAGCCGAGGCTACCGCCCGCCCGAGTGGTGGACCCCTCTTGCGACTACGCACGTGGCGCCATTTTGGAGGGGCCTTGTATAGCGCCCTTTGGTGGCCCGGACCTAATTGTCCCTGGACTTGGCTTCTGGCGGGGGCACTTGCTGTGGAGGGGTCGCGCACGCTCTGTGCTTGGGCGCCGACTTCGAGGTGAGAGCCTTACCGCCCGCTATCTGCCCCTTGGATTGGAAAGAACCCCGGGCACTCGCGGCACTGACGAGTTGTGGGACGCCCTGGGGAGGAGGAGACCGCATTGCTGACGGGACGTACCGGAGTGGGGAGTCGCCGGCCTGAGAACTACCCCCCGGCTGCGGCTACTCGAGCCTTGTGATAGGAGAGCTGCGGCCACTCACGGCCATGTCCAACTCACAACGCAGGGGGGGGAAAACGCTGAAGGATGGGACCTCTAAGTCGTCGCAGCAGCCGGCGTCGCCGGGGGCCAGCGGTTCCTCAAAACACTCAGACGATGAAGCGCCTGCGACTAAAGCGTTCATGACGGAGCTCTTCGCCTCTATTAAGGATGACATTTCCGAACTCCGTACGCAGTTGGCCTCGGACCTCCGGGAGGTGCGGAGGGACGTGGATGGGATTGGTGAGAGGGTGGCGACGCTAGAGGACCACGACCTCAGCATGGCGAATGATGTACACCAGCTCCAACAGGACATCCTACGCCTCACGGAGCAGAATTTGGATCTGCAGACCCACGCAGAGGACTTGGAGAACCGCTCCAGGAGAAATAACATTCGTATCAAGGCGGTGCCGTGGGACGGTGAGGCAGGGGACCTGCGTGGGTACGTTCAGGCCTTGTTTATCCAAATCCTGGAGGATGAAGAGGTGCGTGACATTCAGATGGACAGAGTGCATAGAGTGGGGCTGCCCAGAAGGGGCGGGGGCCCGCCGCCAGATATCCTCGTCTGTGTGCATGACTTTCAGGTAAAGGAAAGGATTTTGAGGAAAGCTAGGACCATCACTTCGTTGCAATTTAGAGGCCACCGCCCGCAGCTCTACCTGGACCTGGCGGCGACGACCTTGCAGAAGCGGAGGGACTTCCGGCCTGTGACCGCCTTCCTCCGTGAGCGCGGGGTCTCCTACTCATGGGGCCATCCCTTCCGGATTATATTTCGCTGGGAGAATAGGCTGAGGCAGATCAATTCCCTGCAGGTGGCGAAGGATCTTCTGGGCATCGAGGACACGGAACCTTCTCAGGAGGCACGCGGCTCACCATTCCGGAGGCGGCGTCGCTCTTCTTCCTGGCACAGAATAGGCCCATCCCCGGAGCGGCGACGACCAGATCCTACGACTAGTGAGCAGGAGAGAGGGGCCGCAGTGGCATCGGTGGCCTCCGCCACCATGACGGATTCCCAGACGAGTTCTGGAGCAGCGTGACCCCGGCTTCATTGAATGGCGTCGGAGGGGCTCTTGGCCTGAGGTCCCCGGGGTATGATGGTACTTTTGGAGAAGACACCCCGGACCTTGGCCCTGGGGGTCACCAGGTTGACACCCCTGCCCCGTTTCCAGACCAGTAGGGGACTTCCGAACCGTGACCTGCTGGAACTGATGACTACGAGGTTCAGGTTCAGTGCCTTGAGTTGCATTTTGTTGTTCTTTGTTCTTCGGGGGGTGGGGGGGAACGTTGGGGGGGTTGGACCGTGGGGAGGGGAAGGGGGGCAAGTGGTGGCGGCTGTTGGCGGTGTGTATGGGGTGCTGTGTGTGGGGGCGAGTGTGCGTGTTGTGACTCCTTCCTGATCTTCGGCTTTTGGGAGTCGTACTGGGCTTGCATTTTGCTGTGGAGGGCAGGCTGGTGGTGGGGAGAGGGGTACGCGGGGTGGTTGAGGACGGACACGGGGTTGGTAGAGGGGTGGAGAGGTATGCAGGACTCTTCCTCAGCAGGGTGTGACATGGGGCAGGGGCGATCCTTGATTTGTTATGACTATTAGTATAGGCACCTGGAATGTGAAGGGACTCAACTCCCCGCAGAAGCGGCAGAAGGTGTGGAAGTACCTAGCTGACCACCACCTGGATGTGGTTGGTCTTCAAGAAACTCACTTAGCCAGGAAGGATGAGCTTAGGCTCCGCCATCGGCACTTTCCGCTTATATACAGGGCATCCGCATCCACTAAGCACAGGGGGGTGGCTCTACTGTTTCGGGCGTCCCTCCACTTCCAACCGGGGGGGGGTGAGCGGGGATAAGGAGGGGAGGTGGCTGATGGTGAAGGGGTTGCTGTATGGACGTATGTGCGCGTTTGTGGTGGTGTATGTGCCTAATGCTTCGCAGAATGGCTTTTTGCAGACTCTGTTGGATAAAGTGGGGGAGTTCGTGGAAGGTCAGCTGTTCCTGTTGGGAGACTTCAATATGGTGTGGGATAAAGTCCTGGATAGCTCGTGCACACAGAGGTCCGGGGCGGGGGTCTTCTCCGCGGAGACGCAGCGGCGGGTGGGGGACCTGGGGTTGGTTGATAGTTGGCGTTTCCTTTACCCCCAGTCTAGGGACTACACCTATTTCTCCCATGTACATTTGTCTTATTCTCGAATTGATCATATCTTCATAAGCCAAGCATTAAGGGGGGACGTCCAGGTGTCCAGCATCTTCCCACTCTCAGTATCGGACCACAGCTTGGTTGTGCTCGGGTTGCAAAGGTCAATGGGGGGGGACGGATGGAAGAAATGGTATTTCCCCGAGGCATTGACTCGGGATGACGTTGCTTGTAAGGAGCTGAGAGGGGCCATTCGGGAGTTCTTGGAGCTTAACCCGCCTTCGGACACCTCGGTGTATACCACTTGGGATGCCTGCAAGGCCTCACTGCGGGGCACCTGCCTTAGCCTCAATGCTAATCTTAATAGACAAAGGAGGAAGGAGCGTGAGGCTCTTGAATCTGAATTAGCAGTACTGGAACAGGCACATAAAGCCAATCCGTCTCGGGTGACCCTGCGGCCGTTGACTGCGGTCCGGGGGAAGCTCCGGGCTCATTATAATAACAGGGCGGAATTTACGCTCCTGCGGCTGCGGAGAACTTCCTACTCGGTGGGGAACAAGGTGGGGAAGCACCTGGCGAGACAGCTTCGGGACAAGCGGGAGCAGGAGTATGTAGGAGGGATTAAGGATGAGGCAGGATGGGAACAACACAGGGACGGAGACAAGGCTGCTATCTTTAGCCGTTTTTATGCGGCTCTATATGGAGGGGAGGACTTGCATCGAGCTGCTCAATCCGTCTTCCTAGCTAGCCTCCCTATACCCCAAGTTTCCAGGGAGTGGAATGAGCTCCTCTCGGCCCCTATTTCGGGGGAAGAAGTGATGGATGCTATAAAAGCTCTTATGCTCCACAAGGCCCCTGGCCCTGACGGGTACACGGCCTCGTTTTACAAGAGGTTCGCGGGAGAACTATGCGAATTCTTAGTTACCCTCTTCAACTGCATGGCTACGGAGGGGCGAACCTCGGGATCGATGGCCGAGGCTTTGGTCACCATTCTCCCCAAATCAGGGAAAGACCCCACCCAATGCACCTCCTACCGTCCGATAGCGCTCCTTAACCTGGACACCAAACTGTACTCCTCGATTCTTGCGAAGCGGCTCCAGGATCTGATGCCGGCCATTATCCACCCAGACCAGTCTGGGTTTATCAAGGGGCGACAAACCCATGACAATCTGCGACGAGTGGCACATTTGATCGAAAAGGCCGACCGATTTCGCTTACCTGCCGTATTGGTGGGTCTGGACGCGGAGAAGGCATTCGACCGTGTGGACTGGGGGTTTTTGAATTTAACACTGGAAGCCTTTGGGTTCTCCCCCCACTTCGTGCGAATCATTCGGGCTAATTATGACCGGCCTGTATCTAGGGTGTTGGTTAACGGACATCGGTCTGCTTGCTTCCCCCATTCCCGCGGTACGCGGCAGGGGTGCCCATTGTCCCCGCTCCTCTTCGCGCTCAACATAGAGCCTTTGGCGCTTGCGATTAGGGAAAGGGAGCAGATTACCGGCATTCCCTTCACCGGCGAACAGCATAAGATTTCTCTGTTCGCGGATGATGTTCTCTTGTCGTTAGGAGATCCGGCTCGCTCGCTGCCTCATGTGCATGAGGTTCTTTCTGAGTTCGAGAAGGTTGCGGGTTTTAAAGTTAACATGGATAAATCGTACATTCTGAATCTGACACTGCCCCCTGACGTGGTAGACCATGTGCGCACGCTAACACCTCTTTCGTGGTCATCCTCATCCTGCTCTATCTGGGTATTAGATTGACCCCCACCCTGGGTGGATTAGTTGCAGCTAACTTCCCTCCAGCATTAGCAGCGGTCCGTGGGGAACTAGAGAAGTGGAAGCCGAAGTTCATCTCTTGGCTCGGTCGCATTCATGCGATCAAAATGGTGCTGTTGCCCAAATTCCTGTACCTTTTCCAGGCTCTTCCCATACCTGTGGAATTGGACTTCTTCCGGCGCTTGAAGACCCTGATGTTGAAGTTTGTGTGGCAGGGGGGCCGGGCACGGCTTTCATTTGCGGTACTCCGTAGACCGCGGAGGGAGTGGGGGATGGGGTTCCCCGACATGCAATTATACTATAAGGCTGCGCAGTTAAGAGTGCTGGTGGAATGGTCACAACCCCTTTCGAAGAAGCATTGGCTACATATGGAGCGTAGTGTGGCTGGGAGATCCATCTGGGATTTGGCCTGGAAACCTAAGGTGGACCGGCCCAAAAATGCCTATATATGCACTCCTACTAGTACTGTCCTGAAAGTCTGGGACACGGTCACTGGGGATGATCGTTGGACCACCTTTCCGTCGCCGTTTACTCCTATCCATAGGAATCCATCCTTCCCACCGGCAGAGCGCGACGGTCCGTTTACGCCGTGGAGTGAGGGGGGCTGCAGGGCGCTTACCCACCTGTTCCATGGGGCGGACCCCCTTTCCTTCCACAACTGCATGAGGGACTACGGGGTCCCGCCCACTGAACGGTTCCATCATATTCAGCTCCTGCACTGGGCTACTTCGCCGGAAGTGCGAGATGCGGCCACGAGACAACTGACGTTCTTCGAGGCGTTTATCACCCGTACTTCCTGTAAGAAGGGGTCGATCTCCTTCATATATAGACTGCTCCTGGATACTGCAATATTCCCAAGGCCCCGATATATGGAGCACTGGGAGGCTTGTCTTGGGAGGGACATCTCGAGAGCCGAGTGGGAGGGGTTATGGAGAGACATCAAGGCCCATAACCACTCGATTGGCCTTAGGAAGGCGCATTTGAAACTTATGTATGACTGGTACCTCTACCCGTCCAAGCTGCATCGCATTTTCCCGTCGACCTCTGACAGGTGCTGGAGGGGATGCGGCTTACTGGGGGACTTCCGCCATATATGGTGGGACTGTCCAACCATCAAGCCTTTCTGGTCAGAGATACTGGCTCACATTAAAGAGGTGGTTGGGTATCCAATCCCGGAGTCCATGGACTATGTTGGGACTACGTGACCCGATGTTGGTGCATCAGACTAGAGCCGACAAACGGATTGTTCGGCTCTGCTTGGGTGCGGCTAAACTGACACTGGCGGCGGCGTGGAAGAAGCCGACGGCGCCGGCAACCTCACTGTGGCATGCGCGGTTGTGGCGATTACTGAGTTTGGAGAGGGTGTCCGATATATTTCTGGGCAACTTTAAGAATTTCATGTTTACGTGGGGCCCCTTAGTCAGGTTTCTTTCCCGGGGTCTTCCATCGGCGGTATGCCCGTCAGCACCGCGAGCTCTACACCTGTTTCAGATTTGATTGAAGGGACGTATGCTCCCAGGTATGAATGTGTAATGGGCCGCCACCACAGGAGGGGGGGGTGGAGGGGGGGGGGGTTTGGGTTGGGGACTGTTGATTTTCTTTGTTTACGCGACTTCCGGCAATTGGTAACGGACTATAGAGGACCCCGGCGCTGAGGCGTACCTGGAAGGTGGCTTGGCCTATCGATTACTGCAACTGATGGAGTTATGATGTATGCCACTGTTACGATCGGACACTGGCTTTGCAGTACATGTGCAGCTTATCCTTCTCGCATTTCCTGTGGTCTGTTGAATGGACGCTCCCGGAGTCCCCCCTGTGGGAATTATTGATTAAGTCGCTATGTTTGATTGGTTTTTTTTCTTTGTTCTTGAAATCAATAAAAATTACTTTGACAAAAAAAAGAAAAGAGCTATTGGGTTCTGTGGCTAATTTAGGTACCTACAAGTAGGTTCCAATGCACACTTTTAAATAAAGGACGAATATTCTATTACCTTCATTGGAGAAGTGCACACCATCTCTTCTGTAGATGTGTTGAATGTTGGAACGCAAGTTATTGTTGTATATTAAACCCAATCCATAGTCTCTCATGCAAGCAGAAACAGATTTATTCACATGTTTCCGTGCTTTCTCAAATTGTGGAAAAAATTGGTTGGACCACTTACATTTCTGTCTTTGACATATATTGGAATATACCAAGGCAGTTTGGGGAAAAAATGTCATCAAATGAAGAAAGGTGTTCTTTGAAAGCATTTCAAGATCATCCCCAGTCATAGTGCCCAAATCCACCACAGTGCACTATTAGGAGGTCAGGGTTTGGCAGATGCATAACATTTTTTTAATTAATACATATAAAATATATTTTTCCTTTAAAAGAAGAATACATTTTACAGATTTTGATATTTGCTATTAAAAAACCATTGAAATTCACTGAAAAAACCATAGGTTATAGACCATATATAGTTAGGAATTAACATTTACAAAACCTTAAAAATTCACAGAAAAAATCAGTGCTGTCATTTGAGATGTCATCAGTGATGTCATCAGTGATGTCACTGACCATGTCATGAATGATGTAATATGTGACATCATTAGCAGTGGATTGCGGGTGCGCGATATATAGTTAGTGGAACTAACTATATATGCGAATTTCAATGGTTTTGCGCGAGTAAAATAAGGTTTTGTAAATGCTAATCCCTAACTATATATGGTCTATAACCTATGATTTTTTCTGTGAATATATATATATATATATATATATATATATATATATATATATATCAGCACACACTCACTTCGTTCCAAGAAAGCAGATGGCACTCCAAGCTAGTAGACGTTTTTTTGATTTATTGGCAGACCCCCTACCCCAAAGAAAGACAAACGCGTTTCGCCGTAAAACGGCTTCCTCAGTGTCAAAAGTGAATTGTAAATCACGCCATTATATCTCCACCTCGCAGTTAACAACAAGAGAGGACTAAACCAAGCCTTGTTAGTACTAAGGCAGACATCTTGTAATGTGCAAATATACAATCTTTTGAATTCATACAAAGAGAATGGCGATTCTTAAAGTGCTTGTGCAGTTGAAAACAAACGGGGAAACCCCATATAATTCATTGTTTTATACTTTTGCTTGCTTGGAGAAAAAATGCATTTAACCAAATGAATTCATACATGCATTTAGGTAACGCGGTATATAAACAATTAAGGGTAAAAGAGTGTCATAGGATTAGTTATACATTGAGAGTGCAATTCTGTTCATTTTATAACTCTCTGTATCAATTCTAAAATCTCCTATCAATAATTTACAGTTGGTATATAGACACATTTTACCTTTGTACACCGTGTATCTCTAATAACTCTCATTAAGTTATTGTACATATTCCGCGCAAGCCTGTAATTCTATTGCCCTGTATGGGCTGATTCTCTGTTTTCCTTTTTACTCTTGCCCTGAATGGGCTTAGGTCTCCCTAATCCTAACTTTACAGATTGGACAGTCTAATGGACATAGGGCGTAGGGGAGAGATTGGCAGTTGATGGTCTCATGGCTCTTGTTGTTAATTTTCCATATTGTTCGGTTATCTAAGCCCCACCTCTATGAATTATTCCAGGTGTACCCAAAGTTCTTCATCATTGTTGAGACCCACAGGTTTCATCGTCTGGAGGTCAATGATGTATTTAGACTCCATTGCCCTTAGAGCTCTTATCTTGTCCCCACCTCTTTCCTGTCTTTCCAGTTGATCAACAAGATAGAAGGATAGTAAATCTCTATTACTATTGTGATGGGTTTCAAAATGGCGTGCCACCGGGTAGTTTTTATCTTTGTTGGTGATGGCACGCATGTGCTCCAAGACACGCTTTTTTTGCTGGGTTGATCGTACTCCCAATGCAGGGCTCGAGAAATTCACTCGACCGCTCGCATTTGCGAGTGAAATTGATGAAGGACGAGCTATTTTTAGGTCCTACTCGCCCTTTCTGGCGAGTAGGAATACAAACTTGACACTTGACCTCTGAAGGCAGAGGAAATGTGACAAGAAAGCAAGATTTAAAGGCATCTTTATTGCTCACGAAGTAAATGAGCAATAAAAATGCTTTTAAATCTTGCTAACTTGTCACATTTGCTCAGTTTTCAGAGTTTGAGGTCAAGTTCATTTAAGTTAGGTCGAGGAGATTTTGTAGTTTACTAGACCTGCAGGTCTAGAGCATTTTATATGATTTGTCGAGCCCTGTCCCAATGTACCTCTTGGAGCACGGACAAACTAGGCAGTATATAACAAATTCTGAATTGCAGTTCAGAAATTTGTTGATGGTTCTCGTGGGTCGTGGGTCATTTGGTCTACCGTCATACTTGGTCTTTTTATGACTGTATTTGCACGCTTTACAATGCATGCAAGGGTAGAAACCCTGGATAGGTTTCGATGTTGATGGTTTGGGGGGGTCCTTGTAGTGGCTCCTAGTCAGATGGTCACCTAGGGACTGACAACGCCTATAAGTGATTGCTGGTTTTGGTGGTAATCTGTTCTTTAAGACACTATCTGTTTTCAGGATGTGCCAGTTGTTATTAAAAATCTGAACCAGTTCTTTGGATCTCATGTTATAGGTCGTGATCATTCTTGTCACTGATTTTGACTCCACTGTTTTTTTTCAGGTTTTTGTTTACTAAGAGGTCTTTCCTGTTCGTGAGTTCCACTTTTTTAGAGGCCTCTGTAAGTGATATCCTAGAGTAGCCTCTCTCTGGAAATCTGGATACTGCTGCCTTTTGTGCCTGTAGGAAATCGCTATGTTCTGAGCAATTTTGTTTCAGGCGCAAAAGTTCACCATACGGAATGTTCTTTATCATGGATCTCGGATGGTGACTGGCCGCATGTAATACGGCATTTCCTGCCGTTGGCTTGCGGTAGAGTTTAGTTTGAATCGTGCCCCCTGCCGCAAACACCTCTAGGTCAAGATAGTGGACTGATCTCTCACTGATCACACTGGTGAATCTCAAATTGAGACTGTTGTCATCTAGCGTCGCCACAAACCTCTCAGCCGAGGGTCTGTCGCCCCGCCAGATGACAAACAAGTCGTCAATGTATCTAGTCCAAACCATAATGTGATCCAACCATTTCTCATTGGTCCCCCCCCCCAGGCCACGTGCTTCTCCCACCAGCCTACGGAAAGGTTCGCATAGCTGGGGGCGAAGCACGTGCCCATGGCGGTCCCCCATGTCTGACGGTACAGTACACCTGAAAAAAGAAAAATATTGTTGTAAAGACAAAACTCAGTCATTCTGAGAAGCATGCGGTTATGTTGGTGAAATTGTATGCTTTTCTTCTTCAGAAACCAATCGATAGCTAGTAGTCCCTCCTGATGTCCAATGCAAGTATATAAATTGGCGACATCCAAAGTAATGAGAAGCATGTCTTCTTCCCATTGTATGCCGGCAATAATCCTAAGGAAGTCCTGAGTGTCCCTCACAAAAGAGGGAAGGTCTTTGACAAAGGGAGATAGATAATTATCAATGAATCTGGAAAAAAAAAAAAATATATATATATATATATATATATATATATATATATATATATATCGCAAGCAAATAACTCCATCCACTTCCACCAAAGCCTCGGCGGCGAAGAAGGAGAAGCGAACCACTTCTTTGTCAGGCAAGATGTTTTATTTCAACCTTCAGCAGCAGTCAACAGATGACGCGTTTCGGGCTCAGGCGCCCTTGATCACATAAAGGCTGTAGCTGGTTGAAGCCATTTTAAATGATATGCCCTTCCCACTCAGGTCACATGTTCAGCAAGTTAGTAGTAAACATAGCAAACAGACTGCATGATTTAAATACAATCGATGTAATATCGCTAATGTTTAACATTCATTGTGCCATTAGACGTATTATCCTGACAACGATAACAGTTCCGATTATACAGTTAAATAAAACAGAAACCTAATTTGTTACAAACTAACGTCAAGAAAACATTTTTTGAAACCACAGTCTAATTTAAAAAAAAAGTCCATTAGGCAAATTTGAATTTCTGGATAAATCCATGATATATATATATATACCTGTAAGTGCATTCCCTCCTAGGTGGCAACCTTTTCTTCCATTTGTTAGCGGCCGGCCACGGTCGCGGGTTTGCACATCCGCGGACAAACTGCGGGTCCACGGCTGCCTCATTTGGGTAGCTTTTTGTGGTACAGGAGGTGCCTTTACTTGCGGGGTGCTTGCGGGGACATTGGCAATCCCTTTAAAACTTTTTTTGCATGCGAATGGCAGCGGCGACCCACTTGGGTTTTATCGAACCACCAGTCCCAGAAAGCATTGCTTCAGGTTTCACACCTGTGCATAATCACTGAGGGTATTTACTGGTGCCTGCAGCTGCCGTCATATCACATGTGCTGCCACTGAAGAGGGCGTTGGCCCGAAACGCGTCTGGCAGGAAAGGGACTCTGTTCGCAGCTCGCGCCCTTGCGCTGGCATTAATTCCTACCTGTAAGTGCATTCCCTCCTAGGTGGCAACCTTTTCTTCCATTTGTTAGCGGCCGGCCACGGTCGCGGGTTTGCACATCCGCGGACAAACTGCGGGTCCACGGCTGCCTCATTTGGGTAGCTTTTTGTGGTACAGGAGGTGCCTTTACTTGCGGGGTGCTTGCGGGGACATTGGCAATCCCTTTAAAACTTTTTTTGCATGCGAATGGCGGCGGCGACCCACTTGGGTTTTATCGAACCACCAGTCCCAGAAAGCATTGCTTCAGGTTTCACACCTGTGCATAATCACTGAGGGTATTTACTGGTGCCTGCAGCTGCCGTCATATCACATGTGCTGCCACTGAAGAGGGCGTTGGCCCGAAACGCGTCTGGCAGGAAAGGGACTCTGTTCGCAGCTCGCGCCCTTGCGCTGGCATTAATTCCTACCTGTAAGTGCATTCCCTCCTAGGTGGCAACCTTTTCTTCCATATATATATATATATATATATATATATATATATATATATTATATATATATATATATATATATTCCAAACAAAGTTTGCTGCCGTCGGGGGCCACCGACCCATGCAGGGCGTTTATGGCTAACAGCGGGAGACAGCGCTTCCCGCCCTAAACATCCAACAAACAAATGCGCCATAACACTGGTTCTGTGAATGACTGGCCTTTATTGAGATTAGCGCAGGTTACAGCTGAAGTGAAACACCTGACGCGTTTCAGCGAATAGCTTTCCTCAGAGGTACACTACGTGTGCAATGTCCCAGAATTCGTTGGTCGGTACCTGCCGGACTGCCACCATACTGCATGTCCCATAATGCATCTGGAGTTGGTGTGGAATGTAGATGTGCAGTCCAAAAAGTTGTTAGATTCCACCCCAAATTCCGGCAAGATGTTAAGGTGAGTATGGTTGCTGGCAATTTCTGGTGCACACACAAGCCCAGCTGTAGCGAAATGACAAATAACACCAGGTCCAAAACCTGCTCCACGGAGGAATCATCCCTTTCGTGTCGCTCCCTTTCTCATCACCACCGCAAAAGTCGCCGGTACATCCTCAGGCTCACGGTGGGTCGAGCGGGTCATGCCTCCCAATTTAATGTTCCAAACAAAGTTTGCTGCCGTCGGGGGCCACCGACCCATGCAGGGCATTTATGGCTAACAGCGGGAGATAGCGCTTCCCACCCTAAACATCCAACAAACAAATGCGCCATAACACTGGTTCTGTGAATGACTGGCCTTTATTGAGCTTAGCGCAGGTTACAGCTGAAGTGGAACACCTGACGCGTTTCAGCGAATAGCTTTCCTCAGAGGTACACCACGTGTGCAATGTCCCAGAATTCGTTGGTCGGTACCTGCCGGACTGCCACCATACTGCATGTCCCATAATGCATCTGGAGTTGGTGTGGAATATAGCTGTGCAGTCCAAAAAGTTGTTAGATTCCACCCCAAATTCCGGCAAGATGTTAAGGTGAGTATGGTTGCTGGCAATTTCTGGTGCACACACAAGCCCAGCTGTAGCGAAATGACAAATAACACCAGGTCCAAAACCTGCTCCACGGAGGAATCATCCCTTTCGTGTCGCTCCCTTTCTCATCACCACCGCAAAAGTCGCCGGTACATCCTCAGGCTCACGGTGGGTCGAGCGGGTCATGCCCCCCAATTTAATGTTCCAAACAAAGTTCGCTGCCGTCGGGGGCCACCGACCCATGCAGGGCGTTTATGGCTAACAGCGGGAGACAGCGCTTCCCGCCCTAAACATCCAACAAACAAATGCGCCATAACACTGGTTCTGTGAATGACTGGCCTTTATTGAGCTTAGCGCAGGTTACAGCTGAAGTGGAACACCTGACGCGTTTCAGCGAATAGCTTTCCTCAGAGGTACACCACGTGTGCAATGTCCCAGAATTCGTTGGTCGGTACCTGCCGGACTGCCACCATACTGCATGTCCCATAATGCATCTGGAGTTGGTGTGGAATATAGATGTGCAGTCCAAAAAGTTGTTAGATTCCACCCCAAATTCCGGCAAGATGTTAAGGTGAGTATGGTTGCTGGCAATTTCTGGTGCACACACAAGCCCAGCTGTAGCGAAATGACAAATAACACCAGGTCCAAAACCTGCTCCACGGAGGAATCATCCCTTTCGTGTCGCTCCCTTTCTCATCACCACCGCAAAAGTCGCCGGTACATCCTCAGGCTCACGGTGGGTCGAGCGGGTCATGCCCCCCAATTTAATGTTCCAAACAAAGTTCGCTGCCGTCGGGGGCCACCGACCCATGCAGGGCGTTTATGGCTAACAGCGGGAGACAGCGCTTCCCGCCCTAAACATCCAACAAACAAATGCGCCATAACACTGGTTCTGTGAATGACTGGCCTTTATTGAGATTAGCGCAGGTTACAGCTGAAGTGGAACACCTGACGCGTTTCAGCGAATAGCTTTCCTCAGAGGTACTGTAGAAAAAATAGGAGGGTTGTAGGAGCACTCCGAATTAATCTGAATTTTACTATTTAGTACACTGGTGCTGCGATTGTAAAAGGGTTGTCAGTCCTGGTTCTGAAAGTCGTTATGGTGGTGTTGAGTTACCACCCAATCGCGCACTGTTCACGTGGCGCTGTGGCGCCTTGTATAGTCTTATAGATACAAACTGTATTTTAACCACTCTAGTGTTTTATTTCATTCTTTTATTTCATGTGTATCTTCTCTAACTCATATTATTTTGCATATAAGTTTTGTTTGCATTGTTTTACATACACATTACTTTTCATCACTGGCATTTTTCACAGAACATTTACATTTCATGTTTGTCAGCATATATCTGGCACATATTATATAATGCATTCAATCAACATTTTTATGAATGAGCCCAATGCATTTCGGCACTCGTGTGTGCCTTCATCAGGGGCAGTATCTGTTGGTTCTGGTGGTAGATGAACTGAATCCTGTATCTCTGTCTCTGGTGTTACTATGTCTCGGGTGTCTGATTAGAATGCGCCTCAGGATTCTTGTCTTGATCTTTATCTTCCCAATCTGTATTCACAGTCACTGCCGCTCTGAACGATACCCGCGATCTGCTTCAAATGCCTCTTTGTATTCATAATACTGGGTGTCCATTAGTACCAATGCTCCGCCCTTGTCAGCCGGTTGTATGGTTAATTTTGCATCATTGGCCAAGTTGTTGATGATATGTTCTTCAACTTTTGTCAAATTGGTATGTCTTTTTCGCCTGTAGTCCAGTGTTTTTAAATCATTTTTCACCATAATCTCAAAGGTGTCAAGCATTTTGTGTGATATTGGTGCTTGAAATGTACTTTTTGGCTTGAATTGTTTTTCCGTATGTTCAATCTGGGCATCACCTGATTCAACAACGTTCGCAAAATAATGTTTTAATTTCAAAGATCTCATGAACCTGTAAAAAGCTCCTTCTGTTTCCAATTCATTTGTTGGGGTCGTAGGCACAAATGTTAGACCTTTGTTAAGTGTCATTATTTGTTGTTTTGACAGCGCTGTGGATGAGATATTTATAATTAGACCACTGTCCGTCCACTTCGTAGAGCTTTGCCTGCCACTTCCTCGCCTTGTCTTACGCTTGTTGTTGAAGATGTGGTTTGCATCGTTGGTGGTTGCCCTTGGTCCTGGTCCTGTAACAAAAAAGCCGTTTGTCTGCTTGTTGTGGCATGTTGGCTACTTTCCGCTGATAGTATAACCCCTTCTTGTGTTGCTCGGACTGGTCCTCTTTGTATAGATGTCTCCTTGTCAGTAACTAAACTCTCCTCAGAAGAATGTTGGGCCTGAGGTGTTCTTTTTGGAGGGACAAACTTACGACGGGCATAGATGTCTGCCCATGTATAAACCTCATTCAGTTTATAGTCTATGGTGTCGCGTTTAAACTTGCGTAGTTTCCCCTCTTGTAGTTCCTTTTCATATGAGTCTAATTTAAGATTAATTCCTTCTAGGCTTATTTTCCATGTGTCCGCTTCCATTCTGTTCTCCAGTTCTGTTTTTAAGGTGTATATTTCATCTTCTAACTCCCGTATGGTTTTGGCCAATTCCTCTATGATAAGTAGTATCAAGTCCAGTGAGCATTTGTTTAGGATACTATACCACTTATCCATAAACTTCGTGTTAAGGTTAAATCTAAACAACATAGGTTTTATTGACAGTCGTAATCCCCTGGGGATGCGTTTTGCTTTATGATATTGGATAGAGGGTCGATTCGTGCATCCTTTGGTTTACCTGTCTGCGTGCAATGTATTCCAGTTGTTTGAGTTGTTGGCTTATGGACCCCCCATGAGCATCCATGTTTCTGGCTTCCTTTATCAGTGTGTAGATTTGATCTGCTTGATCATTAGTATATGCCAACGTGTTGGCCCTGTTGTCCGTAATTGCTGTGATCGTTTCAAATTGCATTTTTGCTTTTTATTTTTTGGGTGCCTCCTAACTGTGACTGTATTGTAGAAAAAATAGGAGGGTTGTAGGAGCACTCCGAATTAATCTGAATTTTACTATTTAGTACACTGGTGCTGCGATTGTAAAAGGGTTGTCAGTCCTGGTTCTGAAAGTCGTTATGGTGGTGTTGAGTTACCACCCAATCGCGCACTGTTCACGTGGCGCTGTGGCGCCTTGTATAGTCTTAGAGATACAAACTGTATTTTAACCACTCTAGTGTTTTATTTCATTCTTTTATTTCATGTGTATCTTCTCTAACTCATATTATTTTGCATATAAGTTTTGTTTGCATTGTTTTACATACACATTACTTTTTATCACTGGCATTTTTCACAGAACATTTACGTTTCATGTTTGTCAGCATATATCTGGCACATATTATATAATGCATTCAATAAACATTTTTATGAATGAGCCCAATGCATTTCTGCACTCGTGTGTGCCTTCATCAGGGGCAGTATCTGTTGGTTCTGGTGGTAGATGAACTGAATCCTGTCTCTCTGTCTCTGGTGTTACTATGTCTCGGGTGTCTGATTAGAATGCGCCTCAGGATTCTTGTCTTGATCTTTATCTTCCCAATCTGTATTCACAGTCACTGCCGCTCTGAACGATACCCGCGATCTGCTTCAAATGCCATTGAAGCAGATCGCGGGTATCGTTCAGAGCGCAGTGACTTTGAATACAGATTGGGAAGATAAATGGCAATTTCTGGTGCACACACAAGCCCAGCTGTAGCGAAATGACAAATAACACCAGGTCCAAAACCTGCTCCACGGAGGAATCATCCCTTTCGTGTCGCTCCCTTTCTCATCACCACCGCAAAAGTCACCGGTACATCCTCAGGCTCACGGTGGGTCGAGCGGGTCATTCCCCCCAATTTAATGTTCCAAACAAAGTTCGCTGCCGTCGGGGGCCACCGACCCATGCAGGGCGTTTATGGCTAACAGCGGGAGACAGCGCTTCCCGCCCTAAACATCCAACAAACAAATGCGCCATAACACTGGTTCTGTGAATGACTGGCCTTTATTGAGATTAGCGCAGGTTACAGCTGAAGTGGAACACCTGACGCGTTTCAGCGAATAGCTTTCCTCAGAGGTACACCACGTGTGCAATGTCCCAGAATTCGTTGGTCGGTACCTGCCGGACTGCCACCATACTGCATGTCCCATAATGCATCTGGAGTTGGTGTGGAATGTAGATGTGCAGTCCAAAAAGTTGTTAGATTCCACCCCAAATTCCGGCAAGATGTTAAGGTGAGTATGGTTGCTGGCAATTTCTGGTGCACACACAAGCCCAGCTGTAGCGAAATGACAAATAACACCAGGTCCAAAACCTGCTCCACGGAGGAATCATCCCTTTCGTGTCGCTCCCTTTCTCATCACCACCGCAAAAGTCGACGGTACATCCTCAGGCTCACGGTGGGTCGAGCGGGTCATGCCCCCCAATTTAATGTTCCAAACAAAGTTCGCTGCCGTCGGGGGCCACCGACCCATGCAGGGCGTTTATGGCTAACAGCGGGAGACAGCGCTTCCCGCCCTAAACATCCAACAAACAAATGCGCCATAACACTGGTTCTGTGAATGACTGGCCTTTATTGAGATTAGCGCAGGTTACAGCTGAAGTGGAACACCTGACGCGTTTCAGCGAATAGCTTTCCTCAGAGGTACACCACGTGGGCAATGTCCCAGAATTCGTTGGTCGGTACCTGCCGGACTGCCACCATACTGCAATCTCAATAAAGGCCAGTCATTCACAGAACCAGTGTTATGGTGCATTTGTTATATGATATATATATATATATATATATATATATATATATATATATATATATATATATATATATATATATATATATATATATATATATTTCTTTATTATATGGTATAAAGTGCCATCATGGGCGGGTCTGTTCAGTGCTTATGACCATGATGAGGATTCCTCTGTAGTGGGAATTAGCATTACATGTTTCCTACCCAAGTATTAGTATTTTTCATTGATTCTCAGGAGGTCCATCTTTTATACATGTATTATGAAATCTGAGTTATGGTAACCTCTGGGGTGAGGGGTTTTCTCTCTCCTCTCGGCTCTTTGACTGCATTTTGAGGTTTCTTTTTAGTGAGGTGATTGTGCTAACGGGCTAACGAAAATACCAACACTGTAGGACTGTAGTTACAGTTAAGGAACTCTTTATTATGTTTTTCTCTTTGATATATTGTTCTTTAGTTTGATATCCGTCTTTATTGATCTGTAAGGTGCACAGTTAAACCCGTACAATGTTTGTAATCAAACATTTTCGCTTTTTTATGACAATAATTCAATAACATCTCTATATATGTATTTTCTTCAGTGGGCTGTTCTATTTCCTAATGAGATAAAGACACACCAGCAGTCTGTGATATTTGTCAAAAGGATGATGGCTATTGCAGTGTCTTGCATCACCTACTTACGTGGTATTTTTCCAGAAGACGCATATAGGACACGCTATTTAGAAGGTAATATTGGAAATATTTGTGTTTTCAAGAAATAAATGCTAACATATATATATATAGATAGATTCATACATACATAGGTAGACAGATAAGTAGGAAGATAGACACATCTAATTGAGGTTTGTGAAATTCCTATATCCAGACACCCAAAACATAAATGTTTGGGGTCGAGGACTGCACGTTTTCTTATTTTCCTTATCCAGTGCACATGTAGGTCCAATCTCTTACTGGACAAACCCTTTGCTAGTTTATAGTACGGACCTGTGAATAGATTTTCTGCCTGTAAAGCAATATTTGTAGTTGTATGTGTAAATCATTCAAACTTGTTGTATAAATGATTAATTAATGCAAAAGATTTACTATTATGCCCAGTGTTGCAAGGAGATGCTGAGAGTTCAGTTTGCAGTACTGACAGACGTTTGAGTACAATCACGTGTGCACATGTTTTAAAAATGTTAGTATTTGAGTCTGCATGCAGCAACCTGTAAGCATTATTGGTTATTAATTTTTCTTGCAATGTAAAATGTACACACGCATTTTAACTTGAAAAAGTGGTTTTGGTAAACTGTTGCACAATTTTAGAGAACATGTCTTTTAGACATATTTTAATAAAATGTGTTTGATGCCTGGTAATATTAAAAAAAGAAATTGAGGGAGAATCTGTGTAAACCATTTATGAACAACATGAAATAGGTTAGTGGCCCAATTCTTGAAGAAAAACAAATAAGTGTATTTGCAGATATATGCTTCTGCATTGCAAAAGATTTACAACTTGCAGGAATTCCCAAAAGTTTAAAGTATGCCTGGAAAGCATACTCCGAGCAAAGGTTTGTGAATAGCATTTTTGCATTTGCAAATACGCATGGTCATAGGTTCAAATCTGTGGGCCCACTTAGTCTTTCATTTTTCTGTGGTCAGTAACATGAGTACCTTGTAGTTGGGTGACAATAAGCATATCCTATTTCAATGTTAAGATTCCCTAGGGTGAACATGTACTTTTCAAATATACGGTTATATTTGCTCATGGATAACATATGCTGAGCGATTGCAAATTCACTTTTTCTACAACCTGTTTCGCCCCTGTAGAACAAGTTTTAATCCTGCCTGTCCCCGGAGTCTAATTGTACGATTTTTTGGTGAGGGAAGAGGTCAAAGGAGTTGGTGAATACCCTTCAACATGTAACTTCATATACAGAATCACACAGGCCGTACCAACCAAGGAACTACTGCTTCTAACCTATTTGCTAGAATCCAAATCCCAATATAATTTTATAAAACTGCACACCTGCTTTTATTTATTATTTGACAGTGAAAAATAAAAACAACTATGCCCAAGTTTCCTAATTTAAGGATCAACACCTTTTGCCACAATTAGGGTTTTCTTTGTCTACGTCAGCACAGTGCCTGTTAAGCTTTCCCTAAGGACAAAAGTAAAATCCTGCATAATTGTTTAAGCTCTTGTAAGTCCACTCTTTCTTCTGGCACGTTTGTGAGATGTTGAGGCTGGATAACCACAACACAGATGATTTGTGTCCATCACTGATGTCACCCCCACCGTGCAATACTCCCGGGTTTTAAGACCCAGTGTCTTTCTCCATGCAATGTTATGCGGAGATATTACATCCTTCTTGAACTGGATACTTGTTCCCTACCTACACATAATCTGTGTTTTATTTCTGAAGGGTTGTGGAGCCTTGGAACTGGAGTTAGATCACTCATTAACTTTTTGTGAGAGAGTTCTTCATCCTGGTTCCGCAGTGGCAAGGCAAACTTGGACTTCCAGATCTCTTTGCATGGGTCCTGGATGTTATCTCATTTATCTTCTAAAAATGTCTACAGAAGATTACTGTGAAGGAATGACTAGGATTCCTCCATTCCTTAACAGGGAAGAATACAATGATCTAGCCCAATTGACCTATGGGAGACTTCTTTTTTGACAAGAGCTGCTTTTGTGCCCACACATACTCCCTCTAAAAGATTTATGGACTTATTCGGGTGCATTCTGCCAAGGGGTCCGGTATTGGTGCTTGGCATCCATCTTTATGGTGTCTGAGCATCTAGCTCCTACCACTATGCCATTTTCTTTTCTTTTCTTTTTTCGTATAGAGTGTAGAGCTTTTTTGAGATTAGAAGTCCCTATCCTTTTTCCATTACCTTGGAAGAGGTCCTGGGGAATACTTTAGGAGTAATGCTATACAACCTTGTCTCCTACTTTTGGTCACTTATCGATGATAGGTTTCATCTGATATTCATAAATAGTAAATATTGCATCACATGTTGTATCCCACTGCATAACTGCCAGATGTATACATTTTGAAAGCAGTGTAGAACAGAAAATCAACATGTAGAAGCAAAGAATGTTGTCTTCTCAGATGTATGAATTAATAAAAATGGAGCCAGTTAGACTGAAAACGCCACTTTCTTCTCCAGGGAATCTTCGTTTTAGTTGGAAGGACTGAATTGTCCTGCCCACACTTGGAACCCTGAAATACTTTTATTAAAATATATAAAATACTCTTTTCGTTTTCAAAAGCTTTTTTTTTTAAAGCCAAGTACTCTTGACACGCTATAAAGGCTATATTAGCCACTTTTCGTCTATTTTTGTTGAAAAGGCAAAACAATTGAAAAGGCAGACAAAATGATATACTTAGTATAGTAACAAGAACTCTGACTAACCATTTTAAAAGGAAAAGAGAGGAAATAGTGGCAATGTGTCCTAAATGACAGGGCTCCTGGAAATATTTGTTTTTCTGGCTTTGGCCAATCTTTGCATGTATATGGATTTGCCAAGTTTGCCACATAATCCATAATCTGCATAATCTGCAGATTTGATTTTAATAAAAAATTATGTTTCTAGCTCGAATGGATACAAGGTTACTAAAACTCATGTTGCCTTGCAGTGGAAGGCCCTTTGCAGAGGTTCACTGGTCCCATTTTTGTTGTCTGTTGCTGTGTTTGAGTACCAATGAGGTGAAATCGTTGCAGACAGTTTTAGCATGTGTAAAAATTATAAAAAAAGGAAGTAATACTATCACAGAATGTGCTGCATTATTCCGCATAATTTGTCTTTTCCTGCCACATAATGTAGTCAACCCTGCCTCATAATTTGGTGCTCAACTGCTACATAATTCCAGTGTCCCGGCTAAAAGGATATTGTCTGACACTCATTAAAAGGAATAGCAAATTACCAGTTTTCTATTGTACCCTGTCAGTGGCAAGCATTGAATGAAGATAAACCAGAAAATAGTATCATAGGTGGTGGATAGATTCAGAAGGATGAGGGCAGCAGTCTCTCCTCTTTCCATGATCAGTCAGATATGGTTCTTGGCAGCGATGAGGGCAGTTTTAGTGCTGTGGTTGGGTCTGAAGCCGAATTGGGTAGTGTTGAGGATGTTGTTTTCATTAAGGTGAGCGGCTAGATGTTTGTTCATGATCTTCTACATAACTTTCCCAGGGAAGGGTAGAAGAGAGATGGGGTTGTGATTGACTAGTGGTATCGGGCTCCCGAGGATTACTATAGGAAAGAGAGAACTGTGGCACATTTCCATGGACCCAGGAATGTAGCTGTATTAATCAAGTCATTCAGAATCCTAGTGAGTGCTGAACTGATAGGATCTTTGCACCATACATATTCGTTCCACGCACCCCAAAGATCCCTCCGCTTAGCCCAGTTCTCCCTCGCTAAGGTGCAGCGCATCAAGAAGACCAGAACAGGAGGCCATCCTTTTCCTTCCCCGAGGCCAAGGCATGGAACACCCTCCCTCTCCCTCTCCAACTCCGACAGACGACAATACTCTCCAAAATCATGAAGGAACTGAGGACCTGGATCTTTGATGGATGACCGTGAACTTCCAAGATCTGCGCCACTCCAGCGCCTTGAGACCCTCTCAGGTGAGTAGTTGCACTTAATAAACCCATGATTGATTGATTGATCACAGTCTTTAGTCTCTTTTGTAAATCAACTTTAACTTCCCTCAGCAAGCGTTTTGTCAGTTGATGACATTACAGCCCTCAGTCAAGTCCTGTTATCCGTCTCAATATACTCCTAATTACAAGTGAGCCAAAAGTATTGGTTATTTTTCTCTTTGGGGATCTCTATTCATAGTCCTAAACATTTAATAGTTCCACCTTCAGCTAGAATCCCGGGTAATGGTGGGCGTAGTTGGCGGAGTACCTCTTTGTGGAATTCTGCGTAGTTGAACAAAACTCCGCAACTCTGTTCCGTCTCATTCCAATTAATCCAACAGAAACCTCACATGCCTTTGATAATACAACAATTAACTCTATCTTTCCATGCAAAAATGCATACAATTCCAACCAAAGGCCCTGCAAAGCATTATACGATGAGATTCTAGAGTGCAGTGGGCCTTTGGTTGGCATTGTATTTTTGCCCATAACTTTGCCTGGGGTGGTCCTTGTCGGATGGGACCACCACCGAATCGTTCAACATGATATACTTTTTAGGTCGAGCTGATGTGGCATTCATGCGAAGCATGAATGCATCAGCTCGACAACTTATGCTGCCCGTATTTAGGAAAGTGGACAGCAATCAGACGCGCGCTTTCCCATTGTCAGATTTCACCTCTGGAGCGCGCGTCTGATTGCTGCGCATGTGCGGTGCAAAGCCCTGGCTCTCACACAGACACAGGCAGCCCCCACCCCTCTGCATGCACGCACGCACACACACACACACAGGCGCGCGCATGCACACGCAAGCACACTATCCCCTGCCTCGCATTCTCTCAATCACACACAGTCACGCATGCGCACACACATGCACACACGCGCGTACACACTCCCGCCCCATCCCCTCCCCCACAGGCATACACACAGGCACGCACGGACTTCACATTAGCCCTGGGCCCCACTCACCGACTGCGCTCTTCCGGCGGGGCTCCTCTCGCGCTCCGCTCCTCACGGCGCGGCGCGTCTCGTCACCTCTTCTGAATCGGGGCTCCCTCAGGTCAGAGGAGCCCCGCAACAGGCGCCACACTCCTTCTCCCTGGCCTCCTCCTGGGGACCCGGGCTACCCAGGACCGGCAGGGCGCTCCATGCGCCGGCGTCTCACAGACCTCAGGAGGCGGGACTTCCGGTCGGCCACGAGCGGATTGGCCGGCCGGCCAAGAGCTTCCGGGTCGCCGCGGGTCTCGCGTCTCTTCCGCCTTGTTTTTTTTTGCTTTCTTGTGGAGGTCTTGCTGAGCAGGATGGATTCCTGGTAATCGCTTTAAACCGCTTCTCCGCAATCTTTGTTTCCTTTTTTGGTCTCTTGTTCTGGGGTGAGTATTCGTCGGCTCAATGAATCTCGGATATAAATAAACAGTGGTGCTGTGGCACATGGTGCCATTATCTGCAATTATTCTACTCTGCTGTGTGGTGCCCTGGCAGAGAAACTCCTGCTTGTCATCGTTCGTGTCGCGACAAGTGCCATTTAGTCCATCCTATCCCCGAACTAGTGTCCCCACGCCGGTCCTCAGACCAGTGCCCTTAGATCCACCTCTGCATTATCTTAGACCTGTGCCAGTCCTCAAACACCATTGCTCTCCGTCCACCACTGCACCGTCCCAGACCATTCATTACCTTAAGGTCCAGCCCAGCCCCAGAGCAGTTTCCTTTCGGTCGCCCCTAGGTCCGTCCCAAACCAGTACCCTAACCTTGAATGATTACGGACCTGTGCCAGTTGGTACGTCTCTGACTTCTGGACAAAACCCTTCCATAACGTGCTCCCGTTTAGGACTTGCGGATTCTAGCATGCTGATCCTTCTCACCTGCTTTGGACCGCCGCTTTGGGCGCATCTGGACTTTGCCTTTTCTTTTTCGTTGATTCTCCTGCAGCAGTACCACCATTTACTGCCTTTGACCTAACGTCAAAGAGACTTGTTCTTCGTGCGTTCTTTTACAGTCTCATAATTTTCAGAACGGAAGCATATTCAATGTTATATATAACAAAGCCAAAGATGTTGCTTATTCATTTTTTGCAGCTAACAACCACTGACTAAGCCAATTGTCCTGGCTTGTTGTAGTTGTAATGTTACTTATTGTGTTATATATCTGGATTCAAGGACAGAAGCAGTAAAATACCAGTCGGGCGGTACACTATGCTAAGCACAGATTTTAGCATATGTGTTTTAAAGCCACGCCCTTAATTACATTGGCCACGCCCCTTTGAGAACCCCCCCCCCCCCCTAGTTTTTCATCCCACTTAAAGCCATGCCCTTCACCATTGCATGTTAAAGCGTATCGTGGCCTCTTTTTGAATAATCAGCTGGCCCTCCCATGGATCGACGTGGGCTAACTAAGTAGTCCCTCTCTATTCCTTTGGACCCATCCGGGCCATATGTCTAGCCTTGTTTCTGGTACAGTTATTTATTCATTTACAAACTTTAGGATCTACCTTCGCTCTGATATATGATATTGCTCTCCTCCCCTCTCTCCTCAACATCCCCTTCTCCCTCTCCCCTCACTCTCTCCCCTTTATCCCCTCTCCTCTCTCTCTCCCCTCTACACCCTCACACTCGTCCCTCATTCCTCACCTCTCCCCTCTCTCCCATCTCCTCCCACTCTCCTCACTCTCACCTCTCTATACTCACTCTCTCCCCTTTCTCCACTCTCTCTACTCTCCTCCCTCTATCCTCTCCCCCTCTCTCATCACTCTCCTCTCTCTCCTCACTCTTCCCCTTTCTCCCCTCCCTCTACCCTCTCCTCAGACTCCCCTGTCCTCAGACTCCCCTGTCCTCAGACTCCCCTGTCCTCAGACTCCCCTGTCCTCACTCTCCCCTGTCCTCACTCTCCCCCGTCCTCACTCTCCCCCGTCCTCACTCTCCCCCGTCCTCACTCTCCCCCGTCCTCACTCTCCCCTGTCCTCACTCTCCCTGTCCTCACTCTCCCCCGTCCTCACTCTCCCCTCTCCTCACTATCTATTTGAATAACCGGCACTAAGTCCTTTAAAACGAACGCACATTTGTCAAACCATTCCTAGCAGCCATTTCCGAAAATTATTTTTAAAAAGTCACACTATTCCAAGAGCTACTTTTGCGACCTTCCTCCGAGTTAATTAATACGTCCTGTAGCGGATGATAATTTCTTTTTTACAATCAAGATCAAATACAAAACATGTGCACTGCTGGCATTTCATGTTGCCGAGGTCGATAATAGTATAGTGACAAGACCTACAGAATTTTTCCGGTTCGGGCTGTTTTTTTTAACCTTCTGGCCGACCTACTTCAATGGAATATTTGCTCCAGTAACACACACAACACCCCCCCCCCACACACACACACACACAACACCCCCCCCCACACACACACACCAACACAACAACCACACACACAACACCACACACAACACACACACACAACTACAACCATACACGACAACAGCACACACAACTATCTATCTATCGCCCTCACCCTATCTATCGCCCTCACCCTATCTATCTATTGCCCTCAATCTATCTATCGGACTCCCTCTATATATCGCAAAAGAACAGCATCACTCAGCAACACCACAGCATCACTCAGAGACACCACACCATCACTCAGGGACACCACAACATCACTCAGCGCAACTTCAGCATCACTCAGCGCAACCCCAGCATCACTCAGCGCAACCCCAGCATCACTCAGCGCAACCCCAGCATCACTCAGCGCAACCACAGTATCACTCAGCGCAACCCCAGCATCACTCAGCGCAACCCCACTCCGCGCCATCACAGCCTCAATCTGTGCAACCATTCAACAACAACTGGTTCAAATATGTTCTCTCAATGTTTCAAGCTTTATTACAAATGTCGCAAAAAATGTTAATTTTTCACTTCTGTTCTTGGATTTTCGTCACAATAAAATACACTGACCATAATCTTCACAAAAGTAATTTACAAAAGTTTAAGCTATTACCATTATAAATTACAATAACTTTTATTTAAGTATTAATATTTAAAAAAATTAAAAGCCATTGTTATTTGTAATATCAATTCATCTAAGTCACGTAAATACAAAACATGTTGCATTACAAATGCTATAGGTGTCACATTTGCGTAAATTATAACTATTGGCATTGTAAATGACAAAGCTATTAATTTAGCTATTTTCAAAACCAACACATAAATAAAAAAATTGTCATTTACAAGACCAATAGCTCAAACTTTCATAATGCGAGACCTATTGCATTGCAAATGCTTGTTGTGCTCAAGGCATCTGCTTGGTCCTCGCTCTAGGTTAGGGGTGACCCCAGATCATCACCTCTCTCATTGCCTTATATTTTTCAAAGTTCACTTTTGTGAATTGGTTATATGATTTTTAGCATGAAAAAGTAAAGTTGTTTTATCAAAGATTTGTGATGCAGAAGCTAATTCCGCTATGTGGCAGAGTTGAGTTTTTGCATGAATTCCGTGTTTTCAATGTAATGCGTAGTTAACAAATCTCTGCAACCTCCGATAGCGGAGCGGAGTGGAGTTCATTGCCCACGGTTAATCCTGGTACACTTCTTCAAACAATATCTAGTGTAGATGTTTGCCTTTCTTCAGGAAGTCCTGCAGAAACACTTAAGTAAGAACATAATATGCAGCCTAGAAAAAAGGCTACCATGGTGAAATTCTTCAGATTGTACTCAGAAAAGGATCAATGTACCTATATAAAATTATAATTTGATGTACTTTGTAGCCCCAAAGGCTGCCCTTGTGTTAGTTTAAAAGAATGACTGTGCCTTTTAAGACCCAGAGACAACCAGTATCCCATCATGCTTAGCAGGTTGCAGTTGCCTCAGTTCTTGTTTCCTTCACCTGGTTACAGGATCCTGAAGCACTGAGCTTGTCATTCTAGGCTTGTTTTCTTCAGAATTCATCCGTGCAATTTTGTTTAATCTGATTTATTCGACATCTTTCATCATTCTCTCACTATGTTAGGCCTTTTCTGACAGAAAATTTGAGGCATTTTTTCATTCAATATGCCTTCTCTGTTTGGCAAGTGCCCTAAAACATCATCTTTCACCGGTCGAAGTCGAGGAAGTCAATGTCGAGACCAGGTAGGGCACCAAATAGCTCGCCTTCCAGGGCTAGTTTGACGTTGAGGAAGAAACGCAGATCGGCGTCGAGGCAAGGTAGAACAACTCATACAACGTTGATGCGCACTGTAAGATTGATGTCAAGGAGTGTATCGATGTCAAGGCGGCCAGACCCATCAACGTCCAGGAGCAGTTTGAGACATCGGAGATCACTGTCAAGGAGCAGATAATAGTCTAGTCATTGACGGAGTATGATGTCGAAATCCATCTCAATGTCGAGGGCAGAAACATTGAGAAAAAGGAGGCAAATCAATGTTTCTCCGACTTAGAAATACTCAAGGGCGCACTCCTCCTCTAGAGTAGTACAGGACTCTCCTCCTCCACCACCACCTCCACCATTTGCGCCTAGACCTCCAGTGCCAATTCCTCTGCCTGTGAAACCACAGCCTAGATCGCGCTCCAGAACATGCCATCGGTCACACCATCACAGGCATCATTACAGGTGTTCATAGTCTTCCAGGTTCTCTCGCCATAAAAGCCTCAGATCCAGGTCAGGAACCAGAACACTTACCATCTCCACATATCGGTCAAGACACACAACGTCCTCATCTTCATATGCAGGGCGATATTCGCCAACTTTTTCGGATTCAGCTCCTCTTTGCATCTCTCCGGTAGATGACATCGCCACCTTGCTGTAGGTTCTGGTGAGAGGTGCAGCAAAACTTAATTTACAGATGTTGGTTCCCACACCTAACATATCTGTTATATTTGAGACACTTCACCAGCGGTCAGCTTCAAGACCACTGCTTCCATTGTTGCCAGGTCTTTTAGAGCAAAAGGCACACAATTAATGGATGGAATACAGATCAAATCAAAACATTCACCCCCAGTCAAGAGACCTGGGTTAAATCCATCATTCTTTTGCTCACCATGCCACCCCAGTTTTGACCTGGCCATATGCAAATCAGTCTTGACCCTGTGCCTCATGGGAACAGTTCTGCCCGAACTGCCAAGCCAGGTCCTCCCTGGACTGGAAACAAGCATCCTAGGACCGGTTTTGCGGTTTCACCCCTCTACAGCCAGGATAGCTTGAATCCAGTGGCACAGTGAGCCCGGGACCCATGTCTGGGCATACCTGGCGCACTTCAGGCAAGGAAGCAAAAGACACACAATTGATGGACGGAATGCAGAGCAAATCATTTTCGGATTCAGCGCCTCTTTGCATTTCTCTGGGAGATGACATTGCCACCTTCCAGGAGGTTCTGGTGAGTGGTGCAGCAGAACTTAATTTTCAGATGCCTTTTTTTGACCCTAGCCTCAACCAAGACAGATACTCCCATGTTTTGCCTTTTGTTAGTGTGCTTTGACTGTGGTTCACTAAATGTAATGGTAAGTACTTTGTACACCTCACACTTGGCATACTGGAGTACCACTGTAAGTCCCTAGTATATCATACTGAGGTACCCAGTGTATTGGTAACCCAGGGGTCTCCCATTGGCTGCAGCATGTATTGTGCCACCCATAGGAGTCCATATAAACTGCGTCTGCAGAGCTGCTATCACAGTCTGCATGAAATGTTATGCACACCTTTCAATTTAGATATAAGGTTTCCCTTATTTCCCGGTCACATGTAAGTCACCCATAAGATAGGTCCTTCGGTCCAAGAGCAGTGTGCATATTTCTAAATGCTAAGTGTGTGGGTACCCTGCATGAGTAGAGGTATCCCTAGAAACGCCAGACTCTATTCTCTGGGCTTTGTACGTATGGAGCAGCCATTTTAAGGTATGTAGTGGACACTGGCAAGTCGAGATGTCCAACTACATAATGGCTGCTCCAAATGTGGTCATATTTGCTATCAAACATGCTGGAATCATGCAGCTACGCCGATTCCAGTGTTAGTTGCATGATAACATGTACTGGAGGGGATCTTTAAAATACCCCCAATGCCTATCTGTGTAGCCTTTTAGGGTCTGCCTGCCAGCCTGTGTTGCTGCAAGGGAGAGGTGTGACCATCTCTCCTATAGAATGAGGTAGGGTGGGTTTCCTTCAGAGCACCACCAGACTGCATTGAAGGGCTCATTTGGTGCCCTCCGTGCATAAACCAGTTTTGCCCAGTTCATGAGCCCTTGGCTCCTGCTTTAGCATGAAACTACACACAGGACAGAGGAGTGTCCAGCCCCCTGTCCAGTTCCTCCCTAGAGTGGTTCCCAGATCTTCTCCAGGTGGCCACTTGATTCTGCCATGTTGAATTTTGGCCCCTGGGAGCATCTGACTAGCTAGGCCAGCTGAGTAGCTTCCCTGACCTCCCCTGATAGGTAGGTCACTGTAGAAGATGTCGTTCTCCCTTTTAGGGTTACTTAACGGTTTACCTGAAGGTTGGTCCTTAGTTTCGTCTGGACAACATCTTTAAGAACCCACTGCCTGTCTTCTTAAGACCATCTAAAGACTCTTCTGCTGGTGCTCTGCAGCATCTTCTAACCTGGACCAAAGACAAGCCTGCTGTTGACGGGAAGACTCCTGCTTCAACTTTGTGTAGGAAAGTGCCACTTTTTGCATGGTTACCCCCCATTTTTTGTCTGACATCTGATTTGGTGTGCCCTTGGTCCCTGCCAGTCAGGTTCCCAGGGCCTGTGTGCTTTCCCAAAACGGTACCTTTGTACCCACAATTGGCACATCTCTGGCCACAGGTAAGCCTCTTGTACCATGAGTACCAAGGGCACTATGACCAGGGAAGGCCTCTAACCGCTGCAGCACCTATTGTGCTACCCTGAAAGGCCCTGTACCTTAACACGCACACACTGCCTTTGCAGGCTGTGTATTTTGGTGCTAAGAAACTTTAAGAGCCTACATGTCACACCTCCCTGTGTGCCATGCCTGCAACCCACTGCCTGAGGCCTAGTTAAGTCACCCCTCTTGTAGGGTGCAGAAGCCCTCAGGTGAGGTTACAGTGGCATGATCCCTGAACCCCTACAGTGTTTGAATCCATTCTTAGACGTGTACGTGTAGTAAAGCCATAATGAGTATATGGTCTGGGAGTTGGTCATTACGAACTCTACAGCTCCAAGTTTGGTAGCAAAATTCTCAGCACATTAAACCCACACTGATGCCAGTGTGGGATTTAATGTAAAATACACTCAGTAGGCATCTTTGAGATGCCCCCTGAAAAATTACCAATCCTAGTGTGGTTCCTGAATAGCTGCCCGCCATTTGCCAGCACCAGACAATTTCTGGACCTCTGGATAGAGAGCCTCTGCTGACTGGGTCCAGAAACAAAGCCCATCCTGGGCAGAGGTGTCACGCCTCCTCCCCGAGGACGTGCTGGGTCCATGAAAGGAAAGCTTAAAAGGCCTGCCACCTTTGTCCCTGCCTTTTTCCTGCCCCAACAAATAGCTTCCACTGGTTATGCCCCCCACTTTAAGCAGGAGAATCAGCCGGAAAACCAAGCTAGGAGGAGAGTGGTGTGCCCACCTTTGCCAACCCCACCCCTCAGGTGGGGAAGGCAAAGTAAAGCACACATCTCAGTCCCCTCCATCATGAAGATGAGGGGACCCAACCAATTAGGTAGAGGCTCATGCCCCACTCCCAGTGGAGGGTGACATAATGGGTGGTGTACCCACCCCAAGGAAGGGACCCATTGGTCCCAATCTGCACATCCCTTTTAAAGCTCCAAAATGTAGTATTTAGGGCTGACCTTGAACCTTGCCTCCTCAGATTTGAGGAAGAAAGAAGAAGGATCGAAGAGTCGTGCTGACCCAGGAATAAGAGGACACCTACTGCTTTGGCCCCAGCCCTACTGGCCTGTCCTGAGTTCAACCTACCTACAGCGAGAATCCCGGCGAGACCAGCAGCTCCCAGAGCCTGGAGGACCTGCCCTGTGACCCTCTATAAGACTTTCTCCTGTGAGCACCGGATTTTCTCATGCAAATACTCCCCCTCAGAATCTGGATCCATGTGGTTCTGCAGTTTTGCACCACTCTGCACCCGTCTTCCACAGCCCAGGTTTGAGTGGTCCAACACCATGAGGGGGTCTCCCCAGTGATCCTGACCAGGACCTGGTGATCCCGACCTCCCTTAAGCCTCAACCTGAAGAATCCCCCTGACCGCGACTGGAGATGGTAAAGAGACCGGATGCCAAAATACATCCCTGCACCTGATGCCCTAAGGCCTGACCAGTCTTCCCTGCACTTTGGGAGACTGTAATCCCTCTCTAGCCGAACCGAACTGCATCCCTGTGCACTGCATTTTCCATTCCCTGAAGATCTTCAAGCTCCAAGAAGCCCTAGCCTCCAGCATCCAACAGCTCCAACAACAATGTCCTGCCTGCATCCTCTGCATCGTGGGCCTTCATCTCCTGTGTGGTGCTGAGGCTTCCATGTGACTCCCTGTTCCTGCTGCCAGAGGGTCCTCGAGTTTGCTCCAACGATACCTGCTGACTCTCCTGCATGCTGAGCGATAGCCCTGACTTACCTTTGCTAAGTTAGTCCCACAGACATTGCTGGTCTATAACCAAGCATCTTTTGCTTCAACCTGACTGTAGCCGTTGCCAAGGTTTGTTGGTGGTCCTGCCGATGACTGACCCTCCTGCCTTCTTCAATCATCATGGGACAGCTTGTGGACAGCTCCTGTCCTCCTTCATCATTGCCTGGGCTCCACAGCTGCTACATCAGCACTGTTGCGCTAGAGCCAGTTCCTTCAACAAGGGGTGGCATTGTGCTCTTTCTACTCCTGATCACCTCTGGTGGTTTGGACTCCGTCCCCTCTCCTTTCAGGTACCTTTCAGCCAGAATCCATGTTTGAATTCCACCATCCTGGCCCACGGGTCACTGTAGCTGGCAGACTTCCAAGATTCTCCATTGACGTCAACGAGTGGTTCGGACACCACTTCCAGTGCACCTTGGCTCCCTGGTGTAGGCATCCTGGTTCCCTGTGTATCCACAGGTCGGGTGACTGTGCAACCACTTATCCAATTGAGGTCCTGAAACAAGAAAATACCAACAGCAACTTAACTTTATTATCCTATGGACGTTTGACCCAGTGTAATCACACTGCCTTGGTGTCCCTAGCTTCTCACATTTGGTGGTTCTCTGCTCCCCCTGGGCTTCTCCATCCTTGGCTAACAGTCTTGGTTTGGTACCTTCTTCACATACCACTTTCTTAGTATATGTTTTGGTAGGGCCTCATGTGTTTTTCCATGTGACCTGTTTTTGAAGTGGTCCTGGTGTGTATTTGATATCTCCGGGTAGGAGATATACCAAGTTAGTTTTTAGTGTTGTGTAAATAAATACCACAGTATTCTTATAAGCACTGGTGTGGTTCTGTCTTGTGTGAAAGCTTGCTGACTGACTATGTTGTAAATGTACCTGCTTTACACCCTCCTGAGTATGTCTTAGCTGCACTGCAAAGCTACTCCTTGAGAGCTTTGGTTATCAGGGACCTAAACACTATCACTAAGAGTTGCCTGGAATCAGCGCACCGTCCCTCACCACAGGTTGACACTATGGGCCCGATTACGAGTCTGGCGATGTGAGGACCACCAGACTCATGGTGGAGTTGTGGTGGCGGTCTTGCAGCTGCCAGATTATTACCCTTGTGTTCGTGCCGGCCTGGGACCGCTGCCTCTGCTAGTGACCCGCCTTTCCCTGGTGGTGGCGTGAAGGTCCAGAGGTATCTATCGGTATGCTTGGCGGGACCACTGCGGTCCCACCATGCATATTACGACATTCCTCACCACCACTGATTTCATGAAGGTCTTTCCTCCATGAAACAAGTGGTGGTGAGGAAAGAAAGGGGGCCCTGCAGACCCCCCTTGTGTCTCACCCCTTTTGTTTGCACCAAGGGGGGCACAGCATGTGCCCTCCAGTGTTCATGCACAGAGGTTCCAGCACTGCATGGACTTTTCAGTCCATGCCGTGCTGGAACTTCCTTTGACGTTCCCATTGCAGTGCCTAATTTGTAGACACCTCCGTGGGAACGGCAAAGGAAATGCCCGCCAATTACTAAAAAAGTAATTATACTGCAGGCGGTGCTCACGGGGTTTGGAGGTGCGGCAGGGTGGTGCGGGACGTAATTCGGCCCTATATAGTGAGCCAACCTCCTACACACACCCTGACTGAGTGGTCATACTAGCAGCTATGAAGCATTACATCACCACTCCTGATTTTCAGTTTGTCCTGATAAGGAGAGTAAAAAACTGGATTCTGCTGGTCCCAAATTTTTCTACATTTCCGCAACCACGATGAAAGCAGCAAGTGCTTCTGCCCTCCTGTGTAGATACAATAGATCGATTTGTGAACTCTATACAACAATTTGCGGACATTCTTCCCAGGGACAGAAGGGAAGACTTCCTTGAAATAGTTGATGAGTGTCTCATGGTATCCAACCAGGTCATCAATGCTGCAGTTAGGACTACTTAGGGGGTCCCTCCGGCAGGGGGCAGGACAGAGAGGGGGGATACTTTCATGTCCTTTGTCCGATTTCACAGCAGATTGGGAGCCAAGGACTCCCAGAACTGGTTCTAACTAGATTATGCAATGAGGACACCAAATGTGCCCTTCAAAGCAGTCTGGTTGCACTGGCACACGCCCCCACCCCTTCCCAATACCCTAAATCCTGTCAGGAAGATGGTCACACCTCCCTGTGACAGGTAACCTATTTTTCTAATTTCCCCTGCTTGAGCTCAGCAGCAGGAGGGCAGAATTGTGTCTGGGGTCAGCAGCAGCACTAGCTTGCTCGCAGACCCTAGGAGGCTGTTACCTGGAGCTTCCCTAGAGGAGCCCCCCAGTGCATGGAATCATACCTCCAACACCGGTAATGGTGTTGAGGTATGATTCCAACATGTTTGAAATTAAACATGCTCAGGTCCGGCACAGCCAATATACAGTTAGCCATCGCTTATGACGCATGGCCACTATATGTATGAAAATGGCTGACCATACTTACAAAGCTTGGAGAATCAACTCCAGGGTTTGAAGTGGGTGTCCTGATCATGCAGGGAACCCTCACACTGTGGAAATGTGCCTTTTAATGAGCACACTGGTGCAGGGGTCACCCTTCTCTGTCCACACGTCCGTAGACCAACAAAATACAGATTGTCACTGTAGCTGGAATTCAAATAACAATTTTATTTATCACTCATGAGTGGGACCACGTCCACACATCACTCTCAAGTGCTACCTGAGGTAGTACATAGAAGTCACAGAACACAGGTCTTTTATACAGGTTTTGTGCAGTGAAAACATGTGAACAGAAATAGGGAGAACAAGTTTTAGGAATAGTTACCAACAAACATGGGCAGAAAAAAACTACATGGTCAGCAAAGTGGGAGGGGGAGCAGGAGTGCTTATGGCAGCAGAAATGATATACAGTTAGCAGGTGTACTGGCAGCGACAAATCCCAGCACGTACATTGCTTTTAGCTAAGTCAGGAAGTCAACTAAAATAGATAGCACAGGCAGAGTGAAAAGACGAAAGAATTATGAAGGAAACCTAAATGGATACCACGCTAAAATGACTGCAGCTTATGGCATGTAAAATATTACAGGTTTTCCACAACACTTATAACCTAGCACCGTGCCTTCAGGATTGAAAGGCCTGCCTTAGGGGTGACTTATAGTTTCTAAATGCAGTGACCTCAGATATAAGGAAACTTAGATCTGGTGTGAGTGGTGCTGGCACAAGTTCACACAGGCTGCAGTGGCAGGCCTGTAGCAACAGTTGTCAAATTTAGGGAGCAAGCACACTGACTGCGGTCCTGATTACTAGTCAGAAAAATCAATAAAACCAGCAAAAAGTGGGAATATATATATATATATATATACTAGCAGCCCGTCCCGACGTTGTCCGGGTATGAATTGCTGCCGGCCAGTAGTATATTGTTTTGTATGATTTCGTTTTGATAGCATTTTTTATCTGTGACAGGCCTGTGAAACGCTCCGATTCACAGTGCACTGCTGATGCACTTAAGAGTGCGCGTTCAGTAGTGTGTGAACTCGAGTTTCCCTACTTTATTTTTCCTTGCAATATTATATAGCTCAAACTCGACAACATGGTATGAGCACAATTTACATTACAGAAGAACATATTCATTTGTGGTAGGCACGGGGAGACAAAGCGATTTGCCTGGAATCACAGGATGTTGAGCTGATGCCGAGATTCGAACGTAGCTCCCCAGCTCTGAAGTTCGCAATTCTAGAACTTGTGGCGGGAGGTGTGTCTAAAAGTGTATGTCAGTGCTGGCCATCAATGAGAGAGACCTGTGCATTTTTCAAATGGGTGGTGAAAAAATATGAGGATGTTGCTGGAGATGTGGGCTGCCGTGCCACCAATGTACTTACCGGGGGAGGGTAAACACCCATTATTCCGCAACTTTCTTTCTGCATACCATCACTCCGCATACTTTCATTACGAAAGTACCATGACTCCGCAATGCCATTATAAAGCATGGCATTACATTTGATATGCTTTTACCACGCATACATTTACAACGAAATTCGTTGTAAATGCATGAATGGTAAAAGCATGTTTTTTTTAAATGTTTGGATAAGATAGGTATGTGCATAGGGGTATATGTTTTGGGGTACTGAGGTATATGTTTTGGGGTGTTTGGGTATTTTAAGGGTTCAGATATAGTTTTGAATTATGGGGTACAGGGGTAGTTTTAGGGTTCAGGGGTAGGTTTGGGTTTTGGAGTACAGGGGTATTTTAAGGGTTCAGGGCTAGGTTTGGGTTTTGGGTACAGGGGTATTTTAGGGTTCAGGGGTAGGTTTGGTTTTTGGGGTACAGGGGTATTTTTAGGATTTAGGTATAGGTTTGGGTTTTGGGGTACAGGGTATATTTATAGGGTTAAGATGGGTTAGTGTTTAAGGGTGTTGGGGTATTTTAATGAGTAAGGGTGGGTTTTGATTATGGGGTGCAGAGGTATTTAAAGGGAGCAGGGTGGACACCCGGAGCTGGAATGTACAGAACCTGGGAAGAAAAAACAATGAAATATTTGACACAACGCGCGCCCCGCACACGCCCACACCCCCATCACACGATATGAGACATGGCATGAAGGGCGGAATGTAAAAACAACAGTTGATGGACAGAATGCAGAACAATGTCATACATTCACCCCAATACAGAGATCTGGGCCTAAATCCATCATTTCTTTTGCCCTCCACACCACCTCAGCCTTGACCCTGTGCCTCATGGGAACATTCCAGGCCGAACTGCCAAGCCATGTCTTTCCTGGACCAGACTCAAGCATCCTAGGACCGATTTCTGGCTATCCGCCTTTTTCAGCCAGGATAGCTTGACTCCAGTGGTGTGGAGAGCATGGGACTCACGTCTGAGCATAGCCACCCCACTTGGGGTGACAAATGCAAAAACAACAGTTGATGGACAGAATGCAGAACAATGTCATACATTCACCCCGGTACAGAGATCTGGGCCTAAATACATTGTTTTTTTGCACTCCACACCACCCCAGTTCAGACATGGCCATATGCAAATCAGCCTTGACCCTGTGCCTCATGGGAACAGTCCAGAACGTACCACACGCCCCCAGCATTTGTCACGCCCCCCCCAGCACAAGCCCACAGCCCAACGTAAGACACGCCCACAAGGGACTACTTTTCTGGCATGGTTCTTTTACTTTTTAAATGTATATGGTGGGCATCTGCATAGCCTATGTCATTCTGCTGCAACTGCCCTTTCCAACGCTGTATTGGGTGTTGTGATTGGTGCTGGTGTTCCTGAGATGACCGTCCTGAATTCCTCCAGAAGCGGTCGCTCCCTACGCAGCTCCCCGCCCCGACTGCAGTGGTATTGTAGCGCCTCACAATTGAACCTGCCTTTCCTCGCATTGCTATCTTTATTTCTCATTGCTGCCAAATTAATATTTAAATAATTTAGCCTGGCAGCCAGTGGAATCGCATTGTGCCTGTAATTTAAATCAGTTCACTGTATTATCAAGCGCGCAGTCAGTGGAATCGCATTGTGCCTTTAATTTAAACCATTTCTCTGTATTATTATTGCATAGCGTTGTTTTCGAGGTATTGCCCCAATCCAGTTTCGTTTCTGGCCTGCTGCCATCTTGTAGTTTGTTGTTGTGCCTCCCTGCCCGGACCTCCACCCCGCCCTCCGCCTCCCAGCTGACCCTCCCTCTCACTGATACAACTGGCCCTACCCTCCGGCATTTTCTCTGTGACCGTCCTGAATTCCTCCAGAAGCGGTCGCTCCCCACGCAGCTCCCCGCCCCGACTGCAGTGGTATCGTAGCGCCTCACAATTGAACCTGCCTTTCCTCGCATTGCTATCTTTATTTCTCATTGCTGCCAAATTAATATTTAAATAATTTAGCCTTGCAGCGCGCAGTCAGTGGAATCGCATTGTGCCTGTAATTTAAATCGGTTCTCTGTATTATCAAGCGCGCCGTCAGTGGAATCGCATTGTGCCTTTAATTTAAACCATTTCTCTGTATTATTATTGCATAGCGTTGTTTTCGAGGTATTGCCCCAATCCAGTTTCGTTTCTGGCCTGCTGCCATCTTGTAGTTTGTTGTTGTGCCTCCCTGCCTGGACCTCCACCCCGCCCTCCGCCTCCCAGCTGACCCTCCCTCGCCCCTCCCCCCTCAACCATCCATTAATGACAGATGCATTTGCGCGCAGCGGTCGCGCCCCATGCGTGCCGAAGGCGCGCCAAAGTTAAGCCCGTCTACGCCTGTCCGTGCCTGGACCGCGCCCAGCGCCAGACCCCCTGGGCCCCGCAAACAACACCCCTCCCGCTTAACGTATGCCGCCGCCACCCTCCTAGCCCTTAACCCCAGACGCACACCACAATGCTACGAGGCTGCCCCAGGACGTACCCACGGCCCCTTCGCCTGCCACTCATGCAAGTTCGCCTGCATCAAGACCCACACCAAATCCACCAACTCCAAACACTACTCTGACCCCAACTACCTGAAGTGCATCCTGTTGAACACCCGCTCGGTCCACAGACACGCCACGGAACTCTGGGACCTACTCGACACACTTCACCGGACATCGCCTTCCTTACAGAAACCTGGATGAACGCCTCTTCTGCACCCGACTTCGTCATAGCCATCCCGGACAACTACAAGATCATCCGAAAAGACCGCACCAACCAAACAGGAGGAGGCATAGCCATCGTCCATAAGAACACCATCAGAATCACGACCAGCCTCGACGATAACCTTGTAACCGCCGAACACCTCCACTTTCAGATCCACACCGACCCCAGGTCCACACTTAGAGGCACCCTCATCTACAGACCTCCAGGAACCCGTAAACAATTCAGCGAAGACATCACTGAATTCATCAGCCCACATGCCCTTGCCTCCGAAAACTACATTCTACTGGGAGACCTCAACTTCCACCTGGAAAAGAATAACGACAGCAACACCACCGCCCTCCTGGACAACCTGGCGAATTGACACCCCCACCCACTTAGCCGGACACACGCTTGACCCTATCTTCACCTCCAGCAAACACATCTCCTTCGATCACACCACAGCTCTCCATTGGACGGACCACAGCTGCGTCCACTTCAGTTACAAAAAGACCACGACCCACGTCCCACCACAACCCATTCCACGGAGAAACTGGAACAAAATCACGTCCGACCAACTCTTCACATCGCTTAACCAAAACCCTCCTGCCATATCATCGGACCCAAACCAACCCTTCACCAAACTCACACAATGGATCACCCACAGCGCTGACGAATTAGGGCCCCTGAAAAACCACCAGATCAAACAAGGTAGCAAAAAGGCCCCCTGGTTCAACAAGGACCTTAAGAAATCCAAGAAACTATGCTGTACTCTCGAGAAAACATGGAGAAAAAACCCAACCACTGACAACCTGACCACCTTCAAGACAGCCACCCGCAAACACCACCAACTGATCAGATCCACCAAGAAATCAGCATTCAAGGATCGACTTGACAACAAAGCCCAAAACAGCAAAGAACTATTCAACATCGTTAAAGAATTTACCAACCCCACCGCAGCCTCAAACGACATTACTCCCTCCCAAGACCTCTGCGACTCGTTATCCTCTTTCTTCTACAACAAAATCGCCGACATACATAACAGCTTTGAGAACATTTCCAATGAACAATCCACTCCACCCACCTCCGAACCTAAACCACACTCTAACATCCTTAACGCCTGGAACACAATCACCACTGAAGACACCATCCAACTAATGAACTCCATCCATTCAGGTTCGCCAACCGACCCCTGCCCCCACCATATCTTCAACAAAGCAGACTCCATCATCGCACCCCATCTCCGTGACGTCATCAACTGCTCCTTCAACTCCGCTACCTTCCCGGAAAGCTGGAAACACGCCGAACTCAGCGCCCTCCTGAAGAAACCCACAGCAGACCCCTCTGAACTTAAGAACTACCGCCCCATCTCCCTCCTCCCATTCCCTGCCAAAGTCATTGAGAAAGCCGTCAACAGACAGCTCGCCGCCTTCCTTGAATCCAACAACTCCCTCGACTCCTCACAGTCCAGCTTTCGAGCCAAAGACAGCACCGAAACCGCCCTTATTGCCGCGACAGACGACATCCGAACACTACTGGACAACGGAGAAACAGTTGCCCTCATCCTACTCGACCTCTCCGCCGCCTTCGTCACAGTCTGTCATAACACCGTCACACAACGCCTCAACAACATCGGCATACAAGGAAAGGCCTTGAACTGGATCATCTCGTTCCTCGCCGGGAGAACACAGAGAGTCCGACTCCCCCCTTTCAAATCAGAGGCCACCGAAGTCATCTGCGGAGTACCACAAGGATCATCACTCAGTCCCACCCTCTTCAACGTTTACATGAGCCCCCTCGCATCCATCGCGCGACAACACAACCTTAACATCATCTCTTACGCTGACGACACCCAGCTGATCCTTTCCCTTACCAAAGACCCTAACACCGCCAAAACCAATCTTCATGAAGGCATGAAAGAAGTAGCCGAATGGATGAAAAACAGCCACCTAAAACTTAACTCAGACAAAACGGAAGTCCTCATCCTAGGTTCATCCCCCTCTGCCTGGGACGACTCATGGTGGCCATCGGCCCTGGGCTCGGCACCCATACCCACAGACCACGCATGTAACCTAGGCTTAATCCTAGAGTCCTCCCTCTCGATGACCAGACAAGTAAAAGCCGTCTCATCCTCTTGCTTCAACGTACTTCGTATGCTCAAAAAAATCTTTCGCTGGATCCACACCGAAACAAGAAAGTCTGTCACCCACGCACTGGTCACAAGCCGACTGGACTATGGAAACACCCTCTACGCCGGAACCACAGCCAAATTACAGAAAAAACTCCAACGCATCCAAAACGCATCAGCCAGAATCATCTTGGACATCCCGCGCCAAGCTCACATTACCGGCCACCTGAAAGACCTCCACTGGCTTCCCGTCAACTAGAGAATAACGTTTCGTCTCCTCACCCACGCACACAAGGCCCTCTACAAACTAGGACCCGAATGCCTCAACACACGACTGTCCTTCTACACACCCACCCGCCAACTAAGATCCTCCAATCAAGCCCTCGCCGCAGTTCCGCGCATCCATAGATCCACCATGGCATCTATAGGCATTAAAGAGGCTCCGTTCTCCAAGTGGCCGAAGCATCACTGGCACCAGCTGTCTCAGCAATTTGTGAATCCATGGGATTGGAATCCTCCGGCTCGCCTCGTGTGCACGCCAAGCCAGCGGCTAATGCCGGGTGCAGCTCGTGACTGCACGAGGAGCCAGGGGCGCAACTAGGTCTTAATTTCGGGGGGGCTAACATGGCAAATGAAGGGACGTGGCTAATGTTAATCAGTGGGGCGGGGCTAAAATGGCAGATAATCAGGATCGATTAATGCTCAGGTCAAGCGGAGATAACATGCAACCCTAAAATTACCCTCTCGCACCCCAAAACCCATTACCACCCTGAAATGATCCCCCTAGAACTCCAAACCCCATACCCGCGCTGATCCCTAAAATTACACCCTTACCCCCCAAAACCATTACCCACCCTGAACCCTAAAATTACCTCTGGCACCCCAAAACCCATACCCGCACTGATCCCTAAATTTACACCCTTGCCTCCTCAAATCCATTACCACCCTGAACCCCAAAATTACCCTCCTAGCACCCCACAACCCATACCCACTCTAAACCCTAAAATTTCCCCCTGGCACCCCAAAACCCATTACCACTCTGAACCCTAAAATCAAACCATGGAGCCCCAAAACTCATACCTGGGCTGATCCTTAAAATTACACCCTTGCCCCCCAAAACCCATACCCACCCTGAACCTTAAAATTACCCCTGGCACCCCAAAACCCATACACATGCTGAACATTAAATTCTCCCCTGGCACCCCAAAACCCATACCCACCCGGAACCCTAAAATTGCCCCCCTGACACCCGAAAACCCACACCCACCCTGAAACCTAAAATGTCCCCCCCTCACACCCTAAAACCCATACCCGCACTGAACCCTAAAATGAACCCCATGGCACCCCAAAACCCATTACCACCCTAAAGCCTAAAATTACCCCCTGGCACCCCGAAACCCCTACCCACCCTGAACCCTAAAATTGCCCCCCTGACATCCAAAAACCCACACCCACCCTGAACCCTAAAATTCCCCCCTCATATCCTAAAACCCATACCCACCCTGAACCCTACAATTAACCCCATAGCACCCCAAAACCCTTAACCACCCTAAACCCTAAAATTACCCCTGGCACACCAACACCCATACCCATGCTGAACCCTAAAATTACCCCCTGGCACCCCAAAACCCATACCCACCCTAAACCCTAAAATTACCCCTGGCACACCAATACCCATACCCACGCTGAACCCTAAAATTACCCCTGGCACCCCAACACCCATACCCACCCTGAACCCTAAAATTACCCCTGGTTCCCCAAAACCCATACCCACCCTGAAGCGTAAAATTACCCCTGGCACCCCAAAACCCACACCCACCCTGAACCCCTAAATTACCCTCCTGGCCCCCAAAACCCATACCCGTCCTGAACCCTAAAATTACCCCCTGGCACACCAAAACCCATTACTACCCTAAACCCTAAAATTACCCCTGGCACCAAGTTACCCACTAGCACCCCAAAAAATGAACACTAGAAACTTACACTACATTTGCATATTCGGAGGGAACTCTCCTCTTTGACGTTTCCATGTAAGTCAAAAACAACATTCACTTAGAGTAACCTACATATGCAGGCAGTAGGTAATGCTGTGCTGAAGAATGCATTAAAGTTACTGAAACTTACATAAAAAACGGCTGCCTGCTCTTCTGATACTATTCATTTGAGTTGGGCTGATCAGCAGCACTGCGTCCTGGCATCTAGCCCCTCCTGAAAATCTCACAGTGTGGACAGGTGTGGGTCAAATGTTTCCTGGTTTCTCCTTGCAAAAAGAGAAATGGCCCTGTTCACCATCTATCTGGTGAGCAGCGCCCTGGATGTGAATTCCCTACAAGTGCACAGACAGCAGGGGGAAAGGGATGTCCAGTGCAGGTGAAGCTTTTCCTTTGTAAATTAATTCCTGCTGGTGTCATAGCCCAGGGTTTGCTGCCTGTGCACTTGTATGGAATACACATCCATACAAGTGCACAGAAAGCACACCCTGGGCTATGACGCCAGCAGAAATTCCTTTACAAAGGCAAAGCGTCACCTGCACTGGCCGTCCCTTTCCCCCTGCTGTGTGCATCTTCCCACTCCCACCCCATGCTGAACACATCAAATGCTTAGGTAAAATCCCTGCCTTCAGGCAAGGATATCACCTTGGCGCCAGTAAAGGAAAACAAGAGGTAGGGGCAGGGGGTTCACTGAAACTGTTTAGAGGCTGGCTGGCTCGGGCTGCTGGGCCTCTCAGAAAGCATCATAAAAATAACATTCTCAGCTCCGATGCGCAGTCATTTCAGTGCGTGTCAAATTAGCCCAGGGTGAAGAAGACGACGGGGTGGGCTGAAGCCCGGTGAGCCCAATGGGTGTTGCGCGCCTGCGAGGAGCCAAGTTCATTGCAGCTTTGACTCATGGCCCGGCGGACACATGTACAAGGGGCTTGAACGTTAAAGGGGACCCAAGTAAGCCCTAGGACACATTCTAAAACTGGACTTTTTCAATCAGACATTCCGCGCCTTTCCTGTTACCAGCAGAAACCATTTGGGTAGAACTTTCCTGGTTTTTTTCCGACGTATTGCTCACCTGGTTGTATTGCCTTCTGGGAACTGCAGTTTTCACTGAAACTGCAGTGAGTATGCGATCACAAGATCTGGGGCATAGTCACTCCCACCAATTGGAGGGAAATAGGACATTTAACCCCTTCGAGGCTAATGACGAGCTGGCCTCGTCATGGCGCTTACCTGCCGTGCGCGGATGACAAGGCCAGCTCGTCATAAAACAATACAAATGAATAAAACTCAGCGCAGGACGGGAAAACGCCTAGCAGCCAAGTGGTTAAAGGCGGGGGTGGAGCAGCATTACCGGTTTACAGCGGCATCCGATGAAGGCTAATCAGCCGAAATGCATACTGCCCCAGCTGTCACATTAAAGGTCTTCCATTTGTTTCCCCGAGTGGCCTCTAACTGCTTCTTTTACTGGAGGAGTTCTGGATATAATATATATACCTCCTTGGGGATGCCCTGTAGGGGCTATCTCACAGGGAAAAGCCAGGACGGGTTCCCAAGGCAAGCGCGGAGATACCCTTTCGGGGGTAGAATCTGGCGCTATATAAGAATAAAATAATAATAATAATAATAATAACAGCAAGTAACTTCTGTCCTGAGCAGGCTCCAGTGGGAGTCTTTCTCGAATAAGGAAGAGGTTCCGAGCTGGTGACTTTACAGGGAGACACCCGTTTGGGTGCATGGTGTGGCTACAAAACAGGTCAGCACTCGGACTGTTTGGTAACTTCAGCCCACTTGGGAAATAATTCTTGGTTTCACAGAAAAAACAGCACGCCCACATGGGACACCGTAATGAACTACAAAATCCAGAAGGTCGTGGTGCCGGCCACGCCCCCACTTTTGGAGGCAGGTGATTAATTAACTGTGCATCGACACTGGCGCTGCTATCATTTCTGCACACGCCACTGAAGAAGAGAGCAGGAGGCTCTTGAAACGCGTTTGGCGAGGACTAAAGCACAGAAGTTACTTGCTGTTGTGAATAGCTGCCATGCAAGCCCATTAAACCAACTGTTTATCCAAACCTCTCGTGGCAGTCTTCAATTGGGGTTCCTGTACTTGTGTTGAATTAAAGGCGGCTGCTTCCCGGTCGCGAAGACAGCCCACCACTACAGCTGTGGGTCCTGAGCAGGCTCCAGTGGGAGTCTTTCTCGAATAAGACAGAGGTTCCGAGCTGGTGACTTTACAGGGAGACACCCGTTTGGGGGCATGGTGTGGCTACAAAGCAGGGCAGCACTCGGACTGTTTGGTAACTTCATCCCACTTGGGAAATAATTCTTGGTTTCACAGAAAAAACAGCGCGCCCACATGGGACACCGTAATGAACTACAAAATCCAGAAGGTCGTGGTGCCGGCCACGCCCCCCCTTTTCGAGGCAGGTGATTAATTAACTGTGCATCGACACTGGCGCTGCTATCATTTCTACACACGCCACTGAAGAAGAGAGCAGGAGGCTCTTGAAACGCGTTTGGCGAGGGCTAAAGCACAGAAGTTACTTGCTGTTGTGAATAGCTGCCATGCAAGCCCATTAAACCGACTGTTTATCCAAACCTCTCGTGGCAGTCTTCAATTGGGGTTCCTGTACTTGTGTTGAATTAAAGGCGGCTGCTTCCCGGTCGCGAAGACAGCCCACCACTACAGCTGTGGGTCCTGAGCAGGCTCCAGTGGGAGTCTTTCTCGAATAAGGAAGAGGTTCCGAGCTAGTGACTTTACAGGGAGACACCCGTTTGGGTGCATGGTGTCGCTACAAGGCAGGGCAGCACTCGGACTGTTTGGTAACTTCAGCCCACTTGGGAAATAATTCTTGGTTTCACAGAAAAAACAGCGCGCCCACATGGGACACCGTAATGAACTACAAAATCCAGAAGGTCGTGGTGCCGGCCACGCCACCCCTTTTGGAGGCAGGTGATTAATTAACTGAGCATCGACACTGGCGCTGCTATCATTTCTACACACGCCACTGAAGAAGAGAGCAGGAGGCTCTCGAAACGCGTTTGGCGAGGACTAAAGCACAGAAGTTACTTGCGGTTGTGAATAGCTGCCATGCAAGCCCATTAAACCGACTGTTTATCCAAACCTCTTGTGGCAGGCTTCAATTGGGGTTCCTGTACTTGTGTTGAATTAAAGGCGGCTGCTTCCCGGTCGCGAAGACAGCCCACCACTACAGCTGTGGGTCCTGAGCAGGCTCCAGTGGGAGTCTTTCTCGAATAAGGAAGAGGTTCGGAGCTGGTGACTTTACAGGGAGACACCCGTTTGGGCGCATGGTGTGGCTACCAAGCAGGGCAGCACTCGTACTGTTTGGTAACTTCAGCCGACTTGGGAAATAATTCTTGGTTTCACAGAAAAAACAGCGCGCCCACATGGGACACCGTAATGAACTACAAAATCCAGAAGGTCGTGGTGCCGGCCACGCCCCCCCTTTTGGAGGCAGGTGAATAATTAACTGTGCATCGACACTGGCGCTGCTATCATTTCAACACACGCCACTGAAGAAGAGAGCAGGAGGCTCTTGAAACGCGTTTGGCGAGGACTAAAGCACAGAAGTTACTTTCTGTTGTGAATAGCTGCCATGCAAGCCCATTAAACCAACTGTTTATCCAAACCTCTCGTGGCAGTCTTCAATTGGGGTTCCTGTACTTGTATTGAATATATATACATATATATATATATATATATATATATATATATATATATATATATATATATATATATACACATACACACACACAGACACTCAACATTTCTGCAGCACAGAAAATGAGACTTTAATGTGTAAAACTGCTTTTTTTTTTAAATGAATTAGCAATGGAATGTAAAGCATTGTTAGTTAATAGGCTGAATTGGAAACTGTGAACGTGGGCTTAGGGCAGGCCGGAAAATCAGGCGAGGAGGCCGTATGTAGTGTGCAATGGTGGGTCTTTAATAGTGTCAAGAACACAGTTAGTACAGGCGATGAAAAAGGTAGTACGGATGTAGGGCCTCTCAAGATGGTGTCTTATCTTCTCCCTCCGGTGATGGAACGGGTCCTCCGAGATGGATACGTGCTGGGCGGTCCTCGGAGGAAAGAGAAAGAGCACAAGGAGCGGTTAGTCCAGCCTGACTCGCTGTGACACTGTTCTACAACCAGCACCGGGAGTGTACGGGAGTAGAGAATGACAGTGAGGGAAGGGTAGCGGGACGGATTCGGAAGGGAAAGAGAGACAGGGTGCAGGTGAGGGGTCGTGAGGGGTCAGCATATGTACTAAGTGCTGTACAAGTGAGGACGTGCTATACAAAATCTTTACAGTGCAGGCCCTGCCTTGTGCTACTAAGGAGAGAGGGATGAACGCTATATACAAAGCACCTAATGTACTACGGAGGTGGATTCGGTGGTACTCACACGCTCCGCCGCAACTCCCAGGTGAGTTGCGGCCGCTCTTCAGCCTCCTCCTCTGGACTCCACCAGTCTTCGCTCCACTCTTCTACCTCTTCTTTCGTCTGGTCTGCCTCGACGCCGGTCCGAGCCTCCTGCCACGAGATCGCTGCTCCGACGGCGTCTCTGTCCTTGCTTCCGCTTTTTCCCTGTTCCGGCGGGGATTCCGAGGCGGGACTTCTGGGGTCAGGTGGTTGTGGTTCCGGGAGTCGCCCGTTCCTGATTGGCTCCTGGAAGACAGAGAGGGGAGGGGAGCTGGTTGTCAGGTTGGTGTCCCAGGACGCTACCTCAGAGGCTGTTGTGAAGGGCGAGTGTCCGGGAATGGGAGGTACGGGAGGGGTTGGCTTGAGTCCCGTATCACATCCCCTTCCTCTAGCTGTCCTTCTTGTACGGGTTGGACTGAGGGGATATCGGGAGAGGAAGTCGGCATTTCCTTGATCAGAACCCTTGCGATGGATCGTTTTGAACCGAAATGGTTGGAGGGACAAAAACCAACGGAGGACCCGGTCATTTTGTCCTTTGTTCCGGGCCATCCACTCAAGTAGAGCATGGTCGGTGTAGATGATGAACTCGCGCCCCTCCAAATAGTACCGGAGGCTCTCAACAGCCCACTTAATGGCAAGAGCCTCTTTCTCTACAACTGCATAGTTCATTTCGCGGGGAAACAATTTCCTACTTAAAAACAGAATCGGTCTCTCATTTCCTTCGTCGTCTGTCTGAGAGAGAACGGCCCCTAGGCCTTGGTCTGATGCATCCGTCTGTAACAGAAAGGGTTGAGAGTAGTCTGGGCTGACTAATACTGGCTCCGAGGTCGGGATGCTTTGAGCCCTTGGAAGGCATGTAGGAGTGAAGGAGTAGGGTTACGCAGGGCGTCTTCGGTCTTGGCTGTCTTCTTTAGCAAGTCAGTAAGGGGAGCTGCTCTTTGGGAGAAGTTAGGGACGAACCGTCGGTAATAACCTAGGAGACCCAGGAAGGCTCGAAGGTCTTTCCGGGTTCGGGGGAATGGAAGGGCTTGGATGGCTTCCACTTTATTCTGTTGGGGTCTGATAACTCCTTCTCCCAATAAAAAAACCTAAGTATTTGACGGTCTGGGCTGCTAAGGTGGTTTTAGCGGGGTTGATGGTAAACCCATAGGTACCCAATGAAGTAACTACTTGTCCCAAATGTTCCAGATGTTCTTCCCAACTGTCATCAAGATATGCCCCTGCGTATAGGGAGTGGGGCCTCAATATTTGGTTCATGGCTCTTTGGAAGGTGGCAGGGGCACCATGTAAGCCGAAGGGCAAAACAGTGAATTGCCTGCCGGGATGGAGAAAGCCGTCTTTTTCTTGTCTTGTTCTCGAAGGGGAATCTGCCAATATCCTTTACATAGGTCGAGCGTGGAGATGTACTTGGCCTTCCCTATCCGCTCGACCATTTCGTCGACACGTGGTAGGGGATACGTGTCAAAGGAAGATACCTTATTCACCTCGCGAAAGTCAATGCAGAACCTCACTGATCCGTCAGGTTTGGGGACTAGGACAATCGGCGAATTCCAATCGCTCGTGGAGGGTTCAATGATTCCCATACGTAACATTTGTTCGACTTCCTGTTGGATGACAGCTCGTCGGGCTTCGGGGACTCGGTAAGGTCTTAACCGGACCACTTTCCCTGGTTCAGTATGGATGGCATGTTCCGTAATCGTGGTATGCCCTGGAGAGGAGGAAAAAACGTGGCTCGAGGGCAGAAGGACCTCATGGAGAGCTCGTTTTTGTTTCGCGTTTAACTCGGGATCGAAACAGGGCTCAAAGGAGAGTGCTAGATGGTGAGGTACATTAGTCAAAACGGGTCGGGGTCCCTCCCATTTCTTAAGGAGATTGACGTGATATATTTGGGTCATACCCCGTGTGGGGTCCAACGCCAGTTCGTACGTAACAGGGGTTACCTGTCTGAGGATGGTGTAGGGACCTTGCCATTGACCCAGTAGTTTTTGATCAGATGATGGCATCATTAAGAGAACCAGGTCTCCAGCGGAAAAGGTATGGGTTTTGGTGCCTTTATCGTATTGTCTCTTCTGGTGGTTCTGGGCGTCTTCCATGTTTTGACGTACAATGTCTCGGATGACGGCCAGATGGGTTTTGAGATTCTCCACGTATTCAGGAAGGGGTCGGGTTATGTCTGGATTGGCTTCCCAGGCCTCTTGGGCCATGTCCAGAAGGGTACGGGGGGGGCCGCCCATACAGGAGTTCGAAAGGCGAATAGCCAGTACTGCTCTGGGGCTTGCATCGGATGGCAAACAAGGCCAACGGCAACATCTCTTCCCAACGCCTGGCTTCTAGGGCCAATAGCTTCTTTAGTGTCTGTTTCAGGGTGGCGTTATAGCGCTCTACCAACCCATCTGTTTGGGGGTGGTAGGCTGCGGTTCTGATCTGTTTTATCCCGAGATGGGAACACACTTGTCGCATGAGGCGGGAAACAAAAGGGGTGCCCTGATCCGTAAGGATCTCTCGAGGAAATCCTACCCTAGAGAAGATAGCGAGTAGTGGTTTGTCGCAAGGGAACGGCTTCAGGGAAGCGGTGGCGTAGTCCACTAGGACCAAGGCATAACGGCAACCACTTCGGGAGGGTATCAGGGGTCCTATAATATCCATCCCTACCCGGCTAAAGGGAGCATCAATGAGAGGAAGCAATTGTAGGGGAACCCTGGGGGGATGGTGTCGGCTGTTTTTCTGACAAACCGGGCATTCCCGTCAATAGGTTTTCACTTGTTGATGGATACCCGGCCAATAGAATTTCTGTAGGAGAGCCTGACTTGTTTTCTCGTCACTGAAATGACCCCCCAGGAGGTGGCTGTGTGCAAGAAACAGGACCTTGTCTCGAAAGGGACCAGGGATTAACAACTGGGGATTCTGCTGGGGCCCTCCTTTCCGGTATAACAGTCCTGCTTTCTTAAAAAAATAGGGACCTACATGTAAAGGGTCTTCATTATCCAAAGCTCTGGCCCATGCTTCCCGCAGGAGAGGATCTTCCCTTTGTGCGGCCCTGAATTCTCTGTCAGTCTGCCAGGGGTGTTCCGTAGGTATAACAGGGTAAGCACTGGAGTAACTCTTTTTTTCATGGCGCCGTTGGGTACGTGTTTTCTTGGGTCGAGGATCCGGAGTCTTTACCGGCTGCTCTTGAGAGAAAGGTGCTTCTTTCCACCAACGGGAAAACGAATCGGTGGTCTCTTGTACGAGTCCGGGGAGTCCGGAATAATCACTCCCCAAGATCGCCTGTTCTGGGAGGTTTGGGACCAGTCGGACGGTGAGGTCGGTTCCAGGATCAGCGGGGTGTTGTACCCGGATGCGTGCAGTCGGGTATCTTCTCGTATCGCCATGGACACATTGGATATCGACCATACCCACGCGCGGACCAACGGGGTTGATCATATCTTGAGGTCGTAGGACACTCTGTCTGCATCCTGTGTCCGCTAGGGCGAGAACAGGTTGGCCATCGATGTGTACTGGAATATGAAAGGGAGGTGGACTGGCTCCCGGATTGACAAATACATAGTTCCGTACGAGGCCCACCTCCATAGGTTCCTCTTTTTGTGGACACATGCGGGCAATGTGGCCATAGCCTCCACAGTTATAACATTGTGGTCCTTGGTGGGGTGGTCTGTACAATATGGGAGCCGGCATCAAGGGAGGTGGTTCCGGTCTGCGTGGCAGCGGGGGTCTGGGTGGACGACTTCCACCCGAGTTGTGTGGTCGATTGGGATGTTCTTCACGTCCTCGTTGTAATTCTTGGGCCCTGTTATAGGCAGCGGCTATCTCCACAGCGGTGTCGAGGGTGAGACGGGCATGTTGTCGTACCCATCTCTGAGTAGCGGGGTGTAAGGAAGCCAAGAATTGTTCTAGGTATATCTTTCCTAGGATATCGTCTTTTGAGGACGTCTCAGGTTTCAACCATCGGTTTGCCAAGTCTTTAATGCGAAGGAGAGAGCTCTGGGGTTTTCCTGCGGACCTTCCTTAGCTTGCCGCAGTATAACCCTGTATGTCTCATCATCGATACCCAAAGGTTCCAGAATGCAAGTTTTGATGTTGGCATAGGTTGTGTTCCCCTGGATATTGGCTTGTTGGTAAGCGGCCTGGAGATCACCGGTCAACAGCGGCCCCAGATACTGACCCCAGCGATTGGGTGGCCATGAGGCTGCCTGTGCGAGTCTCTCGAAATTGGTGAAAAAATAGTCCGGATCCTCCCCCGGCACATACTTCTGCAGCACAATCGATGGGAGGGAGGCAACCGGTCTCTGCTGACCCAGGGCGTCGCTTAGCTTCCCCATGGCCTGGTCGTGTGCGGCTCCTTGACCCTTGAGAACGTCATGCAGCTGGCCGCGGTCGTCTTCTGCTGTTTTAAGGAACCTCTCTATTAACGCTCCCCACTGCTCTTGGGTATCCGCCATTTGCTTGACGACGGCCTCCATGCTTCCAGCTGATCCCACTTCTGACACCACCTGTGAACGTGGGCTTAGGGCGAGCCGGAAAATCAGGCGAGGAGGCCGTATATAGTGTGCAATGGTGGGTCTTTAATAGTGTCAAGAACACAGTTAGTACAGGCGATGAAAAAGGTAGTACGGATGTAGGGCCTCTCGCGATGGTGTCTTGTCTTCTCCCTCCGGTGATGGAACGGGTCCTCCGAGATGGATACGTGCTGGGCGGTCCTCGGAGGAAAGAGAAAGAGCACAAGGAGCGGTTAGTCCAGCCTGACTCGCTGTGACACTGTTCTACAACCAGCACCGGGAGTGTACGGGAGTAGAGAATGACAGTGAGGGAAGGGTAGCGGGACGAATTCGGAAGGGAAAGAGAGACAGGGTGCAGGTGAGGGGTCGTGAGGGGTCAGCCTATGTACTAAGTGCTGTACAAGTGAGGACGTGCTATACAAAATCTTTACAGTGCAGGCCAGGCCTTGTGCTACTAAGGAGAGAGGGACGAACGCTATATACAAAGCACCTAATGTACTACAGAGGTGGATTCGGTGGTACTCACACGCTCCGCCGCAACTCCCAGGTGAGTTGTGGCCGCTCGTCAGCCTCCTCCTCTGGACTCCACCAGTCTTCTCTCCACTCTTCTACCTCTTCTTTCGTCTGGTCTGCCTCGACGCCGGTCTGAGCCTCCTGCCAAGAGATCGCTGCTCCGACGGCGTCTCTGTCCTTGCTTCCGCTTTTTCCCTGTTCCGGCGGGGATTCCGAGGCAGGACTTCCGGGGTCAGGTGGTTGTGGTTCCGGGAGTCGCCCGTTCCTGATTGGCTCCTGGAAGACAGAGAGGGGAGGGGAGCTGGTTGTCAGGTTGGTGTCCCAGGACGCTACCTCAGAGGCTGTCGTGAAGGGTGAGTGTCCGGGAATGGGAGGTACGGGAGGGGTTGGCTTGAGTCCCGTATCACAGAAACACAAGAGATAAAACTGGTGCCGCAGCTTTAAGACCCCAGAGGACCTCCTGCATCTCATCATGCCCCACAAGTGACAATTAGATCAGGGCTTTTTTCCGGCTTCTTCAGTAAGGACCCTGGAGGACTGAGCTCTTCATATTTTACATCCCTGTCAGAATTTTCTTTTCTTATTCAGAAGAATTTGCCTTCTCTTGAAGGTTTTCTTGTACTTTTAACATATTTTCTGACAGAAAATAATTTTTTCTGTGTCACAAATTGCCACCTCATTTCTTCAAGTGCCCTTTGTGTGGCAAAAAGAGGCCACAATCTGATCTACACTCAGTTTGTGTTGTGCGCTTACCTTCTTCTAATTGTCTAGAGATATGATATTATTGCTGAAAACTTTCCAAGAGAGCTTTGAAGGATAGAAAGAAAAGTAGACTGCATGCTCTTCATCAGAGAGGAAAGGTAGGACCTTCAAGTGGCCTTGGGGGGCTCTCATGCTCCTTCCAAGAGCCCTCCTCGCAAGACAAACCTGCACACAGAAGGAAAATGGAAAAAAGCACACAAAAAACGCTGTTGCCCATTTCCGTCAGCAGGTAGCACATCATTGTTGAGAGAAATACCTTGGGCGCGCCGTCACTGTCTACTTCAAAAGGGACTTTTGAACATGCATCGGCAAAGCGTCCAATGTCAGAGTGATTCCTGTTGAGGCTGTTGCCGACAGCCCCATTGACTAAGAGGAAGTTGTCATTGAGGCTGTTTTCATCGATATCCAAATCAAAGATGGCACATGTACCGTCAAGCACCTCGCCATTAAGAAGAATGTCGCTAATTTATCCTGATTGTAATGCTTAATATCACCGGGCTTTTTGCTTTGCGATGTTGCTGGACTTGCGGGATGGTGTGACCGGGGAACGGGTGGTAGGCTCCTCCCCGCCTTTCTTTATTTACTGAGAGTTATAGATTAGGGCTCTTTTCTTACTCTCTATATTTCGGGACTCCTTTTACTGGGCGACAGGCACACTGCTAGGGGGGGTTAGGCCGTAGCCAGCTGCAGTGGTGCAGGGTGGGGGGTGGACGGTTTTTTTTTTTGTTTTATTCCTTTTGGTTCTATGGGCCTTCTATTCTTTTTCTTTTTTCTTTCTTTTCTGGGTTTAGACGTTCTACATGTATGGTAAGCAGCGATTCTGGCATTTTTATTACGTTTTGTATGTGTCTATCCTGTTCCTACGAAGCCGGAACCAACTCGTTGTTCTTCGATATCCTGCTCCTGTCTATCCTTCAGAAAAAAAATCTTTAAAAATTAGACCTCAGTATCTCTGCACCATATCCTTTGCGCCTTCTCTGTAGCAATGTACTGTATCTGCGAGCCCTCGGGCTCATTGCTGGATTGTATGTGCTATTTTTGTCAATAAAGGTCTTCCAAAAATTTTTAAAAAAAGAAAGAAAAAAAAGAAGAATGTCGCTGAAATAAACTTCAAAGTCAGCAGGCTCGACGTCAAGTAGTTTGTTGGCACACTGCCGTCGATGTCGACACTGGCACCAGAGACCACTGGCCTAACGTCAAAGGAGCTACAGAGCCCGTCAATGTTGAGACACTCGTCAACATCGAGAAGAAAACATTCTGCCACAACTGAACCAGAGAGGTCTTGGTCGACGATTGGCGTCGAGAAGTCTCTCTCCCTCTTCAGAAGTCAGAATCTTGTCAGGGGATCAGGGATCTCCTATGGCAGAGAAAACTCACACTGACACCATCAGTCCGTCTCCACGTTGGCTGGAGAATGTAAAAAAATAGCATGTACCACAGCAGAGTCCAGGCTCGGAATACTCCCAGACCTACTTCCCATCCAGGGTCTCTCAACGGTTACCTTCTCCAGAAAGTACTCCTCCTTGTACTTTTTCTTCTGAGACCCCATTATCACTTCCTCAAGTACAAACACGATTTCTACAAATATTTAAATCCCTACAGAGGAGAAGATCACCTTCCAGGACTCCACAGAGACGGAGCTCAAGAGCTAGGACACCTCACAGGAGTACACCATCCAGATCTCGTCAATCTCATCAGTCTAGATCTCACAGAGAAAGACACTGGTCTCCCTTATGGTCCACCACCGCTTCTTGCTCATCAGTGAGAGATTACTCACTAACATTGTCGAATTCACCTCCGGCAAGGATCTCGCCGGTGGATGACATAATCATCTCCAATGATGATCTAATCAGAGAGGCTTTGAAACTAAATATCGACATACCTGTGCCTGTCACCTCTGTTTCTGTGATATTCAAAACTCTTCATCACAGAGCGAGATCCAGACCAATGCTGTCTCTAGTTCCTGGTCTTTTAGAACCCGCACTGCAGACTTTTCTTACCCCAGCATCTGTGGGTGCTGCACCTTCACTTATCCTGAAGAAGTGCAAGGCTTCTGACCAAGACCCTATCTTCCTCAGGTGGGACCCACAACCAGACTCTGCTATAATAGCTTCTGCTTAAAATATGCACCCAGGGGCGTCGTCTTCTGCAGTGCCCCCTGATAAAGACAGTGAGCAAATGGACTATGGGCAAAAAGATGTGCAGCACCTTTGCATCTTTTATGAAAGTCGCCAGTGCCTTCGCACTCTTGCTCACTGCCCAGATTTATTGAAAAGTTGCCAAAAGAGGACAGGCAAGACTTTCAAGGAGATCCTGTAAGAGGGTGGTCTGGTGGCAAACCAAGTTGTCAGTGCAGCTGCTGATGCATCTGATCTCTCAGCCCATGGACAATCTCATGGGAACTGTGCCAGACAATCCTCCTGGCTACACTTTCCAGGCCTTAACCTGGATGTCCAACACAGAATAATCAATCTGCCATTCACTGTTAATTCATTCTTCCGAACACGCGCGGAGATGAGATGGGAAAAATGCAGTCTGACCTAGATACCCTTAAGGCAGTAACCCTTGAGAAACACAGAGAATTCTGCTGCAGGTTCAGTTCTTATAATTGTCGCTTTTAGAGGGTTCAAACTTCTCACTGGGCAACTCAGCAGCACCACCACACCAGGTCACATTACCATCCGCGCCGACCTGCTAGAGGAAGTAGGGCTCCTTGTCCATCAGTGTAATTTCCCGAAACACTAGCTAAACAAAGAGCGACTGCTTTCCCCTTCTCTGTTTTCCACTCCGATAAGGGGAAGCATTGTAACACACCAGGACGAGTGGCGCAAGATTACAAGCGACAAGTGGGTCTTAAATATTGTGCAAAATGGTTACTCCATCATGTTCACGTCCCCTCCTCATGCTGTTCCACAGAGGAGAACATCTTGCTATCAACAAGCCTGGCTACAAAACTAAGTCAACACTCTGCTTCAAAAAGAAGCCATTTGAGGACATTTCATTCTCTTAAAAAGGACTAGGAATATACTTGCGCTATTTTTTGGTTCACAAAAAAGGTCTGAATTGAGAGTACAGACTTATTCTGGACTTAAGGCTTTCAAACCAATTCATCCTCTGAGAGAAGTTCAGGATGCTTGCCCTCTACCTGATCTACCCAAACTCCTTCAGGTGGACTGGATGTGCACCATTGATCTTCAGGATACCTACTTTGACATCCTGATCGCTAGAAAACAGCTGATGTGTCTGTGTTTCAGAGTAGTTACAACCACTACCTGTAAAAGTTTCTGCCCTTTAGGCTCAAATCAGCACTTCGCACTTTCTCAAGAGGACGGCGGTGGTCGTAGCATACCTCCGGAATAGGTAAATAGTCATCTACCCCTACTTAGATGACTGGCTGATCAAAAGCTCCTCTCCTGTCTTAACTCTGAACATTTTGATGTTTTACCTCGAAACTCAACAATATCTGGGATTGCAAGTCAATTTCAAGAAGTCTACGCAAGTCCCAACTCATAGCATACGCTTTTTTGGGAGCGATATTGGATACAAAATTTCACACTCTCTTACACACTCCTCATGCATCGACTAGACAAGTAGCCTCTTCTGGGTTGGATGGCGTCTTGCATCTACATTGTGCCCAGTGCCAGACTAAACATGAGGCCGGTGCTACAAACGCTGGAAAACCAGTGGTCTAATTTTTCAGACCTATGGGAGGACAGAGTGGTTCTCCCACAGGCTGTCGCTCCAGTGCTGGATGCAGTCATCATCTTCTCATTGGAGTCCTTTTTACCAGAAACTTCCCACACAGACAATTATCACACATGCTTCTGTCCTGGGTTGGGGAGCCCACATGGGGTCTGTGCAAACTCAAGGTCTGTGTCGGACAAGGAGTGACTGTACCATATCCAGGGCTAAAAAAATCCACTTGCACGCTTGCATTTGCGAGCCAGGACATTTTAGGACAAGCTATTTTTAGGTCCTACTCGCCCTTTATGGCGAGTCGGAAGACAAAGTGACTTTTGACCTCTACCTCTGAAAGCAGAGCAAATGTAACAAGATAGCAACACATAAAGGCTTCTTTTTGCTCACAAAGTGAAGGAGCAATAAAATGCTTTAAATCTTGTTAACTTGTCATATCTGCTCGGCTTTCAGAGGCAGAGGTCAAGTGCATTACAGTTCGGTCAAATAGATATTTCAAGTTATTAGACCCATAGGTCTAATGACATTTTTATGATTTTTCAAGCCCTGAGATTATCAAAATGTGAGGCTGTGGGCAGTCCATCTTGCCCTCAAGTCTTTATATCCCACCATAGAGACAAGCTCTAACCTGATACAAACAACCACAATGAACTACTTGAACAAGCAATGAGGTACCCAGATATGCCCATTGTCTCTGGAGGCGCAAACTATATTAAGTGACAATTGCAGCTATCCACCCACTAGGCACACTAAACGTTCAAGTAGACTCTCTCTCAGTCGCAATTTCACCAAAGCCCACAACTTAATACTAAACAAAGACTTCACACAGGACATTTTTCGGAATGGGAACACCGCAAATCGACTTGTTTGCAGACAAAAGCAACAACAATTCCACGATTTCTCATTCAGGTTACCCTAGTATTGGAACTTTCATAGATTGCCATGCTTTGTATCATTCCCCGTCGTCGGAATGGGAGTCTCGGTAACAAAAATACCATAGCTGTAGGTACAAAAGACAAAGGAAAAAGGCCTAGGCCTCATTCCCTTTTGTAGCATATCACCCTCTTTGTGTAAAAGAGACCAAACTTTGGCATCAGCCAATCAAAAGTGCCTCACCCCTTAGAACCTTCCTGAAGGAACCTCAGAGCCTCAGATCTTCTACCGCATGTTGTGCTTAGGGAGTCTCCTGTGAGCTCTGCTCAACTTCTACTTTTCTAAGGATTTACTTTAGATATTTTCTTCAGAATCTTTTAGATTCTCTTCAGGATTACTGACTACCTTCCTGGATGAGTGAAATGGAGAAGAAAAAAGCCCTTTTCAAGCCTTATTCCACCTGTGGCAAGAAAAGGCTTTTTGTGGAGGATAGGCACAAGGACTGCATCTATTGCCTCTATCCTGACCACCAGGCTGCTGACTGCAAGATCTGTCACACCTTCTCAACCAAGACCCTTCCGGGACCGTGAGGGTAGACTCTTGACATGGCTCCAGAAGCTGAAGTCCAGAAAAGATACTGTCTCCAGTGACAGTGAGGATGCAGCGTCGATGTCTTCATCAAGAAGGTCAGTGAAGAGGGGTAGGGGTTCTCCTTCCCCTTCTATGGAAAGACCTTCTAAGGCCTCTAAAAAGACCCCCAGTGAGTCTGAGAGCCAGGGTCCCTGCAAATCTCCTCACAGAAGTGAAAAAGAGAAAGTGGGTCCTGTTACGCCTTCAAAAGGTGAGAAGACTACCTCAGCCTTCAAAAAACCTTCTTCTCAATCTTCTGAGAGGAGCTCTAAGTCCTCGACGACGAAGACGTCGACGGCGGAGGTTCCGTCAACGAAAAAATCGGATTCGAGATTACTATCGTTGACAGTGGCGTCGACGGGAGTTTCGTCGACGAAGGTACCGTCGACGGCAGGTGTGTCCGCGTCGACGGAGAGGGCGGCGACGACGAAGATGAAGTCGACGACGAAGATTTCGCCGACGATGAAGGCGTTGACGACGAAGGTTACAGTGTCACCGACGACGATGGTGACGACGTTGACGTTGACGATGACGTCGATGACAGTCTCGTCGACGAGGGCATCGACGACGACGACTCTGACAATGACGACGGCTGGTGTGCCCACAGTTTCCTCGTCGACGACTTCGACGACGACTTCGACGACCCCGATCTCGTCGACGCATGTACAATCGTCAACAATATTATCCTCTGAGAAAAGGATTACCATTTCTGTGACGAGAATCACGCCGGAGATGACTTCTCTGAGGAGTGTATCCCCCCTTCTACCAACTATGCTATTGCAAGAAGGGGAGTCAGAGGATGACGACCAGGACGCTTTCAGTTATGCCAATAGTCCCTCCCAACTTCTGGTCAAGTGCCAGGAGACGGACTCTGAGGGGGAATACGTCCAAGAGGAGAGTGGTTATCATCAAACGGCCCAGTCGCAACATCATTCGGGCCAGGATATGGTGACGGTGCCATCTTCGTTTCTCCAAGATTTGCATAACATGCTGCAAGACTATAAATCTAGCGCAAATAGGCCACTTCATGTCCCGCCAGCATCAGCTACACCAGAAGTATTTTCGCTCTCACCAGTGACACCATCTTTACAGGCTCAAGTTTCACCTCAGCCTCAGCCATCCTTCCAACAAGATTCCTCCGGGCTGCAGGAGATCCATGATGATTCCACGGACGAGGACCAGCGGTCGGATCATGACTCTGTTCCGAATACTGACTATGACGAATATATCATTGAGAATCCTATCGCCAATCCCAGATTCGGCGGATTCTTTGGGGGTTTTCATCAGTTGATGGAGAGAGTGGCGTGCAGATTCAAATTGGCCATGCCTAAGGTTACTAGTGATTGTTTTCTATACGATTTCAAGGAGCCTTTTAGGAAATCGACAATGTCCATCCCTATTGTGGATCATTTGTGGAAGGAGGGCCTTAAGGCCATGAAGAACCCTGCGACGGTGGTCCCTGTGCCACCGCGTCGGGACAAAAAATATAAGGCACCTGATGAGGGTCCCGCAGCCTTGACGGGTCATCCAAGACCAGATTCTGTTATCTCGCAGGCTGCGCAGAGAAAATCCCATAACCCCTCGGCTCCCTTAACAGCTCCACCGGACAAAGGAGGGCGGAGATTGGACAATGCGGGGAAGAGGTTCTCTTCCATGGCGAGTTTACTAGTACGGGCCGCTAATGCTCTGGCGATGTTGGGGAGATATGACCGCCAGCTTTGGTGCGATATCGCCCCGTACATTGACCAGCTGGCTCCGGAGTCTACATCTGAGGCAAAGAAGATCCTTCAGAAGGGAGAAGCAACTTCAATGGAAATCATTGATTGTGCAATGGATATTGCAACCACATCGTTTCGATCCCTAGCTGGGGCGGCAGTCCTCCGCCGCCAAGGATGGCTCAAAGCGACTTGGTTCCGTCCTGAGATCCAGAACAAGGTCCTTGATCTGCCTTTTGATGGTGAGGCATTGTTTGGGAAAGTCATCGATGATACCCTTCAAGAAATTAAGAAGGATACGGAGACTGCCAGGTCCTTAGGGACCCTTCAGTACAGCAAGTCTCCCTTTAAAGGAGCCAGAGGCAGAGGTGGTACCTATAGAGGGTCCTTCACACAACAGCGCTACTCCTCCACGGGCTCAGGTTACCAACAATACTGGCAGCCCTATCAACAGCACCAGGGCCAGTCGACGAACTACTCCAGACCTTACAACAAGGGAAAACAGGCTGGACGAGGACGGGACTCGTTCAAGCGCCAATAGCGGCCTCCTGGCTCTTCCTACTGGACCCTACTTCAAGAAATCATCAGTTGGAGGCAGGGTCACCAAATACCTTCAAAACTGGTCCAAAATAACATCGGACCGTTGGGTGCTCAACATCATTCGGAAAGGGCATACTTTGGAAATCACGCAAGTCCCTCCACCCAAGCCCCCGGCAGCCATTCCGTCGAAACGCCAGCGTCTCCTGCGGCTCGAAGTCCAACAAATGCTCCGGAAGGGAGCAATAGAGCCGGTTCCCTCAAACCAAAGGGGACAGGGATTTTATTCCAGGTTCTTCCTGGTGAGGAAAACGCAAGAAAAATGGAGTCCCATGTTAGACCTCTGGGAGCTACACACCTATCTCATCTCCCTTTCTTTCCGGATGGTCTCTCTCCAGGACATCTTGAAGCTCATCAATCCGGGAGATTTCATGGCCACGCTCGATCTCGAGGATGCGTATTTCCATGTTCCGATCCACCCAGCATACAGAAGGTTTCTGCGATTCACAGTAGCCAAGAGCCTTTTTCAATTCAGGGTTCTACCCTTTGTACTCCGCTCAGCCCCGAGAATTTTTACAAAGGTGCTGGCGCCAGTAGCAGCTTTTCTGCGAAGGAACCATTTCCAAGTCTTCCCCTACCTGGACGACTGGTTGCTGAAAGCTCCATCCAGGGAGGCAGCGCTAGAGGCTGTTCAAGCTTGTACGAATCTGTTCCAGAATCTAGGCCTCACTCTAAACAACGTGAAGTCCTCTCTGGTCCCGTCAAGAAAGGCTCGCTTCCTGGGGGCCCTCTTGGATTCAAACCTCTCAAGAGCCTTCCCTACTCTGGAAAGGAGGGAAAAATTACAGACCTTGGCTCGGGACTTACGGGCAAGAGGTGTCTTTCAGTACGCCGTTACAAATCCCTACTGGGGGTGATTTCATTGTGCATTCCACTGATTCCCCATTGCAGACTCAGAATGCGTCCTCTGCAGGAAGAACTGGACAATCAGTGGCAACAGGTCCACGGTTCATTCGAGGACATAGTGACGGTCACTCCGAGGATGAAAGACACGACCTTGTGGTGGACAGATCAAAACAACTTGTCCCAAGGTCTATCCTTCGTAAGCAACCCGTCCCCACATGTAGTGACAACGGACGCGTCGTTGGAGGGTTGTGGAGCAGTGATGCAAGACCTACATGTCAGCGGGCATTGGTCGCCCCAGGAGAAAAATCTCCCCATCAACCTTTTAGAACTAAGGGTGATAAGACTGGCTCTGCAAGCTTTTCTTCCTCGCCTAGAAGGTTCGCAAGTGCTGATCAGGACGGACAACACCACGGCCATGCACTATGTGAACAAGGAAGGAAGAACCAGATCTCGTCCTTTGTCGCAAGAAGCTCAACAGATCTGGGAATGGGCGATCCTTCAGAGGATATCACTGAAGGCAGAACACTTACCAGGGATCCTAAACGAAAACGCCGACAGGCTGAGATGGTCATCCTCAGTCAGCCACGAGTGGGAATTGAATCAGACAGTTTTGGAAGAGATCTTCAGCCACTGGGGCAGACCGGAGATCGATCTCTTTGCCACTCCGACCAACAAAACATGCCGGTCTTACGCAAGCAGGCTTCACCATCAAGGTTCACTGGGAAGTGCGCTTTCGATAGCATGGTCGAGGACATTTGTCTACGCTTTTCCTCCCATTCCTCCGATACCATGACTTATCAGGAAAATCAAGGTGGAGCCGTGCAGGATGATCCTAATAGCCCCGGCTTGGGCGAGGCAGTTCTGGTACACGGAGCTCCATCTGTTGTCGATAGCTCCTCCCGTGCCTTTGAGGATTCTGCCGGATCTTCTCACGATGTCCGACGGACAAATTTGGCACCCAGATCCACAGTCGTTACACCTGACTGCATGGCTCCTGAGCAGCGAGAGTTTATGAACCTGCCCTTATCAAAAGAGATTAAGGAGGTTCTGTCCCAGGCAAGGGCTCCTTCAACGAACAGGACTTACCGCCTTAAGTGGAAAAGATTTTGTTGCTGGTGTAAGAAGAAAGCATTGATCCTTTCAATTCCAGGCCTCATCAGATCCTACCTTATCTGCTGTCCTTGGCTAAGTCAGGACTAGCCCATTCATCAATTAAGGTCCATTTGGCTGCTTTGTCAAGGTTCGGAAGGACAGAATCCGGTCCTTCCTTGTGGTCTTCCAGGATTATCAAGCAATTTCTTAAGGGCTTGTTCAGGGTCTATCCACCAGTGCAACCGTCCCTCCTACATGGCATTTAAATCTCGTCCTTTCTCAACTCATGAAGGGTCCATTTGAACCAATCCATCGTTCTGACATGAAATATCTTTCGTGGAAATTGGCTCTCCTCCTTGCTCTCACGTCGGCTAGGCGTGTTGGAGAATTACAGGCTTTAACCATCCAAGAAACTTTCCTTCAATTCAAAAGAAACACTGTGGTCATGAGAACTAATCCTAGGTTCATGCCTAAGGTTCCCTCGGATTTCCATTTGAATGAACCGGTCATTCTGAAGGCGTTCTTTCGTCAACCTTCTACGCCAGCAGAAAGAGCATTGCATTCATTGGATGTGCAGCGATGCTTGAAATTCTATTTAGAACGTACTAAAGGTTTTCGAAAATCTTCACAATTATTTGTCGCCTTCGGAGGTCCTGGTAAGGGCCTTCCGCTATCCAAACAGGGTGTTTCGAGATGGATCCCAAGTGCTATTCTACATTGTCACAAGGCTGCAGGAAAACCTCCAACTGGAAAGATCCGAGCACATTCCACGAGATCCGTGGCTTCTTCAACAGCCCTCTTCGCGGGGGTGCAGATTAAAGACATTTGCAGAGCTGCTACCTAGGAGCAGCGTTCACACCTTTACCAATCATTACTGCTTGAAATTCTTGCAACAAGATGATGCAGCAGTAGGACAGGCTGTCCTGAGGAACCTCTTCCACTGATGGTGAGCTTTCCTTTCTTTCCCACCTTCCGTCTTTCACATTTTGTATTTTATGTCATGTTGCCTAGTGCTATAATTTATGATGCAAAATGTGATTATCTTGCCAACTGCTTGCTACTCTGATACAAAGCATGGGAATCTATGAAAGTTCCAATACTGGGGTAAGAAAACAAGTTACTTACCTGTAACTTTAGTTCCCCAGTATTGGTAACTTTCATAGATTCCCATGCGCCCACCCGCCTCCCCGAGGAAAGCTCAGCCTACAACAGATATGGTGTCTAAGTACACAATGGCTATGAAAATCTGAGGCTCTGAGGTTCCTTCAGGAAGGTTCTTAGGGGTGAGGCACTTCTGATTGGCTGATGCCAAAGTTTGATCTCTTTTACACAAAGAGGGTGATATGCTACAAAAGGGAATGAGGCCTAGGCCTTTTTCCTTTGTCTTTTGTACCTACAGCTATGGTATTTTGTGTTACCGAGACTCCCATTTCGACGACGGGGAATGATACAAAGCATGGGATTCTATGAAAGTTACCAATACAGGTAAGTAACTTGTTTTCTTTCTCAACCAGGGTCGAAGGGGAATGCCTTTTTGATAAACTGGTCAGGGAGATTTCTCTACGGATTCCCCCATTCCCATTGATTCCGGCACTGATCAACAAGTTTTACTGGTCCAAAATCAGAATGATCCTCATAGTACCAGACCTACCTCATCTATTAGAAAGATCACACAGGAGATTGCCATGCAGACAGGACCTCCTTTACAAGCTTGGTGAGCAGATCTACCATCCCGGCCTGCCCTCGCTGAGCTTGACAGCATGGTTCCTGTATTCCTCCAGAATGGACACTTTTGAAAGACTGTATGAACATTTTGAGAGAGTCCAAAAGACCTTCCACCAGATAATCATATGCTTTCATATGGAGGCCATTTTATTTGTGATGTGCCCAGAATGGTCATCATCCAATCCTAGGCCAAGAAAGTGTCATATTGCAGAATCTTTTGAATCTTGCTAGGTGTGGCCTGAAGCTTTCATCCATAAAGGTGTATCTTGCGGCCATTGCTGCCTACAGAAAATATCCCACGTCGATTTCTTTTTTTCAAATGCCTGTAGTCAAAGACTTCGTAGAAGGTTTAACCACATGGCTGCTGGGCGTTTTCCCCCCCAGTGCTGGAAAATGCCATTTTGGTGGCACTATGACGAGCTCAGCTCGTCATCAGCACACGACACCCGTGGGTGATGACGAGCTGAGCTCGTCATCAGCATCGAAAGGGTTAAAGAAGGTCTACTCCCCGTAAGGTCACCTTCTCCTCCATGGGAGCTTAATGTGGTTTTCTCAAGGCCAATGGGTTCCCCTTTCGAACCAATACACAAGGCTTCCTTACAACACCTTCCTTGGAAGACTGTTTTTCTAGTTGTTATTACTTCAGCACTGTTGGAAAGTCTGTGAGGCGAATATTCAAAGAGAAAGAAATGAAGGTAAAAAGATGATAGCAGGTGGATCAACCCGTAGATAGTGTGTACATGAGTGACCATACTCCATAATGGAAGTGCAATTGAGATTACAATAGAAAAGTGAAATGAAGCAATAGGGAAGGAGTGGATGCATAAAAGAAGTGCAAAAGATCGAAGCAATAGTGTGGTGGAAACATTAGATAAGGGAATAAAGTCAAGAGGAAAAAAACTGAATTATCAGGTAATGTAATAAAAGATGATGCCAAGAGAGAACAGAGTTATAAGAAAGAACAGAATTATAAGAAACTACTGTATTCCAATCTCTCCATAAATGTATCATGGTAGGTACTTCTTACATCCACAATTGGCTACTGGTGTACCCTTGTAAGTCCCTAGTGTATGGTACAAAAGAATCCAGTACACAGGTACACCAGGGGTCTCCCATGGGCTATAGCATGTATTGCCCTACCCTTATAAGCCTACTTGAGCTTCATCTACTGGTCTGCCATTGCAGCCTCTGTGAATTGGTGCTTGCACCGCTCACAACAGATATACTTTTTTTTATATCTGAGGTCACTGTACTTAAAACCTATAAGTCATCTCTATGGAAGGCTCTCCAGTCCTAGGGGCATCGTGCTAGGTTATGAATGTGAGACTGCCCCTGCATGAGCAGGACACCCCTACAAACCCCATAGTCGATGCTCCAGGCTTTGTAAGTGCGGTCAGCCATTTTGATACATATAGTGTACATCAGTCATTACAAGATGTCTACTTATATTGTAGCTTCAACGACCTCGGTCATGTTTGGTAACAGACATATTGGAATCATACCCCAACACCGATTCCACTGTTGGAAGTATGATCCCATGTACTGGGGGACTCCCTTTGAGTGCCCCCGCACTACCAGTAACAGCCTTTTAGGGACTAGCTAGTGCTGCTGCCAACCACAAACATGATTCTGCTCTCCTGCAGCTTATACAAGCTCAAGCTGGGAAAGGCAGAACAATAGGTTTCCTCTCGCTGGGATGAGTGAGCACCTCCCAGACAAGAATTAGTGTATTGGACTGGCGTGGGGGCACTTGCCAGTGCCACCAGACTGCTTTGAAGGGCACATTTGGTGCCCTCCTTGCATACTCAAGTTTGCGCCGAACAGGGAGCCCTTGGCTCCGGCTCTGGCGAAAAACCGGACAAAGGACATGGGAGTATTCTCCCCTTTGTCCAGCTCCTCCACTGAGAGGGACCCCTGAGTAGATCCATCCCTTTCTCTAGGGTACTTAAGGGTTTATCTGTGGAAGGTTCCTTATATTTATCATGGGACGCGACTCAAGCTTGAAACCACTTCACTCTTGCACTGTGCTGGACTTTGCCTGGAACCGAAACTGCATCAAGGAAGACTCCTGCTGCTCCTGGTCTTGCTGTTCTGCAAGTCTTCTTCTTTGAGTGTGTCTGTGCTTCTTCCGGGATCTTCACTAGATCTGTGGGCATCAAGGACACCCTAAGTAATCTCCCTTTAAGTGAAGGTGTTAGTCCCCTGCATCTGCAGGCACCCCATTGAAGCTGACTGGGCTGCTGCTCCTGGCGCCCTACGGACTTCGAAAAGCTCAGCAATTCAGATGGTGGTTCTGCAACTCCCTCGAGGCCTGACCTGTGCTCTCTGCAATTTTGAGGCCAGTGTTCCTCAACTGAACCACTGGGACTGAAACTCTATGCACTGTGTCGACTTGCCAGTTCCAAGGCTTGTTGGCTCTGCACTCTGCACAGAGATCTTCGGGCTGCAAGAAGCTCCAGCCTCCAGCATCTCTTCCTGCCAAGGACAGCATCCTCACAGCATCCCCTGCACCATGGGCCTTTGTTCTTAGTGAGCTGCTCAATGCCCTGTGCATTCGTCCTGTGGGTCCTCCACTGGTGGGGGGATTCTAAAACCTTCTGTCTTTTACTGGGTTTCTTTGGGGTCCACCTGGAAGGGTCCTTTTTAGGTCTCGCGCCTGCGATGCATATGGCAAAGCCATATGCCATCGCGCAGGCGCGATACTATTGTTGCCGGGTCTGCTTCCCAGGAGACTGTCACGCGCACGCTCAGGAAAGCGATCGGAGCCGGCCGCGCGCGTTCCCAATCTCCTGTCTCTCTGGGAAGCAGCCCAGCAAGCCCCGCCAAGGCACCACGAGTGAACGCAGTAAGAGTTGTGCAGCCCAGTTTGTGCACTAGTGACGTAATCTCTGCGCGTGGCCTCTGTCGTCCATCTACGCGAGATTTGTAGATATACCGACTGGAAATGGCCTTCAAACAGAGATCGCGTCCCCCTTTAGCAGTATTAGTAAAACGCATTCGAGGTGTACTGCACGCAAACGATCCTGAAAATAAGGCATCGTCGGTGCTGTTTCTAAAGCTACGCTGTGCTTCAAGTCAAATACATCTCAGTTCAGAGACTGCTGAAGGCTCAGCCGACGCAAACACACTACCACTGTTGCCCACAATATTTTTGTTTTTCATAATAGAAATAACTATTACTGAACTAATAGCGATCTGTCCATCGTGCTCGCAGGAATGGCCGCCCGCCTGGATTCTAAACTGTAAAATGCAGATTAAGCATAGACTTCTGCAGCAAATGGTCAACCCACTCAGAGATATGTGTTTATTTTATATTGATATCGACACCGTTAACTATTCGGTAAAGACCAGTCTAGATAATACTTCTCTCCGGTAGGGGTTATGCAAACGGTCATTATTAGCAGAGAGCTGCTGCGCACTTGGAACGGAGCTGCAGCGCCATCTGCAGACCTGCGGGGGTGTTCAGGGAGGGAGTCGCCCCTGGCAGCGTTGGCATGGGTTAAGTGCAGTGCAAGCACTGAACGTTACCAAGCCTGGGCACGAGATATTGCCAGGCATTTGCGACCCCTGCACTTCTGCGAAAATACCAGAGTGAGGTATCTGCAGAACACGCACCGTGTGATCTCAGCAGTTCGGTCTGCACTCCTTCTCGAGTAGAGAAAAAAGGATTTGAAAACGGTTGTTCCCCCTTGTGCGATGGAACGCAACCCTGGGGAATTCGGAGTGCTTACGAGTGACTGAAGCATATACATAATTTGTATTTTAAAGTGGGTCGCACCCCTCAAATACGCGTGTGCGAAGGTGCGCCTCACACACCTGCGCTTGCCCACAATCAGTAAATAATACGCAGACCATGACTCCCAATATATCCCGCCTGCGCTCAGGTTACCTTTTTTCCAAGACTGCAACCCAATTTTTCCCAAACCACACTGCACTCTCTCCCACACTGCACTCCACTCTCTCCACACTGCACTCCACTCTCTCCACACTGCACTCCACTCCACTCTCTCCACACTGCACTCCACTCCACTCTCTCCACACTGCACTCCACACTACCCCACACTGCACTCTCTGCACTCCAATCTCCCCCACTGCACTCCACTCTCCCCCACACTACTCCACTCTCCCCCTCACTGCACTCCACTCTCTCCACACTGCACTCCACTCTCCCATACTGCACTCCACTCTCCCCCACACTGCACTCTACTCTCCCCACACTGCACTCCATACTCTCCACACTGCACTCCGCTCTCTCCACACTGCACTCCACTCTGCACTCCACTCTCCCACACTGCACTCCACTCTACCCCACACTGCACTCTCTCTACACTGCACTCCAATCTCCCCCATTGCACTCCACTCTCCCCCACACTGCACTACACTCTCCACACTGCACTCCACTCCACTCTCCCCCACACTGCACTTCACTCTCCCCCACACTGCACTCCACACTCCCCCACACTGCACTCCACACTCCCCCACACTGCACTTCACACTCCCCCACACTGCACTCCACTCTCTCCCACACTGCACTCCACTCTCCCATACTGCACTCTACTCTCCCACACTGCACTACATCGCTCCGTGCTCATGCCCTCCTTAACTACTGTCCATATCAGTCACTTCCCCCAGGCCACTATCTACACCTGTAGTAACCCCGACCCCTCCCCGCCCTTTAAGACATCACTTCATCAGTCAGTTCCTGCTTCCCTCCTGGATGCTTTCAATCTATTCTAGCCCCTTCCCTCGCCTCCCCACAGCTTTTTAAACTGCAGTCCGCCAGCATATTCCTCCTCCCTGCCCAGCAGCCCTCGGCCGCAGTCCTTGCGTCTGCACCCTCCTTCCGTGCTGTAGCGCATACCTGCTCCTCTCCAGGTTGCAGTGGGCGCCCCTCCCACTCCCTCGATATACTCCTTCCTGTAGCGCATATAATACCTTCCCTGGGCTGCACTTATCGCTCACGCCGCTTCAGCCTATTCTTCTCCTTTCCCAGCGGCCTTAAATGGCGACCATAACTGCTCTCCTCGGCTCCAGTACATCCATTATTTCCCCCCTGATGCAGCCCTGCCCCTACCTCCCCTCCCTCGCCTTTATGTAGTCCTTCCCAGCACTCACTTCGTTCCTCCTCTTTCTCAGGTTCCCTACCTGCTCTCTCCAGGATGCTGCTCCTGCCCCGGTCTCACCTTGCCAGCAAGGATGCTCTGAGCTTGGGAGCTTCCCCCGATGCACCTTCCCTCTGCATCCAGGAGTAGGAACCGCCAATCAGAAGGCTGATTCTTTCTGGTCCAGTCTAGCAGTATCGGCTGAGGCAGAGTCGGGCGAGACCAATAGGCCGTGAGTGGGACGCTCAGGTCCTCAGTCCCCTGCTCCTCCTATCTCTCTTTTTTTGCATTACGTGTTGCAGCAAAAGCACCCCTCCTGGCCGACCCCATTCCACTGACACAACCCTTAATGTAAATATCCAATGCAAACCTCCCTGTCCAGCCATTCTCAGTGGACATGCACGAGCAACAGAAACACAGGAGCTGAAGTCGGCGCACTCCCGTGGCCTCCTACGAAGATCCGTACCCTCTGTCAAGAGCGCCCTTGGCGCCATCTTTCCCCATATTTAGGGCTCGCCTGGCGTTGCAGCGCGAAGCGCTGCCGCTAGCGAGCCTTATTGTCGCTGTGTTGCCTCCCCAAGTGGTACAGACTGGTGCACGAGCAGACACCGGCCTGTGAACGCGCGAGCCGCAGGGAACGCCAATATGCACGCTCACGGCATCACACTCCTGCCCTCCTGCATCTCTTCCAAGGCTCGCTCCAGGCCAACTTGTTGGTAACATCGACTGCTCTTCCTACCCGTCACTTTTCTACTAACTCATTTTATGTATTACTATGCGCCCCCTCTTCAGCGCCACTCTAAACAAGTTTTTGCAGGTTGTGTCCTGTGAAAGCTCCTGCAGCAGGTAGGCAGGCTGCGGGAAACCTGAGCTCAGGCAGTAACAGCAGAGCAACGCTGGCTGCAGGCAGCCACGACTCTCCCCTCCTCTCGGTTGCTTACACGGACCAACTTAACCGGGGAGTTAGGTGTCCAGACTCTGCACGTGGCACGGTCGGGGTGATCTGCGAGAGTCCTGGCCCCTGGAGGATCCCTGCCCCTTCCCTGCTTCAGAGCCTTCAGTCTGCCAGGCTGGCACGAGTAAGTATACATTTTCGTTAGCACAGTCTCTGCTTGATGGATGTCTTCATTTTATAGGCACCCGCTCTTGTCATCCTCCGTGCTTTCACCCCAAGAGCAGTGTGCGGCTAGCTCGGCTCGAAGTGCTGAGCACTCACTGCCTGGTCTCGTCAGCTCCATTGGTTTTACCCCAAGATCAGCGGCGAGCTCCACCCTGCTCTCACAGCTGTGAAAATTAAAAGTCTTGTGGTTTTTTTGCAGAGCGAAGTTATTTTTCAACAACCAGCTGTTCCTAATGGCCCCTTGGGTCAAACGTTTGTATTTCTCGTTTGGCCCATCTTAGCTCACTGCTCAACCCGGTGAAAACCAATAGGGAAAACAAACAATCTTTTCTGTGGCAAACCCTCCCTTGAGATCATGGAAAAATAGGCTGCTGTAAATATTGCACGGTTAATGGCTGTAGGTGTCTGGGAGGTTAAATATGTGTTGGGTTTAAAACCAGTGGCTTTCAGTGTTTACGGACAGGTGGCTTTGTTACTGCCACCAGCACGTGCCTATTTCAATGAGGGCGACAGGCTCTGTTATTAATAGTCTGGGAAGTAAACTTTCAGCGGACATCCCACTCGACACGCACATTGTTGTCAATGTATGGCGGGACTTTAAGTAATTAAAAGCACCACCACATCCACCACCACCACCACATCCACCACCACCACCACCACCACATCCACCACCACATCCACTACATCCAACACCACCACATCCACCACCACATTCACCACCAAATCCACCACCACATCCACCACATCCACCACAGCCACCACCACATACACCACCACATACACCACCACCACGTCCACCACCACCACGTCTACCACCACCACGTCCACCACCACCACGTCCACCACCACATCCACCACCCCCACATCCACCACCACATACACCACCACATCCACCTCCACCCCCACATCCACTACATCCACCACCACCACATCCACATCCACCACCACATCCAACACCATCACCACATCCACCACCACCATAGCCACATCTACCACATCCGCCACATCCACTACCACATCCACATCCACCACCACCACATCTACCACCACCACGTCCACCACATCCACCACCACATCCACCACCATCACCACATCCACCACCACCACCACATCCACCACCACCACATTATCCACCACCACCACATCCACCACTACCACATCCACCACTACCACATCCACCACTACCACATCCACCACTACCACATCCACCACCACCACATCCACCACCACCACATCCACCACCACCACATCCACCACCACCACATCCACCACCACCACATCCACCACATCCACTACATCCACCACATCCACTACTACATCCACCACCACCACATCTACCATCACCACGTCCACCACCACCACGTCCACCACATCCACCACCACATCCACCACCACATCCACCACCATCACCACATCCACCACCACCACCACATCCACCACCACCACATCCACCACATCCACCACCACATCCACCACCACATCCACCACTACCACATCCACCACTACCACATCCACCACTACCACATCCACCACCACCACATCCACCACCACCACATCCACCACCACCACATCCACCACCACCACATCCACCACCACATCCACCACCACCACATCCACCACATCCACATCCATCACTGCCACATCCACCGCCAAATCCACCGCCACCACATCCATCGCCACCACATCCACCACCACACCCACCACATCCACCACCACATCCACCACCACCACATCCACATGCACCACCACCACATCCACCACCACCACATCCACCACCACCACATCCACCACATCCACCACATCAACCACCACACCCACCACAACCACATCCACCACCACCACATCCACCACCACCAACACATCCAACACCCCCACATCCACCAGATCCACTTCCACCACATCTATGTGTGTGTGTGTGTGTGTGTGTGTGTGTGCTCTTGTGTGGCTCTGTGTGTGTGTGTGTGTGTGGTTGCACATGCAATAGGTTTTTTGCGAGAGATTAAGCTATTAGCATTATAAATGACAATGCCATTCATTTATCTGTTTTCAAAACAAACACATACATAAAAAAATTGTCATTTACAATGCCAATAGCTCTAACTTTTGCAAAGGTGAGACCGTTGCATTGTAAATGCTTGTTAAATCTGCCACTGCGACTTACCCGTTGACTTCTGTTGGCCATGCAGCTGTGTTTCCACTCTGCTCACAGCCTTCATGGGGTAATTGGGTATTTACCTTGGGTGGTTCCTTGAGTCCCCAGATCCTCCGAGTCTCTTGATCCAAGTCCTGACATCGGTTGCAGTTCGCATTCCTTTTTTAGGTTGAGTGTAAGTGTCCGACCTCTTGTATACTTTAGTATACATATATCTCTGTGGGCCAAATGCCATTCCTTGCTTCTCTTTTGTTTGTTTTACTGTCCTTTAAAAATCCTTGATTACTAGTGGCCAGTCCTGCCTCTTAGTCCCTCCTTTTTCCTACAAGGAGCAGGGACTTAGTACAATATCATTACACTTTGTTCTGTTGATCTTCTCGTGAGGGGACTATTTTATTATGTTTTCAACCTCGTGTTACACTGTGGGTGCTCAGACCCTTAGCTGCTTACATTTTATTGCAGCATTGATCACTCCCAGTTCCTTCCATGTGGCCAGTTGGTATTCTTTTGTATTCTTCTGGTTTAACCAAGCCATCAGCAACTCTTCAGCTTAAGCTAAAACACAGGTGTGGCAATTACTTTAAAAGCCAAGAAGTCTGGAGTTTGTTTGCATTCATTTGTGTTGTAATCTTTACCGTCTTGCTGTGTAAGTAAAAATTAACACGTTTCTTAACTGTATTAAAAACACATTGGGGCATATTCCCAAGGAAGTGGCGGAGAGAGGCGTTAGCCAACTTGGCTTAACGCCTCTCTCCGCCACTTCGGAAACGCCAGCTGCACCAAATTAACAAGAATATGGTGCAGCCTGGCGTTTGCCCCTGCGATGTCGCTAAGTTACACAACTTAGCGCCAGCGCAGGCACCCTTGCACGGGTGTCTGCGAGCAGGGAGGTTTGTTTATGTGTAGGAAGGAGTACTTTCCTGCACATAAACAAACCTAAAATTCATTTTGTAACTTTCATGTGTGCTACTTTGTGCAGCACACATGGAAGTTACAAAATGGCATTTTGAAAAAGCATTGGCATAACCAATAGTTCTCGCCTTTGGGGCCTTATACTTGCTTAGGCAGAGCTATTGACTTTGCTAAATGTGTTTAAGCTGTGCTGTAGATAAGTGTGGCTGCTGTGCAGCATGCTGAAAAGTTGTAATAAAGTGCCAGAAGAATTTTTGTTACCTTATATATGACCAAGAAGGCATTATGTCCAACAGAACGACCAAATTCAAAAATGTATGTACAATAAAAAATTTCCTAATATTTCTTTTGTTATTGCAATACTGGCAAATTGTTTTCGCCTATTCCAATGGTTGTTTGTTAAAGTTTTTTTTTGAGGGGGCATAAACATTTGGAGGTTGAAGGTTGTGAACTAGTATTTGTATTATAACACTAGCAGTGGCCAGACGCTAGGGGAGAATCAACAGATGGTAGATTCCGAGAGCAGGCTAAGGTGGTGTTGAGTGATGTTGAGGTGGTAGTGGTGGTGGTGACTGGTGCTGAGACGATGCTGAGGTGATGCTGAATGATACTTAGGTCTTGCTGAGTGATGATGATGTGGTGGTGTACTATTGCAAAGGCGATGCTTAGTGATACTGATGGGGTGTTGAGTCATGTTGTGGTGGTGCTGAGTGATGCTGTGGTGGTGCTGAGTAATGCTGTGGTGGCGCTGAGTGATATTGTTGTGGTCCTGAGTGATGCTGTGGTGGTGCTGAGTGATGCGGTGGTGCTGAGTGATGCTGTGGTGGTGCTGGGTGATGCTGTGTTGGATTTGAGCGATGCTGTGTTGGTGTTGAGTGATGCTGTGTTGGTGTTGAGTGATGTTGTGTTGGCCGTGAGTGATGCTGGTGGTCCTGAGTGATGCTGTCGTGTTGCTAAGTGATGCTGTCGTGTTGCTAAGTGATGCTGTGGTGATGCTGAGTGTTGCTGTGGTGGCCCAGAGTGATGCTGTGGTGACGTTGAGTGATGTTGTGGTGGCCCTGAGTGATGCTGTGCTGGCCCTGAGTAATGCTGTGCTGGCCCTGAGTGATGCTGTGGTGGGATGCTGTGATGGTCCTGAGTGATGCTGTTGTGGCGCTGAGTGATGCTGTTGTGGCGCTGAGTGATGCTGTGGTGGCGCTGAGTGATGTTGTGGTGGTGCTGAGTGATGCTGTGGTGGCCCTGACTGTTGCTGTGTTGGTGCTGAGCGATGCTGAGTGATGCTGTGGTGGCCTTGAGCGATGCTGTGGTTGTGCTGGCTGATGCTGGGGTGGCACTGAGTGATATTGTTGTGGCCCGGAATGACGCTGTGGTGGTGCTGGTAATGCTGTGGTGGTGCTGAGTGATGCTGTGGTGATGCCGTGTGTTGCTGTGGTGGCGCTGAGTGTTGCTGTGGTGGCGACGAGTGATGCTGTGGTGGTGCAGAGTGATGCTGTGGTGATGCTGACTGATGCTGTGGTGGCGCTGAGTGTTGCTGTGGTGGCGCTGAGTGGTGCTGTAGTGATACTGAGTGATGCTGCTGTGCACAGTGTCAAGGGTAGAAGAGGGGTAGAGGGGTAGAAGAGGGGTAGAAGAGGTGTAGAGGAGTAGAAGAGGAGTATAGGGGTAGAAGAGGAGTAGAAGGGGTAGAAGAGGGATAGAGGGGTATAAGAGGGGTAGAGGGGTAGTAGAAGGGTGAAGGAGAGGTAGAGGGCTAGAAGAGAAGAAGAGGGGTAGTAGAGGGTTAGAAGGGTAATAGAGTGGTAGAAGAGGGGTAGAAGGGTAGTAGAGGGGTGGTAGAGGGGTATTAGAGGGGTAGAAGAAGGGTTGAGGGGTAGTAGAGGGGTAGAAGAGGGGTAGAGGTGTAGATGGGTAGAGGGGTAGAAGGGGGTAGAGGGGTGGAGGGGTTGTAGTGGGGTAGATGGGTACAAGAGGGGTAGAGGGGTAGTAGAGTGGTAGATGGGTAGTAGAGGGGTTGAGGGGTAGTAGAGGGGATGAGGGGTAGTAGAGGGGTAGGGGGTAGAAGAGAGGTAGGGGGTAGAAGAGAGGTTGAGGGGTAGAATAGGGTAGTAGAGGGGTGGAGGGGTAAAACAGGGGTATAGGTGTAGATGAGTAGAGGGGTAGAAGACGGGTAGTAGAGGGGTTGTAGAGGGGTAGAAGAGTGGTAGAGGGGTAGTAGAGGGGTTGAGGGGTAGTAGAGGAGTAGAAGAGGGGTAGAGGGGTAGAAGAGATGTGGAGGTGTAGAGGGGTAGAAGAGAGGTAGAGTAGAGGTAGAGGGGTAGAAGAGAGGTAGAGGGATAGAAGAGAGGTAGAGGGGTAGAAGAGAGGTTGAGGGGTAGAAGAGAGGTAGAGGGGTAGAAGAGAGGTAGAGTAGTGGTAGAGGAGTTGAAGAGAGGTAGAGGGGTAGTAGAGGGATGGAGGGCTAGAAGGGGGTGCATGAGGGGCGTTAGAGGGTTAGTAGAGGGGTAGAAGAGGGGTAGAGGGGTAGTAGTGGGGTAGAGGGGTAGAAGAGGGGTAGAGAGGTAGAAGAGGGGTTGAGGGGTAGTAGAGGGGTAGACGATGGGCATAGGGGGAGAGATGTAGTAGAGGTGTAGAGGGGTAGTAGAGGTGTAGAGTAGTACAGGGGTAGTAGATGGGTACAAGTGGAGTAGAAGAGGAGTAGAGGGGTTGAGGGGTAGAAGAGGGGTAGAGTGGTAGAAGAGGGGTATAGGGGTAGAAGAGAGGTAGAGTAGAGGTAGAAGGGTAGAAGAGAGGTAGAGTAGCAGTAGAGGGGTAGAAGAGAGTTAGAGGGGTAGAAGAGAGCTAGAGGGGTAGAAGAGAGGTAGAGTAGAGGTAGAGGGGTAGAAGAGAGGTAGGGCGGTAGGGTAGTAGTAGAGGGGTAGAAGAGGGATAGTAGAGAGGTAATGGGGTAGTAGAGTGGTGGAAGAGGGGTAGAAGAGGGAAAGTAGAGGGGTAGTAGAGGGGTAGAAGAGGGGTAGAGAGATAGAAAAGGGGTAGAGAGGATAGAAGAGGGGTAGAAGGGTGTTAGAGGGGTTGTAGTGGGGTAGAAGAGGGGTAGAAAAGCGGTACAGGGGTAGGGGTTAGAGGGGTATAAGGGTAGAAGAGGGGTAGAAGGTTAGAAGAGGGATAGAAGAGGAGAAGAAGGGTAGAGGGGTGGTAGAGGGGTAGAAGTGGGGTAGGGGGTAGAAGAGGGATAGAGGGGTAGAAGAGGGGTAGAGGTTTATAAGAGGTGTAGAGGGGTAGTAGATGTGTAGAGAGGTAGAAGGGTGGTAGAAGAGAGGTAGAGGAGTAGAAGAGGAGTATAGGGGTAGAAGAGGAGTAGAAGGGGTAGAAGAGGGATAGAGGGGTATAAGAGGGGTAGAGGGGTAGTAGAAGGGCAGAGGAGAGGAAGAGAAGAAGAGGGGTAGTAGAGGGTTAGAAGGGTAGTAGAGGGGTAGTAGAGTAGTAGTAGAGGGGTGGTAGAGGGGTAATAGAGGGGTAGAAGAGGGGTAGAGGTGTAGATGGGTAGAAGGGGGTAGAGGGGTGGAGGGGTTGTAGTGGGGTAGAGGGGTACAAGAGGGGTAGAGGGGTAGTAGAGGGGTAGAAGAGTGGTACAGGGGTTTAGGGGTAGTAGAGGGGTAGGGGGTAGAAGAGAGGTAGAGGGGTAGAAGAGAGGTTGAGGGGTAGAAAAGGGATAGAGGGGTGGAGGGGTAGAACAGGGGTATAGGTGTAGATGAGTAGAGGGGTAGTAGAGGGGTTGTAGTGGGGTAGAGGGGTAGAAGAGTGGTAGAGGGGTAGTAGAGGAGTAGAAGAGGGGTAGAGGGGTAGAAGAGAGGTGGAGGTGTAAAGGGGTTGAAGAGAGGTAGAGTAGAGGTAGAGGGATCGAAGAGAGGTAGAGGGGTAGAAGAGAGGTAGAGGGGTAGAAGAGAGGTAGAGTAGTGGTAGAGGGGTTGAAGAGAGGTAGAGGGGTAGTTGCGGGATGGAGGGCTAGAAGGGGGTGCACGAGGGGCGTTAGAGGGTTAGTAGAGGGGTAGAAGAGGGGTAGGGGGTAGTAGTGGGGTAGAGGGGTAAAAGAGGGGTAGAGAGGTAGTAGTGGGGTAGAGTGGTAGAAGAGGGGTAGAGGGGTAGTAGGGGGAAAGGGGTAGTAGAGGTGTAGAGGGGTAGTAGAGGTGTAGAGTAGTAGAGGGGTAGTAGATGGGTACAAGTGGAGTAGAAGAGGAGTAGAGGGGTTGAGGGGTAGAAGAGGGGTAGAGTGGTAGACGAGGGGTATATGGGTAGAAGAGAGGTAGAGTAGAGGTAGAAGGGTAGAAGAGAGGTAGAGTAGCAGTAGAGGGGTAGAAGAGAGTTAGAGGCGTAGAAGAGAGATAGAGGGGTAGAAGAGAGGTAGAGTAGAGGTAGAGGGGTAGAAGAGAGGTAGGGCGGTAGAAGAGGGATAGTAGAGAGGTAGAGGGATAGTAGAGTGGTAGAAGAGGGAAAGTAGAGGGGTAGTAGAGAGGTAGATGAGGGGTAGAAGAGGGGTAGAGAGATAGAAGAGGGGTTGAGAGGGTAGAAGAGGGATAGAAGAGGGGTAGAAGGGTGTTAGAGGGGTAGTAGTGGGGTAGAAGAGGGGTAGAAAAGCGGCACAGGGGTATGGGTTAGAGGGGTAGAAGGGTAGAAGAGGGGTAGAGGGATAGAAGGTTAGAAGAGGGGTAGAAGGGTAGAGGGGTGGTAGAGGTGTAGAAGAGGGGTAGAGGGGTAGTAGTGGGGTAGGGGGTAGAAGAGGGATAGAGGGGTAGAAGAGGAGTAGAGGGGTATAAGAGGTGTAGAGGGGTAGTAGAGGTGTAGAGAGGTAGAAGAGAGGTAGAGGGGTAGAAGAGTAGAAGAGGGTTAGAGGGGTAGAACAGTAGAAGAGAGGTAGAGGGATAGAAGAGAAGTAGAGTAGAGGTAGAGGGGTAGAAGAGAGGTAGAGTAGAGTTAGAGGGGTAGAAGAGAGATAGAATAGAGGTAGAGGGGCAGAGGAGAGGTAGGTTTATATAGGCAAATGAAAAGGAAGCTATCGACTTCAGGAATGGGAAAGAAAGCTCTCCTATTTTGAAAGCCGATTACAAGCATCTCATGAGAAACGCAGCAAACCTTTCAAACCACGGAGTCGTTTGAAAGTTTCGCCGCGTTTCTCAGGAGATGCTTGTAAACACAAATAACCTGATTCATTTAATTTAACAGTTGGCTCCAACCAGGATTGCTTAGTAACGCAAATGACAAGGAAGCTATCGACTTCAAGAATGTGAAAGAAAGCTCTCGTATCTTGAAAGCTAATGACCCATGACGAGAGAGGAAAGCCAGATGGCGCCCCTGCTCTTAAGCGCACTCCTGCGCGCTTAACCTCAAGCTCTAGGCCACAGTGGTAAGATTTTCTGAAGCCCTTACTAAAAGTTTTGCCAGTCCAGCGGATGTGCTGGCTCAGGCGATACCTAAAACTGGTTTGTTCATGTACAGGAAGGGACACCTTCCTGTACATGAACAAACCATGGCATTTTGCTTTTTCAATGCACATGGAAAACGCAAAAACAAGGAGAAATAAAGCATTTCTCCTTGTTTTGCCACCTTAAGACCAGGATTTTTTTGGTCTTAAGTTCGGCGCTGCCACCTGTTATCGCCAAACTTGATAATAGGTGGCAGCGTCAACTTCAATGGGTGTTGCGGTGGAACGCCCACAGCAACACCCACTGCACGCCCTGTTTCACGCTAAGTTTAATGGGAAAGGGGCCCTAGTATCAAGGCAGTGTTAAGCCACTTTAGTGGCCCACTGAAGTGGATTAATGCTGCCTTGATAATAGGACTCTGACCCTATCGCCACCACAGCGTCCCAAAAAGTGATGTTGTGGGGGCGATTGGGGCTTGATAATATGCCCCAAAGAGCACACTTTAAAAATAATCCTGTTAAAGCTGCAGTGAATGCGCTTTCTGAACAGAAATCGTTCACCGGAGGGAAGTATTTCTAAAATCTATACTAATATAATAAAGAGAAAGCCCAAACTTTTGAGGCGGGTAATATCAGGAACCACAGCACCAATCACAACACCCAATACAGCGTTGGAAAGGGCAGTTGCAGCAGAAGGACATAGGCTATGCAGACGCCCACCATATAGAACCGTGCCAGCAAAGTAGTCCCTTGTGGGCGTGTCTGCGTTAAGCTGTGGTCGTGTGCTGGGGGCGTGACAAACGCTGGGGGCGTGTGGTACGTTCTGCCCTTCATGCCATGTCTCATATCGTGTGCAGTGGGCGTGTGCTGGGGGCGTGGGCGTGTGTGAGGTGCAGGCTTACAGGGAAAAAAAGCGAGCGTTGTGCCCAATATTTCACTGTTTTTTCTTACCAGGTTCTGTACATTCCAGCTCCGGGTGTCCACCCTGCTCCCTTTAAATACCCCTGCATCCCATAATCATAACCCACCCTTACTCCTCAAAATACCCCAACACCCTTAAACACTAACCCATCTTAACTCTATAAATATACCCTGTACCCCAAAACCCAAACCTATCCCTAAACCCTAAAAATACCCCTGTACCCCAAAATCCAAACCTAGCCCTGAACCCTATAAATACCCCTGTACCTCAAAACCCAAACCTAGCCCTGAACCCTTTAAATAACCCTGTACCCCAAAACCCAAACCTAGCCCTGAACCCTAAAAATACCCCTGTACTCCAAAACCTACCCCTGAACCCTAAAATACCCCTGTACCCCAAAACCCAAACCTAGCCCTGAATCCTTAAAAAACCCCTGTACCCCAAAACCCAAACCTACCCCTGAACCCTAAAAATACCCCTGTACCCCGAAACCCAAACCTAGCCCTGAACCATAAAAATACCCCTATACCCCAAAACCCAAACCTACCCCTGAACCCTAAAAATACCCCTATACCCCAAAACCCAAACCTAGCCCTAAACCCTAAAAATACCCATGTACCCCAAAACCCATACCTATCCCTAAACCCTAAAACTACCCCTGTACCCCATAACTCAAAACTATATCTGAACCCTTAAAATACCCAAACACCCCAAAACATATACCTCAGTACCCCAAAACATATACCCCTATACCGATACTTACCTTATCCAAACAATAAAAAAACATGGTTTTACCATTCATGCATTTACAACGAATTTCATTGTAAATGTATGCGTGGTAAAAGCATATCCAATGTAATGCCATGCGTTATAATGGCATTGCGGAGTCATGGTACTTTCGTAATGAAAGTATGCGGAGTGATGGTATGCGGAAAGAAAGTTGCGGAATAATGGGTGTTTACCCTCCCCCTTTAAGTACATTTGTGGCACGGCAGCCCACATCTCCAGCAACATACTCATATTTTTTCACCACCGATTTGAAAAATGCACAGGTCTCTCTCATTGATGGCCAGCACCGACATACACTTTTATACACACCTCCCGCCACAAGTTCTAGAATTGCGAACTTTAGAGCTGGGGAGCTACGTTCGAATCTCGGCATCAGCTCAACATCCTGTGATTTCAGGCAAATCGCTTTGTCTCCCCGTGCCTACCACAAATGAATGTGCTCTTCTGTAATGTAAATTGTGCTCATGCCATGTTGTCGAGTTCGCGCAATATAATATTGCAAGGAAAAATAAAGTAGGGAAACTCGAGTTCACACTCTACTGAACGCGCACTCTTAAGTGCATCAGCAGTGCACTATAAATCGGAGCGTTTCACAAGCCTGTCACAGATAAGAAATGCTATCAAAACGAAATCCTACAAAACAGTATACTACTGGCCGGCAGCAATTCATACCCGGACAACGTCGGGACGGGCAGCTAGTAAACTAATAAAAAGGATTTCTGTTTTGCTTTAGTACAAATGAAAAAACTTTGTACCGACATGGAATGAATTTTCAGGAAGCGTTACCATTGTACTTAAAAGGCAAAGCAACGGGGCGTGGCCAAGATGGAGGAGTAGGAGGACGTGTCCTTCCCGAGCTCCCGCTCCCGGCCAGGCCCGAAGCCCCTAAACTGAGCACTTTCTCCCCCCCTGCCTACCTGGGGAAGCGGAGCTGACTAGGGGAGCTTCCGGTCACCGCTGGTCTGGGGTCCGGACTCGCCATCGCTGAGAGAGCCGGGAGCGGTGTGGGCGGCCCCGGAGCCTCGAGGTGCTGCAGTGGAGCGGGCCGGTGCTGTGGCACAGCTGCTGGTGTCGCGGCGCCTGGCGCTCCCGAGGTCCAGCCTGAGAGCCGGTGCAAGTGGGGTCGGTGACCCAGCGGAGGCGAGCGCAGGAGTCCGGTGAGGGAGGAGCGGAGCCCCGTGGACGGCGCCAACCCTGGTGCCTGCCTGCCCCTGAGCCCGCCCCTCGGCCAATTGAGGCCGCGGCTGCGGCCTAGCCGGAAGGCGGCGGTGATCGGAACAGCGGAGGGGCAGCTCCGGTGGCAAGGGAGAACCCGGCGCAGCGGCGGTGCCTGCAGTCCGCCGAGCCGCGCCTGTGACCCCCAGCTGCAGTGCCCATAGCAGCGCACCCGGGGCGCGGTGCCAGGGAAGCCGGGATAGCAGCGGATCGGGCGGAGACGGAGCAGGCCCCCCCCCGCCAAGTTACTCGGAAGAGGTGAGGGGGCAGCAGGTGGGGTGTGGAGACGTGCCGGGGGCCCGGGTGTGGCAGCAATTGACCCCGCGGACTGCATGGGGGCGGAGTGAGGCACACAGGAGGCGACTGGGGCCCAGGGTGACACCCGGTCCGACCGAGGGGACTTGCTGGGGGCCCGCGTCCCGGACCTTGGCCATTTTGAGCCTCCCATGAGCGACCGGATGTTGGGGTAACAGCGGAGCCCACCGACCCACGTCACAGGCTTGGGGTGACCGAGGCACGGCAGCATTGGCCTAGTCAAGGAGAGGCCTACCCGGTGGAGAGCAGACAGTCCTGTTACGTCACAGCTACCTGGGGGCAAGGTAGTGGAGCTGTATTGGGGACTTCTCCGGCCCGTTCGTAACTTGGGCCCCTGTGGAGACGCGCGCTCGGTGCAGAGAAGCAGAGGTGGCGGCTGAGTTGCCCCGGTGCTGCGTGCTGGGGCTTAGAGACTGGTCCTGTGAAGAAGGCGCTGGGTATTGAGGCGAGTCACGCACTAACAGCGGGCCAGCAGGTGAGATGGCCGGACAGAAAGGCAATAAAAAGGGGGACCGCACTCTCCCTGAGATGCTTGGCAAGTCCCAAGGCAGGGGCGACAAGAACCAGACATCGCCAGGAGCGTCCGGCAGCTCCCAAGTGGTGAGCAATGGAGAACCCCCGGTCACCAGGTCCTTTCTAGAGACCCTTTTTGGGACGCTGAGGGAAGATTTCCAAACCTTGAAGCAGGAAGTGGCAGGGGAGGTGCGTGAAATACGCTGGGAAGTGGATGGCCTGGGAGAGAGAGTGGCCTCGGTTGAAAGCTCCACGCAGAGACAGGACGAAGAGATCACGCTCTTGCAGCAGGAGGTGTTGCGCCTCAGAGATCAACACCTGGACCTTCAACTGCACAATGAGGATTTGGAAAATAGGTCGCGGAGGAACAACATACGGGTACGGGGGGTGCCGACCTCGGAGGAGAATGCTTGCATTGTCGAGTACCTGCAGGAGCTATTCCGGGACATCCTAGGCGAATCAGAGGACTTCCTTATTAGAATCGACAGGGCTCACAGGGTGGGTCCGCCGAGGCGAGCAACGGGGCCCCCACCAGACATCCTGGCCTTCCTACCCGACTTCCCAGTGAAAGAAAGGCTCATGGCCGAAGCGAGGAGAAAACAATCGATAACATTCAGGGGTCACCCTGTGGCCCTATATCAGGACCTCTCCACGATTACCCTTCAAAAGCGCAAAGCATTTAAGATAGCGACGGACTTCCTGCGGCAGCACGACACGCCCTACTCCTGGGGGCACCCTTTCCGCCTCATTTTCAGATAGAACGGGGAAACGCACCAATTGAGGTCCCTTCAGGACACCTGCGAAGTGTTGGGAATCACCGCGGAAGAGGAGGAATCTTCCACGCCACGGAGGCGTCGCACTACCGAGGAGGGATGGCGGAGAGTCTCGAGGCGCAGGGCATAGACTGCATCACGGAGACCGGGCTCGCCCACTATCAGAGCTGGGATGGCAGATGCCATTCAGACACTTTCCAGGGACACAGCAGCCGAAGGTGGAGTTGCACTGACCGCGTAACATGGCTCCGGGGGGAGAATGACACTGCATCACTGTTGAAGCTGGCTTGGGGTATGGTGTGGGTGGGGGGGGGCGGAGGGGAGGATACTGGTGGCAGGACGTCCACTGAAGTGCTTTACCACGGACTTGTCCGGTACGGGCAGGACTGGGACTATTGATTCTAGGTTTCGGGGGGGGGGGGGTTGCAGTGGATGGGTGGGGAGGGGGTGTTCGGGGACCAAGTTTGGAGGGGGGGGGGGAGTTGTGGAGTTGGGGACTGGGGGGAGGAAGGGGACGAGTCGGGAGGTTGGGGAGTATGTTGAGAGAATGGGGGGGGAGGGGGAGTTTGGGAGTTGGGAGGGGGAGAGTTGAGGGGGGGGGAAGTTTGGGGCTACCCTGTCCAGTGTCTTCGGAGCACCCACACAGATCTGTCTCAGCACCTGGGCTACTTTGAATGTCATTCCGACGACACACACTTCGGTTCTACTGCTTGCAGAAGGTAATCCCGACAAATGATGGCGGAACTAAAGGTATTGACCCTGAATGTTAAGGGGTTGAATAATCCCACAAAGAGGAGGGCGATCCTATCACTATTAGAAGGCTCACAGGCGGACATCTGTCTGCTTCAAGAAACCCATCTACTGGCTAGCGACTGTCACAGGTTGCGGTCCCGCCATTTCCCTACACAGTTCTTCTCTTCTAACACGACCAAAACGGCCGGGGTGGCTATCCTTTTGTCCAAATCCTTTAAGGGGGAGGTGCTGCACAAACTTGTAGAGCGGAAAGGGCGGCTCCTAGCCTACCGATTCAAACTGGGAACCCTACTGTTTACGGTAGGGACGATTTATGGCCCGAACGAGCAGCAGGATAGATTCCTACGCACAGCACTAGAAGACGTTACAGCATCACCAGATAGGCACATAATACTGGGGGGAGACATTGACATGGTCTTTGACTCCTCCACAGACAGGTCAGCGCAGAGACATCCACAAACTGGGGAGCTATCACGCGCAGTGAAAACACAGTTGACTGACTTGGACATGCACGATCTCTGGCGAGGGCTTCACCCGCTAGATAGAGACTTCTCTTATTACTCACATGCGCACAAGACATACGCCAGACTGGACCACTTGCTGGTCTCGGGTCCGGTCCGAGACATGGCCACCGCTTCAGACATAGGAGTTATCTCTCTTTCAGATCACGCGCCGGTCTCGGGAGCATTTCTTCTCCCATCGAATCCTGCTCGGCGAGGGGTTTGGCGGCTTCGGGACACGCTCCTCCATGAAAAAACCGTAGTGCAGCATATAACTGACTCAGTGAAAGACTTTCAGCTAGATAATTTTAACTCTGATACCCTGCTGTCGACTCAATGGGGTGCCCTTAAGGCAGTGTGCGGGGAGAATTCATAGCGATCTCAGCGGCTGACAACAGAGATAGGAAACTAAAACGGGATGAGCTCACGCAGAAGGTCAGGGAACTCGAACAGGTCCACCGCCGCACCGGGGCTCCCAGGGTATGGAAGCAGCTGAAGGCAGCCAGGAAACTCTTGTCAGCAATAGACTTAGATAGGGCTGAATATGCCGCGTTACGTTTAAAACATGCCTATTATACAGGGGGGGGGGATCGATGTGGCCGCCTACTGGCAGCCAAACTAAGAGCGGTGCATCAGAGTCGTCAGGTGAAAGAAATAGAGGGGGTAGCGGGGCAACGGATCACGGATGACGCGGACGTAGCTGAGGCCTTCCGCCGGTTCTATGCTGAACTGTATGCGGCGGGGGATGCGCAGGTGGAGGAGCCAGAGGCTTACTTGGACTCGGTGCCACTCTCGTCCCTGTCCCCAGAGAAAGCGAGCTATTTGGAAAGGGAGATACGGATCGAGGAAGTTGTTGCGGCGATCTCCAGACTTAAGCACGGAAAGGCCCCAGGCCCAGATGGTTACACTACCCTCTTCTATAGAACATTTAGCTCGACGCTAGCTCCAATTTTGACTAAGCTGTTCAACTCCTTCTCCGACCCAGGGGCTATTCCTCCAGACCTCTTGCAGGCAACGGTGTCGGTCATACCCAAACCGGGGAAGGACAGGACCCAGTGCAGCTCGTATAGACCGATCTCCCTCCTCAATGTGGACCTGAAAATCTACACGGGGATCTTAGCAGCGAGGCTGGCGCAGTACCTCCCTGGCTTGATAGAGCCAGACCAATCTGGCTTTGTGCCTGGGCGACAAACCGTGGACAACACTAAAAGAATAGTACACGTTTTGGAAAAAGCCTCGCGTATCCCGGGGAGAGGATGCTGCTTTCGTACGACGCCGAGAAAGCGTTTGACCGAGTGCACTGGCCTTACCTCGAGCGAGTGATGGCGCGGCTAGGAATGGGGGAGAAATTTCGACGCATGGTATTTAACTGCTATAAATTCCCATCTGCGGTGGTGCGTGTAAACGGCTGCGGTTCGAAGCGATTCGACATTGAACGCGGTACGAGACAGGGATGTCCCCTCTCCCCTCTCCTCTTCGCGCTCTACATGGAGCCCTTTGCTCAGCGAGTGTGCCAGAACCCTGACGTGACCGGAGTACGGATGGGTGGTTACACCCACACGATCAGCCTCTACGCGGACGATGTTATTTTCACGCTAGAGAACCCGCGGCGGGCTTTGCCCGCAAGTATGGCTGAACTCAAGGCTTTTGAGGGAGTAGCAGGTTTTAGGATGAACGTGGAGAAGTCCACGGCTCTGGATGTCTCCCTTACACCAGCAACGAGACGTGAACTGCAGGGGCTCTTCCCTCTGCGCTGGTCACGGAACCAGGTGCAATACTTAGGGATAGCGCTGGCACCAACGTTGCAGGCGATGGTTTCCATCAACTATGAGGCGATGAGTAAGAAAGTTAAGGAGGAAATGGGGAGATGGAACAAAGGGACGATATCCTGGCTCGGCCGGGTTGCAGCGACTAAGATGACGATCTTGCCCCAGATTCTGTACTTATTCCGAGCGCTGCCCCTACAGCCTCCTAGAGGATGGATTCAGCAGATGCAAACTGAAGTGTCCCGCTTTGTGTGGCAGGGCCGCAAGCCCCGAATGCGCCGGGCCCTTACCACTCTGGCGCCGGAGTCAGGGGGACTGGGGGTCCCAGACCTGCGCAAATACTTCCTGGCATCCCAATTGCGGTACTTGGTGGAATGGAGTAGGTGGGAGTCAGACAAACATTGGCTCTTCCAAGATCAGGCGGTAGCGGGGCGCCCCCTAAAGGAAATACCGTTTCTCCGCCGGTCACACCGCCCCCCGAATCTCTATGCCTCTTATATCACGCAGGTACCGCTGAGAGTGTGGGACACTACCAATCGAACGTTCGATCTTACCACATTCCCATCTCCATTCACACCCATTGTGGACAATCCAGACTTTACGCCGGGGACAGAACCTGGGGCCTTCTCGCACTGGAGGGAAAAGGGCTGCAGAGCGCTTTTTCACATGTACGCAGAAGATGGAATAATCCCCTTTCAGAGCCTTAAGGATAGTTACCGGATGACTGAATTGGACCGCATGAGATACTGGCAGGTTCCACACTGGGCCCTGCAACCACAGGTTAGAGAATCGGCAGACAGGAAACTGTTACCGTATGAAAGGTGGCTGGTGACACGCACTTCAGACACAAAACTCATAACCGACCTCTATAAGATGCTACAGCTCCCGTCTTCCCATTTCCATTTTCCTGGTAGGGAGCGCTGGGACAGGGAACTGGGGAGAACACTTAGCCACAAGGAATGGGAACAGATCTCATACCGGGCGAGACACTCAGCTTACCATGTAGGACTCACAGAAACCTTCACCAAAGTCTCCACTTATTGGTATCACACCCCGGAACGACTGCATGAGATGAACCGGCTTATAGATGACAGATGCTGGCGCAATTGCGGGCAGTTAGGCACATTGACACACATCCTCTGGGACTGCCCAGTATTACAGGCATACTGGTCGGAGGTGCTTGATGAGATAGACACATGCTTTGAGGTTGAACTGCCCCGATTTCCGGCATACACCCTGCTTGGTCTCCCCAATGGCTTAATGTACCCGTTGAAATCTCGTAGGGGGAGGCAGATCGCAATTATGCTGGGCTCAGCTGTTCAGAACATCCTAATTCACTGGCGTACGCCAACCACTCCTTCCCACACGGGTTGGCTACACAGGTTGTGGCATGTTCTGGGGATGGAAAAGCTCTCACTCACACTAGCCGGGGAAGTGGACAGCTTTCGGGAACTGTGGCAGCCTTTTCACACACTGCTGGCCACGGAATTCAAGGAAATTACATGCCCGAGATACCTGAGACTTATGAGGCTTACGCCACCGTTGTAATGTTCGATTGTGGGGGGTATGAGTGTGACCTTATGAGCGATGTGGGTGACGGAGAGGATGATCGAGACAATACCTGGGCTCTACATTGCATGGCGCTGGACAGGGTGGGAGGAGGGGGGGAAATGGAGGGGGTTGTTGGGGGGTGTTATTTACTCAAAGAAGGGTACGGAATGTTGGGGATTTGTTCCTTGGATTCTTTTGCACATCTCCGCGCACGGCGCCGGATACTAGGGCGGCCTTCCAGGGCTGGGACACTCGAACTGTATTCTTGGGACGCCCCTGGCGCAAGCACTGCTTCTTTGTATAATTGTTTTCTTTTGCAGCTGTACCTTTCTAATAAAATACTTTAAACCTAAAAGGCAAAGCAACAATCCTTCCAGTTAGGTTATGATGAAAAAAAAAATCCAGTCGGGTGAACGTGTTTAAAGCGCGTTAAATGCAGCTCTAAAAAGATTATTTAAGAAGTGCCCACCCTCCTTCTATGTCAACAGCATCCAGCAACATCTTATTAGGGGGTGTTAGCGGAGATTATCTTTGTTCTATATAGGCTGGTTTTCAGAGAGCCATTTTAGCTCGTATTCAAACTTCTTCAAAAAGGACATAGGTAAATTATCAGAGCTTGCCAACTAGTGACCAGACCACTTTTTAGAATTTCAGAAATGTTGTTGCTTTTTTAGTGGTTAATTTTTGCTTTTTAGCTCCCCTCTCGGTTTTCCTCTATTAACGGCAAAGGAACGCTAACTTCCTCAAAATGTTGTGTCTGTTTTTCAAATTTCAGAATTCACGACGGAAGGTGGGAAGCCCTAAGCAATACGTGTGAACTGTAAAATTTATTGCTGATTTATTTTGTTGTAGAATAAAAAATGATTACTGTGCTTCGTGCTTACAGAGTGCATATTTTTTAATACACTTAATTGAATTGCAACAGTGAAATATAGTTTGGGACTTTTCTCAGCAAAGGTATGTGAAAACTACTAAATACGTGCTTTAAGCAATTTCTTTTTTTCTGGGAGGTGGGGGGACATTAACATTTCCTTTTTTCTACCTTTTTAATAATTGTACAATTATAAAAGAGTTGGAAACGGCATTTCCTCACAAAACGGCAGATCACGGAAACAAAACATGAAATTCACGTAGTGGGAAAATAAAATCACGCAAGGTTGCCAAGTGGGTTTAAAAGTGTAACTCTGAAAACATATTGTTAAATGAAGTCATAAAAGGGTTTCAATTCTTTTGCATTTGACTTGTGAGGGACATCTAGTAACGACTAGTGGAACTGCAGCTTGATGTAAGAATAATTTCAATGCTTTTGCATTTGACTCGTGAGGGACATCTAGTAACGACTAGTTGAACTGCAGCTCTTTGTAAAATTATTTTGACATTGGATACTATAATATTCACTGCCGACTGCTAATCTCGTCTTATAATGCTTTGCCGGGCCTTTGGCTGGGATTGCTTTTTTGCCAATAACTGTGCTTGGGGTGGTCCTAAGGGGATTGGACCACCACCGAATCGTTCAACAAGAGGTGCTTTTTTTATGCTCTTTGTGTTAAAGGCATCTACTTGGTCCTCCCCCTAGGATGAGGGGGGACCCCAAAATCATCACCTCACTCATTGCCTAATATGTCCATTCAAAAAGTTCACGTTTGTGAATTGGTTATATGCTTTTTAGCATGTTAAATTGCTTTATCAAAGCGTCTGTGATGTTGTTGATTTAGCTTTACGCTATGTGATTAAGCACAGTTTTTGCACTGTGCTACATGCGGAGTACGAATTGGAACAAACTGCTGAGAAGCATTGTGATATTTACAACAAGGGGTGGTGAGGGACAGAGTCTCTGAATTAAACAGAATACTCTCACCCAGTCAAGAGATCAGGGCTAGATCCAACACCATTTTTTAGCTCATTGCACCATCCCAGTTTCAGAACCTGGCTGTATGCAAATTAGTCTGTTCCTGTCCCAGTGCATGATGGGAACAGGGCAAACCAAACTACAAAAGCCAATTCTTACACTGGGAAGGAAACAAGCTACCGGGGACCGGTTTTTGGCATTTTAGCCTCTTCGGCCCGGCTTGCTTGAATCCTGATGGTGCAATGAGCAAGGGACTCACATCTGAGTATACCCTTCCACGCTTAGGGTGGACAAAAATATTTACAACAAGGGGTGGTGAGGGACAGAGTCTCTGAATTAAACAGAATACTCTCACCCAGTCAAGAGATCAGGGCTAGATCCAACACCATTTTTTAGCTCATTGCACCATCCCAGTTTCAGAACCTGGCTGTATGCAAATTAGTCTGTTCCTGTCCCAGTGCATGATGGGAACAGGGCAAACCAAACTACAAAAGCCAATTCTTACACTGGGAAGGAAACAAGCTACCGGGGACCGGTTTCTGGCATTTCAGCCTCTTCGGCCCGGCTTGCTTGAATCCTGATGGTGCAATGAGCAAGGGACTCACATCTGAGTATACCCTTCCACGCTTAGGGTGGACAAAAATATTTACAACAAGGGAGAAGCATTGTGATGTCATAAGCTGTTGATGTCACACCTTATATCCTTTGCAGTAGCAATCAGGGTCAAACCAGTGTGCAATATGATTAGGGAAAAAAAGAGGTACTCCAGGGGCAGCGGGAGGGAGGCCAAAAAACCACCTCTACTCTGGGTGACACACCCTGTCACTGAGGAGTCTACCGTGTCAACCGTACAGCAAATAATGATGTTGCTTCCCACTCTTTTGGCATTTCAAAAATAGATACAACAGCATTGTCTAGCATAGACCATACAGTAACTCATCCAACGGGTTCGTGCTCCGCTCATCAGTATACATACAGATGCATCATTCAAGTTAAGACATGATTCAAAGACGTTGCTGCCTTTAGACTGTGTCTCGATTCCACTCTCTGATAGATACCTTTAATGTTGGTGTTTCCTGCTTATTTACCTTAGTGCCAACTTATCACTTTAACTCCCCCACCTCCCCTGTCGGACACCTGTATCCCTTTTGCTGACTGAATAATGTATCGTCTGTTCAACTATCCTGCGTATGTGTGCCTTATGGTTTTCATGGTTTGGTTGTCCCAGTCTGTGAGTTCTCCTCTATTGGGGGCTGTAGGCCAGTTATCATTACAGTCCATGCTTGGAGGTTATCTTCTAGTTTGTCATCTCTCCGGACTTGTTTCATTCTTACTCTCTCGGCAGTTGCCCATTCACACATGTCTTTAAGCCATCTTTCGCTCTTCGGGAGTGTTGTTTTTTGCCATTCAATTGCAGTGTGTCTCTTTGCTATTATTAAGCCCAGAAGCACACATTTCCTGCTCAACTTCTTGTTTTTAGTTGTTGGGAGAAGACCCAGTAGCACTGTCCTTATCTCTCTGGGGACCTCCCAGCCCGAGGCAAACTTTATTTTATGCAGTACCTCTTCCCACAATGTTTCCACCAATGGGCATACCATCACTACATGGAAGAAATCAGCTCCTAGCTCCTGGCATCTGGGGCACGCACTGGAATGCTCTGGGTATATTTTACTGTGTACTTTCGGAGTAAGATAAGCTTGATGGATATAGTTATATTGTATTAATTTAAAACGGGCATTTGAGCACCCCTGGTTTACCCCTTCATGTACTCTACACCATTTTTTCTCTGTTAAGTGTTCCCCCTTTGCTACCTCCCATCTCACCTGTAAGGGGAGTGGTTTCCGTGGTAGGTCCTAGCGAATTGCTTTGTATAGATGGATTATCATTTCTCCAGTATTAGGGGTGTCTTTCATAGATTCACATGCTTGAATATTCCCCGTCGTCGAAGTGGGAGTGACACGGTAAATAAAATAGCAATAATGCTAAATATAAATATAGAAATATATATATACATAATATCAGAAAAGAAGGAAATGCATAGAAAACCTCTAAAAACAAATCCTACATGGTAGAGAGAAAAAACCATTTGTAACACCTTAGTGTCATTATGTTAGTCCAAACTGCGGCCAATCAGGCGCCAGCACCCTCTAGAACCTTCTCCTCAGAAGCTCAAGCCCTCAGATTTTCTACCGCACATCGTGTGAAGGGAGTCTCCCTGAGCTCTGCTCAGTTTTCAGAACTCTATCTTCTAGTTTTCCAGAAATTCTACAATGTCAAGTAAGAAGTCTTTATTCAGGCCATATTCTTCTTGTGGGAAGCTTCGTCTTTTTGAAAAGGACCCCCACCAGAAGTGTATTTATTGTTTATATCCAGGTCATGAGGCTGGCAGCTGCAAGTTTTGTAGAACCTTTTCTACCAAAACTCTTAAGGACAGGGAAGGCCGTCTTCTTCTTTGGCTGCAGCGTCTTAAGGACAAGGACTCTTTAGTGTCCGACGCAGAGAGTTTACATTCTGGTTTCTCCTCAGCCTCAAAGAGGGGTAGTGTCCAGGAGGTTCCTTCTCTTTTCCTCAAGAAGCCAAAATCAGCCCTGTCTGTGGCTCCTGCAGTCTCTACTGCCATTCCTACCACCTCTACGCCCACGAGACCTGGCTCTCAGGCGTCTTTGGCTACCTCGAGCGCTCCTTCGACGAAAGCGGCTTTGCCTGCATCTACGTCGACTACACTGACTACCACTTCGGCTTTCTCATCATCGATGATGGTTTCGTAGACGGCCTTCACGTCGACGAGGGTTTCGTTGCCGTCTAAACCTGTTCCGTCGACGATTCTTATCTCGTCGACGAAGAAGAGAGAATCCTCGTCGACGAAAGATCCGAAGACATCGTCGTCATCGACGACGCCGTCGACCAAGATCTCGTCGACAAAGAAGATCTCGTCGACGAAGACAGACCCGTCGACGAGGGCTCCGTCGACTGAGTCAGTACCAGCATCGACGGCGAAAACGTCGACGACGACACGCCCGACGACGAACCCGTCGACGACACGCCCGTCGACGACGACGAACCAGTCGACGGCTGCTTCAACAATGGATCGCTCGTCGACGGTGACACCGTCGACGACCTCTCCGTCGACGCAGATTTCTTCAAAATTACCGGCCGCAACAGCTGACTCAGCCTCGTCGTCGGTGACGGCTCCGTCGACGACGGCACCAATTTCATTTGCTTCTGTACCGTTAGTGCCCTTGAAGACCTCTAAATCTTCACATTCTTGCACTACAGTACCCTGCCAACAGATCTCAGAACCAGAGCTTCAACCATTTTCTCCGATGTTTGCAACTAAATCAGACTCGGAGAATGAAGAGGACACGTTTGGGGCAGCACATAGTCCCTCTGATTTAATAATTAAATGTCAGGACACAGACTCTGATGATGGTGGTGAGCCAGAATTTCAACAGGAGGAACAGTTCGTTCAAACACCTGTGGCCACCATTCCTTTGACCTTAATTTCTAATCTCCAGCATATGCTGGATGATTACAACCGCCGTTTTCCGGCTAGTCCGCAAACTACACCTGCACAATCTCCCACTCTTGTGGTGCTACCTCCACCTTCATTGCCACCTGTCGTACCAACTACAACTTCGTCCCGGATTCATAGATCTATTAGCATTCATACCACTGTATATCCGCAGGATGCGGATGATGAAGCGAACGCAGAACGGGAGGATGGTGAGGTTCCTGACGAAACAGATGATGAAGCAGGTGATCAGGATATGGCCGACTGGGACGATTATAGGACGCAAACGCCTTCTCCTCAACCTGGTACTTCAAGTGACTCGCCAATAGTTGATATTGCCAGTTTCCATCTTTTATTGGATAAAACAACTCAGCGTTTCAAACTTCCACGGTCACAACACGAGGAAGATTGCTTTCTCTATGACTTTAAAGATAAACCTTATAAGCAGGTACACACTACTCCTATTATTGAGTTTGTGTGGAAAGAGGGCATTAAACTAATGAAAGCTCCTAACTCCTTACCTGCTCAGATTCCACGCCATGAAAAGAAGTACAAGGCCCCCACCGGCTCTCCAGCTTGCCTGACTTCTCATCCCAAACCGGATTCTGTTGTGACTCAGGCCGCACAGCGTAGAGCTCGGAATCCAGCGTCCCAAATCACATCCCCTCCGGATAGAGAGGGTCGACGCTTAGATGGTATTGGACGCAAGTTCTCAACGATGGCCTCAACTTCTGTCCGAGCAGCCAATGCTTTAGCCATCTTGGGACGCTATGACCGGCAGATGTGGTCAGATATTGCAGATTTCATGGCACTCATACCTGATGCATCCAAGACTGACGCACAACAGATTCTCTGCGATGGTCAAAGGGCAGCGGAAGAAATCATCGACTGTGCAGTCGATATCGCTAACACAGGTTTCCGCCTCCTAGCAAGTGCGGCTGCACTCCGAAGACAGGGTTGGCTGAAGTCCACCTCCTTCCGGCAGGAAGTCCAAAGCAGAATATTGGATATGCCTTATGATGGGGAATCACTGTTCGGATCCCATATCGATGATGCCCTCGAGTCCATCAAGAAGGACACCGATACGGCGAAGTCCTGGGGCACGCTCCAATTTCGGAAACAGTCCTTTCGAGGTGCGTGCGGACGAGGCACTTCTTCCAACTTCCGAGGAGGACAACAATACCGCTCCTACACTCAGAGCGGCCAACGGTAAGCGTCCAACCAGCAGTCTCGTCAGCAACCCTCCAGACCTTACAGAGGAAAGGCGTCCTATCGTGGCACCACTCAGAAACGCCAATGACTTGTGCCATTCTCAAAGTGTTGGAGGGCGAATCTCTCTGTTTTATTCCCAGTGGTCCTCGATCACCTCAGACCGCTGGGTATTGGACATTGTCAAACGGGGTCACACCCTGGAGTTTACAGAGAATCCTCCTTGCACTCCACCTCATGGCCCACCTCCTCCACATCTCGAGGAGCTCTTCCATCAGGTCCGTCTTCTTGTGTTGAAGGGTGCAGTCGAAGTGGTCCCTATACATCAAAGAGGGAGAGGTTTTTACTCTCGATTCTTCCTCATACTCAAGAAGAACGGAGATTGGCGACCCATTCTGGATTTGAGGGCTCTCAACCAGTTCCTGAAGTCTCAATCATTCCGAATGCTGACACTACTGGAAGTTCTACGTCTTCTATCCAGCGAGGATTTTATTACCACCATAGATCTTCAAGACGCATACTTTCATGTTCCAATAATCAAACGACATCGCCAGTACCTGCGTTTCAAAGTAGGGCCAATACATTTTCAGTTCAAAGTGTACTGGCCCCAGTGGTGGCTCACTTGCGTCTACAAGGAGTTCAGATCTTTCCCTATTTAGATGATTGCCTTCTCAAGTCTCAATGCCACCATCAGCTGGATCGGGACACGCACCTTTGCCAGCAAGTGTTTCGGTCTCTAGGGTTGACCATTGTTAGACCTGTCTGACCTTTTGCGTAGTCCCTCCAATTTATTATTTATTTTGTCCCATTTTTGCCCCTCATGCCTTTATTTATTTTTGTGTCCACTAGATTTTTCAAGGTGTTGGTCTAGGGGATAGGTGCTCTTTCACCCTCATAGTTTTTCACCTCAGGCCTAGAGGCCTTTCCTGACAGGAATTTCTTTGGAGTCACAAAATGGTGGCTACCAACTGTCACAACTGACAAACCTAGAACCTGTCCCATAGGATAGAGTAGGGCATTCCAGAACCTTCTGGTCCCTTCTGGACCTCTGTGGGTCAGCCTATAAAAGGCGGAATGCTGGTCAGCCATTTTGTCTTGCCAGTGAGGAACAGCTAGAGTGAAGGCTGAGGTCTGGTAGGGGTAGGGTCCTGAAGGGTGGATTGCTCTTCAAGCGTTGCCCTCTGTCTGGGTTCTCCACCCCCCCATTCCTGTTGACCTAGCCGAGTTAGTTTCGTCCTGCTGACCCTGGACAGTTAGGTGAAGGGGTTAATCCCAGTGGACTGTGGAACTGTAAAGATCCCTGCTGTGAGAACGTAACTGAGTGCCCCCCCCTTTCACCAGCCCCTGTCCAGTATGGAGGATTAGTGGGTCCCTGTTGAGGATAAAGAACTGGGAACTTATACGTGTGAGGGTCAATCCCTACCTCCCGTTGCCTTGGGTGTTGAAACCGGCTACTGCCCTTGTGACCCTGAGATCACTTACTGGTGACCGGTCGTGCAGCTGGTGAAGCACCTGTCCCACTCGTGAGACAGTGGAAGAAGAGGGGTGCCGGATTTATTGGGGCAGCGCCGATTCCGCCATGAGCAGGACCCCGGGGGCATCAACCGCTTTGTTGTGGCGGCGCCACTGATCTGAGGAGAGGCGGGGGCTGATTGCGGAAGTCGGGCGCCATTGCGCATGCCCCAGACAGTTTCAGTTCTCCCTAACAGGAGGGGCCTAGGAGCGAGCAGGCCCGTAGGAGAGCCACTACCAGCGGCAGGCGGCCGGGGCAGACTCCGGACTTGGTCCGCTAGTCTCCTGCACATGCGCGGTCGTACCGCTGCGGGGGAGACGTCGCAGACCGGCTGACAGGAGATCCTCGAGGAAGCTGCGGGAAGCGCGCATCGGCGCTTCTCCGTTTGTGGGTCCCTTTTCCCTACTCAAGCCTCAACGAGGAGTGGTCTTGAGCAGGGGAGGAGGGGCGAAGGACCGCATCGAGCGCCTGAGAAGATTGGTTCCTTCCCCCCCCCCTGTGAGACCGAAACACAGGCCCCGGGGGCCCAACACACAGAAACGAAGTAAGGAGGTGGTCAGGGGGGAAGTTGGAGGCCATTGAGTCTCCTTCAAGGGAACAAAGACTTCCGATTGGCCAAACAAGGATTGGGCTGGTACTGGGGAATGCTATCAAGCTTCTTATAAGAAACTATTGAGACATAATTTTCAATACAGGATGTTCCCCCTCTGTGATTAGACTTCTTTATACTAATCCCTCCCCCTTACTTTTGTCAGATCTGGTGAGGAGCCTATATAGGGCAACTAAAGTGAGTAAAGCTCACCAATCCTTCTGGATTAGTGGTGGAAAGGGAGTAAATGAGTAAATCTTTTCTAGAGAAGTGCAGACACTGCTTCTTTTGAACTACTGTAATGTGATGCAACGTTAGAAAGCCAAGTAGTGTGATTGTTCTGACAATTTTGAGGAAGTTACTAAACTCATGACTAAATGTAATGTGCTGTTAAGTTGAAAAACTGTTTAATGACATGATTTGGCAACTTTTAAAGTATTATTATTTTCATGACAAAATGTAATATACTAAGCTGTGATTTCTGAAGACAAGAGAGCAAAGATTATTTTTATAAACAAGCTCGTATTTTTCCAAACATTGGTGTAGCGTCATTTTTGAGTGATATTGCGTTGGATTACTGCTGGGTGGTTTGCAACCTTTACACATGTGTCTCTATTGATATTGACTTACCCTAGGCCAAGCTACCCTAGGTGACCTGACATCTTTAGGTTCCAACAACCATCAACAAAGAAAAGTCACAGTTTGCACCTCTGCGGATCAGATCTGTCCTGGGAGCAATCCTAGACACGCAGCTCTCAAAAGCGTTCGTCTCGGACGAACGACGTCTAAAGATTCTTCGTCTGGTCTCCCTTATTCGAAGAAAACAGTCCGTTTCTGTTCGGACGTTAAAATCATTCTTGGGAATGGCTTCATCTTGTATCGCACTGATCCCAAATTGCAGGTTGCGCGCCCGTCCCATTCAGGAAGAACTGGACTTACAGTGGCGTCAGGTCTCCGGATCCTTCAACGACCTTGTTGCCGTCACAGCTCGCATGAAACAGAGCCTGCTTTGGTGGACGCAGCCCGCAAATCTGGGAATGGGTGTGTCCTTCCTCGATCATGCTCCAGACCTTAAGTTGACGACAGACGCCTCCTTAGAGGTGTGGGGCGCTCATCTTCAGGGCCTATCCATCAAGGGCAAGTGGTCGCCGATGCAACGCACGTGGCATATCAACAAGCTAGAATTGATGGCGATTTTTCTGGCGCTCAAGTCCTTCCTCCCAGTTGTTCACGGGGAGTCAGTGCTAATCCAAACGGACAATACCACCAGTATGCACTACTTGAACAAGCAGGGGGGGACCAGGTCTCCGCTTCTGTCCCGCTTGGCCCAGTCAATCTGGGATTGGGCTCTTCGCCATCACATCACCTTGACAGCTTTCCACCTTCCGGGCGTGTCCAACTTCCTAGCCGACTCTCTAAGCAGGTCCACTTCCTCGACATACGAATGGGAGCTGCACCAACCGACTCTGGATCGTGTGTTCCGCAAATGGGTCACCCGGATCTGGATCTCTTTGCGACACCGGAGAACCGTAAATGCCCGTCTTATGCAAGTTGGCATCCCCACCCAAAGTCCAGCGGGAATGCCCTTTTGATCAACTGGAGCGGTCTATTCGCTTACGCTTTTCCGCCACTCCCATTGATACCGCGGTTTTTGTGGAAGATGCGGAGGCAGCCCTGCCACATCCTGCTGATTGCTCCTCGTTGGCCCAGACAGGCATGGTTTTCTGAACTACTCCTAATGTCCCTGTGTGAGCCCATTCCTCTACGTCCTCGTCCGGACCTTCTAACCATGGACAAGGGCTTAGTGTGTCATCCAGATCCCTCAACGCTACAATTGTGGGCTTGGAACCTGAGCACCTTGAGTTCGCTGGTTTAAACATATCCCAGGAGTGCAGAGACATCCTAGCTCATGCCAGAGCTCCGTCCACCATCAAGACTTACAAACTTAAATGGAAGCGATTCTGTCATTGGTGCGCTACGGCCAATATCCATTCCACTCCTGAGCAGCTCCTTCCATTCTTTTTGAGCCTCGCTCAGTCAGGTCTCTCTCATGCCACACTGAGAGTTTTCTTAGCTGCTATATCTCGTTTTCCGACATGATGGCTCTTCATCCCTCTGTTCATCACAAATTATACGTCAATTCTTCAAAGGGCTTTTCCGCAAGTTTCCACCTGTGCGTCGCCCTCCTCCAGCTTGGCACCTCAATGTTGTACTATCTCAACTTATGAAATCACCTTTTGAGCCTATCCACAGGGCGGATATCAAGTTCATCACTTGGAAGGTTGCACTTCTGCTGGCTTTGACCTCCTCTCGTCGCGTGAGCGACCTTCATGCTTTTACTGTCAAGCCGCCTTATCTACAGTTCAAACCTGACGGTGTGGCACTTCGGACCAACCCCTCTTTCATGCCTAAAGTACCTACGGATTTTCATTTGAATGAGCCTGTATTCCTCAAGACTTTATTTCCGGATCCAAAATCTCCGGCGGAGCAGCGCTTACATTCTCTGGACATCAAACGATGTCTTAGATTTTACATTGCCAGAACTGCCCCATTCCGCAAGTCCGACCAACTTTTCATTGCCTACGGACGACTGCGCAAAGGTCATCCAATTTCTAAACCGACTATTTATTTATTTATTTTATTTATTTTGTGCGATTTTTAGAGCGCGCAAATACCCAAGGGTGTCTCGGCGCTTAGCGTAGCAGAGCTCTCATTTGTGGCGGGAGAGGTTTAAGTTCAGAACATCCAAGTTTTGAGTTTTTTCCTGAAATTGAGTAGTGTCGGAGCAGTTTTGATGTGGAGGGGCAGCGTGTTCCACAGTTTGGCTGTAGCGATGGGGAAACGTTTGTCGCCCCAATTAGCTCTTCTTGTGCGTGGGACTCTTAGCAAGTGGGCTGATGATGAGCGTAATGTTCTTGAGTGCTCAAGCGGGCAGAAGGCTTGTCTTAGGAATAGTGGGCCTTTTTTTATGGATAGCTTTACATGCTATGCATAGAGCCTTGAATTTGATCCGACTCCTTACTGGCAGCCAGTGTAGCTGTCGGATGTAAGGAGAGATAGATGCGAATTTAGGGATAGTTAACAGGGTCCTGGCTGCCGCATTTTGCACTGTCTGCAGTTTGTTGAGGACCTTTTGTTGTGCGTTTAATAGAAGGGCATTGCAATAGTCTGTTTTTGAGAAGACTAAAGTGCTGACTAAGGTTTTGCCTGCAGACGGAGGTAGATATGGGGTTAGCTTTTTAATCCTTTTTAAAATGTGGAAGGATGAGGAAACCACCGAATTAGCATGCTGTTGGAAGGACATTTTGTTGTCAAATATGACTCCTAGGTTGCGTACTTTGGTCACTGGTTCGGGAGGTTGTCCCATCTGAGGTGGCCACTAATGGGGGGACCATGTGGGTTGCAGCCTCCCGAATGTCATCACTTCTGTCTTATCAGAATTTAATTTGAGACAGTTGGATGACATCCTGGAGCTTATTGCCCTCATTCCGTCTTGGAAGTTGGCTGCCACCGAGATGCCATCATTGTGTACAGATAGCACCAGTTGGGTGTCTGCGTAAGTTGTGAGGGCAATTCCATAAGATTTTATAACCCTCGCTAAGTCCGAAACATAAATGTTAAAAAGTGTCGGACTTAGCGAGGAGCCCTGTGGTACTCCGCAAGGCAGAGAGAAGGTCTGGGAGATGTATTTGCCCATCTTCACTGTTTGAGGGCGGTTGGACAAAAATGAGGCAAGGAGTTTTTTGGCTTTGTTTTTTTATTCCTAAGGCCGCGACACGGTCGATCAAAGTGACATGATCGACTGTGTCGCAAGCTGCGGAGAGATCCAAAAGTATTAGTATCGCAGAACCTCCGTTATCCATTGTGGTCCTTATCTCATCTGCTTCTTTTAAGAGCGCTGTCTCTGTTCCGTGACCTTGTCTAAACCCAAATTGGGTGTCGTCCAGTAGGTTGTTGTCATGTTTGTAGGTCGAAAGTTTTGTGTTCATGATTTTTTCAAAAATCTTAGCAGGGAACGGGAGACATGCGATAGGTCTGTAACTTGCAGGAAGAAGAGGGTCTAGGGTAGGCTTTTTTAGAAGTGGCTTAATAATAGCCTCCTTCCAGACAGATGGGTAGATGCCAGTTGCGAACATTGCATTACAGATGGTGGTTAGGGGAGGGGCAACGGCTTTGGGGATTAGATTGAGGATGCCAGGAGGGCAAGGATCAAGGGGTGACCCCGATTTAGTTCGAGCAATCAGGGGTTGGATAAGTTCCTGCGTAGTGGCTTCAAAGGCTAGGAAAGCTGGAGCGTTATCGGAGGTGGGAATCAAAGTGGATGGGGGAGAAGGAGCAGGGGAAAAAGTGGTGAAGATGGCACTGACTTTGTCTTCGAAGAATTTGGCCAAAGAGTCCGATAGGGATTGTGATCCTTCTGAGCGCGGGGCGAGGGGATTAAATAGGTGAGTGACCACCTGAAATAGTTTACCTGTCGAATTTTTGGCCTGATTAATTTGATTGGTGTAGTAGATGGTTTTCTCCGTTGTTATGAGTTTTTTATAATTGGATAGAGCGTTCTTATATGTGATTTTATCAGGGGGACTGAAGTGGCGGCGCCACTACCTTTCTTGGTTCCTACAGTATTGTCTCTGCAATCGAAGTGGTTCAGTGAACCAAGGGGCTGAAGGGAGTTTTCTACTCTGGTGTGAAATTTTGATGGGCGCTAACTTGTTGCAAGCTATGTTTAAGTTGTTCAGGTAGTTGGCAGATGCTACTGTGGGATCCTGCTCATTTGGAGTTAAACTATCCCGCATTATCTGCGTGAGATGGTCAAGATTAATGTTGTTCCAATCTCGAAAGTTGATAGGGGAAGGAGATGTAGAGGGGGAAGTGCTCGAGTTAGTTATGATGGAAAAGCATACGGCAGCATGATCCGTCCAAACTAGGGGGGTCACCCTAGAGATGGATATCTTTGGGTTGTTAGTGAAGAGTCCATCTAAGGTGTGTCCCGCCTTATGGGTGGGTTCTTTAACGATTTGCAGGAGACCAGCTGCAGCTAGGTCGTTGATTAGCATTGAAGTATCAGGGTCATCAGTGGCTTCGAGATGAAAGTTGAAGTCACCCAGAACGGTGAAGTGTGGGGATCCCACTGAAGCCTCGATTAGGTTATCCACGTTCGAGAGGAAGTTGGATCTGGACCCAGGGGGGCGGTAGATTAACATGCCTTTGAATGACGTTCTACCGGAAAGGCCTATAGTGAAGAGCAAAGCCTCGCACTCAGAGTATTTTGACTCAGTTGTTGTTACTTTGAAGTGATCTTTATAAATAATAGCTATTCCTCCACTTTTTTTAGGTCTATCTAGCTTACATACACAGTAGTTGGTGGGGGTAGGTGCTCTGAAATCTGGACAGGAGGAATCGTCCCCCATGTCTCGGTGACAAATAGTAGGTCTAATTTATGTGAGTCAATGAATTCAGCAATTTCAATTTTGTGTTTAGGAAGGGACCGTACGTTTATAAGTGCTGCTGTCACTTGACGGGAGGAGGTTGTTTGAGGGGTAGAAATGTCCTCAGTGCATGTGGGACATTTAAGTGGTCCTATGCAGGAATTTGTGTAGTTGAAATGTGGTAAGGCGTGAGCTGCCTCTGCTACAGGTCTAATGCTTAAGAGTTGGGCGGGGGTGTAGGTCCGTACCAATGAGTTTTGTGAAGGCCAGGAGAGCGGTGGGACAGGGGGAGTGGCCCTGGGCCCGTCCTCGGCGCGGACGAGCGCAGATGAGCTTGCCTTATGCGCGCCTTCGCGCGCATTCGTCGCGCCCGCTGCGCTCGTCCGCTGCGCTTCCGGATCCGGAGCATAATTTATGATGGAGAGGAGGTGTCGTGGCGGGGGAGGCGTGGTCAGCGTGGTGGGCGTGACCGCTTCAGAGAGGGCGGCGTCGTTATGGCAACACTCGGCCGCGTCAGCGTTTAGTCGGCTGAGCGGGGTGTTTGATCTGCGAGCAGTTAGCAGGGGGAAACAATGATTTTAAAAAACACAAATTCTCACAAGTTAAAAGTACAGCGTTAAATCTCCCGGCTTCCGCCTCAGGAGAGAGTTTTACAACACAGCGCTAGCGATCAGCGCGTGTTTAAGTAGGTTGGCGGGGGGCGTGGTCAGCGTGGTGGGCGTGACCGCTTCAGAGAGGGCGGGGTCATTATGGCAACACTCGGCCGCGTCAGCGTTTAGTCGGCTGAGCGGGGTGCTTGATCTGCGAGCAGTTAGCAGGGGGAAACAATGATTTTAAAAAACACAAATTCTCACAAGTTAAAAGTACAGCGTTAAATCTCCCGGCTTCCGCCTCAGGAGAGAGTTCTACAACACAGCGCTAGCGATCAGCGCGTGTTTAAGTAGGCTGGCGGGGGGCGTGGTCAGCGTGGTGGGCGTGACCGCTTCAGAGAGGGCGGCTTCGTTATGGCAACACTCGGCCGCGTCAGCGTTTAGTCGGCTGAGCGGGGTGTTTGATCTGCGAGCAGTTGCCCTGTGGCTTTCCTCAGCCATTGCTTTCTGCCACCAACAAGCGGGCAAACCATTGCAATCTTCAGTGAGGTCACATTCTACGAGGGTGATGTCTTCATCCACCGCCTTGTTTGCTGGTGTGCCACTTCATCAGATCTGCCATGCAGCGACTTGGTCCAGCAGGCACACTTTCACCAAACATTACTGTTTGGATGCCATCAATGAAGCGGATACCGCAGTGGGACAGGCAGTGCTTCGCCATCTTTTTCAGTAAGGTGAGCCTCTGTTCACTCCTCCTTAGTATTTTCCTGTAATTGCTATGATGCCTTATATGACTGTATTATTATTCTAGTACTGTCTTGATTTTTTTCTGCTATGCCTAGCAATCTCAGTTTCTAGGAGGTTACTGCTTACTATTCTATTCAAGCATGTGAATCTATGAAAGACACCCCTAATACTGGAGAAGAACAATTGTTACTTACCTGTAAACAGGTGGTTCTCCAGTATTGGTGTCTTTCATAGATTCACATGCGACCCACCCTCCTCCCCTCAGAGGCTCTTTTCTCCTCATGCGCTCTTTATTACTTGTGCTATGAAAATCTGAGGGCTTGAGCTTCTGAGGAGAAGGTTCTAGAGGGTGCTGGCGCCTGATTGCCGCAGTTTGGACTAACATAATGACACTAAGGTTTTACAAATGTTTTTTTCTCTCTACCATGCATTCCTATGTAGGATTTGTTTTTAGAGGTTTTCTATGTATTTCCTTCTTTTCTGATATTATGTATATATATATATTTCTATATTTATATTTAGCATTATTGCTATTTTATTTACCATGGGACTCCTACTTCGACGACGGGGAATATTCAAGCATGTGAATCTATGAAAGACACCAATACTGGAGAACCACCTGTTTACAGGTAAGTAACAATTGTTCATGTCGTCCTTGCGCCTTACACAGCATCACCTGCTAAGTTCTCGTTACAGGTGGCTCTTCTGGGAATGTTGGCCATATCTTACTGGCTACCTGAGAGATCTTTGCATATTGTAAGTACTGTCCTCTGCCTAAATCAAAGGAGGTCTCCGCATTTTCCCCTGTAATAAACTGGCCATTGTGGTATAGGTCTTCCATCGTCAGACATCCTCCTGTTTTTCATTTATGGATCAACATTGATTCTGTGATCTTGTAAAACCTTGGAATCCCCCATAGGAGGATGTCCGGCGCATATGGTGCCTGCCTCACCAGTCTTCTGATTGTGCTTTCCCAGACTTCCCCAACATGTCTAATAAGTTACGGTGTTCGAGGGAGATTTATTACAAAAAGCAAGGGGCTGAGCGCAGAGCTCTGAGAGCCAGCAGTTCCTGAGCGAGGGAGTTAGCTAGGGACAAAGGGGGCACCTTAATTTTTGCTGGGGTATCCAGGAACGCTTGCTCTAAAAATCCACTATGCTATACATTCATTTCTGATCACAATAATAAAAGAATTTATAAAATCTTTAAAAACAGGGATTCATTATGTACAAATCTTCAATGGTGCACAAGATGACTGTACAAAAAAGTAATATACAGCTGCATCATATTTTCACTCACTATAAATTTCATCAAATTTTCCAGAAGATTTACATTGTTTGTACAAATGATTACTGCCAATCTATTTACAGTTATATTTACAAATCTATATTACAATCAGTTTACAGTAATAGCCAGGCAAGGTATGCTGACTTTTCAAAGGACTAGGTCAAGATAATAATAGCCAAGGAGCTATTCGGACAGAAAATGCCAGTTCCCAGACTATCAGGATATTGTTGGTCAATGGTAGGTTCTCAGGAGACTGCCACTTCATTCCGTGGTGCACAAACTATTATAGTACACAAGTTTACAATGCCAACTCCTAAAATATACAAAATTGACGAATAGGAATAGTTCGAAAACAAGTTATCGAATGTCTAAAACACACCCTCCTTGCAGACCCTGTGTGCTCTCCTCCCTCCAGGTTAATCAACACTAGTGCCCGTAATTCAATTTGCAGGTGGTAGAACATGTTGAATGCTACAAAGAACAGTCTATGTAACAAAAGAACACACGAAGAGAATAGCGAAGGCCAGTCAAACAAGATAAAGTCAAGAAGAATGGTGGGACCCAAACAGTGGAGTGAGACATGGATTAATCAGTCTAGACATGGATTTACGAAACTCGGGAGACCCTGACATCGGTTATTCTTTAACGGGAAGGACACGTAGCAGCTGCAAAAGCAAAAACATCGCGTTCACCACATCTGTCGTGCTGCCTGAGTGAGGCAACACAAAATGGCGGTTAAATACAAAATGGCGGGGGGGATACGAAGCGAAGTCGAAAACCACATAACCTCAGACCCTCCTTTTGCCATACTCAGGCAAAGCACAAAAGACTCATGTTAGTCTGAATCTATAATAATGGTCATGAGGTCATTGAGGTGTTGCTGCAACATCATTCTGATGTTCTCTGTCTCCTGTGTTACCGGCTTAGAAACACACACAGTGGCACAAAGTTCACAAATAGCTGGACCGCACTGTAAACAGAGGCAACAAGAGAAGATGATTGCTAGAATTGCTCCAAGGAAAGTTAACACTTTCCATCCCCATGTGGACAGTAGTCCCCAAAACCATCCCATCACAGACCAATCTCCAGTGTCCTGATGAATGGACTCGGAGATGACATGTACCTTAGAGATGGCTTGGTATACCGTAGGGGCATTATCTGGAATGTACACGCAGCAACTGGACCCAATCAATTTACAGACTCCGCCTCTATCAGCCAAGACAATGTCTAGAACCATTCGGTTCTGCAAAGTCATAAGGTGATCTGCCTGAAATTCAACTGTCAAATTATTCAATGCTCCAGAAGTTACATTTATGGTAGCATCGACCACACGAACCAGGCGTCTGATGTTTCTACTATTTGCCATTGGACCCCAAAAAGGAAGAATTCCTTTCAGGAATTTTCCTCCTTCTTGTCCAGCCGTGTCTTCCGCATCAATAACCCCTCTAACCAATCTCTTTCTATGGTGATCTGCAGGACCAGTATATGTCGGAGGGAGAAGGAAAGCTATATAACATGTCCCCGAGAAATGTGTGGGAAGCCATGTATAAGCTTTATCATGACAGATAAAATATGTGCCTTTTGATGGAACTAACGGTGAAGGAGTCAAGGGTGTATAGACATATATATGGGAACAATTACTCCTTTCTTGCTTAACTGTGGTATTCTGACCATTTATTTGTAAACACAGATTACCTCTCTGGGGTAAAACCCAAATTGGTGTAAATCTCTTCTGTTTAACCTTATCAGTGAGACTAGTGACGTACCGGGTCACGTTCCATCCATCATACGCTCTCTTCTCATCCTTGGGAATTTTAATAATATCAGCTATTTTTGCCATGGTCACTATTCCCTTGATCAAAGAGCTATGACTGAAATCCAAAGTTCAGCGAAGGGTTATGAGAGTGTTCAGAAATGTGGAGTCGCTCAACAGGTAGTGGTCAGTGGGTAGTTTGTGAAGTTAGGTGGTTGGTGCTTCTTGATCTGAGATAACGCTTGTCTCAAAGAAAAGAAGGGGAGACAATCTCAACCTTCTGTGTACATGAATGCAATGTCAAGGGCAAGCGGATTTGCTTCCCTGCTCCCTCCGAACGCTTATCAGGCATCGGTTTTCTCCACCTCCCTACACCACTAAGACGCGCTAGAAGCACCTCCTCCACGCGTCTTCCTTTGTATACACCCGATTAGGACCGGGTTGGAAATATCACCGGTCCGACGACACAGCTCTCATCATTTTACTCCACAGCCCTGAAGAGTCACGGGTTTACCCCGGTTTTGACGAAACACGTGTCGGCTGGTTTTTCTTGTGAAACTAATACTTACATTGGATGAATAAACATCTTACAAGTTAAAAACATTGGAGTTGGATCTTATCCTTTTCATTGAATGACTACCAAACTTAATTGATATACTAATGCAGGTTGTGTGCGCTTGACATTGCATTTATGACTGAAATCCACTCCACCATTATAGGATCCACCAGGGGGATATAGGAGTAGGTTCTGGTATGCATTAGAGAACATAGCCAGATAAGCCCAAGTAGAACCTTCGTACGTGAATGAAAGGACTAAATACGGCATCCCTCTCTCTGTGTTATGTGGTATGAGCCCACAAACCCAACATTCAGTAGTATTCACTACCAATAGATGTTGATGCAAGAGTTGGATAAATGAATTGTTAAAATACTCCATTCTTCGCATCTGCTCATGGTCTGGGAGTGCATAAAATGTATATGGAGAAATAGTAGTAGAGGGAATCAAAGAAGTAGAAGTAGGGACAGGTGTTGGCTGTATACTGTGTATAATCCATCCTACACATGCTATTAAACTGCATAAACATACTGAAATACATAGTACTACGCCACAACGACTGAATAATAATTCCTTATAATGCTTTCTTTTCATTGTTTTCACATCATTCTCTTTTCCTGCGCTATCCATTACTCTAAAGGCGTTGCTCACGATAATCTTCCTTAATCATTTCATTTCATTTCATTAATCTCTATTTCGGCAATTGCCATAAAAGATAAACATAAAATTACATACAAACCAAGATTAGACATCCATGTTACAACAGTAGCGGAATAGCATACAAGTAAAACAAGAAAGTGTGCCAATACATAGCAACCTATGGTGTAAAAACAATCAATAGATCAATACTGTTTAGTTATTTGGACAATCTATTTAGGTAAAAAACAGCAATTCTATATAAAATTTAGATTCTAGTTAAAAAAAAGTGACCAAATCAAAAGGGTTGCACACTCAGTAGTACATGATCTGGTCAGGGATGGGGTAACCTGGAAATTAAAAGCCGTCTCTTGTGCCATACTGCTTCAAGGAATTTGGCCATTGCAAAAACAGTTGCTTTTGAGAGATCAGTCTTGAGAATCCTTAAGGCCTCAGAGCATTTAACAAACCCTAGATTTTTGCATAGTGGGATTATCCAGAACCTTCTAGCCGCACTGTGGGCGGGGCAGAAGAAGACTAAATGCAATTCATCTTCAAGCCCACATTTGCAGCCAGGACAATTTTCCAGGGTGTGGAACTTCCATTGACTTGTAAATGCTCTAAGCGGAAGAGTACCATACCGCCATTGGAAGTATAATTTCCTGGCCAAGTTCGGAAAAATATCATCAAAGACTGGTCAAACTTGTAAGAGTCTTTCACCCCAAGAAAGGTGTTAACCAGAGAGTCTGGGCGTATACACTGTGTATGGGATGCAAGATTACAAGCATAAAAGGTTGCCACCAGGTCTTTACGGGACAAACCCTGGCAGGCCATTTCAGGGTCACTCGAAAGGGTAGGGAGACCCAGCCGGGCAAACTCAGTTTTTAGATATTTAAACCACGGGATGTTCTCTATAGTAGGCAGAGCAAGATATTCCTTCAGTTCCTGCTTATAGTTGGCTAGCTCAGGGGTAGGAAATGAATGAGAAAGGGTCCTGCACTCGGTTTAAACAGTGTTTTTGAATATTAACATGGTATGTGTGCTGTGTTAGATTAGTGCCTGCCCACTGTAATAAGGAATGTATGGCCTGGTTCCAAAAGTCACCAGGACTCTAACACGCACTACTAAAAATACAAATTCTCCTATTGTTCATTCAAATCAATTTTTTATCAACATTTCAAAAAGTGAAGTATCACAATTACATTTTGTTTTCATACATGATTATTTGTAGAGTCAGCAATTATTTCAACATTGTAACATCTTCAGTTCAAACAAAAAAATAATAAAAACCCAATGCATTTCGGGGCGATGGCCCTTCGTCGGGGGTCTGTTTTAAAAGAAAAGAACAAGGAAACTTTGTTACTTTTGAAGCTTTCGGAGGATTACTAGTTTCTACAATTTATATATTTAACGGTTCTTACCACGAGAGTGGGTAAACACAACCAGTCCTTTACTGATTTGTTTTCGTCTTTTAACAGTGGAACATCTAAAGAAAAAGTGTTGAATGATTTAAAATGGGGTTTATATTATTTAAACAAAAACTACTGTTTTTTTTTTTGGTGAATGAGGTTACCTGAATCTTTTTACGTATTTTGATATCTGCAAAAGAAGTATTGCTTGAGATTACTTAAAGGTACCTTTAAGTAATCTCAAGCAATACGTCTTTTGCAGATATCAAAATACGTAAAAAGATTCAGGTAACCTCACGAAAACAAAGACGAAAACAAATCAGTAAAGGACTGGTTGTGTTTACCCACTCTTGTGGTAAGAACCGTTAAATATATAAATTGTAGAAACTAGTAATCCTCCGAAAGCTTCAAAAGTAACAAAGTTTCCTTGTTCTTTTCTTTTAAAACAGACCCCCGACGAAGGGGCCATCGCCCCGAAATGCATTGGGTTTTTATTATTTTTTTGTTTGAACTGAAGATGTTACAATGTTGAAATAATTACTGACTCTACAAATAATCATGTATGAAAATAAAATGTAATTGATACTTCACTTTTTGAAATGTTGATGAAAAAATTGATTTGAATGAACGATAGGAGAATTTGTATTTTTAGTAGTGCGTGTTAGAGTCCTGGTGACTTTTGGAACCAGGCCATACATTCCTAGCTCAGGGGTAGACCATAATCTTCTCCAAAAGGTTAGAGGCTTTACACCCACAACTTCGTCCAAAGGTTTTAGGCCCAGATCCAACCTGAGAGGCAGAAGTGGGGTGCCAGCCGGTAACTTTAAAAGTTGTCTAAGAAACTTGTTTTCAACTGTGATCAGCTCTTTCTTGCAGGTATGTCCCCAAAGTTCACTGCTGTAAAGAATCGCACCTCTGGCCTGGAGTCTATAGATCTCCAGGGGGGGGGGGGGGGCGCGCTAACGGTCTAATAGATGATTTATAGGCATTGGCTAGCCTAATTATTCCCCCTGCTATTTGGGCCAATCTGAGCTGGGACTTGACTTGATGTTCACCCCATTCCAGTATGTCATTCAAGGTCATACCCAGATATTCAAACTTGAGGACTCTTTTAAGCCTATTTAGGCCTATGGTGGGATTGGGGCGTGTTTTTTGGGGGGGATTAAAAATCATGTACTTGGTCTTCAGGGCATTTATTTCGAGACCGTGATCTTGACAGAATGCCTCAAAGCCCTCAAGAATGCGCTGAATCCCCATTGGGGATTTCGACAGCAGGAGGGTGTCATCCGCAAACATGATTGCGGGCACCCTCCTGCCGCCAAGTCTTGGTTCATCTGTATTGGGGACATTATTTAGGTAATCGATTACCCCGTTCACAAAGAGGCAAAACAGGGTTGGTGCAAGAACACATCCCTGCCTTACCCCTCTGCCAACGGGAAATCTTTGTGAGAGGGTACCCGACCTCCCGCACCTGACCTGTGCATAGTTGTGAGTATGCAAACGAACAATGATGTCTAAAAGAGCAGGAGGGATACCAAGATCGGCCATTACTGCCCATAATTTGCTCCGCGGAACCAAATCAAAGGCTGCACGGAGATCAACAAAGACGGTGTACAACGTACCCCCCCCCCCACCCGCACCGTCTTCCAAAAGAAAAGGGCCAAACGAAAAATGTGGTCCATCGTCGAGACCTTGCTCCTAAACCCTGCCTGGAATGTGCTTAAAACAGAGTTGTCCATCATCCATTCCTGCAGGCGGTCAAGTATCAGCCTCGCAAAAGTTTTTTGTGCTACATCAATGAGGCTGATTGGCCTATAGTTGGCTGGGAGCAGAGGAGAGCCCTTCTTGAAGATAGGTACAATCTCTGCTCCCAGCCAAGTACTAGAGACCGCCATTCCCCCAAGAATTGCATTAAAAACTTCCAAGAGATACGGGGCCCAAACCCTGGGTTGCTGCTTAAATAAATCTCCCGGGATTTTATCTAACCCAGGGGCCTTACCCGAGGGCAGTTTGGATATTATATTAAGGACCTCCCCAAGGTAAATTGCAGTGTCTCAGCACCCTCCACAATTTCAAATTGCGCAGTCGACCCGCCAAAAGGTAAATGGTGTTCGGGCGTCAGGTCATCTTGATGCTTAGGGGGGCAAGGGCTAACCTCTTCATAGAGGCTGCGGAAGTGGTCCTCCCAGACTGAGGTCGCTATGTTGGCCTCCACAGCCTGAGTCGGCTCGGCAGACCCTGTTCTCACTATCTGCCAGAATTTGCGGGCATCTCTAGTCTGAAGAGTGGCCAGCATATTATCCCAGATGGAATAATCCCATTCCACCTTTGCATGATGGATTGCTTGCTTTAATTCCGCCCTTCTGATCTTAATTAAATCTGTGTCCCTTGAATATTTCAATACAGCGAGGAGGTTGGCCTTTGCCTTCCTGCAAGCTGAATTATACCAAGAGGGTCTTTGGCCCCTGCGGATCCCCTTCCGCGCGATTGGATTTAAAAGTTCCACAAGGGTGTCCACCAATTCCGTATGGAGGGTGCCCAGCTTGAGGAAAACATTTTCTGGCGGGGAATGACTAATAAGGGCCCGACACGTTCACATATGGGGAGTATCTGAGCGTACAACTCGGAAATGTGGGCAGGATTATCCAAAAGCTTGGCCCACCTCACTCTGCGCCTATCATTTGTTGGAATTAATTTGGGATTTGGGGATGCCTCTGCCGGCGGGTCGCCCAAGTAACCGCTTGGCGCGACCAAGAAAAGAATCAGCGCGTTGTGGTCGCTGTCAGTTCTTACGACTTCCACAAAGTCAGAGACCCTATTCCAGTCCAATGTCTGAACCAGGATATAGTCCAGATGAGACCCTTGCCCTCATTTGTTAAGGGTGGGTTTTGAGGGGATGTCACTCTTGAATCGGCCATTACAAGCCCTCAGCGAATTGCTGAGAGTGAGTGCCGTAATTTGTGTTGCTAAAGGAGACCATGGCTTTGGTGGGGGGCCAACCAATTGTGTAATTCCCCACTGGTCATCCTCCTCCATAAGTGCTCCCTCCATAGTCGGGGTAAGCGGCTCAAACTGGCAGTTAAAGTCTCCGCCCAACACAATCCTAGCACCCGGAGGGATTCTGGGGAGAAATTGAGAAAGCTCATCCCAAGTGGGTGAGGGCGTAGTTATGCCCGTCGGTCTGGAGTATACGTTTATGAGCGCGAGTTGGCTATGGTTCGGCCATTCCAACAACACGCACTGAACATCCAGAGAATTAGTATGGAGGGCCCTAGCCTTACATCCCAGATGGGATGCCACCCATATACCAAGACCCCCCAAGGGCCGTCCTTTCCCCTCCCATTTAGCTGGAACTGTAAAGGTTGCATACCCTGAACGCCATGTGTCCTTCCGTGCCCATGTCTCCTGAAACATGCATGTGTCCTGTTCATCGATGAAAGACCCCCACTCGGGGGAGTCTAACTTGCCCTGAAGGCCCGCCAAATTCCATGAAAGGATGGACAGTCGGGTTGTACGCTCTCCGGGTGGAGTGGCAGGGGAGTCAAATATAGAAGCCTCAGTAGAATCCGCCAGCTCGGCAGGGGGTTTGGTGGATTGGGGTTCCACACCAGTCTCTCCCTCGCCGGTGGCGTTTAATTGGACACTCATGCCCTGTTGAGACTGTGAACTTCAATCGCAGTTATCCATTCCTGAGAGCACATCAAACCTGTTTGCTGACTCCAGGGGTGTAAAAGGTCTCAGGTGGTCCATTCTACTATTCAAGTTTCTATTAGGCCTGGGAAGTACCATATTCCACCCAAAGGGGTCAGCAACGGGTAGGGGATGAGGAGCTTGTAACGGATGTCTGGAGTTGAAGGGTAATATGGGGGTAGTAAGATTGAGAGCCATGGCACCAGAATAAGTGGGATCTGGGATAAAAATAAGTCAGCGGGTGAGGGACGATGGAATTGGAGCCGCTACCTAGGGGCCAGTTTAGTATATAATTGACCGCTCGCAGGTCTCTAAAGTTTATAACGACCAGATCCCCTCATTGTCCTTGGCCCTATTGCCCAGCCAAGGGAGGCGCCTTACATGTACAATTTCTCCATTGATGATTTGTGTAAGTGGTCTAAATTGGCTGAGCCAGTGCATGATTTTATTTTTCAACTGGTAGAACCCTTCCCTCTTATTGTCTGGTAATCTAGGGACCCCTGTCAGTACAACCACATAGGGGAGGGCTTCAGGGGGTAGTTCTACTTGAGGTAATTTACGAGACGGTGACCTGGTATTTCTAATGGAACCCCGTGTAATCTCCTGTGTGTTCTCCCATGTGTTTCCTACGGATACTTTTACAGGTCCCCTCTTGGGTGCACTAACTGGATTAAGGGTTAAGTTAGTGCCCTCCTTAACAGATGGAGCCCTCAGTTGCTTAGAGCGTGTTAAGTCAATGGATTGGGCCGGGATTTGGGGGGAATGGGAATACCTGGTGTAACCAAGGCTGGGGGCGGGACAATCCCGCTCACCAGTACCTTGGATAATCCTACGTGCTTGCTGAGTGCAGATTCAATATCCTCAAGCCTGTTCTCTACCCTCTTCAGCCTCTCTATGATAGGTAAGATGAAAGACCTTATTAGGTGTTCCATATTATCTAGAGAGACAGCAAGAGGTGTATCCTTTGAAGCAAGGTCAACAGAGAAAACGGATTGAGCCATACTATTCACTGCCTGAAGAGCTGATACCAATGGTGGAGGGGGTGTCAGGATTGGCGAGTTGACTAATGCGGCCGTTGGGGCCGAAGTAGATGTAGTGGTAGCCCTTAAAGGTTTGCCGAAGTCAGTATGACTATTCTTAGGCTTTTGTGGGACGCCCCCTTTCCGTCTTCTCTTGGCAGGTGGAGGGCCATGTTCCTTGACGGGCATAGATGTTTTTTATTTATTTAGAGCTGGTTTAGTTCGGACAACGGTCCGAGGTGACCGATCTGTCTCTATTAAAATCGGACTGGAAGGAGAAATATCAGCTGGAGGCTGAGCTATGGGGACTAGGGGTGTCGGAGTAAATTCGCGTAACAGGAAGGGGAAGCTCTCCAGAGATAGGGGATCTTCATTACTTTTGGTTAGGCCTACAATGGGGGGAGGAACATGGAGCGGGGGATCTATAGAAATCCTGTTCTTCAAGCTTTATACAGAGCGACGACGTTCTGCTCTGCGCACTGCCTGTAGCTTTTCCCTACCTGGGTCAGTGGGAGCCCGTGTAAAATAGTTGTCAAGTGTCCCTACAGTATTGTTTGTCCCTGTTTTTTCCATGGTTGCTTTATCAGGACTTTGCGCCATTGCGGGGGGATGCACCAGGAGGTAATATCCACAGAAGTGATGAAAGGGAGTAGGCCCTGCCCGGCCTCACTCGGTCTCTGAGGGCCTCAGAGGGCCCGCCCTTGTCCCGGGCTTTTCCCGGGACGCTCCTGCGCGCTCCCGCGCAGCTGGGGTGACAGTTTGTTAATATAGGGACTTGAGTTAGTGGGGCGGGGCAAGCAGGGAGATCAGCCCAGGTGATGGCGATTCGGGCTAGCGGGCACTCCTGGGAGATGTAGTCCCGGTCCCGCTGCTCGCAGCCCTGCCAGCAACTCACGCACCCACAGCAAGCTCCAAGGGGCCGACACTTCCAATGTCCACGGACCGCTACAACACACCCCATGAAGCGGGACCCGCAAAGCGCTATACAAGAATCAGGGATCAGAACACAGGGTCCCGGCAGGTAAAACGATATCAGCAATGCGTCCCAAATGTACTCCAAAGACTGGGGTTTTTGAAGATCGTTGGTGGGGCGGGGCAAGCAGGGAGAGTGGCCCAGGTGATGGCGATTCGGGCTAGCAGGCACTCCTGGGAGATGTAATCCCGGTCCCGCTGGTCGCAGCCCTGCCGGCAACTCACGCACCCACAGCAAGCTCCAAGGGACCGACACTTCCAATGTCCACGGACCCGCTACAACACACCCCACAAAGCGGGACCCGCGAAGCGGGTACCGCGAGGCGCTGCACAAGAATCAGGGAACAGAACACAGGGTCCCGGCAGGTAAAACGATATCAGCAATTCCTTAATCACTTGGCTGTGATTGTTAGCCGTCCTATGACACTGCAAGTCCTGTTGACCTAGTCACTATTCAGGTCACAGCCTAAGACTCCTACCGTGACCCTGCCACTTGATGGATAGTGGAAAAGGAATCTTTCACTTTTTAACACAAGGCAAGAATTATGAAGTACAACTTTAATTGTTCTTAGGCAACCTTTCTCTCAGGTTGTATCGTGTCTTGCCAGGTATTGTTTGGTCCTTGAACAATGTTTCTGGATCCGATGTGGAGGTACAGCTTCCTGCAAAACGTGGAGGTACAGCTTCCTGCAAAACGGTGTTTTCCTCTTTCTCGGAACTAGTCCAATCCAGGCGTGCACTGCTGAACGGTACAAATTTGAGTACCTTTTCGCATTCACTGTCACCAACGCCTTCTCGGACCCACTGGTCGTAAGTTAAAGGCTATGGTACCCGCTTACAGTGCACGCCGTGGATCCAGTTTCGTTTTCCAACGACCTTCACTGCTGTACGGGTGGTGAGTAGGACTTGTCTCGGCGGCCCCCAACGAGGTTCCAGATTCTTTTTCCTCTGGAAGTTTTTCAGACACCCAGTCACCAGGTTGGATGGAGTGTCCTGGATCTAAGGAGGCCTCCGGCAAAGCGTTTTGGACCTGTTGACGAATAACACGCAATTTAGTGGTGAGGTCGTGCAAATAGTCAACCAACAATGGATACGGAATGTCTGAATATTTTCTGGGGCGAGGGCATCCCCAAACATTAGCAGGGCGCCCAAAAACTATTTCATATGGGCTAAGCCCCAAACGAGACTGGACAGTCGTTGTTGTTGAGAGAAGTGCCAAGGGCAAAGCATCAGGCCAGGAGAGGCCTGTACTAGTCTGAATCTTTGCTAACTTAAGTTTGAGAGTGCAATTGTAACACTCTACCAAACCCGCTGACTGAGGATGGTTTGCCGCATGAAATTTCTGTCTAACATCGAGAACCACACATACTTTCTGCATGATCTGACCTACAAATCCACTCCCATTGTCATTCCAGACAATGCGCGGCAAACCAAACCTCGGGAAAAACTCTTTCAGAAGGACTTTGGCAGTGGACAAAGCAGTATTGTCCTTTAGGGTTACGCCTCTATCCATCTGGAAAAGGTGCAAACCACCACCAGGACATACTTAAGGTTATTGAAACGCTCCATATGGATGTAGTCTATTTGTAGTACCTCAAAAGGATATGTAGGGGGAGCAAAGTGACCTGCTGGAGTTGGAGTTCCCTTTCCTGGATTATGCATTAAGCAAACAATACAATTCTTCACTACATTTTCTGCACATTTAGGAATATTTTCATTTTTCCATACTGGAGCTAGGAGTTTAAATATACCCCTTCCATTAATATGGGCTGGTCCATGAGCCATAGTGACCACAGGTAGTACGTACGCATCCGGTAACAACCATCTCTGATGCTCTGACAATTCCGTCAAACATTCCATCGTATCCAACATTCCCGTACTTTCTTTCCACGTACTCAATTCTTTCTCAGTTGCTTCTTTCTGAATCATTTTCACGCTTTCTACTGTATCCTCACACATACCAGCCTCTGGGACCCAATTTGCCGGTCCTGCAACATACATTCGACCCTCAACATTCCATGCCGTTTCTTTCGCTATTTCATCCGCAAATGCATTCCCCGACCCATGTCATCAGTAATCTTTTGATGAGCACTACACTTCACAATCACTATTTGAGTGGGCAAGGTAGGTGATTCAAGAAGGTCATTCACCAACTGATCATGCTGTATTTTAGTGCCATGGGAGGTAAAGAATCCTCTTTCTCTCCATAAACGGCCGAAACTATGGGCAACTCCAAACGCGTATTGGCTATCTGTATAAACAGTCACTCTTTTTCATTTCGACAACACACATGCTCTTGTCAATGCAATCAACTATGCAGCTTGCGCTGAATGCTGTGAAATGCGTGCAGTTTCTACTATCATATGTAAAGTTGTAACAGCATAGTCTGCTGTCGTTTCGCCATTAGGAAGCTTAAAGCAGGACCCATCTACCCACAGGATCCCGTCCGGATCCGTAAGTGGTGTATCTTTCAAATCAACTCGACCCTTAGTTTCTTCTTCTGTACGAAGAAAACAATCATGCTGATCTTGTACATTTTTCTCATCCAAAAAAGGCAACAATGTTGCTGGATACAGAACATTACATCTCCTAATATGTATATGACTTGCTAATAACGTCAACCCATATCCTGACAAACGAGCACTTGTTAAGTGCTGGGTTTTCGTCCCATTCAAAAGAGTATCTACTGCGTTTGGCACCATAACATTAAGAGTATGATCCAACACCAATCCAGCAGATTGACGAATAGAAATCGCTGCTGCCGCTGTTGCTCTAAGGCAGCTAGGTAATGCTTTAGCAACTGGGCCTAACGTTGCCGAAAAATAGGCACATTGCCTTTGTTTCCCTCCAAATTGCTGTGTCCGAACTGATAATGCACAACCTTCCTTCTCATGAACATAAAGTGTAAAGGGTTTGCTGTAATCTGGAGAACCCAACACAGGAGCCGAACACAAAGCAGTACGTAAATCAGAACAACTCTTTTGACATTCATCAGTCCAAGGAAACGGTTGGGGCGTATCTTTCAGAGTGAGTGCCAACAAAGGTTTCGCTAATAGGGAGAAGTTCGGAATCCACTGTCTACAGTAAGAGGTAATGCCTAAGAAAGCACGCACCTCTCGTTGTGTGGATGGTACAGACATTTGCGCAATTGCTTGAATACGTTCTGGGGTCAATCGCCTTCCCTCCTTCGACAAGAGATGACCTAAGTAGGTAACCTCTTGTCGGCAATATTGTAACTTAGAAAGCGACACTTTGTGATGTAGATCAGACAAATGTCGCAGAAGTGACACAGTCGCATCCTTACAGATATCTTCTGAATCGGCAGCCACTAACAAATCATCCACATATTGGATAAGAGTAGCACCTGACGGGCAAAGAAAAGGTGTCAAGCTGAGACTTCAAAGCTTGACTATAGATGGAGGGACTCTCACAATAGCCCTGAGGTGCACGCTTAAATCGAAAACTTCGGCCTCCAAGAGAGAAACCAAAGAAATCCCTACTTTCCTCAGCAATGGGAATGCTAAAGAAAGCATTTTTTAGATCAATAACCGAAAACCAAGCTGCCGAAGCAGGAATCATAGTAAGCAAAGCAGTGATATCTGGGACAAATGGAAACTGAGGGACAACAATTTTGTTGACCTCTCGAAGATCTATCACAAAACGGTACACAGGTGGCTGAGAAGGATCAGTACGCTTTAGAACAGGCAGAACAGGACTATTACAAACATTTCCTCTGGACTCCTCGACCACACCCTTCTCAACTAAGTCATGAACAATGGCCAACAGCGCTCTCTCACCATCGTTAGATATTTTATATTGTGGAATGCGTGGTAACTTATCATCAGGCTTCACAAAAATTACATAAGGTGGAATGTCAAGCAAACCAACATCATTCGGACCCAAAGTATAGCAGGGAGCGAACGCAGTACGAGTGGCAGTTGGTCTTTAGATACGTACATTGGAATAATCAATTTAGCACCTAAAGTAAGATGTACACCAGAGGGTGAGCAATACAATGTGGCATGCAGACGTTTCAATAAATCCAAACCCAACAAATTCTCTCCACAACCCGTCGTCAAAAGAAGCGGTGCTTCTAAATAATGCAGACCAATGGAAATAGGCAAAGGACAAGAGACAGGGTTGCTAACTGGGGCGCCAGAGAATCCTACCGAACATTTGTTAAGCCAGACAAAGGTGCCCCAGAGAGTTTAGAGTGCATAATAGAACTTCTCATTGCACCAGTATCCAAAAGAAATGGTTCTGTAACACCCAATGTTACAACATTAACATAAGGTCCATCCTGATCCACTGGAACTGATACAACTCCCTTACTCTGTCTATGGCTGTCTTAGCAAGTGAGGAAATCAGCATTCTCACCATCTGCGCAATAATCATCATTGTAATACTGTGCAGACTGAGAATTCCGCTGGGCAAAATAATTCGTAGAGTCCTGAGGGGGAGAGGGACGTTGGTCCTGAGACGACGCACCACGCCCTTTACCTCTGGATACTGACCGAGAATCTCCACGACCCGTGGCTGTGATCCGCCATAACGTTGTAACAGAATCGGGCAACTAATCTTAAAATGACCTTCCTCTTTACAGTAAGCACATTGATTAGGACCCAATGGAAATCGCGGAGCTGGAGACTCAGGTTTTTGCAACAGCTTCTGAAACTGTGGGGGCTGTTGAAATTGGGACTGAGTAGAACGAGGAGGATAAGCCTGTTGCAGAAGAAACTTCGTTTTTAATTCTTTAGTTTTCTTCTCCGCTTTTTCCTTGTCTTCCTTATCCCTATTCTCATAATATTGAGCAGTAGCCAATATCTGGGCAGGTGAGGAAACAGCCCATGCACTCTCAGATTGTTTCAATTTATGCGATAAGTCTGGAAGCAAATTAAAAACGAGTTTATCTACAAATAATCGCTGTCCACCTTCACTACTCATATCTTGACCACTATGGTCGATGAAAGTCTCTTCAAAACGAGTAAAGAAATCAGAGACACTCTCATTGACTTTTTGTTTGCACGCTGCTAACTTATCCCAGTTAACGCGCACCGCAGGCATCATCGTTTTCATAAGATCTATTATTCTAACAGGCAACTCCGTAATCAGATCATCAGGTTTGGCACCACCTACTTGTCCTGCATCTGCGGCCGCAATATCAGCCCAATTACCACCTAAAGCTTGATCATGGTCTTGTCTACGAATTTTAGCCTATAGAGCTTGTGAGACTACATATCCCATGTGTAGGAGAGTAGGGTCTGCAATCCTATGATCACCCAGATTTTTTGCTTTTGTTTCACTGGTTTACGACTTTCTCTGGCTGTGGGCCTGCCAATCAGACCCACAGCCTGGCTGTTCTCTCTCTAAATTACGATATGTGCCCTAGGTGCATTTACCAATTGGTACTGGGCCACCTTATCAGACCCTGTAACCCAGGGCATAGGTGTACCCAGGGCCGCCAGGGGCTGCAGCATGTATTGTGCCACCCCTGGCTGGCCTCCTAAATCTGACACAACTGGCTGCATGACAGCTGGGGCGAAGTCGTGTAATCACCCTTTGCTTTAGGTATAGTAGCTCTATATCTAACCATACAATGGACACCCGAGTTCCTATCAGTCACTCCTATGGCAGGCCTTAACAATCCTGAAGGCAGAGTGCGTGGGCTCGTGTGAGCTAGGTTCCGGCCCGAGCCGAGCCCGGTTGCAGCTTGCGGAATCAAGACCCAATGGCTGTTCCATGATAACGCGTACCATATCGGTAACTTCGGTGTCGCGTTATCAAGACATGTCGAGTAAGGTGTCATACGAATCGGGATGCTGCCCTCTCACCAACTCTGGCGACGAGGTTAGCATTCCGCCCTTCTAGAGGGACACGACATGTACGTAACTGTGAACCCCGGTTAAAGTTACCGAAAGCCTCAGCTCCACAAAATGGATGCTGCCACCACAGACACGAGTCTGACCTCCTGCTGCTGGGAGTCCTTCCAGCGAGGAGCACTTGGACAAAGGGTTTCCTGTCAAGGGCGGTGTTCGCACCGTCCCAGACAGGGTTTGTGTATTCTGGGTAGGTAGGGCTTTTGCGAGAAGGTGACTGCGGAGTGGCACCCCGGTGCTCACTACGCATCTGCCGGTTAGAACCAGTTCCAGGGGCGACAGCCCTGGCCTGGGGAAAGCCCGGCAGGGGAGAGGGGTGTAACTACCCCCCTTCCTGGTCCCACCCTTAGGGCAGGACCTAGTCATGTACCCACCCCTTTCTTTAGGATAAAGGCCGGAGCGGGGACCCTTCCAAATTAGATCATCTTTGAATCAAGAACTACTTTCTACGAAAGGACCTTCAAGACTCTTCTCAAGATTTCTCCCTTGTGGCTAAGGAGTAGTCACCCTGCATCAGCGGGCACCATCTAAGAACTCTGCGGTTTGCTGTAAGTCCTTCCTCAAGGAATCCGACGGCCCAGCTCGACGAGAACCGGCTTCCCTGGCACCTCTGACCTCTACCCACGTCATCAGCTCAGCTGTGATCTGTGGGTGCGACGAGACCTCGAGGGACCGGCCATCATCAGAACCTGCACGCTCTTAAAAACCAGCACGACCATCGAGGTAACTCTCTGGTGAGTGCTCTGGGGTCCGAGAAGCCCCGACCCTGAGCCGCTCCAGCACCGAAGTGCAGTCTCCCAGCATCTCCACGATCTGCGTGGGGCCCTTCTGCTCGCTGCTCAGCACGTTGTCTGGTCACTAGCCGCTGGCTCGTGTCCTTCTGTGACGACATCCGAGAATCAACACTGCCGGTCTGGTTGCTCCAGACTGGCCCTTGCTTCCATCTTTTTGAGAAGCACCCCGGACCCTCCTGGTCCACTCAAGACGCCGACAGCGACATCCGTCGTGGGACAGCTCGCACCTCCACCGTGGTCGCCGACAACGCCTCCTGGTCCGAGAGACTGCAGAGCCTAGCGTCGCCCACTCACCTGGTCGAGGTGACGGCCAACCGGTGCCTTCCTGGTACCCTCTGACTACTGGCTAGTAGTACGAACTTGGTCCCCTCTGCTTTCAGGTTTCTTCAATCTCCGATCCAGGCTTGGATCTCTACGAACTATTCAGCACTGGTCGCCGGCCAGCAACTCCTTTTCTTCCGGCTCCTGGCTCGTCAGCGAAGACCCCGACGCCTGTAAGACTTGTGCAGCCGCAGCCCTCGTGGCTAGGTAACTCGGCATTTCGGTGCCTGCATAGCCTCCTTACTCTAGGGTCCCGAGTCCCTCGCTTCCGACTTGCCTTAACCTTTCCGTGTCCCCGGACACTTGTTTTAAATTGTGCACTTGAAGTATTTACTAAAGAGATTTGGTTTGTGCTTAGTACCCTGTCCTCATAAAGAGTACAGGGCTGTTGTGATTCTTAATAAATATACTGTTTATTTTCATAACACTTGTGTGGTGTCCTTTCACTGGGTGTTCAAGGGGTACATGTGTGGTAAACAGCTGGCTTAACACGCCCTCTCGAGTCTTTAGCCTTAGACTGCTCGTATCCACGCTACTAGGATAGCTGGTCTATAGGTTGACTTACAACCAAACACCATAAGGGTCGTTGGAACGATACATAGCGGTCGCTAGAATAGCGAACGTTGCATATCGGGCCAACTTCTCACATTGGTGAGCAGCGGTTGGGATTTGAGCTTGCTGTTGTTTTACCACACGTATCCTAAGAATATCTTGTTGAAAGATCGCACAAGTACTGTTAGTACATATAACTAAAGCTTAGAATACTCTGAGTTCTACTGAACCAGCTGTTGTAGCTCCTCAAGGCTTAGCACACCTTGGCTACAGCTCTTAGCAAGGGAAAAGTAGGTAAACACATAGTGTAGGTAGGTGCATCACTTACACCACACTAGAACCAGTATGTCGGACAAAGGTGGAAACTCTGAGTCTCCCCTTGTGTCAGTTGACCCTCCACAGGTCATCCCGTCAAGATATACTGCGCTTAACTTCCATGAGTTACGACAAGTATGTACCTCTAGGAAGATTAAGCAAGGGGCTAACCCCACCACCTCCTTTCTGATTGGTCTCCTAGAGACTTATGATGCCAGAAAGGCTGAGAAGCTTCTTAGCCCTTCTAATCCAGAAGGAGGCATGCCTCCCCTCGAGGGAACCCGGGACGATCCTGACCTCATTCACCTCGCAACTGAGAACGAAGATGACGAGGAGGATGAGGATGAGGATCTCTCTGGGGACGAGGCAGATAAGGGACAGGTAGAAGTCGTCAGACTGACACGGTCCAACTTAAGCAGACATGATAGTGGTACTGGGGGACCCCCGGCGCTACTGTCAGGTGCGCTTAACATTGGGAATGGACGAGTTAGGTCTCTATCAAGAGGCTCTAACAGATCCCTTCGAACCAATGGCTCTCGCAACTCTTCTCAAAGAGGGATGACGTCCCCTCAGAGGAGAATGTACGAAGCTAAGGAAAGGGCAGCTAATCTGAGGATCGAAAGGGAAGAACTTGCCCTGGCCAAAGAAAAGCTTGCTTTTGCTAGAGAGCAACAGTTAAGTGGGGCAGTCCCCACTGGTGGCAGCAATGTACCTAGTAATAGGGAAAAGAGTTTCGATACGAAACACCTTGGGAAGATAGTGCCCCCCTTTAAACAAGGGGACGACATCCACAAATGGATTACTGCTTTGGAGAGGGCCTGCACTGTGCAAGGTGTTCCCCAGAGTCAGTGGGCAGCTATCTTGTGGCTCTCCTTTGAAGGTAAAGGAAGAGACAAGCTCCTCACCACAAGGGTAGAGGACGCTAACAATTACCAAGTCTTGAAGAATACACTCGTTGAAGGGTTCGGCCTAACCACTGAGCAGTACAGGGTGCTGTTCAGGGATACCCAGAAAACGCAGGCTCAAGACTGGTCTGATTTTGTCGATTGTGCCACTAAGGCTTTTGAGGGCTGGTTGCTGGGCAGTAAGGTTACTGATTACAAAGGATTGTACAATTTGATGATGAGAGAACAAATTTTAAACAATTGTCAGAACCAGTTGTTGCATCAGCATCTTGTCGACTCGGATCTGACCTCTCCTCAAGAATTGGGGCAGAAGGCAGACAAATGGGTTCGTACGAGAGTTAAACAGAACCAGGGCCAGAATCAAGGTGGTCAGAAGAAAGCAGACCAAAAGGGTAAAGATTCTAAAGGGGAACATGACCAGAAGTCTTCGACAGGTCCCCAAAAACCCAAAGAGGGTGGGGGTCAGGCTCCCCAAAAGAAGAAAGAAGGCCAATCTAAACGATGGTGCCAGTACTGTAAAAGTAAATCTCACTGGTTTAGTGAGTGCACCAAGAAAGGAGGAGGGCAGACTCCTGCCACTGCAGCCCCTAAGGCACCTGTGCCCCCTAGTACAGACAGCAGTGGTAGTGCGCCTCCCAAGGGTTTAGTAGGGTTAACCCTGGGTTCTGAGGGGCGTGACAACCTAGTTGGCACGCTCACTCAGGCTGTCCTTGTCAGTACAGGGGACGTGGACGTGTCCCCTGACGTAAGCCCCAATACCTTGGGCAAATACAGACAGACGCCTTTCATAAATGGAAAGATGGCTCAGGCCTATAGGGACACTTGTGCCAGCGTCACCATGGTGACGCCTAACTTTGTGGACCCTGGACAGATCATGCCAGGTACAGAGTTCCTGGTGACCAATGCAAGCAATGTCACTACCAATCACAGTATGGCAATTGTAGCTTTCTCCTGGGGAGGGGTAACTGGCCAAAAGAAGGTTGTAGTTAGTCCAGACCTCCCAGTGGATTGTTTGTTGGGCAATGATTTGGAGTCGTCACAATGGTCAGAAGTGGAGCACCGGACTCACATGGAAATGTTAGGTTTGCCAGCACATGTGTTCGCTGTGACTAGGTCACAGGTCAGGAGATGCCCCACTGAACAGGTGCTGGATCCTGGAACAACGGACCAGACACCTCCCAAGAAAAAGAGCAGTAGGGTTAAGGCTGCGCCTTCCCCCTTGCCCCAGGTCGAGGATCAAGTCTCAGAGGAGGCTGACCTACAGGAATTGAGGGAAACTGAGCCGAGAGAGTTCGAACTTGATCAAGTTGAATTCTTGGGCTCAGGGGGACCCTCAAGGGAAGATCTGGGGAAGGACCAGTTAGACTGCCCTTCTCTTGAACCCCTCAGACAGCAGGCTGCTGCTGAGGCTGCTGGGAACGCCACAGGTACCCACAAGGTATACTGGGAAGATGGACTCCTGTACACTGAGTCAAGAGACCCCAAGCCTGGCATGACCAGGAGGCTGGTCGTCCCCTTGTCTCAGCGTGGGTTCCTACTTACCTTGGCCCACGAGATTACCTTAGCAGGTCACTTAGGCCAGACGAAAACGTGGGACAGGCTTGTCTCGCACTTTCACTGGCCCCACATGAACGAAGATACCAAGGAGTTTTGCCGCTCCTGTGTCACTTGCCAAGCCAGTGGTAAGTCAGGTGGCACGACAAAGGCCCCCCTTATACCAATGCCTGTGGTGGGGGTGCCCTTTGAACGGGTGGGGATCGACATCGTCGGTCCCATGGAACCACCGACAGCATCAGGGCACAAGTTTATACTGGTGGTAGTGGATCATGCCACCAGGTATCCTGAAGCTATTCCCCTTAGGACCACTACAGCACCTGTTGTGGCAAGAGCCCTAGTTGGAGTGTTCTCCAGAGTGGGCTTCCCTAAGGAGGTCGTCTCCGACAGAGGTGCAAACTTTATGTCGAGCTACTTAACTGCTATGTGGAAGGAATGTGGTGTCAACTACAAGTTCACTACACCCTATCATCCACAATGCAATGGGCTTGTTGAGAGATTCAACAGGACCCTAAAAGGGATGATTCATGGACTACCGGAAAAGCTTCGGCGAAGATGGGACGTCCTGATCCCCTGCCTCTTGTTCGCCTACAGAGAAGTCCCACAGAAGGGGGTTGGCTACAGCCCTTTTGAACTTTTGTACGGGCATCCTGTAAGAGGACCCCTGTGTTTGGTGAAGGAAGGATGGGAGAGACCTCTCAAAAAGCCTGCAACCAACATAGTGGACTATGTGCTCGGCCTCCGCTCGCGGATGGCTGAATACATGGAGAAGGCATCCGAAAACCTTAAGGCCAGCCAAGAACTCCAAAAAGCTTGGCATGACCAAAAGGCTGTCTTGACTGTTTACCAGCCCGGACAGAAGGTGTGGGTGTTGGAGCCAGTGGCCCCAGCAGCACTCAAGGACAAATGGTCCGGGCCCCACACCATCCTGGAGAAAAAGGGAGAGGTCACCTACCTGGTCGACCTGGGAACTCCCCGGAGCCCCCACAGGGTGCTTCATGTCAACAGGCTAAAAACATATGTCGACAGGAAGGACATGAGTTTGCTCATGGCCCTAGATGAGGGACAGGAAGAGGAGAGTGACCCTCTCCCCGACCTGCTCTCTCAGAATCCTGACGATGGCTCGGTAGATGGTGTTGTCTTTTGTGGCAGCCTCTCCGAACATCAACAGAGCGACTGTAAACAGGTTCTTCAGTCGTTCCGACATCTGTTCTCTCTGACACCCAGTCAGACCGATTGGTGCACCCATGAGGTCGACACTGGTGACAGCTTGCCCGTAAAGAGTAAAATCTACAGGCAGCCTGATCACGTTAGAGACTGCATCAAAAGGGAAGTGCAGAAAATGTTGGAGCTGGGAGTCATTGAACCCTCGGATAGCCCTTGGGCTAGTCCCGTAGTTCTAGTGCCGAAACCTCACACCCAGGGTGGTAAGAGAGAGATGAGGTTCTGCGTAGACTACAGGGGTCTCAATGCAGTCACTAAGACTGACGCCCACCCAATACCAAGGGCAGACGAGCTTATTGATAGGCTGGCCTCGGCCAACTACTTAAGTACGTTTGACCTGACAGCTGGGTATTGGCAAATCAGGTTAGCTGAGGACGCCAAGCCTAAAACCGCATTTTCAACCCCTGGTGGGCATTATCAGTTTGTGGTGATGCCCTTTGGTCTGAAAAATGCACCTGCCACCTTCCAACGGTTGGTGAATCACGTCCTTACTGGGCTGGATGACTTCGGTGCGGCGTATCTTGACGATATTGCTGTCTTTAGCTCCACCTGGGAGGATCACCTGGTCCACCTGCGGAAGACATTGGAGGCGCTGCAAGCAGCAGGCCTCACTATCAAGGCCACCAAGTGCCAGATAGGGCAGACACAGGTTGTATACCTGGGCCACCTTGTAGGTGGAGGTCAGGTTCAGCCACTGGAGAGCAAGATACAGTCAATCAGGGACTGGGCTCCTCCAACCACCCAGACTCAGGTTCGAGCTTTCTTGGGCCTGACTGGTTACTACAGGAAGTTTGTCAGGAACTATGGTTCCATCGTGACACCATTAAATGAACTGACAAGTAAGAAAATGCCAAAAAAGGTTCAGTGGACAGCGAGCTGTCAAAAAGCATTCGATGACCTAAAGCAGGCCATGTGCACGGCGCCTATCCTCAAGAGTCCGGACTACTCCAAACCATTCATTGTCCAAACAGATGCTTCTGAGTTGGGTGTGGGAGCTGTTCTTTCTGAACTGAATTCTGATGGTCAAGACCAGCCCATTGCTTTTATAAGCAGACGGCTGACCCCTAGAGAGAAAAATTGGTCAGCTATTGAGAGGGAGGCCTTTGCTGTGGTTTGGGCCCTGAAGAAGCTGAGGCCATACTTGTTTGGCACTCACTTCAAGATTCAGACCGACCATAAGCCCCTCTTGTGGCTAAATCAGATGAAGGGTGAAAACCCCAAACTGCTTAGGTGGTCCATTTCCCTACAGGGGATGGACTTCACAGTGGAACACAGACCTGGTACTGATCATGGCAATGCCGATGGGCTCTCCAGATATTTCCACTTAGAACAAGAAGACTCACCTGGTCAAGGTTAGCTAGTTGTTCCGACGTTTGGGGGGGGGTCATGTAGGAGAGTAGGGTCTGCAATCCTATGATCACCCAGATTTTTTGCTTTTGTTTCACTGGTTTACGACTTTCTCTGGCTGTGGGCCTGCCAATCAGACCCACAGCCTGGCTGTTCTCTCTCTAAATTACGATATGTGCCCTAGGTGCATTTACCAATTGGTACTGGGCCACCTTATCAGACCCTGTAACCCAGGGCATAGGTGTACCCAGGGCCGCCAGGGGCTGCAGCATGTATTATGCCACCCCTGGCTGGCCTCCTAAATCTGACACAACTGGCTGCATGACAGCTGGGGCGAAGTCGTGTAATCACCCTTTGCTTTAGGTATAGTAGCTCTATATCTAACCATACAATGGACACCCGAGTTCCTATCAGTCACTCCTATGGCAGGCCTTAACAATCCTGAAGGCAGAGTGCGTGGGCTCGTGTGAGCTAGGTTCCGGCCCGAGCCGAGCCCGGTTGCAGCTTGCGGAATCAAGACCCAATGGCTGTTCCATGATAACGCGTACCATATCGGTAACTTCGGTGTCGCGTTATCAAGACATGTCGAGTAAGGTGTCATACGAATCGGGATGCTGCCCTCTCACCAACTCTGGCGACGAGGTTAGCATTCCGCCCTTCTAGAGGGACACGACATGTACGTAACTGTGAACCCCGGTTAAAGTTACCGAAAGCCTCAGCTCCACAAAATGGATGCTGCCACCACAGACACGAGTCTGACCTCCTGCTGCTGGGAGTCCTTCCAGCGAGGAGCACTTGGACAAAGGGTTTCCTGTCAAGGGCGGTGTTCGCACCGTCCCAGACAGGGTTTGTGTATTCTGGGTAGGTAGGGCTTTTGCGAGAAGGTGACTGCGGAGTGGCACCCCGGTGCTCACTACGCATCTGCCGGTTAGAACCAGTTCCAGGGGCGACAGCCCTGGCCTGGGGAAAGCCCGGCAGGGGAGAGGGGTGTAACTACCCCCCTTCCTGGTCCCACCCTTAGGGCAGGACCTAGTCATGTACCCACCCCTTTCTTTAGGATAAAGGCCGGAGCGGGGACCCTTCCAAATTAGATCATCTTTGAATCAAGAACTACTTTCTACGAAAGGACCTTCAAGACTCTTCTCAAGATTTCTCCCTTGTGGCTAAGGAGTAGTCACCCTGCATCAGCGGGCACCATCTAAGAACTCTGCGGTTTGCTGTAAGTCCTTCCTCAAGGAATCCGACGGCCCAGCTCGACGAGAACCGGCTTCCCTGGCACCTCTGACCTCTACCCACGTCATCAGCTCAGCTGTGATCTGTGGGTGCGACGAGACCTCGAGGGACCGGCCATCATCAGAACCTGCACGCTCTTAAAAACCAGCACGACCATCGAGGTAACTCTCTGGTGAGTGCTCTGGGGTCCGAGAAGCCCCGACCCTGAGCCGCTCCAGCACCGAAGTGCAGTCTCCCAGCATCTCCACGATCTGCGTGGGGCCCTTCTGCTCGCTGCTCAGCACGTTGTCTGGTCACTAGTCGCTGGCTCGTGTCCTTCTGTGACGACATCCGAGAATCAACACTGCCGGTCTGGTTGCTCCAGACTGGCCCTTGCTTCCATCTTTTTGAGAAGCACCCCGGACCCTCCTGGTCCACTCAAGACGCCGACAGCGACATCCGTCGTGGGACAGCTCGCACCTCCACCGTGGTCGCCGACAACGCCTCCTGGTCCGAGAGACTGCAGAGCCTAGCGTCGCCCACTCACCTGGTCAAGGTGACGGCCAACTGGTGCCTTCCTGGTACCCTCTGACTACTGGCTAGTAGTACGAACTTGGTCCCCTCTGCTTTCAGGTTTCTTCAATCTCCGATCCAGGCTTGGATCTCTACGAACTATTCAGCACTGGTCGCCGGCCAGCAACTCCTTTTCTTCCGGCTCCTGGCTCGTCAGCGAAGACCCTGACGCCTGTAAGACTTGTGCAGCCGCAGCCCTCGTGGCTAGGTAACTCGGCATTTCGGTGCCTGCATAGCCTCCTTACTCTAGGGTCCCGAGTCCCTCGCTTCCGACTTGCCTTAACCTTTCCGTGTCCCCGGACACTTGTTTTAAATTGTGCACTTGAAGTATTTACTAAAGAGATTTGGTTTGTGCTTAGTACCCTGTCCTCATAAAGAGTACAGGGCTGTTGTGATTCTTAATAAATATACTGTTTATTTTCATAACACTTGTGTGGTGTCCTTTCACTGGGTGTTCAAGGGGTACATGTGTGGTAAACAGCTGGCTTAACACGCCCTCTCGAGTCTTTAGCCTTAGACTGCTCGTATCCACGCTACTAGGATAGCTGGTCTATAGGTTGACTTACAACCAAACACCATAAGGGTCGTTGGAACGATACATAGCGGTCGCTAGAATAGCGAACGTTGCATATCGGGCCAACTTCTCACACCATGAGTAAATCAATATCTGCCAAATTCATAATACACGCGTTAACAGTCTGAGACAATTCTTTATAATACCCAGCAGGATTCTTACGAGGTTCCGGTAAGGACCGCTTAAGTGCCAACACTTCAGATCTTTTCCAAGGATCATGTACCCATATGCGCTGAAAATGAGCGGGGACACCTGGATTAGTGTTTACGTCCGCCTCCCTCCATATTGGAGGAACTTCTCGCATGGGATACTGTGCCATTTTACGACGAACCGCAGGATCAGGCTCAAGAGGAGTTTGAGAAAAGAAGGAAGATCGGAAAGTAACAAGCTTCTGGACAGCAGATTCTACATCAGGACCCACAATAAGTCCCTTATCAAATTGATCCCGTATTTCGAATAAACCCTGAGGAGGTGAATCCAAATCCATATCTTCCCACCCTTTGATAAGAGTGTTGCACATAATATTAAAGACATACCTCTGCGTAGGCGCATTCCATTGTAGAAATGTGTCTAAAATATCACGTACACTATACTGTATACTACTTGTGATCCAATTACGAGCAAGAGAAACTAGCTTAGTCCGTTCTTCCAAATCTGGGATCTGACTACGAGATTGTCTTCGAGATGAAGCAGGAGAAAAGAAGAGAGATCCAAGAAAAGGTGACAGAAGACCAGAAACAGTTTCAACTAAATGATGTCGAGCTGTAGGGGAATCCAACAATAAAACAGGAGTCAACGTGTTCTGTACAGCAGGAGAAGATCCAGTAGCAACAGAGGGTAAAGGAAATTGAGGCACAGGAGTTTGGGGTACAGAAATCAGCAGCAAAGGGGGTGGAGGTGGAATTGCAGGAAGAGGCAACTGTGCAGTAACCAGAACAGCTGGATTAACAACAGGTTGTAATGGAGGTGCATTAGCACCTGACACATAAGGTGGAGGTAATGGCAAGAGATGGGACACGAAAGGATCTTCATCAGAACCTTTACTCTTTGAAACAGTAGGGAACACAGGATAACATCTATCTATTGCCATACGATGCTGTCTTTCTGAAAACTCAACCATCTTATTAGCCTCGTCATCTCTAAACTGTTGGGCAGCTTGTAAAATCGTCATATCATGCTCTTTCTTACCTTTCTTCATTTGCTTAATTTCTTTCTGTTTAGATTCTTTACGCCAGAGGCGGAAAGAGTCAAACATTCCTGGCCGGGCTTTCCTCTTAAATAGAATTGTTTCTAAATTGTCTAATATAGCAGGCTCAAAGGTACCATTTTGTGGCCACCATAAAACACCATCTTTTTTAGTATACCAAATCCATGTTTCATTAAAGATAATAGGACCTAAACCATGTTTTGAATAGAGCTCGTAAGTGGGAGTTCCAACCGGAGAAATCGGACAAGAATCCTCTGGCCGGGAATCCCTAATACAACCAAAACAACAAAATTTCCTAAACTTACTAAATCCAGGCATTTTGTAACGAACTGGACTACTTACAAACGTCAAGGGATTTTAGACAATATAGTCACAGCACAATCGTATTTACCCCTTGGCTTCGGTTAGTGCACTAATCGAATAACAAAAAACAAAAACAAAAGGTGGGCGCTACCCACGAATACTTAACTAAATGTTTTCTCACGCCAACAGATGTCCGTCTAACGTCTCGCGATACTAATCATCACCAGGGGGCCAAAGCAGGGCGACAGTCAGGGCAGCAGTCGTCAGCAGCCGTCGGTAAGAAGTAGCTGCGCCTCAAAAGACCTTTGGTCCACTTCGACATACAGGGGTTGCTCACCTGGTTCGCGAAATCCTCCGGAATTTTCTTGCGAAGCTCCTCACGACTCTCGGGCAAAACTACTACAGCTGAAGTCGTTCACACGTTGCGCCGCCAATTGGAGAACCTGACCTTAGGGGCCAGGCGGCGCAGGGCACGCCTAAGATCTCCGGGATCACCTGCTTTGGCAGACAGAGACACGTGACACTCTGTTAGGCGTAGAAAAACAGATTTATTAGCTGCAGCTAAGCACAGTGGTCCTGTAAGTACACCAATGGTAGGTTCTCAGGAGACTGCCACTTCATTCCGTGGCGCACAAACTATTATAGTACACAAGTTTACAATGCCAACTCCCAAAACATACAAAATTGACGAATAGGAATAGTTCGAAAACAAGTTATCGAATGTCTAAAACACACCCTCCTTTCAGACCCTGTGTGCTCTCCTCCCTCCAGGTTAATCAACACTAGTGCCCGTAATTCAATTTGCAGGTGGTAGAACATGTTGAATGCTACAAAGAACAGTCTATGTAACAAGAGAACACACAAAGAGAATAGCGTAGGCCAGTCAAAAAAGATAAAGTCAAGAAGAATGGTGGGACCCAAACAGTGGAGGAAGACATGGATTAATCAGTCTAGACATGGATTTACGAAACTCGGGAGACCCTGACATCGGTTTTATAAACATAGGCAGAAGTTATTCTTTAACGGGAAGGACACGTAGCAGCTGCAAAAGCAAAAACATCGCGTTCACCACATCCGCCGTGCTGCCTGTGTGAGGCAACACAAAATGGCAGTTAAATACAAAATTGCGGCAGGACACGAAGCAAAGTCGAAAACCACGTAACCTCACTTTCTGACGGAAAACTAGCTGAACGCCACCTCAGCACCAGATATCGCCATAGCCATCTCACAGGGCTACAAGATCTCCTGCAGAGACCGAACTAACGGAGTTGGAGGGGGAATCACAATCATCCACAAGGACACCCTCAGACTCTCGACCAACACCGACGACACCCTCACCACCGCCGAGCACATGCGCTTCCAGATCCACACCGACCCCAACACCACCCTCAGAGGAACATTCGTCTACAGACCACCCGGACCACAACCACAGTTCTGCAACACCATGGCCGACCTCGTCAGCACCCACGCCCTCGCCTCTACGGACTACATCCTCCTCGGGGACCTGAACTTCCACCTCGAGAACAAAAACAACGCCAACCCCACCGCCCTGATAGACAACCTCGCCAATCTCGGACTCAAACAGTTTGTGACGACACACACCCACGCCGCTGGACACACGCTGGACCCCATCTTCTCCACAAGCCCCCACGTCTCCTTCAAGCACACCACCGAACCCCACTGGACCGACCACAGATGCGTCCATTTCACATTCAGGAAACCCGCCACACACCACCGCACCCAACAGTTACCACGCCGTTGCTGGGGCAAGGTCACCAAGGACCAACTGACTACCACCCTCGCCCTGAGACCACCCGCCGACCCCACCGACCCAGACACAGCCGCGACCAACCTCAAACAGTGGATCAACAACTGCACCAACACTCTCGCCCCTCTCAAGACCTCCACAACCAACCACACCAACAAGAAAGCCGCCTGGTTCACCGAAGACCTCCGGATCTCCAAGCTCACAGTAGTAAATAACTCCAGTCAAGTTGAGGTATTCCAAGAGGTATTTATTGAGATGTTAAGAAGTCCAGAACAAGAACCCACTAGGAGCCACCAGCAGGCAGCTCAGCCCCATCATAACTGTGTGTTTCTTTCAACCTCCACCCAACATTCTATGATGAATCACAGTGCAGAGGCATTCCAAAGGTATTCCACTAGAAAGCATGAGGTGGATAAAGGCAAGCATAGAAATATGCCAAAGTAGAATATAACATACCTCCTTGTAACGTATGATTTATGTGGGATACACCGCGTGAGGCTTCACGCGGCGTATGGCCTTCCTGTTTTACGGGGATCGGCTCGTGAGAATCACGAGCCACAGCCCGTGGGTAAACATGTTATTCTTTGAATGTATTGTGTCCCGTGTATGGACGCCTGATCTTCGGTTGGCCATTGTAACCGCTGGCTTGCCGCTGATCAGACGCTCCGTACATGGGTGGAGTTTCTTAACTTGGATTAAACTTTCTACTTTAACTCATCGAAGTCTCCTGTTATTTCCATCACATTTTGGCGACGATCGGGAACAAACTCCACCTTACCCACGCCGAATTTAAATTCATTTCCTCAATCCGGCATCTCATTCCGGTATTGGCGTCTTCAAAAGGCATTTCCTGTTCCTCAGGGAGTAAGATCCTCACAAGTCTGACACGATTTTCAATAGGCTATTGAAGGTTTCTAAAGCTTTCCTTCATTTTATTGGTTTGTTCCTATTGCTTTAAAGAACGAATCGCCTATTGGACGGTTTCAATATTCTGGGTGAAACGTTCCTTTCCATTGGATCATCTTTCTTCAAGGTTTCGTGTCTCATTTAAGGAGCCTACAAACGTTTCTCCAGCTGAAGGTACTGTTAAATACATTTATTATTTTCAAAGCGTATCTTCAACGATACGCACGTTTGACTTTAAAAACGCATCTGATTACCGCGTACTGCTACAGCGATACGCACGCTTTCTCAAAGCTACATATTTATTGATTCTTTAACGCGTGTTGCTGCAGCGATACGCACGCTTCCTCAAATATGCATATTTATTGATTCTTTACCGCGTGTTGCTACAGCGATACGCACGCTTTTTCAAGCCTACACTTTTATATTGTCAATTACTCCAGCGATACGCTCGCTTCATTGGTATATCTCATTTATTACAGTGTATTGCCTCAATACTTGTTTCTAAAACTGTTTATTTCAGCGATGCACACACTTTGCTAAACCTGTCTATTGACAAACAGTTTACTAAATCTGTATTAACATTACTACGCTTTATACACTGTGATTTTATTTCAGTCTTTTATTCTAAACCTCAAGTTTACCACTACTTACATATATTCATTGTTATGATTCTTATATTTTGATACATATATATATATACTAGCAGCCCGTCCCAACGTTGTCCGTGTATGAATTGCTGCTGGCCAGGTGTATATTGTTTTGTAGGATTTCGTTTTGATAGCATTTCTTATCTGTGACAGGCCTGTGAAACTCTCCGATTCACAATGCACTGCTGATGCACTTAAGAGTGCGCATTCAGTAGTGTGTGAACTCGAGTTTCCCTACTTTATTTTTCCTTGCAATATTCTATAGCGCGAACTCGACAACATGGCATGAGCACAATTTACATTACAGAAGAACACATTAATTTGTGGTAGGCACGGGGAGACAAAGCAATTTGCCTGAAATCACAGGATGTTGACCTGATGCCGAGATTCGAACGTAGCTCCCCAGCTCTAAAGTTCGCAATTCTAGAACTTGTGGCGGAAGGTGTGTCTAAAAGTGTATGTCGGTGCTGGCCATCAATGAGAGAAACTGTGCATTTTTGAAATCGGTGGTGAAAAAATATGAGTATGTTGCTGGAGATGTGGGCCGCTGTGCCACCAATGTACTTACCGGAGGAGGGTAAACACCCATTATTCCGCAACTTTCTTTCCGCAGACCATCACTCTGCATACTTTCATTATGAAAGTACCATGAATCCGCAATGCCATTATAACGCATGGCATTACATTTTATATGCTTTAACCACGCATACATTTACAACGAAATTCGTTGTAAATGCATGAATGGTAAAAGCATATTTTATTTTTAATGTTTGGATAAGGTAAGTATGGGAATAGGGGTGTATGTTTTTGGGGTACTGAGGTATATGTTTTGGGGTGTTTGGGTATTTTAAGGGTTCAGATATAGTTTTGGGTTATGGGGTACATGGGTAGTTTTAGCGTTTAGGGATAGGTATGGGTTTTGGGGTACAGGCGTATTTTTAGGGTTCAGGGCTAGGTTCGGGTTTTGGGGTATAGGGGTATTTTTAGGGTTCAGGGGTAGTTTTGGGTTTTGGGGTACAGGGGTATTTTAGGGGTTCAGGGCTAGGTTTGGGTTTTGGGGTACAGGGGTATATTTAGGGTTTAGGGCTAGTTTTGGGTTTTGGGGTACAGGGGTATTTTAGGGTTCAGGGGTAGGTTTAGTGTTTAAGGGTGTTGGGGTATTTTAAGGAGTAAGGGTGGGTTTTGATTATGGGGTGCAGGGGTATTTAAAGGGAGCAGGGTGGACACGCGGAGCTGGAATGTACAGAACCTGGGAAGAAAAAACAATGAAATATATGACACAACGCGCGCCCCGCACACGCCCACACCCCCAGCACACAATATGAGACATGGCATGAATGGCAGAATGTAAAAACGACAGTTGATAGACAGAATGCAGAACAATGCCATAAATTCACCGCAATAGAGAAATCTTGGCCTAATCCATCATTTTATTTGCACTCCACATCCCCCCCCCCCCCCAGTTCAGACACAGCCAAGAGCAAGTCTACCTTGACCCTGTGCCTCATGGAAACATACTCCACATCCCCCCCCCCCCCAGTTCAGACACAGCCAAGAGCAAGTCTACCTTGACCCTGTGCCTCATGGAAACATTCCAGGTCATACTGCCAAGCCATTTCTTTCACCAATTTCTGGCTTTCAGCAGTCTTCAGCCAGGATAGCTTGACTCCAATGGTGTGGAGAGCATGGGACTCACGTCTCAGCATACCCATCCCACTCGGGGTGACAAATGCAAAAACAACAGTTGATGGACAGAATGCAGAACAATGTCATACATTCACCCCAGTACAGAGATCTGGGCCTAAATCCATTGTTTTTTTGCACTCCACACCACCCCAGTTCAGACATGGCCATATGCAAATCAGCCTTGCACCCTGCGCCTCATGGGAACAGTCCAGCCCGAAGGGCGGAACGTACCACACGCCCCCAGCATTTGTCACGCCCCCCCAGCACAAGCCCACAGCACAACACAGACACGCCCACAAGGGACTACTTTGTTGGCACGGTTGTTTTACTTTTTAAATGTATATGGTGGGCGTCTGCCTAGCCTATGTCCTTCTGCTGCAACTGCCCTTTCCAACGCTGTATTGGGTGTTGTGATTGGTGGTGTACTTTTCGAGTTTACCTGGCTCAAAGGACACAGTTCTCTCTTTATAATAGTAGTATAGATATATATATTCTTCTATTTATATTCAATTTATTATCATTATATTTATTTGCTGTTCCTATTTATTTTAAAGCATGGCTAATAATCAATGGCATCAAATCACCCAACCACCACCTTTTTTGAGTAAACCAGGTACCCCCGACATTATATGGTCAGAGTGGTTTGGCTTATTTGAGAACCATTTGATTGCTATTGATGCTGCTGATTATTCTTCTCAAAGGAAATTTGCTATTCTTTTTGGTTGTTTGGGCCAAGCTGGTCAGCGGATTTTTAAAAGTATTTTCCCTATAGCTCCTCCTATTTCTCAAGGTGAAAGCGGAGATAATCCTTGGAACGTGTATATCGAAGCCATTGCTAGACTTAAAAAGCAATTTTGTGATGAACCTAACATCATGCATGAGCGTCACAACTTTTATTCCAGGAAACAGGAAGAAGAAAAGGTAGAGGAATACATCGCTGCTCTTGGAGTACTTGCTATCACATGTAATTTTGAACCTTCACCTGACAATTTTATAAGAGACCAATTTGTGTTCAACTGGGTCTCTAGGAAAATTAAACAAAGGATCCTTGGATGTAAGAATCCATCCTTGACTGAAGTCATTGACCTTGCTCTAAGTATTGAGCGCTCTACTTTGACTAGTAAGGTTGTTATGGAACCATCCAAACAAGGTATTAATGCTCTGGATTACTCTGATTCAGATCAAGAAGGGGCTGTTTGTTCAATTAATCCTAAAAACTAAATTCAATCCAATTATAAACCTTTTCAGAAGAAAAATATTTTTTTCTGTTACAGATGCGGTTCAAAAGACCACATAGGAAATGCTCCAAACTGTCCAGCACTCAAGAAACGTTGCTCTATCTGTAAGAAAATTGGCCATTTTCAAGGCGTTTGTAGATTTGCAAAAAACCTCCTAATGTAAATTCTATTGATATAGATTCTTGTTCCAATTCTTTCAAAAACATTGTAGTTACTTTAGACTTCAATGGTGATATGGATTCTATTAAAGGGCCTTTATGTGCCGCTATTATTGATAATGTACATTTACAAGTCATGGCAGATTCGGGTTCGCCATTTACAATTCTCAGAGATTCAACTTTTTATGAGAAATGGGACAGAAGAGTTGAATTAATTGAGTCTGATGTTAACCCAAGAGCATTTGGTGAGAAAGATATTAACATGTTGGGTTATTTTGAAGGATTGGTCCAGTGTCTTGGGAGGGAAACAGTTACTAAGATCTATGTAGCCGAAAAAGGTAAAAACATTGTGGGTTGGAAAGATCTGGCCAGGATGGGTCTTTATTTAGTCCCAGGGGACGATAATCCCATCAAAGTAGGTTATTTACCTAAATTCAAAACTGTTTCAAATGATCTTCCTATTGCTATTGTAGAAAGTCCCAATGTGAATGTTCAGGACATTGTGTCAGAATTTCAACCTGTTTTTAAGGAAATGGTAGGGAGCGTGAAAAGATTCGAACACATGATAAGATTAATACCCGGAGCGCAGCCTGTAGCACATAAAGTTAGAGCGGTTCCATTGAGTGTTAGATCTGAATTAAAGGATATGTTAAATGATTTATGCAAACAAGGTATCATTACACCTGTCAATTCCTCACAATGGATCACACCAATTGTAGTTGCTCGCAAAAAAACAGGAGAGATTAGGCTATGTGCGGACTTACGCTCCTTAAATAAAAATATTATCGTCGACTGTCATCCACTCCCGAGGATCCATGAACTTCTGGCAAACATTGGGGAGGCAAAATGGTTTTCGCTGATCGATCTTAGGTCAGCGTACCATCAAGTTTCATTGCCCAAGGAATCCCAAGAGCTTACATCCTTTATCACTCCCTTTGGGCCTTCAAATTCCTACGCCTTCCTTTTGGTTTAGCGTCTGCAGGTAGTGTTTTCCAGAAGTTGATGGATGTGTTATTTCAGGGTATAGCAGGTGTACAAGCATATCTTGATGATATTTTGATCTTTGCAAAAACTTTATATGAGCATAATAAAATTCTTAGAAATGTTCTGTCAATTTTGATGTCCAGAAACATGACAGTTCGCAGCGATAAATGCATATTTGCGGTGAACAAAATTGATTACTTGGGTCACATTATCTCAGACCAAGGTATTACTCCCAAATTCTCAGTTATCAGGGCCATTGAGGATGCAAAACCTCCTTCGGATAAAGACGCTTTGCGATCCTTCCTCGGTTTAGCGGAATATTATGCTAGGTTTGTACAATCATATTCACAACTAGTTGAGCCTTTAAGACTTCTGTTAAGGAAAGGGTCCAATTTTATTTGGACCGATGAGTTGGATAAAGTTTTTTGTGAAGTCAAGAAAATGATTGTTTCAGCAAAGGCCATACACGCTTTTAGAGAAGACGCTGTCTCTGTTATCACAGTAGACGCGAGTATGTCTGGACTAGGGGCGGTTCTCACTCAAAAAGTTAATGACCAGGAACAAACAGTTGCGTTTGCTTCTAGAGCTCTTAAAGATTTTGAACAAAGGTATAGTACAATTGAGAGAGAAGCTCTAGCTTGTGCCTGGTCGGTTCACAAATTCAAAATGTATATTTGGAGGAGGAGATTCGAGTTGGTTACCGACCACAAACCCCTAATTTATATATTTAACAAGTCCAACTCTGCTTCCATGTCAGCACGACTTATGAGACTAGTTTCAAAGTTACAAGAGTTTAACTTTACAGTTAAACATATTGTGGGAGGCAAGAATTTTCGGGCTGATTGTCTGTCCAGGATGGCTATGATTAAAGATGATGATGAGGATTTTCTAGTGGAAGATGTGGAGTGTGTTACTTTAGTGGATGCTGTAAATGAAATTAGTGACGTTATTTCTGAAAGTGATTGGAAGGAAGCCACCGCACTTGACAACGTCTTGTTGAAAGTTGTGGATTTTACTACTCATTGTTGGCCTGAACCTAGGGGTTTGAGCGGGGATATACATAGCTTTGCCCAAGTTGCAGAGGAGCTTTCGGTTGAGAACGGCATAGTTCGGAGAGGTGAGAAATTTGTTCCTCCTTTTAAACTGAGGGAATCCATTATTAATAAGGCTCATCAGGGTCATTTAGGAGTAACTAAAACATCTATGCGGATTAAACAGCATTATTGGTGGCCGTCAATGGATGTACCATGTTACAACGCATACCGTTATAACTACCTACCATTACAACGCGACCATTACAACGCATACCATTACAACGCATAGCGCTTTGAGGTGCTGGATAGTGGTAAGTATAATTTACTATTCTAACTCCAGTCCCCGTGGACCCTAGGGAAGGTGTTGGATAGTAAATTATACTTATTCCCTATCCTAGAGCGCCCCCCAGCGCAATGCGTTGTAATGGTATGCGTTGTAAAAGTCGCGTTGTAATGGTAGTGCGGAGTAACGAATGCGTTGTAACAGGTGTATACCCCGTCAATGGATATTCAGGTCAAGAATTTGATTCTTGCCCTGAGTGTTTGTTGTCTGACAAGCATTGGCGTACTTTAAAAGTGCCTTTACACCCCACTGAGTTTCCTGACTCTCCCTGGGAGAATGTTGGGGTAGATTTCTCGGGTCCGTATTCCATTTTACAACCGGAAAATAAGTATGTAATCCTGTTAGTCGATTATTTTTCGAAATGGATGTATTTCGATTTTGTAAAATCACCAGACTCTGATTCTACCATAGCTTTTCTCAGGACAATTTTTGATTTAGAAGTGTCCCCTAAGTCTATCATCACGGATAATGGGACACATTTCGTGTCAGACAAAATGTGTAAATTTTTGAAGGAATTGGATATCAAGCAACTGAAGGTGGCGTTATATTCCCCATCTTCGAATGGTCTTGTGGAGAGGGGCAATAAGGTAATTGAAGAAGGTATCCAAACTGCGGTGTCTTGTGGTTACAAGGTAGGGGAGTTTGTTAAACAAAAGGTCTGGAACTATAATACGTCTCCTCACTGTATTACTGGAGTATCCCCTTTTTCTCTTTTGAGAGGGAGAGAGAATCGTTCTGTGCTGTTTCCTTCATGGTTACACCAGGGGACGGTAAGGAAAGCTACTGATTTGCATTCAGTTAGGAAGACAGTGGAAGAGAAACAAAGGCATATGAAGTTACTTTTTGATGGTAGTCTGGACGGTAAACTTGTGGATGTTCTGGTTGGTGACTGGGTCTTGATCAAGAATCCTGGAAGAGTAGTTAAAGGTCGTTCGAAATTCTTTGCACCTGTACAAGTTGTGAAAGTTAGCGGGGATCTGCTTTCCTGGGTAAAAAGGGTTGGTGGTATAAGCCCCAATCAGTTAAAGTGTCAGACCATCAAGCTGAAATTATCAAAGGTAAAATGCGTAGGGAATCTGGATTGGAGTTTTTGGCTAAATGTCCCTAATATGCAAAATGATCCTCTTGTTTCTAACAGAAACTGTGATCAGCTTCCTGTCAGGGATTTAGTAAGTACACATAATTCCGTCTTTGACCAACGTCCACAGAATTCTGTCATTAACCAAACATTTTCTTCTTTTGGCAGGCGTATCAGAACACCAGAAAGGTATAATGAATTTGTTAGATTCTGAATGTTTCTTGATTTTATTTATTGTTCGCTGTTGTAAGGGGGAAGGTGGTGTAACGTATGATTTATGTGGCATACACCGCGTGAGGCTTCACGCGGCGAATGGCCTTCCTGTTTTACGGGGATCGGCTCCTGAGAATCACGAGCCGCAGCCCGTGGGTAAACATGTTATTCTTTGAATGTATTGTGTCCCGTGTATGGACGCCTGATCTTCGGTTGGCCATTGTAACCGCTGGCTTGCCGCTGATCGGACGCTCCGTACATGGGTGGAGTTTCTTACCTTGGATTAAACTTTCTACTTTAACTCATCGAAGTCTCCTGTTATTTCCATCACACTCCTTTTCTTCGACAACAAAATAGAGAACATAGGAACATAGCACATGGAAGAAAGAAAAAGCGTACCGATCATTGCGAGCTGACACACCCACTGGCCAGACAGAAGAAATGAACAGCAAAAAGCATAGAAACTACAGAGAAGATATGAATGAAAATAGATCAGATACATTCCCACTCTGTAAACACAAGACAAAGCAAAAAGCAAAAGAACACCCAGATTAAAGGAGTGACAGAGAAGCAGAAGAACATAAATAGGAACTGAGACAGAAAAGCAAAAGGACATAAATGGGAACTATTCTGCCCTTTGTTCCCAACGAAAACATAAACGTGGAACAGACAGGTAGCAACACTGGAACACAAGAAAAATAAGAGCTTTCATTCTCCTCTACAGAAAATAATGTGAAAGAGAATAAAGAACAACCCAACAATCACTCCAGACACACCCACAGCTAAGGAGAGTATGACAAGGTGAAACATTGAGTATATTATGGAAATACCAAACAGAAGCAGAGAAAAGAACAAATAATGATCTTTCATACCACCCTGTTCAACAGCATTAATAAACAAGTTGAATAAATATTGAGATTTGGAAAAGAACCTCATAAACAACCTGTAGAAATTATTAATGAATAACATTAAAACATTGAAAGGCTGCAATAGAAATTACATCCTCAAAAACATTGAGATGGAGAATCCTCCATGTCGACAACCTCTAAAGGTCAAACATTGAAATATTGAAAGGCAGCAATAGAAATTGAAAACCTTAAAAGTCACACATTGAAAACATTAGAAAATACCTTAAACGTGACTATTTGAAAAAACGTGAGTACGTCGAGAAGTACCACAATGTAATCCCAAGAAGGAACACAACTGGACTGGATGCAGATTTGATGCACATTTGAAAAAAACACATGTTTGTATGCACAAACACAGATAAAAGTGAAATTGAAAAGATGCACACATCTCTGAAAGTAAACCTTGCAATCCTTGTAACCAAACAGCTTACATCGACATAGAATAACGTTGCACCAATTGAAAATATAAACATTTGAAAATGTGCAACCTCGAAAATAATTTTTTAAAACACTAGGTGGCAGCATAGCATTGAAAACTTAAAACTATGACTGCAAGAATGTACAATTTTTAAAAAAACAACGCTCCATTCAGAGAAAAGAAAATCACTTAGGGAATACACTAGAAATAGTTAATGCAGTAGGGCCCAAACTCTCAATTTGCCCTTATAACCCCGGAGCTTGATCTTTGCCCCCGAGCAATGTATCTCAATTGTACAAAAGAATAGACATACACCAGAAATTGCAGATCCACAGTACCTTCTCGTCGGATGTCCCCTAAAAAATAAACAGTTGATCCACACTTCCAAAAGTACCATTGTACTGGTTTGCAACATGTCAATAATGTCGGAAAACAAACTCCGGTGGTGACAGGATGCACTGGCTGTTGAAGACACAAAAGAGACGTCAGAGAGAAGATGGAGGCACGTGCAGTGGCGCAAAGCCAGATGGCTCACGGCACTTCCCCACACAATAAAAATATTATCGTCGACTGTCATCCACTCCCGAGGATCCATGAACTTCTGGCAAACATTGGGGAGGCAAAATGGTTTTCGCTGATCGATCTTAGGTCAGCGTACCATCAAGTTTCATTGTCCAAGGAATCCCAAGAGCTTACATCCTTTATCACTCCCTTTGGGCCTTCAAATTCCTACGCCTTCCTTTTGGTTTAGCGTCTGCAGGTAGTGTTTTCCAGAAGTTGATGGATGTGTTATTTCAGGGTATAGCAGGTGTACAAGCATATCTTGATGATATTTTGATCTTTGCAAAAACTTTAGATGAGCATAATAAAATTCTTAGAAATGTTCTGTCAATTTTGATGTCCAGAAACATGACAGTTCGCAACGATAAATGCATATTTGCGGTGAACAAAATTGATTACTTGGGTCACACTGTCTCAGACCAAGGTATTACTCCCAAATTCTCAGTTATCAGGGCCATTGAGGATGCAAAACCTCCTTCGGATAAAGACTCTTTGTGATCCTTCCTCGGTTTAGCGGAATATTATGCTAGGTTTGTACAATCATATTCACAACTAGTTGAGCCTTTAAGACTTCTGTTAAGGAAAGGGTCCAATTTTATTTGGACCGATGAGTTGGATAAAGTTTTTTGTGAAGTCAAGAAAATGATTGTTTCAGCAAAGGCCATACACGCTTTTAGAGAAGACGCTGTCTCTGTTATCACAGTAGACGCGAGTATGTCTGGACTAGGGGCGGTTCTCACTCAAAAAGTTAATGACCAGGAACAAACAGTTGCGTTTGCTTCTAGAGCTCTTAAAGATTTTGAACAAAGGTATAGTACAATTGAGAGAGAAGCTCTAGCTTGTGCCTGGTCGGTTCACAAATTCAAAATGTATATTTGGAGGAGAAGATTCGAGTTGGTTACCGACCACAAACCCCTAGTTTATATCTTTAACAAGTCCAACTCTGCTTCCATGTCAGCACGACTTATGAGACTAGTTTCAAAGTTACAAGAGTTTAACTTTACAGTTAAACATATTGTGGGAGGCAAGAATTTTCGGGCTGATTGTCTGTCCAGGATGGCTATGATTAAAGATGATGATGAGGATTTTCTAGTGGAAGATGTGGAGTGTGTTACTTTAGTGGATGCTGTAAATGAAATTAGTGACGTTATTTCTGAAAGTGATTGGAAGGAAGCTGTGAGAAGGTGGCCTGATATGCAGTGCTCACTATTCTAGTGAACACTATGTATCAGTCCAGCAACCCTTATTGATGATTGGTTGTAAGTCAACCGTATAGACCAGCTATCCTAGTAGCGTGGATACGAGCAGTCTAAGGCTAAAGACTCGAGAGGGCGTGTTAAGCCAGCTGTTATACCACACATATACCCCTTGAACACCAAGTGAAAGGACACCACACAAGTGTTATGAAAATAAACAGTTATTTATTAAGAATCACAACAGCCCTGTACTCTTTATGAGGACAGGGTACTATGCACAAACCAAAACTCTTACAAAAATACTTAAGTTAGCACAGTATATACAAATGCCCGAGGGGCACGGAAAACCATATACTAGAAAAGTGGAATGCGAAATTACTAGCAGGTAAGTACAGTACTAATAGCCTTTGGAATCGCTAGGACTTGACTATAGAATCGTTAGATTACTTCTAGGAGACCCAGGGGACTCGGGTGCAGTGTGTGCACTCTCACGCGAGATGCGGGACAAAGAGCCTACAAAAGAGCCTCCAATCACGTCCTCTCCTTACCTGATTGCATCTCTCCTGAGGCGGAAGCCGGGAGGCCAAACCCCTGATTTAATAACTTCTATCGGAAACTGACAAGCGCCGCTTTTAATAGCGCTTAGCGCCTTTTAAAATCACTTTCTTGTTGTTTTATGGTGTCACTGTAATTTACTGTGTTAAACTTGTGGCAGAAGCTAAATAGCACTTTCTGACCGGAGCGAGTCGCTTTCTCATGCAGAATAATTGCATGACTTGAAGCTTCTCTAGGCTCCCGGTCTCCCCTTAGCAACACCCCTCCAGGCACTCACTCCACGGGCGCCATATTGGAAGGGGGATTGGACAGCGCTCTAGTGGCTGGGCGACTTCGCCCCAACCACTACAAAAGAGCCTCCAATCACGTCCTCTCCTTACCTGATTGCATCTCTCCTGAGGCGGAAGCCGGGAGGCCAAACCCCTGATTTAATAACTTCTATCGGAAACTGACAAGCGCCGCTTTTAATAGCGCTTAGCGCCTTTTAAAATCACTTTCTTGTTGTTTTATGGTGTCACTGTAATTTACTGTGTTAAACTTGTGGCAGAAGCTAAATAGCACTTTCTGACCGGAGCGAGTCGCTTTCTCATGCAGAATAATTGCATGACTTGAAGCTTCTCTAGGCTCCCGGTCTCCCCTTAGCAACACCCCTCGAGGCACTCACTCCACGGGCGCCATATTGGAAGGGGGATTGGACAGCGCTCTAGTGGCTGGGCGACTTCGCCCCAACCACTACAAAATGAAGTCCTCATTTCGTCCGCGCAGCGGGCGGGCGCAGCGGGCGCGCCGATGGCGCGCCGGAGGCAAGCCCGTCTGGGCCCGTCCGGGCCAGGCCGGGCACAGGGCCATCCACTATGCCCAATTTCCATCAAGTTCGAATTGTCCACTCTCGGGATTACCTCTTACAATTCGACACAGCCACACCTACTGTTACCCCTTCACCCCCGACATCGTGCCAACCCCCCCAGACAGTCACTTGCTACTCTCCTTACACTGTGAGCCTTGCCCTTCTTAATTGTAGATCTGCCTGTAAACACTCCCTAGAAATTAATATCCTAATCCAAGAAATTAACTTGGACATACTTTTCCTCACGGAAACTTGGTTTACTCCCCACTCTGATTCTGACATGGTGAATATGCTACCCAATGGCTATCTCATTCTACATATTAACAGACCTAAGGGAAAAGGAGGCGGGATAGCGATTATCTACCGTAACTCCATTAATTGCAGAATACAAGACGGAGGAATCGATGACTGCGAAAGCACACTCTTTTCCCTCCAAATTACTCCTAACAAATCCCTTTCGGGCTTCCTCATTTACCGACCACCTAGTAATTTAGGTAATTATGCAGGCTCTCTTCTTGAGGCTATGACATCATCCTGCATCTCAACCCCTAATTTTATCATGCTGGGTGACCTGAATCTTCACTTTGAGGACAGTTCAGACAGCACCGTAAAGGATATTATCTCCGAACTCAAATCACTGGACATACACCTCTTAAATTCTGAGGTAACCCACATTAAAGGTCATCTGTTAGACCCGATTTTCTCTAACCTGCCGAAAATAGAAATACGACCAACTCTTCCACTACCTTGGTCAGATCACTTCCTTATCCCGTTTACCTGGCAAATTGACCCTAATACCCCTCCAACGTCATCAGTCAGAGAATGTGACAGAATCTGGTCCAAACTCTCTTTTGAACGTTGGACTCAAGAGTTGATCAGCTCGGCCCCCTCTGCTCTTCCCGATCCCATAAAAGCTGATGAAAACTTTACTAAATGGCTCATATATACTCTGGACACAGTTGCCCCCAAAAAAATCATCACAAAAAAAACCATCACCTTCAAATCCCCATGGTACTCTCAAGAATTGAAAAATCTTAGAAAAATCTGTAAGATCAAGGAGCGGAATTGGAGGAAAAATTGGGATCCTATCATTAAAGACGAATATAAAAAAGCTATGAGAACCTACAAAGTAGCACGAAAATCAGCACAATCATCCTTCTTTAATGAAAAAATAAAAAATGCATCCAACTCTTCTAGAGAGACCTATAAAATCTTTAAAGAGTTACTCAAAACCCCGAACCCACCTCCCTCTGAACAACCCACAATCTCCAGATGCAATCAAATTGCATCCTTCTTTCAGAATAAAATCATCAACATCTTACAATCCCTCCCACCCATAACAAACCATGATCCCCCGGAGGATAAGGTGCCCCCCACAACTGGTCCAACCTTAGATAGTTTTCATCCACTGTCTAATGAAGACTTCTTGAAAACTCTGTCTAGCATGAAAAGTGGCTCACCCATTGATCCTGCCCCCATCCGTATCCTTAAACAAATTGGCCCTGTTATTTCACACCTAGCAACAAATCTTATCAATGCCTCCCTCACCCAAGGAATTGTCCCCCCAAACTGGAAACATGCGATCGTCAAAGCCCTTCAAAAAAAGCCAGGCCAGGACCCTTCAGATTTCTCGAACCTGCGCCCAATCTCTCTCTTACCAGGTGTGAGTAAGATTACAGAGAAACTAGTCAACCAGCAACTATCTAACTATCTTGAAAGCAACAATCTCCTACGCGCTTCACAAACAGGTTTTCGTCCCGGCCAGGGGACAGAGACCGCCCTGTTAAAGGTAGTCGAGGAAGCCAGATGCATCTTGGATTCAGGGGGATCGGTTTTACTGATCCTCCTGGATCTAAGCGCTGCATTTGACACGGTGGACCATAAGATCTTGATCCAGCGACTACTCAACCTGGGAGTGAGAGACAAAGCACTCAGCTGGTTTTCTTCGTTCCTGAAGGACAGAACTTTCCAGGTCTGTGAAGGCAATATAAAATCTGACCCTTTTTTCCTCCAGTGTGGGGTTCCACAGGGCTCTTCATTGAGCCCTACATTGTTTAACACCTACATGGCCCCCCTGGAGGATGTGGTAACCCCCTTTGGGATAAAAGCGGTAACATATGCCGACGACACCCAAATGGTGGTGTCTTTTTCCCTTGAAGGCGAGAAAATAAAAAACCTCCATGACTGTCTTGAGGGAATCTACAAGTGGATGTCCAAATCAAGGTTAAAACTCAATGGCTCCAAGACCGAGCTTATGCTGCTGGGTCACCAATCGTCACCTCTTCCGTCCGCCATGTGGCCCTCCTGCCTAGGTCCCCTTCCTCAGCCCAAGACGGAACTAAAGAGTTTAGGCTTCTGGATGGAACAGGACCTATCTATGAAGACACAGGCCAAAAAAACTGCTGGCACCTGTGTCGGCATACTCCGCTCAGCCAGGAAAATCCTCCCTCTACTCCCTGTACAATCTCAAAAACTACTTATACAGGGACTAATACTATCGAGGTTAGATTATAGCAACGCCCTTTTCCTGGCAGCCCCAGAGGCCACTTTTAATGTCCTCCAAAGAGCACAAAATGCCGCTGCTCGGATGCTGACAGGAACATCTCGGAGACTCTCGGCCAAACCAGCACTAAAAGTACTCCATTGGCTGCCGATTCGAGAAAGAGTTACATTTAAGGCCCTATGTACCACCCATAGGGCCCTGCAAAACCTAGGTCCACCAATGCTGAAGACCATGATATACCCTTACAAACCCAACAGGTCCCTCCGCTCCTCTCAAAGAAACCTGGCTACGGTCCACAGAGTAAAGAAAGCCCGCACTGGAGGACGCCGATTCTCGGTTACAGCCGCTACCCTTTGGAATGCGCTTCCAACTCAGCTCCGGGCCGAACCCAACCACATGAAGTTCCGAAAATTGCTTAAGACGCACCTCTTCCCACAATAATATTTCCCTTCTTTCTTTCTTTGCACTCCTCTTTTTCCTCACCTCAGTTATAGTTGCAATCTCAGCGCTGGGACGCTCACGGGCAGCCATGCGCTATATAAATCCTGCTTTCATTTCATTTCATTTCATTTCATTTCATTTCATTTCAAGTCTATGGTAGCTAGGAATTGCAAAGTTAGTGTTCTTGGGCGAACCCGACCTGGTAGGGAGAAAACGAAAGTAGATTCTGACCCTTGGATAGTGAGGCTATGCTGGGGCACCGAAATGCCGAAGTTACCTAGCCCAGGGGCTGCAGCTGCATAGGACTCAAGAGACGTCGGGAATCCTCGTTGACGGACCAGGAGCCTGGAAGAAAGAAGTTGCTGGCAGGCGACCAGTGAAGAAAGTTCGGTGGATCCAAGCCTGGATCGATGGAAGATGACACCTGAAAGCAGAGGGGACCAAGTTCGAGACTACTAGCCAGTAGTCAGTGGGCACCAGGAGGGCACCGGATGGTAGCCACCTCGACAAGGCGTGTGGGTGACGCTGAGCTCGGAGATCTCACGGACCAGGAGGCGTTGTCGGCGACCAGGAAGGAGGATCGAGCTGTCCCACGAAGATAGAAGCTGTCGGCGTCGCTGGACCCAGGATTGGGCAACAAAGCCTTGGCAAATTTAAGCCCACGCGGTGGACCTAAAATGACGTCTGGAGTGGACCAGGAGGGTCCGGGGTGCCTCTCTTCAAGAAGGAAGCAAGGGCCAGTCTGGAGCAACCAGACCAGCAGCAGTGATGTCGTCGGGCGTCGTTCAGAAGGCCACAAGCCAGCCGGCTAGTAGCCAAACAACGCGGTGCACAGCAAACAGCAGAAGGGCCCCACGCAGATCGTGGAGATGCAGGGAGGCTGATCTTGGGTGCTGGAGCTGCGCAGGGTCGGGGCTTCTCGGACCCCAAAGCACTCACCCGTGGAGGACACGGTGGGCTTGCAGTAAAGATGTCGTGCAGTCTTGGCGATCGTCGGTCCCTCGAGGTCTCGTCGCACTCACGGTTCTCAGCTTTGCTGTAGAGGTGAGTAGAGGTCAGAGGTGCCAGGGAAGCCGGGTCTCGTCGAGCTGGGTCGTCGGATTCGTGATGAAGGACTTGCAGCAGACCGCAGTGTTCTTTAGGATGGTGCCTGCGGATGCAGGGTGACTACTCCTTAGCCACAAGGGAGAATCTTGATGAAGAAATCGTGAAGTCCTTTCGCAGAAAGTCGTGTCTTGATTCCAAAGATGATCTAATTTGAACAGGGGGCCCGCTCCCATCTTTATACTAAAAAAGGGGGCTGACCCGGTGACTAGGTCCTGCCTATGGGTGGGACTAGGAGGGGGGTGGTTACACCCCTCTGCCATGCCGGACTTTCCCCAGGCCAGGGGCTGGTGTGCCCCTGGAACTGGTTCTGACCGGCCTATGCGTAGTGAGCACCGGGGTGCCACTCAGCAGTCACCTTCCTGAAAAGCCCTGCCTACCCAGGATACACAAAACCATGTCTGGGACGGTGCTAGCACCGCCCCGGACAAGAAACCCTTTGTCCAGGCCTCCCTTGCTGGAAGGACTCCCAGCAGCAGGAGGTCAGACTCGTGTCTGTGGTGGCAGCATCCATTTTGTGGAGCTGAGGCTTCAGTTAACTTTAACCGGGGTTCACAGTTACATACATGTCGTGTCCCTCTAGAAGGGTGGAATGCTAACCCCGTCGCCAGAATTGGCGAGGGGTTAGTATTCCAATTCGTATGACACCTTACTCGACATGTTTTGATAAAGCAATACCAAAGTTAGCATTTAACCGCGAGGATTATAATGCACTTAAGAGTATATGGTATGCGATATCATGGAACAGCTATTAGGACTTGGTTCCGCAAGCTGCAGACGGGCTCAGCTCATGCCAGAGCACCATCTCACACGATTCCAAGCACTCTGCCTTCAGGATTGTCAAGGCCTGCCATAGGAGTGACTGATAGGAATCTGTGTGTCCATTTTAGGGTTAGGTATAGGTATACTACACCTACAGCAAAGAGTGATTACACGACTTTGCCCCAGCTGTCATGCAGCCAGTTGTGTCAAATTTAGGAGGCCAGCCAGGGGTGGCATAAGACATGCTGCAGCCCCTGGCAGCCCTGGGTACACCTATGCCCTGAGTTACAGGGTCTGATAAGGTGGCCCAGTACCAATTGGTAAATGCACCTAGGGTACATGTCGTAATTTAGAAAGAGAACAGCCAGGCTGTGGGTCTGATTGGCAGGCCCACAGCCAGAGAAAGTCGTAAACCAGTGAAACAAAAGCAAAAAATCTGGGTGATCATAGGATTGCAGACCCTACTCTCCTACATGACCCCCCCCAAACTTTGGGACAATAAGCTAACCTTGACCAGGTGAGTCTTCTTGTTCTAAGTGGAAATATCTGGAGAGCCCATCGGCATTGCCATGATCAGTACCAGGTCTATGTTCCACTGTAAAGTCCATCCCCTGTAGGGAAATGGACCACCTAAGCAGTTTGGGGTTTTCACCCTTCATCTGATTTAGCCACAAGAGGGGCTTATGGTCGGTCTGAATCTTGAAGTGAGTGCCAAACAAGTATGGCCTCAGCTTCTTCAGGGCCCAAACCACAGCAAAGGCCTCCCTCTCAATAGCTGACCAATTCTTCTCTCTGGGGGTCAGCCTTCTGCTTATAAAAGCAATGGGCTGGTCTTGACCATCAAAATTCAGTTGAGAAAGAACAGCTCCCACACCCAACTCAGAAGCATCTGTTTGGACAATGAATGGTTTGGAGTAGTCTGGACTCTTAAGGATAGGTGCTGTGCACATGGCCTGCTTTAGGTCATCGAATGCTTTTTGACAGCCTGCTGTCCACTGAACCTTTTTTGGCATTTTCTTACTTGTCAGTTCATTTAATGGTGTCACAATGGAACCATAGTTCCTGACAAACTTTCTGTAGTATCCAGTCAGGCCCAAGAAAGCTCGAACCTGAGTCTGGGTGGTTGGAGGAGCCCAGTCCCTGATTGACTGTATTTTGCTCTCCAGTGGCTGAACCTGGCCTCCACCTACAAGGTGGCCCAGGTATACAACCTGTGTCTGCCCTATCTGGCACTTGGTGGCCTTGATAGTGAGGCCTGCTGCTTGCAGAGCCTCTAACACTTTCCTCAGGTGGACCAGGTGATCCTCCCAGGTGGAGCTAAAGACAGCAATATCATCTAGATGTGCTGCACAGAAGTCATCCAGCCCAGTAAGGACTTGATTCACCAACCTTTGGAAGGTGGCAGGTGCATTTTTCAGACCAAAGGGCATTACCACAAATTGATAATGCCCACCAGGGGTTGAAAATGCTGTCTTGGGCTTGGCATCCTCAGCTAACCTGATTTGCCAATACCCAGCTGTTAAGTCAAATGTGCTTAAGTAGTTGGCAGAAGCCAATCTATCTATCAGCTCATCTGCCCTTGGTGACTGCATTGAGACCCCTGTAGTCTACGCAAAACCTCATCTCTCTCTTACCACCCTGGGTGTGAGGCTTTGGCACTAGAACTACTGGACTAGCCCAAGGACTATCTGAGGGTTCAATGACTCCCAACTCCAACATTTTCTGCACTTCAGTTTTTATGCAGTCTCTAACATGATCAGGCTGCCTGTAGATTTTACTCTTAACTGGCAGACTGTCACCAGTGTCAACCTCATGGGTACACCAATTGGTCTGACTGGGTGTCAGAGAAAACATATGTCTGAAAGACTGAAGAACCTGTTTACAGTCTTTCTGTTGATGCTCAGAGAGGCTGCCACAAAAGACAACACCATCTACTGACCCATCATCAGGATTCTGAGTGAGCAGGTCTGGGAGAGGGTCACTCTCTTCCTCCTGTCCCTCATCTATGGCCATGAGCAAACTCATGTCCTTCCTGTCGACATATGCTTTGAGCCTGTTGACATGGAGTACCCTGTGGGGACTCCTGGGAGTTCCAAGGTCCACCAGGTAGGTGACCTCTCCCTTTTGCTCAAGAATTGTGTGGGGCCCAGACCATTTGTCTTTGAGTGCTGCTGAGGCCACTGGCTCCAACACCCACACCTTCTGTCCAGGCTGATAAACAGTCAGGACAGCCTTTTGGTCATGCCAAGCTTTTTGGAGTTCTTGACTGGCCTTAAGGTTTTCTGATGCCTTCTCCATATACTCAGCCATCCTGGAGCGGAGACCAAGTACATAGTCCACTATGCTGGTTGCAGGCTTTTTGAGAGGTCTCTCCCATCCTTCCTTCACCAAACACAGGGGGCCTCTCACAGGATGCCCATACAAAAGTTCAAAAGAGCTGTAGCCAACCCCCTTTTGTGGGACCTCTCTGTAAGCAAACAGAAGGCAGGGAATCAGGACATCCCATCTACGCCTGAGCTTTTCAGGTAGTCCATGAATCATCCCTTTTAGGGTCCTGTTCAACCTTTCAACAAGCCCATTGCATTGTGGATGATAGGGTGTAGTGAATTTGTAATTGACACCACATTCCTTCCACATAGCAGTTAAGTAGCTTGACATGAAGTTTGCACCTCTGTCAGAGACAACCTCCTTAGGGAAGCCCACTCTGGAGAACACTCCAACTAGGGCCCTTGCCACTACAGGTGCTGTAGTGGTCCTAAGTGGAATAGCTTCAGGATACCTGGTGGCATGATCCACTACCACCAGTATAAACTTGTGCCCTGATGCTGTCTGGGGTTCCATTGGACCAACAATGTCAATCCCCACTCTTTCAAAGGGCACCCCCACAACAGGCATTGGTATAAGGGGGGCCTTTGTTGTGCCACCTGACTTACCACTGGCTTGGCAAGTGACACAGGAGCGACAAAACTCCTTGGTATCCTCATTCATGTGAGGCCAGTGAAAGTGTGAGACAAGCCTGTCCCAAGTCTTTGTCTGGCCTAAGTGACCTGCTAAGGGAATCTCATGGGCCAAGGTAAGTAGGAAACCTCTCTGAGACAAGGGTACAACCAGCCTCCTGGTCATGCCAGGCTTGGGGTCTCTTGACTCAGTGTACAGGAGTCCATCTTCCCAGTATACCTTGTGGGTACCTGTGGCGTTCCCAGCAGCCTCAGCAGCAGCCTGCTGTCTGAGGGGTTCAAGAGAAGGGCAGCTTAACTGGTCCTTCCCCAGGTCTTCCCTTGAGGGTCCCCCTGAACCCAAGAATTCAACTTGATCAAGTTCAAACTCTCTGGGCTCAGTTTCCCTCAATTCCTGTAGGTCAGCCTCCTCTGAGACTTGATCCTCAACCTGGGGCAAGGGGGAAGGCACAGCCTTAACCCTACTGCTCTTCTTCTTGGGTGGTGTCTGGTCCATTGTTCCAGGATCCAGCACCTGTTCAGTGGGGCATTTCCTGACCTGTGACCTGGTCACAGCAAACACATGTGCTGGCAAGCCTAATATTTCCATGTGAGTCCTCTGCTCCACTTCTGACCATTGTGATGACTCCAAATCATTGCCCAACAAACAATCCACTGGGAGGTCTGAACTAACTACAACCTTCTTTTGGCCAGTTACCCCTCCCCAGGAGAAAGCTACAATTGCCATACTGTGATTGGTAGTGACATTGCTTGCATTGGTCACCAGGAATTCTGTACCTGGCATGATCTGTCCAGGGTCCACAAAGTTAGGTGTCACCATTGTGACACTGGCACAAGTGTCCCTATAGGCCTGAGCCATTTTTCCATTAATGAAAGGTGTCTGTCTGTATTTGCCCAAAGTATTGGGACTTATGTCAGGGGACATATCCATATCCCCTGTACTGACAAGGACAGCCTGAGTGAGTGTACCAACTAAGTTGTCACACCCCTCAGAACCCAGGGTTAACCCTACTAAACCCTTGGGAGGTGCACTACCACTGCTGGCTGTACTAGGGGGCACAGGTGCCTTAGGGGCTGCAGTGGCAGGAGTCTGCCCTCCTCCTTTCTTGGTGCACTCACTAAACCAGTGAGTTTTACTTTTGCAGTATTGGCACCACCTTTTAGATTGGCCTTCTTTCTTCTTTTGGGGAGCCTGACCCCCACCCTCTTTGGGTTGTTGGGGACCTGTCGAAGACTTCTGGTCATTTTGTTCCCCCTTAGAATCTTTACCCTTCTGGTCTGCTTTCTTCTGACCACCTTGATTCTGGCCCTGGTTCTGTTTAACTCTTGTTCTAACCCATCTGTCTGCCTTCTTTCCCAATTCTTGGGGAGAGGTCAGATCTGAGTCAACAAGATGCTGATGCAACAACTGGTTCTGACAATTGTTTAAAATTTGTTCTCTCATCATCAAATTATACAATCCTTTATAATCAGTAACCTTACTGCCCAGCAACAGGCCTCAAAAGCCTTAGTGGCACAATCTACAAAGTCAGACCAATCTTGAGACTGAGTTTTCTGGGTATCCCTGAACAGCACCCTGTACTGCTCAGTGGTTAGGCCAAACCCTTCAACCAGTGCATTTTTCAAGACTTGGTAATCGTTAGCATCCTCCACTCTTGTAGTGAGGAGCTTGTCTCTACCTTTTCCTTCAAAGGAGAGCCACAAGATAGCTGCCCACTGACTTGGGGGAACACCTTGCACAGTGCAGGCCCTCTCCAAAGCAGTAATCCATTTGTGGATGTCATCCCCTTGCTTAAAGGGGGGCACTATCTTACCAAGGTGTTTTGTGTCAAAACTCCTTTCCCTATTGCTTGGTACAATGCTGCCACCAGTGGGGACTACCCCACTTAACTGTTGCTCTCTAGCAAAGGCAAGCCTCTCTTTGGCTAGGGCAAGTTCTTCCCTTTCAATCCTCAGATTGGCTGCCCTTTCTTTAGCTTCATACACTCTCCTCTGAGGGGATGTCATCCCTCTTTGAGAAGAGTTGTGAGAGCCATTGGTTTGAAGGGATCTGCCAGAGCCTCTTGACAGAGATCTGGCTCGTCCATTCCCAATGTTAAGCTGACCTGATAGTGGCCCCAGGGGTCCCCCAGTACCACTGTCATGTTTGCTTAAGTTGGACCTGCTTAGTCTACCGACTTCTACCTGTCCCTTATCTGCCTCATCCCCAGAGGGATCCTCATCCTCATCCTCCTCCACATCTTCATTCTCAGCTGAGAGGTGGATGAGGTCAGGGTCTCCTCTGGTTCCCTCAAGGGGAGGCATGCCTCCTTCTGGATTGGAAGAGCTAAGAAGTCTCTCAGCTTTTCTGGCATCATAAGTCTCCAAGAGACCAATCAGAAAGGAGGTGGTGGGGTTAGCCCCTTGCTTAATCTTCCTAGAGGTACATACTTGTCGTAACTCATGGAAGCTAAGCGCAGTATATCTTGAAGGGATGACCTGTGGAGGGTCAACTGACACAAGGGGAGACTCAGAGTTTCCTCCTTTGTCCGACATACTGTTTCTACTGTGGTGTAAGTGATGCACCTACCTACACTATGTGTTTACCTACTGATCCCTTGCTAAGAGTTGCAGCCAAGGTGTGCTAAGCCTTGAGGAGCTGCAACAGCTGGTTCAGTAGAACTCAGAGTATTCTAAGCTTAGTTATATGTACTAACAGTACTTATGTGATCTTTCAACAAGATATTCTTAGGATACGTGTGGTAAAACAACAGCAAGCTCAAATCCCAACCGCTGCTCACCAATGTGAGAAGGTGGCCTGATATTCTAGTGAACACTATGTATCAGTCCAGCAACCCTTATTGATGATTGGTTGTAAGTCAACCTTATAGACCAGCTATCCTAGTAGCGTGGATATGAGCAGTCTAAGGCTAAAGACTCGATAGGGCGTGTTAAGCCAGCTGTTATACCACACATATACCCCTTGAACACCAAGTGAAAGGACACCACACAAGTGTTATGAAAATAAACAGTTATTTATTAAGAATCACAACAGCCCTGTACTCTTTATGAGGACAGGGTACTAAGCACAAACCAAAACTCTTACAAAAATACTTAAGTTAGCACAGTATATACAAATGCCCGAGGGGCACGGAAAACCATATACTAGAAAAGTGGAATGCGAAATTACTAGCAGGTAAGTACAGTACTAATAGCCTTTGGAATCGCTAGGACTTGACTATAGAATCGTTAGATTACTTCTAGGAGACCCAGGGGACTCGGGTGCAGTGTGTGCACTCTCACGCGAGATGCGGGACAAAGTCTATGGTAGCTAGGAATTGCAAAGTTAGTGTTCTCGGGCGAACCCGACCTGGTAGGGAGAAAACGAAAGTAGATTCTGACCCTTGGATAGTGAGGCTATGCTGGGGCACCGAAATGCCGAAGTTACCTAGCCCAGGGGCTGCAGCTGCATAGGACTCAAGAGACGTCGGGAATCCTCGTTGACAGACCAGGAGCCTGGAAGAAAGAAGTTGCTGGCAGGCGACCAGTGAAGAAAGTTCGGTGGATCCAAGCCTGGATCGATGGAAGATGACACCTGAAAGCAGAGGGGACCAAGTTCGAGACTACTAGCCAGTAGTCAGTGGGCACCAGGAGGGCACCGGATGGTAGCCACCTCGACAAGGCGTGTGGGTGACGCTGAGCTCGGAGATCTCACGGACCAGGAGGCGTTGTCGGCGACCAGGAAGGAGGATCGAGATGTCCCACGAAGATAGAAGCTGTCGGCGTCGCTGGACCCAGGATTGGGCAACAAAGCCTTGGCAAATTCAAGCCCACGCGGTGGACCTAAAATGGCGTCTGGAGTGGACCAGGAGGGTCCGGGGTGCCTCTCTTCAAGAAGGAAGCAAGGGCCAGTCTGGAGCAACCAGACCAGCAGCAGTGATGTCGTCGGGCGTCGTTCAGAAGGCCACAAGCAGGCCGGCTAGTAGCCAAACAACGCGGTGCACAGCAAACAGCAGAAGGGCCCCACGCAGATCGTGGAGATGCAGGGAGGCTGATCTTGGGTGCTGGAGCTGCGCAGGGTCGGGGCTTCTCGGACCCCAAAGCACTCACCCGTGGAGGACACGGTGGGCTTGCAGTAAAGATGTCGTGCAGTCTTGGCGATCGTCGGTCCCTCGAGGTCTCGTCGCACTCACGGTTCTCAGCTTTGCTGTAGAGGTGAGTAGAGGTCAGAGGTGCCAGGGAAGCCGGGTCTCGTCGAGCTGGGTCGTCGGATTCGTGATGAAGGACTTGCAGCAGACCGCAGTGTTCTTTAGGATGGTGCCTGCGGATGCAGGGTGACTACTCCTTAGCCACAAGGGAGAATCTTGATGAAGAAATCGTGAAGTCCTTTCGCAGAAAGTCGTGTCTTGATTCCAAAGATGATCTAATTTGAACAGGGGGCCCGCTCCCATCTTTATACTAAAAAAGGGGGCTGACCCGGTGACTAGGTCCTGCCTATGGGTGGGACTAGGAGGGGGGTGGTTACACCCCTCTGCCATGCCGGACTTTCCCCAGGCCAGGGGCTGGTGTGCCCCTGGAACTGGTTCTGACCGGCCTATGCGTAGTGAGCACCGGGGTGCCACTCAGCAGTCACCTTCCTGAAAAGCCCTGCCTACCCAGGATACACAAAACCATGTCTGGGACGGTGCTAGCACCGCCCCGGACAGGAAACCCTTTGTCCAGGCCTCCCTTGCTGGAAGGACTCCCAGCAGCAGGAGGTCAGACTCGTGTCTGTGGTGGCAGCATCCATTTTGTGGAGCTGAGGCTTCAGTTAACTTTAACCGGGGTTCACAGTTACATACATGTCGTGTCCCTCTAGAAGGGTGGAATGCTAACCCCGTCGCCAGAATTGGCGAGGGGTTAGTATTCCAATTCGTATGACACCTTACTCGACATGTTTTGATAAAGCAATACCAAAGTTAGCATTTAACCGCGAGGATTATAATGCACTTAAGAGTATATGGTATGCGATATCATGGAACAGCTATTAGGACTTGGTTCCGCAAGCTGCAGACGGGCTCAGCTCATGCCAGAGCACCATCTCACACGATTCCAAGCACTCTGCCTTCAGGATTGTTAAGGCCTGCCATAGGAGTGGCTGATAGGAATCTGTGTGTCCATTTTAGGGTTAGGTATAGGTATACTACACCTACAGCAAAGAGTGATTACACGACTTTGCCCCAGCTGTCATGCAGCCAGTTGTGTCAAATTTAGGAGGCCAGCCAGGGGTGGCATAAGACATGCTGCAGCCCCTGGCAGCCCTGGGTACACCTATGCCCTGAGTTACAGGGTCTGATAAGGTGGCCCAGTACCAATTGGTAAATGCACCTAGGGTACATGTCGTAATTTAGAAAGAGAACAGCCAGGCTGTGGGTCTGATTGGCAGGCCCACAGCCAGAGAAAGTCGTAAACCAGTGAAACAAAAGCAACAAATCTGGGTGATCATAGGATTGCAGACCCTACTCTCCTACAGAAGCCACCGCACTTGACAACGTCTTGTTGAAAGTTGTGGAATTTACTACTCATTGTTGGCCTGAACCTAGGGGTTTGAGCGGGGATATACGTAGCTTCGCCCAAGTTGCAGAGGAGCTTTTGGTTGAGAACGGCATAGTTCGGAGAGGTGAGAAATTTGTTCCTCCTTTTAAACTGAGGGAATCCATTATTAATAAGGCTCATCAGGGTCATTTAGGAGTAACTAAAACATCTATGCGGATTAAACAGCATTATTGATGGCCGTCAATGGATATTCAGGTCAAGAATTTGACTGATTCTTGCCCTGAGTGTTTGTTGTCTGACAAGCATTGGCGTACTTCAAAAGTGCCTTTACACCCCACTGAGTTTCCTGACTCTCCCTCGGAGAAAGTTGGGGTAGATTTCTCGGGTCCGTATTCCATTTTACAACCGGAAAATAAGTATGTAATCCTGTTAGTCGATTATTTTTCGAAATGGATGTTTTTCGATTTTGTAAAATCACCAGACTCTGATTCTACCATAGCTTTTCTTAGGAAAATTTTTGATTTAGAAGGGTCCCCTAAGTCTATCATCACGGATAATGGGACACATTTCGTGTCAGACAAAATGTGTAAATTTTTGAAGGAATTGGATATCAAGCAACTGAAGGTGGCGTTATATTCCCCATCTTCGAATGGTCTTGTGGAGAGGGGCAATAAGGTAATTGAAGAAGGTATCCAAACTGCGGTGTCTTGTGGTTACAAGGTAGGGGAGTTTGTTAAACAAAAGGTCTGGAACTATAATACGTCTCCTCACTGTATTACTGGAGTATCCCCTTTTTCTCTTTTGAGAGGGAGAGAGAGTCGTTCTGTGCTGTTTCCTTCATGGTTACACCAGGGGACGGTAAGGAAAGCTACTGATTTGCATTCAGTTAGGAAGACAGTGGAAGAGAAACAAAGGCATATGAAGTTACTTTTTGATGGTAGTCTGGACGGTAAACTTGTGGATGTTCTGGTTGGTGACGGGGTCTTGATCAAGAATCCTGGAAGAGTAGTTAAAGGTCGTTCGAAATTCTTTGCACCTGTACAAGTTGTGAAAGTTAGCGAGGGATCTGCTTTCCTGGGTAAAAAGGGTTGGTGGTATAAGCCCCAATCAGTTAAAGTGTCAGACCATCAAGCTGAAATTATCAAAGGTAAAATGCGTAGGGAATCTGGATTGGAGTTTTTGGCTAAATGTCTCTAATATGCAAAATGATCCTCTTGTTTCTAACAGAAACTGTGATCAGCTTCCTGTCAGGGATTTAGTAAGTACACATAATTCCGTCTTTGACCAACGTCCACAGAATTCTGTCATTAACCAAACATTTTCTTCTTTTGGCAGGCGTATCAGAACACCAGAAAGGTATAATGAATTTGTTAGATTCTGAATGTTTCTTGATTTTATTTATTGTTCGCTGTTGTAAGGGGGAAGGTGGTGTAACGTATGATTTATGTGGCATACACCGCGTGAGGCTTCACGCGGCGTATGGCCTTCCTGTTTTACGGGGATCGGCTCCTGAGAATCACGAGCCGCAGCCCGTGGGTAAACATGTTATTCTTTGAATGTATTGTGTCCCGTGTATGGACGCCTGATCTTCGGTTGGCCATTGTAACCGCTGGCTTGCCGCTGATCGGACGCTCCGTACATGGGTGGAGTTTCTTACCTTGGATTAAACTTTCTACTTTAACTCATCGAAGTCTCCTGTTATTTCCATCACACTCCTTTTCTTTGACAACAAAATAGAGAACATAGGAACATAGCACATGGAAGAAAGAAAAAGCGTACCGATCATTGCGAGCTGACACACCCACTGGCCAGACAGAAGAAATGAACAGCAAAAAGCATAGAAACTACAGAGAAGATATGAATGAAAATAGATCAGATACATTCCCACTCTGTAAACACAAGACAAAGCAAAAAGCAAAAGAACACCCAGATTAAAGGAGTGACAGAGAAGCAGAAGAACATAAATAGGAACTGAGACAGAAAAGCAAAAGGACATAAATGGGAACTATTCTGCCCTTTGTTCCCAACGAAAACATAAACGTGGAACAGACAGGTAGCAACACTGGAACACAAGAAAAATAAGAGCTTTCATTCTCCTCTACAGAAAATAATGTGAAAGAGAATAAAGAACAACCCAACAATCACTCCAGACACACCCACAGCTAAGGAGAGTATGACAAGGTGAAACATTGAGTATATTATGGAAATACCAAACAGAAGCAGAGAAAAGAACAAATAATGATCTTTCATACCACCCTGTTCAACAGCATTAATAAACAAGTTGAATAAATATTGAGATTTGGAAAAGAACCTCATAAACAACCTGTAGAAATTATTAATGAATAACATTAAAACATTGAAAGGCTGCAATAGAAATTACATCCTCAAAAACATTGAGATGGAGAATCCTCCATGTCGACAACCTCTAAAGGTCAAACATTGAAATATTGAAAGGCAGCAATAGAAATTGAAAACCTTAAAAGTCACACATTGAAAACATTAGAAAATACCTTAAACGTGACTATTTGAAAAACGTGAGTACGTCGAAAAGTACCACAATGTAATCCCAAGAAGGAACACAACTGGACTGGATGCAGATTTGATGCACATTTGAAAAAAACACATGTTTGTATGCACAAACACAGATAAAAGTGAAATTGAAAAGATGCACACATCTCTGAAAGTAAACCTTGCAATCCTTGTAACCAAACAGCTTACATTGACATAGAATAACGTTGCACCAATTGAAAATATAAACATTTGAAAATGTGCAACCTCGAAAATAATTTTTTAAAACACTAGGTGGCAGCATAGCATTGAAAACTTAAAACTATGACTGCAAGAATGTACAATTTTTAAAAAAACAACGCTCCATTCAGAGAAAAGAAAATCACTTGGGGAATACACTAGAAATAGTTAATGCAGTAGGGCCCAAACTCTCAATTTGCCCTTATAACCCCGGAGCTTGATCTTTGCCCCCGAGCAATGTATCTCAATTGTACAAAAGAATAGACATACACCAGAAATTGCAGATCCACAGTACCTTCTCGTCGGATGTCCCCTAAAAAATAAACAGTTGATCCACACTTCCAAAATTACCATTGTACTGGTTTGCAACATGTCAATAATGTCGGAAAACAAACTCCGGTGGTGACAGGATGCACTGGCTGTTGAAGACACAAAAGAGACGTCAGAGAGAAGATGGAGGCACGTGCAGTGGCGCAAAGCCAGATGGCTCACGGCACTTCCCCACAACAACAACATCGGAGGATCCAGGAGGGAAGGCAGCACGTCATAGGAGCTCCGTGAAGGAAAGAAGGTGAGTGCGCACAGCAAAAGGCACGCGCTGCATGACACGCGCTGCATTTTAAATGTCGAAAAGGCAGTTGAAATGTCACTGGATTAAGAGGCATGATATCTCATCAAAAACAATCTTTCAACCTCCACTCAACATTCTATGATAAATCACAGTGCAGAGGCATTCCAAAGGCATTCCACTAGAAAGCATGTGGTGGATAAAGGCAAACATAGAAATATGCCAAAGTAGAATATAACACTCACCTGTCGGAAGCTGGAGAAGAAATGGCTCCACAACCGAACACCAACTCATCAGGACCGCCTTCAAGGACCGCTTAGACAACAACGCACACAACACCAAAGAGCTCTTCAGCATCGTGAAAGAACTCTCCAACCCCAGCTTCAACACCAACGACATCCCACCCTCACAAGACCTGTGCGACTCCCTGGCCACCTTCTTTCACCGCAAGATCGCCGGCATCCACGACAGCCTCAACTCCGACACCCCCACACCCCCCACCCCTGCGATCACCACCTGCACAAGACGCCTGGTCCCACGTCAGCGACGAAGACACCATCAAAACCATGAACTCCATCCACTCCGGATCCCTACCCGACCCCTGCCCTCACCACGTCTTCAACAAAGCCAGCACAACCATCGCACCCCACCTCCGGAAAACAGTGAACAGTTCCTTCGAGACAGCAACATTCCCGGAAAGCTGGAAGTACGCAGAGATCAACGCCCTTCTGAAGAAGCCCAAGGCAGGCCCCAAGTACCTCAAGAACGTCCGGTCCATCTCCCTGCTTCCGTTCCCGGCAAAAGTGACAGAGAAGATTGTGAACAAACAGCTAACCCGCTACCTCGAAGACAATAATATCCTGGACCCTTCCCAACCCGGTTTTCGCACCAACCACAGCACAGAGACCGCCCTCATCGCCGCCACTGACGATATCAGGATCCTGATGGACAAAGGACAAACAGCCGCCCTCATCCTCCTGGACCTATCAGCAGCCTTTGACACAGTCTGCCACCGAACCCTATCAGCAAGCCTCAATGACGCCGGAATCCAAGAGAAGGCCCTGGCCTGGACCACATTCTTCCTCTCTGGTAGAACCCAGAGCGTCCTCCTCCCACCCTTCCGCTCAAAAACCACCGAGATCATCGGCGGCGTCTCACAGGGATCCTCCCTCAGCCCGACGCTGTTCAATATCTACATGGCACTGCTCGCCCACGTCGCACGACAACATAACCTCAACATCATCTCCTATGCCGACGACAACCACCTGATCATATTCCTCACCGAAGACCCCCACACCACCAAAGCCAACCTCCACAGAGGAATGAAGGCCGTAGCCGACTGGATGAAGGACAGCAGACTGAAGCTGAATTCATTCTCGGACCCACCCTATCATCCTGGAACAACTCTTGGTGGCCCTCATCGCTAGGCACAGACCGTGCACGCAACCTGGGGGTCATCCTCGACTCCACCCTCTCCATGACCAGGCAAGTCAACGCCGTCTCCGCGTCCTGCTTCAACACCCTCTGAATGCAAGATCTTCAGAAGGATCCCCTTGACACGAGAAAAACCGTCACCCAGGCCCTCATCACCAGCATAATCGACTACAGGAACGCCCTCTACTCAGGAACAACAACCAAGCTCCTGAGACGACTACAACGAATCCAAAACGCCTCGGCACGACTGATCCTCGACGCCCCCGACGCAGCCACATCACACCCCACCTGAGAGGCCTGCACTGGCTCCCCATCAACAAGAGGATCACCTTCAGGCTCCTCATCCACACACACAAAGCACTACACAACACCGGACCTACATACCTCAACAACCGACTCAGCTTCCACACCCCCACCCGAAGCCTCCGCTCAGGCAACCTCGCCCTCACCACAGTTCCTCGTATCCGGAAAGCCACCGCCGGCGGCAGATCCTTCTCCTACCTCGCCGCCAAGACCTGGAACGCTCTCCCTACCAGCCTACGACAGACTCAGGACATGCTGGCCTTCAGAAGACTTCTCAAGACCTGGCTCTTAGATCAGTAGCAGCCCCCTCTCCCCCCAGCACCTTTGAGACCCTCACGGGTATGTAGCGCGCTTTAGAAATGCAGTGATTGATTGATTGATTGATTGATTAAGCTAGGTGAAAGGTCATGCCTCTAAGACTGGGCGCCGGTCGTAAATTTGCATCGGACAGCAGAAAAATATGTTATTGTTTAAAGGGATTTTATTTATATCTATATGCAAATCTGTACGGCCTTTTTGGCCACATCCATCCATCACTTCCAGCTTGACGTAGCTGTGGTGGGCAAGTTCCCCTTTTCTCAAGCACAGCCTCAGGATGTGGTCTATTGTATGTTGAAAGAACAGTGGGGATGTTGACCTTTAACGTGTGTGAACTTGGCGCACGGGTAGGGTGGGGGCTTAGTCCGGAGCAGGAGGCCTCACAGAGAAAGTGGGGCTCTTAGTCAGTAGCCAGAGTCCTCGCATAGAGTGGAGCAGAATAAAATCTTGATCAGACATGCCCTCAGCTTGTTAAACAGAAAAATAGCAGTACTCTGGCCAATCTAACCAGGCCTATAATTTGAACAGAAGGGCCTACACAGGGGTTTATGGTGGCTGAGTGATAAGAATGTCCCAGGGTATTATATGGTAAAATTGGTCCCTCTCTCATTTCCCTACTCTTGTTCATTTTTGAACACCATTCGTACAGCATATTTAGCTTGCGGTGGGGGGAGTGGCCAGGGTGAGTCATGAAGAAGGTGCTCATCAGGGCTTTTGTTCAGCTCCTAAGTCTCCATGTGGTCCTCCTGATTGGTCACACATTGTCTCATATGGATGTACCAAGTCTCTCCCCAAGGAAAGGAGGGGGCTACTATGCACCTGAGCCTGGTAGTGGCTATGAAGAGAAACCTGTAATGTGCGAGAGTCAGGGATGATGAGCTCGACTATGTTCAACATTGCTAATTCTCCCCCCTCCCCTTGTCCCTTGCATATTCCTGTGTATACTCCAGAGTCTGCATAGTTCATCCCAACTACCTTAGTACTGTACTGTTTTAAGAGATTCAGTGCTATCTGTTCCCCGAAACACAACAGCAACAACACACAAAAGATAGGCATTATACATTTTAGTGCTGTAGACAGCCATGAAGGCATCCAGTACAAGCTGAACCAGCAAGGTAAAATGTCTGCTTCAGCACCTCCCTCCTCATGCATCTGTCTCCCCAGATTGTCCAAGTCATCAATGGCCTTTGTAAGTGTTCCATTGTCCACATCATTGGCCAGTATGAAAGTGCAGCAGGACGACCTCCCCACTTTGGCGCATACACCACCATTCATTGCAGTTAGCTGGTCCAGAACATAGCAGTGTTCTAGAACCATGAGTCGCAAAGGTCGTGTTGAATCCATCACGGGTGTTGTTGAAGAGCTGCATCAGCTCGTATCTTGTCACCTGGAGCCAGTGGGCATTGGCTTTGGTCTGGAACAGGGGGATAACGCCCCCGAAGAAAAGGCGGAATTCTTGTGGAATCTCGTGAAAAGGGCCATCTGAGAAATACTTATTGACTTCCCTTTTTCGGTGGTGGAGAAGGGTGACATCACCTGTCATCGGGTGGGTATGGATGTGGGAAATGTTCGCTGCTGGAACAACCAGATGCAGTTCATGCATCGTCACAATCGTCCAAAGTCTGTTCCAGTGGGGAGGCAGCTGCATGTAGATATGTTCTCCGCAGGCCCAATAGATGTCCATGAGGCTGGAGGTGCCGTACTGAAGGTCCGAATTAAAAAGTGTGTTGCTGCAATTAGTGTTCCTACCCACAGGAACTGTTCGAATACCTATGAAGCAAAAGAGAGGAGACTTTAGCTTGTATGCTCTTTTTGGTTTGTATGTTGTAATCTCATTGAAAGTGTATCTTCTAGTTTCCTGTGCCCATATCTCAGCACACTCGCTCCCAATATCTTCATTGATATGTTTGTGCTCTTGTCCTACAATTGGGCTACCTAAGGAGGCTGCCTTACATATTAAGTCATGTGGGCCATTCCACTTGCTGTTGAAATCAATATTGGCCTTTAGGCGCAGAATTGGTCTCCACTGACTAGGGCATGTGTCATCGGTATGGTCGGCTCAGAGATGTGCGGGTGAGTGGCATTTGGAAGGGGGCATTGGGAAGGTGAAGTATCCTAGTCTCTAAACCCCTTAGGTGCTCATGACGGAGTGGTTCCTTCATGAGCGCCGGTTGGGCTGTGCTTATGACTGAACCGTTTCGTCATGGCCCGCCCGCTCAATAGAACGTTCAGCACTGCGCGAAAATTTGCGCGACGCTGAAGGTGTTAAAGTGATATTCCCAAACCTGCATTATGTTGGCAGGCACTTTCATATCACGGTAAACCTCCATTCCTCTTTCAAACTCCAATGGATCAGTGACGTCTGTAAATGTAATATACTTGTCATCCCACTCTGTGGCGTTTAAAAATCCATCATCTATTTCGGCTGACTGGAGCTGTACCTGACCATGTATGCGCAAAGAAACAGGTGTAGGAGTCATTTGGTGGTGGGCGGTGGGACTTCTTTGGGAAAGATCATTTTATCTGCGTCTACAGCGTGAGGAATGTGAGAACATACAAAGCAGGACTCATTTGTGACCTTTCTTCAAACCTCCCTCATGTCCCTGTACCACATGTTGTCTAATAGTGCGTTGTGAACCCCATTATCCTCTGCTTTCTTACTAGGGCGCTGGGTGTGGAAATCAGGCATAGAGAACTGGTCAAAAGTGTAAACAACTGTGTTTTGGAGATTACTGGCCCAGTCTGATATTCGCGCAGCCTGTTCTTTCTTACATTACGCGATGTACATCTGACTGGCACTTTCTCGTGACCAATTTTATATCTGACACTTCGTTTATTTTGGCAGGAACGTGTAGGGGTATCTGACATAGGGGTATTCAGGGTGAGATCAAGTACCATGTCCCATTCTGTAGAGTCGGCATGGGGTGTGGAAGGTGTCAAGGAGGGCGGTGCATGGTTGTCATAGCTACTGCTGGTACTTATCCCAGTATGCTTGTCACCAGGAAATGTCCACGACCTGTGGTGGTGGTAGGTCTAATATTGCTAGTAGCACCTCTCTCTATGAACGCACTGCAAACCAGTGGAATACAGCTATTGAGACAATAAACATAAACAAGAAAATATTGGCGACTGTACATATCTTTTTCTCAGTGACATCTTGGTATGAGGGGTGGGTCTTTTACTACGTCTAAGTCCATAGACCACCATACGATCTCCATGCTCATGCTCTTGGATAGTCAGTGGAAATATGATGCCCTCCTCTCGGTCAATATTCAGATCTTGGATGGTGCCGGGTGGATCCTCACACGGCTCCTCTGTATCTATTCTTATTTGGCTACTCAGACAGCTGTGGGTGAAGAGTCCACGATTTGAAAGTGTTCGTTGAATTTGGAGTCTCTCCACTTCTGGATTGCTTCCTTTACACAGATATGTGTCCCAAGGCAGATAGAAGGAAGTTCATCAGAAATAGGACCCTTGTCCTTTGTCCTTGATATCTGAATGGAAAGGAACTTTGAAGAACGCATTAGGGCATATAAATATTCAAACAGTTCAACTTTTAAAATCTCAGAAGACCTTTCAGTGTCTACTTTAGGTCTGGTGGAGGGGACAACCACATTCATTGATCGGTCAGTGACAAGCTGGTCGGGTGTGAGGTGATGATCTGAACTGGGAGTGTTTCTGAGTGTAAACAGAGCAATGGGAAGGCAATAGAGCCATTTATTTTTAATTGTTGCACTTATCCTACTTATTTCGGCTTTGAGCAGGCCGCTGAGGCGCACACAAATGCCATTGCTTTGTGGGCGATAGGCTGAAGGCAATTTATGGAAATGGTCAACAAGGACTGGCTGTCAGGGTGCAATGGGACACTGAAGAGGACATTCTTCAGGCCTATGATTGTAAAATACTGTATATTTTGAGGAATATTTGTTTGACAGCCATCATTCTGGTCGGTGGTGTATCAGGAATGGAGAAAATCATTGTGCCGTTCTCATTGAAATATATTGTCATATTTAATTTGGCTGTGAGATCACGTCCCAAGAGATTTACTGGGGACTGTGTTGAGTAAAGTAGACGCTGCTGAATACAATTACCTCCTATATCTATTGGTACTGGTTCGGTGAAAGGGACCCTTTTTATTGCCTCAGAGAAATCCAGTGTGTTTGTGCTCTGATTGGAGATGGGCAGTGCTCCCTCCCTAAAACAGGAGAATGTAGCACCTGTGTCAATCAACAAACTATACATGTTGTTGTTAATCGTGACATGCACAACTGGGTCCTCTCTAATATTTGTGAGACACGACAACACTGGACACACAAGGGTTTGTCTGTGGGCTCTCCTAACTTGACTGCTGTTGTTGCCCATTGGTGTATGTCAGTTGTTGTGCATAGTCATTGATGGGCTGTGTCTGCATGGGTTGTGCTGCTACCAGCGTGTTACCTCCTAGTACATTCAGGGCACTTTGTGAACAATTAGTGACAGCAGTCATTTGACTCACTGGTGTGGCTACCATAACTGCATCATAAGCCTCTTTTCTTTAGTTTTTGCTGTACTAATTTAGCAGCTGCAGTTTCAATTGCTAGTTGCCTCTTCTCCTGCTCCTGCTCCTTTTTGCAAACATGAATGATGTGGTGATGTATTTCTGGCTATGGTTTGCATTCCATTGCTACTATTCCATCCAATTTATCCTGCACTGCGGTGGGCAGTCTCTTCTTACTGTGTGGCAAAAGAACCTACAGTTCTCTTCCAGGGGATACTCATCAATAGTCATAAGCACTTAATAGTCCCGCCCTCGTGCGGGATCCCAGCAATAGCCAACAATATGCATATATCTACATATATATATATATATACATACATACATATAAATATACTTAACTACCCATATATATATATACTAGCAGCCCGTCCCGACGTTGTCCGGGTATGAATTGCTGCCGGCCAGTAGTATATTGTTTTGTAGGATTTCGTTTTGATAGCATTTCTTATCTGTGACAGGCCTGTGAAACGCTCCGATTCACAGTGCACTGCTAATGCACTTAAGAGTGCGCATTCAGTAGTGTGTGAACTCGAGTTTCCCTACTTTATTTTTCCTTGCAATATTATAAAGCGCGAACTCGACAACATGGCATGAGCACAATTTACATTACAGAAGAACACATTAATTTGTGGTAGGCACGGGGAGACAAAGCGATTTGCCTGGAATCACAGGATGTTGAGCTGATGTCCAGATTCGAACGTAGCTCCCCAGCTCTAAAGTTCGCAATTCTAGAACTTGTGGCGGGAGGTGTGTCTAAAAGAGTATGTCGGTGCTGGCCATCAATGAGAGAGACCTGTGCATTTTTCAAATTGGTGGTGAAAAAATATGAGTATGTTGCTGGAGATGTGGGCCGCCGTGCCACCAATGTACTTACCGGGGAAGGGTAAACACCCATTATTCCGCAACTTTCTTTCCGCATACCATCACTCCGCATACTTTCCTTACAAAAGTACCATGACTCCGCAATGCCATTATAACGCATGGCATTGCATTTTATATGCTTTTACCACGCATACCTTTACAACGAAATTCGTTGTAAATGCATGAATGGTAAAAGCGTTTTTTTTAATGTTTGGATAAGGTAAGTATGGGTATAGGGGTATATGTTTTGGGGTACTGAGGTATATGTTTTGGGGTGTTTGGGTATTTTAAGGGTTCAGATATAGTTTTGGGTTATGGGGTACAGGGGTAGTTTTAGGGTTTAGGGATAGGTATAGGTTTTGGGGTACAGGGGTATTTTTAGGGTTTAGGGCTAGGTTTGGGTTTTGAGGTATAGGGGTATTTTAGGAATATGGGGTAGGTTTGGGTTTTGGGGTACAGGGGTATTTTAAGGGTTCAGGGCTAGGTTTGGGTTTTGGGGTACAGGGGTATTTTTAGGGTTCAGGGCTAGGTTTGGGTTTTGGGGTACAAGGGTATTTTAGGGTTCAGGAGTAGGTTTGGGTGTTGGGGTACAGGGGTATTTTAAGGGTTCAGGGCTAGTTTTGGGGTACAGGGGTATTTTTAGGGTTCAGGGCTAGGTTTGGGTTTTGGGGTACAGGGGTAGGTTTGGGATTTGGGGTACAGGGTTATTTTTATGGTTCAGGGCTAGGATTGGGTTTTGGAGTACAGGGGTATTTTTAGGGTTCGGGGTAGATTTGGGTTTTGAGGTACAGGGGTATTTTAAGGGTTCAGGGCTAGGTTTGGGTTTTGGGGTAAAGGGGTATTTTAGGGTTCAGGGGTAGGTTTGGGTTTTGGGGTACAGGGGTATTTTTAGGGTTCAGGGCTAGGTTTGGGTTTTGGGGTACAGGGGTATTTTTAGGGTTCGGGTACGTTTGGGTTTTGAGGTACAGGGGTATTTATAGGGTTCAGGGCTAGGTTTGGGTTTTCAGGTACAGCGGTATTTTTAGGGTTTAGGGATAGGTTTGGGTTTTGGGGTACAGGGTATATTTATAGGGTTAAGATGGGTTAGTGTTTGAGTGTTGGGGTATTTTAAGGAGTAAGGGTGGGTTATGATTATGGGGTGCAGGGGTATTTAAAGGGAGCAGGGTGGACACCCGGAGCTGGAATGTACAGAACCTGAGAAGAAAAAACAATGAAACATTTGGCACAACGCTGGCTTTTTTTCCCCTTAATCCCGCGCCCCGCACACGCCATGAGACATGGCATGAAGGGCGGAACGTAAAAACAACAGTTGATGGACAGAATGCAGAACAATGTCATAAAGTCCCCCCAGTACAGAGATCTGGGCCTAAATCCATCGTTTTTTTTGCACTCCACACCACCCCAGTTTAGACATGGCCATATGCAAATCAGCCTTGACCCTGTGCCTCATGGGAACAGTCCAGCCCGAACTGCGAAGCCATATCTTTCCTGGACCGGAATCAAGCATCTTAGGACTGGTTTCTGGCTCTCAACCATGTCTGAGCATACCCATCCCTCACGGGGTGACAAATGCAAAAACAACAGTTGATGGACAGAATGCAGAACAATGTCATACATTCACGCCAGTACAGAGATCTGGGCCTAAATCCATCTTTTTTTGCACTCCACACCACCCCAGTTCAGACATGGCCATATGCAAATCAGCCTTGACCCTGTGCCAGATTGGAACACTCCAGCCCGAACTGCCAAGCCATGGATTTCCTGGACCGGAATTACGCATCTTCGGACTGGTTTCTGGCTATCACCCATCTTTAGCAAGGATAGCTTGACTCCAGTGGTGTGGAGAGCATGGTACTCATGTCTGAGCATACCCATCCCACTCGGGGTGACAAATGCAAAACAAGCATTTACAATGCAGTGGTTTTGCCTTTGGAAAAGTTAGAGCTATTGGCATTGTAAATGGCAAATTTTGTATTTATGTGTTGGTTTTAAAAACAGATAAATAAATGGCATTGTCATTTACATTGCCATTAGCTTAATCTCTCTCAAATGTGAAACCTATTGTACCCTACGGATGAGCTCAGCAGACAGCAGTTACTACCACACACACACACACACCCAGAGCCACACACACACATCCAGAGCCACACACACACACACACACCCAGAGCCACACACACACACACACACCCAAAGCCACACACACACACACAGAGCCACACACTCACACCCAGAGCCACACACACACACCCAGAGCCACACACACACACACACACACAGCCACACACACACACACCCAAAGCCACACACCCACCCAGAGCCGTGCTTTCAAGGGGACTCCCTGCTGAGCACATAACATCGTGCCCAAGATATGGATATTATGACATGTCGAATTCATTCACAGTCTTGACTCATCAGATAAGCCAACGGGATGCGAATGGCACTGAACACATCAATGCCGAGTGTTACAACCTGCAGCCAGGCTTCCTTTTGTAACAGACCTCTCTGTGCTTTCCCGATTCAGGACGACCTGTTGGTTCCAAGTTTGTGTTCCCACAGCACAGTGCAGAATTATGGAGTATAAAGGCTACCTTTTAAAAGACATAAAGGACACAACCACTCAAGGACACCTTTCCACTTCAGGACCTTGAACAAAAGGTGCCCTCTACTCCTGGAGAGGAGGGGGTTCTCGTCTCCCCACCTGTCAGGATGTACATCTGAAAGCTTATTTGCCATTGGTCACTTGGGTATGACATACCAGAGTTTTGAATAAACATTACTGAAAACGCTAAGCTGCCTTTACCCACAATGCAGCGGTCACGCATATTTGCTGCTATTGAATTCAGAGCTCAAGAGCGATGTGGGTCATACCACCTCCCACAACTGGGCTTTCTGACACTGCTGGGTAGTTGGATTCAAGATCCAGCCCTGAATACCAGGCGCTGGGCCTGTGGTGCTGTGTGACGAGTGGCTCAGCCGCTCAGCATTGCTCACAGACTATGGCCCAGCCTTGGAAGGAAAGTTAAGGTTCACAGTTGGTTGGTTTAAGGGTAACTGCTAGTCTCCTTTTATATACAACTGCGGAGGGCACTTGCAGTGTACCGGCACTTGCAGCTCAGCAGTATCCCCTCCCCACACACGCACACCTTCCCTTTCTTTTTCATTCCTCAGTCTCTATCTTTTCATTCTCTTGCTTTATCGCTCCCTTTCTCTCTCACTCTGTCACTCACTACTACTCAACACAGAATCCTTCAAGCTCAGCTAACTCTTTTCTTACAATTTGTCAAAATTCAGAGTAGCTTTTGTGCTTTTGCATGGTATACACCAAGCGTCTCCGGCTCTGTGAGATATACATGACTGACCCTATTTCGTACTTGTACTGGAGATGCCTTTCCTCTATGCACGTTCAACAGTTAACTCGCGTATGCTCCGTCCAGGTATTTAAAAGGGCATGCCTGTCCACCCATTCAACCAAAATGAAAGAATAATCGTGGCACCCGCACTGTAGCGTCTGAGGAATTCCCGAAGCGCATCTGCGCACCCACCACCCAGACTGGCGGAGACTCTTGTGGAGATAGTCTTTGTGTGCTGGCTCGGGGATACACAAAGTACACACTGTCCCATGTCTGCGTGCATGTACGAAGTTGTCAACAAACACATGATCAGGTCTGCATCGTGCGCGCGGCGCTACGGCTCACTGGATGATATGTTTATGCCTGGGGGCCACGAAAATACGTTTAATCTACGCTCTGTTCCAGAAGGTGACAGAATATGTTGCCAGCACTGCTGTTAATTTCGCAGCAGTGTATTTTGATTTTGCTTCATGCACTAATGGGTTTCTCTAAACCCCGTTTCGTCAGCCTTATTTACCAACAAAAAGCAAACTTGTCTGAGCTGTCTCGTCTACGCCTTCTAAAAGAGCGCCGTTTACCAAAGCAGCAAGCCGCCCCTCACAATCACCAACCCGATTCTACCCTTCTCTCACCGCTCTGGATCCGCAGCCCCCCTAGGCTGGCCTCGCCGTCACTCAGCTCCAAGCTCCGGGGAGGAAAGCCCAGCAGGATGCGCTGGCGCTCGGTACGGACTCCGGTTGGGGCTCGGACCCTTTCTTGCAGTTCTTTCACCGAAGAGGCGGTGCTCAGGCCCTGCAGCTGTGCCGTGCCCTGACGGGACTCACACCAAAGCCTCAGCATTCTCTGAGTTGGGGAACGGAAACACAGAGCCAGCGGCCTAGAGCCACGGCAACAAGATGGCAACTTGCCGGTCAGCTGCTAGGATACCTCGCGAGAAATCATGAAAACGTGTACTCAGCGACGCCATGGTAATGTGATAGCGTCACCAGAATGATCCATTGGTGTGTCGACAAAATAAAAGTAGGACTAAACTGTACGATGTTTTGTTTGCACACTGGCAACGGCCACAGAGGTCTGCCAACCCCAGCAACAAGCATTAAGCACGGGCACACGGACAGCGGGAGGAAGGGGGGGGCAGGAACGGGCAAACGGACACATAATATATGAACAAAAGCTAGAATAATATCGATCACCTTTACATGGTACGAGAATAAAGTATTTACTTACTCCCTCTACTCCAGTTTAGTTTCGCGTTTAATCATCCTGCCGCACCAAAAATAGGAAACCACGATTGCGTTGATCAGTACTGAATCAGTTCCACAACACAATACATATCTTCATAGTAGATAGTTTACACATCTATACTAAAACAATAAAATAAGTCTCTCATTCAGAAAGGATTGCACTGCCAACATAAATCCTGTACTAGCGTGTTTAATTCTGCATTAAATTTAGTAGAATGCACTCATAAAGAGGTATCTCTGTATATGCACGCAGTGAAGCAAAAAATGCCTAACACTCCTACAGCATTAGAATCTTGCACCATTATGCCAAAGCTAAACATCCATGGCTCCCAATTCCCTCCATGACACCTATGTATATTCTGCTCTTTGCTCACATATTCTAGAAACTAATACAATGTACATTGATTACCATGCAGTGTACAGCACCCGTTACATACATGCGTTAACCTATGTTCCAGCACTCAACATGAGCCTATACACAAATGAAGAAAGAACAAACACATTTCTGATAAAAACACTTATAAGAACAAGTGCCTTCCGAAAATAAAGACTAGCGCCTATGCTAGCTATGCACAGAAGCAGAATTAAGAAGCCAAGCTATATAACGAGAAATGACATCACACACCAACTCAAGTGTCCATCCAGAATGTAAACGCATTGAAACTTAAAAAATCTTGGGACTTCTTGCTTCTTTGAATTGGTTACAACAGACCGCTTTCTCAACTCGTAGGGGTAGCAAAACACTACATAGGTTATGAAGTACACTGCAATGCTTGCAGCAGAGTGGACAGCCAAAGAAAACAAGGAAAGGCACGGACAGCTGGAGGGAGTGCAGGAAAGGCACGGACAGCGGGAGGGGGGTGGGAAAGGCACGGACAGCGGGAGGGGGGGCGGGAAAGGCACGGACAGCGGGCGGGGGCGGGAAAGGCACGGACAGTGGGAGAGGGGGCGGGAAAAGCACGGACAGCGGGAGGGGGGTGCGGGAACGGGCACACGGACAGCAGGAGGGCGGACGGAGGGAAGCGCCACAATCAAAAGCACTCACCTGGACCTGGACTTCCTCCGGCGGCGGTCGGCCGCGGAATGCCCAAAAGAAACATGGACGACCAAAAAAATAAACCCCGCCCACCGCCGCACTGACGTGACAAAAGGGGCTGGATGATAAAAAATCTCAGGAACACCCACAAGTCGCCTCGCAGAATGACGGGCGCCTCTCTTCCAATGGCTAGCCTCCATTTATGGAGCTAGCCAATGGAACAGAGAGGCGGGACTTTTGTCCATACTGGTAAACAAAAGTTTCCGCCTTGCGCGAACGCTGCTGCGCAGCGGATCGCGAGGCGAAACCTAAACAACAGTTGATGGACAGAATGCAGAACAAAGTCATACATTCACCCCAGTACAGCGATCTGGGCATAAATCCATCGTTTTTTTGCACTCCACACCACCCCAGTTCAGACATGGCCATATGCAAATCAGCCTTGACCCTGTGCCTCATGGGAACCCCTGAACCCTAAAAAAAAAAAAACTAAAATACCCCTATACGCCGATACCCCAAAACCCAAACCTAGCCCTGAACCCTAAAAATACGCCTGTACCCCAAAACCCATACCTATCCCTAAACGCTTAACTACCCCTGTACCCCATAACCCAAAACTATATCTGAACCCTTAAAATACCCAAACACCCCAAAACATATACCTCAGTACCCCAAAACATATACCCCTAAACCCATACTAACCTTATCCAAACATTAAAAAAATACATGCTTTTACCATTCATGCATTTACAACGAATTTCGTTGTAAATGTATGCGTGGTAAAAGCATATAAAATGTAATGCCATGCGTTATAATGGCATTGCGGAGTCCTGGGTCTTTCATAATGAAAGTAAGCGGAGTGATGGTCTGCGGAAAGAAAGTTGCGGAATAATGGGTGTTTACCCTCCCCCGGTAAGTACATTGGTGGCACGGCGGCCCACATCTCCAGCAAGATACTCATATTTGTTCACCACCGATTTGAAAAATGCACAGGTCTCTCTCATTGATGGCCAGCACCGACATACACTTTTAGACACACCTCCCGCCACAAGTTCTAGAATTGCGAACTTTAGAGCTGGAGAGCTACGTTCGAATCTCGGCATCAGGTCAACATCCTCTGATTGCAGTCAAATTGCTTTGTCTCCCCTTGCCTACCACAAATTAATGTGTTCTTCTGAATTGTAAATTGTGCTCATGCCATGTTGTCGAATTTGCGCTATATAATATTGCAAGGAAAAATAAAGTAGGGAAACTCGAGTTCACACACTACTGAATGCGCACTCTTAAGTGCATCAGCAGTGCACTGTGAATCGGAGCGTTTCACAGGCCTGTCACAGATAAGAAATGCTATCAAAACTAAATCCTACAAAACAATATACTACTATCCGGCAGCAATTCATACCCGGACAACGTCGGGACGGGCTGCTAGTATATATATATGTTTTTATTGGGGTACAACTTACTTTGGTATATATTATTTGATATTTGCTCTAGGGTCCCCGTACGGGGGGGGGGGACTATTTAGTGCTTATGACTTTGATGAGTATTTCCATGGAAGAGAACTAGGATTACAGGTAAGCAGTTTATCGTCTTCAATAGAGAGCAACCCATCGGTTAGGGCAGAGGTCTTCAAACGTTTGTAGGTTGAGCCCCCCCCCAGCTGAATTTTTCTAGATGTTGGGCCTCCCCCCACCACCTGACAGAAATTTCTGGAATCTGGTACACTACATAATCGACTGCCACATGCATATCACGGGCCATATTCGGCAAATAATGTTTTAAATAATTAGAGTAAACTGCAGGTTTGTGAATGGGTGTGGTGAAATGACAGAGACTTATTACACAGCTCAAACCCCAATTTTCCAAGTTAAAATGTGCGGAAATTCTTTTTACTAGAATGCTTTGTTTAACACACCACCTAGATTAATAACAACACCACCAACATAAATGTGTGGACCTGTTTTGATCTAAAATTGCATGAAAAAAACTTTTCTCTGCAAATAGTAATAGACTCTCTCATATCAATCACATTAAAAATAAATGAAACAAAACAGTATTTACAAGAATCTGTTTAGGATTTATTCCCGGCCATCAGGGCAAAAGCAGAGCAGCCTCTATCAAGGGAACGCCTGAAAGGCTGGATTGCAGTGCATGTAAATATGTCATTTTGTAATTTAGGACGAAAACCTTGATGGGGCACGACATGCCCATACTTGTGTACAGGGGCGCAACCAGACCCGAACTTCGAGGGGGGTTTGGGAGGGGCTAACACTCCCATCCAGGGCTGGCCCTAGCACTGGTTGCACATAGTTAGGCTTTCCTGTTTTCAGTTTCTATTTTTGGTAAATTCTGGTGGGGTTTTTTCAGTGTTTTCAATATCTTAAAAAACAGTTGTTATCAGTGGTTACACATTTTCGCGCCACTAAAAGCAACAGAAAAAGTGTTTTTCCGGTGTTTATGGAACGTTTTGCTTTTATTATTGCTTGCTTTCTGCACTGAAAGAACATAGTATATAGACAGTGTACTTATAGTGTATATGAGGTCCAAATAGATTTTTGCAAATTAATCTTATTGTAGTACACCATACAATACTTCTTCAGTGAGTCTTTGGGTCATGTGCGCTCGCTCTTTCCTTCCCATATAAACTTCTGTGAAAAGGCCCTCTCAGCATTCTTAGCCCATTGGGCTGAGAACCATCAGCTAATGGACACAGTTGGGATGACTCTTTCTTTGATGCCACATAAAGCATGAAATGATGAATAGTTGCATTTTAGTTCTTGTGCATTAGAAACCAGTGCACCAGGATGGACTAAAAAGTCAATAGCATCCCTCATTAACGCTTAAGATTGTAAAGATGCTTTCAGCATACCATCTAACAAGTGGCAAGGATCTACTACAGGGAATCACTTCAGCTCGGGTATCAATTTTGACAGGTCATCACACAACTTTTTTATATACGTAGCTGAATCACTGCAAATACAAACAATATCACTTCAATCTTTGTTGAACTTGGAAATAACCTTTTTTGCTGAGCATTACAAGTGACACTGCGTTCCATGTTTTCCAAAAGTCTGGTGTCATGTTTTTACCACTATCCCAGATGCTTGGGGATATATATACTTGTCACTATACCTTGCATTGAAGGTTTATAGCCTGAGGTGTTGGCAATTCACCTACTATCAATATTGACCCACTAGAAACTATGGTCTGATGTATTAAGGGTTTTTACCCATTCTCTGTGGGTAAATGTGATGACACATATTAGGAAAGATTTTCATGAAACCAGACATTTTACCTATCGGTGAAAGAATCAAATGCAGCCAAAATATCAAATATGAGTTTGATATTTCCTGATTCTCTATAGTTTATAAAATATTTAAACTAGACCTAAAACATGAAACTAAACCCTGCATCTTCAGACCAAAGGCCACAAAACTGAAAAAGTAAAAGGAAGAAGAAACAATATTTTAGTGGCATCCCTAAAGAACAAAACTCAAGCAGAATAATGTTAGCCAGTCTTTCTTATTGCTACTTGTACAACAAAGTGACATTGTATTGACCCCTTCAGGAAGAAAAAAAATACTTTCACTCTCTTTTTCCTTTCTTTGAATGGCATTTAGTTTGTGGTTGTCCAGGTGTTTTTTCAGTGTTTATATGTTTTCACCGGTGAAGGCTAATTTTCTTTCAGTGGGGTTTTATCAGTTATTATAGGTTTAAACCTAAAACCCCACAGCCTACACATAGTGCAACAGTCTGTTTTTCCACCCCCATTTCCTCCTTCTCCATGAATTTCCTCACTACCACTCATCAAAAATGCCCATTTTTAGGTCGAACAGACGTACTCTCAATGCGTGAGCATTGAGAGTGGCTGCTACAGACCTAATGTGGCCCGTGTTTAGGAGAGTGGACACGACTCAGACGCGCGCTTTTGTAGTCTCAGTTTTGACCGCGGGAGCGCGCGTCTGAGCCGCGCTTGCGCAGAGTAACTCACAGCCCCTGCTCACACACAGACACAGCCAGCCCCCACCCCTCTGCATGCACGCACACACACACATACACACGCTGCCGCCCCCCACCCCCCACACCCCTGCATACACACAGACACGCAAGCACAGAGCCCCACTCACCGGGACACAGCCAGCCCCCACCCATCTGCATGCACGCACACACAGGCGCGCGCGCACACACACATACACACGCTGCAGCCCCACTCACCGGGACTTCTACTCCGCAGGACTCTTCCGACGTCAACGGGCACAGGGACACCAGCACTCTGCTCCTTGGCTTCCCGGGCGGACGCCGGCTGCACGCAGGGCTCTCCTCTCTCTGCACCGGAGCCATGCGCCAGCCACTGCAGCCTGCCTCCTGGGAAGCTCCGGTCGCGTGTCCGGCCCCGCCCCCGTCCCAACAAAGGTTGCCTGGCTTCCTCTTGAAGCCGGGCTGTGGCGGTGAGTTTGCTTGTTTCCTTTTGCTTTATAACTCCATCAGAAAGCATATGCTTTCCACTAATCTCCCTCATGTTTCTTTCCCCAACCAAGCACTCCTTGTTGCTCTGTCTTTACCATGCGCTTCTCCCTCCTCGCATTGCTCTTTCGTCTATATGCTTTTCTGCTCTTGCCCACTGTGTTGCTGTCTCTCCTGCATACTTCTACCCCTGCTCGAGTTGCTCTCTCCCTGGTGTCCTTGCCAACTCCTCTGATGCTCATCTCCAACCCACTCCCTTACTACCCCATACCTTCACCATTCTTTTATAAATACTTTTTTTTTCTTTTGCAGCCAGGCAGCAAATGGTTGCCGACCCTCCACAAAATCACTTTCGCATACATACGTCTTTTTTTGTAATTGACCTATCTAAGGAGTACCCGCCATCTTTAATTGATAAAAAAAGAAATCTATAGTGCCCATGCCATTTTATAGGCGCATGTTTCATCACACATACCCTTGTCTAAAGAATGATGCCTCCATCAACATTGGCTGCACTAATATGCCTTTTTTGGAGGAGGGGGGAGGGTGATACGAAGCTGCGGCGCAGTGGCTAGAGTGGCTGACTCCAGGTTGTGGGGCTCGCGGTTCGATCCCCGGGGACTGTGGCAGGTCAACATCATGTGGCCATGGACAACAGCTCACTTAATATCCCCAACGGCCTTGAGACCCTTAGGGTGATTAGTTCAAGCTTTACAAATCTTGAAATTTATTAATTTATACAATACATCACCAGCAAAATACATTCGCAAAGGCAAGACCTGCATGCTTTGCCAGCGCTTATTTCATTCCTATTTTTTCTGGTGCAGATCTAACCTGGAGGGCTTAGATTCACTTTACAGTGAGCAACGAACCGACCCAACCCTTTCAGATTGCAGACAGAGTTACAACAATATTTTTTTGAGTTACAGCCTTACGTGAAATGAGGAAATACGTACACTGTCATATCCATTATATGCATATGTGCATGTCTTTAAACATATGTTTTCACGTTGTTTTAAATAGATAGGTGCTGTCAGGTAGGGAGTATCAGTACTTCAATTTTTTTTAAAGGCGGAGGGTAGGGGTGACTGTACGCCTCAGCAGGATGCTTCCAATGGGAGCGGACCTTTTCCGGAGCAAACAGCCCGGTACTCGGATATTATGAGTGCCAGACCTTCATTATTTCTATTTCAAACACGGGTTTTGAAAGGCAGCAATCTTAGCATGGCCTTCACCAGGGCCGGTCCTAGGGTTCATGGGGCCCTGGGCAGAATCGGAAAATGCGAGGCCCCTGTAATTTGCATACGAGTTAACTTAACAGGAAGTGACATCATAGGAACTCCTTTCAATTGGCCATTAATTATATTGATATTGTTTATAGCGCATGCCAGTGTAGCACTGCCATCTGCACCTGTAAGCTAATTGGCAACATAGTTGAAAAAAGCCAGGTTTTAATTTTTTTCTAAATTGTTTCAGAGTTTGCAAGGAATGAAATAAAGCTTCTGCCACTCCATGTCTATTTGTTTATTTGAGGTGTTTCCACTTTTCCCGAGGAGGTTTATTGAAGAGCTCCCCTAGGTGTGTACCATATGCATTTCTCCAATTCTCCTATGTTGTGAGCTGTATACAGTGCCTTGAAGGCTACTTCCTTTCTAATGGGAAACTAGTGTAGCTCCAACAATACATGAGAGAAATATTTGAACTTAGAAATTCTCATTAAGAGATGAGCTGCTGTATTTTATAAAAGGTGCAGTTTCAGAGATCACAGATTATATGGCATTGTTGAAGCCTTTTTGCAAGAAGCTACTTACTGAGTTTGGGTGTGAGTATAACGGTTAAAAATTAATACTTAAAAAATGCGTACCTATATTTTACATCTGTATTAAATAGAAATACATTAAATGATTTAAAAATTGTTATTGTTCTATTGAATGGGATTATGAATTTATAGAAAATGGGCCAATAATACAATCTTCTGCCATTTTTAAAAGTATTCTTGATGAGGGTGAAACCTCCAAACCACTAGGAAGTGTGAGGCATGCCTTGCCCACAACAAATTATTAAATGTTACGTTAGGAACCTCTGCATTTCAAAGATCCCAAGTTTCCCGGCCTCCTACCACTTTGCATGGATTCTTCTCCTCTTACATCCTTGAATGTAATGCTCTTCACCTCAGCTCTTAATCTCTCTACCAGCCTGTCTGCATGGATTCTGCCCATTACATCCATCTCTCCTCTTCCCTGTCTCCCTTTCTGCCAGCCCACGCCTTTAGGCTGGCTGAAAAACAAATGAGTGGGTCTCTAAAAGGGGTGTGGTCTACATAATTAAGGGTGTAGCCTAAACAGGGTAATCTAAATTTCTGTGATTCCACAAAGAGTACAATCTGACCAGTACTTTGTTTTCTCTCTGGGCTTTCCGTGGTTGAAAACAGAAGTATAACACAACTGACATACACCTAAAAACAACCAGGAGTATTGATTTTGTCAATGGTTGTTAGCTGTTTCGGATAAATGAGTAACAACAACAAATTATTTTTCGTTGACCTTGTCACTGTTTTGACCAATGAGTGCCTCCTTCGCACAATGTTTGCACAGAATCACACCTGCAATTTGAATACTGTACTGTTGCTCTGTGTTCCCTGCAGAGAGGCCATGTATTGAATGATCATGCATTCTGAACACCTTTTTGATCCCCAGGTAGGCACAGTGAGAAAGTTATACTGCCTTCGGCCTCAAATACAAAGCTCTCAATTGTAGCCAGTTATAAAGACCTGGATGCAACTCAATACAAAGTGTGCACCATACAAGAGTAATTGTGAAACGAATTACAGAAACACACATCTTGGAAATACCTAAGATTTTTAAGGAATGCAAAATTAAGTGCAGCACGTGAACCACAAACAGGAACTAATTTGTTGCCATGTATTACCCTAACATACATTGTCAGACTGAGACAGGAAATAGGCCCCAGCACCGAAATAAAAGTGTCCCCCATTAATGAATTAGACAGCTAAAAAAATGTCTGTATTTGCAAATTATATCAGTTTTTAATTTGTAAAGACATGCTGTATACGATTGTGTAAGGTATGGAAGACTGCATATATTTGAGTTTGCTGGAAGCAAAGTTTGTTTTAAAATATCATGAAAATCAACATTAATAAAAGTCTCATATGACCATAAAGCAGGCCTGTAAACATAAAAAAACAGCCTACATACTGACCTGACAGATTAGACCGTTGGGCACAGCCTGATTTGATTGCCCTATAGGTCAGTCCGACCCTGTAAACGTGTCATACCTCATTGTGCAGACACTAAACCAGTTTTTTTGCAGGTCAAGTTAGTACATGAATATAGGAAAAGATATGGGGCCCGTTTCAATCTCCGTTCTAATTAATTGCTGGGTGTAAGACACGTAAAGCCTTGCTCCAACCACATGTTAATGCTGTGTCTGCTTCTGTGCCTGCACCCCAGGTCTCTGTCATACTCACACCTATCTGCTCCCCCCCTTTTTTGTCACCTCTATGCTTCCTTTCCCAGTGTTCCCTCATCCTAGGTGATCAGATTTCACGTGACAGGAAGTAATTCTATTCTTTGTTGTGCGCCCTGCAGGAGATCCTGCATTTCATTCATACAGGGGCAGGGCGCACTTCACACATACGGGCAGTTTAAGTACCTATCAAATCGCTGCCATCATCACGCAGCTGCAGCGATTAGGCCCTGTGAGAGGGGCCAGCAGGGGAAATAGGTAGAACCTTTAAACTCTTAGGGGCCCCCCTGGGCCTCGAAACACCAAAGTCTTTTAAGGTGCGAGGCCCCCCTCCTGCGACCAGACCAGGGGGCCCTGGGCAGCCGCCCATGCTGCCCATGCCTAGCGCCGGCCCTGGCCTTCACTCTCTAGAGCAATTTGATGATGCTAGGGTCTCCACGGGCCACTCTGCAGATGACCAGGGTACACCGAGTCAGCTGCGTTTTAGAGCCAACTTGCTTAAAATGAAAAAGGTCAAACTTGAAGCCTTTTTATGCAAAGTGAATTAGTAATATATATATTACGTCTGGATCAAAAAAACGAAAGCACATGGCATCAGCTGCTAAGTGACATGCAGATTTCCCCTCTTCGAAATCGCCTATGGGGAGGCAACTCCCGTTCTACCCTCTCTGTAACTCACCCCCAAACCCCGTACCTCACACAATTACAGGTCTTCCCGGGGTGGTGGTTGATACCCTCTAGCGCCCTTTTATGAAAATCACACAACAATGCTACCCTCGACGCCTTACCACCCCATCCCAATGTCCAGAAGCCGCAGATCCCTCTGTCTTATGTGCAGAGACACCACCAAATCAAAGCAACTAGACAGTATCAGCTAATCGGTCTGCGACTCATCATCCGAGACATATTTTGCAGCCCCCTAATGAGAGCACCATAATGTGATTCTAGTCTTTATTGCCCTTTGCCCATACAAGTTCCCAGTTGCTCACATTCTGAGGCAGACTCCTTCTGTGCGCGGCCATCCTTCGCCAAAGGTAACTTCAGCCTCTCCCTGGGGGTGATCTGCTCTCTCAAAATATAATTAAAGTTCATTGAACTTAACCAGGTAGACGCTTTCGCACCCACCACTGTCAACAAAATGCGTCTGTCTTCTATTTCTGCAAATCGCAATGCCGAGAGCATTTCCCAGCCGGCCGACTTACTGCTTCCTTCCTTTCCATTTCTTTTCACGGTTTCTTTCATTCGCCCATCTCTCACTTTTTAATTAGTGCTCTGTTTTCTTCATTATTTTTCTTTATTTTAATATTTCCCTTTAAATTACCTTTCTTCTCTCCGATCCTCATTGTAACCTCTATTCGCTCTGTGTGTCGTCCCTTTCGCAGGCATCCCACCCCCTCCCTCTCCAGCGCCTGCCTTCTCTCTGCCCACGCATCACTCTCTCACGTCCATTATTCTCCAGCTGCCTCAGTGTGCCTCGTCTTCCTCATCCTCCCTATGACAGTCCTTCTCTCACTTCAGGGCTTACTTCTTCTTTCCCTGTACTCCACAGTTTCCTTCTCTCAATGCGTAATTCTTTTTCTTCCTTCTTTTTTCCCTTTAAATTACCTTTCTTCTCTCCGATCCTCATTGTAACCTCTATTCGCTGTCGTCCCTTTCTCCTATCTTTTTCTCTCACTTTTTCTCATCTACCCACAGTTTTCTTTCTTTCCATCTTATGTCCTTCCCTCCCTTGTCACACACCCCGTCCTTCCTCAGCATCTTTCTTTCACTATTTAATTCATTCACTTTTTCCTCTCTTTTTAAAGTCATCAGACCCATCTTCCTATTCGATGTTCCTTTCTTTGCAATTTCATTCTATCGCTGTAAATCACAGAACTCACTACCCAGGGGGAGCACCGACTCTGAAACAACGCACAAGGAACAGTCGCACGGGCAATTGTTTAACTCACAATCACCACAAGAAGCCTTCCATCCGTTTCTAAAAAACACAAAAGACCCAAAACTGTAGCAAACGCAGACATACCGAATTTGTGTACTAAACTCACCAACAAACATTGACATGCGTATAAAACAATACAAGACAACACTGAAGGATTAAAGAAGAAAGTTAATCCACCCGAAAACTAACTGACAATCAGAAACATTATAACTAAACGTGCGACACTGGTTATAGCAGTGTATATTGAACTAAATGCAGAAAAACAGCCTACACTTTAAGTGTAATAATACTAAGAAAATAGAGACTAATTTATTTTATATGTGCACATAAACCCAGCTGCTCATTTTATCGACCGCAGAAACATGAGAGGCTGCGTCGGCCCTAAGGGTCTCCAGCGTGTTAACTGCATATCACAGGTAGATCGGTCGTCAGCGCTTTAACCCTCTGAGCTAGCTTTATTAATCCAGCTATCAGCAAACAACAAATTGCACATTCATGAACTGTACATATATTGTGGGAGTAACCCAACATCATTTCTTGGCCTTTCATCATGTATAATTGACGTGTAATCTGGGGTCATTTGAGCACGAACACTAGTACAGATGAGAGGAAATAAATAACAAAATCCCTCTGCTTGCATGCTACTTTCGCGGCTCCTTTGATGTGCGTCCATTTGCCACCAGCCACTTAGCCACTTAGCCAATTTGTGTGCAGGCGCCGCCTCTGCTGGCGCGCGCCGCCTCTGCTGCCAGGCTTCAGCACACCAGGCTGCACACCCCTCAACCCCCAGTCACTTCATCCGCGCCCACTTCACACGCGCTCTGCAGGTCATAAACAGGACCATCTGCTCCACTCCCAGCACTGCATGACCATCTTCAAAGCAAGCTTGTAACACGAGCTGCCCTCAGACGTTCCAAGACACACACTTTTAATGCTTCTGAGGTCGATAACATGAGCCCCGTTGCATTGACACACACTGCCCTCACACACACAAGTTACTGTCACACACACAATGCTCTCAGACACACAGGCACACACAGGCACTGTTCACACACAATGCTCTCAGACACACAGGCTGCTCACACACACAGGCACTGTTCACACACAAGCACTGTTCACACACAGGCACTGTTCACACACACACAGACACAGACACTGCTCACACACACAGATGCAGCTCACACACACAGGCACTTCACACACACACCGGCACTTCACACACACACCGGCACTTCACACACACACCGGCACTGCGCACACAACAAACCGGCAGTGCGCACACACACCGGCACTGCGCGCACACACACAGCCAAGGGTGCCAGGTAAAATGTATAAATAGGGATGGTTTTAAAAGAAATTTGCATTTGTTGTGCCTTTCTATCTATATTGGCATTGTAAAGGACAAAGCTATTAATTTACCTATTTCAAAACCAACACATAAATAAAAAAATTGTCATTTACAAGACCAATAGCTCAAACTTTCCTAATGCGAGACCTATTGCATTGCAAATGCTTGTTTTTATTGTGCTACTCATAGTTTACCCACACTCTGATCTGCATGGTACACGTTCTTTGTAGCAGGCACGTTAAACCTCTGCGCTCTGTGGGTGTCAGGAGTAGGAAAAGAACTAGGGGAGTTAGAGGGTAAATAGCTTGGCTCGCCCTCCAGTCATTAAAGTCAGAAAAAAGGTTTCTGTTTCCAGATACCTGAGAGCCTAGCTAGAGGAAAGGACAGCCACTGCTCAATGTGGTTGGCTGTTGGAAGTAGTGTCTAATGTGTAACAAAGGAAAAATTGTTCCTTTTTTAGGTGTCCCCTCACTCACCGGGGTTGCCCCACGGTGACATGCTTCATCATTGGGGCCATCCCAGTCCTCTACGGGCTGGGGCGTGCTGCGACTTGCGGAGTTACGTAGGAGCACTTAAATGGACTATGTGTGGTGCATGTGTATTTGTGGGGAGTGGACTATGTGATGAAATTAAAAGTTACCTGCCCAGTAGGTTACTAATAAACTTTATTCTGGCCTCTAGGTGGTAGTATTAAAAACGGGGTAGGGAGATAGGCTATCCTAAACTTAATGTGTCCAGATGTTCCTATCAACTCCTAAGTCGACATGTTTCGTGCATACCCCAAGCACTTCTTCGGGACTACACAGGGACCAGCCCTGTGTTCGCCACTCCTTACTCTATCAATGAGAGATTTATAAAAAGGTTTTTAAACTGCAGCAAACTCTATTAAGTGCATGCATTTATACCTACGTATTTTGTTTCCCAAAAACACCTGGTTCCTGAAAGATAGAAAACAACTTTAAAATTCAAGGGGTGGTTAGCCCCATTAGTTATCACACACAGTTTCTACCAGAAGTGATGTATTCTGTGAATATTGAACGCAAACTCATTGGCTCAACCACATTGAGCAGTGGCTGTCCTTTCCTCTAGCTAGGCTCTCAGGTATCTGGAAACAGAAACCTTTTTTCTGACTTTGGTGTCAGGAGTACCCATGTGAGTGCACGTTGAGCTATGCGAGAGTGTGGGAGTAGGGTAAGAGGAGTGCCTGCAGGGTGAGTGAGGTGACCATATGAATTTTTGTGCGGATGTAAGTGCAGAGTGAGACAAATTAATGTATGGTTAGTGATGGTCTTATTTGAGTAAGGGGGACATGTGAGTGACATGTTTCATGAGTGCAGGGTGAGTAGTGTGCTTGCGTGACTGCAGGGCGAGGTACAGGGTTAACAGCACAAGTGCATTGTGAGTGCAGAGTGATTACTGTGAGTGCAGGGTGAGCGGGCGATCGGAATGATGCATGGTGATCAGAGTCAGTGCATGGTGATCAGAGTCAGTGCATGGTGATCAGAGTCAGTGATCAGAATCGGTGCATGGTGATCAGAGTCAGTGCATGGTGATCAGAGTCAGTGATAAGAGTTAGTGATCAGAGTCAGTGCATGGTGATCAGAGTCAGTGCATGGTGATCAGAGTCAGTGCATGGTGATCAGAGTCAGTGCATAGTGATCAGAGTCAGTGCATGGTGATCAGAGTCAGTGCATGGTGATCAGAGTCAGTGCATGGTGATCAGAGTCAAAGCATGGTGATCAGAGTCAGCGCATGGTGATCAGAGTCAGTGCACTGTGAGTGCAGGGTGAGCGGGTGAATGGCGAGAGTGCACGGTGATCAGTGTGAGTGTATTGTGATCGCTTTGAGTGCAGGGTGAGAGGGTGATCGGTGTGAGTGCATGGTGATCACTGTGAGTGCAGGGCGAGCAGGTAAATGGTGAGAGTGCATGCGAACAGTGTGAGTGTATTGTGATCGCTCTGAGTGCAGGGTGACCGGGTGATCGGTGTGAGTGCATGGTGATCAGTGTGAGTGCATGGTGATCAGTGTGAGTGCATGGTGTTCAGTGTGAGTGCATGGTGATCAGTGTGAGTGCAGGGTGATCAGTGTGAGTGCAGGATGAGCGTGGAAGTGAAGGGCGAGAATGAGGAGTGAGTTGTATGAATGCATGGTGCATTCTCAGACACTTGAACTAACTCAGCAAGTTATTGACGGCAGCGTATGGTTTCAGATATGTTAAACTATTGCTGTTATGGCATTAACGAGAGATCAAGGTGGAGGAAATAAATGTGCTGATCTTGCAAAAAACTTCCAGTTTTATGGTTAGGGTTGCCAGATCATTATTTTGATGACCCAGTTGGTACAAACATAAACAGTCACCTAAAGCTGTATTGTCAGCCCTTGTCTGCACATACTTTGAACAGCAAATATAAATAGTAGCACTTTTAATTGTGTTCTAGTGCTGCCTGAATAGTCCATGACTGATAATAAAATATAAAATGGAACAAGGACAGAAAAGTCACATTACAAATGTATTTATATTTATTTATAAGCATATTTGGTGTCAAGACAAGCAATTTGCAGCCTGTTTAAAAAAACACATGACTGTCTAGCATTTTTCTTTTGGTAACTCAAAGTGTTGTGGCGCCTGCCTGTGTAAATGTAACAGAAACTTTGTCTCCTTTCTAAGAGCTTCCTCCCAGGACGTGGTTAAACTGGTAGAGCTGAAATGCTTCAGCTGCTTTAGGAGGCAGGATGTCTCGTTTGCTAAAACTGAAAGCAAGGAGCAGACCATCATTTCATGGCAAGGAATCTACTCTGCTATGAAATCGAACACAAAGGAACAGGACTGTCTATTCATTTGCTTTTGTTTTTTTAGCAGTGGAGACCATGCCTTCCAGTGCAGCTGAAGCTTCAGCTCTGCCAATTAACCCCCTCCTGGGAAGGTTAACACTTAGCTCTTTGCAAGACAAAAGCGCAAGTGGTGCCTTATCTATTCCCCCCCACCCCGCCCCCACCCTCCTTCAGCCCTCGGTTACCAGAGCTCAATAAACAGATTCCCATTTGAAAGGGATGAAGACCTGCACGCCTCAGGACAATAAAAGACTGAAAGGAAAGATCTTCGTGTGGAGTGCGCGCCCCCCCTGAGATGGTGTGGCGCCCCCCTGGGGGGCGCGCCCCACAGATTGAAGTACTCTGGTTTAGGGGGTGCTGTAAACACTGCAAAAAGTTTACCACAATGCATTAGGTTAAAGGCGAACTGAGTGCTGGGATGGGAGGCAATCTGAACCCAGCCTCAATGAGCGAATGAGCTCTGATTGATGCACTTGCGCTCAGTGAGTGGTATAGAGACCTGAGAAAACATTGGACTTGTTGCTCTCTACTGATGAAGGACTAAATTCAGTAAAACCTTTCTAGAGATCTATAGTTGCACCAACAATGGTGAAAAACTAAAAACTACCTCTGAAGTAAATGTTATTATGGATAACATTTACCATAATGCATTGGAGTGAACTGAGTGCTGGGATGTGAGTTAATGTGTGCACACCCGTCTTTTGTGTGAAAAGACTTTCTTGAGGTAATGGGTTGACTTGCTCTCGTTGATGCACCTGTGTCCAGTGAGTGGTACAGAGACCTGGGAAGTCTTTGGGCAGCATTTCCAGCACCCCCCAAAAGACTTGCTGCTCTCTACTGATTTAGAACTAAATCCGGAAACGCTTGTCTAGAGATATATAGCACTGGCTGCAGCTACAAGGGTTAAAAACTGAAGACTACCATTAAAGTAAATGTTATCATATTCATGCATTTGGGAAAACTGAGTGCTGGGAAATGAGGCACTGTGCATCCACCCTCCTTTTGAATAAAAGGTCATAGATTCTTTCTCACATCTACTATTTCCTCTAAACAAAAACCTGACTATTGGGCATATGCATCAAAAATCGGTAATACAAGTCCTTATTAGCGAAAAATAAGGAATCACTATTAAGGACTCGCATACCGCGATGCATCAACAGATTCGGTATTAAATACCGAATCTGTAAAAATCGCTAAATAAATCCGAAACCAGATTTCGGTATTGGCGAATTCGCAAAAAAAAGCCTGGCGCTTCTGAAGCAGGTTCATGACATCACAACCAGGAAGTAACACAACCCATGCTTCATTCAGTGCCCTGAGGAGTTCAGAGGAGGAGGCAGAGCACAGGAGCTGAGGAGTGACACAGTGACAGCACAAACCAGATACTGCACAGCATTCCAGGATGGAGAAGGATGCACCCCAGGAAAAGGAAACGCCCAGGAAGAGGAAGCGAAAGTTTTCTGACAAAGAACATGAAGTACTCATTGAGGGGGTGAGCAGTAAACATGACAGGCTGTTTGGCAAGCTGTCCCTGAAGGTGCCTGAGGCAGAAAAACGAAAGATGTGGCTGCACATCAAGGAGAGGGTGAATGCGATAGAAGTCACCCACCGCAGCATTGACGATTTAAAAAAGAGGTGGTATGACCTCAGGAAAAGGGCAAAGGAGAGGATTAGAGAAAGGGTGAAGGATGCAGCTGGCACAGTAGGGGGAACATCGAATGTCGCACCAAACACAGCCCTCGAGGACCTTGTTGAGGCTACCATGAAGCCTGAAGCTGTTGTGGGGGTTACCCAATTGGACACTTCCGGTGCTGCGTCAGGAGGACAAGGTAAGATGCATGCCAGTGCAGATATGCAGCGTGTTGTCAACCCCTGCCCATTCCCCCATGCCAAACACAGTACATATATAGCTGTGCCTAACGCATATCCCCTCACCAGAGTGTTGCATCATGGGAGTTGTAGTCATATCATGAAAGAGTACATGTCTGACCCTCTGATGTGAATGAAATGAAACCAGCAGCACTGGGCTAAATGTCAGTCCAAATATGTCCTTTATGAAGATGAAAGTATGCAAAACAGATTCATCATGACAAAATAATAACAATGCACTGTTTCACACACAGACGCATCACCCCTTGATTCAGATGACAGCAGCCGCCTCGTCATCTCTGAAACCCCAGTGGTGACCGATGCTGAGACCCCTCAGGGACGTGAACCCACAACACCACCATCACCACCGCCACAACCATCACCACCAACACCACCACCACGGCGGACAACACCACCACCCGCATGGACAACTACACCACCATTACCAGTGCGGACAGCTAGACAAAGCCGCAGGGCAAATGTCCCCTCCCTGCAGGTGATGGAGACAGAGCAGAGGCCAGCAGCCACAATTGTTCAACGGCATACAGCCGTTACTCCCACCGCCCAAACACCTGCACGTGTGCGAGTCTGACAGCGGGCCAGGCCCCTGGGTAGAGCTGCAGGGAGATATGAGGATCCAACAGACGGGTACGGAGTGGTTGCGACACGGATGCTTCGTGTCCAGCGCCTGCAGGGGAGACACATGGGAGCTATGAACATTAACCTTTCCAAATTGTCATACAAAAATGGCAACATGACTGACGCTGTGCGTGAGATGACCACAGCCGTTGCTGAGGGCAACAGAGACATTAAACAGTGCCTGCACGAACTCACACGTGCTGTCATTGCAGGCCAACAGAGCGAGCGCCGGAGGCATCAGCAGAACATGCTCCGTTCCAATGCCTCCATTAGGGTCATCACTAATCTGTGCAACAGCACAGCTGTGCTTTCACGCAGGCCTGTGTCCCTGCAGGTTGACTTGGGGCATTATTGTGGAGATGTGGCTAAGTCCTTAGAAAGAGTGACCACTGCAGTGGAGCATCTGCAGTCTGGCACTTTCAATGCCAGCAGTTTGGGAGTGAGGCTGCTTTAAGCTTGAGCAGCATCTCTGTGCTGGAGGCCAGCGAGAGGAGGCGCAGTGCGCGTAGCGCCACAGCCACTGACGCACATCGCGGCGATGTGGAGGAGTCACGAGACAGGAGGCTGGGGGTTCTTGCCAAGCGCAAATAGCCATGTTCCATTGGCTCCTTGGCCATGGTGACGTAACCATGGGCCAACTATACTGCCACATGATACACCGTGATAACAACGGACATGTATACCAATATTTCTTTTTATTCTGCTTTATGTTGGCGTCTTATTCATCTGCACCTGACAGCTGCTCATGAGCATTCAAAATTTGCAAACAAGATCATGTTGTGATGGCTCATTCTTACTTTTCTCAGAAGTGATGCAGTGTGATGTATGTCCGCCTCCTTTGACCTTCTGCTGTGTTAGGCACGTGTGCCTGTTGGTGTTGGGGGGGGGGGGGGTTGCTGTGCACGTAAGTTGTCCTCTCCGTCCCCCTTCTTGTGGCAATGTTGTGCAGCATTGCACAGACCGCTATGATCCGGCAGCAGGTCACTGGGTCATACGGCAAGGCACCTCCTGTCTTGTGTAGTATCCGGAAGCGACTCTTGAGGATGCCAAAGGATCGCTCCACCACATTCCTGGTGCTGATGTGTGCTGTGTTGTAGCGCTGCTCCTGAGGTGTTGCTGGGTTGAGGTAGGGAGTGAAGAGATACTCACGCAAGGCGTAGGCGCTGTCACCTGCAGGGTGGGGAGCAAAGGGTTTGCAGCATGAATGCAATTATACATGTGAGGATGGAGTTACTGATGAGGCATTAGTATATACCTAGTAGGTGTCCCTCTCAAAATTCAACGTTGATCAGACGCCTGTGGATGCCACTGTGACGGAATATGTATGCGTCGTGTGTACGTCCGGGGATTTGGGCTACGATGTCCGTTATGATGTGCTTGGCATTGCACACGACCTGCACGTTGATTGAATGATATGACTTCCGGTTGCGGAAGATGTATTCGTTGGCTGAGGGAGGACAGATGGGGACATGCGTGCAGTCAACACATCCTAACACATGTGGGAATTGTGCCACCTGGTAGAACTCCCGTTTGGTGCGGTTCAACTGCTGTGGGGTTGTGGGGAAGGTGATGTGGCGATGTATGAATGTCAACATGGCATCTAGGAATTTGTGGAAGAAGCGGGATAGTGCACTTTGCGACACGCCTCTAGCTTCTGCTATTACCCCCTGGAAGCTTCCTGATGCCAGCAGGTGCAGGCTGCATAGCACCTGTACATGGGCTGGGATGGCGTTGGTCCTATGGGTCTGGTGCAGCAGTAGTGGTTCCAGCTCAGCAATGAGGCGCATGATCATAGGCTGGTTCAATCTATACTTCAGTTCCTCTGTCTGGCCCAACAATGTGATGCGCACCCTGAAGACCCTGTCCTGGATGATCCTCCTGCGCTGTGTAAGAGCATTGATTCTCCTCCTCCTAGCAAGCACGTAGGGGGCAGCCATTTTGATAGACATACAGGGTCTCCAGAGGCATATTTAAAGGGTTTCTGATTGTCTGCACCTGTGTTTTAATTATTATTATTTTTTTCCTTCCAATAACTTTACCTCCAGTTTGTGATTCCCCTTATTTTGGTCATGCAAAATAGCGATTTTGGGCATTTCCGGTATTTGCGAGTTTTGATGCATTTCATTGCGATTCTTTAATAGCGATTCGGTATTTCCGGAGGCTGATTTCTTTCTCGGTATTACCGATTGGCAAATTTGCGATTCGGTAAATTTCCGAGGGGATTATTTATAGATTCTTTACTTTAGTAGGATATGGGGTTGATGCATTGCATTTTCAGCTTTAGCGTTCGATATCGGCCTGTTTTACCGATTCGCTAATTTACCGGGAGGTATTTTGCTTGATGCATCTGCCAGTATGTGAGGTAAGCGCCAGTAAATAGTAGTAGTACAAGGGATCATGGGTACTGGAAAAATGGCAAACCTTTTTTTAAGTCTTTCAGCACAGGCCTATCAGGCTCCACCTTTCCTTGTTACTATGACATTAGACAGCAGGGTTTAACATAAGTGCTGCAATTTAGCTTCAAAATTATAATTTTTCTGGTGCTACAGAAGTCTAATATTCTGAAAATCTTGCCAAGTTAGGCTTTCAGAAAGTGATGAACACCATATTGACATCCTTTCTACTGATTTCTGGATATTTGTAAGACATGTTGAACAAGTGTTCCAGGGCCTCCAATACAGTGAGGATTAAATCAATGATGATTCCTATGATTTAGAACTAGCACTACACGCAAGTAACCATTTATTTTGTTTTCTTTCAGAACTTTGTCTTAAAATTCTCCGGGAAAACAGCGGGTACCCAAGAGCAGCAAAAATTGTTAAGTGGTATGTATTCTCTCTGATAAAATATGTATTCGTCTTGTACAGTTTTTCTAACCACATACAGTGCATCTGTCTCTGGCCCACTGGAATTACATAATTACATTTCTTTTTTTATCATTTATTTTATTGACTTACTTAGAACAAACAACTGTGAGACTCAGCATATCAAGTGTACATTGCACTTAACACTTGTTGTACATATATGAGACAGTAGGCATTAATTGAAGACAATACAGGCATCCAGTCATCAAGGTTAAGAATTAGACATACCCAAAAGCACTCCTCTGTAGGAGAGTAGGGTCTGCAATCCTATGATCACCCCCGATTTTTGCTTTTTGCTTCACTGGTTTACGACTTCTCTGGCTGTGGGCCTGCTAATCAGACCCACAGCCTTGCTGTTCTCTCACTAAATTGACACGTGTACCTTAGGTGCATTTACCAATTGGTACTGGGCCACCTTATCAGACCCTGTAACTCAGGGCATAGGTGTACCCAGGGCCTACCAGGGGCTGCAGCATGTATTATGCCACCCCTCACTGGCCATCTAAATCTGACACAACTGGCTGCACGACAGCTGTGGCAAGGTGGTGTAATCACCCCTTGCTGTAAATATAGTATACCTATATCTAACCCTAAAATGGACACTCGTATTCCTATCAGCCACTCCTATGGCAGGCCTTAACAATCCTGAAGGCAGAGTGCTTGGAATCTTGTGAGATGGTGCTCTGGCATGAGCTGAGCCCGTTTGCAGCTTGCGGAACCAAGTCCTAATAGCTGTTCCATGATAACGCATACCATATACTCTTGAGTGCATTATAATCCTCGCGGTTATATGCCAACTCTGGTATCGCTTTATCAAAACATGTCGAGTAAGGTGTCATACGAATTGGAATACTAACCCCTCGCCAATTCTGGCGACGGGGTTAGCATTCCACCCTTCTAGAGGGACACGACATGTATGTAACTGTGAACCCCGGTTAAAGTTAACTCGAGCCTCAACATCACAAAATGGATGCTGCCACCACAGGCACAAGTCTGACCACCTTCTGCTGGGAGTCCTTCCAGCGAGGAGAGCTTGGACAAAGGGTTTCCTGTCAGGGGCGGTGCTAGCACCATCCCAGACAGGGTTTTGTGTATCCTGGGTAGGCAGGGCTGAATAGGAAGGTGACTGCAAGTGGCACCCCGGTGCTCACTATGCATCTGCCAGCTAGAACCAGTTCCAGGGGCACACCAGCCCCTGAGCTGGGGAAAGTCCGGCATGGGAGAGGGGTGTAACCACCCCCCTTCCTGGTCCCACCCATGGGCAGGACCTAGTCCCGTACCAGCCCCTTTCTTTAGTATAAAGGTGGGAGCGGGGACCCTTCCAAATTAGATCATCTTTGAATCCTGAAACTACTTTCTACGAAAGGAACTCAAGACTTCTTCTTAAGATTTCTCCCTTGTGACTAAGGAGTAGTCACCCTGCATCTGCGGGCACCAACTAAGAACACTGTGGTTTGCTGCACGTCCTTCCTCCGGAACCAGACCGACCAGCATGACGAGACCCGGCTTCCCTGGCACCTCTGACCTCTACCTGCATCATCAGCCCAGCTGAGATTCGTGGGTGTGACGAGACCTCGAGGGACGGGCCATCTTCAGAACTGCACGACGCTTATCCAGCATGACCGCCGAGGGATTCTCGAGTGAGTGCTTTAGGGTTCGAGAAGCCCTAACCCTGAGCAGCTCCAGCACCGAAGTCCAGCCCCCCAGCATCCACCAGATCTGCGTGGGGCCCTTCTGCTCCTTGCTGCTCACTGCGTTGTCCGGCCACTTGCCTGCTGGCTTGTGGCCCTCTTGACGACGAACGACGACATCTTCCTCGCTGGTCTGGTTGCTCCAGACTGGCCCTTGCTCCCCTCCAACAGAGGAGCACCCCGGACCCTCCTGGTCCACTCCAGACGCCATTTTGAGTCCACCGCGTGGGCTTGCATTTGCCAAGAGTTGTTGCCCCAATCCTGGGTCCAGCGACGTCGACAGCAGATACCTTCGTGGGACAGTTCGCACCTCCATCCTGGTCGCCGACAACGCCTCCTGGTCCGAGAGACTGCAGAGCCCAGCGTCGCCCACTCACCTGGTCGAGGTGACTTCGTCCGGTGCCATTCTGGTGCCCATCTAATCACTGGCTAGTGATTCAGAACTTGGTTCCCTCTGCTTACAGGTATGCTTCATCATCGATCCAGGCTTGGATCACATCGAACTTCATCACTGGTCACCTGCCAGCAACTTCTTCTTTCAGGCTCCATAGACTGCAACGAGGATTCCCGACGTCTTTTCAGCCCTATGCAGCCACAGCCCCTGGGCTAGGTAACCTGAGCATTTCGGTGCTCCAGCATAGCTTAACTATCTAAGTGTCCAGATCCTTTTTCGTTTCAGCTCTACCTAGTCGGATTCGTCCGATAACACTAACTTTACGAAATCTAGCATCCATAGACTTTGTCCCGCATCCCGCGTGAGAGTGCACACTCTGCACCCGATCTCCCTAGGCCTCCTGCTCGTAATCTGAAGGTTCAGTAGTCCAGTCCTAGTGATCCTAAAGCCTTTGAGACTAGTTACTTACCTGCTAGTATTTCGCATTCCACTTTTTGTAGTATATAGTTTTTCGTGCCCCTCGGGCATTTGTGTAAATTGTGCGACTTTCAGAAATTCTTTAAGAGCTTTGTATTGTGCTTAGCGCCCTGTCCTCATAAAGAGTCCAGGGCTGTTGTGTTCTAAATAAATATCCTTTTATTTTCATAACAACTTGTGTGGTGTCCTTTCACTTGGTGTTCAAGGGGTATATGTGATGGTATAACAGTTGGCTTAACACGCCCTCTAGAGTTTAGCCTAAAGACTGCTCTTGTCCATGCTACTAGGATAGCTGGTCTATCAGGTTGACTTACAACCAATCATCAATAAGGGTTGTTTGGACTGATACATAGTGATCACTAGAATAGTGAGCACTGCATATCAGGCCAACTTCTCACATCCTCCACCCATGTGTTGTTGTCCGCTAAGTCCACATGTTATAACCGTGTCTAGCAAGAGGTTGAAACAATCACATCGACAGTGTTATTAAAAGTTATTGCAAATGTCTGAGTGTTCTAGCCCTGTGTTAAATCAGGTGTCTTGTTAAGATCGCTTGCTGAGGTGAATTGGTAGGTCTTGTATAATTCCCAGAAACTTTTCGGCCTATTAGGTGGGGGAGTAGTTTGCTGAAAAGGTCCGACTGTGTGCTACAATATGTCATGTCGCTCTTCCACTGAGTAATAGTGGGGAGTGGTCCACAAAACCAGTTGATCGCCACCCTACGTTTGTCCATCAGCAGTCCCATATCAACCCACCGTTGGACCCCCTTGGGTATTAATTTGGAGTAGCCCGGTAATGCCAGCGATGGGTTGTGTTCTAGGGCTAGCTTATTAATATGACCTAGTTCCTTGAAGGCTGAGACCCAGAAAGCAGAGACACCCAGGTAGGGTCAGGCCAAATGGAAGAAATCAGGTAAGTGGGCTTTGCAGCGGTCGCATGTTGTGCCATCCTGTAATCCGTATCTGTGCAATCTCTCCGGGGTGTAATATACCTATTGAGGTATTTAAAGTGTACCAGTCTATGCCTCCCGTTAAGTGAGATACTTTTGGTACTGGTGCAGCAGTATGTCCACATAGTGTCATCTATTTCTATATTCAAGTCCCGCTGCCATGCCAAACAAGCCTTGGTGTAATGGTTCGCTCTGTATAACATGGATAAGTTAAGAATGGTGGCTATGATTCGCTTTGGGGGTTTTGCCTGTATAATGTGCGTTAAAGCTAATAGTTCTGGGGGTTCGAGGTATTCATCCCCTAGAATAGCTTGCAGCGCGTGTCTAGTTCTGTGGAATTGGAATTGCATCAGAATGGTAGGTTTCTGGTTCATTGGAGCTAAAATTATCCAAGGCTTTGGATACCCTACCTTCAAACAGCTCGCCCACTGTTTGTATGCCTAGTGCTTGTGTGACCCCCCTTTCTCTGCACGGTGGCAGCCATGTGCACCAATCTACATGACCCCTCTTGCCAAAGTGGTGATATCCTTTGGATTTGAGGTGCTGTCGTACGCCGACGACACTCAGATTATGGTCTCTATCACTCAGTCGGTCAACGATTCAGCCCTCAAGTTCAGATCATGCATGGAGGCAGTATCCCAATGGATGATTCGGAACTTTTTAAAACTGAATGGGGAAAAGACAGAGGTCCTGATTTTGGGGGGAAATCAGAAGATCTGGTCTGACGACTGGTGGCCGACCTCCCTTGGGGAATGCCCCCGCCCGGTCTCTTCTACTAGGAATCTTGGAATCCTGATAGATTCTGCACTTTCCTTTGACCTTCAGGTCAATAAGACTGTATCCACCTGCTGTGGCATCATCAGGACGCTAAGAAAGATTGCTCCCTATTTGTCCCCGGCTGCCCGGAAACAAGCCACAGTTGACAACTTGAAATACTACTGAGGCGGAAGCCGGTAGTCGCTTGCTTTTAAAATTTGATCTTTTGTGTATATTGTGTGATTTTAATACCTTTTGCACTGTGTAAATACCTTGGCCCTACCTGTGCTACAGCTCAGCGGCAGACAGCTTGTCGCTTCGCTCGTAGAGCACATCGCGTTCTGCCGCCATTCCTGGTCGCCGCCAGACACGCCCACCGCGCCTGGCCAAGCCCCCCCCCCCGCCCAATTGGTATAAATTACGCGCCAAAGCGCCAGCGCCCATTGACAACTTGAAATACTACTGAGGCGGAAGCCTGTAGTCGCTTGCTTTTAAAATTTGATCTTTTGTGTATATTGTGTGATTTTAATACCTTTTGCACTGTGTAAATACCTTGGCCCTACCTGTGCTACAGCTCAGCGGCAGACAGCTTGTCGCTTCGCTCGTAGAGCACATCGCGTCCTGCCGCCATTCCTGGTCGCCGCCAGACACGCCCACCGCGCCTGGCCACACCCCCCTCCTACGCACCGACACCGTCTATAAATCATGAGCCTCTGTCGGAAGCGCAGCGGACGAGCGCAGCGGGCGCGACGAATGCGCGCCGAGGGCGCGCATAAGGCAAGCTCGTCTGCGCTCGTCCGCGCCTCGGCAGCGACCGCAGCGCTCCCCGATGCTCCTGCCCTCTTACCCACTACCAGCCTTCCGTATCTGACACGTGAGTCTCTACTCTTCCTTAGAGACTTTGCTGAATGTCAGGTCACTGCCTAAACACGCCAATGAAATCTCTCAGCTTATTGAGAATCACCACCTTGACGTATTGTTCATGACTGAGACCTGGACCCACTCCGATTGTAATATAGATCTGGACTGGGCATGCCCACAAGATTTTAAAATCTTGCATCTCCCTAGACCCAAGGGTCGGGGTGGTGGAGTTGGCATAATTTACAGAGCCTCCTGGTCCATAAAAACACTTGACATGGACCCAGTGGCTGGTACGGAAATACTTGGTCTTTCAATCAACTGTCTCTCCGGAATAACCTTCACGGCTGTAATATGTTACCGCCCGCCGGGAGCTTTTAATTCTACACAGCAGCAGTCGCTCCTTACGACTCTTACCAATATGGCCACTTCCCACAACAAGTTGATTGTTCTGGGTGATTTCAACCTTTGGCCCAATGGCAGTCTGGACTCTGCTCTAAACAATCTCTTACTCTCCTGCGAAGGCATGGGACTCTCTCAACTGGTCAGTAAACCCACACACTCGGCTGGAAATCAGCTCGATCTAATTTTTTCCTCCCCCCAGTTAGTTTTCCTGAGCGACATCCTGCCTATGTGTTGGACCGACCATGCTCTTATCAAATTTCACATAGCCAGCGGCAGAGCCAACAAACCGTCACTCAGTGCCGCACCTGACCCTCTGTATAGAGATTGGAAAGCCTTAGATAAACGGAGACTGGCCGGCCCCGTATTCGAGGTGGAAGACAGCTTCTCCACCGCCCGGTCGGTGGAGGACAACTACATGTCCTTCTGCACCAAGATCACCAATACCTCAGAGCGTCTCGTCCCTCTGAAAAAATGCAAACCAAGGAGAAGAGCAGCCGCCCCTTGGTTTAACGACTCATTGAGAGCCCTTAAGCTGGCCTGCAGACAATCAGAGAGAAAGTGGAGGCAAGGCTATCTCGACTCCAATAAAACTCTCTGGAAAGACAACCTTCGGGCGTACAAAACTGCCATTGTCCAAGAAAAGGCTAACTACTACTGTTCTACTATTACCAACGCCACCAACAGTTCAAAAAGTATTTTTCAGATACTTAGAAATCTAACTCACCCAGACTGTGCCATGTCGACGCAGCCTCCCACCCAAGCCCTTTGTGATAATCTGGCAACTTTTTTCATTAATAAAATCAATATCATTATTCAAAACTTGAAGACCCCCCCCTTACTGGGAGATGCCAACACTCAGGGAGCCAGCACTAGCCCTCATGACTTGTCGCCTCGATCCTCCAGCTTGACGGCTAGACTGCGAGAATTTTCCAAGATCTCTGAACCCGAGTTTGAAAACCTGGCGCTCGGAATCACCTCGGGTTCTCCGCTCGACCCTTTGCCTCCAAAAATTTGGAAAAGCTCTGGAACAGAACTTTTTGGCATCCTGCGCCAAATATGCAACCAGTCTCTGCAATGTGGCTACGTCCCAACTCAGTGGAAACAGGCGCTTGTCACTCCGCTCTTGAAGAAACCCTCCCTGAGCCCAGATTGTCTCTCTAACTATCGACCCATCTCCCTACTGCCTTTCCCTGTGAAAGTAGTGGAACGATGGGTCAGTTCCTGCCTTTCCATTCATCTTGAGCAGAACAACCTTCTAGACGATCTCCAGTTCGGTTTCCGCCCTGCCCACGGCACCGAAACTGCGGTTTTAACAGCCATGGAGGATCTTCGCATGCGTGCAGACAGGGGCCAGCCAGTAGCACTAATACTGCTGGACCTGTCTGCCGCATTCGATACGGTCAACCACAGGACGCTGCTGCTGAGACTCAGGGAAGGTGGTGTGGAAGGCACAGCTTTGCTTTGGTTTCACTCTTACCTGCAGGACAGGAGACAGGCTGTCTCCCTCCCCCCATTCCAATCCGCCTTCTCACCTGTGCCGCAGGGAGTTCCCCAGGGATCTTCCATTTGTCCCATCCTTTTTAATGTGTACCTTAAACCACTGATCACATTAATTAAGTCATTCGGGTTAAAAACAATTAATTACGCAGACGACACCCAGCTCATTCTCTCCTGGGAAGGAGAAGACTCCATCTCTCTGACCTCCTTCCATGAGTGTCTTAGAGAAACGGCTCCATAGGAACTCCCTTCAATTTAACGCCTCCAAAACAGAGGTTCTGTTTTGTGCTGGCACCACTCTATCTCGCCAGTTCCCGAATGACTTCTGGCCTCCTGAGACAAGGGAGAAACCTAAACCTGTCTCCTCGGTCCGCAACCTGGGGGTCATGCTCAATAACAAGCTGAGTATGGAAACCCAGGTGGCAAAAACAGTGGGGATCTGCACGGCTTTGCTACGCTCCCTGCGAAAAATTATGCCACTTCTCCCTGCACAAGCCTGGGCGTTGGTAGTCAGGTGTACGATTCTGAGTCGCCTTGACTACTGCAACGCCCTGCTCCTTGAGTCCCCTGTCACGTTACTGGACCGGCTGCAACGAATTCAATCAGCCGCGGCCAAGCTGGCTCTTGGCTGGTCGAGAAGGTCTTCGGCCACAGCGGCACTGGCCGAACTGCACTGGCTACCCCTAAAGCAGCGGGTGGCTTTCAAGTCCCTTTGCATTGTATTCAAGGCTCTGCATGGACTCGGGCCCAGGCCCCTGCAAGCCCTGTTTCTGTGGTATACTCCTACCAGAGATCTGCAATCATCCTCGGCTTATCTGGTAAGGGTGCCCAGATACAACAAAGCCAGAACTGGGGGTAGATCCTTTAGGGTCGCAGCTGCCAAATTATGGAACAGCCTGTCCATTTACATACGCCAGATCCCTCAACTTCTTCCATTTAGGAAGTGCATCAAGACCTGGCTTTTCCCTTAGACCTCCCCGCCTTTACATACTTCGGTCTCTTCTTCAGTAAAGTATTCTCCAGCGCCAGGAAGCCTGCAAGGTATCAGCTGCGCTATATAAATAATTAAAATAAAATAAATAAATAAATAAGTTGCCTTGGTTTCTTGAAGGCTTGATTACTGCAATGCCCTGTACAGTGGCATAAATAAGAGCTCTGTCCATCGTCTCCAGATGGTATAAAATGCTGCAGTCAGGATGGTTGTGAACCTCCAGAGGCTTGCCTCAGTAACTCAGGCTAGGAAGAATCTCCACTGGCTTCCTGTCCACTCTAGGATCTCCTTCAAACTCCTCTGTTTTGCCCATAAGGCTGTCTATGGCTCTGGCTCGGTAGGCATTAGGTCCCTTGTCTGTGCCTATACTCCCAGTAGAACACTCCGCTCTGCCTCTAAGAACATGCTCTCTGTCCCCAGATTTTCTAGAGCTAAGTGGGGTGGTAGAGCCTTTTCCACCTTGGTACCCAAGCTATGGAATTCCCTCCCCTCAGAACCTACCAGTCAATCTTCACTGGTGATCTTTCGCAGACATCTCAAAACGTGGCTTTTTACAAAAGCCTATCAGTAATCTCTGGATTGGGCACTATGGGCCCGATTCACAGAATGAACTTAAGACTAAATCCTAAACTTACTACTATTTTGGTATTCACAAAATGCACTTACTCATTTCGGTATTCATAGAAGGCACTTGCTCATTTCGGTATTCACAGAAGTTAGTAGTCCTAACTTTAGGACTCCTAAATGCCTTCTGTGAATACCGAAAGTCTGAAAATTAGGAGTTTTTCTCAGTTTAGTAGTAGTTAAGTTAGGACTCCTACTTTAGGACTCCTAAATGCCTTCTGTGAATACCGAAAGTCTTAAAATTAGGATTTTTCTGAATCTAGTAGTAGTAAAGTTAGGACTCCTAACTTTAGGACTCCTAAATGCCTTCTGTGAATACCAAAAGTCTTAAAATTAGGATTTTTCTCAGTTTAGGAGTCCTAAAGTTAAGAGTCCTAACTTTACAACTACTAAATTGAAAAAAATCCTAATTTTAAGACTTTATAATGGATTCTGGCCAGTTGACATGTAGACCTATCTGAAAGAAACAGGTTAGTATTAGAATATCCCCAGGCGTCAGACTGGATCCGGAAACTTTTGCGTAGCAGTACCCTTGCGTGTCGGTAGGCATCGTCTGCGGCTCCGCGTCCGTCGTCTGCGTCGTTGGCGCCGGGATGACGTTGCCGGAGTACTTAGACACCGCCCTCGTGCGCTGACGTCGGTTCCTATTTTTTCTGCGCCAGCCCGGGAACAGTGGTACCCTTAGTCATTTTTTGACTAAACTTTTTCGATCATTTTTGATCATTTTTCGAAGTCGAAAGACTCCGACGATGCCGGTTGGAATGCCCGGGTTTAAGCCCTGCGTCGACTGCAACCGACTGATGTCGGTTACCGACCCCCATCGCCGGTGTCTTCATTGCCTGCCGCCCGACCACGATGACAAGTCGTGCCCCGACTGCCGGGCCTTGATGTTGAAGGCTAGGCAGGAGCGGTCCCGCAAGCGCCTCGAGCTCCGGCAGTCGGCCTTGCACCATTCGAGGTCCTGGTCCGGAAGGAGGTTGAGGGACCGGTCGCGGGGCCGGCGTCATCACGGCTCGGAGGATCGACACCATTCCTCGAGCTCCAAGTCCTCAGGAAAGAGGCACAAGAAGTCGAAGAAGCGACATCGCTCTTCGACTCCCCCCGACGCTCGCATGACACGGCGGCAGGTTTGGGCGACACAGGTAATGCGGCTCCGCCGGAGCCGCGGGCGTCGCGGCCTGCTCCATACCCGCCGTTCCCTGGGCAGAACGCGACGCCGGAGGAGATTGACGCCTTCCTCACGTAAATGAGGTCGCTCACTCCTCCGTCGGGTTCAGTGGTGCCTTTGGGCCAAGTGGCCCCGACTGGGAGCCCAAGCTTTCGGCCCCGGCGCCGCAGGGCCCCGCTGGATTCGGTTCCCGATCCGGGTCGTCGCCGGTCGACCTTATGACCTCGCCGGCGTGGGCCCCTCGGGTGTCGCCCCCGGCGCCGTCCTCTCGGTCCGGTTCTGACGCCGGAGCATTAGACGCCGAGAGAAGATTTTTTCTTCTATGATCCGGCTCCACCATTTTACCCTGAGTACCAGGAGATAGGTGGCGAGGCGGATTGGGAGGGGTCTGAGGACCCTCTGGCACGTGAGTGCCAGTCTTATCAGGACTGGGCAGGTGAGCTAGGGGACGCCAGTGGTCTGGACACTTCACCAGACACTGGCTTTGTCGCCCCTCCTACCGTGCCTTCGGAGGAGGGGGCTGCCTATAGTGTGGTGTTGACGCGGGCGGCCAAGGCCTTATCCCTTGAACTCCCCGTTGCGGCCGTGAGGACTAACCTCCTCACTGAGTTCCCTAAACTGCACGCAAGCTCTTCAGAGCCTCTGTTGCCGTTTAATGAGGCCTTGTCTGACGTTCTTCTGAGCACCTGGTCCAGGCCCGCTACAGGTCTTCCTGTAGATAGGAACGTGGCCAGACGCCACCGCCTAGCTCCGGGTGACCCTTGCTTCCTTTCCACCCACCCCACTCCCGAGAGCCTGATCATACAGGCCTCTAACTCCCAGACCGAATTCTGACGGCTCCCCCCGATCGGGAATCCAGGAGGTCCTCACTGAGTTTGGGGTTGCGGTCCGTTAACATTGCGTGCCTCTTGGGCCGTTACACCCACTCTTTGTGGGACACGGTCGCTGACGTGCTGCTACAATGTCCGTAGGATTCCCGGACTAAACTCGTCCAAGCCCTTACGGAGGGCGAAGATGCTGCACGGTACTCAATCCGATGTGGGCTGGATACAACAGACTCGCTGGGTAGAGCGATGGCAACGACGGTGGCGATTCATCGCCACGCCTGGCTGAGGTTCGCCAACTTTTCGACTGATGTCCATAACACCCTTATGGACATGCCGTTTGATGGCCGTCGCCTCTTTGGCGACAAGGCAGACAGTGCGCTTGAGCGCTTTAAGGACTCCAGGGCTACGGCCAAGTCATGGGGCCTATCGTCCCGCACCAGCAATCTGCTGCCTTTTGCCCCTTTCGTGGCCAAGGAAGGGGCGCCCCCACACGTCCTGCCAACCACGGGCCGCAGACTAACATCCAGTCGCGGTGGTGGACGTGGTAACCGCCGTGGCGGTGCCTGGGGACAATGGCGAGGCCAGTCCACATCCACCCCTGCAGCATCCGCCTCAAATCCCTCCTAGTCCGAGTTTCAGGCCCACGTGACGCCAGTGGGGGGCAGAGTTCTACATCACCTCCTCCACTGGCGCAACATCACATCGGACAGGTGGGTGCTACAAATCGTCCGAAGGGGCTACTCCCCTTCGAGGTGACCCCTCCAGCCATGCCACCACAGTACCACTGCGTGTCGGGGGATCACTGAATCTTCTGCGAGAGGAAGTTACAGCCCTCTTGGCCAAGGGGGCCATCGAAGGCGTTCCTGGGCCAGAAGTAGGGTGTGGTTGTTACTCCCACTACTTTCTGGTTCCCTATCTTGGACCTGCGGAACGTCAACGGCTTCCTCCGGAAGGAGAGGTTCAAGATGCTGACACTGGCTCAGGTCTTGGCTGCCCTGGACCCGGGAGACTGGATGGTAGCGTTGGACTTGCAGGGCGCTTATTTCCACATTCCCGTCCTGCCGGCCCACTGGCGCTACCTGCGGTTCACGGTAGGCCACGAGCACTTTCAGTTTACCGTGCTCCCCTTCGGCCTTACCAGCGCCCCACGGGTGTTCACGAAAGTGATGGCGGTGGTCGCAGCTCATCTGCGCAGGTTAGGGGTTTCAGTCTTCCCCTACCTAGACGACTGGTTGTTGAAGGCGGGCTCGCCCAAGACAGTCGTCAGCCACCTCCAGACTACGGCCGACCTCCTGCACCTGCTGGGGTTCACCATTAATGTACCAAAGTTACACCTGTATCCCTCTCAGAAGCTCCTCTTCATCGGAGCGGTTCTAGACTCGGCGCAGTTTCGGGTTTATCCTCCCGAACAGCGGGTTCGGGATATTCAGGCTCTGATTCCGATCTTTTAGCCGTTATCCAGAGTCTCGGTCAGGTTGACACTGCGGCTCCTGGGGCTGATGGCCTCCTGCATCCTTCTGGTGCATCACAGCAGATGGCGGATGCGGGCTCTGTAGTGGGACCTGAAGTTTCAGTGGGCCCAGCATCAGGGCAACTTGTCCGACCATGTCTTGATCTCGGAGGGCACTGCAAGACAGTTGCCGTGGTGGATCGCGGACCGCGATTGGGTCAGAAGCAGATCCCTCTCCCTACCCCAACCGGAGCATGTAGTTGTGACGGATGCGTCCCTGCAGGGCTGGGAAGGCCACATGGGAGAGGCGGAGATCAGAGGCCTCTGGTCTCTGGCGGAGTCCCAGCTCCATATAAACCTTCTGGAGCTGTGGGCGATCCGGCTTGCACTGAAGGCATTCCTCCCCTCTGTCCGGGGGAGTGTAGTGCAGGTGTTCACGGATAACACCACCGCCATGTGGTACTGCAAAAAACAGGGCGGGTTGGGGTCGTGGACCCTATGCCAGGAGGCTTGGCGCCTCTGGCAGTGGCTGGAACATCAGGGCGTGACCCTGGTGATTCAACACCTGGCAGGTTCCCTGAGCGCCAGGGCGGACGAACTCAGCCGTCAGTGCATGATGGATCACGAATGGTGTCTGAACTCGGACGTGGCGCAAGGCCTCTTTTAGCAGTGGGGAGAGCCTTGGTTAGATCTATTTGCCACAGAAGAGAACGCGCAATGTCATCTGCTCTGCACGTTGGAATTTCCAAGGCGGCTCTTGCTCGGAGACACTTTTAGTCACGAGTGGAGTTGCAGCCTGTTGTACGCCTTTCCTCCTATACCACTTCTGCCCAAAGTGCTGAAGAAGATCAGACGCGACCCGGCCCAAGTCATCCTTGTGGCTCCGGACTGGGCTCGGAGGTTCTGGTATCCCGAGCTACTCAGCATGTATGTCGATCCCCCGATTTGTATGCCCCTTGTGGAGGACCTTCTGTCGCAGCAGCAGGGAACGGTCCTTCACCCGAACCTGTCCAGTCTCCACTTACATGCGTGGAGATTAAGCGGCAGCAGATGAGACCATTTGACTTGCCTCCTGAAGTCTGTAATGTTATTCTGGCAGCCAGACGTCCCTCCACAAAATCGGTATACGCCTGCAGGTGGAACACATTTGTGGCATGGTGCACAGCAAAGGCTGCGGATTCCCTTTCTGCCCCTCTTTCAGAGGTCCTCCTCTTTTTTCTTTCTCTTACCCAACAGGGCTCTGCTCTGGGCACTCTGAAGGGCTACCTCTCGGCCATTTCTGCCTTCTTAAGGCTACCTGATCAGCCCTCTTTGTTCAAGTCCCGGGTTGTAAATAGGTTTTTGAAGGGCATCACTCATGTTTCCTCCAGTTCCTTTCGTGATGCCTCAGTGGGACTTGTACCTTGTTCTAACTTTTCTAATGTGCGCTCCCTTTGAGCCACTTCATAACTGTCCTCTTCACCTCCTTACTCTGAAGACCGCTTCCTGGTTGCCAACACATCTGCCATGAAAGTGAGTGAGCTCCAGGCCCTTTCTTTTAAGCCTCCTTTCAGTCCATCGGGACAAAGTTGTGTTGCGGACGCGACCCTCTTTCCTGCCCAAGGTAGTCACGCCTTCCACATCGGGCAGTCCATCACTTTGCCCACCTTCTTTCCGCCTCCGCATCCCTCGAAAGAGGAAGAGAGGCTCCACCGTCTGGACCCAAAACGTACGCTCTCATTCTATCTGGATCGCACACACCAGTTCCAGGTGATGACCAACTCTTTGTTGGTTACGTGGGCGCTAAGAAGGGACGGGCGGTGCACAAACAAACCATTTCTCGATGGGTCGTCTTGTGCATCAAGGCTTGTTACTCTTTGGCTCGAAAGGAGCCTCCTGTGAGGCTTCGTGCCCATTCCACACGGGCCACGGTGGCTACTACTGCCCTGGGCGGGGAGTCCCCTTGAAGGACATCTGTCGGGCAGCTATGTGGGCCTCGCTGCACACGTTCGCAAGACACTACTGCCTGGACAGCCAAGTCCGGAGAGATGGCTTTTTCGGCCGTTCCGATCTCCAGGACTTTCTGGTGTGATCATTGGTTCGCAGACCCACCACCGGGGTTGGTATTGCTGGGGTATCTATTCTAAGGTAAGGCATCTAATACTAACCTTTTTCTTTCAGATGCACAAGTTACTTACCTTCAGTAACGATATATCTGTAAGAAACAGTAGTTATTTTCAGATTCCTTACCGCCCCACCCATCCTCCCCGCTCTGCAAACCGATATCTAGGGTTAAGGTCATCCCCTTTCAGGGCCCTAGTTTCATGGCACCAGTGTTAGTTTTTATCATGGCTCTGCGTTTCTGGCGCGGATAGGCTGCGTAATAGGAACTGATGTCAGCGCGCGAGGGCGGAGTCTAAGTACTCCGGCGACGTCATCCCGGCACCAACGACGCGGAGCCGCAGACAACGCCTAATGATGCACAAGGATACTGCTACGTAAAAATTTCCGTATCCAGTCTGATGCCTGGGGATATTCTAAGGTAAGGAATCTAATACTGACTACTGTTTTTTACAGATATATCGTTACCGTAGGTAAGTAACTTGTGCGACAGGACGCCAAAGCCTACCACCTCACAGAGAACTGCCGAAAGGTAGGATTCCGGGTGTCTAATGTATAGGAGTGTGTCATCAGCATATGTGGATACTATAAGTCTGTAGCGTGGGAAGCATATACCCCGATGCTGGTGATATTCCCTAAGCGCACAAGCAAAAGGCTCTGCCACTAACGCATAAAGCAATGGTGAAAATGGACAGCCTTGGCGTGTAGCCTTGAAATGCGTATGACGTCTGTCACTATGTTGCCTATTTTTATTCTGGCCGAGAGTCTGCTATAGAGTGTGCCCAGTAGTTGAAGAAAGTCTGGTCCCACACCCCTCTTAGTCAGTACGTGAGTCATAAACGGCCGTTCTATAGAATCGAATGCCTTCTCTATGTCCAGGAAGACTGCTACTGCTGGCGTCTCTGTCCTGATATGTTGTAGAGCTCCGAATACTGTACATAAGTCAGATTTCTACGGGGACAAACCCCGCTTGTTCCGGTGCAACTAGTATTGGTACTGGAGGGACCAGTCGATTTGAGAGTATTTTTGCGAATATATTGGTGTCCACGTTAAGCAGTGACAGCGGACGATAAGAGCCACATTCCTCCGAGGACTTACCGGGCTTGAGGAGGGCCACTATCACTGCTTCTGTCATGGAGGGTGGCATAGTTCCCGTAACACACATGTCGTCAAATAGTGTAGCCAGCTGTGGAAGTAGTTGATCTATGTAGGCCCTATAGAATGAAACTGTGAGTCCGTCAGACCCCGGCGCACTCTCTGCTCGCATGCTAGACAAAGCTGAGAGTATTGTGTCCCTTTCTATGGGTCTCAAGAGGAACTTCCTATGTGTGTTAGAAAGCCATGGAAGTTGTATGTGCGCTAAGTAATCTATGATCTCTTCATCGGTGGCAGCATTTCGAGAGGCAAATAGTTAGGTATAATATTGACCGCATCTATCTGCCACCTCTGAAATGAAATGAAATGAAATGAAAATTAGATTTGTAGAGCGCGGCAGTTGCCCTGAGGCGTCCAGGCGCTACCTCTGTAACGTCAGTTAAGATCTCGCCCTCTCCCGACCTGATTTCCACCGTCTGCACCGTTTCCCTGCGTCTCTTAAGTAACTGAGCTAAAACTGACCCTGGTCATGCACTCTCACCATAAGCCTTGGCTGTAGAATATTTACCCAGATGTTTGATTTCGTTGTCTGCTGCCACATGGTATGCTTCCAGCAAGTCTGTGAGTTCCTTTCTAACGGGATCACCCAGAACCGTCAGTAGGCGACGCTCTATAGTCTTAATTCAAAGTCCGTTAGGTGTTTGCGTATAGAACAAAGGACCCCTGAGTGCTTTGATATAGTGACCCCCCTAATGTAAACTTTGAAAGTATCCCAGACGACTCGGTAGTCATCCACAAAGACCACATTCTTCTGGAAAAAGGTCTCAATTCCCTCAGCCAATTTGTCTTTGAATAGCGTCTCAAGTAGGGTGGAAATTGCCAAGTGAATGGGGATATAAGCCGGCGAGTGGTCTAAAAGTGTATGTGGTAATACCTGGCATAAGTGGACCCTGTCATTGAGAGACCTAGCTGCAAGCCAATAGTCAATACGGGTGTGTAAGTTGTGGTATGCTGAGTAGTGTGTAAAGCCTCCTTTGTGCGGGTGTTTCAGGCGGCACACATCGCTTAGGTCAAACGTAATTATCGCCCATTCTACCTCCCTAGCTTCTGCAGTAATATGCCTCTCCTGACCCTCGATCTATCTAAACTAGGGTTCTGTACCACATTAAAATTCCCCCGCGTTGTGGTAGTGTCTGACATCATGTCATAAATGTCATAAATGCATGTGATACAGTTTTCCTGTGTGACAGTGTCTCACATCGTGTATAGTATCATGTATAGTACATGTGTAGCAGATGACCCTGTGTTCTTGTCTGCACTGTGACAAAATTGCAAAATAACGCCAGTTAAGTTAAATATGTATCTCTATTTTTATATGCTAAAGTGCATATAGTACTTTTACAAAATTGAAACTGATAAATTAGCAAGCAGTGAGAGACGTGATGATTTTGGGATCCTGCCTAACCTAGGGGGAGTACCAATCAGATACCTTGAAAACAAATAAACACATTTTATTGAACAATGTGGTGGTGGTCCCATCCTCTTAGGACCAACCCAAGCACAGTTATTGGCAAAAAAACATTCCCAACCAAAGGCCCTGCAAAGCATTATGGGATGAGATTAGCAGTGGGCAGTGAATATTATTTAGTATCCAATATCAAAATATTTCTACAAAGAGCTGCAGTTCAACTGGTGGTTACTAGATGTCCCTCATGAGTCAAATACAAATGCTTGATGAAAAGGTTTCAATGGTTTTGCATTCAAATCGTGAGGGACATCTAGTAACGACTAGTGGAACTGCAGCTTGATGTAAGGATCATTTCAATGCTTTGCATTTGACTCGTGAGGGACATCTAGTAACGACTAGGTGAACTGCAGATCTTTGTAGAATTATTTTGATATTGTATACTATAATATTCACTGCCCACTGCTAATCTCGTCACATAATGCTTTGCAGGGCCTTTGGTTGGGATTGCTTTTTTGCCAATAGCTCTGCTTGGGGAGGTGCTAAGAGGATGGGACACCACCGAATCGTTCACACGAGTTTGAGCTATTGACATTGTAAATGACTAATCATTTTATTTATGTTTTGGGTTTTAAAACATAAATAAAACGCATTGTTATTTACAATACTGATAGCTTAAATCTCCCAAATGCGAGACCTATTGCATTGCAATAAAGGGCCTTCTAAACCCCTTGTTAGAATGTAAATATCCGAGGAAGAGACCGGCCTGCGACCTCTTCAAAATAGTGATAAATAGTGCAGTGAAGAAGATGTGTAAGTGTTAGAAATTACATAGACACAAAGTCTGAAGTGAGAGTTACATATGATCCGAGCTATAAACACTAACAAAGCGCTCCAACACCTTTCGCACTGTGATCAGACTGTCGTGGCTCAGGAGAAAGTGTGAGAGCCTATTTCCTGCCCTCTCCGGGATTTGAGTGTGCAGTGTGGCATTGCATAATTTCATTGCTATCTTTGGCCTAATAAACACTCCAGCTGTAGTAGGGCCCTGACTTCACCTCCTAAGAGGATGGGTCACCTCTGAAGTTCAACAAAAAGTGCTTTTTGTTTATGCTCTTTCTGTTCAAGGCATCTGCTTGGTCCTTCCCCTAGGTTAGGGTGGACCCCAAAATCCTCAGCTCTCTCATTTCCTAATGTTTTCATTGTAAAAGTTCACTTTTGCGTATTGGTTATATGCTTTCAAGTATGTAAAATTGCTTTTTCAAAGCATCTGAGGCTCTAATTTAGTGCAAACTTTGCGTGCTCTGTTAGCGTAGCGTAGTATTATGCCCATGGTTAAAAAATACCCAGAAACCCCACCTGAGAAAAACGTATGCAATGCTGTTCAGAACACACATTATCCATCCCTCCCACTGAAAATAAACAATACCAATACCCCAAGTGTGTGTTTCACTTGTAGGTGGAGGTTGCCAACAGAGTACTGTCGACCTACAGAGTTTTAGCTGTCGAACCCCTCCGCACACCAACAAACTAATGTTACGCATTAACAGAATGGAATACGTATCCTACCCCCGGTATACAGGATATCCCTGAGGAGAGTGCTTAGCCCAGCCTGTTGACTAGAATTAGCCGGCAGATGTAAGGTCTTCAGAAGAGGAGGGATACAGAGGTAGTTTTGAAGGCTTTTGGTAATGTCCCATCTTTGATTTTGGAGGTGAATTGGCAACATGTCTCCTTTGTTGTCTTTTAGTTGTTATTTTAGGTTGCTTGTTTCCAAACACTCTTCCCCTTGGGGTTGTTACTTCAGCCACTTTGTAAAATTTCAGACTGGCATTTGTATAGTCATGAGGAACTGGCAGTCCATGGTGCCTCTGGCATCTCAGAGAGAAATGTTGATTTAGTATGTTTTTGCATTAAATGTAAAAAGTTATTTTATTACAGAACAATTTGTTCAGCAGGAACAGTGCACACTACAATCAGGGTTGTATCCTGTAGGTCCTCCAGTTTTATCATTGTGTCATGCCAACACACGACAGTAGTGTAGCACCCTTGGTTTAGAATTAATCATTTTGATTAACATTGAATCTTAGAGTGCACCTCGATCCCCTCAGGTACGGTATCTTAGAGAGAAAGCCACCTCCCATAATATTTACCAGATTTCAACAAGTCTGACATAGGTGTTCATTTAAATGGGTGGGTATTGATTCAGTTTGTCTATTTAACCCCAGCCACCATTAGGCAACACAAATATCTGTTATGGACCATGCCACCAGGTAGCCATAGATGGTAACTGTGAGTAGCACAACTGCTAATGTAGTAGCTATAGGGCACTGTAAGAAAGTGGGTTTCTGTTGCAGTACCCCCCCCCCTCCCAAGCACACACTTTGTGCCTCATTTCTGATGCACTTTGACTGAATGTCCGAATGTGTACTGGGCCCATGCTAATCACTTACCAGTGCCTGTGTTCTTTTCCAAAACTTTACCTTTGTTTCCACAGTTGGCACACCTCTGGCCCGCATGTAAGTCCTTTGTAAAAGGTACCAGGACACCAAGTTGTAGGAAGTTGGCTCTATATATACTATACCAAAGTAAGTTGTAGTGTGTAAAAAGTCCAGTGAATCCCCAGAGGCTTTAAACAGGTGAAAGTAGTTAATAACTGAAGGAGGTTGGCTTAGTATATGGTGCCCACTAATTTAAGTGATTCAGAAAAGGGGGTGGTGATGGACAGAGTATCTGAGTTAAACAGAACACTCCTACCCAGTCAACAGATCAGGGCTTGATCCATCACCGTTTTTTAGCTCACTGCACCATCCCAGCTCAGAACCTGGCTATATGCAAATTAGTCTGTCCCTAACCCAGTGCATCATGGGAACAGGGCAGACCAAACTACCAAGCCAATTCTTATACTGGGAAGGAAACAAGCTTCCGGGGACCAGTTTCTGGCATTACAGCCGTCTTCGGCCCGGCTTGCTTGAATCCTGATGGTGCAATGAGCAAGGGACTCACATCTGAGTATACCCTTCCACGCTTATGGTGGACAAAACGATTCAGAAAAGGGGGTGGTGATGGACAGAGTATCTGAGTTAAACAGAACACTCATACCCAGTCAATAGATCAGGGCTTGATCCATCACCGTTTTTTAGCTCACTGCCCCATCCCAGCTCAGAACCTGGCTATATGCAAATTAGTCTGTCCCTGGCCCAGTGCATCATGGGAACAGGGCAGACCAAACTACCAAGCCAATTCTTATACTGGGAAGGAAACAAGCTTCCGGGGACCAGTTTCTGGCATTACAGCCGTCTTCGGCCCGGCTTGCTTGAATCCTGATGGTGCAATGAATAAGGGACTCGCATCTGAGTATACCCTTCCACGCTTATGGTGGACAAAACGATTCAGAAAAGGGGGTGGTGATGGACAGAGTATCTGAGTTAAACAGAACACTCATACCCAGTCAACAGATCAGGGCTTGATCCATCACCGTTTTTTAGCTCACTGCACCATCCCAGCTCAGAACCTGGCTATATGCAAATTAGTCTGTACCTGGCCCAGTGCATCATGGGAACAGGGCAGACCAAACTACCAAGCCAATTCTTATACTGGGAAGGAAACAAGCTTCCGGGGACCGGTTTCTGGCATTACAGCCGTCTTCGGCCCGGCTTGCATGAATCCTGATGGTGCAATGAGCAAGGGACTCACATCTGAGTATACCCTTCCACGCTTATGGTGGACAAAACGATTCAGAAAAGGGGGTGGTGATGGACAGAGTATCTGAGTTAAACAGAACACTCATGCCCAGTCAACAGATCAGGGCTTGATCCATCACCGTTTTTCAGCTCACTGCACCACCCCCTTTTCTGTATCATATTTGGCCACTATAGGTGTGGCAGGGTATACTCAGACATGAGTCCCTTTCTCACTGCACCATCAGGATTCAAGCAAGCCGGGCCGAAGACGGCTGAAATGCCAGAAACCGGTCCCCGGTAGCTTGTCTCCTTTCTGGTGAAGAATTGGCTTGGTAGTTTAGTCTGCCCTGTTCCCATGATGCACTTGGCCAGGGACAGACTGATTTGCATATAGCCAGGTTCTGAGCTGGGATGGTGCAGTGAGATAAACAACGGTGATGGATCAAGCCCTGATCTTTGGACTGGGTAACAGTGGTCTGCTTAATTCAGACACTCTGTTCATCACCACCACCTTTTCTGTATCGTTTTTGGCCACTATAGGTGTGGCAGGGTATACTCAGACATGAGTCCCTTTCTCACTGAACCATCAGGATTCAAGCAAGCCGAGCCGAAGACGGCTGAAATGCCAGAAACCGGTCCCCGGTAGCTTGTCTCCTTTCTGGTGAAGAATTGGCTTGGTAGTTTAGTCTGCCCTGTTCCCATGATGCACTGGGCCAGGGACTGACTGATTTGCATATAGCCAGGTTCTGAGCTGGGATGGTGCAGTGAGATAAATAACGGTGATGGATCAAGCCCTGATCTTTGGACTGGGTAAGAGTGGTCTGCTTAATTCAGACACTCTGTTCATCACCACCCCCTTTTCTGTATAGTTTTTGGCCACTATAGGTGTGGCAGGGTATACTCAGACATGAGTCCCTTTCTCACTGCACCATCAGGATTCAAGCAAGCCAAGCCGAAGACGGCTGAAATGCCAGAAACCGGTCCCCGGTAGCTTGTTTCCTTTCTGGTGAAGAATTGGCTTGGTAGTTTAGTCTGCCCTGTTCCCATGATGCACTGGGCCAGGGACAGACTGATTTGCATATAGCCAGGTTCTGAGCTGGGATGGTGCAGTGAGATAAATAACGGTGATGGATCAAGCCCTGATCTTTGGACTGGGTAAGAGAGGTCTGCTTAATTCAGACACTCTGTTCATCACCACCCCCTTTTCTGTATTGTTTTTGGCCACTATAGGTGTGGCAGGGTATACTCAGACATGAGTCCCTTTCTCACTGCACCATCAGGATTCAAGCAAGCCGGGCCGAAGGCGGCTGAAATGCCAGAAACCGGTCCCCGGTAGCTTGTCTCCTTCCTGGTGAAGAATTGGCTTTGTAGTTTAGTCTGCCCTGTTCCCATGATGCACTGGGCCAGGGATAGACTGATTTGCATATAGCCAGGTTCTGAGCTGGGATGGTGCAGTGAGATAAATAACGGTGATGGATCACGCCCTGATCTTTGGACTGGGTAAGAGTGGTCTGCTTAATTCAGACACTCTGTTCATTCATCACCACCCCCTTTTCTGTATCGTTTTTGGCCACTACAGGTGTGGCAGGGTATACTCAGACATGAGTCCCTTTCTCACTGCACCATCAGGATTCAAGCAAGCCGTGCCGAAGACGGCTGAAATGCCAGAAACCGGTCCCCGGTAGCTTGTCTCCTTTCTGGTAAAGAATTGGCTTGGTAGTTTAGTCTGCCCTGTTCCCATGATGCACTGGGCCAGGGACAGACTGATTTGCATATAGCCAGGTTCTGAGCTGGGATGGTGCAGTGAGATAAATAACGGTGATGGATCAAGCCCTGATCTTTGGACTGGGTAAGAGTGGTCTGCTTAATTCAGACACTCTGTTCATCACCACCCCCTTTTCTGTATCACTAATTTAAGTGAAGCACCCTGCATTAATTAAGACAACCCTTATGGTGATTTTTGTGGTCTTAGACAGCCTTTGAACGCTCTCTAAGTTGTAGATGTGGAGAGCAGCCTTTTGGCTTAGTCAAGAAGGAGTGTTAAGCAGCTTATTTTACCAGTTATAGTCATATAGGGTAGGTAAAATGAAAAAGAACCACAGCGTTGTTATGAAAATAGTAATATTTATTATACACGCTCACTACCACATTGGTATATTTCCTACCCGGAGATATAAACACAATACACACAATATGTACAAAGGAGAAAAGGTAATTAGCACAAATACACTGTGGTCTTCAGAGGTAGACCAAACCATATACTAATAAAGTGGGATGCGAACTGCGACTGAAGGCGAGACTTGATTCAGAAGACTTAAAAGAGCTGGGGACTCAAGGAACCACGCAAGGTATGTACCCAGTAACTGGATGGAGGCCGTGTGCAGAGTGGAAACACAGCCGTGTACTCAATGCAAGTCAATGGTCGCGGTTGCAGTTTTCAAGAAGAAGGTCCCTTCCCAGAGGACCCTGAAGACCCCTGAAGACACCCTGTGGAAGATGGAAGGTTGGCGATTCACCCCAACTGTGGGTACCCCAGGAAACAGGATACCTACTCCATGGAAACCGGTTACATAGGTGCAAAGTGACATCTGAAACCACCATAGACGACAATGGAGGACTTCAGTGAAGAAGTCGCTGGCGAAGAATGTGAAAGTGCCTGGTGAAATCCAAGGGTGAATTCTTGAAGTGGAGTACTTGCAAACAGGGGGGGCAGAGTCTATGCCACTTGAATGTGACCAAGAGGCATGGAAGACTAATCACCACTGAAGACGGAAGATGCAGTAGAGTTGACGGTGACCTTGTTGCAGCAGCTGTGAGGACCAGGCAACGCTGTGGAAGAGCAGAAGCCGTTCACAAGCTGTCCCATGGCAGAAATTGAGAACCAGCGGGTTGGTGTCCGACGGGAGCACCAACAACCCTTGGCAGAAGCAACAGATGTGGAAAAAAAGAAGGTGCAGTATCGGTAACAGCAAGATCCAAGTGCAGGAGAGTCTGAACAGGCCCAAGCTAGCAGGGGAGTGCACGGGAGACAAAGAAGACCCTCAAGAGGACCCACAAGCCAAAGACACAGAAGTCAAAAGAAGATCTCGCGCAGCTCACCAAATATGCAGGCCCACGGTGCAGAGGATGTGGTGAGGATGAAGATCTTGGCAGGAAGAGATGCTCTGCCTGGAGCTTCTTGGAGCCTGAAGATCTCTGGATAAGAGAGTCAACAAGCCTGGACAATGGCAAGTTGACACAGTGCACTGGGGTACTGTTCCATTGGTTCCGAAGAGGGATACGGACCTCAACGTGGGTGAGAAGACAGTGCAGGCCTTAAGGGAGTTGCAGAATGACCACCTGTGTTGCTGGACCTTTCGAAGTCCGCAGGATGTCAGGCGCAGCAGACTGGTCAGCGTAGTTGCGGTGCATGCTGATACAGGGGAGTGACTCCTTCAGGGCCTTGATGCCCTCACACCTGAAGAAGAACCTGGATGAAGCACAGACACAGACGACGCAGAAGACTGGCAGGACAGTAGTAGCAGGAGTCTTCCTAGATGCACTCTCGGTTCCCAAAGCGAAATCCAATGAAGACCTAGGTGCCCAGACGGTAAAAGTAGAAGTATTTTCGGATCTGAATCTTGATCTTGTCCCACAATGAATCTGGAGAGCCACCCACAGGTAAGCCCTTAAGTACCCAAAGGAAAGTGTTGGGACGATTCAGGGGTTCCGCCAGAGGGGAGGGGGGAGGGGGGGGCTTAACAAAGGGGAGGATACTATCATGTCCTCTTTCCAGTTTTGCGCCAGAGCTGGAGCCAACGGCTCCCCGAATTGGTTGCAACTGGAATATGCAAGGAGGGCACCAAATGTGCCCTTCAAAAGCAGTCTGGTGTCTGGCAAGTGACTCCACCCCAGGACAATACACTAGAACCTCTTTGGGAGGTGGTAACAGCTTCATGTGACAGGAAAACTATTGTTCTAACCTTCATCTGCCTGAGCCTAGCTCAGCAGAAAGAGGGCATAATCATGTCAGTGGTCGGCAGGAGCACTAGCTTGATGTTAGACCCTGAAAGGCTGGAACTGGGATTACAGGGGGGCTTCCTAGGGCAGCCATCCAGTAATTGGGATCCTACATCCAACCCTGGAATTGGTGTTGGGGTAGAATTCCAACATGTTTGAAACCAAACATGACCAGTTTTGGTGCAGCCAGTATATAGTTAGACATTTTTATACATGTGCCAACGTTTTCACCTGTAACTTCTTCAAAGTATGACAGATTTTTGAAAGCGATATACCGTTACATCCGCTGGACCCATCTGGTTGATGGGTTCTATAGGACTTGTAGGTTCACCTAGAATCCAAGGAACCCAGAGCCAATAACTGAGCTGCGTCTTACAATGGTCTTTCATTGTGTACCGGGTATATAGCAATTCATTTGGTAAAATATAAAGAGTGAAAAATACCACATGTTGCTGTAGAAGCGGGGGCTGTTCATCCAATACCACTTAAAGCAATGATTGTTAATAAGATCACTGTCTTCGAAAGGGATGAAGTGGATAATGTGCAATGTACGTCTCATGCTTGGAATGAACTGGGGAAGCGTACAATGCCGCTGGTCCACCATAAGGCAATATCTGTGCTGTGACGAGTGAAGCGGGATCCCTAAAAGCTATGCACAATATAGGGGCACATACCATGGGTGATATCTACCCCAATGGGAAATGTATAGATCTCCAGAGTTTTCTAGGGGACAGGGAAGGATTTGTCATGTTGACATTCATATACAGGAGACTATGGCTGCAGTGCGGTCGCTATATCCATGTTTCCGTGATGACCCACCAACTCTGGGGGCTCTACAACTTATATATACTACGCAAACTCGGAATAAATTATTGCAGCTTCACAGATGGATGAGGCGGCTGTTGGTGTGGGTCCTATGGGAAAATGGAATGCTATTTTACCCCAACCGCTGACAGAGGATGAATGGGCAGTATGTTGTAAATTAACAGGTCAATTTGTTGCAAACGGGAATCTTAGACTTATACATTATAAATATGTCCATCAAATGTACTATACACTAGTGCAACTCTACAAGTATGGCCTGAGGGACTCACACTGCTGTAAGAGATATGGTGTCGATAATGCTGATTTTCAACATTTGGCATGAAGCTGTCAAAAAGTGGCTGATTTCTGGGGGAAACTCACGGGGGCCTTAACTGCAATTGTAGGTGAAAAAATAGAATGTCATATGAATGTTTGCTTGCTAGGAAATGTACTTAATCTTAAGGTACCAATCGGAAGTTGGTAGCTAAAGCGCTACTACTAGGGAAACGCAGGGTCTCACTCCATTGGGATGGCAAACCTGCACCTAAACCAGTACACTGGTTAAGGGATATAGCCTACTGTCGGGATCAACTTACCTGCTATGCGGAAGAACTTCCTAGTGCTTTAAGACCGCGTGACATTTGGGGTCCATTCACTGCATATATGTTAACCGCACTTACTGACTAATGACATTCTGATGATAATGTACATTTTGTATTTTTTTGGTAAAATTTACGTTCCAATATCATTCCTGTACTACTTGATGCTCTGTCAACTTGCTACTATGTATGCTGTACAATTGAACATGATGTTTATTTTTCATGGTTGTTATAATATAAAAATTTATAAATAAAATGTAAAAAAAAAAGAAAAAAAAACACCTATGTATTTCTGAAATGGGTACAAAATATAGAGTTTAGAAGCAGTAGCTATTTACACATCTCCAAAATTGTGGGTACCCATACTAGTATGTGAATTATAGGATATTTTTCAAAGTGACTTCTTTTTTATCCATTTTCTTTCACTTGGAAGTCAGAAATGCATAGAAAGTCAATAGGTATTAACAGTTGCTCTACAATTCTGAGTTCCCCTACGTCTCCCGATAAAATGTTACCTCGCTTGTGTGGGTAGGTCTATTGCTCGCAACAGGAAACATCCCTGTGAGAAGTTGGCCTGATATGCAGTGCTCACTATTCTAGTGATCACTATGTATCAGTCCAAACAACCCTTGTTGATGATTGGTTGTAAGTCAACCTTATAGACCAGCTATCATAGTAGCATGGACAAGAGCAGTCTTTAGGCTAAACTCTAGAGGGCGTGTTACGCCAGCTGTTATACCATCACATATACCCCTTGAACACCAAGTGAAATGACACCACACAAGTTGTTATGAAATTAAAAGGATATTTATTTATAACACAACAACCCTGGACTCTTTATGAGGACAGGGTGCTAAGCACAATACAAAACTCTTAAAGAAATACTGTAAGTCGCACAATTTACACAAATGCCCGAGGGGCACGAAAAACTATATACTATGGAAGTGGAATGCGAAATTACTAGCAGGTAAGTACTACTCTCAGAGACTTTAGAAACGCTAGGCCTACAATGCTGAACCCTTAGATTAGAAGCAGGAGGCCTAGGGACGTCGTGTGCAGAGTGGGAACTCTAACGCATAATGCGGGACAAAGTCTATGGATACTAGTAAATGCAAAAGTTAGTGTTCTCGGGCGAACCCGACTAGGTAGGTCAAAAACGAAAGTGGATCTAGACACTTAGAGAGTTGGTCTACGCTGGAGCACCGTAGTACTCGGTTTACCTAGCCCAGGGGCTGCGGCTGCATAGGGTTCAAGTGTCGTCGGGAATCCTCGTTGACGAACCAGGAGCCTGAAGTGTAAGTTGCTGGCAGGCGACCAGTGAAGATATTCTGGGCTGATCCGGGGACCGATCAGTGAAGAAGAGTACCTGTAAGCAGAGGGGACCGAGTTCTGAACCACTAGCCAGTGGTTAGGTTGGCACCAGGATTGCACCGGACGAGGTCACTCAGCCAGGCGAAGAGGTGACACTGGATTCTGCTGCTGCACGGACCAGGGGCGCTGATGTCGACCAGGCTGGAGGTCTGCAAGCTGTCCCACGTCGGATGTCTGCTGCTGGCGATGCTGGATCCGGTGAAGGAGGCAACAAGCCTTGGCTACGGCAAGCTCACGTGGCGACACAAAATGGCGTCTTGAGTGGACCAGGAGGGTCCGAGGAAGGTCCCCTTCAGGAGGAGACTAGGGCCAGTCTAGAGGAGCTAGACCAGCGGTGTAACAATCGTAGGTCGTCGTCTGGAGGGTCACTAGCCAACGGGCAAGTGACCGGACAACGTGGCAAGCGACACAGAAGCAAAAGGGCCCCACGCAGATCTGCAGGATGCTGGGGGGCTGGTCTTCGGTGCTCGTGCGGCTTGGGGTTTGGGCTTCTCTTACCCCAGTGCACCCACTCGAGGGTCCCTCGGTGGTCTTGCTGGTTCAGTGTCGTGCTGGTTCTGATGATCGCCGGGTCCTCTGGTCTCGTCGCACCTACGGTTCTCAGCTGTGCTGTAGAGGCAGGTTGAGGTCAGAGAGGGCAGGGAGTCCGGGTCTCGTCGAGCTGGGTCAGTCTGGTTCCGGAGGAAGGACGTTTCAGCAAACCGCAAAAGACTTAGTTGGTGCCTGCTGCTGCAGGGTGACTACTCCTTAGTCACAAGGGAGAAATCTTAAGAAGAAGTCTTGAGTTCCTTTCGTAGAAAGTAGTTTCAGGATTCAAAGATGATCTCATTTGGAAGGGTCCCCGCTCCCACCTTTATACTAAAGAAAGGGGCTGGTACAGGACTAGGTCCTGCCCATGGGTGGGACCAGGAAGGGGGGTGGTTACACCCCTCTCCCATGCCGGACTTTCCCCAGCTCAGGGGCTGGTGTGCCCCTGGAACTGGTTCTAGCCGGCCTATGCATAGTGAGCACCTGGGTGCCACTTGCAGTCACCTTCCTATTCAGCCCTGCCTACCCAGGATACACAAAACCCTGTCTGGGATGGTGCTAGCACCGCCCCTGACAGGAAACCCTTTGTCCAAGCTCTCCTCGCTGGAAGGACTCCCAGCAGCAGGAGGTCAGACTTGTGTCTGTGGTGGCAGCATCCATGTTGTGATGCTGAGGCTCGAGTTAACTTTAACCGGGGTTCACTGTTACATACATGTCGTGTCCCTCTAGGAGGGTGGAATGCTAACCCGGCGCCAGAATTGGCGAGGGGTTAGTATTCCAATTCGTATGACACCTTACTCGACATGTTTTGATAATGCGATACCAGAGTTGGCATATAACCGCGAGGATTATAATGCACTTAAGAGTATATGGTATGCGTTATCATGGAACAGCTATTAGGACTTGGTTCCGCAAGCTGCAAACGGGCTCAGCTCATGCCAGAGCACCATCTCACATGATTCCAAGCACTCTGCCTTCAGGATTGTTAAGGCCTGCCATAGGAGTGACTGATAGGAATCTATGTGTCCATTTAGGGTTAGATATAGGTATACTATATCTACAGCAAAGGGTGATTACACCACCTTGCCCCAGCTGTTGTGCAGCCAGTTGTTTCAGATTTAGATGGCCAGCCAGGGGTGGAAATACCTGGAGAGCCCATCTACATTGCCATGATCAGTGCCAGGTCTATGCTCCACTGTAAAATCCATCCCCTGTAGGCAAATGGACCACCTAAGCAATTTGGGTTTTTTCACCCTTCATCTGATTTAGCCACAAGAGGGGCTTATGGTCGGTCTGATCCTTGAAATGAGTGCCAAACAAGTATGACCTCAGTTTCTTCAGGGCCCAAACCACAGCAAAGGCCTCCCTCTCAATAGCTGACCAATTTTTCTCTCTGGGGGTCAGCCTTCTGCTTATAAAAGCAATGGGCTGGTCATGACCATCAAAATTCAGTTGAGATAGAACAGCTCCCACACCCAACTCAGAAGCATCTGTTTGGACAATGAATGGTTTGGAGTAGTCTGGAGTCTTTAGGATAGGTGCTGTGCACATGGCCTGCTTTAGGTCATTGAATGCTTTTTGACAGCCTGCTGTCCACTGAACTTTCTTTGGCATCTTTTTACTTGTCAGGCCATTAAGTGGAGTCACAATTGATCCATAATTTCTTTTTTTTTTTTAAACATGTTTTATTAACAGCACATAGTGAAACTCAAGCAAGAACAATATACCATCAGAATGTATACATAGTATTTATACAGAAAGGCATAAAAACCACAAAAAAAGAAAGAAAAAAATGTATATATACATAAGTTCATACATTATAAAAAGAAGCATATTCTCCACAGAAAAAAAAAAATTATATAAAGTTGCCCCAAATTTTCTCAAAATTAAGCATTGCCCTGGTACCCCTAATACGGGCTAATCCGGCTTCCATATTGTGGATTTCATTAACCAGGGACCACCACTGCATAATCTGCGGTGGCTGGGGAGAGATCCATGCCCGAGCTATGGTAAGTTTGGCACAGGATAACAAAATAGTAATTAAAGCTTTTTGAGGTAGCGTAGTACTGTGTATATCTAAAAGTACACTTGAAGCTGATAATACTGGTGGTTTTATTAGTTTAAGCTTCAGAGCTTTATCCAAATTATGCCAAAAATCCTTCAATTGCGGGCAGGAAAATAACATGTGTTCTATATTAGCACCGACTGTATCACATTTGGGGCATTTAGTGCGGTCAGTATATAATGGGTTTGAAGACCATTTAAGAATCACTTCCGGGGTATGATATAACAGACAAGACGTTTTGAACTGTTGTAGTCGAAGACTAGCTGAATGAACCAAACCGTTAATTTTAGAAAGAGAATGAGAAATCTGATCCGAGTAGATCATCAATCCGAGTTTAGAGCTCCACTTCTCTGCTAATTTAGAGCAATCTTGTTTTATATAAGAGGTTAAACAGTTATAGCCAGTAGTTATTACAGATTTAGTTTTAGAAGAGTAGAGGCAATCCCAGATATCAGATTCTGAGACAGTTAAGATTTTCATCCGACGTATCAGAAAATCATGTACCTGAATATATTTAAACCTCATAGACTCCGTAAGATGGTACAAACGTTTAAGAGTCTCAAAGTCTAGAAATCCATAAGCACCATACATGTCTCCTAAGGTTAGAATACCATGGGTTGCCCAAACTCTAGTCCTACTATCATTAAATATCCCCGGGAGTCCTGGGTTATCCCAAAGCCTCAATTTTGAATGAAAAAAGGAGGTCTTGCAAAAACGCATCATACTAAAACAGATCTTAGCTGTATCTCGAGCTGTCTTAAATTTGACTCTTTTGTAGAAATTTGGGTCATTCAATCTAAGAAGAAACATTCTTGCTTCCAGATTCAGCATTATAGTATGAAAAATTAAAATTTTTAACTCAGGGTTAAGAAGGGAACGAAGGCGGCCTATAAAAGTCGCCCAAAAATAAAGTTTGGAGTCCGGGAAGCAGAGACCACCCATATCAGTTGATCCTTTTAATGAAGATAAACTTTTTCGAGCTTTCTTATAACCCCAAATAAAGCTACTAAAAATTCCATCTAACTTTTTGAAAAAAATATTGTTAAGTGCCAGAGGGATAGAACGGAAAAGATAAAGAAATTTCTGCAAAATTTTCATTTTAATTAAGTTTATTCTGCTTATAATGTTTAATGGAATTTTATGCCATTTTTTAAGAAGCTGTTTAGTTGATTTAACCAGCGTATCATAATTAATGGGAATTATATCATTAATCTTAGATGAAATTTTTACCCCCAGATAGTTGGCCACCCTACAAACCCCCATAATTCCTCCCGAGAGTTTATAGTTAACCACTAACTGAGTTTTATTCGTATTTAATTTATAGCCAGAAACATTGCCGAATTTTTCTGCTTCGACCATAATACCCTCCAATGCTGTTATGACATTTGATGAGTAGATAGCTATATCGTCCGCATAAGCGGTTATTTTCAAGCAGTGGGGTCCGAAGCTAAATGGGATTATCTTGGGCTGAGCCAGGAGTGCAGATAGAAATGGCTCCATAGAGATTGAAAAGAGCAAAGGTGATAGCGGGCACCCCTGGCGAGTGCCCCGTGCTATAGAGAAAGCAGAGGATAGTAGACCTGAATAGCTAATTTTAGCCATAGGTTGATCATATAGGGCCCGAATCCAACTAACCATATTGCCCCTGAGACCAATAAAAGACAGAACCGACCACAGATAATCCCACCCCACTCGGTCAAAAGCCTTTTCGGCGTCTAATAAAATCATACCGAATGGGGAGTTTTCAGTTTCGGCAATGTCGAAGGCTGTGATAGCTGTGTTGATGTGAGTTGTTGTGTCTCTGCCGAGTACAAAACCGTGCTGTTGTTCGTTAACAATACCCGGGACAATCAGGGCCAGCCTGTTTGCCAACACTTTGGCAAATACTTTCGCATCAGAGTTAATCAAAGAAATTGGCCTATAAGACCCACATTCCTCTGCTGGTTTATCTTTTTTTAAAAAGAAGATTATTTTCGTAATATTCCAAGAATTCAGGGCCTTCCCAGTTAACCCGATATGCTGTGTTACAAGAAGAAAAAGAGGAATTATTTCCTCAATGCAAATTTTGTATATTTCCAGCGGGATTGAGTCCTTCCCTGAAGCTTTCCCTGTGGGCAGAGATATAATAGCATGTCTCAGTTCCACCTCAGTAATATCATCCGAGAGAGTTTCCAAGCCTGGAAGATTAAATTTTTCCTTAAAGTTATTTTCTAAGTATTTTAATATATTAGATGTAAGGGGTTGATTCTCCGGTGTATAAAGGGTACTATAATAATCTCTGAATTGAGACAAGATCTGCGCGGGTTGATTATACATAATTTGATTTGGGCCTTTGATACATTTAATACGAGTCTGGGCTCTGTCATCTGCCACTTTATACGCCAATAACTTACCAATCTTATCCCCTCCTTCATAAAACTGAATTTTGGACTTAAGCATTTTGGCACAGTTTTTTTCCATTAAGGTAGTTTTTAGATTTGATTTTAATGTTCCCAGTTTTAGTTCTATTTCTAGAATATTAGTAGATTGTAAACAAAGTGCCTTAATCAATAAAATTTCATATTCCCTAATATCTGCTATTAATTTGTTATTCTCCTTGCGAAGTTCAGAATTCTGTTTAAGAATGTATTGTTGCGCATGACCTCTGATACTGGCCTTACATGTATCCCAAACACAAGTATGAGAAGCAGAATGAAGATTTAATTTAATGAATTCACACAAATGGAGCTTGAGTTGGGAGATATAAACTGTGTCAGTCAATAGATACCGAGGGAACGAGAACAATCTGGAATTATTTTGACCGTCATCATAGCTATAAGTTAGTAGAATAGGGTTATGATCCGAGGACACCCGGGGGCAGATTTCAATAATACTATTCTGAATGATTTGATCTGTTGCCCAAGCCATATCAATCCGCGTGCAGAGTTTATGGGGAGCTGAATAGAACGTATGACCAGGCATAGCAGGGTGAAGGGTGCGCCATACATCTTTAACATTATGTACCCTGCTTAAATCTAAAATAGCAGCCCTGACTTTATGCATACTTTGGCGAGTCCCCGGTCTAGTGGTGTCCTGGTTGTAATCAATAATGCAATTGAAGTCCCCCATCATGATTAGCTCCCCCTCCCAGCCCAGTAATTCCACATTTAATTCATCAAAAACAAAAGCTTCATCTCTATTGGAGCCATAAACTCCACATAGTACATATTTACAATTACCAATGCAGACTTGCGCAATCACCCACCGACCCAGTTTATCGGTGCCAGATCTGATTATTTCAATTTTAGACCTTTTATCTTTTAATATGGCAACCCAACTGAGGGAAACCAATTGAGAAGAGCAAACTATAACCTCATAGCCCAGCTGATTAAGTAGTTTTCTATCTTTATACGAAATATGTGTCTCAGATAGGAAAATTAGCTGAGGGTTATAAAGCCTTAGTTCTTCGGATATCAGTCTTCTTTTAGTCCTATTATTTAAGCCAGCTACGTTCCATGCTAAACATTTTAAAGTATGCATTTTAGTATATGATCTAAATCAGTTTGCCAAACTGTATATTATAAAGAAATGAAAATAGACAAAAAAGCAGCGAAACCATCCATACAAGTTAAAGCTTTTATCACAATGTGCTGAGTTTTTAGAAATTTTAACCCCTCCCATACCACCCACCCCTCGGAGAACCTGGGCCCACCCCCCGCCCCCCTCTCCCTCAGCCCAGAACCAGAGGGAGCCCCTTCCATAATTTCTGACAAATTTCCTGTAATAACCAGTCAGGCCCAGGAAAGCTCGAACCTGAGTCTGGGTGGTTGGAGGAGCCCAATCCTTGATGGATTGTATCTTGCTCTCCAGTGGCTGAACCTGGCCTCCACCTACAAGGTGGCCCCGGTACACAACCTGTGTCTGCCCTATCTGGCACTTTGTGGCCTTGATAGTGAGACCTGCTGCTTGCAGTGCCTCTAACACTTTCCTCAGGTGGACCAGGTGATCCTCCCAGGTGGAACTAAAGACAGCTATATCATCAAGATATGCTGCACAGAAGTCATCCAGCCCAGTGAGAACTTGATTCACCAGCCTTTGGAAGGTGGCGGGTGCATTTTTCAGACCAAAGGACATTACCACAAACTGATAATGCCCACCAGGGGTAGAAAATGCTGTCTTGGGCTTGGCATCCTCAGCTAACCTGATTTGCCAATACCCAGCTGTCAGGTCAAATGTGCTTAAGTAGTTGGCAGAAGCCAATCTATCTATAAGTTCATCTGCCCTTGGTATTGGGTGGGCATCAGTCTTAGTGACTGCATTAAGGCCTCTGTAGTCTACGCAAAACCTCATCTCTTTCTTACCACCCTGGGTGTGAGGCTTTGGCACTAGAACTACTGGACTAGCCCAAGGGCTATCTGAGGGCACAATGACTCCCAGCTCCAACATTTGCTGCACCTCTGTCTTGATGCAGTCTCTGACATGATCAGGCTGCCTGTAGATTTTACTCTTGACTGGCAGACTGTCACCAGTGTACACCTCATGGGTACACCAATTGGTTTGACTGGGTGTCAGAGAGAACATATGTCTAAAGGATTGAAGAACTTGTTTGCAATCCTTTTGCTGATGCTCAGAGAGGCTGCCACAAAAGACAACACCATCTACTGACCCATCATCAGGGTTCTGAGTGAGCAGGTCTGGGAGAGGGTCACTCTCCTCCTCCTGTCCCTCATCTGTGGCCATGAGCAAGCTCATGTCCTTCCTGTCGACATATGCCTTGAGCCTATTCACATGGAGCACCCTGAGGGGGCTCCTGGGAGTTCCAAGGTCCACCAGGTAGGTGACCTCTCCCTTTTGCTCAATGATTGTGTGGGGCCCAGACCATTTGTCGTTGAGTGCTGCTGGGGCCACTGGCTCCAACACCCACACCTTCTGTCCAGGCTTGTACACAGTCAGGACAGCCTTTTGGTCATGCCAAGCTTTTTGGAGTTCTTGGCTTGCCTCAAGGTTTTTAGAAGCCTTTTCCATATACTCAGCCATCCTGGAGCGGAGACCAAGTACATAGTCCACTATGTTGGTTGCAGGCTTTTTCAGAGGTCTCTCCCATCCTTCCTTCACCAAACACAGGGGTCCTCTCACAGGATGCCCATACAGAAGTTCAAAAGGGCTGTAGCCAACCCCCTTCTGTGGGACCTCTCTGTAAGCAAACAAAAGGCAGGGTATCAGGACATCCCATCTACGCCTGAGCTTTTCAGGTAGTCTATGAATCATCCCTTTTAGGGTCCTGTTGAACCTTTCAACAAGCCCATTGCATTGTGGATGATAGGGTGTGGTGAACTTGTAGTTGACACCACATTCCTTTTCACATAGCAGTCAAATATCCTGACATGAAGTTTGCACCTCTGTCAGAGACAACCTCCTTAGGGAAGCCCACTCTGGAGAACACTCCAACTAGGGCTCTTGCCACAACAGGTGCTGTAGTGGTCCTAAGGGGAATAGCTTCAGGATACCTGGTGGCATGGTCCACCGCCACCAGAATAAACTTGTGCCCAGATGCTGTCTGGGGTTCCATTGGACCAACAATGTCAATCCCCACTCTTTCAAAGGGTACCCCCACCACAGGCATTGGTATAAGGGGGGCCTTTGTTGTGCCACCTGACTTACCACTGGCTTGGCAAGTGACACAGGAGCGACAAAACTCCTTGGTATCTTCATTCATGTGAGGCCAGTGAAAGTGTGAGACAAGTCTGTCCCAAGTCTTATTCTGGCCTAAGTGTCCTGCGAGGGGAATCTCATGGGCCAAGGTAAGAAGGAAACCTCTCTGTGACAAGGGGACGACCAGCCTCCTGGTTGCACCAGGTTTGGGGTCTCTTGCTTCAGAGTACAGGAGTCCATCATCCCAGTATACCTTGTGGGTACCTGTGGCGTTCCCTGCAGCCTCAGCAGCAGCCTGCTGTCTGAGGGGTTCAAGAGAAGGGCAGTCTAACTGTGCCTTCCCCAGGTCTTCTCTGGAGGGTCCCCCTGAACCCAGAAACTCAACCTGATCAGGTTCAAGTTCTTTAGGCTCAGTTTCCCTCAGCTCTTTGAGGTCAGCCTCCTCTGAGACCTGATCCTCAACCTGGGGCAAGGGGGAAGGCAATGACTTAACCCTACTGCTCTTCTTCTTGGATGGTGTCTGGTCCATTGTTCCAGGATCCAGCACCTGTTCAGTGGGGCATCTTCTGGCCTGTGACCTAGTCACAGCAAGCACATGTGCTGGCAAGCCTAACATTTCCATGTGAGTCCTCTGCTCCACTTCTGACCATAGTGATGACTCCAAATCATTGCCCAACAAACATTCAACTGGGAGGTCTAAACTAACCACAACTTTCTTTTGGCCACTTACCCCTCCCCAGGAGAAAGCCACAATTGCCATACTATGGTGGGTAGTGACATTGCTGGCATTGGTCACTAGGTAGTCTGTACCTAGTATTATCTGTCCAGGGTCCCCAAAGTTAGGTGTCACCATTGTGACACTGGCACAAGTGTCCCTATAGGCCTGAGCCATCTTTCCATTTATAAAAGGTGTCTGCCTGTATTTGCCCAAAGTATTGGGACTTGCATCAGGGGATATATCCATATCCCCTGTACAGACAAGGACAGCCTGAGTGAGTGTGCCAACTAAGTTGTCATACCCCTCAGATCCCAAGGTTAACCCAACTAATCCCTTGGGAGGTGCACTACCACTGCTGACTGTACTAGGTGGTGCAGGTGCCTTACTGGCTGCAGTGGTAGGAGTTTGCCCTCCTTTCTTGGTGCACTCACTAAACCAGTGAGTTTTACTTTTACAGTATTGGCACCACCTTTTAGACTGGCCTTCTTGAGTCTTCTTTTTCTGCTGTGAAGCCTGACCGCCACCCTCTTTGGTTTGTTGGGGGCCTGTCGAAGACTTTTGGTCATTTTGCTCATTAGTATTAGTATTACCCTTTCGTCTGCTTTCTTCTGACCACCCTGGTTCTGGCCCTGGTTCTGCTTAACCCTTGTTCTGACCCATCTGTCTGCCTTCTTTCCCAATTCTTGGGGAGAGGTCAGATCCGAGTCAACAAGGTGCTGGTGCAACAACTGGTTCTGACAATTGTTTAAAATCTGTTCCCTCATGATCAGATTGTACAATCCTGTGTAATCAGTAACCTTACTGCCCAGCAACCAGCCCTCCAAAGCCTTAGTGGCACAATCCACGAAATCAGACCAATCCGGAGACTGAGTTTTCTGGGTATCCCTGAACAGCAACCTGTACTGCTCAGTGGTTAAGCCAAACCCATCTATCAGTGTGTTTTTCAGGACTTGGTAATTGTTAGCATCCTCAGCTCTAGTAGTGAGGAGCTTATCTCTACCTTTGCCTTCAAAGGAGAGCCGCAAGACAGCTGCCCACTGACTCTGGGGGACGCACTGGACAGTGCAGGCCCTCTCCAAAGCAGTTATCCATTTGTGGATATCATCCCCGTGTTTAAAGGGGGGCACTATCTTACTCAGGTGTCTAGTGTCTAAACTCCTGTCCTTTTCTCTAGGTAAAATGCTGCCACCAGTGGGGTCTACCCCACTCAATTTCTGCTCTCTAGCAAAGGCAAGTCTCTCTTTGGCCAGGGCAAGTTCTTCCCTTTCAATCCTCAGATTGACTTCCCTCATCTTAGCTTCATGCTCTCTTCTCTGAGGGGATGTCATCCCTCTGTGAGAAGAGGTCTGAGAGCCATTGGTTCGAATGGATCTGTTAGAGCCTCTGGATAGAGACCTAACTCGTCCATTCCCAATGTTAAGTCCGCCTGAGAGGGGTCCTGGGAGTCCCCCAAATCCATTCTCATGCCTACTTAAGTTGGTCCTGGTGAGTCTACTGACTTCTACCTGACCCTTGTCTGCCTCATCCCCTGGCACTTCCTGATCCTCCTCCTCTCCTTCACTAACTGTTCCATTGAGATGGAGGTCAGGGTCCCCAAGGGTTCCCTCTAAGGGGGGCATGTTCCCATCTGGATTAGAAGGGTCTGTGTTAGCAGTTCTTCTGGCATCATAAGTCTCTAAGAGACCAATCAGAAAGGGGATTGTAGGGTTAGAACCCTGTTTTAGCTTCCTAGAGGTACACACTTGTCTCATCTCCTGGAAGCTAAGAGCTGCATATCTTGAGACGACCTGTGGAGGGTCAACTGACACAAGGGGGGCCTCTGAGTTCCCTCCTTTGTCTGACATGCTTTTCTAATGAGGTGTAAGTGGTGCACTTACCTACACTATTTGTTTGCCTACTGATCCCTTGCTAAGAGTTGTAGTCAGGGTGTGCTAGGCCCTGTTGAACTACAACAGCTGGTTCAGTAGAACTCAGAGTATTCCAAGCTAAGTTATATGTACCTTGGTACTTATGTGATCTTTCAAATGATATTCTTAGGATACGTGTGGTAAAACAACAGCAAGCTCAAATCCCAACCGCTGCTCACTAATGTGAGAAGTTGGCCTGATATGTAGTGCTCCCTATTCTAGTGATCACTGTGTATCATTCCAAACGACCCTTATTGATGATTGGTTGTAAGTCAACCTTTTTGACCAGCTATCCTAGTAGCATGGACAAGAGCAGTCTTTAGGCTAAACTCTAGAGGGTGTGTTAAGCCAGCTGTTATACTATCACATATACCCCTTGAACACCAAGTGAAAGGACACCACACAAGTTGTTAAGAAAATAAAAGGATATTTATTTAGAACACAACAGCCCTGGACTCTTTATGAGGACAGGGTGCTAAGCACAATACAAAGCTCTTAAAGAATTTCTGAAAGTCGCACAATTTACACAAATGCCCGAGGGGCACGAAAAACCATATACTCTAAAAGTGGAATGCGAAATTACTAGCAGGTAAGTACTACTATCAAAGACTTTAGAAACGCTAGGCCTACAATACTGAACCCTTGGATTAGAAGCAGGAGGCCTAGGGACGTTGTGTGCAGAGTGGAAACTCTCACGCGTAATGCGGGACAAAGTCTATGGTTGCTAGATTTCGTAAAGTTAGTGTTATCGGACGAATCCGACTAGGTAGAGCTGAAACGAAAAAGGATCTGGACACTTAGATAGTTAAGCTATGCTGGAGCACCGAAATGCTTAGGTTACCTAGCCCAGGGGCTGCGGCTGCATAGGGCTGAAAAGACGTCGGGAATCCTCGTTGCAGTCTATGGAGCCTGAAAGAAGAAGTTGCTGGCAGGGGACCAGTGATGAAGTTCGATGTGATCCAAGCCTGGATCGATGATGAAGGATACCTGTAAGCAGAGGGGACCAAGTTCTGAATCACTAGCCAGTGATTAGATGGGCACCAGGATGGCACCGGACGAAGTCACCTCGACCAGGTGAGTGGGCGACGCTGGGCTCTGCAGTCTCTCGGACCAGGAGGCGTTGTCGGTGACCAGGATGGAGGTGCGAGCTGTCCCACGAAGGTATCTGCTGTCGACGTCGCTGGACCCAGGATTGGGGCAACAACTCTTGGCAAATGCAAGCCCACGCGGTGGACTCAAAATGGCGTCTGGAGTGGACCAGGAGGGTCCGGGGTGCTCCTCTGTTGGAGGGGAGCAAGGGCCAGTACGGAGCAACCAGACCAAGTGTCGTCGTTCGTCGTCAAGAGGGCTAAAAGCCAGCAGGCAAGTGGCCGGACAACGCGGTGAGCAGCAAAGAGCAGAAGGGCCCCACGCAGATCTCGTGGATGCTGGGGGGCTGGACTTCGGTGCTGGAGCTGCTCAGGGTTAGGGCTTCTCAAACCCCAAAGCACTCACTCGAGGATCCCTCGGCGGTCGTGCTGGATAAGCGTTGTGCAGTTCTGAAGATGGCCGGTCCCTCGAGGTCTCGTCACACCCACGAATCTCAGCTGGGCTGATGATGTAGGTAGAGGTCAGAGGTGCCAGGGAAGCCGGGTCTCGTCGTGCTGGTCGGTCTGGTTCCGGAGGAAGGACGTGCAGCAAACCGCAGTGTTCTTAGTTGGTGCCCGCAGATGCAGGGTGACTACTCCTTAGTCACAAGGGAGAAATCTTGAGAAGAAGTCTTGAGTTCCTTTCGTAGAAAGTAGTTTCAGGATTCAAAGATGTTCTCATTTGGAAGGGTCCCCGCTCCCACCTTTATACTAAAGAAAGGGGCTGGTACGGGACTAGGTCCTGCCTATGGGTGGGACCAGGAAGGGGGGTGGTTACACCCCTCTCCCATGCCGGACTTTCCCCAGCTCAGGGGCTAGTGTGCCCCTGGAACTGGTTCTAGCCGGCCTATGCATAGTGAGCACCGGTGTGCCACTTGCAGTCACCTTCCTATTCAGCCCTGCCTACCCAGGATACACAAAACCCTGTCTGGGATCGTGCTAGCACCGCCCCTGACAGGAAACCCTTTGTCCAAGATCTCCTCGCTGGAAAGACTCCCAGCAGCAGGAGGTCAGACTTGTGTCTGTGGTGGCAGCATCCATTTTGTGATGCTGAGGCTCGAGTTAACTTTAACCGGGGTTCACAGTTACATACATGTCGTGTCCCTCTAGGAGGGTGGAATGCTAACCACGTCGCCAGAATTGGCGAGGGGTTAGTATTCCAATTCGTATGACACCTTACTCGACATGTTTTGATGAAGCGATACCAGAGTTGGCATATAATCGCGAGGATTATAATGCACTTAAGAGTATATGGTATGCGTTATCATGGAACAGCTATTAGGACTTGGTTCCGCACGCTGCAAACGGGCTCATCTCATGCTAGAGCACCATCTCACATGATTCCAAGCACTCTGCCTTCAGGATTGTTAAGGCCTGCCATAGGAGTGACTGATAGGAATCTATGTGTCCATTTTAGGGTTAGATATAGGTATACTATATCTACAGCAAAGGGTGATTACACCACCTTGCCACAGCTGTCGTGCAGCCAGTTGTGTCAGATTTAGATGGCCAGCCAGGGTGGCATAATACATGCTGCAGCCCCTGGTAGGCCCTGGGTACACCTATGCCCTGAGTCACAGGGGCTGATAAGGTGGCCCAGTACCAGTTGGTAAATGCACCTAAGGTACACGTGTCAATTTAGTGAGAGAACAGCTAGGCTGTGGGTCTGATTAGCAGGCCCACAGCCAGGGAAGTCGTAAACCAGTGAAGCAAAAAGCAAAAATCTGGGGTGATCATAGGATTGCAGACCCTACTCTCCTACAGGAACCTTACACGGTTTTTCATGGAAACAGGGTAGGTCTTAGAACTCATCCTACTTTTCTGCTGAAAGTGGTATCTGATTTCCACATCAACCAAGGAATCACTTTACCCACTTTCTTCCCTAATCCTTCAACTCCACCTGAAAGAGCATGACATTACTTAGACCTTAAGAGAGTGTTGAAGTTTTATTTGGACAAAACCAAGGATATCAGAAAAACAGACCGATTATTTGTTAAATATGGTCCTATCAATACTGGTTTAGCAGCCTCTAAGCGATCCATCTCAAGAAGGATAGAGTGCGAATTTGCCTAGCCTTGGTGCTGGTAAGTTCCAATTCTATTAAGGACTCGGAGGCGAGGATTACGCCATTCTTTCATCGCTTTATTCTCTACAGCAGCAAGAAAAAAATATAACACAACTACTTTTCCCATGAACATTTGGGGGAAAGAATAAAGTCAAACATGAGTCCTATTACAGTGTCCATGTACAGGTGTCTCCCATCATGCTCCACTGTACTTGTCTCCTCCTCTTTCTTCGCGCGAAGCCAGAACATCCGTCCACTCACGCATCCTGTTTAGAATTATCTGCTCCTGCAAAAGAACATACCATCAGATCCATCCTATATCAATAGAACGTCAGCTGTAAGACAGGAAGAGCAGTACACCGCAGAGCCATAAGCGCACATTCGAAAAAGAACATAAACGCTTTACTTACATTGCATACGGGGAGGGTACACTTCCATGAAGTCACTGGGGGGGATAATCCTCGCCTCCGAGTCCTTAATAGAATTGGAACTTACCAGCACCAAGGCTAGGCAAATTCGCATTCTATGTCAGGACCGGAGGCTTCGGATTACGCCAGTTCAAAGCTTATCGACCACCAATCTGGCCACATAAATAACTGGCTTGAAATAGAACCTCTTGAACGTGGAGTCCGAGGACCAATCGGCCGCTCTCATCAGATCCTCCTACCGAGCCCCAAGGGCAAAAGCTTTAGACGCCATTGCACCTCGCGTAGAGTGAGCCCCAAACTGTTTAGTATCAATCCCCGCCTCCTGCATGATCCAACGCACCCAACGGGCGATCGTCGGTGAAGTAACTGCCTTATACGGTTTACGCAGGGCAATAAGCAGCTGTCGTTCGCCCGGAGGGCGAGTATCCTCTGTCATATCTTCATAAGCACGGAGGCACTGCACCACGCACAGCTTAGGGAAGTCCTGAAAAGCCGGGTACGAAATGACCCTAGTATTTGTTTTGGTCCGTCTGCTGACGGTAAAGGAAACTCCTTCAGGAGAAAACACCCTGGCCGTTATATCCAACGCTCGCACGTCCGAGACACGCCTGCAGGACACCAGGCACAACAACATGGCCAACTTAGCCGTCAACTCCTTACGTGTTAAAAACCTGTTCGGTTGCCAGGAAAGGAACACATTCAGCACTCTGTTCACATCCCACAGGGCGGAATACCGAGGCTCCGGCGGCAAGGCAAGCCGTATACCCCGCAAGAGCCTACAGACTAAGGGGTGTTCACCAACCGGGGACCCTTGAACCAGGTCGTGCCCCGCAGACACCGCCGACCGGAACGTATTGATCGATCGATAGGCCAGGCCCTGATCAGACAGTTCCACCAGGAAATTCAAGACACGCAGTACAGGTGCCCCCACGGGATCCAAACCCTGTCGCACACACCAACGACTCCACCGGAGCCAAGCCGATCTGTAGCGTTTGGTCGTGCTGTCGGCCCAAGCCTTGGAGAGCAAGTCCTCTGCCGTTCTCGAAAGGCCAGGCAATGTCCAGCATCGCCGGAGAGCCTCCACGCCATCAGGCGCAACGAGCCCTCCAGGACTAACCTGTGGGGCGCTCCCTCCGGATTCAGCAGAATGTGGGGAGACTGGGGGAGTAGGATCGGAAAATCCCAAGAAAATTCCAGAAGAACCGGAAACCAAACTTGCGACCTCCACCACGGAGTGATCATCACTACCTGCGCCGACTGGCGTCGCAACAACGCTGACACTCGTGTTATCATTGAGAACGGCGGAAACGCATACCCCTGTATTCCTGACCAGTCTTGGAGGAACGCATCCGTCGCCTCCGCCAGAGGGTCCTGGCGCCAGCTGAAATACTGCGGAAGCTGGTGGTCCAAGCGGGACGCAAACAGGTCCACCGAAAACAGGCCCCAAAGTTCCGAGAGCTCCGCAAACAGGGTAGGGTCCAGCTTCCAAACGCTGGCGTCCAGGATATTCCTCGAGTGCCAATCGGCCACTTCGTTCTGACGGCCTGGCAAATATTCCGCCTTGACCGACACCTGGCGGTCCGGACAAAAGTGCCAGAAATCCCTGACCAGGTCCGCTAACATCTTGGACCTGGTACCGCCCAGGTGGTTGATATAACGGACCGCTGACACGTTGTCCATCCTCAAAAGGACGCAGGATTGTACTCTGTCCTTGGTCCAATATTGCACTGCGAAGGAGCCCGCTAGCAACTCCAAGCAGTTGATATGCAAGGACTGTTCGTGAGCAGACCAGGCGCCGCCCGTGGAGAAGTCTCCGCACCGCGCCCCTCAGCCGGAACGGCTGGCGTCCGACTTTATCACGATATCTGGGGCGGGACCGAAAATCGCACGGCCATTCCAGGCTTCCATGTGCGTAAGCCACCACCGCATTTCGTCCCTCACGTCCTCAGACAAAGGAATCAGCTGAGAGTACGTCAGGCCTCTCCGCAGGTGGTACGCCTTCAGGCGCTACATGGCGCGGTAATGAAGGGGTCCCGGGAAGATAGCCTGGATCGAAGAGGACAACAGGCCCACTAGCCTCGCCAGGTGGCGCAAGGAAATCATCCGCTTCGCTAGGGTTTGTCGCAACTCGTGTCTGATCCGCGCCATCTTCCTGGCTGGCAGGCTCAAGGTGGCCGCCACCGAGTCTATGGTGAAACAGAGGAACGTAGCGCACTGCATGGGAACCAAGAGAGACTTCTTCTCGTTGATCACGAACCCCAGGCCTTGCAAAAGGTTGACCGCCGACTGCAACTGTAACCGCAGTCTCTCAGGGCACTGGTCCATGAGCAGCATATCGTCTAGGTAGACTATCATCCTGACCCCCTGAGCCCGCAATGCCTCTACCACCGGCCGCAACACCTTTGTGAAGCACCACGGTGCTGAGGAGAGCCCGAAAGGAAGAGTGGTAAACTCGTAAACCTGGCCGTCCCACCTGAACTGGAGGAAATGCCGATGAGGGGGAAAAATGGGAATCGTTAGGTAAGCGTCTTTCAAGTCCAGCCTGACCATGCAGTCGGACTGTCGCAAGACGTCGCGCAGGAGATGTATCCCTTCCATTTTTAAATGCCGATACACCAACCACTCGTTGAACTCCTTCAAATTTATCACGGGGCGACTGCCCCCATCGACCTTGTCGACTAAGAAAAGATTGCTTATAAAACCTGAGGGGTGCTCGCAAGCGCAACAAATCGCCCCTTTTTGGAGGAGGGCAGCGACTTCTTCGCTCACCAAAGCCGCATCGCGCTGGGAGAAGGTAATGGGGCGAGGACGCTGTAGCTGACACGGACGGCCATGGAACTCCATCTGGAAGCCCTGAACCGTCTGCAGCACCCAAGCATCGCTGGTAAGGGAGGCCCATGCAGGAAGAAACTGCGCCAAGCGCCCCCCCACTTTCAAACTCGCGGAAGGCAGTACACTCACCTCAGCCCCCGCCTTGCTGTTGGCCACGCTGACCACCACGACCTCCGAACTTCTGGCCTCTCGTGGGGTAGAAATTATTGAACCTGGCCTTATCCTGGTACTGGCCACGTCTGGAGCCTTGACCTCGATCTGAGCTGGCGCCCCGGCCGAACGAGCAGCCCCTACCTCGTCCGGCCTTGTCGAAAACCCGGGCGCGAAAACCTTTTTAATATTGGACTGGGCACGTTCCAGGGACGTGAAGGTGGCAACAAACTTCCCCAGTTCTTTGATGAACGGGTCACCAAACAAGCCCCCCTGGGCTACAGCACCCGCCTCCGACGAGGCGAGGTCGCCCAGTTTGGGATCCACCTTGATAAGCAGGGAGCGCCTCCGCTCCATAGAGAGGGCGCAGTTGGCGTTGCCAAGGAAAATAATGGCCCTCTGGGCCCAGTTGGAAAGAACCTCCGGGGAAATCGCGTCACCCGACACCTTGGCCTCCTCCGCCATGTCCAGGATCTTGGTAAGGGGCCCGACAGCATCCAGAAGCTTGTCTTGGCAAGTGCGCCAGGACCTTTCGATACCTTTTCGCGGGTCCTTGACAAATTTCTGTAGGAAGGTCGCCATTTTCGGATCGATGTCCGGGGTCATGGCCACCTTGCCTTCCAACAACGGCCGGGGACACTCCGCGCGCAGGCGGCTCCTAGCATCTTTGTCCACCGGCTTCCTCAGCCTGTTAGCGACGTACTGGGCCACCTTGTCACATGGGACCCACTCTGATGAACGGGGGTGGACGATATCGTCCAGATCCAACATGTCCGACGGACCAGCGGAGGATGAGGGCTGAGAAGGGAGCCACGACCTGGAAGAAGAGGCCTCCTCCTCCGAGTCCGGAGAGTCGTCGTCGTCGCGCTGCGGGTCCGGAGACATCGCAGGTGGAGAAAGCGGTGGAGCCTCCGAGGGAAGAGGAGCGGGAGGCTGTGCGTCCTCCAGGGCCTTGAAGGCACTCTTTACCCTAGCGAAAGCCGCCGAATCAACCCCCTCAGTGCAAGGCTTCTTGGGAGGAGGCGGGGTAGGGGACGAATCTGGCCCGGAGGCCGGGACAGGCGCCGGAAGCAAGGCGGCAAACTTGGCATAGGCCTCGTCCAGGCGCGCCGAAAGACGTTGCTCCAGGGGGACCATAGCCTGGTCGACCGCGCGGTAGATGGAGTCGTCGACCGCCTGGTAAAAGTCATCGTCCAACGGGACATAGTTCAGGGGGTGCTCCTCCGGATAATTGTCCGCGTTCCCCTGCATAGCGAGTTAAATTAGGCTCTAGCAACGGGACGGCAGACAAGGCCAATGACCCTCCTCAGGGCGCTCTATAGTCTGGGGAGTCCCAGCGATATGGGTGGCCAGAGGCACACAATGAACGGGCAGAGCCCTGGGAACGCTGCAGCCCACAGAGTCTCGGGGGGCCTCCCGGCAAAGCGTCCCCACAGCACAATTACGACCCCGTAGGGTGTTCGTCAAAGGTACAACCCAAAGGGCGTTCAGAAGCAAGGGAAAACCTAATTGCGACCCCGCAGGGTGTCAGAGCCGGGAGGCTAGGCACGGGTCTGCTGGTGACAGGAGCGCGCCAGAACACTCCAGAAGCTTCTGGGAGCGCCCCTTCAGCGCCACCACACCGCACACTACTGGGCAAAGATCGCGTAAGGAGCGCACTAGGCGTCCCGCGACCAATCAAGGGAATCTTTGGAGAAAGAACAGAAACCCGACACCCTGCCCAAAGGCCAAAGGCACCACACAGAAACCCAAAACCCAGGAGAGAAGGAAAAAACCAACTTAACTTGCTGCGAGCAGCGAAGAAAGAGGAGGAGACAAGTACAGTGGAGCATGATGGGAGACACCTGTACATGGACACTGTAATAGGACTCATGTTTGACTTTATTCTTTCCCCCAAATGTTCATGGGAAAAGTAGTTGTGTTATATTTTTTCTTGCTGCTGTAGAGAATAAAGCGATGAAAGAATGGCGTAATCCGAAGCCTCCGGTCCTGACATAGAATCTTGTATTTCCTTGGCTAATCAGTTAGCGAATAAATCTCTTCAGGGGAGACCTAAAGCGCATTCGACTAGGGGAAAGGCCTCTACCACGGCCCTACTTAGAAATATCCCCATAGTCGAGATTTGCAAAGCAGCTACATGGCGATCTGTTCATACTTTTTCTCGTCATTACTGCTTGGATTCAGACACTCCGGCAGATGCTCAAGTAGGTCAAGCATCTCTGAGAAATGTGTTTGGTTAGTGAATGGTAGCATCTGTTTGTAATGGTTTGTATTCCTTGTGCTACATAGCTCATCCGCGAAGTGTGGGGTTTGGACTTGCTATTCTATTCACTGCTTATGACTATTGATGAGTATCCCCTGGAAGAGAAGGATAAGTTAATTACCTGTAATCCTAGTTCTCTTCCAGGGGTATTTTCATCAAAGTCATAAGCACCCCGCCCTCCTCCCCGGATGAGCAAAGTGTGGGTACAAGGTTTTTTCATATAGGAATATACGCCTTTACAAAAAGAACTGACCTAACTGTCACCTGTGGTGCATCCTGGGAGCAGAGGGCTCTGAGGTTTTTAAAGGCGAAGTGCCTAGTTTCTGGTGATTCTTAAAGGCAAGGTGCCAGTTGTCTTTTCTGTCTTAGGACAGTTATTCCTCTACAGCCTACGGGCCAAACTGCCTGCAATTACTTGATTTTTTTCCTTGTTATATATATATACACTAGCAGCCCGTCCCGACGTTGTCCGGGTATGAATTGCTGCCGGCCAGTAGTATATTGTTTTGTAGGATTTCGTTTTGATAGCATTACTTATCTGTGACAGGCCTGTGAATTGCTCCAATTCACAGTGCACTGCTCATGCACTTAAGAGTGTGCATTCAGTAGTGTGTGAACTCGAGTTACCCTACTTCTTTTTTTAGGGCGAGCTGACGTAGCTTGCAATGCGAAGCATTGCAAGCTGTCAGCGAAGACAACTAATGTTGCCCGTATTTGGGAAAGTGGACACGAGAGGGGCACGAGCGCAGACGCGGATTTCACCTCGTGGGCGCGCACGTCGCCTTGCCCCTCTCGTGTCTCATTCCCTTGCGCAAACACACTCCACAGTCACGCATGCGCACATACCCAGCCACACACACTGCATACACACACGCAGACCCACGCGCACACACGCAGACCCACGCGCACACACACAGACACATTCGAACAGACACACACGCGTACACCCCCCTCCCCTCCCACTCACCGGGCTCTTTCGGCGTGTTCCGTGTCTCCTCTGCAGCGCTGGTCGGAGTCGGCCGGCTTCACTGCTTCCTCGGCGGCGGCGGGCGGAACTTCCTGCTGGATTGCAGGCCCCGCCCCCGTCTCGGCCAAAAGTACCTGACTTCCGGTTTTCACGGAGCAGGGCTGCGGCGGTGATTTCTTTTGGGGGCAACAGCGGTAGGCACCCTCGAATTCGCAATGCAATATTAGTATTGGCAAAAATGTGTAACGAGTCGCCACAATAATAGTATTTATTTAAAACGTAACCTACCTGCATCTCAGAAGGGTTGTGTTCTTTTCCCTTTGCCTGTCTGTGCACGGTCAAGAAGTCTCTTTTGATCTATCTCACTGGCAGGAAGGAGCCTGGGCTCAAGGGCCGGATTGTGATTGCGTAACATGAAGTTGATAAACAACAAGCAAGTGTCTAGGGGGGGGGGGGGGGGGTGAGGGCTCGCCTCATGGTTTGGACCCTATGCAACACACACTCCACACAATACCACTCAGTGCCACAATTATATGCTACATAATTACACTGCACTCAATGCAACATACACTCCAAACAATACCACTCAGTGCCACATAATTGCACGCCACACAATTACACTCTACTGAATACATCATACACTCCACATAATTACACACCACATAATTACACTGCACTCAACGCAACATACACTCCAAATACCACTGTGTCACATAATTACACGCCACATAATTATACTCTACTGAATGCAACACACTCCACACAATACCACTCAGTGCCACATAATTATGCTTCATAACTACATTGCACTCAACGAAACATACACTCCAAATACCACTCAGTGCCACATAATTGCAGTGCACTCAATGCAACATACACTCCAAATACCACTCAGTGCCACATAATTACATGCCACATAGTTACATTGCACTCAATGCAAAATACACTCCAAATACCACTCAGTGCCACATAATTACACGCCACATAATTACACTCTACTGATTAGACTGCGCTCAATGGAACATGCACTCCAAATACCACTCAGTGCCACATAATTACACGCCACATAATTACACTCTGATTAGACTGCGCTCAATGCAACATACAATACACTCCAAATACCACTCAGTGCCACATAATTACACGCCACATAATTACACTCTACTGATTAGACTGCGCTCAATGCAACATACACTCCAAATACCACTCAGTGCCACATAATTACACGCCACATAATTACACTCTACTGATTAGACTGCGCTCAATGCAACATACACTCCAAATACAGTTCAGTGCCACATAATTACACACCACATAATTACACTGCACTCAATGCAACATACACTCCAAATACAACTCAGTGCCACATAATTACACACCACATAATTACACTGCACTCAATGCAACATACACTCCAAATACAACTCAGTGCCACATAATTACACGCCACATAATTACACTGCACTCAATGCAACATGCACTCCAAATACCACTCAGTGCCACATAATTACACGCCACATAATTACACTGCACTCAACATCTAAGTCACGTAAATACAACACATATTGCATTACAAATGCTATAGGTGTCACATTTGCGAAAGTTAAAACTATTGGCATTGTAAATGACAAAGCTATTAATTTTGGTATTTTCAAAACCAACAGATAAATATAAAATTTGTCATTTACAATACCAACAGCTCAAACTTTCCTAATGCGAGACCTATTGCATTGCAAATGCTTGTTCCTTGCAATATTATATAGCGCAAACTCGACAAAATGGCATGAGCACAACTTACATTACAGAAGAACACATTCATTTGTGGTAGGCACAGGGAGACAAAGCGATTTGCCAGGAATCACAGAATGTTGAGCTGATGCAGAGATTCGAACGTAGCTCCCCAGCTCTAAAGTTCGCAATTCTAGAACTTGTGGCGGGAGGTGTGTCTAAAAGTGTATGTCGGTGCTGGCCATCAATGAGAGAGACCTGTGCATTTTTCAAATCGGTGGTGAAAAAATATGAGAATGTTGCTGGAGATGTGGGCCACCGTGCCACCAATTTACTTACCGGGGGAGGGTAAACACCCATTATTCCGCATACTTTCATTACAAAAGTACCATGACTCCGCAATGCCATTATAACGCATGGCATTAAATTTGATATGCTTTTACCACACATACATTTACAACGAAATACATTGTAAATGCATGAATGGTAAAAGCATGCTTTTTTTATGTTTGGATAAGGTAAGTATGGGTTTGGGGTATATGTTTTGGGGTACTGAGATATATCTTTTGGGGTGTTTGGGTATTTTGAGGGTTCAGATATAGTTTTGGGTTATGGGGTACAGGGGTAGTTTTTAGGTCTCGCCTTTACCATTCCGCAGGAATGGGAAATGGGGAGAATTCAAGTCGGCAAAATCCTCTTCAAACCACAGGCTTTCAGCCGCGGTTTTCTTTAAGTTCACGTGAATCACGTGATTAAACATGCACGTGCATTGGCAGCATTTCTCCTGCAGGCTCGCAAAAGGCTCTCCTCCCTCCCCACAGGCTTCCCCAGCGCTGCCCCGCCCCCTGCTTCACAGCCAGGCCATCTGTTCCCTGCCAGACCTCACACCTCCGTCACAGCATGCCTGTGTACTTCAAAGGCTTATCACTTCACACGGCCGGCCGCCGTGCAACCAGAGCACTTCAGTTGGTGTGCAGCCCCCCTCCCAGCACTGCCTTGTTACTCTCGGCAGCCATGAGTCCCTAAACACTTTTTATATTTAATTAGCAGCAGCAGCATTTCTCCTGCGCCAGGCCACATCAAAGGCTCGGTGCCACTTTCACACAGCAACACTTACAGACACGCAACGCCACTCACACCCACGCAAGCCCAACTTCATCCTCGCAACACCACACTCACCCACGCAACGCCACTCACTCACGCAAAGCCACTCACACCCACGCAGTGCCACTTTCCCCCACACAGCACCACTTTCAGACACGCAACGCCACTATCACCCACACAATGTCACACTCACCCAAGCAACGCCACTCACCCAAGCAACGCCACTCACACACGCAACACAACTCACCCACGCAACCCCACTCATCCACGCAACGCCACTCATCCACGCAACGCCACTCATCCACGCAACGCCACTCATCCACGCAACGCCACTCACACATGCAACGCCACTCACACACGCAACGCCACTCACACACGCAACGCCACTCACCCAAGCAACGCCACTCACCCACGCAACACCACTCATCCACGCAACCCCACTCATCCACGCAACCCCACTCACCCACGCAACGCCACTCACCCACGCAACGCCACTCACCCACGCAACGCCGCTCAGCCACGCAACACCACTCACCCACGCAACGCCACTCACCCACACAACGCCACTCACACACACGCAACGCCACTCACACCCACGCAAAGCCACTTTTACCCACACAGCACCACTTTCAGACACACAACGCCACTATCACCCACGCAATGCCACACTCACCCAAGCAACGCCACTCACCCAAGCAACACCACACTCACCCACGCAGCGCCACTTACGACGCCTCCACCCTCCTAGCCCTTAACCCCGGCCGTTCCCCCAACTGCGTCCAAGCCGCTCCTGGCCACACCCATGGACCCTTTTCCTGCTACTCCTGCAAGTTCGACGGCACCAAGAACAACTCCTCATCTACGAACACACAACAGTTATCCGACCCCAATCACCTACAATGCATCCTGCTCAACACCCGCTCGGTCCACAGACACGCCATTGACCTCTGGAATCTACTAGACACCATCTCTCCGGACGTCGCCTTCTTAACAGAAACATGGATGAATGCCTCTTCAGCCCCAGACATCACCATTGCCATCCCGGAAGGCTATAAGATCATTCGCAAGGACCGTACCGGCCACACAGGAGGAGGCATCGCTATCGTCCATAAGAAATCCATACGCATCTCAACCAGCTCAGACGTCAATCTCGCCAACTCTGAACACCTTCACTTCCAGATCCACACCGACCCCAAGACCAAACTCAGAGGCACCCTCCTTTACAGGCCACCAGGACCCCGCGCACAATTTAGTGAAGACATCACGGACTTCATCACTCCACACGTGCTCCCCTCCGAGGATTACATCTTTTTGGGAGACCTCAACTTTCACCTTGAAAAGAATAACGACCGCAACACCACCACCCTTCTGGACAACCTCGCCAACCTCGGACTTAAACAACTTGTCACTACCCCCACCCACTTCGCAGGTCACACTCTCGACCCTATCTTCACCTCCAGCAAACATATCTCCTTCAGCCACACCACAGCTCTCCTTTGGACTGACCACAGCTGCGTTCACTTTTTCTACAACAAGCCCACATCCAACAACCACCCCCAACCCACTCTGCAAATAAACTGGAACAAAATCACCATCGACCAGATCTCCTCATCGCTTCTTCAAAGCCCCCCAGCCCACTCCTCAAACCCAGACCAAGCAGCCACCAACCTCACCCAATGGTTATCCAACAGCGCCGACATCCTAGCACCACTGAAAAAACGTCAAATCAAACTAGGCAGCAAGAGGACCTCCTGGTTCAACGATGAGCTTAAGAAATCCAAGAAACTCTGTCGCTCCCTTGAGAAGGCCTGGAAAAAAGACCCAACCACCAGCACCAAGGACGCCTTCAAAAACGCCACCTGATTACACCACCAATTGATCCGGAATGCCAAGAAAGCCGCTTTCAAGGACCGACTAGATAACAACGCCCACAACAGCAAGGAATTATTCAACATCATCAAGGAATTTACCAACCCCTCGGCCAACTCCAACGACATCACCCCCTCTCAAGCCCTCTGTGACTCCCTAGCCTCATTCTTCCACAACAAAATTGCAGACATCCACAACAGCTTCGACAACCGACCCGAAGACCAACCCACCCAACCCCCTGCAGGACCCCCACCCCCCCTGAACATCCTCAATGACTGGAAGCCAATCTCCACTGAGGACACCATCCATCTGATGAACTCTATCCACTCAGGATCCCCCACAGACCCATGCCCTCACCACATCTTTAACAAAGCAGACTCCATTATAGCACCGCACCTCCGAGACGTCATCAACTGCTCCCTCAAATCCGCTACCTTCCCGGAAAGCTGGAAACATGCCGAACTCAGCGCCCTCCTGAAGAAACCCACAGCTGACCCCACCGAACTCAAAAACTACCGCCCTATCTCACTCCTTCCATTCCCGGCCAAAGTCATCGAGAAAGCGGTCAACAACCAGCTCGCTGCATTCCTCGAAACAAACAAATCCCTCGACTCCTCACAATCCGGCTTCCGAGCCAAGCACAGCACTGAAACCGCCCTCATCGCAGCAACAGACGACATTCGAACTCTACTGGACAATGGTGACACAGTCGCCCTCATCCTCCTCGACCACTCCGCAGCCTTCGACACGGTCTGTCATAGCACCCTTTTACAACGCCTCAGAAACGTCGGAATCCAAGGAAAAGCACTGGAATGGATCACCTTGTTCTTCACCGGAAGAACCCAGAGAGTCCGCCTTCCACCATTCAAGTCAGAGGCCACTGAAGTCATCTGCGGCGTACCACAAGGATCCTCACTCAGCCCCACCCTCTTCAACGTATACATGAGCCCCCTCGCGGCCATCGCACGCCAACACAACCTCAACATCATCTCCTACGCCGACGACACTCAACTGATCCTATCACTCACCAGAGACCCTAACACTGCCAAAACCAACCTGCATGAAGGAATGAAAGAAGTAGCCGAATGGATGAAGCACAGCCGTCTGAAACTGAACTCAGACAAAACAGAAGTCCTCATCCTAGGCACCTCCCCCTCCGCCTGGGACGACTCCTGGTGGCCAGAGGCCCTTGGAAAAGCACCCATCCCGACAGACCACGCACCGAACCTGGGCGTCATCCTGGATTCCTCACTCTCGATGAACAGACAAGTCAACGCCGTTTCTTCATCTTGCTTCAACATTCTTCGCATGCTCAAAAAAACATTTCGCTGGATCCCCACCGAAACTAGAAAAACAGTCACCCACGCTCTGGTCACGAGCCGACTGGACTACGGAAACACCCTCTACGCCGGTACCACCGCAAAACTCCAGAAAAAACTCCAACGCATCCAGAACGCTTCAGCCAGGCTCATATTAGACATCCCGCGTAAAGAACACATATCTGGTCACCTGAAAAACCTCCACTGGCTCCCCGTCAATAAGAGGATTACTTTCCGGCTCCTAACCCACGCACACAAAGCACTCTACGAAATCGGACCCGAATGCCTCAACACACGACTGTCCTTCTACACCCCCTCCCGCCAGCTACGATCCTCCAACCAAGCCCTTGCCACTGTACCTCGCATGAACAAAACCACCATGGGAGGTAGATCCTTCTCCTACCTGGCAGATAAAACCTGGAACTCACTTCCCACTCACCTTCGCCTTACTCAGAACCACCTAGCATTCAGAAAGCAACTTAAAACGTGGATATTTGACAAGTAATTCCCCACCCTTCTTCAAGCGCCTTGAGACCCTCTGGGTATGTAACGCGCTATATAAATGACCTGACTTGACTTGACTTGACTATCACCCACGCAATGCCACACTCACCCAAACAACGACACTCACCCAAGCAACACCACTCACACACGCAACGCAACTCACCCACGCAACCCCACTCATCCACGCAACCTCACTCATCCACGCAACGCCACTCATCCACGCAACGCCACTCATCCACGCAACGCCACTCATCCACGCAACGCCACTCATCCACGCAACGCCACTCATCCACGCAACGCCACTCACACATGCAACGCCACTCACACACGCAACGCCACTCACACACGCAACGCCACTCACCCACGCAACGCCACTCACACACGCAACGCCACTCACCCACCCAACCCCACTCATCCACGCAACCCCACTCATCCACGCAACCCCACTCACACATGCAACGCCACTCACCCACGCAACGCCACTCACCCACGCAATGCCACTCACCCACGCAACGCCACTCACACACGCAACGCCACTCACCCACGCAACGCCTCTCACACACACGCAACGCCACTCACACCCACGCAGTGCCACTTTTACCCACACAGCACCACTTTCAGACACACAACGCCACTATCACCCACGCAATGACACACTCACCCACGCAACGCCACTCACCCAAGCAACACCACTCGCACACGCAACACAACTCACCCACGCAACCCCACTCATCCACGCAACGCCACTCATCCACGCAACGCCACTCATCCACGCAACGCACCTCATCCACGCAACGCCACTCACACATGCAACGCCACTCACACATGCAACGCCACTCACACACGCAACGCCACTCACACACGCAACGCCACTCACCCACGCAACACCACTCACCCACGCAACCCCACTCACCCACGCAACCCCACTCACCCACGCAACACCACTCACACACGCAACACAACTCACCCACACAACCCCACTCACCCACGCAACCCCACTCATCCACGCAACCCCACTCATCCACGCAACCCCACTCATCCACGCAACCCCACTCATCCACGCAACCCCACTCATCCACGCAACCCCACTCATCCACGCAACCCCACTCACACATGCAACGCCACTCACACATGCAACGCCATTCACACATGTAACGCCACTCACCCACGCAACGCCACTCACACACGCAACGCCACTCACCCACGCAACGCCACTCACCCACGCAACGCCACTCACCCACGCAACGCCACTCACCCACGCAACGCCACTCACCCACGCAATGCCACTCACCCACGCAACGCCACTCACCCACGCAACACCACTCACCCACGCAACGCCACTCACACACACGCAACGCCTCTCACACCCACGCAGTGCCACTTTTACCCACACAGCACCACTTTCAGACACACAACGCCACTTACACCCACGCAAGCCCACTCTCACACACGCAACGCCACTCTCACCCATGCAACGCCACTCACACATACAATGCCACTCACACACGCAACGCCACTCACACACGCAACGCCACTCACACTCGCAACGCCACTCACACTCGCAACGCCACTCACACGCGCAACGCCACTCACACACGCAACGCCACTCACACACGCAACCTCACACTCGCAACGCCACTCACACACGCAACGCCACTCACACACGCAACGCCACTCACACACGCAACGCCACTCACACACGCAACGCCACTCACACACGCAAATCCACTCACACCCACGCAGTGCCACTTTTACCCACACAGCACCACTTTCAGACACACAACGCCACTCATACCCACGCAAGCCCACTCTCACACACGCAACGCCACTCTCACCCATGCAATGCCACTCACACATGCAATGCCACTCACACATGCAACGCCACTCACACATACAACACCACTCATACATGCAACGCCACTCACCCACACAACGCCACTCATCCACGCAACGCCACTCACACACACGCAACGCCACTCACACCCACGCTGTGCCACTTTTACCCACACAGCACCACTTTCAGACACACAACGCCACTATCACCCACGCAATGCCACACTCACCCAAGCAACGCCACTCATTCAAGCAACACCACTCACCCAAGCAACACCACTCACACACGCAACACAACTCACCCACGCAACCCCACTCATCCACACAACGCCACTCATCCACGCAACGCCACTCATCCACGCAACGTCACTCATCCACGCATCGCCACTCATCCACGCAACGCCACTCACACATGCAACGCCACTCACACACGCAATGCCACTCACACACGCAACGCCACTCACACACGCAACACCACGCACACACGCAACGCCACGCACACACGCAACGCCACTCACCCACGCAACGCCACTCACCCACGCAACGCCACTCACCCTACTCAACGCCACTCACCCACGCAACGCCACTCACACATGCAACACAACTCACCCACGCAACCCCACTCACCCACGCAACCCCACTCATCCACGCAACGCCACTCATCCACGCAACGCCACTCATCCACGCAACGCCACTCAACCACGCAACGCCACTCACCCACGCAACGCCACTCACCCACGCAACGCCACTCACCCACGCAACGCCACTCACCCATGCAACGCCACTCACCCACGCAACGCCACTCACCCACGCAACACCACTCACCCACGCAACGCCACTCACACCCACGCAACGCCACTCACACCCACGCAGTGCCACTTTTACCCACACAGCACCACTTTCAGACACACAACGCCACTCACACCCACGCAAGCCCACTCTCACACACGCAACGCCACTCTCACCCATGCAACGCCACTCACCCATGCAACGCCACTCACCCATGCAACGCCACTCACCCACGCAATGCCACTCACCCACGCAACGCCACTCACACACACGCAACACCACTCACACCCACGCAGTGCCACTTTTACCCACACAGCACCACTTTCAGACACACAACGCCACTCACACCCACGCAAGCCCACTCTCACACACGCAACGCCACTCTCACCCATGCAACGCCACTCACACATGCAACGCCACTCACCCATGCAATGCCACTCACCCACGCAATGCCACTCACCCACGCAACGCCACTCACACACACGCAACACCACTCACACCCACGCAGTGCCACTTTTACCCACATAGCACCACTTTCAGACACACAACGCCACTCACACCCACGCAAGCCCACTCTCACACACGCAACGCCACTCTCACCCATGCAACGCCACTCACACATGCAACGCCACTCACACATGCAACGCCACTCACACATGCAAGGCCACTCACACACGCAACGCCACTCACACACGCAATGCCACTCACACACGCAACGCCACTCACACACGCAACGCCACTCACACACGCAAATCCACTCACACCCACGCAGTGCCACTTTTACCCACACAGCACTACTTTCAGACACACAACGCCACTCACACCCACGCAAGCCCACTCTCACACACGCAACGCCACTCTCACCCATGCAATGCCACTCACACATGCAACGCCACTCACACATGCAACGCCACTCACACATGCAACACCACTCACACATGCAACGCCACTGGCACACGCAACGCCACTCACACACGCAACGCCACTCACACACGCAACGCCACTCACACACGCAACGCCACTCACACACACAACGCCACTCACACACGCCAATCACACACGCAACGCCACTCACACACGCAAATCCACTCACACCCACGCAGTGCCACTTTTACCCACACAGCACCACTTTCAGACACACAACGCCACTCACACCCATGCAAGCCCACTCTCACACACGCAACGCCACTCACACATGCAACGCCACTCACACATGCAACGCCAACCACACATGCAACGCCACTCACACATGCAACGCCACTCACACATGCAACGCCACTCACACATGCAACGCCACTCACCCACGCAATGCCACTCACCCACGCAACGCAACTCACACACGCAACGCCACTCACCCACGCAATGCCACTCCCCACGCAACAACACTCACACATGCAACGCCACTCACCCACGCAACGCAACTCACTCAAAGCCACTCACACACACGCAGTGCCACTTTCACCCACACTGTGCAGTGCACAATAGGTCTCGCAGTAGGAAAGTTGGAGCTATTGGTTTTGTAAATGACAAAGTCCTTTATGTTTTTTAAAAAAAACAAAAATAAAAGGCATTGTTATTTGCAATTGTAATAGCTCCAACTTTCCTACTGCGAGACCTATTGGCAACGCCAGTGCTTGTTGGGTTTAGGGATAGGTATAGGTTTTGGGGTACAGGGGTATTTTTAGGGTACAGGGCTAGGTTTGGGTTTTGGGGTACAGGGTTATTTTTATGGTTCAGGGCTAGGTTTGGGTTTTGGAGTACAGGGATATTTTTAGGGTTCAGGGGTAGGTTTGGGTTCTCTTCCAGGGGATCCTCATCAATAGTCATAAGCATTAGAATATTCCCGCCCATGTGCGGGACCCCGGAAACACTATATTTATATATATATATATATATATATATATATATATATATATATATATATATATATATATATATATATATAAAACATATATGTAAGAGAGTAGGGTCTGCAATCCTATGATCACCCAGATTTTTTTGCTTTTGTTTCACTGGTTTAGGACTTTCTCTGGCTGTGGGCCTGCCAATCAGACCCACAGCCTGGCTGTTCTCTCTCTAAATTACAACATGTACCCTAGGTGCATTTACCAATTGGTACTGGGCCACCTTATCAGACCCTGTAACTCAGGGCATAGGTGTACCCAGGGCCTACCAGGGGCTGAAGCATGTATTATGCCACCCCTGGCTGGCCTCCTAAATTTGACACAACTGGCTGCATGACAGCTGGGGCAAAGTCGTGTAATCACCCTTTGCTGTAGATATAGTATACCTATATCTAACCCTAAAATGGACACACAGATTCCTATCAGTCACTCCTATGGCAGGCCTTGACAATCCTGAAGGCAGAGTGCTTGGAATCATGTGAGATGGTGCTCTGGCATGAGCTGAGCCTGTCTGCAGCTTGCGGAACCAAGTCCTAATAGCTGTTCCATGATATCGCATACCATATACTCTTAAGTGCATTATAATCCTCGCGGTTAAATGCTATCTTTGGTATTGCTTTATCAAAACATGTCGAGTAAGGTGTCATACGAATTGGAATACTAACCCCTCGCCAATTCTGGCGACGGGGTTAGCATTCCACCCTTCTAGAGGGACACGACATGTATGTAACTGTGAACCCCGGTTAAAGTTAAACGAAGCCTCAGCTCCACAAAATGGATGCTGCCACCACAGACACGAGTCTGACCCCCTGCAGCTGGGAGTCCTTCCAGCGAGGGGAGCCTGGACAAAGGGTTTCCTGTCAGGGGCGGTGCTAACACCGTCCCAGACATGGTTTTGTGTATCCTGGGTAGGCAGGGCTTTACAGGAAGGTGACTGCTGAGTGGCACCCCGGTGCTCACTACGCATAGGCCAGTCTGAACCAGTTCCAGGGGCACACCAGCCCCTGGCCTGGGGAAGTCCGGCATGGGAGAGGGGTGTAACCACCCCCCTCCTAGTCCCACCCATAGGCAGGACCTAGTCACCGGGTCAGCCCCCTTTTTCAGTATAAAGATAGGAGCGGGCCCCCTGTTCAAATTAGATCATCTTTGGAATCAAGACACGACTTTCTACGAAAGGACATCAAGATTTCTTCTTCAAGATTCTCCCTTGTGGCTAAGGAGTAGTCACCCTGCATCCGCAGGCACCATCCTAAGAACACTGCGGTCTGCTGCAAGTCCTTCTTCACGAATCCGACGACCCAGCTCGACGAGACCCAGCTTCCCTGGCACCTCTGACCTCTACTCACCTCTACAGCCAAGCTGAGAACGGTGAGTGCGACGAGACCTCGAGGGACCGACGATCGCCAAGACTGCACGACTTCTTTGCAACAAGCCCACCGTGTGCTCCACTGGTGAGTGCTTTGGGGTCCGAGAAGCCCCAACCCTGAGCCGCTCCAGCACCGAAGATCAGCCCTCCAGCATCTCCACGATCGGCGTGGGGCCCTTCTGCTTTTGCGTGCTCACCGCGCTGTGTGGCTACTAGCCGGCTGGCTTGTGGCCTTCTTCACGACGCCCGACGACATCGCTGCTGCTGGTCTGGTTGCTCCAGACTGGCCCTTGCTTCCTTCTTCAAGATAGGCACCCCGGACCCTCCTGGTCCACTCCAGACGCCATTTTGAGTCCACCGCGTGGGCTTGAATTTGCCAAGGCTTTGTTGCCCAATCCTGGGTCCAGCGACGCCGACAGCTTCATCCATCGTGGGACAGCTCGCTCCTCCATCCTGGTCGCCGACAACGCCTCCTGGTCTGTGAGATCTGCGAACACAGCGTCACCCACTCACCTAGTCGAGGTGGTTACCATCCGGTGCCCTCCTGGTGCCCACTGACTACTGGCTAGTAGTCTCGAACTTGGTCCCCTCTGCTTTCAGGTGTCATCTTCCTTCGATCCAGGCTTGGATCCATCGAACTTTCTTCACTGGTCGCCTGCCAGCAACTTCTTTCTTCCAGGCTCCTGGTCCGTCTACGAGGATTCCCGAAGTCTTTTGAGACCTATGCAGCTGCAGCCCCTGGGCTAGGTAACTTCGGCATTTCGGTGCCCCAGCATAGCCTCACTACCCAAGGGTCAGGATCCACTTTCGTTTTCCTCCTACCAGGTCGGGTTCGCCCGAGAACACTAACTTTGTCATTACTAGCTACCATAGACTTTGTCCCGCATCACGCGTGAGAGTGCACACTCTGCACCCGAGTCCCCTAGGCCTCCTAGAAGTAATCTGAAGATTCCTAAGCCTATTAGTACTGTACTTACCTGCTAGTAATTTCGCATTCCACTTTCAGAGTATATGGTTTTCCGTGCCCCTCGGGCATTTGTATATACTGTGCTAACTCAAGTATTTTTATAAGAGTTTTGTGTTGTGCTTAGTACCCTGTCCTCATAAAGAGTACAGGGCTGTTGTGATTTAAATAAATACACTGTTTATTTTCATAACACTTGTGTGGTGTCCTTTCACTGGGTATTCAAGGGGTATATGTGTGGTAAACAGCTGGCTTAACACGCCCTCTCGAGTCTTTAGCCTTAGACTGCTCGTATCCACGCTACTAGGATAGCTGGTCTATAAGGTTGACTTACAACCAATCATCAATAAGGGTTGCTGGACTGATACATAGTGTTCACTAGAATAGTGAGCACTGCATATCAGGCCACCTTCTCACAATATATATATATAAAACATACAATAGCAGCCAAATAACATCAGAGCTGAAATATGCTGTGAAGAATTTCCACCATACATGAACAATAAGCATTAGAAACATGAGAAACAACACCAAAGGTTGTTTAGAAATTGTTTTAATGCTCAGAAAGCAGTAGAAATTCTCATAACTCACTGGAAGCATAGGAAGCTCCCAGGCTGCATTGCAAACACACAGTCTAAAACGACTAAAAAGCTAACCTGTAGCTGAATAGCAATAAACTGACACCGTGCCTTTAAGGCACCCCTGACCCCCTGTATCCCATCATGCCCCAGGGGTGACAGTTAGGTCAGTTGTTCTTTCCGGCTCCTTCAGGAAGGATCCTGGTTACACAGTTAAACTAATTTCCGTTTTCTGACAGAAAATTACTCACTTTGAACAACTTTTTTCACTTACTTCGACATTTTTCATCTTGTCAAGTAAGGGACTGCCTTTTTAAGTCAGTTTACTGGGCATTTTCTGTGGAAAATGCCTTTACTTTTTGATAAGTGTCCTTCTTGTGGTAACAAGAAAGCAAAATCAGACAACCCCGATGTTTGTATCCTGTGTTTGCCTGAAGAACATGATCCAGGCACCTGTCCTCACTGGGAGCACCTGTCAGAAAGAACTCTCAAAGACAGGGAGAGAATTCACATCTATGGCCTGGCTCATAGGTCATCCAGAGGAAGGTCTCCGGGGAAGAATGGGTCCAAGAAGACTAAAACATCTTCAAAACACAGGTCTTCCATCCCTTCAGCCTCAGCGTCAGGCTTGGCGCTGAGGAAAGAACCACCGGTGGATCGTTTGGCATCTAAAATGCCGTCGACGGCGGGCTCGCCGTAGAAAAGAAGAACAGGTACGTCGACGACGTCGAAGGATCCAATTCCGTCGTCGAGATCCCCTCCACCGTCGTCAACCAGGCGACGATCGGCGTCGAGAGATGCAAATCCGCCGCCGTCAACCGGGCGACGGTCTGCGCGAGATCAAAGGCCACTCCGCCGTCGTCAACCAGGCGACGATCGGCGTTGAGGGAGGTCACTCCTCCGCCGTCGTCATCCAGGCGACGACCAGCGTCGAGAAGTGTGACTCCGCCGTCGTCCAAGAAGCGGCGTTCGGCGTCGATGACCAAGACCCCTCCGCCGTCGACAGTAACTCGTCGATCGGCATCGAGGACGCAGTCTCCGTCAGTGTCTAGTCGACGCTCGGCGTCGAGGGTGCCCAATACCGCTCCCCCATCGTCGCACAGGCACTCGATGTCGAGACCGAGAACTCCGTCGACGGCAGGTCATCGCCGTTCGACGTCGAGGCAGAGAGCTCCATCGACGACTGGACATCGTCGTTCGACGTCGAGAGAGAAGCCTCCGTCGACGACTGGACATCGCCGTTCGACGTCGAGAGAGAGGGCTCCGTCGATGGCCGGGCATCGCCGTTCGACGTCGAGGCAGAGAGCTCCGTCGACGGCCGGTCATCGCCGTTCGACGTCAAGACAGAGGACTCCGTCGACGGCTGGTCATCCCCGCTCGACGTCGAGAGACCATAGATCCTCACATAGACATTCAAAGTCGAGATTGTTTGACCCGCCGACTCCCCGAAGGCGTTTTACGGCGAGGGAACGCTCAACGTCGAGGCATTCAGATGTGATCATGGTAACGGAGTCTGCTTCCCGCCATTCCTCTTCACGGTCCTCTGGCTCCTCAACTGAATCTTCAAGGTCCAGAAGTCCTGTGCGCAGATCTCCTGAGCGTCGGCCACATCCTTCGGCTGAGCAAGTCAGACTGTCACCTAGATGGTACATGTCTTTAGACCATTGGCGAAATTCTGGGGCTACCAAACGTATGCAAGAATATGCCAGTCCACAACACAGGTTTCCTCTTCATAATCTGGTAGAGGAGATGGACAAGCGTAGTCCTCCCAGGCGCAAATCACCTGTGAGAACACCAACCAGATCTCCCAGAAAATCCCGATCTCCCAGAAGAAGACCTCGGTCAGAAGATCGGGTCAGATCTCGCTCTCCTAGACAGGAGGAGCGTTCAAAAAGATCGCGGGAGCGGAGGCACAGTGCTCACCGTAGACGTCGACGAACTCCGTCTACTTCATCTACCTCTTCTACCAGGTCGCCCAAGAGGGACTACTCCCCTACGTTTACGGACAGTCCTACATCCAGATCCTCCCCAGTGGATTGACATTGGCACGTATCTGGATGTCCTGCAAAGAGGAGCACTGAAACTGAATATTGAAATGTCTGTCCCTCAAGTAACAACGACAGTCATTTTTGAGACTTTACACTAGAAAGCCATCTCCCGTCCACTGCTGCCTTTAGTCCCGGGGATTATGGATCCTGTCAAAGAGGTTTTCCTACCTCCAGCGGCTATCAGAGCGTTGCCAGCCCGCATTCAGAAAAAATACAAACCGGCCTCTTCTGACCCGGTTTTTGTAAAATCTGACCCTCCAGCAGACTCTGTAATTGTGGCAGCGGCGGGGAAGACGCACGCAGTCGCTGGTTCCTCTTCGGTCCCACCAGACAAGGACAGCAAATCTCAAGACTCCTTGGGTCGCAAGGTTTGCAACTCAGCTGCATCCACTCTTAAGGTTTCTAGTGCGGCTGCGCTTCTGGGTCGATACGACAGAGCCTTATGGGACTCCATGGAAAGGTTCAAATCCAAACTTCCAAAGGAAGACCAGCAGGATTTTGAAGAGACTTTGACAGAAGGATGTCTGGTGGCGAATCAGATGATAAGCACGTCTGCCGATGGTGCAGTACTTGTGTTCATTCCTATTCACATGGGGTTTGTGCAAGAAGGTCGGCCTGGTTGCACCTTACAGGTCTGAAGCCGGATGCTCAGCATCGCATCCTTAATCTCCCCTTTTCGGGTTCGGCTCTCTTCGGGGAACATGCTGATGAAGAGATGACCCGAATGAAGACGGAACTAGATACAGTGAAAGCGGTGGATTTGGAGAAGAAAAAAGAATTCAAACGCCGCTTCAAGACCAACAGGGGGAGAGGGGCTCAACAGAGGGTTCAAACCCCTCAGCGGTCCCAAAGTAAGAACCAGGGGAAAACCCAGTTTCGAGGCAAAAGCAGCAGAGGTAGAGGAGGTCACCAACAATCCTCTAACACCACAAGAGGAGGAAAGGCCTGAGCAATGGCTTCCTCTGGCGCCGTTACCCACTCCAGTGGGAGGAAGTGCTTCACAACACCTGGCAGAGTGGGTTAGCATCACAAAGGATCAGTGGGTGCTGAATATACTGCGCAATGGATACAAGCTACGCTTCCGTGCGCCTCCGAAGAGCATTCCTCCAAAGAGCTCTTGCCCTCACCAGCTAAGCTTGCTCCGAAGAGAGGTGAAAGTCCTACTGCAAAAAAGAGTGATAGAGGAAGTTCCCCCTGCTCAAAGAGGAAAGGGAGTTTACTCCAGATACTTTCTTGTCCCCAAAAAAGATCAGGAGGACAAGTTCAGACCAATACTCGATCTGCGACTATTAAACAAAGTCATAGTCAGAGAAAAGTTCAGCATGCTAGCGCTTCACCAAATATGCCCACATCTTCAAGCCGGAGATTGGATGTGTTTGGTGGATCTGCAAGATGCGTACTTTCACATCCCTATTGCTCAACAACATCGCAAGTACTTGAGGTTTGTTGTAGGGAACAAGCATTACCAGTACAAGGTGTTACCCTTCGGTCTCAAGTCCGCACCACGAGTCTTCACCAAATGCATGGCAGTGGCGGCGGCTTTTCTTCACAAAAAGGGACTCTTCATCTACCCATACCTGGTCGACTGGCTCCTAAAAGGCCCATCTCTGGTACAGGTAACGCACGATCTACAACTGTGCCTACACCAGCTACACAGGCTAGGCCTCCATGTGAACCTGGAGAAGTCAGTCGAGCGGCCTACACAGTCCTTCCACTACCTAGGCTCCGTTCTGGACACAAGCTTGGGAAAAGGGTTTCCTTCGGAGGAGAGACTTTTTTCCATGAGTCAGAAATGTGGGATTCTGCTAGAGTCTCGGCTTCCAACAGCCCGACAAGTAGCATCCCTGCTGGGTTCCATGGCGTCCTGCATTTTTCTCATCCCAAACGCCAGGCTGAGAATGCGTCCTCTACAGCAGGCTCTAGAGGACCAGTGGGACCAAGCAACAGGACATTGGGAAGATCGTATCACTTTTTCCCAAGCGACGAAAGATGCCATCAAATGGTGGACTCGAAGAAAGAATGTACTGGTGGGGGTACCGTTTCACCAACCCCTTCCATCCCAGTCTATAGTGACGGATGTCTCTCTGCAAGGCTAGGGAGCACACATGGGTCCGCTTCAAATTCAAGGCCAGTGGTCTGCGCAGGAGCAGACATACCACATCAACATGCTGGAACTCAGAGCGGTATTCCTGGCTCTCAAAGCTTTCTTTCCAGCGATAGAGTCCAACTCAGTCCTAGTTCAGACGGACAATACGACCACCATGTTCTATCTGAACAAACAAGGAGGCACAAGATCTCGCCCACTCTCTCAAGAGGCTCAGACAATCTGGCATTGGCTTCTCTCTCGAGGCCTCACAGTAGTGGCAGTGCACCTTCCAGGCGAGTTGAACGTAAAAGCAGACACACTCAGCAGGCACTTCGAAGATCAGCCAGACTGGGTGCTAAACGACGAAGTAGTAGAAGAGCTTTATCGTTGCTGGGGTCCTCCATCCATAGACTTGTTTGCAGACGACGAAAACGCCAAATGCCACGCCTTCGCGTCCAGGTTCCACCGGCCAGGAACGCAGGGGAATGCTCTGCTGATGGATTGGTCAGGGACATTCGCATACGCGTTTCCTCCCCTGATTCCGAGAGTAGTTTCCAAGCTCCTCAGGTCGAACATGGAAATTATCCTGATAGCTCCGGATTGGCCGCGGCAGTGGTGGTACCCGGACCTTCTACATATGTCTGTGTGTCCACACAAACGGCTCCCTTGCAGGCCGGACCTGTTGAGCAAGATGAACGGGAGGATAATGCATCCCAACCTCCCATCACTGAACCTAATAGCATGGCTCCTGAGGTCCTGCAATATGGACATTTGAACTTGCCTCCCGAATGCATGAACATTTTAAAGGAGGCTAAGAGGCCTTCCACGAGAGCGTCCTATGCGTTCAAGTGGAAAAGGTTCTACATAAGGTGTAGGGATCATCACTTAGATTACTCTTGCTGTTTCCCTCTGAGGCGGAAGCCGGAGGTTTACTGTGCTCTCTTGCACCTTTCTAGCATAAAAACGATCGACTGAGAATTGTTTTTAAAATTGTATGATATTTTAATAGGAGCGCTTTTAATACCTCCCTGACACCCCTACAGCGAGATAACTTCGCTGGGCACCCCTTTTCCACAGCGTCGATCCACTGAGGCGCAGGGAACATTTCTACACAACTTTGGCAGCCATCTTAGATTGGGCAGGCTCGCCGGAGAGCTCGACGCCCCTCCCACCCTCCTACCGCCCCGCCCAAAGCATGTATAAAAACAACAACATCGCCCGTCCGCGCAGCGGGCGGGCGCGCCGGAGGCGCGCCAGAGGCAAGCCCGTCTGCGCCCGTCCGTGCCGGGACCGGGCCTAGGGCCACAACCCCTGGCCCTCTTCTTTCATATAACCGGAGCACACTGCTGGAGATCGGTCCCTCCTACGCCCCTCTCTGTACCAAATACGATTTCTCCACAATGCTACCAGAGATACAAACACAATGCCAACACTGTAATACTACACTCGCGTTCACGAACCCAACCAGCCTAGTTCAAAACCGAGGATCTGAGAAAGACACTCACGTGACCATGGCGCTAATTAACGCACGTTCCCTGAGCAAGCACTGCCAGGAAATAGCCGATCTCATCAGCGATCTCAACTTAGATGTTCTCTACATCACAGAGACCTGGTCTGATGAGGCATCTGCCCCAGATTATGTTACGGCAGTTCCCCCAGGCTTCAGTGCCTATCGGCAGGACAGGCCCAAAGGGAAAGGTGGTGGGCTAGCCATTATAGCGCGAGATCATTTGGAAGTCCGCTCCTCGCCTATACCCATTACCTCATGCGAAGCTATGCATTTTAATATAAAGCTGTCCCCTACTTACAATTTCAAGGGAGCGCTCCTCTATAGACCCCCTGGGAACAGATCTGCATTCCTGGATAACCTTAGTAACATCACCGAGTCTATAGTCACAGAAGAATCTACTACAATCATGGGCGACTTCAACTTCTATCTGGAGCAAAGCAGCGATAAGGACACAATTACCCTCACATCCGACCTAGAAATAATGGGCCTTAGTCAACTGGTCACGACCCCCACCCATCAAGCAGGTCATACGCTAGATGGAATTTTTTCAAATGTAGAAGGTCTGCGCATAGCCTCAGTTCTCCCTATGACATGGACTGACCACTCAGTCATCCTTAGCAGCCTCACTATTAAAGGCTTGCCGAGAAAAAAGCCTGCTCACACTAACAGTGGCACTTTTAAAGCATGGAAGGACATCAATTCCAATGACCTTACGATGCTGTTAAACAACACCATCCCGGATCTATCCACTGACCCCAATACCGCCACCAACCAATTTCAGAAATGGTTGGCCGACGCCACCACTCAGTTGGCACCCACCAAATCTCTGTCAAAGAACAGAAATTTGCCTAAAGCTCAGTGGTATACAAAAGAACTGAAAATTCAAAAACAACTAACTAGGAACAGAGAACGGCACTAGCGAAGAACTTATGACAGCGAAAATAAGAAAAAATATAAACAAGCTCTTGCTTCTTATAAAGCAATGATAGTAGCAGCAAAAAAACACTATTTCACCACCAATATAGAGACCGCGAAAAATTCTAGCAGACAGCTATATAACATTGCTAAAACCCTTTCTGGAAACGCCCCGGACCTTAACCCCCCCCCCCATCACAAGCATTATGTGATGCCTTATCCAAGTTCTTTTTCACGAAGGTCAATGACATCTACCAAGCGTTTAACTCTGACCCTGCTAGCAGTCCTGCTATGTCCTCAATGATCACACCGAAAAACACCATGACCAATTTTAAACCCCTCACCACGGATCAAATTAAGGGCATAGTAAAATCGATCAAAGCCGGGTCAGCATTGGATCCCTGCCCAACCTCGGTGATCGCAACTGTACCAGACACAGTCATTCCCATTATCACACATGTCTGTAACACTATACTGACATCTGGAATTTACCCTGATTCGTTAAAAAACACGCTGATTAAACCCCTGCTGAAAAAGCCTGGTCTAGATAAAGGTGAATTAAAAAACTATCGCCCTATCGCGAGCCTCCCTTTTTTGGCAAAAGTCACCGAAAAGGCCATGAACCAGCAACTCTCGGAATTCATTGAGAGTCATAACCTGCTGGATGATACACAGTTCGGTTTCCGTAAACACCATGGAACGGAAACCGCTCTCATCAAGGCAGCAGATGACATAAGAGTCATCCGTGATCAGGGAGGAACAGCACTGCTCGTCCTTCTTGATCTCTCAGCGGCCTTCGACACGGTCGACCACAAGATCTTGGTCGACCGTGTCGAAAGGATGGGTATTCAGCTCACTGCTAAGGATCTTCTTGCCTCTTTCCTGGCCAACAGAACCCAGGCGGTCACCATGGGTCTTTTCCAATCAGCGGATCTGTCGCTGCCGTGTGGGGTTCCCCAAGGCTCATCCCTCAGTCCGACACTATTTAATATCTATGTGTCGGACCTTGCTAGTGTCATCAAAGCACACAGGATGAGCCTCACCTCATACGCTGACGACACCCAGCTGGTTTTGGCCATAAAGGGCGATGGACAGGAGGTGGCAGAGAGATTCCAAAGGGGGATGATTGCTATCGGTGAGTGGATGGCAAGAAATTGCCTGAAGCTCAATTCCGATAAAACTGAGGTGGTCATCTTTGGCAACCTTCTGCCAGCCTGGTCGGCAGCTTGGTGGCCATCGGCTCTTGGTGTCCCTCCTACCCCCACCGCTAAGGTCAGAAACCTAGGAGTGACATTTGATGACAAGCTCAGTTTCATGGCCCATGCAAATAAGGTGGCAGCTAATGCTCATTTTAAGCTCAAAATAATAAAAAAGATCATCCCTTATTTACCAGATTCAGCAGCCAAGACGTTAGTCACCTCCCTGGTCCTGACTTCGTTGGATTACTGCAACGGTCTATTGCTCAATGCACAAAGCAGAGTCACGAAAAAGCTCCAGACTGTGCAGAATGCAGCGGCACGCGTGTTATCCAAAAAACCGAAGTTTGCTCCCATCTCGGACACCCTGAAAGATTACCACTGGCTAACCATCCAAAATAGGGCTAAATTCAAAGCACTATGCATAGTCTATAAGACCCTGCAGGATCAAGGACCGCGCTTCCTCAAAAAGCTACTAATTCCTTATAATCCGTCCAGAACACTCCGTTCCTCGTCGCTTAACCAACTGGTGGTTCAACGAAGTAGAACAGTCTCATGGGGTGACCGCCGCTTTTCTATCGCAGCCCCCAAAATCTGGAACGCCTTACCGAACCACATTAAAATAAGTTCCACACTCCTCCAGTTCAGAAAGAAACTGAAGACGTGGTTATTCAACCAGTAAACCCAGCCACTAATCTTCTGATCAGGGATAGACAGCATTGTATACTAGCGCCGAGACGCCTACGGGTAATTGTACGCGCTCTACAAGTGCCATTAAATAAATAAATAAATAAATCAACACCCCCACCCACTACGCCGGCCACACGCTCGATCCTATCTTCTCCTCCAGCAAGCACGTCTCCTTCAGTCACTCCACCGTACTCAACTGGACAGACCACAGCTGCGTCCATTTCAGCTTCGCAAAGAACACGCTCCGCCACCACCCGAAGCAGGTTCCCCACAGGAACTGGAGCAAGATCACCGCCGACCAGCTCGCCACCTCCCTCAGCCAGAACCCACCCGTCAGAACAACGGACCCTAACACAGCAGCCTGCAACCTCACGCAGTGGCTGACCACAAGTGCTGACGACCTCGCCCCACTGAAGGACCCACTCACCAGACCCAGAAGCAAGAAGGCTCCCTGGTTCACAGACGAACTCAAGGACTCCAAGAAGGCCTGCCGCACCCTCGAGAAGACCTGGCTCCTCAACAAGACCACCGACAACATGACCGCCCTCAAACTTGCCACCCGCAGACATCACCAGCTTATCCGCACCACAAAGAAGAAATTTCTGAAGGAACGACTGGACAAGAACGCCCATGACAGCAAGGAGCTCTTCAACATCGTCAAGGAATTCTCCAACCCCAGCACCGGCAACAACGACATCACCCCTTCACAGGACCTCTGCGACTCCCTCGCCTCGTACTTCCACCGCAAGATCTCCGACATCCACAACAGTTTCAGCGCTCAACCCCCGCACCCACCGGTCGAACCTACGCACCCAGCCGCCATCCTCCAGACATGGACCGAGGTGACTCCCGAAGACACGACAAGCATGATGAACACCATCCACTCCGGATCGCCGACCGACCCAAGCCCCCACCACATCTTCAACAAAGCGGCCCCCACCATCGCACCCCATCTCCGAGACATCATCAACACCTCCTTCAACACAGCCACCTTCCCTGAGAGCTGTAAGCACGCCGAGCTCAGCGCACTACTGAAGAAACCAACAGCGGACCCGACCGACCTCAAGAACTTCCGCCCCATCTCGCTCCTTCCCTTCCCGGCCAAAGTCATCGAAAAGGTCGTCAACAAGCAACTGGCCGCCTTCCTCGAGACGAACGGATCCCTCGACCCATCGCAGTCCGGATTCAGAGCCAATCACAGCACCGAGACCGCCCTCATCGCAGCCACTGACGACATCCGAGCCCTGCTCGACAACGGTGAAACAGCGGCACTCATCCTCCTAGACCTCTCCGCTGCATTCGATACTGTTTGCCACCGCACCCTAGTACAACGACTCAACAACACCGGCATCCAGGGGAAGGCCCTGAACTGGATCACCTCATTCCTCTCCGGAAGAACACAAAGAGTACGCCTCCCACCGTTCCGCTCGGAGGCCACCGAAGTCATCTGCGGCGTCCCACAAGGATCTTCGCTCAGCCCCACTCTCTTCAACATCTACATGAAACCACTAGCTGCCATCGCCCGCAACCACAACCTGAACATCATTTCCTACGCCGATGACACCCAGCTGATACTCTCCCTCACCAAAGACCCCGACACCGCCAAAGCGAACCTTCACGAAGGGATGAAAGACGTCGCCGAATGGATGAACAGCAGCCGCCTAAAGTTGAACACGGACAAGACAGAAGTCCTCATCCTGGGAACATCCCCCTCCACATGGGACGACTCCTGGTGGCCCCCAGCCCTAGGCACCGCACCCAAGCCAACAGACCATGCACGCAACTTGGGCATCATCCTGGACTCCTCCCTATCGATGACCAGGCAAGCCAACACCGTCTCCTCGTCTTGCTTCCACACACTCTGCATGCTCCACAAGATCTTCCATTGGATTCCCGCCGAGACAAGGAAGACGGTCACCCAGGCCCTCATCACCAGCAGACTGGACTATGGAAACACCCTCTACGCCGGAACAACAGCCAAGCTTCAGAAGAGACTCCAGCGCATCCAGAATGCCTCCGCCCGACTCATCCTGGACGTCCCCCGACGCAGCCACATCTCGAGCCACCTGAGAGACCTACACTGGCTCCCTGTCAACAAGAGGATCACGTTCAGACTCCTCACCCACGCACACAAATCCCTCCACGACCTGGGCCCTAGATACCTCAACGACCGCCTGACCTTCTACATGCCCACCCGCCAGCTGCGATCGGCGAACCTCGCCCTCGCCGTCGTGCCTCGCATCAAGAGAGCCACCGCTGGAGGAAGATCCTTCTCCTACCTAGCGGCTAAGACATGGAACTGCCTGCCAGTCCACCTGCGACTGACCCAAGACCACCTCGCCTTCAGGAAACAGCTCAAGACCTGGCTGTTTGAGCAGTAGCAGACCCCCCTCCCCATGCGCCTTGAGACCCTTCCGGGTCAGTAGTGCGCGATATAAATGCCATGATTGATTGATTGATTAAAGGGCAGGAGGACGTCATCTTGCCATACCTCCTTTCCCTGGCAACAGCTGGTTTAAAGTACACTTCTAGTAGGGTGCATTTGTCAGCCTTAGTAGCATACAGAAAATCTCCTGATCAGATTTCTTTCATTCTGGTACCAGTGGTTAAGGACTTCCTCCAGGGGTTGAAAAAAGTGTATCCCCCTGTGCGAACCCCTTCTCCTCCATGGGAATTGAACCTGGTTCTATCCAGAATAATGTCACCTCCTTTCGAACCCATCCACAAGTCCTCCATGCAACATCTCTCTTGGAAGGCGGCCTTTTTGGTGGCAATTACCTCTGCGCGCAGAGTAAGCCGAATACAAGCGCTTCGTGCGAAAGAACCATATACTGTTTTCTATTACAATAGAGTAGTCCTAAGGGCTCATCCATCTTTCTTGCCTAAAGTCATTTCTGATTTTCATATAAATCAGTCCATTTCCCTCCCTTCGTTTTTTCCAAATCCAACGACCCCGGCCGAGCGGTCCCTTCACTCCTTAGATCTTAAGAGAGTGCTCAAGTTCTATTTGGAAATGACTAAAGGGATTAGGAAAACAGATCAACTGTTTGTGAACTATGGTTCAATGCAAACAGGTTTTCCAGCGGCCAAGAGATCCATCTCCAGATGGATTGTCTCTTGCATTAAATTGGCCTATCAGCTTGCAGGCAAGCCTTTGTTGGGGTTACCCAAAGCGCATTCCACTAGAGGGAAAGCCGCTACAGTAGCTTTCTTGCATTACATTCCAATGTCGGAAATATGCAAGGCGGCTACCTGGAAATCGGTTCATACCTTTACGAGGCATTACTGTCTCGAATCTGATTCCAAGCCCGATACTCAAGTAGGGCAGGCCTCCTTGAGGAATCTGTTTGGGTAGTCTATAGCCTACTCAGACTTGTTGATGAGATTACGGTCTTATCCTTCCTTTGCCCGCAGGGAAGAGGAGAGGCGCGCTATTCTATTCTAATGCTTATGACTATTGATGAGGATCCCCTGGAAGAGAAGGATTAGTTACTTACCTGTAATCCTAGTTCTCTTCCAGGGGTATCCTCATCAAAGTCATAAGCAACCCTCCCGCCTCCCCGGGCATAGGATACTCTTTAATAAGGAGATATTGTTAACCTATTTGTTACTGGGTTTGTTTTTCAGTCTCCGAAAAGAACAACTGACCTAACTGTCACCCCTGGGGGGGACATATAATATAGTGTTTCCGGGGTCCCGCACATGGGCGGGAATATGCTAATGCTTATGACTTTGATGAGGATACCCCTGGAAGAGAACTAGGATTACAGGTAAGTAACTAATCCTTTTGGAGTACAGGGGTATTTTAAGGGTTCAGGGCTAGGTTTTGGTTTTGAGGTACAGAGGTATTTTAGGGTTCAGGGGTAGATTTGGGTTTTGGGGTACAGGGGTATTTTTAGGGTTCAGGGCTAGGTTTGGGTTTTGGGGTACAGGGGTATTTTTAGGGTTCAGGAATAGGTTTGGGTTTTGGGGTACAGGGTATATTTATAGGGTTGAGATGGGTTAGTGTTTAAGGGTGTTGGGGTATTTTAAGGAGTAAGGGTGGGTTTTGATTATGGGGTGCAGGGTGGACACCCGGAGCTGCAATGTACAGAACCTGGGAAGAAAAATCAATGAAATATTTGACACAACGCGCGCCCCGCACACACCCACACCCCCAGCACACGATATGAGACATGGCATGAAGGGCGGAGTGTAAAAACAACAGTTTTTTTTTCATTAAATTTATACTTTATTGCACCCTCAAGTCACATACACAGCCGACATCGCCTACAACCCGGAGGCCGGCGGCATCAAAAAATCACCCTCCAATCCCCGGGTAAAGGTAAGTTACACAGCCGTAAAAGACCAACAGCCCAAGGGCCTGGCGGCGAAACTGCAGGTGTGGAACAAGTGTGCAGAGGCAATAGTTCTTAGTAGCTACCATTGGATGATCATAACATATAAGCAGGATGCACACCCCGCAACGCCAACAAAATCAGACCCAGGTGCAGCATGGCGTGCCAGATTGGCAGGATCGAAATAGCCACCCGGGAAGAACTGCGTATAAACCCAGAGTCGATGGCATCACCAACGGGGACCCAGGGAAAGGTGTATAAAGGGGAGGAGATCCCCCAGACAATAACAAACCCACCCACCCCGAAATAAGAACTAGCCAGACTACCTAAACCCGTGTCCACCACCCACCTCCCACTCGGCACCACAACCATGAACCCCTCAGCTAGGCTAAGGGAGATCAGCAAATGCCCACTAGGGCGGGATAACGCTCTGGGAAGGGGACTGCGGTCGCCACAAACCAGAACAGCCATCACAAGCAACCCCCAACACAAAACACCTCAAAAGTCAGGCGTGAATCACCACACTGTCACAACGTTAAGGCCTTCAACTGACACATTCCTCATCCACAGCTGACGCAGCCCCCTCATCCTGCAGCACATCCAGCTCCACACTCTCTGGATCCGACTCACCATCCTCTTTCGCACTTTGAAACGCCCGAAACAAGCCCCAAAAGTTTTTGGGTCTACTCTTTGGAGGTAGGAGTTCACTATACACTTCCGATTGCGTGCAACAGTAAAGCAAGTCTGTTTCCCATCGTTGTTTAGTAGGGACTGGCCCCCGCATCCAGCACCTTGCTATCAGCCGCTTTGCCGTCAGTAATGCCATGTCCGCAAGTCGCCACATAGCTACAGGAAGAGGTTTTGAAAAACCAAGTAAGGCGAGCGCCGGGTTAGGCAAGATCCCCTCACCAAGGATAGCGCTGAGGGCCGCAAAGACCTCTACCCAGTACTTATGTATGGCAGGACAAGTGCAAGCCATACGGAGGAAGTCTGCTGTGTGAAAGTGGCATCGCTCACACTCCGCTGATTCTCTAAGGCCATACCTATGCAACCTCTCGGGTGTGTAGTAAACACGCTGTAGGAATTTAAAATGCACCAGGCGGTGCCTACCGTTGAGCGAGATTTTCCTAGTATTAGTCGCACAATAACGCCACATGTCGTCGGAGATGGGAGATTGGAGGTCAGCCTGCCAGGCCAAACGGGCCTTGGAGGGGGGATATTGCCGTTGTCTATCACCCAGAGACCTAAGAGCTGTGATCAGTTTGCGAGCTGAGGGGGTCTTGATGACATAGGTGAGTTCCGGCACTTCCGGCGGTTCAGCTAGGTCCGGGCCTAAAACGGCGAGGGCCGCTCTACGAACCCTGTGATATTGGAAACTATGAAGCAGCGTTGCCCCGGGACAGGGTTGAAGGACCTGCTGCAACGTTTTCAGAGTGCCCTCTGAGAAGAGATCTCCCATGGTAACAATGCCTAGGTCACGTAGCGCCTTCAGGACGCCCTTCTCCGTCAGTGGAGCCAACCAGGCCGCCCATTCTACACGGAGCAAAGGTGAATACAGCAGCGTGCACTCACGGGTGCCAATCAGTGCATGCCAAGCATGATTCGTGGCAGCTATAGAGTCCAGATTGCCGACCCTTCTATCAGGCGGATAACATACTGTCGCCGGAAGCGGGACGGGGTCTGCAAAGAGTCGCTCCAGTTTCACATGAGGGATACCTGGATCCCCATGAATCCACGTGTGCAGGTGTGCACCCTGAGCAAGCCTATAGTATCGCTCCAGATCTGGAGCCCCAAGGCCTCCCTGTTCGTACGGAAGGGTGAGCGTTTGCCACTGCACCCGCGGCTGTTTGCCCCCCCACGCCAGGCGGACAAGTGTCTGGGTAAGTTGCCGGAAAAAGGCTTTGGAAAGGACTACTGGTATATTCACGAATAGGAAAAGGAACCTGGGGAGCACCACCATCTTCATGAGCGCAATCCTGCCCATGAGTAAAAGTGGGAGCCTGGACCACACTTCGACATCATCCACCAGTTTGGAGTAGGCCACTCCATAATTCTCGCGTATCAGGACCTCCGGGTCCGTATGAATGCGTATCCCTAAGTAGCGGATAGAGTCCGTGGTCCATTGCAAGGGGTACTCCGAGTCAAAAGGGAGCGTCACCGGCGTTAGGGGCAATGCTACTGACTTAGTCCAGTTGACGCGGAGGCCCGAAAGAGCCCCGAACCTCACCACCTCCCGCAGCACCGCAGAGAGGTTAGTCTCCGGGTCCCGGACATATAGCAGAGTGTCATCTGCATATGTGGAGATACCGATCTGGTACGTCGGAAAGTTTATCCCTTCAAACCGATGATACTCTCGTATAGCGCAGGCGAGAGGTTCCGCTACCATGGCGTACAGCAACGGAGAGAGAGGGCAACCCTGACGCGTGCCCCTCCCAATCGCGATGGGAGCAGTGACCAGGTTACCTATCTTTAGCCTCGCAGTAGGTTTGTAGTATAGGGCTCCCAACATTTGCAGAAACGGCTCCCCTAGGCCGAACTTACGAAGGACCCTCAGCATGAACGACCACTCAACAGAATCAAAGGCCTTCTCCATATCCAAGAAGATGGCCACAGCTTTGTTTTCGTGTTTGACATGCTGTATAGTGCCTAGGACCGTGCGGATATTATAAGTGAGATTGCGTGAGGGAACAAACCCAGCCTGCTCCGGGGCAACTAGGTCCGGGACCAGCAACGCCAAACGAGTCGCAAGAACCTTAGCATACAGTTTCGCGTCCACATTTATCAGCGATAGCGGTCGGTAGGAGCCACACTGATTAAGGGGTTTGCCAGGTTTCGGGATGGTAATAAGCAACGCCTCTCTCATGGACTTCGACATGCTGCCCTGCTGGCAAATGTCATCGAACAAGAGCATCAAGTACGGGACCAGTTGCTCCTGAAAGGCCTTGTAGAAGGATACCGTGAGACCATCCGCACCAGGAGCGCTACCAGATTTCATGCCCTCCAGCGCTTCCGTTATCTCCTCTTTTTGAATGGGGGCCATAAGAAACTCCCTCTGCCAGTCGGCCAGGAAGGGCATTTGAATGTAGCTCAAATAGTCGTCGATTTCATCCTCGAGGTGTGCGTCCCTCGAGGAGTAGAGGGCGGTGTAGTAGGCATGAAATTCCGCCAAGATATCTTGCTCCTCCGTAACCACCGCCCCAGCAGCTGTCACCAACTCCTCGATAACCAACGGGGGCCTACTGTTGCGCATAAGTTTAGCTAGGAGTGCACCAGGCCGCTCCCGTTCCCCATACGCACGCGCCGTCGCGTATTTGCCCATATGTTTAATTTCCCTGTCCGCTTCCTCCTGAAATTCATCTAGCAAGGACTTAAGCGTGACCGTATCAGCTGCGTCCCCCGAGTCCACCGCCTGACTATCCAGGCCAGCGAGCTGCGTCTCGAGCAACTGCAGGCGTCGCCTGATAGCTTTGAGCACCCCAGAATGCTTCGCCATAGTCATCCCTCTGATGTAAACCTTAAATGCGTCCCAGAGAACCTGAACGCTGTCCACTGAGCCCTCATTGGTTGCGAAATAGGCCTCTATGTCTTCGGCGAGTTCCCCTCTGAAAACCTCATCTAAGAGGGAGTACGGGGGGAACCTCCACGTGAAGGGGGGAATCCTCCTGGGAGGAGCCACCAGCAACAAGAGCAAGGGCGAGTGATCAGACAGCGTGCGCGGGAGAACCGTGCAACCCTTAACCATATCTAGCAAAGAGCGGGAAACAAACCAATAATCTATGCGTGTATGAATGTTGTGATAGGCCGAGTAGTGAGTGAACCCACCCCGCCCCGAGTGCCTATGCCGCCACACATCAAGTAAATCAAATTTCACACATTCCGACAAAAGGAGGGACGCGGAAGCTGCAGGGGACCTAGGGGGGCCCGCAGATCTGTCAAGGTCCGGGTTCAGCACCAAGTTAAAATCCCCCCCCCCCCACAGCATTCTAGAGCCCACAAACTGCCTGCAGCTGTCAGCAAGCGAAGAATAGAACTCCGGGGAGTCGTAGTTGGGGCCATACACATTCACCAGCAAGAGATCATGATCTTTTCCCACACAACGTGCAACCACAAACCTCCCTTCCGGGTCCACCGCCACCCGGGTCAGCGACAGTCGGGATTTGAGATTAGCCCATATGAGCACCCCCCTAGCATGCGTTGTGAACCCCCCAGCGACACAAATAGGGCCAAGGCCCCTCACCTGCAACATAGGGCTGGAAAGCGGCAAATGTGTTTCCTGCAGTAAAGCAAGGTCAATGTGATGGCGTTGCAAATAGGCTAAGACCTTCCTGAGTTTGCGGAAATCGTTAAGCCCCCTTACGTTCCAGGACAGCAATCGCAGAGAGCCCAGGGAGCTCTCCGCACTCAGTGATTCAGCAGTCGACATGGCAGATTAGAAAGTAAAATGTCGCAGAGCAGATAGTGTGGCAGACACATTGCAGTAGTCGGCAAAAACAAACCCCCCACCCGACAAACCCTGAACCCCAAACAGCATGGCAGCAACAATACACGAGCACAGCCAACAACCGCCCACCCACAGCCGACCAACCCGAACCCGGTCAGACAGAGCATAGCACTACCCACCCTGAACCCACCCGAAACACCCCACTACAAACCCAGGACCCCCTAGAGGGTCAGAAAGCCGAAAGCGCAGGGGCAGAGGTTCTGGCCAGACTACAACACTCTCCAACAAGGGCCAGATACAGTCGTTGCTCCCAGCCCCACCCCCATTGCGTTCGGCACCCCACCTAAGCCCCAGCAGCAGAACAAGCAGAGTGGCGAATAATCAGTCCCAACGTATCACCGGGAGCACCCCCCCGATAACAAAAGAAGAGCAGCAAAAGTTCGAGCCCCATTTCGTGGCACCACCACGAACCAGGCTATTTAAGGGTCACAAACCAAAATGTTATGGAGGCAAAGGAGAGACACATCGAGAACTGGAATGCAATACATACAGTCGCAGTGAAGTAGCCGAGTCAAGCTACGCAGCATGAGACAGTTCAGCCCTGACCCTCCAAAGACACAGTTTCCTCATCCTCCGTACGCTGATCCCTCGGGCTGTTGCGCTGTTCTTTGGCCCATTCCTTAAGCGATTTTTTCAGATCAGCCGGGTCGGTGAAAAAATGCGAATGTCCTTGTTTATTTATCCGGAGTCTCGCCGGGTATAACATGGCGTAGTCGAGCCCCATGTCTCTCATCTGTTTCTTGTAGGGGGCGAATCGCTTCCGCTCCTCCTGCACCCTAGCTGTGAAGTCAGGATAGAGGGAGATGTTCATTCCTTCAAACTGCAATTCCCCCTTCTCCCTTGCCAGACGGAGGGCCAGGTCGCGGTCCCTGTAGTTCAAAAGTTTTGCAATGATTGGTCTCGGTGGGAGGCCAGGCTGCGGTTTGGGACCGAGAGTGCGATGGGCCCTCTCAACAATAAACATGGGGGAGAAGACGTCTTCCCCCAGGAGCTTGTGAAGCAATTTCTCGACAAACAGTTCCATCTTTCCGGTGTTGGTGGATTCCGCAACCCCCGTGATGCGGACGTTGGAGCGCCGTGAACGCGCTTCCAGATCCTCCGTTTTGTCCTGTATGACCTGGAGGAGGCGGCCGAATTGCTTACGGTCCTTATCCCACTCCGTTTGGGCCTCCTCCGCCTCCGTCAGTATACGCTCCGCCATGTCCACACGTTCCGCATGTTTGTCCACCCTCTCGGACATCCGGTCCATACGGAATGATAAGGCGTCGATTTTCGAGCCGATCGCTGACATACTTTCCTGCAGGCCTTTCTCCATGGCGCCGAGCATTTCACGAATGTCCGCACAGAGTGAGCCTGCGATGATGTTTCCGGAGGAGCACTCTCCGCGCCCTTCGGCTTCCGTTGCTCAAACGTGAGCTTCGGCTGATTTCTGTCTCCTTTCCCCATGGCAGAGGTCACAGAATATGTGCCAAGCGAGGAGCAGGAGGCGGCTCGATGTAGGGGGAGAGCCGGGGGAGCGAACTCCGCGAAGCAGTCCGGTGCGCAGCAAGGAGTGGAGGTCAAAGATGGCGGCCGCGGGCCACGTGGCACAGACTAGTCCAGGGGGAGAAATCCAAACTCCAGTCTCACGCCACAGTGCAGGTCACACCGCTGAGTGTCGAGAAGCGCAGTACACACCAAAGCACATGGCCCAATACCAGTGTCTTTCCAGTCCTCAGGCCGATCAGAGTAGCGGCGGAGCCCGCCAACCGGCAGCCGCAGGGCGCAACTTCCTGCGGTCCGGTCCGTAGGCTACTCCGGGGAGCTCCAGGTCACCACAAAGGAGTTGCAGCAAACACACACGAGGCAGAGGGGCAACAGTGAGCCAGCACTGGTGAGGACCGGTCCATAATCAGCACAGGGTAGAAAGCAGTCCGTCAGAACGGGGCCACACAGCAACCTCACGCCGCACGTAGTGTTACGTAGGGCGGGCAGCCCCCAAGGATAGTCCGCGGATCGCGGCCTGGTCCGCAACTCCAAACTCCACCAGTCCGTTGATCGATGCCACCACCGATTTCGATCAGGAAAGGTGCCCCCAGCAGCTCTAGGGGTCGTAGAAGCAAATTCCGCCCTCGCTGAGGACAGTGAGGCGCCAAAAAGGATCAATTTGACAAATATGAAAGGGGCTCAGGCGAGGAGCTCAGCTCTCACACGTCTTGCATGGACGCCAGCAAGCTCCGCCCCCCCGTAAAAACAACAGTTAATGGACAGAATGCAGAACAATGTCATACATTCACCCCAATACAGAGATCTGGGCCTAAATCCATCATTTTTTTTGTACTCCACACCACCTCAGCCTTGACCCTGTGCCTCATGGGAACATTCCAGGCCGAACTGCAAAGTCATGTTTTTCCTGAACCATACTCAAGCATCCTGGGACTGATTTCTGGCTATCAGCATTCTTCAGCTTGACTCTAGTGGTGTGGAGAGCATGGGACTCACGTCTGAGCATACCCATCCCACTCGGGGTGACAAATGCAAAAACAACAGTTGATGGACAGAATGCAGAACAATGTCATACATTCACCCCAGTACAGAGATCTGGGCCTAAATCCATCGGTTTTTTGCACTCCACACAAACCCCAGTTCAGACATGGCCATATGCAAATCAGCCTTGACCCTGTGCCTCATGGGAACAGTCCAGCCCGAAGGGCGGAACGTACCACACGCCGCCCAGCTTTTGTCACGCCCCCCCAGCACAAGCCCACAGCACAACGCAGACACGCCCACAAGGGACTACTTTGCTGGCACGGTTCTTTTACTTTTTAAATGTATATGGTGGGCGTATGCATAGCCTATGTCCTTCTTCTGCAACTGCCCTTTCCAACGCTGTATTGGGTGTTGTGATTGGTGCTGTGGTTCCTGAGATTACCCGCCTCAACGGTTTCGGCTCTCTCTTTATTATATTGGTATGGATATATATATATATATATATATATATATATATATATATATATATATATATATATATATATATATATACATATATATATTGGTATAAGCTCCGGGGTCCCCGAACATGGGCGGGATTATTCACTGCTTATGACTTTGATGAGTATACCCCTTGAAGAGAACTAGGATTACAGGTAAGTAACTTATCCTTCTCCCCTTTTTAATGATACCTCTCCGGCCTGCCTCAGTGCTCAGGGTGCTGAGATAGCCCCCTGAGCACCGAGGCAGTGAAACTGAAACTGAGTTTAAGTTTCAGTTTCTCTGAAATGACTTTAGCGTGACATGCACGCCGACTGTCATTTCGGAGAAGTGATTAGAACACCCGCATGAGCTGGGAAGCTCTTCCCCAGATCCCAAGGGTGTTTTGATATTAATGAAATTCCTCTGGTTACTCCATTAAGGTCCCTCTAATCCATACACAACTTCCCATCTCTCTTAGCATCTTTGGTGTGAGGTTTTGGTACCAGGACTACTGGACTAGCCCAAGGTCTATCTGAAGGCTCAGTGACACCCAACTCCAGCACCTTTTAGACCTCAGGTCTGGTACAGTCTCTGACATGGTCAGCCTGTCTGTAAATTTACATAGGTAGACTGTCATCTGTGTCCACGTCATGGGTACACCTGGAGGTTTCACTCGGAGTCAGAGAAAATATGTAGGCAAACTGATTGAGGACTTTCCTGCAAACAGCTTGATGCTGGTCAGTGAGGCTGCCTGCCACGGCTATCCATCAGCTGACCCATCAAGAGGGTCCTGAGAGAGGAGATCATGGAGAGGGTCACTTTCATCTTCCTGCTCTTCATCAGTAGCTGTGAGCAAGCTCATGTCAGCCTTGACAACAAAAGTCTTTAGGGAGTTCACATGAAGTACCCTGTGGGGACTTCTAGGGGTACCTAGGTCAACCAAATAGGTGACCTCACATTTCTTCTCAAGAATAGCGTGAGAGCCACTCCTCTTGTCTTGGAGAGCTGCTGGGTCCATAGGCTGCAACATCCACACTTTGTGTCCTGGCTGGTAAACAGTCAGTACAGCCTTTTGGTCATGTCCAGCTTTCTGAAGCTCCTGGCTGGGCTCGAAGTTTTTGCTTGCCTTCTTCATGTAGTCAGCCATACGTGAACTCAGGCCAAGGACATAGTCCACAATATCCTGTTTAGGAGGTTTAAAAGGCTGCTCTCAACCCTCTTTAAACATACACAATGGACCCCTAACTGGATGCCCGAACCGAAGTTCAAATGAGCTGTAACCAACCCCCTTCTGTGTAACTTCTCTGTGGGCAAAGAGAAGGCAGGGTAGTAAGACCACCCATTTTTGCCTAAGATTTTCTGTGAGCCCCTTCAACATACCCTTGAGGGTCTTGTTGAACATTTCAACAAGCCCATTGCACTGTGGATGGTAGGGTTTGGTGAACTTGTAGTTCCCTCCACACTTTTTCCACATTGCAGTGATATAACTAGACATACAGTTTGTTCCTCTGTCTGTTAAAACCTCCTTAGGGAAACCCACTCTGGAAAATACTCCCAGAAGGGCCCTAGCCACTACGTGAGCTGTAGTGCTCCTAAGGGAAATAGCCTCTGGATACCTAGTGGCATGGTCCACCACCACTAGGATGTAACAATGTCCAGAAGTTATTGGGGGGGGTTTATGGAACAACAATGTCTATCACTACCCTGTCAAAGGGAACCCTAACCACTGGAAATCGAATTAAGGGGGGCCTTTGTAGTGCCACCTGACTTACCACTGGCTTGGCAAGTGACAGAGGAGCGACAAAACTCCTTGGTGTCTTCAGACATATGGGGCCAGTGAAAATCAGGTATAAGCCAGTCCCAAGTTTTGCTTTGCCCAAGATGTCCTGCAAGGGAGATGTCAGGTGCTAGGGACAGAGGAAAACCCCTGAACTCTGTGATATTACCAACCTCCTGGTGGCACTTGGCTTGGGGTCTCTACACACAGAGAACAAGAGCCCATCTTCCCAATAGATCCTATGAGACCCTCTGACATTCCCTCTTTCCTGAGCAGCAGCTTGCTGTCTGAGCTGTTAAAGAGAAAGGCAGGATTTCTGCTCCAAACTCAAGTCTTCCTAGGAAGGGCCCCCTGCCCCCAAGAACTCTGCCTGGTTAGGCCCAAGTTCCCCTGGGGAAGTTCCTTTGCAGGGACTGAGATCATCTCCCTCAGGAGACGTATCCTCACTGGGAGTTTGGGAGGAGGATACATCTTTCCCCATACTGCTCCTTCTCGTAGGAGCCAGCTGGTCTGTTTTTCAGGATCCAGTGCTCCCTCAGTACTTAGCTGTTCCGCCTGAGCCATTGTGACAGTAAATGCACTGGCAGAGATTCCCATCATCTCTGCTTGTGCCCCGAACACCACTACAGACTATGTTGAAGTTTTTAGATCATTGCCCAATAGACAATCTGCAGGTAGGTCTGAAGAGAATACAACTTTAAGGCTTGTTACCCCCTCCAAACTGAGATTCAAACTGCCAAGGTGTAATCAGTTTTGACATTGCTAGCATTAGTCATTTGGCATAACTGATCAAGTATGGTCTGTTCAGCGGACGCAAGTTTCTCTGTCACCATTGGGACAGTGACACCTGTGTCCCTGTAAGCCGTAGCTTGTTTTCCATTAATTAAAGGCTGCTGCCTGTACTTGCCCAAGTTAGTGGGACTTACTAGTAAAGTGGCAAGATCCATGTCACTTTCACAGACAAGGACAGCCTGAGTGGGAGTTCTGACTAGGCCAGAACCCAGTTCATAACTCAACGTTAACCCAACTAATCCCTTGGGAGCTGTACTGTCTTGTAGTTCCTAGGAATCCCCATGACCTGCATGTTTTGGATGACCAAAGTTGAGGGCTTGGTATCTAAACCGCTTCTGGATACCCCCACAGGATATGCCAGCCGTTAGACCACCTACCTCTACAGTGCCACTACCACACCCCCGTACCTTACAGTGGTGTAGGTAGTTTCTGTCAACCTGAACATGACAACCCTGATTCCTCAGAGATCGTGGACAGCAGTACAGTACTTTTCGCTCTGTAACTCATGCTTACTTATTCTCAAAAAATACACAGATTGGCGATTAGGACATTTCAATAAGTATTTATTGGTCCAGTGTCAGTCTTGTGTAAACCATATTTCCTGCGACAATCAGGAGACTGAAGCATATGAAAGAAATTGCAAGTTCCAAAATAGTAAAAAGTAGATACATTTCTACCATAGTGCCAATACGATGAACATAAGCAGTACAGATAAAAACAGTAGGATTTGCATATTCCTAAAGTGCGCTCCTGAGTAGTTTGCCTAAATGTACCTACCCTAGATCTGTATGTGTAGCATGTATATGTGCGTATGTGTATGTAGCCAAGAAACCCCTAGGGGGAAAAAGTGGTGACCCGTATACAGAATAATTATGCAGTGCCTGTGGACATGTTTTGGTGCGTCAGGTACATAGATTATGATTAGGGCTCCCGGTTTTATGGTATTTGTTTTGTTGACATTTCCTTTATGTATTCATCCATATTTTTTTTTCCTAATTTTATCTGTTTTATCCAAATTTATGTTGGGTTTTGTTGAAAAATGATGCTTTAATTAGTATATTTCCACATTTATTTAACCGATAAATGTGCACTCATGCTTGAATGTCTGCCAGGTTTCAATGCTGTGAACACCTGCAGAATATAAATCAGTGCACTTTTATGAAAATATGCAAATTTGAATATCAACATTGTGAATATCTGTTGCTGTTAAAGCCTCTTTACTAAAATTCCTTTCTTTTCTTAACCCTCTTATCTTTCAATCCACAAATCTATTGGCCTGGCAGTCATGACAGACAGTATTTAGAGTTACTCAAAAAGCAACCCAATTTCTGTTTTCATCCACATTTATAAATAAATACATACAAGAAAATGAATGTTTTTCTTGTAGGAGAGGAGGGTCTGCAATCCTATGATCACCCAGATTTTTTGCTTTTGTTTCACTGGTTTACGACTTTCTCTGGCTGTGGGCCTGCCAATCAGACCCACAGCCTAGCTGTTCTCTCGCTAAATTGACATGTGTACCTTAGGTGCATTACCCAATTGAAACTGGGCCACCTTGTCAGACCCTGTAACTCAGGGCATCGGTGTACCCAGGGCCTACCAGGGGCTGAAGCATGTATTATGCCACCCCTGGATGGCCATCTAAATCTGACACAACTGGCTGCACGACAGCTGGGGCAAGGTGGCATAATCGCCCTTTGCTTTAGATATAGTATACCTATGTCTAACCCTGAAATGGACACCCGAATTCCTATCAGTCACTCCTATGGCAGGCCTTGACAATCCTGAAGGCAGAGTGCGTGGAATCGTGTGAATTGGGCTCTGGCACGAGCCGAGCCCGGTTGCAGCTTGCGGAACCAAGACCCAATGGCTGTTCCATGATAACGCGTACCATATCGCTAACTTCGGTATCGCGTTATCAAGACATATCAAGTAAGGTGTCATACGAATCGGGATACTGACCCCTCACCAATGCTGGCGACGGGGTTAGCATTCCACCCTTCTAGAGGGACACGACATGTACGTAACTGTGAACCCCGGTTAAAGTTAACTGAAGCCTCAGCTCCACAAAATGGATGCTGCCACCACAGACACGAGTCTGACCTCCTGCTGCTGGGAGTCCTTCCAGCGAGGAGAGCTTGGACAAAGGGTTTCCTGTCCGGGGCGGTGCTCGCACCATCCCAGACAGGGTTTTGTGTATCCTGGGTAGGCAGGGCTTTACAGGAAGGTGACTGCGGAGTGGCACCCCGGTGCTCACTACGCATCTGCCGGCTAGAACCAGTTCCAGGGGCACCCCAGCCCCTGACCTGGGGAAAGTCCGGCATGGGAGAGGGGTGTAACCACCCCCCTTCCTGGTCCCACCCCTAGGGCAGGACCTAGTCGCGTACCCACCCCTTTCTTTAGGATAAAGGCAGGAGCGGGGACCCTTCCAAATTAGATCATCTTTGAATCAAGAATACTTTCTACGAAAGGAACTCTTGACTCTTCTCAAGATTTCTCCCTTGTGGCTAAGGAGTAGTCACCCTGCATCCGCAGGCACCATCTAAGAACTCTGCGGTTTGCTGCACGTCCTTCCTCAGGAATCCGACTGCCCAGCTCGACGAGAACCGGCTTCCCTGGCACCTCTGACCTCTACCCACATCGTCAGCTCAGCTGAGATCCGTGGGTGCGACGAGACCTCGAGGGACTGGCCATCTTCAAAACCTGCACGATTTCTTAACCAGCACAACCGCCGAAGGATCCTCTGGTGATTGCTCTGGGGTCCGAGAAGCCCTGACCCTGAGCAACTCCAGCACCGAAGTTCAGCCTCCCTGCATCTCCACGATCTGCGTGGGGCCCTTCTGCTCTTTGCTGCTCAGCACGTTGTCTGGCTACTAGCCCGCTGGCTTGTGGCCTTCTCGACGACGCCCGACAACCAACGCTGCTGGTCTGGTTGCTCCAGACTGGCCTTTGCTCTCTTCTGAGAGAGGAGCACCTCGGACCCTCCTGGTCCACTCAAGACGCCATTTTAGGTCCACCACGTGGCCCTGAATTTGCCACTAGTCCGCTAAACTCCGCATTCACGCTAGTGCGGAGTTCATGTCCACTTCGTGACACACCACGCTGCATCTCTTGCTGTTTCACAAATAGACGCCGGAGATTCATCCCCGCGTTCCGAGACGGCGCTGCCGGCTCCGACTCTTTAACTAATACGCGAGCGCCGCTGGCGTAACCTCGCTTTGCCTAAACCAGTGTGTTTTCAACTCCGCTCCTTTGACCTGACGGAGATTGACTAATTAGAGTGCTTATATTTTTGTTTGATTATTGGAGATCGAACCAGCGCCGTATTTATTAATTAATTCCTGGTTTTAAAGATATCTTTGACAGGCAACCAAACAGCATCTAAAGTTGATGTTACCATCTTGTTGGACTGACCACGACTCTTTGGTGTGGCAGCCTTAATCGGTACAGAGCCCAGCCGGGCCGTACCCCATGATCTGCCCCTTCCCTCCCACCTCTCCAGTATGTCGTCCTGATGAAGACCCCGTCTAAGGACTTTAATTAGCCTACGTAAAGGGGTCGAAACGTCGACTTTTCTTCTTTTGAGATTCCGGCACACCCCCGATTCATTAAGCAATCAGCTGTGACCGTTGAATATGATGTATTGACTATGTTTTGAATCTTGCCTTATTTTTTGGCATTTGTATTGTGATTGTTTTGTACTGTTATTGAATTTGGATGTTTCCCTTTTATACTATCTGTGACACTCCTTAATTTCTTTCACTTCCCTGAGCACTTCCTCCCTTCCCTTCCTTTCGGGGCTTGTTAATTTGCATTAGTGAATTCACTCATTGTTATCAGCAATCACGCTGCGTTTTGATAATAAATCACATTTATCAAATCTCAAACTGTTATCTATGTCTGTTTAACTGTTTCTCTGTTAATTTTGCTTCTGTGTATGTTTTCAATACACTATCCTTACGGGGACCCCCTTTTATATGCCCTGAATTTGCCAAGGCTTGTTGCCCCAATCCTGGGCCCAGCGATTCCGACAGCATCAATCTTCGTGGGACAGCTCGCACCTCCATCCTGGTCGCCAACAACGCCTCCTGGTCCGTGAGACTGCAGAGCCTAGCGTCGCCCACTCACCTAGTCGAGGTGACGATCATCCGGTGCCCTCCTGGTACCCTCTGACTACTGGCTAGTAGTTACGAACTTGGTCTCCTCTGCTTTCAGGTGTCATCCATCTCTGATCCAGGCTTGGATCTCTACGAACTATCTCCACTGGTCACCGGCCAGCAACTCCGTCCTTCCGGCTCCTGGTTCGTCAGCGAGGACTCCCGACGTCTGTAAAGACTTGTGCAGCCGCAGCCCCTGGGCTAGGTAACTTCGGCATTTCGGTGCCCGCATAGCCTCATTATCTAAGGGTCCCGAGTCCCTATCGCTTCCGACTTACCTTATCGGGTTCGCCCGAGACCACTAAACTTTCCGTGCCCTCGGGCACTTGTATAAATTGTGCACTTGAAGTATTTTCCTAAGAGTTTTGTTGTGTGCTTAGTACCCTGTCCTCATAAAGAGTACAGGGCTGTTGTGATTCTAATAAATACACTGTTTATTTTCATAACACTTGTGTGGTGTCCTTTCACTTGGTGTTCAAGGGGTATGTGATGGTATAACAGCTGGCTTAACACGCCCTCTAGAGTTTAGCCCGAAGACTGCTCGTATCCACGCTACTAGGATAGCTGGTCTAAGGTTGACTTACAACCAATCACCATAAGGGTCGTTTGGACTGATGCATAGTGATCACTAGAATAGTGAGCACTGCATATCAGGCCAACTTCTCACATTGGTGAGCAGCGGTTGGGATTTGAGCTTGCTGTTGTTTTACCACGTATCCTAAGAATATCTTGTGAAAGATCGCATAAGTACTCCAGGTACATATAACTTAGCTTAGAATACTCTGAGTTCTACTGAACCAGCTGTTGTAGCTCCTCAAGGCTTAGCACACCTTGGCTACAACTCTTAGCAAGGGATCAGTAGGTAAACATATAGTGTAGGTAGGTGCATCACTTACACCACACTAGAAGCAGCATGTCAGACAAAGGAGGAAACACTGAGTCTCCCCTTGTGTCAGTCGACCTTCCACAGGTTACTCACAGATATGCTGCACTTAGCTTCCAAGAGATGCGACAGATCTGTACATCTCGGAAGCTAAAACAGGGTGCAAACCCTACCATTCCGTTTCTGATTGGTCTCTTGGAGACTTATGATGCTAGGAGGGCTGGTAACACAGACCCTTCTCATCCAGAAGGGAATATGCCCCCCCTCGAGGGAACCTTAGGTGACCCCGACCTTATCCATCTCTCCGCAGAAGGTGAAGAGGAGGATGAGGATCTGGAGCCATCTGAGGACGAGGCAGACAAAGGTCCAGTAGTTGTTAGCCAGCTAACTAGGGACAACTTAAGCCGGCACGAGAATGGTACTAGGAGACCCCTGGGGCCCCTCTCAGGCCAGCTTAACATTGGGAATGGACGAGTTAGGTCTCTGTCGCGAGGCTCTAATAGATCCGTTCGAACAAATGGCTCTCGAGGCTCTTCTCAAAGAGGGATGACATCCCCTCAGAGGAGAGTGTACGAAGCTAAAGTGCGGGAAGTCAATCTGAGGATGGAAAGGGAAGAACTTGCCCTGGCCAAAGAGAGACTCGCCTTTGCTAGAGAGCAAGAATTGAGTGGGACAAATCCCACTGGTGGCAGCATTCCCCCACGGGAAAACAGGAGTTTAGACACTAGACACCTGAGTAAGATAGTGCCCCCCTTTAGGCAAGGGGATGACATCCACAAATGGATTACTGCGTTGGAGAGGGCCTGCACTGTACAGTGCTTCCCCCAAAGTCAGTGGGCAGCTATCTTGTGGCTCTCCTTTGAAGGTAAAGGTAGAGATAAGCTCCTCACTACTAGAGCTGAGGACGCTAACGATTACCAGGTCCTGAAAAACACACTGATTGATGGGTTCGGCCTAACCACTGAGCAGTACGGGTTGCTGTTCAGGGATACCCAGAAAACTCAGTCTCAGGACTGGTCTGATTTTGTCGATTGTGCCACTAAGGCTTTGGAGGGCTGGTTGCTGGGCAGTAAGGTTACTGATTACACAGGATTGTATAATTTGATCATGCGAGAACAGATTTTAAACAATTGTCAGAACCAGTTGTTGCATCAGCACCTTGTCGACTCGGATCTGACCTCTCCCCAAGAATTGGGAAAGAAGGCAGACAGATGGGTCAGAACAAGGGTTAAGCAAAACCAGGGCCAGAACCAGGGTGGTCAGAAGAAAGCAGACCAGAAAGGTAAAGATTCGAAAGACGAACAAAATGACCAGAAGTCTTCAACAGGTCCCCAACAACCCAAAGAGGGGGGGGGGGTCAGGCTTCCCAGTAAAAGAAGAATCAAGAAGGCCAATCGAAAAGGTGGTGCCAATACTGTAAAAGTAAAATTCACTGGTTTAGTGAGTGCACCAAGAAAGGCGGGCAGACTCCTGCTACTGCAGCCCCTAAGGCACCTGTGCCCCCTAGTACAGCCAGCAGTAGTAGTGCACCTCCCAAGGGACTAGTTGTGTTAACCTTGGGTTCTGAGGGGTGTGACAACCTAGTTGGCACACTCACTCAGGCTGTCCTTGTCTGTACAGGGGATGTGGATATGTCCCCTGACGTCAGTCCCAATACCATGGGCAAATACCGACAGACGCCTTTAATCAATGGAAGAATGGCTCAGGCCTATAGGGACACTTGTGCCAGTGTCACCATGGTGACACCTAACTTTGTGGACCCTGGACAGATCATGCCAGGTACAGATTTCCTGGTGACCAATGCCAGCAACGTCACTACCAGTCATAGTATGGCGATTGTTGCTTTCTCCTGGGGAGGGGTAAATGGCCAGAAAATGGTTGTTGTTAGTTCAGACCTCCCAGTGGATTGTTTGTTGGGCAATGATTTGGAGTCATCACAATGGTCAGAAGTGGAGCACAGGACTCACATGGAGATGTTAGGCTTGCCAGCACATGTGCTTGCTGTGACTAGGTCACAGGTCAGAAGATGCCCCACTGAACCGGTGCTGGATCCTGGAACAATGGACCAGACACCTCCCAAGAAGAAGAGCAGTCGGGTTAAGGCATCGCCTTCCCCCTTGCCCCAGGTCGAGGATCAAGTCTCAGAGGAGGTTGACCTCCAGGAATTGCGGGAAACTGAACCTAAAGAACTCTAACTTGATCAAGTTGAGTTTCTGGGCTCAGGGGGACCCTCAAGAGAAGACCTGGGGAAGGACCAGTTAGACTGCCCTTCCCTTGAATCCCTCAGACAGCAGGCTGCTGCTGAGGCTGCTGGAAACGCCACAGGTACCCACAAGGTATACTGGGAGGATGGACTCCTGTACACTGAGGCAAGAGACCCCAAGCCTGGCATGACCAGGAGGCTGGTTATCCCCTTGTCTCAGCGTGGTTTCCTTCTTACCTTGGCCCACGAGATTCCCTTAGCAGGACACTTAGGCCAGACGAAGACGTGGGACAGGCTTGTCTCACACTTTCACTGGCCTCACATGAACGAGGATACCAAGGAGTTTTGTCGCTCCTGTGTCACTTGCCAAGCCAGTGGTAAGTCAGGTGGCACAACAAAGGCCCCCCTTATACCAATGCCTGTGGTGGGGGTGCCCTTTGAACGAGTGGGGATTGACATTGTCGGTCCAATGGAACCCCAAACAGCATCAGGGCACAAGTTTATACTGGTGGTAGTGGATCATGCCACCAGGTATCCTGAAGCTATTCCCCTTAGGACCACTACAACACCTGTTGTGGCAAGAGCCCTAGTTGGAGTGTTCTCCAGAGTGGGCTTCCCTAAGGAGGTTGTCTCTGACAGAGGTGCAAACTACATGTCGAGCTACTTGACTGCTATGTGGAAGGAATGTGGTGTCAACTACAAGTTCACTACACCCTATCATCCACAATGCAATGGGCTTGTTGAAAGGTTCAACAGGACCCTGAAAGGGATGATTCACGGACTACCTGAAAAGCTCCGGCGTAGATGGGACGTCCTGATTCCCTGCCTTTTATTCGCTTATACAGAAGTCCCACAGAAGGGGGTTGGCTACAGCCCTTTTGAACTTTTGTACGGGCATCCTGTAAGAGGACCCCTGTGTTTGGTGAAGGAAGGATGGGAGAGACCTCTCAAAAAGCCTGCAACCAACATAGTGGACTATGTGCTTGGTCTCCGCTCTCGGATGGCTGAGTACATGGAAAAGGCATCTGAAAACCTTAAGGCCAGCCAAGAACTCCAAAAAGCTTGGCATGACCAAAAGGCTGTCCTGACTGTTTACCAGCCTGGACAGAAGGTGTGGGTGTTGGAGCCAGTGGCCCCAGCAGCACTCAAAGACAAATGGTCTGGGCCCCACACGATTCTTGAGCAAAAGGGAGAGGTCACCTACCTGGTGGACCTTGAAACTCCCCGGAGCCCCCACAGGGTGCTCCATGTTAACCGGCTCAAAGCATATGTCGACAGGACGGACATGAGCTTGCTCATGGCCATGGATGAGGGACAGGAGGAAGAGAGTGACCCTCTCCCAGACATGCTCACTCAGAATCCTGACGATGGAACAGTAGACGGTGTTGTCTTTTGTGGCAGCCTCTCTGAACATCAACAGAAGGATTGTAAACAGGTTCTTCAATCCTTCCGGCATATGTTCTCTCTAATACCCAGTCAGACCAATTGGTGTACCCATGAGGTTGACACTGGTGAGAGCTTGCCCGTCAAGAGTAAAATCTACCGGCAGCCCGATCACGTTAGAGACTGCATCAAGACTGAAGTGCAGAAAATGTTGGAGTTTGGAGTCATTGAACCCTCGGATAGCCCTTGGGCTAGTCCCGTAGTTCTAGTGCCGAAGCCTCACACCCCGGGTGGTAAGAAAGAGATGAGGTTCTGCGTAGACTACAGGGGTCTCAATGCAGTCACTAAGACTGATGCCCACCCAATACCAAGGGCAGATGAGCTTATAGATAGATTGGCTTCTGCCAACTACTTAAGTACGTTTGACCTGACAGCGGGGTATTGGCAAATCAGGTTAGCTGAGGACGCCAAGCCTAAGACAGCATTTTCTACCCCTGGTGGGCATTATCAATTTGTGGTAATGCCCTTTGGTTTGAAAAATCCACCTGCCACCTTCCAAAGGTTGGTGAATCACGTTCTCACTGGGCTGGATGACTTCTGTGCAGCATATCTTGACGATATTGCTGTCTTTAGCTCCACCTGGGAGGATCACCTGGTCCACCTGAGGAAAGTGTTAGAGGCTCTGCAAGCAGCAGGTTTCACTATCAAGGCCACCAAGTGCCAGATAGGGCAGACACAGGTTGTATACTTGGGCCACCTTGTAGGTGGAGGCCAAGTTCAACCACTGGAGAGCAAAATACAGTCAATCAGGGACTGGGCTCCTCCAACCACCCAGACTCAGGTACGAGCTTTCTTGGGCCTGACTGGTTACTACCGAAAGTTTGTCAGAAATTATGGATCAATTGTGACTCCACTTAATGAACTGACAAGTAAGAAAATGCCAAAAAAAGGTTCAGTGGACAGCAGGCTGTGAAAAAGCATTCGATGACCTAAAACAGGCCATGTGCACAGCACCTATCCTCAAGAGTCCAGACTACTCCAAACCATTCATTGTCCAAACAGATGCTTCTGAGTTGGGTGTGGGAGCTGTTCTATCTCAACTGAATTTTGATGGTAATGACCAGCCCATTGCTTTTATAAGCAGACGGCTGACCCCCAGAGAGAAAAATTGGTCAGCTATTGAGAGGGAGGCCTTTGCTGTGGTTTGGGCCCTGAAGAAACTGAGGCCATACTTGTTTGGCACTCATTTCAAGATTCAGACCGACCATAAGCCCCTCTTATGGCTAAATCAGATGAAGGGTGAAAACCCCAAACTGCTTAGGTGGTCCATTTCCCTACAGGGGATGGACTTCACAGTGGAGCATAGACCTGGCACTGATCATGGCAATGCAGATGGGCTCTCCAGGTATTTCCACTTAGAACAAGAAGACTCACCTGGTCAAGGTTAGTTTACTGTCCCAACGTTTGGGGGGGGGGGAGGGGGGTCATGTAGGAGAGTAGGGTCTGCAATCCTATGATCACCCAGATTTTTTGCTTTTGTTTCACTGGTTTACGACTTTCTCTGGCTGTGGGCCTGCCAATCAGACCCACTGCCTAGCTGTTCTCTCGCTAAATTGACATGTGCACCTTAGGTGCATTACCCAATTGGAACTGGGCCACCTTGTCAGACCCTGTAACTCTGGGCATCGGTGTACCCAGGGCCTACCAGGGGCTGAAGCATGTATTATGCCACCCCTGGATGGCCATCTAAATCTGACACAACTGGCTGCACGACAGCTGGGGCAAGGTGGCGTACTCGCCCTTTGCTTTAGATATAGTATACCTATGTCTAACCCTAAAATGGACACCCAAATTCCTATCAGTCACTCCTATGGCAGGCCTTGACAATCCTGAAGGCAGAGTGCGTGGAATCGTGTAAATTGAGCTCTGGCACGAGCCGAGCCCGGTTGCAGCTTGCGGAACCAAGACCCAATGGCTGTTCCATGATAACGCGTACCATATCGCTAACTTCGGTATCGCGTTATCAAGACATGTCGAGTGAGGTGTCATACGAATCGGGATACTGACCCCTCACCAATGCTGGCGACGGGGTTAGCATTCCACCCTTCTAGAGGGACACGACATGTACGTAACTGTGAACCCCGGTTAAAGTTAACTGAAGCCTCAGCACCACAAAATGGATGCTGCCACCACAGACACGAGTCTGACCTCCTGCTGCTGGGAGTCCTTCCAGCGAGGAGAGCTTGGACAAAGGGTTTCCTGTCCGGGGCGGTGCTCGCACCATCCCAGACAGGGTTTTGTGTATCCTGGGTAGGCAGGGCTTTACAGGAAGGTGACTGCGGAGTGGCACCCCGGTGCTCACTACGCATTTGCCGGCTAGAACCAGTTCCAGGGGCACCCCAGCCCCTGACCTGGGGAAAGTCCGGCATGGGAGAGGGGTGTAACCACCCCCCTTCCTGGTCCCACCCCTAGGCCAGGACCTAGTCGCGTACCCACCCCTTTCTTTAGGATAAAGGCAGGAGCGGGGACCCTTCCAAATTAGATCATCTTTGAATCAAGAATACTTTCTACGAAAGGAACTCTCGACTCTTCTCAAGATTTCTCCCTTGTGGCTAAGGAGTAGTCACCCTGCATCCGCAGGCACCATCTAAGAACTCTGCGGTTTGCTGCACGTCCTTCCTCAGGAATCCGACTGCCCAGCTCGACGAGAACCGGCTTCCCTGGCACCTCTGACCTCTACCCACATCGTCAGCTCATCTGAGATCCGTGGGTGCGACGAGACCTCGAGGGACCGGCCATCTTCAAAACCTGCACGATTTCTTAACCAGCACAACCGCCGAAGGATCCTCTGGTGAGTGCTCTGGGGTCCGAGAAGCCCCGACCCTGAGCAACTCCAGCACCGAAGTTCAGCCTCCCTGCATCTCCACGATATGCGTGGGGCCCTTCTGCTCTTTGCTGCTCAGCACGTTGTCTGGCTACTAGCCCGCTGGCTTGTGGCCTTCTCGACGACGCCCGACAACCAACGCTGCTGGTCTGGTTGCTCCAGACTGGCCTTTGCTCCCTTCTGAGAGAGGAGCACCTCGGACCCTCCTGGTCCACTCAAGACGCCATTTTAGGTCCACCACGTGGCCCTGAATTTGCCAAGGCTTGTTGCCCCAATCCTGGGCCCAGCGACGCCGACAGCATCAATCTTCGTGGGCCAGCTCGCACCTCCATCCTGGTTGCCGACAATGCCTCCTGGTCCGTGAGACTGCAGAGCCTAGCGTCGCCCACTCACCTAGTCGAGGTGACGATCATCCGGTGCCCTCCTGGTACCCTCTGACTACTGGCTAGTAGTTACGAACTTGGTCCCCTCTGCTTTCAGGTGTCATCCATCTCTGATCCAGGCTTGGATCTCTACGAACTATCTCCACTGGTGGCCGGCCAGCAACTCCGTCCTTCCGGCTCCTGGTTCGTCAGCGAGGACTCCCGACGTCTGTAAAGACTTGTGCAGCCGCAGCCCCTGGCCTAGGTAACTTCGGCATTTCGGTGCCCGCATAGCCTCATTATCTAAGGGTCCCGAGTCCCTATCACTTCCGACTTACCTTATCGGGTTCGCCCGAGACCACTAAACTTTCCGTGCCCTCGGGCACTTGTATTGATTGTGCACTTGAAGTATTTTCCTAAGAGTTTTGTTGTGTGCTTAGTACCCTGTCCTCATAAAGAGTACAGGGCTGTTGTGATTCTAATAAATACACTGTTTATTTTCATAACACTTGTGTGGTGTCCTTTCACTTGGTGTTCAAGGGGTATGTGATGGTATAACAGCTGGCTTAACACGCCCTCTAGAGTTTAGCCCGAAGACTGCTCGTATCCACGCTACTAGGATAGCTGGTCTAAGGTTGACTTACAACCAATCACCATAAGGGTCGTTTGGACTGATGCATAGTGATCACTAGAATAATGAGCACTGCATATCAGGCCAACTTCCCACATTTCTGTCTGTATTTATCTGTAAAAATCATTAAAAACGGAAAACAGGGAGCCTTAATTATAATAGAGCCTGGTGTCAAATAGACAGGAGCAAGCATTTAGGTAAAATGTCACCTGTTAACCATTATTGTTGTGTGGATGGAAAATGTATGTAAAAGGGGGCATACATGACAGGACTAGCCTAAAGGACATGACAGTACTACCACTTGTACTGGTGCTAGGGGGAGCTTTTGCCTTAGGGTCAGTGGTAGTAGGTTCCTTGGTGTTGGCCTTAGAACAATTAGCATCCCTTGGCCTATGGCCTTTTTCCTTGCACAGGTAACACCAAGGTTTCTTCTGATTTCCAGTGTTGGTGTTTTGGGCCTCACCCCCAGAGGCAGGTTTTTAGGGACCTTGAGAAGACTCCTTTTTATGTTTACCCTTATCGCCACCTTTCTCATGGGACTTAGAATAATCTTGTTTCTCTGGTCACCTCCACACCATTGGTTTTCTGCTTAACCCTGGTGTGGACCCATTTGTCTTCCTTCTGGCCCAATTCTTGGGGAGGGGTCTGATCAGAGCCCAACAAGTACTGGTGTAGTTGTTGATTCTGACAAATATTAAGGATGTGCTCCCTCATCAACAAATTGTACAATTCCTCATAGTCCCGTACCTTGCTTCCACAAAGCCAGCCTTCCAGAGCCTTAAAATCATTGTCTATGAAATCAGCCCAGTCGTGTGTGTGTGTGCCTTCTGGGTATTCCTAAACTGAACTCTGTACTGTTCAGTACTTAAGCCAAACCCATCTATGGGGGTACTCTTTAAGACTGAGTAATTGTCAGCATCCTCTTCTCTAACAGTGAGGAGCTTGTCTCGACCTTTGTAAGCAAAGGAGAGCCACAGGATAGGTGCCCAATGCCATTGAGGGACCTTCTGAACTTTACAGGCTATCTCTGAAGCTGTGATCCATTTATGGATATCATCCCCCTCCCATTAAGGACGGACTATCCTGCTCAGGTTCCTATCATAGTATCATAGGAGGATTCCCTGACTCCAGGTACACTAGCTCTGCCACCATGGAACTCTAGTCCCAAATGTATCCAAGCCCTCTGGGCTTCCAGGGTCTCTTTATCAAGGGCCAACTGGTCGTGCTGGAGCTTGAGTCTAACTCTAAAGTTTGATCAGGTGGTATTCCCTGTCTGAAGATTCCTGCCTCTTGCTATAGATGTAGGTTCCTATGGAACTAACGGAAGCATTGGAATGTACAGAGGAGGATCTAGACCTTCCCTGCATTCTCTGCACCCACCAAGGAGGAACAAAGGAGGACCTACTTCTAGGGATACCGTCTGTACTATTCCCTGGGGGATCTGAGTTCACTAGGGTGGAGTTATCGGACTCCTGGTCATGCTCAGAATTTAAGTCACTAAAGGCAACCCCACCTGACCCATCTTCTGGAGCATTGCCTAGCACTATTTCCTGTTCCTCTGACCTATCTGGATTCTGAAGGTCATCTAGGATATGCAACTCTAAGGATATGCAGCTCTAAGAGGTGATAAGTGGCTGGGTTGCTACCTGTCTTCAATTTTCTAGAGGTACACAGGGTCCTTAGTTCCTGGAACTTAAGACCATTATTGTATCTAGAGGGTTGGGACCCACTGGGCTCCCTACTAAAGACTAGGGGCCAGATGTAGGTCGCCCAATACCGGTCGGTAACATCCGAAATTACCGAATTTTAGCGGTTACCGACCGGTATTAGGCTACTGAGATGTAGGTCGCCTAAATTGCAAATTCTGTAATTTACCGATTCGGTATTTTAAGGAATTGGTAAATTACCGATTTCTTAAAAAACCGAATCGGTGAATTACCGAATTTGCAATGTAGGATGCACTCAAATGAGTGCTTTTCCCATTTTAGGATTTGATATTTTCCACCATGAATGACAATTACCGAATCGGTAAATGCCGAATCTTACCGATTTGGTAATTTTTACCGAAAATATATCTATATCCCATTTATCTATTCTTAAATACCGAATCGTTAAAATTTGGTATTTAAGAATAGGTAAATTGGGATTTCGTACATCTGGCCCATGGTATCTAGTTGTAGTGTGGTGTTGCAGCTACATACCCTAGTGAAAACTAGACTTCCTAAGATTCGGGAAAGGGTTGTGCTAGACCCTTAACAACCAATCTAAAAGTTCAGTAGAACTTACTTGTCTACAAAAATATTTTATATGTGTCTATTCTTAGTGGTGGTTTTTCATCTAATGCACATCTAGATTAGCTGGATCCCAACCGCTGCACACCAATGGAGGAGGCTGGCTTAGTACATGGTGCACAGTTATTTAAGTGAAGCAACCTGGACTAATCCGAACAACCCTTATTTTGATTTTAGTGGCGTTAGAGAACCATATAAATCTCTCTAAGTGGTAGCTGTGGAGAGCAGCTTTCCGGCATAGTCTAGAAGGAGTGTTAAGCAGCTTCTTTTACCAGTACTAGCCATATAGTGTAGGTCAAATGAAAAAGTACCATACTCTGTTGCAGGTCAGACATAGGGCCTTACTTAGCGTTATAACAGTATAGTACTGTCTGTTCGTAACTGCCGCATTTTAAACTTTGTACCTTGCACCTTTATTTTAAAGCTGAAAGGCATTACCTCTCATGCTTAATAGTCACACATTAATTTTACCTGCGTCGTTCTATCCTTCACTTAGTTACATACTCTTGTTTATCCAGTATTGGGGTATCTTTCCTAGATTCACATGCCTGAATCGTTCCCCGGCGCTGAGGCGGGCATCTCATGGTAAATTACAAAAGTAGTGCCATAGGTAAATAATAGTTGTAGGCCAAAAGAAAAAGGCCTGAGGCCTACATCTTAGTAGCCTTTCTACCTTATTATAGTAAAAGAACCAAAAGACCGCTCCAACCAATCAGCTACCAGCACCCTTTAAAACACTCTCAGCAGAGCTAGTTCTCCTCAGATTTTCACCGCACGTCGTGTGGAAGGGAGTCTCCCTGATTGACACTCAGTTTTCTTCACTTCAACTCCATTATGTCTGACAGGAAAGCTTTATTCCAGCCCTGCAGGACCTGTGAGAAGAAGAGGGTCCATGTTAATGACCAACATAAGGACTGCATTTACTGCCCCTATGTAAAGCATGAGGCAAAGGATTGCAAAATCTGCCGTACTTTCCCTTCTAAGACTTTTAGGAAAAGAGAGGCAAAAGTGCTTTTGTGGCTCAAATCCTCTTCGGCTGAGGAGGATGGCAGAGCCTCAGCTTCTAGCAGGAGAGCTAGATCCCATGACAGCTCTTCAAGTGAGGGAAGAAAACACCATAAATATTCCTATTCTATTTCTGACCCTTCACAGAGGTCTCCTATCATATCTTCTGGGTCAACGCTGTCTCCTCCGTCCTCAGCTCTCAAGTTGTCTAAGAAGGCGTCTACTTCAAAAACTGTGACTCCTTCGTCGACGAATTCTGTGACTTCTTCTGCTCCATCATCGACGGCTACTGTCTCGACGACGGCAATAACGTCGCCTATTCTGTCTGCGAGAATTACTATCATTTCCAAGAAGCCCGTTGTTGAGGAATCGTCAATGAGGAAATCATCAACAAAGTCAACGTCTGTGAAGCCTCCACCGTCAACAAAGGTATCATCATCGACAAAGTCTATGTTTTTGACTTCTGCCCCGCCGACGATGTCGCCGTCAATGCCGTCATCGACGACCGTTCCGCCAACGATGGCGCCAACATTAACATTGACAAAGAGCCTGTCGCTGAAGAGCCCGTCGACGACGATCCCGTTGACTTTGACCCGTCGACGAAGAGCCCGTTGACGAAGAGCCCGTCGACAACGAACTTACCTGTTCAATCTAGTACATCAACTATAACAGTTGTTCCTACGCAGCTAATGCCTACATCATCTGGGTTTTTCCACCTCAAGACCTTTCAGAGACAGGATTATAGCAAGATTTTCCTGCTTATGCCTTCGCATCTCCAAGAAACGTACGTTCAGGATAATGATTATGAGGACGAAGAGGATGAGGGACCTTTTGGTACAGCCCACCATCCTTCCGAGCTCACATAAAATGTCAAGATGATGATGAGGAAGATTACCAGGAAGAATATTATCAGGAGAAACTTATGGTTTCACACCATAGAGTTCATCGTAGAGAGTCTCACCAGAGTGAGATGAGCCACCTACCTCCTACTCTCAAACAGAATCTACAGGCCATGCTGGAGGTTTTCCCCACAGCAGGCTATTCCAGAAAATCCACCCCTACCAGTGGTGGTTCCTGATCCTTTACTGCAACCTGAGGTTGCTGTTACAGCGCCTCGGCCTTCGGGCCCTCCTCTGCAGGGACAAGACACTACCTCCTCCGAAGATGAGGTTGGAAAGGGCGAACTGCCAGATAATATCCATACCACAGATCCTTGGGACAAAGACATTATACCAATGCCTTCTCCCTCCGCCGCTTCCTCTAACATCTGATTCGCCCCCGGAGGAGATCAGGGGCTTTCACAATTTAATACAGCGACTGGCAGCCAGATTCCAATTGCCTGTCATGGACGAACAGACAGAATGCTTCCTGTATGATTTTAAGGAAGAGTCCAGGGAAATCGCTAGAGCTGTTCCTATCATTGACTATATCTGGAATGAAGGAGTTAAAATAATGAAGACGCCTGCATCTTTTCCAGCAGAAAAGAAATATTGTGCCCCTGCTAACAGAATTCCTCAAAAAAAAGTTTCCGGATGGTCACGCTTTCAGAGATTGTAGGTTGTCCAAATGAGGGACACTTTATGGCTTCTCTGGATATGGAAGACGCTTACTTCCACATACCAATCCACCCGAAACATCGCAAATATCTCCGGTTCACAGTGGCTGGCGCCCACTATCTGTTCAAAGTGCTCCAGTTTGGACTGAAATCGCCTCCAAGAATCTTCACGAAGTGCTTGGTACCTGTAACAGCAGCTTTAAGATCTCGAGGAATCCAATTGTTTCCTTATTTAGACCATTGGCTGATCAAAGGTCCTTCGGAACATGCAGTCAAGGTTGCCACAACCACATCTCTTCGTTTGTTTGCTTTTTTGGGGCTGACTATCACAGAGAGCAAGCCCAATGCAAGTCCTTCCATTTCTCGGAGCGCTACTAAACACAGTCCAGTGCAAAGCATTCTTTTCTCACAAACAACAAGTACGTCTTCAAAAGCTGGCAACTCTCATTTCAAGAAAAAGGTCAGTTTCTGTCCGGATGTTTGCTTCACTCCTGGGGATGTGCTCTTCTGCAATACATCTCATACCCTTGGCAAGACTCAAATTGAGATCTCTTCAAGAGGAGCTGCACCTTCAATGGTAACAAGCTGTGGGTTCGTTCGATGAGAAACATGAGAAACACTCTGCTTTGATGGTCTCAGATAACGAATTTAGCACAAGGTCTCATATTCATTCACACCTTTTCAGACTTTGTTTTAACGATGGATGCCTCCATGGAGGGATGGGGACGTCATCTGCAAGATTTACAGATTCAGGGAAAATGGTCTCAAGTACACAAGCAACAGCATATCAACATTCTGGAGCTACGCGCCATTTTTCTGTCTCTTCCAGGGATTGCGTGTTCCTCAGTGCTGGTCCGCACCGACAATATGACCAGCATATATTATGTAAACAAACAAGGAGGAACAAGATCAGCAACTCTGACGCTAGAGGCTCAAGAATTGTGGGAATGGGTTATACTCCACAACATAATACTGAGAGCTGTGCACGTCAGGGGTCTCCACAATACCCTGCCACGGTGATACCTGGAGGTAAAAGTAACACGCCGGCCATTGAAGCGATAGCACGAAAAGCGAATCAAGCAGGACAGACAGTGTGGACTTAAGGAGGAGAGGATGAGAACAGCTTGAAGCAGTAAATCTCCACTACCTAAAGAATGATTCAGATTCGATGACTTAATAGAGCGCGCACATGAAAAATCTCTGCAGCATAAGCTTTAGGCTACATCATTAAGGGTACATGCGGTGCATCTTGCTTCCTGTATTTGGAGCTGTGAGGTGTCACGGGATTGCCAAAAAGACAAAAACCAAAGCCATGTACAATATGATGTCACTAAGGAGCCCTGATGAAAGCCCGCAAAGAAAACAGCGAGGCTAGAAACGCGTCGGCATAATCAATCTATGATGTCAAATAGTTGACTTATAAATCAGGATAAGTGAATTAATTAAATCAGAACTTTTTGTACATAGATATATGCCCTACCAGGATGAGGCCCATGTTTGTATATGTGTATATATATATATATATATATATATGTATGTATGTATATATATATATATATATATATATATATATATTTATATATATATATGTGTATATATATATATATATATATATATATATATATATATATACAACAGGAAAGCACAAAGAGGGAGGCCACAGGAAGCTTAATTAAGTTATTTTAATGAAACATGAGCACTTGCCAGCAGTCACCACCAAGTAACAGGCTTCCAGTTTTTAAGACACTGCCAGACGCGTTTCAGGATTAACAATCCTTTCTTCAGTGGCTGCTATCAGGAATGAAACATCGCGCTACTCAGTTTTGATTTTGAACACCTGCCCCTGTGGGCGTGGCACTCCCACTGCCTCTTGGTGTTCGTAGTTCATAACCCATGTGGGTGCGCTGTTCACTCCTTGATATTCACAAAATGAAATAAAATCCCAAGTGGGTCGATGCGCTGTACTTAGTACTGTGGCTGCCCTGCTTTAAAGTGGTCGAAAATGAACTCTGTGCTAGCTGCAGCCCTGAATTGCAGCCTGCATCGCTTCCTTCTGATGATTTCTTGCTCGCATTGAGAGCCTGAACAGACCTGTAGACAGCAGTGGGCCTTCCTCGTCAGGCGTGCAAAGCCCCAAATATCCAACAACAGGAAAGCACAAAGAGGGAGGCCAAAGGAAGCTTAATTAAGTTCTTTTAATGAAACACGAGCACTTGATATATATTTGTAGGGCGTCATAATTGTTCCACAGTCCTTGGCATATGTTTTATAAATGAAGATAGTAAATTGTCATAAATGGTGTATGTTGTCAAAAAATGTCAATGTCAATAATGTTTAATGTTTTTGAAATTGTGTTTTTGACACATGTATTGTCCTAGAAAGGAGAGAACTTATGAATTGAAAATTTCTGTATTAGAAACGATTACATTGGACATACTAAAACTATGCATTTTAAGAATCGAATGACAATCTAAGGGAATCTGTAGAGGAGCGATAGTGTATAGGCCTCCGGGTATAATTTTATTCATAATTTACTGGAAGCCATTGCTCCCCATATATTAGCAGCTGACAATTACCTTTTGATAGGGGATTTTAATTATAATGCGGAATTATCATCAAATCCTGATAAAAATCAACTAATCACCAATCTAGACACATTGGGATTGGTTCAAATGGTGGCCGGACCTACTCATTCAGCGGGACATACGGACATGTGGAGAAGCGTGGCTCAGTGGTTAGAGGCGGCAGACCCAGAAGCTGAGATCGGCCGTGGACCAGGGTTCGATTCCCCGCCTCGGCGGGTCTCGGGCTCAAAATTCCACGGACTCGACAATTCTCGCTCCGGGGCCTACTCGACTCACGGGGTCACACTCTGCGACTCTGGGCAATAGCTTGCTTAATCTCCACTACGGCCCCTCGCGGCGGGATGCCTGGCTTTCACCTTGTGGATACCCTGCCGGGGTATCTCACAGGGGAATACCAGGACGGGTTCCCTAAGCAAGCGCCTTGATACCTTTGGGTGATACGTGCGCTATATAAGTCGCAATACATTTACATTTACAATACATTTACATACTCTTGATCATATATTTACAAACATAACAAGTATCAGAGTAGAGCCCCCATTCCCCCTGCTATGGTCCGACTATGATATGCTGAAATTTGCCATACCAATAATTACTACAAATAAGAATTGTAGCAGCGAACTTACATGGAGATGGCCTTGGCCGAAAGTCGCCACTGCATCCTTTTCAGCTAATTTCAGCCCCCTTCTGTATCGACCACATGGCTACCTCTTTCGAGGCACCAATTACATCAACCCTGAACATCGTGGCCCCTTTCTCGAAGGTTAAAGTTAAGACTAGGACATCACCTTGGTTTACGGAACAATAAAAAATTGAAAAACTCTCTAGTAGGACAGTCGAACGGAAAGGGAGAACGAGTAAAAGCCCCGTAGATCGGGAAAAGTATACACTTATCCATTGAAGCTATCTGGTAAACATTAGGTCAGCAAAAAATTATAGCTTGTATACTAGATTGAAAAGGCTGCTAACTCCAATAAGGAGCTTTTTAAAATTCTGGAGGAATTTACCACTTCCCCTACCCAGCCAGGTAATATTCCCTCTCAAGACTGGAAAGACACTCTTTCCTTGTTTTTTGAGGATAAGATTGCCGCCATTCATAATTCCTTTCCAAAACATGATATTAAAATAGCAAAAAACTTGGTAAATGACTCTGATACCATTTTCCCTGTTAGAGGAGTTCACCCTATTTAACCCAGATGAAGTGGCAACTGCCTTTGCCATGATCAAATCTGGTTTCCCGATAGACCCGATATCACCACGTTTTCTTTCAACCGCCGCCCCTCTGCTTCTCAGAATTTTCTCAGATATATTTAAAATGTCACTTTTGCAATCAGTAGTCCCAGTTATATGGAAAGCTGCGATGGTCAGACCTATCCTAAAAAAATCTACTGCTGATCCTAAAACTCCAAGCAGTTACCGTCCTGTTTCTTTGCTTCCTTATCTTGAAAAAGTCCTCGAGTCTTTGATCCAACTCACTGTCCATTTGGAGAGCCACGGACTACTGGACCCGTCACAGTCCGGTTTCAGGGCCGTCCACAGCACTGAAATAGCCCTGGTGGAAGTTATTGACAACCTCAGATTAGCCCAGGAAAACGGACTCTTGGCCATGCTCGTCCTGTTTGTTGAATCTGTCAGCTGCCTTGGACACCATCTCCCACAGCATTTGAGAACAATGGCTCTGGGAGATGGGTGTCAGAGGTAAGGCCCTGGACTGGCTTAAAAGCTACTTAACCAATCGTACCACAATGGTACAAATTGACAGCATGGTTTCCAGAAGCCGGCCAGTAGAGATGGGAGTCCCTCAGGGCTCTATTTTGATCCTATTGCTATTCTAGGCTCCAGATCCTGCAAAATACAACCATCAGACTGACACTGAACCTTTCTTCTAGATCCCCATCAATGCTTACTCTTAAGCATCTTCATTGGCTCCCTATAAGGAAGTGTACCCGGGACAAGGTTCTTTGTCTAGTGCATAAGAGCATGCACAGAAGCAGGCCTGCCTATTTTGCAAAAACAACTCTGCAGGTACCACCCGACTGGAACGTTAAGGTCAATGACCACATTTCTCCTTACTCCATGCAGAGTTCGTACCACCAGAAATGGCGGGAGATCTTTCTCATATTTGACACCTACATTTTGGAATAAATTTCCACCTCATCAACTCTCTGTTATAGATCATAATGGATTCCAAAAGGAATTAAAATCTTGGTTGTTCGACCATTAATAGTATTTCTTTTCCCGCATCCTTCTGTCCTTCTGCTTCAGAGGAGTCTCCGCTAGCGCCATGAGACCTCCGGGTGATATGTGCGCTATCCATGAATTGACTTGACTTGACTATGTAGTTATAAAAATAGTAATACTTTGTTGTTGAATACCTTTACTCAGTGTGTTTAAAACCATCAAAGTGTACAAATACAAGTTCAAGCAATACTTGGTTTTTTAAAAGTATTTGAACAAAATAAAAAGTAATCAGACATATCTAAAATCGATAAGAGTGCATAGTTAAAAATTCTAAAAACAATTATCCGCACATTTATCAACTAATAACATGTAATGCAGCATACAATTGAGGAGCACGACACTAGGGTAACAGTAATAAAGCAGCCGTCTAGTCAGACTTCCTTTGGAAGCACGCAGTATAGCCGTTAGCGCTGCCTCCCTCTAGAGCTGTAGGTGCAGTGTACGTCTGGTGTCGACATCTGCTATTCAGATCACGGTGGCTCGCGCTCAGCTAGACTTCCACTCTTTTGATGGCTTATCCTATTTATTGAATGTATCCATGGGTATTATACTTTTACAATAAAGGCCTGACGGATCTCTGTTATGTGTAGTCAATGTGTTTATTGGTTTTTACAGCAAAGGCCTTGCAGCTCTCTGTTACATATATATTCATAAGTATTTATACCTGTTATAATAAGGACCTTGCAACTCTGTGTTATCTACTGTTCCTTTAGTTTCTCATACCTATTGAGCGTTCCCGCCAGGAATTGTTTTGCGCCAGCGGGCGAGATAAGACCTGGCTGTTCGAGCAGTAGCAGCACCCCCCCCCCCCCTAGCGCCTCGAGACCCTCCGGGTAAGTAGAGCGCTCTATAAATGTCTTTGATTGATTGATTGATTGATAATTGACATGTTCCTTGACCGGTTGGGTTTCAGCAATGTGCGCTCCAAATTGCATTGCCTGTGCAATTTTGCATTATACACTCATGCCCCAACTGCCTAGTAGATGAATATGTGGCATTACATGAAAGGTTAACCCCTACCGGCCCGTAACCTAAAGACGCTCCCATGGGGGTGGATATAGCGTGCTCTCATTTTACATATTGACTCTATGCATATTGGTCCAGCTGGACACGAAATACATATGCGCCCAGGAGAGCCAAGCACTGCACTGGGTCCCCAGCGTTCCCACTAAGCCACTGTCAGGTAGTGGTTAAGGTATCTTACTATATACCGAGGATTATGTGTTCAATGCAGGTATGTAATATATGTTGTTCAGATCTAGTTACTTCAGAGTACGTCCATGTGTTTTATAAGGGAATACTCCCATTCATGGCGCAGTGTCGCGCTTACCTGCCAAAGGCCTTCCCTAGTGGCTGAGTGCGGATTAGAGCCGATGACTCTCCGGGGGGCGTAACCCAATCAGGTTAAATTGATACCAGTTTGGATCACGCACTTCGCACGCGTTCCAAGTTTGCTCCTAGGTTCCTAATGCCTTATGTTCAAATGGAGCAATTTTTGTCTTATGCTTTTCAAGGCTGTAACAACAGGAGGGCCTCGGAGTGCGCACACGCTCCTTATAACTAGACACGGCTCCTACACCCTTGTGGGCTGGAATGACTTGGACTACAGCTTTGCTGAGGAGCCAGATATATTTTTATTATTATTTCACTTCCAGTGTGCAAAGGGTTGGCTCCCCCTTTACTCCTGGTGCCTTGCACTACAATATTGCATTCAGAGACCCTTACGCAGGCAGGGTGAGATACAAGGAGGATGAAATCTACATTAAAGGAGCGTTTCGCCCCAGAATGAACTCTGTGCCAATCAGGATTTTCTGTCCCAGTGTCAGTCACCAGGGCCCCAGGAATACAGTCCCCAGCACGGGGTAGCAAGCCTCCGTGACCGCCCATCATAATTATTTACGCATATCCTTTGGGCGTTGTTTTTTTTGTCTAGTTTCTTTTCTTGTTTCATTTTCTTGTCCTTTTTCTTATCCTTTTCTCCTATTTCTTTTCTCCTAGCGCTAGGGTCGGTCTTCTTCCTACCGTTGACGTCTGCTTCCTCCTGATTCTAGATCTTTATAAGAAGGATTATTCCGGAACTGTCATGTTAGATGGCTCAGTCTTTCCGGTGGCTCCGTGGGTTGCAGTGAACACGATGTGTTTTTGGGGGTGCATTTTTCGTCCCATTTCTTCCAAGAGCTGCAAATCCTTTTTTCTGCAAAATGAATAATTTAACCATGTCAAATGGGGGTCAGTTACCATTAGCTTCGTTGCTAAGGTATCTAGAGTATATGCGCACGTTTAGCTTTCCCCTAGGTTCCCAAAGATACTTCATAATAACAGTCCTTTACGTTTGCACTTTTTTTAATGGCCATTTTCGGTTATAATCCCTTCTGCTTCAGGGTTTCAGCTTCCGGTCCCTTTTTCGGGAATACACAATATCATGGTCGGTGCCAGTTACTCTTCAGTTCCCCTATGCCTCTGGGGGTTTGCCTTCCCATCAGTACCTCGTTCTCTGACTTGTCTCTGATGGTGCGATCCTTCGCATATTATTTCCCTCAAAGCTTATTCTGGAGCTTTCAGTGCATGAGTCCCTTCGGGCACTTGTTAGTGTGCTGGTATTATTAGCTTCGTTCACGATAGTCTCTGACGCTTGTACAAGGTATTTGGAGCCAAAGCTACAGCCAAATTGGAGGTTTCCTGATCTGCTAACTACTGGAAGGGTCAAATCCTAATCTCTGAAACGACCTTCCAAGGCCTTCCATTGGGAAGGGGTGTGGCGCCAAGGACTGACGCTGTAATCTGGGTATCACGGTTCGATCTTCGGCGCCAGATTAGCCCAGAACCATGTGACTCAGGCAATAGCTTGCTTAATCTTCATGACGGCCCTGCGCCTTGAGAAGCCCTTGCGGGTGATCATTCGCGCTTTACAATGTGGATTAATATTATTACACCTTCACTGTCAGAAGAAACAGATCCTAGCATCTCTGTTGTATGAAGGATTCTATGCCAACTTCAACACCCGGGGCGAAGGGTTGTGTACTGCTCAAGGGCTTTGTATCCTCTCAGAGGATTACCAGGACCTTTTTGCATATCCCCGTCAGGTAAGCAACCACCTTTTCGTGTTCAGGTTTCCCGATACCAACGGTAACTTGCCCGGCGCTTAACTGCGTTGATGGCGCTCCCTTATAACTTCAGGCTCTTCATTCCATTGCGGTTATTTCAACGTGGAGAGCCCATGTCAGTTGGTAGGTATAGCACACAGGACTCTACTGTGGGGTTAATTTTCCCTCACATGACGGACGCTCTTCTACCAAAAATGTTGTACATATTCATTTTTTGCTCGGCTTACATCAGCCGTTCAGCCGTTTTCGGCTAGTATTTGCCAGCAGAGGGTGAATGGATGGGCTTGTGCCAATTTTTTATCGGGTAGTCCATCAACTCCCTCCCAGATTAGAATATTCCTCTCTAGGGGACGGGTTTTCTCTGGCTTCCCCTATGTAATAGTCTATTCATACATGCTACCCAGGATTAGATTCCGGTTTATGCAGTGATGCTAGGCCTTTATACCTGTCGCAGTTCCTACAGCAGGTATACCGGACTGGATGTTTACAGGTACGGTAGCCATTTTCAAACAAGCTTTCATTTCATTTTATACCAGGATCACAGCTTACCAGGATCTGATGCATAACATGTTTCCAGCTACAACTTATGATTTACTGTCTTATAATTTACAAGAGGTCCTTGTTACTGCGGTCTCGATAGCTACTGGTTCGCGTCTGCTATAAAGCAGCAAGGGTTCCTACCCAACTGTTTGGGGCACATTCTGTTTCAGGTGCTTCAGTATCCAAGATATATTAATGGTTGGTTGCATTACAAAAATTCTTTTAACAGGTGCCAGCGACTATACTAACCACATGGTTGAGGACGATTATGTGTGGGAATAATTTCATACCAAGTGTCCGGTCACGGTCTGCTCCTGATGCCATGGTTCTTAATATTATGATTATTTCTGAATGTTTAAACACCTCAAGGTCTCGATTTTTGAATTTCTGTTTCAGCAATTATCACAAATCAGTGGGTGATATAAATGTTTTTGTGTATTATAGGCGTTAAACTAGCATAATACGAAGCCTCCGGTCCTGTAATAGAATAAAAAATTTGCTAGCATTCGCGCCAAGAATGAGAATTTGCCTAGCTTTAGTGCTGGTAAGTTCCAATTCTATTAAGGACTCGGAGGCGAGGATTATGCCTTACTTTCTTCACTTTATTTTTACAGCAGCAAGAAAAACGTATATCAAAACTACTCTTCCCATGAACACTTGGGAAAGAAACAGGAAACTGAACGTTTGTTAGTCTCTGTATACCGGCAGAACCCATCATGCCTTGCAGCTGCTTCCTCTTTCTTCGCGCGAAGCCCATGTTCCGGCTGACTCACGCATCCTGTTTTGGACCATCATTCCCTGCAAGAAAACCTCACAATCAGCCACAGATCGTCTTGAGGATAACAAGGTACGTAACATCGAATGCATACAGTTTTAACAGCATTGCAACACCTTGAACTCCGTAAACAGGTTACTTACATTCCGTACGGGGAGGGTCCACTTCGAGGAAGTTTTGGGGGGGATAATCCTCGCCTCCGAGTCCTTAATAGAATTGCAACTTACCAGGACTAAAGCTAGGCAAATTCTCATTCTATGGCAGGACCGGAGGCTTCGGATTATGGCAGTTCAAAGCTTATCGACACTGGCTTGAAATAGAATCTCTTAAACGTGGAGTCCGCTGACCAATCTGCCGCCCTCATCAAGTCCTCCAGTCGAGCCCCTAGGGCAAAAGCTTTTGAGGCCATAGCTCCTCTCTCTGAATGAGCACCAAACTGCTTTGTATCAATCCCCGCCTCCTGCATTACCCAAAGCACCTATCTGGCGATTGTTGGGGACGAAACAGCCTTGTACGGTTTCCGTAGGGCAATAAGAAGTTGTCTCTCACCCGGAGGTCGAGTATCATCAGTCATTTCCTCATATGCATGGAGGCACTGTACTACACACAGTTTGGGGGAATCCGGGAAGGCCGGATATGAAATAACCCTCGTAAGGGTCTTAGTTCTCCTGCTTACTGTAAAGGATACCCCTTCCGGGGAAAACACCCTGGCCGTAACATCCAGCGCTCGCACATCCGAGACTCACCTGCAGGAAATCAGGCACAATAGCATAGCCAACTTAGCTGTAAGTTCCTTCCGAGACAGAAACCTGTTTGGCTGCCAGGATAGAAGCAAATTCAGAACCCTGTTCACGTCCCAGAGGACGGAGTAACGCGGTTCGGGAGGTAACGAGAGGCGAATCCCTCTCAAAAGCCTAATGGATGCTCTCCAATCGGGGAGCCCTGCACCAGGTCATGTCCCGCCGATATGGCCGATCGGATTGACCGATAGGCCAAGCCGTCCTCAGCCAAGGAGGCCAGGAAGTTGAGGACATGGACTACATCCGCCCCCACGGGATTGAAACCCCGTCGCACACACCAGCGACGCCATCTGTGCCACGCAGAACGGTATCTCCGGGTGGTGCTATCCGCCCAGGCCTTGGAGAGCAGATCCTCTGCCCTTCTCGAAAGGCCTGGGAGAGACCAGCGACGCCGGAGATCCTCCATGCCATCAGTCTCAATGAGCCCTCCTGTACCAACCGGTGGGGATTCCCGTCCGGATTCAGGAGAATGGGAGGAGAGTGGGGGAGTAGGATTGGAAAATCCCAAGAAAGTTCCAGAAGAACCAGAAACCAAACTTGAGACCTCCACCATGGCGTGATCATCACCACTTGCGCCGATTGGCGGCGCAGCAGCGCTGATACCCGCGTTATCATTGAAAATGGTGGAAACGCATACCCCTGCTCGCCCGACCAGTCCTGGAGGAACGTATCCGTCGCCTCCGCCGACGGGTCCGGGTGCCAACTGAAGTACCTCGGTAACTGGTGGTCCAGCCGGGAGGTGAACAGGTCCACTGAGAACGGACCCCAACGGGCCATCAATTGGGAAAACACCTGCGGATCCAGCTTCCACACGCTGGCATCCAGGAGGTGCCGGGAGTGCCAATCGGCCACCTCGTTCTGACGGCCCGGCAAATACTCCGCCGTGACTGAAACCTGACGACCCAGGCAGAAGTGCCAAAAATCCCTCGCGAGATCTGCCATCATCTTGGATCTGGTGCCGCCCAGATGGTTGATGTAGCGGACCGCGGATACGTTGTCCATCCGCAGAAGGACACACGACTGGACACGATCCTTGGTCCAACATTGGACCGCAAAGGAACCCGCCAGTAACTCCAAGCAGTTGATATGTAACGACTGCTCGTGGACAGACCAGGCGCCTCCCGTGGAGAACTCTCCGCACCTTGCTCCCCAACCCGAACGACTGGCGTCCGACTCTATCACGATGTCTGGAGCCAAACCAAATATTGCACAGCCATTCCAGGCCTCCATGTGCGTCAGCCACCAACGCATCTCGTCCCTCACTTCTTCCGACAGCGGGATCAACTGAGAGTACGTCAGACCCTTCCTGAGATGATGTGCTTTCAAGAGTTGCATGGCTCGATAGTGTAGCGGACCTGGGAAGATGGCCTGTATCGAGGACGACAACAGGCCCACCAACCTCGCCATCTGACGCAACGATATCAGCGGTTTCGCCAGAGTCTGGTGCTACTCGTGCCGAATCTTCGACATCTTCCTGGCTGGGAGACTTAAAGAGGCAGACACTGAGTCGATGCTGAACCCGAAAAAGGTTGCGCACTGCGTCAGGCGTAAAAGAGACTTCTTCTCGTTGATAACGAATCCCAGACCCTGCAGCAGGTTCACCACGAACTGCAGTTGGGAGGCTAGGCGCTCCGGACACTGGTCCATAAAGAGCATGTCGTCCAGGTATACGATCATCCTGACGCCACGCGCTCGCAAAGCCTCCACGGCCGGGCGCAACACCTTTGTGAAACACCACTGCACAGAGGAGAGCCCGAAGGGCAGCGTGGTGAACTCGTAAACCTGCCCGTCCCACCTGAACTGGAGGAAACAATGGTGGGGAGTGAAGATAGGGACCGCTAGATAGGCGTCTTTTAAGTCGAGCCTGGCCATCCAGTTGGACGGCCGTAACACGTCCCTCAGGAGGTGAATGCCCTCCATCTTGAAGTGGCGGTAAACCAGCCACTCGTTGAACTCTTTCAGATTGATTACCGGACGGCGGCCCCCGCCGACCTTGTCGACCAAAAAGATGTTGCTGAGGAAGCCGTCCGGGTGCTCGCATGCGCAGCAAATCGCCCCTTTGTGAAGGAGGGATGAAACCTCTTCGCGCACCAATTCTGCATCGCACTGAGAGAACGTGATCGGACGCTGGGGCTGGTGCGGACGGCCATGGAACTCCAGCTGGGACCGATCTATACCCTTCCGGGGGTCCTTAACAAACTTAGCCAGGAAAGTGGCCATTTTCGGGTCAATATCAGGGGTCATCGCCTCCTTCCCTTCCAGGGAGGGGCGGGGGCACTCCGCCCTAAGGCGGCTACGTGCGTCCTTGTCCACCGGTCTCCGTAGACGGTTCGCCTCATAGAGGGCCACCTTATCCCCCGGCACCCATTCCGAGGAGCGGGGGTGCACAATGTCGTCCGGTTCCAACATGTCCGAGGGACCCGCAGAGGTGGATGGCTGGGACGGGAGCCACGACCTAGACGAGCAGGCTTCCTCCTCCGAATCAGGGGAGTCGTCATCCTTCTGTGGCCCCGGGGACATAGTGCGGGGAGTAGGAGGAGGAAGCCCTCCGGGAAGCGATGGATCGGGTAAGGGTTCTTCAATTGCCTTAAAGGCGTGCCTAACTTTATCAAAGGCCACCGGGTCAATCCCCTCAACACACGGTTTTTTAGGTGGGGGGGGGGACCGTGGACGGGGAAGGGTCCGAGGCCGGGCCGGCACGGGAATGAGGGCCGCGATCTTCGCGTACGCCTCCTCCAAACGCGCCAAAAGGCGTTGTTCCAGAGGCGCTATCGCCTGATCCACCGCTTTGTAGATGGAATCATCCACCGCCTGGTAGAAATCGTCATCCCAGGAGGCATACTGCAGAGGGTCCTCCTCTGTGTACTGGCCTGGCTCCCTCTGCATTCTGAGTTAAATTGGGCTCTACAGGAAGGGAGGTACAGCACAGCTGCTTTGAAACCCCAAAGGGGCCAATTGTGGGACTGGAGCAACCCAGAGGATATGGTGGCATAATGGCACAGATATCGGGACTAGCCCAGGGGACGCAGCAGCCCTCTATGTACCAGGGCACCACCCGGTCAAGCGTCCCCTCGCGCCACACCAGCGCCAATTACGACCCACTCCGGGGTGTTCGCCACAAAATACTACCCACTCAGGGCGTCCACAAGATCGGAAATCCTAAATTACGAGCCTGCAGGGTGTCAATACCGGGTGGCCAGGGCCAGTGTGCAAACTTGCGCAAACGCGGTAAAAAACGCGTTTAAAACGCGAGTTCTAGCGCATTTACTGCCAGAGAGAACACTGCCCCCTTGCGGCGTCAGAGGCACACCGCACTCTACTTGGGCAAAAAATCGCGTCAGGATCACCAAAGAGTTCCGCCATTATCAGGGGAACCTGCAGGGGTAGAAAAACACCAGCGCTAAAGCACAATGCAAAGCGCTACCCACAGACACCCCAAAACCACAGGAGGGAGTGAAAAAAGCACTTAACTTGCTGCTGAGCAGCGAAGAAAGAGGAAGAGGAAGCAGCTGCAAGGCATGATGGGTGCTGCCAGAGTACAGAGACTAACAAAGGACTTAACGTTCAGTTTCTTTCCCAAGTGTTCATGGGAAGAGTAGTTTTGATATACGTTTTTCTTGCTGGTGTAAAAATAAAGTGAAGAAAGTAAGGCATAATCCGAAGCCTCCGGTCCTGCCATAGAATTTTTAATTCTATTAAGGACACGGAGGCGAGGATTATCCCACCTGGTTATTACTATATTGGTAATAATTACCCACCCGCATGTATTTGATATGCTTTTTAAGCAAAAGTTTCGGGTTCTTCCTGTCTCGTTCCTTTCAGGTTCGGAACAGACGACGGAGCAGGTGTGCGTCTGGTTTCAAAGACGTAAACTTCCCAGTCGGAATGTGGTTCTTCCCCGTTGGAGGATGGTTGTTGGGCTTCCCTCTCCTTGGTTTTGGACTGCAATTATTAATGTTACTGTAGGAAGGGGGAGGCTCTAGTTGGCGCAGTGTAACACTAGCGACAAGCAGGGACTCTCTCTTCCTCATCAGGGCTGAGGGTTACCTTCCAGACAACCTCTGCTTACCCTCTAGGTAGTGTGGCTTAAGCAGTCTTAGGCTAATCTTTGGGGCACATAGGGTTAAACACTTGCAATATTACACCCTCACAACCAACCCACCACACAATGAGACCAAACTGTATTCTGTAAAAATATATATCTTTATATAAATTTCAAGCAGGCTTATGAATACAGTTATCAGACTTCCAAATAGTGGTTCCAAGTTACTTAGTTCAAGTTGCCACAGTTCTTTCTAGCAATAAGCGTTCTTTAGGGCCTTCTGGCCGGTTCAACAAATTTCTTGTGGAGCGGGCGGCTTCCAGGGGAGCTGCCCCACGTTGCGTTGCCTTCCCGGGGTCGCTGTTCGTTGCGGCTCTCAGCCAAGCAGGTCACGGGTCATCCGGGGCAGCGGTGCTCTGTGGCGGCAGGGTCCTTTCCTCGTCGTCCGCTCTGACCCTGGAGGCGGCGGCTGTTGTGGTGGCGGCCAGTGGCAGTACGGTCCCCAAGTGCAGGACGTACCCAGCCAAGGGCCGGTTGCAGCTGTGCGCTCACAGCTGAGCTGTCGGGCAGGATACCGACCAGAGGGGGGTTCTCACAGGGCGGCTGTCCGTCTTTGCAGGTGGGCTGACGGCTCGAAGCACAGTCAGCTCGGGAGCTTGGACCGGACGGGTCCTCCTTCGCTTTGCTCTCGGTTCCCGGTGCAGGTGCGGTCACGGTGTTCAGGCCAGCGGCGGCTGGACCTCACTTTGCTCTCGCTGTTGCCTTGGGTCCCGGTCACGGTGTTCGGGAGGATATCGATGCCTTGGATTACGGGGAGCGTGGCAGGCTTGCCCAGCGCTCCCAGACCCCTCTGTCAGTACTGCAGCGATAAGCAGCACACACAGTCGCTTTCTTCAGGGTGTAGCGCCCACTGGTCCTGGGGCGCTGGTCAGGGGGCAAGTTCAGCAGCAAGCCCTTGGAGATCGTTTCAGCAGAGTTTGGCACAAAGTCTTGTCAAGTAAAAGTCTTCTCGCAGTCTTTCCTTTTTCCTCTCCTTCGGCAGCAAGGCACCAGACACAGGCAAGAGACAGCACTCTTCCTTGTCCTTCACGGTCCTTCTCGTCGGGCAGAGTTCCTTCTGTAGCCCAAACAGGATCTAATTTTCAAGGAGCAGGGCTCCTTCTCTTATACTGCATTTCTTTTGTTCTCGCAGGCCAGGGGGGCCTTTGCATAGCCACTTTCAGTCCTTGAGTACCCTGGTGGGTGTACTCCGGCTTCTGCTTTCAGTGTGAGGGGCAGGCGCATCAGACGCCCCACAGGAGGTGGAGCCAGCATTGTGCGGACAGGGGCAGCCAGAGTACCTTGTTGATGGGGCTTCGCCCTTCCTGGGCCAGGTGTCGGCGGAGTCATCAGTCGCTCCCCAGGAGGGTGGAGCCAGCATTGTGGTGGCAGAGCACAGCAAGATCCAGAGTCAAGAGCCACTCCTACCTCCCACTAAGGTGTAATCTGCGCATTCACCACCTGTCATCCCCCAGTCCTGTCACTCACACATCCCAGACAGTCAGATACACATACCAGCAGAGGCGGGCTGAAATGGTTAGGCAAGCAAACGCTAACTTTCTAAAAGTAGCGTTTGCAAACACAGGATACTAAAATAAACTTGACTACATGAAATATTTTATCATCCTGAGTTTAGGCATACTAAACATGACTCGCTACCATACTCCTTGAGCCTGCTGGGATTATAGGGTGTAATAATTCCAGCAGCTCAGTCTGGCCTAATGGAAGCAGGTAGCCTTCAATAGTGAAATACGATTTTGGTTGTAAGTCACTACTAGGACATGCCACACACATCAGGGCCTGTCCTACCTTACATCTACAACGCACCCTGCCCGCAGGCCTACCATAGGGGTGACTAATATGTAGTCAAGGGAAGGTTCAGGGGCTGGCAAGTGGGTGCACTTGCCCAGCTAGCGTGACAGTACGAGACCGCACGCGGGTTCTGCGGTCGCAGTCCCCAGACACATCTTTACGGCTGCTTCGGTGGTTGGCGCAACCAGCGCTGCAGTCCCACTAGCAGTATTGGCATCAACAAGCCCTGGCACTCCTAGTGCACTTTACTAGGGACTAACAGTAAACCCAATGAACCAATCATGGATACCAATTGCATGTACAATTTACAGTAGGGAGCACTTGCACTGCGGCACGGGTCGGCCGTGGCGCAGTGCCATGAGTATCGGAAAACCAGCAAAACATCGGAGGCACATCAGCAAAAAGTGGAAGGGAAACTCACGCCAAGGTGCCAGGTTTAACATGTGTCCCCTCCAGCTGAAATGTGGGGGGAACTACCCTTCCCCAGGGAGTTCCACATCACTAAGGCGGAAAAATCTGGACAGACCGTCAGCGTTGGCGTGATCGGTGCCAGGGCGGTGTTCCACCGTAAAGTCCATACTCTGTAGAGAAATGGACCACCTCAACAGTTTCGGGTTCTCACCCCTCATTTGCATCAACCATCTGAGGGGCCTCTGGTCTGTCTGAACTCGGAAGTGAGACCCAAACAAGTAGGGTCTTAGCTTCTTCAGCGCCCAGACCACAGCAAATGCTTCACGCTCTATTGCACTCCACCTACTTTCCCGTGGAAGTAACCTCCTACTTATGAAGGCTACGGCTTGGTCAAAGCCCTCCTCAGTCATCTGTGAAAGAACAGCCCCTACACCATGCTCTGAAGCGTCTGTTTGCACTATGAATTCCTTGGAGAAATCAGGAGCCAGGAGCACGGGCGCCGTGCACATGGCAGTCTTCAGGGTGTCAAAAGCCTTCTGACAGGTGTCAGTCCAAATCACATTCCTGGGCTGCTTCTTCGAAGTCAGCTCTGTCAAGGGGGTCACAATCGTGCCATAGCCCTTGACAAACCTCCTGTAATACCCAGTGAGCCCCAGGAAGGCTCTCACGGCAGTCTGGGTCTTGGGGGGTTCCCATGCCAGGATGGTCTCGATTTTGGGTTGCAAGGGTGCTACCTTGCCACTCCCCACTTGGTGTCCCAAGTACACCACTGAACCCTGCCCAATCTGGCACTTGCTCGCCTTGATTGTGAGGCCTGCTCTGCGCAGGGCCATCAACACTTCCCAGAGGTGTCGCAGGTGTTCTGGCCAGGTGCCACTGAACACCGCGATGTCATCCAGGTAGGCGGCACTGAACTCGTCCAGCCCCGCCAACACCTGGTTGACCAATCTCTGAAAGGTGGCAGGGGCATTCTTCATTCCAAATGGCATAACCCGGAACTGGAAATGCCCATCTGGTGTAGAGAATGTTGACCTCTCCTTTGCCCCATCGGTCAAGGCGATCTGCCAGTACCCAGACGTTAAATCAAACGTGCTGAGGAACCGGGCAGCCCCTAGCCGATCAATGAGCTCATCAGCTCTGGGGATGGGGTGCGCGTCAGTCTTCGTGACTGAATTGAGTCCTCTGTAGTCCACACAGAACCGGAGTTCGGGTGTGGCTCCCGGCGCAGCAGCCTTTGGAACAAGACCACGGGGCTGGACCAAGGACTGCTGGAAGACTCAACCACCCCAAGGGCAAGCATCTTGGAGACCTCCTCCTTGATGCAGGCCCGGACCCTGTCAGTCACTCTGTAAGCCTTATGCTTCACAGGTAAGCTGTCTCCAGTGTCCACATCATGGACGCACCAATCTGTGACACTCGGAACCAGGGAGAACAGATCTGGAAACTGCCCCAGCAACTGGCGGCAGTCTTCCTGTTGTTCGGGAGTCAGGGTGGGTGAGAGGTTAACTCCATCCACTGACCCATCTTTCTCACAGGCCACTAAGAGGTCAGGAAGAGGCTCCGACTCCTCCTCCATTCCATCATCAGTTGCCAACAACATGCCCACTTCGGACCTTCGTAAGTGGGGCTTGAGGCGGTTGACATGTAGGACCCTCAAAGGGTTCCTGGGCGTCTTCATGTCCACCAAGTATGTCACTGGGCTCTTGCGCTCCACAACCTCAAATGGACCTGTCCACTTATCCTGAAGGGCACAGGGCTCCACTGGGGCCAGGACATACACCTCTTGTCCAGGCTGAAGCTCGACCAGAGTGGCATTCTGGTCGTACCACCGCTTCATCTCCTCCTGGCTCGCTTCCAGATTTGCCTCGGCAAGTTGTCTGAAGCGCCTGGTTTGGTTTCTGAAGGCCAGCATGTAGCTATATACATTCTGGGGAGGTTTCCTGGGAGATTGCTCCCAGCCGTCCTTTACCAAACTCAGTGGTCCTCTCACGGGGTGACCGTACAGCAGTTCAAAGGGGCTGAACCCTAGGGACTTCTGTGGCACCTCGCGATATGCAAAGAGCAGGCATGGTAAGAGGACGTCCCACTTACGCCTCATCGGACCTTCTAGGCCCATGATCATGCCTTTCAGGGTTCGGTTGAATCTCTCAACCAACCCGTTACCTTGGGGATGGTAAGGTGTGGTGAACTTGTACGTTACGCCACACTCTTGCCAAAGGGACTTCATATACTTGGATATGAAGTTGGTCCCCCTGTCGCTCACCACCTCTAGAGGGAATCCTACTCGTGAGAAAATTCCCATCAGTGCACGTCCCACCACGGGGGCCGTCACTGTCCTCAGAGGGATGGCTTCAGGGTACCGGATGGCGTGATCCACCAAGACCAGGATGAACCTGTTGCCCATGGCTGTCTTGGGGTCCAGAGGCCCAACGATGTTAATACCCACTCGCTGGAATGGCGTACCGACCACAGGGAAGGGTTGGAGGGGAGCCTTGTTCTTCCCTCCGGTCTTCCCACTTGCCTGGCAAGTCGGACAGGTTCTACAATGAACGTCTGAGCTCTTGTGCATTTGGGGCCAGTAAAAGTGGGTGACAAGCCTGTCATAGGTCTTGTCCATCCCCAAATGTCCTGCTAAAGGCACATCGTGAGCCAGCCCCAGTAGGAAGGCTCTGAACTTCTGGGGTACCACCAGCACACGGGCTGACCCAGGTTCAGCAGCCTTAGGCTCTGAATACCGGAGGTCGTTCTCCCAGTACACATAATGTGTTTTGGCCTGAACACCATTGGCCTGGTCTGCAGCCTGCTGCCGCATACCCACGAGAGAAGGGCATTCTTTCTGCTCCTTGCAGAATTCCTCCCTGGAGGGTCCTCCTTCTTGCTGCCAATGGGTCAGCTCAGGCAGGTCCCCCAGTTCGGCGATCTGTTCCCCTGTAGGCTCCAGGGCATCCCCCTCAAGGTCTGCTTCCTCCTGGACCGTGGGAACTTCAGGGACCGGTTTCCCGCGCCCCCTGCGCCTTCTCCCTAAAGCCGGTTCCTGGGCCTCACCTTCAGGCCCCAGGACCTCTTGATCACCCCTACTGGCTGCCATTGACCGGGTGGTCACGCACGCCCAGTCAGGCAGACCCACCATCCGCAGGTGAGTCGTTTTCTCCACCTTTTCCCAAGGGGAGTGCTCCAAGTCATTCCCTAGCAAACAGTCAACAGGCATGGTTTTTCTTACACAGAACTGCAGAGTACCAGAGACCCCCCCCCCCCCCCCCCACTCGAAGGGAACTTGAGCCATCGACACTGACTCTCCGAATTATCAGCGTTGATAACCCTACAGTAGGCATGGGGTACAACCTGCTCTTGAGACACCAGGTGCTGCCTCACTGCAGTCACACTGGCTCCTGTGTCTCGAAGAGCCTCAGCTTCCTTGCCATTGATGATCACCACCTGCCCATATTTCTTAGTGTTTGAGGGCAGGTAGTTCGTAGGGATCATCTCACTGTCTCCTAGCGAGACTAGGGTCATGTGAACGGGATCTCCACCCCTCGGGACCATCACTTCTTCTCCTAAGTGAACACTAGTCACTTGACGGGGCGGAGCACCAGTGGGTGCGGGTTTTCCAAACAGGCGACACTTGGGGTCACTGGATATGTGCCCAGGCTCGCCACATTTGTAACAATTGAAGGGCCCCTTTGGAACAGGCTTACCTGTCGGGGCCCCATTCTGCTTTGGGGGTGGGGGAGGCTGAGAACCTTGCTGCTGGTTCCCCTGGGAACTACTTTGGGGGCCTTTTTGGAACCCTTTCTGTTTTCCCCCCTTGTCCCCCCCACTCTTCTGCTGGGGACCCTGCCCACTCTTGGCGGAGTCTCCCACTTGACCCTTGTGGACCCTGGTGCTGAGCCAGCGGTCCGCCTCCTCAGCAAGCTTCCTCGGGTTGGACAGCTTGCTATCGATCAGGTGTTGGCGTAACTCAGGAAAACAGTGATCAGACAAGTGCTCCCATGCAATTAAATCAAAGAGACCTTGAAAATCATTCACTTGGCTACCCTTCACCCAACCATCCAGTGCTCTGCAAAAATAAGTCACATACTCCACATACGTATTCCCAGGCCGCTTAGTACATCCCCTAAACTTCTGTCTATACATTTCAGGGGTAAGCCCGTACCTGTTCATTAAAGCTTCTTTCATGTGGGAATAGGATCTCTGATTTTCAACGGGCAAATCTATCAAGGTATCTCGCCCTTCGCTAAGGAACCTTCCCCACAACCCCGCTCCCCAATCCTTGTCAGGGACCCGGTGGGAGGACATGGCTACCTCGTATGCCCTAAACCACTGTCCTATGTCATCCCCCTTAAAGAACTCTTTAACTACGTCCTTAGGGATGTGCACTCTTGACTCTACCTGCACTGGCGATGTGCTGCCACCAGAGGGAGGATGATCCAAGCCTCTCTCCTTCAGACTCATCTCCCTCATTTTCACTTCGTAATCCATTTGGTGCTTTCGCTCTTCCAGCGCCATTCTTTTTGTTTCAAGCTCCAGTTGGATTTTTAATTCTGCCAGCTTTCTTTCGTGATTCCTTGTTTCTTTCCTGTCTGCCAGCTCCTCTGGCGACAGGCCTTTACCAAAGCTGTGCACGCTGTCTTGCCTTTCGAGATCCACCAGATCCACAGGTGCATTCTGCTCCTCAGTCGCATCTTGCTCCGCGAGGGCATCTTGATCCTCCGGGGCCTTTCTGGACTCTATCCAGGCTTTCAGGGCCTTGTAGAACTCTGGCTTGTTCTTGCAACCGGCGTGCGGAACCTTGAGTTTCTTACAGAAAAACTTCAGTTCAGTCTTTGAGTATTTGTCCAGCTTTGCAGCGTCCCACTCCACCTCCAACATCTCAGAGGTCGTGGACTCCGCTCCATCCAGGCTCTTCGTGCCCGGCATGGTTTCCACACTCGGAATCTTCTTTCGGCAAGATTTCAAAAGCAAAGTCTGTGGCTAAGTAACTGGACTGTAATCACTGTGCAATGGTCAGAAGTTAAGGTATAGATACCGCAAGTGTAAATTCGAAAATCCCACCGCTGCCACCAATGTAGGAAGGGGGAGGCTCTAGTTGGCGCAGTGTAACACTAGCGACAAGCAGGGACTCTCTCTTCCTCGTCAGGGCTGAGGGTTACCTTCCAGACAACCTCTGCTTACCCTCTAGGTAGTGTGGCTTAAGCAGTCTTAGGCTAATCTTTGGGGCACATAGGGTTAAACACTTGCAATATTACACCCTCACAACCAACCCACCACACAATGAGACCAAACTGTATTCTGTAAAAATATATATCTTTATATAAATTTCAAGCAGGCTTATGAATACAGTTATCAGACTTCCAAATAGCTGTTCCAAGTTACTTAGTTCAAGTTGCCACAGTTCTTTCTAGCAATAAGCGTTCTGAAGGGCCTTCTGGCCGGTTCAACAAAGTTCTTGTGGAGCGGGCGGCTTCCAGGGGAGCTGTCCCACGTCGCGTTGCCTTCCCGGGGTCGCTGTTCGTTGCGGCTCTCAGCCAAGCAGGTCACGGGTCATCCGGGGCAGCGGTGCTCTGTGGCGGCAGGGTCCTTTCCTCGTCGTCCGCTCCGACCCTGGACGCGGCGGCTGTTGTGGTGGTGGCCAGTGGCAGTACGGTCCCCAAGTGCAGGACGTACCCAGCCAAGGGCCGGTTGCAGCTGTGCGCTCACAGCTGAGCTGTCGGGCAGGATACCGACCAGAGGGGGGTTCTCACAGGGCGGCTGTCCGTCTTTGCAGGTGGGCTGATGGCTCGAAGCACAGTCAGCTCGGGAGCTTGGACCGGACAGGTCCTCCTTCGCTTTGCTCTCGGTTCCCGGTGCAGGTGCGGTCACGGTGTTCAGGCCAGCGGCGGCTGGACCTCACTTTGCTCTCGCTGTTGCCTTGGGTCCCGGTCACGGTGTTCGGGAGGATATCGATGCCTTGGATTACGGGGAGCGTGGCAGGCTTGCCCAGCGCTCCCAGACCCCTCTGTCAGTACTGCAGCGATAAGCAGCACACACAGTCGCTTTCTTCAGGGTGTAGCGCCCACTGGTCCTGGGGCGCTGGTCAGGGGGCAAGTTCAGCAGCAAGCCCTTGGAGATCGTTTCAGCAGAGTTTGGCACAAAGTCTTGTCAAGTAAAAGTCTTCTCGCAGTCTTTCCTTTTTCCTCTCCTTCGGCAGCAAGGCACCAGACACAGGCAAGAGACAGCACTCTTCCTTGTCCTTCACGGTCCTTCTCGTCGGGCAGAGTTCCTTCTGTAGCCCAAACAGGATCTAATTTTCAAGGAGCAGGGCTCCTTCTCTTATACTGCATTTCTTTTGTTCTCGCAGGCCAGGGGGGCCTTTGCATAGCCACTTTCAGTCCTTGAGTACCCTGATGGGTGTACTCCGGCTTCTGCTTTCAGTGTGAGGGGCAGGCGCATCAGACGCCCCACAGGAGGTGGAGCCAGCATTGTGCGGACAGGGGCAGCCAGAGTACCTTGTTGATGGGGCTTCGCCCTTCCTGGGCCAGGTGTCGGCTGAGTCATCAGTCGCTCCCCAGGAGGGTGGAGCCAGCATTGTGGTGGCAGAGCACAGCAAGATCCAGAGTCAAGAGCCACTCCTACCTCCCACTAAGGTGTAATCTGCGCATTCACCACCTGTCATCCCCCAGTCCTGTCACTCACACATCCCAGACAGTCAGATACACATACCAGCAGAGGCGGGCTGAAATGGTTAGGCAAGCAAACGCTAACTTTCTAAAAGTAGCGTTTGCAAACACAGGATACTAAAATAAACTTGACTACAAGAAATATTTTATCATCCTGAGTTCAGGCATACTAAACATGACTCGCTACCATGCTCCTTGAGCCTGCTGGGATTATAGGGTGTAATAATTCCAGCAGCTCAGTCTGGCCTAATGGAAGCAGGTAGCCTTCAATAGTGAAATACGATTTTGGTTGTAAGTCACTACTAGGACATGCCACACACATCAGGGCCTGTCCTACCTTACATCTACAACGCACCCTGCCCGCAGGCCTACCATAGGGGTGACTAATATGTTGTCAAGGGAAGGTTCAGGGGCTGGCAAGTGGGTGCACTTGCCCAGCTAGCGTGACAGTACGAGACCGCACGCGGGTTCTGCGGTCGCAGTCCCCGGACACATCTTTACGGCTGCTTCGGTGGGTGGCGCAACCAGCGCTGCAGGCCCACTAGCAGTATTGGCATCTACAAGCCCTGGCACTCCTAGTGCACTTTACTAGGGACTAACAGTAAACCCAATGAACCAATCATGGATACCAATTGCATGTACAATTTACAGTAGGGAGCACTTGCACTGCGGCACGGGTCGGCCGTGGCGCAGTGCCCTGAGTATCGGAAAACCAGCAAAACATCGGAGGCACATCAGCAAAAAGTGGAAGGGAAACTCACGCCAAGGTGCCAGGTCTAACAGTTACTGACTGTTAAGAAAGAGGAAGAGAAACCGGATGCAGTGGCTCTTATAGGGCTGTCCAGGATGTGATGTATGGACAAGCATCATGGGAAATTTAGTTTTATTTGCATACAAAACGTTTTCATTGGCTGCTGTGAGTAGCAAATAAAAGAAAGAGAAGCATAATCCTCGCCTCCGTGTCCTTAATAGAATTGAAAATTCTTGGCGCGAATGGGGACTGAGGATTTGTAAGTACACATCTCAGAACAAGAAATTGAGAAACTCTGCTCCATGGTATAAAATATTCCTAGTGATGGCAAGTTTAAGTTGATTCACATTCAATATTTACTTCGCACTTAATACACTCTATTGCAATTGAAGAAAATCTACACCTTCAGATCCTCTGCCTGTCCAAAATGTGGTGAAGATGATACTACCTGTCTACAAATAACACGGCCATGCAGAAAGCTTACAGACTATTGGCAGAAAGTAATACAGGCAATGAAATGGGCGACGACCATACAGGTGAAGGAGTTTGTATTACATTGTTTGTAAGGGGTCATGCCTTGCCCTAGAAATCATAAAACCTAATATACATTTTCTGCATTAGCCCTGTTGCTGAGTAAACGTGGAAAGGAATTTATTTACTTATTTATTACATTAACATGTTCCCCCCGTACTCTCTTGGTGACATCCTGTGTACGATATGTTCAAGAATGAGTAGAAGCGGAGTTCAGTCGAATGAGAAAGGTCAGAACAGACGGAAAATTAAACGATGATCTGGAGACCTCCACGGATATGATTAACTGAATGGCTGTTGCCCTGGAGGTGGTAAGTCAAGTGTTACGTAGGAAGGAGAGACCATACCCATAGTAATGGACCAGATACAGTGAAACAACGATTGCCCTTACTTATCACATAAGCCTTGCTGGAACACTGAAACAAAGGTATGGGTGAATTGCTAAATTAAGTGAATGCCAACTGCAGCAAATGAAGTACTTACTGCACTCTCGAATGGCTCCATATGCATACCCATATTGGAAAAACTAAGGGACTTATTTACAAGCCCCTTTAGCCGCCGGTGCGTCACTTTTAATATGGGAAAAAGTGACCGACCGACTGCGCAAAGGCCTTGTAAATACGCCCCCTAGATTTCAGAGACTGGTAAATCATACAACGTTTGTGTTGGTAATTGTGAAACCTGACAGACGACACGAGCTGTGTTTATTATCGACTCTGCTCCTGCTGGTGTCCGGTGCTGGCCCCTAGGGCAGCCTTCCCTCCAATCCTACCTGACTCTGTTGTACTGCAATGTGTTTGTCTGCTGCTCCTCTTCCGGTGCTCCAATCTCCACCCTGCCTCGTCTTCTCCCGGTCTTTGTGTCCCACCGTGCATCAAGTTAAGTTTCTATTCCAGAGAGAGTGAAAGTGAAAGCTAAGACCAGCTTAGTATGCAGCTGCTGACTCCACCTTCAGTGTTCGGGAAGGATGCAGAGGGGGCGGCACGTGGAAACTCACGCTCCGCAGGAAAGAGGCATATTTAGGGTGACGAGACTCCTGGCCCGTTATTAGGCGTGTGCAGTACCGGCAACAGCGTTGGTTGGAGTCACGGCCCGCGAGAGAAGAGCGGCGGGGAGCGGAGACACCTTGCTCGGTGTGTGGCCAGGGAGCGGCCAGCGCTGTGGGGCGTGCTCGCTGGCCAGGGATTCAGAGGCGTGTAGTGAGGCTGCGGTCGGGGAGCCAGATTTGAGCACAGTACACGGCAGCAGCGGAGGGCAAGCTCGCTGTGTACTGAAGTGGTGAGTAGCCAGACAGACCCGGTGGGGGCCCGTCGGGGAAGCCTCGCCTGTGTGAGTGTGTGTGTGCACACGTTTGTGTATGTATGTAAGCCCCGCGTGTGCCCAGTGACTGGGGGGGGTGGGTGGGGGGTGGGGGTTGGGTGTGTGTGTGTGTGCGCGCGCGCATGCGTGTGTCTCTGTGTGCTGTGCGCTCAGGCTTACAAGGGAGACAGGAGATGGTGAACGCGCCCGCGACCTGATCCGATTACGGCAGGCGGCGCGTGCACATCTCTTGTCTCCCATAGCTCCTTGTAAGCTCAGGCGACTACAATAGGCCTCGCAGCGACATCGCTTTGCGATCGTCGCGGTGCGAGACCTAAAGACCATCGCAAGATGCATTGGTTGTGTCCTTTGTTGCGAGACGTCCATTCGAGTGGGGCATGGCCTGCATACAGTGTGAAGGGCCTGCCAACTAGCTAATATTTTAGTTTTTCAATTGCCCATTTGACAGTCAGACATTCCTTTTCTATGGTTTGATATTTTCCTTCTCGGGGAAACAGCCTTCTACTGATCAAAAGTAGTGGGTGTTCTATCCTGATAGGAGAGAACTGTGAGCGGACCGCTCCTATTCCTAAGTCTGAGGCATCAATATGTAGGAGAAAAGGCTTATTAAAATCGGGGGAGGCGAGTACAGGACTGGTGGTGATAGCTTCTTTCTGTTGAGAAAAGGCCTTTTTCATCTCTTCGGATGGACGTGAAGTTTGGGACTTCACGTTTTTACGGAGTACGTCCGTAAGGGGGACTGCTATCTCTGAGTATTGATGTATAAATCGCCGATAATATCCTAACAGCCCGAGGAATGCTCTGACCTTCTTCTTGGTGGCTGGAAAAGGGATGTCTTGGATGGCTTAGATTTTCTCCCTCTGAGGCGTGATAACTTCCTCACCTAGGACATATCCTAAGTAGTTGACCGAGTGTAACCCTACCCAGGATTTTTTTGAGTTTATGTGAAGTCCAGCCTCTAGGAGAGACTGTAGGATCAGCCGGAGATGCTGTTTATGTTCGTCCCACGTCAGACTGAATACGACAATATCATCTAGATAAGCAAGTCTTGGTGCTCCCGAAGCACCGTATTCATAAGACACTGGAACGTCGCAGGGGCCCCGTGAAGCCCGAAGGGCAGTACATTAAACTCATAAAGCCTATCAGGACTTACAAAGGCAGTTTTCTCTTTATCTGTCTTTCTAAGGGGGACTTGCCAGTAGCCATTAGTTAATTCAAAGTGGGGATGTAACGTGAGTTCCCGATCTTTTCTACCAATTCATCGATTCCGGGAACGGGGTAGGAGTCAATTTGGAAGTGGCATTAAGGCCCTTAGTATCCATACAAAAACTAGTTGATCCGTCTGGTTTGAGCACCATGACGATCGAGGACGACCACTCACTCTTAGAGGGCCTTATGACTCCCATCTAGGCCTGGGCGGTAAATTCCGTTCCGCTTGTAGGATTTGGGTAATTTCGCGTTCCGCGGAGAATGCGAAAATGCCCGAAATTCTGCGTTCTGCGACTTTGCAAATTTTTTTGCTTGTTCGAGTTCTCAAAATGCGTGTGCGTGAGATATTTCCGCTCGAGCACGAAACAGCGATTGCGAACAGGAAAAAAGCATCGCGAACAAGCAATTCCGCGTGTTCGTGGAATTTCTGATTGTTCGCTGAGATGTTTTACAGTTTCGCAGATTTGCGTAACGCAATTATGCAAATTCCGCCCACCCCTACTCCTAACCTCCTGTCATACCGCCTGTCTCCTGGCTGCCGGGATGTGATAGGGTCTTTGCTTGATGATCTGCCCTGGTAGAGTAGTTATGGTGTGTTCGATGATGGAGGTAGCACCCGGACGATCAGAGAAAAGGGTAGAAAAGGATTGTTAAAGACCATCTAAGGCTGTTCTTTCTGTGGAATCCAGCTTTCTGTTTATGACCAGTTGTTCTAATGTACATGATGTACTTCTGCTGGGCAGGGGGGTTACGACCTGGAATGATCTAGGGGGTGGTCCTAACCTTTTCTTCAGGAGATTAATGTGATAAGTTTGCAACCGGGAGGATCGCACCAGCACTTTGTATCTGGTATTCCCTACTGTGGCTATGATTTTGAGGGCCCCATTCACTCTGATTTGAATTTGTTCGAGGCTGAAGGCAGTAGCACCAAGACCCAGTCTCCCATGGGCAACCTTCTCCATTTTTTTCCTTCATCATGCCAGTATTTCTGTCTTTCCTGCTCCTTCTCTAGGTGGGTAAATGCGAGGTCTTTAAGTTTACCTATTCTGCTCTTTAGCCTGGTGGTATATTCTAGAAAACCTCAGGCCTCGTCATCTTCCTCTTTTTCCCAGGCGTCCTTGGTCACTTCTAGGAGAGACCTGGGCTGTCTTCCATAGAGCATTTCAAAGGATGAGCATCCTAAGCTGCTCTGTACTTGGCTTCGGATTACATATAAGGCCAAGGGTAAAAACCGATCCCACACCGCCCCTTTAGGACCCACTATTTTCTTTAAAGTCTGTTTCAAGGTCCCATTATAACTCTCCACCAGGCCATCAGTCTGGGGGTGGTAAACCAATGTCCTGATGTGCTTTATGTTGAGTGTCTTACAGACTTCACTCATGAGGCGCGAGACAAACGGGGTCCCTTGGTCAGTAAGTATCTCACGTGGGAACCCCAGTCTAGAAAAAAGCTTGAATCATTTTTCTGTGATATTGGTGGTGGGTGGGTCTATCAAGGGAAAAGCTTCCGGGTATCTGGTGGTGTAAGATACCATGACTAGTGCGTATAGATGGTTTCTGCGTGTCTTGGGAAGGGGCCCTATGAGGTCCATTCCTATCGGTTCAAACGGGGTTCCCAGGATAGGGAGTGGTTGTAAGGGAACCAGGGGTGGCCTGTAGGGATTGCGTTTTTGACAGGTAATGCACTCTTAAGAATATTTTTTATATCTGCATAAATCCTGGGCCATTAGAAGTACTTCAGCACAGTTTGTGTAGTTCTTTCGCTCCTATGTGTCCAGCAGTAAGGTCGGCGTGTGAAAAGAACAGGATTTGCTCTCTGAAATCCCGAGGGACCAACAATTGGGGTTCGCTACCTTTATCGGCCTTTCGGTAAAGAAGGATGTTACGTGTCAGAAAGTGAGGACATGGTCTTAGGGATGCCCCGTTGTTTTCCTGATCGGATTGCCAAGCCTGTTGGAGGGTGGGATCGTGTACCTGAGCAAATTTGAATTTCCGGTCTAGAAGCCATGGTTGGGAAGTTATAAAGGCAGGAATCTGGGTCCCTTAGGGGCTATCTGTCTCTACCTTTCCCTTGGTTTGCACCGTTGTAGGGAACACACCAAGAAAGTCGGGAATATCCATACCAATAATTAACTCCTCCAGCAGGTTTGGCAAAACCCCTACCCTGACTTGGTGTGGTATGCCCTCGTTTGGCGTGATGGTGACTAGGGCAATGGGGTAAGGCTTAACATCCCCATACATGCATCGTATGTGAACCATTTTTATCCCTTTGTATGTGGAGGGGATCTACCAGGTCCTGCTGAATAACTGATTGTCTGCAACCAGAATCAAGTAGTGCTTTAACACGCTTCCCATTCACCTCTACACTTCTCTGCCGAAAAGAGAACTGATCGTGTGATGTACCCAACCTCCATTAGCTCTTCCTGTTGTCTTTACCGTGGGCACACCCGGGCGATATGACGCTAATCCACTCACTCAAAGCACTGTGGGCCCTTAGATGCTGGAGTCTTGGGTTTTGAAAACCGGGGCCTAGGGAACTCAGAAGGGGTCTTGTTGGTCTTTTCCGTTTTTCCCGGCTGGAAGGCGCTGGACACTTTTGGGATCCCATAGCAAAGCCCGGGGTTGGGCGCGAGAAAAGGTAGTGGCCATCTCGACTGCTTGGGTGGTGGTCAGGTGTGAATGTTGCCTCAGACACCTTTGTGTATTGTAGGGGATGGCTTCCATATACTGTTCTAAATAGATTCGGTCCATGATCTTTTCTTTACTACTTTCATGGGGCTTCAACCATTTATCGATCGTGGCCTTTAGATGAAAGAAGAGAGTCTTTGGATTTTCACCAGGGTGTCCTTTCTCCTTTCTGAAACAAACCCGGAAAGCCTCTGCGTCGAGCCCTAAGTGGTCGGGTATTATGGCTTTTATCTCGTCGTAGGGGGTGTTCCCGCTACTGTTGGCCACTTGATAGGCCGCCTGGGCCTTCCCTGTGAGTAACAGCGCTAAAAAGAAAGGCCATTTTTCTATTGGCCATATACAGGCCCTGGCCGTCCATTCAAAGTTAAGCAGGAAGGCATCCGGGTCCTCCCCCGGTAATTATTTCTGCAGAGCCACCCCCAAGGGGCTTGCTGTGGCGGGAGGTCTCACCTCCCTTGTTCTGAGTGTGGACTGCTCGGTGGCCAGTTTTTGTACTTCCTCCAACTGGGCAGCCATATTGTCTTTGAACAGATCTCTGTCGACCTGGGCCGATTTCATCTGCCATTCTACGGCTCATCCCAACTTCTCCTGTCCGGTTATCAGGTGATGTATTAGGTTCTCCATTATGCCTGCCTCAATGGAGGGGTTGCCTGCATTCTCCACCACTTGTAAGGATGGGCAAGGAGGGGTGGACACAGGAGAATGATGTAGAGCAAGTTTTCTTTTTCTGTATGCTCTTTTAGTATAATACGCCAGTCTGAGACTACAGGATAATGCCTTGTATCATCTTTTGACCTTTCTAAGGGGGAATTCTCAGTAGCAATAGTCTGGTTAATCCCTCTTATCACGTCTTCTTGAGGGCCAGCACCTTCAGTCTGTCCTTTCTCGTCCTCGTCTTCCCCAGAAAAGAGATATGGAGACCTGTAAACTTTTTCAAGTGTCACAATTGTAGGGGAAAAGAGTGAGGACCACCGGTCTCCGTCACACAACTAGTGAATCTAAGTTGAAGGTGATGCGAGACCCATGTGGGGTGTTAAAGCTGTTATACTTTCTTCCCCTCCACCCTGTGAATCGGTCCCGTACCTTGTGTATCCACACTCCTCCGGGAGCGAGGCGGGCGCAGCACCGTCTTGGAATCCTCCTGGCTCCCTGGTCGGTACTACATTCACGGGGTTACATAACAGCAGGCTTCCTTCCTCTGATTCTCCAGTCTCCTCGCTTCTCCAGCATCTTCTTTCTCTTCCAACTCTCCTCTAATTGGTTTCCCGGGCTCCTTTTAATAGCCAACTGCAGTATACTTCATCATGACATTGCAGGTTTCCCGGCCTTCTGTTCAGGTTAAAGGGGCCGCTCTCTGAAACTGTCTCCTGTGGGAGGTTATCGTAATGGCTGCAGTCTTCTGGCTGGGGAAAGAGAAAGGGGTGACTGATACATCCCTCAATTCTCTGTGTAAACTGAGAGTCCCGATGGTAGGCAAAACCGTGACAAGCGTACAATTCATTTAGGCCACCAAATGTTTTGTGTTAACAATCGGCGCCAACTATAGGCAGAAGCTTTTCCCGTTTGATCCAGAACGAGAATGGGAAACAACTGACTGCGTAAACTATTGGTCCTGTGGTGTTGGTTTTCAGGATTCTATAGGCAACCTGATGTTGCCTAACTCCAATGTTTAAGCAGGTCTGTTGTATCTATCTCCTGTGGATCTTTTGGTATTTTGTACAGAAAAAAAAGATGTGCTCTTCTGTCTCCAGAGTTTTAGCGCATGCAGGGCAGGGTCCTAAATATAGTCCCGTAGTCCGATCGCTAGAAAACTGTAGTAGAAGGTTACCATACCTAAATCTAACTTATAGGCATTTTGATAAGTGGTGGCGTGATTAGATCCAGGAAGGTTTCAAAGGAAGGGCATGGCTTGACACATAAAAACTGTGAGGTTAATTATCCATTTGCTGGCCTGGTGACATAACGTTCTTCCACGGCCGCCCAATACCTGATCTTGAACTTTGAGCAATCCTCTCTATGGGGAACATCGTTTACAATGAAACCTTTACCACGTACTACAATTACAACTCAGGAATTACATCGAACTGGAGGGCGCTGTTGGATAGGGAATAGTTTAATTTTCTATCCAACACCTTCCCTACTATCCACAGGGACTGGAGTTGGAATAGAAAAGTAAACTATTCCACTATCCAGCGCCCCCCAACGCAAGTCGTTGTAACGACTTGCATTGTAATACCTGCGTTGTAAAGGCATGCGTGGTAAAAGCATGCGTTGAAACGTCATACAACCCTCTCTATTTGCCTTCTCTGGATATTCCCAAAGTTCTGTCATACCAAGGGTTGTAAACCAACTCGCAGCATGCTTAACCAGGGGAGGCTTTTGGCACCACTAATATTCAAGACCTCGTTTAGGGAGTTGCAATAATCAGAGAGCTGCGGCGTTGTCCACAAGCGCAGCCAGTGCAAAAAGGTTTCAGTGATGCCATATCACCGATTCTTTTAATCCCAACGTCAAAGAACAGTGGAATTTGGGGAGTAGTCATAGGTACTGAGATGAGTGATCTGGCAAAGATATTTTCCGATATCATCAATTTATTTATGTTGATATACCCCCATATCTCTGCTCCGTACAAGGAACCTCTCTGAGCTTTTGCTCGATACACTTTAAGAGCTGGAGTCAGTGATCGAGTATAATACTGCTTAAAGTGTCTCAGTATTGATTTTCACCTGTGGACAAGAGTTAAATAGCTCTTTTCCAGTAGTTGCTAACAGCCTAATGTATCCCTCAGTCTTATGCCCAGGCAATCAAAGCTTTTCACCCACTCTAAGGGTTCCAGCGCGATCCTAACCTCTCTTGATTTACCCTTGGTTTTTCCAAATACCATAAATTTGGTCTTAGTAGCGTTTAGTTATAGACTCCTGCAGAAATCCAAAAACATATCCACAAGGATTTGCAAATCCATTGCGGTTTTGGAAATAAGTAAGGAATCGTCCGCAAAGAGCAGGATTGGGACCTTGGTACCATTCAACGCAGGAGAGTAATTCCAGCAGTCCATTAAGCTGCTCGCCACATCACAAACAAGGAAAAAAGTGTAGGGGCTAGCACTCATCCCTGGCGCACCCCACCCTGTATTGGTATTTTATCAGTTAATTCACCTTCTGTACCCCATCTGACCTGGGCATAGTTGTTCTCATGGAGTCTGGCTATCAGAGTCACCAGTTCAATTGGGGCCCTAGGTCGAGCATTGCTTTCTACAACAATTTACGTAGCACTAAGTCGAACGCAGGTCTTAAGTCAACAAATGGCATGTAAAGTTTTTGTCTTCTCATTAGCACATACTTCCAAGTAGGGAGGGTAAAGATAAAAGCCTGGTCGGATATGCTAATGGAGCGAAAACCCGCTTGATAGGGGGACAGCACTTTCTTCTCGTCCATCCAGCTCTGGAGTTTAGCCAGAACTTGGCAGGCAAAAATGTTTTTCAAGTTATCTATTAAACTGATTGGTCTGTAGTTGGATGGGACAGAAATGTCATCCTTCTTATATATAGTGATTATCTCAGCTCCCCTCCATGTTGAAGGGTTAACCCCTCCTGCCGATATTCAGTTTGTTAGGGAGCCCAAACCATAGGTTCAGATTTATAAAGATCACTCAGTATTTGATCCGGGCCAGGGCCGGACTGGGAACCAAAACAGGCCCTGGCCTTGATAAGTGGTGGCGTGATTAGATCCAGGAAGGTTTCAAAGGAAGGGCATGGCTTGACACATAAAAACTGTGAGGTTAATTATCCATTTGCTGGCCTGGTGACATAACGTTCTTCCACGGCCGCCCAATACCTGATCTTGAACTTTGAGCAATCCTCTCTATGGGGAACATCGTTTACAATGAAACCTTTACCACGTACTACAATTACAACTCAGGAATTACATCGAACTGGAGGGCGCTGTTGGGTAGGGAATAGTTTAATTTTCTATCCAACACCTTCCCTACTATCCACGGGGACTGGAGTTGGAATAGAAAAGTAAACTATTCCACTATCCAGCGCCCCCCAACGCAAGTCGTTGTAACGACTTGCATTGTAATACCTGCGTTGTAAAGGCATGCGTGGTAAAAGCATGCGTTGAAACGTCATACAACCCTCTCTATTTGCCTTCTCTGGATATTCCCAAAGTTCTGTCATACCAAGGGTTGTAAACCAACTCGCAGCATGCTTAACCAGGGGAGGCTTTTGGCACCACTAATATTCAAGACCTCGTTTAGGGAGTTGCAATAATCAGAGAGCTGCGGCGTTGTCCACAAGCGCAGCCAGTGCAAAAAGGTTTCAGTGATGCCATATCACCGATTCTTTTAATCCCAACGTCAAAGAACAGTGGAATTTGGGGAGTAGTCATAGGTACTGAGATGAGTGATCTGGCAAAGATATTTTCCGATATCATCAATTTATTTATGTTGATATACCCCCATATCTCTGCTCCGTACAAGGAACCTCTCTGAGCTTTTGCTCGATACACTTTAAGAGCTGGAGTCAGTGATCGAGTATAATACTGCTTAAAGTGTCTCAGTATTGATTTTCACCTGTGGACAAGAGTTAAATAGCTCTTTTCCAGTAGTTGCTAACAGCCTAATGTATCCCTCAGTCTTATGCCCAGGCAATCAAAGCTTTTCACCCACTCTAAGGGTTCCAGCGCGATCCTAACCTCTCTTGATTTACCCTTGGTTTTTCCAAATACCATAAATTTGGTCTTAGTAGCGTTTAGTTATAGACTCCTGCAGAAATCCAAAAACATATCCACAAGGATTTGCAAATCCATTGCGGTTTTGGAAATAAGTAAGGAATCGTCCGCAAAGAGCAGGATTGGGACCTTGGTACCATTCAACGCAGGAGAGTAATTCCAGCAGTCCATTAAGCTGCTCGCCACATCACAAACAAGGAAAAAAGTGTAGGGGCTAGCACTCATCCCTGGCGCACCCCACCCTGTATTGGTATTTTATCAGTTAATTCACCTTCTGTACCCCATCTGACCTGGGCATAGTTGTTCTCATGGAGTCTGGCTATCAGAGTCACCAGTTCAATTGGGGCCCTAGGTCGAGCATTGCTTTCTACAACAATTTACGTAGCACTAAGTCGAACGCAGGTCTTAAGTCAACAAATGGCATGTAAAGTTTTTGTCTTCTCATTAGCACATACTTCCAAGTAGGGAGGGTAAAGATAAAAGCCTGGTCGGATATGCTAATGGAGCGAAAACCCGCTTGATAGGGGGACAGCACTTTCTTCTCGTCCATCCAGCTCTGGAGTTTAGCCAGAACTTGGCAGGCAAAAATGTTTTTCAAGTTATCTATTAAACTGATTGGTCTGTAGTTGGATGGGACAGAAATGTCATCCTTCTTATATATAGTGATTATCTCAGCTCCCCTCCATGTTGAAGGGTTAACCCCTCCTGCCGATATTCAGTTTGTTAGGGAGCCCAAACCATAGGTTCAGATTTATAAAGATCACTCAGTATTTGATCCGGGCCAGGGCCGGACTGGGAACCAAAACAGGCCCTGGCCTTGATAAGTGGTGGCGTGATTAGATCCAGGAAGGTTTCAAAGGAAGGGCATGGCTTGACACATAAAAACTGTGAGGTTAATTATCCATTTGCTGGCCTGGTGACATAACGTTCTTCCACGGCCGCCCAATACCTGATCTTGAACTTTGAGCAATCCTCTCTATGGGGAACATCGTTTACAATGAAACCTTTACCACGTACTACAATTACAACTCAGGAATTACATCGAACTGGAGGGCGCTGTTGGGTAGGGAATAGTTTAATTTTCTATCCAACACCTTCCCTACTATCCACGGGGACTGGAGTTGGAATAGAAAAGTAAACTATTCCACTATCCAGCGCCCCCCAACGCAAGTCGTTGTAACGACTTGCATTGTAATACCTGCGTTGTAAAGGCATGCGTGGTAAAAGCATGCGTTGAAACGTCATACAACCCTCTCTATTTGCCTTCTCTGGATATTCCCAAAGTTCTGTCATACCAAGGGTTGTAAACCAACTCGCAGCATGCTTAACCAGGGGAGGCTTTTGGCACCACTAATATTCAAGACCTCGTTTAGGGAGTTGCAATAATCAGAGAGCTGCGGCGTTGTCCACAAGCGCAGCCAGTGCAAAAAGGTTTCAGTGATGCCATATCACCGATTCTTTTAATCCCAACGTCAAAGAACAGTGGAATTTGGGGAGTAGTCATAGGTACTGAGATGAGTGATCTGGCAAAGATATTTTCCGATATCATCAATTTATTTATGTTGATATACCCCCATATCTCTGCTCCGTACAAGGAACCTCTCTGAGCTTTTGCTCGATACACTTTAAGAGCTGGAGTCAGTGATCGAGTATAATACTGCTTAAAGTGTCTCAGTATTGATTTTCACCTGTGGACAAGAGTTAAATAGCTCTTTTCCAGTAGTTGCTAACAGCCTAATGTATCCCTCAGTCTTATGCCCAGGCAATCAAAGCTTTTCACCCACTCTAAGGGTTCCAGCGCGATCCTAACCTCTCTTGATTTACCCTTGGTTTTTCCAAATACCATAAATTTGGTCTTAGTAGCGTTTAGTTATAGACTCCTGCAGAAATCCAAAAACATATCCACAAGGATTTGCAAATCCATTGCGGTTTTGGAAATAAGTAAGGAATCGTCCGCAAAGAGCAGGATTGGGCCTTTGGTACCATTCAACGCAGGAGAGTAATTCCAGCAGTCCATTAAGCTGCTCGCCACATCGTAAACAAGGAAAAAAGTGTAGAGGCTAGCACTCATCCCTGGCGCACCCCACCCTGTATTGGTATTTTATCAGTTAATTCACCTTCTGTACCCCATCTGACCTGGGCATAGTTGTTCTCATGGAGTCTGGCTATCAGAGTCACCAGTTCAATTGGGGCCCTAGGTCGAGCATTGCTTTCTACAACAATTTACGTAGCACTAAGTCGAACGCAGGTCTTAAGTCAACAAATGGCATGTAAAGTTTTTGTCTTCTCATTAGCACATACTTCCAAGTAGGGAGGGTAAAGATAAAAGCCTGGTCGGATATGCTAATGGAGCGAAAACCCGCTTGATAGGGGGACAGCACTTTCTTCTCGTCCATCCAGCTCTGGAGTTTAGCCAGAACTTGGCAGGCAAAAATGTTTTTCAAGTTATCTATTAAACTGATTGGTCTGTAGTTGGATGGGACAGAAATGTCATCCTTCTTATATATAGTGATTATCTCAGCTCCCCTCCATGTTGAAGGGTTAACCCCTCCTGCCGATATTCAGTTTGTTAGGGAGCCCAAACCATAGGTTCAGATTTATAAAGATCACTCAGTATTTGATCCGGGCCAGGGCCGGACTGGGAACCAAAACAGGCCCTGGCAAAGTGCTCGTCCGCTCCCCCCCCCCCCCCCCCCCCCCGGGGGGTTGTGGGTGCCACCGAGCTCTTTTCCAGGGCCAGTTTTTGGCAGATTTTGTTACAGGGTCGATTTTGGTGCTATGCTGCAAAAACAGCCCTGTAACAAAAATGGCCCGAAGGGCCCCAAACCGGCCCCCCACCCGTGCGGCGCACTGGGGGATTGCCAGTTGCCCGCTACGGCCAGGCTGGCCCTTGCCAGGGGCCTTTCCTGCCGTAAGTCGATTTATTGCTGAATATAGTCTCATCCAACTAAAGACGAATACTGTGTTGGTCGTTGGCATAACAGGGAGAGTAGCGGTACAAAAGGGGGTGGTGATGGACGGAGCATCCGAATCAATCAAACACTCACACCCAGTCAAAAGACCCGGGTTTAATCCATTACCGTTCTTTAGCCCACTCTGCCACCCCAGTTCAGACATGGCCATATGGAAATCAGTCTGACCCTGTGCCTCATGGGAACAGTCAAGCCCGAACTGCCAAGCCATGTCTTCCCTGGATCGGAAACAAGCTTCCGAGGACCGGTTTCTGGCATTCCAGCCGTCTTCAGCTCGCTTGCTTGAATCCAGTGGCAAAGTGAGCAAGGGACTCACGTCTGAGCATACCCTGCCACACTTATGGCGGCCAAAAGCGGTACAAAAGGGGGTGGTGATGGACGGAGCATCCGAATCAATCAAACACTCACACCCAGTCAAAAGATCTGGGTTTAATCCATCACAGTTCTTTAGCCCACTCTGCCACCCCAGTTCAGACATGGCCATATGCAAATCAGTCTGACCCTGTGCCTCATGGGAACAGTCCAGCTCGAACTGCCAATCGGAAACAAGCTTCTGAGGACCGGTTTCTGGCATTCCAGCCGTCTTCAGCCCGGCTTGCTTGAATCCAGTGGCAAAGTGAGCAAGGGTCTCACGTATGAGCATACCCTGCCACACTTATGGTGGCCAAAAGCGGTACAAAAGGGGGTGGTGATGGACGGAGCATCCGAATCAATCCAACACTCACACCCAGTCAAAAGATCTGGGTTTAATCCATCACCGTTCTTTAGCCCACTCTGCCACCCCAGTTCAGACATGGCCATATGCAAATCAGTCTGACCCTGTGCCTCATGGGAACAGTCCAGCCTGAACTGCCAAGCCATGTCTTCCCTGGATCGGAAACAAGCTTCCGAGGACCGGTTTCTGGCATTCCAGCCGTCTTCAGCCCGGCTTGATTGAATCCAGTGGCAAAGTGAGCAAGGGACTCACGTATAAGCATACCCTGCCACACTTATGGCGGCCAAAAGCGGTACAAAAGGGGGTGGTGATGGACGAAGCATCCGAATCAATCAAACACTCACACCCAGTCAAAAGATCTGAGTTTAATCGATCACCGTTCTTTAGCCCACTCTGCCACCCCAGTTCAGACATGGCCATATGCAAATCAGTCTGACCCTGTGCCTCATGGGAACAGTCCAGCCCGAACTGCCAAGCCATGTCTTCCCTGGATCGGAAACAAGCTTCCGAGCACCGGTTTCTGGCATTCCAGCCGTCTTCAGCCCAGCTTGCTTGAATCCAGTGGCAAAGTGAGCAAGGGACTCACGTCTGAGCATACCCTGCCACACTTATGGCGGCCAAAAGCGGTACAAAAGGGGGTGGTGATGGACGAAGCATCCGAATCAATCTAACACTCACACCCAGTCAAAAGATCTGGGTTTAATCCATCACCGTTCTTTAGCCCACTCTGCCACCCCAGTTCAGACATGGCCATATGCAAATCAGTCTGACCCTGTGCCTCATGGGAACAGTCCAGCCCGAACTGCCTAGCCATGTCTTCCCTGGATCGGAAACAAGCTTCCAAGGACCGGTTTCTGGCATTCCAGCCGTCTTCAGCCCGGCTTGCTTGAATCCAGTGGCAAAGTGAGCAAGGGACTCACGTCTGAGCATACCCTGCCACACTTATGGCGGCCAAAAGCGGTACAAAAGGGGGTGGTGATGGACGGAGCATCCGTCTTCAGCCCGGCTTGCTTGAATTTATTTATTTATTTATTTTTTACATTTGTGTGGCGCGCAGCTACCCAACAAGGGTTTCCTGGCGCCGATGGCAGACTAAAGCGATTTAGGAAAGGTGACCACATGACAGGGTGGTTATTTCTGGAAAAGCCAGGTCTTCAGGTGCTTTCTAAAACTGACATAACTGTCTTCTTTGCGAATATGGAGAGGGAGTTTGGATGCTCCGTCCATTACCACCCCCTTTTGTACCACAAAACAGGGAGAGTATTCAAAACAAAATGTTGAGTGTTTGCACTGTAATTGCAATCGTCATCTAAGTTCTTAGATTATAGTGTGGTAAAATGCTCAACCCAAACCTCCAGCTGGATGTGATAACTAGGAGTGTTTGAAGTATCCAAGTTGCCCTTTGCGAGGATGTGCCAAAACAGGCGAGGATCTTTGCAATCAGCTGCTAATACAATCTCCTGCCAGTTTTTATCTGAAAATTCTCATTTTGCTTTTGATATTGCAATTCTATATTTGCTGCACGCTTAGACAACCCCTGGCTGGTTATGGGCCTTTATGGCTAGCTGGAGAGCACTCTTGGCGGATTTACATTCTGGGTTGACCAACTATTAGTTATTTTACCAGCAGGTCTACCACCTGAACTTTCCTTTGTAAACACTACTTCAAGTGCTTCAAAAAGATCATTGTGTATGTGAAGTATTGTGGTTAATCCACCAAGCTGTTCGCAGTCCATACTACTTAAGAGACTCGAAATAAAATGTACAAATAAATAATAAATCCTAGTACATAAAGAACAAATGGCAAGTACATTGGGCCAGGTCAATCTTCAAAGATTGTTGGTTACAAAGGGTTCATCCACCCTGGACGGGCAGCCAGATGGCTGTCTGCCCAATTTGGAGCCCCCCATTTTTAGCAGCAAGGGTTTATGGCCACTTGAGCTGTTAACACGTTTAAAGGTGAGTTTTCTGCTCATGTCAGAGGGGGTCCTTCCATTGCAAGCCCTCATACTCCTGCCTACACCAAGGATGCACTCTGCAGGGACACAGCCATTGCTCTGTAGCCATTTTTAACTGGTCCCAGGTCTGGTATGCCCCAAATCTCATTCTCCTCCTCCAGTAAAATACTCAACAGGGAGGAGGGTTCAAAGGTAGTATTAAAATCCCCTGCAACTATGGTCTTGGAGGTGAGTTAGTATACCCCCAACAACTCATCTAGCTGTAATAATACAGCAGATTCATTGTTATGTGATTCAGACCTAGCATAGCATAGATATTAAATATAGTTAGATTAAAGCCTGTCGGAAAAGTGAGCTGGATCCCCAGTATATCAAGAGATTATATTATCAGCTGTTTATTGCAAGTTATGGTATTCTTTACATGTATTATCAATCCCCCACTTGCTCTGCCTGATTTTGGGGGTGCTTTTGCTTCCACACTATAAGTCATATAGCCATTTATATGAATCTTAGCCACTGCCCAAGTTTCTTGAAAAATACAATAGATTCAACAAATATGTACCACTCTGGATTTTGCAGTTTAGAATGAATCCCCACCAGGTTCCAAGATATTATATTTAGACCTTTGTTTGCCTCGTTTTTCGATGTAGTTGGGCCATTACAAGATTCTATGTTGGTAAGATGCCCATTATCAATGGCTGAATTTGGCAACCCAGACAAGGAAAAAGTTAGTGAAGGATACACAGCCTCAGCCATCAGCACATCGGAGATACTAACATAAGATATATCATTACTTGTCTTAAGATGTGGGGTCGCTACAGAAGGCTCCCTAGTATTATCAGTCTCTGGATGTATTATACATGAAAATGTATGTGTAAGGTAGGATTACTGGTGCTGCTAAGTCAATCTACTTCATGTGCTGGAGATGAAAACACAGCCCTAGATGTGTGGTCCTGACTTAGATTGTAACCCGGTCTACAATACTTGAATCTAATGTGGGATTTATTTAAAGATTCTGTCCTAAAGTCCTAGACCACAATGGAGGACTTCAGTGAAGATGCCTCTGGCAAGGAAGGGGAAATAGTCAGGTGGAATCCTTGAAGAGGAGTACCTGCAAACAGAGGGGACAGAATCTATGCACCTCAGAAGTGACCAGGAGGCACGGAAGACCAATGACCACCTATGACGGAAGATGCATGAGAGTTGATGGTGACCTTGTCGCTGCAGCTGTGAGGACCAGGCAATGCTGTGGAAGACCAGGAGCCGTTCATGAACTGTCCCATGTCAGAAATTGGGAACCAGGGTGTCGTTGTCCGGTGGGAGCACCATAAGCCTTAGCAGCAACAACAGACGTGTAAAACGAAGAAGGTGCAGTGCTGGACCAGCAAGGTCCAAGGGACTCACCAAGTGCAGGAGAGTCAGAACAGGCCTTGCGCAAGCAGGGGAGGCCGCTGGAGCCAAAGAAGACCCTTAAGAGGTCCCACAGGCCAAAGGCACAGGAGTCGCAAGAGGACCTCGAGCAGCTCACTAAAGATACCAGCCCACGTTGCAAAGCATGTGGTGAGGATGAAGATCTTGGCAGAAAGAGATGCTTTAAAGTAGTCTGGTGGCGCCCCCACCTCAGCCCAATACACTAAGTCCAATCTGGGAGGTGGTCACACCTCCCTGTGACAGTAAACCTATTGTTCTACTTTCCCCTGCTTGAACCTGGCACAGTAGCAGGAGGAAAAATCGTGCGTGTGATCGGCAGTGGCACTATCTTGCTGTTAGACCCCTAAAGGCTAGTACCAGGTATACAATGGAGCTCCCATGGGGAGCCCCCCAGTACATGGGATCCTACATCCAACACTGGAATAGGATTAAAATATGTTTGATAACAAATATGACAGATTTTGTTGCAGCAGCATATAGTTAGACATCTTGTTATTGACTTGATGTCCACTAAATGTATAAAATGGCTGACCGCTCTTACAAAGCCTGGAGAATTGACTCCTGGGTTTGTAGGGGGTGTCCTACTCATGACTAGAGACCCTGCCGTCAGGATTGAAAAGGCCTGCTTGTGGGTGACTTATAGGTTTTAAGTCTAATGAACCTCAGATATTAGGAAACTTATACCTTTTATGAGTTGTGCTAGCACCAGCTCACACAGGCTGCAATGGCAGGCCTTTTAGTCACAGTTTGAGTGGTCTCCAATAAGTGGCGCAATGCATGCTGCCAGACCAAGGGAGAGTCCTGGTGTACCTATGTCCTAGGTACCTCAGTACCATATACTAACGACTTATAAGGGTACACCAGTAGCCAATTATGAAGGTACCAAAGTACTTAACATAGACCAATTTGGGGAGAGAGCACAGTGACTGGGATCCTGATTAGCAGAATCTCAGTCAGATTGTCAGAAAACAGAATGCCATCAGCAAAAAAAGGGGTTACCAGGAAAGCAGATCCTGCTTTCCCAGTGACAGGATCTTCTATTTCTGTGGCAAACCAGTGTTGGATCTCTTTGTAACAAGCAAGAACAACAAATGCCAGTTCTATGCAAGTTGGTACCCTTACCCAGGGTTGTGGGGAAATAACTTTTCCATCAGATGGTCCGGGATCTATGCATATGCTTTTGCGCCATCCCTCTCATACCGAAAGCTCTCAGCAGCATGAAAGTAGAGTGCTGTTTCCTCCTCCTGATAGCCCCAGGTGGCCCAGACAACATTGGTGCACAGAGCTTCTCCTACTATAGCTATCTAACACCGTTCACCTGCAATTATTCCCAACACTGTTGACGATGAGCCACGGCAAAGTCCTACATCCAGACCCGACTTCTCTCCACTTACGCGCATGGCTCCTGAATTCCAGTTATCCAGTGAGCTGAATATTCCTCATCACTGGTGGGATGTTCTCTCGAAAGCAAGGGCAGAAGCCACTATGAAAACGTATAAACTGAAATGGAATTGCATTTTGCTTATGGTTCCAGAAACTAAAGCTACATCCTCCTCATGCATCAACGGAGCAAATACTACCTTATCTCTTCTCGCTAGCTCAGTCTGGGCTAGTATATGCCTCTAAGAAGGTATATCTCGCTGCAATATCTAGATATAGATGTTCCTCGCATTCACTCTCTTTATGCTCACGCAGAATCATCTAACAGTTAATGAAAGGCTTATTCAGACTTTTTGCTCTTGGAAAGGCTCAACTCAACTCATGAAGAGTACATTCGAACCCATACACATAGCAGCCCTCAGATTTCTCACATGGAAGATTGCAATGTTGCTAGTGCTCACTTCAGCCTGAAGGGTGAGTGAGAAACAGTCTTTTTCAACTCAATAACCCTTCTTGCCCTTCATGGATGACTCTATCATTCTCAGAACCAATCCAAAATTAATTCCTATGGTCACTTCCGACTTTCACCTCAATATGCCTATAATACTATCGACTTCCTTCACAAACCCAATCTCACCAGCTCCGAGGTCTCTCCATACAATAGATATCAAAAGTTATCTAAAGTTCTACCTACATCGCACTGAACAGCTGAGTAAAACTGACCAGCTATTTGTCTCATGTGGACACACTTGTAAGGGTGCTGCAGTCCCAAAAGCATTTACAACAAGGGGTGGTGAGGGACAGAGTCTCTGAATTAAGCAGAAAGCTCTCACCCAGTCAAGAGATCAGGGCTAGATCCAACACCGTTTTTTAGCTCACTGCACCATCCCAGTTTCAGAACCTGGCTGTATGCAAATTAGTCTGTTCCTGTCCCAGTGCATGATGGGAACAGGGCAAACCAAACTACAAAAGCCAATTCTTACACTGGGAAGGAAACAAGCTCCCGGGGACCGGTTTCTGGCATTACAGCCGTCTTCGGCCCGGTTTGCTTGAATCCTGATGGTGCAATGAGCAAGGGTCTCACATCTGAGAATACCCTTCCACGCTTAGGGTGGACAAAAATATTTACAACAAGGGGTGGTGAGGGACAGAGTCTCTGAATTAAGCAGAAAGCTCTCACCCAGTCAAGAGATCAGGGCTAGATCCAACACCGTTTTTTAGCTCACTGCACCATCCCAGTTTCAGAACCTGGCTGTATGCAAATTAGTCTGTTCCTGTCCCAGTGCATGATGGGAACAGGGCAAACCAAACTACAAAAGCCAATTCTTACACTGGGAAGGAAACAAGCTCCCGGGGACCGGTTTCTGGCATTACAGCCGTCTTCGGCCCGGTTTGCTTGAATCCTGATGGTGCAATGAGCAAGGGTCTCACATCTGAGAATACCCTTCCACGCTTAGGGTGGACAAAAATATTTACAACAAGGGGTGGTGAGGGACAGAGTCTCTGAATTAAGCAGAAAGCTCTCACCCAGTCAAGAGATCAGGGCTAGATCCAACACCGTTTTTTTAGCTCACTGCACCATCCCAGTTTCAGAACCTGGCTGTATGCAAATTAGTCTGTTCCTGTCCCAGTGCATGATGGGAACAGGGAAAACCAAACTACAAAAGCCAATTCTTACACTGGGAAGGAAACAAGCTCCCGGGGACCGGTTTCTGGCATTACAGCCGTCTTCGTCCCGGTTTGCTTGAATCCTGATGGTGCAATGAGCAAGGGTCTCACATCTGAGAATACCCTTCCAAGCTTAGGGTGGACAAAAATATTTACAACAAGGGGTGGTGAGGGACAGAGTCTCTGAATTAAGCAGAAAGCTCTCACCCAGTCAAGAGATCAGGGCTAGATCCAACACCGTTTTTTAGCTCACTGCACCATCCCAGTTTCAGAACCTGGCTGTATGCAAATTAGTCTGTTCCCAAAAGCAACTATCGCTAGATGGATTTCAGCCGCGACCCCGTTTTGCCACTCAAAGTCGGGCAAACCGCTCACAACAAAAACAACAAGCATTTACAATGCAACGGTTTCGCCTTTGGAAAAGTTAGAGCTATTGGCAATGTAAATGACAATGCCATTTATTTATCTGTTTTCAAAACCAACACATAAATACAAATGTTGTCATTTACAATGCCAATAGCTCAAACTTTTCCAAAGGCGAAACCGTTGCATTGTAAATGCTTGTTTATTGTTTAAATCAGTATCAGTTTGCCATTTAAAATAGCTTGTATTTCTTCGTCACCCAACCCTGCGTTTCTCTTTGCCTCGTATCATCATAATTGGGGTCCTGCATAGCATATTCCCAAATGACCACTAACTCTTTGGTATACTCATTTACTAAATAGAACAAAAGCTTTTATAAGGGTAGCCAATCAACATCATACCTACATGGCCATGACTGTCATTCAGAAGGCCATGCTGTTATAATTCACGACTGTGGTTTGCTCTCACTTGTTCCATATCATTGGAGCACTTCTGAAATTGACAGTCTACAAGAAGAATATTCTATCAGGCAGTGGTCTCTATTTTCTTGATTACTCTTATATGGAGATGAACCTCTGGCAGTGCAGTCAAATATTTATCTCTAGTCTCCACCCACCAACCCAGAGAAAAGGGCTTTTGAAAACATCTGCAAAACACATGTTGGCTGTGAGCCAGTGATATAGCTCAGACTACAGGTGCAAAACATAAATCGGAGGACACCCAAAAAAATAAGACCCAGGACACACAATCATCAAAATTTAGAGGACAACTACTTTGGACACGCAATATGAATGTATCCAATGCAAATGTTTGTAAATGCTATTTAGAAATGGAATTGAATATTGGCATCCACCTAATTTTGGATGAAACCACAACTACAAACAATTTATAAAATAGATAGGAGTTTGAAAATTATTGTCTAAATAATAGACAATAATTATATAACCTATTAAGGCATTTCAAATTAATTTGGTGATGTTTATAGGGTTGCATTAAATAAATGGCTAAAATGATTACTGTGATAAATGACCGGTTCTTATAGAATGAGCTGTAAATATGATTTTGTTAGGCTCCTCATAAATAAATGTATCTGTTTGGTCTAATACAGGATCCTGGAGTTTTTTTTTTTTTTTTTAGAAGTCATGTAACTGTTCTATCATTTTGAGCTCCACCTATACCCCCTCCCCCACGCCAAAAGGAAAGCAAGCAGAACAGAACACGTGGGAACAAGGATACATGCAAAGGGAAACTAAATTGCATCCAAAGTACCAGCCAACTTTGCACGAGCATCATCATAATGTATAAACCCCAGCAGGCAGCCTGTAGCTAGAATGCTCCTCAATCACACTCTATCACTCTCTAGATGAACAATAACAATCTTCACTCTCATGTGACACTCCTGGTGTACCCTCCAAGGGTCAGTGACCACCTCCAAAGGGCAAAACTGTTTTTGTATCACTCCTTAGGGGGTAAAGGGCTGCTTGGGGGTTTGCCTGGGGATGGAAAGCCCACTAGAGGGCTGGGGGTATAAACAAAAGGAATGGCAGTGGCTCACCATCGCATCAGGCCATGCCCTCGCTACAGAAGGAAAATATAAAGTCTTTCTGGCCCCAATCTAAACCCCCCACCACTCAACCCCCGGACAATAGTAGCAAGTTAGAAAGTCCAATAAAGATGATGGATTTAATTTTTAGTAGCGGGAAAGCAAGTCCAGTTCCACACTCAACCAAGGGCAAGGTGGTCTTTCTGCCCACCCCACTAAGGGGCGCAGGGATACCACTTTTATTGGTACATGTTTGTGAACGCTAAGTGGTAGTAAATTTGTGGATCCCTACTGATTCCTTAACTTTCTCTCTCATAAATGTGAGCAAAATGTGTGTTTTTTTGTTAAAAGTTTTCAAGGGCATTATGGAAAGAAACCGTTCCACCTTGGAATACCCTGGGTGTAGTTTTTAGAAATTTCTTGGTTTGGTAAGTTTCCTTGATGACAGCCGAGCTTAGACCCAAAATACAGCTATCCACATTGCAAACAAAATGGTTGCTTTTTAATTGGATTTTTTTTTTATATCCATCAGTGTTGCGTTTTGGGGCCTTTCCAGAGATTAATGCGAAGCTCACCCACATAAGTGGGATACCATTTTTATTGGGACAAGTACGGGATCGCTGGGTGGTGGCAAACTTGTGGATCCACTCAGTTTCTGAAACTTTCCCTCACAGAAATGGCAGCCAAATTACTTTTTTTAGCCAGTTTGTGATTTGCAAGGTCTACTGGGGGGAAAGAAAACACAAGCTTCATGAAAGGAAGTCCATTGTGGTATTCTCCGGTTTCGCCGGGTGGTGGCTGAACCAAGCATCTAATTCCGCAGGGACTCACTTTGCAAAAAAAAGTCTGATTTGAATGGTTGAACGGGATGTCTTCATGTCTCGTTTTGGGATGTTCTTGGTCTCGGGTGCTAGGCCCAGACACACAAGTGGGGAATCATTTTTAATACAAGAGTGGGAACGCTGGGTGGTGACATTTTGTGTAGTCACAGATTCTCTCACAAAAATAAGAGGAAAATGTGTGTATTTATATATTTATATAGTTTGAAAAGCTTATGGGATCCACAAGAGTCACACTACCCTGAATTCCTCTTGGTATCTAGTTTGTAGAAGAAACTAGATTTGGAAGGTTTTCCTAGGTGGGGGCAGAGTTAGGGTCCAGATTTCACAGCTAACCACACTGTAACAAACGCACTGATTTTGTTAGGTGAAAGCGATGTTTTGTGTTGCATTCCCTAGGCTCATCCACACAAGTAGTGTACTGTTTTAAATTTGGAGACCAGAAGGAACACAATAGTAGGACATTTGTTTTTATCAATTGGATTTCTGAGCAATTTTGGATTCCAAATGTAAGCCAGTGTGCAAAAAATAAGACATTTTGTAAAGTGCCCTCAGTATCACGATAGTACGGGTAACCCCAAATGCAGAGGTGTACAAATAACCACTATTCCTAAACCCAGTACCTTGTGCAAATTTCAGAAATACATAGGTTTCCTTCACACCCATTTTCATACATTAAATGTTACCATATAAATTGCTGTATGGTCTGTACACAATGATAAAAATAATTAGCTGCAACTCAGTTGTGAGTTCTGGGTTTCGCAAGTTTTTGGAGAACATACAAAACCTCTTTATCCCTGTGACCATTTGACATAACATTATATTGCTTTGGCAAATCAGCCATCATGACAAAACAAAATTACAAATAAAAGCGTGGTCACCAATAGCTTGTTTTCCAACTCATTTTCATATTTTTTTTTTATTTCAAAGAATAGTTTCTTTGGGGGGAAAACTTGAGGGATCTACACAAATGACCAGGTGAATTCAGAACGATGTGTACTATACAGAAATGTTGACACGAGGATGTTAGAAAGAAAAAACAATAATACAAATTTGCTTGGGTACCTTTTGTGGAAAGATGTTGTTGAGGTTCAAGGGAAGCTAAACCAAGCCTCAGAAAAGGGGTTAGGGTGAAGCCCTAGAAGTAAAGTGAATTATTTAAACACAAGGGATTAATTTGAAGTACAGAAATACAATGGTTTCTGTAAGAAAAGCTAAGGACAGGAAGGACAGTCCAATTTCGTTCCAGCAGCATGGTGATGATCATGTTAAAAAAATGTTTTCCAAACTGTGTCACGACCCACTGGTGAGTCACAAGCGGATTTTTGGTGGGTCGCAAAAAATCCAAGCAATCAATAAGGATGCCTTTAAATTCTGCATTTATCTTGCCATGTTTGTTGCTCTTCAAAAACAGTAGGGAAATCAAAGGGGGCAGGAAGAGGTGGTGCTATGTGGCACCGAGGTGGGCACGTCCTCCTCTTGCGAAAGTACCTGTAATCAAAAAGGGTCCACCTCAAAAGGGGGGTTAATGTGTATCCTGTTGACCTTGGAATACACACATTTGGTTAAAATACCCCTCACACACCAAAAGGGCCCTTGGTGTCATGCTGTAGGGATTTCGGTTGTTCAGGATCTTGGACGTTTCCAGGTGGTGTACGTACAGACCTGCCAGACTAGGCGTACAGGTGCTGCCCATGCTCGTGCCATGTTTCTGTAGGTAGTAAGTGTTCTCATATTGGAAGTAGTTCTTCGTCAGTGTGAGAGAGATGCACTCAAGTACCACCTGTCTAGGAGTATGATACTCCCAGGTGGTGGAGAAGAGAACTTCCTCGATTATCTCCAGAGTTTCTTTGTGGGGGAGGCTCGTGTAGAGACTCTCTACATCCAAACCTACTAAGAGGTGTTGTTCAGGGTCGAACTGTATCTCCCTCACTAGCTGCAAGACAGCTTTTGTGTCTTTCAAGTAGGTATTTGTTGCTTGCACAATGGGTCTGAGAAATGCGTCGGCGAACTTTTATAGAGGTTCCAGGATTGAATTGATACCAGATACTATGGGGCGCCCAGGTGGATATGGGGCCACTTTATGAATTTTTGGTATTGTATAAAAATACGGTGTGATGGGGTTGTCCTGTATCTAAAAATCGCTCTCTTTTTTGGAGATCCAGTCAAAAGCTGTCGCTTCCTCGACCATTATCTGGATACTGATTCTGACCTCTTCAGTTGGGTCATCTCTCAGTACTTCGTAATTGCGTCTGTCCTCCAACAGTCGACCCACACAGGAAAGTAAGCCCATTAACCCGCTTACCCATTCCGACACCACCTTTTTTAACAATACCAGCCAGTGTTTATTAAATAGTTTTTGTATCACTAGGCCAGGTATTTTTTAACATCACTTGTCTATCACCACTGACCCCACTGACACTCACTCCATTCACTCACATAGCACCCACAATTTAAAAAGGTGCTCCAGCGTAGTCGCTTGTCGCAGCACTGCCCCATCCTGCAGCCGGGCGGGAAGACCCCGATGATGAAGCATGACACCAAGGGCCCTTTTAGTGTGTGAGGGGTATTTTAACCAAATGTGTGTATTCCAAGGTCAACAGGATACACATTAACCCCCCTTTTGAGGTGGACCCTTTTTGATTACAGGCTCTTCAAAAACAAACGTCAAATGTTAGGCTAGGTCTTCTGAATAAAAAAATTTAACATGGAGATTGAGGTTTATCAACTCCTCTCACTTTGCAGGCAGAGAAAGAAAAGTAAAATTAAATGTGTAACAATTTTGCTGGAGTACAGCGGGTGTGACATGAAAGGCTGCAGGATGTTATTTTTTTGTACCATAACAAAATGCAAATACCTGTAAGTTAAATGTGCACACTCAGCAGTTTGAAAAGCAAAAATTATTTTTTTTGTGGATAATTCTAAAGTTTGATGTAGACAAAGATTTTACCAGGATTAAACTAAGGCACTTTATTTGGTGTTATTACCACCCAATATCCATAAAAGGTCGGGCGTCACAAAAGCTTGTTGTTATAAGTATTGGGTCATGGTTCTAAAACGCTTGGGAAGATCATTACATATGGCGCAAAACTAGATTGACCAGATTTTTAGACCCAAAAACCGGGACATATATATATCGTAGTAGTATGTTAAAGCATCACAATGACCGCACAAGACACATGAGACTATACAGGTGTAATATACTAAAAATGCTACATCTAATAAAACCAAAAAACCTGTTTTCGAGGTTGTGCATCTCATTCCATTTCAAAAACTTAAGAAAAGCGCACATGGTCTGATTTTCTTTCCATTCAGGGACTTATAGTCTGATGGTAAAGCAAGGCAGCAAGTACCAGAAAACAAATGATAATAAGCATTTCCAATGCAATAGGTATCTCATTTACATAATTTTAAGTCATTGGCATTGTAAATGACAATGCCTTTTATTTATATCAAAAAGCACACATAAAAGGCATTGTCATTTACAAAGTCAATAGCTCAAACTTGCATAAATGCAAGACCTATTGCATCGTAAATGCTTGTTCCTACATGGCGCCATTATCGCCAGCACCCTCCGGAGAGGTCGGACCTGATCAAAGCCTGCAGGCTGGGGAGATCGCACCTTGCCTGCTCCGGAACTGCATTGTGCCCAGGCCAAGCAGGTGACACAATAGGCGACTCCTTTCTTAAATTTTGCTCACCTAAGAGAAAGTTCACTTGTCCAACAGTACCACGGGTCGCAAGCGCTCCTCTGCATCTCGTAAACAAATGGGAGAGGAGGGGGAAGTGCAAGGAATAGGTGCCCTCGGAATGCCTGTCTACAACTAACAAACAAAAGGCACAGCTTCCAGTAATTCAACTGAGGCTTGCAGTGCTAGTTAAAATAATAAATAAAAAGCAATGGGGGGAAGAGCGCTGAAGGCAGGAAATAAGATATTTGCAATGGCATAGGTCTTGCATTTAAATGCGAGACCTGTTACTATTGTCTGCGCATTCCGCGCCCAATGGAAGCAGAGCACGTCGTGCCTACAGGAGAAACTTATTAAAGTAAATAGTGCTCAGAGACTAAAGAAGACGGACTGTGTAACATCCGAAGTACAAGGGCCCGTTGCCATGGGAGGATACAAATGGAGACAAGGCGGTACTAAGGAGGGCCTGTTTGCAAATCAGACACCAGCATTTATGAAGGGCACTGACACAAGCCGATGGCAAATATGGGCAAAGAGTGGGCGGAGCTCCCATTCCAAACTCCACTACAACAAGTCTACCCTAGAGCAGCGCACTGAATCTAGGCTCGACCTAAACACAAGATTGATTAATCTTCAGTACCCTAGAATTTAGATGCTTCCTGCTCCTCACCAGAAACAAGCGATTTGTATTACAACAGACTGCCTGCCTTTACGATCTTACTATACTGGAAGGAGCGGGGTGCTGCGACAATGAGACAGCACATCAGACTACTCTTCCAATCACTGAACTTCTGTACCGTCTGTGAAAAGAGGGCTAGTAACACGGTCATGCACATGCCCACCCGACCCTCACCAAAACCGTGACGTGTATTTATATTACACAAAAAAACGGCATCTGAAATCCCTGGCCAGGGGCAATCCTGTACGTCTGTTCACCCTACTTAAAATATACCAATATCCTCTGTTGACTGGTAGCTCTTAGCATGTCTGCATTTGCCATCTCCCAATAATCCTAGTTCGTCTTCTGTGAATTCACATGATCTCTTACCCGGGGCGGCGCTGGCTGCGGGAGCGGCAGCCCCGAAGTTGAAGGCCATGAGTACAGCAAGCGTTGCTGGCTGGAGGCTCCAGAACCAGGGACACTTGAGCAGCAGGCAACGGAGAGTGAAAGGGGAGGGGGGGCGGTAATGAGCACACGGGGAGGGGGGCGGAACGGACACACGGGGAGGGGGGCGGAACGGACAGAGGGAGAGGGGGGGGGGAACGGCGCACGGACAGCGGGAGGGGGGGGCCGGGAACGGGCACAGGACAAAATACGTAAACTTAAAAAGTTAAAACACATTTATAAACAAAATGCTGCTTACCTGATCGCTTCGTGGGAACTCGAATCTTGCAGCCAACTCCAACAACAGACACTTGTAAAAGGAAGAAAACAGGCCGACTCGAAAAAAAAAAATAACACACACCCACCGCCGCGATGACGATCAGAAGAAGGTGGAGAGCGAAAAAATCGCGGGAACGCCCCCGAATCTGGTCCGGCCTTGACGGACAGATCCGGCTCCCAATGGCTAGCCTCCATTTATGGAGCTAGCCAATGGGAGCCGGGGGACGTTCCTGAAGCCCATATTGTAAACAAAAGATTTCGCCTGCGCCGAAAAGCTGCGCACAAGTGCGCAGCCTTCGGCCAGGCGAAACCTAAAAACGGCTTTGTTTGCGGTAGTACCTCTGGAGTTGTTGTGCTGCAACCTGGAAGAGTGTGCATGCCTGCACTCAGCATCATTGCCTGGAATCGGCGCAGCGCAGTGATGGAGCAGTGGACAGGGTGTATCACACCACTTATTCCATAAGGCGAGCCTCTTTCGGTTGCATGTGTTTTATTCTACATTTGTACAGTGTTAGGACTTTTATACATGTTTATACATGTGTATATGCACATATGTTTATTGTAAATAACACAGGAATATGTTATCTATATGTTTGTACCAACCATCTGCTATTTGTTCTGAGGATATGAACTATACAAATACTGTAACTGCTTGCTAATCTGATTCAAGCATATACATCTATGAAAGATCCAATACTGGAGAAGAAAATGAGTTATTTACCTGTAAGTGTAGTTGCCCAGTATCTTTCATCAATTCACTTGCAACCCACTCTCCTCCCCTGAGGGGCTCCCCTTGTAGGTTGGGATTTATTTGCTGCTTGTTCTTTGAAAATCTGATGGATCAAAAAAAAAAAAGATAAGAAAATCTGAGGGGTTTAGCCTATCTTGAGAGTATTCTTGAGGGTGTTATCGCCTGATTGCCTGCAGTGTGGTTCTTTTTTTGAAAGGAAATAGATATACTATTAAAATGATTGCTCATTGCCATGATGTCCTATGATAATTATACATACTGCTTTATTATGGTACTGTGGGACTCCCACTTCATCTGGGAATGATTCAAGGATGTGAACCTATGAAATATACTAAGACTGCAGAACCAGAGTTACCGGTTAGTAACTCATGTTCTTCTCCTCAGTCTAGGATGATTTGAATGTCACCAGTGGCCGCAATGAGCCTGTAAATTAGTATTCAAATGAATCCTCCCTTAATTTTTTTCAGAGTGTTTCACTGTATACACATCCCATCTTCCTCCACAACAAGACTCGGGTAATAATCTTTTCTGGTGCTTATGCATTGGAGCATTCTCATCACTCTAAAAATGGCCGCAACTTGAGAACCAAAATATTTGTAATGGTCACTCTGAAATCTTCAATGTTGGATTCTGTGTATTTTTTATTGTTTTCCACTGAAAGCTAAATATTGGTTTTCCATTACAAGCTATTTGTATATTTTTCATCTTGGTTAACGTTACCTCATTTTATCGTTTGTGGTACTCAGTAATTAAAAGAAGATAATTAAACATTGCAGGTTTTCTTTGTCTTTTTATTACAGTTCTAACTGCAGGAGACTGAAAATTGTATAAATATGCAAGTGCAATTTTGGATATTAAACAAACTCTATTTTTTAGATAATATTCGAGATTATTTGATTATAAAGGAAAATGGAAAACATTAAAGCCTGATGATTCTCTTCACTGTCCGAGAAAGTGGTCTGAATTCTAGTAGGTCTCTTTCTTGTGACCTTGAGGGCTCAGTTACATTTAGTAAAATCTTCAAGTATAAAAGAAATCAAGTATGATAATTCTCACTGGCATTCGAGAGAAATTAAGGAAAGTAGTATTCTATTAACATATTACTATAATGAACATTATTTAAGCTGAATCTTCTCTTGCAGGATGAAGGGATGCTTTGATGCTTTGGAAAAAAAATATGTAAGTCTAAATCTGTTCTGTTATTAATCACTCATTTTGTGTGTATACTGTGTATTTTAAATTTTTAATACCTCCAATTAATGTTCCTAAACACTTTGAAATGGAAGCCTGACATATGTAATGTATTTAGGGGCAGATGTACGACCCACCAATTAGTGAGTAGCAAATTGCATCGCATTTGTGACTCGCAATTTGTGACTCGCTAATTAGAATGCACAACAGTGTCTGAGACACTGTTTGTGATTACCAATGGGGTCGCAAATTGCATGCCTCATGCACATTAATAAGGCAGACCTCCATGTCTGGAATGCTCTTAAATAAAGCAGTTTTTTTAATGCAGCCTGTTTTCCTTAAAGGAAAACGGGATGCATTTAACCCCTTCCACGCTGCTCGAATTTTCGCGCTGTGCGGACATTTTAATGAGTGGGCGGGGTTCGGACGTCACCCGGCCGTCCTCCGCACACGCCCACTGTAACGTTGGACGGCCGGGGGCCGAGCAACGCATGGAAGGGGTTAAAAAATAACAATGAAACTTTTCAATTTCATTTTTTAAGGGCAGGCAGTGGTTCCTGGGACCACTGCCTGCCCTTAAAAAATGTTTGCACTTGCTTTCACAAATGGAAGGGGTCCCCTTGGGACCCGTTCTCGTTTGCTAGTGCTTTACCAACCTTCTGAGAAGGGTGGTAAACTGAGAACATTCTTACATAGCTTAAGGCGTCGCTGTTAGGAAGGTACGCCCTTGGAACGCCCCTTCCTAATAGAGAGTCCCTAATCCTATTTTGCGAGTCACAAATTGATTTGCGACTCTCAAAATAGGATTACATGGGCCACAGGTTTTTTGCGGGCGCAAACGGGTCTAAAACCCATTTTTACACGCAAAAAACTTTTGTACATCTGGCCCTTAGTTCCCACTTTGAAAGTTATAGTAATCCCATCATAATACATTCAGATGTTTGTGCCTAGCTTTGTGGGACACAATGTTGTTTCATATTATACATATATATCTGTTGGTGAAATGATGATGGGTTATGACTTTATAACCTATTTGTGATTATTATATTGACTTGTTTTAGGCTTATAGAAAATGCATTTTGCATAAGATACTGTATCTTTGTTAGACAACAATTGTTAAATACTAGAAATAGTTTGATATGTGATTTAGTAAAGTCTACTTGGCCGCATTGTGGCGTAATTATTAGTTTATATTGAAATATTAGTTACTCAGCATTGCATCACTTATAAATTCAAATGTTTTGAAATAGTCCATGTTATCAGTCAAGCGGAAGTCTCTGATGGGTCAGCTGCTGAGATTTTTAAATCTGCGCTGTTGTTGACTAAAATGTGATCAACCACCACCTTGTGGACCGAAATCTCATTGGCACTAATAAAGTGTCTCACTCATCTGCAATATCGTTAGTGCATGGCCCATGACTCCCCTGTGGAGGCTATGGCCTCACAGGCTGGCAACCACTGACCAGATGTTCGGTTTTCGAGGAGTTTGCTGTGACAAAGAAGGCAAGATTTAGCTGTGGATCCCCTCAAAAAACAGCTTTATGGTTGACATGTAAGTCTAGTAGAAATTGTCTGCTTCGTCCACATCAGTCCACAATCAAGCAAAGGCCTGTTTCAGACACCTAAAGGCCCAAATTGATTCCTAGCACTGGTATAAAGGTGTGAGAAGCAAGGAGAGCATTGTCTGAACCTTTCTTCATTTGTGGCCCTGTTGTGCTTAACTTTTCTTCATCCTTTTTCTCAAGACTTTCTGGATTATGAGGTCTTCAGTTTATCACTAACTCCCTTAAAACTCAGGATCATGCAAATAGGTCAGGCATCTGAACCTGAGATGGTAACCCTGGTTGCACTCTGCATATGCATTTGCCCAAGGGTAACCAGGCGCGATATAAAACTCAGTAATAATAATAATAATAATAATAACAGCGGAAATTAGGTCCTGGCTACTGAACTGAAAGCAGGTCTGGGAAATCTTTTTGCAGGTGGTCTTTCAGCGCTGAGAGAAGCGTGGTCAGTGATGTGGCCAATATTAGATGTAGTATGCTGTCGCTGAACAGGTGATTGGAACCATTGATAATCAATTGGAAACAAATACAGAAACAGAGCAAGTAACAGACGCTTTTAAGCTCACAAAGGGGCATATCATCAAGGACCGGTGATAATTATCGCTAAGCGCACTTAGCGCTAGGATAATTATAGCCGGGTACTGTGGAATTGTATCGCTGAGATAGCGTGCTATTAGCAACGCTTATCTCAAAAGCGATAGAATTCCAACTGGTAACTGCCAAATGTGAGATTATTGCTGGAAATCCACCGATAATCTCACAAAGTTTGGCGTTAGCTTGATGATAGGGCGAGGCATACTTACTCATGATATCCACCTTACATAGGATATCATGGCTAAGTCAGTCTCGAAGCAGGCGGGAGGAAAGTAGCGATAACAGAGGTTATCGCTGCTTAGCTTGTCGCTCTGCAGGTTAGCGTGCCCCTTGTTAATTGGAGAAATGTTGCTTAGTGACATTTCTCCAGTAATGTCAGGGCAGGAACGCCCACTTTGAATCTCATTAGAAATGAAAAGCTGGGCGTTCAGTTAACAGGCGCTGATGCAAGGTTTCACTCGATATCGTGATCTTGCTTAGGCAATAAAATTATCGCCGTTTTTCGTCCGAAAACGGACGCAAAAGTGGCGATCATTTTATAGCGCCTCGTTGATGATATGCCCCTTAAAATCTAAAGTCAAAGAGAAAGGTGAAGATCTATATGGAACAGATCACTAAGGGACCACATTCTCATCTGAAATGTGAAAGATGGAATAGAAGGTTCTCTTCCAGAGAATCCTCATCAATAGTCATAAGCACTAGAATATTCCTGCCAATGCGCGGGACCCTGGAAACACAACCATATATGTGCCCCACATATATGTATCTCCATATATATATACATATATAAAATAAGCAACTGCAGCCTTATACACACCATAGCTGAATCATGCTGTAAGGACTCCCCATTATATCATAAAAGCATACATTAGAAACGGGGACAAACAACAGCAAAACATGTTTTGAATCTGTTTTAATGCTTAGCAGTAAGAAGAAACTCTCACATAGGACTGAAAGCATATACAGCTCCCAGGCTGCATTTCAGAAACACAGTCTAAAAAGACTGAAAAGCTAACTCATAGCATCATAGAGATAAACTGGCACCGTGCCTTTAAGGCAGTCATGACCCCAGCTTACCATCATGCCTCAGGGGTGACAGTTAGATCAGTTGTTCTTTCCGGCTCCTTCAGGAAGGATCCTGGTACACAGCTCCACTTCTTTCTGATTATAGTCAGAAATAATCTTCACTTTTTTTAACTCTTTTGACTTACTTTGACGTTTTTCACCTTCTGAAGTAAGGTTCTGTCTTTTTTTGCCAGTTTTGGGCATTTTTTTCCACTCAAAATGCCTTCACTTTTTGACCCCTGCCCTTCTTGTGGTAAAAAGAAGGCCAGGTCAGACTCTCCTGAAGTCTGTATCCTTGGTTTGCCTAAGGACCATGACCCTAAGGCTTGTCCTCATTGTCAGACCCTGTCCAAAAGGACTTTAAAGGACAGAGAAAGAATTTGTCTACACGGGCTGGCAGAAAAATCTGCACGAGGCAGGTCACCGGTGAAGAAGGGTTCCAAGAGATTGTGATCTCCATCTAGAAGCAAGATCCCTCACCCTTCGACCTCAGCTGCAGGCTCGGCACTGAAAAATCTACCACCGGTAGGTCATTTGTCCAAGAACAGGCCATCGACGGCGGGCTCGCCCGTCGGGAAGACATCGACATTCAGTTACGTCGTCGACGTCGAAGACTCGTGATCCTCCGCCTTCGTCAACCCGGCGACGATCGGCGTCGAGGAACAGAAGCCCTCCGCCATCATCAACTTGGTGACGAGCGGCATCGAGGAGTATCAGCCCTCTGCCGTCGTCAACCCTGCGACGATCGGCGTTGAGGATTGGAAGTCCCCCACCGTCGTCAGCACGACGTTCGGCGTCAAGGGCATGCTCCCCTCCGTCACCGTCAGTCCATCGGCAAGGGGTAGGAGTCCTCTGCCGTCATCAACCCAGCAATGATCGGCGTCGAGGATGGGAACTCCTCCGCTGTCGTCTCGTCGACGATCGGTGTCGAGGATCGACACCCCTCCACCGTCATCTCAACGACGATGGGCGTCAAGGAAGAAGAGCCCTTCGCCGTCTTCTCAACAATGATCGGCGAACCTCTACCGTCAACAACAAGGCGACGTTCGGCGTCGAGGAGCAGAGCCCCTTCATCTGAATCTGCACAGCAATGTTGGCCGTCGGTTCGATGTCGAGGCTAAGAAATGTCCAGGCATCGTCTGCAAGGGATCCGACGTCGAGGAGTAGAGCATCAGACCGGAGATCAACGTCGAGGAGGAGGTCTGGTTCGACGTCGAGAGGCGCACGTCCGACGTCAAAACCACCTCAGTGAGGTCCAGAGAAGGATCTGTGGTTCTAGTGACGGAATACACATCACTCCATTCTTCCTCTTATTTCTCCAGACATCCTTCCACGAGATCAGCTCTCCAGACCTGCTCAGTGTCTCCGAAGATGGCTCCTCCCACTGCATCACTGAGACAAGGATACCTGGGCGACACGGCAGATGCAGGAATATGCCAGTCCCATCCACAGGTCACCTTTACAAAGGTTGGTGCAGGAGGTGGACAGATCGCGTGCCCCAAGACTTGAGGAACACACAGGCAGGTCCCGGGAATGAAGACATAGTTCCCATCGCAGAAGTAGAAGAACACCGTCGTGGTCTTCTTCTTCCACCCAATCATCGAAGAGGGATTATTCCCCTACCCTATAGGACAGCCCTGTATTGAGGGTATCTCCGATAGATGACATCAACACCTACCATGATGTGCTTCAGAGAAGGGCTCAGAAGCTGAACAACGAGATGTCTGCCCCTCAGGTGGCAACAACGGAGATCTTTGAGACCCAGCATCAGAGGGCAGCGTCTCGTCCATTACTCCCCTTGGTTCCTGGGCTTCTGGAACCCGTGATGTACATCTTCCTGACACCAGCTACGATCAAGGCCGCACCGGCTCGAATTCAGAAATAATACAAGCCGGCTTCCTCAGACCCTGTCTTCTTGAAGACGGATCTGCCTGCAGACTCGGTGATCATTGCGGCAGCGAGGGAAACTCATGCTGTGGCTGCGTCTTCATCGGTTCCACCCGATAAGGAAAGTAGGACCCAGGACTCTTGGGGACGTAAGGTGTGCGGCTCAGCAGCTTCATCATTAAAGGTCTCCAGTGCAGCAGCCTTATTAGGTCGCTAAGATAGGGCCTTGTGGGACTCATTTGACCGCTTCAAAGAGAAGCTGCCAAAAGAGGATCAGAAGGACTTTGAAGAGATCATCACGAGGGGTCACATGTTGCCAACCAAATGATCAGTACGGCAGCGGACGGCGCTACTCTATCGGCGCATTCATATGCCCATGGGGTTTGTCCCAGGAGATCTTCCTGGTTGAGGCTGACAGCACTCAAGCCAGATGCACAGCAGAAAATCATAAATCTCCCGTTTTCCATCTGGGCAGGATGAAGGCGGAACTCGACACCCTCAAAGCAGTGGGCTTGGAGAAAAATAAGGAGTACAAACGTCAATATTGGCCCAACCAGCGCAAGGGATAACAACAGAGGGTTCAAACCCCTCCATGGGCCCAAGGAAAAAACCAAGGCAAGTCGCAGTACCAGGGCCGTAAATCCAACAGAGGTAGAGGTGGTCACCAGCAACAGTCCTCTACCAGGGCCAGATCAGCAGGGAAGCAACGAGCAGGAGCTTCCTCTGGCACCATTGCCCACTCCATTGGGGGGGAAGTGCTTCACATCATCTAGCAGAGTGGTGCAGCATCAAAAAAGATTGTTGGGTGCTCAATATACGGCGCAATGGATATGCACTACGTTTTCGTGTGCTTCCAAAGGACATTCCTCCAAAAAGATCTTGTCCTCGCCAACTAAAATTGCTCCTGCAGGAAGTGGCAAACCTTCTGCGAAAAAAAGCCATAGAAGAGGTTCCTTACGCGCACCAAGGGAAGGGAGTCTACTCCAGGTACTTTCTTGCGCCCAAAAAAGACTAGGAGCACAAGTTCAGACCTATCCTGGACCTCCGCCTGCTGAACAAAGTCATTGTGATGGAGAAGTTTTGCATGTTGGCCCTTCATCAAATATGTCTACATCTGCAAGCAGGAGATTGGATGTGTTTGGTGGACCTCCAAGATGCGTATTTCCATATACCCATTGCTCCACGTCATCTCAAGCAAGTATCTGCGATTTGTGGTCGGAGACAAGCACTATCAATACAAAGTCTTACCCTTCGGGCTGAAGTCTGTCCCGCGAGTCTTTACTAAGTGCATGGCAGTGGTGGCGGCCGCCCTACACAGAAAAGGTCTATTCGTCTACCCTTACTTAGACGATTGGCTCCTCAAAGGACCATCTCCTCAACAAGTAAGGAGTGATTTCCAAATCTGTCTACTGCAACTACACAATCTGGGTCTTCATGTCAACATTGAGAAGTCTGTACAACAGCCCGCCCAGACGATCCACTATCTGGGATCGACTCTGGGTACAAACAAAGGAAGAGCGTTTCCTTCGGAGGAGAGACTTTCCTCAATGCAGCAGAAGTGCAAGGCTCTACTTCAGACAGAACGCCCAGCAGTCCAACAAGTGGCATCTCTGCTGGGGTCGACGGCCTCCTGCATATTTCTCACCCCCAACACCAGGCTGAGAATGCGTCCATTGCAACAAGATCTTGAAGACAAGTGGGACCAAGCAACAGGGCGCTGGGAGGATCGGATCGTGATCTCCCAAGCAGCGAAATCCTCCATCAAGTGGTGGACCCGGCCGCAGAATCTGTTGGTGGGAGTCCCTTTCCATCAACCAGTTCCAGTGCAATTGTTGATAACGGATGCATCGCTACAAGGATCGGGGCACACATGGGGTGCTTTCAAATGCAGGGCCTGTGGTCCACGAAAGAACAGTCCTACCACATAAACATGTTGGAGCTAGGATCAGTCCATCTTGCTCTGAAAGGCCGCAGAATCTGTTGGTGGGAGTCCCTTTCCATCAACCAGTTCCAGTGCAATTGTTGATAACGGATGCATCGCTACAAGGATGGGGGCACACATGGGGTGCTTTCAAATGCAGGGCCTGTGGTCCACAAAAGAACAGTCCTACCACATAAACATGTTAGAGCTACGACCAGTCCAACTTGCTCTGAAAGCTTTTTTGCCTTCGATCATGTCCAACTCGATTCTGATCCAAACAGACAACACGACCACCATGTATTATCTAAACAAACAGGGTGGTACGTGCTCTCGCCCTCTCTCCCTGGAGGCTCAAGCGATCTGGCACTGGCTTCTGGCTTGGAACCTCTCCATAGTGGCAGTGCACCTTCCGGGAGAGCAGAATGTCAAAGCAGACACACTCAGTCGGCACTTCGAAGATCAGCCAGACTGGGTTCTGCATGATGAGGTGGTGGCAGACATTTTCCAACAGTGGGGTCGTCCATCAATAGATTTATTTGCAGACGACAAAAACAAAAAATGCCACACCTTCGCATCCTGATTCCAACGTCCAGGGAGAAGGGGGAATGCCCTTTTGATGGATTGGTCAGAGACATTTGCCTATGCCTTTCCTCCTTTGCCTCTGATCCCGAAGGTGGTGTCCAAGCTCATTGGATCCAACATGAAGATGATTCTGATAGCTCCAGACTGGCCACAGCAGTGGTGGTACCCGGACCTTCTTCAGTTATCAAGTACTCCCCCACAGGAGGCTACCGTACAGAGCGGACCTACTGACCAAGATGGACGGGAGGATTCTTCATCCCATCCTTCCCTCCCTGAACTTGATGGCATGGCTCCTGAGGTCCTACAATACGTACACTTGAATCTGCCGCAGGACTGCATGCATATTCTGAAAGAGGCTAGGCGACCCTCCACAAGAGCGTCATATGCTTTTAAATGGAAGAGGTTCTACCTATGGTGTGTTGAAAACCATTTTAACCCTACGAAGGGGCAGGAAGATTTCATTCTTCCTTACCTTCTATATTTGGCAAAAGCGGGTTTGAAATATGTCTCAATCAGGGTTCATTTTTCAGCCATTACGGCATACAGAAAGTCACCCAGCCAACCTTCCTTTTTCCAGGTGGTTAAGGATTTCTTACAGGGGTTGAAGAAAGTGTATCCCCCGGTTCGAAACCCTTCTCCTCCCTGAGGGTTAAATCTGGTGCTGTCTAGATTAATGGGTCCTCCTTTTGAGCCCATTCGCAAAGCCTCTATACAGCACCTGACGTGGAAGGCTGCTTTTCTGGTAGCGATAATATCAGCGCGCAGAGTAAGTGAGATCCAAGCGTTGTGTGCAAAAGAACTTGATACTGTGTTTCACCACAACAGGGTAGTGTTAAGGGCTCACCTTGCTTTTTTGCCAAAGGTTATATATCTGATTTCCATATTAATCAGTCAATCTCCCTACCGTCCTTTTTTCGAAACCCTGCGGAGAGATCGCTACATTCCTTAGACCTCAAAAGAGTGCTTAAATTATATTTGGAGGGTACCAAGGGCATAAGGAAATCAGATCAATTGTTTCGGAATTATGGTGCCATGAGAACAGGTTTAACAGCCTCCAAAAGATCCATTTCAAGATGGATAGTGTCCTGTATAAAATTGGCTTACCAGTTGGAGCATAAACCCTTGTTGTTGTCTCCTAAAGCACACTCCACTAGGGGAAAAGCGGCCACAGTAGCTTTCTTGCATGATGTTCCAATGTCAGAAATGTACAAGGCTGCAACCTGGAGATCGGTTCACACTTTCACAAGGCATTATTGTCTAGAATCCGATTCCAGGGCTGATACTCAAGTGGGCCAGGCCTCCTTGAGGAATCTATTCGGATAGTAATCTATCTATCCAGGCTTAGTTATCTGAGCTGATTGGTTTATTTACCGTTCTGTTTCCTTTGCCCGCAGGTGGATGAGGTGAGGCTCGCTATTCTATTCTAGTGCTTATGACTATTGATGAGGATCCTAAGAAGCGGCACTTCCCTCAGGAGTGACGTCCCTTCGAAGCACTCATATGTAACTGTTCATCTCATTTATTCAATAAAGTTCATTCCACAATTGTAATCGATGCTTCAATTCTGTTTATTTCTTATGTTCTTTTGATACGTGTTATTTATTTATAAAACGTTAAAAAAATTTCATTACGATTATGCCCAATGCAGTTCGGGCATGTGCCCTTCATCAGGGGACTTGAGTCCTGTGAAATAATACAAGAGAACTATGGATTCATTTGACAAGCGTTGCATTAAGAATCAAAAAAGCGTATTCTTTTGTCATGCACGTGGTACTTTAAAAATAGCATGAGGAGGATTTGGAAAGATGGCATTATTAATGTTCTTAGTTTCGTTACCCGTGAGTTTTACTGGCTATGATGAGATGGTGAACGAGTAAGATGGTCCACGGATGAAAATGGATTGTCTTGATTGTGGGGTCGACATAAACGTAACCCGGATATGGTGGTTCTAAGTGCCGGTCGTGTGCGTGTGTCGTATGTGAATTAACGATGTAGATAGGAAAGTGCACATCATGCAACATGCAAAGATTGCAGATTAATAGAATGGTTCTGACCTGTCAAATGCGGGGTCTCCGTACGCGGTGTAATGCTGTACAGGGAAAAAGAACGAGTATAAATAAAACGTTCTGCATTATGGGTTAGTGAGCTGTCTAGATGGTGACTGTAATTTTCTCAAGGCTTACCATTAGTGTCAGGAAGGCTGGCGTGTGTCCGGAACTCGATCGGAGTAGGAAGTGAAAACAGTGTATGAGTTTTTATATATTAGTGATAGTGATTGGTGTCATGGGGGTCACATGGTTACTAAGGGCCTTAACAGTGAACGTGATTGTTGTCGTGAGAGTTACGTGGTGAAAGCGTTGGCGGTGATAGGTGGTAACATAGCGAAGTCGATGCTATGTGTTAGTGCTATTGTGGATACCACGTTTATAAACGAAAGTTAATGTGTGCATATGCCGTGTAATAGTATATGTAACAACATGTGTTGAGAATTAAACCTGCAAAACCTTCATGAATGGGTAAAAAATTCTGAAACAAAGAGCAAATTAGGTCCAATACTTGAAATAATGCGATATGTTGTAATACAACGCTAAAACAGTCTCAAAACAATGTCAATTGACGTGTGATAGTCCTTCTAAATGTAACAACTGTATTCTAAACGTTCATTGAGTCCCTTTGGTTGTACCGTAGATAAACGGTCTATCCAGTGTAGTTCACATCTAAGTAAATGTTGGGTATTGTCTCTGCCAGCATCAGTTGGCATCAGGTCCCAAACTTCAGAGAGCAGTAGTTGGCAACGGGATGCATCCTCCAATCAGGCAGAGACCACCGGAGCGGGCCGACGGCCCCAGCACATGGCCACACGACGCTTGGCGAGCACCATAAGCATCGAGATCAGCCGGCGCGTCGCGTCAGAACAGGGCTTGACGAAGCCAAGGAGACAGAGAAGGGCATCCGGGGAAATGACAGCTCGGACCATGTTGGAAATCGCAGCACAAACACCGAGCCAGAATGCCTGCACCCGGGGGCAGAGCCACGCCAAGTGAGCAAAATCAGGTGCCGGAGCGGAGCACCGAACACAGGAGTCATCCGGGGCAAGGCCTAGGCGATGAAGATGTGCAGGAGTGCTGTAAAATCTGTGCTGAAACTTGAAATGAATTAAATGGAGCCGATGATTCGGGGAAAGTTCAGTGGTTTGGTTACAGCAGTAGAGCCAGTCCGCGTCCGAGATGTCAAGACCCAGGTCAGCACTCCAGGCCGCGTGAGCCCGCGAAGTGGAAGCAGACGAAGACGCTAAAGCAGAGGTGAGGTGTACAGCCTGGTGACGAGCTTGCGTGGGGAGGTGGAAGTATACAGTAGGTCCAGAGCAGGAAGAGTAGGGGTAGGCTGAGGAAAGGTGGAATGTAGTGTCCGGCAGGTCGCTAGCAACTGGTAATAAAGAAACGTGTCCATTAGAGTAGGCGCCGCTGTGAGTGCATAAAAGGAATCGTCGGGGTAGAGGTCGGCCACGTCCTGAGGCCCCTGGACTCTGTGCGCCGAGACATGCAAGAGGACTGAAGTGGAGGGAAATCCGGGTGGTTGGCAATGGGCATACTGCCCGCCGAAAGAAGAGTAAGACCAGTTAGCTTACGCAAAGACGACCATGCCCACTTCAATGTTTCGACCGCGTTGACCTCCGTGCTGGGACGCACTGCCGGGGCAAATGGTGCCGTGGTGAGGGGCCAGGGAGTGGCAACGTCAGCCTCCACCTCCACGTGAGGCTGGTAGGGGCTAGGATGCAGCCAGAAGTGCAAAAAGCTAGCCTGGATACAAAGGGCATAAAGGCGAAGATCTGGCGCACCCAAACCGCCGGCGGACATCGGCAGAGTCGGGATGACGTAGGCGACCCTGGGCTGACGACCCGCCCAGATTAAAGACACCATAAGTGAGCGCAACCTGCGGAAGAAGTAAGCGGTTAGGGGAAAAGGAATATTGGAAAACAAATAAAGAAACTTGGGCAGGACCACCATCTTTGCAATGGAAACGCGGCCAAAAAGCGATATGGGTACCCGAGTCCACTGAGGAATCTTAGACTCTAGCCAATCCACCGCTCGGCCAAAGTTAGACCGCCATAACTCATCCGGGTCGCTACTGAGCCAGATGCCGAGTTAGCGGGTTGGACCCGTCGCCCACTCAAAAGGGTAGTCTGGCACAAAGGGGAGCGTGGCATCCGTCAATGGGAAAAGTATGGATTTACTCCAATTAATTTGAACCCCTGATAGACCGCCAAACCGAATGACCTCGCGCACGAGCGGGCAAAGATTTTCTTGAGGACGTCGGATGTAGAGGGTCACATCGTCCCTGTACATTGAGACCAGAAGGGAACGGGACGAGAAGCCAGTGCCCCTGTGGGTGTGGTGCTGACGAATACAAGCAGCAAGCGGCTCCATGGCTATGACGAACAACATGGGCGACAGGGGGCAACCCTGTCGCGTACCACGTAGGATGGGGAAAGGGTCCGTGATCTAACCATTAATCCGAAGCCGGGCGAGTGGGTCCGTATAAAGTAGTTTAATGTTCCTCAGGTAGTGCGCACTAAAACTCATCCGCGAGAGGACATAGAAGAGGAAAGGAGTTACATTGGAACTTCACTGGGAGGGGGAATCTTCGGTACAGCAATCCTGGGTGGTGTACAAATCTCTCCCCTGTTGCTGTTTTAAGGCCCCCACACCAATGACCACTTCCGAGGGCATCCCCTAGCCAGGTACGTGGTTTTTTCCCTAAAAATAGACTAATCCATATCACTTTCCCACCCCTCTACGGAAGGGGGCTGCTCTGCTCCCCACAACTGGGCAATATTTCGCTTGGAAATCATATAGCATAGAGTGACCCATTGTGTCTGCGAAATGTTTAAGTCTGTGGGGTCCCATATGTTAAGCAAACACTTCCTTGCCTCGGGAGACAGGGAAACTCCAAGTACTTCATGTATGATGTTATGTATGCTACTGCAATAGGTGGTTACCCGCTCACACTCCCAGATAATGTGCATGAAGGTACCGACCAGTCCACACTGCCTTTTACATAGTCCCGTGTCTGAAAGCCCCATGTGTACTAATCTAGGTCCTGTAAGCTAAATTCTATGTAAAACCTTGAGTTGGACCAGTTGGAGGTGAGCTGGAATTGCAACCTCCCTAGGTGAGGACACAGCTAACTGCCAGTCTTCCTCATCCAGCTCTAAGCCATTCTGCACCCACTTATCTCGTAAGGCTTGAAGGGAGTCAGACCTGTGATTGATCAGTTTTCTGTATATTAAAGAAATTGTCTTGTTCGAGGCATGTGGGCTGCTGAATTCATATCTGTGCATAGATCGCCGCCTAGTGTTGGGTCCGGATGATTGCACATTGTTGTCCTGGAAGAGTCTTCGAAGTATCACGAGATAGGTGGCTCCTCCCCTGGACTACAGTGCGCATGGGCATCGCCTCCATCTCAGATTGTTTTTTTCCGCCATTGGGTTCGGATGTGTTTCGGTTCCCTCTGTCGGAATCGATAGTTGTTTAACTTTCCTAACTTGAGACCAAAAGGTCTTTAGGCTTGGCGTCGGTATCGTTTTTCGTTCGGGTTTGACTGTTCTTCAGCTCCGAGCTCTTGCTGCCCTTCCGCGTGCTGTCGGCGCGGACGGGCCTACACGACGCTCCAGACATGGAACGAACTCCGTTTAAGAGGTGCCCGGTGTGCACCTCAAAGTATTCACACCTCGACGTGCACCCAGTGTGCAACAAATGTCTGTCGCCGGACCATGATGAGGCCAGGTGTATGGCCTGCTCAAAGTTCCGGTGTAAGAAGACTCTCAAGCTTCGTCGGGCCGCTAGACTCCAGGCCCAGTTATCAGCGCCCCCGCCAGACAACATCTTCGAAGAAGACGTTGGAGACGACAATGTCTTTCAAGTTTCGGACTCTAGCCCGGCGTCGGAGGAAGAAAACTACGACGCGGGAGACGAGGACTTTGATGAAGTCGTCGGTGAGGTAGGGGACGACGATGGGGCCATTGCCACCGTGGAGGATAGCTCAGAGGAGGAGCATCCTCAAACTGACTCAGGGGTCAACCCCCATTATACGGCCCAGGTCGAGGGATCGCCTTCGGGCCTTACCCAAGACCTCGTTAATCGTCCCACGGCCTCGCCTCCGGGCCCGGCCACGGACATTTCTGATGTGCCACTCCCGTTGAAGAAAACGAAAGTGAAGCCATCGGGGTCCACACCAACGGTTTCGAAACCGAAAGTGAAAGTCGCACTGGTGGGACAGAAGGCTCCAGAGGCCTCCAAGTCTAAGAAATTCAAAATGGCCGACAGCAAGAGCCACGCCAAGATGGCCGACCCGAAGACCCCGGTGTCGAAGCCGAAGGCGAAGACGACCGACGCGTCGGCGCCGAAGGTGGTCGAGGTCGATGACCCGAAAAAGGCTCCGAAGAAGCGGCAGGACGACGCCGAATCTCTGGCTGCGCCGACTCCGGCCGTCAAGGCCAAGGATGGTGATGTGTCGGCTCCAAAGACCGTGCCTTTCGCCGGCCCGACTCCGGACTCGGGGAAATCGCTCGAGCCGGTCCAGCCCTCCCCGGCCTTAACAAAAAAGGTCGTGGAGTCCCTGCAGCGGATTCATAAGGACGCTGTGGCTCACGAACCGAAGGATGTGGTGCCGAAGCCTACACCAAAGCCGGCTAAGGCGCAAACGCCTATCCACTTCACGCTGCTGCCGAAGACGACGCCGAAGGCTTTCGCTCCGAAGCATGGGACCGGGGTGCCTTTGAAGGTGGTGTCGACGCCCAAGGCGTCATTGGTAGTGCCGAAGCCTCGGCTCCAGCCACTCACAGATGAGGAGCGTCGAGAGGTTCTCATCGACGCCAACACCGGGAAGCTCTCTCTCCTCAAACGGAAGATCACCACGGAGCCAGTGTTGGAGCATTATCGTATTCCACTCAAAAACAAAAAGGACTCTGCGGGTACTTCTGCCCCTATAGTCCCTGCATCTCCACGTCATTTGGAACTTTCACCGACGCATTCAAACGCTGGGGAAGGTGATGGAGATGAAGAGGACGAGTACAATTATCCAGCATACTCGGATCCGGAGGAGGTACATGAACCTTGGTCTGCCGGAGGCGACCCTGAGGACCCTCAGTCGGGTCATGAACCGCAGTTTTTTGCAGCAAAAACTTCTCCAACGGAGGACTCTGCAGCCTTCAACGCTCTGATTGAGAGAGCTGCAGCTAATCATGATGTCGACCTACATTCAGATCCTGTGGATGTCGATTTTCTGTTTGACACTTTCTCAGTGGCTGAAAAGTCAGTCAAGACATTGCCTATGCTCAAGGGAGTGCTGAAGCACGCGCCAGAGGTTTTCAGGGAGCCCACTCGGGCGCGAGTCATCAATCCTCGTATTGATAAAAAATACAAGGCAGCGCCCTCGGATCCAACGTACATCAATGGACACTTGCCACTGGATTCTTTGGTTGTATCCAACGCACGTAAGCGGGCGAACTCGCAGACCACGGGTGACGCTCCTCCCCCAGACAAAGATTCAAAAATATTTGAAGCCTCAGGGAAACGGATTGCTGCGCAGGCAGCTAATATTTGGCGCATTTCAAACACGCAGGCCCTACTTGCACGCTACGATAGGGCGCATTACGACACCCTAGAAACACTTCTGCAGCACTTACCTGATCAGTACAAGGAGGCAGGTGAAATGTTGATTCAGGAGGGGAAGCTGATCAGCAACGCTTCCATCAAATGTGCGCTGGACGTGGCTGATACCGCCTCCAGGGCGATCAACACTAGCGTGTTGCTGAGGAGACATGCATGGCTTAGAATATCAGGCTTCAAACCAGATATACAGACAACAATCTTGAACCAAACAGTTAATCCTGACCACCTGTTTGGCCCCGAGGTGGATGCGACACTTGAAAAAATGAAGAAAGACACGGACACTGCTAAGTCTATGGGGGCCCTCCAGTCTCAGCAGTTTCGGGGTGGTTCCTTTCGCCGCTCCAATAACAGAGGCACCTCAAGGGGTCAGGCATCACAATCCACACAGTACTACAAGAGCAACACCCAAACCTCATACACCAACAAAGGTAGAGGTGGTTACAGGCGCAACAACGTCAAAGGCAGGGGACGTGGAAACAACAGCTCCAGGTCCTCCACCGCCAACAAACAGTGACGCCTTGTCACTGCCCCCCGACCACACAACACCGGTCGGGGGGAGACTCCAGCAGTTCCTGCCCGCGTGGAAATCCATCACCACGGACAGGTGGGTCAAGTCTCTTATCCAGTACGGTTACTGTCTGGAACTTACTTCCACTCCACCAAACATGCCTCCAAGAAACCGTCCTATGTCCGGCGAGCACTTGCACTTGTTGCAGCAGGAAGTTCAAGTCATGCTGCAAAAAGGGGCAATAGAGCTCGTCCCACTGCAAGAAAGGGGAACAGGAGTTTACTCTCTGTACTTTCTAATCCCCAAAAAGGACGGATCCCTCAGGCCCATCCTGGACCTCAGGCCCCTCAACTGGTACATTCTATCGGAGCACTTCCATATGCTCACGTTGCAGGAGGTCCTCCCCCTGCTTCGACAGGGGGACTTCCTGGCTACGCTGGATCTGAAGGATGCATACTTTCATATCCCCCTGCATCCTTCCCACAGGAAGTACCTCAGATTCACGATTCAAGACCAGCACGACCAGTTCAGGGTTCTGCCTTTCGGGGTCACCACAGCGCCAAGAGTCTTTACAAAGTGCCTGGCGACTGTGGCGGCGCATCTACGACGCCAGAACGTCCACGTCTATCCCTATCTGGACGACTGGCTCATTCAGGCAAAGTCAGAACAGCAGTGCGCCGACCACGTGTCCCGCACCATTCATCTCCTGCACGATCTGGGATTCTCGCTGAACTATCCAAAATTTCATCTCCAACCCGCCCATATACGGCAGTATCTGGGCGCGACAATAGACACTCTGGCAGCCACTGCGCAGCCAAATTCAGTGAGAATCGCCAGTATCCAAACGCTGATCCAACGATTCAGACCTCAGCACTCGCTTCCAGCGAAGGTGTTCATGCAGTTGATAGGCATGATGGCCTCCTGCATCTCCATCGTACTGCACGCGAGACTACATATGCGTCCGCTTCAGGAGTGCCTAGCACGTCAGTGGACTCAGGCTCATGGGCAACTGACAGACCTAGTGTTGGTGAGCGGTCGGGCGTACAACTCTCTGCATTGGTGGAATCCACAAAACCTTTGCAAGGGCGACCGTTCCAGGAGCCTGTGCCACAGATTATCCTGACAACGGACGCTTCTCTCCAGGGATGGGGAGCGCATGTACTCCACTACACAGTGCAGGGACTATGGACACTACAGCAAAGGAAGATGCACATCAACGTTTTGGAACTGATGGCAATCTTCATGGCCTTGAAGGCATTCAAAGTACATCTGTGCAACAAGGGAGTGGCAGCATGCTGCTTTGGTGTTCTGCGCGGACTGAGGCCGGTGCTTAAATTTTTCGATGCCCCGACGAGACAGTTGGTCATCCAAGCAACGATCATCTCCCGGCTGGACTACGCCAGTTCGCTCCTGCTGGGAGCTAACCAAGTTGAGATCGTCCGCCTGCAGCGCGTCCAGAACGCGGCTGCGAGAGCAGTGGTGGGCCTGCCGAGGTCCTGTCCCACGTCCAACACTCTGCGGTCCCTACACTGGTTACCAGTGAAAAGCCGAATCCATTTTAAGGTACTCAGCCTTGCTTTTAAAATTTTTAAAGGATCGGCGCCTGAGATCCTCAATAATCTTCTATCCCCTTATGTCCCGACTCGCTCCCTCAGATCTCTTGGGCAATCCCTTGCGGTTACCCCGCGTTTCAGGCTTAGTCGGATGGGCGGGCGCTCCTTCCGTGTGAGAGCTGCGGCTCTCTGGAATTCTCTTCCTTTGGAAATCCGCCTTTTAGAGGATCTACTAGCATTCCGCAGGGCCGTGAAAACCTACCTGTTTTAAACTTTTTATGTTGATTTTCACTTTCTTCCTCGCGTTGTGTTATGTTCACCTTTTCCATGCGCCAGGACGCTCCTTCGCTGGAGCAGCTGTGCGCAAAATAAATGTAGCTAACATAACATAACAAGGTCGTGTTGATCCGGACGGACAACATGACGGCCATGTACTACATTCAGAAACAGGGGGGCACACACTCTCCGCAGCTGTCTCATCTGGCTCAGAGCATGTGGAAGTGGGCCATTCAGAGGAACATCTTCCTCATGGCGGAGCATCTCCCGGGCAAGGACAACCAGATGGCGGACCTGCTCAGCAGGCACAGCCACCAAATGCACGAGTGGGAGATACATCCATCAGTACTCCAACCGTACTTCCAAAAGTGGGGTCATCCAGAGATAGACCTGTTCGCCACAAAGGAGAACGCAAAATGCCAAAGCTTCGCCGCCAAGTTCCCACACCCGCAATCGCAGGGCAATGCAATGTGGATGAACTGGTCAGGCAGATTTGCGTACGCTTTTCCCCCAGCACCTCTGATACCGCTGGTGGCATGCAAACTCAGGCAGCACTCGATGACTCTCATCCTGGTTGCTCCAACGTGGTCTCGCCAACCATGGTACACCACGTTTCTGGAACTCTCCGTGGTGCCGCATCGAAGGCTTCATCTCACTCCCAGCCTTCTGACGCAGAGCCATGGCGACATTCAGCACCCAGATCCGCAACAGCTCAACCTGGCGATCTGGCTCCTGAAGTCCTAGAGTTTGGCTACCTCAATCTTCCCCCCGATTGCATGGACATCATTCGGGAGGCAAGGAAGCCCACTACTAGAGCCTGTTATGCGGCTAAATGGAAGCGGTTTGTCATTTACTGTGTAAACCACGATATTGACCCGCTAGATGCTTCCATTCAGAACATCATTTGTTACCTGTTCCACCTGTACCAATGTAATTTAGCGTATTCTTCCATCCGCATTCACTTGTCTGCAATGGCAGCATACCTCCAGAATAGGCAACACCTATCACTTTTTAAGGTCCCTGCTATCAAGGCTTTTCTGGAAGGACTCAAAAGGGTCATTCCACCACGGACACCACCAGCTCCGGAATGGAACCTCAATGTGGTTCTTACAAGGCTGATGGTTCCTCCCTTTGAGCCACTGCACTCTTGTGAGCTTCAGTTTCTGACTTGGAAGGTTGCTTTCTTAGTAGCAATTACATCGCTACGGAGGGTTAGTGAGTTGCAGGCGCTCACCATCCAAGAACCTTTCTTCCAAGTACACGCTAACAGGGTGGTGCTCCGCACTAACCCTAAATTCTTACCCAAGGTTGTATCTCAATTCCACATGAACCAGACAATTGAGTTGCCAGTGTTTTTTCAAAACCCAGAGTCGCTGGCGGAGCGGATGCTCCACACCCTTGACGTTAAAAGAGCCTTAATGTACTACATTGACAGGACAAAAGATTTTCGTAAGACCAAGCAACTTTTCGTTGCATTTGCCTCACACCACAAGGGAAACGCTATCTCCAAAGCTGGGATCGCTAGGTGGATCGTGAAATGCATTCAGATCTGTTACGCTAAGGCTAAACGCACTCTCACAATTCCACCAAGACCCCACTCCACCAGAAAGTTGGGGGCCTCTATGGCTTTCCTAGGTAACATTCCCTTAGAAGATATTTGTAGAGCAGCCACATGGTCTACCACACATAGTTTCACTAAACATTACTGTGTAGACGTGCACTCCAAACAGCAGGCAGCTGTTGGTCAGGCTGTTCTCAAAACACTTTTTCAGACTGCTGCAGCTGGCACGGGCGGCCGCCAATAATGGGAGGACTGCTATGTATTCTATGCACAGATATGAATTCAGCAGCCCACATGCCTCGAACTGCAAATGCTACTTACCAGTATGCATCTGTTCTTGGCATGTAGGGCTGCTGACATTCATATCGCCCACCCTCCTCCCCGGCGCCTGTAGCAGCTGCAGTATTCATATATATATATATATGCTCATAGCATGGGCATCACTCACATACTTCACTCCATCTCTGCCAATGTCTAAAAACAATCTGGGGATGGAGGCGATGCCCATGCGCACTGTAGTCCAGGGGAGGAGCCACCTATCTCGTGATACTTCGAAGACTCTTCCAGGACAACAATGTGCAATCATCCGGACCCAACACTAGGCGGCGATCTATGCACAGATACGAATGTCAGCAGCCCTACATGCCAAGAACAGATGCATACTGGTAAGTAGCATTTGCAATCCAGAAGGTGCCCATCTAATATTCTATCCTCCAGAGGGGAAACCTCTGAGGGTTCTGTCTCACCAGGCAGGGCCGAGCGGAGAGAATGCTGAATTTGTTGAGTGTGCGAGTTATATTCTTTCTGCAGTTCCTCGAACGATTTGATCTTCCCTTTCCCCCAGATATCTCCAACTGTGGAGATGCCAATGAGTTCCCACTTGTCAAAGCCCTTCGTCTTCCATAACTTACCAAGCTGTTCGGAATCCCATAATGGGGTTGCCATAGTCAATCTATTTTTCCAGCCTAAGGAGCCCGTGGCCACATGCCAAATATGCGTAGAGTGTTTAGTGGGACGAGATAACAGTATCTTGCTCGGGCTAGAATGTAAGGCTCTTTTGTAATTGTTGCCCGGAAGAAGCCATTTATCCATGGCATAGCCCGGGTCATCAACTCGGCCATAGGTGCAGTGGTTAATCACTGCCAGCTGGGCCGCCCAATAATACCTCTTGATATCCGGGAGAGAGATGCCTCCGTCATACCAAGAGAGGGTCAGTTTCTGTAGTGCAATACACTGCCTACCCTCCCAAAACAAGTTCCGCTGTAGGCTTTCAATTTCACGGAAGTAACTTGATGGGACTACATCCAAGGTATTTTGCAGGGCGTAAAGAAAACGTGGGAGAGCCATCATTTTAAAGAGTTTGTTTAGGAAAGACAAGGGAACCCAAAAGGTATGCCATAGGGACCTTGGGCAGTATCATGCTACAAAAAACAGTGGTCCCTACTCGTGGACACAATGGTATACTGAGCTAATAATCACACACCTGATAAGTGTTATGTCTTTTGTCCAGCCGGACAAGGAATTTATTTAACAATTTTCTTAATAAAACTGAATGAACACATTAATAACAAGTGGGCACAGCCGTGACCCACAACATTCAGACAAAACAACTAACAGAATGGTAAAAGGAGCAAAGCAAAAATATGTCTGTGTACTTGTAGTCAGTGTTACAGACAGAGATTGTTCTAACCACACCATTGCATTTCACAATATTTTAAATGTCATATTGCATAAGGGGGTTTTTTGGTCGACGACGTTTCGATGCCTAAGTTAAATGAGGGGCATCATCATCTGGACAAAAATATAGTCATTGTTGTCTTTAAATATTACACTGCTTTTTAACGCAATTGCGTATTACAACAGGCAAATCATCGGATCAGCAGATACCATGAACATAGGAGGAATCGGTACTACTTTGTCCAGCGTGGAGAGTCGTCTGGATCGGGAGCGTAATGGCTCGGTATGCAGAAGTCGGCGGCGCTGTGGCGGATGGTGGGGTTCTGGTGTTCATTTTAAAGAGGGCAGCTCAACCCAGCAGCGAAAGAGAAAGCCTCTTCCAGTTGGAAACATCACTCCGAAGCTGCCTAAGAGGGGGAAGAAGATTTCGAGATTATCTGACAGAGGATTCTAGGGACACGAAAATTCCAAGGTATTTGTACCCCTCAGCACTAACCCGTATGGGACAGTTTCTAGGAGGTACTGGGGGGTCACCCTTTGATACAAACAGGACCGACTTCTTCCAGTTAATCGAAAGCCCGGATTTCCTCCTAAAGGATGCCATGACATCAAAGACCACTATTAGTGATTTGCGGGGAGAGGCCAAGTAAAGCAAAATATCATCAGCATATAAAGAAATGCGGTACTCCCAAGCAGGAGACCGACGCAGACCCCTAATCAAAGGCTCCTAACGCAACCAAGCCGCAAGGGGCTCCATAGGGACAGCGGGCAACTCCGTCGGGTTCCCCGCCCCAACACAAATCGCATCCCGTTCCAAGTCTCCCTCCAACTCCCGGATTTCAGTTTCCAACGTCACCACTTCCCTCTGTTTTTCCTTCTTGGAATCCGCTATCTGTGATAGGGCTTGACCTCTAATTACCGTTTTAAGGCCTCCCAAAGAGACACTTAAGAGGAAACCGAAACCCACATTTGTGACAAAGTATTCTTCCAACTTGGCAACAAGGTCCTTTCTAACCTTGGGATTGCATAGATACCATGGGTTTATCGGGGCAACTCGGCCGGCTGATCCACAGCCCACAACTACATGGATCCACAGTGGAGAGTGGTCTGAGATGCCTCTTGCCAAGTGGACGACCTCAGCAACACATGAAACTTGAGCAGCTGGGACCAAACAGTAGTCTAGTCGTGAGAGACTATCATGCACACCAGAGTGAAAAGTAAACTGCTTCAGATCAGGATGAAATAGTCTCAAAAAGTCAACAAGACCCATTGCCTCCATAAAGTCCGGTACCCATAACAGTGACCGACCCAATTCTCTACGGGGGTGCCTATCCATCATCCCAGAGACAACGGCATTAAAGTCTCCACCCATGAGTAACAGACCCTCGGGGAGCAAGAGTAAGACCGATCCCAAATCCGCCAAGGTGGTGCCCTGTAGTCCGGGGGGACATAAATGGTAAGGAAGGTTTTGCAATGACCTTCCCAAGAGCCCGTGACTCCAATATACCTGCCCCTCCCGTCTTCCCAGGTCGAGGCCACTGCCAGCGGAAATTCTTTGCGGACCAGAATTCCAACCCCTCTAGAGCCAGAAGTAAACCCAGAGTGTGCAGTCAATTTATATCCCATTCTATGCAGAGCATTACATGAGTGCCTGTTGTTTGAGAAATTGAAGAACAACACTCCGCTTGATCTTATCCCCCAACCCATTTACTTTCCAACTCAATACTTTTATTTCTCTACCCCCCATTGTCTACCCAAAACTGCATGCTTACCCCCACAAGTCGACTATCAAGCCAATATACAGTGCTGATGTGAACTACAAAACTATGAACATAAACAACAAACATTGCCCCCCAACACTCCCCTCCCTGCCCATTGGGCTCAAAACTGCCAGCTGAAATCTGCAGAGTGCCTGTCGCCCGAACACTTCAAAGAAAGAAAAAGATATGGAAGAGGATCCCGCTCCCCCACTCCTGCCCGAACCTCAACCACAAACCAACTCCCCCCGGGCCCCTAATTACTGCAACCCCAAACTTACGCAGGGCCATTCAGATATTCTAAGCTTATACAGCCCCCAGTACATCCCAAGAGTTTATTACAAAAAGGATTATAAACAGTCTTGCTCGCGCTCCACTGTAGTCTCTGCCCCCGAATGGCCAGGAGAGTCCATCTCATCGCCAGGGAGAGCATCCAGCCAGTCAGACACAACTTCAGGGTTGTCGAAGAACCAAACCTTTCCACGAATCTCCACCCTCAACCGAGCGGGAAACATCATTGCATATTTCAGACCCCTACCCCTCAGTTTCTTCTTAACTGCCAAAAAGTTTCGACACTGTTTCTGTACCGTCTGTGTAAAATCTGGGGAAAAGGATAGGCTGGAATTTTCAAACTGGAAGGGCCCTTCAACTCTCACAGCTTGCAGGATAGTGTCTCGGTCCCTAAAATTTAAGACCCTCGCAATGTAAATGTAAAATGTAAATGTATTTGAGCTTATATAGCGCACAGCTACCCGCAGTGGGTTTCCTGGCGCTTGCTTAGGGAACCCGTCCTGGTATTCCCCTGTGAGGTAACCCCGGCAGGGTATCCACAAGGTGAAAGCCAGGCATCCCGCCGCGAGGGGCCGAGGGGTCATAGGGCGGGGCGGCGCCCCGGTTTCGGCTTCCCACCAGGAACCCTATGTGTGCGTTCAATAGTGAAGAAGTTGCTGAGTCCTTTAGGTCGGAGATTTTAAGAACCAGAACCTCCACAAAACAAGTCTGGGTCGGGCCCCTTCGACCTCTCAGGCACACCCAGGATTTGAACATTATTCCGTCGGCCCCTACTTTCATAATCATCTAGCTTGCATGCTGCCAGTTCATGTGAAGATTTGAGAGCTCGCACATCTTGCTGAAGCTGTGCCACATCATCCACCAGGCTAGTCGTCTTAATATCCAATGATTTTACTTTCTCATTGACTTTGGTGAGGTTGGCTCGTATGAGGTTTACTTCAATGGATACAGTGTCCAGTTTAGCACCCAGAGTCACCATTTGCTGCCCCAAGGAGGATTTAACACCATCAATAGCGCCCATGAAGTCATGCAGCGTTATTTCTCCTCCCGGTCAGGAAGCGCGCCAGAAACCATCGCTGGGGATCCCGCTCCAGTCGGCGAGCCTTTAGTCAAGGTATAGCGGTCCAATTTATTGGATTGTACTAGTTTCAAGGCCCTTTGTCCCCTGGAGGAGTGCTTCTCACCCTCTGGCTTGGATGCCATTTTATGTATGCTCGGTTTCAAGTTCAATCCTGAGTATACGCACCTCCCAGCGATAGCACTACATCCAGAGGAGGGGTACCGGAGCTTCCAGTGGGGTACAGAGCAAAACGTTCGCCGGGGGGGGCACTACTTCACACATCAATCTGGCAAACCGGTCGCTACTCATCGCCAACTCGCTGCACCCCCGACCTGTCAATCCAAGGCCAATGTGCCGAGTCAAGGCAGGATAGCCATTTCGCCGCCTCCAAAAAATCTGGGTGAATAGCAAAGCCATCCACTCACTCAAGGACCAGGTCTCGCCAATCGGGGATCCGTTGCCCAACCAGAAAGATAGTGGCCTTCGAAATAAATTGAGACCCTTCTGTCTGCGACACCAACTTTCAGAGTGGAGAGAGGGGGGGGGGGGGGCACGACATGACCCCACTCCACGCCTCTCGCCCACCATGCCCAGAAGTCACCACAATAGCATTGGCCGGCGGCCGATTTTCGGCAAGATCTCAGTCTCCCAGCCCAACAGCACACTAGCAGGTTGTCCGCAACTCACAACGGGAGCTGGGGGGGGGCCGCGAGGGCTCCATGTGACACATCTCTCACAGTTTACGCCGATGCACCCAGAGCAGTCGCGCTTCAGGCGAGACCAACCGGGCACTTCCGGGTTGGCTCGCCCCTGTTGTTGAATTTGCGGTGGGCAGCGCGGTCACTTCGGTCCCCGACTTTACCGTCGCGGAGGCCCGGACTTCAGACGAGCACAGATTTGGCACCCGGTGCTCCTCGGCTGCCAGAATTAGCCCCACAGGCGCCGCGTGATCTCTGGTGCAGCTTTCAGGGCCCAAAGGACAGGATGTCAGGCAGGATTACAGGGTCGGTGGACGGACTCGGCAGACCCGAAAGTCTACACAGCTATTTTGATTTGCCGCGTAGCTCCTCCCCAGTGTCCATTTCACTCTTAACCTTTTTTCAAAATTCATCCACTGCAGCGGAATGTTATGCATTCATTAGATGTATAGATGTATATGGTATATCAATAGCGTTAACATACGCAGAAGGCAGCAGAGCCCTGTTCCTGGTCGAAGACTAGCATAAAGCCTATGAGTAATAAGAAAGGTAGCTCTGGTTTGTAGACATTAATTAAATTGTGTTGTATTGTAGTAAAGAGGCCGTCTTCAACTCTTTGCTAATTAGGAGCAGCACTGGGGCAGTCCTGATGTATACAGGGATGTTGTTCCAGATTCTCGGTGCTTAAATAAAAAATTCCTGCTGCCTTGTTTTTTTTCTTTTTTATTCTTCTTAGTCTGTAGTGTGATAGTGTCCTGGTTGAGGTGTGCTCAGTGGCGGCTGGTGACATTTGAAAGCAGTAGGGCGTAAAAGTTAGGAATTCTTTATAAGTAGCGGGAGAGCAGTGCATCTGTTTTTACTTTTGCTATGTCATTATTTTTTTTCTACCCCCATCTAACCCATATGCTCATAACCACAAATACAAATGGAACACATGCTCACTGCCCTGTGCGCTGTGGAGAGAGGCGCAGGACTGGATGGCCATCAAGATTTCTGAACACCTTTTTCGCTCACTGACCGGCACTGTGAGAAACTTGCAGTGACATCATCCTCAGAGCTCTCAAATGGTACAACTCAGTTCAAATTATGCACTGTACAAGAGCAATATTATACATGAAAAAAAAACAGAAGCAACACTTTTAGGGAATGTAACTGCACAATTAATACATGCATTCTAAATAGGAACTAAATCACTAAACATAATGGTTTAAAGTTATAATTAAATGTTAAAATGTTGACATTTACTTTCCTTAATGCAGTTGCCTTTGGTTTGCCATCTCTCTTTCAGTAGTGCTCCCACTCCAGTGCCACTGCACTCATTGTCTGTGTAGCGCATCGCACAGCGTGTACTGTTCCACACAGGTCCTTTAAGCTCCCTCTAACCTGCAGCTAAAACTATTCAATGTAAAGTTAAATAGCGAAGACCGTGAAATCGCGCCCAGTATACTGATTTACTCCCAAGAATATATATTCACAAGTATACTGGCAATACATATTTTTAACATGTGGGTTTAACTCGAGTTAAAATAATTGCACAATAACATAAATAATACTCACAATTTCAGTGTGCTGAAGGGATTTCTACGGCAAGACAGAGTCTGGTCAGCACTGAAGAGTGCAGCCCGGCCTATCTCGAACGGCTGCAGAGATGCCGAACTGTGCCGCATATGACAACAGCAATGCAGCGGGCGCCCAGAGAGTGAATCGCTCTCTCGGTCACACTATGCCTGTCATAACTACAGCAGGAGGCCTCCACAAACAGAGGCTTCACAGGTTGGCACCTTCGTTCACTGTCAGCAGCCTCCGGTATGAGCCTGCAGGTGCGATGTGCACAGACTGTAATAGTTCTCCTTTGCCTGAGTGTTTTTTTTTCTGTGGTCACTCACTCTATGCCCTGTACTGCGAGCGGCATCGGTCCTCAGAGTAGCGCCCATCTCCCTGCGTGTGGCACCTGTTGCTGCTTTTAGGCAGGGACCTAGCGCGGCCTTTCAGAGTCTGTGGCCTGGCTTGAGAGTAACTTTGCCAGGCCCCGCTGTCCTTTTAGATGCGCCGACCGGACAGGAGGTGTGGGGTCTGTCTGTCCTTCAGCACCACAGACCTGTAAGAACCACTGGCCTCTGATAATCATGTCGTACTTGAACTTCCCTCGCTCTAGGGTTAAGGGCTGCTGTTGTTTAAATCTCCAGTTCCGGGCCTCGCTGACGCTGTGTGGGACACCCAGCGCTGGAGAAGCGGCGGGTTTCTGTGCAGCGCTCCTCGTGCCCGTGGTGGTGGGCCTAGTTTACATTCTAGGGCACGAGCGGCTGTAACTCAGCCAATCCTGGTGCAGCATAACATCGCCACTGCGCCAGGATTGGTTAAAGAGCAGGGCTAATACTGCCCATAATGAGACCCGGCTCCCCCGGGTCTCTGCCTGTGCTCGTGCTAGAGGAGGAGGGGGAGGAAAGGGGCTACTGCGTGTGGGCGCATGCGTGGGCAAGTCAAAAAAATGACTTGCCCTAAATGCGCACACACTGCTGCTGCCCTCCCTACCACGCTGCTATCTTCCAGCCTGCCACTCACTGCCACAGTCCCGACCACCACCCTTCCGCGATCGCAATGAGGTCACTACAGTTTAATGACTCACTTCGAAAATAAATCATTATGACTGTCGGCGCTGCGCTCGTAATTTTAATTTTGGTATGCGCAGTGTCAGTGACGTGAAGGTTGTCCATCATGGCTAGTGGGGCAACGCCCCAACGCCCCCAATGGACGAACCGCCACTGGGTGTGCTCAAAATCACCGGAGATAGTAAGCTTCTGTGCAAGGTAAGCAGGTATGCTGGTATTGGTGGCTTTATAAATGATGGTTTTGGTGCTGGCTGCCAAGGAGAACTATTGGCGTTCCATCAGGGTGAGGGAGATGTGATCATGTTTCTTCCGGCCCTGGATAAGATGTTAAGGCATGTAAGATGCTCTTATTGGATACCCGTGTATTTCTGGGAGCCATAGAGCAGGGCATTACCACAGTCCTGATGTAAGAGTATGGGGGCTGGAACAACAGTTGTGAAGTTGCTTTCTTCAAGAAACTGTTTCACTTTCTTTAGAAGAGAGAGCTGGTATCAGGCAGTCTTTCTTTTTTAGTTAAGAGTAAGCTTGGTGTCCACAGTGAATCCAAATGACTTGGCATGCAGTGAAAGTCGGGGTTCAAAGCCATGTAGGTTCATGTTATTGAGCCAGGCATGTACTGTTTCTTGCTTGTTGTTTATGGCAAATAACAGAAATTCTGGATTGGTTGGGTTGAGCTACAGGTCGGCACTGTACAGCCAGGTCTGTGTGGGGAGCCTGTGTTTTGTTGTTCCTTATTTCCAGCGGCTTCCAGCCTGCTACCATAATCTAGGGACTTCATCCCCCATAATCCCAAGTGCCGGGGAGGCACCTACATGTTTCTTTCACGCTAATAGGCGCTAAAAAAGGGGGCTTAGGCTCCAACAGCGCAGAAGCCCGTGTTTTGTTGTTCCTTGCTGCCAGCTGCCTCCAGCCTGCCACCCCCATCTGGGGACTTCATCCCCCATAACCCCAAGTGCCATGAAGGTGCCTACACGTTTCTTTCATGCCAGGAGGCGCTGAAAAGGGGGCACGGTCCCGTCAAATCCCGGAGGAGTCTAGGCTGGGCCACCCCCTGTGATGTTCTAAGAGGAACCTGGGATTCAGCAAGAATATGGGGTGAGTGTTACTGTATCCACCTTTTGGAAAGCATAACATCGCCACTGCGCCAGGATTGGTTAAAGAGCCGGGCTAATACTGCCCATAATGAGGCCCGGCTCCCCCAGGTCTCTGCCTGTGTTCGTGCTAGAGGAGGAGGGGGAGGGAAGGGGCTACTGCGTGTGAGCGCATGCGTGGGCAAGTCAAACAAATGACTTGTCCTAAATGCGCACACACTGCTGCTGCCCTCCCTACCACGCTGCTATCTTCCAGCCTGCCACTCACTGCCACAGACTCACCCCCCACACTTCTGCGATCGCAATGAGGTCACTACAGTTAGTGACTCACTCCGAAAATAAATCATTACGAATGTCGGCGCTGCGCTTGTAATTTTAATTTTGGTATGCGCAGTGTCAGTGACGTGAAGGTCGTCCATCACGGCAAGTGGGGCAACGCCCCAACACCCCCAATGGACGAACCGCCACTAGGTGTGCTCAAAATCACCGGAGATAGTAAGCTTCTGTGCAAGGTAAGCAGGTATGCTGGTATTGGTGGCTATCTCTGTATCCCCTAATTCTTTGAAATTGACTTTTGAATTGCCATAATTGGAAAGCGTACCACAATACCACCTACACGCCCGATAACTGACAGTATCAGTAGCATGCTCGAGAGGGTGGTTAGTATTGTCTTGGGTGAAATTGAATTTACGGAACAACCCATGTACTCAGGCATGGAGGGGAGAGCAGACATTGTCTAATTTAGAGGCGCTTCTAATATCTGTGAGCAAAATTCACCCTCGCTACAGCCTCAGTTTATAAAATTCCCATTCAGTACAGAGTGAAAATCATTGTTGTAAAAATTAATTAAGAAAAAAGAAATCCCCTTTTAAAAACTATAGCTTGGAAATTATTGTTGTTAGTGCATATAGTTTTTATGCAGCCACTTCTCCTCCCGGTCAGGAAGCGCGCCAGAAACCATCGCTGGGGATCCCGCTCCAGTCGGCGAGCCTTTAGTCAAGGTATAGCCAGCGGTAGAAGTGGGCGGGGACGGAAGGGCACGGCGTGCCCCTACTTCTGAAAATTATTTCAGTCCGTTCCCCTACTTCTTTCTTTTAAAAAAAGCATCCCGGGACGGACGGCAAGAATAGTCCTACTTAAACCGATAACTTTTTTTTCAGCTTCCAGGGGCTGCTCGCACTTCTCTGTTGAACTCCAGAGGCTGCAGCAGCCCCTCCCTGAGCTCGCACAGAACGCGGGCAGGCCCATTGTCATTCCATTGAGGCTGATTGAGGCTGATTATCGCCTTTGGAATGACAATGCGCCCGCCTGCTGCCTGCCGTTAACACATGCCAGTAAGATCTGCATGAGGTGTCTCTGGTATCTGGGTGTTCTCGAACAAGATGGAAAGGGGAGTTCCCACAAATTGAAAGGGGCCAATTAAGCTCCCATATTCAAACAAAACAAAACAAGCCCACAGAACAGTTAATAATTTTTCAGTAGATTATTTATATTGTTTTATTAGTTTAATTTATATTCTCATAAGCAATGTATATCAAAAATTAATAGTGCAGATCGAAACATACTTCATTAAGTTATCTCATTAGTGTATAAAATTTCATATTTTTTGAGAAAACATTCACCAAACTCACATCATCAGCCCAAGAACACTACGACAAATGGAAGAGGGCACACAAATCATTCACTCATTCTACCAGACATAGATTCAATATCCAACCACTACACACGTACATATTCAGACAGTAACAACATTCACTCAGGTGTACAAAGAAAGCGGCAATCTGGGTGCTTTCCCCTCTTTCCCCCCCCCCCCTACCCTGCCCTGCTCCTGCCTTTTGCTTCTGCTCCCTGCCCGGCCGGCCCGCTCGCGCCTACCGACCTCTGAAGCTTAACTGCTGGCCAGGCCCAGCCCTCAGGTCAGGTGAGTCTGCAAGCCTAGGAGGCTGGAGTAGTGGTCAGATGGGTCGGTGGCTGGCTCTGTGGGTTCAGGCGCTTGAACTGCTCTGTGCCCACCCGGCCCTGGCACAGTCCGGGGACCCGGAATCTCTCTCTAGGTCAGCTTGTCTCCGTTATAGTATCTTCTGCTTAAGCCATCTTCCCCCTTTGCGCTCTCTCTGTCTATTACTCTGTCTATAGAATCTGCTATTAGTCCTCTCTGTCACGCACCCTCTCTCAGACTTCCTGTCTGTCTCTGCAATTATTGGGCGATTTTAGCTGCTGCCTCTGTCTCTTTTACCACAGGCTACTAGAATGAGTGATTCCACGACCATGGTGTTTTCTGCTTAATTATCTGTTTGCCCCACTTGTCACATGACGCACAATATGCTGCATAATTAGCACTTTTCAAAGAAAAATGTTTCTACCTCAAAAGGATGAAAACTCTTGGTAGGGTTGACTGCTCACCTTTCAACTGTGAATCCCTCCATACAAGTGCTGAGCTGCTACAAATAAAGCGCACCCTTTGCTCACTTAGTATTACTGCCTTGAAAAGGATTATGCTGTAAATAATACTGCCATAGAATATGCCGGCTGTGGCCAAGTTTGGTCTTCTTTAGCCACATAATTGCAAGTGTCCCTGTTTATAGACAACTAAACCCTATTTCTTGAATCGTTTTTCGGACTCTGTCTTTTTCTTTCCATCGGTCGTTCTCTCAGTCTCCTTCTTCCCTCTCCACGTCTCTTTCTTTCAATGTTTAATTATCTCTGTCTTTCTGTTTGAGTTTCTTTATTATCCCATAGCGCTCTTCCCCGCTCTGCCCCTGTAGCTTTAGAACTCCTGTTATTCCCTCTCTCTTTTCTTTTCTCGCTCTCCCTCTCTTCTGCTTCTCTCTCGCACTGCCCCTCTCTATGGCTACCTCTTAATCTTCATTTAACTCGACCTATGTATGTGTGCCTACGCCCCCAGCTGTCTCGCGTCCCTCTTATGAATAAATGAATGATGAAGGGTGGAAGGAACTTGTACTCGTATAGCGCTGCTCTTGGAACTGAATAGTTTTTAGCTGCTTTATGGCTTGGAGAAGTATCAACATCTTCACTGTCTCTCACTGTGAGTCAATTGAGCTCCCTTTGGTTAAAAGTGCATACAATCATCATCCACTAGCCCCAGACTTTTGCTGGTGGTAATTGCATTGGTGAAAATGCCCAAAAGTGATCGACAGCCGCAACAGTAATCCAGCTCTCCTTTGTTTTATTCCACTTCAAATGTCTAAACCTGAAGTTAAATTCCTGCGCAAAAACACTAACAGAGAGTGTGATACAGGGGTGTACCTCTGGACTTCGCACAGAAGTCCTCAGAGGGGACTGCTCTCTAGGGCTTCTGAGCTCTTTGTTGACTTTTATCAGGATCCCTTTGTTTTCTCACTGCAACATTTCTGAAATAGAGTTCACTTTTGTAATAAATTATTCTCGAACTTTAAGAAGGTGCTCAGCTTGCTTTTACCATAGTCATATAATTGTTGCACCCACGAGACAATAGATATCTCCGGAGTAGCGCCAGAGGATGCCGAGTGTGAGTGTGCCATAAGAGCTGTGTAAAACCGAGTTGTGATCCCCGGTTAACCGGGGATCTGGACTAGCTATCTGGTCCTCTCTCTCCCTCTTGATTTTCGCTAAAACCGAGTTGTACCAGTGCAAGTCTGGTGAGTTCTCCACTAGAGTTGTGTAAATATGAAGTGCTCCGGACAGTGCACGCCTCGGTCAGTGGGCCATAGGGTCTGTGCAATCTAGAGATGCCCCAGTGTAAATCTCTGTGAGTGTGCCATACGATCTGTGCAAACTGGGGATGCTCCATAGTAAATCTCTCTTAGTCTGCCATACGATCTGTGCAAACTGGGGATGCTCCATAGTAAATCTCTATGAGTCTGCCATACGATCCGTGCAAACTGGGGATGCTCCATAGTAAATCTCTGTGAGTCTGCCATTCGATCTGTGCACACTGGGGATGCTCCATAGTAAATCTCTGTGAGTCGGCCATACGATCCGTGCAAACTGGGGATGCTCCATAGTAAATTGTGAGTCGGCCATACGATCTGTGCAATCTGGAGATGTTCCAGAGTAAATCTCTGCGAGTCTGCCACAGAGTCAGTGCAGTCTAGAGATGCCCCAGTGTAAATCTCTGTGAGTCTGCCATACGTGTGACCCACTTGTGGGACACCCCCGCGCCGCACGGCCACCAGCTGCTGCGTGTGCCCCCTGCCTGCCTTCTGCCTCGCTGCTGCCTCGTTTGCCGGTTGCCGGCTGCCTCCGCTGCGGCTGTTTTTGCCCTTTGTTTTGCCGATAATTTGTGCCTGTATTGTTTTATTCTCGTTTTGCCCTGGTTTTGCCGATAATTTGTGCCTGTTTTGTATATTTTCACTTTTCCCGTGTTTTGCTTTTCCTTCCTTGTTGTCCGCCTACCGCGCCGCCCTCCGCCCTCCCTTCCCGCCACCGCCGCTTTTCCCCGACCCTTTTTCTTTTCTGTACCCTCCCCGCTCCCGCCTCCCAGCTGCTCCGCCCACCCGCGCACTTCGCCTTAAATGGCGACCGTGCGAACGCGCAGCGGTCACGCGCAGCGGGCGCGCCGATTGTGCGCCGAAGGCGCGCCAAAGGTAAGCCTGTCTGCGCCTGTCCGCGACCGGATCGCGACCAGCGCCAGGACCCCTGGCCCCCGAAGACCCCGACCGACCCGCCTGACGTACTCCGCCGCCACCCTCACCGCTCTCAACACCGGCCGACTCCCAGATTGCCATCAAGCCACTCCAAGACGTACCCACGGACCTTTCAGCTGCCAAGCCTGCAAGTTCACCTGCATCCGGACCAGCCCCGCACCAGCACCCGCCAAGTCGAACTCCAGCAGCACCCACCTCAAGTGCATCCTGCTCAACACCCGCTCCGTCCACAGACACGCCATCGAACTCTGGAACCTCCTAGACGCCACAGCCCCTGACGTTGCCTTCCTCACGGAGACCTGGATGAACGCCTCTTCAGCTCCCGACATCGCCATCGCTATCCCAGAGGGCTACAAGATCGTCCGGAGGGACCGAAACGCCAACCAGATGGGAGGAGGCATCGCCATCATCCACAGGAGCACCATCCGTCTCACGACCAGCACCGACAGCACCCTGACCAGCGCCGAACACCTGCATTTCCAGATCCACACCAACCCGAACACCACCCTCAGAGGCACCCTGATCTACCGACCCCCTGGACCACGCACGCAATTCAGCGAGGACATCGCCGACTTCGTCAGCCCGCATGCCCTCCCCTCCGCTGACTACATCCTCCTGGGGGACCTCAACTTCCATCTGGAGAACAACAACGACCGCAACACCAGCACCCTGCTCGACAACCTCGCCAACCTGGGACTCAAGCAACTGGTGTCCACCCCCACCCACCTCGCCGGACACACACTCGACGCAGTCTTCTCTTCCAGCACAGACATCGACTTCAGCCACGCCACAGAGCTTCAATGGACGGACCACAGCTGCGTCCACTTCACCTTCAAGAGAACGACGACCCACCAACACCAGCAACAGGCCGCCCGCAGAAGCTGGAACAAGATCACAGCAGACCAGCTCGCCACCTCCCTGAGCCAGCACCCTCCTGCCAGCTCAGCGAACCCCAGCCAGGCCGCCGACAACCTCACGAAGTGGATCAGCAACTGCGCGGACGAACTCGCCCCACTGAGGACCCCGCCTAGCAGACCCGGCAGCAAGAAGGCCCCATGGTTCACCGACGAACTCAAGAGCTCCAAGAAGAACTGCCGAGCCCTCGAGAAAGTCTGGAGAAGGGAACCGACACCGGACAACAGGACCTCCTTCAAACTTGCCACCCGGAAACACCACCAGCTGATCCGCGCCGCCAAGAAAACAGCATTCAAGGACCGGTTGGACAACAACGCACACAACTGCAAGGAACTCTTCAACATCGTGAAAGAGCTTTCCAACCCCAGCGCAGGAAACAACGACATCACCCTATCGCAAGACCTCTGCAACTCCCTCGCTTCATACTTCCACAACAAGATCGCGGACATACACAGCAGCTTCAACAACCAACCAACGCACACCATGACCGAACAACCACCCCCCACCACCACCCTCCACGCCTGGACCCCGATCAGCACCGAAGACACCATCCGCACGATGAACTCCATCCACTCCGGATCACCGACCGACCCCTGCCCTCACCACGTCTTCAACAAGGCCGACGCTGTCATCGCACCCCACCTGCGAGACATCATCAACACATCCTTCGACACCACCATCTTCCCTGAGAGCTGGAAACACGCCGAACTCAGCGCTCTACTCAAGAAACCAACAGCGGACCCCACCGACCTCAAGAATTACCGCCCCATCTCGCTCCTCCCGTTTCCAGCCAAAGTCATCGAGAAGACCGTCAACAAGCAGATGGCCGCCTTCCTCGAGACGAACGGATCCCTCGACCCCTCACAGTCCAGATTCCGAGCCAACCACAGCACCGAGACCGCCCTCATCGCCGCCACCGATGACATCCGAGCCCTGATGGACAACGGAGAAACAGCGGCCCTCATCCTCCTAGACCTCTCCGCGGCATTCGACACGGTCTGCCACCGCACCCTAGTACGGCGCCTCAGCAACATCGGAATCCAGGACAAGGCGCTGGAATGGATCATCTCCTTCCTCGACGGAAGAACACAGAGAGTCCGCCTACCACCGTACAAGTCAGAGGCCTCCGAAGTCATCTGCGGCGTCCCCCAAGGATCATCTCTGAGCCCCACCCTCTTCAACGTCTACATGAGCCCCCTCGCGGCCATCGTACGCAAACACAACCTCAGCATAATCTACTACGTCGACGACACCCAGCTGATCCTCTCCCTGACCAACGACCCCGCCGCCGCCAGAGCCAACCTGCACGAAGGGATGAAAGAGGTAGCCGAGTGGATGACGACCAGCCGCCTGAAACTGAACTCGGACAAGACGGAGGTCCTCATCCTGGGCTCCTCACCCTCCGCCTGGGACGACTCCTGGTGGCCTCCCGCCCTGGGCACCGCACCCAAACCGACAGACCATGCACGCAACCTGGGCTTCATCCTGGACTCCTCCCTCTCCATGACCAGGCAAGTCAACAACGTCTCCTCGGCGTGCTTCAACATCCTACGCATGCTACGGAAGATCTTCTGGTGGATCCCCACCGAGACCAGGAAGACCGTCACCCAGGCCCTCGTCACCAGCCGACAGGACTACGGCAACGCCCTCTACGCCGGTACCACCGCCAAGCTCCAGAAGAGACTCCAGCGGATCCAGAACGCCTCAGCCAGACTCATCCTCGACATCCCACGAACCAGCCACATCTCCGGACATCTGAGAGACCTTCACTGGCTCCCCGTCAACAAAAGAATCACCTTCCGCCTCCTCACCCACGCACACAAAGCCCTACACTACCAAGGCCCGAGCTACCTCAACAGCCGAGTCAACTTCTACGCTCCCAAACGCCACCTCCGATCAGCCAACCACGCCCTCGCCGCCGTCCCCCGCATCCGAAGAGCGACTACAGGAGGAAGGTCCTTCTCCTACCTAGCCGCCAAGACCTGGAACTCCCTCCCGACCGACCTGCGCCTGACCCAAGACCACCTCTCCTTCAGGAAGAAGTTGAAGACCTGGCTGTTCGAGCAGTAGCGGCACCCCCCTCCCCCCCCAACCCCCCCCCCCCCCCAGCACCTTGAGACCCTACGGGTATGTAGCGCGCTTTATAAGTGTCACTGATTGATTGATTGATTGATTGATCCGTGCAAATTGGGGGTGCTCCAGGATAAGTGTTTGTGCTATGAGATCTGTGTAAATCTGAGGCGCCACAGTGCAAGTCGGCAAGAGCATGCCATAATACCCATGTAAATCAGAGTTTTACCAGTGCAAACCTTGGTGAGTTCTCCATGGAATGCGTGTACATTTGAGGTGCTCTGTTGCAAGTCTCTGCGAGTGTGCCATAACATCTCTGTCATTTCGAAAAGCTCCAGTTCAAGCCCCCTGGGTGTGCCACAGTGCTTAATTTGTAATAGAATAAGTGCCCGTGCCCAAAACTTTGCTCTGAACCCCGCGGCCGGTGCAATTAAATATCAGCGTACTGAATGCCAAGGATGCGTGGTCTTGAAACACCTCAGGCCTCTTTATTCTGCTGCCAGACACTAACTGTCCCTTTATCTCATCCTTACACACTCCTGCTTTTTCCCTTTATGGTGGGTTTTTTGTCATTCTCTTCCTCTGTCTTTCTGCTTTGTTCGCTTTTCAGTCTTTTGCTCTTAGGGTGCCCAAAAATAAGTGCCGGCAACCACCGGCTCAAATTAAGCACTAGTATGCCATAAGATTTGTGTAAATCTGAAGTGCTGCGTTGCAAGTCTATGTGAGTTTGCCATAAGACTCGTGTACACCAGAGGTACTCCAGCCCGAGCCCCTGTGAGTGTGCGGGGAAGTTTGGGAAATCTAAGATGCTCCAGAACAAGCCGATGTGAGTGTGTCATGCCAGCGCTATATAAAACTCAAAATATTAAAAATAAATTAAATCCTATTTAGTGATTACAGAGCTTTCCCCAAGCAGAGTACTGTGGGGAACTTGCCACCTTTTGTAATTTGTCAATGTTGTACACAGAGTGAACTGGGCAGGAGCAGTGATGGGAAAGAAGAGGTGACTGGGCAGGAGAGTTGACTGGGCTGGAGAGTTGATTGGCCCTGAAAGTGTACTGGGCCGGAGAGTTGACTGGGCCACAGAGACTTCTGGGCCAGAGGGACGACTGGGCCGGAGAGACGACTGGGCCGGAGAGACGACTGGGCCAGAGAGGCGACTGGGCCGGAGAGGCGACTGGGCCGGAGAGGCGACTGGGCAGGAGAGGCGACTGGGCAGGAGAGGCGACTGGGCAGGAGAGGCAACTGGGCAGGAGAGGCGACTGGGCAGGAGAGGCGACTGGGCAGGAGAGGCGACTGGGCAGGAGAGGCGACTGGGCAGGAGAGGCGACTGGGAAGGAGAGGCGACTGGGAAGGAGAGGCGACTGGCAGGAGTGGGGACTGGCAGGAGTGGCGACTGGGCAGGAGGGGCGACTGGGCAGGAGAGGCGACTGGGCAGGGGAGGTGACTGGGCAGGAGAGGCGACTAGGCAGGGGAGGCGACTGGGCAGGAGAGGCGACTGGGCAGGAGAGGCGACTAGGCAGGAGAGGTGACGGTTCAGGAGCAGTGGCAGGACAGGAGATGCGACAGAAAAGGAGCAGTGAACAGGCAGGAGCAGTGAACGGGCAGGAGCAGTGAGCGGACGGGAGCAGTGAGCGGACGGGAGCAGTGAGCGGACGGGAGCAGTGAGCAGACGGGAGCAGTGAGCAGACGGGAGCAGTGAGCGGACGGGAGCAGTGAGCGGACGGGAGCAGTGAGCGGATGGGAGCAGTGAGCGGACAGGAGCAGTCAACGAGCAGGGGCAGTGAACAAGCAGGAGCAGTGAACAGGCAGGAGCAGTGACGGGGTAGGGGAAGTGACTGGGCAGGGGAAGTGACTGGGCAGGGGAAGTGACTGGGGAGGGGAAGTGACTGGGGAGGGGAAGTGACTGGGCAGGAGAAATGACAGGGAAGGAGCGGTGACAGGGTAGGAGAAGTGACCGGGCAGGAGAAAGTGACAGGGCAGGAGAAGTGACTTGCCTATTTAGTTATATACTATTGCATGACATCTACTGATGTGTCTGCAAAGCATACCTGTTGCCCCAAATGTTTGCCTTGAATTTTGACCCCTTGTCCTGAACTCTTACACTCACCATCCTGAATTTGCACCCATGCCAGTTGGCCACCCTAGTCTGGAGTGCCCACAACCTCCTCTCCCTTCCCTTCTTTCTACAGGCACACAAACTAGTTTATTTTAACAAACTGACTACACTGAACTGAGTACCTGTGCGCCCTAAACTGGAAACACATTGAATAACACAAGAGACTTGGGATTAGACAGTGCCGCCAAATCTGGGACCTGTAGAAAGGCCATGAAGAGGCAGAACACACGGCTTCTATTGTAAAGAGCTGGGTGAACCTCTGCCTTGACAAAGCACCGTCTAGGTCAAGCTGCTTCCAATCCACTTATGGCAAGCGTGTCTCTGAACCAGCAAGAGGAGTGCTTAACCTCTGGCACAACACAGGAACCTCTGCCTCAGCAAGGGTTCGGCTGGAGTTTACCCGGCCTGGACCCAAACCCATCTCTGCACGATACAACTTCTCTTCAACTCAAAGTCACAGGACTGCAGATGCCATGAATGCATTCTGCCTTTACTTCTGTTCTGTTCGGCATAGCCCTAAAAAGTTTACAAAATTGGCTAGAAGTTAAAAAAACATTATATTGCTTGTTAGAAAGATTATGTTAAAGGTGCAAACTTTAAAACATCTGCCAAAAGATTATGCATAGTTAAGCACAGGCAGGAATTGTACAGGAAGATCAAAAGGGTAAGTGGTCCTGTGTGAGGGTTCTTATGAATAACATTAATGTGCTTACCTCAGAGGTCTACCCAGATACCTTCTTTTGTGTACCAAACATGCTCATGTGTGTCATTCAGGCAGGAACCCAATTCAAAGGATATTCAGGAAGACTCTGTATCTTACACTAACAGTGATCCATGACGTTTATATCTAATAAGTATACATATCTGCAGTATTGCCTTGAAAAAGGTAACTATGCCGGACTGGCCGTTCCAGGCATCAGGCGTTTCCCAGGGCTACTGGAAGGGTAGGGGCCAGTTTAATTTGGGGGGACCGGTTTTGTACAAGTGCAGGAGTTTTAAAAACACAGCAAAGTTCTTTGTATATTCAGCAAGTTTTGGTCAACAATACAAGTGTCAAGATAACTTTGGTGATCAATGTACCTGCTGGAGAGAGATGGGAGTGTGTTTTGTCTAGTGGCTGTTTTACTCATCTAAGGTAGTGCAGAGGGGTAATATGCCTGCTGCAAAGAACGTGTACCATGCATATCAAAGAGCAATATTTTATGTGCATAGTTCAGTGGGTACTGCTTTGTGTTCACTTCTCGAATGAAAGTACACTTGAATACATATGACCTGGCAGTTTGGGCTGGACTGGTCCCATTGGGTGCAGTATCGAGACTGATTTGCATATGGCTGGGTCCAAACTGGAATGGCATGGTGAGAAAAAACAATGGATTCAGGTCCAGATCTCTGTACTGGTGTGAATGTATGACATTGTTCTGCATTCTGTCCATCTTGTTCTTTTTGCTTTTGTCATCCCAAGTGGGACTGGTATGTCCAGACGTGGATCCCATGCTCTTCATGCCACTGGAATCAAGCTATCCTGGCTGATGAGGGCTGAAAGCCTGAAACCGGTCCTAGGATGCTTGTTTCCAGTCCAGGGAGGACCTGGCCTGGCAGTTTGGGCTGGACTTCTCCCATTGAGCGCAGGATCAAGACTGATTTGCATATGTTGCAAGCTTTACATAAACCTGCATTCTCTATGAGTGTTTGCTTTTTCCTGAATTAAACCTAAAATAAACATGTTTATCCATTGTTTGAATTAAATAACGTTATAAGCTGTAACTGGTCAGTGAAATGCTAAACGTACTAAAAATTGGAATGTTTTGCTATTTCTAGCCACACCCTTGACTCCGCCCACTGATCCAATCTTCGGTTATTCCTGCCTCCTGATTCTCCACCCACAGTTCCCCTACTTTTTTTTCCCCACTTCGACCACTGGGTATAGCGGTCCAATTTATTGGATTGTACTAGTTTCAAGGCCCTTTGTCCCCTGGAGGAGTGCTTCTCACCCTCTGGCTTGGATGCCATTTTATGTATGCTCGGTTTCAAGTTCAATCCTGAGTATACGCACCTCCCAGCGATAGCACTACATCCAGAGGAGGGGTACCGGAGCTTCCAGTGGGGTACAGAGCAAAACGTTCGCCGGGGGGGGCACTACTTCACACATCAATCTGGCAAACCGGTCGCTACTCATCGCCAACTCGCTGCACCCCCGACCTGTCAATCCAAGGCCAATGTGCCGAGTCAAGGCAGGATAGCCATTTCGCCGCCTCCAAAAAATCTGGGTGAATAGCAAAGCCATCCACTCACTCAAGGACCAGGTCTCGCCAATCGGGGATCCGTTGCCCAACCAGAAAGATAGTGGCCTTCGAAATAAATTGAGACCCTTCTGTCTGCGACACCAACTTTCAGAGTGGAGAGAGGGGGGGGGGGGGGGGGGGCACGACATGACCCCACTCCACGCCTCTCGCCCACCATGCCCAGAAGTCACCACAATAGCATTGGCCGGCGGCCGATTTTCGGCAAGATCTCAGTCTCCCAGCCCAACAGCACACTAGCAGGTTGTCCGCAACTCACAACGGGAGCTGGGGGGGGGGGGGGGGGGGGCGCGAGGGCTCCATGTGACACATCTCTCACAGTTTACGCCGATGCACCCAGAGCAGTCGCGCTTCAGGCGAGACCAACCGGGCACTTCCGGGTTGGCTCGCCCCTGTTGTTGAATTTGCGGTGGGCAGCGCGGTCACTTCGGTCCCCGACTTTACCGTCGCGGAGGCCCGGACTTCAGACGAGCACAGATTTGGCACCCGGTGCTCCTCGGCTGCCAGAATTAGCCCCACAGGCGCCGCGTGATCTCTGGTGCAGCTTTCAGGGCCCAAAGGACAGGATGTCAGGCAGGATTACAGGGTCGGTGGACGGACTCGGCAGACCCGAAAGTCTACACAGCTATTTTGATTTGCCGCGTAGCTCCTCCACAGTGTCCATTTCACTCTTAACCTTTTTTCAAAATTCATCCACTGCAGCGGAATGTTATGCATTCATTAGATGTATAGATGTATATGGTATATCAATAGCGTTAACATACGCAGAAGGCAGCAGAGCCCTGTTCCTGGTCGAAGACTAGCATAAAGCCTATGAGTAATAAGAAAGGTAGCTCTGGTTTGTAGACATTAATTAAATTGTGTTGTATTGTAGTAAAGAGGCCGTCTTCAACTCTTTGCTAATTAGGAGCAGCACTGGGGCAGTCCTGATGTATACAGGGATGTTGTTCCAGATTCTCGGTGCTTAAATAAAAAAATTCCTGCTGCCTTGTTTTTTTTCTTTTTTATTCTTCTTAGTCTGTAGTGTGATAGTGTCCTGGTTGAGGTGTGCTCAGTGGCGGCTGGTGACATTTGAAAGCAGTAGGGCGTAAAAGTTAGGAATTCTTTATAAGTAGCGGGAGAGCAGTGCATCTGTTTTTACTTTTGCTATGTCATTATTTTTTTTCTACCCCCATCTAACCCATATGCTCATAACCACAAATACAAATGGAACACATGCTCACTGCCCTGTGCGCTGTGGAGAGAGGCGCAGGACTGGATGGCCATCAAGATTTCTGAACACCTTTTTCGCTCACTGACCGGCACTGTGAGAAACTTGCAGTGACATCATCCTCAGAGCTCTCAAATGGTACAACTCAGTTCAAATTATGCACTGTACAAGAGCAATATTATACATGAAAAAAAAACAGAAGCAACACTTTTAGGGAATGTAACTGCACAATTAATACATGCATTCTAAATAGGAACTAAATCACTAAACATAATGGTTTAAAGTTATAATTAAATGTTAAAATGTTGACATTTACTTTCCTTAATGCAGTTGCCTTTGGTTTGCCATCTCTCTTTCAGTAGTGCTCCCACTCCAGTGCCACTGCACTCATTGTCTGTGTAGCGCATCGCACAGCGTGTACTGTTCCACACAGGTCCTTTAAGCTCCCTCTAACCTGCAGCTAAAACTATTCAATGTAAAGTTAAATAGCGAAGACCGTGAAATCGCGCCCAGTATACTGATTTACTCCCAAGAATATATATTCACAAGTATACTGGCAATACATATTTTTAACATGTGGGTTTAACTCGAGTTAAAATAATTGCACAATAACATAAATAATACTCACAATTTCAGTGTGCTGAAGGGATTTCTACGGCAAGACAGAGTCTGGTCAGCACTGAAGAGTGCAGCCCGGCCTATCTCGAACGGCTGCAGAGATGCCGAACTGTGCCGCATATGACAACAGCAATGCAGCGGGCGCCCAGAGAGTGAATCGCTCTCTCGGTCACACTATGCCTGTCATAACTACAGCAGGAGGCCTCCACAAACAGAGGCTTCACAGGTTGGCACCTTCGTTCACTGTCAGCAGCCTCCGGTATGAGCCTGCAGGTGCGATGTGCACAGACTGTAATAGTTCTCCTTTGCCTGAGTGTTTTTTTTTCTGTGGTCACTCACTCTATGCCCTGTACTGCGAGCGGCATCGGTCCTCAGAGTAGCGCCCATCTCCCTGCGTGTGGCACCTGTTGCTGCTTTTAGGCAGGGACCTAGCGCGGCCTTTCAGAGTCTGTGGCCTGGCTTGAGAGTAACTTTGCCAGGCCCCGCTGTCCTTTTAGATGCGCCGGCCGGACAGGAGGTGTGGGGTCTGTCTGTCCTTCAGCACCACAGACCTGTAAGAACCACTGGCCTCTGATAATCATGTCGTACTTGAACTTCCCTCGCTCTAGGGCTAAGGGCTGCTGTTGTTTAAATCTCCAGTTCCGGGCCTCGCTGACGCTGTGTGGGACACCCAGCGCTGGAGAAGCGGCGGGTTTCTGTGCAGCGCTCCTCGTGCCCGTGGTGGTGGGCCTAGTTTACATTCTAGGGCACGCGCGGCTGTAACTCAGCCAATCCTGGTGCAGCATAACATCGCCACTGCGCCAGGATTGGTTAAAGAGCAGGGCTAATACTGCCCATAATGAGACCCGGCTCCCCCGGGTCTCTGCCTGTGCTCGTGCTAGAGGAGGAGGGGGAGGAAAGGGGCTACTGCGTGTGGGCGCATGCGTGGGCAAGTCAAAAAAATGACTTGCCCTAAATGCGCACACACTGCTGCTGCCCTCCCTACCACGCTGCTATCTTCCAGCCTGCCACTCACTGCCACAGTCCCGACCACCACCCTTCCGCGATCGCAATGAGGTCACTACAGTTTAATGACTCACTTCGAAAATAAATCATTATGACTGTCGGCGCTGCGCTCGTAATTTTAATTTTGGTATGCGCAGTGTCAGTGACGTGAAGGTTGTCCATCATGGCTAGTGGGGCAACGCCCCAACGCCCCCAATGGACGAACCGCCACTGGGTGTGCTCAAAATCACCGGAGATAGTAAGCTTCTGTGCAAGGTAAGCAGGTATGCTGGTATTGGTGGCTTTATAAATGATGGTTTTGGTGCTGGCTGCCAAGGAGAACTATTGGCGTTCCATCAGGGTGAGGGAGATGTGATCATGTTTCTTCCGGCCCTGGATAAGATGTTAAGGCATGTAAGATGCTCTTATTGGATACCCGTGTATTTCTGGGAGCCATAGAGCAGGGCATTACCACAGTCCTGATGTAAGAGTATGGGGGCTGGAACAACAGTTGTGAAGTTGCTTTCTTCAAGAAACTGTTTCACTTTCTTTATAAGAGAGAGCTGGTATCAGGCAGTCTTTCTTTTTTAGTTAAGAGTAAGCTTGGTGTCCACAGTGAATCCAAATGACTTGGCATGCAGTGAAAGTCGGGGTTCAAAGCCATGTAGGTTCATGTTATTGAGCCAGGCATGTACTGTTTCTTGCTTGTTGTTTATGGCAAATAACAGAAATTCTGGATTGGTTGGGTTGAGCTACAGGTCGGCACTGTACAGCCAGGTCTGTGTGGGGAGCCTGTGTTTTGTTTGTTCCTTATTTCCAGCGGCTTCCAGCCTGCTACCATAATCTAGGGACTTCATCCCCCATAATCCCAAGTGCCGGGGAGGCACCTACATGTTTCTTTCACGCTAATAGGCGCTAAAAAAGGGGGCTTAGGCTCCAACAGCGCAGAAGCCCGTGTTTTGTTGTTCCTTGCTGCCAGCTGCCTCCAGCCTGCCACCCCCATCTGGGGACTTCATCCCCCATAACCCCAAGTGCCATGAAGGTGCCTACACGTTTCTTTCATGCCAGGAGGCGCTGAAAAGGGGGCATGGTCCCGTCAAATCCCGGAGGAGTCTAGGCTGGGCCACCCCCTGTGATGTTCTAAGAGGAACCTGGGATTCAGCAAGAATATGGGGTGAGTGTTACTGTATCCACCTTTTGGAAAGCATAACATCGCCACTGCGCCAGGATTGGTTAAAGAGCCGGGCTAATACTGCCCATAATGAGGCCCGGCTCCCCCAGGTCTCTGCCTGTGTTCGTGCTAGAGGAGGAGGGGGAGGGAAGGGGCTACTGCGTGTGAGCGCATGCGTGGGCAAGTCAAACAAATGACTTGTCCTAAATGCGCACACACTGCTGCTGCCCTCCCTACCACGCTGCTATCTTCCAGCCTGCCACTCACTGCCACAGACTCACCCCCCACACTTCTGCGATCGCAATGAGGTCACTACAGTTAGTGACTCACTCCGAAAATAAATCATTACGAATGTCGGCGCTGCGCTTGTAATTTTAATTTTGGTATGCGCAGTGTCAGTGACGTGAAGGTCGTCCATCACGGCAAGTGGGGCAACGCCCCAACACCCCCAATGGACGAACCGCCACTAGGTGTGTTGGGGCAACGCCCCAACACCCCCAATGGACGAACCGCCACTAGGTGTGCTCAAAATCACCGGAGATAGTAAGCTTCTGTGCAAGGTAAGCAGGTATGCTGGTATTGGTGGCTATCTCTGTATCCCCTAATTCTTTGAAATTGACTTTTGAATTGCCATAATTGGAAAGCGTACCACAATACCACCTACACGCCCGATAACTGACAGTATCAGTAGCATGCTCGAGAGGGTGGTTAGTATTGTCTTGGGTGAAATTGAATTTACGGAACAACCCATGTACTCAGGCATGGAGGGGAGAGCAGACATTGTCTAATTTAGAGGCGCTTCTAATATCTGTGAGCAAAATTCACCCTCGCTACAGCCTCAGTTTATAAAATTCCCATTCAGTACAGAGTGAAAATCATTGTTGTAAAAATTAATTAAGAAAAAAGAAATCCCCTTTTAAAAACTATAGCTTGGAAATTATTGTTGTTAGTGCATATAGTTTTTATGCAGCCACTTGTGGCAATCTTAATCCAAATCGATAAACCCCCAGAGGTTGAAGATGCCATATCTCAGAGCTTGGAGAATAATGCCCCTGGGCCCAATGGGTTACCTATCGACCTCATTAAATACAAAGCAGATTTTTGGGCCTCTTTTCTGTTAAACATTTTTAATAACATAACCAATGCTCCATTGCCAAAATCATGGTCCTCCAGTATTATTGTCCAAATTTTTAGGTCTCGGCTTGGCAGCGCGCATGCGCTGTCTCTCAGAGACATCTGGTAATCCATATGGGTGTTGAAACTCCGCTCATTGCTTGCTACTTTCTTGTGGCTTGCGATTTGTTAACTTGTGTTTTTTTTGTGTTATCAGCCTCATTATTGGCTCTTCATGCCATACATAACTTCCGTTCATTCCGGAAGCAGCACAGCCTAACTTCAGTATCCTAGCTCACACAGCATAATTGTGTTTAGTTTAAAATAGTGCGCATTAACATGCGCGCGCATCCCAGCCGCCACGCAGTCCTGGACTAACCCTTACCCCCCACTTCTTCCTTGTTTATCAAGCATCCTGTGACCTCTGTCCTCCGTACCTGTGATTGGCCTGGCCACCTCAGACACCATCTTTACCCCGCTTCCAGTACCCCGGCTCGGCCGTATTCCACTGCTCTCACTCCCTTGCCCCCGCCCCAATCTCTCCTCCAAGAGTTTGAGGCTAATTATATCGGTCTGGTCTGCTGGGTTTCCTGCAGTGATATACTGGGCTTGCAAACAACCCCTGTACGCCACCGGTGTCCGGTCCGCTCCCTCAGACCACACGAGCTACGCACACACCACATAGAGCCCCACTCGTGGCCCCGCCTATGTTGCTCCGTTTTGCCGGGTTCGATGTCCTCCTCTCCCGCTCCCAATGCACCCCCGCACTCCACACCTGTCCCGGCAGCAGTGTCTGGTCCGGGTCCATGGCCAAGGCGCCCGCATGATGAGTCCACGCCTTCCCATAGTTCAGTTTTTAACAGTCCGGCATCGGTAGTGAGTATGTTTTATATTGGTTTGCTGTGATTTAACAGTGTACACGTTCTTTGCTGATAACTTCGAGCGGAAATCAAAATAGACAACTACATATTGCTGTCCGTTTTGCCGGCATATTCATTCCAGTGAATATATAACTTACGAAGTTCTAGACGTGATAACATATTTTTTAATGATCTGCCTACCCCTTCACGTGCATTCTGTTGCTTTGCTGAGCTTATTTCCAACTGCCGAGCCAGCCATCCTCATCGGCTCACATTCCCTCCTCTTCTGAGGTGACTGATGACCCGCTTCTGGCCTGCAGTACCAGGTGGGGATGGGCGCTAGGACCTGTCAACGCACCACCGAGAGAACCTTCAACCCAGCCCTATGCCCACTCCTGGGTCTCGCTTTGCAGTTTCAGGCTAATTAGCAGAGATGGATCGAGTGCAGGTCAAGTCACCGAGTTTGGAAACACGCACATCAGCAGGCCTGGGGCTGCAGAGACAAAGGTGCTCAAACAACACCTAAGCCCCTAGGGTTGGACATTGGCGGCCAAAGCTGTGGATGGAAGAGGCGAGCCCACCCTTCTGCTGGAGGAGGAGGTAGCACTCCACCACAGACCTCTGCCCATAGTGCACTAGCTCACCTCACTGCTGCTGCCTGGAGAGTCAGAGCTCGGACTGACATACTGTCGTTGCAGAGCCAGCTCTGTCCTTGCTGCTGCAACACCTGTCCTTAGCCATCCCAGAGGCACCTTCCTGACGCCTTATGACAGCCACCAAGGATCCATCCCTCCGACCACTCTGCTGCATCACCAGTCTGGGGCCCGAAAACTTATTTCAAAATAGATTTATGTATGTGCGCGTTTATTTTCTGGTAGGGATCTCTGACTGATCACGACCCGCAAGGCTTTGATTTTTCTCCCACTGTCTTGCCCTGCAGGATTCATGCTTATGCAGGTGAAGAGTGAAAGCGGATGTGAAACAGACGTGCTTGCAGGGATGAGGAGCACGGGGTACTACGGCTAACCGCAAATGCTATTCTTGACCAAACTGTGTGATCTTGGGGCAAATCACTATGCTCATCAGTTCCTCCTCTGTCAAGTTAGGGAGAGCTAACAAACATTGTAAAAACAGATGTTTAGCTTATATATTTTAAGCTACGCCCTTACTTGCAATGCCTACGGCCACAACAGCATTAGCCCTCCTAGAAAGACTCCTCACAATACCGGTCGGTAAGAGGTGGAACAATTATGAACAACTCAATACAAAACAAAACATTATTGAAAACAGTTAAGTGAATAAAAGGTGCTGTCAAAGTATTTCTCCCTTTGTAATTAATCACAGGTAGAATAAGAATAAACGTTGTAGGAAAGATGTCACAGAATACTCACTGAGAATAGCACGGAAGAAAGGCGCGACTAAGTGGTTGGTGGTATTGTTAGCTGGTTATTAATATCTCTTTATTTTATGGCTAATAACCTTGTAGGTGAACGAAGACGCAGTTTATTTCATTATCTACCCTCTCCTGGCATATGTCAAGTCAAGTCAAGTCAGAGAATTTATATAGCGCACTACATACCCAGAGGGTCCCAAGGCGCTTAGGGAGGGGAGGACGCTTACTTGTCAAATATCCACGTTTTAAGTTGCTTTCTAAAAGCTAGGTGGTTCTGGGTAAGGCGAAGGTAGGCGGGGAGTGAGTTCCATGTTTTAGCTGCCAGGTATGAGAAGGATCTGCCTCCCATGGTGGTCTTGTTGATGCGGGGAACAGCGGCAAGGGCTTGGCTGGAAGAACGTAGTTGGCGGGAGGGGGTGTAGAAGGACAGTCGTGGGTTGAGGCATCCTGGTCCGATGTCGTAGAGAGATTTGTGTGCGTGGGTTAGCAGTCGGAAAGTGATCCTCTTATTGACGGGTAGCCAGTGGAGTAGCCAGTGGAGGTCTTTCAGGTGGCCAGAGATGTGTTCGTTACGTGGGATGTCTAATATGATCCTGGCTGAGGCGTTTTGGATTCGTTGGAGTTTCTTCTGGAGTTTCGCGGTAGTACCTGCGTAGAGGGTGTTTCCGTAGTCCAGTCGGCTCGTGACTAGAGCATGGGTGACTGTTTTTCTGGTTTCGGTGGGGATCCAGCGAAATGTTTTTTTGAGCATGCGAAGGATGTTGAAGCAGGATGAGGATACGGTGTTGGCTTGTCTGTTCATTGAGAGTGAAGAGTCCAGGATAACGCCTAGGTTCCCTGCGTGGTCTGTCGGGATGGGTGCTTTTCCAAGGGCTTCCGGCCACCAAGAGTCGTCCCATGCAGAGGGGGATGTACCTAAGATTAGGACTTCTGTTTTGTCTGAGTTCAGTTTCAGACGGCTTTGTTTCATCCATTCGGCAACTTCTTTCATTCCTTCATGTAGGTTTGTTTTGGCGGTGCTGGGGTCATTGGTGAGAGAAAGGATCAGTTGAGTGTCATCTGCGTAGGAGATGATGTTGAGGTTGTGTTGGCGAGCGATGTCCGCAAGGGGGCTCATGTATACGTTGAAGAGGGTGGGACTGAGTGAGGATCCTTGTGGTACGCCACAGATGACTTCAGTGGCTTCGGATTTGAATGGTGGAAGGCGGACTCTCTGGGTTCTTCCGGTGAGGAACGAGGTGATCCATTCAAGTGCTTTTCCTTGTATTCCGATGTTTTTGAGGCGTTGTAAAAGGGTGCTGTGGCAGACTGTGTCGAAGGCTGCAGAGAGGTCGAGGAGGATGAGGGCGACTGTGTCTCCATTGTCCAGTAGAGTTCGGATGTCGTCTGTTGCTGCGATGAGGGTGGTCTCAGTGCTGTGTTTTGCTCGGAAGCCAGATTGTGAGGAGTCGAGGGATTTGTTGGCTTCGAGGAAGGCGGCGAGTTGGTTGTTGACAGCTTTCTCGATGACTTTGGCTGGGAAAGGAAGGAGCGATTTGGGGCGGTAATTTTTGAGTTCGGTGGGGTACGCTGTGGGTTTTTTCAGAAGGGCGGTGAGTTCAGCGGGTTTCCAGCTTTCCGGGAAGGTGGCGGAGTTGAAGGAGCAGTTGATGACGTCTCGGAGGTGCGGTGCTATGATGGAGTCTGCTTTGTTGAAGATGTGGTGAGGACATGGGTCTGTGGGGGATCCTGAGTGGATAGAGTTCATCAGGCGGATGGTGTCCTCAGTGGAGATTGGGTTCCAGTCGTTAAGGTCGTTCAAGGGGGGAGAGTGTTCAGCAAATGGTTGGGTGGGTTGGTCTTCGGGTTGGTTGTCGAAGCTGTTGTGAATGTCTGCAATTTTGTCGTGGAAGAATAAAGCCAGGGAGTCGCAGAGGGCTTGAGAGGGGGTGATGTCGTTGGAGTTGGCCGAGGGGTTGGTAAATTCCTTGACGATGTTGAAAAGTTCCTTGCTGTTGTGGGCGTTGTTGTCAAGTCGATCCTTGAGTGCTGTTTTCTTGGCCTTTCGGATTAGTTGGTGGTGTGTGCGGGTGGCGTTTTTGAAGGCGTCCTTGGTGCTAGTGGTTGGGTCTTTTTTCCAGGCCTTTTCAAGGGAGCGGCAGAGTTTCTTGGACTTCTTAAGATCATCGTTGAACCATGAGGCCTTCTTGCTGCCAGGTTTGCGTTGACGTTTTTTCAGTGGTGCTAGGATGTCGGCGGTGTTGGATAACCATAGGGTGAAGTTGGCGGCGGCTTGGTCTGGGTTAGAGGAGTGGGCTGGGGTGTTTAGAAGGAGCGATGAGGAGATCTGGTCAATGGTGATTTTGTTCCAGTTTCTTTGCAGAGTTGGTTGGAGGTGGTTGGTGGGTTTCGGCTTGTTGTAGGTGAAGTGAACGCAGCTGTGGTCAGTCCAGAGGAGATCCGTAGTGTGGCTGAAGGAGACATGGTTGCTGGAGGTGAAGATAGGGTCGAGTGTGTGACCTGTGATGTGGGTGGGGGAAGTGACCAGTTGTTTAAGTTCCGAGGTTGGCGAGGTTGTCCAAGAGGGTGGTGGTGTTGTGGTCGTTGTACTTTTCAAGGTGAAAGTTGAGGTCTCCCAGAAGGATGTAGTCTTTAGAGGGGAGCGCGTGTGGAGTGATGAAGTCCGTGATGTCTTCACTGAATTTTGCGCGGGGTCCTGGTGGTCTATAAAGGAGGGTGCCTCTGAGTGTGGTCTTGGGGTCGATGTGGATCTGGAAGTGAAAGTGTTCAGAATTGGCGAGGTTGACGTCAGTGCTGGTTGAGATGTGGATTGATTTTTTATGGACGATAGCGATTCCTCCTCCTGTGTGGCCGGTGCGGTCCTTGCGTGTGATCTTATAGTCTTCAGGGATGGCAATGGTGATGTCTGGGGCGGAGGAAGCGTTCATCCATGTTTCTGTTTGGAAGGCGACGTCTGGAGAGATGGTGTCTAGTAGGTTCCATAGGTCGATGGCGTGTCTGTGGACCAAGCGGGTGTTGAGAAGGATGCATTGTAGGTGGTTGGGGTCGGGAATCTGTGTTGTGGTTGTAGCGGAGATGTTGTCGGTGCCGATGAATTTGCAGGAGTAGCAAGAGAAAGGTCCATGGGTGTGTCCAGGAGCGGCTTGGACGCAGTTGGGGGCGCGACCGGGGTTAAGGGCTAGGAGGGTGGCGGCATCGTAGGTAATGCGGGAGGGCTGGGGAGCGCGAGGGGCAGGGGGTCTGGCGCTGGGCGCGGTCCAGGCGCGGACGGGCGTAGACGGGCTTACCTTTGGCGCACCTTCGGCGCGAATGGGGGGCGATCGCTGCGCGTGAACGCTGCACGCAGGAACAGCTGTCATATAAGGAGGGGGGGGAGGGGCGAGGGCGGCTCAGCTGGGAGGCGTGGCGGGCTCAAGGGACGGAGCACAACAACAACAACAAGCTCAAAATGGAGGGGAGGGCAGAGCAGGGCGCCGGGGGATCTCACAAACAATGCGCAGGTCGAGTTAAAATAAGCAAGAAATGAAAACGGAATGCACACGCTCTTAAATCGCCAAACTTAGTTACAGTGCAGCTTTGAAATAAGCAAGTAATGAAAACGGAATGCACACGCTCTTAAATCGCCAAACTTAGTTACAGTGCAGCTTTGAAATAAGCAAGTAATGAAAACGAAATGCACACGCTCTTAAATCGCCAAACTTAGTCACAGTGCAGCTTTGAAATAACGATACCACGTTTTAGAGAGAGCGCAGGCAGGGGAGCGATCACTCGAGGCAGAAGCGAGGAGTGAATCATAGCGCTGCGTGGTCAGAGGACGCGCTTTAATGCTAGTGGGAGGGCGGCTCAGCTGGGAGGCGTGGCGGGCTCAAGGGACGGAGCACAACAACAACAACAAGCTCAAAATGGAGGGGAGGGCAGAGCAGGGCGCCGGGGATCTCACAAACAATGCGCAGGTCGAGTTAAAATAAGCAAGAAATGAAAACGGAATGCACACGCTCTTAAATCGCCAAACTTAGTTACAGTGCAGCTTTGAAATAAGCAAGTAATGAAAACGGAATGCACACGCTCTTAAATCGCCAAACTTAGTTACAGTGCAGCTTTGAAATAAGCAAGTAATGAAAACGAAATGCACACGCTCTTAAATCGCCAAACTTAGTCACAGTGCAGCTTTGAAATAACGATACCACGTTTTAGAGAGAGCGCAGGCAGGGGAGCGATCACTCGAGGCAGAAGCGAGGAGTGAATCTAGACCGTTCAGTAGTCTGCCGATCACATGGTTCCCCAGAAGTATTTTACAGACATACGTACCCGTGGAGAGGCTGGGAATCAACACTTCCACGTCTGGACTTTCGCTGCCCCACACATCAAACAGAACGATGCCAAGTGCAAATCTCCCTGCCTGGTCAGGGTTTCTCTGCATTTACAAACTGTTACAGATATTCTAGCCTACAGAAACAGGAACGCTTTTCTTTCTTCACTATTTGTGTTTGGACTTTGTTACATTTTTAGGGTTGCCTTGTAGAGATTTTACTACTCCCAACTATTGCCTTCCCGACTACCAATTTATTTTTCATTTATTTGAACACACCTGGCTTGCTTATTATGCAAAATTTTGTGTAGGAAATCACTTCAGACATGTGAGTTCAAATGACCAGTTGTACACAAATAACACTCTAGATAATCACTTCTCATTGCAGTACTTTAATGTGCCTAGTAGTGTCAAAGCTTCCACGTTAAAAAGCAGTATATGCAGCAACAAAGATAATCTGTTGCAATTTCTAAATGCTTATAAGGCCCCAAAGCCGAGACCAATTGCATTGCAAATGCTTGTTAAAAAGGGAGACCGTACACAACCGTGCTGCTAAAGACCGATCTCCCTAATAGACAACACCCTTAAAATTTAAGGAAGAGTTTTATATAATAAAATTTTAACATGAGCTGAGGACAAATACATTTTAGAGTACTGTCAATTAGGGTTTAGAAGTAAAGCAGGCACAAATGAGCAGTGTTTGAATCTTAATTTGATCATCGGTAAATATAATATTGCACGGCACTCGCCACTTTATTTAGCTTTCATGGACCTGACCTCTGCCTTCGATTTTGTTAATAGATCCAGCCTATAGTCCATCCTCCTATCGTACGGTTTGGGTGAGGCCCTTGTACACTTTTTGGCCTATTTGCTCACGGTCTTGAAGGCATGGGTCAGGATAGGCGGCAGGGGTGAGGTGTCGAATGACATCAATGTTGGCAGAGGCATCAGGCAAGGGTTCGTTGTAGCCCCTTTCCTCTTTATCATTTATATTACTAAATTCCATTTCCGTTGGTGATCAAAATCTAGTTTGCACTTCCACTTTCCCTTATTTGGGGATAGTCTTTGCTGCAAACGACACTTGTTCTGAAATATTGGTGTTTTGCAAGAACAAGTTTGCAAAGGCCACCAATTCTGTCCTCAGCCTCTCCCACCCAAAAAGATCAGGGACAATCCCAGCAATCCAAAAGATTTTTAAATCACAGTGTGTGGGGGCGTGGCCAAGATGGTGGCGTGAGCGAACGGACGACTCCGGAGATCCCGCCGACGGCCTATTAAAGCACCGGCCCTTAGGCCGTTCCAGCACCAGTTGGCCTCAGCAACTGTGGCGGCCTTAATCGGGGGACCTGGGGACCACTTTCCGGACCGGAGGTGACCACCGTGGCGAGGCTTGTTGCCCGCGACCTTCGGCCGACCGGCCTGGCAGGTGAGGAGAGGCCCGGGTGTCGGGACTGACAGCGAGACTCCCGTGGAACGAGGCGGCGGACCCGATAGACTGGGGAGCAGCGACATAGACACCTGGAAGCAGGACTCAGCAGTGGCGCCCCGAGAGTTAGGAGCTGACGATCCCCTGCAGCGGCGGACCGGGCGGTCGCTGGGGCACTGGCCCGGGATGCCATCTTGTGTTAAGGGTGGCAAATCTAGACCGGAGAGTCTGACAGAGGGGACTGACGGAGCTCCAGCGGACAGGCGGGCGGCTGCAACAGAGCAGTGGGGGCTGATTTGGTCGATCGGTTTCGAGCACAAGTAGCACAACGGAGGAGGTGGCCAAAGACACCAGCGAGGGGTAAGGCTGCGGAGACGAGTGGCACAGTAGGAGCTTCCTGCTGGGCATGCCCGCCACCGGAGACAGCTGAGGGCGATACAGGCAGTCCGCGGCCTGCCAGTGAACGGGGCTGCGGTCTTCCCTACGGTGGCAGGAGTGAAACGGCAGCTGGAAAGGTTGGTGATTGGAGTGAGGTGCATCGACCAGGCAGAGGTGAGCAGCAGCTGGAGGCCGCCATTTTGGGACGGCTCTTCCTTCCGCGCCCAAGCCCCGATGATAACGACTGTGGCCTGCCCTGCAGCTGAGGTGCGGGAACTTCCCCGCCCCCCCCCCCTCCCCTCCCCCCGCCCCAGTCTGGGAGTTGGAAGCGGAGGGCTGGTGTTTTTGGAGTGCTGGTGGGGGCCCTTGAGAGCAGCAGAGACCTTTAACGGCGACACCTGACCCGCCGAGCCAGAGCAGCGAGGTGCCTTGGGGACATGGGGCCCTGCGCCCTGACAGTGTTGTGGGGAAAGCCGGCTGGCGGAGGGGCCGGGCAGATCAGGACGCACCATACCGGCTTAGCAGGGGGGTTCTGCCCGGCACTCTCCAAGTATCTAGTAACAGCAACACACAGACTACATTGCGGACTGGCCTATGAGGCGGTGATATGGGGTGTAGAGAATCCACATTAAGGTACACGGTTGGTGTTGCGGTGGCTTGCTTGGAGGAGAGTGTGGCAGATTTCACCAAGGACCCGCACATAGCGATCCTGCTGGTGGGTCCGTGGGGGCCTGAAAGTCTTGTTTTGCTCTACCAGCAATCGGGCGGGCCTGCTGGGGCAGAGCTGTTTGGAAAGAGCCCTAGTCTAGGGGGTGCGGTGGCGCCTGGAGCGGGCGTAGTCCACTACCAGAGGGCGTAGAGATCTATTTGCCAAGGTCCAAGCCAGCCAGCAACTTAACGTCATGGCTTCAGCTTTGACTCAGGCCACCTCGGAGCAGGGGGCAGGATCGGAGCCTATCACTAAAGCCTTCCTGGAGTCACTGTTTATGTCACTGAGAGAGGACAATCCACACCTTAAAGAAGGAGTTTACAGGAGAAATCAGGGAGGTACTTAGGGATGTGAATGGAATAGGGTAACGTGTGGCCGAGCTAGAAGCCAAGAGCGATGGGAAAGACACAGAAATAGCGGCTTTGCAACAAGAAATCCTCCGGAAACACGACCAGCAGGTCGACCTTCAGGCCCACCTTAAGGACCTAGAGAACCGTTCTCTGTGTCACAATGTCAGGATTCGGAATGTGAAGCTGACCGATGAGACAAAGGACCTGTTTTGCTTCACAAGGGAACTTTTCAATCACATTTTGGTACGTCCACTGGAGTCGGAACTTCGCCTTGACAGGGCACATAGGGTGGGGCCCCCATGGGCTTCAACTGCACCACCGCCTGACATCCTGGTCTGTGTACAGGACTTTCGTACTAAGGAGGATATCCTCCAGAAAACCAGGCAAATGCATCCATTTTCCTTCCAGGATCAGTCGCCGGTCCTGTTTCAAGATGTATCGGCCCTCAAGTTACAAAATCGCAGAACGTTCAAGCCTGTCACGACCCACCTACAACAATGTGGCATCTTGTACAGTTGGGGTCATCCGTTCAGTTTAGTGTTTAAATTGAACAATAAGCTTTATCAACTGTGATCAGTGTCCGAGGCCTGCCACTTGCTAGGCATTGATCCACCTGCTGAGGAGAGCGAGGGGGCAAGCCAGGTTGCCGACATGGATGACTCTAAGCCCCAGTGGCGGAAACAGGGTAGACGGCGACGAGTGAAGAAACCGCCGGCTGCTGCGATCATGGAAGGCCAGCGGGCCGCAGTTGAGGCAGTCGCATCGGGCAGGAACCCGTCCTCGACTGGCTAACCTTTGGGACTCTCTGAATTCGGCTGATTGCTTGTCATGTTCTTAGGCCGTTGGCGGGAGATGGTCATTGGAAGTAAGATGGATTACCCCGACTCACTATTCTTCCAATCATCTTGGGATGATGGACACCATGATTGTGCTTATATTTTTCAGTTTTTGGGTTTTCGTAGGGGTGGGGTAGTTGGGGGGAGGGTTCTGTTGTTCCAAGTCCACAGAGTGGCGGAGGGTATGATAGGGGCCCCTTGTTTGGGTAACCTAGAGAGGAGAGCAGCCCGCAGCCCAAGACGTTCCCATTCAGCTCTTCAGCCCTTTATGACCCTCACCGAGTAAATGCCAGCTGCAGAGCTTAAAGTCCTCACGCTAAATGTGAGGGGGTTGAACAATCCGGTAAAGCGCAAGGCAGTCCTCTCATTCCTAGAGCACTCTTAGGCGGAGATCTGCCTCCTACAGGAGACGCACTTGTTACAGAAAGATCGTCATCGCCTCCGGTCCCGGAAGTTCCCGCTACAGTTCTTCTGTTCCAACACTACGAAGACTGCAGAGGTCACAGTCTTAGTGGCCCAGCGATTCAGGGTTAGAGTACTGCACAAAGGGGCGGAGATTAAGGGAAGGTTGCTGACATATAGGTTCTCCTTATGCGCCTCTACATTCACTATTGGGTCAGTGTATGCCCCCAATGAAGACCAGGTAAGGTTTTTTCACTTAGCTATCACTGAAGCTTCCAACACTGCAGACGCCATATCTTGTTGAGAGGAGATCTTAATCTGGTTTTTGACAACACTTTGGATAGATCATGCCAACCCACTTCCCAAACAGGGTCTGTCCCGCTTGACTGAGTTAGGCCTAGTGGATTTGTGGCGCACCTTTCACCCCAAGAGCGGGGAATACTCCTACTATTCTAATGCACACAAAACATATGCCCGCTTAGATTACCTACTAGCTTTGTCTTCTGTGCATGCGCTTGCGACCGCTGTAGACATTGGGACTGACTCTCTATTGGACCACGCACTGGTGACCGTTGCCCTCTCCCTTACCCCTGCCCCGCGCACAACACGAGGCTGGTGCCTTAGGGAAACAGTGCTACACCGCAAGGAGGTGGTTGAGCAGATACAGCGAGTTCTCACTGACTATTTCTTTCACAACAGTAATGCAGACGCCACACTTGCGACCCAATGGGTGGCGCTGAAGGCTGTAATGAGGGGTGAGTTTATAGCAATCTCAGCGGTAGATAATATTGAGCGCATGTGCAAGTGGGAGGAGCTCACTCAGCAGACTAGGGAGCTGGAGCAAATGCATCAGAGGACGGGAGCCCCTTGTATTTGAAGGCAACTTAAGGCAGTTCAGCAACAACTAGCGGCCATAGATCAGGCGGAATTTGCAGCGCTGTGGCTAAAGCACGCATATCACACTGGTGGGGATAGGTGTGGACTCCTATTGGCCCACAAGTTGCGCAAAACTAGACAATGCCAGAATGTGCAGGAGATTCTCTGACAGGACGGTAGGCGAGTCACGGAAGACGCTGACATTGCCTGTGCCTTTAGCAAATTTTACGCCAACCTCTACAACAGTTTCCCCGTAGGAACCTCTGCTGGAGAGGCCTTCCTTGACTCCGTTTGCTTTCAAGCTCTTATGAAAGATCAAGCGGAACATCTGGAGCGGGACATTAGGCCGGAGGAGGTTATCGCTGCCATCGCCCACCTAAAGTTGGCGAAAACGCCAGGGCCAGATGGCTTTCCAGCGAGCTTTTATATGACGTTCTGTGCTCTGGTCGCGCCCCTTCTTAAGAGTCTTTATAATTCCTTTTCAGAACCACGGGTGATCCCGGGGGCTCTCTTGGAGGCTTCAATTGCGGTCATTCTTAAGCCAAGGAAGGATCGGTCGCAATGTGGGGCTTATCGCCCTATTTCTCTCCTTAATGTTGATCTTAAATTATATACTGGAATCCTAGCAGCCCATCTTGCGCTCACATGGGAGGCCTCTTTGATATGGTTCAGGTGGGCTTTATCCCAGAGCGCCAAACCTCTGACAACAGCAAGAGGGCCTTGCATCTTGTGGAGAAAGCTACGTGTACACAGGGGGAATTCATGTTGCTGGCTATCAACGCCGAGAAGGCGTTCAATAGGGTTCATTGGCCCTATTTAGAAAGTGTTTTGGAGAAGGTGGGGGTGGGAGACAAATTCGGTACTCATGCCATGAACAGCTACAAATTCCAGAGGGCGGCGGTCCGTGTTAACAGCTGCACTACCCCTCGGTTCGCCATTAAACGAGGCACTAGGCAGGAGTGTCCTTTGTCGCCCCCTGCTCTTTGCCCTCTATATGGAACCATTGGCACAGTGGTTGAGGCTTAATCCGAGGGTGCAGGGAATCAAGTTCGGAGGCTATATTCATACAATTAGTCTGTACGCCGACGACGTCCTGCTTTCGTTGTCTCACCCGAGAGAGTCGCTCCCTACATGTCTCGAGGATCTGGAGCTATTTGCGCAAGGGGCTGGCTTCAAGGTTAAAATTAGTAAATCAATGGCACTTGACCTATCCCTGGAGAGATCCACTCGGGAGATTCTTTAAGGCATGTTTCCCCTTCACTGGGCAACAGCTGCGATACCATACTTAAGGATCCAGTTGGCCCCCTCGCTTCCGGCCACAGTTAGCATTAAATATACCCTGCTGCGACAGAAAATTAGGCGAGAGGTGGGGAGGTGGTTGGGTAAAGTAGCGGCAGTTAAGATGACAATCCTCCCCAGATGCTATATCTGTTTCGCACCATTCCCCTGCGGCCTCCGACGGTCTGGATCCAACAAATACAGTCAGAGCTGGGTCCGTTTATTTGGTAAATGCGGGGGACTTGGTTTCCTCATTTGTTGCTCTATTTTCAAACGGCCCAACTGCGTCTCCTTGTGGAGTGGAGTAGATGGGAGTCCGAAAAGCATTGGTTCTTTCAGGATCAGGCAGTAGCGGGGTGCCGCTCCAGGAGATTCCCTTCCTTCGCAGGCAGCACAGATCCCCCAATCTGTATGCCTCCTACATCACTAGGGTCCCCATGGACGTTTGGGATCACACCAATATTAAGCACGAGCTCACCACCTTCCCGTCCCCACTTACTCCTTTAATGGACAATCCTGACTTTACCCCTGGCATGGATTTGGTGGCCTATGCGAGATGAAGGCCAGCCGGGTGCAGGTACCTCTTCCACTTGTACGCAGCGCAGGGTGTGCTGTCCTTCCCTTATTTCCGACAAGAGTATGGGATGCCGATGTCAGTGAGGCTTCGATATCTACAAGCAGGACACTGGGCACTTAGCAAGCAGGTACAACTTATGGCTGACAGGTGGCTGCTACCACACGAACACTGGCTAATTACATGCAAATCAGACAAAAAGCTAATTTCGGATTTGTACAGGATGTTGCAAGCTAAATACACTCATATTTACAAACCGGGTAAGGCACACTGAGAGAAGGAACTGGGGAGGACACTCAGCCATAAGCAATGGGAAGGAATATACTATAGGGCCAGGCACTCCGCATACCACATGAGGCTTACTGATACACTCACTAAGATTGTAACCTGCTGGTACCATACCCTGAGCGGTTGCACACGATGGATCACTCTAGAGAGGTGTCATGCTGACGGGGCTGTGGTCAAGTAGACACACTGGTGTACTTGCTGTGGGATTGTGTTCATCTTCAGGGGTATTGGAAGCAAATACTGGATGAGGTGGATGCGCGCGTTTCGATACAGAGATCCCGCGGTTTCCCTCGTATGTACTGTTAGTTCTGCCAAACCCAGTAACATACCCGTTGCACTCCCGTAGCGGCCGCTTGATTGCTTGTGCGCTAGGCTCCGCGATGCAGAACATACTCACCCAACTGGCGCACTGCACATGTCCCTACATTCCAGGCCTGACTCCACCGTTTGTGGTTTGTGTTAGGTCTGGAGAAGCTTTCACTAACTCTGGCAGGGGAGGGTGCTAAGTACACAGAGCTGTGCAACCCTTTTTGTCTCTGTTAGCTTCGTAATTTCGAGAGGTCACCTGCCCCCGTTAACTACGCTAATTACGCCACTCTGATTTGGAACGGCCAACGACGGGCTGTTGGGTGTGAGCTCCTAGACGAGTTGAATGGTGGACTTGGAGCACGGGGTGGGCGGGCAGGAGAGGGTTGAGGTGGGAGTTTGGGGACTTTGTTTGACTGTGTTTTTTCTTTCACCTAATGTTGATTGTTTGCACATGCAAAACGCTCCTCAGCAAGCCTCATCCCGCAGCTTGGAATGGTCTTGCCAGTTCCTTTCGAACTTTGGATTTTGCTACGCAACGAGCGATGGGGGCTATATTGGCAAATGGTTTTTGTGTATGTGCTATGATCTTTCAATCAAAAGATTTAATACTAAATCACAGTGCGTACCTGTAGCAACTTAAGGTGCAGAGGTTTGGGGTATCACTAAAAGCACCAGTATCCAATTGGAAGAAAATAGATTTTTCAGGAAGCTTCTGGGCGCACAAATTTCCACTGCTCAGTAGATATGCCATAGTGAATTAAAATTAGTTATACTGAAGATTTTATGAGGGCACGCCCACATTGTTTTGGCTAGCTACTATGAAAAACCCTGCAGCATTACTTACTAGGGAGGTAATAGATGATTGTCTCGACTGTGAGAAAGGGATAGATATCCCATGGCTCGCCGGGATTAGAAAGAGCCTGGAAAGTGTTAACTTTGGAAGACTGTTTTCAAACCCATCTACTGTGAAGACTGTAAATTATAAAGTCCTCAGGTCAACATTATATGCACATTACAGCGAGGAAAGATCTGAGAGGGAATTAAAGAAACAAACTATTACTAACTTTGTACTAGAGCGAACTGAGCTCTCCCTGCCCAGCTATATCTAAGGTCTAAGGTGTTGCTTACTTGTATGTTCCCCTGTATTGGCGAAAAGCCAGGGGTTTGCTAGCAGGGAAAGCTTGAAGTTGAATTTTAATTTCATCCACCTCGTAACTCGTTTTAGAATTTTAAAAATTACCTGTGTAAATTCAGTGCTTGTTGTGTTCTGTTTTCTGCACCATTTGCACTTTTTTGCTGTTTGCAAATATCGCTTCTAACCCCCCCCCCAAACAGCAGATTAGGTGCTGGTGCGTTTAGAGGGGAAAGCTTGACGCTGAATTTTAATTTTATCCACCTTGTAACTCGTTTTAGAATTTTGGTCTCCTTAGCGCAGGAGAATGGCCAATCTTCGCCATTGGGGCTAATGCAATGCCTGGAGGAAGTAAAGGGCTGGATGACGACATCCTCCCTTAAACTTAACGGGGATAAAACGGAGCTGATGCTCTTGGGCCCAACAACCCCTACGCATTTTGACTCCCTCTGGCCTCTATGCCTAGGTACCCCCCAACACCCAAGGATAACATAAAAAGCTTGGGGGTCTGGCTGGATAGAGATCTGTCCTTTAACACCCAGGCCACTAAACATTTGGCAACCTGCTTTGGTCTCCTTAGGATGTTAAGAAAAGTTCTTCCTCTTCTCACTATGGAAGCCAAGCAGGTGGCTGTACAGGGCCTGATCCAGTCTGGACTGGACTTCAGGACTGTCTTGTACCTAGGTGCCCCCGAGTACACACTACGTAAATTGCAGCTAGTCCAAAACTGCGCGGCCCGCACACTGCTTCAGGTGCCTCGTAGATTGTCAGTCAAACCTGGGCTGAGCAGCCTGCACTGGCTTCCGGTTCGGCACAGAATTGCCTTCAAGGCGATGTGCATAGCCCATCGGGCTTTTTGGCACACAGGACCGGCAATTAGCCGCGAGCTGGTAACACAGTACCACCCTAGCAAAAATCTCCGCTCCAGCCAGGCTTTTCTGGCAATAGTCCCCAGAATAAAAAGAGCAAGGGCTGGCGGCAGGATGTTTTATTACAACGCCGCCAAGCTGTGGAACACGCTCCCCCTCCAGATTAGGTCCAACCCTAATTTGTCGTCTTTTCGAAGCAATTAAAGACTTTCCTTTTTAACGTTCACCATTACTCCTTCCTTAGCTTCATACTGTTGTTAAGCAAAGGGGGGCGTGGCTTGGACGCCGATAGGCATGGCGGCGTGAGCCTGCAGCTCCGTGCCCGATCCCGCAATTTCCCCTGATAAACCTCGCCTAAGCGCCGCTCGCGGTGCAGGCACTCTGCTCGGAAAACTGGGGGTAGCTGAGGAGCATATTTTCGAAGAAGCAGAAGGCCGAATGGTGTAAGGAGAGCCGAAAATACTTGGAGGTGTTGCGGTCTGAATAGAAGATGGCGGCAGCCCCGAGACGAAGAGAATGAAAGGGGAGGTGCGGAGTGCCACGGCGGGAGAATAGCAGAGGAAAGCAGCTGAAAAGGGGAGCGGAGTGGGGTCCACACCACGAAGAGGCCGACAGACGAGGCTAGGAAAGAGTGAACTCCCCGCCACCTCAAAGGACTACGACTGCTGATACGACATCTGCTACCTAAGATGGCGACTGTGAGAGGAAGACCTCGTTCTCCGAGCGCAGCCCGAGACGGCTGCTGCTGAGGAGAGCCCGACTACGGAAGGCTGAAGAGGGGTTGCGAAGAAGAGCACCGTCCTAGGGAGTACACGGAAGTGGGATCAACTGGAGCCGCCAATCTGGACTCATAGATGGTCGGTAGCGCCGCGCCGAGGCCCCGATAAAACCTCACACTCTCGAGCAGGGCAACGGATCACAGGAGTGACTGTTAAGCTGTATGAAGAGGAGTCGTTGACAGGCCCACCCCGATGAACGCGGTGGCACGGGCCGACGCCTGATAACGAGATCAACAATCTGAAGCGGCACTTTGGAGTGGCACGATCGGACCAAGTGCAATTGCATAGATATCGGTTGGAGTGGCACCCCGGGATCACACGGAGCAGTACTCCGGGCGACAACGAGCAATTAATTACTGGTACTGAAACACATAACCGGCACTCCCGCAATTGCATATCTACTACGGTGCTACTATACTGCGACCTACTCGAATATTACATCTGGGGGGCACAGAGAGCCCACAGAAGGGGCCAACCCAGATAAAAAAGGAGAAGGCCCGTGGGCCGCTGACTCCCTGCTGGAGTGAGGTGGAGAACTTTCTAGGGGTGATCGTTGCCCCACCGGAAGAGGACGTGACTGATGGTGAACAGCCATTTTGGACGCGGATGTGGAGCCCCTGAATTGAATGCGCCTAAACCCGCTATGGAATCTCAACGGTAGATATAGCAGAGAGACCAAAGCTGAAGCGAAGAGCTGAATGTTAAGAAAGGGATAAAGCCTGCCACAAAGGTGATCGCCCTTTCGAAGGTGGAGTGGAGGGAGAGGAGGTGACTTGTGGACGCTTTAATCCCCTGAAGTGGTATCCGCGAGTTCAGGAATTGGACAAGATCGACGCAGAAAATATACTTGGAGAAATACAGCTCTGGTAATTGAAATAGGGACCGGTGAATTATTTGGAAGTGAAACGGAAACGGTGATTTTGGTGATCAAGATGGCCGCGAATAGTCGAGAACTGAAAGTGAAACAGGGGCAGGACCAGGCGAAAGGGCCGGAGACAGACTGCAGGGCTCAAACCGACCTGGAAGGTTCGGCGCAGGAGCAAAGACTGAACAAAAGGTTGGATGGGATACTGGAAGCAATAACGGCGACTAAGGAGTCTCTACATCAAGATATAGCGCAGGTCGCCACGGGACTGGGTCTCTTGAGGGCAGATCACGCTAAGCTAGCAGATAGAGTGAAAGAAAATGAGCTACTGCTTCAGGAACTCAAGCCGGCTGTGGTGACAGCGGAACATAAGCTAAATTATATATTTGATCGCTTGGCGACATTGGAAAAGAGGGCAGAAGATTCCGAAACCCGCAATAGGAGGAACAACGTATGAGTAGTAGGCCTACCGGAAAAAGCTGAAGGGGATGAAGCAGTCGCTTATATGGAGAATTGGTTTAAAACGGTTGTGGCCCCAGAGGGCCTATCCCCTTTCTTTTCCTTGGAACGTGCGCATAGGGTCCCGGCCCGCCTGCCTTTGCCGGGCCGCCCACCTCGACCAGTGGTGGTCAAGGTACTGCATTTCAGGGACAGAGATCTGCTGATACAGAGAGCGCGTTTGACGGGTCCTTTCCAGGTGGACAACAGTTCGGTCACGATCTTTCCGGACTATACGCAGGAGGTCCAAAAGCGTAGGGCCTCTTATCTGGCTGTGAAAAAAGAACTGAGAGATGAGGGTATACAGTATTCCTTGCTCTTCCCAGCTAAGTTGCGAGTAATCATGGACGGATCGACCCATTTCTTTCAAACCCCCGACGAAGCATGGACATGGCTTAAGTCGTATAGGGCTGGTATGGACCGCAGAGATAGAGGGGATAGAGAGAGACAGAAACCTATATAGGTGGGAAAATCACAATGCATTTGCAAGCGAAATAAACTCAAGAGAGCGATGCAGGATGATCAAATGGCAGAGGACAAAAAAGGGGCTCTGGCGGCAACGGCAGTGATAACGGGCTCACAACAGGAGGGGCAATCGGTGGGCTCAGAGTCTGAAGATGGAGGAGGAAAATCTGGGGGAGACCTCTCGGATGTGGACAGTGCTGGAGGGCTATCGGTCACCCCCCCAAACAGCAGATGGGATCTTTAATGAGTGACAATTTCGAGCATGGACCATGATAACTAGCTCTGATGGGATTGTCAACCCTGGTGGTCTGCAGAGCAGCAGGTACTGTGGCGGGCTATCACATGGGATCTTGGGCACGGGGTGAGGGCCTGGCCTGCCCCCGGTTGGCCCTGAGTCACCCTCCTATTGCCCTTAAGGCCATCTGTAGTGACGACTACAGAATAGAAGAATGTGTGTTATGTTACAAGTTTGGATGGGGGCTGATGATGCGTTATTGGGTCCTGTTCTGGGTAGGGGGGTTGTGGGAGGTTTCAGGGGAGTTTTAAATGGGGGGCTTTGCTGCAATGATGTGGTCGGTCGAGAGATACTGATGGGGTGGTTGAGGGACGGCTGCAATGGGGACGTTACCTAATTTGAAATTTCTTACATGGAACGTCCGTGGACTTCGAACTATGTCAAGGCGCTATAAGGTGCACGCATATCTGGTGAGGCGTGGTATTCAGATAGCGCTGTTGCAAGAGACTCATTTAACCAAGCAGGAATGTACTGCACTGCAGAGGAGGTGGCATGGCCAGGTGTTTGGCACGTCCTACTCGGCATTTGCCAGGGGAGCGTTGATATGGGTGAGAGCGGGGGTTCCTTTTCAGGCCACGAACAATCTGGTGGACCCTGAAGGTCGATTTGTAGCAGTGGAGGGAAGGCTGTATGGCCGTGACGTGGTTTTATGCAGTGTATATGCTCCCAATACGGATCAGGCCCGCTTTTTCGATAAACTAACTGGTTCGTTGGCTCACTTTTAAGCGGGTCCTATAATATTGGGAGGCAACTTTAATTCCATTACAGATGTATTGATGGATAGATCACCCCACCACTGGCCGACTCCCCAGTGCGCAGACTAGCTACACATAGGAAGGATTGGCAAGAGAGGTGGGGCCTTATTGATGTATGGCGGGAGCAACATTCTGATTTTAGGGACTATTCCTTCTTCTCAGCAATACATGCTTTACATGTCCGGATAGATTCTGTATTATGTAGTGGACCTTTGGCCGCCATGATAACACACACAGAATACTTAGCTAGAACCATCTCAGATCATAATCCCTTGTTGATATCTGTTCAGTGGCAGCGAGTGAGATCAGCGGTTCCCACATTGAGGTTGCGGCCTGATACTTTGGAGGACCAGGTGTTCAGTGATACGATACGTCAGGGTATTGAGCATTATTTTGGCGAGAATGAGGGCACAGCCACTACTAGGTCAGTGGAATGGGATGCTATGAAGGTGGTGGTGAGGGGCCTCTGCATTGGTAGGTTTTCGAATGAGAGAACGACAGTCCTGGCTGATTTGGGGAAAGCGGAAAGTGTATTGAGGGATCTAGAACAGCACAGACCTGAGCGACCGGAATTACAGGCCCGGCTGCAGGAAGCAAGGGAAATGGTTGCGACAGAAACGGAACGATTGCGGTGTTATGATTATAAGTTGTATATAACCAAGGTGCATGCAGAAAGGGATAAGGTGGGTACATTGCTGGCGAAACTTGCTAATCCAGAACCTAGAGGGAGCCCAGTCATGAGTATAAAGGTGGAGACGGGAGAGGTGGTCTATTCGCAAGCCGCAGTCTTGTCGCGCTTCTTGACATACTACTCGACTTTGTATGAAAGTCAGCTAGAAGTTGAAGCCTCTGACATTGAGAATTACCTGGCGAGCGTTCAACTCCTGGTGCGAGATGAGGATACTGCGAAGGAATTGGGCGGTGACATCACGGTGTCGGAGATTAGAGTGGCCATCAAGCAGATGGCTAGGAATAAGACGCCGGGGGTAGATGGCCTGCCGATCGAATTCTATGCAAAATATATAGATGTTTTGACACCCAGGCTGCTAGAGGTATACTCTGAAGCCTTGGAACTGGGGCGTCTACCTCAATCGATGAGGGAAGCGCTGGTGGTCCCGTTGCTGAAACCTGGTAGGGAGGCTACCGACGTTACATCATATAGGCCTCTGTCCATGCTGACGGTGGACTACAAGATTCTAAGTCGCATTTTGGCCACTAGACTATTGCCGCACATGATCACGCTAATTCACACGGACCAAGCTGGGTTCATTCGCACTAGAAACACCTCAATAAACATCCGCCGTTTAATCCGAATATTGGAAAGTCACATGGAGTCAGATCAAACGCCAGCAGTGTTGTCGGTTGATATGGAGAAAGCTTTCGATAGCCTACAATGGGGGTACCTTGATAAAGTACTAGAGAAGTTTGGCTTAGGTGAAAGAGTTGGGTGCTGGACGAGAGTTCTCTACTCTTCCGCGACGGCCAGGGTGAGACTGGGGTCTGTTATATCCTCCGACTACCCGGTGCGTAGGGGGACGAGGCAGGGATGCTCGCTATCTCCTCTGTTATTTGCGTTAGCAATGGAGCCGCTGGCGGCCCAGGCACGTGCAGGAGCATTGTACAATGGGATTGGAAATGGTGGGGAGTGTCATCACATAGCATTGTACGCGGACAATCTGTTGCTGTACCTGGAAGATACAGGAGGGGCGCTGGAAGGAGCAGTGGCAATGCTGTCGAGTTTTGGGAGACTGTCGGGCCTTAAGGTAAACTGGAACAAGACATGTGTTTTTCCGTTGTGGACGGATACGCCTTATCCTCCTCTAACAGTAGATGTTGTCTGGGAAGGAACTTGCTTTACCTATTTAGGGGTCCGCATATATCAAGATGCTATAGATATGCTGGAAGGGAATATTGGACGCTGTATTAGGGCTCTGAGGGGGTGCATGACTTTTTAGGGCTCCCTACCTCTATCGGTGCAGATGAGACCCAAGCTTGAGGGAGGGATGGCGGTTCCCGATTTTGAATAATATTACCTAGCGGCACAGTTACAGATACTAACCCAAAACATTGCTAGAGAATTTAGAGGACAAGACCAAGAAAGGGGGAAAGGCATCCAAAGACATATCCTATCATATATAATTATGCAACAGAAATTAGAGTTGAGAGGCTTGACCATGGAGGAGAGGACTCTGCGGATGTGTTGGCATAGGAGCTTGAAGAGAGCGAAAGCGGCGCGTTCATATGCGCCGGAGATTCCTCTGGGGATGCCGACAGCGCTGCCACATGGAGGAGACTGGTCTCCTCTATTGGAATGGGTGGATCTGGGCCTTCAGATGGTGGGAGACTTGTATGTTGATGGGGTGCTGGTCCCCTTTAGAGCACTGCAAGATCAATTCGGCCTCCCCGATGGGAGCTACCTGTTACATGCGGCGGCGGTAGCGGCGATGCAGAAACACTGGAGAGGGGGGTTGGCAGAACCCAGCACAACTATGGCCTGTCAATATGTAGTGATGCCTGCGGGTACAATTAAGGCGGTTACATGCCTCCACTCTAGAATGCTGCATGAGGGGCTGGAACCGCTTACAGCCCTGAAAGAGACATGGGAGGAGAGTATAGGCAAACCCATACCGGACACGGTTTGGGGACATATTTTGAAGAGGACATAGAAGGGATGCAGAAATGCCGGCTTTCAGCAAGTGCATTTCTTTGTACTACACAGGGCCTATCTGTCCCCGGGTAAGATGAGAAGGTACTTCCGGGTACAGGATGCCGCATGCCCGAGATGTTTGGCACCTGAGGTGGAGCTGGACCATCTACTATGGGGTTGCCCGAAACTAGGGACGTATTGGACGGAGGTAAGGGAGCTTCTTAATGCAGTCACTGATCGTCAAGTGGAGTATGACATGGCGACATGTCTACTGCTTTGGTTCCCTCACACGGCCAAGACAAAAATCACATGTAAGTTCATTGACCTCGGACTTATACTGGCCCAGAGGGAGATCACCTGGCACTGGTAATCAAAGGAAGGCCCATCAATCAGGAGATGGATGAATAAGCTGCAGAAATGGTCCAGGTGTGAGGGCGTGATTAGGCTACGGCAAGCCGCTAGGACAGCAAATGTGAAGGGCTTGGAGATGGCGAGGGCCTGGGAGGCAATAGTACAGGCTCTGAAGGACTATTTGACAGAGGATGAAGACTAAGGAATGAGCTGAGTAGGGGGTTCCATGGGACATGAAGGAGTGTATGTATAGACCCCTCAGGTAGCGAAGTCTTGAGTAAGAATCTATGATTATTGCCCACATCAGCAGCAGTTGGGGGGAGGGATAGAGGGAGGGTTAATAGGGATCCGATATAGAAATAGGAGGGATGCCCGTAGAAGAGAGCCTTGGTTATAGGCGAAGGAAAGAACGTTCGGGGTATGGAGCTCCGGTTAACGCATAGATTGGTTCACAATAGAAATTTGGGAGAACTACTATGGGGGGATTCTGAAGTGTGACTGGATGGTGCGGGCACTGCTGAGAATGACATCATTCACCGCTGGTGAATTGCAATATTCGTATGAGGGTATAGGGGAGGGGTTTGGGTGTTATAGAAAAGCAGATACTAAATTATGTTGTTGACCGGACCTCTCTGTGAGGTGGCTTCCTTGACATCATCAATGAATCGAACATGTACGCCGCCCAGCCTCCGGGATGTGGGCTGAATGGCTGTGTGCAATTCTACTACGGAAATGTGCTTTATGATGATCAGGGGCGGGAAGGTTGAACTATTTCAATGCTTTGTTTATGAATCTGCAATAAAAAAATATTTTTAAAAAAAATCCATACAGTTGTTAAGCAACTTCACTGATCAAATAGCGCTTGGACGCCCCTGGGCAGCAATCGCGCTTTACAAATGTATGTTTCATTTCATTTCATATCACACTACCGATGTCACATTGGGAAAGAGGACTTATTTTTCGCTTATGGGCCGGGACTGTAAAATATATGCTCTGCTTTCCCCTTGGGTACAATGCTAAACTTGATTCCCTATCATGGCCAGAGTGAACAAACACTCATACACTTTTTTTTGTTGTTGTTAGTATTATACTAAATATTCAAAATGGCTGCTAATCACATTTTTTTAAAATCTCTCTCCCATTTTTTTGGTGGATGCAGTGAACAGTATACTCAAATTGGAAAATGTGGAATTGATCATGCGTGTTGGTACTTTCCTATTCTTAGCTACAAGGGCTCGCAAATCAATGTGTAACCCATGAATTCTATTTGCACCCTGGTTTTAATATTACTAGTGTTATCCGAATAAAGTCCTTTGGATTGGATTGGATTGGACAGCCAGGTCTGGGTGATATGCAGTCAGTGAATTATCGGCTCTTCTCTGGGCTCTCCAAGGTAAACATAAGCAAGGCAGGCAATAATGGACCATCTCTTGTTGGATTGTTCTCTGCTTCAGGATCTACTACCCATTGGCTAAGCAACCCACAGAAGGCTCATTTCACTATTCCACCAGAGCCAAATCTGCTACCACGTCATTGACAGACATTTTTGTCAGACAACTACGTGGGTGTCAGTGCACATGTTCACGAAGCACTACTGCCTCAACAATCCTGATTAGCTAACATGCTTCACTGGAACTCCTAACCTTCCCAGAGTAACAGGTGATTTTGGTAACCTAGAACATGACCCTCTAGCCTCACAATGGAACCATGCCAACAGATCCTCACCTTCCATCAATCACTCATGCATGCCTGTAGTAATCATAAGAAAGAGACAAAGAAAGTTTACAATACATTTATTGAAACTATCATAGTCTGTTATGTAGCAGATTTGCTGCTATCATTAGACAGATACAACTAAACAAAATAATTAACATCACTATCGGACTATAAAATAAACATCCCCGCAAGAAAAAATTGGCAAATCATAACACAACTAAAGCAGACATGTGAAGGACATCTAACATGGGCTTCAAATTGAATTCCATAGAGCATATTATCAAGCCCATTATCGCTGTTTTAGAGGCAGTTTTCTGCCACTAAAACCGCGATAATGTTATCGCCTGTCTTGATAATATGCCTCTTCTTCACTTACGAACGCGGACCAAAATTTCAGCTCGGTCTAAAACAGAGTATACTCTGATGGTAGTTAATATCAATCAATCAATCAGGGAATTTTAAAGCACGCTACTTACCCGTGAGGGTCTCAAGGCGCTTGTGGGGGGTGGGAGGGAAGGGGGTTGCAGCTCCAGGTTATCCAAAAGTGAAAGTGTGCAGAATAAGGGAAATGTGTGTGAGTAGCTTTAAGGTTACTCTCTTCTTGACAGGGAGCCAGTGGAGGTCTCGCAGGTGGTGGGTCATGTGCTTATGTTGTGGGGTGCCAAGGACGAGTCTGGCCGCGCTGTTCTGGACGGTCTGGAGTTTGTGTAGCAGGGATTTTTTGATTTCAGCATAGAGGGCTTTTCTGTAGTCGAGTCTGCTGGTTATGAGTGTGTGGGTGACAGTATTTCTGGCTTCGGGTGGGATCCACTTGAAGGTCTTGCAAAAGATGCGGAGGGAGTTGAAGCAGGTGGAGGCTACGGCATTGATCTGGCGAGTCATGGTGAGGGAGAAGTCGAGGATGATGCAGAGGTTTCGGGCGTGGTCAGTAGGGGTTTCCGAGGGCGGGGGCTACCAGGTGTTGTCCAAAGCGGTGGGGGAAGGTCCAAGGATGAGGATCTCAGTCTTCTCCGAGTTGAGCTATAGGAAGCTGCTGCTCATCCAGGCTGCGACGTCTTTCATTCCTTCCTGGAAGCTGAGTCTGGTGTTTTCGGGGTTCTTTGTGAGGGAGAGGATGAGCTGGGTGTCGTTGGCATAGGATACTATGTGGAGTCCGTGCTGTCTGACGATAGTGGCAAGGGGGGGCCATGTAGATGTTGAAGAGTGCATTGCTGTTTATTAAACCTTGGGGTACTCCGCAGTTGATTTCTGTGGGTTCGGAGCGAAAGGTTGGGAGTCTTATCCCTTGGGTTCTGCCGGCAATAAAGGAGCAGATCCAGTCGAGGGCGATTCCCTGTATGCTGGCGTAGTGGAGTCAGACTGCAAGAGTGCAGTGAGAGATGTGTCAAAGGCTGCGGAGAGGTCTAGCAGGATGAGGGCCGCGGTGTGGCCTTGGTCGAAGAGTGTGCGGATGTCGTCGTGGCTGCAAGGAGGGCGGTCTCCGTACTGTGTTTCCTGCGGAAATCGGACTGGGAGGAATTGAGGATGGCGTTTTCTTCGATAAAGGTGGTTTGCTGGGCGTGGACGATTTTCTCAGTGACCTTGGCTGCGAAGGAAGATGGGACAGTAGTTCTTCAGGTCCGTGGGGTCAGCAGAGGGTTTCTTAAGGTGGGGCTTGACCTCTGCCTGCTTCCAGTCGTTGGGGAAAATGCTAGATTTGAAGGTGGCGTTGATTGTGCGGTGTAGCTCTGGTGCTATGGCGGCAGCTCTGTGGAAGATGTGAGGCGGGCAGGGGTCCGTGAGAACTCCTGAGTGGGTGCTCTTCATGCACTTGGTGGTATCTTCTGTGGTGACCACAGCCCAGGCAGGGATGGTGGCCTGGCTGTTTTTGCTGAAGGAGATGGTGGTTTCTGGAATCTGTTTGCTGAAGTTGTCTTAGAGGGTCTTGATTTTCCAGTGGAAGTAAGAGCTGAGCTTGTTGCAGTGGTCGTGGGAGGGTGTGAAGTCCATGACTTTGCTGGGGGGTTTGGTGAATTGCTGGATGACAGTTCCTTCGAGTTGCCTGAGTTAGTGAGGATTTTGTTCCGGATGAAGGTCCTCTTGGTGGATCTTATGAGTGGTGGTATTCAATCATGGCATTCTTGTAGGCGGTCTGGTCTTTGGTGATTTTGCAGTTTCTACAACGGTTTTCGATGCATCTGCAGGAGAGTCTGGCTTGTTGGAGGACCAAGGTGACCTTCAACGTAGGCTGTCTGTTGGGGTTGTGGAGGCGTACAAGCTTGTCTGAGCAGCTAGCGATCCAGTGGTGTAGTTCCTTTGCTGCAGTGTTGGTGTCGGTCGTGGGGGGGATCGTGGATGAGGGTGGAGTTGAGTTGCTCCCCTGTGACCTTGCTGCAATTCCTTTATGGCGGGCGCGGCATGGGCTTGTGAGCGGTGGTGGTGTTGACAGAGAAGTGTACGCAGTAGTGGCCTGTCCAGAGGGGCTGCGAGGTGTGACTGAAACGGATGTTGTTCCCTCCTGCGAAGATGGGGTTGAGGGTGTGTCCTGCATCCTGCTGTGATGAGCTGCTTTAGTCCAAGGTTGTCTAGGAGGGTGGTGGAGTTGGGGTCGCTGCGGTTGTCGAGATGGAACTTCAGTTCTCCTATGAGTATGTAGTCCATGGAGGCAAGGGCGTAGGGTGCGATGAGGTTTTCAATGCTAGTGGTGAAAGAAGCGCGAGGCCCGGCCGTCTGTAGGTGAGGGTGCCACGAAGCATGGTTCTGGGGCGGGTGTGGATCTAGAAGTGAATGTTTTTGGTGTTGGAGAGGGGGTCGCTTGTGCTGGAGGTGAAGAGTCGGAGGGAGCTCTTGTGTACGATGGCGAGTCCTCCTCGTGGACCGTGGATCTGGATCCTGTATCTGTCGGGATGGCGGTGGCGATGTCGGGGTGTAGGAGGGATTGGTCCAGGTTTCCGTGAAGAAGGTGACATCTGGAAAGAGTGTGTCGAGTAGGTCCCAGATCTCTATGGCATGTCTGTGGAGGGAGTGCACGTTAAGGAGAATGCACTTTATGGCTGCAGTGGTGTTGGCGTCCGGCGTGGGGCCAGGTGGTGGTGCGGAGGGTGGTGAAGGTTCAGCGAAAGTGATGCCAGGAGAACTGGCCGTGGGTGGTGTTTGGCGTCGACAGCTGGCCGTTGTTGTTCCTTCCCGGGTTGAGTGCGAGGAGGGCAGCTGAGTCGTAGCGGTGGGTCTTTGGAGAGACCATGGTCGCTGGCGCTGGTCGCAGACAAGCGCAGACGGGCTTGCTGTTGCAGCGCCCGCCATTAAATAGCAGAAGGGGGAGGGAAGTGCAGCTGGGAGGCGAGAAACCAGCAGGAGGAGTGTCCGCATAGGCAGCAGCACGGGAAAACAGTCATATAGGGAAGAAAGAGATAAACATTAAACTAAGGCACAATAAGGAAAATAAACCTAAGGCAAAAAGCAGCAGACTCAAACCCCTACTTAGTGAGAGTTGGAAGGGTCAGCGGCGGAGACCCAGTCTCTGGAGCTGCACGGGCGAAGAGGTGGGTCACTGACCAGAAGTTCAGAGGTCCTGCCATTAAATAGAGGAATGGGGGTGGGAAGTGCAGCTGGGAGGTGGGAGCTGGAAACCGGCAGGGGAGAGGGGCTGCGGGGGCAGCAACGGCGAAAAAAGGGCATGGAGGGCAGGAAGAGGAGGAAGTGGAAATGAAAACAGGGGGCAGAAAGAGGTCAAATTAAACAAAAACTAAGGCACAATAAGGCAAATAAACTTAAGGCAAAAAGCTGCAGACTCAAACCCCTACCTAGAGAGAGGTGGAAGGGGCAGCGGCAGATGCACAGTCAGCGGAGCTGCACCGGCTGCGAGCTGGGTCACTGACCAGGAGGTCAGAGAATTGAGAATCTTCCAGGATATTGACTAATTATTGATGTGATTTCCAGTAACACTATCTTTACTTCCAATATGTCCCATGTCTTTTTTATGGAACAAATCTTTTTTTATTGACTTAGTTGGTGGGTGTCTCTACACCTGTACACAGCCATTCGACTACAACCTCAGGGGCTGGCGGCTAAAGGACAATGCTTTGAAAGTATATGTCTCATTACTGCATGGAGTCCAAAATCCCGGAGGCTGGCGATGCTCAAAGCAGACACTTCAAATAGGAAGAACATAACTGTCAAACAGTGCAAGGTAAAACGTGCTGACCCACCATAATAAACAGACAGCTGATAAGGAAAACCCACCCTCCCGTCCACCCCACAAAAGAAAAGAAGAAAATAGAGAGGGATCTGTACCAAAGACTCCAGAAGTTGTGTAGAGCCCACCACACCCAACCACAACCCTACTGGTCACTCATATGGGGGCCACTGATTCCGAAGATGAAGGTATGAGTCGCAGTGTAGTGTAGTTCCTATTTTCCCTATAGGCCCTGTGCATTGGAATAACATAAACAGCAGTGTAGACGTAGGACTGCGGTCTTCTAGGTCTCTACTGACTATGTTAGACTTAATTTAGGATTGCGCCAGCTAGCTCAGAGGTCACTGGAAACTTTCTTGACTGAATAGGAAGTGATCAGCTTCCCTGGCTCAGACAAGAAGGGATTCAGCTTCCGACAACCGCCTAAACATGACAACTTTGCTCCTCAGAATAAGAGTCAATCTCTAGAGTCGTGTGAAATAATAGACAGCTATTTCACTCTGTCAGTTGTGCAGATTTACTTTCACCAGAATGCAGAGAATGGAGAGACGGGCGTTTTCAATAAAAGATAATATTTATTGAGCAGTCTTCCTTCTCATGCAAGAGAAATGAATTGCCACAATTGCAACACTTGTTATTATGAAAAGTGCGTACAGTAAAAGGAGTATTACGAAATAATACTGTAAAAGCATTAATATGGTTTCTTAGCCATACGATAGTTAAAATGAATAAAATATATACATTCATATATACATTGGCTAACGACCTCAACTGGTGCTTCTAACTACGCCTACCCCGGTGTACCTGGCCTAAGCCTAATACATGGGAGGGAGTAATTAAGTAGCAGTTTAAGTTAAGTTGGTTTTGCCAAGAGTTTGTTTCAAGAATTCTCTGTAAGGGTTTAGTCAGCACTGTACCTCTGGAATAGAATGTAGGAGGTCTGGTATCTCCTCTCAGGACCCGACATCCCAGGCACCCGCAAGGGTAGGCTGGAAGAGCCGGAGCTGGATTTTCTCGGCAGGAGAAAAGACAGCGTCTTTCTCAGCGCGTCAAGGAGGAGGGGCAGCGTCCGTGGGCTTTTCGCATCTGCTGGGCTCTCTGCAAGGGGACAGCTGTTCTGCTCCAGTATTCACCACCACTGTGTGCTTGCTTAAGGCAACGTTGGTATATTTATACCTGAAAGGTGCCGAGTTTGACGTACGTTTTTGGACATAAGACGTCAATAAAGATGTCACTAAGAACTGGTCGTTCTTACAGTGCTCGCAGGAGTTCTATTACTAATCAAAACAAAGCAAGCTGGGCTTTCCCAGGTTGCTGGGGGTTTGGTATGTCGAAAGAACTTGGTGTGCTATCTAGGAATCTAAGGAAGTGGCTTCTGCTGTGCCATGGACTGTCATGGACTGCAGAGACGAGTTACTGAAATATGGCTCTGATTGTTATGCCATTATAGGGATATGTATTCATTATAGCCGTATAGGGGCATGAGGTCACAATATTGATCTGGGTCCTAGATAAAACACATCACCCACTCCACGAAGTTATGTCAATCAAATTACTAAAAACTAAAGCAAGAAGCATGTGTATTCCTACCCACCACAAAATACATTTTGCATTTGAAATGGTGTATATGAAATACATGAAAATGAATAGGTACTGTACGTTATCAAGCATAGTAATCATTCAAAAATATTGCATATGTATTCAATTGAACGATTTTGTGAAGAATTACACATGAAATGTCTCTAAATACAGAAAAGAAAGGCGAGACTATTTCATCACATATAAATACAATTGCTGTAAAATGTGCTAGAGGCTGAGTTATTATTAAGTCTCTAGATCTACTAAAAATAGAAGCTCTGTTCTTTATGAATAGTTCTACTTTAAGCAAAGTACGTGTGCCAGAAAAAAGGTAAATATTTTGGAAAGTTTTGAAAAAATAATTTCATGGTGAGCGGGGGAAAAAACAGTTCAAAACGTTTTTCAGTAGCTTTTGTTTAAGAAAGCTGAAGGCCGAATTCAGAGTTTATTGGAACGCTGTGTGCCGGATTGTTTTCCAGAAGTTATTGTTTCTGTTCAGGGGAGAACATCATTTCAGACAGGCTCGCAAAGAATTGGTCTACATATTCAGGTGACAGTTCGACCAAGTTCGATAATGCTGTAACTTGGCAGTTGTGAGAATGATTGCTATCATCGATCTCAGGATCAGCAATGCTCACAGAGGGTCGTACCTGGGTGATGTTGCTTTCATTTCTTGCTTCACTGCCACCATCTAGTCGTAGCGCAGGAGTCTCAACGAATGCCGTCATCAGGATTGGTAACCGCTGGGGACAACACGATGCGTGAGCGTTACTGGACTTAGCAAAGTATCGACGTCCGTTGGTATTGCTGATGGTAGTGCAAGACAGGTGTCTAACACGCATTCCTCTCCGCATAGCATACATCGAAGCACAGGTAAGATGCAGGTCTGCCATATAGGTCTGAATGAAAGAAACCAGGTCATATTCAGATCTCGTAGCCGGGCTATCCCAAGGACTTTAGTTATGCGGTCCCGGTAGCGTATTGCTAGGATTGTTTCTTCCATCCTTGCCGGAGTCATGTCTGCATTTTGGTTTGCCATATCGGAGCAGGAGGGTCAAAAATAAAATACCTGCTACGAGTCCCAAAAGTAGTGGTAGGCTGCCAAAGATCGAATGGACAAAATTTGGAAAGATACCCAGGACTGCTTCAAATGGTGGTAACAGTCCCGAAAAAATTGTCTTAAACACATTCGAGATACCACTGGCATTCAACCTATTTAGGATTTGGCTGAGCATTTCTGTGAAATGCACCGGGCAATTTGTTGATAAAAGTGTATGTATCTCTGCAGTCGTCCTTGCAACTTGGAGATCATACATCTCTTTTGATGACGAGATGGGCACTGTGGTCTGCAAAAGCACAGACTTCATTCTGCTTAAAGTATCAATTTGTATAGAACAGATATTCAAACGAGGCCAAATCGGAGCCACTGAGTCTCCAGGGCCATTTGGATACAATGCTTGCATACAGCAAGTGACCATGGAACTCATGCTTAAGAGATATGCTTTCCCTGGCACCAAGCCACAACAGCTGTGATCCGTTATTAGAACGTAACTGCCGTTAGAAAGTTGCCTAAAGAATGGCTCTATTTGTGCTGCAGGTGTGCCATGCTGGTGGGATGAAAGGTTATTCGAAGTACCCTCACAGGCCCCATGTAAGTTACTACCTTGGCACAAGAGTATACCGCTTAGTGAATGTTTACACTTATCACCACTAAGAAATACACTTTTGTTGTTGTCACTATAACGTGTGTGTATAAGGTAATTTCCATGATGACTTAATGTATCCTTTACCCAACTTTTCATACTGGCCTGCCGGTATAAACTCAAGGCAATTTTTAAACTGGAAAGTTGTTATCGGAATTGTGTCAATCAAGAACATTATTTGTTCTGGGATCATGCAGGTTCGAAATAATGCTTCTAGGCCTTGTACCTGCCAATCTTTTGTACCCCAGATGGTTTTTGTTTCAATGTTATTTTTCCAGAAATCAAAACCAAATGTAATCATTTTTTCATAAAATGCTTCTGAATATTTCAATTTAGTATTTGTCAGCATGGTTTTTGTCCCTGTTTTATCCAACAGTTTATAATAAAATGTTTCTGCATTACTTGTGTTAAACCCTGAGAAGTATTGGAATTTCTCATAGGATGTTTTTGAACTGCTTTTAGGTGGAGTAGCACAATGTTCCCATTGGTTATATTTAAAAACATTTCTAGGTTGAGCAGATTTATGTAAATAGTGGTCTGCGTAATGTGTAAAACAGTACATCTGTTCATAATTAGATGAACCTTGTAAATAATCATGTTCTGTAAATTTCGCTGACAACACTAAATCAGACATCATATTGTTTATACTTTCAAAATCCCAATCATCAGAGAATGTACTTGGTTTTACAAAGTCACTTAACCACATGGCTGCTGGCAGTTTTCCCGTCCTGTGCTGGAAAATGCCATTTTAGTGGCACCATGACGAGCTCAGCTCGTCATCGGCACACGACACCCGTGGGTGATGACGAGCTGAGCTCGTCATCAGCATCGAAAGGGTTAATGAAACCTAAAATTGGTGAGGATATTTCAAGAGATCGACCGGGCCACATATTTCATAGTCTGTCTTGTCCCAAACTACCCCGCCGGGTATTGGAATGGCTGTGACATTCACTGATGATAGTTCTCTTTTCTCGGTGTGAGATGATTTGTGAGGCTTCAGAACTAAGTTGATGTTCTGACTTGCTGTGTCCATTGAACTGTAATAAATGTTCCTAAAATTAAAACTAAAATTAGGCATAGTAGGAGTATAAGTACCCCAGATACAATCCAATGCTCAATTAATGGTGCATTTAGATATGCTTCTTTGACTTGATGAAAGAGTTCTGTTGCTTTTTCTTTAAAAGTCTTTGTTTCTGGCGTCACTTCAGGGTCGCTTTGATCTAAAGAAAAGTTGTCGAAATTGATGAAGTAGCCAGATGCAGTTCTGTCGATGGTTGGAATTGTTTTTCCCATTTGGCTTTCATTAGCACATTCTGATGCCACATCATTGTAGACTGGTGTTTCATGGCGAACTGTTTCAATTTGTGTTTCAAGAGGCACAAGTTCCATGGCATTTCTGCATAGTCCTTTTTTATTCACTGCAGGTTTATCAAATGTGATTAGTCTTTCAGTTTGAACCTCTTGGATACTAGCAAAACTGGGTATTCTGTTACTTCTTGGGAGTCCACTGGGCGTACTATTTATTATAGGCCACATGATTGTGGTTTCACCAGGTGGATGGATACAACTAGGTTCTCCTTTTTACCAGCAAGGGGCGGTAGTACTACTGATCTTGTTCCGTTGATTGCTAAGACAGGTACTGCTTTTCTGTAAGAAGGCCCAAATTCCTTCTTCACCGCTATTTTCTCTCTGACCAGATCCCCAATCTTTGGAATCCAGACAGGTCTTGCTGGGACAGTTGGTGTGTCTTCAGTGGTGGTTGGCTGTTGTTTTAACTTTATGTTGCTCAGGGCTTTTCTTGTTTCATTTAAGTCCTGTAAAACAGCCAAACGATCTTTGATGTCAAAGTCTTTGTTCTTATCTTCTACCACTGATGAACATACATTCTAGTTCCGAACAATAGTTTGTACGGGCTGAAACCTTTTAGAGAATTTCTTGGCAAGTTGTTAAGACTACGTTGGACATTTGTTAAATGCTTGACCCACCCATCACCCGAACATAATACCTTTGCCGTTATAGATTGCTTTATGTCTCCGTTTTTTCTTTCCACTACCCCATTTCCCTCAGGATGGAAGGGACAAGAGAATCGCAATCCAATGCCCATGCTGGTCATGGCCTCCTTATAAGCTCGAGAGCTAAAAGCAGGACCCTGGTCAGAATGAAGCATGGCAATTGCGTATGTGCCGATGAAGACTCGCAAATCTTTGATAACAGTTCTGGCGTCAGCCGAGCGCTGGGGTCACATTTTTTAAGTGAATGTAGTCTTAAACAATTAATAGGACGCTGGATTGCATGTGTAGATAGCTCTATGCTACCTTCAGAAATGTCCATGGCATTACTCCGCTTGACTCGTTACTGCGGTCTCTGTCGCAGTCTGGACAGTTCTTTACAAATTTATAATGGTGCAGGCTCATCCCCGGCCACCAGTATTCTGATTGTAATTCAGTCAGAGATTCCTTCATCTGTTTGTGCGTCTGCTATTAATAAGATTCTCCGATTCGTGTTTTGAATTACCCTATCCCCCACTCCAGGGATTTGAGCAAAAGGAACGGAGTTTGCATCAATTACATATGTATAATTGAGTGGATTGTTCACAGGTAGTGCTGCACAGTTGCCTTTTGAAGAAGTTTTTACTGCCAGCATGGTTTCCCCGTCTATGTATTTTTCTGAATGCTTTTTTGTGGCTACGGAAGCCGGTTCAATTGCTTCCGCTGTGGCTGAATTAGCCAATGAATTCTCTGCAACATGAACACCATCACGTTGATGACTCTTTTGTAGTTCTTTCTGAAAAAGAACTACCTGTTTCCAAAGCATTTTATGCTTGATTGTGGCACCTGTGTTGTCTTTGTAATCATTTTGAACCCAGCTCGGCAAATCATTATTTTAAGAATTGACGCAAAAAAGCGAATCGCACACGATTAGTGTCGGGAATTCACGTTCGGCATTTTCAAGCGCCATCTTTAAAGATCTGATTTCAGCTCGCTGAGCCGAACATTTTCTCAGTGATTCAGTTTTTGTTATTTTCGGTCTGAATTTACCGCAAAGCCAGCGGCCTTTAACAATCGTGCAGGCTGCATCATAGGATTTATCTTCTACATTGTAATGCTGTACAAATCTGTCTGTATAGATTATACAGGAGTACTGTTCTGGGGCAGAATTTCGATTGGCAGAGGATATTCTTTTTCATATTTTAAATCATTCAGTTTTTTCATGTTCGGGACAAAATAGTATTTCACGTCCTCTGCTGCAAGAGAATGTTCCCACTGTATCCATTTCGGATCTACTGACACTCTAGGCAGGTTTACTGGGCTGAATAGTGCCTCGAAGGCTGATTCTGCTGTGAAGACAGTGATTCTTTTGCCTTGCGCTAGTGCTCGTTCTCTCGCTATAGCAGTTTGCACTGCCTTTACAGTTTTTTCTATGAGACTGAATGTTTCTTCTGCTTGTGGGTACAAATGTGATTTGTAAGCTATTGGTACCGTTTCTCCCTCATTAGAGGTTAGGTATGTGAATCCACATCTTCCTGGGTTGACCCGGATTACAAGGTTGCATGTATTGTTACGTGTTTCTAATTTTGTTTTAGCTAACATGTCTGTTTGCAGTGATCTCAAAATTTCTGTGTGTTTTTGAGTCCAGTTGATTGGTTTAAAATCAGGTTTAATTAATTCGTAGAGAGGTTTAATCCTCTCTGCGTAGTTTAGAATGTAAGTTCTTCCGAAATTCAGGAAGCCTAGAATCGATTGTAAGTTCTTCAGCGTTTTTGGTGCTTGGAGGACAGCGCACTTCTCTAAGAAGTTATCCGCTAGGCTTTTTCCTTCACTTGATAATTTGTATCCTAAGAATAAGACTGTTAGATGGGCAATTCTTGACTTTTTAACGTTGAATTTGTAACCCTCTGCTGCGAACCCAAGAATTATGGTGTTCACTCTTTTCAAGTGAGTATCAAAGTCGTCGTCTGTGAGATAGATGTCATCGACATAAGATAATGCCTCATCATCATATATTTGAAGTAACTCTGTTACTCTGGCTGAGAATAGTCCTGGGCTGTTCTTGAATACCTGTAGGAGCCTACAGAAATTTTTCTGTGACCCCATTATTGAGAAAGCGGTCAAGTACCTGCTTTCTGGTGCAATATTTTGGCAAAAAAACCCATTAGATATGTCTAATGTCGTTTTGCACTTTTTTGCAAACTATGTTATTCATTAGTGCAGCACTATGCAAATTTTGTACTGCAAATGTTTTGCAACATGAGTTAAGGTGTTTATAGTCCAAGACTAGACGATACGAATCGTCCTGTTTGGAGACAGGAAGCAAAGGATTGTTCATTTGAGAGGTGCATGTTTCAATTACCCCTTGGTATTCAAGTTGATCTAAAATCTCCCTGACTTGTTTTATTGCTTCTTGCTTAATTGGGTACTGCCTTTGTGCAGTTGGTTGACATTTTAACTGGATTTTGTGAGGATGAGAGTCCTCATCCCATCCTACATGATTTTTATAAAATGCTGGTGCCTGGGCTACTGGCCATTTCCTTGCATATATATATTTAGTGTGAATTGGAATGTGATTTGAGAAGGCGGGCATAATCATTTCTTCAGCATGAGTGCAGTCTCTGACAAACTCTGGGGGCCAATCTTTTTCGGCTAACAGGATGTCATAGCCTTTTGAGAGGTTATCCCAAAATAGACCCCTTATTTTTCTAGTCTTATCTCCCTCTATACTCAGTGTTATTTCGTCTATCTTATGAGGTTCGCTAACTCTGGTGTCTGCAGTTTCTACTTGAATGTATTCATTCGTGTCTACTGTCTCCAGATGACTCATCAGGATCTTGCGAGCTCTGCTGATTTGTGCTGCACTGTCTAGCATTGCCTGTGCCCACTCTCCGTTTTTCAGCTGTGTCCTCAGTAATCTCGGCATGTTCGATTACTCTAATACTGGCTACCTTCTTCCTTGGAAATTGTAATTTTTTACTTTGAGCAGGTTCCTTGTCTTTGGACTTGGTGTGCTCTTCCCTTTGGTCTGACCGTCCTCTTCTTTCCGATTTCTGCGAAAAAGATCGAGAGGGACTTGTATCAGTACTTTGATATCTATCAGGCTTTTTCAAGTTATCCCTATTTCTAAGGTTATATCTTTTCTCAGAGTGCTCCCTCTGGGGAGACTGGTGTTCTCGAGTCGGAGTTCTTTCCCTCCGCCGAGGAGACCTTCCTCTGGACTGGAAAACTTTTTATTTGGGAGTGGATTGTTTATTTCCATCCCAGCTCTTTTTAGGAGTGTTTAAATTATTTCTAATAAATAATTTTTCAGGGTTTTCGAGTAGTTGTGGTTTTACTGGTTTCCCACCCAAACTATCTCTACCTAATTCTTCATAGCATTTTTCTATGATTCTGGCAAGCTCAATTGGTTGATCTGTTAAATCTGTTTCTTTCAATTTCTGGCGGATCGCCACAGATGCTGCTTCTCCTTTTATGTTGGCTAGTAATATAGCTGAGACCTGCTTGAAGTCTTTCAGTAATTTCATACCAAGAGTTAAAGCAGGTTCTGGACCGTATTCATTCTGAATTTGTTTCAGCACATCCGGTTTTACCGCCATGGACGGAACACCATGTGTTTTTGTGTAAATGGAAGCAAAGACTGTACCCCAAGTGTCACAGTCCTCCACATGTGGTGCGACCCCCATTGGAAGGCAGATAGTCAGAATTCTGTGTTTCTCAATAGGGGTAGTATTCGGGAATACTGCCTCTATTTGAGTAATTTTCTGTGCTAACCAGAAAGGGATTTGTTCCCGTTTTGCGGGAGTTTTTCCAAGACATGATTGTATGTTCTGTGGTGTAATTTTATTTGTGTTCCCCTCTTGAGGGGTTAGCTGTGGAATATTAACAGCTGTTTGGACTGTTGCAGTCCGCATTACATATTGGACTAACTGTCTGTGTATATTAAGTATTAATTTTAGCTGTGCTAGAAGTTCTTCTTTTGACATTTTTTCAATGTCTGGATGTGGTGTGTAGCTGGCTAGAACTGGCCACGTTGCTCCTGGTCTACCTGGTGTACCGAGCCTGGTAATGTGATCATTATGTTTTCGGGCGCCTTTAAACCAGAGCAGGTGCTCTTGGTATTTTAATGGGATTTCAATCTCCTCGAAAGGAGCGTACTCTTCCGGTGGTTCCTCTATTTTGTAATAGTGGAACTCGTGTGTTGTAGCATTTGCCGCTGGAAAGTTTATCCAAGAATAGAATACCTCTGTCTGCTGATATTCGTGTGCCTCTATCACGAAAATGACTGTACCACCTCGCGATGTCAGTCCGTTTTCTATAAGTTTTGAAGTTATAGATTTTCTTATGTTTGCTGGGATGATAATTGCATCCGGTTCATTAATCCCTGTAACATCGGGACCCTGTTGATTCGCGTCTACTGCAACTTCATTGGTTCCGTTGTTATTGCCATTTACTGACATTGTATTATTGAAAGTTTGCAGAGCAGGTTTCCAAGGAAACAAAGATTAGGTGCACAATATTTTGGAACACTGTATCCTTCAATGTTGATGAAACCAGAAACTCTACATAGGAATTTTTTCCTACTAAGTTCCGGCAGATTTTAACCTTTCACCCACTCCAGACGTCTATTGGAGTATTTACAGGAGAAAGGGTCTGTGTGAAAAAGCACGACTGAGTTACTCTAACGTCTTGCGTTAATTTTATCGCCTTACCAAACGTTGGGCGGCATGTAGTGTAGTTCCTATTTTCCCTATAGGCCCTGCACATTGGAATAACATAAACAGCAGTGTAGACGTAGGACCGCGGTCTTCTAGGTCTCTACTATGTTAGACTTAATTTAGGTTTGCGCCAGCTAGCTCAGAGGTCACTGGAAACTTTCTTGACTGAATAGGAAGAGATAAGCTTCCCTTGCTCAGACAAGAAGGGATTCAGCTTCCGACAACCGCCTAAACATGACAACTTTGCTCCTCAGAATAAGAGTCAATTTCTAGAGTCATGTGAAACAATAGACAGCTATTTCACTCAGTCAGTTGTGCAGATTTACTTTCACCAGAATGTAGAGAATGGAGAGACGGGCGTTTTCAATAAAAGATATTATTTATTGAGCAGTCTTCCTTCTCATGCAAGAGAAATGAATTGCCACAATTGCAAGACTTGTTATTATGAAAAGTGCGTACAGTAAAAGGAGTATTACGAAATAATACTGTAATAGCATTGATATGGTTTCTTAGCCATACGATAGTTAAAATGAATAAAATATATACATTCATATATACATTGGCTAACGACCTCAACTGGTGCTTCTAACTACGCCTACCCCGGTGTACCTGACCTAAGCCTAATACATGGGAGGGAGTAAGTAAGTAGCAGTTTAAGTTAAGTTGGTTTTGCCAAGAGTTTGTTTCAAGAATTCTCTGTAAGGGTTTAGTCAGCACCGTACCTCTGGAATAGAATGTGGGAGGTCTGGTATCTCCTCTTAGGACCCGATATCCCAGGCACCCGCAAGGGTAGGCTGGAAACGCCGGAGTTGGATTTTCTTGGCAGGAGAAAAGACAGCGTCTTTCTCAGCGCGTCAAGGAGGAGGGGCAGCGTCCGTGGGCTTCTCGCATCTGCTGGGCTCTCTGCAAGGGGACAGCTGTTCTGCTCCAGTATTCACCACCACCGTGTGCTTGCTTAAGGCAACGTTGGTATATTTATACCTGAAAGGTGCCGAGTAAGTTTTGGGGCATAAGACGTCAATAAAGATGTCCCTAAGAACTAGTCGTTCTTACAGTGCTCGCAGGAGTTCTATTACTAATCAAAACAAAGCAAGCGGGGCTTTCCCAGGTTGCTGGGGGTTTCATATGTCGAAAGAACTTGGTGTGCTATCTAGGAATCTAAGGAAGTGGCTTCTGCTGTGTCATGGACTGTCATGGACTGCAGAGACGAGTTACTGAAATATGGCTCTGATTGTTATGCCATTATAGGGATATGTATTGAATATAGCCGTATAGGGGCATGAGGTCACAATATTGATCGGGGTCCTAGTTAAAACACATCAGCAGTACTTGCAAGAGCTTGGGGCAAGTGACCTTGTGGTGGTCTTTCATAGCAGCGTTATAAAAGGAGCCTAGAGTACAGCATATTTCTCGCCCTTGTGATCGTGACTCATCAAGAAACGTTCCATGGCTAGGGTCATCCAGAGTCTATGGAGCCAGGCCGTTTGATTCGGCACTGTGGTAGTACCCCAGTCAACTAAGATCGCCTGCCGTGCCGCAAGCAATGCTAGTGCCATCTGCCTACCGCTTAGTGACCGCAATGGGAAATTGAGTGGATTTGATAGCCCTTGCAAAGTGTAAGCCGGGAAGCAGGGGATCTCAGTGTCAAACGCAGTGTCGATGTCATTACAGAGAAACATAGTTTGTACTAATCGCACTCCACAAATTGCACGTAGCATAGTACAAAAACTGTGCCTAATAACGTAGCAGCTCAATCATCAACATCCTCAGATGCTTTGATAAAACAATTTTACATCCTAAAAAGCATATAAGCAATTCACAAAAGCAAACTTTTTCAATGAAAACATTAGGCAATTAGAGAGGTGATGATTTGGGGGGGAGGACCAAGCAGATACCTTGAACAGAAAGAGCATAAGCAAAAAGCACATCTTGTTGAACTTTGGTTGTGGTCCCATCCTCTTAGGACCACCCCAAGCAAAGTTATTTGCAAAAAAACCAATCCCAACCAAAGGCACTGCGAAGCATTATGGGACGAGATTAGCAGTGGGGAGTGAATATTATAGTATCCAATATCAAAATAATTCTACAAAGAGCTGCAGTTCAACTAGGCGTTACTAGATGTCCCTCACAAGTCAAATGGAAAAGCATTGAATTATTCTTACATCAAACTGCAGTTCCACTAGTCGTTACTAGATGTCTCTCACTTGTCAAATGCAAAACCATTGAAATCCTTTTATCAAGCATTTGCATTTGACTCGTTGACCTTTTTGGCATCAACGGCGATAGTACAGCTCCCGTTTGGGAGCGGTGAACGCTATCTATCAGGTGGAGAAGGCGCTTGGTGTTTTGGCCTCCTTATTTATTTATTTTATTTAGAACACTTAGCACAGCTACCTCCAACGGAAGTGTCCCGGCGCATTTTCCCAAGCCAGCGATTGTAACGACCAGATTTTCAGACCAGATATCACCAGCTCACCAAGACACCACCAATCCAGCCGAAATGTAACCATCTCCCTCCCCACAGCCTACTTACCACAGTAACTAGGTACCTTCCTGGGGATGGGGAATTAGCAATATACAAGCTCATATCATCAAAAACACCACTAAATCTTTAGGATTACTAGGAATACTCACTGATTACTAAGGAATTCCAGGTCACATCCTATGATCTCACCTTATAGTCTCACGGCAATCTAGCCTAGACTATGCGACTCTCTTCCTCATGGTGGAGAGCAGTTCTAATGCATCTACCATTACACACTGACCTCAATCATGCTCACGCAAGCCGCAATCCTGCGGGTATACACACCGTATCCTCCCGGTGCTCACTCAAGCCGCAATCCTGCGGGTATACACACCGTATCCTCCCGGTGCTCACGCTGCCGCCACAATCGTGTGACGATACACACCGTATCCCTCCGGTGCTCTCACTAACGCCGCTACACAACGGCGATCACTGTCCTATTGATACCTTCAACTCTCTCTCTTTGTTGAGAAGCTTCTCTATATATCTAATATCTACTGGGGATGTCTCATACACAATATTATATTTTATGTGGTAGATAGACAGTTCAATCCTCTCACACAAGAATGGCCAAATCACAACATGCAAAGGTTATTCTCTGATTTAGGCGCTCCCTGCTCCCTTGCTCAGTTACCACTTACCCGGAAGGGAAACACATCCGTCCACAAACAGCATCTGACTAGAAGAAAGGTTAGTCTCATCATAAAAACAACACCTGCACAGTGGTTCACTAAGAACTGGGGTCCCTTTATTACACAACAGCAAATTATAATATCACAATAACTAGCAATCTGGACATAACCTGAAAAGTAAAGGGAAATAGACACATCTAAGGAATACACAGATCTGCGGGGTCTCTTTATTAGAATGGCAAACAAGAAAGATCAGATGACTAACACATCCACATATAGCTGACAGGAACTGTAGATAGCTGAAAAGGGAAATAATGAATTATAACAGGACTGCACACTGCTAAAAGAAAAGGGATTAATCAGTGCAACAATACAGTGAGGAATATAGCCTAGGAAATAAAGGAAAGTGAATGATTAAGTGTAAAGCAAACTAGTTTAGAATACCTCACCCTATCAGAAAGGAATGTTTCTCTCTCTCTGATGGAATCAGGGCTCTCTCCCTCTGTTACCACAGCTTCACTCCACTGGCTCCAACTGCTCCAAAAGATCCCACAGGCAGCTCCAACTCTTCCATCTGACTGGCAACTGCTTCTATACATTCTGACAAACTGGCAGCTCCAGCTGACAGTTCCAACTCCAAAGATCATCTCTGACTGCTCTCTTCAGCTCCAAAAACCATCTGACTTCTACCATTCCAAGATCCATCTGACCACTCTGCCTCTCTGCACTTCGCTAATATGGAATGCTCTCCCCTAGTGGAAAGTTCCAGCCAGTAGCCTCCTCCCACCAAATCCATGTACCAGGCTCCCTGCTCCAGACGCTCTCACAGTGATCAGCTGCTTGTTTCGTCTAGAGACTTGAGCCCCAGGGACATTTCTTGATAAGATTCAGCTCCGGCCGGTTCTCTCTAGTTTGCAAAGAGCGAACAACACCTCATAACTAAAACATCAAACTTTGACCTACAAGCATCTCAGTCTGCAGAGGCAGAGAGCAAAATGGAGTCTCTCTGGTTCTGGGCCTCGTGGGCCTGAAAAGGATGAAATAGACACATAGCTCTACCAAAGTACATACACAAAGCCTACCAATAGGTAATATAAAGTCAGAACTACAGGATCCACTCTCTACTATAGGTCTTCAGGCCTGAAAATGATGAAAGGACACATAATTATGTCAAAGCCAATAGGCAATAGATGGATTAGAGTCAGAAATAAGGGCTCTATCATCATATAAAGCGGCTATCCTCTAGTTTATGCTTCTAGGTCTGAAAAGAGGCATGAAAAGGACCAAAACAAGCTAAGAATAGGGATCTAGGATGGTAGCAAGCTAAAGTCACCATCACTCAGAAATAGAACCAAAAACCCGGTCACGACATTCCACCCTTGACTTTAATTGCTAACATCCGTAAACAACAACAAACAAATAAACGAACATCAACATAACCTGTCAACAAAATCACAAACAAAAAGAATCCCTAAAATGAAATGACAACTAAGAAAATACCACCTAATACTTGATGTAGGGAATGTAAATCTGACAACCAATTGAAAACTAATCAAAGCACCCTTGATCTAAATGTTGAAATATAACTAAGATTGATCTGATAACAACAGAAACTAACCAAAGCACCCTTGAACTAAATGTGCCTCAACTTCTAGTGATAACTCATGAAATCTATTGATGTGGGAAAATGTCTGTCAAATAAAAACAACAAAGGGCCTAAATGAGGCCTAACTACTTCGGTCAACTTAAGAAACTTATGGAAAGGATTTGGTAAAATCTGACAAATAAACATAACAAAGGGTCCTCGAAGTCTGAGCAGCTATTACTAATAGATCTAGGTCATAACCTGACTAAAAGACACACCTCCCAGGATAACTTAAAGTCTAAGGTGACCACCCTTGGAACTAATCCCACTGTTCTAATTAAGATTTCATGGATCAAAGTGGAAGTGCAATAGTAGAGAAACAAGAACAACCCCATTTCTACAAAATAGCTGGTGTAGCACTATGCATATCAAGCAAGAAAATCAAAGAAAGTTATCTAAATGTGGTGCCTATATTCTTCTACAAGAGAAGCCAGACATAAATTGTCTGTCCAGAAATCCCTACAACCAAAATAGCTAAATCATAGACTTAAACTTGGACAACTGAGTGATAGGAGACCATGCCAAAGGCAATAGGCAAAGGTCATAAGTCATCTAACTCAGGAAACAGTTTGCACCTAATCCCTCTGTATCAATCTGTGGAACACATGTGTGCACCATCTTTCAGAACACTGCTTTCCCTTCATTGGCAAAACTGCTTTACAGAAAATAGTAAAACTATAAAGTAGATAAGAGATAGACAAGTGCAAAGTCAATCTGTATCAATGATAGAATAGCGTAGCATACTAAAATCAGAGCATCATGTATCACAGGGCATCAGATTATTAAAGCAGCTCACTAATTATACACTACACCCTATGACTTTCAAACAGTATCATTTACATATATCAAAAGGAATCATTGAACCAAAGGCCTAATCATTAATGTGGCACTGCATCTTTTAAACTGGAAAATCAAAACCATGAACAGGACTGGAAAAGAAAATTAGCATTGGAGCCTGTATGTGGTAACAACAAAAGTGGCATATAACTGAATGTCCATCTGAAATAGAAACATGGGAAAAATGAAAGACTCAAGAATGCAGGCCAAGGAATTACATTGCACATTCCTTTTGTGGTAAACATTATCATAACCGAATAAAAAATGTGTTCTTTTAGATCAGCACTTGCAAAAATTCAATTAATAATTAAAAAAAAAAAATAGAACTCTTGGCTTTGTCAAAAAAAAAAGATTTTTTTAGAAATCCAGATATTTTATAGAGTTTTAACCTGACTGCTGAGGCAGCCAACTGTAGATTCTAAAAAGTTCAATCAATATATTGAAGTGAAAAATTCTCTTCTGTAGGAAAGGGCAAAGCATATTGCCTGCATTTTTCTTCATAATCCATCGTTGGTTTCTTCTTAAAAAAACAGTTCATTTGTGTAGGCCTCGACCCTCCATCTTCATCTGTATTTCTTTGCCAAGGAAGAATCCCATCCGATCTCGTCATCCATGGAACATCAGCACCCGTCCGCCATCAGCCGTCTGGTCTGGCTCCAGGCTTGGGAGGAGTTCCATTCTCCAAAAATAACAAACTAACATAAGAAAATAAAAATAAAAAAGACAAAAAAACAAACAGTGCGGGGCGGGGAAAGGTATCACTCGCACCCCCGACAGCAAATCCCAGCAATCTAAAACAAAAGACAAGTATCCTCAATCTTGCAAAAGAAAAACTTCAATTCAAAAAACAACTTTTTTATGTCCCTCTAAGAACCCTGTGGTTTATAAAATCCTACTCTATGTTTGGGAAAAGTTTAATAAAACTATTTGCATTATATTCTCTAAACTTGTTTGGGCAAAATCGAATTTTTTCTTACACAGCCAGAAGGGCTGTGCAGCTAACTTTACTACTTTCTCACTCCTTGCTAGCATACCCCTCCCTTCAGAGATGTCCGCGTCCCAGGGCTGGCTCAGTTTCAACCATAACAAGCAGGAGACAGGCTGCTCTCTGCGATCTAAAATTGAGTCGCTGCCAATGCTGATCTCATTGCAGAAGCGAAGCTCCTGCCAGTTATTCTGTTTACATTACTGAAAGGAAAACTATTCATCTGCAAGCGTCCCATATCTCTAGTCAGGGAAGCTTTCTGGGCCGATTGTATTTATCCTACTCCAAGGGCCAAGCGTCTGCCAATTTTTCTATTTACATTACTGAGGGGAAAACTATTCGTCTGCAAGCATCCCGTATCTCTAGTCAGGGAAGCACTCTGGGCTGACTGTGAGGAAGAGCGATTTGACCCCTCCTTTATATCAACATTTCTCTGTGGAAAGAATTGAATCATAGCCAATAATAACAAACTGAGGTGTCTCTGCTCTCTTAAGCCACCCCTCCCTTACAAAAAGCCGCGGAAAAGAGAGAAGGATTTGTGGAATGCATGCTTATCTCTTCAAGGTCAAAACCTAGCTGTTCACAGCCTGTGAAGCTTCTCGTCCTTAAATAAAACCTCATACTGTCGTCTTTAGACAAGAAACAGACCTAACCTCTTTTGACCTTCAGCCAAACCCTGCATTTCATGTTTAAACACTCCATAGTTATTTCTAACTAATTTAAGCAAGTTCTGAACTATCATTTGTCTACAGCCTTATGAAAAACGAACTTAACAGGCTAAGCACTCTAACATTATTAACAGCTAAAGGGCAAAACATTTAGTAACAAACTAAATACTCTAATCATTGTTAACAGCTGAAAGGCAAAATGTTTAGCAACATTGAAAATCACATAACAGCAAAAGGAACAGCATTTTCACATTGGCGCATGCATTTTATTTTTGTGATTAAAGGTACCAAATTTATTTCTGTTCAATTCTACTCTATGCATACAGCTTTTCCTGTCTGACTGGGAACATTTTATCACATTTTTCTCTCTCACGCTGTTCTGCCTCATATCAGCGCAAAAATACAAAATCATTTGCATTTGAACTTTAAACAAAAGGGCAGCTTGCTTCTGGGGGAAGAATCACAGTTATATTTTTGAATCTAGAAACCAATCATGTACAACCCACTTACTGTGCACTTTCAAAATGACATGGTTGCATTTTACTTTTGAAGCGCTTGTTACCTTGCGCTGTTGGTCTGATTTATTTCCACAACTACGATCGTTCTCAAACACTGGTTTGCTTATCTTTCAGAATACTTATTTAAAACCACCCGTGTATGCCTCGCAGTCTGACTGGTTGATTTATAACACTCTGACCTCTGGATCAGACACATTTAATCATGTTTTCAAGGGCAAATCCACACAGACTCGTGGAAGCATATCAAACAGTATGTTTAATGAACACTGCTTTTTCCGTGCAAGATGTTATCTTTCCACCAGCTGCCTGTCAAAGTACATAGGTGAACCCTGCAACTAATTGCAAAGTAAACTAATATAAGGGAACACATAGCACTACACTAAGATGGTAGTGTGTCATAGTCACCACTAATCAAAATAGAACAATTTATCCTGTCACTAATGTCCACCCTCGACTATGAACAGTAACATCAAAATGAAAGAAAAGGGAGAACTTAAACAAGACGTACTAAGGGCTAGAAAAAACTCCACCTAACATTCAGCGTAAGAAATAGAAATGTGGCAACTAATTAAAAAGCCAATCAAACCACCCCTAATCCAAACATTCACTGACTTTTAGTGTCAGCTCTTGTAACCATGCATATTAAACAGCATATAGAAATAAACACTGCCATCCCAATTCAAGATATTAACCCTTTGGCAGCTCAAACACAATTGTTCCCCGATGGCTGCAGACACATGGGGAATCCAAGAACTTATCTCTCACGTTTTCACATAACACTCGTGCACATTTTTTTTAAACACAGTTCTCTGAATAGTTGGAAAGGATCCAGCCTTTCCCTGCTCAATGGAACAAGACATTCACAGGCCATATTAACAAGGCGCTATTCACAAGGAACTCAATAAGTCATATTACACTGAATACATTTCACACTAAATAATGCATAAGCCAAGCAACAAGCTATGTACAAGCCTTTTCATACAGAATACATTTTATAATACAAATACTCCTTTACCATGCAGGACTTTCACAGACATTTCTCCCTAGAATACAGTCCACCTTTACAGCCTTACAACTGTCACATTGCCAAGATGTATACCATTTTTCTGCACACTTTTCCTAGTCATGATGACTCCCCCTGCACTTTATTCGAAACGGTTTGTGACGCCAGATGTAACGACCGGATTTTCAGACCAGATATCACCAGCTCACCAAGACACCACCAATCCAGCCGAAACGTAACCATCTCCCTCCCAAGAGCCTACTTACCACAGTACCTAGGTACCTTCCTGGGGATGGGGAATTAGCAATATACAAGCTCATATCATCAAAAACACCACTAAATCTATAGGATTACTAGGAATACTCACTGATTACTAAGGAATTCCAGGTCACATCCTATGATCTCACCTTATAGTCTCACGGCAATCTAGCCCAGACTATGCTACTCTCTTCCTCATGGTGGAGAGCAGTTCTAATGCATCTACCATTACACACTGACCTCAATCAGTGCTCACGCAAGCCGCAATCCTGCGGGTATACACACCGTATCCTCCCAGTGCTCACTCAAGCCGCAATCCTCCGGGTATACACACCGTATCCTCCCGGTGCTCACGCTTCCGCCACAATCGTGTGACGATACACACCGTATCCTTCCGGTGCTCTCACTAACGCCGCTACACAACGGCGATCACTGTCCTATTGATACCTTCAACTCTCTCTCTCTCTCTTTGTTGGGAAGTTTCTCTATATATCTAATATTTACTGGGGATGTCTCATACACAATATTATATTTTATGTGGTAGATAGACAGTTCAATCCTCTCACACAAGAATGGCCAAATCACAACATGCAAAGGTTATTCTCTGATTTAGGCGCTCCCTGCTCCCTTGCTCAGTTACCACTTACCCGGACGGGAAACACATCCGTCCACATAACAGCATCTGACTAGAAGAAAGGTTAGTCTCATCATAAAAACAACACCTGCACAGTGGTTCACTAAGAACTGGTGTCCCTTTATTACACAATAGCAAATTATAATATCACAATAACTAGCAATCTAGACATAGCCTGAAAAGTAAAGGGAAATAGACACATCTAAGGAATACACAGATCTGCGGGGTCTCTTTATTAGAATGGCAAACAAGAAAGATCAGATTACTAACACATCCTAATATAGCTGACAGGAACTGTAGATAGCTGAAAAGGGAAATAATGAATTATAACAGGACTGCACACTGCTAAAAGAAAAGGGATTAATCAGCGCAACAATACAGTGGGGAATATAGCCTAGGAAATAAAGGAAAGTGAATGATTAAGTGTAAAGCAAACTAGTTTAGAATACCTCACCCTATAAGAAAGGAATGTTTCTCTCTCTCTGGTGGAATCAGGGCTCTCTCCCTCTGTCACCACGGCTTCACTCCACTGGCTCCAACTGCTCCAAAAGCTCCCACTGGCAGCTCCAACTCTTCCATCTGACTGGCAACTGCTTCAATACATTCTGACAAACTGGCAGCTCCAGCTGACAGTTCCAACTCCAAAGATCATCTCTGACTGCTCTCTTCAGCTCCAAAAACCATCTGACTTCTACCATTCCAAGATCCATCTGACCACTCTGCCTCTCTGCACTTTGCTAATATGGAATGCTCTCCCCTAGTGGAAAATTCCAGCCAGTAGCCTCCTCCCACCAAATCCATGTACCAGGCTCCCTGCTCCAGATGCTCTCACAGTGATCAGCTGCTTGTTTCGTTTAGAGACTTGAGCCCCAGGGACATTTCTTGATAAGATTCAGCTCCGGACGGTTCTCTCTAGTTTGCAAAGAGCGAACAACACCTCATAACTAAAACATCACACTTTGACCTACAAGCATCTCAGTCTGCAGAGGCAGAAAGCAAAATGGAGTCTCTCTGGTTCTGGGCCTTGTGGGCCCGAAAAGGATGAAATAGACACATAGCTCTATCAAAATACATACACAAAGCCTACCGATAGGTAATATAAAGTCAGATCTACAGGATCCACCCTCTACTATAGGTCTTCAGGCCTGAAAATGATGAATGGACATATAATTATGTCAAAGCCAATAGGCAATAGATGGATTAGAGTCAGAAATAAGGGATCTATCATCATATAAAGCGGCTATCCGCTAGTTTATGCTACTAGGTCTGAAAAGAGGCCTGAAAAGGACCAAAACAAGCTAAGAATAGGGATATAGGATGGTAGTAAGCTAAAGTCACCATCACTCAGAAATAGAACTAAAAACCCGGTCACGACAGCGATAGACTAACAAACACCCACAACCCAGAAACTAGCATGGCAGTTCGTTCAGTTGAAACAGCCATGTTTTTAGAGCTTTCGGAAAAAGAGATTCCTTTTCTATCCCCCTGAGTTCTATCGGCATGGAGTTCCACACTGAGGGTGCACGCACCGAAAAAGCCCGGCCGCCCATTCGGGCTTTCGAGAATCTCGGGATTTTAAGGAGATTTTGACTATTGGATCTCAGGGTTCTAGTTTGTGAATATCTCTGGATCTTGAACCTGAGATACTTCGGGCCTATGTCGTGAAGGGCTCCGTGCACCAGAACCATCGATTTGAACAACACTCTTTTCTTCACGGGCATCCAGTTAAGACTTACCAGATGATGGGCAATGCTGTGTCTTACTGGGATGTTTCTGATCATTCTTGCCGCCGTATTCTGCATAAACTGAAGTCTGGCGATCAAATAATAAGGAGCCCCGATCAAAAGGCTATTAGCATAGTCCAGACGCAATGTAATGATTGCATGTACCACCGATAGTCAGCACTCCATGGGAAGATAGTGAAGAAATCTACGTAGCATTTTGAGTTTCCAAAAACAGCTCGACGATAACTGCGCCATATGGTCTTTCCCTGACATTTCTATGTCCATTTTAAAGCCTAAATTGCGAACTGATTTGACTGGGGTTGGGGGGGTTGGGGGGGGCGGGTGGTTGAGATCGGTGGGCCACCACAGAACAGGGTGCAATGGGATTTTATTATTAAAGAAAAGGACCTCAGTCTTTTCGATATTCTGCCTCAGACAATTGTCGGACATCTATAACACAATATTTAAGAAACACTCTTTACAACAAATCAAGTCCCCACCATCTATTTTTTTAAAGGAGAATAGGAGTTGGGTATCATCAGCATAGTTGACAATTCTTACCCCGGATTTTTCTACTATTGAGGCTAGCGGGGAGAGATAAACATTAAAAGAGTAGGATTCAGGGCAGAGCTCTGAGGAACTCCGCACGATAGCCGCTTCGTTTCTGAGGCAAAAGGGTGTAATGTCACTTGCTGAGAACGCCCCTCCAGAAAGGTCCGAAACCAGAAAAGGTCCAAACCTGAGATGCCCAAGCTTTCAAATCTGTGCAGAAGGATCTTGTGGGACACTGTGTCGAATGCTGCGGAAAGGTCTAACAACACAAGCATTGCACAGTGTCCCCGATCCACAGATTCCCAAAGTGTCTCAGCGACTTTCAGCAGTGCGGTTTCAGTGCTGAAAACCTTTCTGAAACCTGACTGCGTGTCATGCAACAGATTATTTGATTCCAAGAAATCAGAAAGCTGGCGCTGCACTTCTTTCTCCAGGATTTCGCGGGGGCTGAGAGGAGCGAGATAGGGCGATCATTTTTAAGACCAGAGGGTCTGCATTTTCTTTTTTTAGTATTGGTTTCACCAGAGCTTTTTTCCAATCAACCAGATAAATGCCAGACTCCAATGACTGATTCCAGATTAAATTAAGTACTGGATTCAGTGCTAGGGCCAAGGTCCTATAAAACCTTGCAGGTAGGGGATCTTCGGGGGACCCAGACTTAACCCGAGTTAGATCAGCCAATGAGCGTTGTCCATCAAATTGCTCAAAACGGGACCAGTATTGTATATTGCCCCGAATGGGAGAGAGGAGCTCAGCATCTTTGGGAGGAGGGAAAGAGGCATACATTTCTGATATTTTATCGTGAAAGAAGGTAGCTAGACTATCACACAAGACTTTAGAGGGAGGAATGGTACTTTGTGATACCTGAGGATTAGTGAAATTTTCAACAATCCTGAAAATTTCTTTCACAGAGTGGTTAGACGCCTTGATATGATTAGAGTAATACTCTTTCATACTGATACGTTTCCTCCGATGGAAAGTTCTGAGAGAATTCTTATGGATTAGCTTGGCTTCAAGTGTATAACCCCGTCGCCAAGCCCTCTCCAGTTTTTTGCAGGCACTTTTCAATTTTTATAGTTCCTCCGAGAACCAAGGAGCAGAGGGAGATTTCCTAACCAAGGTTCTTTTTACAATCGGGGCCAGCTTATCTAAAGTAGCTCCTACAGATGTCTCAAAGTTCTTATCATCATGCGAGGGGTCTCCGGACAACACAAAAGGGGATTTTTTCCACTCACTGTCGAAATTGACAAGAGTGATATTTCTCCAGTTCCTAGTCTCTTTAGTGGGGGGTGGCCCTACTTGTTCTTCGATCCCCTACCAGTACTAAAGGCAATCAAAAAATGGTCCGACCAAATTACCTGTTGGTTAGCATCAATAGTTAAGGTCCAATCATTAGTGAAAACTACATCTAACATATGGCCTCCTGTGTGTGTGGCTGCTTGGACCTTCTGATGGAGGTTAAAGCCCTGAAGTTTGTTGATAAGTTTTGTAGCAAGTGGGTCGTCCTGGGCATCGGCATGCAAATTAAAGTCCCCAAGAACAGTAAAAAATGAATATCTTGGCATAAGACTGCCAATGTGATCATACACTTCAGTTAAATGTTTAATCGAAGAAGAGGGGTTTCTGTAAATGAGTATGCCTGACTGTGGCCTTTCAGAGAAACTCACGGGACCAGGTACTGGGGTAAGACTGGGTTTTATTGATTTGAACACTCATTTCTTTCTGATGGTGCTCCTAAAGTAAGGGCCAGTTCCATTTCTTATTTCTCTGGGGAACAGCGAAGCCTCCGTCGCTCAGGACCTCCTCTCCTCCACTCCAGTGTGGTGTGTGCCGGGATACCCAGAAAGGAAGTGAGAGAAAATACCCCGATTAAGGCTTTGGTTCTCTAACTTATACGTGTACAGGGAAAGGGTGTGAGGAAACACGCGGTTCTCCACAACTAGGCTCGAGTGATGGTATAGTGCTCAGGGGGGGGGAGTGCAGGAAACGAGGGTCGAGTGTTTTAAGGTGGCTCTGTCACCCTCCTTCCCGCCCACGCCACGATACGAGCCCTTACCCGGTGAAGCCACACTTCCCTTGAAGTGTGGCTCAGGGATTCGCCTTGCCGTTGGCTTCCTGGCTTCTCTCCTCACTCTTCAAGCCGTTCAGGTACTTCTCCCGCTTTCGACCGCTGGACCGCCTCCGCTTTCACTCCTCCGCCGCCTGCCGGTGTAGAACACACCGTTTTTCCATCGCTTCCGTCTTTTCCGTCCTTCCTGGAAGCCACGTCATCAGAGGGAGTGTGTCGTACGTCGAAGTCAGCCCAGTTAAAGAAACAGTGCTCTGTTTCTTCGTTTCCTCGGCACCGTGTTCGAATCCCGTCACTCCACGCCTCGCCTGGCTGCATAGGGAGAGACGAAAGGATCATGTTCAGTGTCTCGTCCGAGAGTGACCTCCTCACCTCGTCACACACCACCCCCCCTGGATTCTATCGATCGGGGAGAGGAAAGCGAGACAGGTAGTCTGCGCTAGCATTGTCAGAGCCTTTCCTGTGACATACTGTAAATGAGAATGCTGTAGAGATAAAAACCACCTCATCACTCTTGGATTCTGTGAAGCATTGCGGCTCATCCACTGGAGGGGAGCATGATCCTTGTAAAGAGTGAATGGGTGGCCCTCAAGGTAATACCTCAGTTTGTCTAAAGCCCACTTTATCGCAAGACATTCTTTTTCTATGGGGGGATACTTTACTTCCCTAGGGAACAGTTTTCTACTTATGTAAAGTATGGGGTGCTCTATACCGTAAGCAGATGTTTGAGACAATACCGCACCCACCCCATAGTCGGACGCGTGAGTGTGGACTATAAATGGTTTGGAGAAATCGGGGGAAGAGAGTACGGGACTGGTGGTGATGGTTTTTTTCAACATGTTAAATGCTTGCCACATCTCTTCGGTGGGACTTTTGTAGGAGAGGGGTTTGTAGGATTGTTTCAGGGTTTCAGTTAATGGGCCTGCTATCTCGGAAAACGATGGCATAAATCGTCGATAGTACCCAATTAGCCCAAGAAAAGCCCTCATCTCTTTCTTGCTAGACGGGGAGGGGGTCCTCGCTATTGCCCTGACTTTTTCTATTTGGGGTTTAATCATTCCATGGCCAAGAACATAGCCTAGATATTTGACTTTTTGGAATCCCATCCGGGATTTTTTGAGTTGACATGTAAGCCTGCTTTTTGTAGTGCTTGTAGAATAATGCGTAGGTGTTGTAGTTGTTCCTCCCATGAAGAGCTGAAGATTATGATGTCGTCGAGATATGCCGAACTATAAGCCAGATGGTCTCTCAGTACCTCGTTCATCAGTCGTTGGAACGTGGCAGGTGCTCCGTGGAGACCGGAGGGAAGAACCGTGAACTCATAAAGTCCGTCTGGTGTTGAGAAGGCGGTCTTTTTTCGGTCTTCTTCCCTTAGTGGCACCTGCCAATACCCTTTGGTTAAATCCAGGGTGCTTATATATTGGGCCTCTCCTAGTTTTTCTATCAATTCGTCAATTTGTGGAATGGGATAGGCGTTGAATGATGAAACGGCGTTCAGAGCACGAAAATCCATTGAAAACCGGGTACTGCCATCCGGTTTAGGCACCATTACGATTGGTGAGGACCAATCGCTCCGGGAGTGTCGAATAACCCCCAAGCGTAGCATCTCTCGTACTTCTTTCTGTACCGCTGACCTTTTCGCTGCTGGAATTCGATAGGGCTGCTGTTTGACTATAGAGCCCGGTTTAGTTTCAATCCGGTGTTCTATCATATCTGTCTTTCCTGGCAAATCCAAAAAGATTGGAGAGAACGGTTCCAATACCTTATGTAAGTCTTCTTCTTGGGACTTTAGAAGATCTTCATTCGTCACTAGGTCGTTTATCGTTAAGGACCCAGATGAAGTTGTCAGTAATGTTAGAGTGATTTCTTTTGGGGGTGGACCAATCCATTCTTTAAGGATATTTATGTGATATGTTTACGTTTTTCTGGCTGATATTTGTACTTTATAGCTGGTTCGGCCCACGGTATCGACTACTTTATATGGACCCATCCATTCAGACTGGAATCTTTTTGTAGAGGAGGGTAAGAGAACCAGTGTCCAATCTCCCTTCTCTAGACGTCTCCACTTCTTCCCTTTATCATAGTACGTTTTCCGTTTGGTTTGACTCTTTTCTAGATTGTAATAAGCCAAGTCCCTGATCTTGCCCAAGGTGTTTTTAAGGTTACGACTGTAGTCTAGTATGCTTCGGTCCTCGCCCTGTTTTTCCGCCTCCCGGGCTTCTTTAGTCATTTCTAGCAACGATCTTGGTTGGCATCCATATAACATTTGAAAGGAGAAACACCCCATACTACTTTGCCTCTGATCTCTTATTACATACAACGCCAACAGGAGGAGTAAGTCCCACTCCTTTCCATTTACAGACAGCATCTTCTTGAGGGTGGCTTTTAAAGTCCCGTTATAGCGTTCAACCAGTCCGTCTGTCTGCGGGTGATATACGGACGTTTTTATTTGCCTGAGGTCTAACATTTTGCAGACTTCTCGCATCAGGCGGGATACAAACAGGGTGCCTTGATCCGTAAGGATCTCCTTTGGGAACCCGATCCTAGAAAAGAGTTCGAGAAACTTTTCAGCTATCACTTTGGAGGTCGGAGATTTTATAGTGAAAGCCTTGGGAAAACGTGTGGCGTAATCCACTACAACCAGTGCATACAGGTTTCCTCTTTTGCTCTTCGGTAGGGGCCCAATCAAGTCCATCAGCACCCTTTCAAACGGGGTTCCGATTATGGGGAGAGGTTGTAGGGGCACGGCTGCCGGTTTGTATGAGCCTTTCTTATGACATACCTCACATGCCTGGCAATGCGTTTTGATCTCCTGGTAAATCCCTGGCCAATAGAAATAGCGTAGTACATTTTGGGTGGTTTTTCTGAACCTATGTGTCCTGCTAACAGGTGGGTATGGGAGTAAAACATTATCTGTTCTCTGAAAGAGACTGGGACCAACAACTGCAACGGGTCATCTGCTTTTCCTTGTCGATATAAGAGTCCTTCCTTAATCAAAAATCGGGGATAGGTGGGTGTAGGGCTGTCTTGGGTAGAATGAGCTAGTTCCCATGCATTGAATAAGGTGGCATCATTTGCTTGGGCGAATTTTAAATTTCTATCTGAGGCCCATGGGTCTGCGGTCACAAAGGCATGGACACTAGTCTTACTTTGGGGAGGGGGCAGTTTAAGGATTCTGGTGAATAGGTCCAAGAATTGGGGGTTGTCAGTGCCTATAATGATCCCCTCAGGCAGAGTCTCTAGAACTCCTACTCTGACCTCCTGGGACTTCCCATCTGCTAACTCAAGGGGTATCTTTGCTACGGGGTATCCCCTTATGTCACCATGAACACACTTTATGTATACCAGGGTTTTTGGGATTACTTGGGTGGACTGCACAAACTCCCCTTTTATTACGGACTGTTTACAGCCAGAGTCTAAGAGGGCTTTGACAGGTTTCCCATTCACCCACACTCTTACATGGTTTGCTCCTCCTAACTCAGCGGAGTAGAGAACCGTCTTTGCGAGGTACCCTACTTCCATCAGTTCATCTTGATGTTTCTTTTGTGGACAAAGCCGAGCGATATGTGCCCAGGCCCCACACTCGAAGCATTGAGGTCCCTTAAAGCTCGGTATTTCCTGTTTAGGGGGGGCGCGGAAACAATGTCTCTACAGGAGCTCGTGGCTTCTTTTCGACTTTCACCGGGGGTTTGGTGGTTTTATCCGGCTCCCACGGGAATAAACGCGGCTGTGCACGAGTGAAGGTGGGAGCCATCTCAACTGCTTGCGTTGTTGTCAGATTAGAATGCTGTCACAACCATTTCTGTGTTGCATAAGGAAGAGATTCTAAGTATTGCTCCAAGTAAATTTTGTCCATTATGTCCTCTTTTGAACTGACAGCAGGGATCAACCATTTATCCGCGGCAGCCTTTAACCCAGTGGCGGCTGGTGACATTTGAAAGCAGTGGGGCGTAAAAGTTAGGAATTCTTTATAGTAGCAGGAGAGCAGTGCATCTGTTTTTACTTTTGCTATGTCATTATTTTTTTTCTACCCCCATCTAACCCATATGCTCATAACCACAAATACAAATGGAACACATGCTCACTGCCCTGTGCGCTGTGCAGAGAGGCGCAGGACTGGATGGCCATCAAGATTTCTGAACACCTTTTTCGCTCACTGACAGGCACTGTGAGAAACTTGCAGTGACCTCATCCTCAGAGCTCTCAAATGGTACAACTCAGTTCAAATTATGCACTGTACAAGAGCAATTTATACATGAAAAAAATACAGAAGCAACACTTTTAGGGAATGTAACTGCACAATTAATACATGCATTCTAAATAGGAACTAAGGGCCAGATGTAGGTAGGCATTTACCGGTCGGTAACGGCCGAATTCGGCCGTTACCGACCGGTAAATGCAATTTGAGATGTAGGGCCCTGTATTTTACAGAATCGGTAAATTTACCGATCGGTAAATTTACCGATTCTGTAAAATACCGAATCGGTATTTTTTCCGATTCGGTAAAATTGATATGTAGGTGGGACTCTTCTGAGTCCCACAAGCATTACAGAATTGGTATTTTACCATCAAATATTATTTGATGGTAAAATACCGATTCTGGTGTGCATGCACATGTGTGCATGCACACCTGTGCCATATGACAGGCAGACCTGCCCTTAGGGCAGGTATGCCTGCCACATGGCCCCCGAAGCTTTTTTGGGGGTGCTAGAGGGTGTCAAAGTGACACCCCCTGCACCCTTGTCAGAATCGGTATTTACCGATTCGGTAAATACCGACCGGTAATGCCCCATTCATTCCTATGGGCTTCAAAGCCCATAGGAATGAATGGGGCATTACCGGTCGGTATTTACCGAATCGGTAAATACCGAATTTTACCGATTCGGTAAAAGGGAACATCTGGATTCCCTACATACCAACCCCTCACATTTACCGAATCTTAATTACCGAATCGGTAAAATTCGGTAATTTTCGGTAATTAAGATTCGGTAAATGTTACTTACCTACATCTGGCCCTTAATCACTAAACATAATGGTTTAAAGTTATAATTAAATGTTAAAATGTTGACATTTACTTTCCTTAATGCAGTTGCCTTTGGTTTGCCATCTCTCTTTCAGTAGTGCTCCCACTCCAGTGCCACTGCACTCTTTGTCTGTGTAGCGCATCGCACAGTGTGTACTGTTCCACACAGGTCCCTTAAGCTCCCTCTAACCTGCAGCTAAAACTATTCAATGTAAAGTTAAATAGCGAAGACCGTGAAATCGCACTCAGTATACTGATTTACTCCCAAGAATATATATTCACAAGTATACTGGCAATACATATTTTTAACATGTGGATTTAACTCGAGTTAAAATAATTGCACAATAACATAAATAATACTCACAATTTCAGGGTGCTGAAGGGATTTCTACGGCAAGACAGAGTCTGGTCAGCACTGAAGAGTGCAGCCCGGCCTATCTCGAACGGCTGCAGAGATGCCGAACTGTGCCGAATATGACAACAGCAATGCAGCGGGCGCCCAGAGAGTGAATCGCTCTTTCGGTCACACTATGCCTGTCATAACTACAGCAGGAGGCCTCCACAAACAAAGGCTTCACAGGTTGGCACCTTCGTTCACTGTCAGCAGCCTCCGGTATGAGCCTGCAGGTGCGATGTGCACAGACTGTAATAGTTCTCCTTTGCCTGAGTGTTTTTTTTTCTGTGGTCACTCACTCTATGCCCTGTACTGTGAGCGGCATCGGTCCTCAGAGTAGCGCCCATCTCCCTGCGTGTGGCACCTGTTGCTGCTTTTAGGCAGGGACCTAGCGCGGCCTTTCAGAGTCTGTGGCCTGGCTTGAGAGTAACTTTGCCAGGCCCGCTGTCCTTTCAGATGCGCCGGCCGGACAGGAGGTGTGGGGTCTGTCTGTCCTTCAGCAACACAGACCTGTAAGAACCACTGGCCTCTGATAATCATGTCGTACTTGAACTTCCCTCGCTCTAGGGTTAAGGGCTGCTGTTGTTTAAATCTCCAGTTCCGGGCCTCGCTGACGCTGTGTGGGACACCCAGCGCTGGAGAAGCGGCGGGTTTCTGTGCAGCGCTCCTCGTGCCCGTGGTGGTGGGCCTAGTTTAAATTCTAGGGCACGCCCGGCTGTAACTCAGCCAATCCTGGTGCAGCATAACATCGCCACTGCGCCAGGATTGGTTAAAGAGCAGGGCTAATGCTGCCCATAATGAGACCCGGCTCCCCCTGGTCTCTGCTTGTGCTCGTGCTAGAGGAGGAGGGGGAGGAAAGGGGCTACTGCGTGTGGGCGCATGCGTGGGCAAGTCAAAAAAATGACTTGCCCTAAATGCGCACACACTGCTTCTGCCCTCCCTACCACGCTGCTATCTTCCAGCCTGCCACTCATTGCCACAGTCCCGACCCCCACCCTTCCGCGATCGCAATGAGGTAACTACAGTTTAGTGACTCACTTCGAAATTAAATCATTATGACTGTCGGCGCTGCGCTCGTAGTTTTAATTTTGGTATGTGCAGTGTCAGTGACATGAAGGTTGTCCATCATGGCTAGTGGGGCAACGCCCCAACACCCCCAATGGACGAACCGCCACTGCTTTAACCTGAAGAATAATGTTTTGGCATTTTCACCTGGCATACCCTTTTATTTTCTAAAACGGACCCGGTATGCCTCCGCATCTAGTCCCAAATGGTCCAATATAATGGTTTTGATGGCAGCATATGGCACTTGCCCTGTTGCATTGGCTACCTGGTATGCTGCCTGAGCTTCCCCTGTTAGGAGGGGAGCTAGAAAGAAAGGCCATTTCTCCAAGGGCCAACCACATGCCAGGGCGGCTCGCTCAAAATTCATCGGGGTCTTCTCCAGCCACATACATTTGAAGGGAAATCCCTGATGGGGTTGGATTATGTGTAGGTCGGGGCTCCCTGTTCTGGGGGTTAGTGGTGGAGTCAACCATTAGTTTCTGCAACCCCTCTATTTGAGCTGAGACAGTGTTCTGGAAGGTTTCTCTGTCTGCTTTGGCTGAATTGAGTTGTTGCTCCACAGCCCATCCCAATTGTTCTTGCCCTTGTGCAAGGTGGTTCAGAAGGTCTTCCATCTTTGGTTCACAGATGGCTATTGGCGTGCCCACATTTTCCACCACTTGTGGCCTTTCAGAGAAATTCAAAGGACCAGGTACTGGGGTAAGACTGGGTTTTATTGATTTAAACACTTGTTTCTTTCTGATGGTGCTCCTATAGTAAGGAAGGGCCAGTTCCACTTCTTTTTTCTCTCGGGAACAGCGAAGCCTCAGTCGCTCAGGACCTCCTCTCCTCCACTCCAGTGTGGCGTGTGCCGGGATACCCAGAAAGAAAGGGAGAGAAAATACCCCGATTAAGGCTTTGGTTCTCTAACTTATACGTGTACAGGGAAAGGATGTGAGGAAACACGCGGTGCTCCACAACTAGGCTTGAGTGACGGTATAGTGCTCAGAGGGGGGGAAAGTGCAAGAAACGAGGATCGAGTGTTTTAGGGTGGCTCTGTCACCCTCCTTCCCGCCCACGCCGCCATACGAGCCTGTACCTGGTGAAGCCACACTTTCCTTGAAGTGTGGCTCGGGGATTCGCCTTGCCGTTTGCCTCCTGGCTTCTCTCCTCGCTTTTCAAGCCGTTCAGGTGCTTCTCCCGCTTCCGACCGCTGGACCGCCTCCACTTTCACTCCTCCGTCACCTGCCGGTGTAGAACACACCGTTTCTCCATCGCTTCCGTCTTTTCCGTCCTCCCTGGAAGCCACGTCATCAGAGGGGGTGTGTCGTACATCGAAGTCAGCCCAGTTAAAGATACAGTGCTCTGTTTCTTTGTTTCCTCTGCACCGTGTTCGAATCCCGTCACTCCACGCCTCGCCTGGCTGCATAGGGAGAGACGAAAGGCTCACGTTCAGTGTCTCGTCCGAGAGTGACCTCCTCACCTCGTCACACTGACATTATGGGGATAGTAGTACAAGAGATGTTGAAGGCTAAGGCCTCGATAGGACCCAGTTCCTTGAGTTGTCTATGGGAGATATCCCACTTATCGCGGATTATGATCCTTGACGCGTGGGAATGAAAACTGCCTGGTCCAGGTCGATTAGACCCACCATTAGGGGGTTCAACCGAGATGCTAGCATACCCGTGAAAAGCTTTGCGTCAACATTAAGCAGCAAGATCGGGCAGTAGGAACTACAGTGCCCCCGGTCCTTAAGAATTATGGAAATCGCCGCTTCCGACGTAGATTCCAATACAGCCCCACTGTCTAAAAAGGAGTTGAACAGGCGGGTTAGGAGAGGGGCTAATTTGTGACAGAATTTTATATAAAACAGGGCAGGAAAGCTGTTAGGGCCCTGCGATTCGTCAAGTTTCAGTCGGGAGATGGCTGAGATCACCTCCTCCGGCCGGAGGGGGTCTTCCAACTATTCCACCTGCGTTGTAGTGCAGCGAGTAAAGTTGCTAGACTCCAGGTATTCCTTTGCGTCAGGGGGATCATATGAATCCGCACTATAAAGAGATTGGTAGAAGAAAAGGAATTCCTCTACAATCTGGGAGTCCAGGTGAAGTTCCTTGACAGTGGGCCGTTTCAGAGAGGGGATAGTACCTGCTACCGCCCTGGCATGCAGTTTCTGCGCTAACATCTTCCTACAGTTGTCACTGCCCAGGTAGAATTTGTTTCGGAGGTGAAGCAAAGTACATTCCACCTTATCCAGGTCCAAGCATTTAAGAAGCAGCTGCTTCTTCTCCAATGACAGCCATACCCTCGGAGCGCCTGTGCGTTTATTTATTGCCTCCAATTCAGCTACTTCCTTTTCAAGACCTAAACGGGCTTCCCTATGTCTCCAATTGTCAGCAGAAGAGGTGGCAAGGTATTCGCTGCGGATCACCGCTTAGAGAGTTTCCCAAACAGTAGCCAGGGATGTCTCATCAGTGTTGTTATGTTGGAGATAGTCTAAGAGCTTGACACTCACACATTCTACGATGTTAGGGGAGTGCAAGAGGCCTATGTGCAGCCGCCATCTAGCAGGTATATGCCCAACCCCTTCAGGTCTTAGGGAAATGGAGATATGCACGTGATCCGATAGAGAGCCTGTATCTTTTGCAGTGTCGCTGACCCTGGGGAGAAGCGTGTGAGAGACCAAAAACACATCTAAGCGAGCATAGGATTTGTGCGCTGCAGAATAGTATGTGTAATCATGCAAGTCCGCATGCTGAAGGCGCCATCCGCCAGTCATTGCTTTTCCGCTGGAGGGAGGGCTCCTACCTGAGTGTATCGCTGACCCGAGCGGTTCCAGTCATTATCCATGACCAAGTTTAGGACCCCACCCACCACTAAAGCAGCGTCCGGGGAGGCCAGACCCTCTGAGACATGGTGGCGGAGAAAGGCCTCCTGGTGAGCATTGGGTGCATACATGTTAATTACTGTGAGCATATTAGACCCCATTGAATCCGAGAGCCAGGACCCTACCCTTGGACTCATAAAAAAGTAGACAGTACCTTGCTCTCAAATTTACCCCCATTCTTCTTCATTGAATCAGAGGACCAATACTGACGGGGACGCGCCGCCAGTGCATACAGGAGTATCCTTGGCAAGCAGATGAGTCTATTGGAGGAGACGGATATCTCCTTCAGACTGTTCCAGTAGGGAGAGAATCGCTGCACATTTTGTGGGGTGGTTTAGGCCCCTCACATTGAGCTCACGATTTTAAGGTTTCTAGCCTTAATGGGTGGGAGTTAGCATGTAAAGGGCCACCAAGGGCGGAGGACCCGAAGCGCACTGTTCGGGTCAGAGGGAGCGTGGGCCTATGAGCGGAGGATGGAGGTACCGAGCCTGGTACAGGAAACCCGGAAAAGAAACTCAACAAATACATAAAAGAAAACAACTCACAAGTACTCAACCCCAGGAAAGAACAATAGACATAGGCCCGTCTGGAAGGCAAGGCCTGAAGGGAACATGGCCCTGGGGGGGGAGACCGCAGAGTAGAATACCTGGAGAACCAAGAACTGCGAAGGGGCAGCCTGCTGGATCATGAAAGGTAGCCGTCCCATGGGCCCCTCCGGCTTAGCTCCGTTAGATCCATCCCACGTGATCCATACTGAAGTGCTCAAGGGGAACACAAACTGTGCAGGAGCTGAAAGGGAGAGGAGAGCACAGCCTCGCGTTCTTTCCCCATCTTCTCCGGGTCCGGCTTCGAAGAGGCCAACGCCTTCCAGTCAGTCTTCCATTTAGGGGGTAGTCGGACAGCCCGGACTTTGGGGTCGTCTCTCCGTTCAGAGTCTGCAGCATTGTCTAACCCTATCAGGTCAAGTTCCTCCTGTAGTGAGCAAATCTTTCCCAATTACCCTTGGTGTTTAAACATGATGCAAAAGGGATGGCCCCATGAGTATGGGATTCCATTGTCGTGAAGATAGGAGGTAACCACACAAAATTCTCTCCTTTTGGCCAGAGTGGATGCTGCAAGGTCCTGGAAGAGGACCGGAGAATGCCCTTGGATCTGTATCGGTTGGGCTGCTCGGGCTTTACCTAGAATTTGCTCTTTGAGCTGGAAGTCGTGCACACAAACATGTATATCGGGCAGGGATCTTTCTCTCCTCTAGGTAGGCCCACACGATGAACCCGGTCCATCTGAACTTCTTGCTGGCCGTCGTCTCCCAGCACTTGTCGGAAAAGGGCCAGGACATAGGATCGCAGATTATCACCCTCCGCCTTCTAAGGCACCTCACAGATGCGAATATTATTCCTCTGTGAGCGGTTTTCATCCCGAGTCAGCTCATGCTCTTCAAGGACGGCCACCCTTTTGCCTTCTTCATCTGCGTCTCGCCGTACTTCCTTGAGATCTGCCATGATTTGGCCCTTCAAGCCGAGGATGTCTTCTTTAATGGCGGTGAACAGTTTCATCATAAAGGCTTTCGTGGCTGGGCCATCTGCTCATTCCAGCGATTCCAAATGTCCCTAATCTCGGGGCGCCGCTTGTGCTGCGTCGGAGCCGCTGGATTGTTTCTGCAGTAGATCTTTCAGGCACTTCTCCCGTTTCGCTCGAGCCGCCGCTATGTCGTCCCAATGAGGCTGAGATGATAGCTAGGGAAGGTCCGCAGGACTGAAGCTCTGTGAGCGCACTTTGCCCGGATACAAACCAGCACCAATGTCGTGGTAAGAGCCCTCATACAGATGCCAATAGGCAGACGCTCTGCCTAGTTACAGCTGTGCAATACTGTGTAGTCGAGCCCAAGCTAGCCTCTCCACCTCGATAGGGCCCAGCACTGTCCGAGCTACTCCTTGGGCCACCAATATCTTTGCTCTTACCTTGCAAAGCGGCGCAAGGAGATGCCTGTGTCAGCCCACTCCTGCAGCCTGGTGGGGGATTGGGGGAAGGTATCGATGGGAGCCCACTCGTGTAGGGGTGTACTGGCTGCATGTTGTCCTTCCCCAGGTAAAAACACTCGCCCAACCTGGAGGCAGTTGTGCACCCTCTGTCTTCGGCACATAGGGACTGTGTGCTCGTTGCTGCTTATATCTGCAGCAATACTCCATGGGAGTGACCTTCTCAGAAAAGTTGGGACATGCACTCACCATTTGCTGTTTGCAGGCTATGGTTGGAAGGGGCTGCGGTGGAGGCCTAATCAGTGGAGCTGCACGGACGGAGAGCTGGGTCACTGACCAGGAGGTCAGAGGTCCTGCTCAGGCGTCCCCACAGCGGCCGCCATTAAGTAGAGGAATGGGGGTGGTAAGTACAGCTGGGAGGTGGAAGCACGAACCTGGCAGGGTAGAGGGACTGCAAGGACAGCAGCGTCAAAAGGGGGCACGGAGAGCAGGAACAGGAGGAGGTAGAAATAAAAACAGGGGGCAGAAAGAGGTCAAAATTAAACTAAAACTAAGGCACAATAAGGAAAATAAACTGAAGGCAAAAAGCAGCCGACTCAAACCCCTACCTAGAGAGAGGTGGAGTCCACCTCTCTGCAACGCAGCGCTGTGGCGCTTACTGGAACACCTGGTGGGCTGGTTGGCCCATAGGGTCCCTCAGGATTGAAGGGGATTTATTTCCCCGACTTAAAATCCGCCACAAGGCGTGTTTGCACACGTCAACTAAGGCCCCGTCCCCTCCCTTCACCACTGTGTAAACACGTCCTGTGGCCGTTTTAAGTTGGGAGATTAAGTTCATTTGAATCCTGAGGGTCCCTAGGGTCTAACTAGCCCACAAGGTACCTCCAGTAAGCGCCACAGAGCTGCATTGCAGAGAGGTGTAAAAAGTGGCACTGCCTGGACCACCTCTCTGTAACACAGCGCACTGGCGCTTACTGGAAGCACCTGGTGGGCTAGTTAGCCACCAGGGGCCCTCAGGATTGAAGGGGAATTATGTCCCCAACTTAAAACGCGCCATAGGGCGTGTTTGCACACGTCACCTCAGGCCCTGTCCCTTCCCTTCCCCACTGTGTAAACACGCCCTGTGGCTGTTTTAAGTTTGGAGATTAAATCACCTTGAATCCTGATGGTTCCTAGGGGCAAATTAGCCCACTAGGTACCTCCAGTAAGCGCCATTGCAGAGAGGTGTAAAAAGGGGCACAGTCTGCACCACCTCTCTGCAACGCAGCGCATTGGCGCTTACTAGATGCACCTGGTGGGCTAGTTAGCCCCCAGGGTCCCTCAGGATTGAAGGGGAATTATTTCCCCAACTTAAAACGTGCCACAGGGCATGTTTGCTCACATCACCTCAGGCCCCGTCCCCTCCCTTCACCACTGTGTAAACGCACCCTGTGGCCGTTCTAAGTTGAGCGATTAAGTCCCCTTGAATCCTAAGGCCCCCTAGGCTCAAACTAGTCCACTAGGTTCCTCCAGTAAGCACCACAGAGCTGCGTTGCAGAGAAATGTAAAAAGGGGCGTGGCCTCTGAACACCTGTCTACCACGAAGCTCCCTTGCGCATACTGTAGATACCTGTTGGGCTAGTTGGCCCTGAGGGGCTCTCTGTATTGAAAGAGAATTGATTCCCCAACTTACAACTCGCCACAGGGCATGTTTGCACAATGGTGAAGGAAGGGAGCGTGGCCTGAGGTGACATGTCTGCAAATACGCCCTGTGGTGCATTTTAAGTTGAAGAATTAATTCCTCCTCAATCCTGAGGGTCCCCGGGGGCCAACTAGCCCACAAGGTACCTCCAGTATGCACCAGAGAGCTGCGTTGCAGAGAGGTGTTCAGAGGCCACGCCCCTTTTTACAACACTCTGCAACGCAGCTCCGTGGCGCTTACTGGAGGTACCTGGTGGGCTAGTCGGCCCCCAGGGACCCCTGCTAAGATGCAGCTCCCGTGTGGAAAAGCAATCGGTTTTGCATTTTGGAAGAGAGAGCAGGTTTCCCTGCTCTCTCTTCCAAAATCCAAACCAAGTTTGCTATGACAGGGCGGGAGCCGCGAGGCTCCCGCCCTGTCATGGCAAACTACAGTGTCCCGGGGGTAGGCACCCCAGGACACTACAGGAGCCGGCCCCGGGGGGTGGCGGTCCCCAGGGCCATCAAGGGCTCCAGGAGGGGGCCTCGCGGCCCCCCTCCCAACATTTTCAAAGCCCCGGGGGTGGTGGTCCCCGGGGCCCATAACGGAACCCCAAATGTAAACTCTTAGGGCCCCGGGGAGGTGACCGTCCCCGGGGTGTGTTGACGGGGCTTAAGCGTCCCCGAAAACCCCCCCGCCCCTAAATGTTTTTTTTTTATAAAAGCCCCGGGGGTGACGGTTCCCAGGGCTAGGAAGGGCCTTTGAGCCCTCCCCACCCATGTATATTGATTTAATTTTGCTTATCCGAGGACACTGGGGTTTGATTGTTCCCTGCACTACAGGAACCATAAGGCCAGGAGACTGGCCGCGCACATTGGGGCAGGCTCTTGATGGATATTTAACGCACATGGAACACACTGTCCTTTCATTAGCAAAGCACGCCACTGAGGAAGAGAGGAAATTCTTTAAACGCGTCTGGCCTTGCTGCAAAACTGCGATGTTTGATCTTTCTCTGCGGCCTGTGTGTAAGCCTTTGCCATTAAATAACTGAAATACCAGTCTGCTGGAGGTCCTTTCCGTTGGGGCTAACCTTTTGTTGTGGATATATATATTTGCCCCAGTATTGGAACTTTCATAGATTCCCATGCTTTGTATCATTCCCCGTCGTCGGAATGAGAGCCTCGGTAAATAAAAAATACCATAGCAGTAAGCACAAAGTGAAAAAATAGGCCTAGGCCTCATCTCATTTTGTAGCTTATCCACCTCTTTTTGTAAAAGAGACCAAATTCTTGCAATAGCCAATCAGAGAACCTTCCTGAGAGAGCCTCAGAGCCTCAGATTTTCTACCGCACGTTGTGCAAGGGAGTCTCCATTGAGCTCTGCTCAATTTTCTTCACTTCTGAGTACTTATCTACTACTTTTTGCCTGTTTTTTGTCATGTCCGACAAGGAGAAGAAAGCACTTTTTAGAGCCTGTGCTACCTGCTCAAAAAAGAGGTTGTTTGTTGAAGACAAACACGAAGACTGCATATACTGCTTATACCCGGACCATAAGGCCACTGACTGCAAGGGACAGAGAAGACCGCCTGCTGACTTGGTTGCAAAAGATGAAGGATCGCAAGGAAGTTCTGTCTTCGGACAGTGAGGGCTCTTCTTCTGCTGTGTCATCAAGAAGATCAAAGAAGAGGGGTAGGTCTTCCCCTTCAACATCTAATGAGCCCCATGTGAAGGCCTTGCCTGGGACCGCTGATAGGTCTAATAGGCCTGCTTCCCTAAAAGCGTCTGACCACGGTAAAAAGGAGAGGCAGGTACAGCCTGAGGAGTTGCAACCTACAAAGAAGGCTAAGATAATCGTCTCTGTGACTTCACCACCTTCAGAGAAAGAAAGAGGGGTGAAAAAGCCTTCATCTACGCCTCAGGACATTGCTTCTAACAAGAAACAGCGTCCGTCGACGGTGAAAACTACAGGTACGTCGACGATTCCTATCAAGAAAGACTTGTCTTTGAAAATGGCCTCGTCGACGGGCTCGTCGACGATGGCTACGTCGACAGCATCTACACTGCCGTCGACGTTTAAGATGCCTGATTCCTGTTCGTCGTCGACGAAGCTGACATTTTCTACGTCGACAACGATGATGACGAGAGTAGCGTCGATGACGATGAGGAGAACAACGTCGTCGACGTCGACGATGACTGCTACTATGACTCTGACGACAAGCTCGTCGACGACTCCGTCAACGATCCAACCATGGTCGACGAAAGCCATCTCACCCTCTCAGCATTCGACGACGAGCACAGTCTCTTCGTCGGCGCTTCCGTCGACGACGATCCCGTCGACGACGGGAAAAATCTGCATTTCTCAAAGGAAGAGGCGTATAACTCCAGAAATGACATCTCCACGACGGGTTACGCTGTGGCCTCCTTCTTTATTACTTGATGACGACTCTGAGGAGGAAAATGATAGCAATTATGGGCCAGCTTAAAGCCCATCTGACTTGCAAGTCAAATTACAGGAGGTCAGTTCTGAGGAAGGCGAGACGGAGCAACACCACTATGATCCGCAAGACTGTTATGACCAGCAAGAGAGGCCTTGCATGCATGATCATTCGCAGAGATCTCCACGAGGGTCTCAACAGGAGATGGTAGCGATGCCATCCTCACTCATCTCAGACCTGCAATTAATGTTACAGGACTATCGGAGGCGGTTTCCTACTCAACAGGAGGTTCAACAAATACGTCCTCCCGCACCTCTGCCTCCAGTACCGCAAACGGTGGCAGACGCCTCTTTGCCCTTAAGGGTACATAACCCAGAGCCCATAGGCCATCCTCAGGAGGTGGTTGCCACTCGGGATGATGATGATGATGATGCCTCATCAGATGTGGATCAGCAGGGGGATCCAGACCAAGATCAGAATGTGGACTGGAATCAGGGTGGCCTTCAGGATCCAGATGTAACAGGGCCTGATACCGCAACCTCTCCTTCAGCAGATATTGGGGGTTTTCACAACCTACGAGCGTCCAAGAGGTTTGGTCTTCCAATTACTACAGTTCAATCTGACTGTTTTTTGTACTGACTGTTTTTTGTTTTTTGTAAAGAACCATTCCGGAAGTCAGTTCATTCAATCCCCATCATGGAGCATGTTTGGTCAGAGAGATTAAAGGCTATGCAAAATCCAGCCACGGTCCTCCCAGTGCTTCCCAGACTGGAGAAAAAATATATGGCGCCGGAGGGCAGCCCTGCATGTCTTACAGGTCAACCAAAACCGGACTCGGTTATCTCTCTGGCCGCACAGAGTAGATCCAAGAATCCATCCACACCGCTAACGACACCACCTGATAAAGAGGGGAGGCGTCTGGACAATGTAGGAAAAAGATTCTTCACAATGGCCAGTCTCCTTGTTAGGGCGGCTAATGCTCTGGCGATTCTGGGGAGATATGATCGTCAGATGTGGTGTTACCTGTCCCAGTTTGTGGAAGAACTTCAGGATGGGTCTAAGGACGAGGTCAGGAAAATCTTGATGGAAGGGGAGCGCGCCACTTCGGAGGTAATAGACTGCGCTAGGGATATATCAACTACGGCCTTCCGAGCGCTAGCAGGCTCCGCTGTTTTAAGACGCCAGAGTTGGCTGCGAGCCACGTGGTTTAGACAAGAAGTACAAAACAAAATCCTGGACCTACCTTATGACGGTGAGATGTTATTCGGTAAACACGTGGATGACGCCCTACAAGGCATAAAGAAAGATACTGACACGGCTAAATCCTTGGGAACATTACAATACTGCAAAGTTCCTTTTAAGGGGGCAAGAGGAAGACGTTTCACATCCTACTCTTAACCTGGTCAGTCATACAAACCCCAATATTCGCAGAGGCAGGGTCCGTGGGGGTCTTTCTCTCGCCAGCCGCCGAAAGGACGTCAGGGTCAACAGAGGAGAGACAATTCTAAGAGACAATAGCGGCCATGTGGCTCTTTCTACTGTTCCTGTACCCTCGTTAACACCAGTGGGGGGGTAGGATTGCCCATTGCCTAAACAGCTGGAAGGTCATAACATCAGACCAGTGGGTCCTGAACATCATCAAAGGAGGACACACGTTGGAGTTTCAAAATCTTCCTCCAACGAGAGCTCCATATGCCATTCCAGCCAAGCATCTAGGACTTCTTTGTCTCAAAGCCCACCAACTCTTCATCAAGGGGGCAATAAAGCCTGTACCTCACTCCCAGAAGGGGAGAGAGTTCTATTCCAGGTTCTTCCTGGTTCGCGAAACGAAGGAGAAGTGGCGTCCAATTTTAGATCTACGGGAGCTCAACACTTATCTCATCAAGTTGTCTTTCAGGATGGTCACCCTTCAGGACATTCTCCGTCTTCTCAATCCAGGGGACTACATGGCAACCCTAGCTCACATCCAGCTCACAGGCAATATCTTCGATTCACAGTAGGCAAGAGCCATTTTTAATTCAGAGTACTACCCTTTGGTCTCCGTTCCGCACCGAGGATCTTTACAAAGGTACTGGCTCCTGTGGCAGCTTTTCTCAGGAAGCAGTCTTTCGAAGTCTTCCCATATCTGGACGATTGGCTGGTAAAGGCTCCTTCGTTCCAAGAAGCGTCCAGGGCAGTCACGAGCTGCAGTCAACTGTTCGAGCAGCTGGGCCTTCGGCTCAACAAGGAGAAATCGATTTTGCGCCCCTCCAAGACAGAGAGGTTTTTGGGGGCTATCCTGGACACGGACTGCTGCATGGCTTTTTTCCTTTGGAAGAGCGCCAGACCAAACTGATTCTCTCAGCTCGCCTCCTGCAAACAAGGAAGTCTCTGTCAGTCCGTCAATACAAATCGCTTCTCGGATCGATATCATCCTGCATACCATTGATACCGCACTGCAGGCTTCGAATGCGTCTACTGCAGGAACAGCTGGACAAGCAATGGCGTCAGGTGACAGGCTCCTTCGACGACAAGATCATGATCACACCGGAAATACGAAAAGCAAGCAGATGGTGGTTGCTAAAAGAGTATCTTTCAGGAGGTTTGCCATTCTGACTTCCGACATCTCCCATGGTGTTGACAACAGATGCGTCCATGGAGGGGTGGGGAGCGGTCCTCCAAGAACTGAAAGTTAGTGGTCATTGGAGCACAGTCCAAGGCAAGTTCCACATCAATCTGCTGTAACTTATGCCATCCGGCTAGCCTTACAAGCTTTCCTTCCAAGGATCCGCAACCTTTCAGTGCTCATTCGTACAGACAACACCACGGCCATGCACTACATAAACAAGCAGGGCGGGACGAGATCCTGCACCCTTTCGAAGGAAGCACAGAGACTTTGGAATTGGGTGATCCAACACAATATCACTCTTTCAGCGGAACATCTTGCGGGCACACTCAATGCCACAGCGGACGCTTTGAGTCACCAAAAGACGATCAACCACGAATGGGAATTGGATCAGACCATTCTGGAGGAACTGTTTTCACGTTGGGGGACCCCAACCATCGATCTCTTTGCGACTCCTCAGAACGCCAAATGCCAGTGCTACGCAAGCAGGGATCACCATCAGGGATCCTTGGGGAATGCGCTTTTGATAGCCTGGCACGGCGCATTTGTTTACGCCTTTCCACCAATTCCGCTGATCCCGAGATTGATCCGCAAGCTCAAGGCGGAGCCATGCAGAATGATTTTGATTGCACCAGCATGGCCCAGGCAGTTTTGGTACACAGAACTTCTTCTTCTCTCTCAAGATCAACCAATTCTCCTGCGGCCTGTTCCATCACTATTAACAATGGCTCACGGGCAGGTTCTGCATCCAGATCTGAAGTCACTCCAATTGACAGCGTGTCTCCTGAGCTCAGAGAGTTCTAGGGTTTGAATCTTCTAGGAGAATGTAGAGACATTTTAGCCCAGGCCAGAGCGTCGAGTACGAATAAAACCTATCGGGCGAAGTGGAAGAGGTTCTACATTTGGTGTCAGAGACAAGGTCTACATCAATATACTTCTGCACGGCACCAACTCTTGCCTTACATCCTTTCTCTTGCAAAATCTGGATTGGCTCATTCTTCTGTGAAGGTTCATCTAGCGGCCATTTCTAGATTTAGACGATCTTTATCAGGTCCTTCCCTTTGGTCTGCGAGGATTGTTAAACAGTTCCTTAAGGGCTTGTTCAGGGTTTTTCCTCCAGTCCGTCCTCCACCACCAGCCTGACATCTTAATTTGGTCCTGTCACATCTGATGAAGGCTCCGTTGCCTATTCACAGGGCTGGTATGAAGTTTGTATCATGGAAACTGGCTCTTCTCTTGGCCCTGACATCGGCTAGAAGAGTTAGTGAGCTCCAGGCATTCACAATTGAGGAACCCTTTCTACAATTCAAGAATGATGTTCTCATCCTGCGGACAAATCATACATTTATTCCAAAGGTCCCCTCAGAATTTCATCTGAATGAGCCGGTGATCTTAAAGTCCTTTTTCCCGCGGCCCTCCACGCCAGCAGAGAGGGCGTTACATTCTTTGGATATTCATAGATGTCTCAAATTCTACTTGGAGCGGGCGAAACTGTTCAGGAAGTCTTCCCAGCTTTTTGTTTCATACAGTGCTCCGCGAAAGGGTTGTCCAATTTCTAAACACTGCATTTCCCGCTGGATATCAAGTGCTATCCAGTTTTGCCATCGAGAAGCGGGCAAACCGCTTCAGCGAGCAGTTCGTGTTCATTCTACGAGGTCGATGGCTTCATCGGTGGCTCTATTCTCTGGTGTCCTGATCAAGGACATATGTAGAGCGGCGACATGGAGCAGCGTCCACACCTTCACTCGCCACTACTGCTTGGATTCTTCTTTGAAAGAGGATGCGGCAGTGGGCCAAGCGGTCTTGAGGAACCTTTTTTAATAAGTCGGTGAGCTTTCCTTATTATCCCACCTTCCTGTATTGCATATTTTGTATTACTTGTGGTTGTTCTCCTTCGTAATGCCAATGTGTATCTGTTTTTTCTTATCAGGATTATGTATGAAATTTACAAATATACAAATGACAAAATATGCTTTCTCTTTACTGTTAGCTATTCTGATACAAAGCATGGGAATCTATGAAAGTTCCAATACTGGGGCAAGAAAACAAGTTACTTACCTGTAACTTTGGTTCCCCAGTATTGGTAACTTTCATAGATTCCCATGCGCCCACCCTCCTCCCCTGGGAAAGCTCAGCCTTATTGTTCAATGATGTTGCTGTTCACAACGGCTACGAAAATCTGAGGCTCTGAGGCTCTCACAGGAAGGTTCTATGGGGTGAGGCTGCTCTGATTGGCTATTGCAAGAATTTGGTCTCTTTTAGAAAAAGAGGTGTATAAGCTAAAAAATGAGATGAGGCCTAGGCCTATTTTTTCACTTTGTGCTTAATGCTATGGTATTTTTTATTTACCAAGGCTCCCATTCCGACGACGGGGAATGATACAAAGCATGGGAATCTATGAAAGTTATGAACAAAGAAACTTAGGGGTCTGAATTAGGAATCCTATAGTGATTCTTTAGTAATGTGCCTATGCCATCTAGTGTGCGTAGGAACAAAAAAGATTAATTGAACTAACAAACCATATCACCAGAATGCGAGACACCAGTAACCGTGAGTCACCCTTGGTTGAGGATTCCCATCAAAGTCTTGTATAGATCAATATTCTCATCTGGTAATCCTTCTGGGGTATTGTGTCTCTCGATCATTGAGACAACCAGCATACCCTGATAACCGGTTCGGGGTAACGACCCATAATCACTCGGTTGTACCACATGGTGTTGATATGATGGGAATGTGCAGTGCAAAAATAATATATGTGGTGGTTAAAAAAGGATAGGGAACTTAACAAAAACCTGTTTTAATAAACGTCAGCCCCTTCCAATTTAAAAACAGTGTAACACAATCATCGCAGTACACACAAATAGCTGCGAAAAGACCAACATGTTTCAGCCTCAACGGGAAATGCCCAGGCTTTCGTCAGGGTCCCTGTTCTATATTAGTGCTACTGCTTGTAAGTGAATAAAAGTGTGAAAAACTATATGAAAAAACACACAAGTGAAACACAACAGTAAAGGATTTAATATTCCCTCATCTGTATAGACTCCTTTCTTCGGCACCTGGTGTCTTAGTAGTGTCCAGTGTGTCCGGGGAGTGGACCTCACCTCTTCCTGGACCTGGCTCAGGATATGTGAGACCCCGCTCTGTCCGTCGTTGTCTCGAGCTTTGACTGAGTCAGCCCTATAATAGCGTTTGGTTTTTACTGGGGAACCAAAGTTACAGGTAAGTAACTTGTCTATATATATATATATATATATATATATATATATATATATATATATATATATATATATTTCCAAAAGGCGACAAGTCAGTAAAGTACGCTCTCAGGGCAGAAACAGGCAAACACCGGTGGTTTCTTTAGTGCTGTTTATTCCACAACGCGTTTCGCCGTGAAGACGGCTTGATCACGTGGAAAACAAGTTGCAAAGCCATTGGTTATATCTATTATCAACATAGACATAGAAATGAGACTAGACATGAATACATATTAAATTAGACTCTAAGTGCATTTCATGTATAGAATACAAAATGTATACCCTCAAAACGATATTTGTCACGTAGTTAGCAACATCCCCATAATTGTAGGAAGCAGAATACATGTACAATAAAATATATGCTTCGTCAACACAATTATAAACAAGAAGTTATTTCATTGTTTAACTCGTGGAATGCACCACAGAATCATATTGTGCTAGAAACCATGCGTTCCTAGGTCAGGGAGCGTCATATCATGTTTACCAAGTGATGGTTCCGTGTCATCAGAAATAACCCACAAGGTGGAAGTGGTGGTGACACCGGGATTGTCTCCCAGGGAGGGGGAGTAAAGGGTTGGGTATGGATCACGCCTACGACGCGTAAACATAGTCCATTTAGTATTCGCAAGTGCTCAAATAAAAAATTTTTCTACCAGTAAGTCTTTGCAAACCATGCAGTGCCTTTGTGCTCAAAAGGTGGAGAAGGGGAGTAGTCCCGTGAGGTGAAGTGCCAGTGGAGTGGGCCCCTTCTCGCGTGTTCCTACAAGAACAAAACAAATATATATATATATAAATCAATGCACGTTTAAAATCAGATGAATTACATTTTCCATTCCTATGATATTGCACATAGGACTGAACACAAGCATAAGGTATGGAGGAGACGTGAATTAACTAACAGCATGAAAGACAAACATGAATTGACATCAGCTATGGTGGATAGTCTATGAATCTTTTAAGTGTACTGCTAGTTCCTCATCCTGGTTTAGGCCCCCCGGATCCTTGCACTGGAAGTCTATGATCAATCTCGACTCTCTCTGTCGTAATTTGAGAATCCTGTTGCCCCCTCTGGGATTTTTGGGTACCTGTTCCAAAATTATGTAGCTAAGATAGTTTGCATTGGAAAAATGTTGTTCTTTAAAATGCCTTGCCACAGGGTACTTGGGATCAAAATTCGTAATCGCTCTGGTGTGCTCCAGAATGCGTTTCTTCGCCATGCATGTAGTGCTGCCTATGTACCATTTGCCACATGGGCACACTATTGCATAGACGACAAAGGTAGAGCTACATGTGAGGAAGAACTTAATTTTCTTGTTTATGCCATTATAGGTGACTTCCTTGCACGATTTGCTGTTGGCGCAAGCCTTACAGTGGCCACATGGGAAGAAGCCATCTAGACCTTGTACATTGGCAGGGGGGTATCTGGTGATATCACTGTGAACTAGCAAGTCCCTGATACTCTTCCCCGTCTGTATGTTATGCTAGGTCTTTTGGGTAAATCTTTGCCAATGACATTGTCTGCTTTAAGTATATCCCAGTTTTTAGTTATTACCTTTCTGATGGCTTGGGAGTCACTACTGTATGTGAGGATGAGTCTCGTGCCACCTTCATCCTCCACATTGGTATTGGGTTTGTCACAGATGGTATCAGATCTTTTTATGGCATTGGCTCTCTCCCTAGCTCTTTTGACCACCCAATTGGGATAACCTCTGGCTCTGAATCTGTTGCATATGGTCTCACTTTCTTCTTTATAAGCTTGGTCATTATTGCAGTTGCGCTTGGCCCGTAGTAGTTCTCCAAATGGAATACTCCATTTTAAGTTTTCGGGGTGGCTGCTAAGGGCGTGCAAGATGCTGTTGCCAGCAGTGGCCTTGCGAAACAGTTTGGTCTGTACCGAATCATTGACAATCTCAATTTTGACATCGAGATACTCAATGTCAGTTTTGCTCTTGGTGCCACTGAGAACTATGCCAAGCATGTTACAGTTAAGTCTGTCAATAAATGCATCTGCTTCATTCATTGTCCCTTTCCAGACAATGAAGAGATCGTCTATGTACCTCAGCCACATAGATACCTTAGTGAAGTCATGTTGGAAGATGGGATCAGAGCGTATGTCCTTTTCCCACTTGCCAAGGAACAGATTGGCAAAACTCGGTGAGAAACATGAACCCATAGCTGAGCCACTGACCTGTCTAAATAGTTCACCATTGAACAAAAAGATGTTGTTTTTTAGGCAATACTTGATCATTTCTATAAGCATGATAGTGTGTTCCCTATATCTCATGGATCTTCCCATGAGGAAAAACTCACACGCTTCCACTCCCTGGTCATGATCAATTATGGTGTACAAGCTTTGGACGTCTAGGGTCACCAAGATGTAATCTTTTTCCCATTGTAGATTTTCTATCTTTTTCAGAAAATCTTTGGTGTCCTTGACATAACTTTCAAGTTCCATTACAAACTCCCTCAAAAATGCATCAATATATTTGGAGATTCTCTCCGATACACTCCCTCGTGATGACACTATGGGTCTCCCTGGGGGTTTAGTGGCATTTTTATGTATCTTGGGCAGTAGATACAGTACCGGGAGAACTGGGTAATCACATTTCAAGTAATTATATTCATCCCATGAAAGAATACCTCTCTCCTTCCATTCAAATAGGAAATCCCAAACACAACTCACACTCTCATGATAACATTTCCAATCAATAGGTTCATAGAATTTGTTGTCATTCAATTGCCTGGTAGCCTCTGCAATGTACATGTCTCTATCCTGCAGGACAATATTGCCCCCTTTGTCCGCAGGGCGTATGACTACTGTCTCATCAGCCATTAGGGATTTTATGGCTTGTCTTTGTTTGTAACTCATGTTGGGTTGTTCCCTCCGTTTATATTTATGATGTTTCTGTCTAAATTCATTGAGGCTTTTGTTCACACATTCATGAAATGTGTCTATGTTATCATGTGGTAAGGTGGGAAGAAAGTTCGACTTGTTTTTAAAGGCAGTGTTAGCTGTGGTGTTGGTGCAAATGTTAAGTTCGGAAAGCAATTGTGTGGTGCTACAAGCCTCTTCTTCCTGCATTTCATTGATACCTAGATCCATAACAACATTTAAAGTCTCACTGTCTCCAATGTCAAAATTGTAGGTATCATTACTTTCAGGATTTCTAACGGAATGTTCCTGATCACCTTTCAGTTTATACCATTTGTTCAGTTTGAGTTTTCTTGTGAATTTAAATAAGTCTATTCTGTTATCGGTATAACTGGAAGGATATGAGGGACAGAATGACAAACCTAGACATAGGGTTCTTTTTTCAACCATGTTCAATTTTCTTTTTGACAAGTTAACTATGGTCATGTTTACCATTTCGTCATCCATTAGTATTTTCTTTTGTTGGCACGTCCCCTGCTTGTTCCCACTGCGCCACGACCCTTGTCTTTTTTGCCATCGTTGTCTGATTCGTATTCTCCTGTTTGTTCGTTTCCCCTTCCGCGTCCTCTTCCGCGTGTTCCTCTCCCACGTCCTCGGGGTTTTGGTACCGGGGTCTCCCGCGTTGTTAGACGCCACCTTCTCAGAGTCCGGTATTCGTCCAAAAAAGTCAGCTGCTTTTTTCCTTTTGCAGGGGTCACGGTGATCAGGGAAACATCCGATTCACTCCCACTGGTGAGATTAGTTTCCGTTGTCACGTTCCTGTTGTCCCCGGCTTCCTCCATTAGACTGGTGCCAGTGGTATCATTTTTGTATAAATGATCGTACTTGTGACTGAACGTGAGTATTCTACCGCTGTCATAATCCGCATAGTCTCGGTTAAGTTTCCTTTCTTTCCTTGCTTTAATTTCCTCTTCAAGTTTGGTTAGTCTTTCTTGTATGGGTTTAAGTTTTGTGTTCAAACTTTCAACTTCCATAGCCTGTATATATATACATATATATGTAATTTATAGCTTTACATTTTGCACTTGTGACACACAAGGGGGTTGAGTGTGTTGCCATGGCAACGGGCGGGGGGAAGTGAAGGACATAAAAGAATTTTGTGACTTAAAAAATGTGCAAGTCATATTAAAATAAACATTCATAATCTTAGCAGAAGCATTTTGGCAATGCAGTTCATGTGCGTTTGGGATGGTAATCTTATTTTACTGTGTGAACAAATTCCTGGTTTTCACGTATGCCTTGTTATTCTAATTTGACTTTCAGCACCTCGAGGTAGTTGACATAGACAAAACATTCAGTTACATAGACTTAAAGGTCAGCGATGCCCACGCATTCTGTAACTTTGACTGAGAGCCGGTAAGCCTGAGACTGTCAGGCTCGACTCTGGTTCTCTTCGGGGCTGTGCTGAATATCCTATAACCTCCCCCACACGACTCTCCCAGAGTCTGACATATGTAACACAAACTACTAAGATCGTCCCGTGAGGGCGGGAAAGGAAGGGGACAGCGGGGAGGGAGATCTGAAACGACAAGGACAATGATTTAGAAAACACCCCCCCAAAACCCCACAAGGGAATAATTCTACAATCCTTCCTTACGATTCACAACATTAATCTATGTCCCTACCTGAAAAGGAAAATATAAGTGTCTTTGTATTTTGGGAGGAAGGAAGAGGGTCGAGATCTGGGATGCAAGCCAACTGAAACAACAAACACATAGGAACACAATGAGCTTATGGTATCACGTGAGACTATGTTAATCACCCTTAAGACATACTACCTACCACTCAATTATGGTGTTCCTCTTTAGGCTAGACCAATCCCCTTGATCACGTACCCCTGAATCGTCTCCCCTGTATATTCAAATACAGAGTGTAGAATAGTTGATGAGAAGAAAGGAATCACAAAGAAAAAACGTCAGGCAAGGTTAAATCACCCTTTCATACGAATTCCTGCCAGCTGAGGTGTTTTATCCAATATGGGAAGAATCTGATTCTTGACACTCTCCGTGTCTGGACCCAAGATAACCCAAGATAACTCTCTCAACAGATAGTGACAGTCTGCCCTGTTCCGATCTCTTTATGTAAGGCAATATTGTACAATATGTCTGTTGAACTAGAAGTACTGTTCCGATCTGGACAAACCGGAAATAAACCCCTCCCCGCAATGAGAACGTGAAATACCGTCTCGTCCAACAGGGAGAGAAAGAGAACCCTTGTTAACTCACAAGGTTTCACCAAAGTACCTGGCTTATGCACACAGCCGCGTGCACTAAATAAACGGATCCAATGTTCTTCCACCCGACCCAGTATGCGGTGAAAAGGTACACATCCGGATAACAATTTCTCCAAACCGGAGCTTACTGCTACTCCATCTTACCGACCAGTCCGTAGTCTTGGCATTAATTATTGGCACTGCGAGTGAGTAATGGCTGAGTCTTATTTCCGGGATTTTGCGTGACTAGCGTTAGAATGTGACGTCGTCTCCCGGCCTTCTGGGAAATGTAGTTCGGCCTGTGCGGTCGCCCATTGTCCCGCATTATGCGGACAGCGGCCATAAAAAGCGAAAACCTGACAGAGACTTTCTTGTCTGTTTTTGGTGGTCCTGACATACATCGCTACTCTGTCCTTTATTTTGTGTTACTTGAGTTTGCAAGTAGAATGTATCAGTTGCCAGCTCGTTGTTTGCTGTCGTGATTGCGTTAGGTCCGTGATTAAAAAGTGCAGGTCATGTTTAAGTAAACATTTGACTATCACAGACGTCGCCGGTTAGTGGGGGGAGCATTTTTGCGTTTGTTCAGCCCAAGTGGGCTTTACAGTGTTGGTGTTACTACCTAGCCTCTTATATATCTGGCTATTGGTGCTGTATTGCTTGTGGCGTGATGTGTGGGCAACGTGAAATTGGTGTGTAAAATAACGCACACATGCATTGAACCGGTAAATTTTACTTAAGTGTGTCCTAATATGTGCAAGGTGAGGGCTATCTATATATGTACATAGGATGCTGAATCCGATGTTTTACGGATTGGGTTTGTTTTCTCAGTTTGCGCGAGGAGGCATGTGTAGCTGGCCCAGTGTTAATGTGTCTTAAGGCCTAAAGGTGCACACTCAAAGCCTCATCCGCGTTTAAACCGTTCGGCATTTTGCAGTCTAACAGGATAATGTATTTTTATTCCAGTCGCCTTAGTGCTAGCTGCCTGTTGCCTCCTCTGATGTTTTTCTTAACGCTGTCAATTACAAAATATGTCAGATCCTCCGCTTTGCCATTGTGGTGTGTGTTAATGTGTCGTGCCACAGGGTATGTGGGGTCGTCATTTGTGATGGCTCTTAAATGTTGCAGTATTCTCACATGTACCTGGTGGATTGTACTCCCAATGGTATGCAACGTTTACAACAAAGTTTTTACAACGCACTACCATTACAACGCAGGCATTACCACGCATACCATTACAACGCATTGCGCTGGGGGCGCTCTAGGATAGGGAATAAGTTTAATTTTCTATCCAACACCTTCCCTAGTGTCCATGGGGACTGGAGTTGGAATAGAAAATTATACTTACCACTATCCAGCACCTCTAAGCGCTATGCGTTGTAACGGTATTCGTTGTAAATACCGCGTTGTAAAGGTATGCGTGGTAAAAGTATGCGTTGTATTGTCATACATCCACTCCCCACATAGAGTTTTTTGCACGTACATTGCAGCACGTACACCGCGAAGTCTGTTGTACATGTGAAGTGATCTCTTATCTCAAATGGTGATTTTCTGAGAGGCGTCCTGACTGTTTTTGTGTTACTCCCATGTTTACAGGCCTTACATTTGGCATATTTAAAAAATCCTGTCTGTGCTTTGATCCAGCTATTGCCTTTGTCTAGTGTAGGTGTATTGGTTACTAGCTCCTGTCTCATTGATTTTGCCCTTCTGAAGGTTAGTTGTGGTAGTTTTGTGCATGAGGGGCCTATGATGGGGTCAGAGCGGATTATCGGCCAGTGCCTATACATTATCTTGAGCAAGTTGGCATGGTACTTATTATATCCTGTGAATAATCTTGTGGTGGTGTTTGGCTCTTTCTTTGATATTGTATTTGCCTCGCTCTTATGGGGAAAATCTTCCCTGATGCAGCATGCGCTTTTAACTCTAGCTCTTTCCAGTGTTTTATTCTTGTAGCCTCTCTTGATCAACCTCTCAAAGAGGCTGGTAGTGCTGTTTTGTAAATCTTTGTCGGTGCTGCAATGTCTCTTCATTCTTAAGCATTCAGTATAAAGTATGCTTTCGATCAGGCTAGTTGGGTGAAAACTTTGGACATGAAGGATGGCATTTCCTGCAGTTTCCTTCCTGAATGTGCGTGTTCGGACCTGTTTCGATCGTTATATAGTTCTAGGTCCAGAAATATGATTTTCTCTTTGCTGGTGTTGCAAGTAAATTTTAGGTTCAGTGTGTTGTTATTGATGCGGCTAGCAAAGTCCAATGCGCTTTGCTACGAGCCACGCCATAGATTGAAAATATCATCTATGTATCGGCGATAGATGATCGCATTGTTCGTCATTTCTGCCCGGTATGTCGTCATGAGTAATTGCTCCTCTTACCAGCCCATATGCAAATTAGCATAGCGGGGGCAAAGCAAGTACCCATGGCTGTCTCCTGTATCTGTTTGTATAGAAGTTTGTCAAATGTGACGGTATTATTCTCCAAACACCAATCAGTCATCATTGTATAGTGGAGCGTGCCCCTCTCCTTTTAACCCACTTACTCCCTCATCCTCCTTGTGTTTGCTGGCATTTAAATGCGATGGTCAGGTCAGTTAAAAATAATACTAATCTATTGACGAAACAAGTGCATAAAGCTCAGCCCTTGTGAAACATGCACTGCGCTGAGACAGAAATGACAAAACACAAGCAATTGAAAAAGTGCTTGTGCTATGTAGAAAACTAGTGGATAGCACAGCAGTCAGAACTGCTGACTCAGAAGCGGGGGATCCGTGTTCCAGTTAGGCGTTGGCTCACCATTCCGTGATTCTAGGCTTATACTTTAATTTATCCATGCCCAGCTACATGCTACTAATTTAAATTAGACCAAAACAAGCAGCGATCTTGGAGGACTGGTGGGGGCGTGCAAAGACGGCCCAGGAGACAAGCGCAATGCAAATTTAACAAAAGATAACAAGCAGCATGAGCGTTGCTGCTCGTTCCGCAGCAATACTGCATGGGAGTTAACTTCTGAAAAAGGTGGGACACGCACCAACCATTAGGCATTTGCAGGCTATCATTTTTGAACAACACTGACATCAGCCAATCCAAAGCGTGGGAGGAGTCAGACCCCACAAAGTACAGACAACAGATCACCTGACAGCGCAAGCGCCGTTTAGTCTCAACTTAAAAAACCATAGGTGGTACATCTTTCTCTGTTCAAGCAACCAAACTATGGAATTCATTACCCCTAATATAAGATCCACAGATAACTATCTTACTTTCGAAGATTGCTCAAGATTTTGCTCTTTCCTGCATAACCACCATACTCAGACTTAATGTACAGTATATTCCTATATTTCTATGCTAAACATGTTTATGTATAGGCGTCTCTATATAATTATGGGTTTGCCATTGGCAGCAATAAGTCAACATTGGTTATTTGACTAGAGAGCACCCTAAAAGGGAGAAAAGAAAAAGGAGATTCAACAAATTTACACTGAATCGCCCAAGAACTGTTCACAACATATAATAGACAACTCAAACAGAAAGTTACAGATTGAAATACATGGAGCCCATGCAGATAGACAGATGCACACACAGACCCTACATACAGGCAGCGACCCTAGGAGATACAGCACACCCAGTAAATTAAATTGTAATTTTGATTTGTAGCGCGCGTTATCACCCAAAGGTCTCTAAGCGCTGTCAGAGGGCGAACCTGAACTAGGTGGAAAAGAGGGGGGGAGGGGAAGGCTGCTTAAGTCGTGCCCCATGCTTCCAGGAAGAGCACGGTCTTAAGCTTCTTCCTAAAGGGATGGAGGTTCACTTCCTTGCGTAGGTTCACCGGGAGGCTATTCCAGACCAAGGGGATAGCAGTTGAGAACTCCTGCCCTCTCATGGAGGACAGATTGAAACGGGGGCAGACCCGTAGGGTGGCCTCTGCTTAACGCAGTGCCCTGCTGGGAACATAGGTGGCAATGCGGTCCTTGATGTAACTTGGAGCTTGGCCATACAGGGTTTTATGTGTAATGCAGAGACCCTTAAACTTAATTCTCTGCCTGATTGGGAACCAGTGAAGCTTGCGTAGTAGGGGTGTGGCATGTGCTCGTCTTGGTTTTTTAAAAATTAATCTGGCTGCGTCGTTCATGACGACTTGTAATCTGGCCAATGATTGTTGTGGGAGGCCAGCGTTCAAAGATTTGCCATAGTCCAGACGCAACAGTATCATTGCTGAAACCACCCGTCTAAGCGTGGCAAAAGTAAGGAGTGGAGACAGTTTCTGCAGTTGTCTCAGGAGCCCAACACAAGTTCCTACGACTGCCAAGACTTGTTGTGTCATGGATAGTTTGGCATCAATTTTGATTCCCAGGATTTTCACGGCCACGGCTAGTTCAGGAAAAGCCCCAAGTTCTTTTGGCCAGAAGAGGTCATTCCATGGGCTGGAGACTGAGGTGACCGCCAGTACTTCAGTTTTGTCAAAGTTTATTTTTTGTGAGTTAGCCGACATCCAGTTGACAGTAAATTTTAAGATGTTTGGCATTCTTAAATGTGCCGTTGGTGAGCTGTCAATTTGGACAATGATTTGAGTGTCGTCAGCATAATTATAAATCCGGAACTCCATCTGATTCAGTATTGCGATCACGGGCTGTAAATAGGCATTAAAGAGGAGGGGCGATAATGCTGAGCCCTGGGGCACTCCGCATGAGAGAGTAGCTGGTTTGGATACCAGATCCTCTAGCTGGACTCTCTGAGAGCGTTTTTTTAGAAAGAAGTGAGCCAAGCAAGGGCTGTGCCCTGAATGCCTAGATCCGCCATCCGCGACAATAGTTGGTCATGATTGACCGTGTCAAATGCCGCAGAGAGGTCTAACAGCATCAGTGCACAATGCATTTTTTTGTTTGCCCTGAGTCTCAGTTCATCCGGCACGGAAAGCATGACCAATTCCGTGCTGTGATGGGCCCTGAAACCGGCCTGATTAGGTTCTAGGAGATGATTATCTTCAAGATGACGGGAAAGGGATGGAAGAACATGCTGTTCAAGTACTTTGGCTAAGAAAGGCAGCTGCTAGATTGGCCTAAAGTTTTTCAGTGCCTGGTTTCTTTAGGAGCCGAATAACACGGGCCTCCTTAAGGTTGGCACGGACTAGACCTGTTTCCAGTGAGCGATTAAGGAGGGAGAGCACCTCGGCATCTTGAAAATCTTGGGTGGGCAGTGGTCTGCTGGTGAGCCAGATTTCACCCTCCCAGTCAGGATAGCCAATGACTCCTTAGTGAGTAATTGTTGGGTAGTTAAGGGATAGGCAATCGTAGGGAGTGGGAGTGGGAGGGTGAGGCCTGTGGGGCAAGGGAAGTTTGGGGTACGATGAACTTCTGTCAGGAGATCCTTTCTTTTCTTAGTAAAGAAGGATTGGAATTAATGACAGTCTTCCTGACAAAAGGAGGGTTTTTTCCCTTATCTTTCCTTAGCTCATTTAGGACCTTAAAGGTTTTGTAGTGTAGTTCTTATTTTCCCAATAGGCTCTGCGCATTGAAATAATATATCCTATAGATTAGACGTAGGACTGAGGTCAATTAGGTCTCTATCGAATATACTAGACTTAATTGTGTGTGCCAGCTAGCTCAGAGGTCACTAGAAACTTCACAAGAAGGGATTAGTTTCTGACAACCGCATAAACATGACAACTTTGTTTCCCAAGAATAAGAAATGTATCTCTAGAGTCGTGGAATAGATAGTTATTTCACTCAGTCAATCGTGCATGCTTTGTTTCACCAGAGGTGCAGGGAAATAGAGAGATGGGCGTTTTCAATAAAAAGGTATTTATTGAACAGTCTTCTTTCTCACGCTGAGTAAATGAACTGCTACAATCGTAATACTGGTTGTAAAGTACAATGCGTACAGTACGAAGAGTATTATAAAATAATACTGTAAAAGCATGATATGGTTTCTAAGCCATAAAGTACATAGAATACATACATTAATAAATAAAGACTAAAAAGTACTCAACTGGTGTTTCTAAAATACGCCTACCCCTGTGTACCTAACCTAGGTCTAGTACAAGGGAAGAAGTAAGTGAGGTGTAGCTTAGTTTCAGTATTCTTTTGCCAAGAATCTAATCAGCTCCGTGATTAGAATGATGGAGGTCTGGTATCGCTCTCTCAGTACTCAATTTCCCAACAGCCCGCAAGGGTAGCTTGGAAACACTGGAGCTGGATTTCTCGGCAAGAGAATAGACAACGTCTCTCTCAGTGCGTCTGCTGGAGGGTCTGCTTCCTTCGGCACTTGCTGCAGCAAGATGCGACGGGCAAGTAGATAGTCGAACTGCTCCAAACCACTGTGTTTTTGACTAAGCAAGTGTGGGCATATTTATACCTTGAAGGTACCTAGTTTGACGTAAGGTTGGACATAATAACGTCATCAAAGACTCAGTTCTTTGAAAACTCCATGAGTTCTTGGCTAAATCAATGTTCAGGCAAGGGGAAGTCCCTGACTGCTGAAGTCAGAACTTCGTTGTGGATTTTCGGAACTAGTGGAAGTAGCCATGCTGTATTTGGACTGCATAGGCTAAGTCTAAATATGGTTATGATTTCTATGCCTATATAAGGATAGGGGGATTTATACCTATATATGGGCATCATTCGGGAAAATTACACTAGGGTCCTAAATTCATATGCACCACCCACTACGCTTTATTATGTTTAACATTACTAAATTATAAGCACTAAAACATATCTAAAGCATGTGTTTACAATCCCACCCAAAGTACAAAAAATGCATTTGAAAAGGTTTGCACACGAAAAAATAAGCATTTGACTGTACGCATTCAAGAATAGTGTTTTCATATGAAGTATAAAGCATGAAAGCATTAATACTAACTAAATCAATAATGAAATGTACATTCATGAAATGGCTCTTAATAGCAGAAAAAAAAGTCGAGACCATCCCATAGCAGAATAATATACTGTTTTGGTTTTGAGGACAAGGTCAAATATTGTCTCTAGGAAGTATTCAAAAGGGAATTTCTTGTTCTTTAAGAATAGTTCTACTTTAAGCAGATTGCTTTGTGCCCAAAAAAAAAAAATCCAGATTTTTGGGGGGAGAAGTCAAAATTAGCTGTAGAAAAATAGAGTTCATAAGCGTTGGAAGGATTGTTATGAAAAGTGAAGGCCAAATTCAGAGTTCATGGAACGCTGTATGCAGATTTCAAAAGTTATTCTCGGTGTGAGGAGAAAACATCAAGTCGTCTAGGCTGGCAAAGAAATCGTCTACCACTAGGTGAAAGTGGAACTACTTCATTAGTAGATCAATTGTGCACCGATGAGAAGCATCACCATCAGCGTCAGCTGCGTTAGCAATGTTCAAATCAGATGGTACCTGTGTGCCTGTTGATCTGCGTATCTCCTCTCCTGTTGGATTTGGCGGTAAGATCTCAATGAATGCCGTCATCAGGATTGGTAGCCGTTGGGGGCAACACAACACGTGAGCCGTTACCGGACCCTTTAATGTGACAAACGTCCAACACGCATTCTTCTCCACAAAGCATGCATCATAGAACAGGTAAGATGCAATCTTGCTAGATTGGTCTGAACGAAAGAAACCATGTGATATTCAGATCTCTTGAACGAGCCAAGCCAAGAATCTGTGTAATTCTGTCACTGTACCGCATGGCTAGGAGGGCATCCTCCATGGTAGTCTGGGTATCCCTGGTGACTGGACTTGCCATAAAAGGGTGCTAACAGTCCCAAAAGAACGGTCTTAAATACATGTACAATACCACTCGTATCAGACATGTTTAAGATACGACCTAACATTTCTGAGAAATGTATTGGGCATGTATCTCTGCAGAAGTCCTTGCAACTTGCAGATCATACATTTCTCTGGACGAGGTCAGTGGCGCATTCTTTTGCGAAAGAATGGCTTTCATTCTGCTTAAACTATCAATTCGTATAGAAGAGATATTCAGTGAAGGCCATAACGCCGACTCCCTGTCTGTCTTGCTTTTTGGAAACAATACTTGCATACAACAAGTGACACTGGCTGACACACTAACTAGATAGGCTTTTCCTGGCAACATGCCACAACAGCTATGATCATTCAACATTATTTAGCTACCATTGGATAGCTGCCTAAAAACTGGATCTATCACTGCTGCTGGTGAACCGTGCAGGTGGCAAGAAAGGTTATTTGAAGAACCCTCACAGGCTCTGTGTAAATGAATACCCTGACACAAAAGTGTACCGCTTAGTGAGTTCTTACAATTTTTTCCACTCCTTTCCCCCACTCCAACATTTGTGTGTGTATGGTAAATTCTAGGTTGACTTAATGTATTCTCTACACAACCTCATACAGGCTCGCTGGTATGTGTTTTAAGCAATATTGAAACGGGAAAATCGTCACTGGTATCATGATGGTGCCATGTATTATCCACTCCATGACTGGTTTCTCAGAAACAGTTATTGGTAATCTTTCCAGTTTTTCTATGCTCAGCACCGTATAGTCTGCTCTTCTTTGTGCCAAAGAGATTTATTTATCTGTAAGGTTAAAGACAGTAAACAATGACATGATACGTAGCCGGCACAGAGATTTTGTAATGCCCAGCCTAGCAGCATTATAGAACGTAATTGAGACTGGCCATTTTGTAACATTAGCAAGTCCTGCTCTATTATGTCGATGGCAGATGATACAATACTATCCAAAGAAAATATTCTGGAGGACAGAGTCGTTAACCCATTGCCCACTACAGAGAGAGATTTCTCTAAATTAATGCAATCAATTTCTCGTATTCTTTCTGCAGTTTCCATTTGCTTGACTTTGCATGCTTCATTGTAAGAGAGTACATACCGGCGTATATGAAACATTTTTGACGTGGTTTACGAGGTCCAAGTCGGAAGTCTCGTAAGTCAACGCCTTCTTTGAGTAAAGTTAAGTGTTGTTTAATTTCTGGAAGTGTGGATTTCTGTAGCCACTCAAGGCATAGTTTTCCTACACTGTATGTTGTAACTATCCCTGGATGTTTTCTCTGGGAATATCTTGGATCTGGCCTTGTTACTTTAAACCCTTGAGTTTTGTTTAGGAATCTAGCTTGACAGTTATTCGTGTCTGTGGGCCAGGTTCACCATTTTTTCCAATCAGGATTAGTTCTGTTCTGTTGTAAAATCTGTTTTACGTTTACCTCCTCATCTTCAGTACCATTACTGTCAGTTGTGGCTTTAGGTATGGACGGTTTGTTTAAAACCTTTATCTTTGTCATTTAAAAACATTACTTGTTCAGGGATAATGCAGGCTCTAAATAAGGCTTCTAAACCTTGCACCTGCCAGTCTTTTGTGCCCCAGACAGTTTTTGTTTCAATGTTGTTTTTTCAAAAGTTAAAACCTAATGTAGACAGCTGAACATAAAAGTTCGCAGAGTACATTTGTTTAGTATTGGTCAGCATGTTTTTAAATCCTGTCTTATTCACATTTTTGAAATAAAACGTTTTTGGATTTATGATATTAAAACCTGAGAAGTATGGAAACTTTTCATAAAATGTTTTTGAGCTGCCTTTTGGCAGTGTTGGACATAGTTCCCATTGATTATAAGTAAACACATTTCTAGGGTTTGCAGATTTGTGCAAATAATGGTGACCCAAATAAACCTTAAACTGGTGTGGAATCTTTAACTGTTCCACTGGGCCATAGATGTCATAATCAGTTGTGTCCCATGCTATACCACCAGGTATAGGAACGACTGTGATGTTCACTGATGACAGGCCTCTTCGCTCACGATGAGATAATTTGTGAGGTTTCAGGAGCAAGTTCATGTTCTTACTTGCTGTGTCTATTGTACTGTATTTTCCATCTATCATCGGTCCCAAACCTAAAACAAGAATGAGCCAAAGTAGGAGAAAAAGTATACCTAACACAATCCAAAATTCAACCCATGGTGAAACCAGATATGTATTTTCAAGTTGATGAAAGAGTTATGTTATTTTTTCTTTGAAAGTTTTATTTGCTGGCGTAGTTTCAGGTTTATTGGGATCCTCAGAAAATCTATCAAAGTTGATGAAATAGCCAAAGGCAGTTCTGTCAATTGTTGGGATTGCATTCGGATTGTTTGGAATCGTTGGAGCTGCTTCTTCCTTTGTCATATTTGTATAGTCAGAGGCTATATCATTGTAGACAGGTGTTTCTTGACAAACTGTTATTTGGGTCTCAAGAGGTACAAGTTCCATGGCTTTGTCGCATAGTCCTTCTTTTCTCACTGTAGGTTTATCAAAGGTGATCAGTCCTTCAGTTTGAACCTCTTGGATTGTAGCAAGATTTGGTCGTCTGCTACATCTTTGAAGTCCACTGGGCCAACTACTTATTATCGGCCACATGATGTGGTTTGACCATGTCGATGGACACGATTCTGTTCTCCATTTTTCCAGCAAGGGGCGGTAGTAACACTGATCTTGTTCCGTGGATTGCTAAGACAGGTACTGGTTTCTGTAAGAAGGCCCAGATTCCTTCTTCACCGCGATCTTTTCTCTGACTAGATCCCCAATCTTTAGAATCCAGACAGGCTTTGCTGGGACAGGTGGTTTTTCTTTTCAGTGGTCGTTCGCTTCTGTATTGTGTTACTCAGACTTCTTCTTGTTTCAATTAAGTCCTGTAAAACAGCCAAATGATCTTTGATGTCAAAGGGTTTTTATTCTACCACTGGAGTTTGACAATCGAGGTCTTGGATAATCATTCTTGTACCAAAAAGTATTTCATATGGAGTGATTCCACCCAGAGAATTTCTTGGCAGATTATTAAGACTACGTTGGACACTTATTAGATGTTTGACTCACCAGTCACCCGAGCCTAATTCCCTAGTTGTTATAGATTGCTTTATGTCACGGGTTTTTCTTTCCACTACTGCATTTCCCTCAGGATGGAATGGATTTGAGTGCTGCAATGCAAAGCCCAAGCTAGACATGGCCTCCTTGTAAGCTCGACAGTTTGGGCGTCAGCCGAGCGCTGAGGCCACATCCAAATGAATCTTGTCCTAATAGTTGAGAGACCGCATCCGTCAATGGTGCCTTCTGCGTGTAGAAAGTCTAATGCTGTCTAACAGTGGTGTCTGTACTGGGCTGGCTACAATGTAGTCAGGCACCTGGTGGCTTTCAAAGCTATGATCTCTGGAACAGGTATCACAGTTAATTCCGAATTTGTAAACTTCGACGCTTAATCCCGGCCACCAGTACATCTCTTCTAATTCTATTAGAGATTTCCTAAGATTCCCTTGAGGTGTCAGACCCTCTCCCATATGTGCTTCGTTAACCAAAGCACCTCTCTGGTTCCTGTTTGGAATTACTCTATCCCCCACTCCAGGGATTCGAGCAAAAGGAATGGAGTTTGCATCAATTATGTATGTGTATCCGAGTGGATAATTTAGAGGTAATGCTGCATAGCTTTCTTTCATTGAGGCATTTACTGCTAGCATTGTTTCACCGTCTATTTTTGTTTTTGAACGAGTGATTGCAGCTACGGAAGCCGTTTGCACAGCTGCCTTTACGGCTTCATCAGCCAATGAATTCCCTGCAACGTGAACGCCATCACGCTGATGATCAGTGTATGGATCACGTGAGTCTTTTGTAGTTCTTTTTGTAATAGAACTACTTGTTCCCAAAGCATTTTATGCTTAATTGTGCCACCTTTTGCGTCTTTGAAACCGTTTTGAACCCATTTCTGCAGATATTCATTGTAAGACTGGACGCAGTAATACGAATCGCACACTAGGAGTGTGGGGAATTTGCCTTCGGTATTTTCAAGCGTCATCTTCAAAGCCTGTAGTTCATCTCGCTGAGCTGTACAGTCTCCGAGTGATTGAGTGTTAGTGACCATAGTTCTAAATTTACCTTTGCTCCAGCAACCTTTAACAATCTTGTTAAGCACTATAGGCTTGTTTACCCCCAATTGCGAGTTGTGCTGATCCGTCTGTATAAATTATACATCCGTAATGTTCTAGAAGCAGAATCTCGGTCTGCAGAGGACATTCATGTTCGTATTGTAGAAATTCTTGTGTTTTTAAGTAGGGGTCAAAAACGTATTCAACGTCTTTCGCAGCAAGAGAGTTAACCCATTGTATCCATCTTGGATGTAAAGCTTTAGCATTTAGAATGCTCACTTTTGTTACTGCCTCTAAGGCAGGTACAGGTGCAACGATCATTATGCGTTTTCCCTGTGCTAGAGCTCTCTCTTTTGCTACCGCAGTTTGAACCGCTGTAAGAATCTTTTCTGTTGAAGTGAATTTCATTTCAGCATTTGTGTAAAAGTGTGATTTGTAAGCTATTGGTACCTTTTCACCTTCATTAAATTTAGGTATGTGAATCCGCATCTCCCTGGGATGATTCGGATTACAAGGTTGCGCACATTGTCGCGTGTCTGTAACTGTGTTTCTGCTAACATGTCAGTTTGCACTGAACGCAACATTTCTGTGTGTTCTTGAGTCCAATTAGTTGATTTGAAACCAGGTTTTATTAGTTCGTAGAGAGGTCTAACCCTTTCTGAGTAATTTAGAACATAGGTTCTTGCAAAATTCAGGTAACCTAGAATTGACAGTAAGTTTTTCAGCGTTTTTAGAGGTTGAAGCAGCTCACATTTCTCTAGAACGTTGGCTGCCAGGCGTTTGCCTTCACTTGATAACTTATATCCTAAGAATAGGACGTTGAGGTGGGCAATTTGTGATTTCTTAAAATTGAATTTGTACCCTTCAGAAGCGAACCCAAGTATTATGATGTTTACTCTTTTTAAGTGCACGTCCAAATCATCGTCTGTAAGATAGATGTCATCAACATAAGATAATGCCGCATCATCATAGGTTTGTAGTAATTCTGTTACTCTGGCTTAAAATAACCCTGGACTATTCTTGAATCCCTGGGGAAGACAGCAAAATTGTCGCTGTGTACCCATTATTGAGAAAGCGGTCAAGTACCTACCTTCTGGTGCAATATTTTGACAGAAGAAACCGTTAGAAATATCTAATGTGGTTTTATATTTTTTCCGCACAATGTTATTCATCAGTGCTGCACTGTGTGCATTTTTTACTGCAAACGTTTTGCAACAAGAGTTTAAGTGACTGTAGTCCAAAACTAGACGATATGTATTGCCTGGCTTGGAGACAGGAAACAAAGGATTGTTCATAGATCAGGTGCATGTTTCAATCACCCCTTGGTATTCAAGTTGATCTAAGATCTCCCTGGCCTGTTTCTTAGCTTCTTGCTTAACTGGGTACTGCCTTTGTGCAGTGGGCTGGTTTTTTAACTGGATTTTATGGTGAGGAGAGTCCTCATCCCATCCTACATGATTTTTGTATAGTGCTGGAGCCAGGGCTACTGCCCATTTTCTGGCATATGTGTATTTTTTATGAATTGGAATGTGATTAGAGAAGGCTGGCATAATTATCTCTTCGCCATGTGGGCACTTCCTGACAAATTTAGGTGGCCAGTCTTGTTCAGCTAGAAGAATGTCATAACCGTTAGATAGCTTCTCCCAAAATAGTGCTTTTATTTTCATAGTTATGCCCCCCTCCATTCGGAGTGTTACTTCATACAAATTATGTGGTACACTAAACCTGGTGTTGGCAGTTTCAACTTGAATGTATTCATTCAAGTCCACTGTCTCCAGATGATCCTTCAGGATCTTGCGAGCTATGGTCACTTCTGCTGCGCTGTCTAGCATTGTCTGGGCCCACTCCCCGTTCTTGAGTTGTGTCCTCGAGATCCTCGGCATGTCTGATCATGTCATATCAGCGACCCCTGACCCTCCTGGTAGGTCGCTCTCCCTCCACGGAGCTCCGACTGTGTGCTCCTGCTGCCGCTGCCACTGCCACTGCCGCTGGTAAGTGTCATCTGTCTTTTTTACTTCTGTGCCACTGTCTCCCCCTCTTGTGCCTCGTTTTCTGCTCTGTGCCACTGTCTCCCCCTATTGTGCCTCGTTTTCTGCCCTCTGTTCCATCCGTTTTTCCTTCGTTTTTTGTAACTTTCTACCCTCTGTTCCACCCGTTTTTCCCTCGTTTTTATGTGCCTTTCTGCCCACTGTTCCACTCGTTTTTTGTGCCCTTCTGCCCTCTGTGCCTCTCGTTTTAGCTCATTTTTTGTGCCCTTCTGCCCAATCGCTGCTCCCGCCTCCCAGCTGCTCCTCCCTCCCACCTCCCCATATATGCCGGACGCTGCGCGGTGAGGTGAGCGACCCCTGCCCCTCCTGGTAGGTCGCTCCCCCTCCACGCAGCTCCGACTGTGTGCTCCTGCTGCCGCTGCCACTGCCGATGGTAAATGTCCTCCGTCCTTTTTGCTTCTGTGCCACTGTCTCCCCCTCTTGTGACCCATTTTACCTTCTGTACCACTGTTTCCCCCTTTTCGTGCCTCGTTTTCTGCTCTGTGCCACTCGTTTCCCCCCTTGTGCCCCATTTTGCTTTCTGTACCACTGTTTCCCCGCCGCTGTGCCCCCTGCGGCCCCACCCCCTGCCCACTCGCTGCTCCCGCCTTGCTGCTCCACCCTCCCACCTCCCCATATATGCCGGACGCTGCACAGCTGCGCAGCGGACGCACGCAGGAGGCGTGCTGCTGGCACGCCAAAGGCGCACCTAAGGCAAACCCGTCTATGCCTGGACCGCGCCCAGCGCCAGAAACCCTAGACCCCACGAACACCACGACACCAGACTCCACTACGATGCCAGCACCCTCCACGCACTCAACGCCGGCCGAAACCACACCTGCTTCCAGGCCACCCCGAAACGGACCCACGGACCCTTCTCCTGCTGCACCTGCAGTTTCACCTGCGACAGAGCCACCAAACCTCCAAGGACTGGTCACAACCCCCTCCGCACGCAAACAAACCGTCAAGCTCTGGGATCTGCTCAACACCTCTGCCCCTGACGTGGACTTCCTGACTGAGACCTGGTGGAACGACTCCTCGGTGCCCGACATCGCCATAGCCATCCCGGACGGCTACAAGATCACCCGCAGGGATCGCGCCAACGGAATCAGAGGAGGAATAGCCATTGTCCACAAGTCCACCCTCAAGGTCGCCATCCACACAGATGACACCCTGAATACCGCAGAACACCTCCACTTCCGGATCCACACCGACCCCAACACCACCCTCAGAGGAACACTCATCCACAGAGAAGTGTGGCTCAATGATTAGAGCGGCAGACCCTGATACAGAGGTCTAGCCTGGGACCAGGGTTTGATTCCCCGCCTCGGCGGGTCTTGGGCTCAAAATTCCACGGACCTGATCATTCTCGCCTCGGTGCCTATTCCAATCATGGAGTCCCACTCTGCAACTCTGGGCAATAGCTTGCTTAATCTCCACAACGGCCTCCATAACGCTAAGGATGCCTGGCCTCAACTTTGGGGGTGCCCAGGAGTGGACGCCTCACAGGGAAAGCCAGGATGGGTTCCACAGCGGTATTCGAGCAAGCGCATTGAGACCCTTGCGGGTGAGTAGTGCGGTATACAAGTATCAATTTACAATTTTTTTTTTTACCCCCTGGACCCCGGGCTCACTTCAGCTACTCCATCGCCGACCTCACCAGCACCCACACACTCGCCTCCACGGACTACATCCTCCTCTGGGACCTGAACTTCCACCTCAAGAACAACAACAACGCCAACTCCGCCACCCTGATCGACAACCTCGCCAACCTTGGCCTCAGACAACTCGTCATCGCACCCACCCACGCTGCCGGCCACACGCTGGACCCCGTCTTCTCCACAGGCACCCTTGTCACCTTTGACCACACCACCGAACTCCACTGGCCGACCACCGCTGCATCCATTTCACCTTCAAGAAACCAACTATGCACCACTGCACCCGACAGCTGCCACGCTGCTGCTGGAGCAAAGTCACCGAAGACCAGCTGATCACCACCCTCGCCCAGAACCCACCCGCCAACCCCACCAACCCAGACGCCGCAGCCTATAACCTCAGACAGTGGATCGACAACTGCGTCAACACCCTCGCCCCGCTCAAGAAACCCTCCAACAGCCACACCAGCAAGAGAGCCATCTGGTTAACCAACGAGCTCCAGACCTCCAAACGCGCATGCCGGAAACTGGAGAAGATATGGCTCCACAAACGCACACCGGACAACCACGCAGCCCACAAGGACGGCACCCGCCCGCAGAGATCACCACCTCATCAGATTAGCCAAGAGATCCTCCTTCAAAGACCGCTTGGATAACAACGCACACGACAGCAAGGAACTCTTCAGCATCGTAAAGTAACTCTCCAACCCCAGCACCAACGCCAACGACATCCCGCCCTCACAAGAACTGTGCGACTCACTAACCATCTTCTTCCACCGCAAGATCGATGACATCCACGACAGTTTCAACACCACGATCACCCCTACTATGCCAGACTCAACCTCCCCTGTAAACACTACCAGCGCCAATCGCCTGATCTCCTGGTCCAACGTCAACGACGACGAGACATGCAAGGTCATGAACTCCATCCACTCAGGATCTCCGTCAGATCCGTGCCCACACCATGTATTTAACAAAGCAAATGCAGCCATCGCACCCCAACTACGGAAGGTCATCAACATCTCCTTTGAAACAGCGACATTCCCGGAAAGCTGGAAGCACGCTGAAATCAAACCCCTCCTCAAGAAGCCCAAGGCGGACCCCAAGGACCTCAAGAACTTCCGGCCCATCTCCCTGCTCCCGTTCCGGGCAAAGGTCATCGAGCAAATCGTCAACATGCAATTGGCCCACCACCTGGAAGACAACAACATCTTGGACCCGTCCCAGTCCGGATTCAGACGAAACGACACCACCGAGACAGCCCTCATCGCCGCCACAGACGACATCAGGCGCCAACTAGACAACGGTGAAACATCAACCCTCATCCTCCTGGACCTGTCAGCCACCTTCGACACGGTCTGCCATCGCACTCTAAAGACACGCCTCCTAGAAGTCGGAATCCAAGAGAAGGCCCTTGACTGGACCACGTCCTTCCTCTCCGGCAGAATCCAGAGCGTCCAACTCCCACCCTTCCGATCTGAAGCCACCGACATCATCTGCGGCGTCCCCCAGGGCTCAGCTCGACGCTGTTCAACGTCTACATGCCCCCCCTCGCACAAGTGGCCTGCCATCACAACCTCAACATCATCTCCTACGCTGACGACACCCAGCTCATCCTCTCTCTCACCAAGGACCCACATACCACCAAAACCAACCTCCACGAGGGAATGAAGGCCGTCGCCGACTTAATGAGGAGCAGCCGTCTGAAGCTGAACTCGGACAAGACGGAGGTCATCTTCCTCTGACCCACCTCTCAGCCTGGGATAAATCCTGGTGGCCGAGCACACTGGGACAGCACCAACACCCACTGACCATGCACGCAACCTAGGATTCATCCTTGACTCCTCCCTCTCCATGTCTAAGCAGGTCAACGCCATCTCCTCCTGCTACAACACCCTCCGCATGCTCCGTAGGATATACAAGTGGATCGCGACCGAAACAAGAAGAACGGTGACACAGGCCCTTGTCAGCACAAGACTTGACTACGGCAACGCACTCTACGCAGGAATCCCAGCCAAACACCTACGACGACTACAACACATCCAAAACTCCTCCGCCCGACTGATCGTCAACGTCCCCTGCCGCAGCCACATCACCCCTCACCTGAGAGACCTACACTGGCTCCCCGTCGACAAGAGGATCACCTTCAAGCTCCTCACCCACGCACATGAAGCACTCCACAACGACGGACCAGCCTACCTAAGAGGTGTGGCGCCACTGCTAGGGCGACTGACTCCGGAATCTGGGGATCGCGGTTCGATCCCCCTTCCGGCGGCAGATTTGCCCAGCACCATGTGACTCTGGGCATTAGCTTGCTTAATCTTCCCGACGGCCCCCAGCACCTAGAGACCCTTACGGGTGATTGTTTGCGCTTTACAAATGTGGATTATTATTATTATTACCTGAACTGCAGACTCATCTTCTACACCCCCACCCGCCAGCTCAACTCCGCCAGCCTCGCCCTCTCTACTGTCACTCGCATTCAAGGAACGACCTCCGGCGGCAGATCCTTCTCCTACCTCTCCGTAAAGACCTGGAACACCCTCCCTACCCACATACCGCAGACATAAGACCTACTGGCCTTCAGAAGACTCCTCAAGACCTGGCTCTTCAAGCAGTAGCAGCACCCCCCCATCCCCATAGCGCCTTGAGACCCTCATGGGTAAGTAGCGCGCTTTACAAGTACTCTGATTGATTAATTGATTGATTAATCTTTAGACTTGCTACCTTCTTTTTGGTGAATTGGGTCTTCTTAATTTTTCGGAACGTGCACGCGTTCTTCCTTTTGTTCTGATCGTCCTCCTCTTTCGGATATCTGCATGGAAGTCTGAAAGGTACGAGAGGAACGTGTATCAGTATCTTGATATCTATCAGGTTTTCTCAAATTATCCCTGTTTCTGAGTTTATACCTCTTTTCAGAAGGCTCCTGTTGAGGAGACCTTCCTCTGGACTGAGAGTGCTTCTCTTTAGGAAGTGTCTGTTTTGTGTTTTCCCACTTCTTTTTAGAAGTAGTGAGATCATATTTAATAAAAACTTTTTCAGGATTTTCTGTTAGTTTGGGTTATACTGGTTTCCCACCCAAACTATCCCTACCTAGCTCTTTATAGGATTTTTCAATAATTCTTGCAAGTTCATGTGGTTGCTCTGTTATATCAGTTTCTTTTAGTTTTTGGCGGATTGCCATGGATGCTGCTTCCCCTTTGATGTTAGCTAATAGTATAGTCGAGACCTGTTTGAAATCTTTTAGTAACTTCATGCCAAAGATATAAGGCAAGTTCTGGTCCGTATTTATTTTGAATCTGTCTTAGGACGTCTGGTATTACTGCCATAGATGGAACACCATGTGTTTTTGTGTAGATTAAATCAAAGACTGTACCCCAAGTGTCACAGTCCTCTACGCGTGGTGCAATCCCCATTGGTAAACAGATTGTTAAAATTCTGTGTTTGTCATGAGGTGTACTATCAGGGAATACTGCCTCAATTTGAGTGATTTTTTGAGCTAACCAGAATGAAATTTGTTCCCTTTTTGCGGGGAATGTACCAATGACGGATTGCATAGTCCGTGGTGTAATTTTGTTTGTGTTCCCCTGATGAGGGGTGTGCTGTGGAATCCTTATAGTAGGTTGGACTTTTAAAGTCCGCACGACATATTGAACCAATTGTCTGTGTATTTTCATTAACTGTTTTAGCTGAGCTAACAGTTCTGGACCTGTCATTCTTTCAATGTCAGGATGTGGTGTATAGCTGGCTAGTACCGGCCATGTTGCTCCTGGTCTACCTAGGGAACCGAGCCTGGTAATGTGATTTTGATGTTGTAGGGCGCCTTTAAACCAGAGCTGATGCTCTTGGTAAGTTAGTGGAATTTCAACGTCCTCCAAAGGAACGTATTCTGCTGGAGGTTCCTCTACTTTGTAGTAGTGGAACTTGTGTGTTACTGGATTTGCTTCAGGAAACAGAATCCATGAATAGAATACCTCTCTCGCCCGATATTCATGTGCCTCTATAACAAATATTACTTTACCACTTCTCGATGATACTCCATTTACTATAAGTTTTATAGTGATTGTTTTCCTTATATTTAACGGGATGAGTATAGCATCCAGGTTATTTTGTTGGAGACTTGTGTCGTCTAGAACTGCTTGAGCTGCTGCTGCAGCTCTCTCCCTTTCGTCGTCACTCTCTGACATTTTGTTGACTGAAAGTTTGCAGCGCAAGTTTCAAGGAAACAAAGATAAGGTGCACAATATTTTTGAAACACTGTGTCCTTCAACGTTGAACAAACCAAAAAACTAATATATAGGATTTTCGTCCTACTCACTTATGGTGGATATTATATCCTTTTACCCACTCCAGACGTCTATTGGAGTATTTTACTAGGGTCTGTGTGAAAAGCACGACTGAGTTACTCTAGTATCTAGCGTTAAATTATCGCCTTACCAAACGTTGGGCACCATGTAGTGTAGTTGCTATATTCCCAATAGGCTCTACGCATTGGAATAAAATATCCTATAGATTAGACGTAGGGCTGAGGTCAACTAGGTCTCTATCGAATATACTAGACTTAATTGTGTGTGCCAGCTAGCTTAGAGATCACTAGAAAGTATCTCAAATTCATTAGAAGGGATTAGTTTCTGACAGCCGCATAAACATGACAACTTTGTTTCCCAAGAATAAGAAATGTATCTCTAGAGTTGCTTAAACCATAGATAGTTATTTCACTCAGTCAATCGTGCATGCTTCGTTTCACCAGAGGTGCAGAGAAATAGAGAGACGGGTATTTTCAATAAAAAGGTATTTATTGTACAGTCTTCTTTCTCACGCAGAGGAAATGAACTGCTACAATCGTAATAGTGGTTGTAAAGTACAATACGTACAGTACGAAGAGTATTATAAAATAATACTGTAAAAGCATGATATTGTTTCTAAGCCATAAAATACATAGAATGCATACATCCATACTAATATAATAAAGAGAGAGCCCAAACCTTTGAGGCTGGTAATCCCAGGAACCACAGCACCAATCGCAACACCCAATACAGCGTTGGAAAGGGCAGTTGCAGCAGAAGGACATAGGCTATGCAGACGCCCACCATATACATTTAAAAAGTAAAAGAACCGTGCCAGCAAAGTAGTCCCTTTTGGGCGTGTCTGCGTTGTGCTGTGGGCTTGTGCTGGCGGGGCGTGACAAATGCTGGGGGCGTGTGGTACGTTCCGCCCTTCGGGCTGGACTGTTCCCATGAGGCACAGGGTCAAGGCTGATTTGCATATGGCCATGTCTGTACTGGGGTGGTGTGGAGTGCAAAAAAACGATGAATTTAGGCCCAGATCTCTGTATTGGGGTGAATGTATGACATTGTTCTGCATTCTGTCCATCAACTGTTGTTTTTGCATTTGTCACCCCGAGTGGGATGGGTAAGCTCAGACGTGAGTCCCATGCTCTCCACACCACTGGAGTTGAGCTATCCTGGCTGAAGACGGCTGATGGCCAGAAATACGTCCTAGGATGCTTGAGTCCGGTCCAGAAAGACATGGCTTGGCAGTTTGGCCTGGAATGTTCCTGTGAGGCACAGGGTCAAGGCTGATTTGCATATGGCCATGTCTGAACTGGGGTGGTGTGGAGTGCAAAAAAAACGATGGATTTAGGCCCAGATCTCTGTATTGGGGTGAATGTATGACATTGTTCTGCATTCTGTCCATCAACTGTTGTTTTTAAATTCCGCCCTTCATGCCATGTCTCATATCGTGTGCGGGACGCGCGTTGTGTCAAATATTTCATTGTTTTTTTTCTCAGGTTCTGTACATTCCAGCTCCGGGTGTCCACCCTGCTCCCTTTAAATACCCCTGCACCCCATAATCAAAACCCACCCTTACTCCTTAAAATACCCCAACACCCTTAAACACTAACCCATCTTAACCCTATAAATATACCCTGTAAACCAAAACCCAAACCTATACCTAAATCCTAAAAATACCCCTGTACCTCAAAACCCAAACCTAGCCCTGAACCCTTAAAATACCCTTGTACCCCAAAACCCAAACCTACCCCTGAACCCTAAAAATACCCCTGCACCCCAAAACCCAAACTTAGCCCTGAACCATAAAAATAACCCTGTACCCCAAAACCCAAACCTACCCCTGAACCCTAAAATACCCCTGTATCCAAAAACCCAAACCTAGCCCTGAACCCTAAAAATACCCCTGTATCCCAAAATCCAAACCTAGCCCTGAACCCTTAAAATACCCATGTACCCCAAAACCCAAAACTACCCCTGAACCCTAAAAATACCCCTATACCCCAAAACCCAAACCTAGCCCTGAACCCTAAAAATACGCCTGTACCCCAGAACCCATACCTACCCCTAAACGCTAAAACTACCCCTGTACCCCATAACCCAAAACTATATCTGAACCCTTAAAATACCCAAACACCCCAAAACATATACCTCAGTACTCCAAAACATATACCCCTATACCCATACTTACCTTATCCAAACATTAAAAAAAAACATGCTTTTACCATTCATGCATTTACCACGAATTTCGTTGTAAATGTATGCGTGGTAAAAGCATATAAAATGTAATGCCAAGCGTTATAATGGCATTGCGGAGTCATGGTACTTTCATAATGAAAGTATGCGGAGTGATGGTCTGCGGAAAGAAAGTTGCGGAATAATGGGTGTTTACCCTCCCCCGGTAAGTACATTGGTGGCACGGTGGCCCACATCTCCAGCAACATACTCATATTTTTTCACCACCGATTTGAAAAATGCACAGGTCTCTCTCATTGATGGCCAGCACCGACATACTCTTTTAGACACACCTCCCGCCACAAGTTCTAGAATTGCGAACTTTAGAGCTGGGGAGCTACGTTCGAATCTCGGCATCAGGTCAACATCCTGTGATTCCAGCAAATTGCTTTGTCTCCCCGTGCCTACTACAAATTAATGTGTTCTTCTGTAATGTAAATTGTGCTCATGACATGTTGTCGAGTTCGCGCTATATAATATTGCAAGGAAAAATAAAGTAGGGAAACTCATGTTGACACACTACTGAATGCGCACTCTTAAGTGCATCAGCAGTGCATTGTGAATCAGAGCGTTTCACAGGCCTGTCACAGATAAGAAATGCTATCAAAACGAAATCCTACAAAACAATATACTACTGGCCGGCAGCAATTCATACCCGGACAACGTCGGGACGGGCTGCTAGTTATTAAATAAAGACTAAAAAGTACTCAACTGGTGTTTCTAAAATACGCCTACCCCGGTGTACCTAACCTAGGTCTAGTACAAGGGAAGAAGTAAGTGAGGTGTAGCTTAGTTTCAGTATTCTTTTGCCAAGAATCTAATCCAAGAATTCTCTAAGGGTCTAATCAGCTCCGTACCTTGGTTTAGAATGAAGGAGGTCTGGTATCTCTCTCTCACGACTCGATTTCCCAACAACCCGCAAGGGTAGCTTTGAAACACTGGAACTGGATTTCTCGGCAAGAGAAAAGACAGCGTCTCTCTCAGTGCGTCTGTTGGAGGGTCGGCTTCTTTCGGCACTTGCTGCATTGAGATGCATCGGGCAAGTAGATAGTCGAACTGCTCCAAACCACCGTGTGTTTGACTGAGCAAGTGTGGGCATATTTATACCTTGATGATGCCTAGTTTGACGTAAGGTTGGACATAATAACGTCATCAAAGACTCAGTTCTTTGAAAACCTCTGGAGTTCTTGGATAAATCAATATTCAAGCAAGGGGAAGTCCCTGACTGCTGAAGGCGGGTTTTTCCAAGAAATCGTTGTGGATTTTCGGAACATGCCGTATTTGGACTGCATAGGCTAAGTCTAAATATGGTTATGATTTCTATGCCTATATAAGAATAGGGTGTTTTATACCTATATATGGGCTTGAATCGGGAAAATTACACTAGGGTCCTAAATTCATATACAACAGTTTCTTTCTGGGGATTGATGGCGGCAGCAATCCTTGCCTCATAGAATTCAGACTTCCGTGATATGATGGCCTGTTTATAGGAGGGGAACGTTGATACATAAATAGCCCGAGCGCTAGGTTCATAAGCTTTATGCCAGTAGAGAAACACATACTCTGCGTAATAGATCAACCAAGGGCTGATCATAAACATAACTAGTAGCATGAACAGGACTATAAGTAATGGACTAATACAAACCGATCTTCCGTAGAAATCACACCCTGACTGAAAGGCCATCAGACATGCACAACAAATACAGATTGCAGTGACACACTTATGCCGTACACTTGATCACCAAACCACTGTCCACAGAGTGCAACTAATCAGGTGTAAAAACAGAGTTATACATATATACTGAGCTCACAACAGATACAAACATACCCTGATAGAATACAAATACCCTTTGGACACACACACTTTACAGATGTGCACACACACACACACATCCAGCAGGCACATTTTCTGAACAATATATCGCACAAGGAATGCTCACAAAGCATGACAAACTGCACTAACAGGAATGCACATTGTAATTGTATTTATCTAGCGCATACTACCCCTGATGGGGTGTTGAAGCTTTTTTTAGCAAGTAGCCTGCTACTCCAGAACCCCAAACGGATTATTGGTGGGTTAGCATTGGGAGATATGTGTTAATTTGAGCTGTGGACATGTAAGTCTGTTAGTTCAATTGACTAGATAAAGGTGGGATAGAAGAGGAAAGAGTCTAGAAGGTGTTATTTGGGAGATCATAGTAGTAAGACCACTGATGAGGTATCAAAGCGCTTTTCAGCGAGTAGCATGCTACTCTGGAACTCAGAGAGGATTAGTGTTGGGTAAGGTACTGTGACCCTCTTTCAGCCTCCTAGGCTTACCTGTAGGCTCGTCTAAGAAGTTGCCAAGCAATGACCAAATCACTGCAACTAGAAAAGGGGTGTGTTCAACTTTCTAATCACAAGCTGTGTCTTATAGAGCTGGTAGGAAAGGGTAAATGTAGGGGCAAAGAGGGTTAGGAAAACCTGGGTTTAGCAGCATTATGTTTGGCTAACTGTGAGCAGAATTGCACAGAATTCACTAACTTTTACACAAGTGCAGCTTGTCACCAACAATACTGTAAATTCTACCAGAGTACAGAGGCAATTATAGTGACAGATGCTCATATTTAATTATCTTGAAGGACCAAATCAAACTGAACATTCTTGTATCTTTAAAACGCAATTGCTTTTTGGGCTTGGAAGACTTGGGCCAGATGTAGGTAATCTCAATTTACCTATTCTTAAATACCGAATTTTACCGATTCGGTATTTAAGAATAGGTAAATGGGATGTAGGTAATTTTTCATTAAAAATTACTGAATCTGTAAGTTCTGGTAATTACCGAATTGGTATTTACCTCTTCGGTAATTGCCATTAATTCTTTTGGGCCTGGAGGCCCCTCAGGATGGAATGGCAATTACCGAATCGGTGAATACCGATCCGGTAAAAGGGGGAAAACATTGAAGGGTGGCAGGGTGTCACTTTGACACCCTATTGTACCCCTCAATTCTGTATGGGTGCACATGTGGCAGACATACATGCCCTAAGGGCATGTATGTCTGCCACAGGGTGTCATTTTCAAAGGTGCCATGTGGCAGACATACATGCCCTTAGGGCATGTATGTCTGCCACATGGCACCTTTGAAAATGCCACAGATTTGCATTTTCAAAGGTATTTGTTATTTACCACCAACTTATAGTTGGTGGTAATTAACGAATCCTAAAATGGGAAAAGCACTCATTTAAGTGCTCCCTACATTTCAGATTCGGCAATTTACCGATTCGGTGTTTTTAAGAATCGGTAATTTACCGAATTCTTAAATACCAATTCGGTAAATTACCGAATCTGAAAAGTAGCCAACTACATATGAAAAGCCTAATTCCTGTCGGTAACGGCCGAAATTCGGCAGTTGCAGACCGGAATTAGGCTTCCTACATCTGGCCCTTAGTGTGGGTGGCAGATAGTGGAGTCAGTAAATTGTTGGAGTAGCCAATGTATGTATTATATGCATCTGTGTATAGACTATTTAAATTATTGAAGAAACTAATTTTGTTACGTTACGTTTTTTACAGTTACACATGATGATCCTTGGAGTAAGTACATTTAAGCATCTGTATGTAGAAATTAATATTTTTTATGATCTTTATGATAAGTATGACATTAAGATTTTGTTAATGAACAAAAACTCTTCAACAGCAATACGGCTGCAGCATGTAATTCAGGGAACACAAGCTTCTTTGAACAAAACGCTACAATTAAATGAGAACACAACATATGAAACAACATTCATAGATAATGAAAACACAAAACCAATAATCAAAGCACTAAATATTCCAGGAGAAGTCAATTGTTTGATAAAACAGTATCTGGTACTCTAATTTGATGCCTCTTTCCTACTGGGTCAAATGTCCTTAGGATAGCACAGTGTAAGTTGTTAGTATTTTCTTGTTTTGGTACCCTTCACAAAGGACTCCGAAGATGCCAATGAGTTCAAGGGAAGTTGGAGCGCCACCCACCCATGGATAACCAGGATACCTACACTAGGGAGGCCAGGTGCAATAGGTGCAAAGTGGTATCGGAACCGCTTATAGAATCCAATGGAGGGTCTTGGAAGTCGAGCAGCTGCAGCGACTCGTGGCTCAGGACGGTAGAACCCAAATGTGGATTCCGGATGAGAAGTACCTGAAAGCAGAGGGAACAGAGTCCAAATCACCTGTAGGTGTCCAGGAGGCACAGGAGCACAATGTCACCCCTTGTCAGAGGGACTTGCTGTAGCACAATGGTCTTGATGAATCAGCTTTGGAGCCCAGGCGACGGTGCAGGAGCTGTCCCTCAGCAGATGAGGAATGGAGGAAGGTCGGTGGCTGACAGGACCACCAAAAAGCCTTGCCAGCCACAACAGTCAGGTCGAAGGAAAAAATGCTTGGATGCAGACCAGCAAGGTCTGTGGGACTAACCCAGCAAGGTTAAGTCACGGCCAGCCCTCAGCACACAGGAGAGCCTGCAGGAATCGTTGGAACCCCCACAAGGACACTCTGGCAGCAGGCCCAGGAAGTTGCCGGAAAATCTCAATAGCACACAGTAGATGGAGGTAGCCCACAGTGCAGAGGATGCAGACAGGATGCCGTTTTTCGAGCCCAACGAGGTTGGGGCTTTCTGGACTGCCAAGATCTTTACTGAGGATAGCCAACAAGCCTTGGCAACAGCTGACAGACAGAGTGTACAGGGAAGCAGTTCAGGTCGGCTGGAGAGGAATTACAGTCTCCCAAGTTGCAGGAATGACTGGTCAGGCCTTTGGGGAGCCAACAAACTGCCACATGTGTTGCAGAGCCAGGAGGTGTCTGTGGGACATCAGTATCAGCAGAACAGTCTTCGACGTTGGGATGGCCGTGGATGCAGGGAAGTGACTCCTTCACTCCAAGGGAGATTCCTTCTTGCTTGGATGCATGCAGAGTCCTTGCTGACTCAGAGGATGCACAGCCATAGAGTTGTAGAAACTTGGAAGAGCAAAGAGAGTTAGTTGCACCAGCAATCTTTCCACCAAGAGCAGTCTTGTCTTTGGTCATGGCTCAATCCAGTAGCAGAGTTCCAGTGTCCAACAGAAGAAGAGTCTTCAAACAGATCTTTAAGAATCTTGACGCAGTCCAGGAGGAATCTAAGGACCCACCTTCAAGGGAACCCTTAAGTAACCCAAAAAAGGTGAAGGACATCTTCTGTAGTGACCCAGACCGACCTATCAGGGGAGTCAGGGATGCTACTCAGCTGGCCTAGCCAGTCAGTTGCTCCTAGAGGGGCCAGGGTACAAGATGGCGAAATCAAGTGGCCACCTGGAGGAGCTTTGGGCGCCTCCCTAGGGAGGTTCCGGAAAGGGGGTGGACACTCCTCTGCCCTTTGTGTAGTTTTGCGCCAGAGCAGGGCAACACTGGTTTATGCAAGAATTACATCAAATGTGCCCTTCAATGCAGTCTGGTGGCGCTCGGTAGCTCCCTCACCCTACCTAATTCTAAAGGAGAGGTGGTCACACCGCTCCTTCATAGGAAATCCTTTGTTCAGCAACCCTTGCTCAATCTAGGCTCATCAGCAAGGGGCAGAACATTGCCTGAGGCTGGCAACAGTGCGAGCTGGCAGGCAGACCCTATGAGGCTATACTGGTAGGTATTGGGGGATGCTCTAAGGAGCCCCCCAGTACATGGTATCATGCAACTAACACTGGAATCGGTGTTGTTGCATGATTCTAACATGTTTGATACCAAACATGACCGGGTTCAGAGCAGCGATTATGTAGTGTGGCATCTCGACTTGACAGTATCCATTACATACCTTAAAATGGCTGTCTTACACTTACAACGCCCAGAGAATGGAGTCCAGGGTTTTTAGGGGTACCACTGATCGTGAACGGGTACCCACAATCTTAGAATCGGGCACCCTGTCCTTGGACTGAAGGGCCTACCTTAGGGGTGGCTTATAGGTTTAATGTGCAGTGACCAGGATATAAGGAAAACCTTATATCTAAAGTGAAAGGTGCATCCACTGTTTCACGCAGACTATGATAGGAGCACTGCAAACACAGTTTGCAAAGACTCATGGATGTCACAACACATGCTGCAGCCCATTGGAGACCCCTGGTGTACCAATTACCTGGGTACCTCTTATCATTTATAATAAGGACTTACAGTGGTCCCCAGGATGCCAATTGTGGGGTGTACAAAATACCAGCAAATTTAGAGGGGAGAGCACTGCTACTGGGTTCTGGTTAGCAGGATCCCTGTGAACTACATTCAAAACACATTGACACTAGGCAAAAAGTAGGGGTTTCTTTGCCAGAAAGATTGTTCTCTTCCAGGGGATCCTCATCAATAGTCATAAGCACTGAATATTCCCACCCATGTGCGGGACCCTGGAAACAATATAAAAATATATATGTAAAAACACATATATCTCGCTCCACATATATGTACGTACATATATTATTTTTCTCACACCAATGCAGCCCCAAAACTGAGGCTAAAACAATGTAATCACATGTACATGTACTGCAATTAGTAAGGAAACAAAAAACACATTAGGTCAAATATCCCTTGAACTTTCTGTTTTAATGAGTAAAACCACTCTTAAATCCTGAAAAGTGCTAATAAATAGACATTGTTAGCCCTCAGGCTGCATTATAAAACAATAGCATAGAAAATGAAACAATTTTCAACAAAATCTGGCACCGTGTTTTTAAGGCAGCCATGACCCCAGGCTTCCCATCATGCCTCAGGGGTGACAGTTAGGTCAGTTGTTCTTTGCATAACCCTGAAGACAGGGCTCAACCATAAGATTGTAATAGTAACGAATCTCACTTACCTGGGGAGGCAGGTGGGTTGCTTATGACTTTGATGAGGATACCCCTGGAAGAGAACTATGATTACAGGTAAGTAACTTATCCTTCTCTTCCAGGGGATCCTCATCAATAGTCATAAGCACTGAAAGGAATAGCAAGCCCATCAACAACCTGCAGGTAAATGAGAAGTACATGACCCAACCAAATCATAACAGCCAATAACTCAGCTGTTAAACAGATTCCTCAGGGAGGCCTGGCCCACCTGGGTATATGCTCTCGTGTCAGAATCTAGACAGTAATGTCTGGTAAATGTATGGACAGACCTCCAGGTCGCCACTTTACAAATCTCAGACATGGGCACATTATGCAGGTAAGCCGCCGTGGCAGCTCTACCTCTAGTGGAATGTGCTTTAGGGGTAAACCCCAGAGGTTTTTGTGCCAATTGGTAAGCAAGTTTGATACACGAAATGATCCACCTGGAAATGGAAGGTTTCGATGCTGCATGACCAGTTCTGATCGATCCATAGTTAACAAATAACTGATCAGAATGCCGAATAGACTTGAACCTGTCCAGATAGAACTTTAAAACCCTTTTCAGGTCCAAAGAGTGTAAAGCCCTCTCAGCTGGAGTAGAGGGATTGGGAAAGAAAGTGGGCAGAGAAATCGACTGATTGACATGAAAATCTGACACCACTTTCGGCAGGAAAGAAGAGTGCTTTCTCAGCACCACTCTATTCAAATGAAACACTGTATATGGTTCCTTGGTACAGAGAGTCTGAATCTCGCTCACCCTACGAGCTGACGTAATAGCAACCAAAAAAGCGGCTTTCCAGGAAATATGCTGTAAAGTAGCTTTATGAATGGGCTCAAAAGAAGGGCCCATCAATTAGGATTACAGGTAAGTAACTTATCCTACTTTCCTACATGCATTCCCGCTACCAGTACCTTTTCTTCACCCATTCAGGTATATTGTAACTTGTTTCCCTAGCACTCTTGCCTTAATCCGTATGTGCCATTCCATTAGCCAACTACAGCAACTGATTGGAATGTTGTCATTCGTCACCAGTGATTTTCATTAGTCTGAGTCCTAATGCTCCTTGCACCCAGTCCTAAAAAAATGATGATGTCTGCCCTATGACAGCCCTATCCACAGGTTTTAGTATAACTAGAGATTACCCCAGTATTGGAACTTTCATAGATTCCCATGCTTTGTATCATTCCCCGTCGTCAGAATGGGAGCCTCGGTAAATAGAAAATACCATAGCAGTAGGTACAAAAGAGAAAATTAAGGGACCAAAAAAAGTTGCAACAACCAATCAGAACAGCCTCACCCCGTAGAACCCTCCTGAGGGAGCCTCAGATTTTCTACCGCACGTTGTGCTAAGGGAGTCTCCTCTGAGCTCTGCACCAGTTTTCTTTCTTCAGTATCAAAAAACAACTATGTTTCAGCAAAGATGTCGGATAAAGAAAAGAAAGCCTTGTTCAAGGCTTGCGCTACCTGTTCTAAGAAGCGTCTGTATGTGGATGACAAGCATACAGAGTGTATTTATTGCTTGTACCCGGACCACAAGGCAACAGAATGTAAGATTTGCAGGACCTTCTCTTCTAAAACATTGAGAGACAGAGAAGGAAGACTTCTAACATGGCTGCAAAAGATGAAGTCTAGAAAGGAGGTCATTTCCAGTGACAGTGAAGATTCCTATTCCGCTTCCTCTTCAAGAAGATCTAAAAAGAGGGGTAGGTCTTTCCCTTCAACATCCACTGAGCCTCCTTCTAAGACCTCTCAAAAGACCTCTGATAGGTCTGGTAGGTCTAGTCCCCGAAAATTTCCTCACCGAGGTGCAAAGGAGAAAGTGGGATTGGTTTCTGAGGTGGTATCTTCTCAGAAGGGGTTTCAAGGGCTTCTGTTATCTCTCCACCTGCTGGGAAACAAAAAGGTTTTAAAAAACCTAGTTCCCTACCTCAGGATTTGAACTTTGACAAGAAATCACGGTCGTCGACGGTGACATCTTGAGGTACGTCGACGACGACGGCAAAAATCCTTCAATCTCCTGTTTCTGCCTCGTCGACGGGACCGTCGACGACGACAGCCTCAACGTCTACGACTGGACCATCTCTTTCTTCATCGTCGACGAGATTGATATCCTCGACGAGGATGACGCCGACGGTGGTGTCGACGACGTAGGAGACAACGTCGACCACAACAATGGCAATGACGACGTCGCATTGATTCTGACGACGAGCTCGTTGTCGTCGACTATTTCACCTTCGTCGACTACGGTTTTGACTCCTTCGACGGCGCTCTCGTCGACGATTACCCCATCGGCGTCGATTCAAAAAGTGAGGATTTCGATAAAAAGACGCCAAATAACTCCGGATATGACGTCCCCTCGAAGGGTGACACCCTTGCCTCCTGCCTTGCTTTTAGAGGAGGGGTCTTCAGAGGAGGATGACGATGAAGATGGTGGACCTTATGGAGATGCATACAGTCCATCGCAGCTCCACGTCAAATATCAGGATTCTGATTCAGAGGGCTACTATGAAGAAGTGCGTCAGCCTCCTCCCAGAGAGAGAATCCCAGAGCAATCTCAACAGGTTATAGTTTTGATGCCCTCTTCCCTGATAACTGACCTACAAATGATGTTGATGGACTGCAGGAGAAGGTTTCCTTCCCAAACTCCTGAAACCATTCAGATGCCCCCCTCCACCATTGCCACCTTCCACTTCAGCTGAAGTTCAGCCAAGAGATCAAGAACCTGCGGAGGTTCAGCAGGAAATACCATCAGGGCAAGTGTATGGGGACAATAATGATGAAGATTCCTCAGATGATGCAGGTGATGTGACAGAGGTCCTGGGTCCGAAAAGAATGGGACGAGTTCATCATTCCGGATCCACCTTCACCTTCACTGGATCCGGTAGATTCACCACCAGCTGACATTGGTGGTTTCCATAACCTCATAGAGAGGGCTTCAAAACGATTTGGCCTGCCAGTTACAAAGGTTCAATCAGACTGCTTTCTTTATGATTTTAAAGAACCATACAGAAAGTCCATCCGCTCTATTCCCATCGTAGAGCATGTTTAGTCTGAGGGAAGGTCATGCAGTCTCCAGCAACCGTCATTCCGGTCCTACCGTGGTGTTCCGATGCCGACCGGCCCAAAACCGCAGGAGTGAAGAACGTCCCAATCCTCTACCCTCACCGTGACCCTCAAGTCCCGCAATCAAAACGGATGGTGGAGAACCCGACACCGGGAGAAGGTGGGTAACAAAACAAGGGAACCCAAGGTCTTGGGGAACACAGCTCGTCTCCTCTGGCTTCTTGGCAGCTGATAGCTTGACACAGACGAGACCGCTAAAATGAAAAAAGGGGACAAGATTAAACACACCCCTACTACTATTACCAGTGCCAAGTACACACACGAACTACCGACCTCCCTGCTTACCCCAGTTAACAAACGGGAGTGGCTTGATACGAAACAGGAATTCTTCCACTGCAATCGTATTGGTTGTTTCTTGCGTAACCCCAGACCAACCACGCCCCCTCGTGAAACACCGAGAATGTCAAAGGGGGTAGAATTCACAATCATAAGACAAAAAAGGGACAGGGGAAAAAAAGCATCAAGGGAATTCGAAAAACACCCAAAAAAACCCTGGAATCTAAAAAAGAACACAAAGGTAGCACAAAAAACGCCCGTTATTCAGCTCCTTCGTGAAACCACCCAAACACAACGTACAACAAGATGGTTTAGATACAAAAAGGGGTAATAACGGGACGCCAGAACTCATAGGAAACACAGCCGCGAATCCCAGAACGTCACCGAAGATCAAAAACAGGTCCCCAAAAAGGGTTCAGTAATGCCCAAAGGAATAGGAAAACAGGGTAACAGGGAAAAAAGGGAATCAAAACCCAGCACTGGAAAAGACCGCTTGAACAGAGCTCGAAGGAAGGGGAACAAGGTAGAACCACAGGAACAGGAATCACACGGCAAGGGACCAATAAAGAAACCAAGCACCTGTTTCCTGTTGGCAGCCCCCTTTTAAAGCGAGCCCTAGGGAGCGTCCATAAATTCGCATATGCACTTGGCACTTTAAGAAAAACCGCTGAACGGGGAACTAGACAGAAGGCACCAGGCCCCCTTGAACCCCAACAGTACCCCCTCCCGAAAGCCTTCCTACAGTCCTAGGTTTCCCAGGGTGCAGGCGATGAAACAGACGAACTAACCAGGCAGCATGAACCCTACTCGCCGGAACCCAAGAACGGTCCTCTGGGGGATAACCCTTCCAGTCAATAAGGTAATACAGCCGTCCCTTCATCCGCTCGGAATTCAAAACAGATTTAACCTCATACTCCATGTTATCATCTATCAAAACGGGAGGAGGAGGTGGCAACTCTTGAGAAGTGGTGACGTATGGCTTCAACAAAGAGGTGTGAAATACAGGATGAATACCATACTCAGCCGGTAAAGTCAACCTGATCGCAACTGGATTCACCACCTTCTGGACAGGAAAGGGACCTACAAACCGAGGCTGTAATTTTCTTGGTCCCGGCAACTTCAGATTCTTCGTTGGTAGCCAAACGCTATCCCCAACTGCATACAGAGGAGCTGGCCGTCTATGCCTGTCTGCCTGTATCTTCATGGCTTTCTTGGACTCAAATAATTGCTGTTGGGCTTTCTTCCAGATTTGAATAAAACCCCTACTCAGGGAATCCACTGCTGGCACCCTCTCAGATGGCTGAATAGGAATTGTCTTGGGATGGAACCCCATCGAACAATAAAACGGTGACATGCCTAAAGCTGAGTGCATGCTGTTATTATATGCGAACTCAGCCACAGGAAGGGCTTGTACCCAACTGCCCGTAAGTGACGTTAGCAAACAGCGCAAATACTGCTCCATGGTTTGATTGGTGCGTTCTGTTTGCCCGTCGCTTTGTGGATGGTAAGCTGTTGACAAACGTACTTACATCTTTAATGACCGACACAGGGCAGTCCAAAAATGTGAAGCAAACTGTGCCCCTCTAGCTGAAACGATGGCAGTAGGAACCTCATGCAATCGGATCACTTGGGCCATAAACACATCAGCCAATTCTCTAGATGTGGGTAACTCTGGCAAGGGAAGGAAGTGCGCCATTTTAGTGAATAAATCCACAACGACTAAAATGGCCGTAGACCCTGAATCAAGCGGCAAATCGGTCACAAAGTCCATACTGACCGTATACCAGGGGGAGGGAGGCACTGGCAAAGGGTGCAACAACCCAGATGGAGACATGTGCGAGGACTTACTAACAGCACACACCGGGCATGAGGCCACAAATACCTGTACATCATGGGCCAGAGACTTCCACCAAAACCAACGCATACACAGCTCTTTGCTCTTATTGACCCCCGGAAGCCCAACCAAGGACGATGAATGACAATATGTAAGAACCAGTGTACGCAACTCAGGGGGCACAAACAACTTCTTTGCCTGATACAATAACCCATCCTTTAACGTGATTCCAGGTTACGACAGCCACGGAGCCAGATCCAACTGTTTCATTTCATCCTGCACTTTAACCATGAAATCGTCTATGGAAGCACAACCAACGATCTTATCACCGGGAATCATAAAACAGGACTCCTCCATCTTGCTTCCCTGTGACAGATACGCATAAATCCGAGATAATGCATCAGATTTCCCCTGTTGAGCGGCTGGCCTATACGTGATGGTAAAATCGTATTCATTAAAGAATAGCACCCATCTCATCTGTCTGGGAGTCAAAGCCCTAGCGGACCGGAAAAACTCCAAGTTCTTATGATCCGTATAGATAGTAATGGGGTGACGAGCCCCCCAAAGGTAATGGCGCCATTCCTCAAAAGACAGCTTTATGGCCTATAGTTCCCTCTCGGCTACCGTATAATTCTGCTCAGCAGGTAGTAGTGTCTTTGAAAAAAATGAAATTGGATGCAACAACCCAGATTCACTGTCACGCTTAGACAACACGCCCCCAACGGCTAGCTGGGACACATCCGCCTCTACATAAAACGGAAGAGCAGGATCAGGATACATCAACGCAGGAGCAGATGTAAAAAGCCTGATCAATCTTTCCAAAGCCAACTGTGCTGCAGGCGTCCAATCAAACACCACTAAGCATGCGCGGAAAATCCGTTACGCTCGCGGATTTTGCGGATTTTCGGTAAATTCGCAATCCGCGAGATTCGCGAATTTCCCGCATAATCCGCAAATTCGCACGCAGCGGATTTTTTTTCTTTGCGGTGTAAGTTCGCAATTGCGAACATGTAGGTGCGGCAGGCAGCAACAATCTCGCACTCGCGAAATTACAAAAATTGCAATTCTGCACAAGAAATCTACTAGCAAGCAGCATAGACCTTCTGAAAATGATTATTTTTATCAGAATAACTCCTCAGGTTGACATTTGGCTGCACTTTTTTAGATTTGAGGCCTTTTGATTTTCTTTGGATAACCTTTGGATTAGAAATCAACTTTCTCATGTAAGCTTGGTGGGGCATTAAAGTTGCTGTAATGCTGCTCTGCAGAAAAACGAGTTTTGCAAAAGTGAAAGCAGGTTCAAAAGTTCAAACTCATCATTAGTAACCGTTCCCTGTAGTGCTTCCTGACAAGGGCCCCTCCAGAGTTCAGTTGCTAGTTGCAACAATTGTGTGACCCTGCTCTGACCCTCACAGCAGGCTCATAGAATAGCTACAAGTAGGCCACAAAGGTCCTGGAAAAAAAAATGCACTGCAACAGAAAGCAAATTACAGATAAGGAAGCAGGTGCCAGACTGGAATTTTAAAACAGTGACATATTAATAAATCAACCCCAAATTAATTCATGTCAGTTGAAGCAGGCAGGTGTGCTTGCTTTTTCCCCCCATAATCTACAGTGATGATGAACCAGAGGGTGGCATAAGGCATTGATGTACCAGAGGGTGGCATGGGTGAAACAGAGGAGGCAGGGGTGAAACAGAGGGTGCTGGGAACCTGTGATGATGAACCAGACGTAGAAACAACATAATCGTGACCGTTGCGAGCCGACATGTAAGTTCGCAATTGCGAACTGTTACAAAACCCTTGCGAACTGTCAGAAATCCTTGCGAACTGGCAGAAATCCTTGCGAACACCAAAAAAAAAAAATCCGCAAATTCCCAGTTCAGTTGCTAGTTGCAACAATTGTATGACCCTGCTCTGACCCTCACAGCAGGCTCATAGAATAGCTACAAGTAGGCCACAAAGGTCCTGGAAAAAAAATTTGCACTGCAACAGAAAGCAAATTACAGATAAGGAAGCAGGTGCCAGACTGGAATTTTAAAACAGTGACACATTAAAAAAATCAACCCCAAATTAATTCATGTCAGTTGAAGCAGGCAGGTGTGCTTGCTTTTTCCCCCCATAATCTACAGTGATGATGAACCAGAGGGTGGCATAAGGCATTGATGTACCAGAGGATGGCATGGGTAAAACAGAGGGTGGCAGGGGTGAAACAGAGGGTGCTGGGAACCTATGATGATGAACCAGACGTAGAAACACATAATCGTGACCGTTGGGAGCCGACATGTAAGTTCGCAATTGCGAACTGTTACAAAACCCTCGCGAACTGTCAGAAATCCTTGCGAACTGTCAGAAATCCTTGCGAACACAAAAAAAAATTAGCGAGAATTCGCGGATTTTGCGGATTGCGAGTTCGCAAATTTGCAAAATTTGCGAACGCCAGATTCGCAAAATTCGCCCATGCTTAAACACCACTCCCTTCTTCAACAATGAAGTCATAGGCGAAACAATATCAGAGAATGACTGATAAAACGCCTGTAGAAGTTGGCGAAACCAAGTAGCACCTGTATATCCTTAACACATGTGGGTATGGGCCAGTTAACAATAGCTTCGATCTTCCGGGAATCCATCTTAATACCATCAACCGAAATCAAGAATCCCAAAAACTCAACATGTGTCGCACCAAATGTGCATTTATCGAGCTTGACAAATAAACGGTGTTCCAACAACTTAGACAAAACCTGCGAAACATGAGCATCATGTTCCTCAAAGGACGGGGAAAAACCCAAAATGTCGTCAATGTAAACAATCACACTGACATCCAAAAACTCACGCAAAGGGGGTGGAATTCAAAATCATAAGACAAAAAAGGGACAGGGGAGAAAAGGCATCAAGGGAATTCGAAAGACACCCAAAAAAACCCTGGAATCTAAAAAAGAACACAAAGGTAGCACAAAAAACGGCCGTTATTCAGCTCCTTCGTGAAACCACCCAAACACAACGTACAACAAGATGGTTTGGATACAAAAAGGGGTAATAACGGGACGCCAGAACTCATAGGAAAAGCAGCCGCGAATCCCAGAACGTCACAGAAGATCAAAAACAGGTCCCCAAAAAGGGTTCAGTAATGCCCAAAGGAATAGGAAAACAGGGTAACAGGGAAAAAAGGCAATCAAAACCCAGCACTGGAAAAGACCGCTGAAACAGAGCTCGAAGGGAGGGGAACAAGGTAGCACCACAGGAACAGGAATTACACGGCAAGGGACCAATAAAGAAACCAAGCACCTGTTTCCTGTTGGCAGCCCCCTTTTAAAGCGAGCCCTAGGGAGCGTGGATAAATTCGCATATGCACTTGGCACTTTAGGAAAAACCGCTGAACGGGGAACTAGACAGAAGGCACCAGGCCCCTTTGAACCCCAACACGTGGCTGGAGAAGAAATACAGGGCCCCTGATGATAGTCCTGCGTGCCTGATTGGTCAACCAAAGCCGGACTCTGTGATCTTCCAGGCGGCGCAAAGAAAGTCTAAGAGTCCTTCGGCTCCTCTAGCCTCTCCACCAGATAAAGAGGGTCGACGCCTGGACAATGTCGGCAAAAGATTCTCGTCAATGTCAAGCCTCCTGGTTCGTGCCTCCAATGCACTTGCGATTTTAGGGCAATACGATCGCCAAATGGGGTGTGATAAGTCTCCATTTGTAGACCAGTTACCTGAGAGTGCTAAAGCAGATGCAAGGAAGATCTTAGAAGGTGGGGAGCGATCTTCCACAGAAATAATTGTCTGTGCCATGGACATCGCCACAACTGCTTTTAGAGCTATGGCAGGTTCGGTTGTCCTCAGAAGGCAGGGCTGGCTTCGGGCTACCTGGTTTTACCCTGAAGTGCAAAACAAAATATTGGATTTGCCTTTTGATGGAGATATGCTTTTCAGAAAGCACATAGATGATGCCTTACTGGATATTAGGAAGGACACAGAGACAGCTAGGTCCTCAGTCACTCTTCAATACCGTAAGGTGCTGTTCCGAGGAGCTAAAGGCAAAGGTTTTTCCAATAGAGGAGGATACCAACAACGTTATTCTTCGTATTCCCAATCATCTCAATCCTACATGCCCCAGTACTCTCAAAGGCAGGTCCAATCTGCTTCTTTCTGTCGGCAGCCAGCAAGAGGCCGTCAAGGTCGCCAGGCCAGAGATTCATCTAAGAGACAATAGCGGCCTTCTGGCTCTTTCTACTGTTCCTTCCCCTTCGGTAACATCAGTGGGGGGCAGGATTTCTCATTGTCTACGCAGCTGGAGGATAATTACATCAGCCCAGTGGGTCCTGAATCACATTCGGTTTGGCCAACATTGGAATTTCAACAGCTTCCGCCTTCCACAGCTCCTCGCGCCACAGAGGCAAAACATTTGCGACTTCTACCTCTCGAAGCCCACCAGTTATTCATCAAGGGGGCAATAGAACCTGTACCTCACTCCCAAAGAGGGAAAGGTTTTTACTCCAGGTTCTTCCTGGTTCGCAAGAAGGAGGAGAAGTGGCGTCCAATATTAGATCTAAGGGAGCTCAACAGCTATCTCATAAAGCTGTCATTCAGGATGGTCACCCTTCAGGACATTCTACGTCTTCTAAATCCAGGGGACTACATGGCAACTCTGGACCTAGAGGATGCGTACTTCCATGTTCCGATCCATCCAGCTCACAGGCAATACCTATGCTTCACAGTAGCCAAGAGCCATTTTCAATTCAAGGTGCTTCCTTTTGGTCTCAGGTCCGCTCCACGGATATTTAGGAAAGTTCTTGCCCCTGTGGCGGCGTTTCTCAGAAGACAATCTCTAGAGGTCTTTCCTTACCTAGACGATTGGTTGATCAAGGCTCAATCATTTCAGGCAGCTTCCAAGGCAGTCAAAAGCTGCATTCAACTTTTCAACCAACTGGGTCTCCAACTCAACAAGTCCAAATCGGTCCTTCTCCCTTCCAGGTTGGCCAGATTTCTAGGTTCAATTCTGGACACGGATCACTGCAAAGCTTTCCCTTCGGAAGAACGACAGAACAGACTTATTATATCAGCTCGCCTCTTACAAAAGAGGAAATCTCTATCAGTCTGTCTCTACAAGTCCCTGCTAGGATCGATCACATCTTGCATACCATTAATTCCACACTGCAGGCTTCGAATCCGTCCATTACAAGAGCAACTGGACAAGAAATGGTGCCAGGCAAAAGGCTCTTTCGACGACAGGATAACGGTGACACCGGTAATGAGAAAAGCAGGCACCTGGTGGACGATAAAAGACAATATCTCGAAGGGTCTAACTTTCAGGCTCTCTCCATCTCCCATGGTTCTGACCACAGACGCCTCACTGGAAGGCTGGGGAGCAGTGTTGCAGGAATTAGACGTGAGCGGTCACTGGGCGCCCGAACAGTGCAAGTTCCACATCAATCTGCTGGTACTCAAGGCAATTCACTTAGCTTTACAAGCTTTTCTTCAGAGAATTCAAAATCACATAGTGCTGGTTCGTACGGAAAATACGACGGCTATGCACTATATAAACAAACAAGGCGGGACAAGATCCCGGATTCTTTCAAGAGAAGCTCAAGAAATTTGGAACTGGGCGATTATCCACAAGATTTTTTTTACGGCAGAAGACCTTGCAGGTTCCCTCAATATGACAGCAGATGCATTGAGTCGTCAAAAATCAATCAGTCACGAGTGGGAATTGGATCAGGAGATTCTCGAGGAGGTATTCTTGGTCTGGGGTACCCCGACCATTGACCTGTTTGCATCACCAGAAAACAAGAAATGCCAATTCTACGCAAGCAGGGATCACCATCAGGGGTCATTGGGGAATGCTCTTTCGATAGCCTGGTCCGGCGCATCTGTTTACGCCTTTCCTCCGACACCACTAATTCCGAGACTGATCAGGAAACTCAAGGCGGAACCTTGCAAAATGATTTTGATCACACCAGCGTGGCCCCGGCAGTTCTGGTTCACGGAGCTTCTCCTACTCTCTCAAGATCAGCCAATTCCCCTGTGGCCCATACAGTCTCTGTTGACGATGTCTCAAGGTCAGGTGCAACATCCAGATCTGAGCTCACTCCAATTGACAGCGTGGCTCCTAAGCACAGAGAATTCCAGAATTTGAATCTTACTAAGGGATGTAAAGAAATCCTGTCTCAGGCTTGTGTTCCCAGTACGAATAAGACTTACCGGGCGAAATGGAAAAGATTTTGTCTCTGGTGCCATCGGCAAAATCTCCATCCATATACCTCAGTTCCGCATCAGATCTTACCTTATATTCTTTCTCTGGCTAAATCAGGTCTGGTTCATTCCTCTGTCAAAGTACATCTGGCAGCGATCTCTAGATTCGGGCGGACATCCTCAGGTCCTTCTCTTTGGTCCGTGAGAATTATCAAACTATTCCTAAAAGGACTCTTCAGAGTTTTTCCTCCAGTCCAGCCACCGCCTCCAGTCTGGCAGCTTAACTTAGTTCTAGCTCATCTAATGAGGACCCCATTTAAGCCGATTCACAAAGTGGTTCTTAAATTTCTTTCATGGAAGCTGGTTCGTCTTTTGGCCTTAACATCGGCTAGGAGGATAGGTGAGCTCCAAGCACTCACTATCGTGGAACCTTTTATGCAGTTCAAGAAAGACATTCTAATCCTTAGGACAAATCCAAAATTCATTCTAAAGGTCCCGACGGATTTCCATTTAAATGAGCCGGTGATTCTAAAATCTTTTTCCCTCAACCAACTTCTCCAGCAGAAAGGTCATTACATTCCTTGGATGTCCAGTGATGTTTGAAATTTTATCTGGAGCGCGCTTCAGGAAATCATCCTAACTCTTTATTTCCTACAGTGCTCCGCAGAAGGGGTTTCTGCTTTCGAAACAAGGCATCTCTCGGTGGATATCCAATGCAATTCATTTTTGTCACCAAGAAGCGGGCAAACCGCTGGAAAGATGTGTTCAGGCTCATTCGATGAGTCTCATCATCTGTGGCCCTTTTCGCAGGAGTCCCGATCAGAGACATTTGTAGAGCAGCTACGTGGAGCAGTACTCACACGTTCATGAAGCATTACTGCTTGGACTCTTCAATAGGAAGCGAAGCTGCAGTTGGACAGGCTGTCCTGAGAAATCTTTTTCAATGAGAGGTGAGCTTTTCCAACAATCCCTCCTTCCTATTTTGCACATTTTGTATCACATGCTGTTTTCCTTTCTATGGTGACAGGTTATGTTTTTTTTCCTATGATAACAAGTGTGATAAGATGTATTGATACTCAGATAACAAAATGTGCTGTTATTGCTTACTGCTTGCTACTCTGATACAAAGCATGGGAATTTATGAAAGTTCCAATACTGGGATAAGAAAACAAGTTACTTACCTGTAACTTTGGTTCCCCAGTATTGGTAACTTTCATAGATTCCCATGCGCCCACCCTCCTCCCCTGGGAAAAGCTCAGCCTTTTACAGATGTAGGTACTGTTACACAACGGCTACGAAAATCTGAGGCTCTGAGGCTCTCTCAGGAGGAATCTATGGGGTGAGGCTGTTCTGATTGGTTGTTGCAACTTTTTTGGTCTCTTTTTACAAAAAGAGGCTGATAGGCTACAAAATGAGATGAGCCCTAGGCCTCATTTTCTCTTTTGTACCTACTGCTATGGTATTTTCTATTTACAGAGGCTCCCATTCCGACGACGGGGAATGATACAAAGCATGGGAATCTATGACAGTTACCAATACTGGGGAACCAAAGTTACAGGTAAGTATAGCAACTCCACCATAAACTCTTCTTACCCCTTGCAAACCTGTGTGATCATATTATGGTGCCAGAAGAGCTTGATATAATGGTGGATTGTCGGACAGGGATGAGGGGCAGAAGTATCAGTGTAATGAGATCAGCAGTAAGTAACAACAATACTACCCTTTTGTTCTTGCTCCTTTTTCCAATCCTGATGCATTGAGGTTCCAGCCAGCGCTGACAATTAATAATTACCAGACAGTTTTATCAGAAGAAACATCCCTGTAATTACTTCATTGCAGCCCAAAAAACTCCAAAAGCAACATTTCTAGAATCATCATTGTTTTAATGTAATATAGAATGGGCTATACAACTATTTGCAGTGTACCGGTTACTGCCCTTCAAATCTCCTGTAAGAGATTTCAGGTGCCCGTGCCCAAGAGGTTGCAACTGCTCTGGTTCAGCAACCTTGAATACTTTTGGGAAGTTTGTTGCCTGCAGAGACAGGCATGCTTGTGAGATGGTCTGTAGTTACTTTCTTACATCTATTAGCTACTCCATAGGTAATAGACAAAGCATTAGAGTTATGTAATTCCATTTTTTTAAGTATGTCAACAAAGTATAGAGATAGAGGGATAGATTGAGGATCATTCTTATTTTAGATTGTTATATTAATCTCTGGAATACAATTTTATCGACTTGGACCCTGGAGCAAAATCTTGTATCTGGTTTAAATACTAACCTATCCAGAAAAAAATGAGAGTTATTGATAGGATATCACTAAAAGTCCCAACACCCTCCATGCAATAGATTGGGATGGCACAGTTATCCATGTTTTCTGTTGGCAAAATCGTCCACCATATTGGAAGTGTATGACTGCCAAACCAACTAGTGTGTGTAGATGTGTGTATTTCTAAACTGTTCGTTTTAACATTTGGTAGTGAATCCTTTTCTATATTACTTTGTTCCTTCAAATGGAATGTGAATGTCATTTAAAGGTTACAAGCTCTACAGCGCTCATTATTTTAGACTGATAAGTCACCAGACGTTATAATAGTTGTTACATATGCCAAGTCATTTTGTCTCTCATCCTTTTCTGTTTTTTCTTCTCCTGTTCTTCTCTTTTGTGTCACTTTGGGAGTATCTATTTGTGTGGACCTCTTAAAATAATATGTCATTTTTTTCCCTTAAAATATGGCTTACACGAAGGTTTCCCATGTGATGTCGCTTAGTGTAGCTCCCTTATAGTTAGATATACTTCTATATATGTACACATGTATTTAAATTTATGTTGTTTGATTTAAGTTGTATTCTGTTTCTCCTTCTTTGTCTGGGCATGTTAAGCTTTTAACATGGTACTCAAAACATGTGGTCCTGTTGTTCCTTGATTTAGTTACCTTTATGTTGTACACGTAGTTGATGGATATATTTTCGTTTGTATATTTATGTACGTCTATATATGTTGTCTATTACAGCCCTGAAGATTGTTATTGTTATTGTTAATTTTGATTTATAGCGCGCCCAATCACCTGCAGGCCTCTAGGCGCTTGGAAATCGATGTCATTACAATAACTTGGTTCACTCCTGAGAGAGATGCAGCAACAGGACTACACAGCGATCAAGGCTCTTCTAAACAGCAGGGTTTTCAGAGATTTCCTGAACCGCAGGAGATTCATCTCCCTGCGTAGCCCCTCAGGCAGCTTGTTCCATAATTGGGGGGCCAGGACAGAGAAGGCTCTCCCTCCCTTGGTCACTAATTTGTAGCGGGGGCAGACCAGTAACTGAGCGTCTGATGATCTGAGTGTTCTTGTCGGGTTGTACACTTCCAGGCGAGCTTTGATATAGGCCGGCGCATGGCCGTAGATCGCCTTATGCGCTATACAGAGGCTCTTGAATTCAACCCTCTCCTTAACAGGGAGCCAGTGAAGGTTTTGAAGAAGAGGGGAGGCCTTTGTTCGTCTGGGCACTCTGAAGATTAGCCGTGCGGCGTCGTTCATTACGACCTGGAGTCTGTTTGTCGACATTTTTGGGAGGCCAAGGTACAGGGCATTCCCATAATCGATCCGGGAGATGACAGTTGCTGCTACAATTGAACGCATCATCGAATGAGAAAGGAAGGGAGCTATCTTTCTCAATTGTCTGATGATGTTCGTGCAAGTTCCAACAACAGCGGAAACTTGACTGCACATTGACAGGTCACAGTCTAATTTAATCCCCAGGCTCTTTACGTTGGCACTAGGCTTTGGGGCTGATCCAAGCTCAGCAGGCCAATACAGATCACTCCACGGTGAGGTGGTAGATGGAATTACCAATACCTCGGTCTTATCCGGGTTGATCTTTAGTAGGTTTTTCGTCATCCAACCTACGGTGTACCTCAGGATATTTTGAGCTTGGGTTTGTGCTGTCCCTGTGTTATCGATACTCAGGACTAGCTGAGTATCGTCAGCATAGTTGTAGACTCTGCAGCCCAACTCAGCCAGGGATGCAATCAAAGGCTGCAGGTAAAGATTGAACAGAAGTGGGGATAGTGCGGAGCCCTGTGAGACCCACTTCAGATATTGACTCCCCAAGTTGTATCCTCTGAGTCCTTCCCAAAAGGAAGGATCGCAGCCACTTGAGGGCCAAGCCTTTGATCCCAAAGGCCTCCAGCCTTCCCAGGAGCAGGTCATGGCTGACGGTATCGAACGCCGCTGACAGATCTAATAAAATCAGGGCGCTCGGCCTTTTGCCGTCAGCCATGCCTCTCAGTTCGTCCAACAACGAGAGCATCACTAGCTCGGTGCTGTGGTGCGCTCGAAACCCTGCCTGTCGCTCATGCAGTAAGCCATGGGATTCGAGGTACAGTGATAGAGACTTCAGCACATGTTGCTCTATGACCTTAGCAAGGAAAGGCAGCTGGGAGATCGGCCTATAGTTCTTCAGGACAGCCGGATCCGCGCCTGGCTTCTTCAGCAGAGGTGTAACTCGCGCCTCCTTAAGGTCACCAGGTAAATACCCTGTTTCTAGGGACCTATTTAGGAGAGAGACGATCCGAGCCTCCAATAGCGGGCGTGCCACACGGAAGATACTCGGGGGACATGGGTCCGCTGGGGAACCAGATTTAGTTTTCCCCATTAGCTGCTCTAGACTCAGCTCGTCCAGCTCAGGGAACTGTACTAAAGAGCAGTGAATAGGATTCTGAACCTCAGGCTGTATAGTGTCACAATTCACCACACTACTCTTGATGTCCTGGATAATGGTCTTTACCTTTTCTAAAAAGTATTCCTGAAAGGTGTTAGAGTTTATGGGAGACTCAGAGTTCTCCTGTTTTTTACTCAGCTCCGACAGGATTTGGAATGTCTCCTTCTGGATATTTCTAGCCTTCTGTAGGCGAGACTCATAGTACTCCGCCTTAGCTTGTGAAATAAGTTTTTTGTACAGGTGGAGTGAGTCTTTATATTGGTTCCTTGCAGTATCCTGCTTGGTTTTCCTCCAGATTCTCTCCCGAGCTCGGAGCTTTCTTTTTTGTTCCCTTAGTGATGGGGTAAACCATGGAGCCTCTTTACCAGGGCCCTTGATTGACTGAGTTTTTTCCGGTGCTATGTAATCAATAGCTGTGTTCAGGCTCTGAGTTAGGATTGTATATTCTACGTCCAGGCTTCTATCAGAATTCGTCAGAGAAGTCATTTCCGGAAGCACAGATGTCAGGTTTTTTAAATAAACCTCGGCCCATTTGCGGATCCTTCTAGTACCTCGGGGTAGGTGCTTTAAATGATCTTTTATGTTTACCTCACAGGTCACTAGGTAGTGGTCAGTCCAGATGCAGGGAACCACATCCTTAAGAAGGACATTTGGGTCTGTGGACCATACTAAGTCAAGATGTCCAGTGGTCTGGACGAAACGCATTGGCTGTTATCTGTTGTACTTACCTTTTACATATGAGCGTTGGAAAATTTTAAAAATAACAATATTTCACGTACCTTGGAAATCACATTGGACTTTCTGTCTATCTCTCATGGTGCACCTTTTGTTGTATTCAAATGCAGCAATCATCTTGTATACATTTTGACCAGAACATGCACTGCAGAATTAGGCAAACTGGTATGCGGTAAGCCTATCTGGCTGTGGCTAGCTTCAGTTTACAGGTGGTAAGACATCAAAATGCAGTAACTCCCCACCCCATCATCCGCCGCCCCTGCTCAGCACCCCCGAAAAGCATTCCAGGGACCCCACACCTTTCCCCACTTCCTGGGGCAGCCTCTGCTTTGTAAACAGCTTGCTTCACCCATTGACAAAGGTCCAACCTTAGGTCTCTATTACGAGTTTGGCGATCCAAGGACCTCCAGACTTGTGGTGGTGCGGCAGTGGCAGATCCAGCCACCGCCGCACCAGAGGTCCGACTGTCTGATTACGACTTGGGCAGTCGGACCGTCCTGGGACTGCAGGCTATGCCAGAGACCCACCGTTCCCTGGCATAGGGGCGGTGGACAGAAGTCCCGCCAAGCATATTAAAAGTTTCCACCCTGCCAGGGTTTTCATGACAGTTCCACCACCTTGAAAACCCTGGCAGAGAGGAAGCATCTCAACCCCTTTGCATGTACACAGGAGAGCATAACATGTCCCTCCTCCTGTGTGCATGCACATAGTTTCCTGCAGTCCAAGCCGTGCAGAAACCTTGTAGTGGGGTCCATTGCGGTGCCTGTTTTAATGCCATTGTTACCTTTAAAAGAGCCACCACCATGCCGCCCGCCTTCCAGACTACTAAAAAGTCGTAATCTGCCGCGCGGGTGGCACAACCTTTGGCGAAGCGGTGGTGCAGCAGTTTGCAGGACAGAGGGAGGATGCGCTGTGCAAGGCTCTCCAAGGCCGGAGACAGGGAAAGGAATGTCTTTTGCCTCGGCGCACCTAAACAGAAGCTGGCCAGGTCTGTATGGGTGGATCTGACGCAGAGATTCGGCCAGCACCTATGATGGATAGATGGGCGCGAACGCCTACTAGAAGCTTCTCGAACATGTTGATTTAACTATAAAAGCGGTGTCTGTGGGGTGGAGCTCAGGAACTCAGTATTGGAGTAGACGCACTCGCGGGACGAATTTGGTGCCCGGAGAGATTACTTCCTGTGCCTCATTCTCTAGAGCAGTGGTTCCCAAACTTTTGACTCCTGAGGACCCCCATTGAGTTACCAATGGAAGCCGGGGACCCCGAAGCAATTTGTATGAGTTAAATTTTAAACATTAAAACAGTAATTCGAAACAAATACACACGTGTGCACACAAAACAAATACTCAAAGTACTAAGGATTTTGGGGCCAGATGTACAACCATTTCATTTAGCGCCTCACAATTGGCGACACATTGCAAGTGGCAAATTGTGAGTCGCTAAATGAAATGTACAACAGTGTGTTTAACACGGTTTGGGATTCCCAATAGGGTCGCAAATTGTGAGGTTATTAATATTAATGAGCCTCTCGCAATTTGCAAGCCCATTGGGAAGTCCAGCCCTCCCATGGGTGGTGGCCTGCTGGGCTCTGCAGGCCACAATGTCTCGGACTGCTTTTAAATAAAGCAGTTTTTTTTTTTTAAATGCAGCCTGTTTACCATGCATTTATAAAAAAAAATTAAAAAAAAGAAAAGAAAACGTTTTCCCTGGGACCACTGCCTGCCCTTAAAAAATAATTTTGCATGCATGTGCAAAGGGGAAGGTGTCCCCTTCCCATTTGCGAATGCATTACCATCTACTTGAAGTAGGTGGTAATTGAGACTGTTTTGCGACCGCAAACATATGTACATGGCTTTGAGACTCGCTATTTGGAAGGGAATGCCCCTTCCAAATAGCAAGTTGCAAAACCTATTTAGAGAGTCGCAAACAAATTGCGACTCGCGAAATGGGCTATGTATATGGCCCAATAGGTTTTTGCATGCTTAAACGGGTTCGCGAACCCGTTCCCGCATATAAAAACAGATCATACATCTGGCCCTTAGTATTTTATATTAAAGTAAAAGCCCCTCTGTCACATGTATTTCATTTGTTTTATAGCATCTCTCATACCATTGTAGGATGTCAGAGCACTTTACATAACACACATATAGAGACATTGAATCATACATGTAAATCAGTGTGTATATAAAATGTTTAAAGAGTGCTTGGTCTGGAAAAGCAGAATCTCAGGATTCAGAACATAACACAGTGGCTAGCATTGACTTTAACATTAAAAATGTATTTCCACCCAAATATATCTTTTTAGCAGAATCAGGATAATTAATAACTGGGGCAAAATATAAGTTGCAAGCAGCTCTTTGATGACAGTTTATAGGTCCCTCTGCTAGATTACGATTGTCACTTATAAAGTGCACAGTAACAAAAGAATCTCTGTGACAAAAGCAGTAACCACGAACCTATGCCCATAAAATACTGCTTTTAAGATGCATGTTACACGTTCTTTACAGTAGGCACATTAACCCTCTGTGCTGCATTAGTTAAATCAAAGCTGCCACTGAACAAAACTCTCCTCACTCTCCAGCAGGTAAATTAATCACTGACATTCTCTTGACACTTTTATTGTTGCTGGAAAGCTGCTAATTATACAAGAAACATTTCTGTGCTTTTAAAACTGTTGCCTACGGACCCCCTGGGAATGTGTCACGGACCCCTGGAGGTCCGCAGACCACAGTTTGGGAAACACTGCTCTAGAGGGTTTCCGACTTGGTGTTTTTGGTGCTTGGCCAGGGATGTTGAAGACTCCGGTGCAGACGCATCTGGTGAGGTGCTTTGTATCTCATCAGACCGTCCTGCTACCAGCAGAAACGGCCGCTCCACCCGCTGCTCCTGACCGGTATCGTAGCATTACAAGCCTTTGCACTGCCTCAGCCTGCGTAACTTATTGACTGCCCACCTCAGTCTGCTATACTGCTGCATGAAATAGAAACTGATTATCTGCATAATTTTTGGCGTATCTGGATAGCGAGTGATTGCCCCGCCTGCCCTTTAATATTTAAATATTAGCGGAGGTACCTTCGAAAGTAGCGCTAGACTGAAATTGTTTGACTCGCGCTGTTGTGCTGCCTGCAGTTTTCCGCTGCCCGATTGCCAACTCCACTGCCATTTGTATTAGAGGCACTGCCGATCGGACCCCAGTCCTGGTCAATTACCCGATTGCCGCCATTTTGTTGGTTTGTTATTATTTGTGCCTCCCTGCCGTTAGCTCCACCCCGCTCCCGCCTCCTAGCTGACCCCCCTCACCCCTCCCCTTCCACCATCCATTTATGACAGATGCACTTGCGTGCAGCGTTCACGCGCAGCGGTCGCGCCCCAGTCGCGCCGGAGGTGCGCCAAAGGTAAGCCCGTCTACGCCCGTCAGCGCCTGGACCGCGCCCAGTGCCAGACCCCCTGGTCCCCGCCGTACCCAGCCCACTAGAGTCACATATGATGCCGCAACTCTCCTCGCCCTCAACCCCGGACGCGCACCACAATGCTGCGAAGCCACCCCAGGACGTACCCACGGCCCATTCGCCTGCCTCTCCTGCAATTTCAACTGCTTCAGGACCCTCACCAAATCCACTTCTTCCACACACAGCTCCGACTCTAACCGCCTGAAGTGCATCCTGCTCAACACCCGCTCGGTCCACAGACACGCAACGGAACTCTGGGACCTACTCGACACTGCGTCTCCGGACATCGCCTTCCTTACAGAAACATGGATGAACACATCATCAGCACCCGACATCGCCATAGCCATACCGGACGCTTACAAGATTACCCGTAAAGACCGCACCAATCAAACAGGAGGAGGCATCACCATCATCCATAAGAACACCATCAAAATCACGACCAGCTCCGATGATAATCTTGCAACCGCCGAACATCTCCACTTTCAGATCCACACCGACCCTAGGACCACACTTAGAGGCACCCTCATCTACAGGCCTCCAGGTACCCGCAGTCAATTCAGCGATGACATCACCGACTTCGTCAGCCCACATGCCTTCGCCTCCGAGAACTACATTGTTTTAGGAGACTTCAACTACCACCTTGAAAACAAACACGACAGCAACACCACCACCCTTCTGGACAACCTGGCCAATCTCGGACTCAAACAACTTGTTGACACCCCCACCCATGTAGCCGGACACACGCTCGACCCTATCTTCACCTCCTGCAAGCACATCTCCTTCGATCGCACCACAGCTCTCCACTGGACGGACCACAGCTGTGTTCACTTCAGCTACAAAACCACCCTGACCCACAACCGCTCACAACCTATTCCTCGGAGAAACTGGAACAAAATCACCTCCGACCAACTCCTCACATTACTCGACCAAAACCCTCCCACCCTCTCATTGGACCCCAACCAAGCGGCCACCAATCTCAAGCAATGGATCACCCACAGTGCTGACGAATTAGCATCCCTGAAAAAACACCAGATCAAATCAGCCAGCAAAAAGGCTCCCTGGTTCAATGATGACCTTAAAAAATCCAAGAAGCTATGCCGCACCCTGGAGAAAACATGGAGAAAAAACTCAACCACCGACAACATGTCCACCCTCAAGGCAGCCACCCGCAAACACCACCAACTGATTCGATCCGCCAAGAAATCAGCATTCAAGGATCGTCTCGACAACAACACTCACAACAGCAAGGAACTTTTCAACATCGTCAAAGAATTCACCAACCCCACCACAGCATCTAACGACATCACTCCCTCCCAAGACCTCTGCGATGCGTTATCCTCCTTCTTCTACAACAAAATTGCCGACATCCACAACAGCTTCGAGAATACTCCCGGCGTTCAACCTTCCCCACCCCCCTCAGATCCTGCTCCGCCAACTAACAACCTTACCGCCTCGAACCCAATCACTACTGAAGACACCATCCGCCTAATGAACTCCATCCACTCTGGCTCGCCAACTGACCCCTGCCCCCACCACATCTTCAACAAAGCGGACTCCATCATCGCACCCCATCTCCGTGATGTCATCAACTGCTCGTTCAACTCTGCCACCTTTCCAGAAAGCTGGAAACACGCCGAACTCAGCGCCCTTCTGAAGAAACCCACAGCAGACCCCTCTGAACTTAAAAACTACAGACCCATATCCCTCCTCCCATTCCCGGCTAAAGTCATCGAGAAAGCCGTCAACAACCAGCTCGCCGCCTTCCTTGAATCCAACAACTCCCTCGATCCTTCTCAATCCGGGTTTCGAGCCAAACACAGCACCAAAACCGCCCTCATTGCAGCGACTGACGACATCCGAACACTACTGGACAACGGTGAAACAGTGGCCCTCATTCTACTCGACCTCTCCGCCGCTTTCGACACAGTCTGCCACAGCACCCTTATACAACGCCTCAGCAACATCGGAATACAAGGAAAAGCCTTGGACTGGATCACCTCATTCCTCGCTGGGAGAACTCAAAGAGTCCAACTTCCCCCATTCAACTCTGAGGCCACTGAAGTCATCTGTGGCGTACCACAAGGATCTTCACTCAGTCCTACCCTCTTCAACGTTTACATGAGTCCACTCGCCTCCATCGCGCGTCAACACAACCTTAACTTCATCTCTTACGCCGACGACACCCAGCTAATTCTTTCCCTCACCAAAGACCCTAACACCGCCAAAACCAATCTTCATGAAGGCATGAAAGAAGTAGCCGAATGGATGAAACATAGCCGCCTAAAACTCAACTCAGACAAAATGGAGGTGCTCATCCTAGGATCTTCCCCTTCTGCCTGGGACGACTCTTGGTGGCCTTCCGCTCTGGGCACAGCACCCACACCCACAGACCATGCACGTAACCTTGGCTTCATCCTAGAGTCCTCTCTCTCGATGTCCAGACAAGTCAACGCAGTCTCATCCTCCTGATTCAACGTACTTCGCATTCTCAAAAAGATATTCCGTTGGACCCCCCTCGAGACAAGAAGGACTGTCACCCACGCACTGGTCACGAGTCGACTGGATTATGGTAACACACTATATGCCGGAATCACAGCAAAATTACAGAAAAAACTCCAACGCATCCAAAACGCATCAGCGAGACTCATATTAGACATCCCTTGCCAAGATCACATCACCGGACACCTAAAAGACCTCCACTGGCTTCCCGTCAACAAAAGAATTACATTCCGCCTTCTCACCCACGCACACAAGGCCCTCTACAATCTAGGCCCCGATTGCCTCCACACTCGACTGTCCTTCTACAAACCAACCCGCCAACTAAGATCGTCCAATCAAGCCCTCGCCGCTGTCCCGCGCATCCAAAATCCACCATGGGTGGCAGATCCTTCTCCTTCCTTGCTGCCAAGACCTGGAACTCACTCCCCACTCACCTCCGCCTTACTCAAAACCACATCTCCTTCAGAAAAGAACTTAAAACCTGGCTATTCGACAAATAATGAACTCCTTACCCAAGCGCCTTGAGACCCTCTGGGTGAGCAGTGCGCTATACAAATACCCGAACTTGAACTTGAACTTGAACTTACATTAACTGTTTATATAATTATATTCACTGTTTCATAATTGTATGTATTACAGTATATATATATATATATATATATTCACTGAAAAAAACATAGGTTTTAGGCCTCATATAGTTAGGAATTAGCCTTTAAAAAACCTTGGAAATTCACTGAAAAAACCATAGGTTTTAGGCCTTATATAGTTAGGAATTAACATATAAAAAACCATTGAAATTCCTCCTATATAGTTAGTTGGTCTAACTATATATAGCGCACCCGCAATCCACTGCTGATGATGTCACATATTACATCATTCATGACATGGTCAGTGACATCACGGATGACATCACTGATGACATCTCAAATGACATCACTGATGACATCACTGATGACATCTCATTTGACGTCACTGATGACGTCACTGATTACATCATTCATGCGATAATACGATGCACCTCCTCACACTCTAATATAACCTTTGATACACCCAGTGTTAAATACAGACTATCATTCTTGAAACTATTGACACACCAATACCACTTACTACATAGGCACTCACTGATTCCTAGGTCTACTCACACATCCACTCATTCACCCATACAATCACTCATACATACAGTCACTCATCAATGCAACACTATCATATGTACTCATACACCTATGTAGACACTCACACACTGCCACTCATCCATGGAGTTACTCACACACCTAGTCAGTCATGAAAGAATCAATCACACTTCCATTTCCTCATCTATATAGTTATACACACAACACCTTACTTATTCAAACGTATACTAACACATACTTACTCTCTTATACAATCACTGATACAAGTACACATTGATCTGCACAGAGTCACACACCTCCCAGCCAGCCACACACACACTCAGTCTCCCATACAAATACTTGGGCAACCAATCAATAACCCATATAGCCACTCATATACATACAGCTTAATATACAGACAGTCACTGGATGATGTCATCAGTGATGTCATCAGTGATGTCATTTGAGATGTCATCAGTGATGTCACTGACCATGTCATGAATGATGTAATATGTGACATCATCAGCAGTGGATTGCGGGTGCGCTATATATAGTTAGACCAACTAACTATATAGGAGGAATTTCAATGGTTTTTTATATGTTAATTCCTAACTATATAAGGCCTAAAACCTATGGTTTTTTCAGTGAATTTCCAAGGTTTTTTAAAGGCTAATTCCTAACTATATAAGGCCTAAAACCTATGGTTTTTTCAGTGAATTTCCAAGGTTTTTTAAAGGCTAATTCCTAACTATATAAGGCCTAAAACCTATGGTTTTTTCAGTGAATTTCAAAGGTTTTTTAAATGCTAATTCCCGGCGGGCACAACGAAGGCTTCCCCCATGCAGGGGAAAGCGAAGCAACTTACCCTCATGACTTTCAAAATAATTAGTTGTACACCTAGTATTGGCCCTAAAAGTCTGGCACCACCTCTCAAGGCTACTCCATATTTTCATGGATCTTCAAGGTGTGATTTAAAGAATACCTTTTTGTACTTCATTAATGCCTAAGGCTTAACATGTTCTGTATTCTGTTAAATTGCATTCTCTCAGTATAATTTTTCCTTCCTTAGTCGTTTTGCTCCCCTCTGCCATGTGGTATGAGGTAGTGAAAAAGAGGTACATAGCACTTTACACATAGCCCCTTACACATAGCCCCAAACAAAAGAATGTATTTTTCACATTCAGAGGACTATCATTTGCATATGACCTTCCCGCACCAGATCTTGGATATTTTATAAAGGAAAGCTTTGATATAGTTATGCTATAAATTGCAACAGTATAGCGATCTTCACTACATAACTACTGAACCCTGTGGCCGATTGTAGAAAAGAATTAGTTGAGCAACAGGTAAGTAAATAATCCTTTTTCATCATATGCTTTATTCTCTCCGGAAAGAAGTCCACCGTCTGACAGTATCGAACTGCAAAAAGTTGATATCTTGACGTTTCCCTGCTTCCGAGAGAATCTTGTCCAAAGAGGTTTATTTCTTGCATTCTTTTTATTATGGCGTCACCCGCAAACCAGCCAACGCCGAGCCGTGCCTTCCTCCAAACTTCTTGCTTCCCGGCAGCACAATATGACGCCCCTTGCGCGCAATTGTACGCACTACCTGGGCTGGGATCATGACGTTAGGTTGCCGCGCCGCGTCTCTTTTATCGGAGAAGAATGATGCCTTTGGTTAGCCTCCTCAGCAGCCCGCAGTAATGACAGAAACTAACAGTGTGTGATTCATTAGCAGCCACTTTGGAAAACGTTCGTTTGAATGTTAAATTACTTCAACTATTATGTGCCATTTCTACGTACACTCTGGGTTCATGCTATTATTTCCCAGCATACTGTGCCCTGCAGGGGGCCCCTGAAGCTGGGGGGCCCCCCGCACCGCAGGAGCTACCCCTGCACGGGAGACCGGACATCGAAGGCTTCCCCCAGGCAGGGGGAAGCAGAAACCACGTCCTCCCGGCCCCGCCCACAACCAGGCAGCGGCCATCTTAAGGCAGCTTGGGCCGCGGCGGTGATCTCGGAGGGCAAAACGAGGGGTGGGCACCCTCGAAATTCCAATAAAAACATTACAATAAAAGACAGAAGCCCACCAAGCCCCCCCCCCCCCCCCCCCAAATTTTTTTTCCCGAAAAATCGCGGGGTGCCAACACTTCTTGGATGAACTGCTGACAGCCAATCAGATCTCACGATGAGATGCTGACAGCCAATCAGATCTCACGATGAGATATGTGGTTAGGCTCCGCCCAGATATATAATTTGATTCTCTTCTAATTTTCCCAGGAACTACTGGAGGGATTTACATTATTTAACCAAAAGCGTGATCTGTGTACCAGACACTACCATTTTGACAAGTTTGGTGTAATTCCCTTCAGCGGGTTAAGCTGTAGCCGTGTCTAAAGGTTCTATGGAAATTAACATGGAGAAAACACGTTTTGGGACCCCCGTTTTTTCTCAGCCTCCACTTGACTAATCCCCCCAAACTTTCAAGGAAGGAGAGGAGCGGAGCGAGCCATCTTCTTTGAGAAATTTGCCAAGATTCATCAACCAGCACCAAAGTTATTCCCAATAGAATGTTGGGGATTTCCTATGGAATCTAGGTCCTAACTATATATACCTACTGGCTGCCGCCAGTAGGTAATATTTATATATATATATATATATATATATATATATATATATATATATATATATATATATATATATATATATATATATATATATATGTATTTTGTGGTGTATTCATTTTTTATTGCCTTTGACTCGGTGCCTAAGAATTTACAGGCTTCAGTGACTTATTGCCCTTGTCTTCGAAATTAATAAAGCTCATTCTACCTCCAGAGGAGTGTTGGAGTTTATGTGTAAGTAAGTGGTGTGCGTAACTTCAGATTACGCAAGTGGGCACGTCAATACAACCTACCACTTTCCCAGGTCGTCATCACTGGACACTGAAGACTGGGCATATTGGGAATACTTTGGAGTCCATCCAGCTGCACTGGCCACCCCTTTCTCTGCTTTTTGCATCTCAGGCTGCTTGGCTCACAATCAGGCATAATTAATTGTGGTACTGGTATGTCACCCCATCTCCACGCCACCTAACTCAGTGAGCGGCCTCTCTCTGATTCGCAGTCTGGATTAGATCAGCCCTTCTTTCTGTTCTCCAGGGCCACTCCTGTCCCTTTAGATGCTGCCCATCGACACATGGCAGGTAGACTTTTCAATATCTCTCTTGCTGCTGTGGTAGGGATCATTAAGATGCAGGATGGTAAACAAAAGCTTTGCATGAGACAGAGCTTTTAAAAAGCACATCTGCCAGACCCTGATCTTCTCCATTCTTACATTCCTTTCCCTTGCTTCCACCTGACGACACAATCCAGGAAACAATTTTAGTAATCAGTCATCCGTCTCTATTCTGTATGGCCTTAAATAAGACTTTAAGCCATTTCTAATTCAGGAAATATGTTTTTACCCACTATGTTTCAGTTACAAGATGACATTTTGATAGGATTCTTTCTTTCAGTCCCATTTCCTTCTCACTTACTGTATTAAGCCTCTGTGCAAAGAGAGGAATGTATTCATCTTGGTTCTGTCAATGACACAGTTCAGAATACAGTTGTCTTTCCTACTTCCAGAATAGCTTCAATTACCAGGGTGCGTAAATCAACATTTCCACTGGGTTCAATAGGAAAACTTCAAGACCAACATCACACAAATGATTTACCACTTTTCTTCACTTTAGTTAAGATAGGTTACAGTCTTGCAACATGCTACCACTATTAAATTCTGCCAGTTAAATTCTTGACAAAAGACCAAATAGTTCCTGTGAGAAGCTGGCCTGGTATATGATGTCCACTAATGTAAGTGGGCACCTTGCACCAGTCCAGACAACCCTTATGGTGATTTAGGAGGTCCCAGACAACCTTAGAAAGCTATCCAAGTGGTAGCTGTGGGGAGCAGCCTGTGTTACCAGAATGCAATCTTATAGTATTAAATAAAAAAGAACCACACAAGGTAAAGAAATATCAGTAAATAGCACTAACACACTGTGGACCCGGGACGGTTCGGGAGGGGGGGCAAACCAACCACATGCTAAGAAAGTGATATAAGAACCATGACTCGAATCAGGACAATGTCGAGACGTTGTAGAATCCCTGGGGATCCAAGGAACCACCCAAGGTAAGTAGACAGGGACCCCAAGGAGAGCGCGTGCAGTGTGAGAACACTACACGTGTAGGTCGCAGTTAGATTTTTAAAGATTAGCGACCATTCCCAGTGGACTCTGAGGAAACCCCGTGGAAGATAGACGGTTGGAGAGCCACCCCACCGTGGATACCGTAGTACCCAAGTTTTCTATCCCAGGAGAGCTGTTTGCATAGGTGTGATGAGGCGTCTGAAACCGCAGTCGCATTCAATGGAGGACTTCAGGAAATTGCCACTGCTGGAAGAGGAGAAATTGTCCTTTGGAATTCAAACATGGATTCTTGATGAAGAGTACCTGAAAGCAGAGTGGACAGAGTCTGGGTCACTTGAGAGTAACCAGGGGCTCGGAAGACGTATGCCCACCGATTTCGGGTGCTTCAGGAGAGATGTTGATGACCTTGACTCTGCAGCTGTGGGGACCAGGCAACGCTGAGGACTACCAGGAGCCGAATACGAGCTGTCCCACGAAGGATGTCGAGTGCTGAAGGGTCGGTGTCCAGCGGGAGCATCAACAAGCCTTGGCAAAAGCAAACCACAAAGGAACTCAAGAAGTTGCAGGAAGGGGACCGGCAAGTTCCAGGAGACTCACCACAAGCAGGGGATTCAGGGCAAGCCCAGAGCAATCAGGGGAGCCCAATGAAGACGTAGTCGACCCTCCACAGGACCCACAGGTCAAAGACACTGGAGTTGCAGGAGGATCTCATGCAGCTTTACAAAACAACAGGCCACAGAGCACACGGTGCAGAATTGCCAACAAGCATTTTCACTTAAAAACGTATGCGGTGCACAGGGGTTCAGGTATTGCAGCCCCCACGAGGGAATCTGGCTTCAAACTGGGTAAAAGAGCAGCTCGGGCCTCGAGGGAAGTAGAAACCCATCTCCTGTGTTGTTGAACCCTTCGGAGTCCGTAGGAGCTTGGGATTAGCAGACTGGTCAGCAGTGTAGCGGTGACTGCGAATGCAGGGGAATAACTCCTTTACTCAAAGGGAGATTATCTTAAGGTGTTTGGATGCTCCGCAGGTCCTGCATGGATCCTGTATGGTGCACAGGCGCGGATACAGCAGCAGGCTGGAAGGGAGACGAAGTCCAGAGTGCCCAAAAGGTAGAAGCTCAGTGTTTTCAATTCTGAATCTTGTTCACAACGAATCTAGGTACCTACACCCAGGTGAGCCCTTAGGTACCCTATAGAAAGGGTTGGGAAGATTCAGGGGACCCTCCCAGGGAAGGGTCTGGACAAGGGGGGAGGTTACTCACCATGTCATTTGTCCAGTTTCGCAACAGTGTGGGAGCCTATGGCTCCCAGGACTGGTTTGAACTGGACTATGCACAGGGACACCAAATGTGCCCCTCATGGAGACTTTCAGGCGCTGGCAAGTGCTCCCACACAGCCCTAATACACTAAATCCTGTCTGGGAGGTGGTCACACCTCCCCGTGACAGGATGCCTGTTGTCCTGCTGTAGTATGTTGCTTTAAGAGCTAAGTACAATGTGTGGAATGCTTACTGTGTTCTGGAATTGTTTACTTGTGTATGGGGTTTGTGGGAGTCAGTTATATGAAGATCCTGTATACTTGCTGATGTACCTCTGTTGTCTCCTGTACTGGGGGTTTAATAAAGAACCTGACTACTTGAAGATACCGGTGTCTCTTTCAATTGCTACACCGATTTGGCGACGAGGACCAGGAGCCCTCAGTACAACCTTCAAAGGAGAATTTTATTCACTTATTTAAAGAAAGTCCAGAAACGACCTCTGGAGAACTCTTCATTTCTTCAAAGTGGATCTATCAGGACTAAAAAGAAATATCTGCACTCCGGTTCGTGAGTTTAAAAAAAAAAGAGAAGACAAAGCTTTCTTTTCTATTTTAAGGCTTTTCCTTTTCCACATAAGCCTTATGCGTAGACATCACAGCGCAAGCTAATTTCTAGTTAATTGACTTTCTACCGGTTAAAATTTAAAGTTAAAATAGGATTACCTTATTCTTAGACTCAGCAAGAGAGCAGAGAACTGTTTACCGTTGCTAGAGCGTGCCATGTTTCTTTTCGAAATTGCCAGCGCGAGTGCATATTTCTCCGGCGCATGCAGTCTTCTTTGAGAGTTCGACGAAGACGATCTCCACGTCACAGTTCTCTTCACCCAAGACTCTACGTATTTATGTCATAGGTCACGCTGGGATCACGCAACGTAGCAGCCATATTAATTTTTTTTCTCTCTCTTCAAAACCGGCTTTATTGAGTGCGATTTTCTAACAATTAGCTATGCAGTCATCAAAATCGGCTTTATTCAGCGCAATTAACAGGAGATCATCGCATTCATCGGTTTGAATATCAACAGCATAGTATTACTACTGGATCGATTTTGTCAATCTCGTGTTGAGTAAGACTACAGATTTTAATTTTTATCTTGTCTTTTTATTCTTATTATTAACAATGAATCGAGATTCAGAAACAACTACTGCTGCACAAGGTGACAATTCTGTTCCAATCTCTACTCCTTCTAGCAACACTGCTCCTTCTGGCAACATGGGTATTAACCTGAGTGACCCTAAAGAGTTTTTAATCAATCCAGGAGAACCAATCATTAAGTGGCTAGATTGGAAAGAGTACTTTTTAAACTATGTAGCTACTCTGGAAGATTATGGCAGCATTATTTCTCCTGAAAGGAAAAAGAGAATTCTTTTGCACTGCTTAGGACCTGAAGGTCTCAGAGTATATTTACAAATGCAGAAAGCTGAGAGGAGTGGTGATGTTGATGTTTTTAAAAGTGCTATTTCAGATCTTGATGATCATTATTCCCCGATTGTTTGTGTGGCAGTCTCCAGACGTACTTTTTACAAACGTAAACAGGATACGAATGAGAGCATTGAGGATTACGTTTCTGCACTTAAAAATTTAGCCATTAAATGCAAATTTGGGTCACTTCATGATGACATGATCAGAGATCAAATTGTTATGTGCAACAAAAATAAGAATGTTCAAGATAAATTGTGGGTAGAAGGGAATGCATGTCTTAAGGACATAATTATTTTAGTAAAGAAAGCAGAACTTTCAGCCAGATGTGCGAAGGCTGTTTCTAGTTCTAGCTCCAGTGATCAAACGGCTGTTAATAAGATCATTGATACAAGGAGAGATAAAAATCCGAATTTTAAACAGTCGAAACAATATCAAAATTGGAAACCACGCCAGAATGTTAAGAAAGAGGATAAGTCCTCCCAATTTTTTGCTTGTTACAGGTGTGGCAGTACATCACACTCTGCTAGGTTTGATAAATGTCCTGCTCTATCTTCTAAATGTGCAGTTTGTGGCCTCATTGGTAATTTTTCTAAACAATGCAGAAGGGGTTCTCAATAGAAAACTAAAGTTGCTTGTGTGACGAGTGATGATTTTGATTTATCTGATGATGATGAAAGTTCTTATGAAGAGAATTCAAATACCCCTAGTAGCAAAGTTAGGCACGTGGTTGTGAATATTACGTGTGATGACACTAACAAACCGTTATGTATTGTTTCTTTTGGTGGCATAAACGTACAGGTGGCAGCTGATTCTGGCTCGCCGTTCACTATTATACCTAAATCTATTTGGGTCAAAAAGTTTGTGTGCGAGATTGGTTCACAATTGCAACCTTCAGATGTAATTCCTTCTAGTTACACTGGGCAAAATATTGTCATGTTAGGTTTTAGAACCTTGAGGTTTGAATTCAAGGGTAGAAGGGCTATATGCAAACTTTATGTAGCAGAAGATGGACCACCTGTTTTAGGCTGGAGAGATCAGCGGTCACTGGATATAATTCTAAACCCTAATAGTCCTGAGCCAGTTTTGGTTGTGTATGAATCTGAAAATACAAAAGTTTGGGTTATGAAGCAATTTCCTGAAGTTTTCAATGGGAGTATTGGAAACCTCCAAGGTTTTTCTCATAAGATCAGGGTCAAACCTAATTCCGTTGCAAAAATCCATAAGGTGCGTCATATACCTCTAATTGCCTGTGATGAAGTAAAATTGGAAATTGACAAATTACTAAATGCTGGTATAATTGAACCTGTTGAAGCGTCTGATTGGATTCCTCCGATCGTGATTGCCAGACGTTCCAATGGGAAAATCTGCATGTGTATAGATTTAAGGTATTTAAATGATAATATCATCATTGACCAATTTCCTCTTCCCAGGATTGACGAGATGCTGACTTTGACCCGTGGTGCTAAGTGGTTCTCAACCATTGATTTATCTTGTGCTTATCACCAGATTTCTTTACATCCCATGAGTAAACATCTTACTGCTTTCTGTACCCCTTGTGGGTGCTATCAATTTTGCCGTATGCCATTCGGACTTGCATCCGCGGCCGCAGTTTTTCAGCGGTTGATGTATGAACTGTTTGGCAACCTCAAAGGGGTGATTTTTTTTCAAGATGACATCTTGATTATGGGGTCTAACAAGAGTGTGCATGATGAGCGTTTGAGAAAAGTCATGAGTAGTCTCCAAAGTAAAGGTGTCACGGCAGAACCATCAAAGTGTAAGTTTGCAGAGAAGAGTGTCACTTACCTTGGGCATGAAGTTAGTGCCTCAGGGATAAAGCCTAAGTCTAGTTTGGTAAGTGCCATCAGAGATGCTCCGGCACCCAAGTCAAAAGAAGACCTGAGATCATTTTTAGGTCTTGCAGAGTTTTACGCAAAATTTGTTGACAAATTTTCTGAAAAAACTCACACCATGAGGTCTCTTTTGAAAAACAAAGTACAATTTAATTGGTGCAATGTTTGTCAGAAATCTTTTGAGGAGATAAAAATAGCTATTGCCCAAGAGCCTAGTTTACAAGGTTTTGATCCTACAGCCGATACTTTTGTTACAACTGACGCCAGCAGTAAAAGTTTAGGCAGTGTTCTTACCCAGGTTAATGAACACAAGGACGAAGTTATCATTGCATTTGCCTCGCGCTCTCTCACTCCTACTGAAGAGCGTTATTCTGTGGTGGAGAGGGAAACACTCGCCGTTGTCTGGGCTTTGGAACATTTCCGTAAGTTCTTATGGGGACGGAAGTTTGTAGTTCGGTGTGATCATAAACCTTTGATTAAGTTGTTAACGACTGATGGTCTCACCAATGCCACTGCTAGGATAGCTAGATTATCGATGAGACTTCAGGATTTCATGTATGACATTTGTTATGTTCCTGGTGCAAGGAATTTCACTGCTGATTTTTTGAGTCATATGTCTTTGCCATTGATTGAGTTGGATAAAAATCAGTGGAATGATTTTTCTATTGCTCTTGTATCTTTTGACACTGCTCAGAGTAGTTTCAGCAAGGAAGAGTGGCGTGATGCAGAGAACTCTGATCAGATTTTGAGTGTTGTGAGACAACTAATTGTTAAAGGTTGGAAAGGCATCGATAAAAAGATTGTCAATGATGATTTAAGAGGATTCTGGGAAGTTCTGGATGAACTTAGTATCTCAGATATGTTGGTTGTTCGTGGTGATAGAGTTGTTCCACCTAAAGACTTGAGGAAGAAGATTATTGATTTGTGTCATGAGGGTCACTCTGGGATTACCCGTACCAAACTTTGTGTAAAAGAACTGTATTGGTGGCCTTGGATGGATGTTGAGGTTGAGAGATGTGTTAGGTCTTGTGTTCAATGTGAGGTTTCTGATAAGACCTTTAAAACTTTTAATCCACCATTGGCGTCTCCGGATTGTCCAACGTTTCCTTGGGAGGTTTTAGCTATTGATTTCATTGGCCCTGTTGTGTGGCAAGATGGTGTACAGAAATACATTTTAGTGTTGATTGACACTTTTTCAAGGTGGTTAGAAATTAGTGTTGTCAATGTTATCAACACCAAGACCGTGGTTAATTTCTTGGACGAGATTTTCCTAAGGGAAGGTTTTCCTAAGTACATTTTGTCGGACAATGGGGTACAATTTAAATCCCAAGAAATGAAAAACTACTTATTGTCTTCTGGTATACAACAAAGATTCACAGCTCTTTATCATCCGGCTGGCAATGGTATTGTAGAAAGGCTAATCGCAGTAGTAAAGGTATGTTACAATTAGCAAACAAAGGCAGTTTGTCATGGAGTTTTGAGTTAAAGAAGTTGCTTTGGGCCTATAGGAACACTGTTCATGGTTCTACGAATCAGAGTCCATTTTCACTGATGAGAGGCAGAATTCCACATACTAAGGTTAATCCAGGTTGGATGAATAAAGGTGGCATGATCAATTGTGATTTGTCTAAGGTGAGAGAGGATATTAAAAATTCTCAGATGAAGAATAAAATCTACTATGATTCTAAACATGGTGTTAAAGAGGTTAATTTGTCCAAGGGCCAATGGGTTCGTGTTAAAAGTGCTAGGAAAACCATCAAGGGTGAGAGTAGTTACAGTGAGCCTAGGTTGGTTGTCAAAGATATGAATAACACAGCTTTATTGCAAAATGGAGAAGTTTGGCATTTTAGTCGTCTCACTCCTGTATCAAAAGGGATCAACAAAGTGGAGGAAAAAAATTGTTCACCGTGTTGGTGGGATATTAGTGCTGAGAGCTCTCAGTCCAGGGATTCCTCGTATAATCTTCCTCAACCCAGGAATGAATGTTTGGATTCTGAGTGTTTGGATTCTGATATTCATGACTGTGATCGCTCTCCTGAGTGTAATTTACAAGTTGATGAGAATGTGTTACCTGGTACTTCCCATGTAATTCCTGGTATTTCCAATGTGTATCCTGATGACAAAATTTTGCCTCCAAGTACTTCCAGTGTCCCTAATGATACTATTGTTAAAACTTCAAGTGGAAGAATTGTTAAAAAAAAACAAGAATTTGGAATTGTTTGATTGTACTTAGTTGTTTTTTTTTCATTAAGAAGGGGGATTGTGTAGTATGTTGCTTTAAGAGCTAGTACAATGTGTGGAATGCTTACGGTGTTGTGGAATTGTTTACTTGTGTATGGGCTTCGTGGGAGTCAGTTATATGAAGATCCTGTATACTTGCTGATGTACCTCTGTTGTCTCCTGTACTGGGGGTTTAATAAAGAACCTGACTACTTGAAGATACCGGTGTCTCTTTCAATTGCAACACCTGCCTTCCCCATCTCAAGCTTGGCTCAGCAGCAGGAGGGAAGAAATGTGTCTCTGGTCTGCAGCAACCATTTTGTGCTGTCCGGGACTAGCAGGCTGGTACCGGGAACACAGAGAGCCTAACGGAGGGCTCTCCTGGTGGGCACATTTCAAGACTGATTTGCATATGGCTAGGTTCAAACTGGAATGGCATGGTGAGCAAAAAAACTATGGATTTAAACCCAGATCTCTGTACTGGGGTGAATGTATGACATTGTTCTGCATTCTGTCCATCAATTGTTGTTTTTGAACATGCCATCCCAGCAGTTCTAGAATCTATCTGCACCTTTGCTAAAGTGTTAAATAAAAATAAAACTGATCCTCCATGCTAATAATCTGTATAATAGTGCTATAATAGTAAATACAGGACTTAAATCTAAACGAAATACCTGCAAATCTGGTTTAAAATAACCCCAGCAGAATATAATGAAAATGCAGCTATCAGAACCTTTAAAATATCTCCTTGATAAATAGTCACCCAGATTCATCACATGGTGGGATAGGGTCGAAATCGTCAAGTTGATGATCTCCTCACTTGCATTATTTCTTATGAACATGTTACTAGTTTCTATATCTAGTGACTTATTCAGTTAAAAAATGTGGTTGTCTTAATAACAGAATTCACCTAGTAATCGAAAAAACAAAGAATAGCACAATAAAAACGTTGAGTTCCGAAGACTGTGGGTGTAATAAAATTGTTGAATTCCACTAGTATCAAAGATCTTACCTTGCTGGACAGGGCTTACAGTAGTTCCTAGATTCTGAGCTTAGCCCACTGCGCTGGCTAATGAGTGGACAGAATGTTGTACTCTCCAGTGCGTAGTTTGTAAAATAATGATTGCTGGTGCCCAAAGCTTTGCTCAGAAGCCCATGACCAGTGCAGTTAAATGTCAGCACACATAATACCAAAGCTAGTAGTCTTGAATCCCACCTTATGGCTTTCTAGTGCATTATCAGACACTCCCTGCCCCTTTGCCTGACGTGCGGGGTCCTGCTTTCTCCATTTATGATAGCTTTCCAATTTTCATTTCCTCTGTCATTCCATTTCATTTGTTTTTGCCTCTCTTGTTCTTGGTAAATATCTAGGGCAGATAATAAATGCCAGTCCCCAAAAATGAGTGCCAGTACCCCCCCACCAGCTAAAATGTAGCACAGGTACACTCACTTACTCAGAATTCAATATTAACAGAGGAAACAATCATAACTGAACTTCAATACTATAATTGTAAACACTATCTTTTGTGATTTTTGGTGGGTTCTATGCACCGCCAATTTGTAGTACTACCATTTGGCTTAACAGCGTCACCTTAAGTTTTCACAAACTGTTAGCATTGGTGTTGGCCCACCTCACATCAGACATTCCCATCTTCCTTTAACTGGGCAACTGACGAATCAATGCCAGTCGACAGCATCCCTGCTGTTCGACTTGGGTTTTTCGATCAACAAGCACAAATCTCACCTATTGCTCTCCTAATGACTCCATTTCATATCGTCAGCAATGAAAATCACCCTTCTATATGCGTTCCCTCGTCCAAAGAGGATTAACGACATCCAGGAAATTGTCCAATCTTTCCAGCAAGGCGCATGAGTCCCAGTTCTCAGATTCCTTGGCCTGCTGGCTTCTTGCATTCTCCGTGTCGCGCATGCAAGTTGGCACATGAGGGCCCTACATCTGTGTCCCTACAAGGTGAGGTGGAAGTGGTTTGGTGAGGGAACAGGCGAACATGATCTGCAGGAAGGCCATCACTACACTCTCCAACTGTGGGTATGAGAGTGACGGATGCTTCCTAGTTAAGGTGGGGAGCGCACCTAAGGGATCTAGATATCAGAGGCCTCTGGTCTCCTGAAGAACAGTTTCTTCACATCAGCTGTAACTGCAGACAATTTGATGGGCACTCAAGGCCTTCCTCCCCTCCATCCATGCTCAGTCTGTTCAGATCTTGCCGAACAATTCGACAGCGATGTGGTACTTCAACAAGTAAGAGAGAGTAGAAACTCAACTCTTTTGCCTGGAAGTTTTTAGAATATGGTATTGGTACACCATCAGGGGATCTGGCTCACTGCTATTCACCTAGCTGGGTCTCTAAATGTCAAAGTTGACATCCTGAATTGGCATTATATTGCACACCTTGGGTAGTGTCTTCTGCAGAAGGTATTTCAGGACGTGTTTGCCCAGTGGGGCAATCCTCAGGTGAACTTGTTCACCTCCTCTGATAATGCTCCCCAGCAGCGGTTTTCCATCCTCCATTATTGGTTGAGGGGAGCTTTGCAGAACGTGTTTCAGTTAAGGTGCAACTTTCAACTGCAGTACGAGTTTCCCTCCCCATAACCTTGATTCCTTGGGCTCTGATATAGAGAAAGCCAAGACCGGGTCCAAGTCCTTCTCATCTTCCCAGATTGGCAGAGGAGGATGTGGTATGCATACCTTCTGCACCACATGTCCCCCACTGAGACATTTATTGAAGCCTAACATTCTCTACCAGTCGGGTGGATGGTTTTCTACCCCAATCTCCAAGGCTTCCACCTAAATACTTGGAGATTTAACAGGGACTATTGAGTTCCTTCAGCTGCCACCAGAGGTATGGACGTAATCTTGTCAGCATGTCGCCCTTCACCAAATGCATTGACTCTGGCAGATAGAGCAACATTGTTGCATGGTGTGCGTACAATGATGTAGATCTGTTGCAGGCCAAGCTGCCATAAATCCTGCAACATGCACTTCCCCTTGCCCTGAGGGGTTCTGCAGCAGGCACTGTCAAGGGGTATTTGGCTGTGTCGTCAGCATTCTTCTGCCAACCAGATCATCCACCCTTTTTTAAATTGCCTATTATTATGCATTTTCTGAAGGAACTGACTGATATGTTGCCTCCAACCCCGTTTGTTGTGCTCCAGTGGGTCCTTAATTTGTTTTTGACTTTTCTTATAATGACTCAGTTTCATCTCCTGCATAGCTGTCCCTAAAAGATTTTGACTGCCAAAACTGTGTTTTTGGTTGCTATCACTTCAGCCAGATGGGTGAGTGAATTACAACAACTTAGTTCCCGTCCCGCTTTCATATTCTTATACCCTGACAAATTGGTTTTGGCAGCCATGGGTGCTTTAATGCCTAAACTGGTGACCCATTTCAATCTGAGACAGCCCGTCACTCTTCCAACTTTATCTAGCCACCCCAGATTACTTTTGTTTATTTCTGGAAGCTTAGAAGATTGTGGTTTTAACAAAGCAAACCCTTTGTTTTCAGAAAAAAAACATAATTTCTTGCATAGCTCTTTTTCCCTATTTTTCTAAAAAAAAAACAAATGTAGCTATATTTTGGATATTTTCTCATTTGCATCTAGGGGAATTTACAATCCTTGAGTACTTTGACAATCCTATGATGTTGGGAAAAAAGATGCAAATTTGGTATGGATATCTTATGTTGAAAAAAGTTATGAAGGTGCGGGGTACCCAAAAAAGCAATAAAAAGGCTCACTATTGGGATGTGCAAGTCTCTCCATTTAAGGGTTTCAAAACTCACACATAGTTTGATATAATCTGATGTTAGTGAATGTTATGTAGAAACCTATCACGCGATAATGGCATTACAAATAAGAAACGTTTCCTATTTTGTTTTTTACTTTCATATTTTTTTTCCTGTTCTTGGTGCCTATGAAGTTGAATGTGGTCTGTAACGGCCTTATCACATTGTGGTAAGTTGGAAAATGTAATACAAAAGGAATGCACTTCCTGGGGGAGGGGACGATGGGGGATCTAGGTCAAGAAAAACAATACAACAGATCAGGGAATCTGACTGCTCAGAAGGAAGAGCTCTTAAATAACTGTGGGGGTGTCACTCTTCATCAGTGGGCAGGCCCAAGTTGGGCTGGCATTGCAATGCTCAATGGACCCCTCGAGGGGGCTAGCTGACTGGAAGTACTACACCCGATCAAACAAGACCGCACAGCTAGACTTAGTGCTCAGATAAACTCTCTAGCTTCCACTGCAGGGGGAGACCTATATTATCTGGTCTGGGCTCCCTACTGGAAACGCTGTCAGTATTTTGATATCACGTCTTGGCAAACCCTGGTAACAAAAACACTGTCTTTTTTGAAAGACAAAAGGGATGTATTAAATTTGATAGATGGAGTCAACAACCTGAGCAGCATTGACTTTCTGGTAACTTTAGAAGTAGAGGCTCTCTACAAGCGCATCCCTCAAGATGCCACAATAGAGGTGATAAAGAGCACCCTTATGACTGCTCATCTCCCACTCTATTAACTTCATCAGGGAATGTGGTACCATTGGCCCTCATAAAAAACGTTTACAGTTCAGAGACCAGCTACATCATCAAACCCAGGAAACTTCCATGGGGAGCACGTTCGTGCCAAGTCTGGCCTGTCAGTATATGGCAAACTTTGAAAAGGAGAATATATTTTGTGGTAGTAATCCTCACACCATTAGCGTCCTCCTATGCAGTTCATTGAAAAGCAGTTTTTGAAGAAGAAAACGGTGCTGTTGAAAACAAATGTGAATTTTCCAAACTTTCTACATTGATTGCAAACACAGGACAGGTAGGGTCACCACCATTGCCATTGCAGCATGGCATCAGTTCCCGATATATATCCAAGATCTGTCCTTATATCCCTTTTCCAGAATTAAGGTTCTGACCCATCCGTAGTACTCAGCAAACTAAACACCTGTAACAGTCTAGTGGTGGGCCTTCTGTAGTACCTGTTATCTCCTATTAATAAGGGTTTAATTTTTACCACTAGGGTCTTGTGTAATCGCTATAGACCTATCCCAACCTCGGGTTAGCACCACCAAGCTAGCCTGGCTCTCTGACTGAGTCCTTCCATACATTTCTAAAACATGCTTTGAAAGTCACCGTTGGGATTTCCCCAAAATAGATTTCTGATATATTAACATGCTACATCCTCACTGACAGCTTACTAATTGGCACTTCCTAATGTCTCCTAAGCAACCACCATCCAGATTTAGGTTTTCCTTGTGTTTGGACCAATGTCTGAAACTCACTTCTCCTGACAATTTGCACTAATTCCTCACTTCAGGATTTCAGAACAAATCTAAAAGATGACCTATAGTTACTTACTAGTCAAAGTAATGAATAAATACCTATTTCACAGTGCCAACCAATTAGTGTAAACATTTTAACATGGAAATGACGCCAAATATGTCTGCCACTACGTTCGGCCTGTTCTTAGAACTATATGTGTGTGTGTGTGTGTGTGTATATTTATATACTAGCAGCCCGTCCCGATGTTGTCCGGGAATGAATTGCTGCCGGCCAGTAGTACATTGTTTTGTAGGATTTCGTTTTGATAGCATTTCTTATCTGAGACAGGCCTGTGAAACGCTACGATTCACAGTGCACTGCTGATGCACTTAAGAGTGCGCGTTCAGTTGTGTGTAAATTCGAGTTTCCCTACTTGATTTTTCCTTGCAATATTATATAGCGCGAACTCAACAACATGGCATGAGGACAATTTATATTACCGAAGAACACATTCATTTGTGGTAGGCACGGGGAGACAAAGCGATTTGCCTGGAATCACAGGATGTTGAGCTGATGCCGAGATTCGAACGTAGCTCCCCAGCTCTAAAGTTCGCAATTCTAGAACTTGTGGCGGGAGGTGTGTCTAAAAGTGTATGTCGGTGCTGGCCATCAATGAGAGATTTGCGCATTTTTCAAATGGGTGTTGAAAAGTATGTTGCTAGAGATGTGGGCCGCTGTGCCACCAATGTACTTACCGGGGAAGGGTAAACACCCATTATTCTGCAACTTTCTTTCCGCATACTTTTATTACGAAAGTACCATGGACCCGATTCACAGAACTAACTTAAGACAAAATCCTAAACTTACTACCATTTTCGTATTCACAGAAGGCACTTATTCATTTCGGTATTCACAGAAGTTAGGAGTCCTAACTTTAGGACTCCTAAATACCTTCTGTGAATACCGAAAGTCTTAAAATTAGGATTTTTCTCAGTTTAGAAGTAGTAAAGTTGAGAAAAATCCTAATTTCAAGACTTTCGGTATTCACAGAAGGCATTTAGGATTCCTAAAGTTAGGAGTCCTGACTTTGTGGGCAGACACGCCCACAAGGGACTACTTTGCTGGCACGGTTCTTTTACCTTTTAAATGTATATGGTGGGCGTCTGCATAGCCTATGTCCTTCTGCTGAAAGGAGTAGTTTCTGTCCTGTAACTCCAGTTCTGTAGTAGGGGTATCTCTGTTATAGTCATAATCTAGTGAATAGTCCCGCCCATGTGCGTGGACCCCGGCAATCAAAAATAATCTCTTAAGTTGTCAAAATAATGCAGAAACTGCAAAGACACTTAAGAGAGAATTTAAAGACAAATAATGCAGCCTATATCCACAGGCTACACTGTCCAGTACTTCAACTAGAAATTCCACCAAAAAAACACCACACACAACACAGCCTGCCAGTTTCTACCATAGAGAAACTTGCCTCCCTCAGTCAAAAACTCTGGAATGATAGAGAGGAAGGTAGGGACAGACAAGCCCCATAGGCTGCCATTATGTGGCTTAAATAGGATACTGTGCCTTTAAGAGAACTTTCCAGAACTTCTCCCAGTATCCCAGAATGCATAGCAGGTCCCTCTACTTTCAGTTCTTTTTGAAGGCGAAGCACGCCAGACCTGTCGCATTCTATGCATGATGAAATATCTCCACCGGGGAGGAGGGCGGGCGCTTATGACTATAGCAGAGATACCCCTACTACAGAACTGGAGTTACAGGACAGAAACTACTCCTTCTGTAGTAGGGGATCTCTGTGTATAGTCATAATCTAGTGAATAGAATGGCAAGCCCATCCCCACACCAAAACGGCGGTGGAGAATAATACATAACGCCACTACTGTGCGAACAAATTCCGCAGCGAAGCCTGCCCAACCTGAGCGTCTGCCCTGGCGTCAGTGTCCAGGCAGTAATGCTTAGCAAAGGTATGGACCGACTTCCAAGTGGCTGCCTTGCAGATTTCAGCAATCGGCACGTTACGGAGCAGAGCCGTCGTGGCAGCTTTGCCCCTGGTGGAATGAGCCTTAGGCTTACCTCCTAAGGTCTTATTAGCCTTCTGATAACACAATTGTATGCAGGACACAATCCACCTAGAGATGGACTGCTTAGAGGTCGCAAGACCCGTCCTGACCGATCCATAATTGATAAACAACTGTTCAGACCTACGAATATCTTTGGTTTTATCCAGATAAAATTTCAACACCCTCCTCACATCCAGGGAATGGAGAGACCTCTCCGCTGGGGATGAAGGGTTCTGAAAAAACGTAGGCAAAGTTATAGTCTGGTTGACATGAAAATCAGAAATAACCTTGGGAAGAAATTTAGGGTGAGTACGCATAACAACCTTAGCAGCATGAAATACAGTATAAGGTTCATTACAACACAACGCCTGAATTTCACTCACCCTGCGGGCCGATGTAATGGCCACGAGGAACGCCTCCTTCCAGGACAGGTGCTGCAACGAAGCCTTATGAATAGGTTCAAAAGGCTCCATCAATCCGGACAGCACCACATTCGATTCCCAAACTCAAAGACGAGAGGTTGGGGTGTAACATCTGTCCCCCGAACTTCGTGAGAAGGTCCGGCCTGCACGGCAACCGAATGTGAGGAAGGAGAGACCGGTGAAGTAGGTCCGTGAACCACCACTGCCTGGGCCACTCCGGGGCGATGAGTATCACCCGAGCTCGGGACCGGGCCAGCTTGATGAGCACCGCCGGAATCAGGGGAATGGGAGGAAAGGCGTACAGAAAGCCGTTCGTCCAGTTGATCCATAGCGCATTCCCCAGCGTCCCTTGCTGGAAGTACCTGGAGGCGAAGTCTCTGCACTTGCTGTTTTCGGCGGTGGCGAACAAATCCACGTCTGGAGTTCTCCACCTTGCGAAGACTTCTACTAGTACTTCGTCGTTTATGACCCATTCGTGGTTTTCCTGAACCAGTCTGCTCAGTGCGTCTGCCTGAACATTCTGCACACCTGGCAGATGGGTGGCCGTCACCGTCAGTCCTCTGGCTAGGAGCCAGTGCCAGATCGCCTGCGCCTCCCGTGACATAGTGCGTGATCTCGAGCCCCCCTGCTTGTTGAGGTAATACATCGTGGTGGTATTGTCCGTCTGTACAAGCAGAGAGTTGGTCTTAAAGGACGGAAGAAAGGCCTTCAGCGCCAAGTGAACAGCCCTGAGTTCCAGGAAATTGATGTGATACGTGGCATCCATCGGTGACCACGTGCCTTGAATATGTAGAGTCCCGGAGTGCGCTCCCCATCCCAGAAGAGACGCATCCGTCTGCGTGGGAATGTCCTTGTGAAAGGGAACCCCTCTGAGGAGATTCTCCGCCGAACACCACCACTTCAGAGACTGAAGAGCATGCAGCGACAGTCGAATCTTGTCGTCCCAAGATCCTTTCCTCTGATCCCACTGGTCCTCCAAGCACTCCTGCAGCGGTCTCATGTGCAGCTGTGCGTGTAGCGTCAGGAAGATACAAGAGGCCATCGATCCCAGTAGAGAAGACACTGTCCTCACTGTTGTAGATGGAGTCGACATAAGAGCCTGAGCCTTCCGAAGGAGTGATAATCGTCGCTCTTCCGAAGGAGACACGCTTGCTGACAGCGTATCGATGGAGGCCCCCAAGTACTGTATGCATTGGACCGGAGTTGGGACAGACTTGGCCATGTTGATGTGCAGCCCCAGCTTGTTCAAGAGAACGCACGTCTTCTGGAAGTGTGCTCGCGCTTCCGAGAAGGAGGATGCCTTGATCAACCAATCGTCCAAGTACGGGTAGACGAACACCTTGTTCTTCCTCAGGTGTGCTGCCACCACCGCCATGCACTTCGAGAATGTTCTCGGCGCAGACTTCAGTCCGAATGGGAGTACTGTGTATTGATAGTGATTGGTGCCGACTTGGAACCGCAGGAACTTCCTGTGTTTGTGTGCAATGGGCACATGGAAGTAAGCATCCTATAGGTCTATAGCGCAAAGCCAGTCTCCCTGTTGCAACTGAGGGTAAATCTGATGCAACGACAGCATGCGAAATTTTTCTCTGCGAATCCATTTGTTTGCCTGCCGCAAGTCCAGAATGGGCCTGAACTCGTTCCTATCCTTCTTGCGAACCAGAAAGAACCGGGAGTACAGACCTCTTCCTCTCTGAGACAGAGGTACGTCTTCTATCGCCCTTTTCCTCAACAGGATATCCGCTTCCGCCTGAAGCTCGCGCAGCTGAAACTGCGAGCTGACTGGGGGAATAGCTGGAGGAGGGCTGGTGAACCGAAGACTGTATCCATTGCAAACAAATATTCAGCACCCACTTGTCCTGAGTAATTTTTCTCCACTCTGCCAGAAAAAATTGAATGCTTCCCCCTACCGGAGTGGGTAACGGATGCAGGGGAAGTAGGTTCCTAGGGCCTAGACCCAGCCTGGCCCTTGGGCGCTGGGGCCGACTGCTGGCCACCTCTGCCCTTCTGGCGCTTCTGGAACGGCTTACGGAACTGGTTTTGCTGTTGCGATTGTCCCGCAGCCTGCCCCCGTCCTCGGCCTTGCCCGCCATACCGCCGCTGGAAAGGGCGGTACTGCTTCTTGTTCTCCTTAGGCTTCTCTAGGCCCACATCCGTCAGCGTCTCCGCCTCCGCCTTCATGCGGGCCATCTCGTCGTCCGCATGCTTCCCGAAGAGGGTCTCCCCGGAGAACGGTAGATTGGCCACCCTCTGCTGTGCGTCCGGTTTCAGGGACGTAAGCCGGAGCCATGCGTGGCGCCTTTGGTTGATTCCGTGGCAAATACCGTGAGCAGCCAACAGTGAAGAGTCCGCCGCTGCGGTGATGATCTGGTTGGCCACCAGCATCCCATCACTCAGTACTTCCATGTAGTCTTCACGCTTCTCCCGAGGTAAATGCTCCGCAAAACGCTCAAGGGAGTCCCAGAGGGCGCGGTCGAATCGGCCCAAAAATGCCGTGGCACTCGCCGCTTTCATGGAGGTAGCGGAAGTGCTACAAACTTTTCTCCCCGCCGAATCCATCCACCTTGATTCCTTATCCGGGGGAACCGTGGAGGAAGGAGTGGTGGCATGCTGCTTGCGGGCGCCGTCACGATGACAGAGTCAGGAGGAGGGTCCGTTCTCAAAAAGGCCGGATCCGAATCTGGGGCCCGGTACTTCCTCAGTAATCTGGATGGAGCCGCCTTCGTCACCGCAGGGGTGAGAAACAGGGCCATCGCCGGTTCTTCCAAACCCGGCACCAGAGGCAGGAGTGGACGAGACAGATGTTTCTGATGCAAAGTCTCAAAAATGACTGACGTTTTCGGAGTCGGCACCGTCCGGGATATGCCCAACTTCGCAGCGCCCCGTAAAAGGACATCATGGAACGCCGTCAGGTCGTCTATCGGGGAAACCCTCGTGTCCGGCGACCCCGATAGAGTAGGAGAATAGTCCCTTGTCCCAGAGGACCTCGTGTGCGAGCGAGATTCGCGCCTCCTATGGCGGTGTCTCGATCTTGTGGATGATCTGCGTCGCGATCTCTCCTTCCTCCCAGTGCGAGAGCGAGACCTGCCTGGTCGTGGCCGCCCCTTCGGCTTTCGTGGAGGGGTCTTCCTGGGTTCCTCACGGGGCTTGGGCTTCGGTGTCCCCTTAGGAGGAACAGGCAGGGACGGCAGGGAAGTGGACCTCGGAGGGGGAACCACCGGCTGCGGGGTGGGTCCATGTAGAGGGACCGGAGGGGGAGGAGGGTCTCCTGAAGGCAGCGGAGGATTGGATGGAGGGTCCTCCTTAGGAACAGGAGAAGGAGGAGGAGTCGGAGTCCTGGGCCGAGATGGCGTGTACACTTCTGAGTACACCGAGCCCTGTGACCCTTTAGGCGAAGGGCGCAGAGAGCCATTTCCATCAGCGGGTGACCGCTTCCTCTTGCGTCCTCCACTCGAAGCAGCGTGACTCCTGGGACTAGAATCCCTCTTGCGCCGTTTTGGAGAGGCTGACTGACTCTTAGACGCTGACCGTTGTCTGCTGCGCTTGTCCGGCGTCGAACGACGCTTCCTAGACTCCGGCGTTGATCGCCGTCTCCTCGGCGTCGACCCTCTTTTCCTCGGCGTCGAACGTCGAGTCCTCGACGTCGATCTCTTCTTCCGCGACGCCGTACGCCTTCTCGACGTCGAGCGTTCCGTCTTCGATGACGAACGACGCCGTCTTCTCGATGCCCTCGACGTTGAGGAGCCCCTCGACGTCGACCGGTGCCTCGACGCCGATCGACGGTGTCGCCTTGACGGAGATCGACTGTGTCGCCTCGACGGCGAGCGTCGACGCCTCCTCGACGGCGAGCGTCGATGTTCACTACGTCTCCGGCGTCGGTAGGAAGACCTCGACGTCGACGAAGACTGTGACGTCGGCGGTGGCTTCGACGGCGACTTCCCCTTCGACGTCGAGTTGTCACGCCGTCTCGACCCGTAGCCCCGGGGAGAAGGGGAGCACGCCGCCGTCATCCCTCTCGACGTCGTCGTCGATGCAATCGACGTCGACGGAGACCGGGACCGTTTGCCGGACTTCCTGCCTCCGGGGAGCCCCCCAGAGGCCTCGGCATGGGCAGAGGGAGCCTTCCCAGCCTGCCCAGACCCACCTGTAGTCTGCAGCCGCCTCTCCTCAAGGCCAGAAAACCTGATCTTCATCCTGTCCCTCAGAAGCCGTGCAGAAAATTGCTGGCAGATGGTACAATCCTCAGGGACATGATCCTCAGGGAGGCACACGATGCAGACATCATGGGGATCACTCGTGGCCTTCTTTCTCCCACATGCTGGGCACTGAACAAACAGGCCAGGCATTTTAGAGCCCTAAAACGCCCAAAACAGCACACAAACGGGGAAGAGAGACCAAGAAGTAAACTGCAACACTATTTGAAGACAAAAGTGTCAGAAAACATTCAATAAACCCTTGAAAAAAGGGAGAGCTCAATGCCAGGGTCCTGTAAGCAGGAGCCGGAAAAAAGAACTGAAAGTAGAGGGACCTGCTATGCATTCTGGGATACTGGGAGAAGTTCTGGAAAGTTCTCTTAAAGGCACAGTATCCTATTCAAGCCACATAATGGCAGCCTATGGGGCTTGTCTGTCCCTACCTTCCTCTCTATCATTCCAGAGTTTTTGACTGAGGGAGGCAAGTTTCTCTATGGTAGAAACTGGCAGGCTGTGTTGTGTGTGGTGTTTTTTTGGTGGAATTTCTAGTTGAAGTACTGGACAGTGTAGCCTGTGCATATAGGCTGCATTATTTGTCTTTAAATTCTCTCTTAAGTGTCTTTGCAGTTTCTGCATTATTTTGACAACTTAAGAGATTATTTTTGATTGCCGGGGTCCACGCACATGGGCGGGACTATTCACTAGATTATGACTATACACAGAGATCCCCTACTACAGAACTGTCCTTTCCAACAATGTATTGGGTGTTGTGATTGGTGCTGTGGTTCCTGAGATTACCTGCCTCAACGGTTTGGGCTCTCTCTTTATTATATTAGTATGGATAACATTCACACAATATTCAAGAACACTAATGTAAATACCTCTGATTTCTCCTCCGGAGGCTGAGCGTCAATTAGAGCAGCCTGACCCTCCCGGAGTTGGAGGTGGTAATCCTGCTTCGTACGCTTACGTTTGAGTTGGCCCTTGGCAATGCCCCGGATGGTGGCCTTACCTGCTTCCCATAGAGTGCCAGGAGAGGAAACCGATCCGTGATTCGAGGTAAAGTATTGGCGGAGCTCGTCTCCCACTTGTTCCCTGAAATCCTTGTCTTGGAGGAACTAGGCGTTCAGCCGCCAGATTGGGCATGAGGACGCCGGGAGACTGCCCTTTCTCATCAACACTGGGGAGTGGTCTGATAAACCTCTGGGGAGGATGATGACGTCTTGAATTGTTCTACAGTCCAGGGCCGGCAGGAAAACATAGTCTAGTCGTGCGTGCGTGTGATGGGAAGCTGACGTGTGGGTGTAGAGTCGAGTTGTCGGATGCCAGAGTCTCCCGGTATCCCCGAGACCCAGGGTGGCAGCCCAGTTCGACAGGAGGGTAGATTGAGCGACTCTGGAGGTGGAAGGTGCCGTAGCAGTCTCAAAGTCAGGGTCCATTACTGCGTTGAAGTCGCCCCCAACAATGGTCATCCCCAGGGGCAGGGCAGCGACTAGTGTATCAAGACTTTGAAGCATGGAGGTCAATAGGGAAGGGGGAGAGTATACAGTGAGCAAGTTCAGAGGCCGGTCCCCAAAGCTCCCCTCCAAGAGGAGAAAACAGCCCTTCGGATCATGGGTTGCCCTACTCATCATGAGTGGAAGACCAGGGCGCACCGGGGCAGCCACACCTTGCAATCCCCGATTAAAGCCGGAGTGCCAGACTCCGCCATAGCCATTGTTGCGTGCTTATCTAGGTTCCTGATCGATACTGTAACCTTATGCCCCTATTCGGTTATAAATCCATTTATTCCCTATATTGGCATAACCGTTCAAGTGCGATTTTCTGAAAAGTCATCTCTGGCCTCACACGAACAGAGCCACATTCCAGCATGACTCTCTGCTACTTCCTTTGCGACCAATTAGTGCAATGACAGAGCAGCAGTCACTATCTGATATTCCTAGATAACACTCCGAGTTCTTCAACAAGATAAAAACTCAGCAAACCTGGAAATCCCCGCTTGCTCATGTTTTGATTAGTAATGGAACTCTAATGAGCAACTGATAACTGTCACTTCCTAGTGACATCTTTAATTGACGTCTTATGTCCAGCAAACTTGCGTCAAACCCGGCACCTGTCAGGTATAAATATTACCAACGTTGCCTTAAGCAATGAGCGAACATGTTGCTGATGCCAGCTGCCTGCATGACCCCGTGTTGGTAAAAACTAGCACTCTGTCGCTGCAGCCTGCTATCCTGTGGTGGTGAAGCTGCTGATTACCATTATCGCCGCTACAGCGCGACCTATGGTGCAGTACGCTTGAGGAGCCGTGCAGCCGTCCTCTGCGAAGACATCCAGCCGATTCCAGCTGCCCGCGGACGCTGTCACCCCTCCTTCCTCGACGCGCTGAGAGAAGCCGCTGCATTTCTCGTGCAGAGAAATCCAGTCCCGGCGCTTCCGGTTTACCCTCGCGGGTGACTGGGATATCGAGAGAGACCCCTGAAGGAGATACCAATCCTCCATCATTCTATTCAGAGGTATGGTGTTGACTAAACCCTTAGACGAGAATTCTTGAAACAAACCTTGGCAAAACCAACTTAACTTAAGCTACTTACTTACTCCCCCTTTCACGTGTTAGGCTTAGGTCAGGCACCCTGGGGTAGGCTTAGTTAGAAGCACCAGTTGAGTATGTTAGCCTAATGTATATATGACTGTATATATGTTTTATTACTTTTAACCATTGTATGGCTAAGAAACCATATCAATGCTTTTACAGTTCTATTTCGCAATACTTATCTTACTGTACGTACTTTTTATAATAACAGTTATTGCAATTGTGGCAATACATTTCTCTTGTACGAGAAGAAAGACTGTTCAATAAATGTTAACCCTTTATTGATAAACGCCCGTCTCTCTATTCTCTACATACTGTGGAAGTAAACTGCACTAGACTGACTGAGGGAAATCTATGTCTATTGTTTCACACGACCCTAGAGATCGACTCTTGATCTGAGGAGCAAAGTTGTCATGTTGCACGGTTGTTGGAAAACTGAATCCCTTCTTGTCTGTGCCAAGGAAGCTGATCACTTCCTATGCAGAGAAGAAAGTTTCCAGTGACCTCTGAGCTAGTTGGTAACACAACCCAATTAAGTTTAGCATAGTCAGTGGAGGCCTGGAATATAAGCAGTTCCACGTCGATACTACTGTTTATGTTATTCCAATGCGCAGGGCCTAGTGGGAAACTAGGAACTACACTACATGGCGCCCTAACGTTTGGTAAGGCGATAAACTAACGCAAGACTTGTAGAGTAACTCAGTCGTGCATATTTCACACCCCTTTCTCCCGTAAATACTCCAATAGACGTCTGGAGTGGGTGAAAGGTTAAAATCCGCCTGACCTTAGTAGGAAGAGATTCCTATGTAAAGCTCTGGTTTATTCAACGTTGAAGGATACAGTGTTCCAAAATATTGTGCATCTAATCTTTGTCTCCTTGGAGACCTACTCTGCAAACCTCGCATTTTTACAATGCCAGAAAACGGAACCTCTGGGGCCGCAGCAGATGCGACTCAGCAAGGTCCCGAATACACAGACCCGGGTGCTATTATCATCCCGGTCCAATTAAGAAGATCTATAACTTTAAAACTTATAGAAAACGGACTGCCACCTCAAGGTGGTACAGTAATTTTCGTGATAGAGGCTCACGAGTATCGGCAGACAGAGGTATTCTATTCATGGATAAACTTTCCAGCGGTAAACGCTATAACACAAGAGTTTCACTATTACAAAATAGAGGAACCTCCGGATGAGTACGCCCCTTTCGAGGAGGTTGAAATTCCACTTAAATTTCAAGAGCACCTGCTCTGGTTTAATGGCGCCCTAAAACACAATGATCACATAACCAGGCTCGGTCCACTAGGTAGACCAGGAGCCACGTGGCCGGTTCTAGCCAGCTACACACCACATCCTGACATTACAAGAATGTCTAGAGAAGAGCTGTTAGCACAGCTAAACACATTAATAAAAATACATAGGCAATTAGTCCAATATGTAATACGGACTGCAACAGTCCAGCCAGCTGTTAATACACCACAGCTGACCCCTCATCAGGGGAACACAAATAAAATTACACCACAGAACATACAGTCATGTCTTGGTAAAACACCCGTAAAACGGGAACAAATTCCTTTCTGGTTAGCCCAGAAAATCACTCAAATAGAGGCAGTATTTCCTGATACTACCCCTATTGAGAAACACAGAATCTTGACCATCTGCCTTCCTATGGGAATCGCACCACACGTGGAGGACTGCGACACTTGGGGTACAGTCTTTGCTTCCATTTACACAAAAACACACGGTGTTCCGTCTATGGCGGTAATACCAGAAGTGCTAAAACAGATTCAAAATGAATTCGGTCCAGAGCCCGCTTTAAATCTAGGTATGAAATTACAGAAAGATTTCAAGCAGGTCACGGCTATATTATTAGCCAACATAAAGGGAGACGCAGCATCTGTGGCGATCCGCCAGAAGTTGAGGGAAACAGATATAAAAGATCCTGTTGAACTTGCAAAAATCATAGAAAAGTGCTATGAAGAATTAGGTAGAGACAGCTTGGGTGGAAAACCAGTTAAGCCCCAACTGCTCGAAAATCCTGAAAAATTATTTATTAAAAATAATTTAAACACTCCTAAAAAGAGCTGGGATAATCCACTCCCAAGGAAAAAGATTTCCAGTCCAGAGGAAGGTCTCCTCGACGGAGGGAAAGAACTCCGACTCGAGAACGCCAGTCTCCCCAGAGGGAGCCCTCTGAGAAAAGATATAACCTTAGAAATAGGGATAATATAAAAAAACCTGATAGATATCAAAGTACTGATACACGTCCCTCTCGATCTTTTCCACAGAATTCGGAAAGAAGAGGACGGTCAGACCCAGGAGAGCACACCAAGTCCAAAGACAAGGAACCTGCTCAAAATAAGAAATCTCAATTTCAGAAAAAGAAGGTAGCCAGTATTAGAGTAATCAACCATGCCGAGAATACTGAGGACACAGTTGAAAAACGGGGAGTGGGCATTGACAATGTTGGACAGTGCAGCAGAAATCAGTATAGCGCGCAAGAACTTGATGAGTCATCTGGAGACAGTGGACACGAATGAATACATTCAGGTTGAAACTGCCGACGCCAGACTTAGCGAGCCCCATAAAATATACGAAATAACATTGCGTATGGAGGGTGATAAGACTAGGAAAATTAAGGGTCTATTTTGGGATAAGCTCTCAAAAGGCTATGATATTCTGTTAGCTGAAAAAGATTGGCCCCCAGAGTTTGTCAGGGAGTGCCCTCGTGGCGAAGAGGTGATTATGCCTGCCTTCTCGAATCACATTCCGATTCACAAAAAATACACATATGCAAGGAAATGGGCAGTAGCCCAGGCACCTGCATTATATAAAAATCATGTAGGATGGGATGAGGATTCTACGCCTCACAAAATCCAATTAAAAAGTGAACCAACTGCCCAACGGCAGTATCCCATAAAGCAAGAAGCTAAAAAACAGGTCAGGGAGATCTTAGATCAACTTGAGTACCAGGGGGTGATTGAAACATGCACCTCTCAAATGAACAATCCTTTGTTTCCTGTCTCCAAGCCAGACAATTCATATCGTCTAGTTTTGGACTACAGACATCTTAACACATGTTGCAAAACTTTTGCAGTACAAAACTCGCATAGTGCAGCCCTAATGAATAACATAGTTAGGAAAAAATACAAAACGACATTAGACATTTCTAATGGTTTCTTTTGTCAAAACATTGCACCAGAAAGCAGATACTTGACCGCTTTCTCCGCATTTGGGTCACAGAAAAAATTCTGTCGACTCCCACAGGGGTTCAAGAACAGCCCAGGACTATTCTCAGCTAGGGTAACAGAGTTACTACAAATCTATGATGATGAAGCATTATCTTACGTAGATGATATTTATCTCACAGACGACGACTTGGATACTCACTTGAAAAGAGTGAACACCATCATACTTGGGTTCGCAGCAGAGGGTTACAAATTCAACTTTAAAAAGTCCCGAATTGCCCATCTGACAGTACTGTTCTTAGGGTACGAATTATCAAGTGAAGGGAAAAGCCTAGCGGACAACTTCTTAGAGAAGTGCGCTGTACTCCAAGCTCCAAAAACGCTGAAGAATTTACAATCAATACTAGGTTTTCTGAATTTCGGAAGAACTTACATTCTAAATTACACAGAGAGGGTTAAACCTCTCTACGAACTAATAAAACCTGATTTAAAACAAATCAATTGGACTCAAAAACACACAGAAATTTTGAGATCACTGCAAACAGACATGTTAGCAAAAACAAAATTAGATACACGTGACAACACGATCGATCTTGTAATCCGAGTCATCCCAGGAAGATACGGATTCACGTACCTAACCTCTAATGAGGGAGAAAAGGTACCAATTTCAATTAAATCTCACTTGTACACACAAGCAGAAAAAACATTCAGTCGCACAGAAAAAACTGTGAACTCAGTGCAAATCGCATTAGCAAATGAACGAGAACTAGCACACGGCAAACGGATTAATATCCTTACAGCGGAATCCGCCTTCGAGGCGCTATTCAGCCCAGTAAACCTGCCTACAGTGTCACTGAATCCGAAATGGATACAGTACATAGATTCTCTAGGAGCGGAAGACGTGAAATACTATTTTGCCCCGCAATTTGAAGAACTGAATGATTTAGAGTATGAAGAAGAATATCCTCTGCCAATCGAAATCCTGCCTCTCCCACAATACGCCTGTATAATCTATACAGATAGCTTTGTACAGCATTTTAATGTAGAGAGCAAATCCTACAATGCAGCATGTGCGATTATTAAAGGTCGTTGGCTGTGCTGTAAATTCAGACCGAAAGTAACAAAAACTGAATCAGTAAAGTACTGTTCGGTTCAAAGAACTGAAATCAGATCTTTAAAGATGGCGCTCGAAAATGCAGAACGCGAATTCCCCACACTTATAGTGTGCGATTCTCATTTTTGCGTCAATTCTTACAACAATAAACTGCAGAGTTGGATCGAAAACGACTACAAAGATGACACAGGTGCCACAATAAAGCATAAATTGCTCTGGAACGAGGTAGCTCTTTTAAGTAAAGAACTACAAAAGACTCACGTGATTCACGCACAGAGTCTTCAACGTGATGGCGTTCACGTTGCAGGGAATTCATTGGCTAAAACAGCCACCGCGGAAGCAACTAACCCGGCTTCCGTAGCCACAAAAAAGCGTACAGATAAGTACATAGACGGGGAAACCATGCTGGCAGTAAAAACGACCGTAAAAGGCGACTGTGCAGCACTACCCGTAAACTATCCACTCAATTATGCATACATAATCGATGCAAACTCCGTTCCTTTTGCTCGAATCCCTGGAGTGGGGGATAGAGTAATTCCAAACAGGAGCAGGAGGGGCTTCCTCCTACTGGAAGCACACATGGGGTTGGGTCTGAGACACCTAACAATCAAAGCCTCTCTGAAAGAATTGCAATCAGAGTACTGGTGGCCAGGAATGAGTATAGATATTCAATGTTTTGCTCAAAATTGTGAAGACTGCAACAGAGATCGCAGTAATGAACAGGCCAGTGTAGTTTCAGGATCCCTTCTAGACAGCATAAGGCGGTCTATCTGCGCAATCAAAGAAGAGAAGCGCGTCCCAGTGTACAACGTTTAAGACGAAAAGCACTTAAACATGAGGCCCCCAGCGCTCGGCTGACGCTTTAACGGTTATAAAAGATTTGCGAGTCCATATCGGCACATACGCAATTACCACGTTCCATTCTGACCAGGGTCCTGCTTTCAGCTCTCGAGCCTATAAGGAGGCCATGGCCAGCATGGGAATTGGGTTGCGGTATTCTTGTCTGTCGCACAAGTGTGGTAGAAAGAAAAAACCGGGACATAAAGCAATCTATAACAGCGAAGGTATTAGGTTCAGGCGCTGGGTGGGTCAAACATTTAATAAGTGTCCAGACTAGTCTTAACAACATGCCAAGAAATTCTCTAAAAGGTTTCAGCCCATACGAACTATTGTTCGGAATTAGAATGAACGTTCAGGACCTCGATAGTCAGATGTCAGTGGTACAAGAAGAAAAAACGCACTTTGATGTAAAAGACCGTTTGGCTGTTTTACAGGAACTGAATGAAACAAGAAAATCATTAAGCAACATAAAGTTAAAACAACAGCCGAGTACCACTGACGAGGCACCACCCGCAACAGCCCCAGCAAGGCCTATCTGGATTCCAAAGATTGGGGATCTAGTCAGAGAAAAGATCGCGGTGAAGAAGGAATTTGGGCCTTCTTACAGAAAAGCAGTACCTGTCTTGGCAGTCACCGGAACAAGATCAGTTGTGCTACCGCCCCTTGCTGGTAAAAAGGAGAACAGAGTCGTGTCCATCGATCTGGTAAAACCACAAGCATGTGGCCTATAATCAACAGTAGGCCCAGTGGACTCCCAAGAAACAACAGAATACCCAAACTTGCAACAATTCAAGAGGTTCAAACTGAAAGACTAATCACATTCGATCAGCCTGCAGTGCACAATGAAGGACTAGGCAATAATGCCATGGAACTCGTGCCTCTTGAAACACAGATTGAAACAGTTCGTCAAGAAACAACACCAGTCTACACTAATGTGGCATCAGAAAGTGCTACCGAGAGACAGATTAAAAGAACAATCCCATCAATTGACAGAACTGCCTCTGGTTATTTCATCAACTTCGACAACTTCTCTGAAGATTTAAACGACCCTGAAGTGATGCCAGAAACAAAAAAGTATTCTAAAGAAAATACAACAGGACTCCTTCAACAAATCAAAGAGCTATATCTGGATTCACCGTTGATTGAGCATTGGATTATCACAGGAGTATTCATACTCCTACTCTGCCTAATTTTAGTTTTAATTTTAGGGAAGTTCATTACAATTGAATGGACACAGCAAGTCAGAACATCAACCTAGTCCTGAAACCACACAGATCTTCCCACGTGAAGAAAAGAGAACTGTCAACAGTTAATGTCACAGCAATTCCAATACCTGGTGGGGTAGTATGGGAGAAAACAGACTATGAGATCTATGGTCCGGTCGAAATCCTGAAGTATCCTCATCAACTAAAGGTTTCCTTAAGTGACTTTGTGACACCAAGTACATTCTCTGATGATTGGGACTTTAACAGTATTAATGACATGATGTCTGATTTAGTAATGTCAGCTAGATTCACAGATCATGATTATTTACAAGGTTCATCTAGTTATGAGCAGTTATTCTGTTACACCCACTATGGGGATCATTACTTGCATAAATCTGCACAGCCTAGAAATGTTTTTATGTATAACCAATGGGAACATTGTTCTACACCACCTAAAAGCAGTTCTAAAGCATTTTTTGAGAAATTCAAATACTTCTCAGGGTTTAACACCAGTGATGCATAAACGTTTTATTACAAACTGTTAGATAAAACAGGAATGAAAACAATGCTGACAAATTCTAAATTGATATATTCAGAAGCATTTTATGACAAAATGATGACATTTGGTTTTGATTATTGGAAAAATAATATTGAAACGAAAACAATTTGGGGTACAAAAGATTGGCAGGTGCAAGGCATAGAAGCACTATTTAGAACCTGCATGATACCAGAACAAATGTTGTTTTTAAATGACACTGTACACCAAACATCTTGTCTTGGCCTAGCCAAGAACAAAGACCTTAAAACACCGTCTATACCAAAGCCAATACCTGAAAATGCAACAGCTGATATTGAATTAGACGTGTCACAAATTTTACATTTCAACAGAACACATCCTGATTGGAAAAAGTGGTTAATCTGGCCTACAGACACAAATAGCTGTCAAGATAGGTTCCTGAATAAAACACAGGGTTTAAAAATGACCAGATTAGACCCTAGATACTCCCAGAGACAACATCCAGGGATTATAACAACATACAGTGTAGGGAAACTCTGCCTAGAATGGCTAACTTCGTCCACACTGGCTGAAATTAAGCAACACTTGTCTTTATTAAAAGATGGTGCTGATTTGCGCGATTTCATTCTTGGACCACGCAAACAGCGTCAAAAGCGTTTCATAGCGACCAGTATCTATGCTGCTTACAACGAGGCTTGGAAAGTAAAGCAAATTGAAACTGCTGAAAAGATACGAGAAATTGATCGTATTAATTTGGAGAAATCACTTTCTGTGGTAGACAATGGGTTAATGACTCTGTCTTCCAGAATATATTCTTTGGACAATATTGTATCCTCTGCCTTTGATGTGATAGACAGAGATTTGCTAATGTTACAACATGGCCAGTCTCAATTACGCTCTATTATAGAATTAGGCTGGACGCTGCAAAATCTTCGTTCAGGCTATGTGCCTTGGCGTTTAATCAACACAACGTCATTATTTTCCATTTTTAACCTTACTGATAAACAGATCAGTTTGGCACAGAAAGGAGCAGACTATACAATCTTGAGCATCGAGAAACTTGAGAGATTACCATTGACAATGTCAGAGAGTCCTGTCATTGAATGGATAATACACGGAATTATCACAATTCCGATAACAACTTTCCGATTTCATAAATGCCTTGAGTACATACCTGCTGGCCAATATGAACAATTGGGTAAGGGATATGTAAAATCCGAATGGAAATTACCATACACTCATTCTTGCTATAGTGACAGTGACAAAAATGTATTTCTTAGTGGTGACAACTGTAAACACTCACTAAGCGGTATACTTTTGTGTCAGGGTATTAATTTACACGGAGCATGTGATGGAAATTCAAACAACCTTTCATGCCACCAGCTAGTCACACCTGCAACTCAGATAGAGCCCTTCTTTATGCAACTCGCAAACGGGAGTTACATTCTTAGAACGGATCACAGGTGCTGTGGCCTCGCGCCCGGACTAAGTATTCTAGTACAAGTAACGTCCATGGTCAAATGTTGCATGCAAGCATTGTTTCCGAGCGGGCCTCCAGACATAGTGACTCCCCTCTGGCCTCGTCTGAATCTCTATTCTATACGAATTGATACATTAAGCAAAATGAAATCTGTACTTTTACAGACAACAGTGCCTATAACGTCATCTAAAGAGACGTATGATCTTCTAGTCGCAAGGACGGCTACTGAAGTCCATGACCTTTTATCAACAAATTGCCCCGTGCATTTCGTAGAAATGTTCAGCCAACTCCTTAACATGTCTAGTGCGACAAGCATCCCAGGCATATTTAAGACAGTCTTTACGGGACTGCTAACACCCTTCCAGGCAATTTTGGGAATCTTTCCTAATTTTGTGCACTCCATCTTTGGTGGTATTCCACTATTTTTGGGACTCATCGCAGGGATTCTATTTTTGACCATCCTGCTACGTTATGGCAAGCCTCGGCTCAGACATAGCTCCCATGGGAATGGAAGAGACAATCCTAGCAATGCGCTACAGGGACAGGATGACTAACGTCCTCGGATTGGCCAGGCTGAGAGATCTAAACATGACCTGGTTCCTTTCATTCAGACCAATATGGCAAAATTGCATTTTACCTGTGCTACGGTGTATGCTTTGCGGCGAGGAATGCGTGTTGGACATCTGTCTTTCACTTCCATCAGCAGTACCAATGGACGTCGATACTTTGCTAAGTCCAATAACGGCTCACGCATTGTGTTGTCCCCAGCGGCTACCAATCCTGATGACGGCATTCGTGGAGACTCCTGTACTACATCCAAGTGGTAACAGTGGAGCGAGTGACAAAAGCAACATCATCCAGGTACAACGTTCTGTGAGCATTGCTGGTCCTGCCTTCGATGACAGCAATCATTCTCACACCTGCCAAGTTACAGCGCTATCTAATTTGGTTGAACTATCACCTGATTTTGTAGACCAATTCTTTGCGAGCCTGTCTGATACGATGTTCTCACCCATAGAGAAACAATAACTTTTGAAAAGCTTTCCGACACACAGCGTTCCCATGAACTCTGAATTCGGCCTTCAGTTTTGATCAACAAAAACTGCCAGGAGCTTTGGAAATCTATTTTCTTTGAATTGGACAATTTTTTTCTAATATTGACCCTTTTTTTGGCACGAACAATTCTTTGCTTAACGTAAAAACTATTCTTAGAGAACAGAAGCTTCACACTTCTATTTCTAAACACATCTAGAGACATAACAACATAACACCAGCCTCTAGCACACGTTTATTACAATGCATTTTTATGTGATGATTTATCTCGCATTTCTTCTGTCAGAGATACTTCATGTGTAATTCCTTTTGCATAATCGTTCATTGATTTTATATGCAATAACCTTTTGAATGATTACTATGCTTTAAAAACGTACAGTACCTAAATTCCATGTATTTCAAGTACGCCTATTTCGAATGCATTTATGTATTTTGGGGTGGGCAATGTTACACATACACCTAATTGCTTAGTTCTAGTAATTTTGATGGACATGTATACGTGGAGTGGGTGTTGCGTGCTTATCTAGGTTCCTGATCGATACTGTAACCTTATGCCCCTATTCGGTTATAAATCCATTTATTCCCTATATTGGCATAACCGTTCAAGTGCGATTTTCTGAAAAGTCATCTCTGGCCTCACACGAACAGAGCCACATTCCAGCATGACTCTCTGCTACTTCCTTTGCGACCAATTAGTGCAATGACAGAGCAGCAGTCACTATCTGATATTCCTAGATAACACTCCGAGTTCTTCAACAAGATAAAAACTCAGCAAACCTGGAAATCCCCGCTTGCTATGTTTTGATTAGTAATGGAACTCTAATGAGCAACTGATAACTGTCACTTCCTAGTGACATCTTTAATTGACGTCTTATGTCCAGCAAACTTGCGTCAAACCCGGCACCTGTCAGGTATAAATATTACCAACGTTGCCTTAAGCAATGAGCGAACATGTTGCTGATGCCAGCTGCCTGCATGACCCCGTGTTGGTAAAAACTAGCACTCTGTCGCTGCAGCCTGCTATCCTGTGGTGGTGAAGCTGCTGATTACCATTATCGCCGCTACAGCGCGACCTATGGTGCATTACGCTTGAGGAGCCGTGCAGCCGTCCTCTGCGAAGACATCCAGCCGATTCCAGCTGCCCGCGGACGCTGTCACCCCTCCTTCCTCGACGCGCTGAGAGAAGCCGCTGCATTTCTCGTGCAGAGAAATCCAGTCCCGGCGCTTCCGGTTTACCCTCGCGGGTGACTGGGATATCGAGAGAGACCCCTGAAGGAGATACCAATCCTCCATCATTCTATTCAGAGGTATGGTGTTGACTAAACCCTTAGACGAGAATTCTTGAAACAAACCTTGGCAAAACCAACTTAACTTAAGCTACTTACTTACTCCCCCTTTCACGTGTTAGGCTTAGGTCAGGCACCCTGGGGTAGGCTTAGTTAGAAGCACCAGTTGAGTATGTTAGCCTAATGTATATATGACTGTATATATGTTTTATTACTTTTAACCATTGTATGGCTAAGAAACCATATCAATGCTTTTACAGTTCTATTTCGCAATACTTATCTTACTGTACGTACTTTTTATAATAACAGTTATTGCAATTGTGGCAATACATTTCTCTTGTACGAGAAGAAAGACTGTTCAATAAATGTTAACCCTTTATTGATAAACGCCCGTCTCTCTATTCTCTACATACTGTGGAAGTAAACTGCACTAGACTGACTGAGTGAAATCTATGTCTATTGTTTCACACGACCCTAGAGATCGACTCTTGATCTGAGGAGCAAAGTTGTCATGTTGCACGGTTGTTGGAAAACTGAATCCCTTCTTGTCTGTGCCAAGGAAGCTGATCACTTCCTATGCAGAGAAGAAAGTTTCCAGTGACCTCTGAGCTAGTTGGTAACACAACCCAATTAAGTTTAGCATAGTCAGTGGAGGCCTGGAATATAAGCAGTTCCACGTCGATACTACTGTTTATGTTATTCGAATGCGCAGGGCCTAGTGGGAAACTAGGAACTACACTACACCATCACGTGCCAAGAAAGGGCAATGATTGACAGTGACGGGCGAGGTGAGACGCCCCGGGGTCCTAGTGGCCCAAAGAACCAGAGCGTTGCAGCGCAAAGAGACCTCCGGAGAGTGCCTCAGACTTCGGCTGATGAGCAGGGCTCAATGGTGAGTCTGAACGGGCTCGTCTCTGACCCCGCCACCTGCGGGAGCGGTTACGCTGTGGCCGAGGGGCCGGGATATTCCGACTGGCACCTCCAGCGCCGGCTACAGGAGATGGATTGCATGCTTTGAGTTTTAAGGGGCGTTCCTCTGTCACCCATGCCCAGGCTTCTGCAGGGGAATCGAAGAAGAGAGTTCTATTTTTGAACACAACCCTTAGGTGAGCCGGGAAGAGAAGCCTGTATTGTATGTTAAGAACACGCAACTTATGCTTGACGTCCCCAAATGAGCGGCGTTGGCCCTGTACCTCGCAAGTATAGTCAGGGAAGATCATAATTGTCTGGTTTTCATACTTGAGGTGCTGTTGCTTGCGGGCTTCAGTCAGTACAGAGTTTCTATCTTTGAAATTGAGGATCCGCATTATTATCGGTCTGTGGGGCGCACCTGGCTGTGGCTTGGGCGCGTGCGAGCGGTGTGCTCGCTCCATCACAAACCATGGGGAGAGGGAGCCCTCGGGCATCCATGAGCACAGCCAGCGTTCCACAAAATCCTCCACCCGGCCTTGCTCCACACCCTCCGGAAATCCTACCAATCGAAGGTTGTTGCGTTGGGACCTGTTTTCATCGTCCTCGGACCGCCGTTGAAGCTCTTGGGTGTGGGATCGGAGGCGGACAACCTGGTCCTTAAGTTGTTGGACCTCATCCTCCACGTTGGAGATACAGGGTTCGGCTTCTTTAATCCCGGCCGTGGCAATGCGAAGATCTTGTCGGATGAGAGTTACATCAATCCGGACTTCAGCAATCTTCCCCTTCACTGAAGTATGTGAGGCATCGATAGCCTGGAGGATAGTGGACAAGTCTGCAGAAGGTGGGGCTTCCTGGTCTGTGGTTCCCCCAACCGCCCGGGGTCTGTGGTAGTAAATCGGTTCATCTTTGTCTGGGTGGCGGGGTCTTCAGTGTTCTGTCCCTACGCATGACCTTTGTCCAGCAAGGCAGGAAGTAACATATCCATGTCATTATAATAGTCCACATTCCAGGCAATCAGGCTATAGCACCCTCTAGAACCATCTCCTCAGAAGCTCAAGCCCTCTGATTTTCTACCGCACGTCGTCTGAAGGGAGTCTCCCTGAGCTCTGCTCAGTTTTCTTCATCTTCAAACCTTCAGAGCTTCAAGAACATGTCTTCAACTAAAAAGTCTTTATTCAGGCCCTGTTCTGCCTGTGGAAAACTGCGTCTTTTCTCTGCAGACCCTCATAAAAAATGCATCTACTGCTTGTACCCGGACCATGAGGTGAGGAGTTGCAAATTTTGCAGAACTTTTTCTTCAAAGACCCTAAAAGATAGAGAGTCCCGTCTCCTTCTGTGGCTACAGAGGTTGAAGACCTCAGACAACCCTGTGTCTGATATAGAGATTGTGTCTTCTCGCCATTCTAAGACCTCTCTGAAGCGTGGGTCTGAGACTGCGATTCCTTCTCCTTTTCTAAAAAAGAAGAAGCTTGTGGACACCCCGAAGTCAGTCTCCCCACGGGATCTGCCGGCCTCTACACCTGCGGGAACTGGTTCTATGGCATCGCAGATCCACTCTGTGCCCTCGTCCTCTAAAACGAGTGCCAGCTGGTCGACGAGCCAGTCGACGCGCCCGTCGACGACGATGAGATCTGTCGACGTTATACCTACTTCGACGACGACCAGCACTCTGTCGACGACGGCGTCTACATCGTCGACGATAGTCCAGGAGGTCCGGCCTATCTCGTCCATTGTTAAGATCTCATCGACGGCAAAGAAATCCGTCTCATCGACCACCCTTCCTAAGCATCATTCATCGACGAAGACTTCGTGGACGCGTCACGTCTCGTCGACGCCACCTCTTTCGTTGACGGTGGTCCCGTCGACGACGAGTACCTGGTCGACGGCAGCTTCATCGACGATGGCTCCGTCGACGCTGAAGACTTCGTCAACGATAGCAACATCTTCGTCGGCGCCAGTGTCCTCGTTGATGGAAACCTCGGCTTCGTCGATGGCAACCACCTTTTCGTCGATGCCAGGGACATCATCGACGAAGCCCTCGCTGACGACGAGCTCACGGACGGGACCGTCGCCGGCGCAATATTCTCTGGCGACTGCCACCACCTTCACAGTGGTGACAGCTACTACTGTTAAACGTCCATCTCCACTGGTTTTAAGCCCTTTACAACATCGGTCAGGTCCGCCAGCTCAACTATTTGCGTCTGCAGAGGAGGACTCTTCAGATGACTCGTATGCAGATGACACCTTTCGTGCTGTGGGTAGCCCGTCAGAGCTACATATGAAGTGCCAAGACTATGATGATGATGATGAGCGGGAGTCACGCATCTCAGTTCTAGATAACACACATGATGATGACCATGATGTTCCTATGGCTCAGTTACCAATGACTTTGATCACAAACCTTCAACATATGCTGGAGGATTATAATTGTCGTTTCCCACCTTCTTCACAGGCCTCTCCACCGCCTCCTTCAATACAGGCGTCACTTCCGGCCTCACCGGCCCGGTCACCGGTTCCTCAGTACCCTGGTAATGATGATGACAATCATAAAGATATCGACCAGAATGATGACGCTGTCCTAGCAGATTGGGACAATTACCAGGCTCAGACTCCGTCCCCTCCTCCTGACTCTCCTCTGGCATCTCCTCCAGTGGACATTGGATGTTTTCACCTTTTGATGGTGAGAGCAGCAAAGTGTTTCCACTTGCGTATGATCATCAGACAAGAGGACTGTTTTCTTTATGATTTTAAAGATCAACCACGGAAACAAGTGCATGCCATTCCTTTTATAGATTTCATCTGAAAGGAAGGACTCAAACTCATGTTCCGGCCGTACTTTCACGCATAGACAAGAACTATAAGGCACCAGAAGATTTGCCTGCCTGCCTTCTTTCTCAACCAAAGCCAGACTCTGTAATTACGCAGGCTGCCCAAAAGAGATCGTGTAGTCGGGCTTCTCCTTTAACATCCCCGCCGGACCAGGAAGGTCGACGCCTGGATACAATCTGTGAGAAGTTGGCCTGATATGCAGTGCTCACTATGTATCAGTCCAAACAACCCTTATTGATGATTGGTTGTAAGTCAACCTGATAGACCAGCTATCCTAGTAGCATGGACAAGAGCAATCTTTAGGCTAAACTCTAGAGGGCGTGTTAAGCCAGCTGTTATACCATCACATATACCCCTTGAACACCAAGTGAAAGGACACCACACAAGTTGTTATGAAAATAAAAGGATATTTATTTAGAACACAACAGCCCTGGACTCTTTATGAGGACAGGGCGCTAAGCACAATACAAAGCTCTTAAAGAAATTCTGAAAGTCGCACAATTTACACAAATGCCCGAGGGGCACGGAAAACCATATACTACAAAAGTGGAATGCGAAATACTAGCAGGTAAGTAACTAGTCTCAAAGGCTTTAGGATCGCTAGGACTGGACTACTGAACCTTCAGATTACGAGCAGGAGGCCTAGGGAGATCGGGTGCGGAGTGTGCACTCTCACGCGGGATGCGGGACAAAGTCTATGGATGCTAGATTTCGTAAAGTTAGTGTTATCGGACAAGTCCGACTAGGTAGAGCTGAAACGAAAAAGGATCTGGACACTTGGATAGTTAAGCTATGCTGGAGCACCGAAATGCTCAGGTTACCTAGCCCAGGGGCTGCGGCTACATAGGGCTGAAAAGACGTCGGGAATCCTCGTTGCAGTCTATGGAGCCTGAAAGAAGAAGTTGCTGGCAGGCGACCAGTGATGAAGTTCGATGTGATCCAAGCTTGGATCGATAATGGAGGATACCTGTAAGCAGAGGGGACCAAGTTCTGAATCACTAGCCAGTGATTAGATGGGCCCCAGGATGGCACCGGACAAAGTCACCTCGACCAGGTGAGTGGGCGACGCTGGCCTCTGCAGTCTCTGCAGTCTCTCGGACCAGGAGGCGTTGTCGGCGACCAGGATGGAGGTGCGAGCTGTCCCACGAAGGTATCTGCTGTTGACATCGCTGGACCCAGGATTGGGGCAACAACTCTTGGCAAATGCAAGCCCACGCGGTGGACTCAAAATGGCGTCTGGAGTGGACCAGGAGGGTCCGGGGTGCTCCTCTGTTGGAGGGGAGCAAGGGCCAGTCTGGAGCAACCAGACCAGCGATGGAGATGTCGTTGTTCGTCGTCAAGAGGGCTACAAGCCAGCAGGCAAGTGGCCGGACAACGCGGTGAGCAGCAAAGAGCAGAAGGGCCCCACGCAGATCTCATGGATGCTGGAGGGCTGGACTACGGTGCTGGAGCTGCTCAGGGTTAGGGCTTCTCAAACCCCAAAGCCCTCACTCGAGGATCCCTCGGCGGTCGTGCTGGATAAGCTTAGTGCAGTTCTGAAGATGGCCGGTCCCTCGATGTCTCGTCACACCCATGAATCTCAGCTGGGCTGATGATGCAGGTAGAGGTCAGAGGTGCCAGGGAAGCCGGGTCTCGTCGTGCTGGTCGGTCTGGTTCCGGAGGAAGGACGTGCAGCAAAGCGCAGTGTTCTTAGTTGGTGCCCGCAGATGCAGGGTGACTACTCCTTAGTCACAAGGAAGAAATCTTGAGAAGAAGTCTTGAGTTCCTTTCGTAGAAAGTAGTTTCAGGATTCAAAGATGATCTAATTTGGAAGGGTCCCTGCTCCCACCTTTATACTAAAGAAAGGGGCTGGTACGGGACTAGGTCTTGCCCATGGGTTACACCCCTCTCCCAGGCCGGACTTTCCCCAGCTCAGCGGCTGGTGTGCCCCTGGAACTGGTTCTAGCCGGCAGATGCATAGTGAGCACTGGGGTGCCACTTGCAGTCACCTTCCTATTCAGCCCTGCCTACCCAGGATACACAAAACCCTGTCTGGGATGGTGCTAGCACCGCCCCTGACAGGAAACCCTTTGTCCAAGCTCTCCTCGCTGGAAGGACTCCCAGCAGCAGGAGGTCAGACTTGTGTCTGTGGTGGCAGCATCCATTTTGTGATGCTGAGGCTCGAGTTAACTTTAACCGGGGTTCACAGTTACATACATGTTGTGTCCCTCTAGAAGGGTGGAATGCTAACCCCGTCGCCAGAATTGGCGAAGGCTTAGTATTCCAATTCGTATGACACCTTACTCGACATGTTTTGATAAAGCGATACCAGAGTTGGCATATAACCGAGAGGATTATAATGCACTTAAGAGTATATGGTATGCGTTATCATGGAACAGCTATTAGGACTTGGTTCCGAATGCTGCAAACGGGCTCAGCTCATGCCAGAGCACCATCTCACATGATTCCAAGCACTCTGCCTTCAGGATTGTTAAGGCCTGCCATAGGAGTGACTGATAGGAATCTATGTGTCCATTTTAGGGTTAGATATAGGTATACTATATCTACAGCAAAGGGTGATTACACCACCTTGCCCCCGCTGTCGTGCAGCCAGTTGTGTCAGATTTAGATGGCCAGCCAGGGGTGGCATAATACATGCTACAGCCCCTGGTAGGCCCTGGGTACACCTATGCCCTGAGTTACAGGGTCTGATAAGGTGGCCCAGTACCAATTGGTAAATGCACCTAAGGTACACGTGTCAATTTAGTGAGAGAACAGCTAGGCTGTGGGTCTGATTAGCAGGCCCACAGCCAGGGAAGTCGTAAACCAGTGAAGCAAAAAGCAAAAATCTGGGGTGATCATAGGATTGCAGACCCTACTCTCCTACATGACCCCCCCCCCCCAAACTTTGGGACAATAAACTAACCTTGACCAGGTGAGTCTTCTTGCTCTAAGTGGAAATACCTGGAGAGCCCATCTGCATTGCCATGATCAGTGCCAGGTCTATGCTCCACTGTAAAATCCATACCCTGTAGGGAAATGGACCACCTAAGCAGTTTGGAGTTTTCACCCTTCATCTGATTTAGCCACAAGAGGGACTTATGGTCAGTCTGAATCTTGAAATGAGTGCCAAACAAGTATGGCCTCAGTTTCTTCAGGGCCTAAACCACAGCAAAGGCCTCCCTCTCAATAGCTGACTATTTTCTCTCTCTGGGGGTCAGCCTTCTGCTTATAAAAGCAATGGTCTGGTCATGACCATCAAAATTCAGCTGAGATAGAACAGCTCCCACACCCAACTCAGAAGCATTTGTTTGGACAATGAATGGTTTGGAGTAGTCTGGACTCTTTAGGATAGGTGCTGTGCACATGGCCTGCTTTAGGTCATCGAATGCTTTTCGACAGCCTGCTGTCCACTGAACTTTCTTTGTCATCTTTTTACTTGTCAGGTCATTAAGTGGAGTCACAATTGATCCATAATTTCTGACAAATTTCCTGTAATAACCAGTCAGGCCTAAGAAAGCTCGAACCTGAGTCTGGGTGGTTGGAGGAACCCAATCCTTGATGGATTGTATCTTGCTCTCCAGTGGCTGAACCTGGCCTCCACCTACAAGGTGGCCCAGGTATACAACCTGTGTCTGCCCTATCTGGCACTTTGTGGCCTTGATAGTGAGACCTGCTGCTTGCAGTGCCTCTAACACTTTCTTCGGGTGGACCAGGTGATCCTCCCAGGTGGAACTAAAGACAGCTATATCATCAAGATATGCTGCACAGAAGTCATCCAGCCCAGTGAGAACTTGATTCACCAGCCTTTGGAAGGTAGCAGGTGCATTTTTCAAAATAAAGGGCATTCCAACAAACTGATAATGCCCACCAGGGGTAGAAAATGCTGTATTGGGCTTGGCATCCTCAGCTAACCTGATTTGCCAATACCCAGCTGTCAGGTCAAATGTGCTTAAGTAGTTGGCAGAAGCCAATCTATCTATAAGTTCATCTGCCCTTGGTATTGGGTGGGCATCAGTCTTAGTGACTGCATTGAGGCCTCTGTAGTCTACGCAAAACCTCATCTCTTTCTTACCACCCTGGGTGTGAGGCTTTGGCACTAGAACTACTGGACTAGCCCAAGGGCTATCTGAGGGCTCAATGACTCCCAGCTCCAACATTTTCTGCACTTCTGTTTTGATGCAGTCTCTGACATGATCAGGCTGTCTGTAGATTTTACTCTGGACTGGTAGACTGTCACCAGTATCAACCTCATGTGTACACCAATTGGTTTGACTGGGTGTCAGAGAGAACATATGTCTAAAGGATTGAAGAACTTGTTTGCAATCATTTTGCTGATGCTCAGAGAGGCTGCCACAAAAGACAACGCCATCTACTGACCCATCATCAGGGTTCTGAGTGAGCAGGTCTGGGAGAGGGTCACTCTCCTCCTCCTGTCCCTCATCTGTGGCCATGAGCAAGCTCATGTCCTTCCTGTCGACATATGCCTTGAGCCTATTCACATGGAGCACCCTGAAGGGGCTCCTGGGAGTTCCAAGGACCACCAGGTAGGTGACCTCTCCCTTTTGCTCAATGATTGTGTGGGGCCCAGACCATTTGTCTTTGAGTGCTGCTGGGGCCACTGGCTCCAGCACCCACACCTTCTGTCCAGGCTTGTACACAGTCAGGACAGCCTTTTGGTCATGCCAAGCTTTTTGGAGTTCTTGGCTTGCCTCAAGGTTTGTAGAAGCCTGTTCCATATACTCAGCCATCCTGGAGTGGAGACCAAGTACATAGTCCACTATGTTGGTTGCAGGCAGGCTTTTTGAGAGGTCTCTCCCATCCTTCCTTCACCAAACACAGGGGTCCTCTTACAGGATGCCCATACAGAAGTTCAAAAGGGCTGTAGCCAACCCCCTTCTGTGGGACCTCTCTGTAAGCAAACAAAAGGCAGGGTATCAGGACATCCCATCTACGCCTGAGCTTTTCAGGTAGTCCATGAATCATCCCTTTTAGGGTCCTGTTGAACCTTTCAACAAGCCCATTGCATTGTGGATGATAGGGTGTAGTGAACTTTTAGTTGACACCACATTCCTTCCACATAGCAGTCAGATATCCTGACATGAAGTTTGTACCTCTGTCAGAGACAACCTCCTTAGGGAAGCCCACTCTGGAGAACACTCCAACTAGGGCTCTTGCCACAACAGGTGCTGTAGTGGTCCTAAGGGGAATAGCTTCAGGATACCTGGTGGCATGGTCCACCACCACCAGTATAAACTTGTGCCCTGATGCTGTCTGGGGTTCCATTGGACCAACAATGTCAATCCCCACTCTTTCAAAGGGTACCCCCACCACAGGCATTGGTATAAGGGGGGCCTTTGTTGTGCCACCTGACTTACCACTGGCTTGGCAAGTGACACAGGAGCGACAAAACTCCTTGGTATCTTCATTCATGTGAGGCCAGTGAAAGTGTGAGACAAGTCTGTCACAAGTCTTATTCTGGCCTAAGTGTCCTGCAAGGGGAATCTCATGGGCCAAGGTAAGAAGGAAACCTCTCTGTGACAAGGGGACAACCAGCCTCCTGGTTGCCCCAGGCTTGGGGTCTCTTGCTTCAGAGTACAGGAGTCCATCATCCCAGTATACCTTGTGGGTACCTGTGGTGTTCCCTGCAGCCTGCTGTCTGAGGGGTTCAAGAGAAGGGCAGTCTAACTGTGCCTTCCCCAGGTCTTCTCTGGAGGGTCCCCCTGAACCCAGAAACTCAACCTGATCAGGTTCAAGTTCTTTAGGCTCAGTTTCCCTCAGCTCTTTGAGGTCAGCCTCCTCTGAGACTTGATCCTCAACCTGGGGCAAGGGGGAAGGCAATGCCTTAACCCTACTGCTCTTCTTCTTGGAAGGTGTCTGGTCCATTGTTCCAGGATCCAGCACCTGTTCAGTGGGGCATCTTCTGGCCTGTGACCTCGGCACAGCAAGGACATGTGCTGGCACACCTAGCATTTCCATGTGAGTCCTCTGCTCCACTTCTGACCATAGTGATGACTCCAAATCATTGCCCAACAAACATTCAACTGGGAGGTCTGAACTAACAACAACCTTCTTTTGGCCACTTACCCCTCCCCAGGAGAAAGCCTCAATTGCCATACTATGGTGGGTAGTGACATTGCTGGCATTGGTCACTAGATAGTCTGTACCTAGTATGATCTGTCCAGGGTCCACAAAGTTAGGTGTCACCATTGTGACACTGACACAAGTGTCCCTATAGGCCTGAGCCATCTTTCCATTTATAAAAGGTGTCTGCCTGTATTTGCCCAAAGTATTGGGACTTGAATCAGGGGATATATCCATATCCCCTGTACAGACAAGGACAGCCTGAGTGAGTGTGCCAACTAAGTTGTCATACCCCTCAGATCCCAACTAATCCCTTGGGAGGTACACTACCACTACTGACTGTACTAGGGGGAGCAGTTGCCTTAGGGGTTGTAGTGGTAGGAGTTTGCCATCCTTTCTTGGTACACTCACTAAACCAGTGAGTTTTACTTTTACAGTATTGGCACCACCTTTTAGACTGGCCTTCTTGAGTCTTCTTTTTTTTGCTGTGAAGCCTGACCCCCACCCTCTTTGGTTTGTTGGGGGCCTGTCGAAGACTTCTGGTCATTTTGCTCATTCTTAGTATTACCCTTTTGGTCTGCTTTCTTCTGACCACCCTGGTTCTGGCCCTGGTTCTGCTTAACCCTTGTTCTGACCCATCTGTCTGCCTTCTTTCCCAATTCTTGGGGAGAGGTCAGATCCGAGTCAACAAGGTGCTGATGCAACAACTAGTTCTGACAATTGTTTAAAATCTGTTCCCTCATGATCAGATTGTACAATCCTGTATATTCAGTAACCTTACTGCCCAGCAACCAGCCCTCCAAAGCCTTAGTTGCACAATCCACAAAATCAGACCAATCCTGAGACTGAGTTTTCTGGGTATCCCTGAACAGCAACCTGTACTGCTCAGTGGTTAAGCCAACGCATCTATCAGTGTGTTTTTCAGGACTTGGTAATTGTTAGCATCCTCAGCTCTAGTAGTGAGGAGCTTATCTCTACCTTTGCCTTCAAAGGAGAGCCACAAGACAGCTGCCCACTGACTCTGGGGGACGCACTGGACAGTGCAGGCCCTCTCCAAAGCAGTTATCCATTTGTGGATATCATCCCCTTGTTTAAAGGGGGGCACTATCTTACTCAGGTGTCTAGTGTCTAAAGTCCTGTCCTTTTCTCTAGGTAAAATGCTGCCACCAGTGGGATCTAGCCCACTTAACTTTTGCTCTCTAGCAAGGGCAAGTCTCTCTTTGGCCAGGGCAAGTTCTTCCCTTTCAATCCTCAGATTGACTTCCCTCATCTTAGCTTCATGCTCTCTTCTCTGAGGTGATGTCATCCCTCTGTGAGAAGAGGTCTGAGAGCCATTGGTTCGAATGGATCTGTTAGAGCCTCTGGATAGAGACCTAACTCGTCCACTCCCAATGTTAAGCCTGCCTGAGAGTGGGCCTGGGGGTCCCCCAAGTCCATTTTCATGCCTGCTTAAGTTGGACCTGGTGAGTCTACTCGATTCCACTTTCAAACTACAAGTCCCAGAAACCTCAATCCCACATAAAATCACGTGATCAAACAGAACACTTCCATGATTGACCCAAACACAGTGGAGACACGCACCGAACAGCAACAGGAGAAAGCGTAGCAGAACTCACGAAATTGCTATAAGGTGAGAAGCCACAGACTTTGATAAGTTTTAGCCCTAGCAAACGCCAGGAGCAAAAATCTAAATTTAGGTTTGTCTATTAAATCAGCAGGAGAAAAGTCCCGTGGTTGCTGACTTAAACAATGGAGATGCACCGCCATTAACAAGACGGCGTCTTACAAGTAAGCAGTGTGGTCCATTTTAAATCTGCTTTGCACTTCTCAATATATATAAAATCCATATATAAGTAAAACCTGCCTCCCTTTAACAGGCGGTGCTAATTTCAAGACAGACGAACCAGTGAAATCGAACTGCATTACAAGCCTATTCTCAAGTAAGTAGTGATTCATACACTTACGAATCAACAAGAAATGCCCCCCGTTCAGGAAATAAGGTCAAACAGTCTCTCTTTATACAAACACAGGTCTGAAAACCTTCCTCCCCTGAAAACAGAAGAAACCGAAGCGCTGGAACACAAAGGTACTCCTATGTCCATTATAGCGCTAAGTCCAGTTTTAACTAAATAGGAGCAGGCACTAAAAGAAGCTTTCTTTATTATTTACACCATCAGGTACCCAGGTAGCCCTGAGGAAAAACCCGTAAACTCACGGTCCGGGTTTGGAAACGCGTCGCTTTCCCAAAGGATTCATCCCTTCTTCCCACTGAAGGCACTAAATACCAGTCCCAGGCTGTGGGACCCGATTCTAATTAAATAAAAAGCCTACGGTGAACCCAGTCCTAAATAGCTAAAGAAATTCGGCCAATAGGACTGTTATAACTTTCTCTGGTGTACCTTACTAACTTGTTTTTCTTACACTGTCAAAAAATGAGTATTTTATTTACTTTGTATTTGAAATGTTGTATAATTTGAGTATAATTGTATTTCACTGAATGTCAGAAACATTTTTTGTTAAAGGTTGTGTTCAAACCTCGTATTAGTTCAAAAAATTGCGAAAAGAGGTAAATATCTGATAAATCATGGAAGCTTTACGATTAATTAGAAGCTTCTGATTTGCTGCAAAATAAAAAACAGCATCAAATTCGAGACCAGGCACTTTTGTCTTTTCTAAAACTTGTTTAAAGGGGGGCACTATCTTACTCAGGTGTCTAGTGTCTAAACTCCTGTCCTTTTCTCTAGGTAAAATGCTGCCACCAGTGGGGTCTGCCCCACTCAATTTCTGCTCTCTAGCAAAGGCAAGTCTCTCTTTGGCCAGGGCAAGTTCTTCCCTTTCAATCCTCAGATTGACTTCCCTCATCTTAGCTTCATGCTCTCTTCTCTGAGGGGATGTCATCCCTCTGCGAGAAGAGGTCTGAGAGCCATTGGTTCGAATGAATCTGTTAGAGCCTCTGGATAGAGACCTATCTCGTCCATTCCCAATGTTAAGCCTGCCTGAGAGTGGCCCTGGCGGTCCCCCAAATCCATTCTCATGCCTGCTTAAGTTGGTCCTAGTGAGTCTGCTGACTTCTACCTGACCCTTGTCTGCCTCATCCCCTGACACTTCCTGATCCTCCTCCTCTACTTCACTAACTGTTCCATTGAGATGGTGGTCAGGGTCCCCAAGGGTTTCCTCTAAGGGGGGCATGTTCCCATCTGGATTAGAAGGGTCTGTGTTAGCAGTCCTTCTGGCATCATAAGTCTCTAAGAGACCAATCAGGAATGGGATTGTATGGTTAGAACCCTGTTTTAGCTTCCTGGAGGTACACAATTGTCTCATCTCCTGGAAGCTAAGAGCAGCATATCTTGAAGTGACCTGTGGAGGGTCAACTGACACAAGGGGGGCCTCTGAGTTCCCTCTTTTGTCTGACATGCTTCTAGTGTGGTGTAAGTGATGCACCTACCTACACTACTTGTTTGCCTACTGATCCCTTGCTAAGAGTTGTAGTCAGGGTGTGCTAGGCCCTGTTGAACTACAACAGCTGGTTCAGTAGAACTCAGAGTATTCTAAGCTAAGTTATATGTACCTTGGTACTTATGTGATCTTTCAAATGATATTCTTAGGATACGTGTGGTAAAACAGCAAGCTCAAATCCCAACCGCTGCTCACCAATGTGAGAAGTTGGCCTGATATGCAGTGCTCACTATTCTAGTGATCACTATGTATCAGTCCAATCAACCCTTATTGATGATTGGTTGTAAGTCAACCTGATAGACCAGCTATCCTAGTAGCATGGACAAGAGCAGTCTTTAGGCTAAACTCTAGAGGGCGTGTTAAGCCAGCTGTTATACCATCACGTATACCCCTTGAACACCAAGTGAAAGGACACCACACAAGTTGTTATGAAAATAAAAGGATATTTATTTAGAACACAACAGCCCTGGACTCTTTATGAGGACAGGGCGCCAAGCACAATACAAAGCTCTTAAAGAAATTCTGAAAGTCGCACAATTTACACAAATGCCCGAGGGGCACGGAAAACCATATACTACAAAAGTGGAATGCGAAATCCTAGCAGGTAAGTAACTAGTCTCAAAGGCTTTAGGATCGCTAGGACTGGACTACTGAACCTTCCGAGCAGGAGGCCTAGGGAGATCGGGTGCAGAGTGTGCACTCTCAGGCCGGATGCGGGACAAAGTCTATGGATGCTAGATTTCGTAAAGTTAGTGTTATCGGATGAATCTGACTAGGTAGAGCTGAAACGAAAAAGGATCTGGACACTTAGATAGTTAAGCTATGCTGGAGCACCGAAATGCTCAGGTTACCTATCCCAGGGGCTGCGGCTGCATAGGGCTGAAAAGACGTTGGGAATCCTCGTTGCAGTCTATGGAGCCTGAAAGAAGAAGTTGCTGGCAGGCGACCAGTGATGAAGTTCGATGTTATCCAAGCCTGGATCGATGATGGAGGATACCTGTAAGCAGAGGGGACCAAGTTCAGAATCACTAGCCAGTGATTAGATGGGCACCAGGATGGCTAACTGTGGAGGGTTTTTTAGAATTTCAGAACATGTGGGGCGCTCTGCCTAGAGTAGACGTTATACGGTCACTTGAAAATAACAGGTAAAGTTGTGGTGCGTAAAGAGCGAACGGAGAAGCCCTTAACCGTTCAATTTAGAAAATCAACAGACTCTCCCAAACTTAAAGAAGCAAAGCTCTCGCAACCATAAATCAGTATGATCAGGGATAGAAAACGTTTTCAACAAAGTAATAGACAGTTCAGTAATAAGCAACAGCAGATCCTTGAGTCTTTATCCTTAGGAAGGTTGTTTATTTGATCCACATTTCAGCCGACACGTGTTTCGTCGTGTTTAAAGTTGAGTCAACACGACTCTTCAGGGCAGTATGTGAGGTTAAAGAACATCGGAAACACGGCGACCGGGAACACACAGAGGAGGGATACCACAACTTTGTTCGCAATCCACAGAGGGATCGAACCACACCTACTTTCATGAAATCTTAATTGGATCCCCTCCCGGTACGGCTTGGTACACACACGTATCCAGTACACCTTTGCTTTCTTCCACCATACTTGGTTTGGAGAACTTACAAACGGATGAAAAACCGATTGCTCTAAACTCAGAGCGGAGAAATACTATTTATATTCCGATGTTCTTTAACCTCACATACTGCCCTGAAGAGTCGTGTTGACTCAACTTTAAACACGACGAAACACGACTGAACTGTCTATTACTTTGTTGAAAACGTTTTCTTTCCCTGATCATACTGATTTATGGTTGCGAGAGCTTTGCTTCTTTGGGCACCAGGATGGCACCGGACAAAGTCACCTCGACCAGGTGAGTGGGCGACGCTGGGCTCTGCAGTCTCTCGGACCAGGAGGCGTTGTCGGCGACCAGGATGGAGGTGCGAGCTGTCCCACGAAGGTATCTGCTGTCGACGTCGCTGGACCCAGGATTGGGGAAACAACTCTTGGCAAATGCAAGCCCACGCAGTGGACTCAAAATGGCGTCGAGCCTCGAAAATTGGAGCACGTGGCAAGGGCACATCCTCCATCCTCTAGAATTTCTCAAGTTTCCTCCCAACCGCCCTCCAACTGGTCCCCCTCCTGCACACTTGAAGGAACTGTTTGCACAAGTTGCAGTCATGATTCAAAAAGGATCAGTCGAAGTACATCAAGTCCCAAACATTTCGAATGCTGACTTTGTTGGAAATCCTACAGTTCCTAAACCCCGAGGAGTTCCTCTCCACAATCGACCTCCAAGATGCCTACTTTCATGTGCCAATCCATCAAAGACACAGAAAGTACCTCCGTTTTAAAGTAGGAACAAAACACTTCCAATTTAAGGTTCTGCCTTTTGGCCTTTGTTCCGCTCCAAGGGTATTTATATAGATCATGGCTCCGGTAGCGGCTTATCTACGCCTACAGGGCATACAAATTTACCCCTAGTTAGACGATTGCCTGATAAAGTCCCCAACCTTTCTCGCAACACAACAACACACTCAGACCTGCCTGACAGTCTTCAAAAACTTGGGTTTTTCCATCAACTACGAGAAATGGCGGATTGAGGCCGCCGCGGATCTGCAGCAGGACCTCTCTCTCCCGATAACGCGGAGAATGCGGAGAGTACGGAGTATGCGGAGCTCGGAGAGTGGAGAGAAATAGGCATTACCCATAGAAACTTACTTCGAGGTGTCACCAGGAGCCTGACCGGTTTGGTCTCAATCGGGGACCGGAGTGGAGCCGTTGTGCTGTGCTGGGAGCCGCCATTGCATCGTGGTGGTGCGCGAGGGAGCTAGGAGCAAGGAGCTTGGACGAGGAGAGGGGCATGCGAGGGGCAGGCTGCCAAGCGCAGACCTAAGCTCCGGGTGGTGCGGCTCTACGGAGGATCACGACGCGGCGCTGAGCGGACAGAGGGCTCCCAGCTGGGCGAGTGAGCACCTGCGACCACGGGCTGAGACACCTTACTGTAACCGGCGGTGCAGCGCTGGGATCGAGAGCGGGAGCATTTGCAATGGAAATACTTTGATCAACGGAGCAGGAAAATACAGGAAACAAGCAGAGCCTGATTTTCAAAGGTACTTGACGATAATTACTTTTACTTGCTGGTACCTGTTGATATTTGTTGCACTGCCATGGCAACAATGGATAGTGAGGAACAATAAGAAAAGCTGAGAGCTTGCTTTGAATTAATCTGAATTACTTTGCTACAGCACCTTTGAGAACTCCGACTTTGTCTTTGACAAACTGAGCTATCTGCTGCCAGAACTCTCATATTGTTACATTAGTAAAGAAAAAAAAACACTTTTTTTTTGTGGATCTATTTGCTCTATTTGACTATGAATGCACAGAGGCGGTCTGAAGGGTAAAATCAAAAGCTCCCCCCTTTTTTTTTGGCCTGTGTTTATTATTTTGGACATTTACTGTGGACATTCATTATCAATGGATCTTGGACTCTTGGATGTTGCAATCTAAAATGACTCGTGTGTGGCTGTTAATGCCAGTGAAACTCCTGTCTTTTGCAAAGATTACAGGTCATTTGGAGTCGCCCTTGCAGGCTTATATTGTAATCTACCCAGTCCAGTGCCCTATAGAGACTCATATGGTGCAAACTATACAGACAAGGACACAGGGCTCTAAAGTGAGTGTGATTGCTCAGAATAGACCAGATTGCTGACTGTGGGTGCATCGGTTCCTCACCCTATCCAAACGCCGTGAGGGGAACGGCTGAACTCGCTGCAAAACTCGTAGCGCCGTGAGGGCAACGGCCGTAGTTCCGAGTAGGGAACTACATATCCCATGAGCCCCGGGGGCGGCGCACATTCTCCACGCCACCTGCGCCCCCGGAGGCGCTTGAAGAAGCAGGAGCACCGCGAGCTCTGTGGGGGCTCAGAATATCCGGGCCGCAGTGGTGAGAATACTAGGTTGCGAGCGGCGAGTTTTCCGGCCTGAAACGAAGCTGGGAGTGAAAATATGCCTGACACTGCGTGCCTATGAAGCGTGTTGACTTTTGAAGCACCAATTCATCCTGACGAGGAACTTTGATGACGGGTAAAACCGTGAGTTTAACGAGGAGAGTAAAAAATCAATTTGTCTTTTCTCTGGTGTTATAACGGTGTGGGCACGCCTTAGCGTGCGTGGACCCCCATAGGACGTTTTGTTTTGTTTTGTTTTCTTGGTCCTGATGAAAGCTGAGCTGAAACAGCATCACCAGCAGAAACATGTCGACCATCCACATTAAGTCACTGGAATTCTAATACAAATCCCAGTAACTTCACTGTTTTTATTGTGAACAACTGGCCTTTAATAAAGTTTGTTGAGGCACAGCTGTGATCTTTTAAATACACCTTCCTTCACTGATCACATTTTCTTTTTTCTTTTCACACATACCTGCTCCGCTGCACTTGCAGGCGTTGAAGCACACAGGTGGGGATAGTCGGCCCCACCTGCGACTGAACCCCATGATGAAGCATGTCACCACTAGGGTGAGTGAGGGTTCTTTTAGAGAATAATCGTTTCTCCTGCACCGTGGCCCCTATAGCGCCTTGAGGGCAATGGCCGTAGTTCCGAGTAGTGAACTACATATCCCAGCAGCCCCGGGGGCGGTGCACATTCTCCACGCCACCAGCGCGCCCGGAGGCGCTTGAAGAAGCAGGAACACCTCTCGCACCGTGGAACAGGGCGGGACCATCTGTGGCCATCAGGGGCCAGAAGAGGCCAGGCCGGGCTACCCCCCTGACATCCAAGAATGGGTAGGAGAAAGCAGTTATGTCGAGGGGAGGATGAGGGGAAAAAAGCGAAGTACCCAAGGAAGTCTGACTCGATAATTTCGTACCTAACAACGGCAGTGGGGGTCCTGACAAAAGAAATAGCGATTGTGGAGAAAGAGTTGGGATTTGGCGATGGTGAAACTGATCCAGCATTAACTGTAGACCAAAGTCGGGCCATACCCCTAGAACCAAATATTGTGATTACTAAACCAACAATCGTAGCCGAAGCACAACAAACTGTTATATTACCCCAATTGGAATCCCCAATTCACCATAAGGACAGTACACATTGTCGTCCGCTACAGAAGGTGCCCAGAAAAAGAAAGAGCAAGTCACTTAAACACTCGGCCAAGAGGAAAATAGTCAGCTCTGAGTCCCCTCTTCTGGATCAAGGCCTCAGGGAACAAATAGGGAAAATTGTGGAAGATTTGTTTACCTCACGAGTGGAACCTGTGCTTGTGAATATGGCTAAAGACATTGTGGACACTTTTAATTCCTGTGTAGCTGGATTACTGTCTAAATGTGAGAAAATTTACATGCTCCTTAAACAACATACAGGGGATAAGAAGTGTTCCATCCAACCCCAAGCCCAGACTATAATTAGACCCATGGCGGATAATGTGATTTTGGGCCAGAAACCCAGTATGCTCGCAAATGTGACTAGAGAAGAGGGCAAAGATCGGCAGGGTCCTAAGGGGAGTGGGTCTGTAAGTTTTACCCCAGAAGTTAATACTTTGTGTAACCAGGCACAAGCAAGTTCTAGGCAGAGCTCACAACGTGGCAGATTTTTAGAACTGCCCCTGGAGGCCGCCCCTTTGGTGGCCGTTTTCACTGGGCCCCCCCATCCCCCGTTAAGAGGGAGCACTATGGAGACAACTCATGATCTTATGGAGCTAGCTAGGCAGTGGTGCCTACAGTTTAGTACTGGAGGACATGATATTATACACTCTGTCATTATGGCAAGAAGGGTTAGCTGGGTAGGGCGCTGCCCGAAAAATATCCCGGAGGACTGTGTGGTGGTAAATTTTAACAATCGGGGCCAGCCCGAGAGAGTGCTGTGGGATGCCTCAGACTTGGTCAATCAGGGCATTAGACCACTACCCCTCGGGTTTTTCTATCCCCCAGTTAGGCCACATACTTACCAACAGAGAGCTAAACGGGAACAACTTTACCCTACCAACAATCACACGTTTCCATATCAGAACATGGAAAACCAACACTCAAGTTCTGCTCAAGGGCTGTTTGGGAGGGTGGAAAATCCGTTTACAACTATAACTCCTGTTCCCCTGTCTGGCCTCCAACCTAGGGGGGAGATAACTTTATCTAATCGATTCTCCCCACTGTCCCAGATAGAGTCTAATGACTGACTACCTATGTCCCCATTAAAAATGGGGATGGCGGTAGGAGTCGCTAGCGAGAGAACTTCTTGTAAACTCCTGAGCTGGAATGTGGCAGGTATTAGATCAAAAGCCACCGACCCCATTTGGCTGACGTTTGTAAGGCGGTTTGATATTCTTGCTTTTCAGGAAACCTGGGAGGTAGTGCCAAGCTTCATTCTGGATGGTTACCTTAGTTTCTCTACCCCAGCTGTATCAGGAACGGTAGGGAGATCAAAGGGGGGTTTGCTTTTTCTTATTTCGCTAAATTTAGCCGGTACTTTTAAAAAACTCGATGTGGTCTACTCAAATTTTCTAATATTCGAATGGATTGCCCTTGATCAACGGAAATATTTGTTAATTAACCTATATAATTCCAAGGAAGGCTCTCACCAGGCGGAGCATGTTAACTCCTTGGACCAATTTTTGTACGTTTTTAACTTAGATCAGACTTGTGCACCAGAAGTCTTACTTCTTGGAGATTTTAATATACATCCATGCCTTTGGGACTGTTATGGAGAGGATCAAGAGTGGTCATTGAACGGGGGGCTCCTCATTTTGAGCATAGTAAACAGGAAGTCCTTTCCAACATGAACCTATTGGACCTGGCAGGGGGGAGGGTCTGGATAGGGCCCCCACTTTAATAGGTCGTGGAGCTAATTCAGTGATTGACTATATCTTTGTATCTCCAATAGTTCTGGCAAAGACTTTGGATTATAAAGTGGTGACGTCAACTTTTAGCGACCATAACCCAGTCCTATTGGAAATTGAGGCGGGGGGTTGTTTGTCACTAATGTAGGGAGCCGGACGTCAACGGGTTTAACCACAAAAGATCAAGGCAGACGCATTAAATGGGAATTTGTGGTGCCAGAGGCCTTTTTTGAAGATCTTGCCTCTAAGACTGAGGCAAACCTTGCTATCTGCCTGGAAGGAGCTGCTTCACCCACTGATACCGTTATAGCTTATGAAGCAGTCTGTAAACAGATTGCCGAGAAACTACAGGTAGATAGTAGAGCACGCACAAGGAAGACCCATAAATGGTTTGACAAGAGTTGTTCTAAGGCACAAAGGGCTCTTTTTAAAGCTCTTAAGCAAACCCCAAGGGATAGAGGTCTAGTCGCCTCCCTCCGTAAGGAGTATAAAGCGGCCATTAGTATGCGCAAGCGCAAAATCAAAGAGGAGGCGTGGGATAGCCTCCAATCTATTGACATATTAAGGGATAGCAGGAAGTTCTGGGCCAGAATAAATCAGCCGTTTTTTACTGATAATGATAATTTAGATACGGACTGTGTAATCCCCGATGATACTTGGCTCCAACATTTTAAGAACATCTATGATGACAAGGAACATTGGGAGTTACTCTCCCGGAACACTGTTACCACTAGCCCCTCTGATCCATTTGTATTTACAGTAGCTGATGTAGAAAGGGCAATCAGAGATACATCCAAACACAAGGCGCCAGGACCGGATGGGGTGCCTGTGGACCTCTATATTATGTTCCCTAAATTTTGGGCAAAAATCCTGACAAATGTTTTTAATGCATCATCTGTAGTAGGTTTTCCACCCTTGTGGTCGACGTCGGTCATAGTTCCAATTTTTAAAAAGGGAAATAGGGGGGACCCCGCCTGCTATAGGCCAATCTCCCTGTAAGATTCTGCTGTAAAAATCATGGGCAGAGTGATTTTGCAGAAACTGGGAGATTGGCTTACGGGCGGGGGGGGTGCTCTCTAACCTCCAATATGGTTTTAGAGAACATAGAAGCACCATGGACCAATGTTTACATTTGAACTTCCTTATAGGTAAATATAAAGTAGCAAAGGATGGTCTTTTATACTTGGGTTTCATGGACTTATCATCGGCATTCGACCTGGTCAATCGATCGAAACTGTGGCAACAACTGAGGGAAATAGGGATAGAGCCCCTTTGATTAATTTCCTTAGTGACCTACATCAGGATCTTTCTGCCTCTGTGAGGATCACGCAGGAATGCCGGTGTACGGGCCAATTTAGCTCCAGGAGGGGGGGTCAGACAAGGTTGTATACTGGCCCCTCTCCTTTTTACAATTTACATTAATGCCCTTGGAGATTCTCTTGCCAAGGCCACAACAGACACTCCGCGTATAGGGGGATCGGGAATCCCGGTCCTCCTGTACACGGATGATGCTGTTTTACTTGCACGTACAGGAACGGGTTTGCAGAAGCTATTGGATCACTTTGGCAGCTTCATGCAGTCCCTTGATCTTAAAGTTAACAGCAAAAAATCTCATGTCATGGTGCAGGGGGCAAGAAGGAAGATTAGTAAGGTTAAAAGTTTTACTTGCATGGGTGCGGAAGTTACGAGGGTTCAGTTTTTTCCTTATCTGGGAGTCCTCTTTGACGAGAAAGGCAACTGGGGTCCCCAGCTAAAACAGAAGTGCAATGTTGTTACTAGATCCACATCAGCCCTATTTAGTTTTTCCAAGAGGCTGAGAGCTAGGCCCACGGAGGCCATGCTTAAGGTATATAAATCTAAGTGCTTAGCGAATGCCTCATATGGGGCCGCTCTATGGTTACATGTTGCTGTGAGTAATTTACAAGTGATTGAAAATAGGTTTCTTAGATCCTTACTGTCGGTTCCTCAGTCATCTCCGACATTCTCCCTACATGCTGAACTAGGCCTAAGCTACATTTCAGATCATCTAAAATTGGCCCCGCTGATCTGTTGGGTGCAGACATGGCTTAATGAGGAGATCACTCGTTATCATCAAATCCTAAAAGATTGTTTGGCCCTCGACATGGGTACATAAGATCCCATGGATGGCATACGTTAGAGCGGCGTGTGCCAGACTGGGGCGACCCAAATTGTATACTGCCCCGGAAGGCAATACAGAAAAAGAATTTACAATGGGTGAAAATGAGCTTTTTGAATTTGTTGGAGCAAGAAAGGGAGGAGCAGGAACTTATAAAACCGGGAGTGAGAAGTATCTATGTATTACAGACTTGTCTTACCACTGAACCTTATTTGAAGATTGTCACTAATCAGTTCCATCGTTTTCTGCTGGTTAGATTAAGGTTCAATTTAATACACCTTACTCTAGGCGTACTTCCTCAATGGGGGAAACCGGAGGATGATGTACCATGCTCATGTGACAGGTTCTCGATACAAGACACCCTCCATCTTGTCATGTTCTGTGAGAAATTTTCAAAAGCACGTAAAAAATTCTTGAACCCTATTCTTCGTGAAGCTGGTTTCGTGCAAGTGAGGCCTGCCCTTTTGTATTTGCAATTGTTGTGGAGCGTGCGTGTTATCTTTAGTGTAGCGAGTTTCCTGGTGGCTGCGGCTCGGGTAAATAATAATAACAAAAGACTCGCTCCTATGTAATTGCATATTAGGGTCTAAAAGGGGATTGTGGTCTTTTGATTAAAAGTAAGTTACTGATGCACTTTATATGTAAGACACCCTGTGATGCACTTTATACTGTAAACACTGTACATAACAAAGGTAGATTACATGTTTTGATCCTTGTGTTTTTAAATAGTGTATATATACATATATGAATTTCACTTAACCGAATGCCTTTTATTGACTGTTTTTAACCATTTTATGTACAAAGGATGTATGCACTTTTTTTTCTTTTATGATTTTAACTAATGGAAATAAAGATTGTTTGACTGACTGACTGATAACTACGAGAAATCGCATGTCCTTCCGGCACAGCAAAGAGTCTTTCTGGGAGCATTAATAGACACAAATCTAGCAAAGGTGTTTGTTTCACTAGGGCGCCAAGCACGCAATTCCAAGATGGTGGCTCTTCTACGCTCAAAAAAGTCTGTTTCTGTCCAAATATTGAAATCCTTTCTGGGCATGACCTCGTCCTGCATACCGTTAATCCGCAACTGCAGGTTTCACATGAGAGTAATCCAAGAAGAATTGGACAAACAATGGCGGCAGGTCAAAGGGGCGTTCAACGACAAGGTCTCACTGACACCTCGCATTCAGGGAGCGTTAGAATGGTGGGCTCACCCTCCCAACCTTGCAACAGGGCGAATGTTTCAGGAGACAGCCCCCACGCTTACCCTTATAATGGACGCTTCCTTAGAGGGTTGGGGCACACCTCTCGAAGGGTTGTCAGTCAACGGCAAATGGACTGCGGACCAACACAGGTGGCACATCAATCGCCTGTAACTCTTGGCCATTTTTCTCGGCCTGAAATCCTTCCGTCTGCTGGTGGAAGGAGAGTCACTGTTGGTGCGTACTTATAACACCACCAATATGCACTACCTCAACAGGCAAGGGGGTACGAAATCTCTTATGCTCTCCAGACAGGCACAGCAGATCTGGGAATGGGCAATACAACATCGAGTCCATTTGACTGTAGTTCACGTACCGGGCATCTCCAACGTCCTTGCAGACTCTCTCAGCAGATCTGCCACTGAAAACCACGAGTCGGAACTCCATCAGCCAACTCTGGAGTATGTCTTTCGCATGTGGGGCAGCCGGAACTGGATCTATTTGCGACTCCACTCAGTCGCAAATGCCTACGCTACGCAAGTTGGCATCCCCTCTGAGGGTCTTGCGGGAATGCATTTTCGATAAACTGGTCGAAAACATTTGCATACACTTTTCCGCCGATCCCTCTTGTACCTCGCCTCCTGCACAGAATGAGAGCACAACCATGTCACATCCTGCTAATTGTGCCCAGGTTGCCGTGTCGACCATGGTTTACGGATCTTCTTCTTCTTTCCCAGTGCGATCCGATCCCTCTTCGCCCCCTGCCTCACCTTCTCACCATGAACAACGGACAGATCTGCCATCCAGACCTGGCATCTCTCCAGCTTCACGCTTGGAACCTGAGCACCACGAGTTCGCCCATCTAAATATTGCTCCTGACTGTAGAGAGGTCCTTGCTCATGCACGTGCTCCTTCAACCATCAAAACCTATAAATTAAAATGGAAACGGTTTTGTATTTGGTGCCACTCGGAAAACATTGATCCTATGCTCGCCACTCCTCAGCAAATCTTGCCTTTCTTCCTCCTTTTGGCGAAGTCGGGACTTTCACATTCCACTCTCAAAGATTCCCTGGCTGCACTTTCCCGCTTTCGCCATGATGGTTCCACATCTCTGTACTCCTCTCGGATCATTCACCAGTTCTTTAAAGGTCTGTTCCGAATGTTTCCACCTTCTTGGCGCTTGAATCTTGTCTTAGCCCAGCTTCTCAAGCCTCCATTCGAACCAATCCACTCAGCGGATTTAAAATTCCTTACTTGGAAGGTTTCCCTCCTTATCGCACTTACGTCCTCTAGGCGAGTGAGCGACATAAAAGTTTTTACCATTCAGCCATCTTTTCTTCAGTTTTGAAAGGACGCTGTTGTACTACGTACAAACCCTAAGTTTATACCAAAGGTTCCATCAGACTTCCACCTTAACGAACCTGTAATACTCAAAACTTTTTTCCCTAACCCTCAGTCTCCCGCTGAGCGTCATCTTCATTCCCTAGACCTGAAGCGATGCCTCAAATTCTACATCCAACGCACTGCTGTCTTTCAAACGTCAGACCAACTCTTTGTGGCCTATGGGTGGATGCGCAAAGGACATCCGGTCACTAAACAGACCATCACTCGTTGGATTTCTTCTGCCATCTCCTTCTGCCATCAACGGGCTGGCAAGTCTCTTTCTGCTCCGTTGCGAGCACACTCGACGAGAGCAGTAGCATCCTCTACTGCCCTGTTTGCTGGAGTGCCTCTACATCAGATGTGCAGGGCGGCAACGTGGTCCAGCAGGCACACGTTCACGAGGCACTACTGTCTGGAGACAGCTAACGCTGCGGACACTGCTGTGGGTCAAGCGGTGCTACGAAATCTCTTCAAATAAAGGTGAGCCTCTGTTGCTTCCCGCCTCCTGTCATAAAAGGATTTCTTGTGCAATTATGCAATGTTACCAATGTGTATTTATATGATTACACTTTTCATTATTGCCTTTTATGACTCTAATTATTACAGCTTACTGCTTTCTATTCTTATTCAAGCATGTGTATATATATTTGCAGCCTAAAACATTTCCCAACTGGCAAAATTGCCGCAAAATTACATAAATTAGCATACATACAGTAGTACTCTCCCAACCCCTACGGAAGAAAGAGAGCAGGAAAACATTTGTATACAACAATGCTTTATTGCCATAGGAAAAACCTGTAATTGCAGGCATTTGCCAGTAGGCTGCAGTAGAGTATAAAGCAACAAAGAAAAACTGACACCTTGCCTTTAAGGCATTAGAGTAGGGGTACCGTGCCTTTAAGACCTGAAGGCAACCCCCTGCTCCCATGATGCACCACAGGTGACAGTTGGGTCAGTTCTTATTTCCGGCTCCTTCTGTGAGGATCCTGGAGCTTGAGCTCATCAGTTTTCAACTGAAATTGTGTTTTTGAGAGAATTTTCTCTTATATTTCGACATTTTTTGGATTAATAAGGCTTCTGATTTAATTTTCTGTGGTAATCCACAAGATGTTCCTGTCAGAATGCCTGCTATGTTCCGGAAATGTCCTTCTTGTGACAGAAAGATGGCTCTGGCTGACCCACATTCTGTGTGTATTGTGTGCCTACCATCTGCACACAACCCTGATCAGTGCCATCACTGTCAAAAGTTTACTAGCTGAACTCTTCGCGACAGGGAGAAAATTCGACTTCATGCCATGCAGGAGATAGACAAAAGTCACCAGGTGGGTGCTTCTACAGTCCCCAGATCTTCTCCTAAAAAGCAAGCACGGCAAAAACGGCGTCATTCCACTTCTTCTGTCCCCAGGAAGAGGAAGGAAGGTCGAAGAACTCTGTCGAGGTCGCCGTCGAAGAGGCCCAGATCATCTTCACGACGTCGAAGATCTCCGCTGCAGTCAAGTAAGTCGGCGTCGAGGCGCCATGCTTCGGGCTCCAAGTCCATGGCTGCTACCATATCTAAGTCTCCGTCGACGTCGAGGCTTCCGTCTACAAGCAAGCACGGCCAAAAACGGCGTCATTCCACTTCTCCTGTCCCCAGGAAGAGGAAGGAAGGTCGAAGAACTCCGTCGACGTCGAGGTCGTCGTCGAAGAGGCCCAGATCATCTTCACGACGTCGAAGATCTCCGCCGCAGTCAAGTAAGTCGGCGTCGACGCGCCATGCTTCGGGCTCGAAGTTCATGGCTGCTACCACATCTAAGTCTCCGTTGACGTTGAGGCTTCCGTCGACGTCTAGACACTCTCCGCCGCCCCGGAGGGGATCGGCGTCGAGAGCTAGGATGGCATCCAGGTCGCCGCCGGTTGGCGGGCCACCGTCGAGAGGGACTGTTAGATCCCATCCTTCGACGTCAAGGAGGTCGACGCCGAGGGGACGCCAGGAAAGGTCGCCATCGATGCGACGTCGAAGAAGGTCATCGTCAACACGACGTCGAGAGTCGTCGTCGATACGGCGTCATGGAGCATCTCCATCTGTTCGACGTCGAGGGAGATCGACGTTGAAGTCTCCGGATCGATGTCGAGATTCTCAGTCGAGCCTCTCTCGACGTGGTCGATCGCCGTTGAGAACATCAAGACACCGCTCAACGCCACTAGTCACCCAGACGTCTTCGACGTCGAGGCTTTCGCCGTCGAGGGATCAAGTGACGGTAGTGGTGAAGTCCCCTGGTTCCGGATCTTCAGGAGGCAAGTCATCATCTCCTGGTTTTAATATCGTGGAGATCTCCCCGGAACCTTCACCCAGATCTGCGGACAGGTCACACAGTTTGGTGCCTCACCATCCTCAAGGGGCTGTATCTGGAGGTCAGTGTAGCACAGGCTCGGGTTACTCCCGCACATATTCTCCGTCTACGGCAAGAACGCTGGCCAGACCGTCTAGGTCTCCTCGGAGTCCCAGGATTTCACCCAGGCCAAGATCTCGGATCAGATCACGTTCTCCAGTACGGCCAAGAACACCTGTCAGGCCAAGTTCTCCAATCCATCCAAGACCGAGGTCTCCATCAAGACATCGCTCTAGGTCCAGGGACCGTCACAGCAGGAATCGTGACAGGCCCCATAACAGACGGCGTACAAGATCTTCCACACAGTCGTCTTCGACTATTACTCTCCAACCTTTTCATCTACGCCTCCTTCCCGAGTCTCTCCAATTGACGACATCGCGACTTTCTCCAATGTTCTGGGCAGGGGAGCAAAAAAGATGAACATTACGCTGCATACTCCAGTGGTTCCCACTTCTGTGATTTTTGATACCATTCATCATCGCACAGCGCCTAGGCCTCTACTGCCCCTGGTCCCCGGCCTCCTAGAACCGGCTATGGCTACTTCCCTCACACCAGCAGTGGTGGGATCTGTTCCATCTCGGATAGCCAAGAAGTACAAGGCCCCTGCAGAGGATCCCTTGTTCCTCAGATCTGATCCTTCTGAGGACTCCTTTATTGTGGCGGCTGCCATGAAGTCCCATGCAGGCTCTACTTCTTCCTCAGTACCACCTGAAAAAGACAGTAAACTTATGGACTCTTTTGGTAGGAAGGTATGCAACACCTCCTCTTCATTTATGAAGGTGGCTAGCGCCTCTGCCTTGCTTGGAAGGTACGACAGGTCCCTTTGGGACTCCCAGACTCGCTTTACAGACAAGCTCCCCAAGGAAGATCGTCAAGATTTTCTGGAGATCATACAGGAGGGAGGCCTTGTAGCCAATCGGGTTATTAGCGCCGCAGTGAATGCCTCTGACCTTGCGGCCCATGGCTATTCCAATGGTATTTGTTCCCGTCGTTCGGCCTGGCTCCGCCTGACAGGGCTCAAGCCAGACACCCAGAAGAAGATTTTGAATCTGCCATTCAATGGGAAATCTCTGTTTGGAACACACGCTGACGACGAATTGTCCAAAATGAAAGCGGAGATGGACACCATCAAAGCGGTGGGATTAGAAAAGCACAAGGAATTCAAGAAACGCTTTTGCCAGGGAGACAGGAGGTCTTTCAGGCAGAGGATTCAAACCCCTCAGTGGCAATCCCAGTCTCAGCATAACACGCAGTTCCAGCAGCGTCGTCCTGGCAGAGAAAGAGGTGGCAATAACAGGCAGCAGTCTTCCTCCAAGCAACCTCCTAAGCCCTGAGCCATTGCTTCCTCCACGTCTGTTCGCCACTCCGGTGGGAGGGAGTGTTTCTCATCATCTGGTAGAGTTGGAATCCATTACAAAAGACAGATGGGTGCTGACTATTGTGCAGCATGGTTACTTGCTGAGGTTCAAATCTCCTCCTCCGCAAGTCCTCCCTCAGGCGCGACACCTTCCCCATTTCCAAAAACAAATTCATACGAAAAGGAAAGTTTTGCATGCTCGCCCTGCACCAGATCTTCCCGCAACTTCATCAGGGAGACTGGATGTGTGCCATCGACTTGCAGGACGCCTACTTCCATATACCAGTGTCAGTCAAGCATCGGAAATTCCTAACGTTTCAGATCGCACACTGTCACTACCAGTATCGAGTGCTGCCGTTTGGCCTGAAATCTGCACCTCGGACATTCTCAAAGTGCATGGCGGCGGTGGCTGCTTTTCTTCGCAAAAGAAAGAACTTCGTCTATCCGTATCTAGACGATTGGCTGTTGAAAAGCTCCACTCGGACGCTGCTTCAAAACAATCTGTCGTTTTGCCTCAAACTGATGGACTCGTTGGGTCTTCAAGTCAATCTGAAAAAGTCAGTTCTCAACCCTTCCCAACGGATCCACTACCTGGGTGCTTCTCTGGACTCACTACAGGCAAGCGTGTGTCCTTCGGAGGAGAGGTTGTCATCTATGCTCCTGAAGGGTCGCCGTCTTCTGGACACTAACGCCCCTACAGCCAGACAGACAAGTGTCCTCTCTTCTGGGATCGATGGCCTTGTGCATTTACATTGTGCCCAATGCTCGCCTTCACATGAGGCCTCTGCAACAAGCCCTCGAGGATCAGTGGTCTCAGAGATCGGATCAGTGGGAAGACCGGGTCTTGCTTGCTCAAGAAGCCAGGGACTCGATCAGATGGTGGTTGAAACGGTCCAATCTCCTTCAGGGAGTTCCATTCCATCATCCTCCTCCATCCCAGTCAATTGTCAGGGATGCCTCCCTTCAAGGCTGGGGCGCTCACATGGACCGACTCCAAGTTCAAGGCCTCTGGTCCGAGGTAGAGCAAGGCTACCATATCAACTTCCTGGAGCTTCGAGCAGTTCATCTGGCTCTCAAGTCTATTTATCCTTCTCTGCGCACCAAGTACCTCCAGGTTCAGACGGACAACACAACAACTATGTTCTATCTGAACAAACAGAGAGGCACGAGGTCAAGAGTCTTGTCTCTGGAAGCACAAGCTATCTGGCACTGGCTCCTAGCAAGGGGCGTGTCCATCGTGGCAGTTCATCTACCAGGAGTTCGAAACGTTCAAGCAGACTGCCTAAGCAGGGTCTTCGTAGAAGCGCACGATTGGGTGCTCAACGAGGAAGTCGCGCAAGAGGTTTTTCGGTGCTGGGGCGTACCGGACGTAGACCTGTTTCGCAGACGCGGCCAATGCAAAATGCCCCGTCTTCGCGTCCAGGTTTCCCCAACAGGGATCTCTGGGGAACAGTCTTTTGATCAGCTGGTCACAGACATTACTCTACGCCTTTTCTCCCCTGCCTCTGATCCCGGCGGTGATCCAGAAGTTCTACAGGACCAACACCAGGATGATCCTGATAGCACCAGAGTGGCCGCGCCAGTGGTGGTACCCCGATCTTCTACAGCTGTCGGAAGTTCCGCACCTGCGCCTGCCATGCCGTCCAGACTTCTTGACCAAAGACCAGGGGAAGGTGTTTCACCCCAACCTTCCTTCCTTTCGATTGACGGCATGGCTCCCGAGGTCATCCAGTATGGACATTTAGACCTCCCAGCAGACTGCATGACTATTCTTAAAGAATCAAAACGACCCTCCAATAGGAAGTCCTATGCTTTCAAGTGGAAGAGGTTCTTCTTATGGTGACCCGGTAAATGGCCAAGAGCAGGTGATTCTTCCTTATCTATTGCATTTAGCGAGAACAGGCTGCAATCACAGCATATAGGAAGACTCCTAATCCGACATCTTTCTTCCTTATGCCTGTAGTTAAAGATTTCCTAGAAGGTCTTAAGAAAGTCTTCCCACCAGTGAGGGCCCCCTCCCCTCCCTGGGAGCTTAATATCGTCCTGACTAAGCTGATGAGTGCTCCTTTCGAGCCTATACATAAGGCCTCTTTGCAGCACTTGACCTGGAAAGCTGCTTTTTTAGTGGCGATTACCTCGGCCCGTAGGGTCAGTGAAATCCAGGCCTTGTGTTGTAAGGAACCTTACACAGTTTTTCATGCCAACAGGGTGGTCTTAAGAACGCACCCAAGTTTTCTGCCTAAGGTAATTTCAGACTTTCATATCAACCAGTGTATTACCTTACCTACCTTTTTTCCTAAACCTTCCACTCCCCCGGAGAGGTCATTACACTCTCTAGATCTCCGGAGGGTCCTGAAGTTCTACTTGTCAAAAACCCTTCCTCTTAGAAAGTCTGACCGGCTTTTTCTTAATTATGGCAGTACTAATACTGGCCTGTCAGCTTCCAAAAGGTCAATTTCTCGCTGGATTGTCTCCTGTATAGCTTTAGCTTATCAACTAGCTTACAAGACCTTGCAGGGTAGACCACATGCACATTCTACTAGAGGGACAGCTTCCACTACAGCTCTCCTTCGTAATGTTCCTATTTCTGAAATTTGGAAAGCGGCAACTTGGCGGTCTGTCCATACTTTTACCCGCCATTATTGCCTGGACTCAGATACTCAGGCCGATGCCAGAGTAGGGCAGGCCTCGTTAAGGAACTTATTTGCATAAGATGTATTTGCAATATATGTCTTAGTCATTCTGTGAAGTTTTTTTTACTTCTTGCTCATCCGCGAGACTTTGGGTATGAGCTTGCTAATCTATTCATAGATTATGACTATTGATGAGTATCCCCTGGATGAGAACGATTAGTTACTTACCTGTAATCTTAGTTCTCATCCAGGGGTATACTCATCAAAGTCATAAGCTCCTGCCCACCTCCCCGGACGAGCAGATTTACAGAGTTATGAGATGTTTTATTGTGGATCTCCTCAGGAGTTATGCACCTCCAAAAAGAACTGACCCAACTGTCACCTGTGGTGCATCATGGGAGTAGGAGGTTGCCTTCAGGTCTTAAAGGCTCGATACCCCTACTCTAATGCCTTAAAGGCAAGGTGTCAGTTTTTCTTTGTTGCTTTATACTCTACTGCAGCCTACTGGCAAATGCCTGCAATTACAGGTTTTTCCTATGGCAATAAAGCATTGTTGTATACAAATGTTTTCCTGCTCTCTTTCTTCCTTAGGGGTTGGGAGAGTACTACTGTAGGTATGCTAATTTATGTAATTTTGCGGCAATTTTGCCAGTTGGGAAATGTTTTAGGCTGCAAATATATGTTTTCACATATATATACATATATATTTATATGTATTTTCTATATGCTCCGGGATCCCGCACATGGGCGGGGATTATTCATAGATTATGACTTTGATGAGTATACCCCTGGATGAGAACTAGGATTACAGGTAAGTAACTAATCCATCCCTTACAGCCCGAAACCCGGTGCGATGGCTGATATTTTCAAGAGGCTCCGTCTGCCGGGCACACAGTGATCCCAAGTAGGAGGCAGTCTCGTCTCTCTCCATATAATGCTGCCGCTCAAATCAACGGCAGAGGCGCCCCAACACACCATCAGCGCACCGAGGAGTGTAGCGTGTCAGAGGGCCACCCGGTCAATGTCCAAAGCGTGGGGCCACTGCTGCCAGCCAAAGGAGTGGAACAGCTGGGAGTGGAATAGCTTATAATTTAAATAGTTGGATTAATCAAGCTGCACAGAAGTTAGCATCAGAAACCCTTACACATATTAGCAACAGCGCTTTCAGCCCCATGGTATTCCGCTAAAGAGAAAGTGCAGAGCCAAGGAGCGAATATGGAGAAAAGACTATGCATAGAATGACAATACACAATATAATGAGGCACTTGAATTATACAAAAAAACAATAATCTCTGCAAAAACTAGCTTTTTTACGCAGAAAATTACGACCTCCAAGAAATCAGCCTGAGAGCTCTTAAAGACCATATCTGCTTTAAATAATTTCAGCAATAGTAAACAGCTGAATTCTATGTCAGGACCGAAGGCGAGGATTATGCTCTATTCTCACTTCGCTTTATTCAAATTTTATGCACAGCAGCTTTTTAATAACTCAATTAGAACTACATTTCCCATAACACACGGGAAAAGAAAAACACAGTCTCTATTAAGTCCTTCTTCACTCTTCATGGCATCCTATAAATCACTCTGTCACTTCCTGCACTTCCTCTTTCTTCGCTGCTCAGCAGCTAGAGATAAGTGCATTTGGTTTCCTTTCTGTTATTATTGTGGGGAATTTTGCTTGTACTGTGCGTTTTTGATTGGGGGGCTTTTTCCTCCCTTTCTAGATGCCCTACTCGCCGCGGGACCGCTAGTGCGCTCCTTACGCGGCTGCCCGTTTGCTTTGTGTGCCGTGTTGTCCTCCGACCGCTAGAGGCCGCTGTGTGGGCGAGGCGACTGGGGTCCTGGAGTGCGGTGACAACTTCACTGAGGAGAATCAGACGCGCTCCGGTCACCCTTTCATGTCTGCGTCCGGCCGGCCTGACGAATCACCCAGTTGGCTGGGTCTGTAATCTCCTTTGGCCCTTTGCAAACGCCCGCTCAGCGGGTCGGTAGTGGTGCGGTGCACCGGGGATCTGCTCCCGCTCACGCCCGATCATCAGAGGTCGGGTAGGTAAAGTTGGAGGGGGATACCTTGCTTAGGCCCCTCGGACACCCTGTCAGGCGGCGGTTCCCCGTGGAATTGAGGGAGTGGGGGTGTCCTGGGGCTGTCTAGCCTGTGAATTCGAGCCTTTGGCCACTGTGCATGCCTGAGAGACCCTCAGCCCCATATTTTACAGCTTTAGGCGAGAAAACAGTTCCTTATTGTGTAGCAACAGTGTGTGCTTGGTGTCTAGGACTGTGCAGACAGGTGCTATTGATTTGCGCGCTATGGAGCACGAGTATTACGAAGAGGAGCATGACTCCCCAGCCTATTTACTATGGGATGACGACTTTTACGCCAAGGTGGATGATTCCATCCACAAAGCAGTGTCCGACCTCATGACCCCGATGGAGCAGCGTTTAGCTGACAAGATTGAGCAACTCTGCGCGAAGGTGGGTCAACCTTCCCCTACAGCTCCAGGGACGTCGGGCGGTTCTGGTCAGGCCTCCGACGGTCATGGTCCTCCGCCTCCTAAGAAGAAGTGCGTTGATGAGGTAGACACAAATGCTTTTGAACGCCTTAAACAGGCGTTTCTGGAACATAATGCCCCCATTGTTCTTCTCCAGGCTTCTGGCCCCGGAGGGGACGTCCCCGCGCCGGCGTCTCCCGAAACGCAGCAAGGGGATTCCCCGGATGCTTCAGACGATGACGCTGGTTCATCGCGCTCGTGGAGGCCTTCGGGTACCACGGACCCTCCCAAGGCGACGATTGCAGATATGTTGGACCCGGATGACATTGTTCCTCCCCGCTCTGCGGAGTGGGTCCCGGCAGAGAAAGCGGCCTTGTACTTGGCCTCTCGCCTTAGAAAGCCATTGGAGAACGAGGCTCGAAGCAGGCTGAGGGCTGAGTGCCCCCGCCCAACTTTAGAGGGCAAAGTGTCAATTACCCCAGATATCGAGAGCAAGATGGCAACCTTTTTAGCCAAGTTCATTAAGGATCCCAAAAAGGGGATAGATCTCTCCTGGCGCACATGTCAGGATAAGTTGCTTGACATCACCGGTCCCCTCACTAAGATACTGGACATGGCGGAGGAGGCCCGCGTCTCTGGGTCCCTGATTGATCCTGAGGTGTTGTCGGCCTGGGCTCAGCGAGCGATATGTTTCGTAGGTAATGCTAACTGTGCCCTCTCAATGGAGAGGCGCAGGTCCTTATTGATTAAAGTCGACCCCAAGCTTGAGGACTTGGCAGGTTCCGAGGCAGGAGCTGATGCGCAAGGGGGGATTGTTTGGAGACCCGTTTTTAAAAGAACTTGGGAAGTTTGTAGCTACGTTCACGTCCCTTGACAAAGCGCAAGCCAACATTAAACGTGTCTTTACTCCGCGGGTTTTCCGCGGGGTCGGAGCCGCCTGCCCGGCCGTGGCCAAAACCAGCTGCCCCAGGGTAGGGGGCAAGGCTCCGGGCGCCGACAATACCAATCCGACCAGCGCTTCACCAACTTCTACCCCACCAGGGGTCAACGGTTCCGGGGCTGCGGCTACAGAGGAAACAACAACAATTCCAATGGTGAGTGTTTTACTGGCTGCGCGGCTACAAGTTGGCAACATTTTTCCCCGCTTGGGAAGCTCTCACGGGCGATGCTTGGGTACTGCAGATAGTCAGGGGCTTCCAGATAGAATTTTACGGTTCCCCTCCGCAGAAGCGTCTCCCTCGCTCAATAGTCTTTTGTGCATCAGACGCGGATTTGATCGACGAGGAGGTACAGGAGTTGCTCCACAAAGGAGCGGTTTGTCGCACGGACATTCACCCATCTGGGTTTTTCAGCAATATTTTCCTGGTGGACAAGACCGACTGTGGTCGGAGATCTGTAATCAACCTCCGGGAATTCAACAAGTGGCTGCTGTACAGGCACTTCAAGATGGAGGGCATTCATTTGCTCAGGCAGCCACTCGATTGGATGGTACGTTTGGATCTGAAGGACGCGTACCTGGTAGTTTCGATTTTTCCCCCTCACAGGCGCTTCCTTCATTTCCTCTGGCGAGGACAGGTTTACGAGTTCAGTTGTGTGCCTTTCGGTCTCTCCTCGGCCCCATGGTGCTTCACCAAGGTTCTCAAACCCGTGGTGGAATACTTGCGGACTCACGGGGTCCGCTTGATCGTCTACTTGGACGATATGCTTCTCTTGAGTCAGAGTCCGTCGCAGTTGCGGGATCATCTGCAGTTAGCGGTTTCGCTTCTCCAGTCGTTGGGGTTATTCTGAACGAGAAGAAATCCCTCTGGGTTCCCACTCAGAAGGCAACCTTCCTAGGGTTCGTGATAGACTCCACGTCAGCCACACTCAGTTTGCCTTCCAGGAAGGTAGCCAAGATCATACACGAGACACGAGATCGGGCAGACCTTGGCCAAACGGGGAACCTCCCTGTGTCAGATTGCGCGGTTGGTAGGACTCTTTTCGGCATCGATTCAAGCAATCTTTCCGGGGCCCTTACACTACCGTGCCCTGCAGCGCCTGAAGGCGCACCATCTACGAAAAGGTCTCATTTATTCACAAGTGGTTCCCCTCACGGAGGAGGTGCGCGAAGAACTAGAATGGTGGCTTTCCCACATGGAAGCGTGGAACGGGAGAGCAATTTTCGGCTCAGCACCGGACTTGGTGATAGAGTCGGACGCCAGCTGCGCAGGCTGGGGTGCACGGTGTGGAGAGTTTTCCACCGGCGGCAGTTGGTCTCCACAGGAGCAACTGCTTCACATCAACTGTCTGGAACTTTTGGCCGGCTCTTTTGCAGTTCAGTGTTGGACCAAGGATCGAGTTCAAGCCTCAGTTCTTTTGAAGATGGACAATGTGTCGGCCGTCCGGTACATAAATCACCTAGGGGCACACGATCCAAGGCATTGGCGATCATGGCAAAACAGTTTTGGGAATTCTGCCTAGCACATCAGATATCGGTGACGGCGGAGTATTTCCCAGGGAAATAGAATCTTGTGGCGGATTGGCATTCCCGTTACCTTCGAGACTCCAGTGTTTGGAAGCTGGATCCAGAGGTGTTCCACTACCTGCAGGAGAGATGGGGTCCTTTCTCGGTCGACCTCTTTGGGTGCCGGCTCGATCGGCAACTTCCACAGTTCTTCAGTTGGAGGCCGGATCCTCTGGCGACAGCGTGCGATGCGTTCAGTCAGGATTGGAGCCGGGAGACGGGGTACGCTTTTCCCCCGTTTTCCATGATCACCAGGGTGACAACCCAGGTTCGCCGTCAGTTGGCGTCTGTGGTGCTGATAACCCCGTGTTGGAGGTCTCAAGTTTGGTTTCCGGTTCTTCTTGGACTTTCTTGGGATTTTTCCAATCCGACTCCTCCCAACTCCACATCTCCTGTTGAGTCCGGAAGGGACTCCCCACCGCCTCTTGGAGGAAGGCTCCCTGCAACTCATAGCATGGCGGATTATAGGCAACGTTGGCGATTGCCGGGCCTTTCGGGACACGCTGAACTCTTGCTGTCCTGAGCTTGGGCAGACAGCACATCCAAACAATATAAATAGGCATGGACGCGATGGGTATGCTGGTGTTTACGACAGGAAGTGGATCCCGTGGTCGCAGATTTAACCCATGTTCTGAATTATTTGGCGGAATTAGCCCAGAAGGGCTTGGCATATAGGTCCGTGAACACGGTTCGTTCCGCAATTTCAGCGGGCCATGCCCCAGTGGACGGGGCTTCCTTGGGGGAGCACCCTTTTGTGTGCAAACTCTTGCGGGGCATCCGCTTGTCGTTGCCAACAGAGCCCCGTTATTCGGTTCTCTGGGATGTGAACCTGGTTCTGAATTTATTATTGTCTTGGCAGCCTAACCGCTTTCTTTCCCGGAAAGAGTGGTCGGCTAAATTTGCTATGTTGTTATGTTTGGTGTCTTGTCGGAGAGTGTCGGATGTTCGTGCTCTTGATATCACGGCGAGATTTTTTTCCCCGGATGGGGGCACTTTTACGGTGAGCAGACACACACAATCGAATACACGCTCAATTTCTTACCCTGCGTTCAATTACTCTCCTAAACTTTGTGTGGTACAGTGCTTAAAAGCCTATGAGGAAGCTACGGAGGAAGTTCGTCCCCCAGGCGAACAACAACTCCTTATAGCCCTCAAGAAGCATTTCAAGGCGGTGTCTTCCCCCACTATAGCCTGCTGGGTGCGGTGGGTCATGCAGGAAGCAGGTATTAATACCAGAACGTTTGGTGCACACTCCGCTCGGTGTGCAATGGCTTCCAAGGCATTTAACCTTGGTGTACGTTATGAGAGCAGGTCGGATTCGACCTTCAAGAGGTTTTATTTTAAGCCGCTGCTGAATATGGCCCAGGTGGTGGTCAGTAAGCTTTGAAGGAGCATAATCCTCGCCTCCGGTCCTGACATAGAATAGAAATTTGCCTAGCCTACGAGAAGGTAAGTTTCAATTCTATTAAGGACGGGGTGGCGAGGATTATCCCGCCCAGCAAGCACGTTGGTTGCTATCCCTCACAGTAATGGTCGTAAGTAACTTATTTTCCTCTGACTTGAACTGTTATGTTTCTCTGCTGTTGATTCTGTGCAGTGGTGCATCCAATGTTCATTGTTTGCTAGCTTTGATTGTTCATTTTGGTTCTGGACATTAGGTCTGATTGTTGTATTTTCTTTCATGGAATGACCAGACTAAACAGAGTGCCTAACCATGGGAGAATTCCTCCAGTGAAGAAAGAGGAAGTGCAGGAAGTGACAGAGTGATTTATAGGATGACCTGCCATGAAGAGTGAAGAAGGACTTAATAGAGACTGTGTTTTTCTTTTCCCGAGTGTAATGGGAAATGTAGTTGGTATTGAGTTATTCAAAAGCTGCTGTGCATAAAATTTGAATGAAGTGAAGAGAGAATAGAGCATAATCCTCGCCTCCGCGTAGAATTGAAACTTACCTTATCGTAGGCTAGGCAAATTTCTATTCCACTGGTCAAGTCTGCGATAGACTAGTAGACTTCTTCTGTGATAAAGTAGTTAAAGTCTATGATGAGTTCTCCAATTGCAAATTGGGGACAAAATAATACCAACCTCACCATGACAAGGAGACCATGCAGGTTTTCCTACTTGAGTTCCAAGCTTTAACAGTAGACGGAGTAGAGAAGCTAATACTGCCAACAAAGTTGTGGTCCCCATTGGACCCCTGCCCCACCATGGTCTTTCATATGGCACCCAGTATAATTGCTAACAAACTAACACCTCTCCTAAAAAACAGTTCTGTGCACTGGTCATTTTCCTGAAGTTTGGAAAAAAGTCCCTAGTAAGACCCATCATGAAGAAGCCAACCCTGGACCCCCTATAGGACAGCAGTTATCGGCCAATACAATGCTTACCATTCCCCTCAAAAGTACTGGAAAAAGCTCTCAACAAAGAATTAATATCTTATATAGAGGCAAATGATAAACTTGAGCCAGCACAACATGGGTTCTGTCCCTGTCACAGCACAGAATCCGCACTGATCACTACTACAGAGGAAATATGTATCCAGCTTGATAGGGGGGGGGGGGAGGCACTATTGGTTTTACTCGACCTATCAACCACATTTGATACAGTTGATCACCACACTCTCATCCAGCGCTTGGCCGATATAGGAGTTGTAAACAAGGCCTCAGATACTCTTCGATCATACCTAATTGGTAGAGAGCAATCCATTAAGAAGGATGAACATAAGTCAGGCCCATACGCCCTCCCATGTGGTGTCTCTTAGGGGTCATCTCTTTCCCCTACCTTATTCAATGTTTACGTCACCCCACTAACCAAACTCATACGCTCCTATGATTTTAAAGTTGTATGCTATGCTGACACACAAATAGTCGTCTCCCTAGCATCCAAACCTGAGGAAGTGGCGCTCAGTTTTATCGATTGTATGAGTCATATTATCACGTGGATGTCGGAAAATTGTTTAAAATTGAATACTGGAAAGACTGAGGTGGTCATGTTTGGAAATGACTCCTCCATTTGGAACTCTACCTGGTGGCCGGAAGTAGACGGGTCCTGTCCTTCGCCTGTCAAGCAAGTTAAAAACCTTGGGGTCAAAATAGATGATGAGCTCTCTCTATCAGATCAAGTGAATAATACTACCCCCACTTGCTTTTATACTCTGAAAGTTCTTCGTAAGATTCTACCTTTTAGCCCCTTGGCCCACAGAAAGACAGTCATTACTGCGTTAGTACTTTCCAGGATCGACTATTGTAATGCCCTCTATTTGGGAGCAAAGAGGAGTGTAATACGCAAATTGCAGATTTAGCAGAATGCGGCGGCCTGCATACTTCTCAAAATCCCAAAATGTAGCCCTATTAGCCAAGCTATCGAGACCTGCATTGGCTACTAGTCCAGGCAAGGATTCATTTTAAATCCATGTGCATTCTCAATAAGACCCTGCATGAGACAGGGTCAGCCTACCTAAATCAACACATCAAGCGTCACACCCCACAGCGAGAGCTCAGATCAGCATCAGCCTCTCTGCTGGTATCCCAAGGATTAGGACTTTAAAGTGGGGGGGCAGGAGTTTCCTGCACCAGGCACCCAAACTATGGAACGTGATGCCCATAAGTCTTAGAAAGCAAGACAACTTGCTACTGTTCAGAAAGGCCTTGAAGACATGGCTATTCGCCCATACACCTTAGCCGACTAAGACGGTCCTTGTATAGATTGATGACAGCTAGCGCTAAGACGCCGCTGTAAATATGCGCTCTTTAAAACCCCTTATTTCATTTAATTTCATACCTCAGGACTTAGTGGGGTGGGAGATAAACCTCCCGGCCGCCACAATGATGGCCGACCACCCAGGAGCAAACCGGCCCTCAAGCTCCTCACCTTGTCAGGTTGTAGTCGGGCTGTGCAATTGCCTGTCTCGAGGCTTCGCAGCCACTCCTGGTGTGGAATCACCTCCTGGGAGGGGCGGGGGGAGGGCGCGTCCAGTCTAAGGCCTTTGCAGCAGCAATCCGGGCTCCTGTAGAGCGGTGTCGGGAGGGGGGCGTGTATTATGGAGTCACACTCCCCTGCTACCGTCGTCCAACTGATAGCAACGCTCGTTGCCCCACTAGGCCGCTGTTCACAGGCCCAGATCGCAGGACCAGCAACTCTTGTGGGCTCCCACCAGGGCAGAGAAGCACGGGAGCATCAGCGTGGGGGGGGAAAGGGAGGGGGGGAGCAGCACTCTTCATCCCTCCCCGCCGTCCGGCGACGACCGATCATTCTTTGATCGCGGGTCGCAGCACAACCTCAACTCAGGATCTGCCCCAGAAGGCGCGGCAAGCAGGACCTCTCCAGGTTCTCCCAGCATCTCTCACCCAGCCGTGTATCCCCTGTTGCCAAGAGGGGAAAGGAGGCACCACTAACACCAGCTGAAATGGCGCAGACAATTCTCCGGGGTTTTCCTCTCTCCGGAGCACACTAGGGGGAAATCAGGAACTCAGAACCATAGATTGGGCCAGTAGATCGGCATAGCGGAGCCGCCATCTTGGGACCACCGCAAGGTTAGGATCTCGGCAGGGGCTGTCTGTGGCGCCTGGATGCCACCCACACCGCTTCCAGGCTTGGGGGCTGAGGACAGGAAGGCAGGCTGGTTACGAGGTAGGAGCTCTCCGATGGCAATGGATGCAGGAGTGGATGATGGAGGGGTCCGGAGCACTCCTAAAGTGCGACATCCATCTTGACGCTCTTGAACACCCCCCCACTAATTTAAAGTTTTACAAAATAACAAAACACAGGTGCGCATTCCAAAGTCCTTCATTAGAATTATGAAAATGTACCTCATAATGGTTACAGTCCCTTAGATTGCTTCATCCTCAATCCCCCCCTCCTAAAACTGTACCAAGTATAAAGACATTTAGTCCCCCCGCCCCTTCAGAACTTGCATGGTTACTCCCTGCAGACATGCTCCGGGAACCTGCCTGTAGGCCGTCAGCCAGTAGTTCATGACAAAGCTCCCTCCAAACCTTAAAATCATCCTCTAATTTCTCATCTTTGCGGCACCTTTTCATGTGCATCCCCTCAGCCAGCGTCCATTCCTGCAAATCTCTTATCCATGCCGAAATCTCGGGTGCCCACACCCCTATCCAAACAATTGCAATTTGACGTCTCGCTTGCACCAGTTGTATCTGCTTGAGCCTATATGTCATTTTGCTTTGCTTTTTGGGTTTTTGTATTAAGCCCAACAGACAGTGAGTGGGTGTCAACTGTACTTGTCTGTTAACAGTGCCTCTTCTTCGCTCCACCACCTTTGACCAAAAACTACTGACCTTGGGGCATTCCCAAGCCAAGTGCAAGAAATTGGCCACTTCCTTATGGCACCTGGGGCAGGTGTTTATCCTATTGGGGGCCATGCGATGTAATCTCTCAGGGGTCATATGTGTGACGTGTGTCACACATGTATGACCCCGTTGTAGTGGGCAAACCGGAAGCAGTCATTACAAGAAATCGTGTGCGTGAGTGTGCCCACCATCTTCCAGTCCTTGTCTTTTATGGGCACCTCCAGGTCTGCGTTTCAGGTGGCAAATGCCCCTGAGGGAGCAATGGCGCCTGCCCTCATAGCCCCATGCAGTAGTGATATGATGCGCCTTCCAGTCCCGCATGTGAGTAAGATGTTGTCTGTGTGGGCTGTGGGATCAATGGATGTGTGGGGCAAATTTCTTTGAATATATTGGTTAATCCAGCGTATTGTAGGTATTGTCCCTGCCCCAGTCCAAAATCGCCAAAGGCCAGTTCTAATGTGATAAAGCTCTCGCTCGGGTACAGATACGCAAGCACACTACAGCCCCCCCTCCTGCCACGCCGATATATTATATTGGACATCACTCTCCTGATAGCACAATATCCCAGACCTACAACTCCCTATGAAAAATGGAGCATGCTTCAAGATTCGTTCCGCAAAGGTTTGCCAAATGTGCGCTGTCTGTCTGATCACATATGGCACTGTGTCGGATGTGCTTGTGCCCAGGGAGTGCAAATCAGTAACAGGTACTCTATCTTGGAGCAGCCTTTTCTCCCAGTTGTCCCCTTCAGCAAACCATGTCATGGCATGCTGAAGTTGGGCAGCATAATAGTAGAGCTCTAGTCTAGGTGCCTACAGTTCACCTCCCTCATATGTTCCATTCAGTGTGACAGTGCACCCAGTATAGATCTATCAGTATAGAATCCAGTGCCCGGAATATTCATCTGGGTATGGGGCAAAAGGCGTTCTGAAGCATATATAAGCAACGGGACAGCACCACCAGTCTGGCTATCACCTGACTGCCCATTGAGAGCAGAAGAGTGTTCCAAAAGCCCACCGACCCCTTTAGTGCATCTTTCGTCTTATAGACGTTAAGCTGTAGTGTCTGCGAGTCCTGCCCCGCCACCTGTATGCCCAAGTACCTGAAGTGCTCCATCTCCCATCTTAGGCCCAGTTGGGGAAGAGCGTCTGTGGGATAGCCCGCCAGCCGAGCCAGGGGGAAAATCAATGATTTTCGCATATTAAGTCACAATCCCGAACATGTACCAAAATCCTCCAAGACCTGTAGAAGCGTGGGTACCTACTCCTGTGGTGAGGAGACATAGAATTACGGGTCATCCGCATATAGTGATATGATATGAGAAGTCCGACCGATATTTATTCCCCAGCGAAGGGCTCTATCGCCAGTGCAAACAGGAGGGGAGAAAGTGGGCAGCCCTGTTGCGTACCCCTCCCTAGCCGCCACTCGCTCGTCCTACTATGCCCCACCCGAACTCTAGCATTGGGTGCCATGTATAGGATCTATAACTCAAGTCCACCGAGTCGAAGGCCTTTCCAAATCTATGGAGATTGAGGCTAAGTCTTCATCTCTTTGCAGTGCTTTGTGCAGAATGTGCATAAATCCCCTAATATTCATGCCCATGTTGCGGGTTGGTATGAACTGATTGCAGTGTGGCTCACTGGTTAGAGGCGGCTAGACCCGAGAGCAGAGAACGGCCCGGGACCAGGGTTCGATTCCCGACGCGACAGGGTCTTGGACCAGGATCAGCGGACTCAATAATTCTCGCATCGGTGCCTACTCCAACCAGAGATCACACTCGGCAACTCTGGGCATTAGCTTGCCTCATCTCCACAACGGCCCCTCACAAATGCCGGGGATGCCTGGTTTCACCTTGGAGACTCCCAGGAGGGACTATCTCACAGGGAAAGCCAGGACGGGTTCCCCAGCGGTCTATAGCGCTACGAGGCCTGCGGTGCGGGTAGAAGTGCGCTTTACAAGACACACACAATTTCAATTTTAATTTCAATTGATCCTCGTGGACTAGGTGTACCATATGGGGGGCCAGCCTAGCAGCCAGGACCTTACACAACATTTTTACTTCTGAATTTATCATCGTAAGAGGTCGGTATGCTGAGGGATCCTGGTCGTCCCCCCCCTGGCTTAAGGAGCATGACTATTTCCCCTTTGCGCATTGAAGGGGGTAGTAGCTCTGCTTCAAAGGCCTTCTCGTATATTTGTAGTAAGAGTTGCACAAGCTGATTTGAAAAAAGCCTGCAAGAAGGCCATCAGGTACCCATTAGCCCCAGGAAACTTGCAGGCACATGCATCAAGAAAGGTTTTTGCGAGTCCTTAATTGCGATTATTAAGGAATCGTAATTAAAGACTCTCAAAAGCCTATGCATGTAGGAATCGCTAATAAAATAGCGATTCCTAAACATTCCTTAATTCCTACCTAATTTGCGAGTACCAATAGGTATTCGCAAATTGCGCATGCAATTTCAAGTGTGCAAAGTTGTCAAAATGACACTCTGTTGCACCCCTGACATTGTGATGTGCACCCATGTTGTGCACACGTATGCCCCAAGCGCATGTGTGTGTGTAACCTGAAACCTTCAGAAATGCACTTTAGTGCATTTTTCAAAGTTTTTTCAAAATACAAACCAGAGTAATTTCTCTGTATTTTGCGGCCCAAAATAGCGAATTCGCTATTTCTACGTGCCTCTAGCATTGCATTTAAGAAATCGCAATAAATTGAGATTTCTCAAATTGCGAGTGCCAAAGGGGCAAATGCATCATCAACGTAGTATTTTGCGATTCCTTAACTGCGATTATCAAGGAATCGCAAAAGCCTATCATGTAGAAATCTCTAAAAAAATAGTGAATTCTAAACATTCCTTAATTGCGAGTCGCAAATTGCGAGTTGCAATTAAGGAATGGCGCCCCATTCATTCCTATGTGCCTACAGGCCTATAGGAATGAATGAGAAATTACATGCACAATTTGTGAGTGCCAATTGGTACTCGCAAATTGCGCATTCAATTTGAAGGGTGTCCAAAGGACACCCTGTTGCACCATTGAAATTGTACTGTTCACCCATGTTGCGCTTACACATGCCCCAAGGGCATGTGAGTGTGTAACAGGAAAGTTTGAAAAATGCTCTTTAGTGCATTTTTCTAAGTTTTTGCAAATTACCATTAAGTTCAATTTGATGGTAATGTGCGACCCCTATTTGCAAAATCGCAATTCTGATTTCATCATGCATTGCATCCAGGGAATCGCAATTTGCGATTCCCTAAATGCAATTGCAATTAAGTAATCGCTATTTTTGCGATTTCTCTAATTATGATTTTTGCATTTGGGATAATGCATCCCAAATGCAAAAATACCAGTAGCAAAGGGGCAGATTCTGCGAATCGGCCATTTTGCAACCGGTTTTTCACTTGATGCATGTGTACCTTACACTTTAATGCATTGCAAAAGGCCATTTTGCTGGAGCAAACGGCCGATTTTTGTGAATCACTCCATTTGCGCTCGCAAAAACCTTTGATGCATGTGGCCCTTGGCTCCTGGTATGAACCGAAGCGCCTCCCACACCTTTTTGGCGGTGATATTAGCGTCAAACTCCGTCACGCCTGTGGGCGAGAGCAGCGGGAGCACCAAACCCTCAACAATAGGCAAATACATCTCTGCTGTCACTCCGGGGTCCGCAGTCTAGACCTGTTGTAAATGGTGCTGTAACACCTCCGGTATCCTAGCCCTGGTGTGGACTAGGTTCCCTCCCTCAACTTTCAAAGTGGTGATCCATGTGGGAGCCTGTTCCCTTTCGGAGAATCCAATCCAGTAGGCACCCTCACTTATTGCCCTAGGCGTGTAGTCTCTGGCGGTAACGGGTTTGTGTATACTTATCCAGCCTATCCTAGATGTCTGCTATGCGCTTGCGTTATTCCTGTTCCCTTCTGCCCACATCTGGGTCAGACGAGCTCCCCGCCTGTATGGCATTTAACGGTACAAAAGGGGGTGGTAATGGACGGAGCATCTGAACCAATCAAACACTCACACCCAGTCAAAAGATCTGGGTTTAATCCATCACCGTTCTTTAGCCCACTCTGCCACCCCAGTTCAGACAAGGCTATATGCAAATCTGTCTGACCCTGTGCCTCATGGGAACAGTCCAGCCCGAACTGCCAAGCCATGCCTTTCCTGGATCGGAAACTAGCTTCCGAGGACCGTTTTCTGGCATTCCAGCCGTCTTTAGCCCCGCTTGCTTGAATCCATTGACAAAGTGAGCAAGGGACTCACGTCTTAGCATACCCTGCCACACTTATGGCGGCCAAAAGCGGTACAAAAGGGGGTGGTAATGGACGGAGCATCCGAACCAATCAAACTCTCACACCCAGTCAAAAGATCTGGGTTTAATCCATCACTGTTCTTTAACCCACTTTGCCACCCCAGTTCAGACATGGCTATATGCAAATCAGTCTGACCCTGTGTCTCATGGGAACAGTCCAGCCCGAACTGCCAAGCCATGCCTTCCCTGGACCGGAAACAAGCTTACGAGGACCGGTTTCTGGCATTCCAGCTCTCTTCAGCCCGGCTTGCTTGAATCCTGTGGTGTGGAGAGCATGGGACTCACGTCTGAGCATACCCATCCAACTCGGGATGACTCTCTTACAACTTAAATACACAATCCTGCGCACTCAAAGAGAATCACAAGATCAATGTGTCAGTAAATTCAAATTAGCACAATAAGACAGTCTTGTCCAGAGTCGTTTTCATTGGAGGTTCGTGTGTCTCTCCTTTTATTTGATCAGCCAATAAGATAATTTAAATACAGCCAGCCGACACGTGTTTCGTTGTAGGACTGCACATAAACAGACACTAGCTCGAGAGGGAGGCGGAGAGTGCCACACCCGACCACGCAACTAGGGCGCAACTCCGAGAGAAGCTGAATCAATACTCAGACCTAGCAGACAAAGAAAGTACATTTCTAGGGAAACCATACACAGCACGCAGCTATGGTGAAGGTGATAGGCCAGGCAAGGCACTTACATCTGTGGTAAACCCCCCCAGATATCATAATTATATCACTACACTGCTAGATGAGCATAATGTGCCCCAACGCGACCTGCCGTAACAGCTCCGGATACTAGCTGACCATTACTCCACACTCTACACTTCCCAATGGTCCACCCCACTGAATCTACACGCCTACCTCGAAGACACAGCGCTGGCGTGGCTAGGCCCATCTCAACAAAAATTCTTACATCACATACTTGAACTGGAAGAAATCACGGACGCTATCATGTCTATGAAATCGGGAAAATCGCCGGGCTCAGACGGTTTGCCGATTGATTTTTATAAGGCCTATATGCACATTCTTGCCCCGATACTGCAACAAGTCTATTATGCAGCACTGGAGGAGGGTATCATACCGACCACTATGCGGGAAGCTCTCAAAACATCGCTGCTGAACCTTGGCAAACCGCCTAGTCCTGTGACTCGTACAGACCTCTTTCCCTACTAAATTCGGACATAAAGATACTGGCAAAGGTGCTTTCATCGTGCATGAATCTACTAATGGAACGACTGGTGTTACCAGACCAAGCGGGCTTTGTCCCAAATCGCGCTACTTCCCATAACCTACGCACGCTCCGGGCTGTAATTCAGGACATTACCCCTACGTGCGAAGCAGCTGCCATTTTCCTAGACGCCACCAAGGCGTTCGATTCATTAGAATGGGATTATCTATTGGCGCTGTTTGAACGGATTGGGCTTCCTTTTAGTTTCTTAGATTGGATTTGACTGCTATATCGTCAACCGATGGCTTCAGTGCTACTGAATGGCTCCCGTTCACCCCCCTTTGAGATTCACCGCTGGACAAGGCAGGGATGTCCACTGTCCCCGGTCCTATTCGCGATCGCTATTGAACCCTTGGTGGCCAAATTACGACAGCACCACAACCACCATTCGTTCCCTCATATACCCGGATAGGCAACTGCTCGTTGCCCTCTACGCCGATGACATGACTCTCTATGTCCATAAACCCAATCTTAACCCCCTGCTACGAGAGATTACCAAATTCGGTGGTTTCACAGGCATACAAATAAACTGGTCAAAGTCTGCCCTGTTTCCGCTGACTGACATCACCACACAGTTCCCCCTTGATTACCCTCTAATCTGGGAGGCAGAGGAGATCAGGTACCTAGGTATTAATGTGACGAGACGCTGTGACACTCTTATCAGAGCTAATTACGGTACAGTCCTAGACAAGTCGACCGACAAAGTCACTAGATGGATACATCTCCCACTGTCGATGGCAGGGCGTATTTCCCTGATCAAAATGGTGGTGTTGCCTAAACTGCTATACCTTTTCACCAACATTCCGTATAACCCGGGCTCTCATTTTTTTTGCGCACTCACATCCCAAATGTCAAGACTGATCTGGGGTGGCAAGCAACCACGTATTGGCATGAACACGCTTATGCTTCCCTACCATCAGGGAGGATTCAACGTTCCTAATTTCCGGAGATATTATGATTGTGCGCAAGCCCACTTCGCTGTGTACTGGCTTCATCCCCCTCCATTTATGGCCCACCTGGCAGTCGAAGACGGCTACATGAGGCCAATGCCACCGTCGGGGTATCTCTACACTGACGCCCAAATTGTGGACCGTGAACCCAGTACCGTAGGCTGGCTCATGACCCTAGACTCCGCGTTGCCTGTGAGGAAATAGGCTGTAAAATGCTTACGAGGCTGGAACTCCACACGTGGGGAGATCTGTACCTTCAGGGTACTTTCCGAACATCTGCACAATTCTTTGGAGATGTCTCCCCGTCCAGTATGGATACTTTTCTATACGTACGTCTGAGGCAGAATGTGAAGGCGATTACCCCTTCCTTCCCAGACGAACCGGACACGGTGCAGCCCCTCCACACTGTGCTCCAGACCGAAGCTCCGAAACATGTTGTCTCATTGCTCTATAAGCACACACAGGCAGCTCTGTCCCCACCTACTCTGAGAGCAAGACGTGACTGGGACAGTGACCTACAGGCCCAGATGACGGACGAACAATGGGAGGAAAGCTGCGCTCATACGGTGGCTGTGACAGGCAACGCGCGTCTTAGACTTATACACTACAAGTTTTTGCATAGACTTTACTACACCGCTTTCGACTCCGGGAAGATGACAGGTGTGCCCGAAGCGGGGCCGAGGGTGCAAATTTTTTCCATCTCGCATGGACATGCCGTAGCGTAGCTGCTTACTGGGAGGAAGTATTCGCAGCCCTATCAGATATGGTCGAGGTTGCCGTGCTACCCTGCCCAAAAATCGCATTGCTGGGACAGCCGTGCCCTGCGCTGCAAACCCACCGTACATTTTTTGCTTTAAGCATTCTCCTCACAAAGCGTCATGTGGCATGCGGCTGGGGACGTGGACGAGCGCCCAAGTTTAAGGTTTGGATTGCGACCATGTCCACTTGGCAGGATCACCTACATAATTATGCAGAGCTCCTCCCCCACAAGTCGAGACCTAAAGACGTGTGGGGACCGCTTACTGCATACCTTCTATGTCTCCAAGACTCTACACAGCCAGACACAGATGCGCCGGATAGGGGGGACGCCTCTGAGTTACCATGCACTGCGCCCCATTCCTAATGCACCTTACTGGGATTCCACACGTCTGTCTTGGGCTCCTGCACGACGCATGTTCTGCTCCCCGCGCCCCTTGCCTGCTGCCTCACCTGCACCGTATTCCACAGCTCTCAGCTTATCCGTACGATACGGCAAACATGCATCTCACTCCCACTTTCTAGGCTAGGCGCTTTGCATGCCGCGGTGCCCCGCAACATATAGTTGTCTCATATGCCTCCTCTGCGACACCTCCCGAGTGCTAACCTGGCGACAGACTGCTGACCACGCTTCATCTTCTAGTTCCCTTGCTTTAGACTCCACCTCCCCCATACCTCCTCTTCCCCGTATTACACATCTCTCCACAGGACATGGGGGTGCTGTCGCATGGACCTTATGGCCAAATGGGCGACCTTGTGAGGTTCTCCTCCATACTTAGCAGCTCCTTTACACTCCTCAAGAGGCAGAGTGGGGGGTGCTGGACGTGCTGACCAGATACACTAGACATACTAGATTGTCCGACCACATACGCAAGTTAAAATTGACTGTTGTTACTGGGTGTGGTTGGGGATGAAAAACAAAAAAAAAACGAAAACCTCATTCATTCTCTGCTATATGAATGTCGATGTCTTCGTCATTACTGAATGCTACCAAACACAGCTCTCTATAGCATCCAACGTGGCCGGCCCTGAGGGGTTGTAGGCGGCTTGCTGTGTCAGATAATGCTCTCTACATTAATACTCTACGCTGTGTACTCAACAACTACCTCAATAAAGGTTTTCAAAAAAATAAAAATAAACAGACACTACAACTCTTCAGGGCTTAATTGCTGAGATGTAAATCCATAGGCCCAGTTCCTGTGATAATTCCAACCCGGAAGGGTAACCTTATGTTGTATGCACACGAAATCAGTCGCCACAGGTTTTCTCAAATGCACACTGTGTACTGCCAATATTCAATCCTTAGGTTCACAATTATAACTCGAGTCCGTGTCACTCCAATGTGCAGAATCACCCTTGCGCAACTGGCGTCTCTGACCCGGAAGTCACTTGCCAGTTGCGCAAGGTTGATTCTGCCGAAGGATTACGTAACACACGCACCCGTGGTTACGTTTGTTGCAAATTGGATGTTCTTACTCATTGGAGTGACACGGACTCGAGTTATAATTGTGAACCTAAGGATTGAATATTGGTAGTACACAGTGTGCATTTGAGAAAACCTGTGGCGACTGATTTCGTGTGCATACAACATAAGGAAACACGTGTCGGCTGGCTGTATTTAAATTATCCTATTGGCTGATCAAATAAAAGGAGAGACACACGAACCTCCAATGAAAACGACACTGGACAAGACTGTCTTATTGTGTTAATTTGAATTTACTGACACATTGATCTTGTGATTCTCTTTGAGTGCGCAGGATTGTGTATTTAAACGACATGCATTGTAGGTACATGTCCCTTAGTTTTCTTTTAATGCCTAAAAACGAATTTCCTTGTTCATGCACCTGCTTGGTATAATCCTGATAAATGGAGATCCTACTGTTTCCAAAGAAGATGTCCTGTTGTTCTCTGGCGGCCCTTAGGAAGAATCTCTGTCTCTATCATGCAAGATTTTTGCCATGATCGGTTGCGGGGCCGCCCCCTGGGGTGGGGGCACCTAGCTCCTGTGTGCCCTCTATACAGGAAACATGCCCGATAGGTCCGACGGGCACAGCTGGGTTTTGATCCACTGCTCCAGAAACTGATCTGCCGACCACTCCTCTGCTCTCTCGGGGAATCCCAGTACGTGGATGTTACTCTTTTTGGTGTGGCCCTCCGCATCTTCTGCGTGGCGCTCCAGGATTTTTGTTGTGGAGGATAATTGTGATACCTGTTTTTTCAAGGCTGCCACTTACCGCTTGAGCCCCAATAAGCCCTCCTCCATATCTGTGGCCTTATCAGCTACTTTGCGGACGTCAGCCCGCAAGAGATTAACATAGATTGAGACGTGTGAATCCGGGCCTTCAGCGCCTTATGGGAACCTTGAATGGATGCTAGCAGCTCTGCTTGTGTCGGCTCCACCTTCCCCCCATCCTCCTCATATGTCCCCGTAGTTTGACATGTGATGCGCTGCAATGGGTGGTGCAGCATAGTGTACTAGGTAATGGTATTGGATGCCCCTGCACAAGTGCCTTTGTCATTGCCCATGGTGATGCTTGATGGGGACCAGCCGACGTTGGACTGTGCACGTCACCCTGCCCCTTGGTAGTTCCGAGGTTACAGTTCCCGCTCCGACTGACAAAGCCTATGTCGCTCTCCTCCTGTGCGAGCCACCCCTAGCCTGGCTAGGTCAGATGCCCACAGGTCAACGCCATCAGGATTGTCAACAGCCAGTGTCCCAATACAGTATGATACATTGCAGACGCTGATTGGACCTTCCCATTATTCTCCGAGGGAGCTGGGCTGTAGGAGAAAGACCTCAATGTTCAGCACACTCTCAATCAGCCTGAGTTCAGTAGATGCACAATTACCTTCCTCCGCAAGCACCCCCGGCTTCATCCAGCACTCAGGCATTCAATTCAATTCAATTAAAGAATGCTTTATTCGGTATAAAAACAATACCATACAAAGTGCATTATTATAAAAAAGAAAGACATTACAGCTGGTAAAAGTTACATGATAAAATAAGGGTATATATAAACAATCTCAATAAAGTTATTTCATATCAAGTCTGGTCAAGAACGATTTGTACAATAAAAACAGGATCCTGGGCCATTTTAGTGCAGTCAGCCCTTCTATCGCAAAAGATGATCAAGGACAGTTATTCATCACCTCTAGTATTCCTTAATCTCACAGCTGATCTCAAGAAGTTTACCATACTAAACAATGTTAGAGGATCTACTGACAGTTTCAAAAACAATAGTGCCACCTTTGCCTGGTTGAATCTGGCTTGCCTTAACAGCGGTTTTAAAAACAATGTCTTCGGGTACACATAAAAGGGGCATATTAAAACAAAATGAAGAGTGTCCTGCGGAGACCGCTGGTCGCAGCTGCAGGGTTCCTTTATGTCGATATCTGGTGTGTACCCTACTGGGACTGATAAAATATGGTGCAGGAGATTCAACCTGAATCTGGTCATTAAGAATCAGTCGTGTTTATTGTACATGTTGGACAGGTAAAATTCCATTCTTGGGGTTGATTTGGTTAGCAAGTGGGCTCCCACCGAGGATTTCATCACTAATATTAGAGAGGCCTAACTCCTCATGAACAATATGGGAAGGCGTGCTTTGTGGAACTTGCAGAACCCTTCTCAGGAATTTGTTTTCCTCGTTTTGGAGCAACGAGATGTCTCTAAAACGCCATACCTCGCTTCCATACAGGGTCCTCGCACAGCATACTGAGGTGTACAAGTGCATGATTTCCTTTGGTGACCAGTGGCCTAGTCTTTTTGCAAAATTCATGATTGAGCCCACCAAACTGATTTGGGATCTACATTTATCATTAATCAGTGTTTTAAAACTAAGATGATTGTCAAATAAAATCCCTAGGTAATTAAAAGCCTGCACTTTTTCCAATCTGTGAGACCCGATTGTAAAGATAAAATTCTTTGACGGTCTTTTCCCTGTTTCCATATTATAAGTTTTAGTAAGATTGGGTGTTAGGTCTATATCCTCCATGAAGCTGCCAAAGCCGTCAATAAGGGACTGTAGTCCCCGAGCTGTGCGGGCCAAGAGTACCGCGTCATCCGCGTATAGTAGGACCGGTATGCCTCTACTACCTATACGCGGACAGTCCACCCCTAAGTCTCCTAGCGCCTTGTCCAGTCCATTTATGTATAATGTGAATAGAAAAGGCACCAGGATGCATCCCTGCCTCACACCTCTTGAACAAGGGAAGTGATTAGTTGTGTTCCCTTCTTCATTAAATCTGACCTGTGCAGCGGTGTTCTGGTGGAGCACTCTCAAGATATTTATCACGCCTGGGTCGACACCGAGCTGCCCCAAACATTCCCACAGTTTCCTCCGATTACCCTGGTCAAAGGCTGTTGTCAGGTCCATAAAGGCCAAGTACACCGTCCCCTTACTTGCCACGGTGTACTTGGCCACCAGGCGGTATAGATTAAGGCATTGGTCCGCTGTGGATCAGCCATTTCTAAACCCATACTGGGTGTCCAAAATGATATCATGTTCCTCCGCCCAATCTGTCAACCGGTTAAGGATTACCCGTCTCAGGACTTTCACAGTCACGTCTATTAACGAGATCGGACGGTAACATTGTGGGTCGCTCCCGTTTCCTTTTTTAAAAATCGGGACTATAGTGGCCAAGGACCATGACCTTGGCATCCCTGCTTCCACTGCTGTATTAAGAACTTTTGTGGGTATAGGGGCCCAGGGGTCTGCCTGGCTCTTAAAGACATCTTGCGGGATCCCGTCGGGGCCTGGGGCCTTGTTACAGATCAGCCTGTCTATTCCTGCTTTAATCTCTCCCAGGGAAAAGATAATCTGCGTGCTGATTGCGTTTTCAACATCTGGGCACATTGAGTCTTCAGAGCCAGCATAATTGTACACGGTTCTTTAAAATGCTCATCCCACAATTCCGGGAGAATATGAAAGGCCACCTTTAGTTTATTTGATTCCTGGAAGCAAGGATCGTTAATTACTCTCCAGAATTTGTTCGTATCCCTGCGCTCTGCACCATCTTTTAGTGTCTCCCATGCCTGATTCTAAAGCCTGGTCTTACTCTGTTTAATGGCCCTTTTATATTGTGCCCTGCACTCGGCCACTTTACTCTTATTTTTGGGGATGGTTTTAAGTGCTAGCTTCATTTCTCTCTGAGCCAGGGTGCATTCATGGTCAAACCATCTGGGGAGCAGAGGGTCATGTTTTGTCTTTTTGCCCCTCAGTAACCCGTCGATATACTGCGCTATGCTCTCAAATGCGCTGATCAGATCAATCCCCTCCCCTGCTGGGTCTAAGCATTTCCAGATCTGGCTTTCCAACTTGGCGAGTAGCGTTCTGTAAAACGCTTCCCCATCTATGTTCTTCCATCCCAATCTCCTGCCCTGATCGTTGGCTTGAACTAAGCCACTAGGTTTCCCTTGACTGGGCTCAGTCGCTGGGTTGGTATCCCTAATGGATAATGTCAGTGGGTTATGATCACTGAAAATGCTGACCTCTATGCTAACATTCGTAACCCTTTGTTTAAGTGTGTTAGTTATGAAAATATAGTCAATGATGGTATCCCTTCCCCTACCTTTAAAGGTTTGGATGACTGTGTTATTTTCGCCCATTTTGATAAGATCCATCATGGGTATGAGGGCGTGTGAACCCAGAATCTTGCTTAATTCCCTGCCCTCTTTTGTGTGTTCTAAATGCCAACCCTTATTAGTTGGGCATGAAGCCCATTCTCCCCTGTCCCATTTCAGAAATGGACATGGGAGGCATATGAAATCGCCCACCAAGATCAGCTGAGAGGATGCGTCCCCTGCTTCCTGTATACCAGCCAACCTGTTATCTAGCTCCCCCAGTGTTAACGTGGTTTGTCCCACCACCATTGCATTGTAGAAGTTAATAAAAATGTATTTTAGTCCTTTCTTGCAGTACCTAATTCCCTGCATGGATTCCGAGTCCCAGCCCAAGTCTTCCCAGGTCCCTTGCATAGTCAGGTCCACGTAAATAATTAGGCCGCCCTTAGCGCGTCCCATGGTGGTTTTGTGTGCCGGGACAAAAAACATTTTATATCCTTCTAAGTGAGGGGCGGTGATATTGATTTCCCAGATTTCCTGAAGGCAGATGATATGAAATTTCCTGATGAAATCTAGCCATTCTTTATTCTGTATTTTAGCCGATAATCCTGCAATGTTCCATGAGACCGCTCTAATCTCTCTGGTTGTAAAGTTATCCATGCTATTCCCGTGGTGCCCTTCCCTAATATTAAAAGTGTCTCCGGTCGCCTTGCCAACAGTTCATTTCCCTCCCTCCATGCTTCCCCACACCCTTCCAGAGAGGTTGGGTTACTTGCCTCTGTCCTATATACCATTCCCTTTGCTTCAGTCCTGAGCGGGCTCTCCTGAGTTATCGTTTCTTCAAGTCCCTCCTCTTCCCCCTGTCAATCTAATTCGTCCATTGTAAATGCGTTATCAAGTGGCGCATATCTGTTGGATGCTGATTTGGACCAGTCTTCCCATCCCGGAATGTTTGTTCGCAGCCTATAGCCTGCATTACCTACTTCTCTGGCTGTGTCCCTGTAAAAAAAAACTCAGGGGCAGCATTTTAATGCAGGACCCACCTTCTATCTCATTGGGGATCCACTGCCTTGAGGAGAGCAACTCCCTAACTAGCTCTGGGTATCTAAAATGTATAATTACACAATCTCCTGCGAACTTCTTCTTACTGGCTCCTATACAAGCCACCCTCCGGGCCATGAGAATGTGCCTATGATGGAATGTACTTACGTTTGTGTTTTTGACCATCCAGTGTGCTGCCTTGTTCAGGCACTCACAACTTACAGTTTCTGGTGGCCCCCTGGTGAACAGCGTTCAAGACCTTCTATACTTCAGGGATGTCAGCGGGGGGCAGTATCCGGGCAGCAAGCTCACCTGGCAAGCCCCACCGAAGGATGCGGGCGAGGCTCCTTTGTCCCCGCGGCCCACACACCACACTGCACTCAGGCCAGCAGTGGAGCAGGATCAGCGTGGTTTCCCCTCATCTGGTATTGGCTCAAGCGGGCCCATTTGCACCACTAGGCCCCAGCTTCAAGATGCAATGGAAATCCCAGTTCAGGGGTCGATCCATGCCCGGCATGACCCACCTCTGATGGGGCACCCACCACAGTCCACAGTCCGGGCCAGTAGTCTGCGCCCACACTGCTGTGATCACACAGCACCATCCTCTGCCTCTTTTCCTCTTGTGCATGTCGACCGGAGGAGGAGGGGGAGGACATGAATTTTGCAGAGTATCTGTGCGGACAGTCTGATGCCAGTGCCCGACAGCCCAGCTGGTGCACCGCAGATGTGCGCACCAGTTGCGCTCCTTGCAATGCTGGGCCTGTACTGCAGGTATGTGTGTTTTAATTTGTAGACGGCCAGGACTCAGCAACAAAGGTCCACCGGCGTGGTAGAGGCAGTCCCACGGCCTTCAAAGTCGCTCCCCAAGCCTCACGAGGTCTTGCTCGCCGCAGTGGCATTTGTAAGCCCCCTTTCTGCTTCTATACTCGCGACTCGCGAGGCCTCCATGCCCGTCCCACGAGTCTCAGTCACCAGCGAGTCCCGGATCGCTGTGTCGCCTCGCCCCCCAATAACCACAGGAGCCAGGAGTGTAGAATAGGCACATCTTTATTTTACCATGCCATCTCCTTAACTGAAGACTCGTACCCTCGTCCCTTCCTCCTTGCCTGCCCTGTCCCTAGACAGAGGTCAGGCACAACGATACGACACCTCCCCCTTTTGTACAAAGCCTTACTGTCTCTCAGATCTCTTCAATGAGGCGCGTCGGTCATCTGGCTTGCCTCCTGGGGCGACTAAGTTGCTCCGGCGTCTTGGTGCGGAGGTCCATAATGTCGTCGGGTCTCACTGGGCTATAGTGATCTCGGTCACTGTTTTCACTTTGGCTCATTGAGTCAGTGGAAAATTCACGTGGCTGGACTTCATCGTGGCTGTTGGAGTTGCACTTTTTGAAGTGTGAGATATTTCGGGTAATCCGTTTGTGGTCAGCCTCGGCTGTGATCATAGTTCCTTTCCGTCTACTGACTTTGAGGGGATGTGCTAAGTAGCGACTGTCCGCCTTCGTTCTTCGGTCACGCCGGACCATCACCCAGTATCCTTCTTGGATGTCAGTGTGTTTGGCCCGTCTGCGCCGGTCAGCATAGGTCTTCATTTGTAGTTTTTTGTCATAGTCTATCTTGACTAGTGTGTCATAATCGACATTTGCAGTCTGTGGTTGGAGAGTACTGTCCAGTGTGGGCAGTCGAGTGCAGGTAATTCTTCCTAGCATCAAGGTGGCTGGACATTGATTGGTGGTGTTGTGAGGCGTGGTGCGATAAGCCCGCATTACATCATTCAGAGCTTGCTGGATGTCTCGATGAGCTAGTTCCGCTTGTTGAACCGCCTTTTTTAGAGTTCCCATAAAGCGCTCCACCATGCCATTGGCTTGAGGCCACAATGGTGTGATTTTCTGGTGCTTTAAGTTGAGGTGGTTTGCGAACTCTGCAAATTCATAGTCCGTGATGATGTTGAAGTGTTTGCCGTATACGAAAAGATGGAAGTGTTCGCATGCCCACACCACCGCTAAGCTCTCCTTCTCTGGTTGGGAGTACGCTTTCTCGGTGTCAGTGAGACTGCGACTGGCATAGGCAATGATGTGGCGTTGGTCTGAGTCCTCCTGATATTGCGCCAGAAAGGCGCCTAGGCCCACAGGGCTGGGGTCGACAATAATTTCCGTTCTCTTCCCGGTGTCAAAGTAGCCAAGGTTGATGGCTGATCTGACGGCATGTTTGATTTTGGTGAAAGCATGTTCACATGCTTCTGTCCATGTGAATGGCTGACCTTGTCTGGTGAGCTCCCTGAGGGGATGTCTGATAGTAGCGTAGTCCCGGATGTAGCGTGCACGGTAACTTGCTATTCCGAGAAATGAGCGGAGATCACTGACATCTCATGGCGTTGGAGTGTCTGCCAAGTCAGACACCTTCTCTGGGTCCGGTTTCATACCGTCTCTGGAAAAGATGTGGCCGTAGAATTTTAAGGTTGTCCTATGAAATTCACATTTATCTTCTTTCAAGGTTAGGTTGGCTTTCAGCAATGCATGGCATACTCTGTCTAGAGCAGTAACGTGCGCAGTCTGGTCCTATCCAAATACTAAGATGTCGTCACTGTAGTTGATAGCGTTGGGGATCCCTTGGATAACTCGCCGAATGGCCTCTTGGAAGATCTCAGCGGCCGAAGAGATGCCAAGTTCAATCACTTATAGCGAAAAAGGCCTTGGTGTGTTGTAAAGGTTGTGATGTACCGTGACTTGTCGTATAACTCTAGCTGGTGGTAACCTTTGTTAAGATCAAGTTTCGAGAATACTGTGGCTCCATTAAGGCGAGCGATCATATCGCTAATGTGTGGTCCCGGGTGTCGTTCTTGCTCGATGACCGTGTTAGGCGCACGCATGTCCACACATAGACGCACTTTATTGCCTTGTCCTTTCTTGGGCACTACCACTACTGGTGATACCCACGGGGTTGGTCCCGACGTGCGCTTGATGATGTCTGTCTTTAGGAGGTCTTGAAGTTCATCGTCTACAGCTTGCTGTAGGTGAAAAGGTACCTTCCTGTGGTGTTGGGCCACTGGAGTCACACGTTCGTCGATATGTAGTTTTACTTTGAATTGGTTGAGCTTCCCTAACCCTTTGAAGAGGTTCGGAAATTTTGCAACAATGTCAGGGGCATCTTCAGTCATGTAGAGAAGTTCCACGAGCTTCAGTCTTTCAGCTGTTGGCAGACTGAGCAAGCAGTCAGCTAGGTCCGGGCCTTCGACGACATGAACATAGGCTCGGATTCATTGTCTTTGTATGATAGAGTTGTGCTGAAATGGCCTAGGCATGGCAGTGGCTTTCTGGACATCCACGTGAATATTCGGATGGCTGCCGGTTCTAGTTTAGGCAGAGGTTTTATGCTCTGATACTCAAGCGCACAGATGTAGTTTAGAGATGCTCCCGAGTCTAGGACAAACTTTGCAGGGTGGTCTCCTATGCGGATGTCTAACTTCGGGTACTTCTTTAACCGGTCCGGGTCTGACACCATACAGATATACTCGTCACTGTCTTGTGACACAGGTGTGTGTGACAATAACTCGCTGGAGGTTGATCTTTGTGATCGATATGAGATTGCCGACCGGACACTTGAGCGGGAAGAACTAGAGGAGCGTTCTTCTCTTCCTTTTACTGCACGAGCTTGGTGTCGTGTGGCAGATTGGGGTTTGGATGATCTTCGCCATGAACGTTGAGTCTGACAGACCATTTCGAAGTGATTCTCCCTGCTGCAGCGATGGCATTGCTGACCGATAGCTGGGCATTGTCCTGAATGAGGGTAATCTTGGCCGCATCTGTAGCACGCTGGTGCTGTCTTGCTGGGTTTGGTGTCTCGCGACTCATGTCGCGATGACGTTCTCCGGGAAGTCGTGAAGCGTGTTGGCTTACTTGGCCTGTGATGATCTGTCCTATGTTTCATTTCCTTGTGTGCTTGCATTCTGAATGCTTGTTCCTTCCTCTCGGTCTTATGGGTCTTCATTTTCTTTGCGTGATCTTCCTCTTGGTCGTTGATTCATGTCATTTCTTCAATTTCTTCAAGGGTGTAATGTTTCTTCAGCAGTCGCCGGCGTAGTGATTCGGATTGGCAGCCCTAAATTATGCGGAGCCGCAGCGCGTCTTCAGTGTTGAAATTGTCAAATTCACAATGGCGCGCTAGTCTTCTGATGCGCACAATAAAATCACACATGCGCTCATCTTTCTCTTGGGTGGCTAGATTGAACGTGTAACGTTCGCAGTCTAGGTTGCGTTTATGCAGAAACCTTCTATCAAGGGCTCTCTTTACGTCGTCATAGGGGGCAGTAGCTGCGTTCGGTAGCTCTTTGATGATCAGCGCAATGTCTTTCCCCACCAGGTTTCGTAGGGCTATAAAATTCTGCTTGGGGTCCTGTACTTGAGACCCGGTCATGTAATCTTCAAAATCCTCGGCCCAGCTCTTCCATTTAGGACCCATGCTGTTGCCGGACGTGAGTTCTAGAGGTTCTGGTGGCCGCAGGTAGGGTACTCCCATGTGTAACCGAGGGACTGGTGCCAGCAGTGGTGGGTTACCTGGGGCTGCTGGGCCTGGTGGGTTGCCTGGAGCCACCGGTCCTCCCCCTGAGGCACCTGTCGTGCTAGTGACGGACATTTCGGTTCAATGATGTCACTCAGTTGGCTGCTGCCGTTTAATTTGATGCGATTTGTGTTTCCTCGGTGTCCTCTCGGTGGCTTAAGTGTATTAACTTGGGTGGTGCCTGACCTCAAAATGTCCGCCACTCGGGACACACTGCACTGTCTTTAAGTTAGATTTTCTTTTCTTCTCGCTTTAATGTCCCTCCATCCACAGGATATATATATTTGCTGGGTGTTCCAGCGCTCAGGACTCACCCTTATGCCTTTGCCTTCACTCAGCAGAGTTAGGGGTCTTCACCGGCACTGTGGGCCGTTTTCGCGCTGTTTTCGTGGCCCAGGGTTGCCAAAATTGCAGTTTATTAGGTCGAGGGATCTTGAGCAGTCTCGACCGTTGCCGCCGCTGCAGGATTCACTGTGTCGGAGCTTTCGCGCTCCTGGGCAGCACCCGACGCGACGTGTGGAGCGTTTTCCCGTGTTCGCGCTCTTCCACGTTGCCGGGTAGTAGGCTCACTGTGATCATGCCGTGCACGGATGGCTGGGGCTGTTTCAGCATGCGGTGGGTGTCAGAGGATCCCACCCTCGTCGCCAGTGTCGCCTCGCCCCCCAATAACCACAGGAGCCAGGAGTGTAGAATAGGCACGTCTTTATTTTACCATGCCATCCCCTTAACTGAAGACTCGTACCCTCGTCCTTCTGCTTCCGCCCCGCCCCTTCCTCCTTGCCTGCCATCTCCCTAGACAGAGGTCAGGCACAACGATACGACACGCTGCACCCGGCCTGCCACCATGCCCCGCCCGCAGGGCTGATGCTGCTCACTTCTTGACAGCCGGGGACATCCAGAGCCTCAGCCAGGCGGCACCCACTCTGCTTCGGCTGATCCTCCTCAGCAGGATCTCCCTCCCGGCCGGGAACTGTCACAACACTTTCCACGCCAGTTGGTGGGAGGTGGGGAAAAACACACGGGGACCTCACCTCACGCCCCAACGGTCTCAGTCCCAGTTGTCATGGAGGCGGTCCCCAAGCCTCTACTGTGCTCCCCTATGATTCACTGCCAGACAAGGAGTTCAGCCTTGTTTCGGGCCTAATATAGGCCCCACATCCATCTCCATCAGTTTTGCATTTCTGGATCTGGTGGGCAGAATTTCAGCTTCAGGTTATTTGGGTTAATAAAGTGTTCCGGGCTGGTGATCGGGTCTGGATTTCAGGATTGTAGCAGGATTTCACGGCGGGCCAGCCAGGAGCTGAAAAGCTCACGTCCTGTTGGCCATGTTGATAGGCCACGCCCCCTTAGGTAGGAATATTAAATTCAATTAATGTCCATCACTTCTTCAAACTTCCCTAAAAGTAGGAATAAACCCACATGTTTGGTCTCATTCTCCTTGTCTCTTGTAATGTCTTCCATCCGTCATATGCTGGAAGGTTTTCCTAGCATGTTGCCATGCTAATGCATATTTGTCACCTTAAAACAGGGAGCCTTTCAAATAGATAACTCCCCACATACTGTGACAAACAAGTCATCCTACATCATATTGAGCAGGTGATCCATCACCATGTCTGGCAAAATTTACTGCAGACCTCCATTATTGGCATATTCCCGAACTAGATCGAGCAATTTACACGGCTGTATTTCTCAGCAGGTTATTTGAAGTGGTTTTTTTTCAGATTTTCCAAAGAGTTCTTCATGTTTCTCGATGAGATAAACATCAAATATGAAACGGTGTCAGTCCTTTCATGGGTACCGCTGCATGACGGCAGCAAAGTTAATCTGAAAAAAAAACAAAAAACATTGAGGCCATCCCTGCATTCCCAAAATGGCAGTTAGTTAATAAATAAAAGTATCACCATTTAACATTTTTTTTTTTATTGAATTACACAAATCATTTAGCCGGACATCATACAGTGATATATGGACACATAAATGCGTTACATAGTTCACAGATTGACAGGAAATGTGGAATATCACATCCCACCAATCTCGCACATCCATGATATTCCCTGCGTGGAATCATTTAGGCAAATCTAATTTACCAACTCATAAATACCGAATCATACGGAATCGGTATTTATGAATCAGTAAATTAGAAGGAGGGAGATGTAGATAATTTTTTATTTTGAATTACCGAATCTGTTGGATTCGGTATTTACCGAATCGGTAAATACCGATTCGGTATTCCCCATTGATTCCTATGGGCTTTGGAGTAGTTGGCAACACTCAGCGCAATCAGGAGGGGGGATGCAACGATGGTCCCCGCTCCCTGCTGCTCTCTGGTTGTCTGCAAGCGCGCCCACACACGCTCCTCATAGGCATGCTGGTCTCAGGCTCAATCAGCTGCGGCCGCCATTTTCCGCTCGGCGGCCGTTGGCATGACGCAGCAGTCCCCAGCAAAGCCCATTAAAGCCGCATCATAAACGGAAGCCAATCAGGGGTACCATCTTCGATGTCCCTGCCAGTTTTGCCCCGGAACCCTGTTAATACTGAGGGGATCAAGTTTTTCGTCCGGGCCGCCGCTCAGCGCAATCAACTCTGCCCCTCTCCTTGGAGTGGGTCCGGCCGGCCGGAATCAGCTCAAGATGAGGCCAATCCGACCAAAATCAGGCGCCCAGGTTACAACCGCCGGGTCCGGGGAAGGTCCGCCGCTTTAGGATGGGTGACCCAGCCTCGTGGGTCCAGTGGTACACAGGATATCTAGATAAGTGTCAGGGCTGGGGACGGAGCTCTTTCATCTCACGTCCGCCATGTTCAGCAGTTGGCCACGCTACCCATAAAGGTATCACTATATACACAAGCAATGATAGAAGCAGCATACCACCCTTGCTTGGGGGGATGTACAAAACGATTTGCACATTTGGGTTGTTTGTATTGGCAGATAAACTGTTGCCTGCTCGACTCAGTCTTTTTCTTTTTATATTTCAGGAAGATAGAGCAGAATGGGCTGAAAAAGATGAAGATTATGTCGGGGAAGATTGGGAATAGGATTACATTGGCAAACTAGGCCCAGACATAATCTTCTTGCAGTTTCATTGTTCTGAATGTATGAGACTGATGCTTAGGGGATCATTGTGTAGTGTAGTTCCTATTTTCCCAATAGGCTCTGCGCATTTGAATAGCATAAACAGCAGTGTAGACGTAGGACTGAGGTCATCTAGGTCTCTACTGACTATGTTAAACTTAATTTAGGTTTGCGCCAGCTAGCTCAGAGGTCACTGGAAACTTTCTTGAATGAATAGGGAGGGACAAGCTCCCCTGGCTCAGACAAGAAGGGATTCAGTTTCCGACAACTGCATAAACATGACAACTTTACTTAGTTTCACCAGAATGCAGAGAAATACAGAGACGGGCGTTGTCAATAAAAAGGTGTTATTTATTGAGCAGTCTTCCTTCTCATGCAAGAGAAATGAATTGCCACAATTGCAGTACTTAAAGTAAAGTAAAGTGCGTACAGTACAAGTAGCATTATGAAATAATACTGTAAAAGCATTGATACGGTTTCTTAGCCATATGATACTTTAAAATGGATAAAATATATACATACATAAATACATTGACTAAAGTACTCAACTGGTGCTTCTAACTAAGCCTACCCCGGTGTACCTGACCTAAGCCTAATACTTTGGGAAGGGATGAGTAAGTAGCAGTTTTAAGTTAAGAAGGTTAAGATAATTTTGCCAAGAATCTGCATCAAGAATTCTCTTAAGGGTTTAGTCAGCTCCGTACCTTGGTAATAGAATGTGGGAGTTCTGGTATCTCTTTCCTCAGGACTCGATATCCCAGCAACCCGCAAGGGTAGACTTGAAACACCGGAGCTGGATTTTCTTGGCTGGAGAAAAAGACAGCGTCTCTCTCAGTGCGTCAAACAGGAGGGGCGGCTTCCGTGGGCACTCGCATCAGCTGGGCTCTCGGGCAAGTAGATGGCCGCTCTGCTCCAAACCACTGTGGGTTTGCTTAAGGCAACTGTTGGTATTTTATACCTGAAAGGTGCCGGGTTTGACGTAAGGTTGGACATAAGACGTCACCAAGAACTAACAGTTCTTGCCGGACTTCAGGAGTTCTTGTTCAAATCAAAACAAAAGCAGGGGGGTTTCCCCAGGCTGCTGGAGGCTTGGTTTGTTTCAAGAACGCGTTGTGCTTTCTAGGAGTCGATGAGATTAGCCGTGCTGTACTTTGGATTGCATGGGCTATTACTGAATATGAATCTGATTGTTATGCCTTCATCAGGATATTATTGATTATAACCTCACAAGGGCATAAATCGGGAATATCGAATTAGGGTCCTAGATATGAACATGACAACCACTCCACGGATTGATGTCCATCATTACTAAAAACTAAGCAATAGTAAACATTCAATGATGCATGTGTGTTTTCCGACCCACCCCAAAATACATATTTCGCATTTGAAATGGTATAAGGTAAATACACGACAAATGAGTGTTTGTACTGTACGCTTTTCAAGCAGTGTCATCATTCAGATAAATGCATATATATATCAGCTGAATGAATTACCAAAATTACACATGAAATGGCTCTAAATACAGAAAAGAAGGTCGAGACCATTTCATCACATATTTATACAAATTGCTGTATATATGCTAGAGGCTGAGGTAAAATATTCTCTCCAGTATCCTAAAATAGAAGCTCTGTTCTCTAAGAATAGTTCTACTTTAAGCAGAGTACCATGTGCCAAAATAAAAGGTAAATATTTTGAAAAATATGGGCAAAAATAATTTCGCTTTCAGGGGAAAAGTTCCAAATATTTTCTGTAGCTTTGTTTATCAAAAACTGAAGGCCGAATTCAGAGTTCAGGGAATGCTGTGTGCTCATTGTTTTTATTTAAGAGTTATTCTCGTTGATTGGCGAGAACATTATTTCAGATAGCCCCACAAAAAATTGGTCTACCACATCAGGTGAAAGTTCGACTAAGTTCGAAAATACTGCTACTGTGCAGTTTTCTGCGTGATTGCTATCATCGATGATTGGATCAGCAATGCTCACAGAAGCCTGTACCTGTTTGGTGCTGCTTTCCTCTCATAGCTCACCGCCACCTACTCGTAGTGGTGAAGTCTCAACGAATGCCGTCATCAGAATCGGAGCCGCTGGGGACAACACGATGCATGAGTCATTACAGGACCTAGCAAAGTATCGATATCCATTGGTACTGCTGATTGTAAGACAGATGTCCAACACACATTCTTCTCCGCATAGCAGACATCGAAGCACAGGTATGATGCAATTTTGCCAGATCGGTCTGAATGAAAGAAACCAGGTTGTAATCAGATCTCTTAGCCGGGCCAATCCGAGGACCTTAGTGATACAGTCTCGGTATCGTATTGCTAGGATCGTTTCTTCCATCGTTGCTAGAGTCTTGTCTGTGGATTGGCTTGCCATATCGGTGCAGAAGGAGCAAAAATAAAATTCCTGCCACGAGTCCCAAGATTAAGGGTAGGCCGCCAAAGACAGAATGGACAAAATTCGGGAAGATGCCCAGAGCTGTTTCAAAGGGTACTAACAGTCCCGAAAAAAGTATCTTAAATACATGTGCTATGCCACTGGTATCAGACATGTTTAAGATTTGGCTCAACACTTCTATGAAATATACGGGGCAATTTGTTGATAAAAGGGTATGTATCTCTGCTGCTGTCCTTGCAACATGCAGATCATATGTTTCTTTTGATGACGTTAGAGGCATAGTTGTTTGTAAAAGAATAGACTTCATTCTGCTTAAAGTATTAATTCGAATAGAAGAGATATTCAACCAAGGCCATAACGCAGCCCCCATATCTGGATTGCTGTGTGGATACAATACTTGTATACAGCAAATGGCCCTGGAAGTTACAGTTGTCAGATAGGCTTTTCCTGGCAGAATGCCACAGCAGCTGTGGTCACTTATTAAAATGTAACTACTGTTAGAAAGTGGTCTAAAAAATGGCTCTATCTGTTTTGCAGGCGTGCCATGCAGGTGACATGAAAGGTTGTTTGAAGACCCTTCACACGCTCCATGTAAATTAATACCTTGACACAGAAGTGTACCGCTTAGTGATATTTTACAATTTTTACCACTAAGAAATACCTCCTTGTTTCCTTCACTATAACATCTGTGTGTATAAGGTAAATCCCAGGTTGATTTGATGTATTCTTTACCCAACCTTTCATACTTGCCTGCTATTATATACTATTGACAGTATTTAAACTGGAAAGTTGTTATCGGAATTGTAATCGTTCCATGTATTATCCATTCAATGACAGGTCTCTCTGACATTGTCAATGGTACATGGCCGGGATGCCCGCCACCCCCCCCCAACACCAATTCCCCATGGGAGGAGACAGACACAAGTTTGAGCTTTTGGAAGGCGGGGGGGAGTTACCCCCCCGGCCGTATTTATTAAAATATGAAACAAAATTTAAAACTTTAAATTAAAAAGTTTCATACATTATGTACAATTTTACTTTCATTACATTTTGATGAAGACATGTTCTTGGCTAACCTTAACAGATCTCTAATACAAAGGTTTCCTAGCCGAGTCTAGCATCCTGAAAATGCATACATTCTAAAATAAAATTGTACATCCTAGCATTAAGGGCCAACGGCAAGGTCTTAACCGGTGTCAGATCCCTACTACCAAACTCCCGCCCTCACGGTGTGAGTGGCGCATGCGCAGAGGACTTTGCCCTCGTTGCCAACTGTAACTTCCCTTGTCGTGGGGGCCCCCTTTCACTCGACGCCATTTTAAAGGTCGTCCGAGTTCCCGTGTGAGGTATCTGTAAGAAGGACAGCGTGGACTCCCCCCCTTCCCCACACTCTCTTCCGCCGGGGCGGATATCCGGCCCCCGGGAAATTCGTAGGAGGGGCATATAGCCGTCTCCACCCTGGGAGGGGCCTATGGCCGTCTCCCCCTAGGCGACCCATCCGTCGTGGGTGCCGCCTCCCCGTGGGAGGGGCAAATGGCCGCCTCCCCCCAGGCGCCCCCATCCATACTGGGTGGCGCCCCCCCTAGGGACCTTGAAATTACTGCTCACCGATCATGACCTTACCGCCCGACCAAAATAAATACGACAGTTGTTTTACCTACTAAGGAAAGAAAATACGCCTAATCTGCAACAGCTTGACGATTCTTCAACTTTTCATTTCTACAAAGGAAAAAAGTCCTAAAGCACAAGACAATTTTATCATGTGATACACTCCCTCACTTTTCTATAAAGGAAAAAGGCCTATACACATCTATTCAATCCAAGGCATACATCAATGCTGTAAAATGTGACTGCATCTCTTTAATACATTCGAATATCACCAACAATTACTTTATTTAAACAAACATTGCAAGAAGGGGCTGGTGGGTGGGTCAAAATTGCTGCTTGTTCCGTCGAGGGCTCACTAGCAACGAGTGGTGCAGCCTTCAGAGCACTGGAACAAGAGGACACTTCCTTGGATTCCCGCTCTATTTATCTGTCTGCGGAAGGGCGGGGCCCTCCTTGGGTACGCCCATCTGGGCGCGGTCTCCCGGGCGGGTGTCTAGGACAAACCCTTCTGGGCGGGAAGGGCGTGCTCCGGCTACGCCGCTTTGGGCATACCAGCCGAACCACGCCCCCCGCCCAAAATGGTTTCCCGGGGGGAGCGGGGCACCCATCCATACGTTTGGGGGGACCGAGTGGTCTTCCCTTTCCATATTGCCGGGATGCTCGCCACCCCCTCCCAACACCAATTCCCCATGGGAGGAGACAGACACAAGTTTGAGCTTTTGGAAGGCGGGGGGGAGTTACCCCCCCGGCCGTATTTATTAAAATATGAAACAAAATTTAAAACTTTAAATTAAAAAGTTTCATACATTATGTACAATTTTACTTTCATTACATTTTGATGAAGACATGTTCTTGGCTAACCTTAACAGATCTCTAATACAAAGGTTTCCTAGCCGAGTCTAGCATCCTGAAAATGCATACATTCTAAAATAAAATTGTACATCCTAGCATTAAGGGCCAACGGCAAGGTCTTAACCGGTGTCAGATCCCTACTACCAAACTCCCGCCCTCACGGTGTGAGTGGCGCATGCGCAGAGGACTTTACCCTCGTTGCCAATGTAACTTCCCTTGTCGTGGGGGCCCCCTTTCACTCAACGCCATTTTAAAGGTCGTCCGAGTTCCCGTGTGAGGTATCTGTAAGAAGGACAGCGTGGACTCCCCCCCCTTCCCCACACTCTCTTCCGCCGGAGCGGATATCCGGCCCCGGGAAATTCGTAGGAGGGGCATATAGCCGTCTCCCCCCTGGGAGGGGCCTATGGCCGTCTCCCCCTAGGCGACCCATCCGTCGTGGGTGCCGCCTCCCCGTGGGAGGGGCCAATGGCCGCCTCCCCCCGGGCGCCCCATCCATACTGGGTGGCGCCCCCCCTAGGGACCTTGAAATTACTGCTCACCGATCATGACCTTACCGCCACAGGCCGGATAGTTGACCGACTATCCGGCCCCTCCACACATCCTAAAGGTCATGCCTCCTCAATCCCCTTAGCCATGCTATGAAGTCTCCTATGAGTAAATCATTCCCCGCCCTGGAGAGGTGAACCCCATCATTCAAATAATAGTGATCACCCCGAATACACCCATGGGGAATGCTTTGCAAATGCGCGGAGCGAAACAATTTCCCAATTTTATTGTTGACCCTCTTTACCGAGTGGTCAACACCGTCACAGAGAAACCCCCCCACCAAACTCTCCTGGGGATCATGTGGGACCAGGCAATTGTGCACCCCGGGAGCCTCCTAGCCAACCAGCTGACTGCCGACAATATGTGTTCCACTAACACTCGTCTTCCCAGTCTTACCAAGTCATTGCCCCCCAAGTGCACTATGATTACAAATGGCGGTGACCTTTGCCGCCCTAAGAGACCCTCCACAAACGATTGAAATTGGTTAAAACAGAGGCCTCCCTTCCCATGGAAGGTCACTCTGAACCCGTATTCCATAGATGCGTGAGTCGCGACACCTGCCATGAATACTTCCCCGGGAGAAAATTACAAAAAACAATTTGATGGACAGAATGTAGATCAATGTCTTACATTCACCCCAGTACAAGGATCTGGGCCTAAATCCATCGTTTTTTGCACTCCACACCACCCTGGGTTAGATAATAGCTTTATGCAAATCAGCTCTGACCCTGTGCCCCATGGGAACAGTCCAGTCCGAACTACACAGCCATATCTTTCCCAGACGGGAATCAAGCATCCGAGGACCGGACCGGTTTCGAGGTAACACCTCTCATCAGCCCGGCTAGCTTGACTCCAGTGGTGTGGAGGCTCTGGGACCCACGTCTGAGCTACCCCAGTACACTCAGGGAGAAAATTACAAAAAACAATTTGATGGACAGAATGTAGATCAATGTCTTACATTCACCCCAGTACAAGGATCTGGGCCTAAATCCATCGTTTTTTGCACTCCACACCACCCTGGGTTAGATAATAGCTTTATGCAAATCAGCTCTGACCCTGTGCCCCATGGGAACAGTCCAGTCCGAACTACACAGCCATATCTTTCCCAGACCGGAATCAAGCATCCGAGGACCGGACCGGTTTCGAGGTAACACCTCTCATCAGCCCGGCTAGCTTGACTCCAGTGGTGTGGAGGCTCTGGGACCCACGTCTGAGCTACCCCAGTACACTCAGGGAGAAAATTACAAAAAACAATTTGATGGACAGAATGTAGATCAATGTCTTACATTCACCCCAGTACAAGGATCTGGGCCTAAATCCATCGTTTTTTGCACTCCACACCACCCTGGGTTAGATAATAGCTTTATGCAAATCAGCTCTGACCCTGTGCCCTATGGGAACAGTCCAGTCCGAACTACACAGCCATATCTTTCCCAGACCGGAATCAAGCAACCGGGGACCGGACCGGTTTCGAGGTAACACCTCATCAGCCCGGCTAGCTTGACTCCAGTGGTGTGGAGGCTCTGGGACCCACGTCTGAGCTACCCCAGTACACTCAGGGAGAAAATTACAAAAAACAATTTGATGGACAGAATGTAGATCAATGTTTTACATTCACCCCAGTACAAGGATCTGGGCCTAAATCCATCGTTTTTTGCACTCCACACCACCCTGGGTTAGATAATAGCTTTATGCAAATCAGCTCTGACTCTGTGCCCCATGGGAACAGTCCAGTCCGAACTACACAGCCATATCTTTCCCAGACCGGAATCAAGCATCCGAGGACCGGACCGGTTTCGAGGTAACACCTCTCATCAGCCCGGCTAGCTTGACTCCAGTGGTGTGGAGGCTCTGGGACCCACGTCTGAGCTACCCCAGTACACTCAGGGAGAAAATTACAAAAAACAATTTGATGGACAGAATGTAGATCAATGTCTTATATTCACCCCAGTACAAGGATCTGGGCCTAAATCCATCGTTTTTTGCACTCCACACCACCCTGGGTTAGATAATAGCTTTATGCAAATCAGCTCTGACCCTGTGCCCCATGGGAACAGTCCAGTCCGAACTACACAGCCATATCTTTCCCAGACCGGAATCAAGCATCCGAGGACCGGACCGGTTTCGAGGTAACACCTCTCATCAGCCCGGCTAGCTTGACTCCAGTGGTGTGGAGGCTCTGGGACCCACGTCTGAGCTACCCAAGTACACTCAGGGAGAAAATTACAAAAAACAATTTGATGGACAGAATGTAGATCAATGTCTTACATTCACCCCATTACAAGGATCTGGGCCTAAATCCATCGTTTTTTGCACTCCACACCACCCTGGGTTAGATAATAGCTTTATGCAAATCAGCTCTGACCCTGTGCCCCATGGGAACAGTCCAGTCCGAACTACACAGCCATATCTTTCCCAGACCGGAATCAAGCATCCGAGGACCGGACCGGTTTCGAGGTAACACCTCTCATCAGCCCGGCTAGCTTGACTCCAGTGGTGTGGAGGCTCTGGGACCCACGTCTGAGCTACCCAAGTACACTCAGGGAGAAAATTACAAAAAACAATTTGATGGACAGAATGTAGATCAATGTCTTACATTCACCCCATTACAAGGATCTGGGCCTAAATCCATCGTTTTTTGCACTCCACACCACCCTGGGTTAGATAATAGCTTTATGCAAATCAGCTCTGACCCTGTGCCCCATGGGAACAGTCCAGTCCGAACTACACAGCCATATCTTTCCCAGACCGGAATCAAGCATCCGAGGACCGGACCGGTTTTGAGGTAACACCTCTCATCAGCCCGGCTAGCTTGACTCCAGTGGTGTCGAGGCTCTGGGACCCACGTCTGAGCTACCCCAGTACACTCAGGGAGAAAATTACAAAAAACAATTTGATGGACAGAATGTAGATCAATGTCTTACATTCACCCCAGTACAAGGATCTGGGCCTAAATCCATCGTTTTTTGCACTCCACACCACCCTGGGTTAGATAATAGCTTTATGCAAATCAGCTCTGACCCTGTGCCCCAAAGGGAACAGTCCAGTCCGAACTACACAGCCATATCTTTCCCAGACCGGAATCAAGCATCCGAGGACCGGACCGGTTTCGAGGTAACACCTCTCATCAGCCCGGCTAGCTTGACTCCAGTTGTTTTTTCTGTAATGCCAGAAACCGGTCCCCGGAAGCTTGTTTTCCTTTCCAGTAAAAGAATTGGCTTGGTAGTTTGGTCTGCCCTGTTCCCATGATGCACTGGGCCAGGGACAGACTAATTTCCATGTAGCCAGGTTCTGAGCTGGGATGGTGCAGTGAGCTAGAAAACGGTGATGGATCAAGCCCTGATCTTTGGACTGAGTAAGAGTGGTCTGCTTAATTCAGACACTCTGTTCATCACCACCCCCTTTTCTGAATCATTTTGTCCACCATAAGCGTGGAAGGGTATACTCAGATGTGAGTCCCTTGCTCATTGCACCATCAGGATTCAAGCAAGCCGGGCCGACGACGGCTGAAATGCCAGAAACCCGTCCCCGGTAGCTTGTTTCCTTCCCAGTATAAGAATTGGCTTGGTAGTTTGGTTTGCCCTGTTCCCATCATGCACTGGGACAGGAACAGACTAATTTGCATGTAGCCAGGTTATGAGCTGGGATGGTGCAGTGAGCTAAAAAACGGTGATGGATCAAGCCCTGATCCTTGGACTGGGTAAGAGTGGTCTACTTAATTCAGACACTCTGTTCATCACCACCCCCTTTTCTGAATCATTTTGTCCACCATAAGCGTGGAAGGGTATACTCAGATGTGAGTCCCTTGCTCATTGCACCATCAGGATTCAAGCAAGCCGGGCCGACGACGGCTGAAATGCCAGAAACCGGTCCCCGGTAGCTTGGCTCCTTCCCAGTATAAGAATTGGCTTGGTAGTTTGGTTTGCCCTCTTCCCATCATGCACTGGGACAGGAACAGACTAATTTGCATGTAGCCAGGTTCTGAGCTGGGATGGTGCAGTGAGCTAAAAAACGGTGATGGATCAAGCCCTGATCTTTGGACTGGGTAAGAGTGGTCTGCTTAATTCAGACACTCTGTTCATCACCACCCCCTTTTCTGAATCATTTTGTCCACCATAAGCGTGGAAGGGTATACTCAGATGTGAGTCCCTTGCTCATTGCACCATCAGGATTCAAGCAAGCCGGGCCGACGACGGCTGAAATGCCAGAAACCGGTCCCAGGTAGCTTGTTTCCTTCCCAGTATAAGAATTGGCTTGGTAGTTTGGTTTGCCCTGTTCCCATCATGCACTGGGACAGGAACAGACTAATTTGCATGTAGCCAGGTTCTGAGCTGGGATGGTGCAGTGAGCTAAAAAACGGTGATGGATCAATCCCTGATCTTTGGACTGGGTAAGAGTGGTCTGCTTAATTCAGACACTCTGTTCATCACCACCCCCTTTTCTGAATCATTTTGTCCACCATAAGCGTGGAAGGGTATACTCAGATGTGAGTCCCTTGCTCAGTGCACCATCAGGATTCAAGCAAGCCGGGCCTACGACGGCTGAAATGCCAGAAACCGGTCTCTGTAGCTTGTTTCCTTCCCAGTATAAGAATTGGCTTGGTAGTTTGGTTTGCCCTGTTCCCATCATGCACTGGGCCAGGAACAGACTAATTTGCATGTAGCCAGGTTCTGAGCTGGGAATGGACAGTGAGCTAAAAAACGGTGATGGATCAAGCCCTGATCTTTGGACTGGGTAAGAGTGGTCTGCTTAATTCAGACACTCTGTTCATCACCACCCCCTTTTCTGAATCATTTTGTCCACCATAAGCGTGGAAGGGTATACTCAGATGTGAGTCCCTTGCTCATTGCACCATCAGGATTCAAGCAAGCCGGGCCGACGACGGCTGAAATGCCAGAAACCAGTCCCCGGTAGCTTGTTTCCTTCCCAGTATAAGAATTGGCTTGGTAGTTTGGTTTGCCCTGTTCCCATCATGCACTGGGACAGGAACAGACTAATTTGCATGTAGCCAGGTTCTGAGCTGGGATGGTGCAGTGAGCTAAAAAACGGTGATGGATCAAGCCCTGATCTTTGGACTGGGTAAGAGTGGTCTGCTTAATTCAGACACTCTGTTCATCACCACCCCCTTTTCTGAATCCTTGTGTCTAAGCACGCTCCCTCCCCATATTGCCGGCCTCTGTGCCAGGTAGTCCTCTAAATACCTTATCGGACAACTGGGGCTCCCTCAAGCGCGCTGCACAACAATACTATTCCCTATAGCTTCCTGGTCTGTTTTGGACCTGGCTATCGAGATTAGCATCGAATCACCCCGTATTTGAATGTGATCCCTGCATAGGCCTCCCTCCATATCTTTCTTGTTCCTCGCCACAAGTTCGCTTACCCGCATGGCCCCATGGAATGCCAAGGCGAAAGCCGCTCGGAACAGAACTGCCTCGGAAGGGGAGGAGCATGTCTCATCCAGCTTTGCTAGTAGCAGAGACAATCTCTCTAAACCAATCGGGTGCCTTGTATCTTGTCTGCGACCCTCCAGGCTTTGCCATCCGCGGAGCGCCTTCCTGACTAAAAAGGAACCCGTCGGGTCCCGTATGCCGTGGAGCTGTGCCATGAATGATATGGCCGCCCTATGTCTGTTGGCAGTTGCGGCTTATCGGCCTTCTCTATGAAGCGCCACTAAGAACCCCAGGAAGAATTCCTCCTGCCCCCAGCTATGTCTCCCTGCTGGGCCTAAAAAGGCGCAGTAAGAACGAAACGCTCCCTCATAGGCTTTCCTCGTCCTGGGCGCTAAGCTGGCTGCCACGAGGTCCTGTAATCCGGGTCACCGATCAGCCATAGTGCTTCGGGGAACGGTGCCGCCACTAGATCCGCTGTAGGTAGATAGCCCCTGAAAGCCTGCATGTGTGAACGAGAGAGTGCATCTGCTGCATTATTCAGTACACCCGGCACATGTTTTGCCCTGAACTGTACATTCAATCGCATGCAACGTAATACAATTTCTTTCAACAGTCTCAAGATCCACTTGCAGCGTGCTGCCTGCTGATTAATGCACTCGACCACAGTCATATTGTCAGACCAAAACACTACTGAGCGGTCCCTAAAATCTTCTGGCCATGCCAACAGAGCCACCCAAATGGGAAATAGCTCCAAGAACCCAATGTTACCTGTTAGGCCACTGGAGTGCCACCACATCGGCCATACTTGCGCCGACCATCAGTTACCAAAGATAGCACCAAATCCCACACTCCCAGCTGGGTCGGTCCACAAACCCAGTTCGTCAGACGATGCTGGGGGTTTGTTCCACACCACTCGACCGTTGAAGTCCGCCAGGAATGCCAACCAAATGCGCATATCCTGGCGAACCTCTGCCGACAGTCTCGTGCGGTGGTGTCCCTCCTTGAGGCCGGCCATTGCCTGTGCAATGGAACGTGAGAAGGGGCGAGCCATCGGTATTACTCTTAAGGCAAAGTTAAGCTGGCCCACCGTTTGTTGTAACTGGTGCAGGGTCACTTTTTCTTTGCCCAGGCATTGTATTAAGGAAGCCCTGAACTTGGCCACCTTCTCCATTGGCAGACGGAAGCATTCTTCCACAGAATCGAGCTCAATTCCCAGAAACTCTGTCGTAATTGGCCCGTTCGGATTAGCGATTAGCTGAACCTACACGTTGTCCTCCTTAACTTGGCTATATACGATAACGCCATTTTGAATGTTGCAGCGACCATCTTAAGACCATGAGCGGCCTCGTGGCCGACGTGCCCTTTAGTCCTTTGTCCGTTCCACTGACCACTCTTGTCTGCCCAGCAACAGGCTATTTTTAGCCCTGGTCAAGCCACACATGCGCAGTTCCCACTGACCCGTAAGCCTTTAGGAATGTGCCGCTAACTGACCAGTGGGTTTGAAACCCTCCAATGAGCTGGCAGTATTCCAAAAGATGACCATATATGTCCCTAAAACTGTGTCTTAACTTGTGCCGCCTATCTTTTATTGCCCCAAAATTGTATATAAACGGGGTCACACCGGTGTTCGGTGTGATACCTCTTGCATTACCGAAGGGTGCTGTTTGAGTGTACCACCACCCCATGGGGTCTTAATAAACTTGTTCTTTGCCTTTTACAGTTTCCGTGCCAACAGTTCTTGTGTGTAAGTGGGTAATCTCTGGAGCGTGTAGGCCTTGGGAACCCCGAAATACTTCAATTGGCGACCACGAAGGGACTCATCGCCGACTCGGATGCCCGAAGGAGAGGTCGTGACGAAGGCTTGGAAACCCGCCATGGGCGCGCGCTGCCACGAGTGACCCGAGTCTTGGCTGCCACGGTGTTTTTTCCTTTCCTTCCGATCTGACCTTCCAGGTGGCGCCGGTCTCCGACTGAGTCTTTGAAGTGTCTGCATCGCTGCGAAAGTGCCATTTGGCTTATAAGACCTTGGCAGTTGGAACCTGGACATTTGAGAATTTGGTAAGCTTTGTGTTTGGTAAGGTAGTCTTCGGACGCTTACTGAAGTTCTGCGATTTGTGTTCGGTAAGGTAGTCTTCGGACGCTTACTGAAATTTTGTGATTTGTGTTCGGTAAGGTAGTCTTCGGGCGCTTGCCGAGTTCTAGGAACTTTGATTTGAGTTAGCTAACATTGTGAATTTGTGATCTTTGAACTTATATATGTAGTGCACTTCACATAGGCAGGCATGTAGAGATGTTTCTCTAACTTTGTTTTTTTTCCTTTGAGCGGCACAATCGTGTGGAGAACTGTAAGTGCCATTTTTGTCTGGTGTCACGCTTTCGTGATACTTTTTGAACATGCCTGTTTTCAGCACACTCCGAAGAGTGTGTTGTCTTGGAGAAGGTACCTCAATTAGGTTAGCGGAATCACAGCCGGCTCCCCCAGAGGGAACACCAAATAGGGACATGTATATAAAATTCGGCCTTCCGCCTATTATGTACAGTAAATTATGGCATAAGTACACCAAGGCCGATCCTGAATTGCAATGGCCCCTACACGGGTCGTACGATTTGAGTAAAATACAATTTGTAGAGCAATGTATGTTTCAACGCAGGTCTAGACAAAACATGTTTGATTGCGTGCGAATGTGGGAGAAGGCGGCGCGTGAGCGAATGAAGCGTGAGGTTGCCTTGGCGGACAAAGAGCAGCGCAAGGCTGCTCGGGATAAGGCTTTACAGCTGGAGGAAAAGGAGGCTCAGGAGAAGAAAGAAAGGGAGGAACGGGAACGTAATTTGCAAACGACTGGTCAATTTCCTATTCGCCGACCGCTTTATCCTGTCCTTAATAATGAAATTGATGATTTTTCTTTGTTAGATCGGTCACCACCTCCGTACGTTACGCCGACGGCTCCAGCTGTGGATTCCGATGATGGCGGACAGGATAAGTCGGGCAAGAAAGGTGTATCTGCTCTCAGGTTTACTGCGGAGAGGTCCTCTCATCTACGTAGTTGGGCTCGCAAAGTGAATAAGCGTAGTGTTACTCAGGACCAATTGATATCAGAAAAAACAGGGTGGACGGATCTTGAATTGATGTATTTTCTGTCTTCCTTGGCTGATGAGGTTGTAGGCGCATATCGTGACCTTTCTGATACGTTAGAGCCCAAAGTGTTGTCAGTGTATCATGAAAATTTGACTAAAGGTGATTTTGATCTTTCAGATGTTGATGACCTGTTTGCGCAATTGATCAAGCTGCGGGATGAGACAACTCGATTGCGGGAGGAGCGGAAAAGGAAACAAAAGGAGTCTGAATTGGAGCATGATGGGCAGGCCAGAGAGTGTTCTCTCCGTGGTTCAGATAAGAGTTCTGCGTTGCATGTTATGCCTATGCGTGAAGCTGCGCCTTTGTATGTTCCGCCAAGGGGGGAAGGTACGGATGATGATAAGTTGTCGAAGGATGCGAAAGGGTATTTTGTGTATAATTGGGTATATACGCCATGGAATAGAGCGGATGTCATGGCATTGAAAAATTCTTTACCTGATCTTCGGAAGAATCCGGCGGCATTTTATGAAGGGGTGGAGGGGGCTATATCGTCTTGTGTGATGACTCTTGTAGATATAGATTTGTTTTTTGGGCTAATTTTACCACCCGATATGTGGAGGCAAATTCGTAAAACTAATGATGAAACGATTTTGGGGGGGACATGGAAAGAAATAAATGCTGCAGATTTAGATAGGGAACCAGCATGTAAGCCTTGTCAGCTAATCCTAGATCTCCCGGCAGCTATCTTGCATAAATTAAAAACGCTTGTTCCCTCCAAAAAGATTGATTGGACCATGTTAACGTCGTGCAAACAGAAACTCGATGAAACGGTTTCAGATTTCTTTACGCGCTTCGAGGAGGCTTTTCATGATTACAGTGGTCAATCTTTAACAGACGATACGGGTCGGCATTTGTTTGTAGATAAGTATGTGGCTAATCTCCTACCAGAGATTGCAAAGCGATTGAAGTCGAGTGAAAGTTCCTGGGCCACGGCGACCCCTGCGTCCTTGTTAACTATGGCTCAGTATTATGAGCGGCAGGAAGTGGAGGCTAAAGAAAGTGTAGAGAAAAAGACGAAGGAATTGAAAACGAAGGTGATGTTGGCACAGGTTCGGGGAACACAGGGTAGAGGGAATGATAGAGGTAGACGAGGTGGAGGAAACGCATCGTATGGTCGTACGGATATTGCGGAGGATCAGTGTGCCTATTGTAAGGAGTTTGGGCATTGGGCCGAAGATTGTCCGGTACTTCGTGAACAGCGTAGTCAGCGTGGTCGAGGCAGTGGAAGGTCAAGAGGAGGTTATACTGGAATGAGAGGGGGCGGAGGTGATCGTAGACAGGTTGAGGAGAGGGGCCGTGGCCAGGACGAACGGAATACGTTTGATAGACGGAATCAATATCAGATTTTGGAAGGAGAGAATGTGGAACATCAGGATTATGTGCATGCATAGGATTGCGTAGGATGGGGTAAGGAATCAGTTGAAGTGCCAGTAGATCAGCAAGGTCCATATGTAACAGCGGGTATTTTGGGTTCTACTGATCAATTTCTAGTCGACACAGGAGCTACTCGTAGCGCTCTGTCGAAAAACTTGGTTCCGAGGGCTCCCCTGTCTGGCGAAATGATTACGTGTGTAGGGTTTGATGGCACACCCTCCCCCAGCCCATTGTCCAAGCCCCTTGCACTATGCATTGACAAATACTTTAGTTTTGGGCAATTTTTGTTATCACCTCATACCCCAGACAATATCCTGGGCATTGATTTGCTTAAATATTTCCGAGCGACAATACGCTGCGCTCCAGAGGGAGTGCGGGTTATCCTGAATGACAACTACCCTGACCCTGATGATTGCCCTGACCCTGACAGATTTTATGCCATTTTAGATATCCCTGCTTTGGCCTCTCTGCCGCACACGTTGTGGGCGACATCAGATACGGATGTGGGAGAGATGCGCATTCCACCAATACACATTACTGTTAAGGAGGGGGCCCCTCTACCACGAGTGCCACAGTATAAGATCTCGAAGGAAGGTGAAATTGCACTGACAAATATTGTTCAGGATTTGATTTCTGCAGGGGTAGTGGAGGAGGTCCCTTATAATGTTTGTAACAGCCCTATTCTACCGATTCTTAAGAGAGACTCAGATGGCAAGATCTACCGATTTATTATTGATTTGCGTGAAATAAACAAAATTGTCATTCCCCAATACCCAGTGGTGTCCGATATCACGACTTTGCTTACTTTGGTTCCACCGACGGCCACCACTTTTAGTGTTATTGACTTAAAGAATGCGTTGTTTTCTATCCCTGTTCACCCAGATAGTAGATATCTGTTTGGTTTTACGCTCAATAATAAATCGTATAGATTTTGTCGTGTTCCCCAAGGATATACTGAAAGCCCTAGCATCTACAGCCAGGCTTTGAAACGACAACTAGATTCCTTTAAATTGCAGTCTGGCGTTGCGCTCATCCAGTACGTGGATGACCTTTTGCTTGCCGCCGACTCCTATGCAGATTGTGAACAGAGTACGCTTGCATTGCTTTCCTTTTTGGCACAAAATAATCAGAAGGTTTCCAATAAAAAGCTTCAATACTGTAGACCCCAGGTGACTTACCTCGGTCACCTGTTGTCTAAGGAGGGGCGGGCATTAACATCTGATAGAATTCAAGCAATTTTAGACACACCAGTCCCCCGCACGCAGAGAGATGTGCGTGCCTTTATAGGGTTGACATCCTTTTGTAGACAATGGATCATGTGTTTTTCACATATCATAAAACCTTTGCTAGCATTATTGTCCAAAACTACACCGATGCCTCTTGAGTGGACAGACGAATGTCAGAAAGCTTTTGAACAGTTGAGACAGGCCCTTTGTTCCGCACCCGTGTTAGGAACACCAGACTACACGAAACTTTTCACATTATACGTGCACGAGAACGATGGGTGCGCGTTGTCAGTGTTAGTGCAGTTACACGGGGATAAGCAGAGACCATGTGCATACTTCTCTGCCATTTTGGATCCTGTAGCACGAGGGCTGCCTGGGTGTTTTCGAGCAGTAGCGGCAACAGCAGTAGCCATACGACAGAGTGAGGGCATAGTGTTATCACACAAATTGTTGGTGTTAGTTCCTCATGCAGTAGATGCCCTGTTAAACCAAACAAAGACCCAATACCTCACGAGTGCACGACTTACAGGATACGAGCTGACACTCTTAGCGCCACACATAACATTGAAAAGATGCGCTACTTTGAACCCCGCGACTTTATTGCCCTATCCGGCCGAGGAGGGTCAGGAAGAAAAACATCACGACTGTGTTTTCCTGACTGAGGAACAGACAAAGGGTCGTGTTGACTTACAGGATGTGCCACTTCCTGATGTGGATGGGGAACTGTGGGTTGATGGATCGTGTTTGAGGCTGCCAGATGGTACGACTTCCGCAGCATATGCGATCACGACTCTTAAGACGGTGGTCGAAACAGCTAGAATACCACAAAAATCGGCTCAGGCAGCAGAGCTGATAGCTTTAACAAGAGCCTGTGAATTGAGTGCTGGCCTATGTGTGAACATATACACGGACAGCCGGTATGCCTTTGGAGTGGCCCATGACTTCGGGCTTCTCTGGAGGGAACGCGGGTTCCTGACGTCACACGGGGAGCACATTATGCACGGAGAGCTAGTGCGTGATCTCCTGAATGCGTTGCTCAGTCCTAAAAAAGTAGCGATAGTGAAGTGCAGTGCCCATAAGAAGATTACGGATAAAGTGGGTCAAGGAAATGCCTTTGCAGACAGCATAGCAAGGCAGACGGCTATGTCCCGAACTAGCTCCCCTATGTACGTGGTACAATCACAGGCTGAGAGATGGAGTGACGCTAGAGCAGAGATACGGGATATTCAAAAATCAGCTACAGAATCTGAACTTACGGCTTGGGCAGCAGATGGGGTGCTAGATGACGAAGGTTGTTGGAGAAGCAAAGACATGGAGAAGTGGAAATTGCCTGCGGCTTACTTACAGGCGATGGTCCAGATGACTCATGGACTGGCCCATGTCGGAGCTCTTGCAATCACTCGTCTTTTAACACGAGTTTGGGAACATCCGGAGATTGCAAATACTGCAAAGAGAGTAGTGCAGACCTGCCTGGTGTGTTTGCAACACAATCCTGGGAAGGGGACCCATACTCCGAAAGGAGGGTTCGTTCCACCTTCTGCACCGTTTGAAGTGCTTCAAATGGATTACATCCAACTCGAGCGCTGCAATAACCTGAAGTACGTCCTAGTGGTGGTGTGTGCTTTTAGCAAATGGGTTGAGGCCTACCCCACGAAAGACAATACGGCTTTGACAACAGCTAAGGTGTTGCTTAAGGAATTCTTTCCTCGCTTTGGAGTTTGCAAGTTTTTGTGGAGCGATAATGGGCCCCATTTTGTTGGAAAGATTGTGGAATATGTACTGAAGGGGTTAGGGATTCAGCAAAAGTTCCACGCTGTATTCCACCCTCAGTCAGCAGGTTTGGTCGAGCGGTACAATGCCACATTGAAGCTTAAGCTGGCCAAAATTGTGGCGTCTACATCGTTGAAGTGGCCAGATGCGTTGCCGCTAGCACTACTATCTCTCAGATCAGTACCCCACTCACGAACCGGCCTTACGCCCTATGAGGTGGTGTTTGGCCGCCCTATGAATATCTGGGGGGTGCCCAAGCCGCGATTAATACATGATGTGCCTTGTGTTATGATGAATGATTATTTGGCACGATTAACAAATGATTTGCTCTCTATTCATCAACAGGTTCGAGAAGCGCTCCCTGATAACTCCGCTGGAGAGGGCCACGATCTTCGTCCTGGGGACCATGTAATGGTCCGTTCGTTTGAAAGAGCAAGCAGTTTGGAGCCCAGGTGGAAGGGCCCTGAGCAGGTCCTCCTGGCAACCCGCACCGCAGTACGAGTGACGAACAGGAAGCGGTGGGTGTATTCGACACATTGTCGCCGTGTCTCTCCGGATCTGGTGACTCCTGCTGTGTTGACTGATTATAAGGAGATCTTGGAGAAAGAAAAGAGCCCAGCTGTGACGTCGGCCGAAGTGGAGGGAGCCTTCCCGGACCAATCTGCTACCGGAAGAGAGCGCTACGATCTGCGTCCACGATAAGAAGATTTTTGTTCTTTTTTTTTAATGACTGGTTGGTTACCGCTCCAGGTTTGTGAAACGGAAACCGGGAATTCCAAGGGGGGGGGATCAGTTCTGCCAGAGTAGCGACACCCGTCTTGGCCCGGAGAAGAAAACAACGGCTACCTCGGAGTTCAGCACCGCATTTTTCTTTTTTTAGGTATACACGCACGTGTATCTGAGACAATCTGTGAACAATTTGTGAACAATTTGTGCCACTTGAGACTTTGCACAAACTTTCTTGAACTATGGCATCAACGGCATCCCGTGATAAGAAAATATTGGGTGCCTTTCTCTTTGTTCTAACTATTGTGGTGATAGCTGTTATGGCCTGGGTAGTCGAACTTGTGGTGCCTGTACGTGAACATTTGCTGCCGACTACCCCGGCACCGTCTGAACACTTTCATTTTACATTGCCTTTCCATGAAGAGCGCCATCGCCAAACGTACTTAAATAACAGCTTCATTCAGATTCTTCACCACACGCATAATATGACCAATACCTCTAACTGCTGGGAGTGTGGAATGTTGCCTGGGCACCAGAAGAGAGGGGGCACCCCACTTATTCCACTCCCGTTTTCACACAATGGGTCATGCAATGCCTGGTACACCCTCCTCTTTACTCTGAGATGGCCAACTAAAGGGGGGGTGCTTTTCCGTTTGAATAAAGTATGTTCCCATGACAAGGATGGGTTTCCCCGGGCTGAGGGCACACGTTTCGAATGGGAAGAATACAGGCCTGACAATGTATCTGCTCCACGTGTATATAGCAATCAGCGAAATGTGAATGTATCTAGTGCTCATGTCATAAATGTCATTGCTACAAAAGCTGATTTATGTATTAGAAACAAGGGTACGATTGCAGTGGGGAAAAGTGAATGTAACATTACTCTCACGTTTGATAGCCCGAATGGCATTTCATTTGTTGCATCTCGAAACACATATTTTATCTGTGGAACGAAGGGGTACCATCAGCTTCCAGTGGGGTGGTTGGGCCCGTGCTATGTATCGTTTGTGCTACCTCCTGTATTCATTGCCCCTCCAATGTACCACAACGATTACACTTTGTACCACGATTTCGTTTTGAACAGGGTTAAACGAACTGTTGCCCTAGAGGACATTGATCAAACGGACACTACGTTACAACAGTATGTGGATTTTAATCTGGGACTATTCTCCTTTGTGGGGGCTGCATTGAACAGCCGGAAAATAAGACGGCTGACACGCGTTGTTGAGGCTGTTGCGAATGACACCGCCGTTGCCCTGGGGAATATTACTGAGGAACTACAGATTTCTAGAATTGTTACCCTCCAAAATCGGATGGTTTTGGACGTGGTTTTGGCAGATCGTGGGGGAGCATGTAGAATTATCGGAAGCAGCTGTTGCGTTTATGTCCCGGACAATTCTCCATCTGTGTATGATGCTATTTCCAAGCTGCATAAAATAGCTGCCGAAATACACCCGGACAATGGAACTTGGACACTTTCTGGATCGTTCTGGTCCATGATTGCAACTTGGGGCTGGAAACTGTTGACAATTCTCTGTATACTTGTGGGAGCAATGTTCTTTATATGCCTGTGTATTCAATGTGGCCCTGCCTTATGTTCAATGTGTCTATCAGCTTGCTTACCATCGAGGCGGGCTCTTGCCCATGAAAAAATAACGCTACACAAAGAGGTGACACAAATTATGTTAATAGACATCGAGGACGAACATCCAGACTATGTTCATTATGAGGTAGATTCAGCTAAACGCTAAAAGGGTCGTCTGTCGTAATTGGCCCGTTTGGATTAGCGATTAGCTGAACCTACACGTTGTCCTCCTTAACTTGGCTATATACGATAACGCCATTTTGAATGTTGCAGCGGCCATCTTAAGACCATGAGCGGCCTCGTGGCCGACGTGCCCTTTAGTCCTTTGTCCGTTCCACTGACCACTCTTGTCTGCCCAGCAACAGGCTATTTTTAGCCCTGGTCAAGCCACACATGCGCAGTTCCCACTGACCCGTAAGCCTTTAGGAATGTGCCGCTAACTGACCAGTGGGTTTGAAACCCTCCAATGAGCTGGCAGTATTCCAAAAGATGACCATATATGTCCCTAAAACTGTGTCTTAACTTGTGCCGCCTATCTTTTATTGCCCCAAAATTGTATATAAACGGGGTCACACCGGTGTTCGGTGTGATACCTCTTGCATTACCGAAGGGTGCTGTTTGAGTGTACCACCACCCCATGGGGTCTTAATAAACTTGTTCTTTGCCTTTTACAGTTTCCGTGCCAACAGTTCTTGTGTGTAAGTGGGTAATCTCTGGAGCGTGTAGGCCTTGGGAACCCCGAAATACTTCAACTCTAGTGAAGTAGATGGCCCCACTGTCTTACCTGGTGCCAACAGGACCCCAAACTCCTGCATGAGAATGCAGAAGTCCTGCAGTGCCTGTGCACATTTCGTAGTGCCTGCCGGCCCTGAGAACAGGAAGTCGTCTAAATAGTGCATCTCCTGTCTATGCCCTGTGGCCTCGGTGAACGCCCATTCTAAAAAACGGCTGAACATTTCAAAATAAGCACAAGAAATTGAGCAGCCCATGGCCATGCATTTATCCATGTAATAATTCCCTTGGAACGTAAATCCTAGCAAGCGCTGGTCCCTCGGGTGTACCGGGAGCAGCCTGAATGCTGATTCGATGTCTGATTTCGCCATCAGAGCACCGGGGCCCAGGTGATTCAGTAGGTCAACGGCATCGTCGAACGATGCGTATCGAACTGAACAGACTTCCGGGTCAATGGCTTCATTCACCGAGGCCCCCCTCGGGGCCGACAGATTGTGAATGAGTCTATACTCCCCTGGGTCTTTCTTCGGAACTACTCCTAGAGGTGAACACACGAAATCCGCCACTGGCGGGCATGGAAAAGGTCCTGCTACCCGTCCCAAGCTGACCTCTTTGGTAATTTTCTTGGCTGCCACTGCCGGGTTGTGTTGAACAGATAGCTGATTCTTACAAAAGGGGCTCCCCCGAAAATTCCCCGCCGGGATGTTGAAGCCATATAGGAAACCATTCCTCAAAATCCCGGCGGATACATGATCAGGGTATTTGTTCAGCCAGGGAGTCAAAGCCATGATGTCGATGGGTGAAGATGATTGCTTCCCAAGGATCACATCAATCCTGCTTGGGTCCCCCCTTTCCTCCCGAACTACTGCTCTTGGTTCTACAGCTACTTTCCGGGTGTGAGGAGTTCCCACAGCCTGCACAAGCATGCCGGAACCTACATGTTCCCTGGGGCCTGTTACAGTTACCTCTGTTGAAACCCCAACAAACCCCACGCTTGCCCCCAATTCCGCTGGTCTTGGGCTGTGATTCCCCACCGGCGCTTGCTCGAAAGGGCTGCGCCGGCCTTTGTTGAAATGTCCCAGACCCGCTCCCGCCCGGCGAGGACGTACCCGCCGATCCAGGCAAGAGCTGTTTGTGCCATGATACCGTGTCGAGGCAATCCCACGTTAAAGTTGCATCAAACTCTTTAGACTTTCGGAAGTGAACATCATAACCTTTCCACTCATTCCCCCCGTACATGTTATGAAAATCCATGATCCTGTTCTGGTAACATGATAGATCGGGCATCACTTCAGGTTTACGTTCCCCCATTACTGCCGTAAATATAGAGAAGGCCTTCACCCAGTTCGCTACGGTCTCGTCGACCCTAAATTCCGCCATCTTGGCCCGCCATACGCTGGGGTGCCATAAATCTTTCTGGGTCTTAGCGTACTCTATCTCACGATGATCGGTCAATAGTGAAAACATATTAACATATTTGTCCCCCCATATCATTTCCTTTGTGGCCGCAGGGATGTGCTGGGCTACCCTTTCGCTCCTCGAAGGCACTGAACTCTCCCCTACCATTGGCAATGGGTTCTTACCGGGTTCAACCGCCGTGTCTGCTGTCTTTTCTCGGCCAACCGTTGTCACTCCCGGTGCCACCTGTGGGGGAATAGAAGGAACATTCGCCGTCCCTGCTTCTCTTGACTGCCGTAACTGCTCGATTATTAATCTGGCTTCCTCAGCCGGATCCCCCGCAGCCACTGCCTCCCTGTTTTCTTCTTAAGCCAGGGTAACACTGCTGCTAACTGAAGGGCCAGTTCTGGGGGCATCTGATCATCCTCAACCGGAGTTATTACAACAGGGATTGGTAAACCCACATCTGGACTCGGTACCGGGCTGTCCACCGGTGTGACCGGGTCTGCTGGGGGTACCTCCGGGACCGGGCCCTCCCCGGAACCCGCCCTCTTCTTACTACGTCTCCCCCTACCCTCAGGGGCGACTCCCGGCAAGGCCGGACCTATCACCTTCTTAGGCCGCCCGAGAGGTTGTTCTGGGCTGCTATCTGCTTTTTAACCTTGCTAAGCCCCGACCGATCGAATCTACTTTACCCAGTTTTCGGTCCATGACCGCCATTCGGTTCGACAAAGTGCGCAGTATCATCTCCAACTCGGAGCTCTTTCCCGCTTTTTTGCCGGACATGACTTCGTTCACTCCGTTCGACTTGATCGACGAGGTCCTAGATCCTTCACACGCCTGATACTGAAAGAGAAACAACAAAGATTACAAGTTCTCAAAATTGCTGCTTGTTCCGTCGAGGGCTCACTAGCAACGAGTGGTGCAGCCTTCAGAGCACTGGACAAGAGGACGCTTCCTTGGATTCCCGCTCTATTTATCTGTCTGCGGAAGGGCGGGGGCCCTCCTCGGGTAGCCCATCTGGGCGCGGTCTTCCGGGCGGGTGTCTAGGACAACCCCTTCTGGGCGGGAAGGGCGTGCTCCGGCTACGCCTCTTTGGGCATACCAGCCGAACCACGCCCCCCGCCCAAAATGGTTTCCGGGGGGGAGCGGGTCACCCATCCATACTTTCGGGGGGACCGAGTGGTCTTCCCTTTCCAATCTCTCCAGTTTTTCAATGCTCAGAATCGTATACTCTGCTCCTTTTTGTGCCAAACTAATTTGTTTATCAGTAAGGTTAAAGATACCAAATAATGACGTTGTGTTGATTAAACGCCATGGTACGTAGCCTGAACGCAGATTTTGCAACGTCCATACAAGCTGTACAATAGAACGTAATTGAGACTGACCATGTTGTAACATTAGTAAGTCCTGCTCTATTATATCAAAGGCAGACGATACAATGCTGTCCAGTGAATATATTCTGAAAGACAGAGTTGTTAACCCATTGTCCACAACAGAAAGTGATTTTTCCAAATTTATACGATCAATTTCTCGTATTTTTTCTGCTGTCTCAATTTGCATTACTTTCCATGCTTCGTTGTATGCAGCGTATATACCGACCGCTATGAAACGTTTTGACGCTGTTTGCTTGGTCCCAGTATGAATTCACGCAAGTCAGCACCGTCTTTAAGTAAAGTCAAGTGTTGCTTAATTTCAGCCAGTGTGGATTTCTGTAGCCACTCAAGGCATAGTTTCCCTTCTCTGTATGTTGTAACTATCCCTGGATGTTGTCTCTTGGAATATCTAGGGTCTGGTCTGGTCATTCTGAACCCCTGTGTTTTGTTCAGGAATCTATCTTGACAGTTATTCGTGTCTGTTGGCCAGATCAACCACTTTTTCCAATAAGTATGTGTTCTGTTTTGGTATAAAATATTAGAAACGTCTATCTCCACATCAGTAGTGCTGTCACTATCAAGCATGGGTTTCGGAATAAACGGTGTATTCAAGTCCTTTACCTTAGCTAGGCCAAGACAAGTAGTTTGTTGAATTGTGTCATTCAAGAATATCATTTGTTCTGGGATCATGCAGGCCCTAAACAGTGCTTCTAGGCCTTGTACTTGCCAATCTTTTGTACCCCAGATGGTTTTTGTTTCAATGTTGCTTTTCCAGAACTCAAAACCAAATGTAGAAATGTTGTCATAAAATTTTTCTGAATAAATCAATTTAGTATTTGTCAACATTGTCAACATTGTCAACATTGTTTTCATTCCTGTTCTATTTAACATTTTAAAATAAAATGTTCTTTTATCACTGTTATTAAACCCATGTTAAAGGACATGTGCTTGACCAGATCTGGTCTTCGAACTGCCCTGTAAATTCTGTTTCTATTTTACCCTGCTCCTGGTCGGACCATCATTCGATTTTTTTTACCCTTTCTATATATCCCCCGGTCAAACCTCCACTTCCTAAAAACGTGTGGGTCCGGGCTTGGGGACGAGTAGATCTAGACAACCTCTCCGACTCACTTATGACCTCCTACCCCTCACTACAGGGGTTATCCACCCTCTCCCAAGCCGCTTCCATCAACCAGTGGCTCACTTCTGGGTGTGACTCTATTGCCCCACTCAAGCGGGTCACATCTAAGCGGGAGAAGGATGCCAACCTGTGGTTTAATGAGGATCTTAAGACTGCCAAATTAGCGGTACGCAGAGCTGAGCGTGCCTGGAGGAGAAATTACTGTCCCCTATTAAGACTGGAGTTTATCAACATCTTAGCCCAGTATAAGCAGGCCATCTTAGGGGCTAAAACAGCTTATTTCTCCTCCAAAATCCTCGCCGCAGAGAATCAATCGAAAGTAATTTTTTCGATTGTGAACAACTTGGCATTCTCTGACAGAGCTACATTGAAACCCACTCCCTCACCTGAACTCTGTCACTCCCTCAATAATTTTTTTATTCAGAAAATTTCTATTATCAAGGCCAACATTCCCCCTCCCTCTCCTATGTTTGTGGACCCTCGATGTCCTCCCCCTAAGGGTCATCTTGACGCTTTTCCTCCGCTGACTAAGGAATGTTTCATTTCAATAATTCCCTTGGTCAAATCTGGCTCCCCTCTTGATCCCTGTCCCTCCCACATCCTCCGTCACATTTTTTCTTCATGCTCTGATCCCCCTCTTCACCTCCTCAACAGTTCACTCTCCCAGGGTGTGGTGCCCACTCCTCTGAAAACTGCTATCATCGTTCCCATTCTCAAGAAACCTGGTGCGGACCCCTCGGTCCCAGCCAACTACCGCCCCATCTCCCTTTTGCCATTCTTAGCAAAGGTGCTCGAGCGCCACGTTACTCGCACCCTGAGCACTTTTGTGGAGATGCATGGGGTCTTAGCCCCCCGCCAGGCCGGTTTCCGCCCCGCACACTCTACGGAGTCCGTGGTACTCTCGGTCCTTGACAACCTCAGGGAGGGAATGGATACCAATAAGACCCAGGCCTTGGTACTGCTCGATCTCTCAGCCGCCTTTGACACGGTTGATCATACCATCTTACTCTCCCGTGTCAGGGCGGCGGGGATCGGAGGTACTGCACTGGTCTGGTTATCCTCCTTCCTGAGGGACCGCACCCAGGCTGTTCGCCTGGGTGATTTTACCGCAGATTTCCGGAAAGTTCAGTGCGGGGTCCCCCAGGGCTCTTCTCTTTCTCCCCTCTTATTCAATCTTTACATTGCCCCGCTCATCTTCTCTCTTCAGCAGATGGAGGTCTCAGTATATAACTATGCTGACGACCTCCAACTTGTTTTTGATCTTTCTTCCTCTCTGTCTTCTATTTCTAATTTCCAATCTACTATGACCCATATCCGTGACTGGATGAACCACAACCATCTAAAACTTAACCCAGATAAGACCGAACTGGTGTTAACAGGTGGTTCATCCAGCCCCTGGTCTTCTTTGTTCTGGCCCCCTTCTCTCGGTTCCCCACCTGTCCCTTCTTCCTCAGTAAAAACTTTAGGTATTAAGCTCAATTCACAACTCACTCTTCACTCCCAGGTCAGTTCCGTGGTGTCCTCTTCCTTTCTCTCACTGCGTACTATACGCAAGGTGTCCTGTTTCTTTTCTTTTCAAGCCCTTAAATTGATCACCTTGGCGATGGTCATCTCCCGCCTGGATTACGGCAACGCCCTGTATGCCAGTATACCTGCATATAGTCTTAGGCGGTTGCAACAGATCCAAAACCAGGCGGCCCGCCTGGTGTTCAAATTACCCAAATTTCACCATGTCACCCCCTCCTTAAATCTTTACATTGGCTCCCCGTTCGCGAGCGTGTCCAGTTCAAGCTAGCTTCCATCACTTTTCAAGCGAGACTGGGCACGGCTCCAGCTTTCATCTCTTCTGAGATTACCCCCTACGTCCCCACTAGAGACCTCCGTTCATCCACCCAGTCCCTTCTTACGGTCCAGCGTTTTCGGAGGAAGAAATGGGGCGGTGCGAAATTTGCGACCCTTGCCCCTCTCCTCTGGAATTCCCTCCCCCCTGAGCTTAGGACCCTGACTCTTTACCCCAGTTCAGAAAGCAACTCAAGACCCTTTTGTTTTCTAAAGCCTTTAATTAAACTATTCCCCCCATAATCTGAATTATTTATTCTGTACGGGCTTGCCCACCCTGTTTCTGTTTGTTGTAGCGCCATGAAGCCGCTGGCGAACGTGCGCTTTAAAAGTAATTTTAAATTCAAATTCAAATTAAATTCTGAGAAGAATTGGAATTTCTCAAAAAATGTTTTTGAACTGCCTTTTGGTGGAGTTGGACAGTGTTCCCACTGGTTAAAAGATAAAACATTTCTAGGCTGAGCACTTTTATGCAAATAGTGATCACCATAATGGTTGTAGCAGTATAGCTCTTCATAATTGGATGAACCCTGCAAGTAATCTTGTTCTGTAAATTTGGCTAACATTACTAAATCTGACATCATATTATTAATGTTTTCAAAGTCCCAGTCATCAGAGAAGGTACTAGGTGTCACAAAATCACTTAATGAAATCTTGAGCTGGTGAGGATATTTCAAGAGCTCGACCGGGCCAAGAATGTCATAATCAGTTCTGTCCCATGCTACCCCACCGGGTATTGGAATGGCTGTGATGTTCACTGATGACAGTTCTCTTTTCTCGATGTGAGAGGATGTGTGTGGCTTTAGGACCAGGTTGATGTTCTGACTTGCTGTGTCCATTGTACTATATTTTCCCTCAATGAATTTTCCCAAACATAGAACCACGATGAGCCAAAGCAGGAGGAAAAGTACACCTAACACAATCCAAAATTCAATCCATGGTGAAATTAGATATGTCTCTTTCAGTTGGTGAAAAAGTTCAATTGCTTTGTTTTTAAAACTTTTTGTTGGAGGCGTTTCCTCATGTTCGCTTGGGACTTCAGAGAAATTGTCGTAGTTGATGAAGTAGCCTGATGCAGTTCTGTCAATTGTTGGAATTGTTTCCGGATTCTCATTTGCTTTTGCATTTTTCTTTGTTTCATTAGAATAGTCTGAGGCTACGTCATTGTAGATCGGTGTTTCTTGACGAACTGTTATTATTTGGGTTTCAAGAGGCACAAGTTCCATGGCATTATTGCATAGTCCTTTTTAATTTATTGCAGATTTTTCAATTTTGATTAGTCTCTCAGCATGAGCCTCTTGGATTGTAGCAAACTTCGGTATTCTGCTATTTCTTGGGAGTCCACTTGGCCTACTACTTAATATTGGCCACATGATTGTGGTTTTACCAGGTCGATGGATACAACTCCGTACTCCTTTTTACCAGCAAGGGGCGGTAGTACAACTGATCTTGTTCCGCTGATAGCTAAGACAGGTACTGCTTTTCTGTATGAAGGACCACATACCTTCTTTACCGCGATCTTTTCTCTGACCAGATCCCCAATCTTTGGAATCCAGACAGGTCTTGCTGGGACAGGTGGTTTTTCTTCAGTGTATGTCGACTGTTGTTTCAAATTTATGTTACTCAGGTTTTTCTTTTTTCATTTAAATCCTGTAAAACAGCCAAACGATCTTTGATATCAAAGGTTATTTCTTCTACCACTGAAGTGTGACTATCAAGGTCCTGAATATGCATTCTAGTTCCGAACAATAGTTTGTATGGAGTGAAACCTTTTAGAGAGTATCTTGGCAGATTATTAAGACTATGTTGGACACTTGTTAAATGTTTGACCCACCCATCACCCGAACCTAATACCCTCGCCGTTATAGATTGCTTTATGTCCCGGTTTTTTCTTTCCACAACCGCATTTCCCTCAGTATGGAAGGGAGAAGAATACCGCAATGTGATGCCCATACTGTTCATGGCCTCTTTGTAAGCTCGAGAGCTAAACGCAGGACCCTGATCAGAATGTAGCATGCCAATTGCGTATGTGCCGATAAAGACTTGCAAATCTTTTATAACAGTTCTGGCGTCAGCCGAGTGCAGTGATCTACATTTTTATGTGAGTTTAGTCTTAATTATTATGGGGACGCATTTCTCCGACCGGATTTCTGCGTTATAGATATTCTGATGCTATCTAATAGTGGTATCTGGGCTACAGGCTGGACCGGTTCACAACTGCGATCTCTGTTGCAGTCCTTGCAATTTTTTGCAGAGTAGTAGATATCTACGCTCATTCCCGGCCACCAGTACTCTGATTGTAGTTCGATCAGAGATTTCAGGATTTCTTGGTGCCTCAGACCCACCCCCATATGTGCTTCCTGTAGTAAGAAGATTCTCCGGTTCGTGTTTGGAATTACCCTATCCCCCACTCCAGGGATTCGAGCAAACGGAACGGAGTTTGCATCAATTATGTATGTTTTACTGAGTGGATAGTTTAGAGGTAATGCTGAATAATCGCCTTTTAATGAGGCTTTTACCGCTAGCATGGTTTCCCATCTATGTGTTTTTCTGAACGCTTTTCAGTGGCTACGGAAGCCGGGTGAACCGCTTCCGTGGTGGCTCTGTTAGCCAATGAATTCCCTGCAACGTGAACGCCATCACGTCGATGACTCAATGCGTGTATCACGTGAGTCTTTCGTAGTTCTTTTTGTAAAAGAACTACCTGTTCCCAAAGCCTTTTATGCTTTATTGTAGCACCTGTGTCATCTTTGTAAACGTTTTTGATCCATGTCTGCATGTCACTGTTATAGGATTTGATGCAGAAATACGAATCGCACACTATTAGTGTGGGGAATTCGCGATCAGCATTTTCAAGCGCCATCTTTAAAGTTCTTATTTCAGCTCGCTGAGCTGAACATTTCCTGAGTGATTCCGTTTTGGTAATCATTGGTTTGAATTTACCAGAGCGCCAGCGACCTTTAACAATCGCGCACGCTGCATCATAGGATTTATTTTCAACATCATAGTGTTGTGCGAATCTGTCCATATAGATTACGCAGGTATATTTTTCTAGAGGCAGAATTTCAGCTGGCAGAGGATATTCGAGTTCATATACTAGATCATCTCGTTTTTTCAGTTTTGGGTCAAAATAGTATTTCACGTCTTCTGTAGCAAAATAATTTTCTCATTCTATCCATTCTGGATCTAATAACCCTTTAACCAGGTTACGAGGATCTGTTAACGCCTCAAGGGCTGATTCTGCTGAAAAAACAGATATTCTTCTGCCTTGGGCTAGGGCTCTTTCTTTAGCTACAGCAGTTCTAACCGCAGTTGGAATTTTCTCTGTGGAGCTGAATTTCATTTCAGCTTGAGTGTACAAATGTGATTTGTAAGCTATAGGTACCGTTTCTCCCTCATTAGAGGTCAGGTATGTGAATCCGCGTCCTCCTGGGATGACTCGGATTACAAGATTGCGTGTATTTTCACGTGTTTGCAATTTTGTTTTAGTTAACATGTCTGTTTGTAGTGATCTCAAAATTTCTGTGTGTTTCTGAGTCCAATTGGTTTGTTTGAAATCTGGTCTTATTAATTCATAGAGAGGTTTAACCCTCTCAGCATAATTTAGAATGTATGTTCTTCCGAAATTCAGGAAACCTAGTAGTGATTGTAAATTCTTCAGCGTTTTTGGTGCTTGGAGTACAGCTCATTTCTCTAAGAAATTGTCTGCCAGGCTTTTGCCTTCACTTGATAATTCATATCCTAAAAATAGGACTGTTAGATGGGCAATTCGTGACTTTTTAAAGTTGAATTTGTAACCCTCTGAGGCGAGTCCAAGTATTATGGTGTTCACCCTTTTTAAGTGAGTCTCCAGGTCATCATCTGTGAGATAGATGTCATCGACATATGATAATGCTTCATCATCATATATTTGTAGTAACTCTGTTACCCTTGCTGAGAATAATCCTGGGCTATTCTTGAATCCCTGTGGGAGTCAGCAAAATTGTTTTTGCGATCCAAATATTGAGAAAGCGGTCAAATACCTGCTTTCAGGTGCAATGTTTTGACAGAAGAATCCATTATAGATGTCTAATGTCGTTTTATATTTTTTGCGCACAATGTTATTCATTAGTGCTGCACTATGTGAGTTTTGTACTGCAAATGTTTTACAACAGGAGTTAAGGTGTCTGTAGTCCAAAACTAGACGATATGAATCGTCTGGCTTGGAGACAGGAAACAAAGGATTGTTCATTTGAGAGGTGCATGTTTCAATCACCCCTTGGTATTCAAGTTGATCTAAGATCTCCCTGACATTTTTTTTAGCTTCTTGTTTAACTGGGTACTGCCTTTGTGCAGTGGGCTGATTTTGTAACTGGATCTTGTGGTGAGGTGAATCCTCATCCCATCCTACATGATTTTTGTACAAAGCAGGAGCTTGGGCTACTGCCCATTTTCTTGCATATGTGTATTTTTTATGAATCGGGATGTGATTCGAGAAGGCAGGCATAATCATTTCTTCGCCATGAGGGCACTCCCTGGCAAACTCTGGTGGCCAGTCTTTCTCAGCTAACAGAATGTCATAGCCTTTTGAAAGTTTTTCCCAAAAGAGACTTTTTATTTTCCTGGTTTTATCTCCCTGTATATGTAATGTTATTTCATATAGCTTATGGGGCACACTAACTCGTGTGTCTTCAGTTTCCACTTGAATGTACTCATTCGTGTCCACTGTCTCCAGAAGATTCATCAGGGTCTTTTGAGCTATGGTCACTTCTGCTCCGCTGTCTAGCATTGTCTGTGCCCACTCTCCGTTTTTCAGCTGTGTCCTCAGAAATCTCGGCATGTTTAATCTTAATACTTGCTACCTTCTTTCTGGGAAATTGTAATTTTTTACTTTGATGAGCAGGTTCCTTGTCTTTGGACTTGACGTGCTCTTCTCTGTGTTCTGACCGTCCTCTTCTTTCCGATTTCTGTGAGGAAAATCGAGAAAGATTCAGTGAGAAGGATCTAGAGGGACGTGTATCAACATCTTGATATCTGTCTGGTTTTCTTATTTTATTCCTATCTCTAAGGGTGTATCTTTTTTCAGAGCGTTCCCTTTGGGGAGACTTGTCTTCTGGCCTGGAGATCTCTCTACGCTGAGGAGACCTTCCTCTGGACTGGAAACGTTTTTCCCTGGGAATGGTTTGTTTATTACCTTCCCAACTCTTTTTTGGAGTCTTTAAATTATTTTTAATAAATGTTTTTTCAGGATTTTCAGTTAGTTGTGGTTTTACCTGTTTCCCACTCAAACTATCTCTTCCTAGTTCTTCATAGGATTTTTCTATGATTCTGGCAATTTCCAATGGTTGGGCTGCTATATCTGTTTCCTTCAATTTCTGGAGGTTCTTTATATCATCCCTTGCCAATTGAACTAATTCTCTATATGCCTTTATTAATTCTTTTAGTTTAACTAGGAGTTCTTCGCTTGACATTATTTCGTTGTCTGGGTGTGTTGCATAGTTGCATAGGACCGGCCCTGTTGCTTCTGGTCTACCTAGTGGACCGAGCCTGGTGATGTGATCATTATGTTTTAGGGCGCCTTTAAACCAAAGCAGGTGCTCTTGGTATTTTAGTGGAATTTCAATCTCCTCGAAAGGAGTGTATTCATCTGGAGGTTCCTTTATTTTGTAATAGTGGAAGTCTTTTGTCGTAGCGTGTGCTGCTGGAAAATGTATCCATGAATAGAATACCTCTGTCTGCCGATATTCATGTGCCTCTATCACGAATATGACTGTACCACCTCGTGGTGTCAGTCCATTTTCTATAAGTTTTAGAGTTACAGTTCTTCTTACATTGACCGGAATGATTATAGCTTCCGGTTCGGTTTCATGGAGACTTGTGTCTTCCTCTAAGAGTCGAGCAGCTAGTCTTACTCGCTCCCTTTCTTCGTCACTTTCTGTAATTTTAACTGACTGAAAGTTTTCTGTTGCAGATCGAGTTTCAAGGAAACAAAGATTAGGTGCACAATATTTTGGAACACTTTATCCTTCAACGTTGATCAAGCCAAAAACTAATACATTGGATTCTCATCCTACTAAGTTCAGGCGGATATTAACCTTTCACCCACTCCAGACGTCTATTGGAGTTTTTACGGGGAAAGGGTTCTGTGTGAAAAAGCACGACTGAGGTACTCTAGTGTCTTGCGTTAGATTATCGCCTTACCAAACGTTGGGCGCCATCTATTGTAGTTCCTATTTTCCCAATAAGCTCTGTGCATTTGAATAACATAAACAGAAGTGTAGATGTAGGACTGAGGGCATCCAGGTCTCTACTGACTATGTTAAACTTAATTTAGGTTAGCGCCAGCTAGCTCAGAGGTCACTGAAAACTTTCTTGAATGAATAGGGAGGGACAAGCTCCCCTGGCTCAGACAAGAAGGGATTCAGTTTCCGACAACCGCATAAACATGACAACTTTGCTCCCTCAGAATAAGAGTATATCTCTAGAGTCGTGTGAAAACAATAGACAGCTATTTCACTTAGTCAGCAGTGCATACTTAGTTTCACCAGAATGCAGAGAAATAGAGAGACCGGCGTTGTCAATAAAAAGGTGTTATTTATTGAGCAGTCTTTCTTCTCATGCAAGAGAAATGAATTGCCACAATTGCAATACATAAAGTAAAGTAAAGTGCGTACAGTAAAAGTAGTATTATGAAATAATACTGTAAAAGCATTGCTACGGTTTCTTAGCCATATGATACTTTAAAATGGATAAAATATATACATACATAAATACATTGACTAAAGTACTCAACTGGTGCTTCTAACTAAGCCTACCCCGGTGTACCTGACCTAAGCCTAATACTTTGGGAAGGGATGAGTAAGTAGCAGTTTTAAGTTAAGTAGGTTAAGATAATTTTGCCAAGAATCTGCATCAAGAATTCTCTTAAGGGTTTAGTCAGCTCCGTACCTTGGTAATAGAATGTGGTAGGTCTGGTATCTCTTTCCTCAGGACTCGATATCCCAGCAACCCGCAAGGGTAGGCTGGAAACACCGGAGCTGGATTTTCTCAGCTGGAGAAAAAGACAGCGTCTCTCAAAGTGCGTCCAACAGGAGGGGCGGCTTCCGTGGGCACTCGAATCAGCTGGGCTCTCGGGCAAGTAGATGGCCGCTCTGCTCCAAACCACCGTGTGTTTGCATAAGGCAACTGTTGGTATTTTATACCTGAAAGGTGCCGGGTTTGACGTAAGGTTGGACATAAGACTTCACCAAGAAGTAACAGTTCTTGCAGGACTTCAGGAGTTCTTGTTCAAATCAAAACTAAAGCAGGGGGGTTTTCCCGGGCTGCTGGAGGCTTGGTTTGTTTAAAGAACGCGTTTCTAGGAGTCAATGGGATTAGCCGTGCTGTGCTTTGGATTGCATGGGCTATTACTGAATATGAATCCGATTCTTATGCCTTTATCAGGATAATATTGATTATAACCTCACAAGGGCATAAATCGAGAATATTGAATTAGGGTCCTAGATATAAAGGACTAGCAGCCCGTGCCGACGAAGTCCGGGTATGAATTGCTGCCGGCCAGTAGTATATTGTTTTGTAGGATTTCGTTTTGATAGCATTTCTTATCTGTGACAGGCCTGTGAAACGCTCTGATTCACAGTGCACTGCTGATGCACTTAAGAGTGCCCGTTCAGTAGTGTGTAAACTCGAGTTTCCCTACTTTATTTTTCCTTGCAATATTATATAGCGCGAACTCGACAACATGGCATGAGCACAATTTACATTACAGAAGAACACATTCATTTGTGGTAGGCACGGGGAGACAAAGCGATTTGCCTGGAGTCACAGGATGTTGAGCTGATGCCGAGATTCGAACGTAGCTCCCCAGCTCTAAAGTTCGCAATTCTAGAACTTGTGGCGGGAGGTGTGTCTAAGAGTGTATGTCGGTGCTGGCCATCAATGAGGGAGACCTGTGCATTTTTCAAATGGGTGGTGAAAAGTATGTTGATGGAAATGTGGGCCGCCGTGTCACCAATGTACTTACCGGGGGAAGGTAAACACCCATTATTCCGCAACTTTCTTTCCGCATACCATCACTCCACATACTTTCATTACGAAAGTACCATGACTCCGCAATGCCAATATAGCGCATGGCATTACATTTTATATGCTTTTACCACGCATACAATTTCAACGAAATCCGTTGTAAATGCATGAATGGTAAAAGCATGTTTTTTTTTTTATGTTTGGATACGGTAAGTATGGGTATAGGGGTATATGCTTTGGGGTACTGAGGTATATATCTTTTGGGGTGTTTGGGTATTTTAAGTGTTCAGATATAGTTTTGGGTTATGGAGTACAGGGGTATTTTTAGGGTTCGGGGCTAGGTTTGGGTTGTGGGGTACAGGAGTATTTTAGAGTTCAAGGGTAGGTTTGGGTTTTGGGGTACAGAGTTATTTTTAGGGTTCAGGGCTAGGTTTGGGTTTTGGGGTACAGGGGTATTTTTAGGGTTCAGGGCTAGGTTTGGGTTTTGGGGTACAGGGGTATTTTTGGGTTCAGGTGTAGGTTTGGGTTTTGGGATACAGGGGTATTTTCACGGTTTAGGGATAGTTTGGGTTTTGGGGTACAGAGTATATTTATAGGGTTAAGATGGGTTAGTGTTTAAGGGTGTTGGGGTATTTTAAGGAGTAAGGGTGGGTAATGATTATGGGGTGCAGGGGTATTTAAATGGAGCAGGGTGGACACCCGGAGCTGGAATGTACAGAACCTGGGAAGAAAAAACAATGAAATATTTGGCACAACACTCGCTTTTATTTTCCCGTAATCCCGCGCCCCGCACACGCCCACAGTCCACGCCCACCATATGAGATATGGCATGGAAGGCACAGCACAAAAACAACAGTTGATGGACAGAATGCAGAACAATGTCATACATTCACCCCAGTACAGAGATCTGGGCTTAAATCCTTCATTTTTTTGCACTTCCACACCACCCCAGTTCAGACATGACCATATGCAAACCTGCCTTGACCCTGTGCCTCATGGGACCAGTCCAGCCCTAACTGCCAAGCCTGTCTTTCCTGGACCAGAATCAAGCATCCTAGGACCAGTTTCTGGCTATCAGCCATCTTCAACCAGGATAACTTGACTCCAGTGGTGTGGAGAGGATGGGACTCACGTCTAAGCATACCCATCCCACTCGGGGTGACAAATGCAAAAACAACAGTTGATGGACAAAATGCAGAACAATGTCATACATTCACCCCAGGACAGAGATCTTTGCCTAAATCCATCGTTTTTTTGCACTCCACACCACCCCAGTTCAGACATGGCCATATGCAAATCAGCCTTGACCCTGTGCCTCATGGGAACAGTCCAGCCCGAAGGGCGGAACATACCACACGCCCCCAGCGTTTGTCACGCCCCCAGCACATGCCCACAGCACAACGCAGACACGCCCACAAGGGACTACTTTGCTGTCACGGTTCTTTTACCTTTTAAATGTATATGGTGGGCATCTGCATAGCCTATGTCCTTCTGATGCAACTGCCCTTTCCAACGTTGTATTGGGTGTTGTGATTGGTGCTGTGGTTCCTGAGATTACCCGCCTCAAAGGTTTGGGCTCTCTCTTTATTATGTTAGTATGGATTATTGATTATGACCTCACAAGGGCATAAATCGGAAATATCGAATTAGGGTCCTAGATATGAACACGACAATTGGTCTTAGCAATGTGGCAGTTGGGACAACAAGCAATATCTCACAACAGCAACAAAATAATCATAGTGGTGCAAGACAGTGAGCTTAAATCAAAGAGTTACATTCCAGCCGGTTGTGCTTCTGCAGAAACATGTCACAGATGCATCTAGCATCGTGAGAGCATCAGTTATAGAAGGAGGTATCATATCATGTACACTGTGCAGAGCTCAGAGCAGTCCATCTTGCTCATTAAGCCTGCCTCCCTGCATTGGCAACGAACATAGAAGGGCAATACTACAACATGCACTACCTACCTATGTAGAACGAGATTGAAACCTCTTTCACTGCAGTCTCAAAAAATCTGTACTCTGTCTATGCCCATAGGATTATCTCTGAGTGCAGTTCACCAACCAGGAACTCTAAGCCACCAGGCAGACTTCTCAGTCAATTCTACAAAGAGAGTCATGTGTAGGTCCTGGATGATGAAGTCCTACCACAAATCTTCATAGAGTAGTATGTTCCAGAGTTAGGGCCTGGTTTGAATATTGGTGGAGATGGAACTGCGTTGCTAAAGTGACGGAGTGTCCTCTCTGCCTTCATTATGGTCTGCTGCCTGATTTAGAATTGGAAAGGCCCCTCTGACAGCTTGACAAAGTGAAGGCCGTTGTAGGTTTAGCAACATGTCCGCCCACCTAATTTACATTCGAGTGTACATACAGCCGATTTTCAGTGCCTGTCACTGCCAGAAAAAACTTGGCTGTAAGGGACATTTAAAAATGCTCAATTTTCTCCTTGCCATTGTAGGAAATTCCCTGCTTTGGGATTTTCTTTTTCAAGATAAAAAAACATTGTAAGTTTGCTGTACCGCTTTGTCATGTTGACGGAGCCGTCTTACAAACTCACAATGCATTGACAGGAACTGTTATGACGGTAGTTCCTGCCAATGCTTGAAGTGTCTGCTGGGCCAGTACGGAGGAGGGAGCGTCCTAATCTGTGGTGGTGAGAAGGGCAGCCGAGGTCTTGGGCTTTGAGCTCCCTTCTGTGGCAGTCAGGACTAACTTCCTGATGGAGGTGCTTCAACCTGTGGCGTCCACTTCTGAACCCGTATTGCTGTATAACGAAGCCCTCACTGATGTCTTCCTGGGCACCTGGTCCAAGCCCAGCACAGGGGCTTCTGTGGAGAGCACGATTGCCTGCCGCCACTGCCCGGCCCCAGGTGACCCAGTGTTCTTGACCCAAAACCCTTTCCCAAGAGCTTGGTGGTCCAAGCCTCTTCTTCAAAGGGCGCATTACCTTCGGCTCCTCCAGATAGGGAATCCAAGAAGCTGGATCATCTTGGGAAGCGCATGCTCTCTTCCTCCAGCTTGGCACTGCAGTCTGGCAACACTATATGTCTCTTGGGTCGATACTCCCCTACCATCAGGAACACGCTTGCGCAGGTGCTGCCTCAGTGCCCAAAGGAGGCCTGGGCCATTCTCTCCCAGGCAGTGGCGGATGGGAGAGATGCAGCCAAATTCACGATTAGATATGGGCTGGATACCACCAACCCACTTGGCAGAACGATTGACACATCGGTAGCCCTTAGGTGCTACATCTGGTTGAGGACATCTGGCTTTTCAGGGGATATCTGGACATGCCCTTTGATGGCCGTTATCTTTTTGGTGACAAAGCAGACTCGGCGCTCGAGCGCTTTAAAGATTCTGGGGCTATGGCCAGATCTTTGTGCCTCGCTGCACCTTTTCTTCCACTCGTCTGCTTTTCATCCCTTTCGTGGCTACGGAAGGGGCTCCCAACCACGTCCGGAGCAGTCTAGCCACTGGCTCACGCATGCTGCCCAGCATTGCCGTGGACATGGGACCCAGCAACCTCACAGGTCTGGGGGCCTGCGGGCGGGCCAGTGCAGGCATGCCGCTGCCTCCAAGCCCTCCTAGTCTGAAGTTTCAGGCCCATCACGGCCAGTGGGAGACAGGATTCTCCATCACCTCCTCCACTGGCAATCCACCACGTCTGACAGGTGGGTTTTGCAAATAGTCCAAAGGGACTACTCCCTCCCCTTCGAGACTACGCCTGCCTCCAAGCAACCGTCTTTCAATTGCATGTCAGAGGAGTATTTGGTCCTTCTCCATCAGGAACTTTCAGTTCTCTTGGCCAATGGGGCTATAGAGAGGATTCCTGCGCCAGAAGCTGGTTGCTTTTCCCGCTACTTTCTGGTGCCCAAGAAGGACAAAGGCCTATGTCCTATTCTAGACCTCAGGGCCCTCAACCCGTTTATCCGGAAGGAGAAGTTCAAAATGCTCATGTTGGCTCAGGTCCTATCTGCCCTTGACCCTGGAGACTGGATGGTGGTGTTGAACTTTCAGGACGCCTATTTCCCGTCTTGCCAGCCAATAGATGCTATCTACGGTTCCAGTCTTTCCCTATCTCGACGACTGGCTGTTGAAGGCAGGCTCGCCCCAGACTGTTGTCTCCCACCTCCAGACTACGGCAAACCTGAATTCGCTCGAGTTCACTATAAACATGCCAAAGCCACACCTGGCTCCCTTCCTTTCATTGGAGCTGTTCTGGAAACAGTGCAGTTTCAGACCTATCCTCCCAAGCAACAAATCCGAGATATTAGGGCTATTATATTGATGTTTCTGCCTCTATCCCGGATTTCAGTGAGAAGTTCCAGTGGGCGCAGCATTAGGGGAATCTTTCCAACAACTTTCAGATCTCAGAGGAAACTGCACAACAACTGCAGTGGTGGCTAATGAACCAAGATTGGTTCAAAGGCAGATCCCTCTCCCTGCCCCTGCCAGATCTAACAGTGGTGGCAGATGCATCACTCCTGGGATGGGGCGGCCCTCTGGGAGAGGCGGAGATCAGAGGTGTCTGGTCTCTGGCAGAGTCCGGGCTCTATATCAACATGTTGGAGCTCTGGGCGATTTGACTGGCACTAAAGGCACTCCTTCCCTCTCTCAAAGGGAAAGTGGTTCAGGTGTTCGCAGACAACACCACCGCCATGTGGTACTGCAAAAAACAGGGCGGGTGGGGTCGTGGACCCTTGTCAGCAGGCTCTTCAGCTCTGGACATGGCTGGAACATCAGAACATGACCCTGGTAGTTCAACACCTGGCAGATTCTTTGAATGCCATGGTGTACAAACTCAGCCGCCGGTGATTGGTCGATCACGAATGGTGTCTTCACCTGTAGGTGGTGTAAGGTCTCTTTCAGCAGTGGGGAACGCCTTCGTTAGATCTGATCACCACCGAAGAGAATGCGCAATATCAGCAGTTTTGTGCTTTGGAGTTTTCCAAGGCAGCATTCGCTCGGCGATGCTTTTCGCCACTAGTGGAACTGCAGCCTCCTGTACCTCTTCCGCTTGTACTACTTCTACCAAGTTATTCTTGTGGCTCCGGACTGGGCACGAAAAGTCTGGTACCCTGAGCTCCTGAGCATGGCCATCGATTCTCCGATCAGACTGCCCTTTGGGAGGATCTTCTGTCACACAAACCTGTCCAGTCTCCACTTCCTTGCGTGGAGATTGCGCGGTGTCAGTTGACAGCTTTCGACCTTCCGCCTGACGTTTGTAATTCCATCTTGCCAGCCTGGCGTCCCTCCACTAAATCAGCATACGCCTGTAGATGGAACAAGTTTGTTGCATGGTGCACATCAAAGGCTGTGGACCCCCTTTCTGCCCCTCTATCAGAGGTCCTCTTGTACATACTTTCTTTGGCCCTTGCAGGGTACTGCTCTGGGCACTCTTAAAGATGATCTTGCTGCTATCTCTGCTTTTCTTCAGCTTCCAGATCAGCCATCATTATTTAAGTCCCCTATTGTAAATAGATTCTTTAAGGGCATTACTCATCTATTTCCTCCATCTCCTTTCATAATGTCCCAGTGGGACTTGAATCTTGTTCTTACATTCCTTATGTGTGCTCTCTTCGAGCCTCTTCATAACTGTTCTCTCAGACTCCTTACTCAGATTGCCTTCCTTGTTGCCATCAACTCTGTTTGCAGAGTGAGTAAACTTCAAACCCTGTCTTCAAACCCCCTTTCTTCTCTGACATCCAGAAAAATTGGTGCCTAGTACAAGACCATTGTTTCTATCTAAAGTAGTTTTGCCTTTTCTTATAGGTCAATCCATCACATTATCAGCTTTCTTCCCACCTCCACACCCTTCCAAGGAGGAGCAGAGACTCCACCGTTTAGACCCTAAACGTGCGCTGTCATTCTACCTTGACCACACTAAAGATTTCCGGGTGGATGATCAGCTATTTGTTGGCTATGTAGATACTAGGAAATGCAGGGTTGTTCAAAAACGTACCATCTCGTGATGGGTTATCCTTTGCATAAAAATCTGCTACGCTCTAGCTAAGAAAGATCCTCCTGTGGGGGCATGCTCATTCCACTAAGGCTACGGCAGCAACCACTGCATTGGCACGGGGAGTCCCACTTTTTGACATGTGCCAGACAGCGACGTGGGCATCTATGGACCCTTTTACTAGACAATACTGCCTAGACAGCCTAGTGCGGATGGGCGGCTACTTTGCCGTTCTGTCCTCCAGGATTTTCTGGTGTGAACTTGGTTCACAGTCCCTCCTCCAGGGATGGTATTGCTGGGGTATTTTTTCTAAGGTAAGGAATCTATAACTGTCTCTTTCAGATGAACAAGAGTTAGTCACCTTCGGTAACAATGTTTGTGTAAGAGACTTATGTTATAGATTCCTTGCCGCCGCACCCATCCTCTACACTCTATGTACTGATTTCTAGGGATAGGGACTCCCTTACAGGGCCCTAGTTGTGGCGTACCAGTGGTCACTGTCTTGCATAGCTCTGCGCTTCTGGTATGGAAGGTCGTGTCAGAACTGACGTCAGCCCGCAGGGGCGACGTCTAAGTAGGCACCGCAACGTCATTCCGGTGACGCTGACGACAGATGCAGAGTCGATCGGTGCCACCTACCAACGTGCAGGTGTACTGCTAGAGAAAAGATCTCCGATCTAGTCTGACGCCTTGGAGAAATTCTAAGGTAAGGAATATAGAACGAACATACGTCTCTTACAGATACATCTTTTCTAAAGTTACGTAACTTGTTCATTTGGTAGAGACCAAATGAATTACACCCATTTGAGCAATCATAACCAATTTCTAGCCATGTTTTTGAACAATAATTAAAAAATTTTGTAATTTTGTATGCAATGATCTATTGATTAATTGTATATATAAACTGTAATGTATTGTGACACACAAAAAGCAAAATGTGCACAATAAGAGTATAATTGCAGGATCTAAACCAATGAATGTGAGTAGATTAGATTCATGACAATATAATATAAACAATAATAAAGAATTTTTTGACTGTATGTTATAGCATTCAGTTTTATATAATACAATGAATTGTTAATCCATATTCAGTACTACATGTTGTCAGTATGAGTCCACTTGTCATATATGTTCCTAAATTTTTGTCTTTTCAAACAGTATAGTGGTCCCGATTTAGGAACTTTAGTCGGGGATACCTCCTATTTATACACACACCCATTTGAGCCTATTCACAAAGCTTCTTTGCCCCAATTATCATGGAAGACAGCATTTCTCTTAGCAATTACATCAGCACGTAAAATAAGCAAAATATAGACTGTTTCATCAATAAGGCCCTAAATATTTTCCCACAGTACGAGGCTGGTTTTGGAGACTCATTCAGTCTTGAAATGGTTTTAGAGTTCCACATCAATCAAATCTTCACCCTTCTGACTTTTATTCTTGAACCATGAATACCAGCAGAATGTGATTTACAATCCCTAGATGTTAGAAAAGTCCTGTGTTTTTATGTTTTTATTTATATAAATCCAAGACGATAAGGACGTCCAAATATTTATCAATGAGGTCAGATAAGTCAGGTTCAGTCTACTTCTAAGAAATTCATCTCTTGATGGATAGTAGTTTGCCATGGTTCTAAGCTATCATGAAATGAATAAACACTTACCAGGCATACCCAAAGCTCATTCTGCCAAGAGTAAGGCAGCCAACACAGCTTGGTTGAGAAATGTCCCTTCAGATTAAAGAAGCACGTTGAAATCAGTGCACACTTGCATAAAGCCTTAGTTTCTTGTTACTTATTCAAAAACCAACCCCTTGTTGGCCGGACAGCCCCTATGTAATCTGCCTAGCCTTTCATAAATTTAGGACATATATATATTGTTAGACCCGGCCTCGTGGCGTGGTCCTCCCTGACCCATAGCAACCTTTCCGAGCTTTACTCCACAACAGACCCCTGAGTCCCCCGGCCTAGCCAACCCTTCCCTCCATGTTACCCATGACCATCCCCGGACTTCCCAGTCCGTGCCTCCATCTTCCCGGCCCGTAGGCCCTGTGTGCCCACTTTCCGGCACCTAGGAGCCAGCGCGGCCTAGGCCAAGAGGCGCCACCCTGGCTGGAGGACAGAGCGCTCCCCTTGAGTGAGAGAAGAAGGAGCAGTATCTTTCACACCTCCGACCTCTCCTCGAAAAGTGGGTTTTGATCGCCCCTCCGGCCACCCGGAGGACTGGCACCATGCCTGCTGTGTGTCTGGGACTCCTCCTGAACCTGACATGAATGGATCAAAGGGCCGCGTGCCAGGAAACCCCAACAAGCGGCCCCCAGGTGTCAAGACCCCTGCAGACCAGAACTCTGGAGATCAAAGAGGAGCAGTCCTATAACTGGGGATGCTCCGGGACTATCGAGAGATTCGATTCTGGAACAACGAGAGCCCTGCTGACATGGTCGCGGCTCGCTTGGCAGAGAAGGACTTCTGCTGGAATCACCTGAGCCCTGCTGAGTGACTCGCGGCTCCTTTGCAACCTTGAAACACCTGAGCCCTGATGAGTGACTCGCGGCTCCCCTGAAGATTGTAAGACCTCCGACATCTTGCTTGAGCCCTGCTGAGTGACTTGCGGCTCCCCTGAAGATCGTAAGACCTCCGACATCTTGCTTGAGCCCTGCTGAGTGACTCGCGGCTCCCTGACTCTCCGGGTCCGGCTGGACCCCAAAGATCGCATCGTATCCCCCGTCTCGAGGATTGAGAGCTGTGCGCCGGATACGCACCGATATTGACACTGATCCGGAAAGACTGTCCCGCTACCCCTACCCTAACCGAGACTCTTTGAACCTTACTCTATTTGTAACCACCTGCCTTTGCCGATTATAAAGATCCCTTGAATCACGAGATAAAGAAACGTTCTTAAGAAGCTACGGTGTAGTGTCTTTGTCGTGTGGTGCTTGTGCAGTGTGTACGATCCTAGGCTCGAGACTCTCTTCCTGAGAAGTCTCCCACCAGCGCTCGTCTTGGTAACTAGGGAGGTGGGTCCCAGGGTGGTCAGGTACACCTCCTGCCCTCCCCTGAGGTCGCCTTCTAATATATATATATATATTATATATATATATATATATGTACTAGCAGCCCGTCCCGACGTTGTCCGGGTATGAATTGCTGCCGGCCAGTAGTATATTGTTTCGTAGGATTTCATTTTGATAGCATTTCTTATGTGTGACAGGCCTGTGAAATGCTCTGATTCACAGTGCACTGCTGATGCACTTAAGAGTGCGCGTTCAGTAGTGTGTGAACTCGAGTTTCCCTACTTCTATTTCCTTGCAATATTATATAGCGCGAACTCGACAACATGGCATGAGCACAATTTACATTACAGAAGAAAACATTGATTTGTGGTAGGCAGGGGGAGACAAAGCGATTTGCCTGGAATCACAGGATGTTGAGCTGATGCCGAGATTCTAACGTAGCCCCCCATCTCTAAAGTTCGCAATTCTAGAACTTGTGGTGGGAGGTGTGTCTAAAAGTGTATGTCGGTGCTGGGAATCAATGAGGGAGGCCTGTGCTTTTTTCCAATTGGTGGTGAAAAAATATGAGTATGTTGCTGGAGATGTGGGCCGCCGTGCCACCAATGTACTTACGGGGGAGGGTAAACACCCATTATTCCGCAAATTTCTTTCCGCATACCATCACTCTGCATACTTTCATTACGAAAGTACCATGACTCCGCAATGCCATTATAACGCATGGCATTACATTTTATATGCTTTTACCACGCATACATTTACAACGAAATTCGTTGTAAATGCATGAATGGTAAAAGCATTTTTTTTTTAAATGTTTGGATAAGGCAAGTATGGGTATAGGGGTATATGTTTTGGGGTACTGAGGTATATGTTTTGGGGTGTTTGGGTATTTTAATGGTTCAGATATAGTTTTGGGTTATGGGGTACAGGGGTATTTTTAGGGTTCAGGGCTAGGTTTGGGTTTTGGGGTATAGGGGTATTTTTAGGGTTCAGGGGTAGGTTTGGGTTTTGGGGTACAGGGGTATTTTAAGGGTTCAGGGCTAGGTTTGGGTTTTGGGGTACAGGGGTATTTTAAGGGTTCAGGGCTAGGTTTGGGTTTTGGGGTACAGGGGTATTTATAGGGTTTAGGGCTAGGTTTGGGTTTTGGGATACAGGGGTATTTTTGGGTTCTGGGCTAGGTTTGGGTTTTGGGGTACAGGGGTATTTTTAGGGTTCAGGGGTAGGTTTGGGTTTTGGGGTACAGGGGTATTTTAAGGGTTATGGGCTAGGTTTGGGTTTTGGGGTACAGGGGTATTTTAGGGTTCAGGGGTAGGTTTGGGTTTTGGGGTACAGGGGTATTTTTAGGGTTCAGGGGTATGTTTGGGTTTTGAGGTACAGGGGTATTTATAGGGTTCAGGGTTAGGTTTTGGTTTTGGGGTACATAGGTATTTTTAGGGTTTAGGGATAGGTTTGGGTTTTGGGGTACAGGGTAGATTTATAGGGTTAAGATGAGTTAGTGTTTAAGGGTGTTGGGGTATTTTATAGAGTAAGGGTGGGTTATGATTATGGGGTGCAGGGGTATTTAAAGTAGGGGAGGTGGGAATTGGCGCGAATTTGGTACAATAAATCCGCAATATTTCGTTCCGTCAGATTTCCAATTATTAAAACAGAAACCTCATATATTCAAGGTAAAAAAACAAGTATTTCTACATTCTAAAATGCATATAGTCATTTCACAAAAGTGAAATTAGCTTCCAGCAAACAGTGAGAAAGGTGATGATTTTGAGATCAAGCCCCTGCAAACCATTACGGGACGAGATTAGCAGTGGGAAGTGAATATTATAGTATCCAAATAATTCTACAAAGAGCTGCAGTTCACCTTGTTCTCCCCAGTTGTCCCCATGAGGCAAATGCAATAGCATTTAAAATATTATACATCAAGCTGCAGTTCACCTCATGGTCCCTAGATGTCCCTGATGAGGCAAATGCAATAGCATTTAAAATATTACACATCAAGCTGCAGTTCACCTCATGTCCCTAGATGTTCCTGATGATGCAAATGCAATAGCATTTAAAATATTATATATCAAGCTGCAGTTCACCTCACCGTCCCTAGATGTCCCTGAAGAGGCAAATGCAATAGCATTTAAAATATTATACATCAAGCTGCAGTTCACCTCGTCGTCCCAAGATGTCATTTATGAGTAAAATTCAAAAACATTGAAACCCTTTCATGAATGCTAAAATTTATGCTAAGCTTATCCCATAATGCTTTGCAGGGCCTTTTAGTTGTATTTTTGCCCATAACTGTGCTTGGGGTGGTTCTAAGAGAATGGGACCTCCACTGAATTACTATTTAAAGGGAGAAGGAATGTATAGAACCTGGGAAGAAAAAACAACACTCGTGACGGAATGCCCCCAGCGATTGTCACGCCCCCAGCACACACCCACAGCACAATGCAGACACGCCCACAAGGGACTACTTTGCTGCCACGGTTCATTTACATTTTAAATGTATATGGTGGGCGTCTGCATAGCCTATGTCCTTCTGCTGCAACTGCCCTTTCCAACGCTGTATTGGGTGTTGTGATTGGTGCTGTGGTTCCCGAGTTTACCTGGCCAAAAGGTGCAAGTTCTCTCTTTATAATAGTAGTATAGATAGGCACTGACTTGGTTTCACAACACGCATTTTCTATCTTTTGCACTGATTCACCTAATATTTTTTATGTATTTTCTTGTACATTATCTGAATTTATTCTGGTTATTTCATCCAAGGAGACCTCCTTTCAGGTTCACAGTTTTTGAACATTCTGAGTTTGATTACTGAAGTACATTCATGTTTACATTTGGGCGTATTTGCACATTTACATTATTTTACTAAATGGTTGCACTGATAGGTAAATTTTAATTGAATGTTAGATTACATATTTGCCATTTTTTGCACACTTAGGAGGGGGTCAGAATATGTTCTTATGTAATATTTACAAGACACTAAATATATCGAAGTGGACATATTGCATTTATGGTTTTATAAATAGTCCATCAATTTGATTTATTACTGTATTTATACAGGAATGTATTTATTTATTGATTTATTTATACATCAATTTTAAATATGTATTTATTTATTCAGTATGTTAACATATGTTTCTTGCCAATTAATTTTAGTTCGTCATAATGAATCATCTGTTTTGACATGGGATTTTACTATTTTACTACTGTGCCCTGTTCCCCATGTATGTCTTTTAAGCTGTTTTGGACTACAACAACATTCAGTCTGTTTTCCATATCAACTGATCATGTGACATTGGGGTTAGCAATTTAAAAATGAGTCTTTCTGCAGCCTACCACATCTGATCAAGGCTGGCGTTCCGACCGAAACGTGCCATGGGAGGCAGTAGGTAGTTATAGTTAGGACCTATTTTCCATAGGAAATCCGCAGCATTCTATTTCCAATAACGTTTGCGCCGGTTGACGAATGTTCACGAAATCTTCAAAACTCGTGGGGCGCTCCGGTCCGCTCTTATCCTAAAAGTCTCGGGGTGATTCGTCAAGTGGGGGCCGAGTAAAAAGGGGGGTCCCAAACCGTGTTTCCCCCATGCAATTTTACATAGGAACCTTTAGTCGCAGCTACAGCCCGAACTGCTGAACGGAATTACACCAAATTTGGCAAAGAGGTAGTCCTTGGTTTAGACTTGTGCCTTTTTGTTAAATGGTGTAAATCCATTCATTAGTTTTTTAGGTATTAAAGGAAAAAAATATATATATATATATATATGGGTGGAGCCTAACCAGACATCTCATTGTGAGATCTGATTGGCTGTCAGCACTTCATCCAAGAAGTGTTGCCAGCCATCTTGGGACCAATATACATGACAACACCTCATTAAAAAGCATTGCAGTTAATAGAAGGTTTTAAGACTTTAGTTACATTATATCTCATTTGTTGATGGTGCCATGCTCATTTTAGGAATTGTGGCGTGTTATAAGGTGATTTTACCATGTGAAAAAGCCTTCTTGTGGGATATTATGAATCATGTTTGAGAGAAAACTATTTTCTCATGCTTTTCCCACAGAGGTTTGGGAGGTGATCTATAGGCTAAACTGAGAGCATATTTTCTGTAAATTCACATTATCTTTCTCAGTCATGTGAGAATGAAGTCTGACATTCTCAGTAAAACATGCACATCCAACAAGGGCAGAGACAGTCAGTTGATTCCTTTGTGTTCTACTGCAGCTTCCCAAGAGTGTTCTAAAGAACAACTAGAGTGCTAACAGCCTTACTTATGACACTGAAGAAGCCAAATCGGTGAAACGCGTATGTCAGGGGGGCAGGGGGGTCTGCCAATAAACCACTTTTGGTGAAAACAACAACTTGGAGTGCCGTCCTTTTTTGACCTCCGCAAGGATTACGGAGGTGTGTGCAAACATATATATATATATATATATATATATATATATATATATATCTTTATATATATGTATATAGGCACTGACTTGGTTTCACAACACGCATTTTCTATCTTTTGCACTGATTCACCTAATATTTTTTATGTATTTTCTTGTACATTATCTGAATTTATTCTGGTTATTTCATCCAAGGAGACCTCCTTTAATGTTAGATTACATATTTGCCATTTTTTGCACACTTAGGAGGGGGTCAGAATATGTTCTTATGTAATATTTACAAGACACTGATTATATCGAAGTGGACATATTGCATTTATGGTTTTATAAATGGTCCATCAATTTGATTTATTACTGTATTTATACAGGAATGTATTTATTTATTGATTTATTTATACATCAATTTTAAATATGTATTTATTTATTCAATATGTTAACATATGTTTCTTGCCAATTAATTTTAGTTCGTCATAATGAATCATCTGTTTTGACATGGGATTTTACTATTTTACTACTGTGCCCTGTTCCCCATGTATGTCTTTTAAGCTGTTTTGGACTACAACAACATTCAGTCTGTTTTCCATATCAACTGATCATGTGACATTGGGGTTAGCAATTTAAAAATGAGTCTTTCTGCAGCCTACCACATCTGATCAAGGCTGGCGTTCCGACCGAAACGTGCCATGGGAGGCAGTAGGTAGTTATAGTTAGGACCTATTTTCCATAGGAAATCCGCAACATTCTATTTCCAATAACGTTTGCGCCGGTTGACGAATGTTCACGAAATCTTCAAAACTCGTGGGGCGCTCCGGTCCGCTCTTATCCTAAAAGTCTCGGGGTGATTCGTCAAGTGGGGGCCGAGTAAAAAGGGGGGTCCCAAACCGTGTTTCCCCCATGCAATTTTACATAGGAACCTTTAGTCACAGCTACAGCCCGAACTGCTGAACGGAATTACACCAAATTTGGCAAAGAGGTAGTCCTTGGTTTAGACTTGTGCCTTTTTGTTAAATGGTGTAAATCCATTCATTGGTTTTTTAGGTATTAAAGGAAAAAATATATATATATATATATATATATATATATATATATATATATATATATATATATATGGAGCCTAACCAGACATCTCATTGTGAGATCTGATTGGCTGTCAGCACTTCATCCAAGAAGTGTTGCCAGCCACCTTGGGACCAATATACATGACAACACCTCATTAAAAAGCATTGCAGTTAATAGAAGGTTTTAAGACTTTAGTTACATTATAAATCATTTGTTGATGGTGCCATGCTCATTTCAGGAATTGTGGTGTGTTATAAGGTGATTTTACCATGTGAAAAAGCCTTCTTGTGGGATATTATGAATCATGTTTGAGAGAAAACTATTTTCTCATGCTTTTCCCACAGAGGTTTGGGAGGTGATCTATAGGCTAAACTGAGAGCATATTTTCTGTAAATTCACATTATCTTTCTCAGTCATGTGAGAATGAAGTCTGACATTCTCAGTAAAACATGCACATCCAACAAGGGCAGAGACAGTCAGTTGATTCCTGTGTGTTCTACTGCAGCTTCCCAAGAGTGTTCTAAAGAACAACTAGAGTGCTAACAGCCTTACTTATGACAAATGTAGTGCACACCTGAAGCCATATTTGTTGGAATATAGTGGTAAGACTTAAAACATTTAATTTGCATAGGAACAAAATGAGGGGGTTCATTTTGCCATAGAAAATATGATTAGTGCTGCAGAAAGAAAAACTAGGGCACATTCTGAGTGACTTCTCAAATCCTCTTCTATTTCATTAAAAGAAATTCTGACATGCAGACTGAAATATGCACTTTCAATACCAGCAGCAGACTTCCCTGGTGAGCAGTAGCTTTACTACAGTGATCTAACGAGAAACTACAGTTCTAACATTCAGAATTTATGGCAAATGTGTGACACATCTGAATGCCTTCTTGATGGAATCAAACTAAAATAAATTGAAAGTATTTCCTACTAAGGAGACTGTAGTAAATGAGGAAATTAGGAAACCTCATAACAAATAAGTCTCCCAAAATGGCAACCAGAGACAAAGAGCCCAAATGTAGCACAGATATCACCCAGATGTATCCCAAGTATAGCTCAATGACAGAATGTCCCAGAGAGTTCTAAAGAACAACTAGAGCGCTAACAGTCTTACTTATGACAAAAGTATGGCACACCTGAAGCCATCTTGATTGGAATAAACTGGTAACTCTTAAAACATTTAATTTGCATAGGAACAAAATGAGGGAGTTTATTTTCCATAGAAATGATGGTTAGTCCTGCAGAAAGAAAATGTAGGGCATGTTTTAAGTGAGATCTCAAATCCTCTTCTATTTCATTTGAAAATTCTGACATGCAGACTGAAGCAGTCACTTTCAATACCAGCAGTAGACTTCCAGTTAACTCCCAGGTGAGCAGTAGCTTTACTACAGTCATCTAATGAACAACTAGAGTGCTAACATTCTAAATTTATGACAAATTTGTGACACATCCTAATGCCTTCTTGATGGAATGAAAGTAAAAAACTGAAAGCATTTCCTACTGAGGACACTTCAGTTAATGAGGAAATTAGAAAACTTCTTAACAAATAAGGTTCCCAAGATGGCCACCAGAGAAAAAGAGCCTAAACGTAGCACAAATATCACCCAGATGTATCCCACTTATAGCCCAATGCCAGAAGTGTGCAAAACACTTTTTATTTTTTCTGCAGTTTTATATAGTGCAGACTGGTCAGGTATTGGAGCTCTACATCTTACTTGGACCCCTTATTGCGTATTTTGCACGAAGTACATGAGATTGATGTTGCCAAACATTTAACTTTACGATTATGTTAACCTGAAGTGGCTCTGAACCGGGCTTTGTAATACCCGTTTTTATCTACTGGTTTGAATTAATTCTCGCTGTATTGTATTAGGTAAGAGGATTTACTGTTTTTATGTACACGTTTATGATCTATGTCTCTAAATCACATCGAATAAAGTTTAATGAATTCTATTGCAGGACGGAGGCGAGGATTATGCATATCTTTCCTCACTTTATTTGCATATAAGTTCAAAGAAAACATAACACAACAATCATTAAACAAAAGACTACACAACCCATGAACCATTAGGGGGGTAGTCTCCAAGGCAACTATAGTCCAATCATATCACAGTCCATCGTATATAATATCGTGATGTCCCTTCCGCTTCCTCTTTCTTCACTGCTCGTCAGTTAAGTGCATTCCTTATATTCTTGGCTTAATCTGACTTTGCTTTTTGTATAGCGGTTGTTTCATACTCCCTTCGCAGCAGGCTCTGGCCCGAGAGCGTTCTCTCCCTCGCAGATTCTCCTGCTGTGCGCGTGGGGAGATCCTGTCAGGTGCATCCGATCTGAGAGAGGCAGCTCCGTTGAGCGCTCCCGCTGGTCTTTACGCAAGTTTGAGAATCCAGTTACTCCTTTAGTGTCCGCTTGATTCCCGACCAACCATCGCCTAATTTTGACATCGCTACGCGGTGATTTCCCCACACAGCCACGTTAGTGACCAGCGCCACCTGGTGGTGGTAATGGGTATTGCGCCTCAGTCTATTCTTTTAACAGCTTAGGGGAAAGCCCAGCTGTTGGAGCACCGGCTAGGGGGCTACCTTAAGGATTTTAAGGGCATTTGTTCTGTGCTCACACCATCTGCTATCATGTCTTCTCCAGAACACCATTTTTACTCCCCTACCAGGAAGTGGAGGAGGAATGGCTCCCAACTTCTCCCTCCAGCAGTGGACCAATCCTTCTCTCTGGCTATCTCTAGGACGCTGGCTCCTCTCAGGGATCAGGTTGATAAGCTGACGAAAAGCATCCCTGGGATGTTTAGTGACCCAGATCTGGTAGTGGCGGGTCCCAGTAGCTCTCAGATGGGGAATAAAAGGGCCGTTAAGCATAGCACAGGGCACTTGGAAGGATTTGATAAACTTACAGAGACCTTCCTCAAAAGTGCGCGAACACTAAAAGATTCACCGTGCCAGGAGGATGAGGAGTTCCGAGAAAATTGAGACGCTGTCACCAGTATTGTAGACCCCGATGGCGGGTTTCCCTTAGAGGGAGACGGTGTATCAGAGGACGATTTCTCCTCTGATGAGGATAAGGACTCTGGCGTCCCACTCCTCTCAGTCTCGGGTTGGGGACGGGGTCCACTCGGACATGTTCGAGCCTACCCAAATTTACCATCCTAGGTCGGCTGAGTGGACCCCTGACACCAAAGTGGCAGAGTATGTGGTGGGGAAAATCCATCAACCCCTTGAAAGGGAGGTCAGGAATAGGAGGAGGGGAGAATGCCCTAGGCCCTCACTGAAGGGGAAGGTGGCACACACGCATGAAATTGATGAGAAACTATGTACCTTTTTCTCCAAGTATATGAGGGATCCCAAGAAAGGAATTGATAGGTCTTGGATGTGGTATTGCCCTTGACCCAAATTATTCAATTGGCGGAGCGTTCAAAAGAGTCAGGATCCCCTTTGTCCAAGAATATTGTGGCTCGTTGGGCGCACTACCCTAAACTCTAAAACACTACCCCCTCCACTACCCAAACACCACTGCACTACCCTAAACCCTAAACACTACCCCCAGCACGACACCCTACACTACCCAAACATAACTGCACTACCAATAAACCCTAAAAAACTACCACCAGCATGACTCCCTACACTACCCAAACACCACTGCACTACCCTAAACCCTAAATATACCCCAGGACAACCCCCTATACTACACAAACACCACTGCACTACCCTATACCCTAAAACACTACCCCCAGCACGACCCCCTTCACTACCTAAACACAGCTGCACTACACTAAACCCTAAAACACTACCCCCAGCACGGCCCCCTTCACAACCCAAACACCACTGTATGATCCTAAAACAGGACCCCCTACACTACACAAACACCACTGCACTACCCTAAAACACAAGATACCAGCACGAACCGCTACAGTACACAAACACCACTGCACTACCCTAAACCCTAAAACACTACCCCCTACACTACCCAAACACCACTGCACTACCATAAATCCTAAATCTACCCCCAGCATGACCCCCTACACTACTCAAACACCACTGCACTACCCTAAACCCTAAAACACTACCACAAGCATGACCCCCTACACTACTCAAACACCACTGCACTACCCTAATCCCTAAAACACTACCCCAGCACGACCCCCTACACTACTGCACTACCCTAAACCCTAAACAAGACCCCAGCACAACCCCCTACACTACACAAACACCACTGCACTAACCTAAACCCGAAAACACTACCCCCAGTACGACCCCCTACACTTCCCAAACACCACTGCACTACCCTAAACCCTAGGAAAAGAAAACACCCCATGCCCAATCCCCCTTACCTCTCACTCCTTGTGGTTCCTCTCTCCCCGTGGTTCCTGCTTCACGTTGTCTCTGGGGGCGGTGCTCCTCATTGTGAGGAAACAGAACAGCCTCTTGTTTCTTTACAACAACGTTGATCGTCTACATGATTTTTAGAATGCATGATCATTTATCATACATACCTTTATAACAACATTTTTTGTAAAGGCATGTGTGGTAAGTGACCATGCGTTCTAAAAATATGTGCAGTAATTAATTTGCGATGTACAACGCATGCGTGGTAATGGTAACGTGAAGTAAAAAAGTCATTGTAACGGCTGTTTACCGATCGAAGCTGGTCCCTGTGTTTCATTGAGACATTTATTTGATTAATTAGGAGGAAGGAATGTGTTTTTTTTACCGAAAAGTGCATTCCCAGCTGTTGTATTGTGAATGTGTCCGTGTGCCTGGTTTCACTTCCGGTGAGAAAGTGGAAGAGTATGTTTGGCTCTAAATGAGTTCTGTTGTTGGCAGGGCCGGCGCGACACGTCATCAGAAAGTGTGGAGCAGTGCCAAGAGAGGTCCCACCGCAGTATGACCGTACCGCGTGACCCATGTGCCGCCTCCAGGGTACGGCAGAAGCAGCATCGCAGGTCCTCTTGAAGACCGTTGTAGCACTAATTCTATATTTTGGTACTAGCCCTAGGGCATTTTGATTTTGTTGTTCCTGCCAGATACAAAGAGAAGATCCTGTGTTATTCAGTGCCCTCGTTACCTTTTTTGTGGGTTGTGGTGCTTGTCACTTTGCTGCCCCGCCGGTGCACACGACTGGGCACCGCACCTCGTGTGCCATCTGCAGGGCCTCTTCCTCAAATCACTGGTTTTGGTTTCTGGAGTGGCAACATAAACAGTTGCTCCTAAAGGACTAGCCTGAACACTTAGGTGAATATCCTCTGCACCATCATTCCACGGAAATTCTTTCCTAGCTCTCCCACGTCGATGAGGACGTCACAATAGCACGGCTCCGCTCACAACACCGTATGATGTCATCGGAGCCATAAGAGGACCTCTTCGGTGTCCTGACGTCAGTTCCACCCATTTTTTCTGTGCCACCGAGACAAACAGGCGGACCAAGACATTTTTAAAAGTATACACAGTATAATTAATATATATATATTCACTGAAAAAACCCTAGGTTCCAGGCACATTATAGTTCAAAATTAGCATTTAAAAAACCTTAGAAATTCACTGTATAAACCATAGGTTTCAGGGGCGTTATAGTTAGTTGGACACTTCAATCGTACAAAACCATAGAAATTCCCCCGTTATAGGTTGTTCAGCTAACTATAACTCACACGCCAGCAATGCACTGCTGATGACGTCACATATTACATCACTCATGACATGGTCAGTGACATCACTCATGACATCACTGATGACATCATCCAGTGAATGTGTGTTTTTCTGAAAATTAAATATGTTTTATATATGTATATCTCAAGGTCGATGGAAAAATAAAAGGGTATATAAGTGTCTAAATGGATGATTTATTTTTGCAAAATTGATTGTATAACTGACTAAGTGTATATTAGTGAATACATGGGTTAGTGAGAAATATTTAAATATGTAAATATCTGTATCAGTCTCTCACTTTGTGTATATGTGGCTGCATGGATGGGTGAGTAGCTACATGAGTGTCTATATGGGTTATTAGTTGGTTTTTGAGTATCAGTATGAGTGTCTGAGTGTCTGTATGGTTCGGTGGGGGTATTACTTAGTGCATAGATGCATGAATGAGTGACTCACTGTATGTGTTGAAAACAGCGTGTGTGCAGGACTGTATAGGTGGATGAGTGTGTATATGGGTGTGTTAGTGAGTAAATGACTGTCTCAATAGTGTCTTTGTGAGTAACTACAGATGTTTATATACTAGTATATGTGAGTATTGGTGTATATAAGTGAGTATATGTGAGAGTGAGAGATTGGAAGAGTTCCTGTACAAATAAGTAGGTGTTTCTATAGGTGATTGTTTAAGTAAGTATGTGTAAGTTTGTGTAGAAGTAATGTGGTAGTGTGTGTATAACTGTATATGCAAGTAAATGGATGTTTGATACTTTGCATGTGTGACTATGTGTGTGAGTAACTCAATGGATGAGTGGCGGTGTGTAACAGGATGTATAGGTGTATGACTACATATGATGAGTGAGTATATGTATGAGTGACTGTATAGGGACTGTTGGTAAATGAGTGGATGTGTGTGTAGATCTTGGAATTACAGAGTAGGTGTGTTGTAACTGGTATTGGTATGTCCATTGCTTTGAACATTTTAGTTTGTATTTTTGAGTGTGTCTATCAAAGGTTATATTAGGGTGAGAGGAGGTCTGCCACTCTATCACAAGTATGATGTCATCAGTGATGTCATCAGTATATGCGAGCTTTTCTGGTAGTAAAATGTCTGGCTCTGACTTTGTAGAATTTAATGATCGTACTAGCACTCAATATTGCTTAGACACCTTCTCTGTTCCCTCTGCCGACATTCTAATATCTACTTGCAAAAGCATTAAATCCGGCTCTCCTAGTGACCCAGCCCCTCCTAAAATCTTAGCAGCTAGTCTGTCAGTTCTGGAGCCCCACTTTAGGCACATCCTGCAACTTTCCTTCTCCACTGCCTGCCTACCCGCAGCCTGGAAGAAAGCCATAGTCCTCCCCATCAAAAAAAAACCCAACGTTAGTCAGGATCTGTTAGAGAATCTACGTCCCATCTCCCTGCTACCTTACTTGGCCAAGCTGGCAGAGAAAATTGCCAATGTCCAACTTATGGCACACCTGGAAGCCCATAATGCCCTTCATACATCTCAGTCCGGTTTCAGACCCAGATTCTCTACTGAAACAGCTCTCCTGAGAGCCACCGAAACTATGAGGGAAGGAGCCGATGATGGCAAAACTATGGCCCTCATTATGCTAGACCTCAGTGCCGCGTTTGACACTGTAGCTCATCACATCTTGCTACAGTGTCTAAACCGAGCAGGTGTCATCAAAGAGGCTCTGGGTTGGTTGAAAGCTTTTCTTACCAACAGAAGCTTTCAGGTCCAAAGAGGGACTTTCCTCTCTGATGACATGACACTTGCACAGGGGGTTCCTCAGGGCTCTGCCCTGAGTCCTACCCTGTTCAACCTGTACATGGCTCCGCTGGCAGAGGTGGTACAATCGTTCGGCGTAGAGCTGGTCTCTTACGCCGACGATACCCAACTACTGATTTCCCTCTCACAATCCCCATCCGCAGAGGCTGAAAACTTCAAATCCTGTATGAGTAAACTGGCTGTCTGGATGAATGAAAATTGCCTCAAATTAAATGGCACTAAAACGGAGGTTCTGGTAATAGGTGGAAGAAACTCTCTGTGGACAAAAGATTGGTGGCCCACTAGTTTGGGACCTGTACCTACTCCTAGTCAAGAAGCTAAAAACTTGGGTGTCTGGATAGACAACAAGCTATCATATGACAGCCACATCAAAAAAACGGTGGGCAAATGTTTTGGAGTTATGAAAACTCTTAACCGCACCCTAGATCTGCTTCCCTTGAATTCCAGACGCACAATGACTCAGGCACTTATCACTTCCCGTATAGACTACGGCAATGTACTTCTGCTGGGAACATCGGATAAAAACATTAGAAAGCTGCAAGTCCTGCAAAACTCAGCGGCTCGCCTTGTGCTGAGACTACCTCGCAGGGCTCCGTCTAAACCTTCCCTTGCCTCCCTTCATTGGCTACCCATCCGACATAGGATACTATTCAAAGCCCTCCTATGGTGTCACAGGATCATCCATCTAAAAGCCCCGTCTTATTTGTCTGACTTAGCCATACCATATGAGCCGAACAGGACCCTACGCTCTATGGGAACGGGGCTGCTTAAAACCTCGCGCACAAAAAAAGCTAGGATGGGTGGAAAGTCCTTCCGCACCCTTGCGGCTAGGAAATGGAATGCCCTCCCTGCAGCCATCAGATTAGAACAAAATGAGGCTTCCTTCAGGAAGCTGCTGAAAACTCATTTATTTACTTTATAATGTACAGTCTCTCTGATCTCTGGCCAAGACTCTCTCTCCACTCAGCGCGGGGACACGCCGGGAGGCGTCACCAGGCGCTTTATAAGCCCCTTTAATAAATAATAAAGTAATGTCATCAGTGATGTCACTGACCATGTAATGAGTGATGTAATATGTGACGTCATCAGTAGTGCATTGCGGGCGTGCGAGTTATAGTTAGCTGGACTAACTGTAACGGTGGAATTTCTATGGTTTTGTACGAGTGAAATGTCCAACTACCTATGGTTTTTTCAGTGAATATCTATCTATCTATCTATCTATCTATCTATCTATCTATCTATCTATCTATCTATCTATCTATCTATCTATCTATCTATCCATATATATATATATATATATATATATATATATATATATATATATATATATATATATATATATATATATATATATATATATATATATATATATATATATATATATATATCCCACAACAGTTGTCTGCAATCCTGCAATATTTGTCTATAGTTGTCTTTAATGCTCAAGCTCCTTCTAATTTTGCTTGCTACTCTAGTCTAACTTTGATTACTCTCCTATGATGCAGAATAAAAGTTTACTTGTTGTCATGGTTATGCATCATAGAAGTCATAATTAGGCATCCCTCCTCCTTTATTTTTACTTCCTGTTATCTCATTCAGTGTGCCTCCAAAAATAACTGTCTCAATGGGGCAACAGCAGTACAAGGCATCATTGTTAGTGGAATCTCCTGCAGCATTATAGTGACAGTTCATATTTTTAAATGTTTTAATCCAAGCCAACCAGGCTGTCTTTTTCCACAATGATAATACATTTCAATACGGGGGGAGCTTGTTCCAGGCTACGAGCCAAGTTAAGAAAAGGATCTGCCTTCGGTTCTGGCCCATTGTAGTTTTGGGATTCTGTCTAAATGGACGTGAGTTGACCATAAATTACTGGGAGAGGCATAAGCACAAACCCTCATCCTCAGGTACACTGCTCCATTTTCATGAAGGGCTTTATGAGCCAGGAACAGTGTTTTAAAAGAATGCTCTTTTTGATGGGGAGCCAGTAGCCCTAGAGGGAGGACTAGGGCTGCGAGCTACTGGGTGATCTGCTTCGAATACCTGCGACAGCCTGTGCTTTTTAGATCGTGTTTTTACAGCATTGTGATTTTTAAAAAACTTGGGGGCTTTTACCTTTAGAATTTAAAGGGAATTGATTTTTAGGTACACTGACACCCCTAAACACTCTACCTCCTTGATACAGCCTCGCCCAGCCGATCCTTACTCCCGGCTCGAGGCGGCGGCGGGTGCCATCTTGGGTGTGGGCAGGGGCAGCGCTCTAGTCGCGCCGGCCTCCCACCCCCCTCATTACCCATAAAATGTGCGTAGGGTTCAGACGGCGCAGCGGGCTGGCGCAGCGGGCGCGCCGGATGCGCGCCGAAGCCGCGCCAAAGCCAAGCCCGTCTGCGCCCGTCCGCGACCGGCCGGGACCAGGGGCCCAGACCCCTGTTCCGCGGGCGTGCGGCAGGCAAACTTACACAAGTAAGAGGCTGAGAGATCTATGTCCCGTTTTACCTACTCACTGTCATCACTTGATGGAGCCCTTGGACCTAGGTCCATGTCCTCATTGTTCATTCAGTGGTAGCTGCTTAGTGCCAGTTGCTCCTGACTCTGATACGATTCTGGCCAAAGGGGGTCTCCTAAATTGTAGGTCCATCAGCAAACACACTCTTCAGCTGTGGGATCTCTTACTGGATGAGGACATGCAGATACTGATCCTTACTGAGACCTGGTTGGGAGAACACTCTGACCCGGATGTACTGGACACCATCCCTCCTGGCTACACCCTCCACAGACTTGACAGGACAATAGGAAGGGGAGGCGGGATTGCCATTATTGTCAAACACCCGTTCGAGTGTATTCTAAAGCCTGTAAACATTGATGACTGCGAAGCTGGTGAATTTAGTATCAAACTGACGCAACATGACACTATCTCTGGCATTCTTATCTATAGACGCCCTGGGTCCCTGGGAAACTTCCGTAGTAGCCTACTTGAAGGGGCTACTCAGACCGCTATCAAACACAATAAGGTTTTGGTACTGGGTGACCTGAACCTACACCTAGAAGACCCCGGACAGAAGGAGGCAGAGGATGTTCGCCTTGTATTACAAGAACTACAGCTGACCTTGCTAAGTACAACAGCGACACATCAGAGGGGTCACTGTTTAGACCCTATCTTTGCGAGCTGGGACAAAATAAAAGTACTTACCCCTCGTCAGCTCCCTTGGACTGACCACTTCCTGGTCCCTTTTCAATGTTTCTATCAGACCGCTAGGACTAAAGACAATGGGGAAGGATACATTATGAAACGCAAATGGAGACAATTCTCCAAAGAAAACTTTACAGGTGCCATCCAGAAAGCTCAATTAATAAGTGCCCTGGATAGCGATCAGGCGAACAAGGAATTTAACCTACTTGTTACTGCCACTCTGGATGAGCTAGCTCCCATGTGTAAAGGTAAAGTCAGAGATGGCAGACAACGCACTGCCCCATGGTTCACTACCGAACTCCAGCAAATTAAATCTAAATGCAAAAAGCTAGAAAGGACCTGGAGAAGGAACCCGAGTGAGCAAGCAAAAAATAGCTATAGCTCAGCACACCGGAGCTATCAATATGCGGTGCGTAGAGCAAAAGCCAAATATTTTCAGACTCGTATTGAGGATGCCGAGAGCTCCTCACGGGAACTGTTTAAAATATATAAAGAAATATCGCTGGTCTCTAGCTCCAATACCCCCATAAAATCTTCCAAGGAGGGACGCAATAAAGTCGCTGACTTTTTCTCTAGTAAAGTTAAGAAGATTTATGCCTCATTTTCTCAAATACCAGATAAGGGCACAGACTTCAGAGCAGACAGCTCATTGGCGGCCCCGGATTCCTCACTCCTAACCTTCGAGGTTCCGGCAGCTGACAAGCTTATAAGCATCTGTCGGAGCGTGAAGTCCGGCTCCCCTAATGATCCGGCCCCTGCCTGGGTCATATCAGAGGGCCTGACAGCCTTGGAACCTCATATTAGACACGTCCTACAAACCTCCTTTTCCACTCAGCAAGTCCCTAGGGAGTGGAAGAAGGCTATAGTACTGCCAATAAGGAAAAAACCCAATGTCAGCTTGGAGGTACTAGAAAACCTTAGACCCATTTCCTTATTGCCGTACGTGGCGAAGGTAGCCGAGAAGGTGGTTAATGCTCAGCTCACGGAGCACCTGGAAAAATGTAACTTACTCCATCCCTCGCAATCAGGATTTAGGGCGGGCTACTCTACGGAGACGGCCCTCCTAAGAGCCACTGAGACTCTAAGAGCAGGGGCAGATGCTGGTCACACAATGGCCCTGATCATGCTTGACCTAAGCGCAGCTTTTGACACCGTGGCGCATTCCATCTTGCTACGGTGTCTGAACGAAGCTGGGGTCGTTGGGCCTGCGCTGGGCTGGCTGCAATCTTTCCTTACAGAGAGATGTTTCCAGGTTCAGCAGGGGACCTGCCGCTCAGGGGAGATGTCATTAGACCAGGGAGTGCCTCAGGGCTCTGCTTTGAGCCCCACTCTTTTTAACTTGTACATGGCCTCTCTAGCGAAAGTTGTACACTCTTTTGGGGTGGAATTAGTGTCGTACGCTGACGACACTCAGCTGCTGATCTCCCTATCACAGAGTACCTCCAACACCCCTAAAAATTTTAAATCATGTATGCAGGCATTAGCAGAGTGGATGGATGCCCATTGTTTAAAACTTAATGGCTCTAAAACAGAGGTGCTGGTGGTAGGGGGTAAAAGCGAAAAATGGTCGGATGAGTGGTGGCCTTCATGTCTGGGCCCTACCCCCATACCATGTCAGGAGGCCAAGAATCTGGGAATTTGGATGAACCCCTCGCTCTCATATGAAGGCCACATAAGGCGCCTTGTGGGCAAATGTTTTGGAGTCCTAAAGACCCTAAACAAAACCTTAGACCTCCTCCCTTTATTGGCCAGAAGAACACTAACGCAGGCACTAGTGACCTCGCGGTTAGATTATGGCAACATTCTGTTCCTTGGGGCAACCGAGGGCAGCATAGGTCGCCTACAAGTCATCCAGAACTCCGCCGCCAGACTGGTGTTAAGAAGACCCAGGAGAGCTAGCTCGAAATTGGCGCTGGACGCGCTTCATTGGCTGCCGGTGAAGAAGCGTGTGCTATTTAAGGGCCTCCTTTTTTGCCACCGTATTGTCTGGGACAAGTCACCGACATATCTGAAGGAGCTAGTCAGCCGTTATGAACCTACCAGGACCCTCCGTTCAGAGGGTACCGGTTTGCTGACAGTCCCCAGGATCAGGAAGGCTAGAATAGGTGGACGGTCCTTCGCGCTACTAGCAGCTCAAAATTGGAACAAACTACCTCCTGTGTTGAGACTGGAGGGCAATGAACTGCGGTTCAGGGCTCTGCTCAAAACACACCTATATACTGCATAGAGTCTGGGTTTTCTATGTTGCTTTCACTGGTAGCTTAGCGCGGGGACACGCCGTGATGGCGTTACTGAGCGCTCTATAAGCTCTTTATTATTATTATTATTTAGTAGAGTGCTTTCAAATACGGGGTCATGTGGGTTCTTGGGGCAAGGTTCAGGATTGCTCTGGCAGCCGCATTCTGCACCACTTGAAGTTTACTAAGAAGTCTGAAAGCCAAGATGGCGGCAGGCTAGGCTAGGCTGCTGCACTAGCTTGATGGCGTGATCTGGTGACACCCCCCTGACGAGTAAGAGTACCCCCCTGTGCCAGCCCTGGGATGATCAGATGTACAAGAGATGCATTGCTGGACAATAGAGCGCAGAGGGTAAATTGCTGCAAAATAGTCGTGGGGGCCACTGCGGGGGTAGCCGCTCTTACCTGCTTCAGGCGGATTTGCTGGACTTTGTCCTGGTGCCGAGCAGACCACGAGCGAAGTGCCTTGTTGGGCGTACTGCTGGAGAAGCAGTGCACGGACGACGCAGGAATGAAACCGAAGGCCCGAGCCAAGGCTGCAGTGAAGGGATCGGCGGATGATGTCTCTCCTTTGGGCAAAGCAAATAACATGTCGACGAAAACCTCCCGAAAACTGGAGGATGGTGCCGCTACCGGAGGAGGAGGAACGACGCCACCGCCCGGCGATGCGGGCAGATTTCGACCCCAAAGGGCCTCCCGGGAAGAGGAACGCCCCAGCGACCTCCGGCAGGTCCCAGCATCATGGAGATGCTAACGTAGAGCCGAGAGAAGCAACAAACGCAGGGGGTGCCTGGCGAAAAGGGAAAAACAGACAATGGGATGCAGTTAGGGCTGGAAATGGTGGAGAATGACCCCGCAAGTCAGGACTTATTACCTAAGTGTCTCGCCCAGATAATGGTTGCAGCTGAGTTGCTGACGCCCAGAGGGGATGTTTTGGCTATTCCAGGTACTCCGGTAGACCCTACAGAATCCCCTATAAAAACAAATAAAACCGCGGTGGTGGATGACAGTATGGAGACTGTAGGAGCCTGGGGGAGCAAAGTGAAGAGGCTGGGGCAAACATTATTGCTGGCAAAGTGGGAGTGTTTGATGAGGGATCAGTACAAGAGGGAGGCGACCAGACACCTCCACAGCAACAGGCAAAGGACAAGAGCAAGCAGGGCAAGGAGGGCACCGGGGGGGCCCAATCAGATAACTCTAACACATCCAAATAAAAGTAATGGAAAACTAACCTAACCCCTTACTAAAGAAACAAACTTGAGCCCTATGCTAAAAAATAAAATTGAGGTATCAGCAAAAATATTGGACGATCCAGTTCCTATGTGCTCTAAGCACTTTGCGCAGAAACTCCATCAGGGGAAGAGACAGACATTGAGACAACAGACTGCTACTATTCACTCTCTGAGGATGCAGAGTCACTGGTGGGCTCACTGATGGGGTCAACAAGGGGTAGTTGTACGGAAGTGGAGGGAGACAGCGAAAGCCCGCAGGATACTAGCGGCAGGGACTCCGCTTCAACGCTACGGAGGTTGGCCAAGTCTCTGACAACCACAGTCCGAACAAAGGGGGGGATGCAAGATTTAAACTAGGATTACTCAGCCACTAGCCATTTGGTATGAGACAACCCCGCAATACCTCCCAATACGGAGTCAGCGACCACGGCAACCCTGGATGCAATACTGCAGACTGTTATGGCACACCGGGATGAATCTAAGCAGGATAATAGACGATCCCAGGCTGCTATTCGGAAGATTTAAGGCACAGTGCGCAAAATAGCCAAAGTATGCACGGAGATTTCAAATAGGTTAACATATCTCGCAACAAGAACAAGTAATATTGAGACTGAGATGATGGCAACACAGCAGCAGACTAGTTCTCATGAGGCCAGACTTGCAAATATACAATGGAAACTTGAAGACCAAGAAAATCGCAGAAGAAGAAATAATCTGCGTTTTCTGGGACTCCCGGAAAATAAAGGTGGGGCGGATATCCGTCCCTATATGGTCGACTTGCTAGCCAAGATCGAGGGATGGAACTGGGATCATGAAGTCCAACGTGTACACTGGGTTCCAATAATTCAGAAACAACAGTCTGGTGTCGCTTTGAGACCTCGGGCCGTGTTGGTTTTCTTTGGAAACTATCTCCTACGCCAAAATATTTTTGAAAAAGCTAGACCAGATCGCAAAAGGTGGGTGGGGGATGTTGAATTTTTTACAAGACCGGACTTCTGCCATGTGACTGTTGAGAGATGATGGAGGTTATGGCAGATGATCAATCCCTTTCAGGAAAAGGGAGCGCAGGCATTCCTCCTGAATCCGCAAAACTGAAAATTGTAATTGGAGATAGGGTCCGGTTTTTTACTTCAGAAATCAAAGCAAAAGCAAAAGAATTTTTGGACGAGTTAAGTTGGAAGAAATAGGATGGGCAGACTAGGTTTAGGTTTAGATTTAGATATCATGTGGTAAACTAGGGAATGTGGGATGGGACAGGGAGTGGTGCGGTAGAAGGGTAAGAAACATAGATTACTTGTATGCTGAGGGTTTTATTAGGCCCCTTCACACGTTTTGGGATATAAGGATTACTTGATGGTTTGATTATTTGATGAAGGTAGAAATTGGGGGCAACACTAGGATCACGCCAAGAGCTGTGTCATCACTACTAGACTAAGGTCTAGTGGCTTTCATGGGTGGGTTGAGGGTTGGGTGGGATGGGAGGGGGATGGGGTGACAGGAATGGTGGGGAAGGGTGTGAGAGAAGAAAGGCCATTTCAGGTACATGGAATCGAACAGAACTAGAAATTCAGATAAGAAAGGAATGATCAAAGGATGAAGGAAAGAAGTATTGAGATGGTATAATTTTATAAGAATAAATGGATAATTTACAGATTTGTTCAGTTAATGTTGCAGGCCTGAATGATAGGAAAAAACGAGCAAAAGTGTTTGAAATCCTAAGATTTTTAGCTCCGGAAGTTATCTGCCTACAGGAGACTCATGTCTTCTGGAATAATCGAGGTGTCCTTCAAATGATAGGATATAATTTAGCAGTATGCTCTTCACAGACCTCGATGATTAGAGGAGTAGCAATATTTGTCAACATCAAGCAGGCAGCATTAAACGGACTATGGCGGATAAATGGAGTAAGTGGGCCATTGTATCATTAAGTATTGGCGTAACTATAGTGACTGTTTATGCTTCAAACCAAGATGACCCAGAGCTATGGGAAGAGCTAGAGCTAGAACTTGCTACATGGCCACACTCGGTAATAGCGTGTGGCGATTTTAATATACATTCTGAAAGTTATAATGTGGAAGGGCGGGAATATAAGGGAAGAAAGCCGAGGGTCATTCAGGCTATAAATAATTTTAAGGCGAGCCATGGTTTGGTAGATGTATGGGTAGCCAGGAAGGATTCTGATCCCGGGTATTCGTACTTTTCATATCTGCATCAAAAATATTTTCGTTTAGATTATTTCTTGGTTTTGGCTAACTTATTGGGGGGGGGTTGAGATCAATAAATTGCCACAAATCTTTTCAGATCATAATCCGCTTATGCTCAAAATAGTGGGCCAGGGCCTGAAAAAAGAACCCCGTTCCTGGTCGTTTGGCAGGAAATTGCTGACAGATGAGAATTTAGTAAAATATAATAAAGAATGGGCTAGAGGATTCTTTGAAATTAACCGGTATAGTGCCTCACGTATAACTTTTTGGGATACATTTAAGGGGTGCTTAAGGGGCGAAATAATAAGTTATGTGGGTCAACAGCGGAAAATGCAGAAAAAACAGGTCACTTCCCTAATGATCAAGCTAGCTCAGTTAGAAACAGAACACACTAAATTATTATCTCAGGGGGAGGGCAATAGATCAATGACAGTTTGGAACCAGCTAATAATTGCCAGAGCAGGTATAAATAATGTGTTTCAAACGCCAGTAGCCCAGAAATACCAAGTGTACCGAAAAGAGATGTACGAATATGGAGAAAAGACGGGAAGACCTTTGGCCCTTAGGACTAGACAAAAGGCCAGCAGAAATAATATAATTGAAATCAAAAACTCAAAGGGGCACATGGAAACATCTTCTGATAAAATAATGGAAGTTTTTAAGGAGTATTATAGTAAACTATACCAGCAGGCTCCCTGTGATAGTTTACCAACTGCATGAAGGGAATACACACAGCTTAACAAATTAGACTCAGATACACATTCAGAATTAGAAGACGAGATTGCAGTGGAGGAGACGGTTCTAGCTATAAAAACTCTCTCCTCAGGAAAGGCCGCTGGTCCAGATAAAATTCCATTAGAGCTATATAAAATACTTCTCTTCGATCTGGCTGTACTCCTTCATGATCTGATCCTAGACGTTCGCCGCCTTTGACACAGTCTGTCATAACACCCTCATACAACGCCTCAGCAACGTCGGAATACAAGGAAAAGCGTTGGACTGGATCATATCGTTCCTCGCCGGAAGAACCCAGAGAGTCCACCTCCCCCCTTTTAGATCAGAGGCCACCGAAGTCATCTGCGGCGTACCACAAGGATCATCACTCTGTCCCACCCTCTTCTACTTATACATGAGTCCCCTCGCATCCATCGCGCACCAACACAACCTCAACATCTTCTCCTACGCAGACGACACCCAGCTAATCCTCTCCCTCACCAAAGACCCTAACACAGCCAAAACCAATCTACACGAAGGAATGAAAGAAGTAGCCGTATGGATGAAGAACAGCCGTTTAAAACTAAACTCGGACAAAACGGAAGTCCTCATCTTAGGATCTTCCCCCTCTGCATGGGACGACTCATGGTGGCCACCGGCTCTGGGCACAGCACCCATACCTACAGATCACGCACGTAACCTGGGCTTCATCCTAGACTCCTCCCTCTCGATGACCAGACAAGTCAACGCCGTCTCATCATCATGCTTCAACATCCTACGCATGCTCAAAAAAATCTTCCGCTGGATCCCCACCGAAACAAGAAAGACAGTCACCCACGCACTAGTCACTAGCCGACTAGATTATGGAAACATCCTTTACGCCGGAACCACAGCCAAACTACAGAAAAAACTCCAACGCATCCAAAACGCCTCAGCCAGACTCATACTGGACATCCCCCGTCAAGCTCCCATTTCCGGTCACCTGAAAGATCTCCACTGGCTTCCCGTCAACAAGAGAATAACGTTCTGTCTCCTCACACAAGCACATAAGGCCCTCTACGACCTAGGACCCGAATGCCTCAACAAACGACTGTCCTTCTACACACCCACCCGCCAACTACGTTCATCCAATCAAGCCCTCGCCGCAATTCCGCGCATCAATAGATCCACCATGAGAGGAAGATCTTTCTCCTACTTAGCGGCCAAAACCTGGAATTCTCTCCCCACTCACCTCCGCCTTACACAGAACCACCTCTTTTTCAGAAAGCAGCTAAAAACCTGGCTATTCGATAAGTTATGCACCCACCCTCCCTCAAGCGCCTTGAGACCTTCTGGGTGAGTAGTGCGCTATACAAATTACCGAACTTGAACTTGAATATCGCCTAACTCATTGAAGGAAACAGACAATCATAGTTCACAAAAAGGGGAAACCCCCGTCAGCACCAGGGTCATATCGACCCATCTAACTGATAAACTCAGATGCAAAGATATACTCAAAGATCTTAGCAACTCGGCTCAAGAGAATCATAGGCAGTTCTGTCTCACCCTGGCAGCATGGATTGGTGCCAGGGAGGGGAACAACGGACCACACCCGGCGAGTAATATCTCTGCTAGATTTAGCTGCAGCAAGGAGGGAAGGTCTGGCTGTGATTCTGTTGGACGCAGAGAAGGCCTTCGACAGAGTGAAGTGGCAGTATTTGTGGGGGGCCTTAGCGTAGCGAGGGATAAGTCCTAGAATGATAACAGCAGTTCAGGCAATGTACCATAAACCGTTTGCTAGACTGCAGATGATGGGAATAGTATCAGGCCCGATAGAGGTAGCAAGGGGCACTCGGCAGGGATGCCCCTGCTCCCCAATTCTATTCGCTATACATCTGGATCCATTTGTTAGGCAGATAATTGAGAACTCAGTGATTGAACCCTACAAAATTAATGGATATGAGACAAAAATACTTGTCTATGCTGACGACATTACAGTAATCACATCAAATCCAACAACTGTAATAGCAGAAGTAGAGAGAATGGCGGAGGAATTCGGGAGCTGGTCAGGCTACTGTCTGAATAAAGGAAAGACACAGATAATCTGTACCAGACAGGGAAATCTCCAAGATCAGCATCAGAGAGATACTGCAGCTTATCTCGGGGTAAAGATTGGGCTGGATTTGAACACACTAGGGGGAAATAACATTGACCCAGTATTACAGGAGATATCCAATGAGCTTCGGTGGTTGGACAACTTGCACCTAATGATAGTGGGCAGAGTTAATGTCTTAAAAATGAAGATCTTGGGGGGGCGTGGCCAAGATGGCGACCGGGACGGAGGCATAATTGCGGAGCTCCTCGCCCTTGATCCCCGAATCCCCCTAATTACGTCTAAATTGGCTCCCCTGCTCACCCCACGGCGTGGAGAGACCCACAGCCCTGCAGAGTGACCTGGGGAAGGAGCAGTCACCTGAATTCACCGCAGCAGCCGCAGCCACCTACCGCGGCGTGAGACAGCCTGAAACTGGGCCGAACGCTACCTGGCCCCGCTGCACGGAGGAGACTCACGATTCTTTGCAATCCTGCCTCCCCCACGACCGGAGTGACCTCCCGGGACTACCGGCCCCTCCTAGGCCGTGGATTGCCTGCCGGGTGAGTGAGAGACCCGAGAACCAGCCACACCTCCCGATCCGGCCGCTCCTCTACCCGAGTCCCCGGCTTCGGCCTGCTCGGCTGCGGGGGAGGCCCGCTACGGCGCGGCCCGCACCGCCGGCGCTACCTTCCAGAGCGGGACCCTTGTTGGAACGAGTGGGTAACCCCCCCGCACCATAGCGCTATTGCGCGAGCACGAGAGTGACCTGGGCGGACTGCGGCCCGGGCGCGATTTGCGCTGGTCCCCGGCCTGGGCCTAGACTGAAAGGCGGCCTGGGCAGGAGCCCCCATCAGCCCGAGCCCGGCGCTGCAGCAGGAGCAGTCACGTTGCCCGTCCACTTTAACGGGCCCCTACCACCGTGTGCCACCTGCGGCCTGGAACCTCTGAAGGGCCCCTGCGGAGCCACGCATGCCATGTGTGCGGCCTGCGGCCTACGACGAGACGCTCCACTTCCAGTGAGCGACCGGGACTTGCTCTCTTCTAAGGTGTTGGACCCTTCCCCGGCTGTGAGCAGACCTCTTGGCGACATCTGTGAGGCGCCCGGCGAACCACGTCTACAGGACTCCGAGGTGAGGAGAGGGGGATGCTCGGGGGGCCTGGTGGTCGCGCCCCCGGCGGGAGGAGAGCTGACACATACCTACTGCTCACCCCCCTTTAGACTCCCTGGAGCTCGCACTGGAGAAAGGGGCGGACACGGCCTGGGCCCAGCCAGCACCCTAAGCAGACCCTGTGCCCTGGTCACCGACCGGGACGGCGGCACCTGGCCCTCATACATACTCGGGGGGCGCGGATCGGGCCCCCGGTGCGGCTCGACTCCACCCACATCTCCTCCGCGCCAAGAATTGCTACGCCGGTGCGGGCCGCGCCCGGTGGCTGTTTCTGGGCCTTCCCGGGACTGTCTTTTGGTGCTCACACTCTAGCGGCACGCCCCTGATCCCTGGGGCTCAGGATTGACCCCCACCTCACACCACGATGTCTTCCACCAATCGCAGAGGGGGACGACCGATCAAAGAACTACTCATGAAAACGTCTTCTAAACCCGAGAAATCCCATGCACCCACATCACCGTCAACGTCGATGGCCACCCCAACCAAGGAAGCTGAAGACGCCCCTATAACGAAGTTGTTTCTGGAAAGCCTCTTCAATACGCTGCGCACGGACTTCCAGACCCTGAAACACAAACTGGTCAGTGAACAGAGAGAACTGCGCAGGGATCTGGATGGGTTGGGGGAAAGAGTGGTGGCAGTGGAGAAATCTAGTCAGACCCGTGGCGAAGACCTGGCGCTCCTCCAGCAAGAAGTTCTCTGCCTTCAGGAACTGCAGGTGGGCCTTCAGGCACCTTCGGAAGACCTCGAAAACCGTTCCCGGCGGAATAACATACGGGTCAGAGGCGTGCCATCGAAAGCGGAGGGGAATAGCGTCACGGAATACCTCCAAGACCTCTTCCGAGAAGTCCTCAACGAATCCCCTGAATTCACCATCCGTATTGACAGAGCGCACCGAGTGGGTCTACACCGCCGTGCCCCTGCGCCCCCTCCGGACATCCTGGCTTTCCTCCTGGACTTTCCCCTGAAGGAAAGGATACTGAGAGAAGCACGCCGAGTGCAGCCTATCCGCTTCCGAGACAACTCTGTTCAGCTCTTCCAAGACCTCTCCGCCATCACCCTTCAGAAACGCAAGGACTTCAAGGTGGTCACCATGTTTCTGAGGGACAAGGGTGTGCCCTACTCCTGGGGACATCCGTTCCGCCTGATCAATAAGTGGGAGGGCAAATTGCACCAGCTCCGCTCGCTGCAGGACACATGCGCTCTTTTGGGCCTGGAACTGCGAGATGATGCTTCTGACGGAGATTCCACCCTGGGATCTTCCCCAGCTAACCGCCCGCAACCCTCAGGCAACGACTGGCAACAAGTACGAAGACGCCGTGCACCCAAGCATCGCCTCCGCCCGGATCCAGGGACCATTGCCAAAGACAAAGCTGCAGCCATAGAGGAAGTCGTTAAGGACACCGCTGCTCCTTCCTAAGCCTGATTCAACGGGGGAGCCATAGCAATCTCACTTCTTCTGAGTGGGGGGGAGGTGGAGGGGGCGGGAGGCCACACTGGTCGCCACTGCCACAGCCTCTTCTATTTTTTCACCCCACTGGCCTGAACTGACTCTGAATAGGCCCGGGACTATGACTATTGGTTGGTTGTTGGAAGTTGGGGTTAGGGTGGGAAGGGGAGGACACAGTTGCTGGGTGGGGAGAGTGGGGACAGTTCTAACCCGGCGGGACTGCGGACGATGCGCCACTCTGGGTGAGGTTTGGGATCCAGACAAAGTTAGTTCGGGTGGGGGGGGTAGGGGTGGGATTGAGGGAGGGGACCAGTATGCCAAGGGACATGAATAAGCTTCGTACACTGCTAACTGTTTGCCGCGCACGAGGATAGACCTGCCATTGCGCTACGCTACACCCGCAACACCCCAAGATGCCCGATACACTTAAGGTATTATCTCTCAATGTAAAAGGCCTCAACAATCCCATTAAGAGGCGGGCTGTGATTTCATATCTAGAACACTCAGGGGCGAACATATGCCTATTGCAGGAAACCCACCTCTTAGCTGAGGACTGGCACAGGATGCGCTCCAGAGCCTTCCCTCAACAACTTTTTTTCATCACTCACCACTAAAAAGGCGGGGGTGGCGATGCTTGTGTCCCGACACTTTCGGGGCCGGGTGGGGGAAAAAGCGGGAGAAATCAAGGGCCGCCTCCTATCATACACCCTTGTGGTGGGCACTAATACGATGACAGTTGGTTCCATATACGCCCCTAACACTGGCCAGGAAGCTTTACTTAAGAATGCACTCTCGGAAGCGCTGCAGCCCCCTAGCACCCACTTACTCATTGGGGGGGACCTCAACCTCGTTATGGACACACATAAAGACAGGTCTGGACACCGCTATGGGGACACTGGAGCGTTATCTGAAGCAGGCGGGTTGTGGCTAAAAGAAAGGTGCCTGTTAGATCTCTGGAGAGCGGTACACCCCAACTCGACACAGTTCACATTCTTCTCCCATGTCCACCGCACCTACGCGCGCTTAGATCATTTCCTGGGCTCTTCCGGCCTAACAACTCTCATCACCGACGTCTCCATAACCCCAGCAGCTCTCTTCGACCACGACGCGGTAGAACTGACGCTCACCATTCCCACCACCGCGCGCACTCCGGCCTCATGGAGGCTCAACGAAACCATGCTGCAGAGACCGGCTGTCGCTGCACAAATCCGTAAATGCATTTCGGAATATCTTGCCACTAACGATGGCTCTGTAACTTCCATTTCGGCCCTCTGGGGCGCTTTGAAGGCTGTAGTAAGGGGGGAACTGATCGCTATAGCGGCAGCAGACGCCAAACTACAAAAGGGAAAAAGGGACGACCTCACGGCTCAGGTGGCTGAACTTGAACGGGTTCACAGACGCACTGGAGCTCCTAGAGTTTGGAGGCAATTAAAAGCTACCAGGGCCCAATTAGCTAGCCTTGATACCGACAGGCCTGAATTCGCTGCCCTCAGACTCCGCCATTCCTACTATGTGGGGGGGAACCGCACCGGGCGCCTTTTAGCTAGCGCTCTCAAAGCCAAAACCCAGCTCTCTAAAATCACCACTCTCCTGAATGACTCCGGGGAGACCATCACTGACGAGGCAAAGGTTGCAGATGCCTTCCGCTCATTTTATGCTTCCCTATATAGGGAGGACCAAATACCACCCGCGGATATCGATGCATATTTGCACTCAGCAAATATCACACCATTGTCCAAATCGATCTCAGACGCCCTAGACGTCCCCATTCGGTCGGACGAAGTCCTGGCCGCAATATCCCGCTTACGGCCGCTCAAATCTCCGGGCCCTGACGGCTTCTCATCAGGCTTTTACAAACTGTTTGGCCCACTCCTGGCGCCGATACTCACAAGACTATTCAACTCGGTTGAAGGCCCGAGTTCCATACCCCCAGACATGCTTGCAGCGGACATAGTAGTGTTGCCTAAACCAGGCAAGAGCCCTACACATTGCTAGGCATTCCATCCCATCTCATTACTTAACCTGGACTTGAAGTTATTCACTGGGATACTGGCAGCATGCCTAGGCCCCTGCCTCCCAGGAATCTTCGAACCAGATCAATCGGGATTCGTCCCGAATCGCCAATGCAGCGACAACACTAAAAGGCTCCTGCACTTGGTAGACAAAACACATTTTTAGAACTCGGATTCGGCACTGTTAGCCATAGACGCAGAGAAGGCGTTTGATCGAGTCGACTGGACTTACCTGCAGAAAGTCCTGCAACGATATCAGCTGGGCGACCGATTCCAATCATGGATAGCGAGCTGCTACTATCACCCTCAAGCCAAGGTCCGCTTAGGCAGTCTTAAATCACACCCCTTTGAGATACAACGGGGAACGCGTCAGGGATGCCCTCTCTCACCCCTCCTGTTCGCCCTTTACGTGGAACCGCTGGCGCAGAAACTTAGAGATAACCCTAACATTCACGGTATCACCTTTGGCCGTGAACCGCACGTGGTAGGCCTCTACGCTGATGATATCATTGCCACTCTCAATGATCCATCCCGCTCTATACCAGCCTTCCAAGAGGAATTGGACACATTCGGAGCAATCTCTGGCTTCAAGATCAATCGGGGGAAATCTCTGATTCTGCCTCTGGGTAGTAATGCCTATTCGCGAACCCCTACACCAACTTTTGGGTGCAACCTCCAAACCTCCTCACAACTCCCATACTTGGGAGTCACCCTCACTTCCAGCACTGCCGCAACGGCATCCCTTAATTATAAAACGCTCACCTCCCAGATCCAAGCTGATCTTGCTCGCTGGTCAAAACAACCCCTTTCCCTGTTAGGTCGCATAGCGGCGGTGAAAATGTCAGCCTTGCCTAAGATTCTGTACATCTTTCAAACCCTCACAATCTCCCCGCCGGCTGGCGCGTTGTCGAATCTGCAAACCGCTCTCCACCAGTTCATCTGGGGAAAACAGCGAGCACGCCTGCACAAACAAGTTGCATACAGAACGGTGGATAAGGGTGGTCTTGGCGTCCCCAACCTCCTACAGTACTTCCGCGCCTCGCAAATCCGTTACCTGGTGGAATGGTACAGGCCGGAATCCGAAAAAAGGTGGCTGTTCCAGGACAGAGCGATGGCCCAGACCTCCCTATGGAAGATACCATTTCTCGCCCGTCAACATAGGCCGAGGTATCTCCTTAATTCCCCCATTATGCGCACCATCATGAGAGCTTGGGACGCAGTAGCGGTCAACAGAGGATTAACAACTTTCCCCTCCCCACTTACCCCGATTCTAGACAATCCGGATTTCCCACCAGGCAATAACCCCCGCGCCTTTCCGCAATGGCGCGGTACAGAATGCCGCTCGGCTGGCTACTTTTTTGAATCCGAAAGCTTCCTCTCCCTTGCCGACATTGTGAAGGACTATGGGGTAACCAAACCTCACATGTTCTAGTACTTCCAATTACGTCATTGGATGTCGAACCCCGATCGCGCTCCCTTGATGTATCGGCTATTGACACCGTTCGAAAAATGGCTGATCACAAAATACTCCGACAGACACCTTATCTCAGACATTTACAAGATGCTCTCTCCGGCAACTAGCCCAAACAAAACGGCGGGGCAGAACACTGGGAATCGGAACTTGGCAGGGCATTGTCACCCAAGGAATGGGGGTTTATCTATTACAGAGCAGCGCATACCACCCGTAACACTGCTTCCAGGGAAGCAGCGATGAAACTGGCCATATATTAGCATCTTACTCCAGCCAGACTCAACCGGGGCAACCCCCTTCGGAGTGCGCTGTGCTGGAGAGGCTGCGGTGAGCATGGCACATTAACTCATCTGCTGTGGGACTGCCACATTGTCCGGGCCTACTGGAAAGAGGTCCTAGATGACATCGACTCCACCTTCCAGACTGAAATCCCACGCTTCCCCGCATATGCTGTTCTAGGATTACCCAACGCGCTCACATTCCCCCTGAGGTCCATGCGCGGCAAACAGATGGGCATCGCCATGCAAGCAGCGTCACAAATTATGGTTTACGTTAGGCAGGGAGCGCATCCAGGCCACGTTGACACACTCCACAGACTCCTTTCAGAAGGCATGGCAACCGCTTCTATCCTTGTGGTCCAAAGAATTTAATGAAATCACCTGCCCCAAGTATCTTCGCATCCTGCGACTCACAGGGCCACCGCGTAACCCGCTGTGAGTTCGAACACCCATTAATACGCGGCTTTAACAGTGCATCTATCCTGCCAGTGCTCCTGTATTAAAACGGCACGAATGTGTACCCGATCCCCTCCGGCGCCCGGCGGTGAAACTCTGAAGCCTCTACCTGAAAGCTAGCGGTAGCGCCGATCGAAAACGTCCTGAGGCCTGTTGTGGACTTGAGACCGGGACCTCTAGTTGGAATCCAGGCCGGCCGCTGAGCGATCAACAGCGGATGATTGCGGCGATTGGGTGCCGGCCGGAACACGTCAACCGGGAAGTGGCCGATTTTCGAGCTGTGCCTCAGCTGGACTGGCGGCGAAGCTTGGGATGTGCCGGCTAATTTTGGGCGCATCTCTCAGCTGTGTTCACACGGCTTGCCCGGTTACAGTGACGGCTTGTATTTAGCCTGGCGATCGGCGGGCGACTCCCGACCTGTTGTTCGCTTCCACACCCGACGGGACACTTTGCCTTAAGAACTGCTCTCAAGGTTCTGACTTCCTTTGCCGCTACTGTAGCCCAACGCATTTCTCCCGGCCTGTGACGGTGGGACCGTGCAGGTGATTGCAACGGACATGGATATCGCCAGCCGAGAGGAGGCTGCATCCCGAGTGATTTCTGGACGACTGGAGCGGACCGATGTTGTTGGGGTGAGGCACAACAGAGATGGCCGATATGGTGACCTGATGTCGGCTGTTGCCGACCTCCGAAGTGCAATGGAATACTCTGCTCGAGATCTTGCCAGCAAATTCGATGCGCTTGGTTTTGTAATGGAGAGTCCGAGGCTGGCTGGACAGACGGAGCACAGCTTCACACCGCATCTCCTGCCTCTCCATTACAAGATGGCGGCCCGAGTGCCATTGATGAGACTCTTTGTCCTGTTGCACCCCCTGCTGAGGAACTTCTACATCCAGACCACGGTGTGGACTCTGAGCCGCACTCGCGCTTGAAGCGCCCGCTCCGATCCTTGCCCCCTTCATACTGGAAGTCGCCGTTGCTGCCATTGGTGGACTTTGTGTCTTCCTTCTTTGACCCGACTCTGTCACATGCTACCTTGCCTATCTGCTTTCGGTCCTGGTTGGAGTCCCCGGAGCGCCTTGAGGTGGCCATGGCTGATGCCCAGTTGCCTAATGTTGGTGTTTTTGGACTATGGTTCTCGCCCATGCTCCACAATGCGAAGATGGTGTACTTTGTACCCTCCCTGGGATCACTGGATTTTCTTATGCTTGACACGTCTGGGTGTTTATACCACAGTGACACTTCTGGACTACCGAACACGTCTTCCTCGGTTGCATTGATGTGCAGCGGCGGTAAGGAGAAAACGGGACAGGGATAAACGCTTCTTCCTACGGACTGGCAGATTCCTCGTTATTGACCGTGGCAGCTGGGTGGCGTGCTGTTTTCTCTGATGGTGCGGTGTGTTGACTTTGTGCTTTACACTGTTTTGCTGCGAACTGTTTCTTGTCACCGGACTACTTACCTTGTGTTCATATTGTACTTGCGGGAGGGTGCAGCCGAGGGACGGCTTCCCTTTGGATTTCCATAGTTCGCAGTGGTGGGGAAGAGAGAATGGGTCGGGGGTGTGCGCTTGTGCTCGTGGTTTGATGGTTTCCTTGTTGCTGCCCTGGACATGTGGGTTGTGGATTGCTACCCTTGACTACGCTGTGGGCTGCTTTTGTGCTTCCAACTTCTTTTGATTGTAATGCTTACCATCACCGGACACCATACTTTGTGCTGTTATCGGCCTTACGGGAGGGTGGAGCCGAGGAACGGGTGGTGGACTCCTCCCCGCCTTTCTTTATTTAATGAGAGTTTTAGACTAGGAATCTTTTCTTACTCTCTATATTTCGGGACTCCTTTTATTGGGCGACAGGCACACTGCTAGGGGGGGGTAGGCCGTAGCCAGCTGCAGGGGTGCAGGGTGGGGGGTGGATGGGGGGGGTTTTTGTTTTTATTTTTTGGTTCTATGGGCCTTCTATTCTTTTTCTTTTTCTTCTTTTCTGGGTCTAGACATTTATCCTCTAGGTGGTGCGCAGCGATTCTGGCATTTTGTTACATTGTGTATTTGTCTATCCTGATCGTACTAGGCCGGAACCAACCTGTTGTGCTGTGATATCCTGCTCCTGTCTATCCTTCAGAAAAAACTTTTAAAATTAGACCTCAGTATTCCTGTACCAGATCCTTTGCGCTTATTGTGTTGCAACGTACTGTATCTGTGAGCCCTTGGGCTCTTTGCTGAGTTGTATTTGCGATTTTCTATCAATAAAGGTCTTCCAAAAATTAAAAAATATAAAAAAAATATAAAAATTGGGGGATGATGATATAGATGCTGATATGTCATTAGAATTGAGCGAAAGTATATTTTTGGCTGCAAACCTTCAAGCCCAACACTACAAGACCTTATTTAACTTATATTACACTCCAGGAAAACTCTTCGGGTGGGGGAAACGAGATAACGATCAGTGCCCCAGATGTCAACATAGTCCCGCGGACACTACACATATGTTTTATGCGTCTACGTCCCTGACCCCTTTTCAAACGAGGCATAGAAAAATTTTGGTATGAACTGATGGATTGTACAGTCGAAATTAGTGCTCCATTAATGCTCTTAGGATATGATGGCGGTTGTGAGGTAATATCTGCACGTAGGGATTTTGTTTTTGTTTCAATAGCAGTCGCAAGGCTGTTAATAGCTACAGCTTGGAAAGACCCGGACCCACCGTTTTATACCTCTTGGCTTCATCGCCTATTGAGTATATACAATTTGGAAATGTCTCTTTAGATAAATAGGGGTCACCGAGCTCTTAAGAAAGGAGATAAGATCTGGGCGCCCTTATCAAAATGGCTGGGAAAAAGTCAAGATGAGCTTGGAAATAGAATGGGCATCAGGTAAATCAAGATAATAGAAGTAGTGTGAGATAACAAATGGGGAAGGGGGAAAAAATGTAAGTAATGTTGTAAGAATGTATTTTGTTATGTATGTTCTCTTCAGTATATCCCTGCTCTCTTCTTCTTTTGCTTTCTCGAACTTTTTGTATTGCTAATAGCATTGTGTATACTTATTATTGGTCTTTCTAATTTGTTTTTTAATTTACTTTAACCTCTTGTATGTGCGGCGAATTTTCACGCTGTGCAGCCGTTTTAAAGAGTGGGCGGGATCATGATGGCCCCCAGCCGTCATCAGCACACGCCACCGTGATACATGACGGCCGGGGGCTATCATCTGCATGGAAGGGGGTTAAAAAAAAATAATTACCTGATGGCAAAGAATCAATGTAATTTTTTTTTTTTAAATGAAGTATACTAAGAAGATATTAGAGAAGACCCAAGTAAAGTGCATTTTCGTAATCAAGTCTGGACGTAATAAAAGTCTCGATTACAGTTAAAAAAAAAAGATAATACATTTCAGTGCGCAGTTTTACGTAGGTGCTTAAGTGTAGTCTGTGTAAAGACTCCTTTTCTCAAAGGGATTTTTTATTAACATTTCTGACTTCAATGAAGATTCCTACGTGGCAGAACCTGAACTATGAGTAAGTAACCAAGGGCCATATTAGCAAGAAAGGGCGATACATTATAGCCACTTTTATCGGCAGGAAGCTGCCGCTAAACCGGCGATAATGGGCTTGATAATATGCCCTTGTGAATTCCCTATACTAGGCCAGGTTCTGGAGTTAACCTAGGCTTCTATGGGAATTCACAAGGGCATATTATCAAGCCCATTATCGCCGCTTTAGCGGCAGTTTCCTGCCGATAAAAGTGGCGATAATGTATCACCCTTTCTTGATAATATGGCCCCATGTCTTTTTTCTGAAATGCTTGTGTTTATATGTAACAGCTTTCCAGCATAAGGGGTAAAGTAAAAAAAAAACATTTAAAATAAAATGATTTTAATAGACACAGTAATTCTTTACTGCCAAATATGCTTAAAGCTAGAAAGCATAGTAGGCACAAAGATGGCAGGCTGAATGTGCGTTCATTTGACTATCATTTTCTCTTTCTGTAACAAAATGTTTTTTGCTAACTTTTCTATACAAAATGATTAAAAAGTCTAATTATCAATCTAATCCTATTTTTTAGGTACATATGAATCCAGATGATCCAAATGTAAGCTATTACTAATAATCAATGAAACATAATCAGTTCCATAGTACCTATTTATTTTCTATTGCAAGGTGCCTGGTTTCTGCAAGTCTGACTGCAAGGATATAGGTTTTAGTATATTTTTGCTCATTTTCTATATTATCTCAAAGAGCATATTAATGTAAAGCCATTCCACTCAAATGATAATGAAATAATAGCAATTGTAAACAGTCTCCAGGTAATCAAAGTGAGCAGGGCCGGACTGACTACCGGGCAGTTTGGGCTGATTTCACTGCGGTGGAAGCTGATTTCGTTCATGGAGACCTGCATGTGCTTCGAAATAATTAAAGCTAAACAAAATTTGCTTAGTACACACAGGTCCCCATCAACGAAATCAGCCCCCAGCTCAGCAGCATTCCAAACTGCCCTGTAGCCAGTCCGGCCCTGAAAGTGAGCCAAGCATCTCAAAAGAACTTTGAGATGGGGTGGCCACGTTGCTGAGCACAAGCGGTTGTTGAAAACCCGAGGCAAACTAAGGATTTAACTGAACTTTATTCAACTCTGTTGCTTAAAACAACGGTTTTAAATTCATTTGTAAAACAAGCTCCTTAAATACTCTAGTACCCAGTAAAAGTTGTGGTTGTCCAGGAGATTCATTTTTCTCCACAGGATATTTGACACCTACCAGATGTATTATGCATCAGTATTCTAAAGCTGTTGGTAAATACTTTGTCAAGAGACATGATTGAAATATTGTGTCAAAACTATTTTGCTGATAACTGTGATTCTGTCAGTGAACATCTCATCCGAAATTTAAGATAGTCCCTAAAATTGCTGTTGTTGGGTGCCAGAGTGTTACCAATGTGTGTGTGGAGTTGTTTCTTGGTGTTCAAGGGTGCTGCTCAGAGATGCTGCCTGGTTTGTCTCAGTGTTGCACAATTTTAGAGAGTGCTGTTCAATACACTAGTCTGCTCCTGAATTGTGTTCTTGGGTAATGGCTATTGTGACTGGTGCTAGTCCACTTACAGCTGTTGGTCCAAATGGCAATGCCTTGTTCAATATTCAATGGTGCTACTTATGTCGTCATTACCGCTTAATATTTTTGATTGAAGCCAGGGGCCTCATTTATGAGGCTGTGCGTCACTTTTACACTGCTGGTGCGTCACTTTTTGTGACGCACCATTGGCGTAAAAAATGCACCTTGTTGTGCCATATTTACAAAGTGACGCATCTAGGTAGATGTAGATGCGTCACTTTGTAAACCCCTGCGCCACATTATACCTGCGCCAGGTATAATGTATGCAAGGGGGAGTATTGACGCAAGGAAGGGTCGTAGAAGTGACGCAGTGAAATCTTTGAGATTTGACTGCGTCACTTTTAGGACCCTGTTGCGTCAAAATCTTGCGCCTGCCTCACAGCAGGCGTTAGACTGATGCAGGCCCTTTCACATGGGGCTTGTCCCATGTGAAAGGACGCATTGCTGGAGTTGCGTCACTTTTGTGACACACTCCAGTAATGCATCACTTTTGCGCTTACAGATGCGTCAGAAATACTGACGTATCTGTAACTCCTTGCGACATGATGGGTCATACATTAAATATGAAGCATCAGGAATGTCGCAAGGAGTGCGCACTGAGAAGTGGCGCATCGCTGCTTTCACGCAGCCATGCGTCCTTTCTCATAAATGAGGCCCCAGGTTCTCTTCCAGGGGATACTCATTAATATTCCTAAGCACTGACTAGTCCCGTTCACGTGCGTGGACTTTGGAGCACATTTCAAATACTTTATATGTGTATGTTTGAACCCTTAAAAAGTACTAAATACTCTTAAACATACATATCTGTATAAACCGTATATATGCATGCATCCTACCTAAAATGAGGCTAATAAATACCAAAATTGCATTGAATTCTTTATTTAAAATAATCATACACATATAACATTTCTACTTCATTGACCTTAAATTTCAAAACATAGCCTTTATTTGAAAGGAAAAAAGCAAGGGAATAAAAGGCATTGTTAGTCAATAGGTTACATTGAAAACATAACACAGAAAACTGGCACTGTGCCTTGATGTGCTCTGGGTATGCCCAGACATGGGTCCTGAGTTCACTGTTCCACCGGATTCAAGCTAGCCGCGTTGATGAAGGGTAATACCCCGAAGCCGGTCCCAAGATGCTTGTTTCTGGTCTAGTGAGGGCCTGGCTTGGCAGTTTGGGCTGGACTGTTCCCATGAGGAGCAGGGTCAAGACTGATTTGCATATAGCTGCGTCTAAACTGGGGTGGCATGGTGAGTTAAAGAACAATGGATTTAACACAGATTTCTTGACTGGGGTGAATGTTTGATTTGTACTGCAGTCCATCCACCATTTGTGTGTCTTTACTTTCTTGACCTAAGTGCGCCTGGTATGCCCAGACGTAAGTCCCGTGCTCACTGTGCCACTGGATTCAAGCTAGCCTGGCTGATATAGGGTGATACCCCAAAACCGGTCACAGGATGCTTGTATCTGGTCCAGGGAAAACATGGCTTGGCATTTTGGGCTAGGCTGTTCCCATGAGGAGCAGGTTCAAGACTTATTTGCATATGGCTGAGTCTAAACTGGGGGGGGGGCATGTTGAGCAAAAGAATGATGGGTTTACCTCAGATCCGTTGACTAGGGGTGAATGCTTGATTTGTTCTGAATCCTGTCCATCATTTGTGTGTCTTTTGTTTTAAGACTTTCGCAATCCCATCATGCGCCAAAGATGACAGTTAGGTCAGTTCTTTTTTCCAGTCCATTCTGTGAGGATTCTGGAGCACTGAACTTTTAGATTTTGGTATTCCTGTCAACAATTTCTATCCAGAAAACACATTTTTTGATATAATGTGATGGTTTTTAGTACCTGCTGTACTGTTAACCGCTTTTCTGACTAAATTCAAAATATTTACAGTCAGAAAATGGCATCTTTATTCAACAAATGCCCTTTATGTGGCAAAAAGATGGCGAAATCTGATCCACATTCTTTTTCTATTGTATGTTTGCCATCTTATCATCATCCAGAGACTTGCTACTACTGTCAACAACTACTGCGAGACAGAGAGAAGATTTGACTGCATGCTCTGCAGGAGAGAGGAAAGGTGCGACCTTCCAGTGGCCTTGTAGGGTTCCAAACTCCTTTCAAAGAACCCGCTCTCGTGGAAAACATGAACAGAGGGGGAGAATGGAGAAAAGACACCAAGCATGCTGTTTTCCACTGCCGTCCACAGGTATTTGGTTGACGTCACAGGAAACACCTGTGTTCTCCCCATTGGTATCATGGTTGAGGTCGGAGCGGCCATCAAAGCATGCAGCCCTTTCGAAACACCCGACTGTGGATAGACCAACGTTGAGGCATTCAGCATTAGCTCTGTCGACCAGGAGAAAGGTTTTCGAGGCTGTATACATCAGCATCAAGGCTCGAGAAAAACATCTCGCCATAACTCCACTTAACGTCCCACAAGAGATAGACGTTGATGCATTCCTCTTCGCATGGCTCAAGTTGAGAACCACGCCATCTCACCACAGATCAACATCAACACAAGTCTCTGGCTCTCTGTCAAAAGACAAACTGCATCAGTCGGCGAAGAGACCTTCGCCGTTGCAATGCCGACACCGGTACAGCAGGCCTCTGGCTCACTGGCAATGGACAGATGGCATTGGTCGACTTCGAGATCCTCGTCGACGTTGAGAAATTTACAATCTGTTCTGACGGAGTTGCGGGTGTATAGATCAGCGTTGAGACCCAGATAGTCGACGTCTAGGAGCAGATCTTCTTCTTCAGGGATCAGAATTGTTCAGGTTTCTCCAGAAGGATCTTCAGCCCTGGAGAAGGAGGATACACCTGTCAACCTTTCACCACGTTGCCTTCAGATTGTCAAAAAAAGGAGAGTGCCACAACAGAGTCCAAGTTCTGAATACTCACAGACCTTTTCTCTATCTAGGGTCCCAGCTGGTACTCCTCCTCATCCAAAGACTACTACAAAATCCCAATGAACAACGCCTCAGAGGCCACAATCATCATCTACACGGAAATCACTATCTAGAACCCCGCTCAGGCATTTAACATCTAGATCTCACCTCTCACTCATTGATATCTCGGAGACGCAGGCATAGATCTCCCTCATGGTCCACTGACGCCTCTTGTTCCTCTGTGCGATAGTATTCTCCGACTGTCAGCTACGCCTTGGGCAAGGATCTCACTGCTGGACAACATTATCATCTTTAATGAGGTCCTAATCAGAGGGGCGACAAAACTAAGGGGCTCAGCTACAAGAAAACGACACAACGCTGTGCCACAAGCCATTTATCTGCACTACCGTTTTTGAAGTACAGGGATGCGTTGTATTGATAATAAAACACATCCCTGTGCTTTACCTTGCGTTGTCGCGCAATTGGGTGCCATGCGCCAGCGGAGGCACCCATGCGTCATTTTGCAAGGGTGCCTGCGCTGCAGGGATGATTGTTTTTGAGCAAGAAGGGAAACCTTCCTGCACAAAATAATCAATAATGGCATTTTCCTCTTTCTATGCAAGGAGAAATAAAAGTATTTATCTTCCTTGCACTATTCCTGCACTTCTCCTGAGAGGCGTAGGATTCTGATGCATTCCCAGTTTTACAAAATGTTGACATTTCTGGGAATGGGTCAAGTTTCATGGATGATATGTGAACATGCGGTTTTGTTCCCACTCTGCACTCAGCCTCCGTGGGGTTCCTGGGTACTTTCCTTTGGTGGTTCTTTGTGTCCCTGGCTCCTCTGGGTCTTCGGTGCAATTCCAGCACTCTCTTGCAGTTTGTCTTTCACTGTCTTCATTTATGGTTTGGTCACTCACTGGAGACCACTGTATTTTGTGCCTCTTACAATACTGCAACTGAAGTATTATTGTGTATTTGCGTTGATATCTCCGGGCAGGAGATATACCAATGTGTTAGTAAGGGTTGTGTAATAGATAGAAGTATTTTTTCTTTTAACCTACACTACATGATTAAACTGGTAAATCAAGCTGCTTAACACACCTTCAAGATGAGCATGAAGGCAGATCTCCACATCTACCACTTTGAGAGCTTTCTATGCTTATCAAAGCCCACTAAAATCAGCATAAGGGTTGCCTGGATTAGTGCAAGGTGCATCACTTAACTAAGTGTTAATGTTAATGTTAGTTGCATTTATAACGCGCTGCTGCTACCCGAGGGGGTCCTGGCGCTGGGGGGAGATACCTCATGAGGGAGCTGGGGATAAATTAGGAATGCGCCTAGTTGGTAAAGAGCCTTGTTTTTAAGGTCTTCCTAAATGCCATTAGTTAGACATGTGTCTTAAGTGTGCAGGCTTTGGCTGCATTAGCGATGAAACTTCTGCCGCCCCAGTTAGCTTTTTTCATCCGGGGCGTAATAACCATTTTGGAATCTGAGGATCGGAGTGTTCTTATTGGGGCGCACCATAGGAAACGTTGTCTTAGGAATTCTGTTCCAGTTCCATGCAGTGCCTTAAAAACTAGACACAAGGCCCTGAACTTGGTACACTTCCTCATAGGCAGACAATGAAACTTTTTGATAGATCCTGTGATTGATGCGTATTTGGGTGTTCCAGTAAGGAGTCTGGCAGCTGCGTTCTGGAGAATATGCAGCTTTTTCATTGGGCCCTCTTGTAACTTGAGGTATAGACTGTTACATATTTCAGTTTAGACATTACTAATGCTGTTACCGCTGTTTACTGTGCTTCTTTTGGAATTAAGGGGATGATTTTTCTGCATGATCTGAGGGTGAATGAGGTAGAAGATGCCACTGAGTTCACTTGGTCCTTGAAGCTGAGGGTGTCGTCGATCCATACTCCCAGGTTTTTCACCTTTTTGGACGGGGCTGGCAGCGGTCCTAATGAGTTAGGCCAGCAATTGGGTGTCCAGAAAGTGGGACTGTTCCCGAAAAGCACCACCTCTGTCTTACTGGAATTTAACTTCAAACAGTTAAGTGCCATCCAGTTTCCAACCGCGTGCATGCAATCCTGAAATTTGGCCGCGGTGTCCTGTGGACGTTCTCGTTAAATAGCCACGACAATTTGGGTGTCGTCGACGTATGATGTCAAATTAAAACCATAGGATTCAATGAGGGGGACAAGAGAGGATACATAAACATTAAAAAGTGTCAGGCTCAAAAAAGACCCCTGTGGGACTCCACAAGGGAGGGAGAAGGCGTCGTCCTCGAATTTGTCTAATCTGTCAGTTTGGGTTATTTCTAGAAGAAAATATTTCAGGAGTTTTTGGACTTTGCCCTTAACTCCTATCTCATCTAAACGGTCCACCAATACTGCATGGTGGGCCGTATCGAAAGCCGCTGATAGGTCCAGCATGATCAGGGCAGCCCTACCTCCTTGATCTAAAACGACTCTGATTTCTTCCGTTGACTTGATGAGAGCAGTTTCCGTACTATGGCCTTCCCTAAATCTATATTGGGTGGGGTCGAGCGCCTGAGCACGTTTAAGAAACTAGTTGAGCTGGTTATTCATATCTTTCTCGATTAGTTTTGCTGGGAGGGGGAGTCTAGATATGGGCCTGAAGTTATTAGCGTCATTGGAGTCCAGATTAGATTTCTTTGGTAGTGGCAAAATGGAAGCCTTTTTCCAGTCCCTAGGAAAGTATCCATCTTGATACATACAGTTAAAGATGGCTAAAGATGGCTGTGAGTTTACCTGCCACTGTGTGTCCAGCCAGTTTTAATACCTCTATCGGGCGTGGATCGTAGGGGGAACCTGATTTAGTTTTAGCCAGGAGATTGTAAGAGAGGGGGCTGAAACAGGTAAGTGTGGGATTAGACATTTTATTTGGGTCTGTCCTTGGGCCGGTGTTGGGGTCAGATTTCATTCCGTTGGATGCGTCAGAGAAAGTAGAGAAGATGACATTAACTTTATCAAAGAAGAAATTAGCAATTTTATTACATAAGTCTTGGCTTGCCGGGATAGCTGGGGCTCTGGGGTGGGCAAATGAGTTCACTGTTTTAAAAAGTACTCAGGCGAGTTTTTAGCCTCAAGGATCTTATCCGTGTAGTATTTTTGTTTAGAGTTTTGCAGCATCTGTTTATATTGACCTAAACTTACTTTATATTCTTTTTTGTCTTTGTCCTTGTAAGCCTTTCTCCAGTTTCTTTCTAGGCGTTTCCAGATAAGTTTCTGGTCTTTGAGCTCTTGTGAATACCAAGGTGCAGAGGGTCGTGTTCTATGGAGGTGAACTGTTTTTAAGGGGGCTAGCTTATTCCCTGCCTCTTCTAGCCACTTTGAGTAGGCTTTAGTAGCATGATCCAGGTTCTTGGGAGATGCTCTTCTGCTACTATGTTTTTCCAGACTCTGGATTCCACATATTTATTAGAGGGTTTAGTCCCCATGTGATTGGGAATGGTAAGCTTGAAAAGTACTGCCGAATGATCCGACCAAGTAAGGGGAAGTGAATTTTTGAAGGAAAGTGAGGGTTTATTGGAAAAGATCCCATCAAGAGTGTGCCGGCTTGATGCGTGGCTACGGAGACTAATTGTTCTAGATTTCCGCCTAACATGAGATCCAGAAGGTTGGCCATGTTTGGGTCAAGATCTGCCTCCAGATGAAAATTAAAATCACCTAGAATTGTGAAAGAGGAAGAGTTTAGTCCAATCTCTAAGATGTTGCCAACTTGGTTTATAAAATGTTTTCTTGTGTCTGGTGGCCTGTAGATAAGGGAGCTTCTAAAGGACTCCTGAGGTGAAATCTGGAGACAGAACTCCAGAGCTTCACATTCCTCATTTGTCAGAGGGTTGAAGGATGATATAATGGTGTTGTGATGTATGACTGCTAGATCACCCCTTTTTTCTGAGGTCTGCTGAGTGAATAGCAGGTATAGTCAGGAGGTGTGGCTATCACTAGATCTGGCCCTGAGGAGTTGTCCATCCAAGTCTCTGTAACAAAAGCTATCATTATACCCTCATTTTCCAGAAAGGAGGCGCATTCAGTACTATGCTTGACCAGGGTTCTTGCATTGATCAGGACACAGTTCCAGGCAGTGCCTAGGGCAGTGGTCTCCAACCTTTCCTCTAACTAGAGCTACTTATATTCAATGAAAATTATCCTGAGCTACTAATATTATTAGTGTTGTAATACTGACCTCCCCACCATCAGGCAAGATTACATTAGTGGGAGACTTATGTACAACTACAGGGGTGATCCCACTTGCTGAGCTGCAGAACACATATGTATTGGCCCCCACAGAGCCCTTTTGCTACCTACAAATCCGACACACCCTTATAGTAGCCCTGACAGAATCATCTCCCCTGGGAGAGAGATCATTGGAGGAACACTTATCCAGCAAGGCAACCTCACTAATTTATCGTAAACTTATAAATAACTCTCCAGACACTCTGGCCCAGCTCAGGGACCATTGGAACACAGATGAAGAAGACCTGCACGAGGAGGACTGGGTAGATGCCCTTTCCTCCCTGATAGAGGTCGCTATACGACTCCGTTTTCATTTAATACAATAAAAAATATTACACAGAGTGTACGTCTCCTGCACTACACGGGTCAAAATGGACAGACAGACATGGGATGTCTAAGGAAATGTGGTCAACCAGAAACCTTCTTTCACATTTTGTGTGAATGCCAAAACATCCGTAAATACTAGAACGAGGTGTTAACATGGATCAGCGAAGTTACCGGCACCACTATAGGACAATCAGCCAAACTATGCCTCCTCAATATCTGGGAAGTTACACTTAACACAAGCGGACCAAACATGGGTAACGTTGTACTTAATAGTGACTAAACACAATATTGCACAAAAATTGGGGAGGAGGTGGAGATTTAATCCCTGCACAACTGGAAAAAAAACATCGACTGGTGCCTGGTGCAAGGTGGTGGAACGATCGTATATGAGAGCAAGGGGTGCCCCAGAAAATGGGAGATGGTCTGGGGCAGATGGAATACATATACAGGAAACCCTTGTACAGCCCGATGACAGCGAGAACTGATACGACTTTATAGTTCCTACGTTCTCATAAAACAAGGAGGGATGGCTGTATTGCCCTACTCACTTAGAAGTGTTAATGATGTTTACAATAGACTTTTGCACCATAGGCCTTTACATGTAAACTGTCAAAGTTAGAACTTACTAACAAATGAGATATCAGTTACTGCCGATTGTATACAGATCAATGCTTATATTTCCGCAAACAAAGTCATGTGATGTTCACCCTTACGTTAATAAAAAACTTACAATTAAAAAAAATTACACTAGTGGCCATTCTATTCAAGATTACCAGCAGCGATCAACCCAGTGCATCAAACAGTGTTACTAGCAGCAATGTAAAAAAGGCTTTGTCAATTTGGAATGCCTTTACATAGGTAATGCACAGCTGCAAAGCTCGGAGCACCAAGTTAATAATATTAGTAACAAGTCTTCCTAATACCGCACCAATAATAACTCAAATATCATCTTAAAATATATTTTGCAAATTCAACCATTTCTTCAAACATCATCTTATGAGTTCTGAAATGCACACATTTACTTCTTGAATACGCACTTTCAGCAAAGCAAAAGCCTTTAATTTAGTAGACTGGGCTGGATATAGGAGAGCTACTCACAGGTAACTGGAGAGCTACCAGTAGCTCACGAGCTACTCGTTGGAGAAGCCTGCCCTAGGGCGACTTGGATTGAGCTTATCTGATTTCTGTTCTGCCCTGTTACAGTACGTAATGTCAATGCAGGAATTTTGATATTGCAGCTTGTGCTTAGCTTCGAGGCTTGGGAAAGTCCGTGGTCAGGTAGCTAGGTACAGCAGTGTTGGTCAGGAATCTTTGAATTGAGCGCCCTCAGGGCACTGCTGGAGTAAGTAAGAGGAATATAACTCACTGAAGTCTTTGGGGCAGGGAGGCTAGCACTGAGCGCGGAACAGGCGCGGACGGGCGCAGACGGGCTTGCCTTTGGCGCGCCAGCGGGTCATCCGCTGCACACACACGTCATCGTCTGGTTAAGTAGGGTCGTGGGCAACAAAGACTAGCCCGCTGAGTGAGATGCTCTCCAAGATGGTGGTGAAAGCCGCATTGGAGCTGCCGCGGGCTGGAGTTTATGGCCTCCATAGATAGGTGAGTGCCACATGGGCAAATGTACAGTTTAAAAAATCCTAAATCAAAATTAAAAATCACAGATGCTAAAAATATTAAAAACGAGAATAGTGCAAATATCGTACCAACAGTTTTTTAGTTTTAAAAATACCAAGAAAAGTTGGCCGCTCCCGGCTGTGCCTCAGGAGGATTTCCCTGGCGCCGTCGTCTGGTTAAGTAGGGTCTTGGGCAACAAAGACTAGCCCGCTGACCGAGATGCTCCCCAAGATGGCTGTGAAAGCCATGTCGGAGCATTGGAGCTGCCGGGGGCTGGAGTTTATGGCCTCTATAGATAGGTGAGTGCCACATGTGCAAATGTACAGTTTTAAAAATCCTAAATCGAAATTCAAAACCACAGATACTAAAAATATTAAAAACGAGAATAGTGCAAATATCGTACAACATTTTTTTTAGTTTTAAAATTATCAAGAAAAGTAGGTCGCTCCCGGCGACCTAAGTGAGAACCATATACCAAGCCAGCCTCCTACATTGCTGTGCAGCAATTGGGATTTAACCCTGCACTGTTTTGGCATCTACTCTAGGTCTGGTTCGATGAAAAACCATCACTAGCTTACGCACATATAAATACTTTTTGTGATTATTATTATTATTATTATTATTATTATTATTATTATTATTATTATTATGGATTTGTAAAGTGCATGGCTACCCGTGGGCTACCCAGTGCTGAGCAGTCAGGTACTGAGTTTGGGCAGGTTATACCTGAAAGATATTGCGTGAACAGCCCTGTTTTTATCTTTTTGAGGAATTGTAACTCCCCCTCTATCCCCCTGAGTTCCAGTGGTAGGGAATTTCTTAATTTGGAGCCTAGTGGGAGAAAGATCTTCCGCCCCATTTTTCCCTACTGACCTTGGTCTGCATTAGCCGTTCTTCTGCGATGGATCGCAGCTGCCTCTTTGTAATATAGGGGGAAATTCGATTTCTTAAATTATTTTCCCTTTATTGTGCCGTGCTCTGTGATTTATGCCTAATACTTTAAATTTTATTCTGGCCTCCACTGGGAGCCAGTGTAGTTTTCGTAGGTGCTTTTTTACTAAATTCCGTGCCGGGATGTTACACATTATTCTCGCAGCAGCATTCTAGGCTATCTGCAATTTCCCAGTAACATATTTAGGTGCCCCCAGGAACAGTGAATTTCCATAATCCAGGCGCGAGTTTACCAGCGAGTGGATCACTGTTTTCCTTACTTGGGTGGGTATTCTCTTTAAAACTTTTTGCAGACTTCTGAGAAGTCCGAATGGTTGCTGTGACCTTATTGGCCTGTAAGATGATTGATGTAAAACAAAATAGGGTTGGCTCTAATCAGCAAGGCTGAGCCTACATATCACATAACAAAAAGGATTGCCAATACTGATAACATTATTTCAGTAAATGAACTCGTCATCCACATGAAGAGAAATAATTCAAGATAGGGTGTTGCTACTTAATCGCAGTTTTATTTTATAGAAATTCAATGATCATAACATAGTTTGTTTTTTCATAAAAAAAGAGAGAAGCATTGGAAAAGTCATGAACACACCATATTACATTCATTTGAAACTTCAATCATCCGAAAACCTCAATCATATCACAGTCAAAAACATTCAACACACTCATACCTGATTATTATCACACATACCACATACTGACAAACTACAGTAAAAATGAAATACAAACTGGGTCTGCAATGATTATGCACAAGTTCACTACAAATTTTTTGAAACAGTACAATCCAGTAAATCTTTCGAATTTTGCACCATTCAATAAGATTGATTCAATGTTAGGTAATGTACAAAAAAATAAGGGATCCAAGAGTAGTAATATCTCCTAGATGCTCAAGCAGACCAGCTGAAACATGGCCCTGTCGGATGATTGAAGTTTCAAATGAATGTAGTATGGTGTGTTCATGACTTTTCCAATGCTTCTCTCTTTTTTTATGAAAAAACAAACTATGTTTTGATCATTGAATTTCTATAAAATAAAACTGAATTATTTCTCTTGATGTGGATGACGAGTTTATTTACTGAAATAATGCTAGCAGTATTGGCAATCCTTTTTGTTATGTAAGATGATTGAGACATCTGTTTCTAGCCAGAGCCCCAGATTTTTTACTGTTTCTGCCGGGGTAGGTGGTTTACCCAAGCATGCCGGCCATTTTATTATAGGTCTCGGTATTGCCTTATTTCCAGTGAGCAATAGCTCAGTTTTTATCTCCATTTAACTTTAGGCATCTTGCAGTCATCCATTCCTTTACTTTGACCAGGCATGAGGACAATCTCTCACCATCCTTGCAGTTTTTTTGGGTCAAGGGAAATGATCAGCTGCGTATCCTCAGCATACGAAGTCATGGAGATATCAAATTCCATTCCAATTTCGGCAAGGGGTTCCACATGAACATTAAAACATGTTGGACTCAGTGAGGAGCCATGTGGGACTCCACACTTAAGAGACATGGTTTTTGAGACGATGTTGTTTGCCTGTACTTGAAATGAACGACCACTCAGGAATGAAGTCAACTATTTGAGTGCCAAACCCTTTATTCCATTATCTGAGAGCCTTCTGCACAAAATACGGTGATCCACCGTATCAATGGCAGCGCACAAATCTAATAAGAGCAATGCAGCAGGTTTTCCTATGTCCAGTGACTGTTTTAACTCCTCCACTACTACCAGCAAGGCAGTTTCAGTAATGTGTTGTGCCCTGAATCTCATCTGTGTGTTGGAGGCAGTGATTGGTCTCTAGAAATTCTGACAAGTTGTTATTGACGTGTTTTTTCAAGAGCTTGCCAACGTATGGTAGCAGGGAGGTAGGGCGGAAGTTTTCTGGTTGTGATTGATCTGTGTTTTTTTTTAATAGCAGTTTTAGTGCGTTTTTCCAGGCCGATGGGACTGTGCCTGTAGTGATTGATTCATGATCTTCATTAAAATGGGTGCTAATGTTTTGTAAATTCTACTAAACTTTTTGGATTGGTAGTTAATGGTCCAGCACAAAACTTTCTCCAATCTTTCGAAGTTTAGTTTTTACTATGGTAGGTAGGTTCAACACCACACTACAGCTAGTCACCATGCCTTTAGTTCGGGAAGTCAGTGGTCTTACGGTCCAGGAACCTAAGACCTTGGCTGTATCCAGGAAGATAAAGACAGGAAGCATCCCTAACACACAGCAACTCTTACAGATGCTCCTGCAGTATGACCTCCAGAATCCTGAGAGGCCAGAAGGGCAGTAAAACTCTGGGTTGGGTGGGTCTCATGAAGAAGGGTCAGGTGTGGCTCACCCTAATATTCCCACTTCTGAGCATGACCAGGAGGAGTCTGAAGACTCCACATTGGTGAACTCTGATCCCCTGGAAATTGTACAGATGTCACAGAGGAATTCCCTAGAGGTAGGTCCCCCTTTATTCTACCTGGGAGGTTTTAAAGATTCCAGGGGAGGGCTAGGTCATCCTCTGTGAGTTCCCATGCCTCTAACCCCTCCATAGAGACCTCCATCTCTAGTCATAGGGAGGACTCATTAGAGAGAGAGTACCACCTGCTCAAACTTGAGAGCTAAGCTCAAAATCAAGAAGGAGCAGTTGGCCCTTGATAGGGAGACCCCTGGAAGTTCAGAGGGCTAGTAAGAATTTGGGACTATGGTGCCATGGTGGCAGCACCTGCAAACCTAGGGTCAGGAAGAATTCCTTTGATACTAGGACCCTGGGCAGGATAGTCCCTCCTTACCAGGAGGCGGATAATATCCATAAATGGATCACTACTTTACAGAGGGCATGTAAAGTTCAGATGGTCCGGGAAGGGCAGTGGGCAGCTATACTGTGGCTCTTCTTTGCTAACAAAGGCAGAGACAAACTTCTTACCGTCAAGAAGGAAAATGCAAATAATTGCTCAGTCTAGAAGAGTGCCCTCATAACGCTCTACTTTCAACCCACCAGCACATCTGGTTCCAGCAAAAGTCTTAACTTTTGAAAAAGCTGTCAGTGAAGACATCACGGCACTCTGCAGAAGAGGGACCAACTTATATTGCAATCTCTCCAAACAAGAACAATTGGCACTACGTAAACTAACTAGCGACGACCTGATCACCATCAAACCGGCGGACAAAGGCTGTGTGATCGTCATCCTTCACACAGACGTATACCGCACAGAATGTTTACGCCAGTTAGCTGACAGAAGATCTTATCGCCCTTTGAAAATTGATAACACCAAGAAAATAAAGAACACCATTGCTGCCATGATAGAAGAAGCAGTGAGCGAGGGCTGGATACCTACTCAGGAGGCAGCCTTCTTGCACACTGATCTACCAGTCATGCTCTATTTTACGTACTTCCAAAGGTGCATAAATGCAAGGTGAGGTCTTGTTCACATGCAAAACGTGTAAGCATGAAATGACATCATACAAATATTACAGGATCATAGATGACGACTAAATTAGGTCACTATATATCGACTAGATGTGTTGAGTTTATGAGTTCCATTGCAGTTGTTACAACCCTTACTTGTGGACTGTGTTTGTATTTATTATTATTTTCAGATATAAATACTGAACCGTCACTTGCAGAGAATTCGTACATCCCTGAAAACAGGTGACGAGGTTTGATTTGCAGCCAACCTCTTTTCATTCTGATTCTTCTACTTCTTCTTCTTATTATTTTTTCAATGATGCAGTAGCAATATTGATGTGGTCCTGAAGATAGCCGGGGATGATTTGGATCCTTTGTGGCTGAAACATGTTGTCCCTCAGTTACTTTTCATAGGTAGTTATTTGTTGGAAACTGCTGATGCACAGTATTCAATAAAGTTTTTTCTCTCTCACTGCTCAATTTTAACTCACTAGTTATCATCAGTTTGCACTGCACTTATCATGCCCACATAATCTGTTCGCTCACATCTGTAGGATCTGATATAGCGTGTTATATCGCTAAACGTTGAATCACACAAAAACATCCGTGAGCTCCCCTCTCCCTTTTGGAAGGGTTGCAACCCTTAGTGAAACTAGTGTGTTCCTAGTAGGAGACCCAGATGATGAAGCATGTCACCAATGGTGAATGATGGAAATCCATCCTATTTAAATATATATATATATATATATATATATATATATATATATATATATATATATATATATATATATATATATATATATATATATATATATATATATATATATTTCGAGCAATTTCAAAAAGACACCGCACTCTTCTCGGATGTTTTCAAGCTTCTTTAATCCATCTTAAGAAAAACTTCCTCACCTACGCGTTTCGAACAAAAGACTGTTCTTGATCACGGTAGTAACAAGTCCGTTTTTACTTTTCAGTATTTATACCCTACTACCCACTTAGCAATTAGGATGCATTGTGGGAGGGGTAGTTTTTTGGTTGTTTTACAACCGATGTCAGTTTCCTTTTCCTAGTTTACAAGTCACATATTTGATGACAATGTAAAGGTCGGTTTTTTTGGGGCTTAGTGCCTTTTGATTTAGAAGAATGGATTCTTCTAAGGCAAGTTGAGTATCTGAACTCACTTGCGGAGTTATGTATGGTTATATACATAATCTGGGGTGATAGCTGAGTGCTATATCCCAAAGTCAGTGGCTTGTGCTTTGGTCCAGGAACTTGACATAACTTAAAACAACGAACAGTGCAAACAACAAACTTAAATTTCTCATTTTGTTCTCATCTGACCCCTTCTACATTTCAAAAATCTAAACAAAATGTACTATAAAAAGCTACTAAGACGCCAGGTTTCAGCTTAAAGTAACATTTCTCAAATATTTCAACTGTTAATCCTCTCATTGCATAGTTTGAATAAACACTTGTCTTATGTGATAGATGTCATGATAACTGGATTACATTCAGTTTATAATTGTCTCTGGATTGCTTGTGTAAGTCTTTCATAAATGTACATATAATTCTTCGTCCCCATTCAATCCTAGGGGAATCTTTGTCTTGAATCTTATTATTAGTTTGGATTCCAAATGTCTGAGTTTTTGCAGGCTATTTCCTCCTCTTTCATTTTCTGGCACCATGGCTATCCCTGAGTGTCTTACATTTAGCCAGGTTTTGTTTTTATGAGTCATGAGGTGTTTGGCCATGGCATACGTTTGGTCTTTATTTTGAATTGCCCTGATGTGTTCTAACATTCTTTTTTTGAGGGCACATATTGTCGATCCAATGTATCTTTTTCCGCAATCACATTCAAGAAGATAGACAACATAATGGGACTCAAATGTGATCTTGTTCCGGATTTCAAACGGTTGACCTTTCGGATCCGTTATGGATTTTAGATTCTTGCCAATCTTGCACGCTTTACACGATATACATTTGGTAAAGCTTTTTTGTCTTTTTTCCAGCCAGGTTTCTTCTCTTTTATTTATGAAGTGGCTATTGACTAGGGTGTCTCCAAGTGATGGTGCCTTTCTAAAGGAGATTAGTGGTGCATCTCCAATCATGTTTCCAATGTCCGGATCTTTTTTCAATACGCTCCAATATTTCGTGACCATTTTTCGGATTTTCTTACTTACTTTTGAATATGTCAGGATTAGACGTGGCTTATCCTCTGTTGTTATTGTGGTGGCCTGTTTCTTTTTTTCAATCAATGTTTCAGTTCTTGTCTTTTGCCGTGCTCTTGTTTCTCCCAATTTGATTGTTCTCATACTGTATCCTCTTTGGGAGAATCGATGTGCAGTTTCTGCAAATTTTTGTTCCATTTCGATAGGTTCAGAGCAATTTCTTTTCATCCTTAGAAACTCTCCGTAGGGTACATTTTGTTTCAGAGATATCGGATGAAAACTGGTTCCATGGAGGATGCTGTTAGTGGAGGTTTTTTTCCGAAAAAGGGTCGTGTGTATTTTGTTCTCTTTTATATACACCTTTGTGTCCAGGAAATCGATTTCTTTTTCTTGGATGTTGAACGTGAATTGTAGTCCCACATTATTTGTATTCAAGATCGTTATGTATTCTAGCAGCTCTTCCCTTGTTCCTTTCCACAAAAGGAAGAGATCGTCGATAAATCTCTGAATAAACAAGGATTAAACCAAAATACGAGCGCAAACCACGAGCGGAATACAAACAAACCAAGTTACCGGCAGAACGGAAGACACACCCTCCCATTACTCGGTCGAGCGCTGACGTGAAGGTGCCGGAGGGCATTCAGCGGTCCAGGAGACTCCCGGGTAAGTGAATGACAAGAGGTGTGTATGCGAGCCCGTAACTTAAGGTGCTGCAGCGAATGAATATATCAAGTGCCAGACTACGTGTCACTTTGCTAGCGAAAATAAACGTGTCATTTTCTCGGATAAGCTTCCATCTTGCAAGGGCAGTGAGCCTTGCAATCACATTTAAAACTTCCCACGCTCAGTAAACAAGTTGTTTGTCAACGACAGCAAACAAACAGACAATCAAATACAAACACGGACACACAAAAAATAGTGTTCCTCTTTTTTGTTGACCCAGGATACTCTCGACAAAATGGAAAAAAGAGCGGCAAAGCGCTTGGAAAAAGCAGAAAGTCTATTCTCAGAATCCCAACAAGAAGTGATAAATCTAACCTCAGACCCCAAAGCAACGACCTCCAAAACCACACAAATAACATTAAAACAACTTTTCCAACAGTTAGAAAAACTACTGCGCAAAGAGATATCACGCTCCTGGGAAATAATAACACTCGAAAAATACCTAGAATTGGGACTCGTCCCCAGAGGCTTACGTATATTTACTCTACCTAACCATCCGGATACTAGCGCAGCAATGCTGGAAGAATGGGGGTGAAACAATATGGACTGTTCTAAGAAAATGATAATGATAATCATTAAACATGCTAAAATAGGAGTAGCTGATCTACACACCAAAATAGAGGACATAGAACAACAAATCAAAGCCTCACAAGAAGGGGAAGAGGAAATGAAAAAACTCAGAACCATAATGGAAAACAATTTGGACAAACACGAAAATGAGATAGAAGAACGAAAACAGCGCAAATTCAGAAGGGATCAATATGACTATGCGAATGGCGCAATATTCACATTTGCTAAGAGATTTGATGCTCTAAAACAGCAAGGAACCAACAAACCCAAAACAACGGGAACAACACCTGGGGCAAGTGAAACTGAATCTGACGCTAGTGAAGGAGAACAAAGAGGGAGAGAAAGAATATCCACTTACAAAAAGTTTTCTTTTTTAGAGGAAATGGAAATGCTATACCACGACCAACAAACTCCGAAAACCCAATGGAGGGGACGTGGAAGGGGAAGACAGAGAGGTCGAGGAAGAGGTCAATCTTCAAATCCAAACCCAAGCGCAAAACCAGAAGAGCCAAGCGCTCCAAGATATCCACTACGCAATCGCACTCTGTCAAAAAAGTAACATCAAATAACAAAAAGAAAAACGATCTCGGTCCAGACTTAATCATAAATCTATCGGATCACACCCTAACAACTAACGAAAAAAGACTATTGAACAAGGGTTTAACATTCAGCCCAGAGAAACATCAGGACGATGTGGAAACCAAAATTGATATGTACAAGTATATCAGAAAATTAAAATTGAAAAAGTTCTTTGCAAAATCAAGCAAGAAAACCGGAAATGAGTCCAGCAGTAACAACAGTCTAGAGGAAGAAGGATATACTATCTCAGACATACCTGCACTAAAGGTAGCTCATGATCTGGCCCATGATGAAACTGACATATCAGTAACTGAAACACAAATACTGAAGGAAATGGAAATTCCACATAACACGCATCCAAAAACAACCTTTAAAAGACCATCAAAATTATGTCCAATGTTACATCCTGGCAACAGAATAGAAGCGTTTCAAGACCTGATCAACGCAGAACTAGAAAAAATGAAAAACAACACCACCAAAAAAAAGGAAAATCTATCCTGGGAAGAACGTCAAGCACTAAATCCTCTAAAAGCAAACTTGAAAATCGAAATAAAACCAGCCGATAAAGGCGGAAACATCGTGATATTAAACAAGACTGACTACATTGAAGAGGCATACCGACAATTGCATGATGTTAACAACTATACAAAACTAAAAGACAATCCAATAGCGACAATGACAACAACAATACATCAACAAATAAAACGATGGCAGGAAAACGGCTTGTTGACTCAAGAAGAAACAAACTTCCTAACAGTCGAGAATCCGATTACACCGACAATTTACTTTCTGCCGAAAGTTCACAAAACATTGTACAAACCCCCAGCCAGACCAATAATTTCCAGCTGTGGATCGCTATACGAAAACATCGCCTCATATGTTGATTATTTCTTAGCTCCCATAGTGCCAACACTAAACTCCTTCATCAAAGATACTGGAGACTTCCTACGCATCATAATGGACACAGAATGGCAACCAACATATCTACTAGCCACAATAGATGTAGTATCACTCTATACATCCATCAACCACCAACTAGGTCTAGAAGCAATTGCTTATTTTCTCAGGCAGAGACCAATAGGGGAACTCAATCATTCAGCAATGCTGTTAGACATGATACAAATATGTCTCACAAACAATGTGTTTCTCTTTAACAATGGAATCTATTCCCAAAATCGTGGAACTGCCATGGGCGTTTCCTTCTCTCCAAGCTATGCTAATCTCACCATGGGATGGTGGGAGAAACACATAGCTTGGAGAGAAGAAAACGAGCCATACACTGCCAAGATAATTCTCTGGCTGAGATTTATCGACGATCTCTTCCTTTTGTGGAAAGGAACAAGGGAAGAGCTGCTAGAATACATAACGATCTTGAATACAAATAATGTGGGACTACAATTCACGCTCAACATCCAAGAAAAAGAAATCGATTTCCTGGACACAAAGGTGTATATAAAAGAGAACAAAATACACACGACCCTTTTTCGGAAAAAAACCTCCACTAACAGCATCCTCCATGGAACCAGTTTTCATCCGATATCTCTGAAACAAAATGTACCCTACGGAGAGTTTCTAAGGATGAAAAGAAATTGCTCTGAACCTATCGAAATGGAACAAAAATTTGCAGAAACTGCACATCGATTCTCCCAATGAGGATACAGTATGAGAACAATCAAATTGGGAGAAACAAGAGCACGGCAAAAGACAAGAACTGAAACATTGATTGAAAAAAAGAAACAGGCCACCACAATAACAACAGAGGATAAGCCACGTCTAATCCTGACATATTCAAAAGAAAGTGTGAAAATCAGAAAAATGGTCACGAAATATTGGAGCGTATTGAAAAAAGCTCCGGACATTGGAAACATGATTGGAGATGCACCACTAATCTCCTTTAGAAAGGCACCATCACTTGGAGACACCCTAGTCAATAGCCACTTCATAAATAAAAGAGAAGAAACCTGGCTGGAAAAAAGACAAAAAGGCTTTACCAAATGTATATCGTGTAAAGCGTGCAAGATTGGCAAGAATCTAAAATCCATAACGGATCCGAAAGGTCAACCGTTTAAAATCCGGAACAAGATCACATGTGAGTCCCATTATGTTGTCTATCTTCTTGAATGTGATTGCGGAAAAAGATACATTGGATCGACAATATGTGCCCTCAAAAAAAGAATGTTAGAACACATCAGGGCAATTCAAAACAAAGACCAAACGTATGCCATGGCCAAACACCTCATGACTCATAAAAACAAAACCTGGCTAAATGTAAGATACTCAGGGATAGCCATGGTGCCAGAAAATGAAAGAGGAGGAAATCGCCTGCAAAAACTCAGACGTTTGGAATCCAAACTAATAATAAGATTCAAGACAAAGATTCCCCTAGGATTGAATGGGGTCGAAGAATTATATGTATATTTATGAAAGACTTACACAAGCAATCCAGAGACAATTATAAAATGAATGTACTCCAGTTATCATGACATCTATCACATAAGACAAGTGTTTATTCAAACTATGCAATGAGAGGATTAACAGTTGAAATATTTGAGAAATGTTACTTTAAGCTGAAACCTGGCGTCTTAGTAGCTTTTTATAGTACATTTTGTTTAGAATTTTGAAATGTAGAAGGGGTCAGATGAGAACAAAATGAGAAATTTAAGTTTGTTGTTTGCACTGTTCGTTGTTTTAAGTTATGTCAAGTTCGTGGACCAAAGCACAAGCCACTGACTTTAGGATATAGCACTCAGCTATCACCCCAGATTATGTATATAACCATACATATCTCCGCAAGTGAGTTCAGATACTCAACTTGCCTTAGAAGAATCCATTCTTCTAAATCAAAAGGCACTAAGCCCCAAAAAAAACGACCTTTACATAGTCATCAAATATGTGGCTTGTATACTAGGAAAAGGAAACTGACATCGGTTGTAAAACAACCAAAAAACTACCCCTCCCACAATGCATCCTAATTGCTAAGTGGGTAGTAGGGTACAAATACTGAAAAGTAAAAACGGACTTGTTACTACCGTGATCAAGAACAGTCTTTTGTTCGAAACGCGTAAGTGAGGAAGTTTTTCTTAAGATGGATTAAAGAAGCTTGAAAACATCCGAGAAGAGTGCGGTGTCTTTTTGAAATTGCTCGAATAACGAGTCTTGTCCTTGACTCGTCACCTGCACCAGCTGATCAGCCGCTCCTCCTCCAGAAAGGGACATTTGCTTTGAAGAAAAAAAAAGAAAAAAATATATATATATATATATATATATATATATATATATATATATATATATATATATATATATATATATATATATATATATATATATATATATATATATATATATATATATATATATATATATATATATATATATATATATATATATATATATATATATATATATATATATATATATTTCTCATAGTCTGTTAAGAGGTATATAGGTTACCAGGTCCCTCCTAAGCTCTCATACACATCATAGTAGCTGGTTTTTCATTTAGACTCATAGATAGTTTGGCTGTATGCAGTATATGAATAGGTAATATAGCCACGCTAGGTCTTTAAACGTTCCCTTAGCCCCCCTTTTCCATGTGATTCTTGTGCTTATTTTAGTGCCTAGTGCTAAGATGCTCATAGACTTGCTTCACGCTTTCGAAAACTTAAAATAAAATAACACACGTAGAAGACTCTGTGTCCTTTGAAATAAAGCATGCCTATTATGAATATTAATTAGCTGATAATGGTCTTCTAAAGTGATGCATGAAGCATTTGCAGATGCTTCGACCCATTACAGTTAACATAGGATCACCCTAGAAGCCATGGGCTGATTGATGATGACTTGTCGAAGGGTGAATGTGGGCAACTCGGGTGTAGCACTCGGAGCACTGCCCATATGTTCATCTGTAAAGGATTAAAACATTTCCAATGTAAATATTTCAAAAAGTGTTTTAACGGGCCATCTATATTATGATGTCACAACTGGTCACAAGGCAAAGCAGACCTCATGAAACAAAATAACATTCTGGAATGCCTGTAAAGGCACACACAAGGTTTTAACTTATGCAAACACCAAACAAACTATTATAACATTTCTAAAAAAAGAACGGCATTGGTGAGATGACCTGTACGTTTATCTAGTGACCCGTTAGATGCTCTCTGAGCCTTTGATTTACCTACTCCACACAGCATTCTGGGATTTGTAGTTTTCCTTTTGTATTATGACAATTACAGAAACCCAACGTTAAAAATACCCATAAATATATGAGTAACTTACACCTAACAAGGGGAAGCTGGAGGCCTCATTGCTATTGTAAACAAGCATTTGCAATGCAATAGGTCTCGCATTATAAATGTTTCAGCAGTTGGCATTGCTAATATTAATGCAACACTAGCACCTGAGTGCCTCAATTTAACTACACAACATAAAACAGACCACAGTTCTTCAAATTAGCCACAATACCTGCAACTGATCACAGTACGTTAAACTAACTGCAGTACAATTTCTGAAATTGACCTCAACCTTTGAAACAAGCATATGTGGTACTGAGTGATATTATGTTGAGTGTAGTGATGTTGTATTGAGTTGAATGTAAATATGTGTTGTAAATATGTGTTGTGTAATTATGTGCTATTGAGTGTTATGATGTGGTGAGTATTTATGTTGCATCGATTAGTGTGTAAATATGTGGTTTGTAATTGTATGGTACTGAATGGAATGAGGGGTGTATTTATGTTGCATTGAGTAGAGTACATAAGTACACTCAACATAATGAAATGAATGAAACTTATATAGCGCACGACTTACCCTGGGGCATCTCCGCGCTTGCTTAGGGAACCCGTCTTGGTATTCCCCTGTGAGATAACCCTGGCAGGGTATCCACAAGGTGAAAGCCAGGCATCCCACCACGAGGGGCCGTTGTGGAGATTAAGCAAGCTATTGCCCAGAGTCGCAGAGTGTGAACCCGTGAGTCGAGAAGGCACCGGAGCGAGAATTATCGAGTCCGTAGAATTCTTTTTTTTTTTTTTTTTGAGCCCAAGACCCGCCGAGGCGGGGAATTGAACCCTGGTCCAGGGCCGAACTCAAGTTCCAGGTCTGCCGCCTCTAACCCCTGAGCCACACTTCTCCACAATACCATAATACCACTCTGTACCACATGATTACACATCACATAATTACACTGTGTTCAGTACAACATAAATACACTCCACATACCACTCAGCACTACATAATTGCACGCCACGTATATACTCTCTACTTAATGCAACAGTAATACACTCCACAGAATACCAATCTGTGCCACATAATTACACTGTACTCAATGCAACATAAATACACACCTTTCACTCAATTTTGTGTTATACAAACAATTGCAATGCAATAGGTCTCACATTACTGAATCTTTGTGCTTTTAGTGTTGCATTATTATTAGCAATGCTAACTGCTCAAACTTTCATAATGCGAAACCTATTGCATTGCAAACGCTTGTTTACAAATATTGTTTGTCTTTTGGTGTTTTTGCATCACTTCTAAATAAAGTATGCATTTTAATGTGTCTTACATTGAATGGTTAACCATAAAAGCGCACAACCACTTCTAATAACTTAGAACACTTGTCCCTTTCCTAAAAGGGAATTATAGGTTCGGGGGAATGAGAGGTTCAAAAGGGCTGACAACGATTGTGTCCTCCCTACTTATATCGTATTGCATTAAAAGCAAATGTGACCAGTTGTAGAATTTCTAGACAGAGGGTATCTTACAAGAGAGGAACCTTTTTGTCCCTGTTAAACTTTAAAGATAGACAGGGCAAAATAGAATTACAAACAAGCAGTGCCAATAGGCTCATGATGCCATTTAGAGGTAGAGATAGAGAGGTGTGTGGAGAGTGAAAGAGAGTTAGAGAGAGGTGTGTAGAGAGAGAGAGAGATAGAGGTGTATCGAGAGAGTTTGAGTGATGTGTGTAGAGTGAGAGAGAGAGAGGTAGAGCGGGAGAGGTATGTGGAGAGAGAGGGAGAGAGATGTGTAGAGAGAGAGAGAGAGAGGTGTGTAGATAGCGAGAGAGAGAGGTGTGTAGAGAGAGAGAGATAGAGAGGTGTGTAGAGAGTTGTGTAGAGAGAGAGAGATGTATAGAGAGAGAGAGGGGTATAGTGAGAGGGAGAGAGAGATAAAGGTGTGCATAGAGAGAGAGGTGTTTAGAGAGAGAGCAAAAGAGAGGTGTGTAGATAGAGATAGAGAGATAGTGAGAGAGATAGGTGTTTTGAGAGAGAAAGAGAGACAGCGAGGGAGAGAGAAAGAGAGGTGTGTATATATATCTATCTATAGTTAGGACCTAGTTTCCACAGGAAATCCGCAACATTCTATTTGGAATAACTTTGGCGCCGGTTGACGAATCTTTGCGAAATTCTCAAAGAAGATGGGGCTCTCCGTTCTGCTTCTATCCTGAAAGTTTCGTGATGATTTGTCAAGCGGAGGCCGAGAAAAAAGGGGGTCCCAAAACGTGTTTTCCCCATGCAATTTTCCTAAGGGAACTTTAGACAGCCCGAACTGCTGAACTGAATTACACAAAATTTGGTAAAAAGGTAGAGTTTGGTTCGCAGATTATACTTTTTGTTAAATGGTGTAAATCCGTGCAGTAGTTCCAGAGAAAATCAAAAGTGAAATCATAGATATATCTTTAGACGAAGTACGGTACGTGTCCCCTCGCAAGCACAAACTTTATGCTAATTGGCTGTCAATACTCCTAACCAGAAAGTGTTGGCAGCCATCTTGGGCCTCGGTAGAACCAAGGTACAAGAAAACAAAAAGAAACGTGAAAAACAAGAAAAGGGGGCAGGGTAGAAACACCCTGACCCCCAAGGCCTGCTTAGGGGGTCCCACAAGGACCCAAAAATTATTTTTTTTTTTAAATCGCGGGATGTGCGTAGGGTACCCTGCCGTTCCCAAACAAAAACCAAGCGTGGGCTCCCGCGCTTTAATGTTATTAGACCCCGGGGGGGCCAAATCCCAGGGGTTTTATAAAAATAAAGTGTGGAGGGTGCCAATCCCCCCCACACTGCCCCGGGGACCGCAACCCCCGGGGCAAGGTATGTATTATAGCAGAGGACCGCCACCCCCCGGGGCTTAAATGTATAAATGATGGGGGGCCTCTAAGGCCCCCCGAGCCCTGCGGACTGCCACCCCCGGGGCTCTAACATGATGAATGTGGGGTGGCTCATGGCCCCCCGCAGCCCTGGGGACCGCCACCCCCGGGGCTTCTTTAAAAAAACTGTGGGGGGGGGTGGGCTCAAGCCCCCCCCCCCAGCCCCGGGGATCACCACCCCAAGGCTTTTTAATGTTGGGAGGGGGGCTGCGCTGCCCCCCTCCTGGAGCCTTGTGGTGGTCCACCCCCGGGACACTGCAGTTTGCTATGGTTTCGAAAGAGAGAGCAGGAAACCTGCTCTCTCTTCCAAAAACCAAAGCAGTTTGCTTTTCTACATGGGAGCAGCATCTTAGCTGCTCCCCCTGTTCATCACCACCCCCTTTTCTGTATCGTTTTTGGCCACTATAGGTGTGGCAGGGTATACTCAGACATGAGTCCCTTTCTCACTGCTCCATCAGGATTCAAGCAAGCCGGGCCGAAGACGGCTGAAATGCCAGAAACCGGTCCCCGGTAGCTTGTCTCCTTTCTGGTGGAGAATTGGCTTGGTAGTTTAGTCTGCCCTGTTCCCATGATGCACTGGGCCAGGGACAGACTGATTTGCATATAGCCAGGTTCTGAGCTGGGATGGGGCAGTGAGATAAATAACGGTGATGGATCAAGCCCTGATCTTTGGACTGGGTAAGAGTGGTCTGCTTAATTCAGACACTCTGTTCATCACCACCCCCTTTTCTGTATCGTTTTTGGCCACTATAGGTGTGGCAGGGTATACTCAGACATGAGTCCCTTTCTCACTGCTCCATCAGGATTCAAGCAAGCCGGGCCGAAGACGGCTGAAATGCCAGAAACCGGTCCCCGGTAGCTTGTCTCCTTTCTGGTGAAGAATTGGCTTGGTAGTTTAGTCTGCCCTGATCCCATGATGCACTGGGCCAGGGACAGACTGATTTGCATATAGCCAGGTTCTGAGCTGGGATGGGGCAGTGAGATAAATAACGGTGATGGATCAAGCCCTGATCTTTGGACTGGGTAAGAGTGGTCTGCTTAATTCAGACACTCTGTTCATCACCACCCCCTTTTCTGTATCGTTTTTGGCCACTATAGGTGTGGCAGGGTATACTCAGACATGAGTCCCTTTCTCACTGCTCCATCAGGATTCAAGCAAGCCGGGCCGAAGACGGCTGAAATGCCAGAAACCGGTCCCCGGTAGCTTGTCTCCTTTCTGGTGAAGAATTGGCTTGGTAGTTTAGTCTGCCCTGTTCCCACGATGCACTGGGCCAGGGACAGACTGCTTTGCATATAGCCAGGTTCTGAGCTGGGATGGGGCAGTGAGATAAATGACGGTGATGGATCAAGCCCTGATCTTTGGACTGGGTAAGAGTGGTCTGCTTAATTCAGACACTCTGTTCATCACCACCCCCTTTTCCCCATGTAAAAAAGCAATGCCGGCACCCGCAGGAGGCGGGGAGCCGGCAGGGATCAAGAGGGGCTTTGGTCCCCAACGGATAGGGCCAGGCCCCAAGGGATGTGGTCCCCAGGGTCAGAAGCGGCCCTGGAGGGGGGCCACGTGGCTCCCTCCCCAAATAATTAAAAATTAAGAAAAAAGAAAAGGAGGCAGGCTGGTCCCCGGGGGATGGGGTCCCTGGGGCCTTAAGTGGCCTGAGGAGGGGTGCTATGCAGCCCCCACCTTAAAAATATTTTTAAAATGTGGCCATGCCCCAGGGCCTGGAATTAGCCACAGGAGGGGGGACACGCGGCCCCCTTCCTGTTAAATTTAAAATATATATATATACTAGCAGCCCATCCCGACGTTGTCCGGGTTTGAATTGCCGCCGGCCAGTAGTATATTGTTTCATAGGATTTCATTTTGATAGCATTTCTTATCTGTGACAGGCCTCTGAAACGCTCCGATTCACAGTGCACTGCTGATGCACTTAAGAGTGCGCGTTCAGTAGTGTGTGAACTCGAGTTTCCCTTCTTTATTTTCCTTGCAATATTATATAGCGCGAACTCGACAACATGGCATGAGCACAATTTACATTACAGAAGAACACATTGATTTGTGGTAGGCACGGGGAGACAAAGCGATTTGCCTGGAATCACAGGATGTTGAGCTGATGCCGAGATTCTAACGTAGCTCCCCATCTCTAAAGTTCGCAATTCTAGAACTTGTGGTGGGAGGTGTGTCTAAAAGTGTATGTTGGTCCTGGGCATCCATGAGAGAGACCTGTGCATTTTTCCAAATGGTGGTGAAAAAATATGAGTATGTTGCTGGAGATGTGGGCCGCCGTGCCACCAATGTACTTACGGGGGAGGGTAAAAACCCATTATTCCGCAAATTTCTTTCCGCATACCATCACTCTGCATACTTTCATTACGAAAGTACCATGACTCCGCCATGCCATTATAACACATGGCATTACATTTTATATGCTTTTACCACGCATACATTTACAACGAAATTCGTTGTAAATGCATGAATGGTAAAAGCATGTTTTTTAAAAATGTTTGGATAAGGCAAGTATGGGTATAGGGGTATATGTTTTAGGGTACTGAGGTATATGTTTTGGGGTGTTTGGGTATTTTAATGGTTCAGAAATAGTTTTGGGTTATGGGGTATAGGGGTATTTTTAGGGTTCAGGGGTAGGTTTGGGTTTTGGGGTACAGGGGTATTTTAAGGGTTCAGGGCTAGGTTTGGGTTTTGGGATACAGGGGTATTTTAGGGTTCTGGGCTAGGTTTGGGTTTTGGGGTACAGGGGTATTTTTAGGGTTTAGGTTTGGGTTTTGGGGAACAGGGGTATTTTAGGGTTATGGGCTAGGTTTGGGTTTTGGGGTACAGGGGTATTTTAGCGTTCAGGGGTAGGTTTGGGTTTTGAGGTACAGGGGTATTTATAGCGTTCAGGGCTAGGTTTTGGTTTTGGGGTACAGGGGTATTTTTAGGGTTCAGGGGTATGTTTGGGTTTTGAGGTACAGGGGTATTTATAGGGTTCAGGACTTGGTTTTGGTTTTAGGGTACAGGGGTATTTTTAGGGTTTAGGGATAGGTTTGGGTTTTGGGGTACAGGGTAGATTTATAGGGTTAAGATGGGTTAGTATTTAAGGGTGTTGGGCTATTTTATAGAGTAAGGGTGTTAAAGTAGGGGTGGGCGGAATTGGCGTGAACTTGGTAAATAAATCCACAATATTTCGTTCCGTCAGATTTCCAATTATTAAAACAGAAACATCATATATTCAAGGTAAAATAACAAGTATTTCTACATGCTAAAATGCATACTACTATTATAAAGAGAGAACTGTCACCTTTTGGTGAAATTAGCTTCCAGCAAGCAGTGAGAGAGGTGATGATTTTGAGATCAAGCCCCTGCAAACCATTATGGGACGAGATTAGCAGTGGGAAGTGAATATTATAGTATCCAAATAATTCTACAAAGAGCTGCAGTTCACCTCGTTCTCCCCAGTTGTCCCCAAGAGGCAAATGCAATAGCATTTAAAATATTATACATCAAGCTGCAGTTCACCTCATGGTCCCTAGATATCCCTGATGAGGCAAATGCAATAGCATTTAAAATATTACACATCAAGCTGCAGTTCACCTCATGTCCCTAGATGTCCCTGATGATGCAAATGCAATAACATTTAAAATATTATATATCAAGCTGCAGTTCACCTCGTCGTCCCTAGATGTCCCTGATGAGTAAAATTCAAAAACATTGAAACCCTTTCATGAATGCTAAAGATTATGCTAAGCTTATCCCATAATGCTTTGCAGGGTCTTTTAGTTGTATTTTTGCCCATAACTGTGCTTGGGGTGGTTCTAAGAGAATGGGACCACCACTGAATTACTATTTAAAGGGAGCAGGAATGTATAGAACTTGGGAAGAAAAAACAATACTTGTGACGGAATGCCCCCAGCGACTGTCACGCCCCCAGCACACACCCACAGCACAATGCAGACACGCCCAAAAGGGACTACTTTGCTGGCACGGTTCTTTTACATTTAAATGTATATGGTGGGCGTCTGCATAGCCTATGTCCTTCTGCTGCAACTGTCCTTTCCAACGCTGTATTGGGTGTTGTGATTGGTGCTGTGGTTCCCGAGTTTACCTGGCCAAAAGGTGACAGTTCTCTCTTCATAATAGTAGTATAGATTTGGGGGTCAGGCCCTGGGGGATGGGGTCCCCAAGGCCCCAAAAAAGGAAAAAGGAGGGGAGCTACACAGCTGTCCTTCTTAAAAAAAAATCCAAAAAAACGGAATGGGGAGGCGGCCATGCCCCCTTTCTGCACCACTCTGCAAACGCGCCCCCTGGCGCATTTGCAGAGGGGGAAGTAATTCCCCTTGAATACTGGGGGTCCCTGGGGGCCAAGTAGCCCGCCAGGAACCTCCAGTATGCACCAGGGGCTGCATTGCAGAGAGGTGTAATGAGTCCACGCCCCTTTTTATACCTGGCGCATAGTGGAGATTCCTGGTGAGCTAGTTGGCCCCCAGGGCCCCCCAGTATTCAAGGGAACTTAATCCCCCAATTTAGGACGCACCACATGGTGCGTTTGCACAGTGGTGAAGGTAGGGGACGGGGCTTGAGGTGATGGATTGCACCACTCTCCAAACGTGCCCCCTGGCGCGTTTGCAGAGGGGGAACTAATTCCCCTTGAATACTGGGGGTCCCTGGGGGCCAACTAGCCCACCAGGAACCTCCAGTATGCGCCAGGGGGCTGCTTTGCAGAGATGTGTAAAGAGGCTACGCTCCTTTTTACACCTCTGCAATGCAGCCCCCTGGCGCATACCGGAGGTTCCTGGTGGGCTAGTTGGCCCCCAGGGACCCCCAGTATTCAAGGGGACTTAATCCCCCAACTTAGAACCCGCCATGGGGCTCGTTTGCACAGTGGTGAAGAGAGGGGGCGGGCCTGAAGTGATGTGTGTGCAAACACAATCTGTGGTGCGTTTTAAGTTAGGGAATTAATTCCTCTTCCGTCCAGCGGTCCCCTAGGGGGCCAACTAGCCCACCAGCTACCGCCAGTAAGCGCCACAGAGCTGCGTTGCAAAGTGTTGTAAAAAGGGGCGTGGCCTCTGAACACCTCTCTGCAACGCAGCTCCCTTGCGCATACTGGAGGTACCTGGTGGGCTAGTTGGCCCCTAGGGGACCTCTGGCTTGAAGAGGAATTAATTCCCCAACTTAAAATGCACCACATGGCGTGTTTGCACACATGTCACGTCAGGCCCCGCCCCCTTCCTTCACTATTGAGCAAAAAATTCCTCTAAAATCAGTTTAACTACGAATTCCGATTTACTCACCTGTTATCAGGAGAGACCTCAGTGCTGCATCTTCCAGCCCACTACTGATCTTGAAAAGTAATTCTAACCATTCTTACAGTAACTTGAATTTCCTTCCATAGGCTAACATTGACTGGTTTCACTTGGAAATTCTTCTGAGTGTGGAGTTTTGGAACTTTAAAAAATTCCTCTAAAATCAGCCGAACTACGAATTCCGATTTACTCACCTGTTATCAGGAGAGACGTCAGTGCTGCATCTTTCAGCCCACTACTGATTCTGAAAAGTAATTCTAACCATTCTTACAGTAACTTGAATTTCCTTCCATAGGCTAACATTGACTGGTTTCACTTGGAAATTCTTCTGAGTGTGAAGTTTTGGAACTTTAAAATATTCCTCTAAAATCAGCTGAACTACGAATTCCGATTTACTCACCTGTTATCAGGAGAGACCTCAGTGCTGCATCTTTCAGCCCACTACTGATTCTGAAAAGTAATTCTAACCATTCTTACAATAACTTGAATTTCCTTCCATAGGCTAACATTGACTGGTTTCACTTGGAAATTCTTCTGAATGTGGAGTTTTGGAACTTTAAAATATTCCTCTAAAATCAGCCGAACTACGAATTCCAATTTACTCACCTGTTATCAGGAGAGACCTCAGTGCTGCATCTTTCAGCCCACTACTGATCCTGAAAAGTAATTTTAACCCAACTTACCAGAAATTGAATTTCCTTCCATTGGATTTCATTGCCTGCTATATAAAATATATATACATAAAAAAATATAAAATAAAAAAAACAAATATTACAATTTCAATCTTTTTTAAAACATTTTTTTTCAAATTATATTAAAAATATGTAATGTAATTTAAAAAATAAAATATCTAAAAATAAATACTTTAAAACAATGTAGTAAATCAGTATAAAAGAATATAAGAATTAATACATTAAAAAATTATCATTTAAAAAAACTTTGAAATTCACTAAAAAAAAACATAGGTTTCAGTCACGTTATAGTTAGGAATTAGCATTTATAAAACCTTAAAAATTCACTGAAAAAAGAGGTTTCAGCCACGTTATAGTTAGGAACTACCATTTAAAAAAGCTTAGAAATTCACTCAAAAAAGAATAGTTTTCACTCATGTTATAATTAGCTGGATATTTCACTCATACAAAACCATTGAAATTCCCCCATTATAGTTAGTTCAGCTAACTATAAGTCGCATGCCCGCAATGCACTCCTGATGACGTCACATATTACATCACTCATGACATGGTCAGTGACATCACTCATGACATCACTCATGACATCTCAGATGACATCACTGGTTTTTTTGTGCATTTCTAAGGTTTTTTAAATGCTAATTCCTAACTGTAACGTGGCTGAAACCTATGTTTTTTCAGTGAATATGTATATATATATATATATATATATCACTTCCTTATGGCTCTCTCCTTCCCCAGATCGGCGCTGCAAACGTGGTCGCGTCACTCCCGCAGTTGAGCCCAACTGCTCTTTATTTGCACAATATTTCTCCCTTCGAGGGCGAAAACACGGAGTCGCTTTCAGAAAACAATTCCAGCACTTCACTGAATTAGAGTTTCTAGGTGATTTATTAATCCATGGGGTCAAAAAAACAACAAACACCAACGCGTTTCGACAGCGTCCGCTGTCTTGTTCACGGTCAGTTTGTGTGTGTGGCTCACATTGTTTTGAAACCTTTCCAAACACTGCAGGTACCGCCCACTGTGGGTGTATCATTAGAAGCATTGTGGGAATCGTAGTTTTTAGCATAATTGAGGCATTTCTACAATTTTAAAAACTCAAATTGTTTCAATTAGCAATTACATTTCACATGGTTTGCCAATTATTTTTTGGCAATGTTTCTCACAATGTTTCAAACTCAAAGTCCTGCCCTCCAGTGGGCATATCAATCTGCCACAATTATAAGCATTATGGGATTTGTAGTTTGGGATGTATTTACATGTACAACGTTTCCACAGTTGCCAGGTACCCACGTGATATCACAGTTTATACAATTGAAAACTTTTGAAAACCTTTTGCGATTCATTGCAAATTCATGTTTAAACAACAAAAGTACTGCCCTCCGGTGGCCTAATTTCCAATTTGCTTAGTATGCATTAAGTGAGCCCATGTGCCAAAGAGTGAGGGAAGTGACGTGCAGGGATGAAAAAATAATATTCAGCGTGAAATTTATAACAATGAAGAATTTAAAATTATGGATGAGCGAGAGGAGGCAAAACATTTATAGCATAAGGATTAATCTACTTTAGAGTCCGCTATAAGTGAATATAAAGTTCTTCTGACTGGTTGAGGCCAAATGGGGTCATTGTTCTGAAGGATAAAATATGTCTGGATTCCTTGCGTCTCAGGAGTTTTTCCATGTGGCCTCCCCTATCAGAGAGAGCCATTGTTTCCAGACCCCAGAAGCGTAATTGCTTCCAGTCTCCATTGTGTTGTGCCTCCATGTGCTTGGCAACAGCATTACTTCTGTCCTTGTGGATTGTTGCCCGCACATGCTCCAGAATTCTTTTCTTTAATTCGCAGATGGTGCTGCCGATATACCTCTTGTTGCAGGGGCACTCAATCATATAGATAGTGTACTTGCTATTGCAGGTTATGCATTCTTGGATTTTCCAAACTTTCTTATTTGGCATTGCAAGTTCTGTAGTGGGTTTTGCAATCTCGCATACCTTGCAATTATAGCACTTGATGAAGCCCCGCGTTTGTAACCAATTTGTCTTTTTCTTAGTTGTTTGGAAATGGCTGTGGACCAGCTGGTCCTGCAGATTTTTTGCCCTCCTGTATGTGATGACTGGATGGTTGCCAATTTTGTGACCAATTGTTTGGTCCAATTAGAGAATTTTCCAATTCTTTCTCAGTATACGGTTTATTTGCTTTGCCTCCATGCTGTAATCCAGTATTAGCCTGATGGGTTCTTCCTCCACGTTTGCCTGCTTTTGTTTCTTTTTTAGGCACTCCGTTCTCGTAGTTTTGTTTGCCTTTTCCCAGCATCTTTGTACAATTTTTCTATTGTATTTTCTCCTTTGGAAGCGGTTTATGCATTTGGCGCTTTGGTCCTGCCATTCCGTATTTTCACTGCAAATTCTTCTCAGTCTGAGGAATTCACCGTATGGAATACTTGAGATTAGCGACTGCTGGTGGAAGCTGGTCGCTTCCAATGTGGCATTTGTTGCTGTCTGTTTGCGGTGGAGTGTGGTATGTATCCGGTTGTTATTTATATACACCTCCGTATCCAAGAAAACAGCTCTACTGTGATTTATGGTATGGGTGAACTTTATGCAGGAGGTACTGTTGTTGAGGATGGTGAAATATTCCATGAATTTTTCTTCCCCTCCGTCCCATACGATGAACAGGTCGTCGATGAAACGTTTCCAAGTGATGATATGTTTGGTGTAAGTTTCATATTTGTCCTGCCAGGCTGTTTTCTCCTCCCACCACCCCATGGCAGTACAGGCCTAGTTAGGGCTGAAGGAGAAGCCCATCGCGGCTCCGTTCTTTTGTCTGTACAGTTTGTCCCCAAACATGAAGATGTTGTTTGTTAGCACGCATTTTATCATCGTCAGGAGCATCTCGTTGTGCTTCTGATAATGGATGTTCCGTTCTTTGAGAAAGTGGTCACATGCCTGTAGCCCTAAGTTGTTGTCTATATTGGTATACAGGGCAATCACATCCATAGTGATCATGATATAATGAGGTTGCCAAGTCAGTTGTTCCAAGACACTAAGAAAATCGGTTGTGTCCTGAATATATGATCGCAGCATTTTGACATGCGGACTCAAGAAAAAGTCAATGAAGTTTGACCACGGTTCCAATAAGGATCCATTAGCTGACACAATGGGTCTCCCTGGGGGTTTAGTGGCATCCTTATGTATCTTTGGCAGGAAGTACAGGGTTGATGTTCTCGGAAAATCTACTGTCAGGTACTTTCTTTCATCAGCATTGAGTAGACCCTCGTTCTCCCATTGGATTAGATTTTTATCCAGGTCCCTTTTTATTTGATCTTGTGGATTTGAGTGAAGATTTTCATAGTATGTGGAGTTGTTCAATTGTCCCATGGCTTCTTCCACATATAGGCTTTTATTCCATAGGACTATATTTCCTCCTTTGTCCGCTGCTTTTATTTCAAAGGATTGGTCATTTTTTAGGGACGTTAGGGCTTCTCTTTCCTGTTTGGACAAATTGTCTTTTCCGAAGATTTTGGTTAGTTTGTACAAGTCATGAATGACTGCTTCCTGAAAGATATCTATCTTATTGCCAGGTGCTAGCTGGGGATAAAATTTAGATTTGGGCTTTAGATTACTTATTCCAGCTCCCAGTTGGGTTATGGCATTCTCCAAACTGATTTCCTGACCCTCCTCTGCATTGAGATTTAACACTGTCACAAATGCCTCCGCTTGTTTTACTTGTAAGGTTGAGGTTGGTTTTGTTTGTGTCTTCGGTATTTTCGGTTTGTTTTTTCTTTCCTCAAAGAATTTTGCCAATTTAATTTTGCGTATGTATAGGTACAGGTCAATCCGTGCTTGTGCCATGTCCATCCGTTGAGTAGGGCAATCATTTATTCCCTTCTTAAGTAATGATATCTCTGCTGTTGTGATAGATCTTCCCGAGAAATTAACTATTTGCAGATCTTCATTTATTTCCCCTTCTTTTGCTTCATTAATCTTGTTTCTGTGCCCAATTTTTCGGATGTGTTTCCTCCTGCGGCTTCTTCTTGTTGTTGGCTTGTAAATTTCGGTCTGGGTTGCCATGCTCTTCCTCTTCCTCTTGCTCTGCCACGTTGATTTCTTTGCGCCCCATGGTTGTGTTCCCACTGCCTTTGTGATAGAACCAGGCGCATATCCCCTAAAAAAATCCTCTGTTGTGGATCAAGGTTTGAATCATCCTCGCTGAGGTCCAGTGATGTCAAAGATGTCATGCTCGAAGAGGAGCTCGCTGCATTCGCTTTTGGCGGTTTAAAGGGGTCGTATTTTCTTGCAAATGTGAAGATGCGCCCTTGCGCATAATGGTTTGCATCCCTTTCAAATTTTGTTTGCTTCCTTATCCTCACCTCCTCCTCGTGTTTTTCGATTTGTTTAGATAAATCCTCCTTGAATTTGGTCATTTCCGGATTAAGTTTGAGACTGTCCAGTTCCTTTTCCACTATTCGTAACTGATCTTTTATTTTTTCTAGGGCAATGTCGATGTGTTTTACAAGTATTTTTATTAATCCGAGCGAGGAATTCAGAGTATGTTCACCCCATTCTGTTAATAAGTCGTACGAAACATCCGTTTGGCTAGGCATAAGAAGGATGCGCAGTCCCCGAGGGACCCTCTCTACCTCCAAATATTGTTGCAAGGAAATCAGTTCCCATGATTTATTTATTTCCTTCTTATTGAGTTTTTCCCAAAGTCTGAGCTTGTCCTTTGTGTCATTTTTTGTCGTTGTTTGTTCTTTGTTGCTTTCTGTAGGTTTGTTCGTGTCTCTTTTTTCAAACATTGCCGCTATTTGTTCTTTCCTCCTTGCATCCCGCTTATCCATTTTAGCCTCTTTGGTTTTGAGACCCCCTCTTTTGGATTTTTGATTTTTGTATTGCAGCGCTATTGATTGCTGGATTTGAATTGTGCGTTATTTTGAGAAGTCAATGGTATCGGATACTTTATATTGCTGAATCCCGATAGGCCTTATATTGCAATAATCCAATCTGTTATTTGTCTTTTCAAAGGTCACGTTAATACCACTCTAGCCGGTTTATGCTATTGCATGTAATATATTCATACGTTTCCATCCACATTCAGCAGGCGTACTAAGGTGATTGCTCACTCTTACCTTGGAGTCTCTCCCCGCGGCAGGCAAGCGTTCACTCTCTTCCGACCGCTGATCGTTAAGGAACGCTTGAATTCCCCATCCAGGTTACGTTGCCGGCGAGCACCTCGGGGAAAACCTTATCACTTCCTTATGGCTCTCTCCTTCCCCAGATCGGCGCTGCAAACGTGGTCGCGTCACTCCCGCAGTTGAGCCCAACTGCTCTTTATTTGCACAATATTTCTCCCTTCGAGGGAGAAAACACGGAGTCGCTTTCAGAAAACAATTCCAGCACTTCACTGCATTAGAGTTTCTAGGTGATTTATTAATCCGTGGGGTCAAAAAAACAACAAACACCAACGCGTTTCGACAGCGTCCGCTGTCTTGTTCACGGTCAGTTTGTGTGTGTGGCTCACATTGTTTTGAAACCTTTCCAAACACTGCAGGTACCGCCCACTGGGTGTATCATTACAAGCATTGTGGGAATTGTAGTTTTTAGCATAATTGAGGCATTTCTACAATTTTAAAAACTCAAATTGTTTCAATTAGCAATTACATTTCACATGGTTTGCCAATTATTTTTTGGCAATGTTTCTCACAATGTTTCAAACTCAAAGTCCTGCCCTCCAGTGCTCATATCAATCTGCCACAATTATAAGCATTATGGGATTTGTAGTTTGGGATGTATTTACATGTACAACGTTTCCACAGTTGCCAGGTACCCACGTGATATCACAGTTTATACAATTGAAAACTTTTGAAAACTTTTTGCGATTCATTGCAAATTCATGTTTAAACAGTACTTTTGTTGTTTAAACATGAATTTGCAATGAATCGCAAAAAGTTTTCAAAAGTTTTCAATTGTATAAACTGTGATATCACGTGGGTACCTGGCAACTGTGGAAACGTTGTACATGTAAATACATCCCAAACTACAAATCCCATAATGCTTATAATTGTGGCAGATTGATATGCCCACTGGAGGGCAGGACTTTGAGTTTGAAACATTGTGAGAAACATTGCCAAAAAATAATTGGCAAACCATGTGAAATGTAATTGCTAATTGAAACAATTTGAGTTTTTAAAATTGTAGAAATGCCTCAATTATGCTAAAAACTACAATTCCCACAATGCTTGTAATGATACACCCAGTGGGCGGTACCTGCAGTGTTTGGAAAGTTTTCAAAACAATGTGAGCCACACACACAAACTGACCGTGAACAAGACAGCGGACGCTGTCGAAACGCGTTGGTGTTTGTTGTTTTTTTGACCCCATGGATTAATAAATCACCTAGAAACTCTAATGCAGTGAAGTGCTGGAATTGTTTTCTGAAAGCGACTCCGTGTTTTCTCCCTCGAAGGGAGAAATATTGTGCAAATAAAGAGCAGTTGGGCTCAACTGCGGGAGTGACGCGACCACGTTTGCAGCGCCGATCTGGGGAAGGAGAGAGCCATAAGGAAGTGATAAGGTTTTCCCCGAGGTGCTCGCCGGCAACGTAACCTGGATGGGGAATTCAAGCGTTCCTTAACGATCAGCGGTCGGAAGAGAGTGAACGCTTGCCTGCCGCGGGGAGAGACTCCAAGGTAAGAGTGAGCAATCACCTTAGTACGCCTGCTGAATGTGGATGGAAACGTATGAATATATTACATGCAATAGCATAAACCGGCTAGAGTGGTATTAACGTGACCTTTGAAAAGACAAATAACGGATTGGATTATTGCAATATAAGGCCTATCGGGATTCAGCAATATAAAGTATCCGATACCATTGACTTCTCAAAATAACGCACAATTCAAATCCAGCAATCAATAGCGCTGCAATACAAAAATCAAAAATCCAAAAGAGGGGGTCTCAAAACCAAAGAGGCTAAAATGGATAAGCGGGATGCAAGGAGGAAAGAACAAATAGCGGCAATGTTTGAAAAAAGAGACACGAACAAACCTACAGAAAGCAACAAAGAACAAACAACGACAAAAAATGACACAAAGGACAAGCTCAGACTTTGGGAAAAACTCAATAAGAAGGAAATAAATAAATCATGGGAACTGATTTCCTTGCAACAATATTTGGAGGTAGAGAGGGTCCCTCGGGGACTGCGCATCCTTCTTATGCCCAGCCAAACGGATGTTTTGTATGACTTATTACAGGAATGGGGTGAACATACTCTGAATTCCTCGCTCGGATTAATAAAAATACTTGTAAAACACATCGACATTGCCCTAGAAAAAATAAAAGATCAGTTACGAATAGTGGAAAAGGAACTGGACAGTCTCAAACTTAATCCGGAAATGACCAAATTCAAGGAGGATTTATCCAAACAAATCGAAAAACACGAGGAGGAGGTGAGGATAAGGAAGCAAACAAAATTTGAAAGGGATGCAAACGATTATGCGCAAGGGCGCATCTTCACATTTGCAAGAAAATACGACCCCTTTAAACCGCCAAAAGCGAATGCAGCGAGCTCCTCTTCGAGCATGACATCTTTGACATCACTGGACCTCAGCGAGGATGATTCAAACCTTGATCCACAACAGAGGATTTTTTTAGGGGATATGCGCCTGGTTCTATCACAAAGGCAGTGGGAACACAACCATGGGGCGCAAAGAAATCAACGTGGCAGAGCAAGAGGAAGAGGAAGAGCATGGCAACCCAGACCGAAATTTACAAGCCAACAACAAGAAGAAGCCGCAGGAGGAAACACATCCGAAAAATTGGGCACAGAAACAAGATTAATGAAGCAAAAGAAGGGGAAATAAATCAAGATCTGCAAATAGTTAATCTCTCGGGAAGATCTATCACAACAGCAGAGATATCATTACTTAAGAAGGGAATAAATGATTGCCCTACTCAACGGATGGACATGGCACAAGCACGGATTGACCTGTACCTATACATACGCAAAATTAAATTGGCAAAATTCTTTGAGGAAAGAAAAAACAAACCGAAAATACCGAAGACACAAACAAAACCAACCTCAACCTTACAAGTAAAACAAGCGGAGGCATTTGTGACAGTGTTAAATCTCAATGCAGAGGAGGGTCAGGAAATCAGTTTGGAGAATGCCATAACCCAACTGGGAGCTGGAATAAGTAATCTAAAGCCCAAATCTAAATTTTATCCCCAGCTAGCACCTGGCAATAAGATAGATATCTTTCAGGAAGCAGTCATTCATGACTTGTACAAACTAACCAAAATCTTCGGAAAAGACAATTTGTCCAAACAGGAAAGAGAAGCCCTAACGTCCCTAAAAAATGACCAATCCTTTGAAATAAAAGCAGCGGACAAAGGAGGAAATATAGTCCTATGGAATAAAAGCCTATATGTGGAAGAAGCCATGGGACAATTGAACAACTCCACATACTATGAAAATCTTCACTCAAATCCACAAGATCAAATAAAAAGGGACCTGGATAAAAATCTAATCCAATGGGAGAACGAGGGTCTACTCGATGCTGATGAAAGAAAGTACCTGACAGTAGATTTTCCGAGAACATCAACCCTGTACTTCCTGCCAAAGATACATAAGGATGCCACTAAACCCCCAGGGAGACCCATTGTGTCAGCTAATGGATCCTTATTGGAACCGTGGTCAAACTTCATTGACTTTTTCTTGAGTCCGCATGTCAAAATGCTGCGATCATATATTCAGGACACAACCGATTTTCTTAGTGTCTTGGAACAACTGACTTGGCAACCTCATTATATCATGATCACTATGGATGTGATTGCCCTGTATACCAATATAGACAACAACTTAGGGCTACAGGCATGTGACCACTTTCTCAAAGAACGGAACATCCATTATCAGAAGCACAACGAGATGCTCCTGACGATGATAAAATGCGTGCTAACAAACAACATCTTCATGTTTGGGGACAAACTGTACAGACAAAAGAACGGAGCCGCGATGGGCTTCTCCTTCAGCCCTAACTACGCCTGTACTGCCATGGGGTGGTGGGAGGAGAAAACAGCCTGGCAGGACAAATATGAAACTTACACCAAACATATCATCACTTGGAAACGTTTCATCGACGACCTGTTCATCGTATGGGACGGAGGGGAAGAAAAATTCATGGAATATTTCACCATCCTCAACAACAGTACCTCCTTCATAAAGTTCACCCATACCATAAATCACAGTAGAGCTGTTTTCTTGGATACGGAGGTGTATATAAATAACAACCGGATACATACCACACTCCACCGCAAACAGACAGCAACAAACGCCACATTGGAAGCGACCAGCTTCCACCAGCAGTCGCTAATCTCAAGTATTCCATACAGTGAATTCCTCAGACTGAGAAGAATTTGCAGTGAAAATACGGAATGGCAGGACCAAAGCGCCAAATGCATAAACCGCTTCCAAAGGAGAAAATACAATAGAAAAATTGTACAAAGATGCTGGGAAAAGGCAAACAAAACTACGAGAACGGAGTGCCTAAAAAAGAAACAAAAGCAGGCAAACGTGGAGGAAGAACCCATCAGGCTAATACTGGATTACAGCATGGAGGCAAAGCAAATAAACCGTATACTGAGAAAGAATTGGAAAATTCTCCAATTGGACCAAACAATTGGTCACAAAATTGGCAACCATCCAGTCATCACATACAGGAGGGCAAAAAATCTGCAGGACCAGCTGGTCCACAGCCATTTCCAAACAACTAAGAAAAAGACAAATTGGTTACAAACGCGGGGCTTCATCAAGTGCTATAATTGCAAGGTATGCGAGATTGTGAAACCCACTACAGAACTTGCAATGCCAAATAAGAAAGTTTGGAAAATCCAAGAATGCATAACCTGCAATAGCAAGTACACTATCTATATGATTGAGTGCCCCTGCAACAAGAGGTATATCGGCAGCACCATCTGCGAATTAAAGAAAAGAATTCTGGAGCATGTGCGGGCAACAATCCACAAGGACAGAAGTAATGCTGTTGCCAAGCACATGGAGGCACAACACAATGGAGACTGGAAGCAATTACGCTTTTGGGGTCTGGAAACAATGGCTCTCTCTGATAGGGGAGGCCACATGGAAAAACTCCTGAGACGCAAGGAATCCAGACATATTTTATCCTTCAGAACAATGACCCCATTTGGCCTCAACCAGTCAGAAGAACTTTATATTCACTTATAGAGGACTCTAAAGTAGATTAATCCTTATGCTATAAATGTTTTGCCTCCTCTCGCTCATCCATAATTTTAAATTCTTCATTGTTATAAATTTCACGCTGAATATTATTTTTTCATCCCTGCACGTCACTTCCCTCACTCTTTGGCACATGGGCTCACTTAATGCATACTAAGCAAATTGGAAATTAGCCCACCGGAGGGCAGTACTTTTGTTGTTTAAACATGAATTTGCAATGAATCGCAAAAGGTTTTCAAAAGTTTTCAATTGTATAAACTGTGATATCACGTGGGTACCTGGCAACTGTGGAAACGTTGTACATGTAAATACATCCCAAACTACAAACCCCATAATGCTTATAATTGTGGCAGATTGATATGCCCACTGGAGGGCAGGACTTTGAGTTTGAAACATTGTGAGAAACATTGCCAAAAAATAATTGGCAAACCATGTGAAATGTAATTGCTAATTGAAACAATTTGAGTTTTTAAAATTGTAGAAATGCCTCAATTATGCTAAAAACTACAATTCCCACAATGCTTGTAATGATACACCCACAGTGGGCGGTACCTGCAGTGTTTGGAAAGGTTTCAAAACAATGTGAGCCACACACACAAACTGACCGTGAACAAGACAGCGGACGCTGTCGAAACGCGTTGGTGTTTGTTGTTTTTTTGACCCCATGGATTAATAAATCACCTAGAAACTCTAATGCAGTGAAGTGCTGGAATTGTTTTCTGAAAGCGACTCCGTGTTTTCGCCCTCGAAGGGAGAAATATTGTGCAAATATATATATATATATATATATATATATATATATATATATATATGTTGTCAGCAAACAATCGTTCTATGAAGAAGACGCCGCACACTGCTTCGAATGTTGATCTTTTTAGTTTATTTTCTGTAGGTTCCCCACCTACGCATTTCGGACAGATAACTGTCCCTGATCACGGTTACAAAACACATGTCCATCATTTGTGTTTACTTTAAATAGCTGATGACACCACTTAGCTTATAATGATACAAGTATTGCAAGCGGGAAAATAATTTTTGTAAATGGCAATGAATGTTCTAGAAATGTATATAATTGTAAATAACAGGTTAAATACCGATCATAAATTGATATGTTATACATTCACCTAGAATAGATCCTTACCTTGTTCTATACTTTATACTTTATATTGCAGCCAATACCTCCCCTCTTTAGTACTTAGTTGAATAATGTAGAAACTTAATATCTACAATAATTGTTTTTGAAACCAGCCCCTCCCTCCTCTTTCTGTCTTGTTTTCCTTATACAGTTCAATGGGAGTACTTTACTGAAATGAGCCAAAATTGTCATTTATTTACTGTATATAGAAGAAACTTGATCTGATTGTAAATACTTTATTTGTGGTATAGGGTTATTTTTGTACTTCACGGAAATTCTAAATATCCACGTAAAATGGCTACGAGTATGTACTGGCCATACATCTACTATGCAGGGTTGGAGGTCTAGATGACCATGGAAATAGTAGAGGGTACTTACACATATCACCATATTTAAGTAAGGTCTAGACCAAGGGACTCTATGGTCCAGTTGAAGGCAGGAGCGAAACGCGTAGACCGTCCATTTGATGCACTTTCTTTTGCACATGGTGTGTAAATAAAATCGTGAAGAAAATCAACTGTTGCTGTGCCGTGTCTTTATCTACGGACTCGTAGGAGAAGAAGCTAAGGTGAAATTTGGCGTGTACGCTGGAACGCGCAACACAGGCACTCCAGGACGAGGTGAAGCGGTCGTGAATGATCTGGAGATCATAATCCAGTAACTTTGTTTGGGAAGAAAAACGACCGACGCCTCTGCTGCAAGCCAGGTGCTCCCGTGAAGAAACGCTGCGGGGAGATTCGCAGCAAGAGGACATCAGTGGGAGAGTGCGAAGGCGACCGGAGCAGGGGTGAGTGAACCGGCGAGGTGTATGTCAATTTCGCCCAACTCTGTAGCGCGGCGGAGGCTGCGTTGGGGTGGGGTGAGGGGCAATCACCTATCGGCAAACAAACCCCTGCGAGGGAAACCGGGGTGTAGCGCGTAGACAAAACATAGGAGACTCAAGTCCTAAACTATACAAATAACGCTCACCTTAACACGCACGAAGTCTGGCTACACCCGAGTTAAGCGGGAAGAATCAGCAAGTCACCCGGAGAGGAAGCCGAGAGAGTACGTCATCGGGGAAACCAAAGAATCCTTAAATGGGCCATGCAGCATTTCTGGAAACCGAGTGAACACAGAGTGTTCAACAGGGAGCAACAAACACGTTTCTTTGGGGTCCAGCATACTTTAGGAATAAGGGAGCTGGTTGTCCTCAATAAGATTACAAACACAATACACACCTGGCCATTGAAATTGTGTATCAACAAGAATTTAATAACCAACTCTGCATAGTTCATAGAATGGCGGATAAAACAAGGAATCGCCAATTAAGGGCGAGCGAGCTTCTGAATGACGATAGTCCACCCACAATGACCTCTGATGCTAAAGGGGATGGAGGAGTAAAAACAAAGGAAAGAACATTTGTCAACATAGTACGAGAACTACAAATTCAGCGAATCCAAGAAATTAATAAATGGTGGGAAAAAACATCTTTAGAAAAATATATTGAATTCAAGAGGGTCCCGCGAGGTCTGAGGATCCTAATCATGCCGACCTTAAATGACTTGGACACAGATTTGATAAAATTATGGCAGACAGACACAAATGAATGCTCCTTCAAGTTAATGAGGACCCTAATCATTCATGCAGAGAGGAAATTAGAAAAAATCACGAGCACAATAACGGCTTTGGAATCAGAACTCGCTGACATTCCGACATCTGATGAAAGTAAATAGGCAATTGAGAACATGGAAAAGAAGGTGGCAAAACATGAGATGGAGGTGGAGAAGAGAAAGGCCAATAAGTTCACCAGGGATAGGTTGGACTATATGAACTGACGAATTTATACATTCGCACGAAAATATGACACTCTAAGAAGTCATGTTGCCATGGATAAGAATATGGATAGAAGCAATGAGCCGACAGAGTATGTAGACAGCTCAGAAGTGAGCTCTGTTGAAGGAGAATCTAGTGCAACACCATTGGATTTTCGGGGGGAGATCAAGCTAGCACACATGGTCACGCGACAAAGAGGAAGAGGCAGATCCAATGCTTGGGGAAGGGAACAACGTCCACCAAAGAAACCCCCGACAAACCAAAAACCAGAAGGGGTGGAAAAAGAAGTAAAAGCAAAGCGAGGCAAAGGAAAGCAAAAATAGCTTTAACCCCTTTACTGCTAAGGCATTATTATTAATCTCAAATAATTTCCATTGAAATCAATGGAAAGTCCATGACGAGTTACCCTTGTCATTAGCAGCCAAGAGGTTAAAGAAGAGAATGTCCACATCCAACACCATAGTGATAAATTTATCTAATAAACAACTATTGGATACTCATTTGAAACTTTTAAATAGAGGTCTCTCTTTTTGCCCAACAAAAACTATAAATGCACCCAACGCACGCATTGACCTTTACAAATTTTTCAGGAAAGTGAAATTAAAAAAATATTTTGCTGAGAAAAATCAAAGCAACAAAAAAACATATCTCTCAAAAATTAATGAAACTACATCAACTGTCGCACAAAAAGACTTAACAGCAATGATAACTCTAGCATCAATCAAAGAATTCCCCTCCACCAGCCAAGAGGACAACACGATCACTCCTGAAATGGAAATCAACTTTTGTAAAAACATTGGGTTATCCACGAATCTAGGAGGTAACAGCGGACTGAAAAGAATTTCAAAATTCTGTCCGCAACTCCCGCCAGGCAACAAAGTGGATCTATTCCAAGAACTTATGGTCGAAGAAATAACAAAAATTTCAGACAAATCTACAAAAAATGGACAAATGAGGAAACAAAATCTCTCTCCGGAAGAACATAAAGCCATGATGGACTTGAAAAATGATACGTCAATAATCATTAAATCCTCAGATAAAGGGGGCAACCTCGTTATACAAAATGTTTCAAATTACATTGAGGAAGCAAATAGACAGCTGGAAGTCCAGGAACATTATGAAAAACTGACCACAAATCCTATGGAAGGATGGACAAGTGAATACCATTCTATGCTATTAAACTGGAAAGACAGAGGTCTATTAGATTTTGACAAATATAGTTACCTAAAAACAGAAAATCCGATCATGGCAACTATATATTTTCTACCGAAAATTCATAAGTCACTAGATTGTCCACCAGGGAGACCAATTGTGAGTTCGATAGGATCCCTCTTGGAATCTACATCAAGATTCATAGACACTTTTCTCATGAATTATGTGACAAGCCTACCTTCTTTTCTGAGAGACACAATGGACTTTTTACAAAAAATCACTACATGTGAATGGAAACCATCTTACCAAATGGCGACAATTGATGTTGCATCACTCTATACCTCAATCCGCCACGAGGATGGCATTGAGGTAGTGAAGGAAGTACTCAAAGCACGATCTGTGAATTTTTTGGAACATTCAAACATGTTACTGGATATGCTCAGATACTGTTTGACCCATAATGCTTTCCTGTTTTTGGGGGGGACATATCTCCAGAAACAGGGGACCGCTATGGGGACATCATTTGCACCCACATATGCAAATCTTCTAATGGGGGAATGGGAGAGCAACGTGATAGAAAAAGATCAAGAGAATCCTGAGGGGCCAAAAATCAAGCTCTGGTGTCGTTTCATAGACGACTTGTTTGTCATATGGGACGGAAACAATAATTCATTGGAAAATTTTATTCGATCTCTAAACAATAATAAATACAACCTAAAATTCACGTCAACAATCAGCTCCCACTCTCTGATCTTCCTGGATGTGTAAATTTTTGTGAAAAATAACAGACTTTGCTCGAAAATCCATAGGAAGCCGACTGCATGTAATAGCATTCTACATGCAAATAGCGGACATCCCATCAGACTGAAATGGAGTATTCCTTATGGTCAAATGTTGAGAGCGAAAAGGAACTGTTCCGAACAGGAAGACTTAAAAGAGGAAATAGAGAAAATGAGTGCCAGATTCCTTGAAAGAGGATACCCTATAGAAGTGATATCTATTGCACAAAATAGGATGCACCTGAAAAAGAGAGATGAGTTATTAACTCCGAAAATTAAGAGATCAAAAATCAACCAGGATCATGAGACAAATCAAGGGAGTGAGACAACCAGACTTATAGTGGACTTTAACAATCAAAGCACGAACATTAAGAAAGCCTTTCAAAAACACTGGCAAGTCCTCCTCCTAGATAACACCTTGAGAGAAACCTTGACAAAAAATCCAAGCATCACATACCGAAAAACTTCTTCCCTAAGGGACATACTAACGCAGAGCCATTTGGTATTACGGGAAGAGAAAAAACAGACATGGCTAACAACACCAGGCTTCTGGAAATGCCACAAATGTAAAGCCTGTGAGCATGGAATAAACATCAAGAACTACAAATTACAAAACGGCAGAATGGAAACCATACAAGACCACATCACCTGTGACTCAAAATGTGTGGTCTACAGGTTACAATGCCCATGTGGAAAGTACTACATCGGGAGCACAGTGAACAAATTAAAACTGAGAATACTTCAACATCTAAGGGCCATAAAAACAAGGACCCTTGCTGCCCGATGGCCACACATTTTGCTCAACATCATCAGAGTAACCCCGCCCTTCTAAAATACTCGGGGATCAAGATGAGCAAAATCCCGGAACGGGGCGGAGATCAGTTGGTACAATTAAGACGTCTGGAATCCAGAATGATATTGAGCATGGGAACAGAGGTACCATTTGGCCATAATTTGGATGCCGAATTACATGTACATCTGTAAAATGGTATAGACAATATCTATGACAGTAATAAGAGTGGAATCCTTCACTATAGAACTGTGTGATATCTTGTACATTATGTAATGTAAGATGTTGGACTGAGTACATACCCAAAACCATTACGAAATTAGTAAACTATAGAAATTCAATCAGATCATAAGAAGTAGAAACTTGAATGGATTACAAGAAATGACTGGGGAAGATGAGATTCAAAAACCAATGAATATCAAAGGAGTACTATTAAAAGAGGACATGTTTAGATAAAGTACTTTACAGAAACTGTTTTCTCAAGTATTGCAAGCGGGAAAAGAATGTTTGTAAATGGCGATGAATGTTCTAGAAATGTATATAATTGTAAATAACAGGTTAAATACCGATCATAAATTGATATGTTATACATTCACCTAGAATAGATCCTTACCTTGTTCTATACTTTATACTTTATATTGCAGCCAATACCTCCCCTCTTTAGTACTTAGTTGAATAATGTAGAAACTTAATATCTACAATAATTGTTTTTGAAACCAGCCCCTCCCTCCTCTTTCTGTCTTGTTTTCCTTATACAGTTCAATGGGAGTACTTTACTGAAATGAGCCAAAATTGTCATTTATTTACTGTATATAGAAGAAACTTGATCTGATTGTAAATACTTTATTTGTGGTATAGGGTTATTTTTGTACTTCATGGAAATTGTAAATATCCACGTAAAATGGCTACGAGTATGAACTGGCCATACATCTACTATGCAGGGTTGGAGGTCTAGATGACCATGGAAATAGTAGAGGGTACTTACACATATCACCATATTTAAGTAAGGTCTAGACTCTATGGTCCAGTTGAAGGCAGGAGCCGAAACGCGCAGACCGTCCATTTGATGCACTTTCTTTTGCACATGGTGTGTAAATAAAATCGTGAAGAAAATCAACTGTTGCTGTGCCGTGTCTTTATCTACGGACTCGTAGGAGAAGAAGCTGAGGTGATATATATATATATATATATATATATATATATATATATATATATATATATATATATATATATATATATATGTGTTGTCAGCAAACAATCCTTCTATGAAGAAGACGCCGCACACTGCTCCGAATGTTGATCTTTTTAGTTTATTTTCAGTAGGTTCCCCACCTACGCGTTTCGGACAGATAACTGTCCCTGATCACGGTTACAAAACACATGTCCATCATTTGTGTTTACTTTAAATAGCTGATGACACCACTTAGCTTATAATGATACATTGTGGGCTCAGTAGTTGTGGTTTGAAATTATAACCAAACAATGCACTGTCTTTTGCCAGAGTGCTGCAGTTTGCGTCACAACTTGGGCTAGTTATAATGTTATCTTGTGATTTTATTTTATTTGATGCGCGTGGTGTATTTACAACATACCGTTGTTTATCACCGTTGTATTGTATCAACATATTCGACCGCGCAGATTGTGGCTGTGGTTAGTAATGGACTGAGTGTCCATGTGAAAGACTTATGGCAAACTGCCAACTAGCTTAGTTGTGTCGTTTTGTGCATCACTCACAGCTAATCCAGTCCACAGAAAAAATCATTGTATATTCTATATCTATTGCATGTAATTCATATCTTTCATACATTCTTAAGTCATTAGAGTATTATACAGATCTTTGAAGTGTTCAGTTCATTTTTGCAAAGAGAAGAGTCATAAGTGTACATAAAGTTCCTCATCGGCGTTGAGACCCCAAGGGTTTCTAGTTTTGAATCTTATTATTAGTTTTGATTCGAGGCGTCTTAATTTGGTGATACAATCACCTCCTCTTTCATTCTCACCCACTATGGCAAGGCCAGCGTATCTCATGTCCTTCCAAGTTTTTCCAGGGTGAGTCCTCAATGCTTGGCTGTTGCGTAGCTCAAGTCGTTGTTTTGAATGTCTCTGGTATGTTCGAGTATTCTTTTTTTGAGTGGGCAGACTGTGGAACCAATGTACTTTTTTCCACAGAAGCATTGCATTTGATACATCACGAATTGTGATTCACAAGTTATTTTGCCCTTTATTTCAAAGGTCCTACCTTTCTGATCTTTTAAGGGTTTTAATTTTTGTCCAATTTTACATGCTTTACATGTTTGACATTTACTGAATCCCAGTTGACGTTTCTCTAGCCAGCTTGCAGTTTTTACTTTTTTGAAGTGGCTGTTAACTAGAGTGTCTTGAATAGACGGAGCTTTTCGGTATGAGATTAGAGGTCTGTCTCCGATTAGTACTCCTATTTCTGTGTCCTTTTTTAATACATTCCAATATTTTAACAGGATTTGACGGAATTTATAGCTTTCCTTCGAATAGGTCAAGATCAGTCGTGGTTTGTCTTCATCTGTGTTTGTAGTTTTATTTCTTGGTATTAAGGTTTCAGCTCTTGATTTTGCTCTCGCTTTCTGTTCCCCTTTTATTATGTCTGCCTGTTTGTACCCTCGTTTGGAGAAGCGATCTTTAGTTTCTTTAAATTTATTTTCCATTTCATTTTCTTCTGAGCAGTTGCGTTTCATGCGCACAAATTCCCCATAGGGGATGCTTTGTTTCAGCGACACAGGATGGAAAACTTGTTCCGTGGAGCACACTGTTTGTTGATGTCTGTTTTCTGAACACTGTTGTTTCTAATTTATTGTTCTTGATGTAGATTTTAGTATCAAGGAACTCTATTTCTTGTTTTGGAATGTTTGAGGTGAATTTCAGTCCCACTTCATTTATATTCAAGATGTCTATGTACTCTATTAGACTTTGTTTGGTACCCTTCCATAGGAGGAACCGATCATCAATGAATCTGAGCCATAACACCACATCCGTGGTATATGGCTCGTTTTCTTCTCTCCAAGCTATGCTCCTCTCCCACCACTCCATGGTGAGATTAGCATAGCTTGGAGAGAAGGAAACTCCCATAGCACAACCGCATGTTTGTGTATAGATTTTCCTGTCAAAAATAAAGACATTATTCTTGAGACAAAATGTAATCATATCCAGTAACATGTTTGTATGACGTAATCAAAGAAATCTTAGGCAGTGAACCATTGTGATGAGTCACAGATTATAAATCGCAAGTGAAGGAAGAAGCAGACTGTTCTCTCTGGGGTGGGAATGGTGAGGGAGTGGCTGGGTCAGCCCTAATCTACAAGTTAGATGATGAAAGTGGAATGGTCAGCTATAAGGCACGTTGCAGTGCCTATGGAGCAGAAGTTACTGGAGGACAGCCTTATGTGGCTGCACAAGAGCATTGCAGTAGCCAAAGAGTAACTTCTCGCTCTAGAGATACTGCTTGTGGTATGCAGGATGGCACTGACACTAGCAAGTGGAAACATATGTTGCGAACAGTTAATCTGTGCGATTATGGCAACAAGTGCCCCCCCCCCCACCCTTCAGAGGGCTGCAGAGTCAATGCTCGGCTATGCCTGCATTGCCTCTTGGACAGCGACTTCTGCCCCGCTCGCTGCATGTGTGATTACTTAAAGAAGGCTACATTCGGCACGGAAGTATCTGATGAGTATTTCCTTACTTGAGGACCACCAGGCAGCCAGAGTAGTGTCTGGATTATGGACAACTCCTACGTCGCACCCAGCTTTAATAGATATGAGGTGGGCATGTTTTTCGGTTTTGTATTGTAGCTAAAGCATTGAGCAGTAGCGCACTGCTAATTTACAGACAGCGTATTTTTACATGGAAAGATTGTAGTGTAGTTCCTATACTCCCAATAGGCTCTGTGCATTGGAATAACATAAACAGCAGTGTAGAGGTAGGACTGAGGTCACCTAGGTCTCTACTGACTATGTTAGACTTAATTAGTTTAGCCAGCTAGCTCAGAGGTCACTAGAAACTTTCTTGAATGTTCAGGAAAGGGTTAACCGTCCTGATTTAGACAAGAAGGGATTAGCTTCTGACAACCATATAACATGACAACTTTGCTCCCCCAGAATAAAGAGTGTATCTTCAGAGTTGTTTGAAACAATAGACAGCTATTTCACTCAGTCAGTCGTGCATGCTTAGTTCCACCAGATTGCAGAGAAATAGAGAGACGGGCGTTTAAAAAAAAAAGGTGTTATTTTATTGAGCAGTCTTCTTTCTCATGCAAGTGAAATGAATTGCCACATTTGCAATACTTATCATAAAGTAAAGTGCGTACAGTAAAAGTAGTATTATGAAATAATACTGTAAAAGCATTGATATGGTTTCTTAGCCATATGATACTTTAAAATTGATAAAATATATACATACATAAAAACATAGACTAACAAACTCAACTGGTGCTTCTAAGATACGCCTACCCCAGTGTACCTGACCTAAGCCTAATACGTGGGAAGGAGTAAGTAAGTTGCAGTTTTAAGTTAAGTTTAAGTTTTGCCAAGTATCGGAATCAAGAATTCTCTCTAAGGTTTTAATCAGCTCCGTACCTTGGTTATAGAATGAAGGAGGTCTTGTATCTCGCTTCTCAGGACTCGATCTGCCAGCAACCCGCGAGGGTGACTTGGGAACACCGGAGCTGGATTTTCTCGGCTAGAAAAAAAGACAGCATCTCTCTGTGTGTCAAGGGGAGTGGCGGTCTCCGTCGGCTCTCATAACAGCTGGGCTCCCGGGCAAGTAGAACGTCGCTCTGTTCCCAACCAGCGTGTGTTTGATTAAGGCAACGTTGGTATATTTATACCTGAAAGGTGCCGGGTTTGACGTAAGGTTGGACATAAGATGTCACCAAGAACTAACAGTTCTTTCTGGACTCTAGGAGTTCTTGTGCAAATCAAAACAAAAACAGGGGGTTTTCCCGGGCTGCTGGAGTCATGGTTTGTTTAAAAAACGCCTTGTGCTTTCTAGGAGTCTATGGGAGTAGCCGTGCTGTGTTTTGGACTGCATGGGCTATTACTGAATATGCATATGATTCTTGTGCCTTTATAAGGATATTATTAGTTATAACCACATAAGAGCATGAATCGGGAATATCGAATTAGGGTCCTAGATAGACATACAACACCCACTCCACGTATTAATGTCCATCATTACTAAATAATAAGCAATATAAACATATAACGATGTATGTGTGTTTTCCAACCCACCCCAAAATACATAATCGCATTTGAAACGGTGTATGGTTTATACACAAAAATGAGTATTGGTACTGTACGCTTTTCAAGCAGGGTTATCATTCAGCTAAATGCATATATATATATCAGCTGAATGAATTGCGAAAAATACACATGAAATGGCTCTGTTTACAGAAAAGAAGGTCGAGACCACTTCATCACATATTTATACGATATTGTACATGTGCTAGATGCTGAGGTAAATATTGTCTCTAACGTCTCTAAAAATAAAAGCTCTGTTCTCTAAAAATAGTTCTACTTTAAGCAGAGTACCATGTGCCAGAAAAAATGGTAAATATTTTTGAAGAGAAAGAAAAATAATTTCGCTTTCAGGGGAAGGGAGGAAAAAAAATAGTCCCAAATGTTTTAGTAGCATTGTTTAAAAAAACTGAAGGCCGAATTCAGAGTTCAGAGAACGCTGTGTGATCATTGTTTTTAAATGTTATTCTCGTTGTTAGGAGAGAACATCATATCAGACAGACTCGCAAAAAATTGGTCAGTTTGGAGAGTGATTGCTATCATCGATGTTTGGATCAGCAATGCTCACAGAAGGTTGTACCTGTTTGGTGCTGCTTTCCTCTCGTATTTGACCGCCACCTACTCGTAATGGTGAAGTCTCAATGAATGCCGTCATCAGAATAGGTAGCCGCTGGGGACAACACGTTGCATGAGTCGTTACAGGACAAAGCAAAGCGTCGATATCCATTGGTACTGCTGATGGTAGTGTAAGACAAACGTCCAACACGCATTCTTCTCCAGATAACAGACATCGAAGCACAGGTAAGATGCAATCTTGCCAGATAGGTCTGAATGAAAGAAACAAGGTTGTACTCAGATCTCTTAGCCGGGCCAATCCGAGGACCTTAGTGATACAGTCTCGGTATCGTATTGCTAGGATCGATTCTTCCATCGTTGCTGGAGTCTTGTCTGTGGCTTGGCTTGCCATATCAGAGCAGACGGAACAAAAATAAAATTCCTGCCACGAGTCCCAAGGGTAGGCCACCAAAGACAGAATGGACAAAATTCGGGAAGATGCCCGAACTGTTTCAAAGGGTGCTAACAGTCCCGAAAAAACCGTCTTAAATACATGTGCAATGCCACTGGTATCAGACATGTTTAAGATTTGACTTAACATTTCTACGGGGCAATTTGACGATAAAAGGGTATGTATCTCTGATGCCGTCCTTGCAACTTGCAGATCATACGTTTCTTTGGACGACGTCAGAGGCACAGTAGTCTGTGAAAGAATAGACTTCATTCTGCTTAAAGTATCAATTCGAATAGAAGAGATATTCACATGAGGCCATATTGCCGCCTCCATGTCTGGATTGCTGTTTGGATACAATACTTGCATACAGCAAACAACCCTGGAAGTAACAGTAACGAGATAACATTCTCCTGGCACCATTCCACAACAGCTGTGGTCATTTATTAAAACGTAACTTTGGTTTGAAAGTTGTCTGAAGAATGGCTCTATCTGTTTCGCAGGAGTGCCTTGCAGGTGACAACAAAGGTTATTTGAAGACCCCTCGCAAGCTCCATGCAAGTTAATACCTTGACACAGAAGTGTACCGCCTAGTGATTTTGTACAATTATTGCCACTAAGGAATACCTCCTTTTTGCCTTCACTATAACATTTGTGTGTGTAAGGCAAATGCCAGGTTGATTTGATGTATCCTTAACCCAACCTTTCATACTGGCCTGCTGGTATATATTCTTGGCAATTTTTAAACTGGAAAGTTGTTATCGGAATTTTAATTGTTCCGTGTATTATCCATTCAATGACAGGTCTCTCTGACATTGTCAATGGTAATCTCTCAAGTTTTTCAATGCTCAGAATCTTATAATCTGCTCCTTTTTGTGCCAAATTGATTTGTTTATCAGTAAGGTTAAAGATAGAAAATAATGACGTTACGTTGATTAGACGCCATGGCACGTAGCCTGAACGTAGGTTTTGCAACGTCCAGCCAAACTGTACAATAGAACGCAATTGGGACTGACCGTGTTGTAACATTAGTAAGTCTTGCTTCATTATATCAAAGGCAGATGACACAATACTGTCCAGTGAATATATTCTGGAAGACAGAGTCGTTAACCCATTGTCCACAACAGAAAGTGATTTTTCCAAATTTATACGATCAATTTCTCGTATTTGTCTGCTGTTTTAATTTGCATTACTTTCCAAGCTTCGTTGTATGCAGCGTATATACCGGCCGCTATGAAACGTTTTTGACGCTGTTTGCGAGGTCCCATTATGAAATCTCGCAAGTCAGCACCTTCTTTACGTAAAGTCAAGTGTTGGTTAATTTCAGCCAGTGTGGATTTCTGTAGCCACTCAAGGCATATTTCCCTACACTGTATGTTGTAACTATCCCTAGATGTTGTCTCTGAGAGTATCTTCGGTCTGGCCTGGTCATTTTTAACCCCTGTTTTTTGTTCAGGAATCTATCTTGACAGTTGTTTGTGTCTGTGGGCCAGATCAACCATTTTTTACAATCAGGATGTGTTCTGTTTTGGTGAAAAATATGGGATACGTCTATTTCCACATCTGTAGTGCTATTGCTATCAGGTATGGGCTTTGGAATAGACGGTTTGTTTAAGTCTGTTATCTGAGCCAGGCCAAGACAAGTAGTTTGTTGAATGGTATCATTCAAGAATATAATTTGTTCTGTGTTCTGGGGTCATGCAGGCTCTGAATAATGATTCTAGACCTTGTACCTAACAATCTTTTGTACCCCAGATGGTAAATATAGACATTTTGTCATAACATTTTTCAGAATAAATCAATTTTGTATTTGTTTAACATTGTTTTCATTCCTGTCTTATTTAACATTTTAAAATAAAAAGTTTCTGGATCACTATTGTTAAACCCTGAGAAGTATGGAAATTTCTCATAGAATGTCTTCAAACTTCCTTTTGGTGGAGTTGGACAATCTTCCCATTGATTATAATTAAAAACATTTCTAGGTTGTGCAGATGTATGCAAATAGTGATGACCATAGTGATTGTAACAGTATAATTCCTCATAATTTGATGAACCCTGTAAATATTCATGTTCTGTGAATTCTGACATCATATTATTTATATTTTCAAAGTCCCAATCATCAGAAAAAGACCTTGGTATCACAATGTCACTTAAGGAAACCTTAAACTGGTGAGGATACTTCAAGAGCTCAATCGGGCCATAAATATCATAGTCAGTTCTGTCCCATGCTATTCCACCAGGTATTGGATTGGCTGTGATGTTCACTGATGATAGTTCTCTTTCTCGATGTGAGAGGATCTGTGAGACTTTAGGACCAAGTTGATGTTCTGACTTGCTGTGTCCATTGTACTATATTTTCCATCAATGAATCTACCCAAGCATAAAACCATGATGAGCTAAAGCAGGAGAAAAAGTACACCTAACACAGTCCAAAATTCAATCCATGGTGGAATCAGATATGTTTCTTTTAGTTGGTGTAAAAGCTCGGTCATTTTTTCTTTAAAAGTTTGTGTTGCTGGCTTGTCTCCATGTTCACTTGGATCATCGGAAAAGTCATCAACGTTGATAAAATAGCCAGATGCTGTTCTGTCAATTGGTGGGATTGCTTCCGGATTCCCATTGATCTTTGCAATTTCTTTTGTTACATTTGTACATTCTGATGCCACATCGTTATAGATTGGTGTATCATTATGAATTGTTGCGATTTGGGTTTCAAGAGGCACAAGTTCCATGGCTTTGTTGCATAGTCCCTTGTTATTTACTGCAGGTTTATCGAATGTGATTAGTCTCTCCGTTTGAACCTCTGGGATTGTAGCAAAGTTTGGTCTTCTGCTATTTCTTGGTAGTCCACTGGGCCTGTTATTTATTATCGGCCACATGTTTGTGGTTTCACCAGATCGATGGAAACAATTCTGTTTTCCTTTTTACCAGCAAGTCGCGTAGTACTACTGATCTTGTTCCTCTGACAGCTAAGACAGGTACTGCTTTTCTGTAAGAAGGCCCAAATTCCTTCTTTACCGCAATCTTTTCTCTGACCAGATCCCAAATCTTCGGAATCCTGACAGATCTTGCTGGGACAGGTGGTTCTTCAGTGGCTGTTGGCTTAAACTTTATGTTACTTAGACTCTTTCTTGTTTCATTGAAGTCCTGTAAAACAGCCAAACGATCTTTGATATCGAAGGTTTTTTCTTCCACCACTGAAGTCTGACGATCCAGATCCTGGATTATCATTCTAGTACCAAACAATAGTTTGTACGGACTGATACCTCTAGAGAATTTCTTGGCATGTTATTAAGACTACGTTGGACACCTATGTTTGACCCACCCATCACCCGAACCTAATGCCCTCGCCGTTATAGATTGCTTTATGTCACGTTTTTTTCTTTCCACTACCGCATTTCCCTCAGGATGGAAGGGAGAAGAGTACCGCAATGCGATGCCCATGCTGTTCATGGCTTCTGTGTAAGCTCGAGAGCTAAACGCAGGACCCTGATCAGAATGTAGCATGCCAATTGCGTATGTGCCGATAAAGACTCGCAAATCTTTTATAACAGTTCTGGCGTCAGCCGAGCGCTGGTGGTCTACATTTTTAAGTTAATTTTGTCTTAATAATTATGGGGACGCATATCTCCAGTTGGATTTCTGCGTTATAGATCGCCTGATGCTTTCTAATAAAGGTGTCCTAGCAATAGTCTGGTCCGGTTCACAACTGCGATCTCTATTGCAGTCTGGACAATCCATTGCAAATTTGTAGATTTGCAAGCTCATCCCCGGCCACAAGTATTCTGATTGTAATCCTATAAGAGATTTCAAGATCTGTTGGTGCCTCGGACCCAGTCCTATGTGTGCGTTTTCAATCAAGAAAACTCTCCGGTTCGTGTTTGGAATTACTCTATCCCCCACTCCAGGGATTTGAGCAAAAGGAACGGAGTTTGCATCAATTATGTATGTATTACTGAGTGGATAGTTGAGAGGTAATGCTGCATAATCGCCTTTTAATGAGGCTTTACTGCCAGCATGGTTTCCCCTTCTATGTGTTTTTCTGATCGCTTTTTTGTGGCTACGGAAGCCGGTTGAACCGCTTCCGATGTGGCTGTGTTAGCCAATGAATTCCCTGCAACGTGAACACCATCACGTTGATGACTCAGTGTATGGATCACATGAGTCTTTTGTAGTTCTTTCTTTAAAAGAACTACTTGTTCCCAAAGCGTTTTATGCTTTATTGTGGCACCAGTGTCATCTTTGTAACCGTTTTTGCTCCATGTCTGCATGTCACTGTTGTATGACTTGACGCAGTAATGCGAATCGCACACTATTAGTGTGGGGAATTCGCGATCAGCATTTTCAAGCGCCATCTTTAAAGATCTTATTTCAGCTCGCTGAGCTGAACAGTTTCTGAGTGAGTCAGTTTTGGTAATCATCGGTTTGAATTTACCAGAGCGCCAGTGACCTTTAACAATCGTGCACGCTGCATTGTAGGATTTTTTATCTACATCTTAGTGTTGTGCGAATCTGTCCATATAGATTACGCAGGTATATTGTTCCAGAGGCAGAATTTCGATTGGCAGAGGGCCTTCTTGTTCATATTCTAGATCATCTGGTTTTTTCAGTTTCGGGTCAAAATAGTATTTCACGTCTTCTGTAGCAAGATAATTTTCCCATTGTATCCATTTTGGATCTAATGCCACTGTATTCACATTGTGTGGACTTGTTAATGCCTCAAGGGCTGATTCTGCTGTATAAACAGTTATTCTCTTGCCTTGGGCTAGGGCTCTTTCTTTTGCTACAGCAGTTTGAACCGCTGTCAGAATTTTTCCTGTAGAGCTGAATTCATATCCTAAACATAGGACTGTTAGATGGGCAATTCTTGACTTTTTAAAGTTGAATTTGTAACCCTCTGATGCGAACCCAAGTATTATGGTGTTCACTCTCTTTAAGTGAGTCTCCAGGTCATCGTCTGTAAGATAGATGTCATCGACATATGATAATGCCTCATCATCATATATTTGTAGTAACTCTGTTACCGTTTCTGAGAATAATCCTGGGCTATTCTTGAATCCCTGTGGCAGTCGTCAAAATTGTTTTGCGACCCCATTATTGAGAAAGCGGTCAAATAAATGCTTTCAGGTGCAATGTTTTGACAGAAGAATCCATTAGAGGTATCTAATGTCGTTTTATATTTTTTGCGCATGATGTTATTCATTAGTGCTGTACTGTGTGAGTTTTGTACTGCAAAAGTTTTACAGCAAGAGTTTAAATGTCTGTAGTCCAAAAGTAGGCGATATGAATCGTCTGGCTTCGAGTCAGGAAACAAAGGATTGTTCATTTGTGAGGTTCATGTTTCAATCCCCCCTTGATATGCAAGTTGATCTAAGATCTCCCTGACTTGCTTTTTAGCTTCTTGTTTAACTGGGTACTGCCTTTGTGCAGTAGGTTGACTTTTTAACTGAATTTTGTGGGGAGGAGAATCCTCATCCCATCCTACATGATTTTTGTATAATGCAGGGGCTTGGGCCACTGCCCATTTTCTTGCCAATGTGTATTTTTTATGAATCGGAATATGATTTGAGAAGGCAGGCATAATCATTTCTTCGCCATGAGGGCACTCCCTGACAAATTCTGGTGGCCAGTCTTTTTCAGCTAACAGGATGTCATAGCCTTTTGAAAGATTCTCCCAAAAGAGACCTTTTATTTTCCTAGTTTTATCTCCCTCTATTCGTAATGTTATTTCATATAGTTTATGGGGCACACTGACTCGTGCGTCTGCAGTTTCTACCTGAATGTATACATTCGTGTCCACTGTCTCCAGAAGATTCATCGGGATCTTGCCAGCTATTGTCACTTCTGCTGCGCTGTCTAGCATTGTCTGAGCCCACTCTCCGTTTTTCACTTGTGTCCTCAGAATCCTCTGCATGTTTAATTTTAATTCTTGCTACCTTCTTTCTGGGAAATTGTGATTTTTTACTTTGATGAGCAGGTTCTTTGTCTTTGGACTTGACGTGCTCTTCCTTGTGTTCTGACCGTCCTCTTCTTTCCGATTTCTGTGAGGAAGTCTGAAAAGATCGAGAGGGACATGTATCAATATCTTGATATCTATCAGGTTTTCTCAATTTATCCCTATCTCTAAGGCTGTATCTTTTCTCAGAGGGTTCCCTTTGGGGAGACTTGCCTCCTTCGCCTGGAGATCTTTCTCTCCATTGAGGAGACGTCCTCTGGACTGGAAACGTTTTTCTTTGGGAGTGGATTGTTTATTACCCTCCCAACCCTTTTTTGGAGTATTTAAATTATTTTTAATAAATGTTTTTTCAGGATTTTCAGTTAGTTGGGGTTTTACCTGTTTCCCACCCAAACTATCTCGTTCTAGCTCTTCATAGGATTTTTCTATGATTCTGGCAAGTTCAAATGGTTGGTCTCTTATATCTGTTTCCTTCAATTTCTGGAGGTACTTTATATCGTCCCTTGCCAATTGAACTAATTCTCTATATGCCTTTGTTAATTTTTTTAGTTTAACTAGAAGTTCTTCGCTTGACATTGTTTCAATGTCTGGGTGTGTTGAGTAACTGGCTAGAACCGGTCCCGTGGCTCCTGGTCTACCTAGTGGACCGTGCCTGGTGATGTGATTTTGATGTTTTAGGGCGCCTTTAAACCAGAGCAGGTGCTCTTGGTAAGTTAGTGGGATTTCAACGTCCTCGAAAGGAGTGTATATAACCGGAGGTTCCTCTATTTTGTAATAGTGGAAATATTTTGTCACAGCGTGTGCTGCTGGAAAATGTATCCATGTGTAGAATACCTCTGTCTGCAGAAACTCATGTGCCTCTATCACGAATATGACCGTACCACCTCTGGATGATAGTCCATTTTCTATAAGTTTAAGAGTTATAGTTTTCCTTATATTGACCGGAATGATTATGAGCATTTGGGTCACCTTGCTGGAGACTTGTGTCTTCCTCTAAGAGTTGAGTTGTTAATGCTTCTCTTTCTCTTTCTTCTTCACTTTCCGTCATTTTATTGACTAAAAATGTTTTGTTGAAGAGCGAGTTTCAAGGAAACAAAGATTAGGTGCACAATATTTTGGAACACTGTAACCTTCAACGTTTACTAAACCAAGAACTAATACATAGGATTCTCATCCTACTGAGTTCCGGCGGACATTAACCTTTCACCCACTCCAGACGTCTATTGGAGTTTTTTACGGGAGAAAGGGGTCTGTGTGAAAAGCACGACTGAGTTACTCTAGTGTCTTACGTTAGTTTTATCGCCTTACCAAACGTTGGGCGCCATGTAGTGTAGTTCCTATATTCCCAATACGCTCTGCGCATTGGAATAACATAAACAGCAGTGTAGACGTAGGACTGAGGTCATCTAGGTCTCTACTGACTATGTTAGACTTAGTTAGTTTTGCCAGCTAGCTCAGAGGTCACTAGAAACTTTCTCAAATGTTCAGGAAAGGGTTAACCGTCCTGATTTAGACAAGAAGGGATTCGCTTCTGACAACCATATAACATGACAACTTTGCGCCCCCAGAATCAAGAGTGTATCTTCAAGCTCAAGTTCAGAAATTTGTATAGCGCACTACTCACCCAGAGGGTCTCAAGGCACTTGAGGGAGGGGGGTGCTTTACTTATCGAATATCCATGTTTTTAGTTGCTTTCTGAAGGAGATGTGGTTCTGTGTAAGGCGGAGGTGGGTGGGGAGAGAATGCCAGGTTTTGGCCGCTAAGTAGGAGAAGGATCTTCCCCCCCCATGGTGGATCTATGGATGCGCGGAATTGCGGCGAGGGCTTGATTGGATGATCGTAGTTGGCGGGAGGGGGTGTAGAAGGACATTCGCGTGTTGAGGCATTCTGGTCCTAGGTCGTAGAGGGCTTTGTGTGCGTGGGTGAGGAGACGGAGCGTTATTCTCTTGTTGACGGGGAGCCAATGGAGGTCTTTCAGGTGGCCGGAGATGTGAGCTTGCCGAGGGATGTCCAATATGAGTCTGGCTGAGGCGTTTTGGATGCGTTGGAGTTTTTTCTGTAGTTTGGCTGTGGTTCCGGCGTAAAGGGTGTTTCCGTAATCCAGTCAGCTGGTGACTAGTGCGTGAGTGACCGTCTTTCTTGTTTCGGTGGGGATCCAACGGAAGATTTTTTTGAGCATGCGTAGGATGTTGATCAAGATGATGAGACGGCGTTGGCTTGTCTGGTCATCAAGAGGGAGGAGTCCAGGATGAAGCCTTGGTTACGTGCGTGATCCGTAGGTATGGGTGCGGTTCCCAGGGCCGGTTGCCACCATGAGTCGTCCCAGGCCGAGGGGGATGACCCTAAGATGAGGACTTCCGTTTTGTCCGAGTTTAGTTTTAAACGGCTGTTCTTCATCCACTCGGCTACTTCTTTCATTCCTTCGTGTAAGTTGGTTTTGGCGATGTTTGGGTCTCTGGTGAGGGAGAGGATCAGCTGGGTGTCGTCTGCATAGGAGATGATGTTTAGGTTGTGTTGGCGTGCGATGGATGCGAGGGGGCTCATGTATACGTTGAAGAGGGTGGGGCTGAGTGATGATCCTTGTGGTACGCCGCAGATGACTTCGGTGGCCTCTGATCTAAAAGGGGGGAGGCGGACTCTTTGGGTTCTTCCGGCGAGGAACAAGATGATCCAGTCCAATGCTTATCCTTGTATTCCGACGTTGCTGAGGCGTTGTATGAGGGTGCTATGACAGACTGTGTCGAAGGCTGCGGAGAGGTCAAGTAGGATGAGGGCAGCTGTTTCGCCGTTGTCCAGTAGGGTTCGAATGTCGTCTGTTGCTGCGATGAGGGCGGTTTTGGTGCTGTGTTTAGCTCGGAAGCCGGACTGTGAGGGGTCGAGGGATTTGTTGGATTCAAGGAAGGCGGCGAGCTGACTATTGACGGCTTTCTCAATGACTTTGGCAGGGAATGGGAGGAGCGAGATGGGGCGGTAGTTCTTAAGTTCAGTGGGGTCTGCTGTGGGTTTCTTCAGAAGGGCGCTGAGTTCGGCATGTTTCCAGCTTTCCGGGCAGGTAGCGGAGTTGAAGGAACAGTTGATGACATCGCGGAGATGGGGTGCGATGATGGAGTCTGCTTTGTTGAAGATGTGGTGGGGACATGGGTTGGTTGGCGATCCTGAGTGGATGGAGTTCATCAGGCGGATGGTGTCTTCGGTGGTGATTGGGTTCCAGGCGCAGAGGTTGTTAGAGTGCTGTTTTGGTTCGGAGGTGGGTGAAGTGGACTGGTCTTCGGACTGGTTTTCAAAGCTGTTGTGTATTTCGGCGATTTTGTTGTGGAAGAATGAGGATAGAGAGTCGCAGACGTCTTGGGAGGGAGTGATGTCGTTGGTGCCGGCGGTGGGGTTGGTAAATTCTTTGACGATGTTGAATAGTTCCTTGCTGTTTTGGGCATTGTTGTCGAGTCGATCCTTGAATGCTGATTTCTTGGTGGATCGGATCAGTTGGTGGTGTTTGCGGGTGGCGTTCTTGAAGGTGGCCAGGTTGTCAGTGGTTGGATTTTTTCTCCAGGCTTTCTCGAGAGTACGACAGAGCTTCTTGGATTTCTTAAGGTCATCGTTGAACCAGGGGGCTTTTTTGCTGCCTTGCTTGATTAGATGGTTTTTCAAGGGTGCTAGTTCGTCGGCGCTGTGGGTGATCCATTGTGTGAGGTTGGTGGCTGCTTGGTTTGGGTCCGATGATTTGGCAGGGGGGTTTTGGCGAAGCGATGTGAAGAGCTGGTCGGTGGTGATTTTGTTCCAAGTTTTTTCGAGTAATAGGTTGTGGGGGGTTGTGGGTCGTGGTCTTTTTGTAGTTGAAGTGAACGCAGCTGTGGTCCGTCCAATGGAGAGCTGTGGTGTGATCGAAGGAGATGTGCTTGCTGGAGGTGAAGATAGGGTCGAGCGTGTGTCCGGCCAAGTGAGTGGGGGTATGAACAAGTTGATTGAGTCAGAGATTGGCTAGGTTGTCCAGAAGGGTGGTGGTGTTGCTGTCGTTTTTCTTTTTCAGGTGGAAGTTGAGGTCTCCCAGTAGAATGTAGTTCTCGGAGGGGAGGGCATGTGGGCTGATGAAGTCAGTGATGTCTTCACTGAATTGTGTGCGGGGTCCTGGAGGTCTGTAAATGAGGGTTATGGGGTCGGTGTGGATCTGGAAGTGAAGGTGTTCGGCGGTAGCGAAGTTATCGTCGGAACTGGTCGTGATGCGGATGGTGTTCTTATGGACGATGGCGATGCCTCCTCCAGTTTGGTTGGTGCAATCTTTTTGGATGATCTTGTAGGCTTCCGGGATGACTGAGGCTTTCATCCATGTTTCTGTAAGGAAGGCGACGTCCGGCGATGTAGTGTCAAGTAGGTTCCAGAGTTCTATGGAGTGTCTGTGGACCGAGCGGGTGTTGAGCAGGATGCACTTTAGATGGTTAGTGTCGGAGCTCAGTTCGAAGTTTGTGGATTTGGTGTGGGTCCTGATGCAGTCGAACTTGCAGGAGTGGCAGGTGAAGGGTCCATGGGTGTGTCCTGGGGCAGCTTGGTAGCATTGTGGTGTCCGGCCGGGTTTGAGGGCTGAGAGGGTTGCTACGTCGTATGTTATGCGGGTGGGAAGGGTTTTGCGGGGAACAGGGGGTCTGGCTCTGGGCGCGGTCCATGCGCGGACGGGCGTAGACGGGCTTACCTTTGGCGCACCTTTGGCACGCATGGGGCGCGACCGCTGCGTGTGAAAGCTGCGCGCAAAAGCATCTGTCATATGTGGATAGTGGAGGGGGCGGAGCGAGGGAGGGTCAGCTGGGAGGCGAGAGCGGGGTGGAGATACGGGCTGGGAGGCACAATCATAAAATGGCAGCAAACCAAAAGTGAAACAGGGCGAGTTTGTGCAAGCAGGGATATCAGCAAAATGCGGGCAGATGCACCGTCACAATCAGGCAAAGCTCTAATCAACAGTGAATGCGGACTAGCGGAAAAGCGCTACAGTATCACGCAGCACGAGCAAGCACAAATATTAATCAGGCACAGATTACAATGCGCGCACAATATGCAATAGGCGCTACGCTGATACTCAGGCACTGGGAGCAGATCAATTCGAGGTAATTGGTAGCAAAGCAACAAAGCGCTACGATACCAGCTGTCCAAGGGAACGTGGGGAGCGACCGCTACTGCCAGAGTCAGGACGGTCACAGCGTTGGGGCAGGCGGGTCCTTCCTGTACTATCAGTGGGAGGGAGGGTCAGCTGGGAGGCGGGAGCGGGGTGGAGATACGGGCTGGGAGGCACAGTCACAAAATGGCAGCAAACCAAAAGTGAAACAGGGTGAGTTTGTGCAAGCAGGGATATCAGCAAAATGCGGGCAGATGAACCGTCACTATCAGGCAAAGCTCTAATCAACAGTGAATGCAGACTAGCGGAAAAGCGCTACAGTATCACGCAGCACGAGCAAGCACAAATATTAATCAGGCACAGATTACAATGCGCGCACAATATGCAATAGGCGCTACGCTGATACTCAGGCACTGGCAGCAGATCAATTCGAGGTAATTGGCAGCAAAGCAGCAAAGCGCTACGATACCAGCTGGCCAAGGGAGCGTGGGGAGCGACCGCTACTGCCAGAGTCATGTGAAACAATAGACAGCTATTTCAGTCAGTCGTGCATGCTTAGTTCCACCAGATTGCAGAGAAATAGAGAGACGGGCGTTTAAAAAAAAAAAAGGTGTTATTTTATTGAGCAGTCATCTTTCTCATGCAAGAGAAATGAATTGCCACAATTGCAATACTTATCATAAAGTAAAGTACGTACAGTAAAAGTAGTATTATGAAATAATACTGTAAAAGCATTGATATGGTTTCTTAGCCATATGATACTTTAAAATGGATAAAATATATACATACATAAAAACATTGACTAACAAACTCAACTGGTGCTTCTAAGATACGCCTACCCCAGTGTACCTGACCTAAGCCTAATACGTGGAAAGGAGTAAGTAAGTTGCAGTTTTAAGTTAAGTTTAAGTTTTGCCAAGTATCGGAATCAAGAATTCTCTCTAAGGTTTTAATCAGCTCTGTACCTTGGTTATAGAATGAAGGAGGTCTTGTATCTCGCTTCTCAGGACTCGATCTCCCAGCAACCCGCGAGGGTGACTTGGGAACACCGGAGCTGGTATTTCTCGGCTGGAGAAAAAGACAGCGTCTCTCTCAGTGCGTCAAGGGGAGGGGCTGTCTCCGTCGGCTCTCATAACAGCTGGGCTCCCGGGCAAGTAGAACGTCACTCTGCTCCCAACCACCGTGTGTTTGCTTAAGGCAATATTGGTATATTTATACCTGAAAGGTGCCGGGTTTGACGTAAGGTTGGACATAAGAACTAACAGTTCTTTCTGGACTCTAGGAGTTCTTGTGCAAATCAAAACAAAAGCAGGGGGTTTTTCCGGGCTGCTGGAGGCTTGCTTTGTTTAAAGAACGCGTTGTGCTTTCTTGGAGTCTATGGGACTAGCCGTGCTGTGTTTTGGACTGCATGGACTATTACTGAATATGGATATGATTCTTATGCCTTTATAAGGATATTATTAGTTTTAACCACATAAGGGCATGAATTGGGAATATCGAATTATGGTCCTAGATAGAAATACAACAAGATCATTACATTTGCACAGACATGTCGTTTTGCACAGCACATCTCCACGGGACACCTTATACTGGGAGGAGTTCTGTGTGCTTGAAACCTTTGATTGAGCCCTGGTGAAGCTCCAGGTCCATCAATGACAACGGATTTAATCTTATTCACCGTCCTGGCTCAAAGAATATCTGATCTGGTGGGTCACCTTAAACACCGACCGCCATGCGTAAACTTGTCTGGTGTTGGTGTAAAGATTCTTCTCCAAGGCGGCCTGAGTAGACTGGACTCTAACTCCGCCCCGCAGCAGCTTCTGATGCACCATCCACCCCCGAGAAACACCTGGTCTGTACCAGCGTTACTCTCGCGTCACCTTAGTTCCACTTAGAACGGCCGCTCAAAGTCTTTGAATAGCGTGATGGTGTTTTGGTGTGGCACATATCCGTGTAACTCCGTTAGAACCCTATTTCGGGTCATAAATGTAAAGTGCATGGGTGCCGGAGCAAGCATAAAGGAAGACGGGACTCAGCTGACCAACTTTACGTTTTCATGTTGCAGGATCCGGCACATGCGGAAACATCAAAAAACGTTTATTTGGGTGATGTGGAGGGGAGTTAAATATTCACCTAATCGGACCTTTTGAAAGAGATAACTTGGCTGGGTAGTTTTTTATTGACCCTGATTACTGTGTCATACCCTTTATTACCGCCTGGAGTGAACCTTGGCACCTTCGAAGTAATGACTCAAAGTCATTGATTGTCTTTGTTGGTCAAATATTGGTTTTGTGGTGTGTTTTGTATAAAAACTTTTTGAATTGTGATACACGTTACACGTGATAAGATGTATGTAAAATGATTCTTGAAATTAAAAAATATATTTTGTGATAAATGTTGAATTAGGGTGACATTAATTTGTTGTTTGTTACCTTGTGATTTGTTTCTTGAAAGAAAGTATCAGTACAGGTGTTCGTTGTATTTTGGCTTCACTTTTCAAGCACTACACTCGTGCTTGTGGCACGCTGCTGCTCGCTCCCGCAAGGTGGATGCCGCCACAAGCTCGAGTGCAGTGCTTGAAAAGTGAAGACCGATGGCTAAAGGCCCTCCTAGAGCAGCGCATACGTGCTGCCTAGGCGAGGCCTAAAAAGGACGCACCCTCTAGAATCCTCCCAACAGAAGCAAGTTATCGTCAGAATTTCTCAGTATGTCGTGTGGAAAGGTGTCTTCCTGAGTGCTACTCAGTTTTTCTCTTCAGCTTTCTCAAATCAGGCAGAAAAGGCATTTTCCGCCCATGTAAAATGTATGGCAAGAAAAGAGTCCAGGTGTATGATCCACATAAGGAGTGTATTTATTGCTTTTACCCAAGGCATGAGGTGAGAGAGTGTAAGATCTGTCGCACCTTCTCAAATAAACCCCTCAAGGACAGAGGGGGAAGGTTGGTATTGTGGCTTCAGACCACTAAACACCTGTTGCATTCTTCGGATGAGGAAGATTACAGAGCCTCTACATCCCATAAGAGGGCCAGATCGCAGGACAGTTCCTCAGGTGAAGGAATACATCTTCATAAGCCTTCCCAGGACTCCAAGACTTCAAAAGAAGAGAAGGTTGCTAAACACTCCTCTGAGCCAGCATTATCTGTGCCTTCTAGGCTTCTCAGGAAGTAAGGAGATCGTATTAGAGTCTCCTCTTCAGGTCCTGTGGGTAAGAAAACCCTTAAAAAATCATCACTGACAATGCTTCCTCTCTCATCGACGACATTCTGCGTTACATCGACGACGACGTCGTCAACAGCAACTGTGATGGCAACTCGGATCCATGCTCCTATACCATCTACAGGCGTCTCAGCATTGACGACGAGGACCCCAATTCAGATGCTGTTGGCGAAGATCCTGACGATGACCGACTCGTCGATAAGTGGTCTTTCGATGACAACACCGTCAAAGACATCGACGAAGATACCATCGACGAAGACACCATCGAGGATGACACCGTCGACAATGGAATTTTCCTTTCCAGTGGTTTCTGCACCGTCAATGAGGATTACTCAAGTCACCAGAGAAACCAAGACCTTCCTACGGCCATCAATGCAAGAGAATAGCAAGGTTTCGCCCTTGCTTCTGTCACATCTGCAGGAAGGTTATGTAGAAGAGGATGTAGAGACCATGATGGCCTTTATGGGGTGGTTCACAGCCCAACTGAGCTTCACGTAAAGTCTCAAGATGAGGACGAGGAGGAGAGGGCTATCATGTTGAGTCCCAATACTACCAGCAGGGGTATATGGCTCCGCGTCATAGCTACCAGTATAGTTTTTAACCAGAGACACGCTCCAGGGACATGGCCCATCTGCCACCATCATTGATACAAGATCTACAGGCCATGTTGGCAGATTACCAACAGAGATTTCCGCTGCAACAGAAACAGTCAGACATGTTGGTAACGCAAGTAGATCCTAAAGGTACACCAGCACCTCAACCGCCTAGCACACCTGTGAACATTCGGACCCCGGAACAGCTGAACCTGGAGCACAAGACACTTGTTCTTCTGAAGAGGGTAAAGAGGAGGGTCAGCTGCCCAATCCAGCCTCTGCTACTGACCCTTGGGATGACTACGTTACTCCAACCACCTCCCCTCCTCCGCATCTTCCGTCAGACTCTCCTCCTGAAGATATCGGAGGATTTCACAACCTAAGGCAGAGGGCAGCCAACAGGTTTCATCTGCCTATTGCAGTAAAACAGACCAAATGCCTCTTATATGACTTTAAGGAAGACACAAGGAAAATAGTACGCTCCTTTCCTATTATAGATGGCAGGAGGGCATCAGGATAATGAAAACACCGTCATCCATACCATAGGTGCTGCCTCGTGTTATGAAGACGTATTGGGCTCCGGAGGACCCTTCCTCTTGCCTCATTGGGCATCCCAAACTAGATTTGGGCATTTCTCAGGCTGTGCTCTAAAAATCCTTCTACTCCGATTATGTGTAGATAGACATTTTAGGAAAACTTTTTTTCTTCTATGGCAGCTGTAACTATTAGGGCAGCGAATGCTCTGGCCATTGTCAGCTGCTATGACCGTCAAATGTGGTCTGACATGGCAGGGTTAATAGACCTTATCCATGAAGATAAAGACATGAGGCACGTAAGATACTAGTAGAAGTTGAGCGTGCAGCTTCAGAAACTATTGACTGTGCCCTTGACGTGGCCAAATCTGACTTTAGACAACTGACGGGAGCTGCTGTGCTCCAACGTCAAGGATGGCTGAAAGCAACCACCTTGAGACCTGAGGTGCAGACAAAGGTTTCAGATATGGCTTTCCACGGCGAGTTCCTCTTTGGAAAGCACATAGATGAGGCGTTGTTGGAAATTAAAAATGACACAGGCACTGCAAAGTCGTTGGCACACTACAATACAGAAGGGTACCTTTCATGGGTGCTAAAGGGAGAGGATTCGCCACTTACAAGGTAGGTTACCAGAGGGCTCAACAGTATCAGCCATACCAGTCACAGTATCAACATTCTTGTAGTCCTCCATCTTACTGTCAGTCGTTTACGGCTGGTTTCCCTCGCCAGGGAGGCTGCAAGCTAATGCCTCAATAAGGTTGTGATTCAGGCAGAAAATAATGATCACAGCAGGGTACCAGCCCCCCTCCCCTCCCATCCTGTGGGTGCGAAGATTTCCAGCTATGTCCACTAGTGGTGCGAAATAACAATAAATCTCTGGTTGTTGGACCTTGTCACCAGCGGTCACACTCTAGAATTCCTTCAGCTGCCTCCAAATACTCCACACAAGGGCTCCCCCATCATCTTTATTTACTACAAAAAGAAGCTTTGATCATGCTTGCCAAAGAAGCGATAGAGGAGGTGCCTAAGTCACAAAGGGTAAAAAGGTTTTTATTCAGTTTTTTTCCTAATGAAAAATAAATCAGGAGAATGGAGACCGATTCTGGACTTAAAGAATCTTAATAAGTTTCTCAAGAGATAGACGTTCAGAATGGTAACGCTTTCCAAAATCCTGGGTCACTTAAATGAAGGAGATTTCATGACCTCGCTAGACATGGACGACGCATATTTTCATATCCCAATACATCCGAATCATCCCAAATTCTTAAGATTCACAGTGGCTTGTGCCCACTACCAAATCAAAGTACTTCCATTTGACCTCAAATCGGTACCATGGATTTTCACCAAGTGCCTGGCGCCATAGCAGCAGCCCTGCAGTCGCAGGGGCTGCAAGTATTTCTGTGTCTCGACAACTTGCTGCTCAAAGCATCAACAGCGCAGGAGGCCTGTTGATCTACAAGCACCTGCCTTCATACGTTGAGGATGTTGAGACTCACTATAAACAAAGAGAAATCTTTGTTCCATCCAACTCAAGTCATATCCTTTCTGAGAGCGTCCATAGACACCATTCAATGCACAGCATTCCTATCTCACAAAAGACATATACGTCTGCAAACGCTTGCAAAGCCCATATCAAAAAAAGGTCCGTTTCTGTGCGAATGTACAAGTCACTCCTGGGGATGTGTTCTTCAGCAATAAATCTGGTGCCACTAGCCGGACTGAAGATGAGACCTCTTCAAGAGGAACTACAGAAGCAATGACAACAAGATTCGGGATCCTTCAAGGACGTAATTCTGATCACAACACGAATGGTGAACACACTGCAATGGTGGTTTCATGCACCAAATCTTGTACAGGGCCTTACTTTTCTTCAGACTATCCCAGATTTAATACTGACAAAGGACACCTCCATGGAAGGCTGGAAAGGTCTCCTACAACAATTGCAAATTCAGTGCAAATGGTCCTCTGGGCAGAAGCATCAGCACATCACCACTCTGAAACTCAAAGCCATAGTCTTATCTATTCAGGCTGTCTTGCTGAGAATAGCGGCTCTTCCGAGCTGGTTCGTATGGACAAAACAACTAGCATGTACTATGTCAACAAACAGGGAGGAACAAGATCCATTATGCTATCTCAGGAAACGCTTGAATTATGAGATTGGAGGACACAGCATGGGATCTGTTCAAAGACCAAGCATGTAAGAGGTCTGCACAATACTCTGGCAGACACTTTAAGCAGAACTCAGACTGTGACGAGTGGGAGCTTGAGCAGTCCCAACTCAAAAAGGTATTTCAAAGGTGGGGAAAACCAGCACTGGAACTCTTTGCGACGAAGGAGAACGCCAAATGCCAGTGTTATGCCAGCAGATTCCCTCTACCAGGGTCAAGGGAGAATGACCTTTAAATGCGATGGTCATGGATATATGTTTACGCTTTTTCTCCCATCCCATTAATTCTCAGGGTATTAACCAAGATGAAATCAGAAGGCTGTCTCCTGATACTGATAGCGCCACGGTTGCTCAGACAGTACTGGTTCCCAGAGCTACTCCTGCTGACGGAGTCGAAGCCCATGCGCCTGCAGCCATCGCCATCTCTGTTATCGAGGGACAAGGGCCAAGTGCATCATCGAGACCCGCAATCTCTTCATTTGCATGCATGGCTCCTGAGCTATTAGAATTTGAGGATCTAGATATCCCGCAGGAGTGCAGGGAAGTTATTTCCAAATCCCGAGCGGCTAGCAGTATCAAGACATGCCGGCTAAAATGGAAGCCATTCTGTTTCTGGTGCGAGCAAAACAACCTTCACCCACTTCAAGTGCCTCCAGAGTAGATTTTACCATATCTTCTGTCTTTGGCGAAATCAAGTCTCACTTTCTCTTCAGTGAAAGTTCCTTCTCTCTGTACCTCTAGTCTTATAAACCAATTCACGAGGGGTCTCTTCCATGCATTCTCCCCGGTGCGTCCGCCCCCTCCGGAATGGAAGCTTAATTTAGACCTGGCACTGTTGATGAGACAGCCATTTGAACCATTTCACAAAATTGAGCTCAAGTTTCTCACCTGGAAGGTAGCCCTCTTACTGGCTCTCATATCTGCGAGGAGGGTTAGCGAAATACAAGCTTTTACAATCAAGGAACCTTTTCTACATTTCACTGAGAACTATGTAACTCTGAGAACGAATCCAATTTTTATTCTAAAAGTCCCTACCCGGTTTCACCTCAACGAACCAGTGATATTGCAATCCTTTTTTCCAAACTTGTCTAGCCCTGCAGAACAGCCTTTGCATACAATGGATATCAAGAGATGTTTCAAATTCTACCTGCACAAAACAAAAGACATAAGGAAAACAGATCAGTTACTGGTCGCTTACGGACAAGGACAAGGACAGCAGTAACAAAGATCACGGATGCCGGTCAGGTCTCGTCTGCGATCCAATTCTGTCAAGACAAGGCCGACAAGCCTATAACAACAAGGACTAAAGCACACTCCACCAGGACAGTCTCTTTGTCAGCAGCTCTGTTTGATGGAGTGACATTGGACAAGATAGGCCATTGTGCGACATGGAAAAATGTCAACACTTTTACAAGACATTACTGCCTACAATCTTCACAGCGTGAAGATGCAGCTGTGGGCCAAGCGGTAGTCCGTCATGTCTTCAATTAAGGTCAGCCTCTTTATTTGATAGAAGAGGGTAAAACAATTATTTTATCTTACTCAAAGTATATGCATATATATATATATATATATTGCTGATATGTATCAAGATGATGAATTAATCAAGAAATGGTACAATCTTCAGATGCTTAGCAGAGACGAACATCTATTCCTGCGCACTAACTGCCCTATGATACCAACATTCTACCACCTCCCCAAACTACATAAACACCGTGACTGCCCTCCTGGTCGTCCTATCATTTCCTCAATTGGGAGTCAGAAAATATGTCCCGATTCGTTGATAATATCCTGTTTCCTTTGGTGTCTAATTTGGAATCATACATCAGAGACACGAAGGACTTTTTGGTAAAAATACTGGACTTGGAATGGGAATCGGGGTATTTGTTGGTTGTATTGGACATTACTAGTTTATACACTAGGATTGAACACCAACATGGCTTAGAAGCAGTCAAACACACTTTAGAACAGCGTCAACTACGTTTTGCCAGACACAACATCATAATCCTGGAGTTCGTCAAATTTTGCCTGACCCACAATATCTTCTTATTTGAGGATCAATTGTACATACAGAGGTCAGGGACGGCGATGGGCACCTGCTTTTCTCCCAGCTACGCAAATTTATTCGTGGGCTGGTGGGAGGAGCAGGTGCCCAGGAGCTGCAAAGTTGAGGAGCAAGAAGGGAAGGTAATATGCTGGCATCGCTACATCGATGACTTGTTCATCATATGGAATGGTGGAAGCGATACAGCATATGAATACATAAACATGCTGAATAACAATAGTGTGAATCTTCATTTCTCAGGTTCGGTTAGTCCAGTGGCAGCGGATTATCTGGATCTGAGAATATTTATTGAAGAAGGACATTTTCATACCTCCTTATTTAGGAAAGAAACTGCTGGCAATTCACCACTCTTTGCCAGCAGTAGCCACCCTCCCCAGCTGATCAACAGTATTCCCTACGGGGAATTACTTAGGCTCCGCTGGAACTGTTCCAGAGATTCTGACTTCGAGGCGGCTGTCTCGGAGTGTGTATCCTGTTTTAAGATAAGGGGATACGGCGAAAAACTGTTGAAAAAGACTCTGGACAAAGTGAGGAAAATTGAAAGAGGGACCCTCCTCACCTCGAACCCTATACGGGGAAGACGTGGGGAGAAGGAAACCAGCAATGAAGGGAAATTCAGGTTGATAACCCCATACTCATCAGGGGCGAAAGATCTAAGAATGATGCTCATAAAAAACTGGCACATTCTGTTGACCGATAATGTACTTAAGGAAGACCTACCAACCCATCCACTCCTCACGTTTAGCAAAGCAAGATCAGTGGGCGATATGTTAGTAACTAGCCACCTTGAGAAATTAGCCCCTAGAGTTAACACCTTAAGAGAGCAAAAAGGCTTTTACCCCTGCGGCCGCTGCAAAGCGTGCGCAGGCAGTAAACGGGTCCTGTCGTACATAATAACAGAAACAGGGAGAAAAAGGACCATTAACGAGTTTATCACCTGTAGTACACAGTACCTCGTCTATTGCTTACAGTGCCCGTGTGGCCTCCGCTACATTGGAAGCACTATTAAGGAGCTCAAATTAAGAATACTTGAGCACTATAGAGCTATAGACAAGGAAGACCAGGCCTATCCGGTGGCTCGCCACTTTGCTGAGGCCCATGGGCAGGACCGTAACAAACTGCAATATTTCGGTATTGACATTGTGCCCCCAAATGTGAGGGGCGGTGACCGCCTAAGACGACTACGGAGGTTGGAATCTAGATACTTATAGACCTCTCCACAAAACATCCGAAAGGCCTTAATAGTGGGGAAGAGATGGCATTCCATCTGGTAAAATAGGAGATACTGCTCATAGGTCTGAATTTAGAACTTGAACATTGTTGGAATATAATACTGCAATGCGACCTAGTTTGAGCTGGGTTGTATCTCTTTTTGCTAAGTCTTCCTTATTGTACATGATGGTTCTGTGTGTATATATAATGTTTGATACTCGTCAGGTTAATTATAATCCTAAGTAGATCTATAGGATTTGATTTGTTCTTTATGATCATGCTTTTTATGACCATGAATTTTGAAACCATGAATTTACGATAGCAATATCATGAAATTTATATTCTCAGCATTCGAAGATAACATTTAAGTGCAAAGGACTTACGATGGGTTTATATTAACTATGCAACTTTAAATGAGTTTATATATATGATTGTTTGATAATGCTGCCATGATTTCACTTAGAGACTGAACCCAGTAGGATTAACTAACTGAGTTGATTGAAACAAGGAATTGCCATGCCAAATTTTTCCCGCCGTTGTACCTACTGCATCTGTCTGCACAAAATTGTCTCCTTTTTTTATAAGTAATGTTTTCATGCATGTAAACAAAATGTGACTTATAAACTATGTTGGACATGTTTGACATGTAAGATAAGGGACATTAGCCGATCCACGGCTTGATTTTTTGGTTCATCTCAAGAACTTGTTTATATTATATGCATCACTATTTCAGATGGGGCGGGTGCCCATCTATGAGCTGTATTGTACTGAATTGAAGTATTAATTGTGACATATTACATCTAGGTCATTCAAAGATGGCGCGCCCTTTTGAATGCTGTGATGACAGTCCTTTATTTATGTCCATGTCCGTAATGAGCTAGCAGCTTTAAAAACATGTCGACATTGTTTTCGGTGTAACACACACTGACGAAGGCAGCACGCCGAAACGCGTCTGTGTGAGCCCCTTCCGCATAAATAAAATCAGCGTGATTGGCATAACTACCTTTCCGAGTGCTGTTTGTCCTTTTGTGTATATCAGGAGGAATTGGAGCGTTATATATATATATATATATATATATATATATATATATATATATATATATATATATATATATATATATATACACACACAGTTCCACAATGCTCCAAGCTTTAGGATGCAGGATCCTTGATAAGGAGCCTGGTTATCGGCCATTCTGCTGGGCGTTTACTGATGTGCAACGGAGGCTTCAATGCATGAGAAGCCCACTAATGGCGATATTGATTTTAAGTAATTTTGAGATGACAGCGTGAGTCTTTATTACGAACTCTGGTGTTATAGAGACTACGTATCCCAGAAGGTAATTTTTGATCATGTGAGCCCTCCAGCTGTGGGCAATAAAAGAACTGGTGATGTGATGCCTAGTCTCTGCCATTTACTTGCTGCCACTCAGCCTGTGATCAAGGACAGTATTGAATGTCTGAAACACGTAAGGCTTAATAATTGAACTCATGCTATGATGGTCTTTGTTGCAGCCCATGATATCGGAGGTTTGCAGATGGGAGTGCATCCTAAAGCTTGGAGCATTGTGGAACTGTATGTTAATACCCGGCTGCTCTGCCGGGGGGATTGCACCACCGCAGGAATTTACAGCGGCCCGGCGGGCCCTTGATAAGGAGCCTGGTTATCGACCATTCTGCTGGGCGTTTACTGATGTGCAACGGAGGCTTCAATGCATGAGAAGCCCACTAATGGCGATATTAATTTTAAGTAATTTTGAGATGACAGCGTGAGTCTTTATTACGAACTCTGGTGTTATAGAGACTACGTATCCCAGAAGGCAATTTTTGATCATGTGAGCCCTCCAGCTGTGGGCAATAAAAGAACTGGTGATGTGATGCCTAGTCTCTGCCATTTACTTGCTGCCACTCAGCCTGTGATCAAGGACAGTATTGAATGTCTGAAACGCGTAAGGCTTAATAATTGAACTCATGCTATGATGGTCTTTGTTGCAGCCCAGGATATCGAAGGTTTGCAGATGGGAGTGCATCCTAAAGCTTGGAGCATTGTGAACTGTATGTTAATACCCGGCTGCTCTGCCGGGGAGATTGCACCACCGCAGGAAGTTACAGCGGCCCGCGGGCCCTTGATAAGGAGCCTGGTTATCGGCCATTCTGCTGGGCGTTTACTGATGTGCAACGGAGGCTTCAATGCATGAGAAGCCCACTAATGGCGATATTGATTTTAAGTAATTTTGAGATGACAGCGTGAGTCTTTATTACGAACTCTGGTGTTATAGAGACTACGTATCCCAGAAGACAATTTTTGATCATGTGAGCCCTCCAGCTGTGGGCAATAAAAGAACTGGTGATGTGATGGCTAGTCTCTGCCATTTACTTGCTGCCACTCAGCCTGTGATCAAGGACAGTATTGAATGTCTGAAACGCGTAAGGCTTAATAATTGAACTCATGCTATGATGGTCTTTGTTGCAGCCCATGATATCGGAGGTTTGCAGATGGGAGTGCATCCTAAAGCTTGGAGCATTGTGGAACTGTGTATATATATATATATATATATATATATATATATATATATATATATATATATATATATATATATATATGTGTGTACTTTATTTATGTTACCAATGTGAAGCTTGTGAATAACTTTGAATGTTGAGCAAATGCCTTAATTGTTCTAATATTTTATTCTGATAGAACGTTTCAGTACATACATCTTTAACAGTATAGTATTTTATGAATACAAATGTCACTGTTCTATTTCAATAGCTTTGGGGGTTATGAGTTACATGTCTCCCTCCTTCTTCTAATGACAGTGCAACTTAGGGTACTGCTTGCTACTCTGATTCAGACTTGTTAAATCTATGAACGATCCACCAATACTGGATAAGAAAATAGTTACTCTCCTGTAACCGCGGTTATCCAGTATTGGTATCTTTCATAGATTCACATGCAACCTGCCCTACTTCCCTTGGAGGCAGTTCTCTTTAGTATTTCAGATCCTTACTTCCCACTTCTGCTTGTAAAATCTGAAGAGAACTTGCCTCTGTTGGGAGTGTTCTAGAGGGTGCTAACAGCTGATGGGCTGGATTCCAACATTTAGTCCTTTTTTAAGAAGGACTTAGGCTACTGTTTAGATGGCCTTGGGCTATTATAGCTTATGAAGCTTTTTTTTATTATTATTTTTTTTTTTTTTGAAAACCTTTATTTTCCGGAAACATAGTACACAGCGTCAGCCTACAACCACTGCGGGCCGGCCGCTATGACAATATACAATCATCCCGAGGTACCTTGCATTGCAGCAGATATGAACAAGAACACAACAATGGATTTGCAAGGAGCCCAAGGAAAAGGATAACGAGGGTTTCATTTTATAATTTTGACGAATCGTCCTAAAGTCAGACAGGGTAGCTGAGTGGGCGAACCACATGTAGGATGTTCAACAGTGATTCATCTCTATTGAAATACTGGCGTGAATCATTCACAATACTGATATACAATCACAGAGGTAGATGTCGCCCCAAGTAGCGCCCGCCCAATCAATGTATAAATCAGGAATTACATCTAGCTTGCATACGGTATGACAGGATATAGAAGGGACCATCACATAGCAGTAATAAAGGATCCAATGACGTATAAAAAAGCAGTCATTACATGTCGAGATTCGTGACAGGATATGCGCCCCCAATCGATAGTGGAAAAAAGGAAGGAAGAGCAAGTTCTGTAATCATTCAATGACTATGTATGAAAATCGGTATCTATATCATAGAATCAATGAACCAAATGTTAAGGACGTGGACGCAAAACACAGAGGAAATAGACGTTTCCTAAAGAACCAAACCCAACCTCCCGTCTGACCCAAGATACATAAGAAGAAAAAGAGAAATAAGAATAAAGATAAAAAGAAGGCCATAGAAACAAAAAGAGAGAGGAATAAAGCCCCACCCCCCCACCCTGCACGTCGAAGAGGCTATGGCCCACCCCCCCCTACTAACGTGCCTGTCGCCCCAAGAGTACCCACATAAGGGAAAGACGGGGGGAAAGACGGCCCCCGAAGAAGAAAGAAGACCGGAGGAGGGCCGGAGAAAGACAAATAAGCTATCAATGGATTCGCACCTCGGCCGCCCCTCCCCTGGCCCCACCAGGACCCCGCACCAACGTTCACCTCCCCAGCTGTCCAATGCAAACACCAGCCTTGTCCGCAGCAGAACCAGAAGAGAAAGAGAAAACAGCTTCAGCCTTGTCCCTGTCGTTCCAGCCAGTCAATAAAGTCTAGTAGAGCAACAGCCATCTTGGATGAGAATAGCAACTGTAAGGACCATGACCGAGCATAACACCATCCGCAGTGGTCTGTCCAACGCGAAGCCGAACTGAGCAGAGCTACCCAGTAACGGTGGAAACACGGCAGCCATACCTCAAAGTTGACCGACCAGGGCCACAGCAGCAACCCCATGATGAGACAAAGGGATCCACTGAGGGGCCATAGAGTAAACCCTATACGTGGCGACCAAAAAGATGCCTCCTGCCGATAAATAGGGTCGAGAGTCAGCAAATTCTCCACATCTTGAATGGATAGCGCAGCGGCCACTAGTCCCTGGGCATCCGGTGTCATGACATACGTCTGGGTAGATTGGCCGCCTCCGTCGGGCACAGGATAGGGCAAGGCGCACAGAGCTTGATGAGCAGCACCGCCGAGCAGTATTGTGTCTAGTCGGCCCTCTAGGTCCTGGGCTCGTAGGCGCATAGACGATCGCAGGTTATTCAGAGCGCCCAGGACAGCAGCAATCCCAGGTGGGTCTTCTGCATCAGTTTCATGCACCCGGAGGGCGCCGCCATATTGTCGTCTTCGAAAATGTCCACCGGTGCCCATCGCCATTACAAAGCGCCAGCGGTAGATCCACGAAGCAACGCAGCCACGGGGTTAACAACAGCGAATCTGTCTCTGGTCACCAAGACCCGGCTACAATGTTGCATGCACCTCGATGAGGTATCCGATCAGTCCTCCGGGGTCGGCCGTTCCAAATATCGGGCGCCCGGTGAAGAAGGCACCCACCGTAGCGCTGAAGGACAATATGGCTCCCAGTGTCAGCCACAGGGCAATTTGGAGGTACAAGAAGGCTTCAGAACAATTGCGATGTAGCAAGCGTAGTGGCGCGCAGGGCCGGGTGATACAATGTAGCCAGAAAGGAATTGCTACAGTTGCACGCCAGTCGCCCGTTCCTCCGCTGCAAGCATACGCAGTCGTCGAGTTCTGGAACAACAGTCTCCGGGAACAAAGACCCGGTCTCCAGCGGGCAACGCTGGAACGAAGGCAGGGACGAATCGATAGTTCCACCGCAAGATATTCAGCGGGAAGCACACCATCGGAATCAGGATCGCCACCCGGGTCCGAAACGCCGACGCTTTATCAGGATTGAAATCAGGATGAGCGGCGTTTCGGAAGGAAAGCGGGCGGGTCGGCGGAGCCGAGGAGTCAGGCGGCCATCATGGTTGCAGGCTAGGCTCCTCCCTGCTTATGAAGCTTTTAAAACAATGCTTGAATATTTTACTGTGGGTCTCCCTTCTCGACGACGGAGAATGATTCAGGCATGTGAAACTATGAAAGATAACAATACTGGAAAACCGTAGTTACAGGTAATTAACTTATTTTCATACATAACTCATACAAAAATGTGACTGTATGCATAGCCCTAACCCTAGGCCTGATCCAAACCATAACGCTGAAACTAATCCCTGACTTTAGCCTTATGCTTATCTTAATACTTATTTGATGATTTTATCACGTATTTTTGGCCTCCCGATATTAGACCTATTTAAATTTTGGTGCAAAATATTTTGAGGATACACCTGATACAGATAGTAACCCCGGGCACGAAAGGTATAATATTGGTGCAGCCAGCAATTTCTCTTTGATTCCAGAAAAGGTTTCAGACTGCACCTTTATCTAAGTGAAAGAGATGCCACTCAACAATCCAGTGGCGCATCAATTGCCTACGTTGAAACTTAGAGTCTATGGCTGTAAATTATGAGAGTTGTAAGTTCTACATAAGAAGTATCAGGTCACACCGTATCCATTAAAGATCAATGTTGCAGAGCACATGTGAGAGGCAGGGTGACATTTACATACCCTACATTACCATATTGCAGTAAGAGCAGTTACTGTCCCATAATTGAACTAATGTTGCTGGAAGTTGTTTCATATCAGTTCCAGAGCCCTGAGTGCCATTTACCAATGACATTGTTTACCAATAGGTTTCTCTTTCTGCTTGGCGATTCTGGCATTAAACAGCCATTTTACATATCACGAATGTCTTTAAGACAGTTTGTAAAAAAGAAACGTATACAGAGGTGACACTAGTGGCATAGCAAGGGTGCTAAGGGCCTTCTGCAAGCAAGGAAAATATTGTCCCTGATCCCCAGTTGGCTATTAAAATACAACTACTAACAGAATGCATATGTTTCTTTATACCTGCTGCAGCTATGCCTCTGGGTGACACATGATTGAGGCTCTAATGCAGTCAGTGCTGTTGAAAGACAGCTGGGTGTTTATAGAATGCCTGGATTACTAACTGGTAATGTTTCTTTATTTTTTTTTAAAAGTTGTATTGGTTTATATGCAATCTAAAACAAACACCCACAACAGAGTGTAACTAACTGGTAATCTTCATTACTCTGTTTCCTTCTTCCTCATCCCATTACTTACTGTATGCACTTGTGAGGAAATTCCTCACCACAGTCACCCCTAGCAAGCATTTCAAAAGAAACACAAACAAACGAGCAACCCCCCCTCACACACACACTATTTAAAGGTAAACGAGGTTACCTAACTATCCTGAAAATAGCCTAAATAGGGGTCAATTTAATCTGTAGTGATCTAAACATTGTAGAGTAGACCAGGTTGCCTCAGCGCAAAAGTCTGTATTGGAGACTCCATTCGAATCTTACCATGAAGTAGCCATACCTTATATTGACCGAGTTAGAATAGAACCTGGGGGAATACGACCAGTTTTGGAGTAAGAAGTGGAAATTACCTTCTTTATCCATTGAGCCAAAGTGGAAAGAAAAGATGTTTCCTCTTATTTGCTTGCTGAAAGTTGATAAAAGAGCATAACTTCTAAATTCAGAATATCTTGTTAGGTATTTTCTAACTGCTCCGACTGCATGTAAAAGTTAATCAAAATCAAAAGTTCAAGGATGAACTGGAAGAACACATTTCTGAGACCAATGAAACATAGAATTAACTTTAAGAATAAAATGAGAACTGAGTTTTAACACAATACATTCTCAAGTACACAAATATAACTAGGATTACAGGGCAAAGCTGACAGTTCCTCAAACCTCCTGAAAGTAACAATGGCCTCAATAAAACACCTTCAAAGACAAAGACATTAGAGAAATTTCAGACAAAGCCTCAAAGGGAGAAACATGAGGAGTTGTCAGTACTAGAAGAAGATCCCAGGCTGGAAATCTATTCTTTACCTTGGGTCTTAACAAGTCAAAATATATAAAAAGCTTAGCAACCCAACCTTTAATATCAGGCAAAAGACCCCTGAGGAGACAAGATGGCGTCCGGCTAGCATCATCCCTGTGATGCTCCGCTGAGCATCTCCGACATTCCAGACAAACTAAGCATAGAGGTATGAAAAGGAGAAATATCGATCTATGAACAGCTTGGCAAACCCGACAAGGGAACTCGAAAGCGGCATGCAAAGTATACAGCAAGAGAAGCGGCTATCCTTTTCACTTACCTGCTCACTGTGGTCTGACCGCAGGTATCCTCCACTGCTTCCATACCTCAAGGACGTATGTCAGGCTCTGACCTCCTGGATGCACGCAGGTCTGAGTAAGCCCTCCGCAAGGCAGCCGAGCAGCAGATTATTCTACAGAGGCGACGTGAGGGGCAGGCAGAAGCTGAAACAGAGGAGAGGCTCCACAGTCCAGCAGAGCGGCAGGTCGAACTTCGGCGGCTCCACGAAAAACAGACAGATCATAAAAAGGAGAAGCTCTTCTTCAATTGCGATCCACATCTCCAGGCAGGAAACAAGTATATCCGGTAAGGGGGTTCGCATTGTTAAGCCCAAAATAACACTGCCAATTCGTCTACCACCACGCAGCTCAGATCGGCCTCTGTACTTTCCCGACAGAAAAAGCAGGATGCTCTGAGGCAGGACTAGCTGGTAGTTAAAGGTAGGGCTGGCGACAAATTGGGAAAGAAGTATCCCATTGTAAGGCCCCCCTGTGAAAACATTTCTGCAACCAATAACACCATAAAAAAAAAACCCGGGCGTCCTGACAAAGAGTTTGATGGCTGCCAGCCATTAATCACCGCTAGCTTTGGGACCCTAATTGGAGAGGGGATCACTATTATACAGAACAAGCAGACAGGGGGTACCACAAACAGTATTGTGCCAGCTGCGGCAGAGCTAGAATCTCAGGCTCCTGTGAAGTTAAGAGGCCCGGTACCACCCTTGGTCCCCCCACCCTCTACCACTCTGGACAATCATCCTTCCCTCCCAGATCACTGCCTTGGGGCTGACGGATTGGACTCTACACAATTTTATCAGGCTACGGATGAATCTGTAATGTCGGACGTGAGCATTTCCCTATCCAGTGAGGAGGAGGCAGGCAACTGGTACAATAGCTCTAACTCTAACTCGGACTTACAGAAGCAGCAGGTTCTGTCTAAAAAGCTACAAAAAAAGAAAGATAGAGACCGCCTCCGAAAAGAACATGACTTCTCAGATAAAGACACTATCCCTGAGCTGAAATGGGTCTACAGCGGTACACCTCCATTCATGATTTGCTCTAACTCTGCAGATATCTCGGGGGGAATCCAAACAATCATTAGCGCTAACATTGAATCGAAGGATCCACTGGGCGAGCAGAGCAAAGAGCCCGCTCTAGCTGACATTTCTCACTCTATCAAGAGTTTCCAAGCTGAAGCCAAATCTGACAGTCGTAGGTACCGCCTGGCGGCAAAAAAGCTTCAAGGGGCAGCCAGGAAAGTGGGCCAAACCTGTGCCGAGATCGTTGATCGAATGGCGGCAGTCGAAGAAAGAACGGAGCAACTTGAGAAAGACGTCACCTCCCTCCAAACCAAATCTGAGGAGCATGAAGAGGCGATCAAAGACATCATGTGGCAGCAAGAGGAGCAGGAAAACCGCCAGCGACGTAACAATTTCCGCTTCTTAGGAATACCCGAAGGAATTGAGAAGGACGATCCAAGGAAATATATGATCACACTTCTCTGAAACGCATTCCCTGAACTGCAATCCTGGGACTGGGATTAAGAGGTCCAAAGAGCTCATAGATTCCCTCTGATGGTCAGGAATCGTAACACAGTGTCTCAACAACACCCTCAAGCCATGCTCTTGTTCTTAGGGAACGTTCTACTTCGACAGGCACTTCACGATCTAGCCTGACCGACCAACAACACGACTTTTGCTGGAGTAACCTTTTTCATCAGGCCAAACTTCGCACATGCCACTGTTGAGCTGAGGTGCGACTGAGGCAACTGTTCGACCCCTTCCAGAAACTAGGTGCAACAGTCTTTCTTCAAAATCCGGCCAGGCTAAAAATTGTCTATCAGGGGCAGACCTGCAGCTTTATTTCCGAGATACAGGCCAAAAACTACCTAGAAGAAATTTCAGGACATAAGTAATACATTATTATAGGCAACTGTGAAATGTCTTTAAAAGTTATGCGGTCGCGATCTAGATCTCTAAAGGAGACTGAAGGCTATATTGCTGTCTATTCTTATCTTTGCCTGTCTCTTTCTCCATGGGGGCCTTTTACTTTTTTTTTTTCTCCTTTGCAAAGTATTTCTATTAGCTCCTCTATTAGTTTCTCATTTAACTATAGGGGGTGTCTCGGGGGGCTCACTAGGTCCTGCTCGGCGGGCTCACTAGGTCCTGCTCGGCAGATGTCACACCCCACCTCCATAGGTGGTGGTGGGTGGGGGGGAAAGGGTGTGGGGGGGAGCGGTAATGCCAGACAGGTCTTTTTGCTATATCAGGGAAAAGGGAAATTTTAACAGCCCAGCTGGTTTTTTGGTGAGGGTGGGAGTGGAAAGGACAATATCTCAAGAAAAACTTAAGTCAGGTAAATGTTATGTAAGGATGTGTCGTTTAGCAAAATGGGGATGTTAAAAGTTTCATCACTCAACATTTGCGGCTTAAACAACATTAAAAAGAGACAGACTGTCTCGGTAGGCTTACAAACACTGGGTGCTAATATAGTCTGCATGCAGGAAACCCATGTTGAGGGATAGCAATCGCATCTTTTAAAATCATTGGGGTATAAATTGGTCTGTGCCACCTCTCAGGGAGCACGGATAAGAGGCGTCGCAATCTTAGCTAAAGGAGTAGGATATAGCTTTAATCGGTCTAAAACGGATACATTTGGCAGATGGGCAATCACAGAGTGCCATGTCGGACAAGCACAACCATTGATCATCTGTACAATTTATGGGAGCAATAGTGACGACCATTCAGTGATCATCCAGATCTCCAATGAACTTACCCATTAGCCAATCGCCATTACTTATCTGTGGGGATTTTAATCTCAATCTTCCCCCCGACTGGTCAATGGGAGATGATTGGCTGTATCATGGTTGGAAACCTAAAGTCTTCAGGGCTATAAAGCAGCTATGCCATATGCATGGGCTTGTTGATGGATGGCACATTTTCAATCCTAATGACCCAGGATACACTTTTTATTCAAACCCACACTATTTTCTGATATCTAATTCATTAAAATCCATATCACAATTAGAGAAGCTACCTCGAGTTCTCTCAGACCACAATCCTCTGCTATGTACTCTAGGCTTGTCCCAAATGAACCAGACACAAAGAACATGGACTTTTGAGAAGGCCCTGCTTCTGGAAAATGATTACTGCAATCATATGAGAGGGTGGATTTCCAACTTTTTAAAAGATAATATTGGGAGTAAGCATGGGCGAATTTTGCGAATTTGCGAACTCGCAATCCGCAAAATCTGCGAATTCTCGCGAATTTGCGGATTTTTTTTGTGTGTTTGCAAGGATTTCTGCCAGTTCGCAAGGATTTCTGACAGTTCGCGAGGGTTTTGTAACAGTTCGCAATTGCGAACTTACATGTCGGCTCGCAACGGTCACGATTATGTGTTTCTACGTCTGGTTCATCATCATAGGTTCCCAGCACCCTCTGTTTCACCCCTGCCACCCTCTGTTTTACCCATGCCACCCTCTGGTACATCAATGCCTTATGCCACCCTCTGGTTCATCATCACTGTAGATTATGGGGGGGAAAAGCAAGCACACCTGCCTGCTTCAACTGACATGAATTAATTTGGGGTTGATTTATTAATGTGTCACTGTTTTAAAATTCCAGTCTGGCACCTGCTTCCTTATCTGTAATTTGCTTTCTGTTGCAGTGCAATTTTTTTTCCAGGACCTTTGTGGCCTACTTGTAGCTATTCTATGAGCCTGCTGTGAGGGTCAGAGCAGGGTCATACAATTGTTGCAACTAGCAACTGAACTGGGAATTTGCGGATTTTTTTTTGGTGTTCGCAAGGATTTCTACCAGTTCGCAAGGATTTCTGACAGTTCGCGAGGGTTTTGTAACAGTTCGCAATTGCGAACTTACATGTCGGCTCGCAACGGTCACGATTATGTTGTTTCTACGTCTGGTTCATCATCACAGGTTCCCAGCACCCTCTGTTTCACCCCTGCCTCCTCTGTTTCACCCATGCCACCCTCTGGTACATCAATGCCTTATGCCACCCTATGGTTCATCATCACTGTAGATTATGGGGGGGAAAAGCAAGCACACCTGCCTGCTTCAACTGACATGAATTAATTTGGGGTTGATTTATTAATGTGTCACTGTTTTAAAATTCCAGTCTGGCACCTGCTTCCTTATCTGTAATTTGCTTTCTGTTGCAGTGCAATGTTTTTTTTCCAGGACCTTTGTGGCCTACTTGTAGCTATTCTATGAGCCTGCTGGGAGGGTCAGAGCAGGGTCATACAATTGTTGCAACTAACAACTGAACTCTGGAGGGGCCCTTGTCAGGAAGCACTACAGGGAACGGTTACTAATGATGAGTTTGAACTTTTGAACCTGCTTTCACTTTTGCAAAACTCGTTTTTCTGCAGAGCAGCATTACAGCAACTTTAATGCCCCACCAAGCTTATATGAGAAAGTTGATTTCTAATCCAAAAGTTATCCAAAGAAAATCAAAAAGCCTCAAATCTAAAAAAGTGCAGGCAAATGTCAACCTGAGGAGTTATTCTGATAAAAATAATCATTTTCAGAAGGTCTATGCTGCTTGCTAGTAGATTTCTAGTGCAGAATTGCAATTTTTGTAATTTCGCGAGTGCGAGATTGTTGCTGCCCGCCGCACCTACATGTTCGCAATTGCGAACTTACACCGCAAAGAAAAAAAATCCGCTGCGTGCGAATTTGCGGATTTTGCGGGAAATTCGCGAATCTCGCGGATTGCGAATTTACCGAAAATTCGCAAAATCCGCGAGCGTAACGGATTTTCCACCCATGCTTAATTGGGAGCACTTCGGTAGAATTCGTGTGGGATGCCCTAAAGGCAGGGGCCCGGGGTGAAACAATGCAATATTCACTGAGGGCTCATAAACAGGCTAGAGAGTCTCACAGAGAGCTACAGGAAGTCTTGAAGGGGGCTGAAGAAGAACTTATTAGGGCAACCCAAGACTCCTTAACGGTGGAGGAAATTACCAACATTCAGTATCAGGTAGCAATTGCCAAGGCAGCTCTCATGAACACTTTTTCTACCAAAGCTGTTAAAAAAGCCACTGCTCACAGCGAGAAGGTATATGAGGTCAGCGAGCTGGTTGGCCATCAGCTGGCTATACGTATGAGACAACAATCATCGCAGAATCTCTTACGTGAAATACAGGATCCAGTAGAAGGTCTGGTATCTGACCCGGGAAAGATCAGGGAGGCATTCTGGCGCTTTTATAGCACTTTATACACAGAAGAGACGGAAGGAGACTTCGAGAGGATTAATGAATATCTTGATGAAAACGCATTTGACAAGCTTGATGAGGAAGATCAGGAAGCTTTGGAGGAGGTCTCGAACATAAAAGAACTAATAAAAACAGTGAAAGATCTACCCCGAGGGAAAGCAACTGGACGGGACTCCATCCCCTTAGAATTCTATGTAGCTTTTCTAGACCAGCTTAAAAATATCTTATTAGTTTAATGTGTGCATATCTTTAGCGGGTGACAGCCTCCAAACTCTTTGTCAAGGGCTAAAATAGTTATCTTCCTAAAAAAACACAAGCCTCCGGACCAGATGGGTTCTTACCGTCCTATTACGTTGATAAATGTAGATTCAAAAATATACTCCAAATTATTAGCAAATTGCATTTCACCAGTTATTCACAAAGTCATATCTAAATTCCAACACAGGTTTGTGCCCGGAAGAGCAACCACAAACCACATCCAGCTAGTAATCACTCTATTTGACAGCACCGCAGTGACAGGAGACAATATGGCGTTAATCCTTCTTGATACTGAGAAGGCTTTTGATAGGGTCTCCTGGCCATTTCTGTGGCTCGCAATGTCCCGGGTGGGATTTAAACAGGGGTTCATCCAGGCTGTGCAAAAATTATACATCAACCCCGAGCCATGGTCATGGTTAATGGCAACCCCTCTAAAGAACTGACAATATCAAGAGGAACTCGACAGGGGTGCCCATGCTCTCCGTTGATGTTTGCACTTTACATTGATCCCTTCATACGCAGACTAGAATGCAACGGGGAATAGCTCCCATGTCGACTCAAGGGTATTTAACCAAGACCCTTGCCTATGCCAACGATATTGCCATAGCGACCTCCGATCCAAGAATGGCTTTGACCATCATTGAAACAGAGGCCAAAGAGTATGGGATAGTTGCAGGGTATGCACTTAATCAGAGGAAAACACAAGTGGTCCTGAATCACAAATGCGACATGATAGACCCTCGTGTGACAGATAAGGCTACATATCTGGGTATTTGTATCACCTCCAAACTTGAAATCCTGATTGATTTAAACTTAAAACCCATGCTGGATACAATGCAAAAAGACCTTCGCCGCATCGATAATTTACATCTATCCCTGACCGGCCGGGCAAATGCATTGAAGATGGTTTACTTTCCAAAAATGTTGTATATGTTCACAGCAATAAATTTAGAAATCGCAGATCAATGGTTTAAAGCGATGGAACGCACCTTTTCGAGCTTTATTTGAGCATACTCACAACCCCGACGAGCCCATAAATTCATGACTCTTCCCAAACAAAGAGGAGGATTAGCCCTCCCAAATCTTAACAATGAACTGGGGGTGGGGGTGGGAAGCACACCAGTTTGTAACTGTAATCCTCAATTCATCTTTTTTTGTTCAAAAATAGTCTTTTGATGCGTGCGTCCTGGCTGTTATGCCTACCCCGGTGGCACCTTTGTATCCACGAAGAAGGGTGGGGTAACTCATGTCACCCCAACACCAGAATGCACCCCGCATGCGGATTAGAATTGGAATTATATAGAAAGACAGAAAAAGAAGGAGAATAAATATGGATAAAAAATGTTCAAAAGATGGATAAAAAATGAGTATCGACTTAAAGCAGACTGTGAATGGCTACATGTTGCTGTGCGACTGGTGTTTGGGTGACATGAGTTACCCCACCCTGCTCCCAAATCTTAAGGCATATTACTGGGCTTCGGTACTGCTATCTAGTCACAAGCTTTTCCAGCTTGGTGGGACGGAGACAGCCACAGGTGAGGACGGGCCTTCTATCCAACAATTAATCCTGGCCAAAAAAAGCACTGGCTATCTCTGGCAATACCTCTATGATAGTGACCATAAAAAAGTGAGATTGAAAACACTGCTGGGAGGATTTAAGGCATGGAAATCCGGGAGGAAACTGCTGGGCATAGGGCGTCGGTCATATTACACCCCTCTCTGAAATAGCCCCGTCCTCTCAGAGATATTTAGTGACGTCTGTATTAATAGGTGGGACGCAGCCGGAATCACGCATATCGGGTGTTTTTTCTACACAGAAGGGCTGTATTCCTTTGAGGAACTGAGAGAAAAGTATCAATTGGAATGGAGGGACTTTTTTAAGTATCTCCAAATTAGAGACTTTTTATTACAACGCGCTAGGGAGAATGCACCTGTTGTTAAAATAGCCACAGCCGATACATTAAGCAATTCTAAAAAAATTCATTATTGAGGGGATGTACTCTCTCTTACTTACACAATTTCCGGATGATCTCGGAAAAACAGCACAAAAATGGCAGAGTAAGATAACTATTACATCAGAAGAATTTGATTATGCTTATGGCCTGTCTCAAACTATCCTTATGTTTAACAAGACAAGGGAAACCCAAAAGGAATAAGACTGGGGTCCTTGGGCAGTAATCTATTGTACAGAACATGGGACCCAAGTAATTGAGGATCGCACAAATGATAGACATATACTCAATAGTATATATGACCTCTGTCCAGCCGGACGGTGTTTATTTTTCAATTATTGTACTGATTTTTTTATGAAACATTTACACAAAAGTGGGCACAGCCTGTGACCCACAGACAACAAGACAGAACAAGTGACACAAACAATTATGTGAAAACGCACAAAAGCGGTCTGTACTTATTATTTGGTTTTACAGACTGAAATTCATTCATAGCAACCCATTGTTGATCAAAATTCATGAGGTCAAACCAACATATGGAGCATTTAAGTCGACGACGTTTCGATGCAACTGAGTAATACATGCATCATCATCAGGACAAGGAGATAATATGTCATGTTTGTCTACAGAGCCTGTTTCAATCACAGTGCCTCTATAGCGATGTATACAAAATTACAACCACATTTGAAAGAAAATTAAAAGGAGAAGAAAAAACATGGACAAAGTTAGACTTGACTAGGCATGGGTGCATTTTACATCAATGACTAACAGACTTTAAAATCCTATATCCAAACTGGATTGGTGCCATTGTGCACATGCTGGTGATCCGTAAAACGGGATACGTTTACTTAAAAGGCGGCGCAGTGAGTAGAGCACGTGCTTATAGCTATATTCGACTTATATGTAGAAGGAATAGTGATTTTCCGCACATGCTCGTGGCCATGCTGCTCAGAGAAATGGCGATTTGCAATATACATTGAAACTGTTAAAATCCGGCGCAAGGAGTGAAGAGTGAGGGAGTTTTGATTCTGAAATTGTCGTGGTGTGGAGAGATTGTGAAAGTGACCAACCGGCGCAGTGTATGGTTGAAGTGACAAACCAGTGCGGGTGCACATCGGGTAAGCGTGAAGTCTCAAATAAACAGAAGGCGCCTAAGTATCGTGATTACCTCGTTAAAAAGCTATTTAGATGCTCTTTGCCATATTTAAGGATCCAGCGTGGCAACGCATCTATAACAAATCGGAAAACGAAATTGCGCTGTTAAATTGGGGACCGTGTTATTAAAGCTGTCTATAGCGCTACCGCGGGCAAAATTATACTCACAGTGGCTCCGTGGTTGAGCGGAAGAAACTGGGGAGAGAGGAATTAATCAATTGGACGTTTACATAGGCTAACAATATTACCGTGTAACCAAACCGAACTTACTTAATGTTGTTTCTTGAGGCGTGTGCTTTTAGCGGTCCGGCAGTGCATCATAGTTATCTAAATAGAAATTAAGCATGCGTGAGCCAGGCATAATGGGCTATATTTAGACTAGGGCAGGGAGTAGCAGGAGCGGTACTTACTTGTTAGTACAGCATGATAGCCGGACAATGGGGTTCTGGCGGTGATCGCTGCTCGGCAGAGGGAGGGATCTGTTAGTTATGCTCGAAGAAGAACTATGCGCAGAGGACAGTGACTAAGGCGGCCATCTTATAGTGGTGATTTTAACGTGAGCACCAGTGAAGTGAAAGTGCTAACTGATCCTATCGTGAAATATTGTAATAAACATTTGAGATAAAGACTGTATTAGTACCATAAAGCAAAGGCTAAATGATTATTCATAGCAAGGAGGTACAATCCTCAACTCTGTTGAGGCCATTTCTTATACTGTCCGTTCTCAAAATCCAATGGAGCTCGACTTTGTTCAAAATTTGAGAAATGTCTGCTCCTCTTGGGGGCGCTTTGACTTGAGTAATCACAGTCCAAGTGAAGTCATTCTCTGTGTGACCCTTTTCCAGGAAATGTTCCACCAAAGGTGCATTGGCAGTTTGAAAGGCATTATTTTACTAACTGTAATTCACATAATGTGGTGTACGCAATTCTCTGTCCTTGTATGATGATATATATAGGACAGACCAGTCAGAAAATCAAGCTACGGATGGGACAACATAGAAGCCGAATCCGCTGTCAAACTGCCAATGCACCTTTGGTGGAACATTTCCTGGAAAAGGGTCTTAGGAGGGTAGGAAGGTTCAGAATGTTACAAATTAGTGTATAAAAGTGTTTATGTATGTCCAAAAAAGGTTTAAATTTATGGGAAGGTGCCCAAACAGCTGTGCTCTGTCTAGAACTTGGATATAACCAGGAGGGGGGAGAGAGAGAGCAAGTGGATTCAGTCTCCCTTGGCAATACGATTAAACAAAGTGGAATCCACTCAGAAAGTGGTAGTGGTCCCTAAAGTGATGGGGAGCACACAGTGTTGTTTAAATGCCCCTCACACACCAACAGGCCCCTTGGTGTCATGCTTCATCATCTGGGCCTTCGCATCCCTCTACGGGATGCGGCGTGCTACGACTCACGACTGCGTAGGAGCACTTAGTAGTGAACTATGTGAGGGAGTGTGTTTTAAGGGAGACAGTGTGAGTGAAGTGAGGTGAAAAAAGTGAGCTAAAAAATACCTGGAGCATAGGGAAAAATTATTTATTATGTCCTCGGCTGGTATTATTAAAAATGTGCAGAGTGAGGTTGTAAATATACGTACTAGGGTATCCCAACCGCTTTAGAGTGTCAACATGTTTCGGAGCGCAAGGACTCCTTCTTCAGGACAAGGATATGCACGTTATCCTCACCTTACTCACATGAAATGTTAAAGTGTTATATACAAAAAATAAATGTGTGCTCCCCATCACTTTAGGGACCACTACCACTTTCTGAGTGGATTCCACTTTGTTTAATCGTATTGCTGTGGGAGCCCCTTCCCATAAATTTAAACCTTTTTTGGACATACATAAACACTTTTATACACTAATTTGTAACATTCTGAACCTTCCTACCCTCCTAATACCAACATGGAGGATGAACATGGACTGACCTTCAGTGAGGATGACATCGACAGAATTCTCGCTGATGTCAACCCTTTTGAAGGCCTTAGCAACAGTGACCCGAGCCCAGCGGTAGCAGACTGGGATGAGTTAATGAATACCAGAAAACCCGCAGACGAAACAGACCCAAGGGTCCTGACGAGGAGTATGACGGCAAACCAAGCATCTACGAGCAACAGGGGGACCTAGTAATCAATATAACCCCATGGCCCCTCACTGAGTTACAACAGAGGGTACTGAACAAAGGCTTAGGATACGTCCCTACCAACAAACCTGACATTTTCCTATTGCATAAAGAAATGCAGGACTTCATAAGAACTATCAAATTGAGGGCCTTCTTCAAAGATAAAGAACCCTCTTTGGAGACCTCAGACACAGGGTTGAAACCTAGGTCTAATTTCACACCACTGGACAACCAACTCCCGGTGGAGGTGTTAGCATTTGAGAAAGCTATCATGCATGAACTCAAGAATTTGGACACCAAGCAAAGGGTGTTCCAGAATACTAGCAGACTGGAGAATGAGGCAATAAGGGAACTGAGACTTAACAAAAACTTAACCATAAAACCTGCGGACAAGGGTGGAGCAGTGGTTATTCAAACTACCACTGCCTATGATAGAGAGTGCAGGAGACTCCTCTCGGACAGCAGGAACTATCAGGTCTTGGTTGAAGACCCCACCGAGTCCTTGTGAGTATAAATAGAGGGGATGATTGAGGAGGCCCTTGCGCATGACTGGCTAACCAAAAAAGAATCCGAATTCCTGGTTCAGAAAAATCCTCGTATCCCATATTTCTACACTATACCCAAAGTGCATAAGAATCTTGAGAATCCACCAGGACGCACGATTGTGTCCGGCATCTCATCCATTCTGGAACCATTATCAAAGTTTGCCGATGCCTTTCTGAGACCTCTGGTGCAGGCTACCGACACGTATCTGAGAGATACAAAAGCGGTGCTGCAACTATTACAGAACCATTCTTTCGATCCTAACTCACAGATGCTTCTAAGCCTTGATGTAGAAAGCCTCTACACGAGCCTCCCACATGATGAGACACTACTGATCTTTGAGGAAGTACTCCACTCTACCCATTGGAAATACCAAACTCCCCGTAGTGTGGTGATGGAATGTATCTCGCTAGCCCTTACAAAAAACTTTTTTGAATATGAAGGTACTTTGTTTTGGCAAAGCCATGGAACCAGCATGGGAAGCACATTTGTCTTCTCATCCAGCAAGGACATCAACTTCAGCCACACCACAGAGCTTCAATGGACGGACCACAGCTGCGTCCACTTCACCTTCAAGAAAACAACGACCCACCACCACCAGCAACAGACCGCCCGCAGAAGCTGGAACAAGATCACAGCAGACCAGCTCGCCACCTCCCTGAGCCAGCACCCTCCTGCCAGCTCAGCGAACCCCAGCCAGGCTGCCGACAACCTCACGAAGTGGATCAGCAACTGCGCGGACGAACTCGCCCCACTGAGGACCCCGCCCAGCAGACCCGGCAGCAAGAAAGCCCCATGGTTCACCGACGAACTCAAGAGCTCCAAGAAGAACTGCCGAGCCCTCGAGAAAGTCTGGAGAAGGGAACCGACACCGGACAACAAGACCTCCTTCAAACTTGCCACCCGGAAACACCACCGGCTGATCCGCGCCGCCAAGAAAACAGCATTCAAGGACCGGTTGGACAACAACGCACACAACTGCAAGGAACTCTTCAACATCGTCAAAGAGCTTTCCAACCCCAGCGCAGGAAACAACGACATCACCCCATCGCAAGACCTCTGCAACTCCCTGGCTTCATACTTCCACAACAAGATCGCGGACATACACAACAGCTTCAACAACCAACCAACGCACACCATGACCGAACAACCACCCCCCACCACCACCCTCCGCGCCTGGACCCCGATCAGCACCGAAGACACCATCCGCACGATGAACTCCATCCACTCCGGATCACCAACCGACCCCTGCCCTCACCACGTCTTCAACAAAGCCGACGCTGTCATCGCACCCCACCTGCGAGACATCATCAACACATCCCTCGACACCACCATCTTCCCCGAGAGCTGGAAACACGCCGAACTCAGCGCCCTACTCAAGAAACCAACAGCGGACCCCACCGACCTCAAGAATTACCGCCCCATCTCGCTCCTCCCGTTTCCAGCCAAAGTCATCGAGAAGACCGTCAACAAGCAGATGGCCGCTTTCCTCGAGACGAACGGATCCCTCGACCCCTCACAGTCCGGCTTCCGAGCCAACCACAGCACCGAGACCGCCCTCATCGCCGCCACCGACGACATCCGAGCCCTGATGGACAATGGAGAAACAGCGGCCCTCATCCTCCTAGACCTCTCCGCGGCATTCGACACGGTCTGCCACCGCACCCTAGTACGGCGCCTCAGCAACGTCGGAATCCAGGACAAGGCGCTGGAGTGGATCACCTCCTTCCTCGACGGGAGAACACAGAGAGTCCGCCTACCACCGTACAAGTCAGAGGCCACCGAAGTCATCTGCGGCGTCCCCCAAGGATCATCTCTGAGCCCCACCCTCTTCAACGTCTACATGAGCCCCCTCGCGGCCATCGTACGCAAACACAACCTCAGCATAATCTCCTACGCCGACGACACCCAGCTGATCCTCTCCCTGACCAACGACCCCGCCGCCGCCAGAGCCAACCTGCACGAAGGGATGAAAGAGGTAGCCGAGTGGATGACGACCAGCCGCCTGAAACTGAACTCGGACAAGACGGAGGTCCTCATCCTGGGCTCCTCTCCCTCCGCCTGGGACGACTCCTGGTGGCCTCCCGCCCTGGGCACCGCACCCAAACCGACAGACCATGCACGCAACCTGGGCTTCATCCTGGACTCCTCCCTCTCCATGACCAGGCAAGTCAATAACGTCTCCTCGGCATGCTTCAACATCCTACGCATGCTACGGAAGATCTTCTGGTGGATCCCCACCGAGACCAGGAAGACCGTCACCCAGGCCCTCGTCACCAGCCGACTGGACTACGGCAACGCCCTCTACGCCGGGACCACCGCCAAGCTCCAGAAGAGACTCCAGCGGATCCAGAACGCCTCAGCCAGACTCATCCTCGACATCCCACGAACCAGCCACATCTCCGGACATCTGCGAGACCTTCACTGGCTCCCCGTCAACAAAAGAATCACCTTCCGCCTCCTCACCCACGCACACAAAGCCCTACACGACCAAGGCCCGAGCTACCTCAACAGCCGAGTCAACTTCTACGCTCCCAAACGCCACCTCCGATCAGCCAACCACGCCCTCGCCGCCGTCCCCCGCATCCGAAGAGCGACTACAGGAGGAAGGTCCTTCTCCCACCTGGCCGCCAAGACCTGGAACTCCCTCCCGACCGACCTGCGCCTGACCCAAGACCACCTCTCCTTCAGGAAGAAGCTGAAGACCTGGCTGTTCGAGCAGTAGCGGCTCCCCCCCCCCCCCAGCGCCTTGAGACCCCACGGGTATGTAGCGCGCTTTATAAGTGTCACTGATTGATTGATTGATTGATTGATTTGCCCCTCGTCTGGCGGGACTGTATGTCCATCACCTGGAATCTTCCAAGATCCTCCGTCCCAGCAACCCCTTCAGGGGGAGGAGCCATACATGGCGACAATATATTGATTAGCAAAATGTAGGGAGATGGCGGCACACAAAGCGTGTAATGTTCATCAAAGTGATACAGTAAGCCAATGGTAAGTGTTTTAGGGTGCCAGGAAATGGTCCCTTCCGGCCGGTAGGGACAAAAATTTGACAACAAACGAAGGAGTGCAAGGGGGGCTTGCACTGTTTCCAATGGCACTCCTATAGGAGGTGTAAATCCTAAATAATGGTTTCCAGAATGTATTGCATGTAATTTGAACAATCGTATTCAAAGTAATCTTTCTCAAGGAATTTATTTAGTGGGTCACATATTAAATCATCATAGTGACATCCTTATAAGGATGTCACTATGATGATTTAATATGTGACCCACTAAATAAATTCCTTGAGAAAGATTACTTTGAATACGATTGTTCAAATTACATGCAATACATTCTGGAAACCATTATTTAGGATTTACACCTCCTATAGGAGTGCCATTGGAAACAGTGCAAGCCCCCCTTGCACTCCTTCGTTTGTTGACAATATATTGATAACATTTTGGTGATCTGGGAGGGGGATGAGAATTCAATCTCTGAGTTCATGCATTGGCTCAACGACCAGAATACATTCCTTAAATTCACTCACCAAATGTCGAACAGTACTATGGTTTTTCTGGATCTCAGTATCTATCATGAGGCAGGCTTCTTGAAAACCGAGTCCCACTTTAAACCCACGGCCAGGAACTGTCTCCTCAGGCTTGACAGTTTCCACCCACGTCACCTGAGGGAGAATCTACCATACGGGCAGTTCCTCCGCCTACGCCGGAACTGCAGTGACCTGGCAAAATATAAAAGTCAGGCGACGGATCGCAGCACAAAACTGAGACAAAGAAAATACCCTGACCCGGTGATCCGCAAAGCTATGAAGAGAGCCAGGAATAACAACCGTGAAGCTCTCTTGGAAGACAAACCAAAGAAAGATGACCAAGTGAGTAGAACAGTTTGTGTTACCACATACAGCCCAGTAACCAACCAAGTTGCCAAACTGGTCAACAAACATTGGCGCATACTTACAAGTGGCACTCTGTCACTGGAGAAACCACTGTTTGCCCACAGACGTGGTAGGAATCTTAAAGACATGCTTGTCCACACAAGACCTCCTCCACACAGAGCAAAACAAACAAGACTACAAGGGATACAGGGCCACCACCCGTGTGGCAATTGTAACAGCTGTCACCTTACCAAGAAAAGCCAGACTCTTACCTTTACCAATGGTACTAGCTGGGAACAACGTACATTTACCAACTGCAACAGCAAGAATGTAGTGTACTTGATCACATGTCCGTGCAGAAAGGAGTACGTGGGAATGACAACGAGACAAGTTAAGATAAGAATTAACGAGCATAAAAGCAATATTAGATGCAAGAAGTCAACCACAAAAATGTCAGCCCACTTCCTGGAACACCAACATTGTGTTAATGAGTTACAGTGGACAGTAATCGAACAGTTACCTTCAGAGGTAGGACTTTTGGAGAAAGAGCAACGGTGGGTGTTCCGCCTTGGGACCGACACCATCGGTCTCAATGACTCAATTCCATGGAGCCTACTACGCTGAACATCTGCATGCTATCCCATGTTATGCCTACAGGTTGCGGTATATGAACTGGGCACAGCCAATAAGTCTTGGCACAAGCTTACTGTTTGCTCTTTCCCATTAACATTACTGGGATCCTGTGCCCTTTCCTGTTAGCCAGATACTCTTCTAAATATCCCAATTTTTTCTAGAATCATCTTATTAAATATAGGGTTTATTTGTAAACAGAGCATACCAAATGAGACTGAGCGTAACTATTCTGTTTACCTCTCTTCTGGGACAATTTGCACTGTTCTGATTCTGCCTATATAGCTAACGTGCTCTTTATCTATACGCCACTCTCTTTCACAATGACTATGTTGTTGCCATTTATTTAATTGGTTCAAGAACCGGAGGCGAAATCATTATTCACCTCCCAGTACTGCCCATGCGCCCCCGCCTAGCATAAAACTTTGGCGCATGCGCGTTTCGAGTCTAGTTCGCGCATGCGCCTAACCTCCAATGCTATTTCCATACGCAGGCGCAGACCCTACCGGCACCGCACCTGGTCGTCCGCGCAGCACCGGATCCGGTGGGGTGAATAACACCGTATTTGGGCATACTTCCGAGATCCTTTAATCAATCTTCCCCCACTAATTAGCGAGAAAAGAGTATAAATAAGAAGTCGCTAGAACCAACCGCTCACTTCATCGGAGCAGCGTTGAGGGGAAGGCAGGCGATTAGTCCATGCAGTAACCGTGAGTAGGGTCAGACGAACTAAGACTACCTTGGTGCATATATTACCTCGTACTTTAAACAACCTAAAACCTACTATTGAATATTCTTTAGGTTGCTTTACTGAGCAGTAAGGAAGGATCCCCCCAATACTACGCATAGGCTCATGAGGTTATCAGACTTTGAACAATAAGTAAGCCTTCATTTCATCACTTTCTCCCTCTCTTCATCCATACCAGGGAGACTATTTACATTGTAGATGTATGTCTGTGTGTTCCTTTGTATGTCCTTTTAAATGTCTTTTTTACAGTGTCTCAGAACCTCATTTTGGGTTCTACCATTTACCCTAATGTACTAGGAAAATATTTTTCTTCCTAAGTTCCTGGACATTAGACTATTATGTTTACTATGTCTTTTCTCCACAGGTTCTCTTCAACGCCAATTGGGCGCAACTGAACTTACCTATACATAAACACTGTTAGGTACATTACACATTTATTTTTTGCATATAACACTTTAACATTTCATGTGAGTAAGGTGAGGATAACGTGCATATCCTTGTCCTGAAGGAGTCCTTGCGCTCCGAAACATGTTGACACTCTAAAGCGGTTGTGATACCCTAGTACGTATATTTACAACCTCACTCTGCACATTTTTAATAATACCAGCCGAGGACATAATAAATAATTTTTTCCTACGCGCCAGGTATTTTTTAACTCACTTTTTTCACCTCACTTCACTCACACTCTCTCCCTTAAAACACACTCCCTCACATAGTTCACTACTAAGTGCTCCTACGCAGTCGTGAGTCGTAGCAGGCCGCATCCCGTAGAGGGATGCGAAGGCCCCGATGATGAAGCATGACACCAAGGGGCCTGTTGGTGTGTGAGGGGCATTTAAACAACACTGTTTGCTCCCCATCACTTTAGGGACCACTACCACTTTCTGAGTGGATTCCACTTTGTTTAATCGTATAACCAAGGGAGACTGAATCCACTTGCTCTCTCTCCCCCCTCCTGGTTATATCCACGTAGGGGGATCACCTGGCCCTTCTCAGTCAGGAGGTTGCGGCTCTCTTGGCCAAGGGAGCCTGTGTGTGAGTCCCTGTGCCAGAAGTCGGTTGTGGCTGCTACTCCATTACTTTCTGCTGCCCAAGGAGGACAAAGACCTGCGTCCTACCTTAGAACTCAAGGACGTCAACCGCTTCAACCGGAAGGAGAAGTTCAACATTTGACATTTGCTCAGGTCCTGCTGCCCTCGAATTGGAGACTAGATGGTAGCATTGGACTTGCAGGACGCTTATTTCCACATCCCCGTCCTACCGACCCACAGGCGTTACCTATGGTTCACGGTAGGCCACGAGCATTTTCAGTTTACCGTGCTCCCCTTTGGCCTTACCTGCGCCCCTCGGGTGTACACGCAAGGGATGGCGGTGGTCGCAGCTCATCTGCGCAGTTCAGGAGTTCCAGTCTTCCCCTCCCCTATCGGACGACTGGTTGTTGAAGGCGAGCTTGCTCCAGGCTGTCATCGCCCACCTCCAGACTACTGCAGACCTCCTGCATTCGCTAGGGTTCACTATCTACGTGCCGAAGTCGCACCTGCACCCTTCTCAGAAGCTCCTTTTCATCAGCGCGATTCTAGGCACAGCGCAGTTTCGGGCCTATCCTCCCGAACAGCTAGTCCGGGATATTCGGGCTATGGTACCGATGTTCCAGTCTCTATCCTGGATTTTGGTGAGAATAACCCTGAGGCTCATGGCCTCCTGCATCCTGCTGGTGGATCATTCTAGGTGGCTTATGTGGGTTCTGCGGTAAGTCCTGAAGTTCCAGTGGGCGCAGCAACAGCGGAATCTGTCCGATGTCGTCCAGATCTTGGTGGGGACTGCAGATCAGTTTCAGTGGTGGCTCACGAACCAGGATTGGGTCAACGGCAGATCCCTCTCCTTTTCTCAACCAGATTTAACAGTGGTGACAGATGTGTCACTCATGGGCGGAGTCCAGGCTCCACATCAACCTCCTGGAGCTCTGGGCAATTCGTCTAGCACTGTAGGCATTCCTTCCTATGTCAAAGGAAGAGTAGTGCAGGTGTTCCCAGGCAACACTTCGCCATGTGGTATTGCAGTAAATAGGGCGGAATGGGGTTCTGGCCCCTCTGTAAGGAGGCCCTTCATCTCTGGAAGTGTTTGGAACATTAGGGCATGTCCCTGGTGGTTCAATACCTGGCGGGTTCCCTTAACGCTAGGGGGGACCAACTCAGCTGCCCGCCGGTGCTTGATGGATCACGAATGGCGTCTTCACTCGGAGGTGGTGCAAGGTCTCTTTCAGCAGTGGGGAGAGCCTTGGTTAGATTTATTCTCCACCGAAGAGAACGCACAATTTCAGCAGTTCTGCACGTTTGAATTTCCAAGGCACCACTCGCTAGGCGACGCTTTTCGTCACATGTGGAGTTGTGGTCTTCTATACACCTTTCCGCCTATACCATTTCTGCCCAGAGTACTGAAGATCAAGCGCGACTGGGCCCAACTAATTCTTGTGGCTCTGGATTGGGCACAAAGAGACTGGTATCTTGAGCTCTTGAACATGGCCATCAATCCTCCGATCAGACAGTCCCTTCGGGAGGATCTTTAGTCGCAGCAGCAGGGGACGGTCCTCCACCCGAACCTGTCCAGCCTAAACCTCCTTCTGTGGAGATTGAGCGACAACAGTTGACAGCCATCGACCTTCCTCCTGAAGTCTGTAATGTTATCTTAGCAGCCAGGCATACCTCTATCAAAACAGTACACGCCTGTAGATGGAACAAATTTGTGGCATGACGTGCAGCAAAGGCTTTGGATCCCCTTGCTGCCCCCCTTTCTGAGGTTCTCCTCTCCCTGCTTTCTTTGGCCCAGCAGAGCCCTGCTCTGGGCACCCTCAAGGGCTTTCTTTTGGCCATTTTGGCTTTTCTTCGCCTTTCTGATCAGCCTTCTCCTTTCAAATCTCCTATTGTAAATTGTTTCCTGAAGGGCATAACTCACCTGTTTCCTCCTATTCCTTCCGTAATGCCCCAGTGGGGCTGGAACCCTGTTCTGACTTACCTTATGTGCGCTCCATTCGAGCGGCTACATAATTGTCTTCTCAGACTTGACCTTAAAGACTGCTTTTCTGGTTGCCATCACCTCTGCACGCAGGGTGAGTGAGCTTCAGGCTCTTTCTTCTAAGCCTCCTTCCCTTGCTGTTCCTCCGGACAAGGTTGTCCTTCGAACTCGACCTTCTTTTCTTCCCAAAGTGGTTACTTCTTTCCACTTAGGACAGACCATCACTTTACCCACCTTCTTCCCACCCCCGCAGCCTTCTAAAGAGGAGGAGAGGCTTCATCGTCTGGATCCTAAACGTGCGCTCTCATTTTATCCGGATCGCATAAAACAATTCCAGCTGGATGATCAGCTCTTTCTGTGCTACGTGGGCACCAAGAAAGGCCAGGCCAGCCAAAAGCGAACCTTCTCTCTTTGGGTCGTTCTTTGTATTAATTCGGGAGTCTCCTGAGGCGGAAGCCGGGAGTGAATCTTAGCATTTTAAAATCTTTGTTGTGTGATACTCTGCCTTAACTTCACTCACCTGTGCACTTTAAACAGCGCTCCTAGCGCTGCAACGAACGCCATTCATCGCCATCACTGAGGGCGAGGCGCCACGGCGGACACGCCCACCTCAGCTGGCCACGCCCCCTCCCCTGACACACTATAAAGTGCGCGCGGCTGGAAAGCGCGTCACTTTAATTCGGGAGTCTCCTGAGGCGGAAGCCGGGAGTGAATCTTAGCATTTTAAAATCTTTGTTGTGTGATACTCTGCCTTAACTTCACTCACCTGTGCACTTTAAACAGCGCTCCTAGCGCTGCAACGAACGCCATTCATCGCCATCACTGAGGGCGAGGCGCCACGGCGGACACGCCCACCTCAGCTGGCCACGCCCCCTCCCCTGACACACTATAAAGTGCGCGCGGCTGGAAAGCGCGTCACTTTAATTCGGGAGTCTCCTGAGGCGGAAGCCGGGAGTGAATCTTAGCATTTTAAAATCTTTGTTGTGTGATACTCTGCCTTAACTTCACTCACCTGTGCACTTTAAACAGCGCTCCTAGCGCTGCAACGAACGCCATTCATCGCCATCACTGAGGGCGAGGCGCCACGGCGGACACGCCCACCTCAGCTGGCCACGCCCCCTCCCCTGACACACTATAAAGTGCGCGCGGCTGGAAATTCGGGAGTCTCCTGAGGCGGAAGCCGGGAGTGAATCTTAGCATTTTAAAATCTTTGTTGTGTGATACTCTGCCTTAACTTCACTCACCTGTGCACTTTAAACAGCGCTCCTAGCGCTGCAACGAACGCCATTCATCGCCATCACTGAGGGCGAGGCGCCACGGCGGACACGCCCACCTCAGCTGGCCACGCCCCCTCCCCTGACACACTATAAAGTGCGCGCGGCTGGAAAGCGCGTCACTTTAATTCGGGAGTCTCCTGAGGCGGAAGCCGGGAGTGAATCTTAGCATTTTAAAATCTTTGTTGTGTGATACTCTGCCTTAACTTCACTCACCTGTGCACTTTAAACAGCGCTCCTAGCGCTGCAACGAACGCCATTCATCGCCATCACTGAGGGCGAGGCGCCACGGCGGACACGCCCACCTCAGCTGGCCACACCCCCATGTTCCCTCTCACACGGACATAAAGGATGTGCCTCGCCAGGAAGCGCAGCGGACGGGCGCAGCGGGCGCGCCGTCAGCGCGCCGAAGGCGCGCCAAAGGCAAGCCCGTCTGGGCCCGTCCGGGCCTGGACCGGGCCCAGGGCCAGTCCCCCTGCCTCTTCAACCAGCCCCACCCGCATCTGCTGGACTTCTGCCCAACTACACCTACTCAATTCGCATCTATGCCCGACCTGCCCCCGCTGCATCCCGAGTCATCTGGAAGCCGCTCATTATCTCTGCCCACAATGCAGCTTTGCACTCCCGCCCTGTCAACCCCGTCTCTCCCCTTGCTCACCACCGCATCCCTCTTCCTCTAATCAGTACACCTTACGTGCAGGTCTGATTAATTGCCGATCTTTACCCCGTCACGCCAACGACATCTGGATGTCCATTTCGTCTGAGGAATGGGATATTCTTTTCCTAACCGAGTCCTGGATCACTGACTCTTCCTCACCAGATATCTATCTGGCCATCCCCCCAGGTTATGACATCAAATGCCTGAATCGGACCGGAGGTAAGTCTGGTGGTGGTCTTGCCGTCATACTTAAATCCTCCTTCCAGTTGACTTTCACTAGACTCAGTGAAATAGGCACAATCGAAGCTATGTATTTCTCCATCTCCGACAATGCATCAGTAATCTTAGCTGGCACACTAGTCTACTGTCCCCCTCCTGTCTCCACGCCCTCCCTCAATGCCCTTGTCCACCTATTGGCTGATCTTTCTATTAAACATCAAAATTTCATTGTCCTGGGCGATTTTAACCTCCACATCGACAACCCGCTATGCGCTAAGGCTACTAACCTGATTGACACCATGGAAAGCCTCAATCTTAAACAACTGGTTGCAGGTCCCACCCATGTGGCAGGCCACACCCTGGACCTTATCTTTGCAAATTTCTCGCTCATCACTGCCCTTCAGCCTCTCCCCCTAACCTGGACCGATCACTTCCTCGTCCCTCTTTCTCTTACTTTAGGACGCAAACCTGCCCATCTGGCCCATAGAAAGGAATTGGGTAGAAAGTGGCATAAGGTCACCTGCGCTACCCTGGATCCCATATTCCACTACCATTCGGAGCACCTCTCCCCGGACATTGATGAAAATGTCTCCAGGTTAAATTCTACTCTCCTTAAGGCTATTGACTCTATTTCCCCCCTGATAACCATCTCCTCCACCAGGTTGCGGCCCTCTGCTCCCTGGTTCTCCACCTCCCTTCGGGAGGAGAAAAGCAAATGTAAGGCTCTTGAGCGCAAGTGGAGGCTCAACTACGACTCTGAAGCCAAACATCTTTACAGAACGGCACTTAAACAATTTCTTAAACTTAAAAAAGGCGCGATGAAAGACCATTTTGCCGCTCAAATTAATAAAGCCAAAAACTCTTCAAAAACGCTCTTTAGCGTCGTCAAAGACTTTATTAACCCTCCGGCTAGAGCCCCCCAGAACACCGCCAGTCAGGCCCTTTGTGAGGGACTCTCAGATTTTTTTCTAGAAAAAATAAACAAACTGTGTGTCTCCTTCCCCACTGAGTCAGTCACTCCTTCTCCTACTTCTAGCCCCCCTGAGTCTCCATCTTTTCTTGCATTTAACAAACTAAACATGGACGAGGCTATTAGACTGCTCATCGCCTGCAAATCTGGCGCCCCCTCTGATCCTGTTCCCGCCAAAATCATGGGAGAACTGGCACCTTCACTGGCCTGCCCTTTCCTTACCGTCTGGAATGCCTCCCTTCACCATGGCTTCTTCCCCACCACCTGGAAGGAGGCACTGGTGATCCCTATTTTGAAAAAGGCAGACGCAGACCCCACTGTCTTCTCTAACTACCGTCCCATCTCCCTCCTTCCTAAACCTGCCAAAGTCCTGGAAAAAGCAGTACAGCTCCAACTTACGGACTACTTAGAAAACCACTCTCTGCTTCATGGATCCCAATCCGGTTTCAGAGCAGGATTCAGTACCGAAACGGCCCTGCTGGAGGTATCTGAGACCATCCGGGAGTGTGTGGACAGGGGCGAGGAGGCCATGCTGGTTCTCCTCGACCTGTCCGCAGCTTTCGATACGGTCTCTCACCCCATCCTCCTGGACCGCCTCAGGCAGATAGGCATCGGCGGCTCTGCCCTCGGCTGGATCGAGTCCTTTCTCTCATCCAGAAGCCAAAGAGTACTGCTACGCCCCTTCAAGTCAGAGGAAAAACCTCTGTCATGTGGGGTGCCACAGGGCTCCGCCCTTAGCCCCCTATTCTTCAACGTCTATCTGGCCCCCCTGGCTGACGTCGTTGAGTCCTACGGAGTCAGGGTGGTATCCTACGCCGACGACACACAGTTGGTGTTTTCTTTCCGGGACCACTCGGACTCCGCATTCCTCAACTTTCGCCAATGCCTGAATAACATCAGCGGCTGGATGACTAAGAACCACTTGAGATTGAATGCAGATAAAACGGAGGTCCTGTTTTTCAATCAGAAAACCTCTATTCCCTCTTCTTGGTGGTGGCCGACAGCTCTCGATCCTGCCCCAACCCCGGTTCGCTCGGCGCGGAATCTGGGCTTCCAATTTGATGACTCCTTGTCATGTAAAACCCAGATCAATAAGGTTACCTCCGCCTGCTTCATGAAACTACGGATGATAAAAAAGATCCTCCCGTACCTTCCCACGGATTCCCGCCGCACAGTCACCCAGGCCCTCATTACGTCCCACCTGGACTATGCTAATAGCCTCTATGCAGGGGCTCCGCAGTACCTGATTGGTCGACTGCAGACTGTCCAGAATGCTGCAGCCAGACTGATCGGTAACATCCCTTACCGTCAATCTGTCTCTGCATATCGAAGGCAACTCCACTGGCTCCCTGTGGCTAGCCGCATCCAGTTTAAGGTTCTCACCCTTACCTATCGAGCCGTCAACAACTTCGGCCCTACTTACCTGAAAAATCGGGTTTCGATATCCTGCTCCACCAGATCCTTGAGGTCCAATGACCTCCGCCTCCTGATCTCGCCCCGTTTCAGACTTTCCAGAACCGGAGGCAGAGGTTTCGGTGTCATTGCTGCCAGACTTTGGAACTCCCTTCCACTTGAGCTGAGGTTCTGCCCCTCTGAAACCATCTTCCGAGCCAAACTCAAAACCTGGCTCTTCTCCGGACTTTAGATTCCCTTGCATCACATTTTTTTTTCTCTTCCCTTTTCCACTCAGTAACCCCTGGATTTTAGCGCCGGGACACCCCTTCGGGGGTAGCTGCGCGCTTTACAAATTCCATAAAATAAAATAAAAATATTAAAATATGTAATTCCTTTGGCGAAAAGGAACGTCCAGTAGGGTTGCATGACCATTGCACCAGGGTGACGGCAGCCACTACTGCCTTGGGACGTGGAGTCCCCCTTCATGACATCTGCCAGGCAGCCACGTGGGTTTCATTGCACACGTTCACTAAACATTACTGTCTGGACAGCCAAGTTCGGAGAGACGGATTCTTTGGCCGCGCCGTTCTTCAGGACTTCTTGGTGTGAACTTGGTATGCAGAACCACCTCCAGCGTTGGTATTGCTGGGATATCTATTCTAAGGTAAGGAATCCATAACTAATAGTCTCTTTCAGATGAACAAGTTACTTACCTTCGGTACTGATATATCTGTAGGAGACATATATTATGTTTTAAGGTCTTGTTTTAATGCTTTGTTTCATATTTTTTATTTGGTTATATGTCGATATATGTTTAAAGAATTGTTTTCAATTTCATTTGCATTCATTGGCACATCGTTGGGTTTGTACGGAAATAGGGTAGAAAGTTTAATTGTTTATTAATACTTAATTTTTTTAATTTCCTATTTGATTATTAATTTTGTGAGTTACTGTATTTGTGAATCATTTAATGGAGAATTTATAGAAAAAATGGTAAATATTGGTTGCAATTTGTAGTTGGTTAATTGGAATATTCATATTGAATATTATGGAAGTAATTATAATTGTATATTGATGTATTATAATTTTCACTATATATATCTAAAATCGTTTTGTAAGTGTTTGGTAGGTACAAGGCAGGGAATTGTTATATATTTATATGATGGTTTTAAATGGTAAATATTTTTGACAGTAATGTTTTATAATGTCAATTGTTAATAGATTCATTTTAAAATGTAAGGATTTTATACATATAATGTAAAATTATTTGTATTTTTCCATATACCTTTCAAAAAATGTTGTTATTATTTTTTTATATATACTTTGTTAATTTGGTAGCTGGCATAGTAAATCTGAGCCATCCAATGTCCAACACTTTCCCCAGTTTTGCTTATATTGGAGTAGGTGCTGTTACTCTGATCCCTCCAAAGTCCAACACTTTCTCTCCTGTTTCTACAGTTGGAGTGGGAATAGAAAATCTGACCCCCTTTAAAATCCAACTCCAAGGATTTCCATACTATTGCTCAGGTTGAAATGAGATTACAAAATTTGACCACTTCAAAGTCCTACACATTCCATATTGTTGATTTCTTCTAGTGTGAATAGTAGTTCTGACCCCTTCAAACTCAAACACCTTAACTAGTGTTGTTTATATTTTTTTTATTTCAATAACTTTATTTTATATGATTTTTTTATGTAGAATGCTTTTTAATTATTGTTCATTCTTTTTCTTTCATTATTCATCTTTATTTCTAATTGTATTTTTATATTATGTTTATTTTTTTACTTATTTTAAGCGCATCCCCAGGGCCTTTTTTTATTTTAAAGGGGGGAAGGGCCAAGTGGCCACCCTCTCTGAGCCTTATCTTAGACCCTAGCCTTTTTTTATGAAAGGGGATGGAGTCCGATGACCCCCTCCCTGTGCCTTACTAGGCCCCTTGGGACTTCAGCCCTCAAGGCCTTTTTTTTATTTATTAAAGGGGAGGGGTCCGCTTGGCATCCCTCAGGGCAGGGAGGCTGCATTCTCCCCTCCGCAAGCCATATAAGGGCCCTGGGACCCAATCCCCAGGGTTGTTACTTGAATAACTTGAATAAAGGGCAGTGAGGCTGCATGGCCCCCTTCCCACAGTCTTTTAGGGCCTGGGGACACTGAAATGGGATAAGCGCGGTGGTCCCCCCATCCTGAGCCCCATTCTTAGCCATCCTGAGCCTTATTAGGCCCCATGGGGCTCCATCCCGGGTATTCTCTTTTTTAATTAAAGGGGAGGGGTTTGCGTTACTCCACCCCCCTAGCATTATTATGTCCTGGGGACTCCATCACCCAGGGCCAGTTTTCTTAAATTAAAAGGCAGGGGGCGCCGCATTGCCCCCTTCCCTGAGCCTTTTATAGCTCTGGGGACTCCATCCCCAGGGCTATTTTTTTTTTTTTTTTTTAAATTTGTTTTTATTGTTGCATCAAATTTCAAATTCAGTTTCATATATATTATGACGAGTGGCTTCAACATTCCGCCAGCCGCCCTCCGGATCGCAACATTTTCATTTTTTATAACTAACAACGATAACATCCAGGTGAGTAACATGGTTTCACAGAAACGTATTTTGTACACATAACCATTTACGCATTGCATGACTGTCCCCACACCCCTCCCCCCACATATAGTCTCCTAGTCTCTTACGCCTAAGGGACTTTGGAGACCCAGTATGCCTGTGCCCTTCCCAACTAGTTCCCCCCTCATGCCCGGTCCCCTTCTACATCTTCTTTTTCCTCCGAGCTATCCCCTTCATCCTCTTCCGGCAATGGTTCACACGGCTCCCCTCTATATGTATTCCACGGTATCCATATTTTGTTCCATTTACGTGGGTTCCCCCTCTGTTGGTATATCGCCCGTTCCGTCAACATGATCATGTCCATATTCTTACACCACTGTGCTAAAGTCGGTGTCTCTGCCACTCCCCATTTCTGTGCTATGTCCCGCTTTGCTAGCATCATCCCTATGACCACCCATAGTCGCCCTTGTGGCGCGAGGTCAGTCGGGCCCCACACATTCAGCAAACAGATTCTAGGGTCCGGAATGAACGGGAGTTGCAAGGTCTGGGCGACCGTACGTGCCACTCGTTTCCAGTAGTCTGCTATATACGGGCAGGACCACAGGGTGTGGAACAATGTGCCCTCCTCCCCACAATTTCGTAAACAGTATGGGTGTTCTGCCCTCTGGAATTTGTGGAGTGTTGTGCGCGTGTAGTATACTCTGTGCAGTATCTTGAATTGTATCAGACGGAATCTCGCTGATATTCCTGCCTCTCTAGGTGATGCCATTGCGGCATTCCAATTTGTCTCATCTAGGTCCCCAACGTCGTCCTCCCACTTCTCTTTCAGAGGTTGTAAGGGGTCAGGCAAGTTATTAATTAGTTTGCGATATGTGAGGGAGGTGGCGCTGGCTTCCATGTAATCAGTAAGTAGTCGATCTTCCAAGGGGGCAGATTCTGGGACTTCAGTTCCCGGTGTTAATACTGCTAGCAACGCGTGCCTGATCTGAATGTAGCGGTATGTCTCAGTGGTGTTCAGCTCATACTGTTCTCTCAGGGTGTCGAATGGGACCACCCCCTCCCGTGTCCATAGATCCCCCACCGTGGAAATCCCTATATTGTCCCATCGCTCAAATCCTTTACTACGTCTCAAGTTGCCCAGTGCCTTAGAGTCCCACAAGGGTGTAAGCTGTGTAAGCACCCCCCCCCCATTTCAGACGAGATTGGGCTTTATGCCATAAAGTTACAGTGTGTTTAGTCGGGCCTATTAGCTTCGCTGTCAGGCCCTTGTTGTAGAGCGGGGCAAGTAGTGTAGTAGTGCCGAGCTGACGTCTGTCCGCTAGGTATGCCGGGTCGTCCTGCGGCGCATGCATCCATTGGTTGATCACCTTGAGGTGCGCTGCCCAGTAATATAATTCCAGATTCGGGAGTGCCATCCCCCCACTGTACCAGTCCCTGATCAGCTTCGCCTGCGCTACCCTCGCCGGTTTATCTCCCCATAGTAGGCCTGACAGCTGCCCCGCTATCTGTTTGAAAAAGAAAGGTGGGACCAGCGCCGGTGTGTTTTCCAAAATATATAAAAACCTGGGTAGCGCCATCATTTTAAAAAGTGCGGCTCTGCCCAGTAATGTCAGCGGGAGCGTCCGCCAATGGCGTACGTCCGCCTTCAGCCTTTCGAGCAGGGGCCTGAGGTTGAGATCCTGAAAAGTCATCTGGTCTCGGGCGATCCGAATCCCTAGGTATCGAAAGGAGATTGTTTCCACCACCAAGGGGCAGTCTGCCTCCAAACACGGCGGGGGCCCGTGTACCATATATATCACCGACTTCGTCCAGTTAATCTTGTACCCTGAGGCTATGCCCTGTCGTTCACACAGTGCCAGCAGCACTGGAATTCCCTCTGCCGGGTTCTCAAGGTAGATTAGCATGTCGTCTGCGTATAATGACACTCTGTCCTCCCAGCCTTCACCCCAGGTAATGCCACGCAGCAGCGTCGTGGTCCTAATAATCGTGGCCAATGGCTCAAGCACCAGGGCAAATAGTAGCGGGGAGAGCGGGCAGCCCTGTCTCGTGCCCCGTGACAGTGCAATGATTCTCGAGAGATGGCCGTTAGCTGTCACTCGCGCCGTAGGAGCACTGTATAGGAGCCTGATCCATGCTGTGAATTTTGGGCCGAAGCCCATATGTTGTAGGACTGCAAAAAGGTACCTCCATTCCACCAAGTCGAACGCCATCTTGGCGTCCAACGAGAGGATTGCTGCATCAGTTTTTAACAGCGGGGCCCTTGCCATAACACCGTGCAGGCGCCTGAGATTCAGCGCCGTACTTCTGTGCGGCATAAATCCCGATTGGTCTGGATGGATAAGGTGACCAAGGTGGGGCAGCAGCCTGTTGGCCAATAACTTGGCCAGGATCTTGCTTTCAGCATTGAGGAGGGAGATCGGTCTATAAGAACCGCATTCCTCAGGGGGCTTGCCAGGTTTCGGGATCGCCACAATAGTGGCCATGCACTGATCTGGTGGCAGGTGTCCTCGTTCCAAGCTGTCTATATACATGTTCAGTAATGGGGTCGAAAGTGATTCCGACATGGTTTTATACCACTCAATCGGGATTCCGTTAGGTCCCACAGCTTTCCCTGGACGTAGTGCCGCGATAGCAGCCTGTACCTCCTCAGCCGTCAGGTCTGCCTCCAGGTCCTTGGCATTATCTGGGAGCAGGGTTCGGGTGGGTACCCCCACAAGCGCCACTTCCGCCATCTCTCTCGTAACCTCTATCTCCGAGGTATACACCGTCTGGAAATGATCGGCTAGGATTTCCACTATCTGGGCAGGGCGGGTGTGCAGCGCCCCTTCTCCATCTTTCAGCTGTAAGATATTCCTCTGTCCCTCCCTTTTTTTTTCCAGCCAAGCTAGGAGCTTACTTGCCTTATCCCCCACCTCGTATATCCTATTCGTAGTGGCTGTCAAGTTGTCAATCACCCTACGTCTCAGGAGATCCGTATGCCGTTTCTGACACAGTTTAAGTGTGTGGAGCGTTTCCCCGGTCGGGTCGGCCGTATGAAGCTCGTTCGCCTCATCAAGTCTGTCCTCTAGGTCCAGCAGTTCCCTTTTCTGAGTGTGTTTGTAATTTGTTATAGTGGAGATTGCTTGACCTCGGAGTACCGTTTTATAGGCCTCCCAGAGGACCGATGGGGAGGAGACCGAGCCAGTGTTTTCTGCTAGGTAACATCTTGTCGCTGCTTTAAGAGCTTTGTTCACCTGTGGGACCCTGAGGTAGCCCGGGAATATCGGGTATATGCGCTTTTGCGTCCGCTCTGGGTTGGAGAGGGTCAGCGTCAACGGGGAATGATCCGAGACGCCCCTCGGTTTGATCTGTACATCGTCGACAGTGAGGAGCCCCTGCCCTGGGGTAAGAAAATAGTCGATCCGCGACAGACTGTCGTGGACCGCTGAATGATAAGTGTAGTGACGGTCTGTTGGGTGTATATGCCTCCAAAGGTCTATCAGGCCCTGCGCTTCCAGGAAATCATGCAGCCGGGAGGGCCCTGGTGTCTGTGTTCGCGATGGGAACCTATCTAGCGTATTGTGTGCCACTGCGTTGAAGTCCCCCCCTATTATGAGGTCCCCTTCTGGGAGTTCCAACAGAAATGCACCCAATTCTGGGAGAGCTATCGTGTGCAGTGCCGGTGGAATGTATACTGAGACCACATTCAGCCGCCTCCCCTCCCACTGCCCCAGTGCCGCTGCGAAGCGCCCCTGAGTGTCTACCTTCGTGGACTGGAGTATAAATTTGGATGATCGATGCAGTAGTATTCCCGTCCCTCGGGACCCCCTCGTGAACTCCGAGTGGGCAATCATCCGGTAGCCTTTCCTATCTAGGGCACGTGTGGCTGTGCCTGTGAGGTGTGTTTCTTGCAGTAGGACCAGAGCCGGGCCGAACCTCTTTATACTGTGGAGCACCAGCCCTCGCTTGACCTTGTCTCCCAGGCCTCTAACGTTCCAGGACATAAGCTGTAGTGGCTCCACAGGTCCCGTCTCAGGAACCCCCCTCCCTATGTCAGACCGTGTATTGTGTGCCATTGTTCCCGTGGTAGAGAAAATCCATGTTTCGTATGGAGTGAGGTGCAGGGCCCTGGCCTGCGCATGCCCTGTGCAGTGTGTGCGTCTCGTGATGCCAATCTTCACCTGTGAAACATTTCAAAAGAACCGAACCCCCCCATCCCCAACTACCCCCCTCCCTGCCCCCCTGCTTGACGGACCCAGAACTGCCCGCCCCCCCAACTTAGCAGAGTGCCTGACCCGAAACCCAAACAAAGTACTTGCTCGTCGGGGTGAGGGACTCTCCGGAGTCGGCGGCCTCCTTCCATGTCCGCGGAGGACCTCCGCCCGGTGTCCTTGACGACCAGTCCAATCAGCAGTACATTTGGTCTACGCTACTAGGTTCGGGATTTCAATGTTCATCGTTATTCTCGGTGTCATGTGCTTCACTCAGTGGCGAGAGCGGATCCAGGTCTCCTCCTGATGCTTGGGAGCTCGCACGGGGTCCATTTGTACGGAGTTTATTTGGGCGTGTGGAGCGGCGAGGTGGGTCCGCCTGTCTCCATCCTTCTAGCCAGTCGTGTGCAGCCTCCGGCGTGTCGAAGAACCAAGTTCTGTTGTCTGCCACCACTCTCAATTTGGCTGGAAACAACATGGCATAAGGGAGTTCTCTTGCCCTCAATTCCTTTTTAACTTCAAAGAATGTCCTTCTTCGACGTGCGACCTCCGCCGTGTAGTCTGGAAAGAACGCCAGAGTCGAGTTTTGGATCCTAACTGGGGGCGAGTTTCTAGCCGCTTGTAGGATCGCGTCTCTGTCCCTGAAGTTGAAGAGACGGGCTATGATCGGTCGTGGTGCTGCGCCTTGTTTTGGTCTGCCTCCTGGGATCCGGTGCGCCCTTTCCACAGAGAAGAAAGCGGATAGGCCCTTGGGTTTGAGTACATGTTCAATCAGGTTTTCCACGTAGAGGTCCATTGCTCTTGTGTCCTCCGATTCCGGAACCCCTATAATGCGGATGTTGTTCCGCCTTGTGCGCCCTTCCTGCTCGTCCAGCTTCGCACGTAGGTCCCTGTTTTCGTTCGAGATTCGCTCCACACTGATCTGGAGTTCCGAGACGTCCTCTACCAAGGATTTGGTCACCACCTCCATTGAAGAAACTTTTTCGGACATCTTGTGGAAGTCAGCTCTTATCAGGGTTATTTCCGTCGAGATGGTTCCCACCGTTGCTTGAACTTGCGCCAGGGCTCTCATAACGTCATCAAGGGTTGCTTTTTTGTCCCCCTTTTGGTCGGCCGACTTGCTCGCCTGTGTTTTGGCGTCTGGTGGGGAGGCGGCCGGTTTTTCAAACGCATACCTCTCAAGACGCGTCTGTGCATTGCCTCCCTTCGGACCTTTGCCCGCCATGTCCTCCGTATTCGCCCCCAGGCGGTGTCTGTGTGCAGCGTTGAGCAGTTAGGAAGCGATATGTCCCCAGCTGGAGCCCCGGCGTGTGCCCACTGTCGTGACTGCGGCCTTGAGGTGCGCCGGCCAAAGGAGCTATGGAGAAGGACCCTGCTTTCGGGTCCCCCGGTGATGGCAGCCGTTGGGGTGTCTTTACCGTGCGGTCCGACGCAGATCAGCGACCCTGAGGGAGCGTGTTTCGCTCCGAGACTGGGTGATGTGCGTGTCCAGCTGACCCTTGGTCCCCTTTAGTCCCTGATGCCTCCCTACCGCAGGCCGCGTCACTGAGTGGACCGGCAATAAATCAGGATCCTCTGCCGTGCTGTCCGCGGACCCGCCGCTCTCGGTCCCAGCAGGATGTTGGAGGGTGTGCGCGCCCTGGATGGTCGGCGCAGCCCGTTAGGGTGAGGTGCCGCCTTAGTTGTGTGCCCGCTATTACAGTCCTCCAATGGCCACCCTCTTATCCCCTCTCAGGGTCCTGGCGTCTCTGTGTCAGGTCCCCTGCCGGTTGCCGGTCGGTTGTGACGTCGGGTCTGTGAGTCCGACTCCCGGCGGGGCCGCTGCCTGGATCCTCCGTTGCTCGGGAGGTAAGATGTCTGCCCTGTGTTTTGACGGGACGAGGCCGGACCGACGTCCCGTTCGCCCGCTCACTCACCGGGCTGCAGTCAATGCGCGGCTCTCTTCCTCCCGCGGGCCACCGATGTGTCTCCGGTCACTCCGGTCCGCTCGCCACTCGCGGTCTTGGTGTTCCGCTGTGTGCGCCCACTTCCGGCCCTTCCACGCCGAGTCCACGGCACTTCCTGTCGGCCCCGTCTCGCCAGGCGGGCCCCCGGCTCCTGCGTCTTCCCAAGGCCAGAGCGGGCGAGTCGGATAACTTGACTTCCCGCAGGCGGATTTCCCTTCTGTTTGCTGTCGGGTGTGCCGCCCGGTCCCGGGCTTCAGTCCCTGCCCGCAAAGTGCATTTCTGGTCCGGATATGCGCTCGGATGGTTCTGGAGGCCGCTTCAACCGCGGAGCTCGCCCTCTAAGCTGCCACCATCTTAGGCTGCCAGCCACGCCCCCCCCCAGGGCTATTTTAATTATTTTTAATTAAAGGGGAGGGGCCCGTGTGCACCCACTTCATATGCAGATTTTTGGCCCCAGGGTGAGCTTCCCAGGGCATTTTATGGCTGGAGGAGGGGGCCATGCAGTCCCGCTCCCCTTATTGAATACGCCTAAACTTAGTGAATTCTGCCCAGTTGCCATTTTGTTGACTTTTACTTTCTTTCGATCCCGCGAGTATGCAGTCATTTTTGCTAAATATTTTGGTTTTTGGCCTCAGGGTATTCCCTCTGGGTCCTCCCCATGGGGCATAGGGGTTCAGGGTATCCCTGCCCTCCTCCCTTATATTACTTTTGATTTTTAATTCAGGACTGGAGACTTAGGGGCCGATTACGATGGCGGAAGGCCCCCCACTGCCAGCCGTGCAGTGGCAATTCAGAAAAGGGGGTGGTGATGAACAGAGTGTCTGAATTAAGGAGACCACTCTTACCCAGTCCAAAGATCAGGGCTTGATCCATCACCGTTTTTTTAGCTCACTGCACCATCCCAGCTCAGAACCTGGCTATATGCAAATTAGTCTGACCCTAGCCCAGTGCATCATGGGAACAGGGCAGACCAAACTATCAAGCCAATTCTTATACTGGGAAGGAAACAAGCTTCCGGGTACAACCGTGCAGTGGCAGGCACTCCGCCATCGGACAGCAATTTTTCCCCTGCCAAATTACAATGGCGGGGGGAATCATTCAGGTACCATGGCGGGCGGTCTTTGCGACCAATTGCCTGGCGCACTGGCCTGCATGTTGTAAATGGTGGCGGTGCCCAGGTGGCACCGTCTACCAAATTACAATGCTAACTCAAGCCAGCCTTTCCATGGCGGTGAAACTGCAATGAAAAAGCTGGCAGGGATTGTCTTCAGGGCCCTTTGTGGCCCCCCTTGTGCTGGGGGGTGGTGGTGCACTGGGGGTACCCCCCTAAATTTCCCTGCACTAAGTGGTAGGCACCGCATGGTGCCTAGCACGTAGTGCAGGGAAATGCATGACATGGCTGTTTAGCATTGCGGCGTGTGCTGCAGCCAGCAGCACCCACCACAATGTTAAATTATCTAGATGCGACTGCCATGGTGGTGGTTGCATCATACTACAACGTGCAGGACCGCTGCATTACAGGCGGACGTTCCAAGTCACCCAACGATGGCGGGCAGGCTCGAGTCGCCCGACATTGTAATCGGCTCCTAAGTCCTGGAGTCCGGTAATTGCTGCCAGCTAAATTTTTCTGATGTTACTGGTAGCCAATCAGAGTGCTAGGTCCTAATGGAATCCTACTGGAGCGAGATTGAGGAAAATAAAGCTCACTGGGCCAATCGGAATGCTCTATTTTAAATTGCTTCTCCCGCGAGATTCTCTCGAGCCTATTGCGGACCCAACCATCCAGATATACTACTATTTTTTAACATTAATTTCTAAAAAAAAACTACTTAATGGATTTACCCAAAATTACAAAAATCACAATAAAGATAGAACTTCTTGGCAAATTTGGTGTAATTCCGTTCAGCAGTTTTTGCTGTAGTCTTGTCTAAAGACATCTATGGAAAATGCATGAGAATTTAGCTTTTTGGGACTCCCCATTTTTCTGAGCTCCGCTTGATGGATAACCCCGAAATTTCCATGCACAAACTAGTCAAAAAGTAGCACCTGTTTGAAAAGTTGTATGGAGGTTCGTCAAATGGTGCGAAAGTTGTTAGCAACACAAAAGAAGTGTTTCCTGTGGAACAGCTGACTTAACTATAACTACTCAGTGGCCACCGCCACTAGGTGATATATTTGCAAATCTCCTTATGGACCTCCTGGGTTAGCTCTAAGAATGATTCTATACAGAGCATGAGGAACCATGTTCGATTCATGCAAACCAGGCAATTATATACGAGAGATGCATTTCCAGAGCTGTAAATGACTGCAATTCTAATTTATTAGGCAAGAAAAGAACTCTGTGTTTTGGACTTTGGCTACAGAGTGCACATCTCTCAATAATATTTGACAGATTTTGCATGAGATATATATACCACAAGATTACAATACTTAACCATAAAACACAGGTTGTCCATTATAGTTTAATATTTTGTATATTTCATGTTTATCATGAGTTAGTTATTTTGAAAAGGTTGTTTTATTCAAAGTACCCATATCAATAAGTACTTTTTGCAATTAAAAACTTTAGTTTTGATTAATCTTTCAAAACTAAATTATTGGTAAAAGATTAAAAAAAGGTGAGACCAATGGATTTATACAATTCTATGGCTACAGTGATAACATAATTATGGATTTACTGCATGTGACCAAATAGGGCTAGGAGGTTGTGAAATGGCCTGGCAACTCATTGGTGTACGGCTATCAGGTCAACGTGTTGCACTAGTGCAGCCAAATGAGGCTCTGCTGGTGGGCAACCTATGGTTTGCCCAATCAAAATGGATGTGAGAATCCTGAGTTTTTCCGTGCAGCTGTACTGCCACTTTATTGAGGGAACTTCAGTGACAAAAGTGTTCCAATGTGAACCTCATTTATGATTTACTTTACCCTAAAAGCTTGCACCACTTCACATGGTTGTCAGGATGCATTCAGTATCCATCTCTTCAGATGCTCTTCAAAAATGCTACTAGTGTATTACCTCTTACATTTGGCAAGTTGATACATGAAGATGTACATAAGAAAGTATTTTTATTAAAAAAGCAGCACAGAAGAACCTGTCATTGAGTGCTCTAACTTCGTTATTTGTTTTGCAGCAATTCATTGAGTCTTATCAATTTAAGTTCCGATACACCCAAAAGGGACCCCTGATGGATATTGGCAGGCAAGTATGCTCTTTGTGGAATGTCATTGCGGAACGACATGTACAGCATAGAAAACATAAGTAATGTGCCTATGCGCTGTCTCAAGAGGGAGAAGGGTTCTTTCTGAAATAAAAGATTTTATTTTTGTTAATCTTGAAATGTGAAAGTGCAATGAATTTTTGAATGTTTTGCTAATGTATATGTTTCCAAGTGTTGTGATATATAGCTCATTTATATAATGCATTGTAAAGATTAACTGACATCAGGCAATGATTAATTGAAACAGCAAATTTACACAAATATTGTTAAAGTTATAGATCTGTGTTATATTATTATTATTATGTTTGCACTTGTAAAGCGCTCTGCTACCCGGAGGTTTCCTGGCGCTGTGCAACACTGGGGAACCCGTCCTGGCTTTCCCTGTGGGATGGTCCCTGCGTTGGGGGGGGGGGCCGTTGTGGAGATTAGGCAAGCTAATGCCCAGAGTTGCCGAGTGAGACCCCAGATTAGAGTGGGCACCGAAGCGAGAATTATCGAGTCCGCTGACCCAAGTCCAAGACCCTGCCGCGTCGGGAATTGAACCCTGGTCCCGGCCGACTTCTGCTCCCGGGTCTGCTGCCTCTAACTGGTGAGCCACACCACTCCACTCCACTCCACCACACCACTCCACTATAACTCAAAGTATTTGGATGCTTCCATCCATTCAGTATTCATCCACCAGTCCATGCACACCTGCTCATCCGAGATACCACACTCACACATATACACTCACAAATAAGAAAAGAGGCAATTTCAGTGAGTTTTTGCTTACTTTTGTGCTACTTTTTGAGAGGTATAAGAAGAGCACTGGTAGCAAATGACTGCTAGTCCATAAGGGTTGGGGTTGCTGTTGGAAGTCACTGCCTGCTAATCTCTGAGTGTTGTGGATAGGCTTCTGGTAGAGTATGACTGTAGTATCTGAAGGTGGTGAGGGTCTTGTTGGTGGTGTAAGATTGCTGCTGTTATGTTTGACTGCAAGTGTTCGAACGGTGTGAGAGTGGTGTCTGTAGTGCAAGAGTGATAGTGTTTGAGGAGTTTGAAATTGCTGTCAGTAGTGTTAGAGTACTGGTCTGTGGGGTCCGAAAAGCTGCAGGGGTTCAGGTTTATAACTCACTGGTGCAAGGAATTAGTTAAATACATCAACATTGAATTAGAAGGTCAGTTGGACTGCCCTAAACACAAATCGATTGAAACCTGCAAATGCAGTGTTTTCAGGTCCCACTGTATGAGTTCAGAGACACTGCACTACAAACTTTCCTTTATGAATAACACCCAAAGAAAAAATTGAGACATGTAGTTTAAAGTGTTTATTCAAAAATCCTCAGTCTACTTCATAAAATACGATAACCACACAGAAGGCAAAAATAAAAATAGTAGTTGAGCATGTAACTGTCTGCAAAAACAAGATAAAAGTTTCAACATTGTTAACACATTTCTGACAGCCTACGACCTTAAAGCTGTTTTAAGTGCAATACTAAACCTTGGCTAAAGTATTAGATAGCAAATCTTCCTTGCGAGTTTCTTTGGATGGATCGCAGAGCATGCATTTGAAAGGATGTCTGGAGCAATTCCTTATCAGTGCTGTGCTGCAGTAACAAGACAAGCTGTGCACTCTAAGTCAGCTTCTGGAATCAACGCTCCGACTGAGAGCAGGGTACTCGGCAATCTGGCTTTACCTCTAGCAATAATTCTGGCGCAAGGGTCTTTTAATCAATGGTCAAATTCCTGGGATTTTTTATAAACTAAAACACATTTTGGAGGCGCAAAGCCTACTGTCCGACTAAAATACATAGTGCAAAATGCTGACACATGTTCACATTAAGCATCCATCTTCGTAAACAACAATCTGACACTGCCAGGGGGTCATATTAACATAAACAAAAAACATGTAAGCTTACAAAGTTGTCTATGATGATATCAGCATTTTTTTGCACATGCCTCATGAACATCACACTTTCTATAAAAGAAAGAAAAGCTGACAGCAAACACGGAATAAAAACAGACTGAGTTAGCGTTTAGGAAATATAAGTCAGACATTGCTTCTGGATGGTTTGGCAGTACTGTCAATGGTGAAAATGCCAGATGTTAGGGATGTGACAGTATTTCTGGTACTGTGTGACAGCTAATCCATGAAGAATGTCGATGTACAGGGTTTTTTTAATGAACGAAGGGTATATTTTTTAAGCGCACTCTTTCACCTCAAAGAAGCATTGTGGTGCTATTTGTAAGAATTGTCACTTGTGAAAAGACCAAACAAAGCAAAATTAGCAAGAAAAAAAAGTCTTGAAAGCTTTTCTTAGAAATTTTTTCCAGAGCTAGGAAACTTGGAAAGGAAGTGCCTGGCCACCAGTCGTGGGCTTGATCATCAGGGGGATTGCAAACTAGAGCTGTGAATTGGGGCGAGGATTTCTAACAGGATCCTGAAGCTGAATTCACAAAGCACACAGGGCCCGATTCACAGAACTAACTTGAGACAAAATCCTAAACTTACTACCATTTTCGTATTCACAGAAGGGACTTACTCATTTCGGTATTCACAGAAGTTAGGAGTCCTAACTTTAGTACTCCTAAATGCCTTCTGTGAATACCGAAAGTGTTAAAACTAGGAATTTTCTCAATTTAGTAGTAGTAAAGTTGAGAAAAATCCTACTTTTTAAGACTTTTGGTATTCACAGAAGGCATTTAGGAGTCCTAAAGTTAGGAGTCCTAACTTTACTACTACTAAATTGAGAAAAATCCAAAATTTTTTTCAAAACCATTTTTATTAGAGGTTCAAGCAAGTGCAGGCACAGCCCTCCACAATCAGGAGGAGACTGTCAACAGCAAGTATAAAAAGGCACATTTATGGCATAGCATCGAACCCCTCGTATACAGCAATTTTCAGAATATTCAGAACACACAGCCACCCACCAACCCCCCAGAACGCCCCCCAATCCCCAACTACTGCCCACCCCTTATCCCACCCTAACCCTGTGCACGTGACCATTAAGCAACCAGAATAGAAGAGGGACATATGTGGGGCCGGCCAGCGGCCTATGGTGCAGGGTCCACGTCTTGAGGCAATGCATCGTCCATGTCCATAGGAGGGTCGAGGGGGAGGCCCCTATAGTCCGCCCACCGCTTCCATATTTTGAAATGCTTGCGGGGGCACCCCCGAGCCTCAAATACAGGCTGCTCCAGTCCCATGATGAAGTCCAGGCCTGCCGTCCATGCACTAAGGGGAGGGGCTCGTTCGCTTTTCCAGGCCTGCGCCAGGTCCCTCTTTGCCACCACCAGTCCCAACAGCAGTAGGTGGCGCTTGTAGACGTTGCCCCCAATGTTTTCCAACACATGCAAAAGCGCCAACCGGGGTGTACGGGGCAGGTCCCATCCCAGCACCTCAGACAGGCAACCCCAAACCCCAGCCCAAAACCGAGTCAACCGCTCACAAGACCATACAGTATGAAGGAGGGTGCCCCTCTCTGAACCACACCGCAGACACTCCGGGTTGGCAATCAGACCCGCCCGCCACAGTCGCTCCCTCGTAAAATAAGCTCGGTGCAGATATTTAAATTGTATAAAGCGGAGGCGGACTGCAATGGCCGTCCCCCGGGGGGATTCCAGGGCTTCATGCCAATCGTCTTCGTCCAAGGGGCCGACATCGGCTTCCCATGAGGCCTTCAGTGTCAGGAGTGAGGGGGAGCAGTGCGTGACCAGGGATCGGTAGATCTGGGAGACTTTTTTATCACCCAAGTCATCCATGAACAGCTTTGCTTCTATGGGACTGAAGTCTGGGAGCTGCTCCAGCCCTGCCAGGCTAGGAGTAAGGGCGTGGCGGAATTGGAGGTAGCGAAAGAACTGGGACCTGGGCATGTCGAACTCAGTGCTGAGCTCCTGAAAGGATTTAAGAGTGGTGCCGGAGAGGGCATGCCCCAGGGACGAAATCCCGATTGCGTCCCAGCCGTCAAAGCCCTGCAGCGACGCCAGCGACGCCAGCGCCGGCAGCAGGCCGTTACGCCACAGCGGAGTCTCCGCCGTAAGTTTGCCCCACCACCCCATGCGGTGTAGAGCCCTCCGCCAAACGGCAAACACTAACTGGGTCACGCGGGGGAGCAGCTGTCTCTTCCTGGCCGAGTACAGCAGAGTGTGGAGAGAGGCGTCGTCCATCAGAACGTGCTCTAGGGCATAGGCCGGGTCACCACGATCCCCATACCACCACTCATTGAGCACCAGGAGATGGGAGGCCTGATAGTAGGACAGCATATCCGCGGTAGCCAAGCCACCGCAGTAGGTAGAGAGGAAGCACGTACGGAGCGCCACTCTAGAGGCACCTCCAGCCCACAAGAACCTGCCCAACACTGAGTCAACACTGCGAAACCACTGCGGGTCAATCGGGTATGGATGGTTCTGCAGCTGGTAAAGAAGACGAGGCAAGGCCACCATTTTGAAGATGGCCGACCGGCCATATATGTTAAGGGGCATACGTGTCCACGTTTTGATGTCCAGCTGGACCCGGTCCCAGACCGGCTGAACGTTCCGGCCCCATGCCACCGTAGGCGAGGCAGAGAGAAAGACTCCCAAGTACTTCACCCCTTCCACTGCCATCCGAAGGGAGGCTGCCCATGAAAAGTCCATCGCGCCATCACCCAGCACCCAGAGAGTCGATTTGCGCGGGTTAAGATAGAGACCCGACGCCTGGCCGAAGCCCTGCATCAACTCCAGAACCCGGGGGCCAGTAACTCGGAGGTCGGTCATAAAGAAGAGCACGTCGTCTGCATATAAAGCAATGCGGTCCGTGTGGTCCGAGCCCCAGACGAAGCCCCGATACAGCGCGTCAGCGCGGACCCTAGCAGCTAGCGGCTCCATGGCCAGCGCAAATAGGTAGGGAGAGAGTGGACACCCCTGACGTGTGCCTCGGGTAACCGGGAATCGTGCCGAGGCCGCCCCCGATATCCGCACCGAGGCAGTAACCTCCGTATAGAGCAAGCGGACGTAGGAGATGAAAGTCGGGCCAAGGTTCAACAGCGGTAGAAGAGTGAATAGGAAGGTCCAGCTGACGGAGTCAAAGGCGCTGTCTATGTCGGCCAGCAACAACGCCGCCTGGCCCTCCGTGGCACCGATAGCATCAATCGCCGCCTGCGCCCGCCGAATGTTGTGCCGCGTCGCCCGGCGCGGCATAAAGCCAGCTTGATCAGGATGCACGAGGGCAGTGATGTGTGGAAGCAGGCGGTTCGCGAGTGCTTTGGCCAAGAGCTTGGCCTCAAAATTAATAAGGGAGATAGGCCGGTAGGAGTCGTGGCGGTCCGGGGGTCGCCCCGGCTTCTGGAACACAACGATCTCAGCATGCCTCCAGTCTGGCGGGAGGCGGCCCTGCCTACGCGCTGCCTCCAATGCACGCAAGTAATGCGGCCCCAGCTGCAGATGGAATTTTCGATAGAACTCACTGGGGAAGCCACTTGGTCCAGGCGCTTTGCCCACATTCAATTGACCTAGCGCGTCTCCAAGTTCTTCCGCCGTCAGAGGGAGGTCAAGAGCGTCCCGCACCTCATCTGACACCGCAGCCGGGGGGACCGAGGCAAGATAGTCGACGATGGCGGCGGGGGCAAGAGCCTCCTGGGAGGCGTACTGACCCCTATAGTAATGTGCAAAGCTTGCGGCCAGAGTAGCCGGGTCCGTGATAGCCACACCCGCAGCGTCTACAAGGCCTGGGAGCGTAAGAGGCTGCAAGGTTTGTTGACATAGTCGATGAAGCATCTTGCACGATTTGTCGCCCCACTGATATACCCGGCTAAGGGTGGCCAGCCACGCTTGTCGAGCCTCATTCAACAAGATTGCAGAGTGCGTCTGCTGCGCCTGCAGGAGTTGTCGCAGGGAGATGTCATCCGCCGCAGTTCTGTGGCGCGCCTCTAGTTCCTCCACCCGTTCCGCCGCCGCGGCTATGCCCTCTAACCGCGCCCGGCGAGCCGACGAACACCATGCTAGATCGACACCCCGCAGCGTGGGTTTCATGGCTTCCCAAACCGTCACCGCGTCCACCCCCACATCTAGATTATCCTGCCAGTACAGGGCAATAGCGCCACGAATATGCTGGGAGTAGTCGGGTCGCTGCAGATGCCACGTGGACATCCGCCATCGGAAGGGCTGGCGCGGTCTATGCAGGTCTATCTGGACCGCCACCGGGGAATGGTCGGAGAGCCCGCGAGGCCGAATCGCCGCCCCTTTCACTCTGGCAAGGTAGGCCCGTGGGACGAAGACATAGTCTAGGCGCGAAAGGGAGCCATGAACCGCTGAGACGTAAGTGTACTCGCGGCGCTCCGCGTGTAAATGCCGCCATACATCAGCCCAACCCAGTACATCCAACATAGCGCCCAGACGCGTAGGTGTGGGGACAGGCGCCACTCCAAGACTCCGCTGCCTGTCCACAGCCACATTCACCACATCATTCCAATCGCCGCCAATCACCGCCAAAGAATCGGGGAGTTCAGCCCATAAAGCGAATAACCGTTCAGCCAGGGCCCATTGCAGAGGGGGGGGAGCATACACACACCCAAACACCATCGGCTCCACACCAACTCTCCCCTGGATGAACACGAAGCGCCCCTGCGGGTCTAGCCACTGGCGCTCATGTGTGTACGCCAGGCGCCTATGAACAAGAATAGCCACCCCCCTGGAGCCCCTGGCAAACCCGGCATGGAACACCTGGTGGAAACCAAAGCGCTGGAGACTTAGAGCCTTCGTACCAAGCATGTGCGTTTCTTGGAGCATGAGCACGTCTGCAAGATCCCTTTTGGCCCAGCGTAGTACCGCCCCCGTTTTATCTTATCCAAGAGACCCCGGACATTCCAGCTAAGAATGTGCATAGCGGCGCCAGAAGGCGCCAAGCAAGGGACGTCAGCCATCATCTCGATACAGCAAACCCCACACACCCCAGCCCCCGGCCCAGGCCCCAACCCCCATAGTAGCATAGGTCAGAAAGATCACGTGCACCCCAACGAACAGTACCCCAATACCCACACCCCCCACACAGCCAACCCCCCCGACACACCACCAAACCAACCCCGACCCCCCACCCCCACCCCAATACCTCAAGAAACAATGAAGTACCTGTCGCGGCATACGGTAGTTAAGGCACAAAACAGAGCACCAAAAGTTAGGCATACCAATGGATCCCACTTACCCCTCAAGTACTAACCAAGCACACACCCCAAAACACGAACCTCCCCAACCCCAACAGCAGGAGGCAGCCCACCAAACATGCCCACCCCCCCCCACCTCCATCAATAAGCATCAGCAATAACATCGCATATATAGTGCATTGGTCCACATGAGTCCCGCTGAGGCCCGTAAAGGCCAAGTAATACTGCACCAGATCTGGCCTGGATCGTTGAACAGCGCTCCGCCGTGTCAGCAGGTGACCCCAAGCGAGAAGTAGATATCAGCAGAAGGGTCAGCCGTTGGAAGTCATGACCCCCCGCCAGAATGATCTGTCTCCGGCTGCGTGTCGCCCAAAAGAGGGTCCCGAGACAGGGATCTCCGCCTCGATCGGGACTTGCGGTGCCGCTTCCCTTTGGCCGGCTGGTCGCCCCGCTCCTGGGAAGAACTGCGGGAAGAGCCGGTGTGGAGCCCCGGCTGAACATGTGGGCGAAGCCGGACCGCCTCGTCGGTCCAAGCAAAGACGGCCTCCGGGGTTTCAAAGAAGTGAGTCCTTGAGTTGAAAATGACCCGAAGGCGGGCCGGGTATAGCAGGGAGTACTGGAGTTTCAGGCCCCGGAGTCTGGCCTTGGCCGCCAGAAAGGAGTGTCGCTGCTGTTGAACCAACTTTGTGTAGTCAGGGAAAATCATGATTTTGCAATTATCGAACTGCAGGGTGTCCTTGAGCCTCGCCTCCCGGAGGATGACATCTCTGTCGTGGTAGTTCAGGATCCGGGCTATGATCGGGCGAGGCCGCTCCCCAGCCGGAGGCTTCTGTGTCAGGGCCCGATGGGCTCGTTCCACCACAAAACAGTTCGATAGGACATCCGGGGGCAGCCAGCTCTCCAGCCACCGGGAAAGAAAGACGTCCATAGGCCCCTTCTCGCACCCCTCCGGAAAGCCCACAAAGCGGAGGTTGTTTCGCCGTGCCCGCCCTTCGGCGTCCTCCACTCGGAGCGCTAGGCCCCGCTGCGTCTGTTCCAGATCGGCGACCTTCTTCTTCAGGGCACCCACATCGCCTTCCACCGTCGTGACCCGGGTTTCTGTCTCTGTGATGCGGGCCACCGCATTGCGGAGGTCCTGGCGCAGCAACATCACGTCGGCGCCCACCGCGCCGATCTTCGCGTCCAGCATGTCCCGGGATTGCGTGATGGCCGTGAGCAACGCTGCATTGTCCGGGCCGGCCGTCTGACTCCCCCCGGCCGCTCCAGCACCATTCCCCGGGCCAGCAAATCTGTCCATGGGCCCCGTCGTGGCCGCGGTGTGGCCGCCTCTGCCCCTCGTCATGGCCGCCGACGGGGCGGGCGGTGGAAAGAATCCACTACGGGTCACTGGAGGGACGGCTACAGGTGCAGGCCGTCCCACGTCGTCGGGAGAGAAAGCAGACCCTGGAGCGAGGGAGGGGACTCCTCCATCCACCGAGGCGCCGGGGCCACCAGGCCAGGGTCCACCGCCGGATCCTCCGTCCCCGGGCCCGCCGCAGCCCCGCTAGAGACAAGACGGGGCAATCAGGATATGTTGGAGGCCCCCTCCATCGACGAGCCGGGACCACTCTCTGCCGGGCACGGTCACGAGCCCCTGACTCCGGCTCCAGTGACTCCGCCCCGACAGCGCGGGCCAAGTTGACTGAGGCCCCGCCGGTCCTGTGGCGCCACCAGCGGGAGGATGAAAAATCGAGGCCCCGGCTCGCCACGCGGCAAGTAGGCCCAGAATGGACGGCCCTCGATGGTCGCGCCAGCGGGCGCCCGGAACCCAATGAAGCACACCACCGGGATCCTCTGGACTCCAGGAAACTCCTGCACTAGCTGAGATGGGGGAAGAAGAGGTATGGCCAGGATAAGTTAGCGGATAAAGAACGGGCTGGCAGGAGCTCTACAGAGCCGCGTCCGCCATCTTTGCCCTCGAAGCCACGCCCCCTCTCGAAAAATCCTAATTTTAAGACTTTCAGTATTCACAGAAGACATTTAGGAGTCCTAAAATTAGGACTCCTAATTTCTGTGAATACTGAAATGAGTAAGTGCCTTCTGTGAATGCCAAAATGAGTAAGTGCCTTCTGTGAATACCACAGAAGTCTTTGCATCCTTCCATCACTAAGAGTAATATTAGCCCAGCACTTACTCCTGAGGCTTTTGGGGCTGCTTTTCTCCTCAGCCTGCCGCAAAACAACCCAGAGGTCACTAACTCATTGGAGTCCTTTAACATTGCCCTAATCAAAGCCCCTATAAAACCACAGCCTCTCCAAAAAAAAGACCCTCGTCCCTCTGGTTCTCCTCCGAGCTAAAACTAGAAAAATCAAGTTGTAAGAACTTAGGGGCTCATTAGGATGGCGGAAGGCCCGCCACCACCAGCCGTGTGGAGGCGGGCCCTCTTCCATCTGATTGCACATTCCCCCGCCACATTACGATGGTGGGGGGATTTGTTCCGCAAGCGTGGCAGGCCCAAAGACCGCCCGCTACGCTTCTGCCATAGGCAATCATTAGGATTGCCTGGCGGAGCAGACTGGACCGGGGAAATGATGGCGATGCCTAGCAGGCACTGCCCGCCAGATTATTATGCTGGCGTCAGCCAGCCTTTCCATGGCGGTTTCACCACCATGGAAAGGCCAGCGGGAATTGTGGTTTGGGAGCCCTTTGCGGGCCCCCCTTGTCTTGGAGGGAGGTGTTGCTGCACTGGGTTTCCCTGCCTTGCGTGACAGGCACCGCGTGGGGCCTGCCACGTAGTACAGGAAAATGCACAGCAATATGTTTTAACATTGCGTACGTCGCTGCAGCAAGCAGCACCATCCCCAATGCCAAATCCCCTGAATGCGCCCGCCATACTGGCAGGCGCATCGTGATTGCAGTGGTGGGACCACCAAATGTCTGGCGGGCATTCCCAAACACCGCAACAATGGCGGGCAGACTCATGTTTGCCCGTAATCATAATGAGCCCCTTCGAGAGGCGCTAGCGTAGAAGCAAAAAGCCTCAAGATAAGGATTTTTATAAACAAGCCCTATCCTGTTACCATCATCATATTAAACTTGCAAGGCGCAATTCTATCATTAATCACATTGAACAGGCTATCAACTCCTCTAAAGTTCTTTTTAATATAGATCATGTGCTCTGCCCTCCTCTGAATCCCACATTTTTTCAGGAGAAGAACTCTCATTTATGCAAAATTTCACCTCCTTTCTTCAACAGAAGTAGGGACCATTTGGCCAGACGGGGATCAGGTAAAGGAGCCTCCCTACACAGTGCCGGTCCTAGGCCTTCTGAGGCCCCGGGCGAAAGGGAAGATGTGAGGCCCCTCTAATTGCATATTGTGTCGCAAGAAGTGACATCACAGAAAGTGACATCGCAGGACTTTTGATCTTAGTTATTTGGCATCACTGAAGCAAACTAATGTGGATATCAGTAACATGGACAACAAGTAGAGGGGATGGAAAACAGGTGAGCAAATATCCATGAGTGTAACACTTGCCGGCTCCTTGAATGATTAGTTGGACATGCCCTCAAATTCCAAAGGAACCAGAGGGTCAGGAAAACAGCAGTATACATTTATATTCACACTTTGGTGAATTAAACATTTTTTTTTACTTTTCATGTCTGATTCGCCATCTTAGAGCACACCGAGCACTTTTTAACACACCTCAGACGCAAGTATATTAACTATTTATGTTTTGTGACTCAACTGTTCAATTTATCTAGCTATAATTACGCTTGTGACTGTCTGATTAAGTTCATACATGTGTGGATATTATCATTTTAAACCTAGAACTGATGTCATCAAATGAGTCTATATACAAAGAGGCCAAAGGGTCAGATCCCAAACCATTGCTGGTGGAAGCAGCATTCACATTTGGGAACAGCACTGATTAGTCATTCCTTGTTGGAAATGTCAGTCATGATTTGTGGAGACTTGGCGCTATACCATTTGCACGAGTCTGTCATGGGAGAGGTGAATTCTAGCTGGCGACTGTGGGCCGCTCCCAGCCCTCTGCCAAGCAGCTGCCACCTGCCTTGTGCAGATCTGGGCAGAGTGGGCAGGGCTGTGCACTTTACCTGCTTCTGCACACCAACATCCCCTTCTAATTCCAGCAACCTAACGGTGCCCAGGTCTGAGCTGTGCTGGCAAGTGCTCGTGGGCCACGTGCCTCAGCACCCACATCTACACCAGTGACAGTGACACAAATGTGAGTGACACGACTCTGAGGGCCCGTGTGCCTTTGTACCCTCATGCACCAGCCTTTAAATGTGCCATACTTGTTGCAGCATGGTCGGATCAAGAGCCCCTAGAACCTCAGACACCTGGAAACCCCCGTCCGCAACAGGGCAGAGACTGGGCATGGCAAAGAAGTGCCAGTCCGCCCTGGAGACAGCTGCTGTGCTCCCCCGGTCCATGTACGACTCGCTGCTCTGATGCAGGTCTTTCCTTTGCATTCAGGGACTTGTAGTCCTGGTTTTACGGTGAGATAAAGAAGACTGCAAGTGCCAGAATGTAAAGAAAACATCTAGACTGGCTACTACCAAAGGTTGTCTGCACACAGTATTCCTTTCAGGTAATCATAAGGGACCCTGTGTATCAATGAAAAATGTGTGTTTTATTGTGAATGGTGCATAATGTACTATGTAAAATGATTACCGCATTAAAGTACTAATATTCTTTTAAAGAGGGCTTTATGCTGCACTTCTGCCATTTTTAACCACTGTAGATGACAGGTATGCAATGCACAAAAAGGGCTAACGTGTGAAATTAACTTACTTAAATGGACATGACTGATTAGTGCTACTCGTGAGAAAGATCACACATAATCTCACACCTAAGACATTGATGGCACACCTAATCACCATGAACACGTAGAAATGTCACACCTAAATCATTGATGGCACACATAATCACCATGAAAACGTAGAAATGTCACACTAAGTCCAATGAAACTGTGGCAGCCATGCATAAGGATAGACATTCATTTTATGATACCGGCTTAGTGCACTGCTTCTGGGTGCTTAGCAAGGTCCTATCCTTTGACAGTCAAAGGCAATTACATTGCTGTCTCAGATATCGTTGTGCCTTACTACGTCATGGCTATGCCAAGTGTGCACGCTGTTTTCGCAAAGAACCACATATGTGTACGTATTATATGTGTAAATGATTTAACCCACTGTTTCTTTAAAAAGGGGCTGCTGTGCTGTTTGTTTATGCTGCTCACTTTTGGCTTGAAATTCATGTACAGTAGAATATCCCAGCATGCACAGGGGCATGCATGGAGCACAGGCTGTACAACGTTTTGCTCCATGTTCCTCAGGTTAAGCAAAGCAGTAACAGACACGGATTCCTCCTCCTAACCAGCTCTCACCCTCTGAGTCATGTAAACAGGATTTCTGTCGCTGGCATAAATTGCATTGGAGTCCATGCCAATGACTTTTCCTGATTGTACCTACATTTTCGACTACTGAGTGTCTGAATTAAGTACATTGCTGTCTACCTTTCTTTTTCCAGTAGCACTATTACACAACTACTGGGTTCCCCTGCATGACAGTGCACATGTCTCTCTGCAGACCTCTTGAGGACAGTCAGCATTCAGCTCTGCCCTCGTCAACCTCACTCAGCACTGTCTGTCTGTCTGCTGCTGCAGGTCTTTCTTACCTTAGTAAAACGCGGCCCGAACCGTCGAACTCCCGACTCCACACCGCACACCCTGCTCTCCTCTCCTGGCCAGGGAGCACGTACGGCGTGCATGCTGTGCAGCGTCACCGTCACTGCAGAGCGGGGGCTGGCCAAAATAATGTCCAGGGCCGTCATTGCAACCAACAAAGGTAATTTGAAATCATTTACTTATTCAGTGATTATCCCAAACATCTGGTGTGGAGCCAGACTTCTTGGCCCTGTGTAGTGCTATTGGGTGGAGACTAACTAGCAGATGATGGGCACAAGGGGTTAATTACCTGTACAGGTACCCATGTTTCATAAAGACATCTAGACGTTCGAATGTTCATGTTTTGGTCTCAGCATACGTTTGTACGTGAGATTTCTCGCACTTTTTCCGTCACACATCACTTGTTTCACGTGGCACAATTTCCGATAGCATGGCCAGGCCACTTGTAACCATCGCAGGCAATCCTGGAAGCAAGCCCAGTTGTAACGACTGCCCACGTCGTACAGGGTGGAGGTGCCAGCTAGTGTCCGTACTGGCACATGGGCGTTGTACAGAATGGCAGGCCCCAGTTCAGCCAAGTTCAGGACGGAAGCCGAGGCGGCACGCTCAGGATGCTGATACCAGAGTGAGGAGATGCGAAAGCCTTTAACACGTTAACGTGACGTAACCCATTAACGGGAGTTTGAACACGGCCAGGCGTGAAGAACAGACCTTTAAGAGACTGAAATAACAAGAGTACTATCTGTGCATATCTTCTCAGCCAGGCACCTTCGCGCACAGTACCTGCTCGCTGTACAAACATTGGCTCAGAACGCAATGTTTGATTTGCCCATTGTCGGGTAGGTAGGGCCCCCTGCGTTTGGAAAATATGGATTGATTTCTTGGGCTGGCGGCGGGGCCCCCTGAGTGCGTGGCCCTGGGCAGCTGCCCATACCGCCCATGCCTAGGACTGGCCCTGTCCCTACATCTTAGACAGTTTTGCACCCTTCACCCTGGAGGAAATTCGTAGCTCTCTGACGACAGCCAAGCCAGGTTCCCCTCTGGACATTTGCCCCCCAAAAAGAATGTCTCTACTGGCCAATTACCTTCACCCGACGATCCTGGAGATGTTTAACTGCTCGCTGAAAACAGGCTCCTTTCTGCCTGATTGGAAGATGGCATGTGATGGCATTTTGCTATCCCCAAAAAAACACCCTGGATCATGAATCTTTGGCCAACTGCCAGCCTATATCCTTGCTCCCTCTTCTGGGTAAACAGCTTGAAAGTTTAATCAACAAACAACTAGCTACCTACTTAGAATCCAACCAAATCCTAGAGTACTCCCAATCTGTCTCTCGATCAGGCCATAGCACGGAGATGGCTCCCCTCGCTGTGACCGATTCCTTGCACCGTGGGCTGGACGCAGGTAACCCAGTAATGCTTGTGGTGTTAGATCTCTCAGTAGCCTTTGATACAGTCTCCCACACGAGGCTGCTGAAACGGCTGCAAGAGATCGGCATAGAAGGCCTTGCACTTAAATCGCTCCATCCTTTTTTGGAAGATAGACATCAAACCATCGTCCTGGGCCCATATTATTCATGTAAGTCAATCCTGGACATGGGTGTTCCGCAGGGCTCTTGTTTGAGCCCTACTCTGTTTAACATCTATAGGGCTCCCCTGGCTAGGATCGCTGAGTGTTTTGGCTTTGAAATATTCTCATATGCGGATGACACCTAGTTGATGTTAACATTTGACCTTGACCTGATAGCGGCAAAAAAACATCTCACCTTGGGTAGGCTAGCCATCTCTGATTGAATGAACAGGAACTATCTCCAATTAAATGCAGATACGATGGGGATGCTGTTTCGTAAAGCTACCTCTATTTAGACAGATGATTGGTAGCCTCACAAATTGGGCTTCACTCCGGTACCCAAAGAAGCAGTAAAAAATCTTGGCCACCACTGGAGTATGCTACCATAATATGCGCCTACTGCGCCGAATTTTCCCCTACCTTCCAACCTCTGCATGTAAGACTCTAGTCCAAGCCTTAGTAATAAGCAGGTTGGACTATGGCAACGCCCTCCTAGCGGATGTTAACGAGACCCTATTTGCCAAACTCCAGGTGGTTCAGAATACCACAGCTAGACTTGTTCTCAATCGCCCATCAGGCACGGCCTCTGCTATGTTACTGAGGGAACTACACTGGCTTCCAGTGAAGAAAATGTACTGTTTTAAGATCTGCTGCCTCACCTATAATGCACTTAAAGGGATAGACCATTTATACCTGCAACGAAAAATCTAAATCTACACTCCAGGATCTTGCCTAAGATCTTGTGTTAAAGCCTTATTGTGTGTACCTCACATTTGTCTGATTCACAGCGGAGGAAAGGCTTTTTCCTATCTTGCTCCCTTTTACTGGAACAAGCTTCCACTTCATGTCCGCACATGTCCGAACTACTGCAATTTTAGGAAACTTCTCAAATCCCACCTATTCTGATCTCTTCTCTTACTCTCCAATCTCTGTTTCCGCAACAGCGGTGAGCTATCCCCAGGTGAGGTGTGCTCTATATTAAATATAGATAAGATAACATTTTTCCAGGCCTTTAAAATTTCTTTAAATAAGGTCCATGATTTTAAAAGTAATTCCTTGCTTTACCACCTTGACGCACTGACATCAGTCTCTTTTCCCCCCCTCATCCTTCGGTGTAGAACAAGAGTGCTCTACTTGACACATTTTTCATTCTCATAATTTTAATCTGCAGTGCTAACAGGATGCCACAGTCTGCTGTGAGTCTTGAGATGCTTCTTCGTCCTCAGAGCCAGACCTGGTTGATGTCACCTCTTTACAGCCTCCTGCTCCTGTGCCAGTACCAGTGCCTATTCCTGGTTTTCCAGAGTATCAGCACTTAAAACTGGCACTCAGATGATGTTAGCTGGGTTCTGCCATTGGACCCCATGGCTGAGCTTCCACCAAATGATCCTCTTTTGTTGACAGTCAGCCCCTCACAGCCTTCTCCCAATGCTGTTGTGGTGCCTATGAAGCCTGTCTCTCTGTTGAAAGTCTTGCCAGTAGTGCTGCCATAGGACATCTGGATTATCTTTGGAGCTGCTGGTTCAATCTTCACTGTTGTTTTTCGAGAAAACAAATCTTCCCTAGACAAAGGCCATACTGATATGCTTCATTCGCCAGTCTCAGAGGTTGTTAAAGGAGTCTCAAAACTGGTCTCTGCCTAAATACAAATATTTCAACAAAACAAATAAGCAGTTTGAGTAATCGTAGGAAGCTGCCTCTTTATGTCTTATATCAATAGCTTGATATACAGTGGAAAGAGTCCAGTGGTTCCCTTAAAAGTGGACAGTACCTTGCTATACAATTCCAACTTGCTCTATTGGGGGTAGTGTGGTCGAGCAGCTTTAGGCTTAACACAGAAGAGTGTAGGACATTTGCAAATACACTTAATGATTAATAAATGACAACATGACTCAAGAAGGAGATCCTCACCAATTTATAAAAATATCCTTTATTTTTATATGTTTAGGCACCAGAGAAAATTGTTCAGGTAAGTACTGTCTGCACTAAACAGCTGGTTGATACTTTCAGTCGTGATTAAAGCACGTTGTATCAATGTTAAGCTATGAATAAAACATATGCTGTATACAAATACTTAACAGGACCCTTTCCAAGACTTGAGCTGAGTACGGGCAAGGTTCAAGGCAGCATCAACAGGCACCTCAGGAGGCACTGGGGCATAAGGGTGCAGTGGTGTTTTTTAGCATCAGGAGATTTTGAGTGAATTTTGATACTTTAGATCGTATGTTCTGGACTTAGGGTGAGTATAGAGCAAGGCCTTAAGGAGCACCAACAGCTCACTTCGGGTGGCTCTGGGGCGTCCAGGTGCAGAGGTGCATCAGAGTTGGGTGCCCCCTTCACTTCAGTGGTCCATCACAAAGAGGCTGACGCTTGAGCTGGGGGGGGCTCAATTATTGCAATGTCCAGGTATGTGGGGGCATCGCTGGTTCTCTGCTCCAGGGCCCAGTGGCGACGGGTGCAGAGGTGTCCTTAGGCGTCGGGTTTTTGTCACCTGGATCGGTTGAGGGGGCCAGCACAAAGAGGCTGAAGGTGGCTTTGGGAATTCCACAGTGGGCAAGTTCAACTTGGGCTTTGCCTCTGCTGAGCTAGGGGACCACGTTGGCACCATTGGCCGGTCCGGAGGCCTTGCAGCGGTTCTTTGGTGCATGCACATGCAGGGGAGCCGCCCACTACTCCACGAGAGACTCTTGTTTTTTTTTTTTTTTTTAAGGCAAGCCGTCCTCTCTGGCTTTTGGAGTCACAGCTGAAGGACAGGTTGACTTTTTTTACTCAGTTCTCGATGAGGGATGCAGATAGGCTAGCAGGGCTGGGGCCAAGTCAGCTGCTTCTTCTCCTCTTCTCTGCTTTCACGTTTATTCGGTTGTTCTTCTTAGGTCAGCAGCCATCTACTTCTCCAGTGCCTCGGGCTCCCTTAAATAATGAATTTAGAGGGAGTGCCATGTAGTAGCCAATGGGCTACTTACCTTTAGGGTGGATACACCCTCATATGACTACTTCTGTTGGGAATTGCCATAACCCTGACCCTGATTGGTTAACTATTTCCAAAACAATATGGATGAATCTGACAAGAGGGGTCCACATCACCTGCCCAACCCTAGGGGTGGTGCCGGCTGAATGTGAGCACCCCTACTGATCTTTTATTTTTTATTTATTTATTTGAATTTTTAAAAATTGCAACCGTGAGACTCTACAGTGCAGCATTACATTATACGTTACTCCTATATTCAGTATTGACCATCAGCAGCAAACAATGCAGTTATAAAAGATCAACTAACAACGTCAAATATATAGTTCCGACCAATAGGCTTAAACACTTTAGATAAATAGGAGATGACCCAGCACGTTATGACGCATATCCACATTAAGTCAAGAACAGCCCACATAAGAGGTAAGTAAATGGCTCTTGCTCAAAATGGCCGACGGGTAGGAGCTCTGTGAACGAGCTCCTAACGCTTGGGATCCTCCTGCTGGAAATATCCCTGGTTAGCGTGAACGTTTGTGGAACCGACTTCTTATAAGTAACTGGATTAATCCTACTGCTTCAAGTGTTATGTGTATATGCGTACACCACCTTTCATACCTGATTTTGGATCGCGGAGAGGTCGATGGTCCGGCAGCCATTGTGAAAACAACTTTGTCCAGTGAAGAATCGCGATTTCGACTGGGAAGCGTCTCTGCCTAACGCCACCTTCTCTAGCATGCTATGATGGCATAAGCCTGGGATTGAGACGGCGGTTTCCTGAGAAGTACTGGACGGTTCATGGAGCTGAGCACAGTTGGTCAGAGACTCTCGATGCTGACCCCGGGTCCAGCTAGCCCCCCCTCCCACAGTGGAAGACGGAACCACAGAGAAGACCGCAGTTGCTGGAGCAGTGAGTTGCATACGTCCCGGAACATGTTGTGGTTGGTTTTCCCCGTTGGTCCCGACCCTGACCACGGAGCGAAGAGAAACCTGGCAATCACTGTCAGATAGAGGCAGTTTTCGAGGTGATCCACTCCCCTGAGAAACTCCCCCCCGTTGAGCAGCTGACCCTGCACCGTCCTGGCCCTGCAGACCTCGGGTCACGGCACTTGGGCCTCCCCCCCTGCTGTTCAGCGCCCCTGAAGACCCGGTTTCTGGCTGATGCATGATTTGCTATGAAGGCAAGGGTAATAGTTGGGTCCTAGAGGCCACAGCAGTGATCGGTCCGCACACTGGACCCCCCAGCATTCTAGTTCTGACAGGCGAGCCTGCTCCCAGGTCCTACGGGACACAACCCTGGAGCGGACCCTGTTCCAGCCTCCCTGAACACTGGTCCAGGGGTCGAGCCCGTTCCTTGGACCCTCAGAACTTGACCCTGGGCTCCCCTGCTCAAAGCTCCTGAAGTGCCCTTGTAGTGACCGGCTGTTCTTGTCATTGGAGCACTGTGGCGGGCTCTGGGGAATGGTTGCAGATTGATTTATAGCGCAACACTGCTGGGATATTTGTGCGAGCCCCGAACTCCGTCCCGTTGCTGTTGTCACGCTGAGACGCGCTGATTACGCTGAGTCTGTAAAGCTGAAAGTTCCCTGAGTTTCGGATCGCAGTCGCTGCTCGACTCCAACCCCAGCCCCCGCAGGCTCTGCTCAGTCTCAGATGGGTACAATGGATAAATGGAATAAAAACTCACAAGGCTGAAAACAAAGAATGACTGCAGTTTGTACATCCCTCTCAAAAACAGCCCTCCTCCTTCAAAGGGGAATGAGTTAGGACACCAAAATACGACGACCACATTAAGCTCATTGTTTTAAGGTAACAATATCTTCTTCCTTGTTGGCTCTCTCTAGCCCGCATTTTATTATACTATTTCATGTTTGTTACTTCTCAGGTCGTGACATTTGGCATATTAAAATGGCAGTGACCATAGCTGTTATTTTCCCAAAATGGCTGTGGCTGTAATCTAAAGGTAGAGGGGCCCACCCCCAACCCTCACTGTTGACCACAATTAGTAGAAACTGAAAGAGGATTATCCCTCCCTTTACAAGCCCTTAGACATTGAGATGGGACTAGTCTGGCTATCCATCAGAATCCCATCAGCCCGAAAGAGCATAGAAATAGGACTTAATTGACTACCATTGCACTTATTGGAGATAGACAAAAGACTATATTGTAGTAAGGTGTAGGCTATCTTAGTCCATTGTGTCGGCCTTCTTAGACTGCCCGTACCATTGAGTGCACATAGACCTTCACGTCAGATCAACCACACGCCTTATGGAAATAGTCAAAGGACTACACAATATCAATGTGTCGGCCATCTTGGAACGATGTTTACCAGATCCATAGACATTCACTTCAATTTTAGAATCTCCATTCTTTCTGTGTGATTTATATTCCACGGTTCACGTGCCTCAAACTTGAGTCTTTCTCCTCCCTCACTCCAACATTCTTCACGTGATCCCACCCCCTTTTCTCATCATGATTACCTAACCTTCTCCTCATAGTCTTCTTCCCATCCTCCCACAACATGCCCACTCAGGAACTTATCCCAACTCTACACTCAGAACCCTGAGGACTACTAGTTGATTCCCGAGTTCCCACCCCCGCTCAACACTCTACTACCTCTCTTTCCCTCATACCACGTTCCCCTACAAGATCCACTCCCCCTCCCATTTCTTCTCATCTCATATCATCTCACATACTGTACTACCCTGATAATGGAACTAGCAGGCACACACACCTACAACATCATCTACCCCTCCAACCACACAAAAAATAAGCCAAACGTTTCAAACACAATTTTATAAAACAGAACCCTGAAACTCTCTTTGCCGACCCCTATTTCTCATCACACAACGGGATCACAACCACTGAACTCATTTTTCACACAAAACAAAGAGCCCAATGGAGGAAAGCCGTCCTCACCTCACTCTCGATCTCTTCCTCGAAGAAAACCGCACATGGCATCATTTTATCTATTTCCCCTTCCCAGCTCTTCCAGGTGCCGTCAACCATCACCATATACAACAATGGCATCATCCTTATCCAAGCCACAGACCGCAATCTTATTCTCCTGGACAACATCTTCCCTGCCATCAAAAACCTAGTGACCAAACCCCATTTGGGTACCCATTTTCCATCCAGCACCACTTCACATTCAGTAACTTCACCCAACCAATCTGACAACCCCGCCCAACCCCCTTACCCACCTCCATCACTGGAGCCCTACGAGACGTTCACCCTACTTACCCCCACCGTTAACATACCACAACTCACAACACCTACACCACATAACATGCCTGACAGCCTCCTTCGACTCTTCCCTCTACCGACATCCGATTCCTGCGTTGAGCCCTTCAAGACGTCCACCCAAGTTACCCCCCACCTCTAACACACCATCACTCACAACACCTACACCACATAACACACCTGACAGCCCCCTACCACCCTTACCTCTTCCGACATCGGATCCCTCGTCAACACCCAACCTTCCCCTCCCTCCAATGCACCACACCAAATCCACCCAGAAATCATGTCACCATCACTTCCCCCCCTCAAGCCGCCGAGTCGTACTCTCCCTACACCAAGATGACTCCCCCCAACATCCCCCCACAACACCTCATCAATCCCACACTTTCGACCTCCCAACACCGATGATACAGCATCTGTACCTCCAACTAACACTGAACCACCCCACAAATTCATAGCTCCCCTACACCCTAACACCAATACTTCACTTATCTCAGCACCCTTTCCCGATAGTGCTACTCCTTCCGATCACTCACCCCTTCACAGCCATCCCACACAATTGCATGCTCTACCACATGTATTTTCTCCACAAGACCACTGGGATCACTCATCACCTTCCGAGTGCTCCCGCCCTCAACTACCCTTCCCAGCCCCTCATTACAACCACGCACCCCCTCAACTCCCCCTTACACATCCTCCAATATCTCTTCGTTCTCAGCACCATTGCCCCAGATTGTTACTCCTCACAGGAATCCACCCCACCACACCCACCCCTGACAAGGTCTTGGCTTGTCACATGTCTCAACACCACACTATCGCACTGATAATGCTAGGCCATCCAAACTCACCACGTCGCCAATGTCCCTTCTTTCTCCCACATAACATCCACCCACCCCTTCAACTCAGACATCTACTCTCTTCACTCACCTTCCCTTTCGGACTACTCTCCCTCCAACACTATCCACACCTATACCTTTTTAACCGCCCACGTGCAGAACACAGCCTCCAACCCCTCTCTCCACGGAACCCGACCCTAGGCTTGACGAAATAATGTTAGACCCTTCTCCATATCAAAAAGGAACTCCAATCTTTCAAAACTCTGATTTCGAGACTTCCTTGGCGCAATATCTCCTCAAGAGCCTCTAACCTGAACGAGCGATCACAACACATAACTCGCACGCCTATATTCACGCCTCCCATCTAGATCTCAGTTCCCCTCCACAATACACTCTCTCGCCCTAAGCAAAGCATCAATCCGTTTTCTGAGAGTGATCTACTATCTCTCCTTCACTCATATGAACCTTCTCGCATTAAATGCATTACCTCCACTCAGTTAACCATACCTACTATTCCCCCCAACCCGCTCAGAGCCCCCAGACACAACAACAGAGGGGTCATCGATTACAACCTTAAAAGTGTCCCCCTCACACAAGACCCCTCTTTCTCCCTCATCACTCCCCAGCTTAAATGCACACTCCTAAACTGCAGATCTGCATCCAGACATGCTGCAGACATAGCTGACTGCATCATTTCAAAGGAACTAGACCTTCTACTGTTAACCGAAACATGGCTAACGTAATCCTCCACCCCACTGATGGACATTATAGTCCCCCCGAACTACGACATTATCAAATTAGATAGACTCAATAACATAGGGAGAGGTATAGCCTGTATACATAGGAGTAACATCACTATAACTAGAGCCATATCCCTGGTCTTCCGCACCTGCGAATACTTCTGCCTAGATGTTAGCAGCAACGGCAAACCAGCGTGCTCACTTCATATCATCGATCATCCACCAGGTGACAACCTAATATTCTCCGAACAACTCATGGATCTTATTTCAACTAACAACGGACGGCAAAACACCCAAATATACCTTGTCGATTTCAATCTCCATTGGAATGACAACAACGACACAATGGTCAACTGCCTCAAAAACTTCCTTGATGATCTAGCCCTTACCCAAACTTGCAATAGCCCTACTTATAAGAAAGGATCAACCCTGGATCTAATTATCTCCAAAAGTGACAGCATTCAGCTGGAATCGATACAGCCCTGTGATTGGTCCGACCACCATATTATCACCTTCTTCATCAAAGAAACAGTAACATTTAACTCAGTTCAAGCCACAAAACCAAAGGTATAGAAAAGAGACTTGAAACGCCTCAACCCAAACTCATTACCCTGAGCAACCAGCAACCTACTATTGCCACCTGCTGGCATCTCAGGTGTCAATGACCTCACCAACCACTACCTCAACTATATGACCTCGATTATTAATGAGGTTGCCCCCTTCAACTTAAGAGAATTTCCACTAAAGACTCGAAACCTTGGTTCAATGGCCTACTCAATGAAGACAGACGATCCCTCTGAGCTCTTGAACGTAACTGGGGATCAGTCTCGTCTACTAAGCACCTTAAGCTAATAAGGAAAAAAAGAAATGCTTATTACATAAAGATAAAGCGCACCAAAGCTGACTTCTTTAGCCACCAACTAGACCAAGCTAAAAATCACCCTAAAAAGCTTTTTGATCTAATCAAATCTCAATCTAGGGAAGCATCTCAACGGTTACAAAACGCAGACCATCCGCAACCCAATTGTTAACAATTCTCTGCCTTCTTTGCTCAGAAGACTGTCAACATCGAGAATGATCTCCTAAATGATCGATTACTGTACTCGTTACCACATATGCAAATCTCCCCTTCTCTACCCGCTTTGCCTCACCAAATCCCCTCAAAGTATGATCTTAAGAACGAAGCAACATGGTCCTCCTTTCACACCTACACTGAAGAGGCCATAGGAAAGATTATCAATGCCCTGAAACCTTCCAACCACCTCATCGATGCACATCCCGCTAACGCTGTCAAAGAACTAACACCGTGGCTTCTTCCATTATGGACCAATATCATTAATACTTCACTGCAACAAGGATGCATTCCAAACTCCCTCAAAGTTGGACAGGTTTCACCCATCCTAAAAGAAACCAACAGCCGACCCCCACGGATCTTAACAACTACCACCCTATTTCCAATATCCCTACTTTAGCCAAATTACTTGAAAAATGCGTACACCACCAACTGACTAAACATATTGACCACTTTGACCTTCTTAACAATCACCAATCAGTCTTCAGAGCAGATCACAGCACGGAATCAGCCATGACTCACATTATCGATGATGCGCTACAAATTCTTGACCAGAACGGATCATGCCTACTCATTCTTTTAGACCTATCTTCAGCCTTTGATACGGTCAAACACGAGAATCTGATAGATCTTCTCAAACTTAGGATGGGTCTGTCAGGAGTAGTATTAAACTGGTTTACCTCTTTTCTACATAACCGCACACAACAATTCAAGACCAACAACACTCTTTCCAAGCCAGTTCCAGTAAGGTTGGGCGTTTCACAAGGGTCCTCACTATCCCCAACACTTTTTAGGTTTAAAGCATTTTATTGAGCATTCACAAAAGGAAAAGAAAAAAAACAGTCGACACAAAGGAGCACAGCGTCCGATACAATCATATAAGAGCGCACCAGCGCGTTAGGGTCCTGTAAAGAGTAGTGTACATCCAGATGTGATGGCTGGTGCGTATGCTACAACAAGGCGCTCCAAAGTGAACAAACCCCCCCAACTTCCCCTCCTCCCCAAACCCAACCATGTCCCCTCCCTCCAGCCCCGTCCAGTGCCTCAGAACAACACCGCCCTCCTCCCCTAAACCGCTCCTCCCTCCCCAGTGCTCTCTTGTCTAGGCTTGTTGGCCATCCGAATCTGCTAATGTAGTCAACCTCAACAGGCGGAGATATCTGGGGCATGTAAGCTCTGTAAATTCACCTACAAGCAATGAGTGAACCGGTTGCCATAGTTCATTAAATTGTTCCACCTCTCCCTCCACCATGAGCGACAATTTTTCCATTCCCAGGACATGCCATATTCTATGCAACCACCCTGTGGTGGAGGGGAGTGTGGTGGTGCTCCAATGAATAAGTATATTTTGTACAGCAGAACCCAATGCTATCGCAATTTGCCTCCCTCTACGAGACCTCAAAGGATACATCAGTCCGTTGGGTAAGCCCAGCAGGACATATGCTGAAAGCGGGGCAATTCAATCTCAAAGTTGGAGTTGATCATGTCTAGGACCTCTTTCCAGTAAGGGGATAGCATCGGGCATTCCCATAAAACATGAGTGAGGGTGCCCAATTGCCCGCATGCTCGCCAGCAGGTGGCGTCGATGTTGCGATTCATCTCATGTAATCTCTGAGGCGTGTAATACCAGTATGTGGACACTTTTGTAAATGTTTCCGTAAGCCCAGTGTGATATGCGGAGTGTCGATCCCTATAGGCAATGCTGTCCCATTCCTTACGGTTTAAGGATCTCCCCAGTTCTCTTTCCCATTGTTCCCTACCCGGGTTATAGAGGTCAAAAGGGGAGGGCTGCAAGAATTTGTACAAGTCCGAAATGAGTTTCTTGTCTGAGGTGCGTGTTATAAGCCATTTCTCATATGGAAGGAGCCGACTCCCGTGTCTGTGGCTGCAGCGCCCAATGGCGCACCTGCATATAGCGCAACCTTTCCACCTCCGGCAACTGATATTCTTTCCTGAACTCTGGGAACGAAATAATGCCATCCGGGCCATATAGATGAAAAAGTACTCTGCATCCCGTAGCCCGCCAGCGTGCAAAAGCCCCCGGTTCTGTTCCAGGGTGAAACTCTGGGTTATCGATCAATGGCGTGAACGGAGAGGGGAAGGTGGTAAGTGTATGAGTCAAGTTCGTGGCATCCCACACCCTCATGGGAACCCGTGTGATGTAAGATGCATATAAATTGGGAGGGCGATGTGTCTGCCGCAAAAAGGGCACTTCCTGCAGGGTACGGCCCGCCACCGCCTGGTCTTGAAAAAGCCAGTGTTTGTCGGTCTCCCATCTGCTCTACTCTACCAGATACCTTAGCTGTGCCGCCTGAAAATATTTACGGAGGTCCGGTATTCCTAGTCCCCCCGCCTCAGGTGCAGGGTAGCCAAGGCCCTCTTGAGTCTAGGTTTACGGCCCAGCCATATGAATCGCGCAATGTCCGCCTGAGTCTGCAGCAGCCATCCCTTCGGGGGCTGCAGCGGCAGGGCACGAAACAGGTAGAGCGCCTGCGGTAAGATGGTCATTTTCACCGCGGCAATTCTGCCTAGCCAGGACAATGTGCCCCTGCTCCAGCGGCCCAGTTCCTCCTTAATTTTAGAACCTAGGGCAGTGTAGTTCGCAGTCACCATAGCGGGTAGCGTGGGTGCCAGAAGAATGCCCAGGTAGGTCACCAGGTCTTTCGACCAGTGCATGGGAAACCGCCCCTGCAAGTCAGTCCTGGTGGCCATGGTGAGCGAGACGTCAAGGGCCGCCGATTTCCCCATCTTCATCTTGAAGCCCGCTATGGCAGCAAAGGCTTCCATCTCATCGATGCATGCAGGGAGCGCCCTCCCCGGATCCGCTAATGTCAGAATGATATCATCTGCTTACAGACTGATAGTGTGGGTGTACTCCCCCATCTTAATTCCCAGCGCATTCGGATTCTGACGTATCCTCTGGGCCAGGGGTTCCATATAGAGTGCGAATAGAAGCGGGGATAACAGACACCCCTGTCTAGTACCCCTTTCTATCGCGAACTGTTGGGAGCTGCAGCCATTGACCCGTACCACTGCTGATGGAAACTTGTAGCAGTTAAACACCAGAGTGCGAAATTTCTCGCCAATACCTACTTTCGCTAGAACTTTCTCTAGATATGGCCAGTGCACCCTGTCAAAGGCTTTCTCCACATCGACTGCTAGCAACATCCTTTCCCCGGGTATCCCGGAACCTCCTCGACACCACAGATCCTGACGTCGCCTTCCTCACGGAAACCTGGATAACGACTCCTCAGCGCCCGACATCGCCATCGCCATACCAGAGGGCTACAAGATCACCTGAAGAGACCGAGGCAACCAGACGGGAGGAGGCATCGCCATCATCTACAGGGACACCATTCGCATCACGACCAACACCGACGACACCCTGAAAACCGCCGAACACCTGCACTTCCAGATCCACACGGACCCCAGAACCACCCTCAGAGGCACCCTCATCTACCGACCCCCGGGACCACGCACACAATTCAGCGAAGACATCGCCGACTTCATCAGCCCGCACGCCCTCCCATCCGCTGACTACATCCTCCTGGGGGACATCAACTTCCACCTGGAGAACAACAACGATCGCAACACCACCACCCTGCTTGACACCCTCGCCAACCTCGGACTCAAGCAGCTGGTGACCACCCCCACCCACCTCGCCGGACACACACTCGACGCTGTCTTCTCATCCAGCAAGGACATCGTCTTCAGCCACGCCACCGGACTCCACTGGACGGACCACAGCTGCGTCCACTTTACTTTCAGAAGATCCACGATCCACCACCAACAGCAACAGGTTGCTCGAAGAAACTGGAACAAGATCACAGCAGACCAGCTCGCCGCTTCCCTGAGCCAGCACCCTCCCGCCAGCTCAGCGAACCCCAGCCAGGCCGCCGACAACCTCACAAAGTGGATCAGCAACTGCGCAGACGTCCTCGCCCCACTGAGGACCCCGCCTAGCAGACCCGGCAGCAAGAAGGCCCCATGGTTCACCGACGAACTCAAGAGCTCCAAGAAGAACTGCCGAGCCCTCGAGAAAGCCTGAAGAAGGGAGCCAACACCGGACAACATGACCACCCTCAAGCTCGCCATCCGGAAGCACCATCAACTGATCCGCACCACCAAGAAAACAGCATTCAAGGACCGGCTGGACAACAACGCACACAACTGCAAGGAACTTTTCAACATTGTGAAAGAGCTCTCCAACCCCAACGCCGGAAACAACGACATCACCCCGTCGCAAGACCTCTGTAACTCCCTCGCCTCCTACTTCCACAACAAGATCGCGGACATACACAACAGCTTCAGCCCACAAACAACGCTCCCAACGACCGCACCAACGCCCCCCACCACCACCCTTAGCGCCTGGACCCAGATCAACACAGAAGACACCATCCGCACGATGAACTCTATCCACTCCGGATCCCCGACCGACCCGTGCCCCCATCACGTCTTCAACAAGGCCGACGCTGTCATCGCACCCCACCTGCGGGACATCATCAACTCCTCCTTCGACACGCCACCTTCCCTGAGAGCTGGGAGCACGCCGAACTCAGCGCTCTACTAAAGAAACCAATAGCGGACCCCACCGAACTCAAGAATTACCGCCCCATCTCGCTCCTCCCGTTCCCAGCCAAAGTCATCGAGAAGACCGTCAACAAGCAGCTGGCCGCCTTCCTCGAGACGAATGGATCCCTCGACCCCTCACAGTCTGGCTTCCGAGCCTACCACAGCACCGAGACCGCCCTCATCGCTGCCACCGATGACATCCGAGCCCTGCTGGACAACGGTGAAATAGCGGCCCTCATCCTCCTAGACCTCTCCGCGGTGTTCGACACTGTCTGCCACCGCACCCTAGTGCAGCGCCTCAGCAACACCGGAATCCAGGAGAAGGCACTGGAGTGGATCATCTCCTTCCTCGCTGGAAGGACACAGAGAGTCCGCCTACCACCGTTCAGATCTGCAGCCACGGAAGTCATCTGCGGCGTTCCTCAGGGCTCCTTGCTCAGCCCCACCCTCTTCAACGTCTACATGAGCCCCCTCACTGCCATCGCACGCCAGCACAACCTCAACATCATCTCCTACGCCGACGACACCCAGCTGATCCTCTCCCTGACCAACGACCCCGCCGCCGCCAGAACCAACCTCCACGAAGGGATGAAAGACGTAGCCGAGTGGATGACGACCAGCCGCCTGAAACTGAACTCAGACAAGACGGAAGTCCTCATCCTGGGCTCCTCGCCCTCCGCCTGGGACGACTCCTGGTGGCCCCCCGCCCTGGGCACCGCACCCAAAACGACAGACCACGCACGCAACCTGGGCTTCATCCTGGACTCCTCCCTCTCCATGACCAGACAAGTCAACGCCGTCTCCTCGTCGTGCTTCAACATCCTGCGCATGCTACGTAAGATCTTCCGGTGGATCCCCACCGAGACCAGGAAGACGGTCACCCAGGCCCTCGTCACCAGCCGACTGGACTACGGCAACGCCCTCTACGCCGGAACCACCGCCAAGCTCCAGAAGAGACTGCAGCGGATCCAGAACGCCTCAGCCAGATTCATCCTCGACATCCCCCGGAGCAGCCACATCTCCGGACATCTGAGAGACCTGCACTGGCTCCCCGTCAACAAGAGAATCACATTCCGTCTCCTCACCCACGCACACAAAGCCCTACACGACCAAGGCCCGAGCTACCTCAACAAACCGCCTCAACTTCTACGCTCCCAAACGCCACCTCCAATCGACCAACCACGCCCTCGCCGCCGTCCCCCGCATCCGAAGAGAGACAACAGGAGGAAGGTCCTTCTCCTACCTGGCCGCCAAGACCTGGAACACCCTCCCGACCGACCTTCGCCTGACCCAAGACCACCTCTCCTTCAGGAAGAAACTCAAGACCTGGTTGTTCGAGCAGTAGCGGCACCCTACCCCACCCCCCCCCCAAGCGCCTTGAGACCCTCCGGGTAAGTAGTGCGCTCTATAAATGCCTTGATTGATTGATTGATTGATTAATTGAGGCTTTCTCCAGTACATGGACCACCCTCTTGGTGTTATCCACCGTTTGCCTCCCCAGAACGAACCCGGCTTGATCCGATTCCACTAGTCCCGGAAGGCGAAGCGCCAGACGGGCCGCCAGGATCCCAGAATATAACTTAAGGTCAATATTCAAGAGAGAGATTGGCCTGTAGGAGCCACATTGCGTCCGATCCTTCCCCGGTTTAGGAATAACCGAGACCGTTGCCCTAAGCAAATCCGGAGGGATAGCTCCAGGAACGGAGAAGGAATTAAATAGGCGCGTGAGGATCGGGGCCAACGTAGGGCAGAAAGTTTTATAGAAGAGGGAAGTATAACCGTCAGGGCCCGGGGCCTTCCCATGTTTAAGCCTGGAAATGGCCGTAATTACTTCCTCCACCCGAATGTCCCTTTCGAGATGTTCTGCTTGCTCCGGAGTGAGGGAGGGAAGGTCAACCGAGGCCAGGTAGCCCTCCTCTGCTTATGATGACGGGGGTTCGCTCTTGTAGAGGTCAGCATAAAATCGGCGGAAGCCTTCAGCTATTTGGTCGTCTTCCGTTACTGACCCCCCAGTGGGTGTTGATAGCTCCTTCACTAAGTGCTTCTGATGTGCTTCCCTAAGTTTGTGTGCCAGGAGTTTCCCGCATTTGTCCCCACCTGTATAATATGCATGCTTCAGGCGCAATGCAGCATATTCCGCCCTGTCCATATGTAAGGCTGCCAAAAGCTTCCTCGCAGCCTTAAGCTGCTTCCAGATTCTGGGAGCCCCCGTCCTCTGGTGAACCTGTTCCAATTCACGCACCTTGCCAGTGAGTTCCTCACACTTCTGTTGACGCTCCCTATTCTCAGCGGAGAAGATGGCAATACATTCCCCTCGGAGCACCACTTTCAGTGCCACCCATTGCGTTGCCAGGGTATTGTCACCGTTATCATTGTGCTCCTGGTATTCCCGAATTGAGTCTTGAATATGCTTTACCACCGTCTGTTTGTGCAGCAAGGTATCCCTGAGGCGCCACACCCCACGCTTCGGTGACATCGATGGCAATTGAAACGTTCCGGTAACCGGGGCGTGGTCCGATAGAGAGAGAACCCCTATCATTGACGCTGTGGCTAAGTCGCGGACCGGTTTTGAGACCAAGAGATGGTCGAGACGTGCGTAGGTCTTGTGGGCGTGTGAATAATAGGAATAATCCCGGGTGGTGGGGTGCAAGCAATGCCAAAGGTCATGGAGATCCGAGTCCCCTAGTTGGCGTTTGCCCATCTGCAAGATCTCCCCAGTCTGCAGGCGCCGTTGCACCGACCTATCCAGGAAAGAGTCGAAGACCATATTCAGATCCCCCCCTATGATTACGTGTCTATCTGGTGTGGCGGTGATATCCACCACAACCGAGTGTAGGAATCGTTCTTGGTCTTCATTGGGGCTATACATCGTTCCAATAGTGAAGATCAGTCCCCCGTACTTGATCCTATAAGCCAGGAGTCTACCCTTCTGCTCAGCAAACTTATGGAGGATCTCTCCCTTAAACGTTTTGGATACCAAAATTGCAACCCCAGCGGTCTTAGTGGTCGCTATGACGGGATGCGCACTCTTCCTATAGGCCCCGCCGGTTTCCGTCTGTCGCGGCCTCCACTAGGCCCGGATGGTATCACCTGCGATTGTCTCCTCTTTCCGATCGCTCCCGAAGGGAGAGACGTTGTGGATCCCTCTGGGAATGTGCAGGACTCTCCAGCCATGGCTGCCGACAGAGGCCCCTCAGGGCAAGTCCGCTATCTTCCACCTCCGGCTAGGTTCATCGTGCGTCACAGCGCTAATGGCCGAGAGTCGCTCCGGGTCCAACCATACAAGCTGTGGGCCACCAAGGACTCCGGTTTTGCTGTGGGCCTCGGCGATCACTGAGCTGTGGAGTCTCGCCACTGGGGGGGCTGGGGGGGGCGGGGGGGGAGGGGAAGGGCTCCGCGCGAGGCCCTGGGCCCACACCCTTGCTGCTTCGATGCTCTCCCGGTGGGCGGTTAGACGTGTAGGCTGGGACTCACGCGCCTCACCCTGCTGCTCCCACGGGGCCGATTCGGTGGTCCCCCCAGGCACCCAGGACCTCCCGGTCGAGGCGCTGCAGTATCCCCTCCGGCTGCTCACTCCAAGCGGCAATGGACGCGGCGTGCATCCGGCCGACGTGCTCTGGGGTCGGCCTCCTCCTCTTCGCGCTTCCCGGGCCGGACCTCCAATACCATCCGACGGGCTATCCTGAGGCTAAACGGAGGCTAGGACTCGACCAGCGTCATCTCTGCAGGTTCCTCCGCTTCTCCCCGTGCCGTTAAGCTCCGGAGGGGGGAGAAAAGGATATATTTCAGGGCTCGGGCCTAGTCGGGTCGGGGAGCTGCGAGAAGAAGCGTCCTCTCACTCCGCCATTTTGGCCACCCAATCTGCCCCCAACACTTTTTAACCTGTTTTTGGAGCCACTCACCGAAATGCTACAGGCGTCTAATGTGCAATATCATATGTACTCTGACGATACACAACTTTATCTTAAGATCAATACCTTAGAAGACATTAAACGGCTTAACACCACACTTATGAACACTGAAAATTAGTTGGCAGAAAACCACCTTAAATTGAACGCTCTAAAGACCGAATTCCTCCTTATTGCTCCACCTGCTAACGTCCCTTTTATGCAAGACCTAATCCAACAACTCACTGCACTCAACGTTCAACCTACTATCGTGGACTCAGCAAAATCCTTGGGAATAACCCTGGACAGCAATCTCACTTTGCAGAAATACATTAGCAACGCCACAAAGGGAGCAAACTTCCAGATAAACACTTTGAGGAAGCTAAAGCCCTTCCTGCCAGCGAATGATTTCAAGATAGCTGTACAAGCACTAGTTATCCCGCGGGTGGAATATGGAAGTGTCTCTCTCTGCGGCCTCCCAAAAGTCATCACAGCTCCCCTGAGAGCCTCAATAAATACCGCAGCAAGACTCATACCTGGCTCAAAAAGAAGTTCCCACATCTCCCCTCATCTAAATCCTTGAATTGGCTCCCGCTTGAAGCAAGAATTCATCTAAAAATAGCGTGCATGACACACAAGGCCTTACACCACAAGGTTCCCATTTACCTTGCCCAGAAATTGACAATCTCAGGTGGGTCTAGGTCCTCTAGGGGTGCCGACAACCTACTACTAAAATCTCGAAGATTCAACAAAAATAAAACATATAAACGAACCTTTTCTGGAATGGCACCCAGGATTTGGAATTCTCTTCCCCCAGAAACCAGAGAGGACTTTCCGAACCTTTCTATGGTCGTTTAGCCCCCGAAAGTTCCATGTGAGTCCTCTAAGTGTGTCAGCTGGGAGATCTCAACCATGCCCCTCTATACGTGTGCCAGGGTCAGACATCATCGCCATACGTCAGTAACATATAGTGCTGCGGTCTCATGCAACAAGTGAATAAATACAATATCGTGTGTGCTGCAGTGTCTGAGTCTCATTATCCTGCCACACCCTCCCTCATCGAGATCCCCCCAACTAGGACCTGAACAAATAATACCCATAGTTCCCATGAAACAAAACATAGATTGCATTGCAGTGGACTGAAAAAGAGCCGTCCCTCCCAGCAAAAAAACAAGTATAAACACCCCCAAGTGTGTGTAACACGCGTAGGCAAAGTTTGCCAACTGTACCTCGTTGTCCAGATGAGCAACAATCTATGGCTCTCCGCATTCCAAATGAACCTTTTAAGCGGTAACCAAAGACCTACGCATCCCAACCATCCTATATCCGTGCAGCCCTGCGCACAACCCCTTAAATTTCTCATTCAAATATCAAAGGGACAGGCCAATGAGGACAGCATGCGCACAACAGCACAACCTAGCAGCATGCATGAGTGCAACAAAATATACCCTGCTTCACACAATAGCTGTAAACGTCAATAGACTAACATCGCGCAGCGCATTCCTCCCATTATGTAATTCTTAACTGTGCAGCAAACAGAAAAATCAGTCTTGCTTCTCCAAGGAGTCTCCGACCCCTTCAGCCAAGGCCCCCCTCTCTGGGCTACGTCTCCGCTCCATTGCCCAGTCTTTTATGGCTTTTTGCAGCATCTTGGGGTCAGTGAAAATATGCGATCTGCCCTGGCGGTTGACAGGCAGGCGAGCTGGGTACAACATCGCATAATTAACTGCTTCTTGAGTGTCTCAAACTGGCAACGTGCCTCCTGCACTTTCAGGGTAAAGTCTGGAAAATGGCAAGTTGAGACCCTTCGTAGTGCAAAGACTGTTTCTCCCTAGCAATTCTTAACGCAAAGTCCCTATCACAATAATTTAGTAGCTTTGCTATTATGGGCCTTGGATGGGCTTCCGGCGCTGGGCGCGGGCCCAAGGAGTGATGTGCTCGCTGGACCACAAACAGCGAGAAGGTGTCCGAGCCAAGCAGCGTGGTCAGTAGTTTCTCAACGAACTGCTCCATATTGCCTGTAGATGTCGATTCCGGCAGGCTAATAATTATCACGTTACTTCTTTGAGACCTCGCCTCCAAGTCTTCCGTCTTGTCCAGCAGCACCTGGAGCGCCCGGTCCATGCGTTTGTGGCTGGTGACCATGTCAGTCTGTGCTTCCTCCACCTCCGTGATACGCCTTTCTGATATATCAAGGTGACAGCCTGTTTGTCCATCCTTTCAGACATCCAGTCCATACGATAGGAAAGGGAGTCAATCTTCGTCCCCAGTACCGTTAGCGAGTTTTGCAGTCCTTTTTCCATTGACGCCAGCATAGACTTAAGATCTCCTTCATGTGACTTACTTTCCCCCTCCTCGTCCCGTTCTACCTCTTCTGTAGTCCGAGAACGGTCTCTGGGTTTGCGTTGTTCGAAAGACAGCTTCTGTTGCATTTTATCAGTTCTGCCCATTGCAGCACGCTCCAGTAGGACCTGTCAGATCCCAGTAGGACCTATCAGATCCGGAAGAAAACAGCCCCACAACAACAAAAATGAAGCACTGCAGACCACTGAGTGAGGGCAAATAGAGTGGGATAGCAAGTGGTCTCAGTTCGTCACGCCCTAAACCGGGGCGGCAGCCCAGCACACCAAGCAAAGCAAAGGGCACACAGCAGGGCAATCCGGGCATCTCCACAGCTGCAGGCACCCCAACTCGCTCCTCGCAGGGGCTAGCGAACTCAGCGAACCCCAATAAATTGAAGAGGGGGTGGCTCCCAGTTTCACTAGAATAGAGTACGCCAACCCCAAAATCCCCAATGTGTGCCCTGCGTCCTGAACTGCCAGCAATAGCATCCACAGTGGCAGAGGAGGGGGTGAGACACAAAATGGCAGCAGGACCTGTCGACCAGTGTCAGCAGCAGGCAGCATCAGGTGAAGAGAAAGCCAGGCTCCACTGTGCAGATCGTAGGTCAGAGTGCAAGGTGGTGAAAGTTATTAGTGCAGAGGGGTGCCCCCCTCTCAGCTACACAGATAAGACGCAGTGGTGAAATTTACATTCCGAATCCAACCGGAGATCCAGGTACGTCCCTAGGAAGGCCTGCCTCGCCGTGAGCACCACTGCTCAAATCTATTGTCCGCCTCATGTTACCGCCGTAGAGCACTGCACTTGAGCATCGTCCAGCAGAGCAAGCACCCTGTCAGCTCACAGTGACTCCAACACAGCTGTTGCCTCGAGGGGGTGTTATTTCAAATACAAGAGCACTGGTCGGGTCGAACCTGCACAGTCGCCCGTCACAATAGCACTTCCGGTCGGCCAGCAGTCAAATTTAGACTGGGGATTCGCGGCCTAGTTTACACGCCGTTCAAACTCACGCACAACTCCTCATGTGCTTACTCTCATCGGGGCCGGAATACTCCGTTAGAAAGAGGGTCTAGTCAGCTGTGCAGGCATGCCGTTTGCGGGGACGTGGCCTTGGTTGAATGCAGGATATATGCAAGATTGTTTTTTTGAAGTGCGGAGCTCTCCGCTTAGGCGGTATTCTTCGGCGCCGGCAACCTCTGCCCTCACCCCTCCTAATCTAAATAATTTTCACGCCTGTCTTCCTGCCAAAATTGGGGCAGGATAGGCGAGTTGGCATCCTCTCCTATGCGAGAAGTCAGAGTTGCATAACAAAGGCAGAGGGATTGATTTGAAGTTCCCTTGCCTTAGCAGGCCAATCAGCAGGTCATCTCTGGGATGGGGTGGACGATATCCCTTGCCAGAGATGGCATGGTTTCTGGCCTCTGAAGACCAAAGGCCTTCACCCTTGGGATTCAGGAATTCATCTCTGGTGTTAGGCTGGCTTAAACCAGTCAGTCAGCCCGCAAGCTGTTGTTACGGATTCAGGGGAAACCTTTGAAGTCCCCTCTGGATAAATGTATTGATAAATCCAACACTGGAATCAGTGTGGGTTTATGAATACTAGATGTTTGATATGAAATATCCCTGTTTTCAGTGAAGCCATCTTAAAGCTTGGGAAATCAGTGCCATGTTTTAAAATGGCTTCCCTCTTCACTTGAACTGGCAATAATAAAACTGACCAGCACTGGGGCTTATCTGCTTATGCAGGTATGCCCTCGTATATAATATTAGGCAGCCTGCCTTAGGGCTGTCAGGCCTGCTGTAGGGGTGGCTTACAAATATCATTTGCAGTGGTAGGGGACCTGGCACACAGGGATGTGTGACATGTTGTGTGTTCACTTTTGCCCTCACCAAGACACACAGCCTGCACTGGCAGTTGTGCATGTGCTTGGTGAGGGGTGCCTTAGGGTGGCACAATTTGTGCTGCAGCCCTTAGGCATCCCCTTTACCACCTCAGACCCTAGTTACCAGGGTACAATTTACTAGGGACTTACAGAGAGTGCTAAAGGTTTTGCCAATTGGTGGGAACAATAGTACTGTTTTGGCACAGAGTTCTGGCACTGGAGACCTGATTAGCAGGAGCCCGATGCACTTTCCATTTAAATCACATCATGTACCAGACAGAAGGTAGGAGTGACCTTGTCAAAAAGGGCACTTCCCTACATGACCCCCTCCTAAGCTAAAAAGGATGAGACTAACCCTTGTCAAGAGAGTCTTTATTTTCTTAGTGGAAGAAACGGGAAAGGCCATCTGCTTTGGCATGGTCAGACCCAGGTATGTGTTTCCCTTTAAAGTCCATGTCCTGTAATGAGATGGACCACCTCAACAGCTTGGGGTTTTCACATTTCATTTGCATCAGCCATCTGAAATGCATGTGGTCAGTTTGAACAAGGAAGTGAGAGCCAAACAAGTATGGTCTTGGATTCTTCAGGGACCAAACCACAGCAAGGTACTCTAACGCTACTCTCTAGGGAGAAACCTCCTGCTAATAAAAGCAACAGGTTGGTCATGGCCATCATCATTGAATTGAGACAGGACCACTCCTATCCCATGTTCAAAGGCATCTGTCTCCACTATGAACTGCATCGTGTAATCTGCTGCTTTTAGAATGGGTGCTGAACACAGGGCTTCCTTCAGAGAGTCAAAAACCTATGGACAGCTCACTGTCCAGTTTACTTTCTTTGGCATCTTTGTGGAGGTCAGTTCTGTAAGGGGGTCACAATGGACCCATACCACCTCACAAACCTACTGTAGTACCCAGTCAAGCCAAGGAAAGCCCTGACTTGGGTCTGGTTGGTTGGAGCTACCAAGTCCAGAATTGGTTGGTCTTGGGTTGTAAGGGTTGAATTATACAACAGAGCTCTGCCCTCTCTGGCACTTGCCTTCCTTGATAGTGAGGCCTGCACGTTGCAGAGCCTCAAAAACCTTTCCCAGGTGGATCTGGTGATCCTGCGAGGTGGGACTATAGGCAGAAATATCACCCAGATATACTGCACTAAAAGCCTCCAGCCCAGCTCACCAACCTTTCGAATGTAGCCAGGGCATTCTTTAGTCCAAAGGGCATCACAGTGAACTGATAATGCCCATCTGGGATCTAGAATGATGACTTTTGTTTTGCTCCTGGGGTCAGACCAATCTGCCAGTACCTTGATATTAATCAAAGGTACTGAGAAATGTGGGTGCTCCTAGCCTGTCAATCAGTTTATCATCCCTTGGGATAGGGTGTCTTAGTGACAGCATCAAGGCTGTGATAGTCCACTCAAAACCTAATTACTGGTTTATCACCATTGGCATGAGGCTTGGGGACTAAAACCACTGGGCTGGCCCAGGGACTTTCGGAGGGCTCAGTCACCCCTAACTCAAGCATTTTGCTGACTTCAGCTCTGATGCTTCCCTTCAAGTGATCAGACTGTCTGTATATTATGCTTCTGACAGGCAGGTTTTTCTCTAGTGTCCACATCATAAGTAAACCAGTCAGTCTGACCAGGGATTTGCCGGCAGTCATCTTTGAGTTAGGCAGAGAGGGTGTCTGAAAAGACAACTTCATCCACTGACCCATCTTTAGGGTGGTGATAGAGGGGGTCAATAATAGGTTTGCACTCTTTTTCATGATCCTCATCATTGACCATCAGCATCTCCACCTCAGCCATATCATAATAGGGTTTAAGGCAGTTTACACGGTTGACTCTTTTGGGGTTCCTGCAAGTGCCAAGGTCCACCAGATAGGTGGCCTCCCCTTTTCTTTCTAGGATATGAGAGGGTCCACTTCAATTGCCCTGGAGGGCTAGAGGGGCCACAGGCTCCAAACACCATACCTTCTGGCCCGGTGGGAACTCCACCTGTGCAGTTTTTGTGTCATACTAGAGCTTCTGGAGCTCTTGGATGGTCTCAAGTTTTTGGGATGCTTTTTCCATGTACTCAGCCCTTTGTGAGCGAAAACCAAGCACATAGTCTACTATCTCTTGCTTAGGCTCTTTGAGAGGTCTCTCCCAGCCTTCCTTCACTAGACACAATGGTCCCCCCCTTACAGGATAGCTAAACAGAATCTCAAAGGGGCAAAACCTTACTCCCTTCTGTGGGACCTATCTGTAGGCGAAAATCAGGCATGGCTGTAAGACATCCTATCTCCTTTTCAGTTTTTCATGGAGTCCACCCTTTATACCTTTCAGTCACTTGTTGAACCATTCAACAAGTCCATTGGTTTGTGGGTGATATGGGATAGTGAACCGCTAGGTTTCAGGTATGCAGACATGAAGTTTGTACCTCTGTCTGACACCACCGTCTTCAGAAAACCCACACTGGTACCAAGGAGGGCCCTAGCCACTGCAGGGGCAGTAGTAGTCCTAAGGGATACCTGATGGCATGATCCACCACCACCAGTATTAATATTTTCCCTGATGCTGTTGGAGGGTCTAGGAGAGCAACAACGTCCACTTCTACCCTTTCAAAGGGAATCCCAACCAATGGAAGTGAGATTAAGGGGCCTTTGTGTGCCACCTATTTTGCCACTGGCTTGGAGGGTAACACAAGAGTTGCAAAACGTGTTCACCTTCTGGGACATACCTGGCCAGTAGGAGTGGGTTACTGACCTACTCCAAGTTTTGGCCTGGCCAAGATGCCCAGCTTAGGGGATGTCATGTGCCAAATTGAGTAAGAACTCCTTGTACATCTGAGGCACTGCCACTTTCCTAGCGGCACCAGGTTTGCGATCTCTGGCGTCACTGTAAAGGAGTCCTTCCTCCCAATAGGTCCTGTCGGAGCCTCTGATATCTCCCTTTTCCTGACCAGCAGCTTGCTACCACATGCTTTCAAGCGTAGGACAGGTCCTCTGCCCCTGGCACATCTTGCCCCCTTGACTTAGGATGTCTGCTGTGTAAGGTCCAACTTCCTATGGTTCAGTCCCCTCTGAGGGAGTTTAGGCTGGTTTTCCAATCTTCCTGCCTTTTTGTTTGGAGAGTTAAGCCATTTTTCAAGGGTGCAACTCCTCTTTCTCCTCCTGGGGTTTGCATTGTGCTCTTTTTTTTACACATACCCATTCAAGCATAGCAGCATGGGTCTTTCTTTTGACCTCAGCCCAAGCTGAAGACTCCAGATCATTGCTCAGCAGACATTCTACAGGAATTGTCGAATACTCCACCACCTTCATTGGGCCAGTAATCCCTCCCAATTCTAAGGACACCATTGCCCTGGGATGGACCTTAGCCTGATTATCAGCATTGAGGACTGTGAATGTCTCACCCATCAGGTTAGGATACCATTCTTTCAGTCACAATGGTAAAACTTTCACCTGTACCCCTCAGTTATTCAACTCTTATCCCATTTATATGAGACTGTTGCTGTATTTTTCCATGTTATCCAGTATTGGATCTTTCATTGATTCACTTGCTGGAATCATTCCCAATCGTCGAAGTGGGAGGCCTACAGTACCATAGCAAAGCAGTATGAAATAGTATCCTACGCTATAATGGCAATAGCATGTTAATATAATAGCCTATCTATGTCCTTTTTAAAAAAGAACTAAACTTGAACAATCAGACGACAGGTACTGTCTACAAAGACTTTCCCATTTCGACTCCGGAGATCACCACTGTTTCTCCCCCTACACCGTCAACCACACTGACGAAGGCATCCATTCCATCAACTAATCTCACCTCGCCGACAACGTGTGCAAATGTTGCTTCATTGTCGCCGATCCTGCTGCCAAAATAAGATCACCATCGCCGATGATCTTGTCATAGACTCCACCGTCCACGTAATTATCTTCGTTGAGACCTTCATCAATGACGTCATCCACTACAACGTCAACAACAATTTAAGTATCAAAACTCTCCTTAGACACCCTTATGAGTCCTCATGACACTTCCCCCAGCAAAGTGTCTCCCTATCCTCCCTGACATGAACTTGATCATTTAGATAATTCAGAAGATGATGGGCCATAAGGAGAAGCTCATAGCCGTCTGAGTTACAAGTAAAGTATAAGAATGATGAAGATGAGGAAGAGCAGTCCTACTATGGACATTATTATAATCCACAAGCCAAACATGCAAACATTGTATGTCTTTGTTCCAGAGCAGGGGTCTCCAGCCTTTCCTCTAACAAAAGCTACTTATATTCAATGAAAATTATCCTGAGCTACTAATATTATTAGTGTTGTATTTATTTATTTAGTGTATTTTATATAGCGCACAGCTACCCCAACAGGGTGTCCCGGCGCTCCTGCACAGATGCTGAATCTTGTCCAATGGAGTTTAGCAGAAAAGAAAAGTTTTCAGCGCTTTGCGAAAAGGCAACTCCTCCTGAATCATCCGGATGGAGATGAGAAGTCTTTTCCATTGTGAAGAAGCACACATCTGGAAAGTTCCCCCCCCCCCCCCCGATTGGGCTTTTTTGAATCAAGGGGTGGTCAGCAGGCATTTCGAGTTGGATCGAAGATGTCTGGCGTTGCTGTATGGACGGAGGCAGGAGGATAGAGAAGCAGATTCCTTTCCCTTGATTGCACGATGGGCTAGGGTGAGTGCTTTAAACTCTGCTCTCTTGTGGACTGGTAACCAATGTTTACCTTCGGCGATGTGGTGAAATGTGCTCTCGAAGAGAAATACCACAGACCAGCCGGACTGCAGCATTTTGAACTATCTGTAGCCTCTGACAGAGGCCAGAAGCAAGTCCAAGGTAAAGACCGTTTGCATAATCCAGGTGAGATGTTTTTAATGCCTGAACAATGACTTTCCGGTTGTTGCTGGTAAGAAAGTTGATACATTTTTTAATTGTCCTGATTTTAGAGAAACAGGCAGCTGAGACGGTCTGAACTTGATTATGGAAGGAGAGACTGGAATCCCATCTAACCCCCAGGTTTTTTACTGATTCTTTGGGGGAGGGGGCCGCACTCAGATCTAGTGGCCACCAGAGGTTCGAGTTCAAGGGAGAAGCTTGGTGGAAAAAAAGGACCTCAATTTTTCCTGCATTCAATCTAAGAAAATTATTGTCCATCCAGCTGGCGATGTTACGGAGGCAGTCTTTCAGTGGGTCAAAGGTGGACTGGGTAGGGGCATCATAGGAAAACAAGAGCTGAATGTCGTCAGCATACGAGGTAACCTTAATTCCTGTCTGGGAAATTAACTCAGCCAGGGGGGAAAAATAAACATTAAACAGAAGGGGGCTCAATGAGGAGCCCTGGGGGACTCCCCACTTGAGCGGACGACTCTCCGAGGTGTAAGGAGGAGTAAACACAGCCTGAGTCCGATTGGATAAAAAAGAGGAGAGCCAGTCTAAGACCCTACCTTGAATGCCTATGGATCAAAGACGATCCAGCAGGACGGGGTGAGAGACGGTGTTGAGTGCCGCGGAAAGATCCAGCAGCACCAACACCGCTCTTGAGCCCCCGTCCAACTTCCATCATACGTAGTCGGCCATCTCTATCAAGGCTGACTCAGTGCTGTAACCTGGTCTAAATCCATGTTGAGAGTCATTGAATAAACCATGGGTTTCTATAAAGCCTGCTAGTTGCTGATGCACCTGCTTTTCGAGAATCTTAGCTGGGGCAGGCAGTAAAGAGATGGGCTTGTAGTTGGCTGGGTCGTCAGGGTCTGCGCTAGCTTTTTTAAGAATGGGAATTAGACGGGGATGTTTCCATGAGTCCGGGTATATACCAGTCCTGAGGGAATCATTCCAGATGCCGTTAATTATGGGGTTGAGAAGGGGGGCCAACACTTTATATTGTTTGGCAGGCCAAGGGTTGATTGGTGATCCTGACCTACATTTTATAAGTTCAGCAAGGGAGCGGTCTAAAGTGATCTCCTCAAATGCTGGAAAAACTGGGGCTGACGCGGGGTGATCCACTGATTTATCACCCATGCCTTGACTGTTACTGCACGAAAAGGAATCATAGATGGATGCTATTTTTTTTTTCAAAGTAGTCAGAAAGATGAGTGCAGAGGGACTGTGACACCGGGGAATGACATTTGAGGGCCCCGGGATCCGTGAAGGTTTTTACAGTATTGAAAATTTCCCTGATGAAGCCTTGGGCTCTATTGATTTTCTCCTCCAGGTAGCTTCTTTTATGATCAATAATCTTTTTCCGGTATTCTTTAAGAGCTGTGTTATATTTAAATGTGGTATCTGGGGAGTATGAACATCTCCAACGGTCGCTCTAAAATTTACAAGCAGCTTTACACTTGCGGAGCTCATCGGAATACCAGGGTGGGGAAGGCGCAGAACAACAAGTTTTAATAGGCCTAAGGGGAGCACTGGAATCAATGGCCGAAGAAATCCAGTTGTTAAAATTGGCCAGGCGAGAGTCCAGATCTAACGCGTCCAGAGGGGCCGCGGAAGGGAGACGTTCGGCTAGACTATCTGGAGAGATCTTACTCCAATTTCGGCCGACCTCCTTTGCCCCTAACCTAGGTCTGTCTTGATGAGACAGAAGAATGGTAAACAGAATAAAGTAGTGATCAGACCAGATCACCGGGCTGGGCTTACTGATAGTAATTTCCGCTAAATTGGAGCAGATAAGATCTAATGTATGCCCCGCCTTATGGGTGGGAAAGGAGACCCGCTGGTTTAATCCACCGTCAGTCAGGGTGGATAAAAAGTTACAGCTGGTAAGATCGGAAGTGTCTTCCACATGGAGATTAAAGTCGCCAAGCAGGGTAAAATTTGCATAGCGGGAGCTAGCCTGAAGCACAAAATCTAAAAGAGCAGGGAGGCAGGATGGACTGGACTTTGGGGGACGATAAACAAGTAGACCCGAGCAAGTAATATTTGGGGCCAGTTTTATACAAAAAGGTAGTGCTTCTATGGATTCGATTTGACCATAGGGAAAATATGAGATGGTCCATTGTGACCTATAAATTATGGCTACGCCTCCACCATGGTTGTGACTTTGCCTATTGGCACACAAGATGTTATAACCGGGGGAATAGCCAGACACAAAGCTGGGTTAGTATCATCTCCCAACTAAGTTTCTGTGAGAAAAAGAAGGTCCCACCTATTATCCATTAAAGTCTGGGCAATGTCTGAGGAGTGTTTTACCAGAGAGCGACAGTTGATGAGACCCGCTTTGAGAGTTAAAGCCCTTCTGTTTGGGAGGGACCTGGCCGGAGGCTGTAAGAGTGAGCATTGACATACAGGGCTGCCTGCTTCCGATCAAGGGCTGCAGGGCTTTTAAGGGTAAGAGGTGGTAGAAAGATCCGAAGAAATGGTGTATAGAAAAGTGCAGTAATTATGCCTTAGCGAAAGTAACATCTGCCTACTGTAAGAGATGGTAGTTAGGGAGCCAAAACCGACAGAGTCTCTGGCCCAGGCCGCGTCAGACGGGCTTGCCTTTGGCGCGCCTTCGGCGCGCCGCCAGCACGCGCGCTGCGCTCGTCCGCTGCGCGGCCGGAAAGGGGTAGACATATATAGAAGAAGAGGGTGGGAGGGAACTGGCAGCTGAACCGCTACCCTACCAGTAACCCCAAGACGGCGGCTATTGCTGTGTCAGGAAGCCCGTAGCAGCACCTCAATCGGCTGCGGGGGGACAGCAGAAGCTATGAGCACCGGCTCTCTGGCGTGTGCAGATGGACAAATGGGGAAGGTATTGTGCAATTTAAGATCAAAGCAAAATCAAATAAACAAATAGTTTCCACAATCACTCAAAAGGTTTGAAAAAGATTTCTTCACCTCCCGGCCTTCCGCCTCAGGAGGGAAGTGCAGGCAATGTGGTGCGGTGAAAGTGAGTCCTTATATGCGCGTCAGAGGGCGGGAGGGAACTGGCAGCTGAACCGCTACCCTACCAGTACCCCCAAGATGGCGGCTATTGATGTGTCAGGAACCTCGTAGCAGCACCTCAATCGGCTGCGGGGAGGGCCAGCAGAAGCTATGAGCACCGGCTCTCCGGCATGTGCAGATGGACAAATGGGGAAGGTATTGTGCAATTTAAGATCAAAGCAAAATCAAATAAACAAATAGTTTCCACAATCACTCAAAAGGTTTTAAAAAGATTTCTTCACCTCCCGGTTTTCCGCCTCAGGAGGGAAGTGCAGGCAATATGAGGAGCGGTGAAAGTGAGTCCTCATATGCGCGTCAGAGGGCGGGAGGGAACTAGCAGCTGAACCACTACCCTACCAGTACCTCCAAGATGGCGGCTATTGCTGTGTCAGGAACCCCGTAGCAGCACCTCAATCGGCTGCGGGGGGCCAGCAGAAGCTATGAGCACTGGCTCTCCGCCGTGTGCAGATGGACAAATGGGGAAGGTATTGTGCAATTTAAGATCAAAGCAAAATTAAATAAACAAATAGCTTCCACAATCACTCAAAAGGTTTTAAAAAGATTTCTTCACCTCCCGGCCTTCCGCCTCAGGAGGGAAGTGCAGGCAATGTGGTGCGGTGAAAGTGAGTCCTTATATGCGCGTCAGAGGGCGGGAGGGAACTGGCAGCTGAACCGCTACCCTACCAGTACCCCCAAGATGGCGGCTATTGATGTGTCAGGAACCTCGTAGCAGCACCTCAATCGGCTGCGGGGGGCCAGCAGAAGCTATGAGCACTGGCTCTCCGCCGTGTGCAGATGGACAAATGGGGAAGCTATTGTGCAATTTAAGATCAAAGCAAAATTAAATAAACAAATAGCTTCCACAATCACTCAAAAGGTTTTAAAAAGATTTCTTCACCTCCCGGCTTTCTACCTCAGGAGGGAAGTGCAGGCAATATGACCTCCCCACCATCAGGCAAGAACCAACTCCTACTACTAGTACGGTTCAATTTATTTTTAGAGCTACAGAGGTTCCACAAAGGGAACAAGCAAGCTCTACAAAAAGAGCGATTCACAAAAAAACAAGGAGGGGCAAATGCAGAAAGGGACCCAAACACAAAGGTGGGAATGACAACAAGATCAGCAGCATGCAACCAGCAACCATAGATTGTACTTATGTTGACCAAGATAATGTAAATGTGATCAATTTGTCTGACTATGTCTTGTCTAGAACTGAAATAAATCTTCTAAGCAGAGGCCTTGGCTTTTGTCCATATGCTTATCCCGACTTTACATCATTTCATGTGAGCTGCTTTAAATTTACAAGAAAATTAAAATTGCATACATTTTTCCGGGAAAAAAAAACAGATATGTTTGAACATCACAGAATTAGACACATTAGGACAAACCCACTCAATCAAAGACATCAAAGCTGTACATTTACTGATGACTATGGGGGATCAGGATACATCTTTTTCATTGGAAAGTCTGGCATCTGAACTTAATCTTGACACATTTGATGGTTCAGATAGTGGGCTAAAGCCTAAGTCCAGATTCACACCACAATTACCCAGTAACAACTCTATAGATCTTTTTCAGGAATTAGTACATGAAGACTTATATCATTTGGAAGACAAATTTAAAATCACATACCATAGAGACAAGTACAATCTTTCCCGTGAAGAGTGCGAGGCCTTGATAAAACTAGTCAGCAATACCTCCCTTGTCATACGTGAGGCTGACAAGGGAGGAAATATAGTTCTCATGAACAAGGTGGACTATATCCAAGAGATAGATAGGCAACTAGCAGATCAAACCACATACACACCATTACCCGGTAATCCAATGAGGCCAACAATCACATTAATTGAGACACGACTAAAACATTGGAAAGGTAAAGGACTTATCTCGGAAACAGAATTTAGATACCTATTCAATGACACTCCTTCCAATCCATGTATATATGTGCTTCCCAAAGTACATAAGCAGGGTAGGTTCCCTCCCGGAAGACCAATAATTTCCGGGATAAATTCACCAACAGAACAAATATCAGAATACATAAATATGTATTTGCAGCCACATGTAGTGAATCTACCCTCGTATATAAAGGACACTCGTGATGTTCTAAGTAAGATATCTGATGTGGAATGGACAGAAGGCGATCTATTGGTTACAATGGACGTGTGTTCTTTGTATACTTGTGACGAAGCAGACATTTATATGATACCAAATACATATGTTTTCAGGCCTATAGTCATCTTTGAACTACTAAAGAAAGACACCAGCAGAAATCCACAGAATGGTCGCGCGCTCCATTCTGTGTGTCAAGCCAATCTCAGTCAGCTGCAAAGTGCAGAGCAAACGCAAGGCTTCCGAGAAATAACATGCCAGCTTTCAGCTTTTAGCTTGCTATTGCTAAACCTCATATCTCCAGTAAAAGATGTCGACATGACCTGCCCTAGCCGGTCAAGTACGTGCCATAATCCACGTACACTAGAAACGCGGATTTCACCTTTAGGGAAAAACCCAAATCTGCTCTTGTAGATGACACGTGGGTAACAATATTAGGGTGTAGGTACACTTCGAGCCTTAAAAGGGTATCACACCATATGTGCACTTCACTGATTGGTCTAGCAGGTCATAGCCTGATACAGATTACGTATGCTATGATGCCCATCCTGTGAGGGCTTATACCTATAAAATGTCTCTGCACTGTCATACCAATTGGGCACTCAGTGAGCTTTGCTGAGGTCTCTGTGTGCACGTATATTGCATTGTGATTACTTTCTAATTGGGTTCCCAATAAATCTTGCATACTCAAACATGCTGAGAGCGAATTGTTTATTTTACTGTTGTCATTGATCTTTTTATTCTTGCAGTTAAACACTGAGCTTCAACATTTGGTGAAGAGAATGCGGACTCATTACAGCTGACTGGCTACACCGACAGAGCACTGGTGATCGGACACTTCGGCACCCATCTGAGGGCGGGGATTTGAGGTGATAACGTTCTGTTTGTTTATCTCTCCCCGGCCTGGTTGGTTGCTGGAGGGGGTCGGATCCGGTGGATGATCTGTGTGTGGCCTCTCTGCTGTCTTTGGTGTTGTCCTGCTCTTTTCGCCCTCGGCACGCTTGTGTTGTGTTTCTGCTCCTGACTCTTCTTATTCTTGGCTCTCTATGTCTGACGAGGTGTGCCTGTGTCCTGGGGATATTTACAAGGCTTGTTCAGACTTCATGTCTTTCGTGGTTCCTTTTCTGATTACTTTCTTCATTCTGCTGTTTCTGGCTCTGATGGTTTACGTGTGTTTTTGTCACCACACGGCCCGGGAGGTAGCTCCCGTCTAGCTCTCTCTCCTTTTCTCCAGCTCTTGATGCTGTTGACCTTTCTTACGTTCTGTGCCACGGGCGTGTGTTCACCTCTGTCCTTGCTGCCTGAAGTCCACTCCCTTTTCTCACATACATTTTTTTATCTTATAGGGTCTGGCCTTGGTCCCCTACGTTCCCTGGCTGGCTGGTGACGGCAAGCTTTTGCAGTATTCCTGGCCGGCAGTAACTCTTTGGTGATTTTGTGTCAGTGGGCCCTTGGCCAGCCATTGAGGGCGAAGGTCTGCAACCCCCACCCCCGCCGCAGAGAGTCACCGGCAGCTGGGATGCGGGATACCATCGCCAGACCATTCCCATCGGGTGCAGTGGACGTCGTAACGCTCTAACAGACTGGACGAAGCCCGGTGAGTACACTTGGGAGGGGATTTTAACTCTCCGGTATTGGGTTGTAGCAGTTGGCCCCTCATTGTGAGCTGTGGCAGTTTGTGCTCCCCTGTGGGTGGTAGCAGGTAGCTCGCCGTTTTAGGGCGTGGCAGTTTTGCTCCCCAGATTGGCACATAGTGTTTGTGCCTGTTAAGTATCGCGATACGAGTGGCCAGGGTGGCTACTAGATTTAGTTCCTACTGTGTATTTGTTGATTCTGATTTTATTTGTTCTCATGAGCTCTGGCCTGGGTCCAGCACCATCGCCCACGCGCAGCTGGCCTAATATTTTGGCATTTATGAGGAACGCCCCGGGCGCTCATGGCTCTTTGGCTGATGCCCGTCGCCCTGCCTGGGTTCCGCCTCCACCCTCCCCCTGGAGACGTCCACCTAGGGGCCAGAGTGGTTCTAGGTTCGTGCCTAGGGGATCTCCTCGGCACGAAGAGGGGGGTGTGACGCCTGGTACAACAGTGTTTCTTTTCTCAATCATTATAGGTTTCATTGCATTTTTTTATTGTGTACTTGTGATGTGCTTGGCCTATGTAGTGGCCAAATATTGCTAGGAAGGTGGAGTATTTTTGCCTAGGGCTAGGTTCTAGGTTACCTTTGCCGGCTTATTCATTCAATTTGTATACTAGAACGATACTGAAGGAGATCTGGTAGAAAACCTCCATCTCACACACCCAGTTACCAACGTTGCCAAATAAGTACTCCCGCCCACAATACCCCCTGGCCTCTGGAAGGGACTGGCTGGAAAGACCGATTAAAGTGCACCTCTCTAAAAATTGAAAATTTGATAACATTTCTAATATTCCCCTCACTTCTTTGGGACTACGTACAGCAGACCCACACACATTCTCTGCACAGAAAGTTCTTTCTACAGCGCTGCTGCGTAGGATCCCCGTATTTGTCCTAGATGTTTTATGTGATTGACTGAACTGAACGAAACAATTCACCACTATCGCTCTATTGTTGAATGCCAGCACCCTGTGGCACAGCCTCAGACAGGGTCTATTTTCCTACCTTACCTGTTTTCACAGGCCGTCAAGGCCCAAATAAACAAACTAGGATCTGGCTTCTTTTCTCCCTTGTGAAAATGCTTTGGTGAATTGGCATACATGACCTGTTGGGGTGATTGATGTATGGCTTTCTTGTTGCCCTCTTGCAAATACCGTGCGGCTGAAATATAAGTGAAGTATTTCTGTCAACCTTATTGTGTCACATGTTACTCTATTGAAGTCCACCCTGCAACCCATCTGTCTTGTATACTTGAACAGTTATTTGTTAAGCGTTGAGGACTAGCTGCTACACACGACTCAACCATGGGAAACCTCAATAGTAAAAAGAATTTGAATACGGCTCAGCCAGCCCCACCCAAGAACTCACCTGCATATAATGTAGCTATAAAGAGAGGCTTAAGCTCAATCATGTACACACATAAGTGGCATGATCTGACAGCTAAAAACAAGGATCTCCAATTCCCATGTAATGGCACATATGACATGGCCAAACTATCATACTTGCGCCAGATGTTAAATATAAAGGGAAAGAAGATTAGAAGTTTAGAATGGGAGGCGTACCATAATTGCAACTCTGTGTTAAGCGACATGCGTTCAACAAGCGCAGTCAAATCTAAGGTCCACAGCGAACTTATGGAAATTAAAAAACAAATATTACAGGCAAAATTGGAGGGCAGATGGAGAAAAGAGCAATTAGATACAATAGGCGCATTCCCATGTGTACAAATTAAAGAAGAAGAGGAGCTGGAAGGTGGGGCAGGAGCAGAAGACCAAGTCTTAGAAGATATTCTCTTGGGATGCCTGGGTGGTGATTCACCGCTGCAGGCACTTGAGTCAGAACACACTGAGCTAGCTCCTGAGGAACGAAAGGCAGCCATAACCTTTGTACACAGAGCATTGAAAGATAAGGTTGCGAGACCGGAATTGGAGTCTATCCAAGACCTGGGTACGCTGAAGCTAATAAGAGGGATAGCGGTCAAAGCCACTTCAGACTACAACGAGAAAAAACGCAGTATTTTCAAACAATGTGTTAAAAACCAGGTTAAAATACCTAAGCTAATAGACAGACCGTGGCAGCAATTATTTGAGGATGAATCACAGGATGACTCATTCAGCAAACAACAATGGCACTCGCTAATATGGGATGCATTTACATATCTCCATCACACAGAACACGATATTTCCACACTAGAGCAGTGTTTAACAGAAACAGAGTCAGCTCCAGAGAACAAAAGAAGAGGCAGTTTGGGGGGGATGGTGGGAGGAGCTTCGGTGTCATATCCAAATTCACCAAAACTGATGTTAAAAAGTGATTCTTTAAATTGGCAAGCGCTACTACAGCGGCTCGTGGAGGGCTCACTAACTGTGGACTCTTTTATACAAACACAGCATAGGAGGTATTTAGAGAAAACACTGTCCTTTGCACGAGCAGAATTTATGAACAAAGCACCCCAGGCCCACTTAGATTATGCAAAGCAAGCTGACGCCCAGACGACCACAGGTAGTCGTGCCCAACTTCCAGAAAAATATGATTGGGAGGTAGGGAAGTTCGGATTCACAGACCCAGATTTAATAACATGGGAGGAGTCTAAGTTACAGGACACGCTTGAATATGCTATAGATAAATTACAACAATGGAAGCAGTTAATACACACATGTGCAGTAATTGACGTAGCTCACTCTCTGGCCCACTCCATCTCCACAGCCAACACAACAGGCAACTCCACAACAACAGAAGTCCCATCACTTATCATGCCCCTACGAGAGATACCGCCACCACCTGGCAGCGCACCAAATGATTTAGCATATGTTTATGTCCCATGGTCAAGGCAAGACATTAGCACCTTCAGCAGAGACTTTCCCCATTTAAGAGAGGAACCCAGAAGATGGTACGAAGAGCTTAGCAGAATGACAGCATTGGGAGGTCTACTGTGGCGCGACCTCGACACGCTATTTAACATCATCATCCCAAAAGATCTTTGGGAAGATTGTAAAAGAAAGATTGAGTGGCCAGATGTTGAACCAAAGCGGGGGAAAGGAGGGACGCCAGGCCCAGAAGTAGAGGAGTTGTACAAAAAAGTAGTGGAACACTTGAAGGAGAAGGTACCTGAAGATAGGGTGGATTGGAGCACAATTACAAGTACCAAACAGGAGAAAGATGAAAGTGTGAATGCATACTTTGACCGCCTCCTGCAAGGATATAGGCAGAACAGTGGATTGAAAGACCCCATTGGAGATGCAATGCCAGCCCTGGTAACTACATTTGTACAAGGCCTTGCACCACCCATCAGGACACACCTGCAAACTTCTTTCGTCTGTTGGCTGCAGGAGAAAATCGTAAAAGTGCTATCAGCGGCTAAATACTGCGCAGATTTCCAGGCTAGCGCGCATGCGATAGAGACAGAAAAATTGAAGAAAGAAAAAGTGAGGTTAATGGTAGCACAAGAACGGTTTTATAGCAATAGCAGAGGTAGGGAAAGGAGCAGAGGGGGGGTGAGGCGTAGGAAGACAGCAGACCGGTAGGACACCTTCCTTACCCCGCAGATCAACCTCCCTGCCACCCCAAGGAACAGCATGCTTCTATTGCAAGGACCCTAATCATTGGAAAGCAGATTGTCCAATATTAAAGAAAAGAAATGAGGACAGTAGGTACAAACAGAACTGCGGGCAAGAGGGCAGACACCAACACGCCAACTACACTCGGCACACAGAATACCGAGACAACACGCCACATGAAAATGAGTCCCAGCAGCAATGGGCAGGGGGGGAGGGATGGACTCCAGTAACGAATGACTGGCCCCCACCCCCACCCCCAGCATCATTCTAGGGATGCCTGAAAGTGGGAAACTGCGTGATAATAGCACCAGCAATAGCAGTAGATCAATCCGGACCATATGTAGAGGCAGAGGTATTGGGCAGGGTTGTTCCATTTCTAATTGACACAGGGGCTCAAAGATCAATAATGAAGGCACTAACAACACCTGAAGCTCCACTTTCTAGGACTACGATAACCGCAGTAGGCATGACTGGCCAACCTATTACAGAATACCTTACTGAGCCACTACAGTTTGTAGTAGGCACGATAACAGTGCACCACCAATTTATTCTTAGCAGGTTCTGCCCCGTGAATTTGCTGGGGAGAGATCTGTTATGCAAATTACAATGCACCATACACTGCTCACCAACAGGGGTCTTTTTAGAGAGCAAGGCAAACGGTTTAATGATACAAGCCTTTATGAAATGCACTCCTTCCAGCACCGACCTCCAAATACCACTAGAATTACGCAATTGTGTGCCGCCGGTGGTCTGGGCAACAAGTGCCAATGACGTAGGGCGGGTATTGAACTACCCACCGATACAGATAAAACTGAAACCAGGGGCAGTTCTCCCAAGAGTGCCACAATACAAGATCTCAAAAGAAGGGGAATAGGGCATCGCACCAGTAATAAAAGACCTTCTGAAGCAAGGAATTTTAAGAGAGATTCAATACAGTCAATGTAAAACCCCTATACTTCCTGTGAAAAAGGGATCCAAGGGCCCGAACGGGGCCCCTGTCTATCGATTCACTCAGGACCTCAGAGAATTGAACAAAATAGTCTTGCCATCTTTCCCAGTGGTCCCAAACCCAGCGACAATATTATCTAATATACCTGTGTGGGCTACGACTTTCACCGTGATGGATCTTAGCTCCGCCTTCTTCACCATCCCCTTGCACCCTGACAGCCAACATTTCTTCTCCTTCAGTTTTAGACAAAAAAGATTTTGTTGGACAAGGCTGGTACAGGGCGATACAGAGTCACCATCCATTTTCACACATGCCTTAAAACAGATTTAGACTCCCTGGTACTAAAGGAGGGGTCCACACTTATCCAGTATATTGACGATTTGCTATTGGCCTCACCTTCAAAGGAGGCTTGTGTAAAGGACACCATCGCTGTCCTATACAGAACAGAAGGAACAAGAAAACTGTTACCAGACAGAATCTCGACAATAACACATTTTCCCAGACCCCGCACTCAGAAGGAAGTTAGAGCTTTCTTAGGAGTTGCAGGATATTGTCGCCATTGGATACCAAACTTCTCTCTCATTGCAAAACCCCTACAGGCACTGACACACAAAGGCATACTGACACTGTACCCTGGTCACAAGAATGCGAGGCAGCCTTCAATGCGCTAAAAAGAGAATTGGAAGGAGCACCAGCATTAGGCATACCAGACTATGGAAAAGATTTTCATTTGTTCTGCCACGAGAAGGGGGGTGCTCAATGGGGGTCTTGGCTCAGAAACATGGAGCTTTCTACCGCCCCGTGGCATACTATTCTGCCACGCTAGACCCAGTGGCTGCAGGGCTCCCACCGTGTCTGAAAGCAGTAGCTGCTGCAGCACTCGCCGTGGAACAGTCAGACAACTTAGTGTTAGGACACACACTAGTGCTACATGTGCCCCACGCCGTGGACACACTTCTGACATCCACTAAGACACATCACCTCACCAATGCACGACTCACCAGGTATGAGTTGGTACTCCTGACACCACACATTATCATCAAGAGGTGTACCACATAGAACCCTGCATGCTTGCTACCCACAGAGCATGAGCTGGAGGATTTTGATTCAGATGATTCCTTTCATGATTGTGCATTGGCCATAGACAGGCATACTAAGATACGACCAGACCTTAAAGACACACTGCTCCCAGATGCTCAAGGAGATCTATTTGTAGATGGGTCATGTTTAAGGGATGACACAGGAGTATTACAAGCATCCTATGCGGTGGGCACAGCAACTAAATTTCTGGAAGGAGGGAGACTGACAGCAGCAAAAAGTGCACAAGCAGCTGAACTTGTGGCACTTACAAGAGCATGTGCATGGGCTGAAGGGAAGAAAGTAAATATATACACGGACAGTCAGTACGCCTTTGGGGTGGTCCACGATTTTGGCCAGTTATGGTCAACGAGGGGGTTCCTTACATCAGCAGGCCAGCAAATACAGCATGCACAATTGATTTGTGATCTCCTCCAAGCACTGCTATTACCTTGCAAGGTGGCTATAATAAAATTTGCTGCCCACACTTCATCAAAAGACCCCATCTCCAGAGGCAATGCTTTCATTGACCAAGAAGCAAAGAGAATAGCGCTTACAGGCTGCGAGCGAGCTATGGTACAACTAGTAGGCAACAAGACAGACACAGAAGAGGGTAAGGGTTCACTGTATTTTGATCCAATACGTATTCAGAGGGAGGCCGCTGACAATGAAAGAGAGGAGTGGAAGCAACAGGCATGTAAACAAACTGAAGAGGGGCTATGGGTAGGACCTAATGGCAGGATATGCTTGCCTTCAACCATGCTCCCTTCAATGAGTAGGTTGTTCCATGGAACCTCTCACGTGGGGCGTGATGGTATGGTCAGGTTATTCTCCCAGTGTTGGTACAACACGGAATTCCGCCAGACAGCAGAAAGGCTGTGCAAGCAGTGTGCTGTCTGTGCGCAGTACAACACTGGAAAAGGTATCCCAACTGTGCCTGGCCACTTCCCACCCCCCCATGGACCATTTGAAAGTCTTCAGCTTGATTTTATAGACATGCCCCCCACCCAGTCATATAGATTTGTTTTGGTCATCGTTTGTATGTTTAGCAAATGGATAGAGGCCTACCCTACCAAAAATTGTGATGCACAGAGCGTGGCCAAGTGTCTACTTAAGGAGCTATTGCCAAGATTTGGGGTACCTTCCCTCCTGGCATCCGACAATGGGCCTGCATTCATTTCCAACGTCATAAAGGGACTGTGCAAGGGATTGGCCATAAAACAAAGGCTACATTGCGCCTATCACCCGCCGCCAGCAGGGGCTGTCGAACGGAGAAATGGAATTCTGAAAAATAAAATCGCAAAGATCTGTGCGTCAACTGACCTCTCATGGGTAGACGCGCTGCCTCTAGCACTTCTAGCAATGAGATGTATACCAGACAGAATAACAAAGTTAAATCCCCACGAAATACTATTTGGCCGGCCAATGCAAATACCAGGCCATATGTCAACAGCCCCCCTGTCAGTAATAGACGACTTATTGTTGTGTTACTGTAAAGAGTTAACCCATGTCTTACGTTACCTTCACTGCCAGGTGCTGACTTCCCTTCCAGAGGCCACGACGCCACCAGCCCACGACCTAAAAGCTGGTGACCTGATTTGGGTCAAGGCCCACACACGGAGGAATTGCTTGCAGCCGAGATGGAAGGGGCCCAGACAAGTCATCCTCACGACGGCCACAGTGGTGAAGTGTGACGGCATACCGTCGTGGATTCATGCGTCACACACGAAGAAAGTAACGGACGGAGAAAGGACGCAACCGATTCAGATATCAGCCGCTGAGCCCAGCAAAGGATACCACCTTCGCTCCCACAGCAAACAGAAACATGACCAAGGAAGTTAATGATCAACGGACTGCTGGCTAAATGCAATGCTCCTGACAAATAGACTTCGATTTGTGTCAATACAAGCCTGCGGACAACGGTCCAGGATACAATTAACCATTTTATGCCTGGGAAAAGACATAACTGCAACTCTGACCCTGCTGGTACCGAGGCCGCTATTGCTCAGTGAGCTAATACGTTTAGTTTTCAATGACATTTCCTTTCCGGCGGGCCAAGAGCAAATTCCTGAGCAAGAGTTAACAGACCTACGTTTTGACATTCTCAATAGTTCTATTTTTGCGATACAGAGTACTGGTTCTAGCATTATTCAAAACCTTGAACACCATCCATTGTGCCGTTTTTGCTACAGAAGTCACTGGTCCTAGACCTGTTTGAGACATTGAAAATTGAGAGAAGAGCAGTGGTTAAATGCTTGACTCTAAGGGTCAGCTAGCATAGAGCCAAGTAGACCAAGAATAAATTTAGGGCCTATTCACAAGCCCGAGTGGACCAAGAATAAATTTAGGGCCTATTCACAAGAAGATTGCATAGCATAGGGAAGGGAAAGATTTGTACAGAGTCATGCAGTCCACTGAGAGACAAACATGTAATTGGAGAGCAGTGATTCTTGCAATATTGTTACCAGTTCCAGCGGTTATAGTAACAGCAATTATAATAGCATATTCTGCTGAGCTTGAAATACCACACCTCAATGGAAGGGTGGGGGATGGTAGTTATGGAACTGAGCCAACAAAAACACCAGGAGACTATGAACAAAATACAACAATGAACATTACTGGTGTGGGGGTGGATGTGAATAAAGGGGACCAAGAAGGATTGTGGGATACATACGAAGGGAACCAATATGTGGAAATGTTGAAACTGTATGTGAAAATTTTGAATATATCTGACTGCTATGTCTGCACACACCTGCCAACAGACACCACACATAGTTTAAAGTACAACGTCCTGCCATTATCCAAATATGTAGGCTGTGTCCTTTTGCGAGACATGTTACAAAGTCAACACGGCATGTCTGTGTCAGTATCGATAGGTACACCCTCATCTGAAATACTGACTGTTGATCCCAGCGGTAGCAATGGCTATAGCTATAGCAGAAGGACAACAGACCCCCCTCCCAGACCTAAGAGGATCCCTTGTATGAATATGCAGCCAACTAAGGGAGACTTAGAGATGCTGAAAGGATTTGACTAGGCTTCTAGAAATAAGGAATGGAGGGGCAGGGCAGGTTGGGATGACATAGAAACAGGCAAATTGAAAATACCAAGGTTCAGGGTAGGGGAAGTTCCAGCCCCCTCCTGCATCCTCAAGGAAGAAGTAGTAACACCCAAAAGAGTGCCGGTTCTTCCAAAGGGAGCTACCAGAACATGCACTCTTTCAGAACTGCTGTCCAAAGACAACTGGAAGGAGTGCATCTCATTTGGATGTACCTTCGAGGAGGTCGCTCAAGGAGAGCAGGGCCTATTTGATTGCGAGGACAGGATAAACAAGATAAAAGGCATACCACCCATAAAGGCAGTTCCCCAGATTTACATGGGAATGAGCAGCTGTAACCACACAACCAGACAAACTCGAGTTAGGAGTCGTGACGAGCCGTCACCAGGTCTGGTAGGTTACAAAGGCCTTTTCTTTGTTTGTGGTCCATGGGCATACTTCTACCTGCCCCCAGGATGGTATGGAAGTTGCTACTTAGCATCCATCATCCCAAAAATGACCCACTTCACAAAATTAGTGCCAGCAGAAAAAAAAAGATGACACTGGTGAGGGTCAAGAGAACGGCCGCTTGGGTAGACCACGTGTTAACAGGTATTGGGGCAATGGTTCCAATACTAGGCAATATCTATACTTCAGAACGGATACACCAGTTGTCCAGGATGATTGAAGATCTAGCGGACTCTACTACTGATGCCTTAGGAAATATAACAGAAGAGCTCACCTTGATGAGGGCTGTCATAATTCAAAACCGGATTGCTCTCGATATGATTCTGGCCAAGGAGGGAGGAGTCTGTTCCGTCCTCCATGAGGCATCTTCCCCAGCATCTTCCCTGACTCAGAGCCAATGCTGTGTATTTATTCCGGATAACAGTGGTAATATAATAAAAGCCATAACAAAAATTAATTAAATAAGCGATGAGGCCCACGGGATGCACACAGGTAGTCTATGGGAAGAGGTGATGAAATGGTTAACAGGCTGGGGATCATGGATACTTGAGGCAGTTATAATAGTGGTAGCAGCTCTTTTGACACTGTGTCTCCTGATAAGAATATGCCCATCTTGTTGTGCAGCAGTTTTCAGGTCCTGTGCCAACTGCATATTCAGGAAAGGTGGTTCACCACACCACACTCATAAGGATGAGGATGAGGATGAGGAACAGGAGATAATACAGATGAAGGACTTCTGATTAACATATGATTTAGTATCAGATTTGGGGATGACGAAGCAGACATTTATATGATACCAAATACATATGTTTTCAGGTCTATAGTCTTCTTTGAACTACTAAAGAAAGACACCAGCAGAAATCCACAGAATGGTCGCACTCTCCATTCTGTGTGTAAAGCCAATCTCAGTCAGCTGCAACATGCAGAGCAAATGCAAGGCTTCCGAGAAATAACATGCCAGCTTTCAGCTTTTAGCTTGCTATTGCTAAACCTCATATCTCCAGTAAAAGATGTCGACATGACCTGCCCTAGCTGGTCAAGTACGTGCCAAATTCCACGTACACTAGAAACGCAGATTTCACCTTTAGGGAAAAACCCAAATCTGCTCTTGTAGATGACACGTGGGTAACAATATTAGGGTGTAGGCACACTTCGAGCCTTAAAAGGGTATCACACCATATGTGCACTTCACTGATTAGTCTAGCAGGTCATAGCCTGATACAGATTATGTATGCTATGATGCCCATCCTGTGAGGGCTTATACCTATAAAATGTCTCTGCACTGTCATACCAATTGGGCACTCAGTGAGCTTTGCTGAGGTCTCCGTGTGCACGTATATTGCATTGTGATTACTTTCTAATTGGGTTCCCAATAAATCTTGCATACTCAAACATGCTGAGAGCGAATTGTTTATTTTACTGTTGTCATTGATCTTTTTATTCTTGCAGTTAAACACTGAGCTTCAACACTTGCATACCAGGGGAAATGGGTCTCAATGCAATTGCACACTTTCTGGACAGTCGTCCAATTGAATGCTGTGAGCACACAGTCATGCTACTGGACTTGATAAATCTGGTCCTAGATAATAACATCTTTCTACACAATGGTCAATGGTATCGCCCAAAAAGGGGTGTGGCGATGGGGGCAAAATTTTCCCCATCCTACGCCAATCTGTATATGGGGTTGTAACTGCCCGGAACATCTATTGGAACACATCCTTTATTACGGGTGATATATTGACGATATTCTGCTCTTTTGGGCAGGACCCAAACAGGAACTCGACCTATTCCACACATTTGTCAATACTAATAGCTATAACCTAGCCTTTACCATGGAGTCAAGCACTAATATGGTCAATTTTTTAGATCTAACAATCATGGAGAAGAACAGGTTGATGATTTTACCATATAGGAAAAAGACAGCATGCAATGCTACATTGCACGCAATGAGTGCACATCCACCATCACAGATAAATGCCATACCATTCGGCGAGATGCTACGCATCAAGCGAAATTGTAGTGTGGAGTCAGCTCTGGATAGAGAACTTGATAATGTGGAACACAGATTTGTGAAGAGAGGCTACTCTCCTGCCAGTATTAAATTAGCCAGACAAAAAGTGAATCAAATCAAAAGATCTACTCTACTGACCAGTCAAAATGGTAGAACAAAAAGAAAAAAATTCAGGAAATTGAACTTTATTGCACCCTATTCCTGTGCCAGTACGGATGTATTCAAAATATGGAAGAAGCATTGGCATCTTCTGACCCATGACCCAGATCTCAATATTGTAGTTGGCAAAAAACCAATTATCACACATGCGAGAGGTAAAACACTCAGACAACATCTGTGCCCGAGTTTTGTGCCACCATTAAGAAAAGAGAATTGGAGCCTAGCTCGAAACCATGATGGCCGCCTGATCTCTCGGCTCCGCCGACCACCTCGCCTTTCTCCCGTTTTCCGCCTCATCCTGTACTTCATCCTGCACTCGAGTGGCGGTAGCGGAAACGGGAGACGAACCCGGACCTGCCGATGTGCTCCTCTGCTCGATCCCGGCTGTGAAAGTGCTGAGACGCCTCTGCCTCCTCCTGACGCTGCGCTGCTGTGCCGGGTCTTTGTTCTCTCGCTGACCGGCCCTGTCCACAACGACGGCCGCCATTCCTGGCAGACCGGAATCGACCGACTACACGTGGCAAGCGCGTCTTGCCCCCTGGATCCTGCTCTATCGCTTTGCTGGCTTTGGGCGCCGCCGCCGCAGAGGCAACATTGTATTTAATCCTTAGCCCGGAGACGGCTTCCTTGCTACTTTGTTTCTTGGCGAGTAGTGCCGATCGCCATTTTTGCAGCTTGCCTTTCTCTCCCGTGACGGCGGCTCCCGGGCTGCTCCTGAAACCGCGGACGTCTGCCCACACTGCATCGGCACTGAGTGACCATGGAGTCTGCCTCCCCTGTCCCCTCGGTCGGGCGGTGCCATGGTATATATCGGCGAAGGGACCAGCTGACTGTGGAGGGTGATGGCGGCCATATCCCGGGTCAGTACTGCGACCATTTGCCCAGTGGAAATACTATGTCCTTTCTCCCTGATAAACCGGTACTGCTTGGTGACATCCTGGTAGCCCTATGTACCTTAAGAGCAGCTTTTGGTATTGCTGGCCGCGACTTGGGGAATCGGCTGGATGGGATTCTATCGACGACATCCTTGCTTGAACGCCTCTGGGAGCAGGACACTATGCCACACCCGGCTTCTACTCTCCTTCCCTCCTCTCCGGTTGCTACTGACACGCCTGGGGTGCGAGACCCTACTCCTGCTGAAGTGCCAGCTGTTACTCCTACGAGGAGGTTTGAAATCTCTGGAGATGCAATGTGGCTGAGGCACGATGCCCGGGTGCCACGTTTGGCGACTCCTCGCGGGGTTATTGACACGACTTGCTCATCTATCCTGGAATGGTTTCTACTGCCTTGGCTTGCCGATCCTGGTGGTTCACTAAAGGGCGCTACATCCTCCTGTACTGTGGTTATCAACACGGCTGTGTGTTGGATGTACTTTGATGGACACCCCCCCGCTCGGATGTGGTCACTTTGCTCGCTCGCCTCCCCCAAGATGTCTACCGTGAGGCTGGACTATGTCGCTGCTTCGCATCGCGGAGGGGAGGGATGAGGTTGTCTCTTCATATGCTCGGACTGTTTTTGCTTGCACTGCTGGGACACTGATGGACTGCCGGAGATAGTGAATATTGGTATTGTATTGGTCGCGGGGCTTGGGATCGGGCGGCCGGAGTGATATGTGATAGTAGTCTTGGAAATATCCGATGGCCCTCCTCCGGTCTTATGTGTAACACGTTTTTTTTTTTCTCTTTTTCTTGCTTTTCTTTTCTTCCCTTCTCTGTTCTAAATTTCGGGTTCGGTTTGTGGGCGACAGGCACGTAGCTAGGGGGGGGGTTGGCCGTAGCCTCGGCATACATGCAGGGTGGGGGGTGGGGGGTAGGGATTTAGTTTCAGTTTCAGTTTCTATGGGCCTTATTTTTCTCATCTCCTCTTTCTTCCTTTTTCTTTCTTTCCCTTTGGGTTTTCAGGTGCCTTGGGGTAGTGATACCTATTCTATCCGCTGTTGATACTGTCATTTTAGTGGATTTGGGTGTACTGAGTCCGTGGGCGGGCGATGGCCAATATGTACTGTTTATTGTGCAACTATTCTGATGATTATTATTCTTTGTCGCATATCATGTCTCTTCCTCGTACTAACTCGCAGGTTCGTTGCCTGCCAATTGCTCTCGGTGGATTGAATGCATCTGATCCTTCTTACCTACAAAACTTTTAAAAATTAACCTCACTTCTCCTCAGCCTAGCGGTCCTGTTTATTTCTCATGCCTTGGACACTTATCGTTTGGGTTTTCTTAGGGTCCGCTGAGATGGCCTATCCTTACTTTTTGTGCTACGGGTTGCTTTCGAGGCCGGCCTGTATGGTTGTAGGCCCGTAATTGTATGCTTGCTATGCACAATAAAGGTTTTCAAAAATTAAAAAAAAAAAAAAAAAAAAAGAAAAGAGAATTGGCTACGGGGAACACAAAAGGGTTTTTACCGCTGTGGAAATTGCAACATATGTTGTTTTGGGCTACATAAAAAAACTGAGTTCAAGTATAACACAGAAAAGACATATTACATCAATAATTTTATAAATTCAAACACAAAGTTTTTGATTTATTGTATTGTGTGTATGTGCGGAAGGATATATAAAGGGAGCACCATCAGACCCCTTAAAGATAGAATTCAGGAGCACATACGCGCCATCAGAAACAACAATGCACGATACCCACTGGCAGCACACTTCAATAACATGCACAATCCCAACGATTTACACAAGCTTGGAATGCATGGTATAGAAAGTATTGACATGGGGCCAAGAGGTGGGGACCAAGTATCATGTCTACGTAGGACAGAAAGCCTTTGGATTATTAGGTTATGTGCGGTAGAACATGGTATTAACATTACAAAAGACCTTCATGAATTTCTATAACTAGCACAGACTTGTTATGACAAGCAAGTAAATGAGAGCCGTTATTGGTCAAATATGGATTTATAGCTGTAAAAGAAAAAGACCTCCTTGCATTCAGTGGTATGGGCAAGAATTTATAACTTATTGTAATATAATGTGATCTCAACTGTATAAATGAAACATTGTTAAGAATCAAAATTGTGTACAAAGGTGAATATGACACTGCCTGCAAAAATCTTTCCTCTCAATCTTTATAATTTGGAGAATAACCTTCTCCTATTTAGATTGTATCAGTGGACATGGGATCCTATGGGTCCGCGAGCTATGTTGGTGGAATAGATGTAAAATTGAACACATCTAGACTTAGCCGGTCCTATCATGGACATACCATACAAAGAAATATCTTTCTTTTCTTTTTTCTTTATATATGAATATAGATAATATAGTTTAGAGACATTTCGTTTTTATCTCGATAAGGGACATGACTCATGATACTGGCAACTTAGATAGTACTATGCAGTGAAATGATTTTTTATTGTCAATCACGGATTCCGACTGGTTTTAAATGATGTATCATAACTGTGTTTAATCCCTTGAAAAAAGTAGGGAATAGGTGAAAACCACGAAGCATATGACATCTATACCTTAGGCGTGAAGACCAACAACATATTTATAAATGGCGACTGTCCTTTCCGGCACATAGACGAGCAGTGGGTAAACATACACTGCAAGTACGCTTTCTATTTCCAAAACAAACAAGGGGCGTCGCGACTTGAAAATAAACCGCCGGGAAAAGCGAGGCTCGACTGAAATACGCGAACGAATTCACCGAGGACAGACCATGGGCAATAATCCATAAAATACAAGGTGAGATTGTTACAAAGTAATGAAATTATGAGTTTACCGAATGGTGACTCAACACTGCGCTCACACTGAGAATCAGTGCTGCAAATGACAGACAGCGCGTGTACGCTGTAACCCCATCCGACTTACACGGATGGAATTTGGGGTCAACAAGCATCAACTGGGCTAACGCGTACATTTATACTTTTTTGTCTCCCCTTTTCCATGACCAAAATAATGATGGTTGCTTCATTACACACTGGTCGGCAGACTCTAGGATCTATCATAATCCTATTGATTTCGTTGCCATTATGATGAGGTTCGGCCAACAAGCCTGAATGGACTTCACTTATTGACACTTCTACAAATGCTTTGCCGGTAAGGCCCTTCTTAACTTAATCAGGGAATAGGGCAATACTGTTAACATGTTGGCAAACATAAAAAGCAGTTTTTTATGGTAATTTTATTAATGTTTTGAAAATAACTTTCTAATCTAAAAAATTGTCTCATTACATAAAAGGGATGAGATTACTCGGCAATTCCATTGTGGATATTTTATAGATTTGTAATATATGGCATAACAGTGGTTCATGGCTTAAAATATGTAACATCTTTAGTGACCTGTGGGCCAGCATTAAATGAATATAGAGATAGATTAATGGATAACGAGATCGAACATATCCATGATTATTATTGATTCAAATTGACAAACGATATGGTATTACCATTCCTTACAGAATATGATTTGAAGCCTGAACAATCACTACTGACCTACGAATATGTCCAATCTTTTGCGCAAAATTGGAGTATTATATATCGCTAAGGGACACAATAACTAAGGGAATTATTTCCACTACTTCCAGGTCATAAGAGACAATACTAAGGTGAGAAATATCACCAGATCGTGCGCATGCGAACTTCACTAGGTGATGGATATGGTGTATATATTTACACGCAGTTCACTAAGTATAAACAACGAGCCACTGTATAGATTCAGAACACGCCTTTCCAAATGTACTAGGCTCTCCTTCTTTCACCTTTATTCTTTCCACCAACATAAACAGCCGGTCTCTGGGAGACACTGTCCACAAGGGTGTCTTGCATATATATAAACAAAAAATATTTTGTCTTATGAGTAATAACTGAGTGATTTGTTACTATCACAAGGGATGTTGCATGCCAATAAATGGTTAAATGTTTCAATATGATTGAAACTTATACAGTGTCTGATGGACATGTATGAACATCTTCCTTGCAGCCTTGAGAAAGCCCTGTGGGCGAAACGCGCGTCGGCTGTAACTTGGATTCTCGTGAACTTGTGGAAATTAAAAAACAGACTTCAAGACAGAAGCTTTGCTGGACTATTTAATTGATTCTAATGAGATTCTAATGGATTTATTGGATACAGGGCGTTGAAAAATTATTGATCTGTGTGTAACAATACCTATGCGCCCTCCTATGTGGAAATAATGATATTGGTGTGCTTGGGTATTCTGTATTCTCAAGATTACATTAGTGGGAGACTTATGTACAACTACAGGGGTGATCCAACTTGCTGAGCTGCAGAACACATATGTATTGGCACCCACAAAGCCCTTTTGCTACCTACAAATCCGACACACTTCCCCACGATGAAGCCCTGCCAGAATCATCTCCCCTGGAAGAGAGATTATTAGAGGAACACTTATCCAGCAAGGCAACCTCACTAACATCGTAAACTTAGAAATAACTCCCCAGACACTCTGGCCCAGTTCAGGGACCATTGGAACACAGATCTAGAATACATGCACGAGGAGGACTGGGTAGATGCCCTTTCCTCCCTGAAAGAGGTCGCTATACGACTTCTATTCTGTTTAATACAATAAAAAACTTTACACAGAGTTTACGTCTCCTGCACAACACGGGTCTAAATGGGCATGTCTAAGGAAATGTGGTCAACCAGAAACCTTCTTTCACATTTTGTTGGAATGCCCAAACATCCGTAAATACTGTAACAAGGTGTTAACATGCATCAGCGAAGTTACCTGCACCACTAAAGGACAGTCAGCCAAACTATGCCTCCTCAATATCTGGGAAGCCACACCTAACACAAGCGGACCAAACATGGGTAACGTTGTGCTTTATGGTGACTAAACACAATATTGCACAAAAATGGGGGAGGAGGTGGAGATTTCATCCCTGCATGACTGGAAAAAAGACATGGTGCCTAGTGCATGGTGGTGAATTGATCGATATATGAGAGCAGGGGGTGCCGCAGAAAATGGGAGAGGGTCTGGGGCAGATGGAATACATATACCGGAAACCCTTGTACAACCTGATAACAGCGACAACTGATACAAATCAATAGGCAATACCGATTCGAATCGGTAAATACCGAATCCTACCGATTCGGTAATTCTCTATTTGGAATTACCTACATCTCCCCCTTCATATTTACCGACTCTTAAATACCGAATCGGTAAAATTCGGTATTTAAGAGTCGGTAAATATGATTTACCTACATCTGGCCCACAGTTTCTTGCTGGGCGTCACAGCAAGGGCAGTTAGCTAAAGTACGTTTTAATGGATCCCATTTGGCCAGTGTGGTGTTTAGCGCTAGAGACCCAAATCTAAACTGCATGTACAATGCCCTGTCTCTAGGTATCCTGATAAGATCTAAGTATAATACAAAGGATCCAACCGGTTTGTGCTGCAGGAACTCATCGGTTAGTCTCCCAAGTTTTGGGTTGTATAAATCCTGTTGGTTGACCCAGTTCCAATAGATCTTTTTTATCTTGGTCTTGGTCGGAGGGACTTGATTAGCCCAGGATTAATCTAAACCCAATTTACTCAGCATGTCCCTTAGATCCCTAAGCCATTTGACCCTTTTGTTGGTATCCAAGGTGATGAGCTCAGAGAGACCAGTCGCGTAATTATGAAGTTCTGGGGTGCGTTTTATACTTACCCAATATAAAAGGGGACAAAGTCTGGTCACATCACTAAAAGGGCGTCTGGCCATGTCAGAGAATGAAGGCTTGAGTGGTGTGCTAATAGGGAGGGATACCAGATCTCTAAAAAATGTATTCTCTGATTTTTCAATCTCTTCAGTTATTTCGAACCCCATAGTTCTGCACCATACTATAGTAATCTCTTTCTTATGTAATGAATGTCCCTGGCTTTGATGCTCTTGCTATGTGATGTCATTTAGAATGTTGAGGAGGTTTGTGCTTGAAGTGAGAGCAGTTAGAGAATATGGGCTGAGCAGCCAGGAGGCCGCTCCTGGTGGGGCATATATTAGGAACTTACATTAAGACTACATTGGAACTTACTATGCTGTAACCTAAGAAATAAACTACAAGTACAAGAGCTGTCTACTGGACTTCTTTATCTCTACATTGGCGACGAGGGTGGGATCCGAACCCACGCGTGCAACAGCGATTTGCTCAAACTAGCACCTTGTCATTTCATGTTCGAAGGCACACGGGGGAAAAAGCCTTACATATGTGATACTGAGCAGCTGTTGACTTTATCTGGAAGGGGGCAACACTTATTGCTAAGGTGAGAGACTGCTTCATATGCTCATTTCTTTCCTGACATCTTGATCGTCTGAGAACGTCGTCTTCTACTCAGCGGTTGGATGTATTTAAAAGTACTTCTTATATTTCACAAGTTGATTCGTTTATACATGAAAAAGGAATTGTTTTATGGCTCCAGTGGGAAACGGGTTCATGGAGAAACGAGTGTTCTTGATACATGAACAGTTTTGCTGTACTCTAAATAAGGTCTTACTGCCATCTACTGGATTAAGTTAGTATTCAACTTGTATTGTTCCTTCAATGTTTATTTTTCAGGTTTCCTGGAACTCCTTATTTTAAATATGACTGTTCTTGTTGTGATAATATATACAGTAATTTAGGTAAAACTGATATATATATTTTAATGATATGGCAGTAATTTCAGTAGCACTGTTATATTTTAACAGGCAGCAATTTTAATAGGCAGAAATTTTAATAAGACTGTGCTGTTTGTGATAAGTCATGCTGCAATTTAAGTAAGACAGCTATGTTTTATAGTGATGTAAGTGCTTCTGCCATCTATTTAAATAACTGCTGATTTATTTATAGTGATATACAGCTATTTGAGTAGGATTGTTATATTTTAAAATGATTTAAGCAGCAATCTATATAAGTCTGTTATATGTAAAGTGATATTTCCTTGTCCCTGGTAGGTGAACGGAATGTTACAGTGTAGGCAGTAGAGGGGATGTGATATTTCCTGGTCCTGCAATTTATTTTCTCCTGCAAATGTGTGCAAGAGAGGGCATTCCTTGTCCCTGGTAGGTGAACGGAATGTTACAGTGTAGGCAGTAGAGGGGATGTGATATTTCCTGGTCCTGCAATTTATTACGTGTGCAGTAGAGGGGATGTGATATTTCCTGGTCCTGCAATTTGTTTAAGTTTACGAAATGTTACAGTGTAGGCAATAGAGGGGATGTGATATTTCCTGGTCCTGCAATTTATTACAATGTGTGCAGTAGAGGGGATGTGATATTTCCTGGTCCTGCAATTTGCTTAAGTTTACGACTTCTATATTAATACTTTGTTATTTACATTGCTATTATTTGTATTTTGTATTTATTTTATTTGTAAAGCACTAACATTCATCCTGAAAGGACATCACGGCTTTACCATTTATTTATTATTATTGTTATTACATAGGGAAGGCTATTTTATTACTTACTGTACTATTATTATAGTTAAAGTTATTAAAGATGTTTTACTGTTTATTACTTACATTATTATTACTATTGCATTGTATTTATTATTAGTACATAGGCAAGGATAATTTTTATTACATTTCTCATTATTGCTTTACTTTTACATTATTATTATTATTACATAAGAAGATTTGGTTATATTATTATGGTGTTCTTTTATATGTACTTCTGGAATGTTTATCTTCTCTTCATATGTTATACTATTTCGTTTTGTTAAATATTATAAAGGGGAAGATGTGTAGTAATCTCTTTCTTATGTAATGAATGTCCCTGGCTTTGATGCTCTTGCTATGTGATGTCATTTAGAATGTTGAGGAGGTTTGTGCTTGAAGTGAGAGCAGTTAGAGAAGATGGGCTGAGCAGCCAGGAGGCCGCTCCTGGTGGGGCATATATTAGGAACTTACATTAAGACTACATTGGAACTTACTATGCTGTAACCTAAGAAATAAACTACAAGTACAAGAGCTGTCTACTGGACTTCTTTATCTCTACACATACATTGCTGAACTCACAGCCTTTCCTTCATACACTGCTATGGCTGGGGCTACCAGTCTAGATAAAGATGAACGTTGGTCCCTGCCAATAGCGCCCACCACCCGCTTATGGTTCAGTAACATTTTGTCCAAGTGGGTCCCCCATTGCATGTTGTCGGATAGCCTAATGCCAAGGTTATCGAATGAATGGACTCTCTATAGAGAACCATTAAGGGTGAGTTTGCTTCTGAAATGTTTCCCTGGGTTAAAAGCCATAAACTTTATCTTTGAGATGTTTATTGTTAGGCCCCTTGGTGTACAAAACAATTGGAAGCGGGTAAGGAGTCCTATCTGGGTTTTCTAAATTAGGAGAGCATCGTCAGCAAACAGGAGGGTTGGTATTTTTTTCCCGCTAGGGTTGGGGCATCTACAGGATGTTGACTTAGGAAACTGACCACTCCATTCACATACAGTGAAAAGAGGGTAGGTGCCAGCACACAACTCTGGCGGACCCCCCTGTTGACCCGTATCTTGTCTGTGGTTTGCCTCTGTTCCCTCCATCTAACTCGGGCATAGTTATTGCCATGGATACGTATTAAAAGATTTAAAGTATAGGAGGTTATACCCATTTCTTGGAGGACTGACCATAGCTTTTCACCTGGCACTAAATCGAAAGCGGTCTTAAGGTCAATGAACGCAAGGTTGAGGCTTCCCTTGTCAATTACGACCACCTTCCAGTGGAGAAGAAGTAGTCTAAATACCTGGTCCATTGTGCTAGTAGCTTTCCTGAATCCTGCTTGGTAGTTGGAAAGAATACCCTCCTCCTCCATCCAGTTCTGGATCCTGTTTAAGAGGGCTCTACCAATAACTTTCTGAATGATATCAATTAGGCTAATAGGCCTATAATTGGCAGGGTCCTGGCGGTCTCCCTTTTTATTTATAGGTACAACCTCTGCCCCTTTCCAAGATTGCGAACTTCCGCTCCTTTTAATATAGTATTAATTAAAAGCAAATATAATGGGATACCATCTGGTCATACTGCCTTTGCAGGGGTAATACAATTAATTGCGCTCTCAATCTCCTTCAGTTGGAAGAGATTGTTAGCTTCAAGTAAGAACGGAACCTGTGTTCGCTGTGATTGAAGTATAGATGGCCCCTCACCTTCCTCCGTATACAATTAGGCAAATGATCCTGCCAGACCTGGCTGCTAATATGATTCGGGATTGGAATGGTGTCTCTCCTTTCTCCCTTTTTAATTAAAGCCCAAAAGGAAGCGGAGTCCCTTCTGTTACGTGCATCTTTTAGGTCCTGCCAGTGTGCCTCATCCTAATTGTGTTTTGCTTGCTTTAAAGACTGATTATACTCCTTCCTCGCTATTTGGACTGTTGTAATGAATCTCGGACCCTAGTATAAATTTCCCGATTCATGCCCTTATATAGGTATACTTTATCATTTCCTTATATAGGCATAGAAATCATTACCATATTTGGCCTAAACCATGCAGCCCAAATACGGCATGGATACCTCCACTAAGCTCCAAGAATTAACAACGTTTTCTTGGAAAAACCCGCCTTCAGCAGCTCGGGACTTCCCCCAGCTTGAATATTAAGTTCTCCTAGAACTCCCGGTGTTTTCCAAGAAATGAGCCTTTGAGTGACGTTATTAAGTTCAAACATGCGTCACACTCGGCACCTTCAAAGTATAAATATGCCTTGATTTGCCTAAACAAACAAACAGTGGTTTGGAACAGATCGACTATCTACTTGCCGGACGCCCTACAGCAGCAAGTGCGGAAGGAAGCCGACCCTCCAGCAGACGCACTGCGAGACTCTGTCATTTCTCCTGCTGAGAAATCCAGCTCCAGTGTTTCCAGCCTACCCTTGCGGGTATCTGGGAAATCGAGTCCAGAGAACGAGATACAAGACCTCCTTCATTCTAGAACAAAGGTACAGAGCTGATTAGACCTCTTAGAGAATTATCGGCAGAGAACTCCTAGACTTAAAACTCCTCCTCTTATACTTCCTCCGTCTTACCAGACTTAGGTTAGGTATACAGGGGTAGGCGTATTCTAGAAGTATCAGTTGAGTATTTTAGTAATCCTTTTATCACTGTATGTACTTTATGTATTTTTTGTATTTTATACATTTTATGCACTTTATGGCTTAGAAACCATATCATGCTTTTACAGTACTGCTTTATAATACTGTTCGTATTATATGCATTGTACTTCATAGTAAGCCTTACTATTGTAGCAGTTCATTTTCAATGCTTGAGAAAGAAGACTGTTCAATAAATACCTTTTTATTGAAAACACCCGTCTCTCTATTTCTCTTGCACCTCTGGTGGAACTAAGCATGCACAATTGACTGAGTGAAATAGTTACCAATTGTTTCCGCGACTCTAGAGATTTGATTTCTTATTCTTGGGAAACAAAGTTGTCATGTTTTATGCGGTTGTCAGAAACTAATCCCTTCTTGTTTATTCGAGGAAGTTTCTAGTGACCTCTGAGCTAGCTGGCACTCACAATTATGTCTAATATAACCAGTCGAGACCTAGTAGACCATAGTCCTACGTCTAAGCTACAGGATATATTATTCCAATGCGCAGAGCCTATTGGGAATAAAGGAACTACACTACATGGCGCCCAACGTTTGGTAAGGCGATAATTTAACGCTAGATACTAGAGTAACTCAGTCGTGCTTTTCACACAGATCCCTCTTACCCGTAAAAACTCCAATAGACGTCTGGAGTGGGTGAAAGGGCGTAATATCCGCCAAAACTTAGTAGGACGAGAATCCTATGTATTCGTTTTTGGTTTAGTCAACGTTGAAGGATACAGTGTTCCAAAATATTGTGCACCTAATCATTGTTTCCTTGAACATTGTTCAGCAAAACCTTTAGTAAGTAAAAATGTCTGAGAGTAACGACGAAAGGGAGAGAGCTAGAATAGCAGCTCAAACAGTCCTAGATGACACAACTCTCCAACAATATGACCCGGATGCTATATTCATCCCGGCAAATATAAGGAAAACCATAATTATAAAACTTATAGAAAATGGGTTATTATCGAGAGGTGGTGAAGTTATATTTGTGATAGAGGCACATGAATATCGGCAGACAGAGGTATTCTATTCATGGATTACTTTTCCACAAGCAAATCCAGTAACACGGGAGTTCCACTACTATAAAATAGAGGAACCTCCAGCGGAATACGTTCCTTTCGAGGACGTTGAAATTCCACTAACTTACCAAGAGCATCAGCTCTGGTTTAAAGGCGCCGTAAAACATCAAAATCACATTACCAGGCTCGGTCCACTAGGTATACCAGGAGCTACATGGCCGGTTCTAGCCAGCCATACACCACATCCTGACATTGAAGGAATGTCAGATCGAGAACTTTTAGCTCAGCTAAAACAATTAATAAAAATACATAGACAATTGGTTCAATATGTCATAAGGACTTTAACAGTCCAACCAGCGATAAAAAATTCTGCAACACACCCAGTACCAGGGGAACACAAACAAAATTACACCACAGACTATACAGTCAGTCATTGGCAAGTTACCTGCCAAAAGGGAACAAATTCTGTTTTGGCTAGCACAAAAAATTACTCAAATATAGGCAGTATTCCCCAATAGTACACCTCATGAAAAACACAGAATTCTGACAATCTGTTTACCAATGGGGATTGCACCGCATGTGGAGGACTGTGACACTTGGTGTCCAGTCTTTGCTTCAATCTACACAAAAACACATGGTGTACCGTCCATGGCGGTAATACCAGACGTTCTGAGACAAATTCAGAATGAATAAGGCCCAGAACCAGCCTTAAATTTAGAGATAAAATTACTGAAAGATTTCAAAAAGGTCTCAGCTATATTATTAGCTAACATTAGAGGTGAAGCAGCATCCCTGGTAATCCGCCAGAAGTTAAAAGAAACAGATATAGCAGACCAACCTTATGAGCTTGCCAGAATTATTGAAAAATCATATGAAGAATTAGGTAGAGATCTTTTGGGTGGAAAACCATTGAAGCCCCAACTAACTGAAAATCCTGAAAAAACATTTAAGAATAATCTCACTACTCCAAACAAGAAGTGGGAGAGTAATAAACAAACTCTTCCTAGAGAAAAATATTTTCAACCCAGAGGAAGATCTCCCCAACAGAGAGACAAGTCTCCCCGAAGGGAGCCCTCTGAAAAGAGATATAATCTTAGGAATAGGGATAATTTGAAAAAACCTGATAGATATCAAGATAATGATACATGTCCCTCTCGATCTTTTCAGACTTCCTCGCAGAAATCGGAAAGAAGAGGACGGTCAGAACACAAGGAAGAACGCATCAAGTCCAAAGACAAGGAACCCGTTCATCAAAGTAAAAAAAGCTCAGTTTTCCAAAAAGAAGGTAGCAAGCATAAAAGTCAGACATGCCAAGGATCTTGAGGACACGACTCAAGAACTGGGAGTGGGCTCAGACAATGCTAGACAGCACAGCAGAAGTAACAATAGTTTGCAAAATCCTAAAGGATCATCTGGAGACAGTGAACTTGAATGAATGCATTCCGGTTGAAACTGCAGACACCAGGGTTAGTATACCCCATAGGTTTTATGAAGTAACACTCCGGATAGGGGGACATAACAAGAAAAATAAGAGCACTTTTTTGGGAGAAGCTCTCTAAGGGCTATGACATTCTTCTAGTTGAACAAGACTGGCCACCTGAATTTGTCAGGGAGTGCCCACATGGCAAAGAGATAATTATGCCAGCCTTCTCTAATCACATTCCAATTCATAAAAAATATACATATGCCAGAAAATGGGCAATAGCCCAAGCTCTAGCATTATATTAAAATCACTCAGGATGGGATGAGGATTCTCCTCACCATAAAATCCAGTTAGAAAACCAGCCTACTGCACAAAGGCAGTACCCGGTTAAGCAAGAAGCTAAAAAACTGGTCAGGGAGATTTTAAATCAACTTGAATACCAAGGGATGATTGAAACATGTTTCCTGTATCCAAACCAGACAATTCATATACTGCCAGATTCATCAAAGACCCGATTTGCGAGTCTGTAATAGCGATTCATAAGGAATCGCTATTACAGACTCGCAAAACGGGATTTATGTAGGAATCGCAAAATAAATTGCGATTCCTACACATTCCTTATTTGCGATTAGCAAATTGCTAATCGCAAATAAGGAATAACTCCCCATTCATTCCTATGGGCCCATAGGAATGAATGGGGAGTTATTCCTTATTTGCGATTAGCAATTTGCTAATCGCAAATAAGGATGCGATTTCAAGGGTGCTAGGGGTGTCCAAAGGACACCCTGTAGCACCCCTGAAAGGTAATGTACATTGGTGTTGCGCACACACATGTCCAAAGGACGTGTGTGTGCAACATTCAACTTAGAAAAATGCATTCAAAAGCATTTTTCGAAGTTTTCGCTATTTACCGCGAGGTTTGACCTCGCAGTAAATAGCGGCCCGAAATTGCGATTTCGCAATTTAAAAATGGTTAATGAATTGTATTTAAGAAATTTCAAATAGAGATTCCTTAAATGTAATTCCTCGCAAATTAGCGAATTCGCTATTACCGATTTTTGCATTTGGGATGATGAATCCCAAATGCAAAAATTGCGCTCGCAAACGGCCAGATTCTCAGAATCTGGCCCTTTGCAAGCGCAAATAAGCTTCATGAATCTGGCCGATAGTCTAGTATTGGATTACAGACACCTAAACTCTTGTTGCAAAACATTTGCAGTACAAAACTCACACAGTGCAGCACTGATGAATAACATCGTGCGCAAAAATTATAAAACAACATTAGATATTTCAAATTGATTTTTCTGTAAAAATATTGCACCAAAAAAGCAGGCATTTGACCGCGTTCTCAATATTGGGGACAAAGCGACAATTTTGTTGTCCCCCCTAAGGATTCAAGAATAGCCCAAGGTTATTTTCAGCAAGAGTAACGGAGTTAGTCCAAACGTACGATGATGAGGCGTTATCTTATGTCGATGACATCTATCTAACGGATGACAATTTGGACAAGCACTTGAAAAGAGTGAACACCATAATACTTGGGTTCGCCTCTAAGGGGTATAAATTCAATTAAAATAAAAAATGAAGAATTGCCCACCTCAATGTCATATTCTTGGGATATGAGTTGTCAAGTGAAGGCAAAAGCCTAGCAGCAAACTTTCTAGAGAAATGTGCGCTGCTCCAACCCCCAAAAACGCTGAAAATCTTACAATCAATTCTAGGTTTCCTGAATTTTGGAAGAACTTGCGTTCTGAATTACGCAGGAGGGTTAAACCTCTCTACGAATTAATCAAACCTGATTTTAAACCAACACATTGGGCTCAAACACACACATAAATTTTGTGTTCAGCCCAAACAAACATGTTAGCAAAAACTAAACTAGACACACGCGTAAACGTGCGCAACCTAGTAATCCGAGTCATCCCAGGAAGATGTGGATTCACGTACCTAACCTTTAATAAAGGAGAAACAGTACCAATAGCTTACAAATCATACTTGTACACACAAACAGATATGAAGTTCACTTCTACAGAGAAAATTCTGACAGCGGTTCAAACTGCTGTAGCAAAAGAGAGAGCTCTCGCACAGGGTAAACGCATAATGATCGTTACACCTGTACCTACCTTAGAGGCAGTGACAAGAGCAAGCATTCCTAATTCAAAAGCTCTACATCCGAGATGGATACAATGGGTTAACTCTCTTGGTGCAACAGACGTCCAATACTTTTTTGACCCTAGTCTAAAGACACAAGAATTTCTCCAATATGAACACGAATTTCCTCTGCCGATCGAAATTCTTCCTCTTGAACATTATGGCTGTATAATATATACAGATGGATCAGCACAGCCCGCAATTGGGGGTAAACAAGCCAATAGTGCTGCGTGCGCGATTGTTAAAGGTCGCCGGCGCGAAGGCAAATTTAGACCTATGGTCTCAAAAACTCAATCACTCGGAGACTGTACAGCTCAGCGAGCTGAACCACAGGCTTTCAAGTTGGCGCTTGAAAATACTGATCGCGAATTCCCCACACTTATAGTGTGCGATTTGTATTACTGCGTCCAATCTTACAATGAGTATCTGCATAACTGGGTTCAAAACGGATTCCAAGACGCTAAAGGTGGCACAATCAAGTATAAGTTGCTTTGGGAACAAGTAGTTCTTTTGCAGAAAGAACTACAAAAGACTCGCGTGATACATGCACTGAGTCATCAGCGTGATGGCGTTCACGTTGCAGAAAATTCATTGGCTGATGAAGCCGCGAAGTCTGCTGTGTAAGCGGCTTCCGTAGCTACAATTAAACGCTCAAAAAGATCGATAGATGGTGAAACGCTATTAGCAGTAAAAGCCTCAATAGATGGCAATCAAGCAGCGTTACCTCTAAGCTATCCACTCAGAAATACATACATAATTGATGCAAACTCCGTTCCTTTTGCTTGAATCCCTGGAGTGGGGGACAGAGTAATTCCAAACAGGAAGCGGAGAGTCTTCTTGATTCAAGAAGCACACATGGGACAGGGTCTGAGACATCAAGGGATCTTGAAATCTCTAATAGAGTTAGAAAAAATGTACTGGTGGCCGAGACTGGGAGTTGGTGTATGCAATTTCGCAATTAATTGCCCAGACTGCAACAGAAATCGCAGTAATGAACTGCCAGAGACACCTGACTACAGAGTAGCCAGCCAGATACAGACACCTCTGTTAGACAGCATTAGGCTATCTACCCGCAGGCGTCCCTACAGACAAATGCGGCCCCACAACTACTAGGACGAGATTTATTTGGTTATGGCCCCAGGGCTCGGCTGACGCCAGAACTGTTATAAAGGATTTGCGAGTCTATATCGGCACATACGCAATAGGCACGCTACATTCTGATCAGGGTCCTGCGTTTAGCTCTCAAGCTTACAAAGAGGCCATGGTTAGTTTGGGCGTTGCATTGCGGTATTCTAGTCCCTTCCATCCTGAGGGTAATGCAGTAGTGGAACGAAAGAACCGTGACATAAAGCAATCCATAAGAGCAAAGGTATTAGGTTCAGGTGATGGGTGGGTCAAACATCTAATAAGTGTCCAACGTAGTCTTAACCACATGACTGCTAAGCTGATTCCTCTCCTGTGCTGGAAGTTGTTAAATCCCATGGTTCATGACGAGCTCAGCTCGTCATGAGCACACAACCAGTGTACAGCATGACGAGCTGAGCTCGTCATGAGCAGCGAAGGGGTTAACAATCTGCCAAGAAAATCTCTGGGGGGAATCACTCCTTATGAGCTACTATTTGGTACTGGAATGATAATCGAGGATCTTGATTGTCAGACTTCGGTGGTAAAACAGAAACCCCTTGATGTCAAAGATCGTTTGGCTGTCTTACAGGACTTAAATGAAACAAGAAGAAGTCTGAGTAACACAATACAAAAGCCAACAACCACTGAAGATAAACCACCTGTCCCAGCAAGACCTGTCTGGATTCCAAAGATTGGGGATCTAGTCAAGGAAAAGATAGCGGTGAAGAAGGAATTTGGGCCTTTTTTCAGAAAAGCAGTATCTGTCTTAGCAATCCAAGGAACGAGATCAGTAGTACTACCGCCCCTTGCTGGTAAAAAGGAGAACAGAGTCGTGTCCATCGACCTGGTAAAACCACAACATATGGCCAATAATAAGTAGTAGGCCAAGTGGACTCCCAAGATGTAGCAGACAGCCAAATCTTGCTACAATCCAAGAGGTTCAAACTGAAATACTTATCACCTTTGATAAACCTGCAGTAAGAAAAGAAGGACTATGCAACAAAGCAATAGAACTCGTGCCTCTTGAGACCCAAATATCTGTTCGACCAGAAACACCAGTCTACAATAAAGTAGCACCTGAATACACTAACATGACGAAGGAGAAATCAGTTCCAGCAATTTCAACAAACCCGAATGCCATTCAAACAATTGACAGAACTGCATCTGGATATTTCATCAACTTTGATAACTTTTCTGAGGATCCAAGTGAACCTGAAGATACAACAAAGAAATCTCTCAAAGAAAAAACAACAGAACTTTTTCATGAACTTGAAAAAATATATCTAGTTTCACCATGGACTGAATTTTGGATTGGTTTAGGTGCATTTTTCCTCCTGCTCTGGCTAATATTGGTTTTAAGCCTGGGACAAATGATAGATGGAAAATACAGTACAATGGACACAGCAAGTCAGAAAATCAAGTTGGTCCTAATCATCACATGTTGAAAAAAGAGAACTGTCATCAGTAAACCTCACAGCCATCCCTATACCAGGAGGTATAGTATGGGATAGAACTGATTATGATATCTATGGCCCGGTAGAGATGCTGAGGATTCCACATCAGTTCAAGGTTTCTGTGAATGACTTTGCATAACCAAGCAGATTCTCTGATGATTGGGACTTTGAGACAATTATTTATATGATGTCAGATTTAGAAATATCTGTAAAATATACTAAACATGATTATTTAGAAGGGTCATCAGACTATGAACAAATGTATTGTTTTAACCATTTTGGTCATCACTATTTGCACAAATCTGCAAGCTCGAGAAATGTTTTTATGTATTATCAATGGGAACATTGTCCAACACCACAAAAAGGCAGCTCTAAAACATTTAATGAAATGTTTCCTTACTTCTCAGGGTCTAATGTTACAGATCCAGAAACGTTCTATTTCAAAAATGTAAATAAGACAGGATTGAAAACAATGTTGACCAATACCAAACAAATTTATTCTGCAAACTTTTATGCTAAGTTGTCTACATTGGGTTACGACTTCTGGAAGGACAACATCGAGGCAAAAACTGTCTGGGGCACAAAAGAATGGCAGGTGCAAGGTCTGGAAGCTTTATTCAGAGCCTGCATTATTCCTGAACAAATAATGTTTTTAAATGACACTGTGCAACAAACCTCTTGTCTTGGCATAGCAAAAATAAAACATTTAAATAAACCGTCTATACCAAAGCCAATACCTGAAAATAACAAAATGACAGAAGGGGAGATAGACATAGATTATGTTTTCAAATTGAACAGAACTTGTCCATATTGGAAAAAATGGTTAATCTGGCCCACAGACACCAATAACTGTCAAGATAGATTCCTGAACAAAACACAGGGTTTAATTCTTAACAGGCCAGATCCAAGTTACTCCCAGAGACAACATCCAGGGATAGTAACAACATATAGTGTAGAGAAACTATGCCTTGAATGGCTGAAAACTTCTACCCTTCCAGAAATTAAACAACACTTGACTTTACTTAAAGAAAGCAATGTTTTGCGAGATTTCTTATTGGGACCTCGCAAACCACGGCAAAAACGTTTCATTTACACCGGTATATATGCTACGCACAACGAGGCTTGGAAAATAACACAATTAGAAATTGCAGAAAGAATACGAGAAATTGATTGTATTAACTTGGAGAAAGCTCTCTCTGTAGTGGACAATGGGTTAACTACTCTGTCCTCCAGAATATATTCATTGGAAAGCATTGTATTCTCTGCAATTGACATAATGGAACAAGACTTGCTAATGTTACAACATGGCCAGTCTAAATTACGTTCTATAATGCAGCTAGGCTGGACATTGCAAAATCTGCGTTCAGGCTACGTGCCCTGGAGGCTTATCAACACAACGTCATTGTTTACTGGGTTTAACCTTACAGATAAACAAATCTCTTCGGCACAAAGAGGAGCAGACTATATGGTGCTGAGCATTGAAAAACTGGAAAGATTACCATTGACAGTTTCTGAGAAATCTGTAATAGAATGGATAATTCATGGCACCATCATGATTCCAGTGACGATTTTCCAATTTCAGTACAGCATATACCAGAAGGCCTGTATGAAAGGTTGGGTAAAGAATACATTAAGTTAACATGGACTTTACCATATACACACAGTTGTTGGAATAAGGGGAAAGAAGTATTCCTTAGTGGGAAAAATTGTAAAAATTCACTAAGTGGTACACTTCTGTGCCAGGGTATTAATTTACATGGAGCCTGCGATGGTTCTGCGAATATCCTTTCATGCCATCTGCACGGTACTCCCTCCACACTAATAGAACCCGTTTTCAGGCAGCTATCCAATGGCAGTTATGTTATATTAAATGATCACAGCTGCTGTGGCATGGTGCCAGAAAAAGTTTATCTGGTTACTGTGTCGTCCATGGTCACTTGTTGTATGCAAGTATTGTATCCAGCTCGCAAGTCAGACAGTCAGACGGCAATATGGCCTTCATTGAATATCTCTTCTATACGAATTGATACTTTAAGCAGACTAAAGTCTATTCTTTTGCAAAAATCTGTGCCACTGACATCATCAAAAGAAATGTATGATCTGCAAGTTGCAAGGACATCTGCAGAGATACATGCATTATTATCAACAAACTGCCCTGTACATTTCGCAGAAATGTTAAGTCAAATCTTAACCATGTCTGATACCAGTGGCATCGCACATGTATTTAAGACGATTTTTTGGGGACTGTTAGCACCATTTGAAGCCGTCCTGGGCATTTTCCCAAATTTCGTGCACTCTGTGTTCGGCGGCCTGCTCGTAGCAGGAATACTATTTTTATTTCCTCTGCTCTGATATGGCAAGTCCAGTAACCGGCGATACCAGAACCTCATGGGACAGACGGTCTGTGCCAAGAGGTATCGTGAGAGGATAACACAGGTTCTCGGCTTGGGTCGTTTAAGAGATCTGAATACTACATGGCTTCTATCTTTCAGACCAATCTGGCAAGATTGCATCTTACCTGTTCTACGATGCCTGCTTTGCGGAGAGGAATGCGTGTTAGACATTTCCATCAGTCCTGCCATCGGATGTCGACGCCTTGCTAGGTCCTGTAACGGCTCATGCATTGTGTTGCCCCCAACGGCTACAGATCCTGATGACTGCATTCATTGAGATCTCACCAGTAAGTCTAACTGAGGGTGAGGTACGAGAAACACCAGGCACACAGGTACCATCTGATATGACCATTGCTAACGCGGCAACAAGCGCTGATGGCAATGCCTCTCATCTATGCACATTTGATCTGCTGGATCAAGTGGTTCCATTTTCACCTACTGTGGTAGACGATTTCTTTGCCAGCCTAGAAGGCTTGATGTTTTCTCCTGACACCGAGATTAACTTTTGAGTCATGCACACAGTGTTCTCTGAACTCTGAAATTCGGCCTTCATTTTTTCAAATCAATGACTTCTAACATTTGGAACTATATTTCCACAACAATATATTTTTCTGCATACCCAGTTCAAATGCATTCTTTGTATTGAGGTGGGATTGTAAACACTAGCTTTAGATATGTTCAGTGCTTGCTAGGTTAGCTTTATTGAACTTAATATCCGTGGAGTGGGTGTTGTAAATAAATCTCGGACCCTAGTATAAATTTCCCGAATCGTGCCCTTATGTAGGTATACTTTATCATTTCCTTATATAGGCATAGAAATCATTACCATATTTGGCCTAAACCATACAACCCAAATACGGCATGGATACTTTCACTAAGCTTCAAGAATTAACAACGTTTTTTTGGAACAACCCGCCTTCAGCAGCTCGGGACTTCCCCCTGCTTGAATATTAAGTTGTCCTAGAACTTCCGGCGTTTTCCAAGAAATGAGCCTTTGAGTGACGTTATTAAGTCCAAACATGCGTCAAACTCGGCACCTTCAAAGTATAAATATGCCTTGATTTGCCTAAACAAACACACAGTGGTTTGGAGCAGATCGACTATCTACTTGCCCGACGCCCTGCAGCAGCAAGTGCCGAAGGAAGCCGACCCTCCAGCAGACGCACTGCAAGACTCTGTCATTTCTCCTGCTGAGAAATCCAGCTCCAGTGTTTTCAGCCTACCCTTGCGGGTATCTGGGAAATCGAGTCCCGAGAACAAGATACAAGACCTCCTTTATTCTAGAACAAAGGTACGGAGCTGATTAGACCTCTTAGAGAATTATCGGAATCAGATTCCTGGCAGAGAACTCCTAGGCTTAAAACTCCTCCTCCTATACTCCCTCTTTCTTACCAGACTTAGGTTAGGTACACCGGGGTAGGTGTATTCTAGAAGCACCAGTTGAATATTTTAGTAATCCTTTTATCACTGTATGTACTTTATGTATTTTATGTATTTTATGCACGTTATGGCTTAGAAACCATATCATGCTTATTCAGTACTACTTTATAATACTGTTCGTATTATATGCATTGTACTTCATAGTAATCCTTACTATTGTAGCAGTTCATTTTCAATGCTTGAGAAAGAAGACTGTTCAATAAATACCTTATTATTGAAAACGCCCGTCTCTCTATTTCTCTTGCACCTCTGGTGAAACTAAGCATGCACGATTGACTGAGTGAAATAGTTATCTATTGTTTCTGCGACTCTAGAGATGTGATTTCTTATTCTTGGGAAACAAAGTTGTCATGTTTTATGCGGTTGTCAAAAACTAATCCCTTCTTGTTTATTCGAGAAAGTTTCTAGGGACCTCTGAGCTAGCTGGCACTCACAATTAAGTCTAATATAACCGGTTGAGACCTAGTAGACCTCAGTCCTACGTCTAAGCTACAGGATATATTATTCCAATGCGCAGAGCCCATTGGGAATATAGGAACTACACTACAAGACCATGGAGGAATTTTTCCCCTTTACCGCTGAGACTAATGCATACCTTTTTTTCCTGCATGACTCAGTATACCATGAATGGGAACTTTTTATTTGCCTCCTATTGCGGCCATTGCATGGTCCTCCAAGAAAGTGGGCACCAATCTGGCCAATTGTTTCTTGATATATTATAGGGATCGTCTCCCACCCCTGTGCTTCAACAGAAGCTACCTCAAGTTTGACTATCTATGACACTAAGATGGAGGAAATGTTCTTGAGTTTTAGATCCTCCCCTGCAACCTTTGACCACCTTAGGCGCCTACCACAATTTGAGAGAATTACCTCCTTAGTAAAAAGGGAAGGGGTCACTGCTTTATTTTTTGTAAATAAGGACCATCGGTTCTTTAATTTAAACATTAGAGGATTATGATCGCTATCAACGGTTTGGCCCACTTCCATGTCTATAACATCAGCGCAAAGGTGTAGGTCCACCAGGATATAGTCAATACGAGAAGGGCATGCAAGTTTATTAAAAGTGTTTAGACCCCGATTATCTGCTGGAGTTCTGCCATTCGCAGCTCTAAGGCCATGTTCTAATGTTAGTGCATTTACTTGGATTATGAAGTGGGACCATCTTTTTACTGGAGGCAAGGCTAGAGGGGGCACTGCCCATTTACTATCCTCATCCATAGTCCTTGAAAGATCTTCACTGCTTAGTGGCTCATATGTACAATGAAAATCGCCGGCCACAATGACTTTAGCAGAAGGAGGGCACTTATTTAATTGTTCTTTTAGCTGTGTCAGAATAGTCGAGAACTTGCTGTCCCTCTTATATAAAAGTTGAAGAGCTCCAGTATATTTTCCTCCTCCGGGCCTTTTATTTTTAGCCACATGATATCAGAAGATTCGGTGTCATGTAGGAGGAGGTTACTGCCGATTGTATACAGATCAATGCTTATATTTCCGCAAACAATGTCATGTGATTTTCACCCTTACGTTAATAAAAAGAATTACAATAAAAATAAAGAAATTACATTAGTGGCCATTCTATGCAAGATTACCAGCAGTGATCACCCCAGTGAATCAAACAGTGTTACTGGCAGCAATGTAAAAATGGCTTTGTAAATTTGAAATGCCTTTAAATAGATAATGCACAGCTGCAAAGCTCGGAGCACCAAGTTAATAATATTAGTAACACCGCAGCAATAATCACTCAAATATCCTCTTAAAATATATTTTGCAAATTCAACCATTTCTCCAAACATTATCTTATGAGTTCTGAAATGCACACATTTCACTCTTGAATACGCACTTTCAGCAAAGCAAAAACCTCTAATTTAGTAGGCTGTGCTGGTCATAGGAGAGCTACTCACAGGTAACTGAAGAGCTACCAGTAGCTCATGAGCTACTCGTTGGAGAAGCCTGCTCCAGAGCATCCACCTACTCCAGCTGAAGTACAAGTACCTTTATCGGTGGTGCAAAATCTGCAGGCGATGCTGCAAGAATACAGCAAGAGGTTCCCAGGCCCTGCACAGTACCCTCACGTGTAAACCCCTCCACCGCCACATGTCCCATTCACTACAAAGCCTATGCCACGCCTGCAAAACGAAGGACACCTGCCTCTTTCGTATCGCTCCGACACCCAGGGATGATCCATCATCATCTTCGGAAGATGACAGGGAAGAGGGTGAGATTCATGACACACATCCACCTACCGAGGAGTGGGATGACGATATAATACCCACTCTGTCACCACCAGCACCACACCCTCAGATTCATCTCCTGAAGACATCGGTAAGAAATCCAGCCCAAACTGCCAAGCCATGTCTTTCCTGGACCGTAATTCAATGGAAAGAGCGGCATCTCAATTTGAATTGCCTATGTCTGTAAAGCAATCAGATTGCTTCTTGTATGACTTTAAGGAACAAGTATGCAACTCTGTTCGAGCCATCCCAATTACAGATCACATTTGGGAAGAGGGCGTCAAGCTTATGAAAACTCTGGAAACAGTGGCAGCTGTGGTATCACATATTGATAAAAAGTACAAAGCCCCTCACAAGTCTCTTGCCTGCCTCATTGGGCATCCCAAAGCAGATTTAGTGTTCTCACAAGTGGCACAGCGCAGTTCCCAGAATCCTATCACGCCAATCTCTGACCTGCCACCCCCAACCCTCATCCCCCCCGCCAAGGGTGGCAGACGTTCAGAACACATCGAAAAACGTTTCTCCACAATGTTTGCCCTTTGTATTTGAGCTGCTAATTCATAAGCCATTTTAGGCCGCTAAGATAGACAAATGTGGTCAGATATCGGCGCATTATTAGACCTTGTGCCTGGCAATCAGAAGTCAGGGGCTCGGAAGATACTGAAACTGGGAGAACGCACATCTTCCAAAATTATTGATTGTGCAATGGATTATGCTTCCACTGGTTTCTGCAAAAACAACAATTGATGGACAGAATGCAGAACAATGTCATACAATCACCCCAGTACATAGATCTGGGCCTAAATCCATTGTTTTTTCGCACTCCACACCACCTCAGTTCAGACATGGCCATATGCAAATCAGCCTTGACCCTGTGCCTCATGGAAACAATCCAGCCCGAACTGCCAAGCCATGTCTTTCCTGGACCGGAATCAAGCATCCTAGGATCAGTTTCTGGCTATCAGCCGTCTTCAGCCAGGATAGCTTGACTCCACTGGTGTGGAGAGCATGGGATACAGGTCTGAGCATACCCATCCCACTCGGGGTGACAAATGCAAAAACAACAATTGATGGACAGAATGCAGATCGATGTCATACATTCACCCCAGTACATAGATCTGGGCCTAAATCCATAGTTTTTTTGCACTCCACACCACCCCAGTTCAGACATGGCCATTTGCAAATCAGCCTTGATCCTGTGCCTCATGGGAACAGTCCAGCCCGAACTGCCACACCTGAACTGCCTGCCAAGCCAGGGAAGGCATGACTTGGCAGTTCAGGCTGGACTGTTCCCATGAGGCACAGGGTCAGAATGATTTGCATATAGCCATTTTTGAACTGGGGTGGCAGAGTGGGCTAAAGAACGGTGATGGATTAAACCCAGATCTGTGGACTAGGTGTGAGTGTTTGATTGGTTCAGATGCTCCGTCCATCACCACCCCCTTTTGTTCCACTGGTTTCTGGCAGCTGGCCTGAGTTGCTGTTTTGCGGAGACAGGGATGGTTAGGATCAAAATCATTCAGACCGGAGGTCCAATCAAAAATTCTTTATATGCTATATGATTGTAATGCATTTTTTGAAAAACATTAGATGACGCTTTGGTTGCCATCGAAACCAACATGGATACCTCACATTGAAGTGTCGTAAATTTCCCTTTGAAGGAGCTCACAGCAGAGGCTTTTCTTTATACAATGGAACCTTTCAACGCTATCAGTAATATCAAACCTATCAGAGGCAATATAGACCTGGTAGGAAGCTGGCTCTGTATATACTATACCAAACTAAGGTATAATGTGCACAGAGTCCAGTGGATCCCAAGAGGCTTACATAGGCTTAATTAGATAATACTAAAAGCTCTATTAGAGGTAGTGTGGTCGAGCAGTTAGGCTTATCAGTGGGCTGTGTTAAGTATTTGTTGTAAACACCTTGGCAAGAAATGATTACACACACACTTAAAGACTGAATCCAAAACCAATTGTTTTGCATCAAAGTTATTCCCTTATTTTATTTTAGAAACAAGAGGAACTCAGTTGCAGGAAAGTAACAGTTTGAAGAGTATCAATACCTTTTAAATGCAGTAGGTATTGTGTTGTAAAGGCTGTTAAATCCTTTACAGTAGTATCAAATACTTTGGCAAGTTCAATCATACAGTAACAAACTTAGCAAATGTAAAAGATAGTCATTTATCGTAACAGGCAGAAAATGCAATGCAATCCTATTAAAGGCAAACAGTTATATATATATATATATGTTAAGATAAGTACTCGAGTTACGCATTCAGTCTTTGAGGGTTTGGACCAACACTAGCCAAGGGACAGATCAAGGAAGATACTGCACCACCAGCAGCACTGGGGCGGCAGGGTGTAGAGGTCACTGGGCCCAAAGCTAGTCAAGGGAGACTGGGGCACAGCAAACAGGTGTGGTTTGCAAGTTACTACCTGCGGCTTCAGAGCACAGGCCCAGTTGGTTAAAGCAAGCACAAGGGGGGCACAAGGCAGCACTAACCTTACAACAACAGCGTCACAGGGGCAGCTAGGTACAGGGTGCAAATCAGCATCGAGTGCCCAATGCTTTTCAATGAGGAATCTCGTTCGCACAAAGAGGCTGCAGTCTCGGACCAGGAGGCTGGATGAAGGTGACCACGGACTTGGCAAGTAAGATGGGATGTAGAAGGAGGCTCCCCAAAGTCGGGCTGAAAATGCAAGGGTGCCTTTTTCTGGTCGGATTTCCTTTTCTGAAGCTGGACGGGGTCAGGGGGCACCTTCAAGATGAGGTTTCAGACGACTTCGTAGAGTCCAGGAGAGGTCAGCTAACATTGAATTTGAGGTCAGTATCACTGGGGATACCCTCAGACTCTGGTTGTGGGAGTCGGTGGCAGAGTGGGCAGGAATCGCGGTTCCTGCTGGATCCAGAATCCTTGTATTTGGATTCTTTTTCACAGGGCCGCTGCCTCGGGAGATCTGGTCTTTGTGGATGCGAGGGTAGTCTTCCTCATATTCTGTAAGACACTGACCACAGAACAGCCGTCATCTTCTTTGCAGGCATTTTGAGCAGGAGACAGGCCGGTAGGGCTGGAGCGAAACTAGTAGTTGTTTCCAGGCTCGGCTGCACGGCGTCTTCTTTGTCCTTTTCTTCTTAGGTCACAGGATTCTGAGGTTAGAGGTTCAAGGGTTCCCCTAAATACTGAACTTGTGGCATTATAGGTACTGGCAGATGGTAGCCAATGGGCTATTTGCCTACTAGGGTGACTACACCCTTAATATGTCCCCTCCCTTTGGAGGATTTTCTAAGGAGGGGATCACTTCAGTCAAGGGCACCTTAGGGGTGGTCCTGGCAGGGAGGGGACATACCTCTCCTGACTACTAACTTTCCTGCTGACCTTCCTGCTAAAAGTGGGCCTTGGTCAGGTGGCGAGCAGCTCCACTAGTTGGAGAGTCCCTGGAAAGCATATAAAAAGGCAGGAAGCCTTTGAGGCTCACCTCCCTGAATGCTGTTCTTGCGTGGGGTAGGTGTGAAGCTCCTCCACTCCAAAGCAGCCTTTGTTCCTGACCCATGAGACTATAGGGGCTCCCTCCTGAGGGGGTCAGAAACATGTCTGTGTGTGGCAGGCTGGTGCAGACCAGTCAGCTGGACACAAGGGAGATGGTCGTTTTTCAGGGGGCATTTTACAATAAATCTAACACAGGCATCAGTATGGGTTTATTGTGCTGAGAAGTTTTATATAACATTTCTTAGCATTCAGTAAAGCCATCATGGCGCTGTGGAGTTCATAATTACAAACTCCCAACCCATGTGCTCAGTATAGCTTCCCTGCACTTACAATGTCTAAGAATGGACTTAAACACTATAAAGCATATTACTCATTGTGGCACCTCGGGGTTACCTTGTTCTCTATTAGGGTTCGTGGCGGCAGATACCGCACCGTCTAACAGACTTACAGAGACAGGTACTTTGGGTAACGCTGGTTTTATTGCTTTCAGTATACGTTTACGTCGTATTGCTTTCCGGTAATACGGTAACGTTGAGTCTATCTCGTTGGTGAGTCTCTGATAGCGTTTCTCTGCAGCCGTTCGCCGTGTGTCCCGAGGACTTCTGGGACTGGTGTTCCAGGCGTTCTCCTCCACGATGTCGGGATAACTACGCTGGCCAAGAAGGAAAATAAACAGCGTTTTAGTCTAACTGGTTTTGGACCAACGCACAGGGTAGGGAGTGAGGACTCACACGTGCACACTTCTTTGACTAGTGTTGGATGGTGAGGGGAGGGTAGTGCATAGGGTGAGAGACAGTTTTACTTTCTTGGTTTAATCCACTTAAAACCCGCCCAGCCTGAAAGCCGTGATCGTACCTCTGGTAGCCGCACTTCCCTCGATGAAGTGTGGCTGGGCGAAGCGCCTTCCTGTTGGCCTCCTGGCTTGTCGTCTTCTTCGTTCTTCCGTACCCCTCCTTGTCCGTACTCGTCTGGCTTCGTAGACCGTCGTTGCTCCGGGGTCTTTACTCCTGGACTCCTTTCGTCTGCTTCTCGTCCTGGTCTGAAGGGCATTCCTCGGTTACCGTCTGCTTCTTGTCCTGGTCCGAAGGGCAGTCCTCGGTTACCGTCTTCTTCTCGTCCTGGTCCGATGTGTAGTCCGGCATGCAATCTTCCTTCATCTCCGGGTGCAACACACACCTGTGAATCGTCTTGGGCGGCTTATAGCGGGCTTGAGTGGGCGTAACCACCGTCGCGTTCAGTATCCAACTCCGCCCAGTTAAAGTAACAGGATTCTGCATCGTCCTCTGGTTCCGAGTCGTACGGTTCTTCGCTGCGCCACCATGTCCCAGAATGCTGTTCAAAGAGAGGTGAAACAGGTAAGTCTGAAAAGCCATGTTCCCCGACCCCGTCACACTCATGCAGCTATGCCCTCACCTGTGGTAGTGTGCACCCTGCCTTAGGGCTATGGGACCTGCTAGAGGGATGATTTACCTATACCACAAGCAGTGGTTGTGGGTATGGCACACAGGGATATGTCTAATTAATAGGTCCATACACACCAATTCCTCAGAGTCTCAACATATTTAAGAATGCTCAAAGGCAAGAATTATGCGTTCAAGTGTAGGTGTTGCTTTTGGTTTGGTTGAAGTTTTGGTCTGAATATTTACGTGTCTGCCTTTTAAGATTTTCTACTTGGTAAATGGCCTTTTTATATTTCAGTTACCCCTTAATAAGGGCTTGAAAGCACGAAATCCATTGGGTCAATATTCACATGGCGAACCAGGATGCATTGTCAATTCGATTGTGCTGCAGGAAAAAGCCTGGATGGGCATGTCTGTGACATTTGAAGCTTGGAATTAATCTGTCTCCATTGTGCAAAAAAGTACAGAAAAATACTGAATAAACTTGGTTTTTAAGGAAGAAAATTGGAAGTTTGATTTGTTACTTGAGCAATTTGGGTCTGTGTGGCAGTGCAGCTTGTGACCGGAGCGTAATAATACACCAGCTTGTTTTGGGACCACAGGGATGTGTTCCATGTTAACTCATGTCAAACATGGCACCAAAACACATTGGGCATATTTACAGCGACTTGACCGTAGCGTACATTTTTTTACGTTGTGGCATTTTTTTTATTGCCGTATTTACAAGTTGCTGCTAACTCCAGTTAGCACTATTCTCCTAGCGTTAACGTTAATTTTTCCTCGCAGCACTTGTTAGCATGATTTACCCTAAATGAGATGCAAGGTAGTCATTCCCACGTAAAAACTCCTGCAAAACACACAACTCGATATTTACAAGGATTTTCTTGTATGTCGATAAAGAAAATAAACTGCTGCTAAGTTCAATTAGAGGCAGTTTTTTAAGGTCAGAAAATACCTGGTCTTAAAAATGGTGCAACTAGACTTGTGGCCTAATTTAAGAGGTCTTGATTATGGACAGCGCTGCAAGGAACCTTGCTGCACTGCCCTGCGTCCAAACAAAAGGGCAGGAATTCGCCTTATCAATGAGATAGGGCACAGTCCTGTCTTTTTCCCCAACGTTGGCGCACAATGGCTGTCATGCGCCATCGCAGGCACCCTTGCGGCATTGTACAACAAGGGTGCCTGCGCTGCGGACCTGATTGGTGTTGTGCAAGAAGGTGACATCTATCAATCCACATGATTTACTCTTTCTGTGTGCTGCAGAATGCTACACACATAGAAAAATAAAAAAAAGAGAAGAAGTAAAAACATTCATCCTCGTAGCACCTCCCAAACGCCACCATTGGGGTTGTATTAGATTTGAGGTGCCGGGTTTTTAGGAACCCGGTGGTGCCAGGGGAAAACACCCGAAGACCTCTTGAGTTCTTCCTGTTCTGGACCACAGAAACACAGAGTCTTCTAGGTGAAGTCAAAGATCGAGTTTTATTGGCTGCAACTAAGTAACAAGCGTCCTAGAAGTACAGCAGCACGGTTTGTAGATTCTCAGGAGACTGTTAGTTTTTACAGAACCTGCCTTCTCCTTTTATACAAAAATAACAGCTGCAGGCAAGAATTCTTTAGTTTACAATACAGTCATATACATATTTCCAAAATACTAAAAAAGCAAAGTCATGACGGCAAACCCACATTTTCGATGTCCAGTTTGTGATAGATGACCCAGCTCGGCCCGGAACTACCATCAGATATCGATGAAACCCCAATAAAATCGGGCACCTCCTCATCGTAAAACTGGCCATAAACAAGAAACAGGGACAGGTGTATGTGTGTGGATAACATGGTTTGTATGTAGTGAATGGTTTATGGCATGTTGTGCCTTGATGCTATCTTACTCGACCACTGGGCGAGGAACCGCCCGAACAGGTTTGGCTGGAGGCAGTGGAGTCAACTCGGCCAGGTCATGGGGAAGTCAGCTAAGGTATACGTGTCCTCCCAGATCAAACTCGGCCTTAATCAATTGAGTATATAAGGGCAAGCCACAAGATGGATGCCGTTCACAAAATGGAACCCGAGGGTTCGAGGCGGAAACCATGATTTAAGGGTGATAGCATCACTCAATCACGACGCAAATGCATAGGGATAATGTCCTAATCATTACCGGTCTGCCGACACCAAATTCGTCATGGTACGATGATATTTTGTGACACGAGTGTTGGGCCTCGGTACCATATTATAGCAGGGTCCAGAATTTTCAGAACCACAGACCCTCCTTTTGCCCTTATATTAGGCAATAATTCATGCTAATCTGAGTCTAAATCTGTATTCATGAAGTCATGGAGATGCTGCTGTAGCATCATCCTGTTGTTCAGTTCGACCCTTGACACAGGCTTCCTTACACATGTTGTAGCACAGAGGCCACATATTGCAGGAGCGCACTGCACACACAGGCAAAACAGGAAAAGAATGGCTAAGATCATCCCAATGAATATCAGAATGTTCCATCCCCAGGCAGATATCAGTTCCCAGAACCACCCTAGCAAGGACCAATCCCCTTTTTCCACATGAATGGAATCAGAGATCTTGTGCAGTTTGGAGATGGCCTGGTACACTGTCTGAGCATTATCAGGGATGAAAATGCTGCAACTGGATTGGATCACTCTGCATACCCCGCCACGGTTTGCAAGTATGACATCTAGGGCGACCCTGTTCTGAAGAGTCATAAGTCGGTCCGACTGGAGCTCAGCAGTCAAGTTACTAAGGGCACCGGCCGTTTCAGTCACGGCGGATTCAACTACCCTCGTCAATTGGCGAATGTTCCTGCTGTTCACCATTGGCCCCCAAAACGGCAGAAAACCCTTTGCGAAGTCTCCAAACTCCTGCTCCGCAGTGTCGTCTTTACTCACGACACCCCTAACTGTCCTTGTCCGATGGTAATCTGCCTCGGCCGTGTAAGTGGGTGGCAGCAGAAACAAGACAAAACATGTTCCCGAGAAGTCAGGGGGCAACCATGTATACGCTCTGTCGTGGCAGACGAAGTAGGTACCCTTAGCCGCTAAGAATGAAGGGGAGGTCTGAGATGAGAAAACATAAGTTTCAGTACAGACACTCTTCCCTAGCTGAGCTCTAGAGTTTTTGCCATTTCCCTGCAGACATAGGTGACCTTGGTGGGGTACTATCCAGATTGGGGAGGATTTCTTTGCTTTCTGACTCTCAGCCAAGGAAATTCCATATTGTGTTATATTCCATCTGCTGTAAGGCATCAATTCATCTCTGGGAATCGTTTTGTATGTTTCGACATCCCTGCTCATATTTCTAATTCCCGCCACTAGTGCCTTGTTGCTTGAGTTTTTCCCTGGAACATATGGTTCGAGGGCAAACAGGAACATTGCTCGAAATGCCCACAGAGAACCATGGTAGCCAAATGGCAGGACAAAATACGGAATACCCTTATCTGTTGTGTGTGGCATAAGTCCGCATACCCAACAGTTCGTGGTGTTCATTACAGATTGGTGCTGGTGTAGGAGTTGGACAAATGAATTATTTACAAATTCTAATCTTCTGGCAGACTCGTGTTCAGGTAGGGGGGTGAAAAGAATGCAGGGAAACAGTAGGAGGAGGTGTGGGCTGAGTGTTATGTACAAAGGTAACTCGAAATGTGAATAGAGTATAGCCAGTCAAAAACATCATTATGCTACACAACATTAAAATGCATATTATTAGAAATTGTTTTCTCGCCATCACAATGCATATTTTCTTTTCAAAGTTCGTAGATCTAGCAGGTCTCTCTACCCTCGGAAACCCCATCCTCTAAGTTGCTGCCCGCGGTGGGAGATTGATTCTGCTAAGGAGTGCTTCTGTTCAGTCCAGGGTAATTCCCTTAGACCAACCAGAACTGTCGACCTAACCGTCTCCAGCTGCACTTCAAAGACTGTCAACCGAGACCCTAGCAGCAGAACCGGATGGGCGAGAGAGCTGCATAATCAAAAATAGTTCTTGGGGGAAAGAAAAATCTTATTAGTTTACTTTTATTAGTTTGTTTTTCTTGGCCTCAGATTATACCGTTGTTTCCCTGGTATTTTTGTGGTCTTCAAACAAAATTTCAGGTTCTGTAGTGTCCAACTGCATTGACGGTGGCACAAATCCTTGCAGAATATGGTCACTCTCCATCTCTGTACCAGTTCCTTTCAAACATGCATCGCTGAAGGGCACGAAACGAGGCACGGATTCAGTCTCTGAGTCGGCAACACCCTCCTGGACCCACCGGTCGTAGGGCAGAGGCAGAGGGATCCATTTGCAATGGATCCCGTGGATCCAGTTCTTCTTTCCTTCCACCCGAACGGCTGATCTCGTGGAAAGAAGGACGAGGTATGGGCCGGTCCACCTGGGCTGTTCGTTCTTTGTTCGCTGAAAGTTCCGCACTAGGATCCAGGTGCCAGGTTCGATCGTGTGGCCTGGATCATCAGACGCTGGTGGAGAGGAACTGTGGACCTGTTGGTGTAAAACACGCAATTTAGTTGTCAATTCGTGCAAATAGTCAAGCAGTACAGGGTGCTCTATCTCGCTGAGTTTCTTGGGCCTTGGCACTCCCCATATATTAGCTGGGCGACCGAACACTATCTCATGCGGACTAAGTCCCAGTCTAGAATGGACAGTCATTCTGGTAGATAGGAGTGCTAAAGGCAGGGCGTCAGGCCATTTAAGACCTGTGCTGGCTTGGATCTTGGCTAATTTCAATTTTAACGTGCCGTTGTAGCATTCTACTAATCCAGCTGATTGGGGGTGATTTGCAGCGTGGAACTTCTGGTGTATGCCTAGACACTCACACACTCTCTTCATCGCTCGTCCCACGAATTCACTTCCATTATCACTCCAGACAATTCTAGGCATACCGAACCTAGGGAAGAATTCCTTGACCAGGGCTTTGGCAGAGGACAAGGCAATATTGTCCTTAAGGGGATACGCTTCCACCCACCTGGAGAAGGCGCAATCAACAACAAGCACGTATTTCAGATTGTTGCACCTCTCCATGTGGATGAAATCGAGCTGTAAAACCTCGAACGGATACGTTGGAGGTGCAAAATGACCAGCTGGAGTTGGAGTTCCCCTACCAGGATTGTACTTCAAACACACAATACAGTTCTTGACCAAGTTCTCTGCACATTTTGGGATGCCACTATTCTGCCATACTGGGGCTAACAGCTTACAGATTCCTTTCACACTGATGTGAGCCATCCCATGAGCCATTGTCACCACTGCAAGCACATACGTGTCGGGTAACAGCCATCTTTGATGCTCTGACAATTCGACCCAACAACCATTCGCATCCAATCTACCCTTGCTTTCTCTCCATTCATTCACCTCTTTCTCAGTGGCCTCGGACTGTATAGACTTCACACTTTCAATAGTGTCCTCACACATACCCACATCAGCAATCCATCTCGCAGGACCTACAACATACATTCGACTCATTGTGTTCCTTGCAGTCTCTTTCGCAACTTCATCTGCAAATGCATTCCCACGACCAACATCATCTCGAATCTTTCTGTGTGCACTGCATTTCACAATCGCGACTTGTAGTGGCAAGGTCAGTGACTCGAGAAGCTCGTTAACTAGCTGACCATGTTGTATTTTTGCACCATGCGATGTCAGGAACCCACGTTCACGCCACAATCGTCCAAAACTGTGAGCCACGCCAAAGGCGTACTGGCTGTCTGTATACACATTCACTCGTTTTCCTTTTGCCAACACACACGCTCTTGTAAGTGCAATTAACTCTGCTGCTTGCGCAGAATTGTGCGGGATACGTGCAGTTTCTACAATCGTGTGCAATGTTGTCACAGCATATGCTGCAGTCGTATCACCATTTGGCAACTTGAAGCATGAACCATCAACCCATAGAGTATCATTATATTCAGGAAGGGGAGTGTCCTGTAAGTCTACTCTCCCTTTTGTCTCTTCTTCTGTCCTAAAACAGCAATCATGTTTTTCGACCTCATCTGTCTCTGCTGGAATGGGCAATAACGTGGCTGGGTTGAGTGTATCGCACCTCTTTATGTGTACGTGACTCGCTAATAGTGTCAGCTCATAACTTGACAGTCGAGCACTAGTTAAGTGCTGTGTCCTCGTTCTGTTTAGCAAAATGTCTACTGCGTGTGGGACCATAACGATCAGTGTATTATTCATTACTAACCCAGCAGACTGTCGAATACAGACAGCTGCTGCAGCAGTGGCCCTCAAGCAACTTGGTAATGCCTTAGCTACAGGATCTAGAGTCGCTGAAAAATAGGCGCATGGGTGCTGTTTGTCCCCAAAGTATTGTGTCAGGACTGATAATGCGCAACCTTCCTTCTCATGGACGTATAATGTGAAAGGCTTACTGTAGTCAGGATTGCCCAACACAGGAGCCGAACACAATGCATCACGCAACTCGTGAAAACTCTTCTGACAATCTTCAGACCAAGGTACAGGATTGGGTGTATCTTTACAGATTAATGCCAGTAAAGGTTTGGCCAACAATGAGAAGTTCAGTATCCATTGTATGCAATATGATATAATGCCCTAGAAAGCACGCACTTCTCTCTGTGTCCTTGGGACACTCAATCTTGCAATTGCCTGTATTCTCTCTGGGGTCAGCTTCCTTCCCTCCTTCGATAAGATGTGACCTAAGTAGGTCACTTCTTGTCGGCAAAGTTGCAATTTCGAAAGAGAGACTTTGTGCTTCATGTCACATAAATGACTCAACAACGACAATGTGGCTTCCTTGCAAATCGCTTCAGTATCTGCAGCGATCAGCAAATCGTCTACATACTGAATGAGAGTCGCACCATCAGGTAGAACAAACGTGTCAAGTTGTGATTTCAGAGCCTGACTGAATATAGATGGACTTTCACAGTAGCCTCCTAAATTGAAGCCAAAAATATCTCTGCTCTCCTCAGCAATAGGGATGCTGAAGAAAGCGTTCTTCAAATCAATCACCGAGAACCAAGTGGCTGAAGCTGGAACCATAGTCAGTAGGGCAGTAATATCGGGAACAACTGGAAACTGTGGCACAACAATCTTATTCACTTCTCTAAGATCAATCACAAATCTGTACACAGGTGGCTGTGAAGGATCAGTACGCTTTAAAACAGGCAAAATAGGACTGTTACAAATGTTGCCTGTTGTCTCTTCAATGACATCTTTCTCAATCAGATCGTAAATGATCGCTAACAACGCCTTTTCACATTTGCTAGAGATCTTGTATTGGGGAATACATGGCAACCTAACATTGGCTCGCAATGTTATGACATATGGCGCTATCTCCAAAAGACCCACATCATTAGAACCAGTAGCCCAAAGTATATCTGGAAGAGATGACAATTCAGTTGGAATATTCTCCTTTGACAAATACATTGGGGAAATCACTTTCTTACCTAGGGTAAGTTGTACTCCCGAAGGAGAACAGTACAAAGTCGCATATAATCTCTTTAACACATCCAAACCTAACAAATTTTCGCCACAACCTGTTGTAAGAATGAGGGGTGCTTCTAATTCATATGGGCCAACAGAAAGGGGCATAGGACTAGAAATCGGGTTTCTAACCGGGGCGCCAGAAAAACCTACTGAAACATTCATTTCGCCAGACAAAGTTGCGCCAGGAAGTTTCGAGTGCATAATTGAACTTTTTGTAGCACCAGTATCCAGCAGAAAAGGTTCTGACACTCCTGATGTAATCACCTCAACATAAGGTCCATTCTGATCTACTGGAACTGAAACAACTCCCTCTCTTTGTCCAAGGCTGTCCTAGCAATCATTACCCTCATACCCGTTTTCTGCGTAATAGTCATCAGCATAGTACTGAGCTGACCTAGAAGACGCATTATGCTGTTGGTCAAAGCTGTTCATGGAATTCTGAGGCGGAAGAGAAGTAGTATTCTGGGGCAAATTTCCACGGCCCCTACCCCTAGGAGCCTGTTGAACACCTCTACCTCTTGCACCAGAAACATCATTTAAACGTCGCAATAAAGCTGGACAACTATTCTTGAAATGACCCTCTTCCTTGCAATACGCACACTGATTTGAACCATACGGTAAACGCTGTTGAGAAGACTCATTTCTTTGTGAGTTTCTCGAATACTGCTGTGGTTGCTGATAATCAGGCTGACTAGTAGTGCGAGGCGGATAGGCTTGCTGGAGAAGGACTTTAGTTTTCAAATCTTTGGTCTTTCTGTCTGTCTTCTCTAACTCGTCTTTGCGCCTATTTTCGTAGTACTGGGCTGTGGCTAAAATCTGCGCTGACGTGGAAACAGCCCAAGCACTCTCTGAATCTTTCAATTTATTACATAGTTCAGGAAGCAGATTATGCACGAACTTGTCTACAAACAATCTTTGGCCACCCTCGGTAGCCATATCCTGACCACTGTGGTCGACGAAAGTCTCTTCAAACCTCGTGAAAAAGTCAAACACATTCTCATCTTTCTTCTGCTTGCATGCAGAAAATTTGTCCCAATTCACACGTAATTCAGGCATTAAAGTTTTCATATATGTGATAATTCTACCAGGAAGTTCTGCTACCAGAGGCTCGGGTTTAGAGCCAACAACTTGTCTAGCATCAGCAGTAGTGATATTAGCCCACGTGCCACCTAATTCTTGATCATGATCTGCATGACGAATCTTACTCCATAAGGGCTGTGGAACAACATTCCCGAACAACATGTCTACATCTGCTAAATTCATTATACATGAGCTGGCAGTCTCTGATAACTCCTTATAATATCCTGCAGGATTTTTACGGGGATCAGGCAATGTCTGCTTGAGTGCTAAAACTTCAGATCTTTTCCAGGGGACATGTACCCATACACGCTGGAAATGCGGTGGAATTGCTGGATTCGCATTCGCATCTCCTTCCCTCCAAACTGGAGGAACCTCTCTCATGGGGTACTGTCGCGCCTTTTTCCTACCTGACATGTCATCCTCATACAGTGATCTAGAGACGTTTCCCTTACTCCTATAAGATAACAACAAATCTATTGCTCGTTTAACATCGGCACCTACAATCATGCCTTCATAGAACTTGAATCGCATACGGAACAATTCCTGCATTTTGCGTTTTGGATCATTGTCTTGCAAATCTTCGCAGAGATATACACACATCTCTTCGAATACATATCTCTGAGTGGGTGCATCCCACTGACGGAAGACTTCCATAACAGACTGAACATCATACTTTACAGTATCAGTGACCCATTTACGTGCTAACTCATTGAGCACTTCTCTTTCCTGATAGTCAGGCAGTTGACTACGCAACTGTCTACGTCCTGTTTTAGGGGCCGTCTTAGGCGACCCAAAGAAAGGTTAGATCAGACCAGTGACAGTACTTGCCACTCTCTGTCGAACAGAAGGAGAAGCTTGCGGAGAGGCAGAAACGTCAGAAGAGCCAGGCTGATGGAAAGCAGAAGTCGAGGCAGTGGCAGAAGTAGTATCAGGATAAACAGTTGGAGCAGTAGGCTAAGTAGTTGGAAAAGTAGATGGAGTATGTAGCAAAGGCGGCGGCCCTTGAGAGGGCTGCGCCGGAGAAGTAGGAACCAGCTGAAGAGGAGCTGGTGCTTGTGCAAGAACTGGAGTTCGTGCGCCGGGGCGCGGTATAACAAAGCGCTTCGGGGGTGCAGTAGCATCTAGCGCATATGGGGGTGGTGAACTCAGTAAATGGGACATTAATGGATCCTTCTCTGATGTTCCTTTTGAACCTTGTCCTTCATGTGGCAACATTGGGTAGCATTTATCTACTGCTAACTTCTTGCTTCTGAGCATTTGTTCACTCTCTTGCTCTTCCTTATTATCCCTGTATGCAACGGCGGCTTGCACCATTGACATACCTCTTTTATTTTTCTTTGCTAATTTCATTTCTTTCTGTTTGGCTTCTTTGCGCCACAAGCGAAAAGAGTCAAACATTGCCGGCCGGGCTTTCTTCTTGAATAATTTGACCTCGAGATTATCTAGGATTTCTGTATCAAAGCTACCATATTGGGGCCATTTTAAAACACCATCTTTTCTGGTGTATTTTATCCACACTTCATTATATGTGATAGGGCCTACTCCGTGCTTTATATAGAGCTCATATGTTGGAGTTCCAATCGGAGGAACCGGACACGAATCCTCTAATCGGGAGTCCTTACTACAACCAAGACAAAACAAGTTTCCAAGTCTGCTAAGACCAGGCATCTTCGCTCACTAGTCTAGCTTCAAACTTCAAAGGATTATCGAATACGATATTTTCGTGAATACACGAATCCCTTGGTTTTGGCGCTTGCAAGTTCCAAACAAGGTGTATCTCAAGGATACCAAAACTAAGAATCAAACTAAGGACTGGGAGACGCTCCACTTATACTTAACTGAAGTATTGATGATCGATGACGTCACTAGAAGACTCGTCTATCGTTTCGCTCTACCAAGGATCACTGGGTCCAAAACAGGGCGATAGTCAGGGCAGCAGTCCTTCGTAGCCGTCGGGACGCGGGGAACCTCGCAGCAAAGACCTTCGGAACCACGTCGACATACACGGGTCGCTGAAGTGGCTGACCGTCCTCTGGAATTTTCTCACGAAGCTCCTCACGAACATCTGGCTTGGACCGTCACTGCTTGATACCGCCCCGAGTTGGGTGCCAACTGAGGTGCCGGGTTTTTAGGAACCCGGTGGTGCCAGGGGAAAACACCCGAAGACCTCTTGAGTTCTTCCTGTTCTGGACCACAGAAACATAGAGTCTTCTAGGTGAAGTCAAAGATCGAGTTTTATTGGCTGCAACCAAGTAACAAGTGTCCTAGAAGTACAACAGCACGGTTTGTAGATTCTCAGGAGACTGTTCGTTTTTACAGAACCTGCCTTCTCCTTTTATACAAAAATAACAGCTGCAGGCAAGAATTCTTTAGTTTACAATACGGTCATATACATATTTCCAAAATACTAAAAAAGCAAAGTCATGACGGCAAACCCACATTTTCGATGTCCAGTTTGTGATAGATGACCCAGCTCGGCCCGGAACTACCATCAGATATCGATGAAACCCCAATAAAATCGGGCACCTCCTCATCGTAAAACTGGCCATAAACAAGAAACAGGGACAGGTGTATGTGTGTGGATAACATGGTTTGTATGTAGTGAATGGTTTATGGCATGTTGTGCCTTGATGCTCTCTTACTCGGCCACTGGGCGAGGAACCGCCCGAACAGGTTTGGCTGGAGGCAGTGGAGTCAACTCGGCCAGGTCATGGGGAAGTCAGCTAAGGTGAACGTGTCCTCTCAGATCAAGCTCGGCCTTAATCAATTGACTATATAAGGGCAAGCCACAAGATGGATGCCGTTCACAAAATGGAGCCCGAGGGTTTGAGACGGAAACCATGATTTAAGGGTGATAGCATCACTCAATCACGACACAAATGCATAGGGATAATGTCCTAATCATTACCGGTCTGCCGACACCAAATTCATCATGGTACGATGATATTTTGTGACACAAGTGTTGGGCCTCGGTACCATATTATAGCAGGGTCAAGAATTTTCAGAACCACAGATTCGGATGCGTTCCAGGTTTATGGTTTCTCGTAAATCTTCAGATTACATGGGTTTCGCATGGAAATGCCCAAAGCAATACCCATGGAACGCCCCATTCCCGCAGTTTCATGTGTAAAAGCGGCACATATGTACAATGCGGTGAATAGCTATTTAGGAGGCCTTGTAAAGATGCTGTGGCACATTGCAGAATGTAAGAAAAGTTACAATCCAGTGGTGCAAAAGTGCCGCTAAGGACCTCCTGCCATTGCAGCTATGAGCACCAAGGAGACCATCACCACCACCCCTGTCATGCATCACTCATCTGAACATCTGCCCCATTTTCTTTGGGTGACGACTAGACCGGATTTCCTCTAAGTTCTGACCTCGGTTGACTGGATCATCAGCAACAGGAAGCTGGAGACAGGGAACTGCAGAAAGCCAGAGACTCTCCACAGCTGCCTGGAACCATGGAAGAAGGAGAGACGCACAGTCAGCCAACCTTAAATTAGGTAATCTGCCGTCTGAGGAGTCACATCCGGGGGCTGCCAGGACTCTACACCAGATGGCCATGTCGCAGTGGAGCCATGTTTTTGCATTGTCGCTGTCGCATGCACCGCCTTCCACCTCTCTTGTATAACCTGCTCCATACTGGGTTTGGCTTCTAATTGTGGCGGGGGTGCCTACTATTCCTACGCCTCCCACTATGACTGGCTCTGTGAATAACAGCTTGTTGCACAGACCCTTAACTCCCTGTCTGCAACACTTGGCAACCAGTAGATTCCAGCCAGGTCCAAACCTGTTCAGCAGGGTCACAGAATCGCGTGTTACCATCTGAGACCACTTGAAGCCTTGCTAGGAAGAGGAGGGAGTATTTGATGCCCAATTCTCTGAGGCTTTGTTTAACCACTAGAAACAACACCCCTCTGCACCACCGTGGCATAGTCAAGGAAGAAAAGTACTGTGGCGTTATCAACTTCACCTCCCCCAGCTTGCGTACCTCCCTCAGGACAGCTTCACGATCCCTGCAGGAGGCGGAAGAGAAAGGGTCTAGGAATTGTCCCGGATGGCAGACAGCTCGCCGGCACTCGATGGGCCTTCTCCACAACAAACAATGGGGAGAGTGCATCTGCTGGCAGTAGGGTATGCAAGCATGTCTCAGTGTCATGATCGGCGTTTTACTGGTAATCACTGCCTGCCTCGTTGTATTGTGTTAGGTGTGAATCAAGTGATTGCCAGAACTACATTTCCCAGGACCACTGCGGGTCACGTATCATGTGGTCTGCGTGTACTCCAGAGACGGAATTTAACAGCGGTTGTTGGAGGTTGCGGCGCCTATAATTCTGGATTACAGGTCTGGCGGATAAGCGCTCAGCAACTTCCCTATTATTGAAGAGGCTGTAAGGGTGCACCTTCACCACTCCTCAGCTTGCCTATTCCAGGCTTAGGACGACTTTGCTTTTCGTCCATTTTGGGGAAATCGGAGATCAGTTGTTTTGTCTCCGTTTGGGTCCCTGGCTGAGAAACACTGCGCCATTCGTGTTTGCTCCAAGTATCGTGTATCTCTGCAGGCGAGGGCCGGGGCGGAGATAGCGGGCAGAGAAGCCGAAGGGTTTGCTGCCCCCACTTTCGAACTTTCCTCTGTTGGATGAGACCAGATTTCGGAGGTCTCGTGCAGAGGAAACTTTGCTTCCTTTTGTTATCATGCTATTCATATGTTCCTCTGTGGGATGAGATCGGATGAAGGTGATCTTGTGCAAGGGAGCTCCTTTGGTTTGGGTACAGGAAATCCATTATGGCTCATTAACTATTGTCAGCTTTACTGTTGGAGTGCCCGAGATAACAGAACTGCCTAAAAGAGGTCTAAGTTCTATGAAAGACGATTCTTTATTCTTTTGCCCAAAATGCCTAGTGATAAGAACTAGGATCAAGATTCATTCGTTTTAGCACTGACTTTCCATACCTCCTAAAAGTGTTGCCTTAGTTGTGTTGTTTTCTACTTATTTGAGGGTATGTAACCACTGGAGTCTAAAGTATCTTTCTACGCTTCACTCACACGGGTAGGTGTAAACAAGGGAAATAGGAAATATGATCTAACATGTAACGCCAGAGTATACATTTGTGTGATGTCTTTGTGCCTTTTTGTCTTTTTGCTAAACTTAGTATATGAAGTGACTTTACCTCTGCCCTCCGCTCTTTTCTATGCCTTAGGCTCCATTTATTTTGCTTTTCATGTTAGGGGAAAAGAGGGGATTGAATGCCTTCTTTACTAGTGTGTATCATTGGCTATTCGTGACATTTGACTTACTCTTTGTTCTTCTTCTGTCTCCCTCCCCGCAGTCCCTACCCTTTCCTTCTCCCCGCTCGATCACCTCAAAAGTCTGTGTTGCTTTACAAGCCAGACTTGGGGTAGTCCAGAGGTGGGCCCCTTATGAGCATCAACACAGTCCTGATGATCGCATGGTGGAGCCTGACACTCAGTATCTGCATTAGCTCTTACCACATTAACGGTGTTCTGTTGGGAGCGGCCCTCCGCATCCTCCACTCTCCTTTCTAGTGACTTCACACGTGCCGTTAGCTACTGTACCTCCAACGTTGCTTTCCTGGTAATTGAGTGGACTTCGAGCAGTTCTTGCTCAATGTTGTGTACCTTGTCAGACAGCTTGCGATGATCTGCGCAATCCAGGGTGAAATCGACTGTGATTTTGTTTATGCAGCCCCAAGGAAAGCATGCGTTTGTTCAAGGAAGGTACCTGTTTTCTACACAGCCACAAAAACAGAGTCTAGTTTGGCATCCAGGGTGTCCGCTGTCACCTACCCCGGCGGTCAGTGACTTCCAGCCGCTCAGTCCACCAACATGAAGGAGCAACCAGGTGTCGACGCCGTCCCTGTGTGCAGGCAGCCCATCGTTGCGCGTTGCGCCAAATTCCCAGACACTATGTATGACATGTGGTGCAGTGTGGCCAGCCGGCTCCTCTCCTCCAGTCAGGTGTATGCTAGCCAGGAATCTTTATTCGGGCAGCACCAAGGGAAATCAATCGGGGACTTATATAGCGTGACTACTCACCCATCTGTGTCTTAAGGTGCTGGGGAGGGAGGCTGATGATCAGACTGGGTGGAGGATCATTCAAAGGTGTAAAGGTCCTTCCTGAAGTGGGTCCGCGCCGCGGATTGCCTGAGGTGCAGGGGCAGGGTGTTCGAGGTCTTGGCGTTGGGGTAGGAGAACGACCTTCTCTGGTGGGTGCGTGGAATGTGAGGTGGTGGTGCATGTATGCGTGTCCTTCGTCGTGTTGAGCTTTGTAGGCGTGAGTGTTGTAATTTAGCAATGATTAGGTTAAGCATTAGCAGAAGACATCTTGTATTTAGAGACTATCTTGTCCATTTTACGGAATCCATTTTGTGTTTCTGTTGGACATTTTGTTTGCCATGTGCTCTGTCCTACCTTCCTGTTAACTGCTCTTTAAATCTGCCTAGAGACAAGATATATTTATCCTTTTCTGCTTTGCACATGCCCAGTTCAGCTTACAGCTGTCTCCAACTTGTAACTGTCAAGATGTGTCCACCAGAATTAGCTTAGTGTCAGCCCCTCCCACTTGTTGCCAGCACACTCTCTGTATGACCTTGTATGTATTTGAAACCAGCATTCTGTACCGTGTACTGCCTTCATTTGAGCCCCTGTGTGGGTATAAAAGGACCAAGTCCTTCCAGTCAGTGTGCTACCTCATACACTACCGAAGGGTGTTGTGTGAATGTAGTTCCACCTCATGAGGTTTAATAAACTCTGTGTTTTCTATTCCAGTTTCTGTGCCAACTTCTTTTTATTGGTCTAAGGACTCTGAGCAGAGAAGGGCGAATCCCTTGGACTGGTAGGCCTGGCTGAGGCTTGCTACTACATGAGTGAAGAGTTTGAAAGTGACTGTCTTGTTGACTGGAGTCAGTGGAGCTGTCTTAGGTGTTGCGTGAAGTGGCTGCGGCGGGGGACCATTCTGGCTGCAGCGTTTTGGGCATTCCGTAGTTTCTTGAGCTGTTTTTGGGTGACGCCATTGTAGAGTGTGTCGCTGTAGTCGAGTCTGCTGGTGATGAGTGCATGGGTGATCTTCTTTGTGGACTCTGCCGGGTTCCATCTGAATGTCTTGCAAAGCAGGCAGAGCTTGTGAAAGCAGTCTGAGGAAACTGCGTGGCATAGGGCGGCCGCTTGTAGGATGCGGTCTATGTTGATGCTGCAGATTGGGTCATGTTTCCCTAGGAGTCAGTCAGCTACTGTTGAGGCGAATGGTGTCATTGGGAGTCATCATCCTGTGACCGCAAACGTTTGGTGACGGAGTAGGTCAGACGGTCGCTGTTGCTCTTTCTTGACCGCGCCAGTCAGGGTGTTGCCTTCGATCATGGTTGAGGGGACCTTCTAGTTCTCCAGTATTACATCTTTCATAGATTCACATGCTTGTATCTTCCCCGTCGTCATGGTGGGAGTCTCACGGTAACAGAATGACCAAAGCAGTATCATAGAGAAGAAAACTGCATAGAAAAGCCCATAGGGACTGTAGTATTTGGTAACCAGACATCTGGCAGACGAGACGAGAGGACCACCCAACCAGAGAGAGGCTTATGCCCCCCTCCCACTGGAGGGTGACATAATAGAGCGTGTACCCACCCCATGGACGGGACCTATTGGTCCTGACCTGTACCTACCTGTACCAACCCTAAATTTAGTATTTAGGGGCAACCCTGAACCTTGCCTCCTCAGACCTCAGCCGAAAAGAAGAAGCAAGAAGAAGGACCGAACAGCTGTGTAGAGAGAAGAGGAGGACACAAACTGCCATGGCCCCAGTCCTATCGGCCTGTCCCTACCTCAGACTCCTCCAACAGAACCTCAGTGTGTCCTGCAGCCAGCAGTCCTCGTAAACCTCTGCAACTACAAAGGACTTTGGGCTAGATGTAGGTAATTATATTTTACCACTTCTTAAATACCCAATTTTACCGATTCGGTATTTAAGAAGTGGTAAAATAGAGGGGGGGGGGTTGGGTGTAGGTATTACAGAATCTGTAAATACAGAATCGTTAAGATTCGGTATTTACCGATTCTGTAAATTCCGATTCGGTAATGCCCATTGATTCCTATGGGCATTGAAGCCCATAGGAATCAATGGGCATTACCGAATCTGTATTTACCGATTCGGAAAATACCGATTTCTGCAAGGGTGCAGGGGGTTTCACTTTGACACCCTCTAGCACCCCAAATACAGGCATGTGTGCCATGTGGCACACAGATATGCCCTAAGGGCATGTCTGTCTGTCACATGGCATAGGTGTGCATGCACACATGTGCATGCACACCTGGATTCGGTATTATACCACCCAGTTGGATTGGGTGGTAAAATACCGAATCTGAAAGGCCTTTGGGACTCAGAAGAGTCCCACCTACATCTAGGAGTTACCGAATCTGTAAAAATACTGATTCGGTATTTTACCGATTCGGTAAATTTACCGAATCGGTAAAATTGGCCCCCCATATATCAAAAACCCATTTACCGGTCGGTAACAGCCGAAATCGGCAGTTACCAGCCGGTAAATGGCCACCTACATCTGGCCCCATGTCTCCTGTGAGCACCAGACTCAAAAGAAACTCTGACTCCGGCCGACCATGATAGTCTTCATCACTCTGCTCCCGGCACCCCGAGTCAGAGTGAACTAACACTGTAAGGCGGTCCTCCCAGTGATCCTAGTCTGGATCTCAGTCACCCATGTACCTCAACCAACTCCTAAATAAACCTGCAGTCAAAAAGGAATTAGTTACTTAGCTTTACACTATAGTTCTCCAGTATTATCTTTCAAAGATTCACATGCTTGTATCTTCCCCGTCGTCATGGTGGGAGTCTTACGGTAACAGAATGACCAAAGCAGTATCATAGAGAAGAGAACTGCATAGAAAAGCCCATAGGGACTGTAGTATTTGGTAACCAGACCTCCTCGTTGTTTGGTCCAAAAGTCAGCCAATCAGCATTGCTGCCCTGCCCTCACACTCCACAGCAGAAGCTACCTGCCTCAGATTTCCAACCGCCTTCGTGTGAGAAAGGAGTCTCCCTGAGCTCTGCTCACGTTGCTGTTCCTGAGTGAACTATTGACCTTTTATTTCAACTATCTTTTCATCTGGATTAAGGTATTGTGTGTACCTAATTTCTTTCATAATGGCTGAAAGCTCTAAAAAGAGGCTTTTCAGGCCTTGCAGATCCTGTGGAAAGGCTAGGCTTTTCTCTGAAGATCCTCACAAGGACTGCTTATATTGTCTTCATCCTAAGCATGTGGCCAAGGATTGTAAATATTGTAGAACCTTCTCTGCTAAACTCTGAGGGACAGAGAGGCTCGTTTGCTGTTGTGGCTTCAAAAGAAGAAGGCCTCATCAGACTCAGATTCTGGGGAGGAATCTTCTAACCTAACACCTAAAAAGAGAAAGGCCTCACATTCTGAGGAAAGAGTGGAGCCTAAAAAGATTAAATCAAAGGAGAAAGTGGCGTCATCGCTCCCTCTTACTCCCCTCAAGAAGCCGTCAGGTCAGAAAGGGGCAGGGTCTGCTCCGTCGACCAGTTCCCTGGTTTCTACTGCAAAATCTGTGGTAAAGTCTTCAGCCCCGTCGACGACCTCACCGTCGACGACGACGGCTCCGTCGACGACAGGAACTAAGGCAGCGTCGACGACGACTACGTCGACGAGTTTGACCATCCCGTCGATGTAGAAACCGTTGACGACGATGTCGTCGACGATGAAGGGATCAGCGACGAAGACGTCGACGACTCCATCGACGGAGACCTCGTCGACGACGGTCCCGTCGACGATGGCTTTGGTGACGACGGCTGCGTTGACGATGGCTATGTCGTCGACGACACCGTCGATGAAGACTGTAATTTCAATGGCAAAGGCATTTAAATCGCCACAGTCGAAGACTTTGATCTCTATTCGCTCTTTTCAGTCGTCGAGGGGTTCGGCGACCATAAGCAAATCTGCAGAATTCACGTTGTGGACGCAGATTTCGCCTCTACCACCATCTTCTTTGCTGGAACACGATTCAGAAGGAGAGGAGCCTTCAGGAGCGGCCTACAGCCCTTCACAACTTAGAATAAAGAGCCAGGACACAGATGAAGAAGAGGTGTTTTCCTTCAAAGAGAGAGCTCAATCTACAAGATATGAATCCTTCCAGGAAACATGTAATTATAATGAGGATGACGAGCAACAAGAAGAGTCGCGAGAGGAGTCAGTCTCTATACCTGTTTCTCTTGTCTCTGACCTGAGGTTCATGATTAACGACTATTATCGTCGTTTTCCAGAGGCAAATGCGCCTCCACCATCCACGCCGGTGGCTACAACGCAACCTCCAAAGACCCAATCTACTCTTCATGAGCAGGCTGTGAGATCACCACCAGTGATAACAATCAGAGACGATCTAACGGATTCTGATGATGATCAACCTGAGGAAGGTGAACTTGTGCAATATTTTACGGGACAGGAGTGGAATGAGTACATTTTGCCGTCGGCCCCTTCACCTACTCCGCCGTCAACCACTTCTCCTCCTCAGGACATAGGAGGTTTCCATGACATTATGGAAAAAGCAGCTAAGGTTTGATTTGAAGATGGAGGTTAAAGAAACGGAATGTTTCTTATATGATTTCAAAGATGATGCCAGGAAATCTGCTCGCTCAATACCGATTATTCCTCACATTTGAGAAGAGGGCCTAAAAATTTTGAAGACACCGGCTTCCATCGCGGTTTCGGTTCCTAGAATCGAAAAGAAATATAGAGCACCAGAGTCTGCTGCGGCCTGTCTGATAGGACACCCGAGACCGGAGTCGGTGGTGACGCAGGCGGCGCAGAGGAATTCAAAGAATCCAGTTGCTACTTCATTGGTGCCGCCACACAAAGAAGGACGGAGGATGGATGGAGCCGGGAAGAGGTTTGCGGTCATGGCAGCCTCTACGATCAAAGCAGCCAATGCTATGGCCCTTATTAGCCGTTTTAACAGGCAAATGTGGTCGGATTTGGCACCCATTCTGTCTGCACTACCAGAGGATAAGAAAGAAGAGGCAGCGGCTATCCTCCGAGACGGGGCAAAGTCGGCATCGAAATCTATTGACATTGCCATGGATGTTTCCTCTATGGCAGTGGTTCCCAAACTTTTGACTCCTGAGGACCCCCATTGAGTCACCACTGGAAGCCGGGGACCCCCAAGCAATTTGTATGATTTAAATTTCAAACATTAAAACAGTAATTCGAAAAAAATTAACACACTTTTGCACACAAAACAAATACTCGAACTACTAATGATTTTAATAAAATATTTACGGGCCCCCATCACCATGGAAAATCACTTTTTGCGGCGTTCCCGTGGCAATAGGGGCTTCACCTTTTTTACAAGGCAGCGTTAAGCCACTTAACGTGGCTTAACGCTGCCTTGTAAATATGACCCCCTTTCATCCAATGCTTAGCGTTAAAGGGTGGGCAGTGGATGTTGCGTGGGTGTTTCCCCTGCAACACCCATTGATTTTGACGCTGCCCCCTATTTACAAGCGTAAATGGGAGGCAGCTCCAAAATTGCGACCAGGGACAACCGGGTGAAATGCTTCATTTCTACTCGTTTTTGCAAAACGCCTTGGATTGTTTATCTTCAGGAAGGTGACCATTCCTGCACCTCAACAATCTTTTTAAAAAAATGCCATTTTATAACTTTCATGTGCGCTGCATTAAGCAGCACACATAGAAGTGACAAAACGACACTTCAAGATTGTTTATGTGCAGGAAGGGGGACCTTCCTGTACATAAACAATCTTCCCCTGTTAAGTGTAGAGCCAGCGCAGGGCTCCACCATATTCTTGTAAATATGGTGCAGCCCTGGGTTTCTGAAGTGGCGGAGTGTGTTGTTAAGCCAAGGAGGCTAACGACACTCTTCGCCACTTCTGTTGTATTTTATATTGAAAGAATTTGCAAGAAAACAAAAAAAGTTAATGGGAAGGTTCGTGCTGCGTCTCCGTGACTAACTTTTCAATGGTTGACTTTATTTCGCAGTAGGAGGCTCCTGCTCCTGCCAGAGCCAGACTGGAAACCCAAAGCAGCCCTTGGCAAATGATTTCAGACCAGTCCCCATACTGAGTGCAGTGAGTGAGCCTGACCACTACAAAGGGGACTTTGGGTGCCTCTCCCCCCAAGCAATTTAGGAAACAATGGTGCAGTCTACAACACATCATTATATATTGAATTGTAGTAGCTTTTAAAGAATAGTAAATGAAGACCTGACTATGCACCAGAATACGACAATCTTTCTGGGGGTTCTTCAATGATTACCCCACTATCACCCTCCAACAGTGCTTCTCATCTCTCCATTGCCTCGCTCTGTCACGTGTATTTCCTTTTCTATAGCATCTCTCATACCATTGTAGTGAAGTCAGAGCACTTTACATCACACACATATAGAGACAGTGAATCATACATGTAAATCAGTGTATAGAAAATGTTACATAAGGCAAAGGGGACTATGAGGTGTAGAATTCACGTTATTCATACTGGTAGGCATTTTTAAAGAGTGCTTGTTCTGAAGATGCACAAACCCAGGATTCATAAAATAACACAGTGGTTAGCAATGACTTTAACAATAAAAATATATTTCCACCCAAAATAAACCTTTTTAGCAGCATCAGGATAATGAAAGACTGGGAAAAACATAAGTTACTAACTTGTACCTTACAGTTTGCAAGCAGCTCTTTGATGACTGTTTATAGGTCTATTTGCTAGATTACGACTGTCACTTATGAACTGCAGAGTAACAAAAGAATCCCTGTGACAAAAGCAGTAACGCACTGACCTATGCATATAAAATAATTTTTCTTAAAATTCGTGGTACACTTCCTTGCAGTGGGCATATTAACCCTCTGTGCTACATTGGATAAGTCAAAGCTGCCACCAGAAAAAACTCTCCTCTCTCCAGCTGGGACATTAATCACTGTTGTTATCTCGACACCTTTATTGTTCTTTGAAAACTGCTAATTAAACAAGATACATTGCATTGCTTTTAAAACTGATGTCTGCGGATCCCCTGGGAATGTGTCAGGGAGCCCTGGATGTCCGCGGACCACAGTTTGCGAAACACTGCTCTATGGCGTTCAGGCAGATGGCAGGAGCAGTTTCGCTTCGGAGACAGGGTTGGCTAAAGGCAACTTCCTTTCGTCCGGAGCTGCAAGCGAAGATTGTGGACATGCCATTCAATGGCGAACATTTATTTGGAAAGCACGTAGACGAAGCGCTACAGGGTATCAAATCAGACACGGATACAGCTAGAGCGCTGGGATCCCTTCAGCAAGGACGGTTCCAGTCCTTTCATAAAAGAGGTGCAAGGGGTCAATCTAATCAGAGGTCTTCATATCAGACCAACAGATATGAGCCTTATAACCAACAAGCATATAGGCATTACAATACAGGCAATCAGTACAGGCACTCCAACTCCTCTTTCCAGCAGCAGTCTAGGGGTAAGTCTTCCAATTGAGGAAAGAATCAACAGTCTAACAGACGACAATGATCTCAGGCTGGCGCTCCCCACACAGCAGATCCCGGAAAACGACCACTATCTGTCTCAATACTTCAACAATTGGATGTCCATAACATCGGACAAATGGGTTTTGGACGTAATAAGCAGAGGCCATACCCTAGAGTTTGTGGAAATGCCACCAGTTCATCCCCTGGTGCTCAGACACCACCTACATCGTCAGGAACTGCAAAAGGAAGTCCAATCACTATTGCAGAAGGGGGCTATAGAAGAAGTACTGCAACAACACAGAGGGAAAGGCTTCTATTCGCATTTCTTCCTCCTCAAAAAGAAACAAACTCTGAAGTGGAGACAGGTATTGGATTTGAGGGATCTCAATCAATACATAAAGAAAATTCCCTTCCGAATGCTCTCATTGCAAGAGATCCTTCTAATGTTAAAAGAGAAAGACTTCATGGTGTCATTGGGTCTCATGGATGCGTACTTCCATATCCCAATTCATCGGAAGCACAGAAAGCATTTAAGATTCGCTGTGGAGAGTCGCCATTTCCAATTCAAGGTGTTGCCATTTGGCCTCAAATCGTCCCGAGGGTGTTTACCAAATGCATGGCCCCGGTGGCGGCCCACTTAAGGTTAAGAGGGCATTGCATTTACCCATATCTGGACGATTGGCTGGTGACAGGTCCATCATTCACAGGAGCCAGAAGATCCCTTCAGTGCTGCATCCGGCTGTTCCATCGCTTAGGCCTAAGGACCAACTTGGAAAAGTCTTCACTGACTCCATCTCAGGGCATTCACTTCTTAGGGGCATGGATATGCACCAAGGCAGTGAAAGCATACCCGTCCGAGGAACAGATGAAGAAGATAATGGGCCTAGCAACATCCCTTCAGACAAAAAGGTTCACTTCGGTGAGGATGTACAAATCCTTGTTGGGGATGATGTCCTCTTGCATCCCACTGGTTCCAAACTGCCGTCTTCGAATGAGACACTTGCAGGAACATCTGGACGAGCAGTGGGTTCAGTCCAAAGGAACCTTCGAAGATCGGATTACCATCACTCACCGTATGAAGGTGGCCATGTCATGGTGGAAGGTTCAGAAGAACTTAAATCAGGGTCTGAATTTTATACCTCAGTATCACGAATATATGATGACGACGGACGCTTCGTTGCAAGGATGGGGCGCGCACCTTCAAGAGCTGGAGATCCAGGGCCGCTGGTCAGAGTGGGAAGCACAGCTTCACATAAATATGTTAGAGCTCAAAGCAGTGTTTCTGGGACTCCAAGCTTTCCTGCCCAGAATCCAGAGCTCGTCGGTGCTCATTCAAACGGACAGCACCACGACTATGTTTTATCTTCTAAAGCAGGGCGGAACAAGATCCAAACAACTTTCTGCGCTGGCGCAAAGAATCTGGAAATGGCTGATAAGCCACGACATTCCAATTCAGGTACAACATATACAGGGCATCCTCAACACAGGGCAGATGTCCTGAATCTCACGACGAGTGTGACGCACGAGTGGGAACTGCACGACACTCAGCTGCACAAAGTGTTTCAAAAATGGGGCACACCAACATTCGACTTGTTCGCAACCAGAGACAATTCGAAATGCGTCCAGTTTGCGTCCAGGTTCCCTCAGCGAGATTCCAAGGGAAATGCGTTTCACATGGACTGGACGGGAATGTTCGCTTACGCGTTCCCACCAATTCCCTTAATACCACGAGTGCTCCGCAAAATGAGGTCAGAACCATGTCATGTCATTCTGATAGCACCAGCTTGGCCGAGACAGGCATGGTTTTCAGATCTGCTGCAGATGTCAAAACGATTCAGAAAAGGGGGTGGTGATGGACAGAACATCTGAATTAAGCAGAACACTCGTAAACAGTCAACAGATCAGGGCTTGATCCATCACCGTTTTTTAGCTCACTGCACCATCCAAGCTCAGAACCTGGCTACATGCAAATTAGTCTGTCCCTGGCCCAGTGCATCATGGGAACAGGACAGACCAAACTACCAAGCCAATTCTTTTACTGGAAAGGAAACAAGCTTCCGGGGACCGGTTTCTGGCAATACAGCCGTCTTCGGCCCGGCTTGCTTGAATCCTGATGGTGCAGTGAGCAATGGACTCACATCTGAGTATACCCTTCCACGCTTGTGGTGGACAAAACGATTCAGAAAAGGGGGTGGCGATGGACAGAGTATCTGAATTAAGCAGAACACTCGTACCCAGTCAACAGATCAGGGCTTGATCCATCACCCTTTTTTAGCTCACTGCACCATCCCAGCTCAGAACCTGGCTACATGCAAATTAGTCTGTCCCTGGCCCAGTGCATCATGGGAACAGGGCAGACCAAACTACCAAGCCAATTCTTTTACTGGAAAGGAAACAAGCTTCCGGGGACCGGTTTCTGGCATTACAGCCGTCTTGGGCCCGGCTTGCTTGAATCCTGATGGTGCAGTGAGCAAGGGACTCACATCTGAGTATACCCTTCCACGCTTGTGGTGGACAAAACGATTCAGAAAAGGGGGTGGTGATGGACAGAGTATCTGAATTAAGCAGAACACTCGTACCCAGTCAACAGATCAGGGCTTGATCCATCACCGTTTTTTAGGTCACTGCACCATCCCAGCTCAGAACCTGGCTACATGCAAATTAGTCTGTCCCTGGCCCAGTGCATCATGGGAACAGGGCAGACCAAACTACCAAGCCAATTCTTTTACTGGAAAGGAAACAAGCTTCCGGGGACCGGTTTCTGGCATTACAGCCGTCTTCGGCCCGGCTTGGTTGAATCCTGATGGTGCAGTGAGCAAGGGACTCACATCTGAGTATACCCTTCCACGCTTGTGATGGACAAAACGATTCAGAAAAGGGGGTGGTGATGGACAGAGTATCTGAATTAAGCAGAACACTTGTATCCAGTCAACAGATCAGGGCTTGATCAATCACCGTTTTTTATCTCACTGCACCATCCCAGCTCAGAACCTGGCTACATGCAAATTAGTCTGTCCCTGCCCCAGTGCATCATGGGAACAGGGCAGCCCAAACTACCAAGCCAATTCTTTTACTGGAAAGGAAACAAGCTTCCGGGGACCGGTTTCTGGCATTACAGCCGTCTTCGGCCCGGCTTGCTTGAATCCTGATGGTGCAGTAAGCAAGGGACTCACATCTGAGTATACCCTTCCACGCTTGTGGTGGACAAAACGATTCAGAAAAGGGGGTGGTGATGGACAGAGTATCTGAATTCAGCAGAACACTCGTACCCAGTCAACAGATCAGGGCTTGATCCATCACCGTTGTTTAGCTCACTGCACCATCCCAGCTCAGAACCTGGCTACATGCAAATTAGTCTGTCCCTGGCCCAGTGCATCATGGGAACAGGGCAGACCAAACTACCAAGCCAATTCTTTTACTGGAAAGGAAACAAGCTTCTGGGGACCGGTGTCTGGCATTACAGCCGTCTTCGGCCTGGCTTGCTTGAATCCTGATGGTGCAGTGAGCAAGGGACTCACATCTGAGTATACCCTTCCTGCCAGGGACGGACTAATTTGCATGTAGCCAGGTTCTGAGCTGGGATGGTGCAGTGAGCTAAAAAACGGTGATGGATCAAGCCCTGATCTGTTGACTGGGTACGAGTGTTCTGCTTAATTCAGATACTCTGTCCATCACCAACCCCTTTTCTGAATCGCAGATGTCAAAAGGCAACAAAGTGCAATTCCCGACATTCCAGAACCTCATTTCAATGAGCAACGGCCAGATTCTGCATCCAGACCTAGCATCGCTAAAAATATCCGCAAGAAACCTCATGAGCGGGAATTCCAAGCCTTGAGCATTCCTCAAGACTGCAGACAAATTCTATCCCAATCTAGAGCTATGTCCACCAACAAGACATACACAGCAAAATGGACTCGTTTCTGCCACTTGTGTGCCAGTCAAAATCTACACCTGTTGACGGTACCCCCTGAAGGTATTCTGCCTTACCTGTTGTCGTTATCTAAGGCAGGTCTGTCACATGCCTCATTGAAGGTGCATTTGGCGGCAATATCAAGATTCAGGAGAGTGCCAGATGAACAGTCTCTCTGGTCTCATAGACTCATAAAAGAGTTTGTTAGAGGGCTCTTGAGAGTTTTTCCACCCATTCAGCGCCCGCCAGTGCCCTGGCACCTCAATACAGTTTTGACGCAACTTATGAGGCCACCTTTCGAGCCTATACACAAGACATACTTACAGTTCCTCTTGTGGAAGACAGCCCTACTGCTCGCCCTTACATTGGCGAGGAGGGTTAGCGAAATTCAAGCCTTTTCAGTAGGAGAGCCTTTTCTTCAATTTCGCCAGGACAGGGTTGTATTACGGACAAATCCTACATTCATACCCAAGGTCCCTACTTCTTTTCACCTCAACGAGCCAATTATTTTGCCTACTTTCTTCAGCAATCCCTCATCTGAAGCAGAAAGAGCGTTGCGTTCTTTGGACATAGCTAGATGTTTAAAGTTCTACATAGAACGAACAAAGACATTCCGCAAATCCAAACAGTTATTTATTGCATTTTAAGGACAAAGGAAGGGGCTTCCTCTGTCAAGACTGAGTATTGCCAGATGGATATTATCGGCTACCATGAAATGTCATGAAAAAGCGGGAAAGCCGCTTCTTTCCAGAGTGAATGCTCATTCCACAAGGAAGATGGCGACATCAATGGCCTTGTTCGCAGGAGTGTCGCTGCCCGACATCTGCAGAGCGGCGACGTGGAAGAGTGTGCATTCATTTACCAAGCACTACTGTCTGGACACTGCGTGGAAAGAGGACACAGCAGTGGGACAAGCTGTTCTGAAACGTCTATTTCAATAAGGTATACTTTGGTTATCTGTTAATATTCTATACAGTGCATTTTTATATATATAGAAAATACGTTATAGATGGTTTTATTATGTTTTCTTTCTAGAACTTGCACATTATGTTATAAAGGAATTTGGTTTTTATTCTTGCCTGACCTGTGTATTTTAAGATCATGTTCTAACAATGTTTCAGCTGCAGAACTTCCTTCTGGGTTCTATCCTGGAAACGCTGCAGGTTTTGTGAGCACTTCTTACTACTCTGATACAAGCATGTGAATCTGTGAAAGATGTAATACTGGAGAAGGAATTAGTTACTTACCTGTACACTATAGTTCTCCAGTATTATCTTTCATAGATTCACATGCGCCCGCCCACCTCCCCGTTTCTCAGGCAGAACCTGTTTTCTCAGTATTTATCCATGTCTCTCACTTGGGGACGGAAATCTGAGGCAGGATGCTTCTGCTGGGGATGTGAGGGCAGGGCAGCAATGCTGATTGGCTGACATTTGGACCAAACAATGAGGAGGTCTGGTTACCAAATACTACAGTCCCTATGGGCTTTTCTATGCAGTTCTCTTCTCTATGATACTGCTTTGGTCATTCTGTTACCGTAAGACTCCCACCATGACGACGGGGAAGATACAAGCATGTGAATCTTTGAAAGATAATACTGGAGAACTATAGTGTAAAGCTAAGTAACTAATTCCTTTTTGACTGCAGGTTTATTTAGGAGTTGGTTGAGGTACATGGGTGACTGAGATCCAGACTAGGATCACTGGGAGGACCGCCTTACAGTGTTAGTTCACTCTGACTCGGGGTGCCGGGAGCAGAGTGATGAAGACTATCATGGTCGGCCGGAGTCAGAGTTTCTTTTGAGTCTGGTGCTCACAGGAGACATGGGGCCAGATGTAGGTGGCCATTTACCGGCTGGTAACTGCCGATTTCGGCTGTTACCGACCGGTAAATGGGTTTTTGATATATGCGGGGCCAATTTTACCGATTCGGTAAATTTACCGAATCGTTAAAATACCGAATCAGTATTTTTACAGATTCGGTAACTCCTAGATGTAGGTGGGACTCTTCTGAGTCCCAAAGGCCTTTCAGATTCGGTATTTTACCACCCAATCCAACTGGGTGGTATAATACCGAATCCAGGTGTGCATGCACATGTGTGCATGCACACCTATGCCATGTGACAGACAGACATGCCCTTAGGGCATATCTGTGTGCCACATGGCACACATGCCTGTATTTGGGGTGCTAGAGGGTGTCAAAGTGACACCCCCTGCACCCTTGCTGAAATCAGTATTTTCCGAATCGGTAAATACAGATTCGGTAATGCCCATTGATTCCTATGGGCTTCAATGCCCATAGGAATCAATGGGCATTACCGAATCGGAATTTACAGAATCGGTAAATACCGAATCTTAACGATTCTGTATTTACAGATTCTGTAATACCTACACCCAACCCCCCCCCCCCCTCTATTTTACCACTTCTTAAATACCGAATCGGTAAAATTGGGTATTTAAGAAGTGGTAAAATATAATTACCTACATCTAGCCCAAAGTCCTTTGTAGTTGCAGAGGTTTACGAGGACTGCTGGCTGCAGGACACACTGAGGTTCTGTTGGAGGAGTCTGAGGTAGGGACAGGCCGATAGGACTGGGGCCATGGCAGTTTGTGTCCTCCTCTTCTCTCTACACAGCTGTTCGGTCCTTCTTCTTGCTTCTTCTTTTCGGCTGAGGTCTGAGGAGGCAAGGTTCAGGGTTGCCCCTAAATACTAAATTTAGGGTTTGTACAGGTAGGTACAGGTCAGGACCAATAGGTCCCGTCCATGGGGTGGGTACACGCTCTATTATGTCACCCTCCAGTGGGAGGGGGGCATAAGCCTCTCTCTGGTTGGGTGGTCCTCTCGTCTCGTCTGCCAGATGGCGGGGACTGAGATTTGTGCTTCACCTCACTTCTCCCACCTGATTGGTGGAGTTGGCAAAGGTGGCCACACCTCTCTTCCTATCTTGGTTTTCCCGCTGATTCTCCTGCTAAAAGTGGGGATCAGGCCTGGGAGGTGCCGGTTGCTTGGAGCAGCAAATGGCTTGGGTAGCTAACAAGGACAGTAGGCCTTTGAAGCTTCCCCTTCATGGACCCTGCCCATCCTGGGGGAGGAGGCTTGGCCCCTCGTCCCAGGATGTGCTATGTTTCAGGACCGCCAGAGCGGCAGGCTCTTTACCCATGGGTCCCAGGGGTCCAGAAGCATGTGTGTTGGTGGCAGCTGGCCACAGGTCAGCCCCTGGTAAATGGAACAACAGGTACCAAGGGCACTGTGACCAGGGAAACCCTCTAAGAGCTGCAGCACCTATTGTGCCACTCTTAGTGGCCCTGTACCATTACACTCACACACTGCCTTTGCAGGCTGCGTGTCTTGATGCAGAACAAAATGAAGAGTCGACATGGCACACATCCCTATGTGCCATGCCTACAACCGCCCTGGTGTAGATCAGTCACCCCTCTGGCTGGATGCACTATACAAATATGTGTCGTTACTTAGCAAACAAACAGTTAGCATACTTTTAGTATGAAGTTTTTACTACGCAAGATTTTACTGTGCATACTTTTCGTTTGCAACTGCTTAGAAATCCAATTAAAATGCTTTTTCTTCGCAATAAAATATTTCACATACTACTACATTGCATTGTAAGCTCGTTTTTTATTATAAATTAATTGAAATAGTAACCTATCTCCTGGGACGGGATGCCAGGGAAATAGGGGTTTTGAGTGGGGGAGTGTATGTATAAATACAGCAAAACTCCAGACTTCGTCCTTCTTGCTACATTTCATACTTTTGTTTTTTTTTCTTTTACTAATTTTTTCTTTTCTACACCTTACTACTAATCCAACTATCCTCCCTCCACTTTCCTTCAATAAATAATTACCTCGACAAACACATAAATTATTCTTTTTAAATGTCTTACCTGTACTGCGCTCTTCTATTCTTTTTGTCGTTGCGCGTCAATCCTCCAAATTGACGTTTTTACGTTCTTGCATCTGCTTTCAAGAATGTTCATGAAAATAGATAAAGGATTTTTTTTCCAATTCTATCCATTGACTTACTGCTCGCCAGTGACTTTAGAATGTTCCTTTATCTTTTTTTTATTTTTATTATTCAGCATAACCACAACTCCGTCACCGACCTACAGTCCACAGATACTGTCTGTTCAAAGACTAAGGTAATTACCCATGACCTCAACTGTTTCAACCTCAACAAGTTAACATCAGAACATGGGCTTCTATGGGAATTAACAAAGGCATATTATCAAGCCCCTTATCGCTGTTTTATCAGCAGTTTCCTGTCAATAAAACAGCGATAATTTTAATACCGGTCCTTGATAATAGGGCCCTCAATTTTTATGTTCTTTTTTTTAACTGTACAGCTAACTTGCATGCTTCTCTTCCGCATTTTCCCTATTCTCCTTATGATGTGTAATGTAATGATAGTTGCCTAGTTACGGTATCCACTAATGTAATTAATTATTTTATCATTTTTCTTACCTGTAAATCGATCTTGCATGCTTCTCTTCCACATTTTCCCAAACCCCATTTTGATGAGTAAAGTAATTATAGTTGCCTAGTAACGGTTTCAGCTATCTTACGTAGTAATGGTTTCTGCAAAGTACCAGTATTTTCATAATAGAGGCATGCATACTAAAAGCATGCATAGTATTGAAACCTGCGAAGTAAAAGATGCTAACAAATGGTAATTCGAAGTAGAGGCCGCGTAGTAATGATAGTTTACCGCACTATACCAGTGGTGAGGGTACCCTACAGTGTCTTAAATCCATTCTTAGACATTGTGCAGTGCTGTCATTTAGAGTATACCAGCAGCCCCTTAATTGCTACACTGAAAACTGAGAAGTTTGTTATCAAACTTCTCCGCACATTAAACCCACACTGATGCCAGTGTGGGATTTAATAAAAAATGCACACAGAGGACATCTTGGAGATGCCCCCTGAAAAACGACCTACCCCTAGTGTCCAGGCTGAGTGGCTGCATTCAGCTGCCACCACCAGACATGTTTCTGGACCCCTGGGTCGAGAGCCCGCTGCTCTTGGGGGCCTAAAATAATGCACATCCTGGGACGATGTGGCAAGCCTCCTCCCCCAGGATGGGATGGGTAGGGTCCACGAAGGGGTAGCTTCAAAGGCTTGCCATCTTAGTGAGCTTCCCCTGGTCACTTACTGCTTTCAGCAACTGTTCCCCACTGGGTCTGAACCCTACTTTGGGCGGGGATAACCGGTGGGAAAAACAAGTGAGGAAGAGTGGTGCCCACCTCTGCCAACTCCACCCCTCATGTGGGGAGGCGAGGTGAAGCACAACTCTCAGTCCCCGCCAACTTGCAGATGGGGGGACCCAGCCAACCAGGGAAAGGCTTATGCCCCCTCCCACTGGAGGGTGGCATAATAGGGGGTGTACCCACCCCAAGTAAGGGACCCATTGCTCCCAACCTTTTACCCACCTGTAACTCCCCTAAATCAAGTATTTAGGGACACCCTGAACCTTCATTCCTCAGACTAGAAACTGCAAGAAGAAAAGAAGAAGGACCGAACAGCTGTGCTGAAGCTAACAAGAGGAGGACGGCCACTGACTTGGCTCCAGCCCTAGCGGTCTGTCCCCACCTCGAACCTTCTCCAGTGAAATCCCGGTGTGTCCTGCAGCCATCAATCTTGAGAAACCCAGAGAACATGCCTGCCTTCAATCCCAAAGACTCTGTCTCCTAAAACACCGGATTTGTTCAAACATCAGACTCCAGTTCCGCAAGGATCTGCAAGTTTGCACCACTCTGCACCCGACACCCACGGCCCGAGTTCGAGTGGCCCCACACCAAGAGGAGGTCTCCCAGGCGATCTTGACCCAAGATCCGGTGACCCCTGACCTGCCTCAAGCTTCCATCCCGATGCCTTCAGCCTCAAGCCAGAAGGTCCCCCCAACTGGAGCTGGTAAAGAAATCTGACCCTAAAAGGTACCCCATGCAACCGACGCCTAACGGCCTTGGGTGGTCCAACCGACGGAGCATTACCAACCCCTAACATCCCAACTTACCTCTCCAAGTGGTGGTCGCACCCAGAAGACCTTCGTCCCCGAGCCTGCAGTGCTTTTGCAAACCTTGAGAATAGTGCTGCTGAGAGTGCAACTTTTGTGCTGGCCTAAACCCCCATTTGCCCTGAGCTTAAGTCCAGAAGCTTTACTCCCACAACCCAGTGTCCTGCTCATCAACAACCACCACCTGACCACCCTAGTTCTACTAGCAGCACTACACTGTAGCTTCATGCAGTATACTTTGAACTACACGCGCAAATGACATTCTGCACAGTTCCAGTTATGATAAAATAAGTATCTTTATATGCTAAAGAACATATAATACTTTCCCAAAAATGAAACTGAAAAATTAGCAAGCAGTGAGAGAGGTGACGAGTTTGGGATCCTCCCAAACCTAGGGGGAGTACCAAGCAGATGCCTTGAAAACAAGCACATCTTATTGAACGATTCAGTGGTGGTCCCATCCTCTTAGGACTACCCCAAGCATAGTTATTCGCAAAAGATATTCCCAACGAAGGCCCTGCAAAGCATTATGGTATGAGATTAGCAGTGGGCATTGAATATTATATAGTATCCGATATCCAAATAATTCTACAAAGAGCTGCAGTTCAACTGGTGGTTACTAGATGTACCTCAAAAGCTACCTGGCCTTTGATGTGCTAGCCAGAGACGCCCGCTATCCTGACGAAGCCCCACTTTAGGCAGCAGAAGAATTTGTCGTCAGGATAGGTATGTCCCTTCTCTGCTATGACCACTCTTAAGGCGTCCTGGACCGAGGTTACCCCCTCCTCCCTAAAGGAGAGTAGCCTATTGCCTACCATCTACCAGTTCCTGTAACGTCCCTAAATTCAGTATTTATGGGTGCCCCTGAACCTTGATCCTCAATCTATGAAGGAGGACGATGAAGAAGGCGCCGTGCAGCAAAGCCTGAATACGCTCACTGTCTTGGCCCCAGCCCCACCGGAGTGTCTCCAGCCTAAAGGACTTGCAAAGAAGATGATGCCTGTCCTGTAGCCAGCGACTTCCAGAAACCCAAGGAAGACTGTGACTCTTCAACAAAGACCAGGGGGCATATTATCAAGGGGTTTATCTCCGCTTTTTTGGCTTTAAAAGCCAAGAAAGCGGAGATAAAATGATCTCCCTATTACCTAGCTGTCGCTAACACCAGTTAGCTACAGCTAGTAGGAGATAGCGACCATCTTGGGCCCAACTTTGCATGTCAGTGATATTTATCACTAATGACATGCAAAGTGGGGGTGCCAAGATGTTAGCGACTGGAAACAGTCGCTAACATCGCTATCTCCTATTACCAACTTTTGGAGATATTCGTGCTAAACGCGAATATCTCCAAAAGCTAACACCTGCCCTGAGCAGTTCTTAGCCATGTTATCCAATGGGGGGTGGATAACATGGCTAAGAGCATTAGCTCGCTAATGCATGAATATCGCTGACTTTTCAGCAATATTCATGCATTGCGGCCGATTTTTATTGCATTTGCGATAAACCTTGGTAATACCAAGGTTTATCTGCGATAAAAATTGCCGCAGCTCAGCTGTAAATTTTTGTCTATAACCAAGCAATAGCGATAATTATCGCTATTGCTTGGTAATATGTCCCCAGATCTCCTAATGACAGTGACCCTGCCAGAAAGAAACCTATTAGAAGAACTTTGGATCCAATTGGAACCGCGTCTCCTGCCCACCCTGCACCCGACGCCCACGGCCCAAGCCTGAGTGGCTCACCTGTTCGGTGAAGTCTCCACAACAATCCTGACCTCGACTTCATCCATGGCTCAGCTCTCCTGTACTCCAAAGAGGTGCTTGCAGCCTCTTCACAAAAAGTCCAGCTAACCGCGACAAGATCCGGTAAAAAAACATCCGACACCAAAAGGCACTCCTGCATCCTTAGTCTCCCGACCTATAGGATCCCAGTCGATGGTGACCAGGTGTCCAGCGACATCTCAACTTAACTGCACAGCCTGGCTTCTTCTGTTTAGGAGCTGACCTGGGTCTTTCAAAATAATGGATACTCCATTTGAACCTATTTACAACGCTCTTTGCAGTATCTGTCTTGGAAGGTCTTTACAGTTTCTATCACCTCCACACAGAGTTAATAAATTGCCCTCCCTCTATCCCTCATCCCCCTCTATCTATCTCTTGTCCTCCCTCTATCTCTCACTCTTCCTCTATCTATCTTTGGCGCGAGACCGGACAAAGGATAGGGGGTGTAACCACCCCCCTTCCTGGTCCCACCCATGGGAGGGACCTAGTGATAGTGCAGCCCCCTTTAGCAGGATAAAGTTAGGAGCTGGTCCCATTCCAGATTAGATTAACCCTGAACTGAAATCCTACAAGAAGAAACTCTGGACTTCGTCTTTCTACACAGAAGACTGAAGAAATCTCCCTTGTGGGTAAGGATTGTCCACCCTGCACAAGCAGGCACCATCAAGCGTCCAGCGGCTTCATTTTGTCGTCTTCCCTCGAGGATCCAGACTTCAGAGCCCGACGAGACCCGGATTTCCAGACCTCTCCGACCTCAACTCAAATTTGCAGCACAGTTGAGATCCGTGGGTGCGACGAGACACTTGGGACCGGCCATCTTGGAGAAACTGCACTTTGCTTCCAGGACGACTTCTGAGGTAACCTCGACGAAGTGCTTTGGGGATTGAGAAGCCCCAGCCCCGAGCAGCTCCTGCACCGAAGACCAGCCCTCCAGCATCCACGAGATCTGCGTGGGGCCCTTCTGCCTGTTTGCTGCTCAACGCATTGTCTGGTCACTTGCTGGCTGGCTAGTGGCCTCCTAGACGACGATCCACAACATCAACACTGCTGGTCTGGTTGCTCCAGACTGGCCCTTGCTTCCCTGCAAAGGAGAAGCACCCCGACCCTCCTGGTCCGCACCAGACGTCTTTTCCACTCACCGCGTGGGTTGCCTTTGCCAAGGCCTGTTGACACCGAATCCGGAACCAACACCACCGACAGCGAGAGCCTATGTGGGACAGCTCGTGCCTCCATCCTGGTCATCAAAGACACCACCTGGTCCACGTGGCTGCAGAGTCGAGCGTCCACTCTTCACCTGATCGCGACCACAGCATCTGGTTCCTTCCTGGTTCCACTCCAGTCACTGGCTAGTGACTTTGAACATTGTCCCCTCTGCTTTCAGGTCTTCAGCATCTCTGATCCACACTTGGATCACACCGGACATCTTCCTCCTGGTGGCCTGCAGCATCTTTTCTTTCAGGCTCCTTAGACTTCAACGCAGAAACCCGACACGACTTCGCACCTATGCACCCGCAGCCCGTGGGTGAGGTAACAAGACCATTTCGGTGCTCAAGGGTGGATTGACTCTTCTAGTGTCCAGTTTCACAGTCGTTTTAGTCCTAACTAGTCAGGATTGTCCGTACTCACCTTTTTCTTGAACTGTACTGTCCACAGACGTTGTTACGCATCTCGCGTGTGAGTTCACACTCTGCACACGCATTCCGTAGGCCTCCGATTACTTACCTAAAGTTAGGATAGTGTAGTCCCAGCGATCCTACAGCCTCTGGGCAGCTCCATTCCTTCTATTGACTTCCTTATACCACTTGTTTAGTATATGGTTTGTTGCGCCCCTAGGGCAACATTGTAACTTGTGCAACTTAACTTATTTTTTCTTAAGAGTCTTGTCATGTGCTTAGCCCTCTGATCTCATAAAGATTTCAGAGGTGTTTGTTAGTTAATAAATATCTTGTTTATTTTCATAACTACCTGTGTGGTGTCCTTTCATTTGGTATTCAAGATGTTATATTTGGTAAAACAGCTGGCTTCACATGCCAAAAGAGTTTAGCCTAAGACTGCTTTGTCCATGCTACCATTAGGATAGCTGGTCTATAAGGTTGACTTACAACCAATCACCATAAGGGTTGTTTGGACTGATACAAGGTGATCACTAGAACTAGTGAGCATCATATATCAGGCCAACTTCTCACAATATGACTTTCAGCAGGGCCCCATTAACAATTTGGTGAATTTTGCTCCCATGTCTAGACAAATGGGCAAAGATGTCTCTTCAATTTAGATTATGCATTTAGAGGTACATAACAGATTTGTGTTCTCACGCTTGTCATTTGAGCTTATGCAAACATATGCTGAATCCAATAGTCATTTATAGTCAAAAGGGAAAGTCAGCCAATTGCAGTTTCGTACAATATCATTTAAAAAAAACAGCTCATCTGCGTTATTATTGTCCATAGTGAAAGACAAATGGAAGTCTCGTAAACTGAGACCAACAAAGAGAATGCAAGCTACAATTCCATTTTGAGGGCATTTGTATGTCTTCGTATAAATGAAACTAGGATTTAATTGTCAGGGGACATCTTATGGTCACCTTTTTTGAGGTGGTTAAATAACTGCCCACTAATCAACATCTGATTAACATATTGAAATTATGTTTTGTGGTACTTTATGTTTTTGTGCTGTACAAAGTTTAAAGAAATGTAGTATTCCGTGCCAGGTATCATGAACAAGACAAATCTGTTCTTGACCTTTCCATCTAGCAATGAGAATGATATAATAACAAACTACAGCACAGAAGACATTAAGAAAGCTTCCATCACCCTCATCCGCAAACTCTTCCTACTGATGCATAATTTGGGATCCCTACCCAACGAAGCCTTGCTTACCATGAAGCTGTTTTATTACGATGAAGGTCAGTAGATTCATGAAAAATTTAGAAAACAAATGTGTTGTCTGATTCTTTACTCAGTTACTTCTATTTCTGTATTTTATTGATGATAAAAGTTCCATTGAGCTTATATTGAGATAGGAGTGCTACGCTTTTCAAGAAAATAATCCCTGGCAGGCTAGTGATAAAAACAAAAGTTACTAACCTTTAATTCTGCTTATCCTCCAGGGTACTCCTCTGGAAATTCATCAGCACTTAATAGCCCCAGCCATGCGCGGCGATCCCAGAGCACTTAGAAAAAAATGCATATATGTATATTTAACTTTCTACAATATTACCCTACATGTATATTTGTAGTCCCTAAACAGTCTAAACAGGCTAAATTTCATTTCGTTTTCATTTAAAAAAAGAAGCCAATTACATAAAATGAGTCACTGAGTCTTCCAAAAGAGACGATTGAAAATGTCCCCAATTTTTTTTTATGTTTACATTTCTTTATTGTTTTGCACAAAAGAGAAACAGAGTAATATAGACAAGGTTGTTACGCAATTTGAGGCATATCTAATTCCGCTCTTGTCAGAATAAAGGAATGCTATAACGAGGTATCCCCAAAACTCACCACACCCTCCAAAATCATGCCCCCCGGTATCTGGTATGTATGTGTAGGTGTTATAGTTGCGTCTACGTTGTGGCTTGTGGAGGCTCAATAAGCCTCAGGAGTCTCAGGTATGTGGGGCATGTTAGATTTCGAAATTTGAACGTGAGTAAAGATATGAATGGTTTCCAAAGTTTCTGAAATATGGAACCGTGGGGCATATTATCAAGCCAGGGCGATAAAATTATTGCCGCTTTATCAGCAGGAAACTGCAGATAAAGTGGCGATAATGGGCTTGATAATATGCTCTATGGAATTCCAATCGAAGCTCATGTTAGATGTCCTTCACATTTAACATGGGCTTCAATGGGAATTCCATAGAGCATATTATCAAGCCCATTATCGCCACTTTATCAGCAGTTTCCTGCCGATAAAGCAGCAATAATTTTATCGCCCAGGCTTGATAATTTGCCCCCCTGATTGTAGAGGGATAAAGAGGTACATTCCATGCCCAGTCTATACCATAAACCAATGTAGCCACCCCACATGGGTAGGGAGCCTCCCTGACTCCCAATGAGACAATATGTTCTGGAGAGTCGCTCCCAATCCCAGCCCAATTTGGCGTCCTCTGTGTGATTTAATTTGAAATGTAAGGACATTGTGTAGGCCTAGAAGGGTGTAAACTGGGAACCAGGGTAGCTGTGTGTCGAGGTGGGCATCTATATCAGCTGTAAGTAGTGATTTTAGGGCAGTCCCAGAGCAAGTGAGTTGATGTACCCAAAGAGCTGAGGTAAGTAACTTGTTTTCTTCCCTACACTGTCCAATAACTGCAAATAGCATCTTACACAGTGCCAGGTATGATAACATAAGTATCTCTATCTTTATCTTTATATGCTAAAGAGAATACATGCATTGAAACCCTTTCATGATGCGTTTGCATTTGACTCGTGAGGGACATCTAGTAACGACCAGTTGAACTGCAGCTTGATGTATGAATAATTTCAGTGACTTTGCATTTGACTCATGAGGGAAATGCAACTAGTTGAACTGCAGCTCTTTGTAGAAGTATTTTGATATTGGATACTATAATATTCACTGCTAATCTCGTCCCATTATGCCTTGCAGGGCCTTTGGTTGGGATTGTTTTTTTTGCCAATAACTGTGCTTGGGGTGGTCCTAAGAGGATGGGACCACCACTGATGTTCAACAATATGTGCTTTTTGTTTATGCTGTTTGTGTTCAAGGCATCTCCTTGGTCATCCCCCTAGGTTAGGGGGGACCCCAAAATCATCATCTCGCTCATTGCCTAATAATCTTTCAAAAAGTTCACTTTTGTTGTTTGGTTATATGCTTTTTAGCATGTAAAAGTGCTTTATCAAAGCTTCTGAAGTTGTTGCTGATTTAACTGCTAGTACTATGCCCAGGGTTAATTCTCCTCCCCACCCCCCAAGCAGTTGTTAATACCACCTTTATTAAAGTAACTCCTCTCTAGTTTTCTGGTAGGCTCCCTTTGCCTTTCATTTTGAATTGCATTAAAAGACTAAATCAGCAAGAAGGTTTTGCAGTTTTTGTTGTGAGCAAGATGGTAACTACTTGTCTTTTGTGATGGCGAGAACAGAGTGGGCAAATGGTGCATTTTCAAGTAAATGTGAGAAAACAAGAAGGTTAATAAAACAATTGTGAAAGTGCAGTTATTACATTAATGAAGAGATGTTGTATACCATAATTAGCTGCTTATTCAGTATAACCCCAGAGCTTCATAACATTGGTGGAGTTTTTTGAGGGTGGGGTAGAAGGGTGGGGGTACATGCATAACAAAGTTCTGCTGGCTAGCAGATAGTCGATTTTTGTCAATGGTGTGTGTTATTACAAAGCAAAACAATATCACCATTTTCATGTGACAGAAATAGTTATTGTGTCCCAGAATGGGATGTTGAGTGGACCAGGAAGCATCGCCACCAGGCAGCTACCCTGCACCCCTGCCCTGGCTGGCACATGAAGGAGATACATAACATGTTGATCTGATGGTGGAACAGAATGGGCAGTGGTTCGACTTGAAACAGTGGAGGAAGGGGAGGGAGGACTTCCTGTCTGTGCCCAGACAAGACCCCGCCAAACCCCAACCCTGGATGGAACACCCTATCATGAAGGAGCTGAGCTCCCAACCACCCCTCACATGGACACGTGACTTGTTTGCACCTTGGAGGGTCCGGGCGGGGTCAATGGGTACAGGGCATGCCTGAGTTTATGAGCTGACAGTAAATCACGTAATAGGTGAGTGAGTCCGAAATCCTCTCGCTGAAAAGAAGGGTAGACTGTTTAAGTGTAATAATTTGTGTCATTGCTGTAGGTACAGTAACAATAATTGCGTAACCCTCGACTGAGCTACGTCCCCTGGTCATACGCTGTGACCAGGGGACGTAGCTCAGTCGAGGTTTACGCAATTATTGTTACTGTCGAAAGGGTACTCTGAAGGAGGGTACACCCTGGGGCACGCAACAACTTCAAACTTAAGGAGATACGGAGTGCAAGTAAGATAAAATCATTGCTGTAGGTACGACAGCTGTAGCCTCGGGTGAAACATCGAAGCAGGGTACCCTCACCACTGTTTACCCCACGTTGAATGAAGGCTTTCTTTTTCCATTAGGGCTTCTGAGACGTTGGGTGCATGTAGCGCATATTAGAGATCGATCATTAAGGATTAGCTCGGCGCTACATAAACTTGGTAGAAAGAGCTGAATGCCACAAATTGCGCCCATGCCCCTCACAAATGCCCTCCCAAAGGCTGAGGCCGATCGAGTGTCCACGGGTACAAGCTAGCTCTGTTGCCAGTCCTGTTCACAAAGTGCCAGGTGCCAGCCTGGCCCTTCACTGCGGGCTAGGGAGCACCTTTTCTGGGAGGGTTGGGGGCCAAGAGAAGCTGGGTGAGATGCACTGGATGGGGAGGATGGAGCAAGTGGAAAGGGGGGTCATGTGCAAGGCATAAAATGGAGTTGTAATATATGAGCACAGCCCCTAAAATATGACCCTATTAGTTTTCCACTGCAAGCCTCACTCGGAGGCTGAAGAAACAGGAGCGAGGAATAAGAAGAGGGTTTGTAGGAGATGGACAGGGATGATGGTGTGGGGAAATAAGCATAGGAAGCATGCATCGGAAGAAGGATAGTTAAGAGGGAGTGCAGAGCAAAGGGACGGAGGGCTATAGAAAGGATGAGAAAAAGCAGGTATTATCCAGTATTATGGGTGTCTTGCATAGATTCACATGCCTGAACCTTTCCCCGTCGTCGAGACGGGAGTCTCCGGTATATAGAAAAGCAATGTCCCATGGACATATATAGAGAAAAATAGGCCTAAGGGCCTCACCTTAGTAGCCTATCTGTGTCCTTATGTAAAAAGTACCAAACTCCTGAAGAGAGCCAATCAGCTAGCACCTCCCTCTAGAACATTCCTGTCAGGAGCCTCAGTCTCTTAGATTTTCTACCGCACGTTGTGCTAGGAAGTCTCCACCTGAGTTCTCCTCAGGTTTACTTGTTTTAGCTACTTTCTTCACAATTTTGGATTACTTTCATCAAAATCTGGCTGTGGCTGACCCTCGGAAGAGGGGTCTCTTCAGAGCTTGTGCTTCTTGTAATGAGAAAAGATTACATATTGAGGATCAGCACAAGACTGTCTGTATCCGGATCATTCGCCAAAGGAATGCAACATTTGTAGAACATTCTCTACAAAAATGCTCAAGGACAGAGAAGGACGACTTTTAATCTGGCTGAACAAACTTAAGATCAGAGACAACTTGGAGTCTTCAGAGGAAGTGAGATTGCTTCTGTCTCCTCTAAATTATCCTTGAAGAGGCCAAGGGTTGCTTCCCCTAGCCCTACAGACGCTCCTCCTAAGAAGACTGCTAAAAAGTCTTCAGAGGCTAAATATTCAGCGTCTGACAAGGAAGTTCCTGCATCCAGGAAGCTAGCACCGTCGTCGACGACGACATCGTCGACGCTATCGTCAGCGCAAAAGAAGACTGTGTCTCCTGTCCATGTTTCCACTTCGATGACAACAGTGTCAACGACGACGGCGTCGTTGGCGTATTCATCGTCGACGAAGACTACTCCATCGTCGTCGGCGGGTAAGCCTATGTCGTTGATTATTCTCATTAAAAACCAGTCGTCGACGCTCAAAATCTCGTCGACGACGTTTTCGACGATGTCAGTGTCGACGACGAAGCCAAGGAGGTCGACGCCTTTGCCGACGACGAAGAAGACACCGTCGGCGGTGACGCCGTCGACGAAGGTTGCATCGGTGCAGTTGCCGTCGACGAGGGCGCCGACGACGACATCATTGACGATACTGTGGAAGCAGTCAGAGATGGTTCCACCGGCAACGGGAAGTGTGGCTACTACGCCGTCGACGACCCTACCGTCGTCGGTCCCAGTTTTGACAGATGAGGATGGTCTACAACAAACCTCACAAAAAGTAAAGACCGTAAAAAAGGCGCTTACACCAGATTTAACGTCTCCGATTGGGTGCAAAAATTGCCACCATCTTGTCTTCTACAGCATGAAGACTCAGATGAGGAACAGGACATGCAAGCTACGAGTCCATCTCACCTGGTGGTGAAGTGCCAAAGCACTGACGTTGAGGTCAATGAGGTGGAGATTACACAAGAACATACTGTTCAATCACAGGTCCAGTCGCAAATCACACCAATGGTATGCCTACCAGCGTCCGTAGTATCAGACTTAAGGTTTTTGATCCAGGACTACAAACAACGGTTTCCAGATTCTTCCACCCCACAGGCAGCGGGACCGGTTCCATCAACAGCTAAGGTGACTGCGTCTGCACATGCTAGACCACCGCCCTTAGTGTCCCGTCAGGAAAGGGAACCAGTACAAGTTCTTCCGTCTTCTGACGATGAGGAGGTAGAACAAGAAGAGGGTGAGGTCCAATCCGATCACGGGGACGATGTGGACTATATAGCTTCTTCTCCAGCCTCGCCTTAGCCCGCAAGCTCAAATTGACCACCTGCAGACATAGGAGGGTTCCACAATCTGGTAGAGAGAGCGGCCAAAAGGTTCCATATGACTATGGAATCTCAGGAAACAGACTGTTTTCTTTATGATTTTAGAGACCCAATTAAGAAGACAACCAGATCCATTCCCATTATCGATCACATATGGGAGCAGGGTCTGCAATTAATGCAAACACCAGCCTCAGTATCGGCGGTTGTGCCAAGGCTGGATAAGAAGTACAAAGCCCCATCAACGGCACCAGCTTGCCTTTCAGGTCACCCCAAGCCGGATTTGATGGTCACTCAGGCGGCGCAGAAAAATGCTAGGAACCCATCCTCGCAGGTGACAGCTCCACCAAATAAGGAGGGCAGGAAGCTGGACAGCATTGGAAAACGGTTCTCTACCACCTCAGCCAGGACAGTGAAAGTGGCAAATTCAATTGCACTGTTAGGACGGTATAATAGGCAGTTGTGGGCTGACATTGCTGCTTGCTGTGTGTGTGTCTCTCTCCTCCTGAGGCGGAAGCCGGGAGGTTGCTTTGTGATTATACTGCTTTCCTCTACCCTCTCCCTATTGTACCACGGAATTCTCGCTTTTTAAAAATATTTTAACATTATTTTAAACTTACCTGCACTTGCACTTTGCCTCGATTTAGGAGCGCACTGTGCTTCATTTCCCTCTTCATTCCCGCATTTTGGGCCAGTTCGCAGCCGATTGAGGTGCTGAGTCGGCCGGTCCCGGGGATCATTTTACAGCGGCCATTTTGGATACGGAGGAAGCGCTTTGCTTAACCCAGCTTTAAGTATAAAAGGGGCATTCCCTGCTTGGTTCTTTCTTGCTGTGTGTGTGTCTCTCTCCTCCTGAGGCGGAAGCGGGGAGGTTGCTTTGTGAATATACTGCTTTCCTCTACCCTCTCCCTATTGTGCCACGGAATTCTCGCTTTTTAAAAATATTTTAACATTATTTTAAACTTACCTGCACTTGCACTTTGCCTCGATTTAGGAGCGCACTGTGCTTCATTTCCCTCTTCATTCCCGCATTTTGGGCCAGTTCGCAGTCGATTGAGGTGCTGAGTCGGCCGGTCCCGGGGATCATTTTACAGCGGCCATTTTGGATGTGGAGGAAGCGCTTTGCTTAGTCCAGCGCTAAGTATAAAAGGGACGTAGATGGCTCCGCGCAGCGGACGCGGGCAGCGGACGCGCCGGAGTCGCGCCAGAGTCCTGCCCGTCTGCGCCCGTCCGCGCCTGTTTGTCGCCTCTCGCCAGGGCCCCTGGTGAAACTAGGAAAGGTGCACTTATGTATTCTAGGCAAGACTTACTAACTCTCAAATGTCTGAAAGTTGAATGTACTAAACTCAACCTTTCACGTAGCAAAGCTCGTCTTACCTGCCCTTGTAGCTTTTCCCTGCCAACACCCTCTCTGCCACCGCCCCTCTTCAAAGCCAATCGACAACAAATTAGAGTGGGCCAACAAAATGTAAGGTCCTTGGAGAAACATCACCTGGAAATTCACGATCCACACTCCAACCACACCCTAGACATTTTATTACTTGGCTACAAGATGAAATGGACTCAGTCATCAACCTAGCTACCCCCAATGGATACACTATGTACACCCTAAACAGACACACTAGGGGTGGTGGGATAGCGATGATAGCAAAATCCCACTTCACTTGCACATTTACGAGGTTAGAAATTGAAGACTGTGAATGTGCCCGATATAACATCAAAATTAACTCCCAACTTACCCTCGTGGGTCTTTTGATCTACAGACCCCCGGGAGCAGACACAAACTTCATAACATCTCTCCGTGAGAATGTTTGTTCTTTGGTTATTGGCACTGCTAATTTCACGATCATCGGGGACTTGAATATCCATTTTGATATTACCACCCAAAACAAGATCAACACTCTGATAGCTGACTTAGCCGCCCTACAGCTTTGCCAACTTGTGAGCGGCCCCACTCACAGTGGCGGACATCTCCTAGACCCGATCTTCTCTAACCTGACCAATACCACCGTAGAATCACCTCTCCCCATGACCTGGACAGACCACTGTTTAGTGACTATGATACTGTCCATCGGGGGCGACCCGCACATAAATCCCGCCCAGCAGGTTCGGAAACGACCATGGAGAAAGCTCCATCTTGAGGAATTCCACGCGCTCCTCACAACTGATCCTCCTACGCCTAGTGAGGACCCTAATTTAGGGTATGATAGATTTTGCGACTGGATTAACAGGGCCTCAGATACGTTGATACCAGAAAAGTGGATTAAGGCACGATCTCATGAATCCAGCCCATGGTTTAATGACGAGCTTATCTTACAAAGAAAGGAGTTAAAAAAAGTGGAACGTAGATGGAGAAGCGACTATGATCCTACACTCAAGACCCTGTATGTCCAGTCACAAAAAAGCTATCACCGTAACATATGTAGGATACGAGCAGCATACTACGCTACAGAGATTAACAATAGCCAGAATGCATCCAAAACTATTTTTAGAATATTGAAAGAGCTCAGTGCCAAAAAAGCAGTAGACAACTCCATCACCTCACCCGCACTATGCGATAATTTGGCTTCTTTTTTCATGGACAAAATCCAGAAAATCTAAAACGCCTTTCCGGCCACTCCACAACTCACTCCCACAGCTGACCCAAATAGGCCCAAACTTTCCACAATTCCGGCACTTAGCCAAGAAAACTTTCCGACACTCTGTAATAAAATTAAGTCAGGCTCACCTGCAGAGCCCCTTAAACCTGAACAATTCAGTGAAGCAGACGAGACAGTACTAGGCCCTCTTAGAGACATTATAAACCTGTCTTTCCTTACGGCCAATATTACCGCTAGTTGGAAGCAAGCATGGGTCTCCCCATCATAAAGAAACCCACGCTCGACCCTAACCTACCTGAAAATTACAGGCCCATAGCACTACTTCCTTGGCCAGCCAAAGTGGCGGAAGCCCATGCTAATTCCACCTTGACCAATTTTTTGGTGTCTAATTCCATTCTAGACAGGTCCCAACATAGCTTCCAGGCCGGGCACAGCACCGAAACAGCCCTCCTGAGTGTGATAGAATATCTTCCGACTATACTAGACTCAGGAGGAACGGCAGCACTGATCCTTTTAGATCTCAGTGCTGCCTTCGACACAGTTTCACACAAGATGCTGATGTTCAGGCTGGAGGAAGCAGGGGTATCAGGTCGAGCCCTTAGTTGGCTCAAGGCTTTTCTGTCAGGTAGATCCTTTAGGGTCTCCGTCCCGCCGTACCTCTCCAAAGAATGCCCCATTGAACAGGGAGTGCCCCAGGGGTCTGCCCTCAGCCCCACCTTGTTTAATGTTTACGTTCAACCTCTGGCAGAGGTAGCCAGGAAACGCAGGGTGTCACTAGTGTCCTACGCCGACGATACCCAGTTGGTGGTGGCACTGAAAGATGAGAGCGGCCTGAGTGCACAGAATTTTAAACAGACTCTCGCCGACATCACTAGCTGGATGACATCAAACTACCTCCAACTCAACGCCGGCTAGACGAAGTTCTTGCTGGTAGGTAAAGATACAACGGCCTGGGGGAACAACTGGTGACCTGAGACACTGGGACAACCACCTGTACCAAAAAATGTTGTAAAAAACTTAGGAGTATGGGTGGACTCTGCCTTGAATTTTACCCATCACACGAAAAAAGTGGCGGCCACCTGCTTCGGGATTCTACGAAACCTAAGGCCTATCTTAAAATATTTTGATCACCAAACTAGCCAACTGGTGGTACAGTCAGCCATTCTCTCACGGCTGGACTACGCTAGTTCCATGCTGCGAGGGACTAACGTAGCAGAGAAATCTAGAATGCAGCGAGTCCAAAATGCTGCCGCGAGAGCTCTGACGGGCCTCCCCCGCCACAAGTCTGTAACTAATACCCTTATGAAACTACACTGGCTCCCGGTAGAAAAGAGGATTCACTTCAAAACCTTATGCCTCGCTTTTAAAATCCTGAAATCTGCCTCCCCCCCATGTTGTGCCCACTCCTTTCATCTTATACTCCTCGACGCACTCTGCAGTTGGAGGGACAGAACCTGGCCACTGTTCCCCGCATTAAATTAGCTCGAATGGGCGTTTCATTCAGATACCTAGCAGCAAAGGTCTGGAATGAACTTCCAGCCCAGATACGTGGACTGAAAGATCTCCTATCCTTCAGAAAAGCCATAAAAACCCACCTCTTCTGTTAGTTATGTTATATCACCTGCAGTTTCCATCAGCAGCAGCCCCCCCCCCCCCCCCCCCCGGAGACACGAACAGCAAGCGCCGGGACGCCCCTTGGCTGGGGCAGCCGTGCGCTATATAAGCCTATATAACATAACATAACATAACATTGCTCCGTATCTATCCGAGCTACCAGATGACACGAAACAGGAGGTTCAATCCCTACTCAAAGAGGGTCAAACATCAGCCTCTGAACTGATTGACTGTGCTATGGCTATAGCAATGATGGGTTTTAGGCAGCTGGCAGGGGCAGCAGCATTGCGAAGGCAGGGGTGGCTGAAAGCTACCTCATTTCGGCAGGAGGTACAAGCTAAAGTCCTCGACATGCCTTACGACGGCCAACATCTATTTGGAGAAAAAATCGATGAGGCCCTGCAAGCGATAAAAAAGGATACGGACACAGCAAGAGCACTTGGCACAATTCAGGAATCAGTCCTTTCGAGGGAACAAAGGCAGAGGCGAATCCTCTTACAGAGGAAACTATCAAAACAGGTCCTCATATTCCTATAATCAAGGCCGGTCACAATTCCAATCGCGACAGCAGCAGCAAGGTCGACAAACCTCTTATGGAAAATCCGACTATAGAGGGAAAAATCAAAAGAAAACCACTGGCGGACGCCAAGGACCTTTTCCAGCAGCCAGTCCCTCCACCATCTCATTCTTTCAAAATTGGAGGAAACCTGACCCACTACCTCAACAATTGGAAGGCAATTACAACCGACCGATGGATGCTGCTATTGATACAATTCGGACGCTCCATAGAATTCAAAACAATTCCCAGACAACCCCTCCTTGTATAATGCAACACAACAACATGCGATTGCTTCTTCAAGAAATCTCCTCTATGTTAAAGAAAGGGCAAATAGAGCGAGTACCATCGGCTCACAAAGGGAAGGGATTTTACTCCCGCTTCTTCCTCATTCAAAAGAAGGAGAAGACATGGAGGCCCATATTGGATCTCAGGGCACTCAACGCATTCTTGAAGAGTCAATCGTTTCGCATGGTGACGATCCAGGAGATCTTGGGACTCTTAGAGGAGGGGGATTTCATGACGTCTTTAGATCCACAAGACGCATACTTTCACATCCCTATCCACAAACGACACAGGAAATTCCTCAGATTTGCAGTAGCAGGTCAGCACTACCAATTCTGTGTCCTACCGTTTGGCCTCAAGTCTGCACCCAGGATTTTCACCAAATGCCTCTCCCCGGTTGCAGCATTCTTCAGGCAACACGGTCACCAAGTCTTCCCATATTTGGACAACTGGCTGGTAAAGGCACCATCTCTGGCAGACGCAACTGCATCCTCCAACGCCTGTCTGAATCTCTTCAGGCATTTGGGTCTGACGCTCAACCACGAGAAGTCTACTTTGCAGCCCTCTCGAGTCATTACTTTTCTCAGGGCGACATTGGATACGGAAAATGCGAAGGCATTCCCCTCTCAGGAGAGGAAACACAAGCTTGTCTCTCTGGCCGTATCAGTGGCTTCAAAGAATACTTTACCAGTCCGTACCTTCAAATCACTCTTAGGTATGATGTCCTCGTGCATCCTGCTTATACCGCACTGTCGCCTCAGGATGCGTCCGCTGCAAGAGGCTCTGTCCAGTCAGTGGACTCAATGCTCAGGATCCTTCGAGGACCGCATTGCGATCACACAGCAAATGACCAAGGCATTGCAGTGGTGGAGGTCGCTCAAGAACCTCTCACAGGGGTTGCCGTTTCTGCTCCCTGCAGCTCCACACGTAATAACAACGGATGCTTCTCTGGAGGGTTGGGGAGCAGTCCTTCAGGAATTACAGATCAGTGGCAAGTGGACGACCCAGGAAAAACAGCTTCATATCAACCTCCTTGAGCTGAGAGCGGTTTTCCTAGCCCTGCAGGCTTTCCTACCTCGAATCAAGAACTCCGAGTGCTCGTCAGGACCGAACACACTACGACGATGCACTACTTGAACAAACAGGGAGGAACGCGTTCGCTCACACTATCTCGCAAATCGCAGAAGGTGTGGAATTGGCTTGTTCTCCACAACATCTCGTTAAAAGCGGAGTATGTCCCAGGCAAGGACAATGTCATAGCAGATGCACTGAGCAGGCAGAGGTCTTTGTCCCACGAATGGGAACTCAACATGGAAATGGTAACTTACATCTTTTGGGCGTGGGGAACACCGCAGATCGACCTGTTTGCGACCAGGGAGAACACCAAATGCCAAAACTTCGCAAGTTGGCATCCCCAGTCAAGGTCCCTTGGGAATGCACTTTCCATAGCATAGCGCAACGTATTTGTGTACGCATTTCCGCCATTTCCAATGATCCCCAGGGTCCTCAGGAAGATGAAGGCGGAGCCTTGCACGTTGATTCTTATTGCCCCATTCTGGCCGAGACAGCACTGGTTCACAGACCTTCATCGCCTCTCATTACAGCCGCCAATCCTTCTGCATCAGCATCCGTCTCTGCTGACTATGAACAACAAGCAGGTTCAATATCCGGATCTGAAATCTCTCAGGTTATCGGCTTGGCTCATGAGTACCGAGAGTTCAGTAAGCTGAGCATTCCGCAGGAGTGTAAAGACGTCCTAGCCAAGGCAAGAGTAGACAGCACTAACAAGACCTATTCCCTGAAGTGGAAAAGCTTTTGTATATGGTGTGCGGACAACGGTCTACGTCCTTTCCGCACCTCTCCGGAACAAATATTACCCTATCTGCTGCATCTGGCACAGTCGGGCTTAGCCCATGCATCCATTAGAGTTCATCTGGCTGCGATTTCAAGATTTAAAAGAACATTGAAAGGACCCTCCCTCTGGTCTAACAGACTTATAAAACAGTTCCTCAAAGGACTTTACAGATCCTTTCCTCGACCAAGAATAATTCCTCCAACATAGCATCTCAATGTGGTACTTAACCAATTGATGAAACACCCTTTTGAACCCATCCATAGGGCGGATATCAAATATATTTAGTGGAAACAGCCCTGTTACTAGCGCTTACCTCAGCAAGGAGGGTCAGTGAATTACAGGCTCTTTCCATACAAGACCCCTTCATGCAGTTCAAGGGTGACTGAGTGGTTCTCAGAACTAACCTTCGGTTTATTCCTAAAGTCCCGTCAGACTTCCACTTAAATGAGCCAGTGATCCTCAGGTCATTTTTCCCTAATCCCAGCACTGCAGCCGAAAGATCTCTGCATTCACTGGACCTTAGGAGGTGTCTGAAGTTTTATATTGACAAAACCAACAGTTTCAGGAAATCAGCTCAGCTATTCATAGCCTTCAGTAGACCAAGGAAGGGTATGCCGCTTTCCAAACAAAGTATTTCAAGATGGATATCTTCGGCAATTGCCTTTTGTCATGACAGAGCTGGAAGGCCTTTGCCAGCAAAAGTCAGGGGCCCACTCTACAAGAGCCATGTCCACTTCTGCGGCACTATTTGCAGGGGTGCCAGTTCTTGATATCTGCAGAGCGGCAACATGGAAGTCGCCACATACCTTCACCAGGCACTACTGCCTGGATACAGAGCTGATGAAGGATGCAGCCGTGGAGCAAACAGTGTTACGCCATCTGTTTCAGTAAGGTGAGCCTTCCTCTATCCCTCCTTCGTTTTCTGGTATGCACATTTTATTGTAATGTTTCTGGTTACTGAGTATTGATGATTCATAGTCGCATGATACGTATTATCTGATGACTTGCATATGTTATTCCACTAGAAATGTGCACAATGTATTGCTTGCTACTCTGATTCAAGCATGTGAATCTATGAAAGACCACCATAAAACTGGATAAGGAATCCGTTACTTACCTGTAACTGCAGTTATCCAGTATTGGTGTCTTTCATAGATTCACATGCAACCCTCCCGCCTCCCATGGAAGGACTCACCTTTCTCTCTATCAGTATTACGCCTATCTAGCTTGGTGCGTACGAAAATCTGAGAGACTGAGGCTCCTGACCGGAAGGTTCTAGAGGGAGGTGCTAGCTGATTGTCTCTCTGTAAGAGTTTGGTCCTTTTTACATAAGGACACATATAGGCTACTAAGGTGAGGACCTTAGGCCTATTTTTCTCTATATATGGCCATGGGACATTGCTTTTCTATATACCGGGGACTCCCGTCTCGACGACGGGGAAAGATTCAGGCATGTGAATCTATGAAAGACACCAATACTGGATAACTGCAGTTACAGATAAGTAACGCATTCCTTCATTGCAGGCATAGAACAAGTCCTATAAAAAGAAGTGGGGGACTGACAATATGCAAATGACGTCACGTGCTGAACGTGTCCCGGTTATTTCTGTGGGGCCCAGCTTTTTGGCAGGGGGGACGGGATCCACCCTGTGAAAAGAGTGGCGGACGCTGTGAACCTGCGTGTACCCCTGACTCGAGCACTGATTGCAGGCAGTAAGCACATGCAGATTAATGGGACACTGAATAAAAATGTATCTTAAAAAGTGGGAGAAAACAGCGCATCCTGGAAGAGGGGGAGAAAGGCACGTACATACTAGACATGCACACAGACATGCTCACACAAGCACACTTACGCACTCACACGCACGTGCACACACAAACCAGCAAACACAGACATATAGAGGCACACTCAGACGCATGTACATAGGCACGCATGTTTACACACACTCACACGCACTCTCATTCACATCATATACACCAACGCCAGTCCTTCCCTGTTCTCGTGATAAATGTATTTCCCTAAGCCTGAACAGGCTTGTCTGAAAAATGCCTTGCGCACGTGTGGCCCCATTACATTCCATGGAGGGGTCCCACCCTCCAGGTAATACAGACCTGGCAGCAGGGCTGGCCCGTTGGGGGGGGGCTGAGCCCCATGCTCAGTGGCTGTCTTCAGGTGTCTGCTTCGCCGCAGACTGTACGTATAGCAGGCGTACCCCGGTACACTGACACACTGCACAGACAGGCAGGTGCCACTTTTCAGGTACCCTGCCCCCTCACCCCTTAGTCGAAATTCAAAAACACAAGACCACCAGGCTGCCCTGCTCCCCCTCCCCCTCCAAACTCCAGCAGCGCGCGGCGACTGCCAGATCTCCCAGAGAGCAGGTGGCTTCCCTGGATTGGCTACAAATCTCCCTGCCTCTAAATCTGACAAACTAGCAAATATCAGAGCTTGGACCCACAGCTGGCACAGAAACCAGGCACAAAAGCTCCAAAGAGCCAGGCTGGAAGAGCGAAAAGCACAAAAGTGCCCTTACCTCCTGGAGATAGTATTCATGTTAATTGCAGCGCCCATGTACGCTGCAATTAACATGAATACTATTTCAAAGGCCCACAATCGGCCCTGCAGCTGTGCCCTAGTAACAAAAGAAATGCTGAGTCTCCAACAGGGCGTGTGCTTTCAGAATCTGAAAGCACACGTCCTGCTTTACATTTCCTGCATTCCTTTTCTTAATAGTGCGTAACTGTGGGGCTGATAGAGGGCCTTTGAAATAGTATTCATGTTCATTGCACCGCATGAGGGCGCTGCGATTAACACAAATACTTTCACAAAGGCCCTCAAGTAGCCCCACAGCTACTCACAATTAAGGAAAGCACTTGAGCAAGTGCCAATTCCACTTGCTGGTGAACAGGAGCCCTCCCGAACCCCACAGAAACTTGCTGCTCCCAGGAAGTGCTGTGTTTGAGCAAAATATTGGACACTGCGCTCTCGAAGTGAATTCAGTGCGGGGCACTCGTGTTAAAGGGAACAGTGTTCACTACCCTCAATAGTAATGTCATCCGGAGATGTTAGAACAAAACTAGGTACATGAACAAATAAACAATAATATGTATATGAATGAATAGGTACAGTGAACCAGCAGAATGGCCTTGGAAATATATCAGTTTTTGACTGAAATTTCATCAAGAGCAGAACAACAACATTGGAAATAAACCAGCGCATCTTAGCTTGTCTGCATCCTGCTGAATCTCTGAGGAGAAAATGTGGGCAGGGGAAAAAAAACATGAGTGACTAGGCTGTCTTTCATCTTGGATAAGATGGTGTTTACCTCTAAACTGGGGCCTAGTTAATGCATAGAAAGAAAAACATCTGCACATCATAGAGAATTTTTTTCCAAGGCAACAGTGCTATTTCAGCGTATGCATGTGAAATTGAGTGTGAACTTGCATTCTGCACTTCGTTAACGATGCACAAAAATATACATTTCTAAAATCTTCCACAGCTTTAAGGGCCTCACAACACACATAACATCCTATCATGGCCCACAGGTCACAGGTCAGTTCATTTTTCAGGATCTTGAGGCACTCAGCTCTGCCTTTTTGAAAGTGGGCAAAACATCACCAAAAAATGCTAACGCAACTTTACACATTGCAGCCGATCGCAGGAAAATAAACCTGTGTCAACGTGGAATTCACTGCGGTACCATGCAATAGGCATGGCAACAACACTGTGACGCTGGCCTCTGAAGGTTTCCGGCCACAGTATTGTATGCTAATGGTCCGGACAGGGCGGACACAGGTGTACAGCCCATGGCTGGCTGTGATCGCGCTGCAAAGGAGGTCAGGCAACTAACTCATGTATCTACAGGACTGATACACATAACTCTTGGCATGCATGTGCCAAGACCCCGAGCAGTCTTGAGCTCCCACATGTCCCCGTACGTGCTGACCCGCCCGCCTGGTGCATGCTACATTGCAACATCGACTACTGTGGCCCTGCTGGCGACTACACCCCAACATAGAGACACACTTATCGCACTTCCTGCCCAAAGCCAGGTCCGAGCCACGCCCTGCTCCCCCTGACAAATCATCACACCCCTGCACTGACCTGACGTACACCGGACCAGCACACGGCTCTTGTGCATGCAGTGGGGTGCATACGAAGCTACATGTCCAGGGGCACTGCCAATGCTGAGGTGACATGGTAACGTCCGCTGACGACAGCACACTGTGATGTTGCAGGGCCCGTGCCCATCATGCTAACACAATGACCACACGGAAACACTTGCTCAAATGGTGTGAATGGCTAGGGGCACGTGCGCAGGCCACATTTATTAGCAGGCACACATACCGAGTGACACCTGTATTGGATGTGTGTGGGGTGTGTGCACACCATGGGTAAGGGCTGCCTGTTGCAGTCAGAAATCGACAACAGTGTACATCGGAAAGGACACAACCATTCAACCATATAAAGACTTAAACAAGCGTAGTGTGATCAACCTCTTTTTTTAAATAAAAAAGAAAGATCAATGACACATCAGCAACACCAAGCCTGCTTCTCCTCTTACGTCACACCTTTTCGTAGAATTCTGAAGTGGTCATTGTTTCACAAATCTCGCAGATATACCTCAACTCACACATCAATGCAACTTCCCACGAAGATGAAGTTTTAGCTTAATCATTTATCAAAGCTCTCTTCGGAGAAGTTATCTCACCCCACTCACAATTCTCAACAAGGTCACTCATTTAATAGTTTTGCCTTTGACACAGTTGACTATCCAAACCCAATCCACTCCCTTGTGTCTCAAATAGAAATGGAATTCATTGGCAGTGTCCTTTATTGGTTCTCTTTCTACCATTCCAATCGACTCTGGTGTGTAAACAGGAATACCAACGGGTCCCTAAAAATCTTATCACATACGAAATCCTCCACAACTTCTATACTTTCTCCTGTCATCTTCAACATCTCCATTGCGCCCCTTGGGACTCCACTGACAGATAACTGCATCAAGACTCTCCAATATGCGGAGGATACAAAACTCTGCCTGAAATTTTCCTTTGCGCCAGACTTCCAAAATCGCAAATACTTCCTGCACCCCTTCCAGACCGTGATGTACAGCGCCTACCTGAAGTGCGAACCAACCAAGATAGAATTCTTGTTATTTATAAGACCAAAAGCAAGACATAGTCCAAACCTGGCTGAATACCATAAACCTTAATGGTTTAAAACCCCTCAGATTCACCTTGGTCACCCATCTCACCTTCAAATGACACATTGCCCAAAAAAGAATTAAGACAGGCTCGTATGAGCTCTTTTTTAAAGAAAGTTAAACATTATCTTACAGAAAGTGACTTAATAACTGCTGGTCAAGCCTTCATATACTTGCATCCGGGTTTTTGTAGCACCCTGCCTCGTGGCCAAAAGACGTTCTACAACTTGTACACGTCTCATATTCAGCCATAATAAATATGATCACCACATCTCATTATCATCCAACTTGATTGGCTCCTCTTTCTGTCCTTCACCATCTTTAAAACCAGCTGCATAATTTACAAAGTAACCATGACGAGCACTCCTACTTACCTCCCAGACAAACTCACCATCCCTGCTAATAAACACGGGGCAGCAGGTATTTTTTTCCTATGCCCCCAGTATCTGAAACAACATACCTGTATTATAAGGACCCTCCCTCCACACAAGCTGCTTCCAACACCTCTTTAAAGCACATTAAATCACAATACATTACCAATCCAATAACCAGCTAACTCTCCTAATACCTGTTAACTGCATGCCTTTGACCCTTTACAGCGCTTTGCTACCTTATTAGCTAGGTTCATTCTATATAAATGGTACATACATACATACATACATACCCCTTTCGAGTGCCACTGCTCCCTTCGGCCAATCTAGATTTCCCTCGCCTGATATTAACAATCCTCCTACGCACATTCCACAATGTGAGCCCCCTCATTTAATCCCCACAGATAACCGACATGTTCACACCTCCGTGTCACAACATCCAACAGACACTGAAAACTTTAAAGTTTAAACCTTCATGTCCTGTTACTTGTGAATTACTCGTTCATGTACGCATATAAACTTCTGTATCACTACCTCTATGACGAACTTGCAGGGAGGACCCCTGGCCCTATTACGGTCCTTACATCACTTACAGAGGACTTTATCCCAGAGATCATTTCTTGCCAATTGACCAGTTTCTCAACTTTAACAGTGGACAAAGTAAAAATGTGTTATTGTGCACAAAATCAGGGTCCCCGTTGGACCCCTGTCCTCCTCCTATACTACATCTGGCCTCAGACAAGATTAGTATTCAGCTAGCTCCACTTCTGAATGTCATTAGGTCAGGGACTTTCCCCCCTTCTTGGAAGACATCCTGCATTAGACCCATTCTAAAGAAACCTTCTCTTGATCCTTCCAAGGTGAAAAATTACCCCCCCCCCATATCCTGCTTACCGCTTGTGGACAAAATCCTAGAAAAATCAATCAACCAAGACCTAACTGGTTACCTTGACGCCAATGACCTCCTAGGTCCTACCCACAATGGCTTCAGTACACAGCACTCCACTGAATCAGTTCCAATTGTGGCCACTGAGGAAATACGCAGTCATCTAGATTGGGGAGGAAGAGCCATCCTTATCCTGCTTGACCTAACAGCAGCGTTTGATACTGTCAGTCATCTGGTATTGACACAGCCGCTGAAGGCAATAGGAATTAAAGAGGCAACCCTAACCTTACTCACCTTGTTCCTCACTGCGAGGGAACAGAGGGTGTTTTGGGACAGTTTTAGATCAGAGAGTTTCACTGTCCCTTGTGGAGTTCCCCAAAGTTCAGCATTGTCGCCAACCCTGTTTAACATCTATGTCACATCTCTGGCCAAGCTGACTAAGAATTGTAGTTTCTCTTCTAGTGTGAAAACCGTGGCTGGGAGATTTCCCAACTGTCTGAAGCACATTATGGGGTGGATGCATCAGAACTACCTCAAATTGAATACAGACAAAACGGAGGTCATGGAGTTTGGGAAGGAGCAACGACTTATGGACCCGATTTTGGTGATCGGTAGAAGCAGGTCTCTGTTCGAACTCTCTGTAAAAGCTAGGAATCTCCGATTCTTGTTTAATAACAAACTAATTTTTGCAGGACAGATCAACCTTTTAACATCTTCCTGCTTTTTTCTACTAAACACCTTGCGCAAAGTGTTGCCTTTTATTCCCCTGGATCTCAGGAAATCTTTGGTAGTCGCATTAATACTGTCACTAATTCTGTCACAAATTAACTACTGCAATGCACTTTTCCTGGGCATAGACAAACACCAACAGGTATAACTTCAATCTCTTCAAAATGCCACAGCGCGAGTGCTGCTCAATATTCCCAAATACCACCATATTTCTAGCAGTATTAGAGAGCTTCATTGGCTTCTGGTCAAGCAGTGCATCGAATTCAAGGCGCTATGCCTGGTTCATAAAGCATTATATGGTGGAGGGCTGTTAGACCTTCTGAACGTTTTAAATGGCACTTCCCACTGCGGAATCTCAGATCTGCCAATAAGGGACTAATCCAGGTCCCTAAAATCAAAAAGGCCAGATGGGGAGGTAGATGCCTTTCCTATCAAGCATCCAAGCTTTGGAGTATACTGCCGGTCAACATCAGGCTACAACCTACTAGACTCCTGTTTAGGAAAATGCCTAAGACCTGGATTCTTTACATGCTCCCTCGTTTATCCAACACCAAGAAGCCTTGGCATTCGTGCTCTCTATAAATCCTTACTCACTTAGTTTGACTTCTACCTCATCCCACTCCACTTGATTGTTATTTCTGAAACATGGATTCTGCATAATAGGTGCTTCATCAATAGTTATAAGCCTTGAATGATTCCGTGCTGCCAGCGCGGACCTAGGAACACTTTCATCAATACATATTGAGAATCCAGGGAAGAGATCTGTATAGAGTTGATCACTGAAAGTAATTTTCCATACATTCACAGTGTAGAGATGTGTTTCCTGGAGAATGCTGGCACGAATTGCAGGAGGAATGTACTAAAAAATAGCTTACAGCACTCTGTCATAGGAAAAGGGCTGTGCCTGGTAGATATATCCTGATAGGAAAAGAACAGCCTGATAGGCTACCACTTGTAAATTCAAGTTTGACCACCCATTGTCTTAAACAGTTCACCCCGGTTACTCTGGTTCAAACCAAAGATGCAATTCTTTCCTGCAAATCCGGCTCCCCATCCGACCCCTGTCCCCCCAGGATTCTCCACACAATCATTGATGAGATCAATCCTATCGTCAATGACATTATCAACCTGTCTCTTAGTTCTGGATCGGTTCCTCGCTCATGGAAAAAAGGTGTTGTCAAACCACTGATGAAAAAAATCAATAAATCCTCAGTGGATTTGACCAATCTCCGCCCTATCACCCTTCTCCCCGCCCTTGGTAAAATAACAGAACAGTTAGTTCATAAAGAACTTAAAACCTTCCTTGAAACCCACAACATACTTCATCCCCAACAGTCTGGTTTCCGGCCTAAACATTCATCCGAAACTGCCCTAATTGAACTAACAGATACCATCAAAATGTTACAAGACCAAAGGAAGAAGGCCATTTTGATCCTTCTTGACCTCACGGCAGCTTTCGATACCATATCCCACTCCATCCTGATCAACAGATTAAAGGATATCGGCATCTCTGGCCCAGTTCTATCATGGATCAGATCGTTTCTCAGTGACAGGTCCCAATCTGTCACCCTGGGCCCTTTTCAATCAACTGAGAAAACGGTCTCTTCCGGAGTCCCTCAGGGGTCCATCCTCAGTCCCCTCCTTTTTAACATTTACCTTATCCCTCTTCTGACACTGATAGAATCATTCGGCATAACCGTCACCTCTTATGCAGATGATACTCAGTTGATTATCCCCCTAGACGACAAGTCCAACAAGGCAGAGCTCAACCTTAAACACTGCCTAACTGCCGTATTCCAATGGATGGACTCAAATCACCTCCGGTGCAACTCAAACAAAACCGAGATCCTCCCCATTGGAAAAAATGCCTTCTTCTGTCCTGCCCTCTGGTGGCCTGACAACTCTGCCGCCCCCCCACAGACTGTCACCACTGCAAGAAACCTTGGGGTCCTTTTTGACTCTGATCTCTCTTTTGATCATCATGCCACGACTGTAGCCGGCAAATGCTTCGGCATTATCAAATCTCTGAGAAAGTTCTTTAACTTTCTCCCTCTAGACTCTAGAAAGGCGGTAACTGTAGCTCTCATTCTCTCGTGGGTCGATTACTGCAATGGCCTCCTGGCAGGTACCAAGAAGTCCACCCTTTCCAAACTCCAAAGTGTCCTACACACTGCTGCCCGCCTTGTCCTAAAATTACCGCGTAAATCTTCAATCTCCGCGGCCCTAAAGACCTTACATTGGCTTCCTCTGCACAAGAGAATACTCTTCAAGATCCTCACTGTTGCCTTTCGAGCCTTCAACAAAACAGGCCCCATTTATCTTACAAGACGCTTCCCTCATTACAATCTGAGTCGCTCCCACCGATCATCCCAAGAAAATTTCATGACCTCCACCAAGTTCAACCTAAAATCCAAAGGCGGCAAAACCCTTAACACCTTGGCCATCAAAGCCTGGAATAGTATGCCCAGACACCTAAGACTCCAGACACTTGAGAAGCCTTTTAGAAAAATGCTTAAAACATGGATTTTCAACCTTCCCGATGATTGGACCAAAGCTTCCATCTACCCTTCCCCCTTCCACTCCATGACCTGGATTCAAGGACTTTCAGCGCCATGATGCTCCTTCCGGAGCGAACGCAGCGCTCTATAAGTACCCCTCCAAATATCCAAAACCTGACCTGTACCTTTAAGGATCCTAGAGAGGCCCTATCCCACAATGCACTGCAGTGGAAGTTTTCCTGTGATAGTCAGTGATTTTTTCTAGCTCCTTCAGAACACCTCAGCTCAGGTGGGTTTTTTTTTGCACCAAATTACTATGGAAAAATCGTCTTGGTGTTTTTAAAGCTACTATACTGGACATTTTAGCCCTTTTCTTGTTGAATATACCCATTATTAAAGTTTTCGGAAAGGCATTTTTTGGCCAAATGCTTGCTCTCTTCACAAAGGACCCTTCCTGTGGATGAAAGAAAGTTTCCTCTTATGTTCACAAGGTTTGTGTGGTATGTTTATCACTTCAGCACTTAACAGAGAGATTTTACATTTGCAGCAAAGACACTAAAAGATAGGGAAGATATCAGGCTACATGGCTGGGTTGAAGCCTTGAAAGCGGACCAAGAAATGGAAAAAGGGAGAAGATTGGAGAGTTCTTCCTAACACCACTCTTTTGTAAAATGACAAAGCAACAGGTACCAACTCCCACATGAGGAGATCTCAATCTGAAAAATTCCCCTCTCAACACCAGCACTGTCACCATTTGCATCACCACTATACACCTGCATCAAAGTCATCGACATCTAGAGGCCTTGTTCCATCCTGCTCGCCTTGGAAGGAAGGCTGAACATCAACAGAAGTCCTACATCATCACCGTTTGACGTCAGGATCAGTGACAGGACCTTCCTCAACACCAAAACAGCATTGGCACCACCATTGCACTCTCAGTCAGCGTCTGCATCATATCATTTGAAGTAGACATCTCACCGGTCAACGTCAAAATCACATCACTTGACGTCATACCATTCAGCGTTAAAATCTCAACTATCGAAGCCACATTCCCACTTGGTGTCAAAGAGACATATCTCTCCACTGAGGACTACAGCTATGTCTAAGAGGCAGTGTACGGCATGGATTACTCGACTCTCGATGACGAATGTCATTCAGATGGGATTTCTTTCTCACATTGGTCAGGATCATCTCAACGTACGTACCCTCTATCACCTGAACAAGATGCAAATCTTCCACCTATCCACCCCATTATTCCACCTAATGATCTCTACAAGCTCAATTGCATCCTCTAAACATATCTTCTATGTGAAAGCCCAGAAGAGCGACCTCAAGTCACCAAGTCGCAAATGAAAGGTTCTATCACCTGTCAAAACATCACTCACAAGAACTCAGTCCCCCAGAAACTCATTATCCCCATCAACCCAATCAGTGAAAAGATCTCGTGATACAACCTCAACATCAAATATGCCGATCTCTCCATCCCACTCCCTAGGGCTTCACCTGTTGATGATATCATCACATTTCAAGATGCACTAGTCAGAGGAGCATCTAAACTTAACATTCAAGTTGATACTCTGCAGCCATCGGTGTCTGTGATACTAGAAACTCTGCAACCTAGAGATACGTGGAGACCCCTCTTACCTCTGCTTCCAGGCATTATGGATATCGTTCAGGAAAAATGTCTTACTCCAGTCACCGTAAAATCCACAAGGCAGAGGCGGTTGAAAAAATATAAACCTCCGCCACAAGATCAAGACTTCCTCAAAACTGATCCTAAACCGGATTCTATATTTCTACAGCAGTGCGAAGAAGACTCGCTTCTTCTCTGGAAACTGTGGATGCCATTGGGAAAAAAATGTGTGACATATCATCTACACAGTTATACAATGCCAATTCAGCAACATTATTGGGCAGATACCATCGGGAGATTTGGGCAAGCATGAAATAATTCATGGCTGACCTGCCAGATAACATGCAACAAGACTAATTTAAGAGGGCTCCCTGGTCTCAAATCAGTCCATCAGCACCGCAGTGGACTCCGTGGTGCTTTCGGCCACAGCTTTTTCACATGGCATATCTATACAGCATAAGCAATGATTAGGACTTCCAGCTTTAAAGCCAAAAGACCAACTAATGATTTCTTATTTTCCTTTTCTGGTCCTCCCTCTTCGAACAGCACACAGCGGAGGAAATGCTTTGAAAGAAGAATGAAGCTGAAAGACTCAAAGCACTGAGCTTAGAGCAACAAAAGAAGTTTTCCAAGCAGTTCAAGCCCAGGGACAAACAAGGCTTCTACCATATGGTTCAAACCCCTAAATGGCCCTATAAATATCAACCTCAACAAAGACAGCCTCAAAGGCCATTTCAGAGCCGATACCAGAGGACCCGATCCTCACCACGTAAGCCATCACAGACCAAGGAAAAAAATTCTCCATCAAAGTAATGAGGAATACATACCTCCTCTACAGTTTCCCTCTCCAGAGGGGGGGAGCGGTAACATACCTGGAAGAGTGGAAGAATATAACAGACAAATGGGTCCTAAACATTATACAGAATGGCATTGAACTCTGTTTCCCAAGCATTCCACCACCAGCTCCTCCAGAACAAGTCATGACGGCCCATTTATTCGACCTCAAACAAGAAACAGCTCTCCTACTGCAGAAAAAAGCAACAGAAAAAGTCCCTCAATATCAAACGAACAAAGGAGTGTACTCAATGTATTTCCTTGTCAAAAAGAAAAATCAACTCAATCAGTTGTGACCAATTCTGGAACTCAGGTCCCTCAACAAATTTATAAAGAAAGAGAAATTCTGAATGCTATCACTTTACCAGATTTTTCCGCACTTAAAAAGAAACGATTGCTCTGTTCAGTAGGTTAATGTATGACATAGTTCTGCATTCTGTCCATCAAACGTTCTTTTTGCATTTGTCACCCCGAGTGGGACGGGTATGCCCAGACATGGGTCCCGTGCTCTCCATGCCACTGGAGTCAAGCTATCCTGGCTGAAGAGGGGTTAATCCTCGAAACGGGTCCTAGGATATTTGTTTGCAGTGCAGGGAGGACTTGGCCTGGCAGTTCGGGCTGGACTGTTCCCATTGGGCGCAGGATCAAGACTGATTTGCATATGGGTGGGTTCAAACTGAAATGGCATGGGGAGCAAAAAAACAATGGATTTAGGTCCAGATCACTGTACTGGGGTGAATGTATGGCATTGTTCTGCGTTCTGTCCATCAACTGTTCTTTTTGCATTTGTCACCCCTAGTGGGACGGGTATTCCCAGACGAGGGTCCCCTGCTCTTCATGCCACTGGAGTCAAGCTATCCTGGCTGAAGAGGGGTGACACCCCAAAACCGGTCCTAGGATGCTTGTTTCCAGTCCAGGGAGGACCTGGCCTGGCATTTCGCGCTGGACTGTTCCCATTGGGCTCAGGATCAAGACTGATTTGCATATGGCTGGGTTCAAACTGGAATGGCATGGGGAGCAAAAAAACGATGAATTTAACCCCAGATACTGGGGTGAATGTATGACATTGTTCTTGATTTTGTCCAACTGTTATTTTTGCATCTGTTCAGTAGACCTCCAGGATGTTTATTTTCACATTCCTATACTACCATGTCACATAGAGTTTCTGAGGTGTGTGGTAGGTTTGCACCACTATCCGTACGCGTACTTCCTTGTGGTCTAAGGTGACAGTGGGAGTTGCACAAGTAAGAAAACAAGGTATTTTCGTATATCCATGCCTGAAAGACTGGCTTATAGGAGCAGATTCTTCTCACAAAGCGAAACAAGACCATGCCACTACAAAATCTCTTCTGGAACAACTTGGTCTCCAGGTCAAGGCAGAAAAATCCATCTCCACACCAGTTCAGTGTCTCACCATCCTGGGAGTGACTCTAGACACTCGAAACGAAAGCATGTATTCTTTGGAAAAAAGAGTGTTACTAATTTCAAATGAGGTGTACTCAAATCTTGCAGCAGACCAGACCAATGGTTAGCAAGGTGGCATCTTTTATACGATCAATGGTATCCTGCATCACTATCGCCCCGAACGCACACTTACATATGAGACCTCTCCAAATGTGCCTAGAAGATTAATAGTCGCTGGGAGGATCGGATTCTCCTGACAATCAATGCATGTCAATCTTCCTCATGGTGAGCCAACTCTCTCATTCTTCTGGTGGGAGTACCTTCTCAGAAAATAACACCATCTCAGACTATCATCACAGATGCATCACTGGTGGGGCCCCCACATGAACGATCTGTCTATTCAAGGTCTATGGTCTCAAGAGGAAATACATTCTGATATAAATGTGTTAGAAGTGAAAGCAGTCTTCTGGCTCCCAAAACTTTCCATCTATCTCTACAATCAAAGGACCTTATGATTTAAATAGACGACACCCCCCACCATGGTTGTACATCGACAAATAAGGTGGACCAAGGTCCAGACAACTATCTTGCCAAGCTAAAAAATTATGGTATTGGACTCTAGCGAGATGGCTTTCCATCACAGCATTCCACAGCCCAGGAATTCAAAACGTGGAAGCTAATTTCCTCAGCTGTTTCCGCAAGGGTTCTTAACAACGAAGTCATGGAATCCATTTTTAAGCAATGGGGAACTCCAACATTAGATCTATTTGCCACCGGCCAAAAACAAAAAATGCTGAGACTTTGCATCTTGGGCTCTAGAACCGAAGTCTCTGAGCAATGCAATTTTGATAGATTGGTCGATTCCATATGTGTAAACCTTTACACTGATCATGCGTATGATTCAAAAGCAACTGAGATCACCCATCACAATGATCCTCATAGCTCTGGACTCGACACGGCAGTGGTGGTACACAGATTGCCTCACTTGTCCGTAGCCCATTACAAGCTTCACCCACTCACACCGGACCTTAACTCAAAAAACTTCAGTGCAAAATCTTTCACCCCACAATACATTCATTGATTTCGGTCACTCAGTATGGACACATAAATCTTCCAGAAGATTGCCTGAACAATTTGAAAGAAGCTAAGTGTCCTTCCACAAGGGCATGCAATGCTTTTAAGTATGGTGTTGTACAAAGAACTATGGGGCACATACTGTCAGGATTGTCCCATGACGGCGCCTACCTTGCAGACAAACTACAACTCCCGTCATGCAATGGGGCGGAGGAAGTACTTCAGACGTCATGGAACGGGCGTCGGCGTGCGTAATTCTGTTTGTTGTTTTCGCCGCGGTTTGGCTGAAGGAGTGAGGACGTTCCGGCGGCTGGAGTGGGGACCTGCTCCTTTCTCGCTCAGTGTTCTCCTACGGTTCTGTGAGTACCGCGACAACAGTCGCATTGACCTGGCCTTGTATCGTACATTATTCAGGAATTGTGGGAAGCTTGTTCGCACCGGCACTCTTTGCCCTTAGAGATCTGACTGAGTTCTTTGCTCTTAAATCCTACGAGCATTGTTGTGTAATCCAGTTGCACAGCACGCAGTGGTTGAGATCACCACGCGTCACCGTGCAGAATCTTTCTTTGGTGTTTCTTCTAATAGCGGAACGTGGTGGTAACAAGGAGCTATACGCTGCCGTATATTTCTCTACTTCTTGATTTTCTCTTCACATAGCGGAGCGTGGTGGTAACAAGGGACCACATGTTACCGTGTATGTTCTGTATGCACACAGTAATACAGCGGAGCCTGGTGGTATCTATACGCCACAGGTTACCGTGTATATCTACTCCTTTGTGTATGGCTTAGCGGAACGTAGTGGTATCAGGACGCCACACGTTGCCGTTAAGCGCCACGCATCTCCGGAGAAGCGCGCCGCCATCAGAGCTGTTGCGTTGCATCTCGGAGGACGCTGCAGTCGTTGTCGCATTGTGCGGAAGCCTCTCGCAACGTCGGAGAAGAGTTCAGCAGCCAAGGCTGTTGCCGTCGCATCGCTGAACAAGGGTGCCGAACCGAGACTTCTTGCATCCTCGGTGAAGCGTGCCGCATCAGGAAAATCTTTACATCTCTATTTATTTGCACCCGAACTTTGCCACATTTCCATCGCTGCAACATTACTTGTTGTGGAAGCGCAACACACCATAAGGTACATTGACGCAAAGTGTCGCATCTTGAGAACTGAATTGAACTAAGCTAAAATTGCCATTTTTAGGTCACGCTAGAGTCAGCGCATACGCTGCTCTTGCGAGACATTTAGTAGCTGCTAAAAAAAGCGCTACCTTTCTGGCCAGCAGCTTGCTAGAACGCGCACAAGCACGCTCGACGTGCACAGCACTTTTTTGGGGCGCACAAGCGCCCAACACGCGTCACCAGCTGCGATTACTTTCACTTTTGTGGTGCCACGATTACTTTCACTTTAGCGGCGCCGCCTTGTAATGCTGCTGTGCTTATGTTTAAGCGGCCAATGCTTGTTGCTTCTAGCTGGTTGTTGCCTACCCGCCTGCCCAAACGCCCAAGGTCCACTTGCACAAACCTCTTCCTGTCCCCAGAGACCTTTAAATGTTCATGCAGGAATTTCATTCCTGTACCCCTTCATATTGAAGACAATTTTCGAAAATTAAGGTGCATCTCTTTCAATAGGCTGTACGCCTGCACCCAAACGGACTACCCACTCCCCACTGAACACCCACATATTGTAAACAACCATCATTGTTATCCTGGACTCCACCGAGTTTATATGCGCTGGGAAGTTGTGCACTAGCGCTAAACTAAAACGATATGTAATAAATAAAAATACCTACCTGCGTTGGTTGGCAGCACCCGCAAGGTGTAAAACTCCAGCATGGTGTACGACGAGTCCAGGGTCGCGGAGTAGTCGGGCATACCCATGTCCATCATGGCTTTGCAAAGCTTCGTTGTTCTCGACCAGCACCCGGGGAACGGGCTAAGTCACCTCGGGGTCATTTCCCTGCTGAGGTCGCCTCTCGTGCCAGGCTGCGTCAAGGTGGAACGCTGGCCTAGAAACCCTCAGGTGTCACAGGGGCGCGCACAAATGGAAGAACCCTGGCGTGTTCCTGTCTCCATGTCCCAGCATGCACCTCGACTCTCTGCTGTCTCATGCTATGGCTATATGGCCCAGATAAGGCCTTTGCTGAGCCCGCTGGGATTGCAACCCTGGCTCCACGCGGTGTTGTTTATTGCTAGCCCGGTGTACACAGCAAGAAAAAGAGATAATCACTGCTTTGTGTTGTCGGTGCTTTGTTTCACTGGAGGCTCTGTTGTTAATGTAAGTGGTTAGCGTGTCACAGTCTTCAAAGAACACGCTGCCCCGGACTTATTGTGGAGGCCGCGGCCTCCTCGAGGCACGAGAGAGTGAGCTGAATAAAAAGAGATATACAGTGGCACTCCTACCCCAGCCCTCTCAGGAGAAGGCCTGAAGGGATGAGTGCATGATAGCTCTTTCACACTGAGGCCCACTGTTGGTGTCAACAGAAGGCTAACACTCCACCCTCCTCTGAACAAGAACTGTTCCCCCTAACCCTCGAGTTTGCATCAGAGACATTTATAGATCAGATTCAGAGAGAACGAGGCGCCAATCTCCGTACTATACAGGGGTCTGAACTCGGGTTGTACGGATTTATTTCAGACGACAAGGTCACTTTTAGACATTCTGGCCTGATATAAAAGGCTACGGGGGACAAGAACGTTCTTCATGCCATTTTCTTAACAGCTCTCTCTATAGATCAAAAGAATATTTGACATTTATAACATGGAATTTAGAAAACTCATATTTATGTGCGTTGATTTCAGAGACTACAGCGATTACTCTCCCTTTAGATAATTTTTCAAAGATTTAAAATATAAAAAAGAATTATATTTATTGGAAGCTGTGTATTTATTCATGTAGGTGCTCCCGAAATAACCAATAGGTCTCGCTTTTGGGACCCCACAAATATTTAGGTATGCAGCACAATATCCTTGGTGCAACAACACCAACTGTTGCATGGCTAAACACTTATAAGGTCCCAAAAGTGAGACCTATTGGCTATGCCAATGCTTGTTAAGTATAGTATTGTGGATTTTTGTTGTTTAATGGTCTTGTGTTAAGTCTATATGAAGAATACTTATTTTTGATATAAACCTTGTGTGGTGTCCATTTGTAGTGTTGTCACTGGGTTGCTGTATGTGATCACAAATGCTTTACACACTGCCTCTGAGATAAGCCTGTCTGGGGGTGAGCAGGGGTTATTTTAGGAGTGTACCCCTTTACCCTGACTAGAGGCAAGGGTACCTATTTGTCACAAGTATCTACCTGTGCCAACTAGAGACCCCCGAATCTAACAGATGGGAACACAATTAGTTAGAATGTTCTTAACTTATGACTTAAACAATTGATATTAGCATCTGTTACTAGCAACCTTTGTTGAAAGCATGTGCCAGGTCTTATAAGGACTGCTTGACATTTAGCTCACTTTGCATCTCCTTATGAGTGGAAGTATATTGACTGCTAGTACAGCTGGCTTTGAATCAGAGAACAAACATTGCCAAAGCCAACTGGTTTTTGTTATTCACAAAGCTACAGTACCTCAAGTAATTGCTAGATGTCCTTGTTGAGTTAGAAGCAACAACTTGAAGTCTTTACCATGGCTGCAGTCCTATTTAGCACAATGCAGACACACTGGCCCTGTTGATCAAGGGTGTCTCCGTTGGTGCATGGCAGCCAAAAGAGCACCAGCCAGGGACAGACCAGAACAGCATCACATATTAGTAGGTATGGCGAAGTGCGGCTCTCTCCCATTCAAATGTATGTGCTGCACTGCTTTGCATGATTTCTGGTCCTATGTGTGCTGTGACAGGTGTGGGTACTCTATATGTAACAACTGAGCAACTTAATAGATGGAGATGGTTGACTAAAAGTTGTTATATGATCATTTTTAATTTTTTTTTAAAACTCCTTTCAACTTATTTTTAGTAAACTGACTTTTGAATGGGCAGTAATCTCAGAGACTTATATTAAAGCCAACTTTCTTATGCTGTTCACTGTGATAAGAAGAAGCAAAATGTCAATGTCAGTGAATCAGCACTATAGATAATGATATTTGATGAAAGGTTCTTTATATATATAAAAGAACCTTTAATATTAATTTATTTACAAAATTGCATTTTCTTAAGTCATTATTAGAGGTCCCTTTCGGTTCAGATACAAAAGGAATGAGACTCTTTCATGAAGCTGCAGTTCCTAAAGGCGATACTAGAGGTCAAGGCGTAACTAGAGGTCATTCTCGAGTCAGATGCAAAATCTTCAAAATTCTGATAGAGACTTCTACTTGCAGATTTCTTACCTTGTGAATTTCCCCAGGCACCAGACAGGATCTGGAAGCTTTTCGTCAATTTCCTCATAGGGTGACAGGTGGCATCGTACGGCAAATCCATTCCTTACTGGATATGACGTTGGGGCTCGACCCCCATACATGCATCACCTATACACATTGACATCAGTTCCTTTCTTTCTACACCTAACACGGATCAAAAGCTATGAGGAGTGAAAAAACGTTTTCCCTCAGAAAACTATTTTTTCCTTCAAAAATATTTTACAGTGTGCAGATATGAACGCTAAAACAACAGATTTTCAACCATGCCGTAACTGTCACTGATGGATGTAGGTGACAGACACTTACGATGTTGGCCTCTGGTGCCTCACATGATTCATGAGTAATGCCCTTGCTATGCCAAGATGAATTGCATAGCCATCCGGTACCGTAAAGCCGAGTTCGTTGAGAACTCCACTGGAAGAAGCAGTCTTAGTCAGGAGCCGGGGTACTCTTTTCCTGAGGCCACTCACATGAACGTCCCAAATATAAGTCGCAGAGCTCACTTAATTGTGGATTGTCTATTAAAAGCATAGAAAGTCAAACCATGGGTCTCCATTCAGAGTCCTGTGATGCCCCGGGTACCTCTAGGCAGCGGAAAGGGCTGCAGCAGTGTTCCGCTTCAACTCTCCCTCAAGTGAACTAATGCAGGAGCCAAACTCCATCAGTTGAGAGAGCCTGCAAAGAAAATCTTTGGTACTCCAGCAGAAGTGCCATTGGGCCCCAAGGATCCCGGTCAGGACATCAGTAGATCCATTCCCAAGGCCCATTCCCAAGGTGTGAGAAGTTGGCCTGATATATGATGTTTCCAATTCTGGAACCACCTTGTATCAGTCCAAACAATCCCTTATGGTGTCTGGTTATAAGTCAACCTTGTTAGACAAGCTATCCTAGGGGTAGCATGGACTAAGCAGCCTTACAGGCTTAACTTAAGAGGTCGTGTTAAGCGAGCTGTTTTACCACATACAATCCTGTAATATCAAATGAAAGGACACCACACAAGTATATATTATAAAAATATATGTGTTTATTTCTAAATTAATCCCCAGTACTCTTTATGAGCAAAGGGGCACAAGCGTTAAATCAAAAGCACAGTATAACATACAAAGTTGCACAATTATGGATGAGGGCGGGTGGCCACTCAAACCATATATTAAAAAAGTGGTATAAGAGATACCAATCGAACAGTGGTTAGGCCTAGGGCCTAGGTAATCGCTGGGAGCAGTCTGGACTAGCAATGCTGAAGTCGGGAAAAGCCCACGGGATTCGGGTGCAGCACGTAAAGTGCGGCTTGCACCAATGCACTGTCAATGGTGCGTAAAAGTTACACAAATAGAGTTTAAGGACACTTCCGCTGAACCTAGAAGAACCAAACTTTAGACACAGACCCTAGAGGTGTGTACCAATGTGGGAACACCGGCGTTGCTGTGTTACCTCACCCACAGGAAGCTGGTGCATAGGGTCGAATTGGCGTCGGGTTTCGTCACGCAGGTTCTTGGTGCTTGAAGCTGGAGATGCTGCAGGCGATGTGAAGGAGAAGTGTCCGGTGTGATCCAAGGGTGGATCTGAAGTGGTGAAGACCTGAAAGCAGAGGGGACAATGTTCAAAGTCACTGACCAGTGACCACCGTGGAACCAGATTGGAACCAGGCAAAGTCGGGTGCAAACAGGTGAAGAGGTGTTGCTTCTCTCTGCAGCCACGTGGACACGAAGAGGTCAAGGACGTCCAGGAGTCGATCACGAGCTGTCCCACGAAGGCTCTAGCTTATGGCGGTGTCGGCAACTAGATTGAAGCAAACAAGCCTTGGCTAATGCAAGCCACGCAGAAAGTGAAAAAGGCTTATTACTCGGACCAGCAAGGTCAGAGCGGGTACTCCTTTCTACAGGAGCGAGGGCAGGTCTGGAGCAACCAGACCCACAGTGTAAATTGTAGGTTTTGTCACCAAGATGGCCTCTGACCGTGGCTAGTGGCCGGGATGACGAGTCGAGTGGCACAAAGCAAAGGGGCCCCACGCAGATCATGGAGATGCTGGAGGGCGGATCTTTGGTGCAAATGCTTCTCGGTTGTGGGGCTTCTCAAACCCCAAAGCACAGAGTCGAGGGTGCCTCGGGTGCTGCACAGTCAGCATCTCTGGGGTCTTCCTAGATGTGCGGTCCCACGTCTCTCGGTGCCTCCACGGGTCCCTTCTTTGCAGGGACTGTGGATCGGGCTGTGAGAAGTCTGGGAGGCTGGGTCTTGTCAGGCTCTGCACTCGGGCTCCGGCGTGAGGCGGCGGCAAAGCAGACGTCGAGGTGCTGGATGGTGCCTGTGTTCACAGGGTGGCCCCTCCTAGGCCACAAGGGAGATGCTCTTCAGTCTTCTATTCATCAGAATGTCGAAGTCCAGTCGTCTTCTTAGTTTAAAGTTGATTCAGGATGATCTGCTGTGCTAGGGCCCTGCTCCCACTCTTATTCCAATCTGAGGGGTGGATCTCCTGGTAGGTCCCTCCCTTTAAGTGGGACCAGGAAGGGGGGCGGTTACACCCCCTTTCCTTTGTCCAGGTCGCCCTGGAGCTGGGGCTGGTGTGCCCCAGAACCGGTTTGACCGGATTATGCAAGGGGAAGCCCTGTGCTCTCCAGGCACTGTCTGGTTTCTTTCAAACCTCCCTGCTACAATCCACTATCTCCTGTCTGGGGTGGTGTGACACCTCCCTGTGACAGGAAAGCCTTTGTCCAGGCCTCCTCTGCTGAGTTTCGGTCAGCAGCAGGAGGTCAGACAGCTGTCTGTGGCAGAAGCATCCATTTTGTGGATCTGAGGCTCTTTTAAAAATCAACCGCGTTTTAGCAAAGTAACATGTCGTCTCCCTCTAGAGGGGTGGAATGCTACCCCCCATCGCCAGAACTGGTGAGGGGGTAGTATTCCAATTCGTATTACACCTTAAACGACATGTTTTGATAAAGCCAAACCAAAGTTGCTATATAACCGCGAGGATTATAATGCACTTAATAGTATATGGTGTGGCATTATCCCGGAACAGCTTAGGGAGTTGTTCCTGACAGCTGCAGACAGGCTCAGCTCATGCTAGAGCTCCATCTCACATTAAACCAGGCACTCTGCCTCCTGGATTGATAAGGCCTTCCATAGGAGTGGCTCACATGTTTATATGTGTCCAGATATAGGTTTAAGATATAGGTATACTATATCTAAGCAAGGGGTGATTACACCACCTTGCCCCAGCTGAGTGATCAGCCAGTTGTGTCAATTTTAGATAGCCAGCCAGGGGTGGCAAAAGATATGCTGCAGCCCCTGGTAGGCCTTGGATGCACCTATGCCCTGGGCACCTATAGTGCTCTGTACAGGGGCTGATAAGGTGACCCAAGCCAATCTAGTTATGCACCTAGGGTACATGGAATCCATTTTAAAGAGAGAGCAGATAGCCTGGGGCCCTGACTAGCAGGGAACCAGGCCAACTACGTCGAAAACCAGCTAAACACAAGGTAAAAAATCTGGGGTAACCATAGTCAGGTAGCCACCTTCCTACTCAAGGCCCAATGCTGACACGTATTCAATTCAATTCAATTCAATTTATTTATTATGTTTTGGCTCTCAAAGAGGGCCACATAAAATATACAATGAACAACAACAAAACAAATACACAGGAAATCAAAATATTTGAGGAACAAAATTCAATCCACAATAGATACACACAAAAAAAATAATCTACCAAGGTCGGACAGACAAAACATCTCCAGGTACATATTAATAAATAGCTAAAAATCCTTTAAAAAAGTTAAAAATATGGAAACAGAACATTTCGTTCGGAGGGCAATAAAGTGCATGAAGAAAGCCCTTTAAAGTGACAATGCCAAGGCGGAGACAAATTACTTTTAACCAACGATTGCGCAAATTACGGAGCATGGGGCAAATCAATAGAACATGCATACAGTCCTGGGTGCTCAATTTACATAAATTGCACAAAGCAGAGGAGCCATACCATTTGGATAACAGTAGATTTAGTGGAATTAAATCATAACGTAGCAAAAACCAAAATCTACGAATACCATGCGGTAGGTTCCATATAGCATAGGGTTGTGGCCGCTTCAACACATAGGAAGTAAGGAGAGGTTCCACGTTCTTTTTATCACCAACTGACTTTTTATCAGAGAGAAAACAAAACTCCCACGATGCCTCCTTTAGGACAAGTTTTAACTGTAAGGGAGAATAGGAGAACAGAACACTTTCATCTAGTTTAAGAAGCGTTACAGCCCTTCTAAAGTTACTTACAAGTTTAGAGAACTCTTTAAAATTACCCAATAGTTCACTTCTGAGGAGGGCTCGCATAGTCCCTACTCCCGCTCTAGCCAGACTGGCCACCCATCTTATTAAGGCACATAGACCCTGTACCCAGCTACTCCTGAGTCCAAAGTCAAGCCTGCAAGCGGCTAGTGAGCAAGCAGTATTTAGGGCAGAGAGAGATCTTAAGAGTTTCCCCTCAATCTTGTGGCAAAAGTCCCAGTTTTTCACCTCTATTAATTCAATACCATACAAAATAGTTGCGGGAATTTTTGCTCTAAAAACTTCCAGAAGACTGGAAAAATGCCTTTTCCCCGTTGCCTGGTATAGAGACTTTAAACCATTTCCATGGGCAAGAGCCTTGCGGGAGCAATGCTCTATATGGAGCTTCTCACTCAAACTAGCCGTAAATATTTTTCCCAAAAATGTATAGGAGTTTACGACCTCCAATCTATGTCCCCCGATAGCCCAACCGTAATTTGTAGAACGGCACTTCTTCTTACTAGCTATGCACATCACTTTACTTTTGGTAATGTTAATCCTCATGCGATGATCTACAGCGAAAGCATGAAGAGCCTGTAGCCGATTCGCAAGACCCTTTGGAGTCAAGTCGAGGATAAGGACATCATCGGCATACATCAGGCAGGATATTGGAGTCCCCCCCACCATCGGGGCAATCCCCTCACTGGCAGACAAGGCGGCGGGAAGGTCAGCCGTATATAAGGAGAACAAAAGGGGAGCCAATAAGCAGCCTTGTTTAAGGCCATTCAAATATGGAATTTGTGCAGAAAGCCCCCTTTCGCCCCCCATTAAGACCCTGCACCAGGTCTCAGTATGTAGAGACCGAACCAACTCCAACAGGAGGGTAGGGACACCAAGCGTCGCCAATTTTCTCCACAGCGTTCCGCGATCTACTTTGTCGAACGCTGTGGAGAAATCGATAAAGGCGGCATAGACCACCCCTCCTCTCACCTGGACATATTTATCTGTGACCACATGAAGGGCGGTGAGATTGTCTAGCGTACCGTGGTCCCTACGGAAGCCGGTCTGTTCAAACGGCAAGATATTGCCCTCCTCGACCCAATCGGAAAGGGAACTAAGGAGACATTTCGCAAAGACCTTTCCGATGGAGTCGAGGAGCGCAATCAGGCGATAATTGCTGGGGCTATCCCTTGTACCCTTCTTAAAAATGGGGACCAGAATGCTTCCCCTCCAAGATGCAGGTACAGTTTTGGAGAGATGACAGGCTCTAAACAGGGGATACAGGATTTTACTCCATCTTAAAGGATCTTGTTTGAGGACCATCATGGGGAGTTCATCCGGGCCCAATACTGACAGTGCCATGCGTCTTCTGCCCCAGGTCGGCCTATTCCTCAAGCACAGTGCTGGCAGCTCCAGGCTTGGTGCAACATCCGACAGCGTCCAAGTCACTGTCACTGAAACTAGTGCCCTAGTCTCGAAACTGGTGCGGGCATACTTACACTATCACTTAGATAATCTATCTTTAGTGGTGCACAGTTTGTGGGATTTGGTAAAGCATAAACCTCAGTGATATATGAGGCAATTTGTCCTTATGAACTGGATAAGATTCAAACATCATTACCAAAGTGCAGCCAATAAGAAGAAAGGATTGACTCAAAAAGGGAGTTTAGGAGGAGCTACGCGGGCATCCAAGATGGTCGCGTGAGCAGAGAGCTCCTGAGACCCGCGCCGCCTTGCTTGATTTATCCTGCAATTATCCTGGTCGCTTGGACGGGCTTTCGAAGTGCTACTCTCACTGATACCGTCGATCCTCTTTTGGTCGAAATCGGACCTTGGGGATCATTCCTACATCGACTTCAACTTTCTGGCCTAACCCCCGACGTGACCGGGGTCTCTGCTGCCTAGTATGGCCGACCTGTAATGCAACAACAACCGCTGCCTGGCATCTGCTCCACCGGTGGTGTGTCACTTTCACTTTCGGTTTCCAGCCCTCTCGTCTCGGACTCCTTGGGACCTGCAACTTCATCCTGCTCTGCTGCTCTCGCTGAGAACGCTTTCTCTTTCGGTGCCGGCTAGGTGGCCCGCGACATTTTCTTGCGAATCTAGACTTTTGGGGTTCAAGGATCGTCACCATTCAGCGGCATCCGGGTGTCCCTGGCCGGTGCTGAATACATCATGGCGACGAAACCCGATGCGGAGAAGCGCAGGAAGACCAATACTCGCGGGGGGGTCGATCCAGTCCAACATGATCGAGCGCTATACCCAACCGAGAGGTTCCCCCGGCACCGCCAGTCGTGGCTTGGAGGACCCGAGGACAGACATGTCGTCTTCCTCAGAAGTGTCCCTTCAGGACCTGTTGGCCGCCATTGCAGGCCTCAAAGCCGACATGAGTCAACAATACGAGGCCATAGTGTCCAAGATAGACACGGTGGCGGTGGATGTTACTCTTATTCGTGCTGATCTGGCCAAGACGAACGAGAGGGTCAAGGCGTTGGACTTAAAGGCATTGAGTTTGGTGACAGGTATGGCGGAGGCACAGTCTGAGATAGGGAATTTGCGTTCCTCACACGACCTTTTGCTCAAACGCATGGAGAACTACGATAACAGGGCCCGGAGGAACAACATACGCTTGGTCGGAGTGCCGGAAGACAATGGTGCTGCCTCGATCGATCTACTGGTCGAGGAACTCATTGTCGCTAAACTCGCTCCCGCAGGCCTCAGCAAGTTTTTTGTGGTCGAGCGTGCCTATCGCTTCCCAGGTGGTCAGGTGAAGCCGGGGGGCCCCCCGAGGCCTATCATTGCTAGACTGTTTCACTTTCGGGACAGAGACGCCATCCTTCAGGCCGCTCGTAAACACGGCCCGTTGAAGTACGATAATAACTCTGTCTCGATTTATCCTGATTTCACTCCCCAAGTGCAACGGCAACGTTCTGGTTTTCTTGGAGTAAAGCGTCGCCTGAGGGATTTGGGACTGAAATACGCAATGTTGTTTCCTGCTCGCCTGCGGATTGAATTCAGAGAACGTGCCTATTTTTTCGATCAGCCTGATCGTGCTAGTGACTGGTTGGACTCTTTGCCCAAGGATGACACCGAGAGCGGAGACCCCGGCGGCGTGGAAGGTGGTGCGACGGCCCAGGTTTAACTTGGGCCCCCAGAGGTCCGGCTTGAGACTGTGAACTTTGCAGAGTAGTTATATTGTATGCTTTATGATTGTGCCCATGGTGGTGCGGGTACGGGTGGTTTCTCCCTTCCTCCTCGGGGGTTTCTTTGTGTAGATCAGATGGGGCGACAGGCACACTGCAGTTTGGGGTGGCTCTTTAGTCAGCAGGGTTGCAGGGTGGGGGGCGTTGTAACGGGTTCTTGGTTGGGGGGTGGTTGGTGGGGACACGGTTGTGTTATGTGTTTCTTGTTGTTTCTTTCTTTTCATGGTATATTACTGATTGCAAGCATTCTGGATCTATGGTTACGGGAGGGGGTTGGGTTGGGTCGTTCTTCCTGGGATGGGGTGGGGGGTGAGATGAGGGTTCTTTCTTGGAACGTCAATGGTTTGGGAGACAGGATTAAACGTGGCATTGTGTTACAATTTATAAGACGTCATGCCCCTGATGTTGTGTTCCTTCAAGAAACCCACTTGATCTGTAATGCCTGTAAAGCTCTTGACCGTCGGGGCTACCGATTGGCCGCCCACGCTGGTTTCACCTCCGGCTCCCGGGGAGTGGGTATAATGGTTAAATCCTCCCTGGCCCTTGAGATTGATGATGTTGTCTTAGATGATCGGGGACGTTATGCAGCTGTCTCGGGGAGATGGGAGGGGAAGCCAATTGTGTTACTGGTTGTTTGTATCCCCCCGGGGCTGCAGGCAACCACATATGCCGATCTTGGCAAGACTCTTCTTGGTCTCCCAGATGGTTTGCTGATCATGGGTGGGGATTTTAACTCTGTGATGTCGGGCGAATGTGATCGACTGCCCCCTAGAGTTCTGCCGCAGTCCCAGATGTGGCTCCATGATATGGCTGAAACTTTTGGTCTGGTGGATGTTTGACGTTCGCTGCACCCCTCCCAGACGCAGTATACCTTCCACTCTGGTGCGCATGGCAGCCTCTCTCGGATAGACTATTTTTTTATGCTGGCTTCTACCCTATCCTTGGTACGGGAAGTTTGTCATCTCCCCCGGGGTATCTCGGACCATTCCCCCTTGCTGATTAAGGTCTCTGTGGGTGGTCTTTCTGGTAACAGAGTTCCCCCTGTTCCCCCCTGGCACTTTCGGAACCCCCGGCTCCGCTCCGATTTGGTGAAAGCTATTGATTGTTATTTCGATGAAAACGTGGGTTCGGTGACCTCACCTACGGTTCTCTAGGAGGCCTTTAAAACGGTCATTCGGGGATCCGCACTGTCTCTTATTGCTGCTGAACGGAGAGCTAAGAGGGAGGCCGTGCTGGCCCTTGAGACTGAAATTACTGCACTTGAAAGTGAGCTGGGTGGGGATGACACGCCTGCGCTTTTACATACTCTAGAGTTGAAACAGGCGGATTACAAGGCTTGTGTAACTGATGCTGCCAAGTTGATGCGAGCGAATCAGTTGGGCCGACTGTATGATGTGGGTGACAAGGCCAGCAAACTCCTTGCGTGGCTGGATAAGGCTGAAAGGGCGAATCGTGTTGTACCCGTCATTGTTCGTGAGTCTGGTGAATGTGTGTCTGACCCCGGTGAGATCGCGAATTGTTTTGTTGATCATTTCCGGAAGGTTTACACCCCGGTGAGTGACCGTGATTAGGCTGATTCCCTTCTACTGTTGCGTGATATAGCTCTTCCTTGTGTCTCGGAGGAGGAGGGTCTGGCTCTGGAAGCTCCCTTTATGGTGGATGAGATTGCCCTCGCTGTCAGATCCTTGCGCTCGGGTAAGGCGATGGGTCCCAATGGTTTACCTATCGAGCTTTACAAACATCGACCAGACAAGATGGCCGCCCATTTGCGGACCATGTTTCTGGACGCGTTCGAGGCCGGAGTCCTCCCGCTTGAACAGCGCCTAGCCACTATAGTGGTCATTTATAAGGATGGCAAACCTCGTGATCGCTGTACCTCCTATCGCCCCATTTCCCTGCTAAACGCGGAACCTAAAATCCTTGCCAAGGTTCTGGCCAATCGGTTGTTGACGGTGATCTGTGACCTGATTCATCCGGATCAATCCGGCTTCATACCACATAGGTATATTTACAACAAGGGGTGGTGAGGGACAGAGTCTCTGAATTAAACAGAATACTCTCACCCAGTCAAGAGATCAGGGCTAGATCCAACACCGTTTTTTAGCTCACTGCACCATCCCAGTTTCAGAACCTGGCTGTATGCAAATTAGTCTGTTCCTGTCCCAGTGCATGATGGGAACAGGGCAAACCAAACTACAAAAGCCAATTCTTACACTGGGAAGGAAACAAGCTACTGGGGACCGGTTTCTGGCATTTCAGCCGTCTTCGGCCCGGCTTGCTTGAATCCTGATGGTGCAATGAGCAAGGGACTCACATCTGAGTATACCCTTCCACGTCCTGATCTTTGGACTGGGTAAGAGTGGTCTGTTTAACTCAGACACTCTGTTCATCACCACCCCCTTTTTGTAAATCATACCACATAGAAACACGGCCCTTAACCCGCGAAGGCTTCATGGTGTTCTCGCGAGAGCTGCAACTCTCACGGAGCCTGCTGTGGTGGCCTCCCTAGACGCTACGATGGCTTTTGACACCATTGAATGGCCTTATCTTTGGGCGGCCCTCTCCAAGTTTGGCTTTGGCCCTAACTTTATTGCGTGAGTGAGGCTTCTTTATGAACAACCGCTGGCCCAGGTCGTGGTGAATGGCAGAAGCTCTGACCCCTTCCCGTTGGGACGCGGCACCCGTCAGGGATGTCCGCTTTCCCCGCTTTTGTTTGCGCTGCCGCTTGAACCCCTCGCGGCGTGGCTCCGGTGGGAACCCTCGATTAAAGGGATCCGGTGGGCGCCAGATCTGGAAGATCGCGTCTCACTGTATGCCGACGACATCCTCCTTTATTTTACTTCCCCTCAAAAGTCCTTGAACGTGCTCTTCGACGTTCTTACATCCTTTGGTAAGAACTCCGGTTTGGTCATCAATTGGACCAAATCCTGTGTTTATGTTATAGCCGGGGTTCTGCCGCCGCTGCCTCGTAGGTTTCCAATTCTGGTGGCAGATGACGGCTTTAAGTATTTGGGGATCTATGTCTCCACGGTTTCTGCGGTGCGTTATGAACGGAATCTTTATGCTCCGCTCCGTCGTCTTAAACAGGATGTGAGGCGATGGCGTGAATTGCCCTTGTCTCCGCTGGGCCGTGCGGCTCTCTTCAAAATGATGTCGCTCCCTCGATTTCTCTATGCACTGCAGAATTTCTTCGACCCGGTCCCTGCTCGCTTCTTCCGCGAGATCGAAAGTCTACAGCGGCAATTGATCTGGGACAGACGTGCCCGTATCGCTCTGTTTAAGCTCACCCTTCCCTGGTACGACGGCGGTATTGCTCTGCCAGATATCAAACGGTACTACTGGGCCTCACACCTAAGCGCCATTAACCACGTGACGTATTCATCGGAACCCGCTCCTGCCTTTGCCCTGGACAAATTTTTACTGCCCGGTGGCAACTTCAATAGGGCTTTGTACTCGAAGTCACCAATCCGTCTCCTTACGGGTCCTACGAAGTGTGCGGTGCGGGCCTGGAGGGATGCAACTGTGGCTACAGGCTGGAATGGCAAGCTGACGCGTATGACCCCACTGTACGACTCTGATTGATTGGGCAACCTTTGGCAGACGAAAGGGTTTGACAGGTGGGACATGATTGGGATCAGTAAGGTGGAGGATCTTTGGGCCAGGGGCACTGTGAAGTCCTTTGAAGCCCTAAAACTGAAATATCAGCTTGATGATAGGGAGTATTTTCGTTATATGCAGGTTCGGCATGCCCTGTCCTCAGCCTTTCCCCCCGGGACTGATATTCCTCAATCCTCCCCACTGGAGGATCGTATCCTAGACGGCCATGTCCCCGATAGCACGATTTCCTTAATATATAAGAAGCTCATTAACAACAGGACTGACCAGCTAGGGAAACTCCGTGCTTCCTGGACGGCGGACGGGCTTGAATTAGACGATGAGGATTGGCAGTCGGCTGTTTCTTCCCCTAAGAAGTGGCTATTCCGGCCCGACTTCGTTTTGTTCAACTAAAGATCCTCCACCGTGTGTATGTAACTGGTATGCGACTGGTGCGAATGGGGCTTGCGACGGATGGACGGTGTAGGCGTGGGTGTGGTATGGATGGTACTATTCTTCTTGTCCTATGGGAATGTCCGGTTGTCTCGTCCTTCTGGTCCAGGGTGCATGATGTGATGGCACGTGTCACTGGAGTCCCCCTCCGTCCTGAGGCACGGCGCTGCTTACTCAATGTGTGGGAGCCTACTGACTGTCTCAGACGTTCTGGGTCACTCTGGGCAACATGGTTGCCAAGAGGGACATAGCCCAGCTCTGGGGCTCCGCCAGGCCACCATGGCTCAGTGCCTGGAAAGAAAACATGGACTGGTGCATGTTTCGAGAAAAGACGGTGTACGAGGCACGGGGTCGCCCCAGAAAATGGTCCAGGGTTTGGGCACAGTGGAATTCATACCGTGGTGATATTTGTTCCCCTCCGCTCGATTATGACGTTCCTATCCCCTACTCCCCGTGATTGGCGTTCCGTTTTTTGTTTCCTATATTACCTGTATCCTTTCTGCCTCCATGGTCACCCCCCCACGTCAGATTTGTTTCTCCATATATGTACTCCTTTCCCTTCCCCCCCCTCTTATGACCTTTGCCAGTATAATGCCATGAGTTTGTGTTTGTTGTGTTCTTTCGACAAAATCACAAAATTAAACCTTCGATATCCTTTAAGTACTGTTTTATGCTCCACATTATAATTTGCATTCAGTGATCGCCTCAAAAGCGTACTGTCCTGCTTTATTCTTTCAATGTGTGTCATAGCGGCCGGCCCTGAGGGGTTGTAGACAGACGCTGTGTAAAGTGCTTTTCATAAATAAAGGTTTAAAAAAAAAAAAGGGAGTTTAATAGGTTTATTAACAAGCATTTGCAATGCAATAGGTGTCGTATCAGGAAAGCTTGAGCTATTGGTATTGTAAATGACACATTTTTTACTTATGTGTTGGTTTTGAAAATAGCAAAATTAATAGCTTTGTGATTTACAATGCCAATAGTTGTAACTTTCGCAAATGTGACACCTATAGCATTTGTAATGCAACATGTTTTGTATTTACGTGACTTAGATGTATTGATATTACAAATAACAATGGCTTTTAATTTTTTTAAATAATTATACTTAAAGAAAAGGTATTGTAATTTAAAATGGCAATAGCTTAATAGCTTAAACATTTGTAAATAACTTTTGTGAAGATTATGTTCAGTGTATTTTATTGTGACAAAATCCAAGAACAGAAGTGAAATATCAACATCTTTTTGTGACATTTGTAATAAAGCTTGAAACATTGAGAGAACATATTTGAATCAGTTGTTGTTAAATGGTTGCACAGATTGATGCTGTGGTGGCTCTGAATGATGTTGTGGCGGCGACGAGTGATGCTGTGGCGAGTGATGCTGTGGCGTCAAACGATGCTGTGGTAGCGCATAGTGATGTTGTGGTGCCCCTGAGTGATGCTGTGGCGATAGATAGTGAGGGCGATAGATAGATAGAGGGAGGGAGAGCGAAAGATAGAAAGAGGGAAGGAGAAAGAACGATTTAGGGAGGGCAAAAGATAAAGGTGAAAATTACCCTTCTTCAAGTTGCGATTGTTAATACCTAAAGTTAAAAACAATCAGACAACAACAGTGTCCAGCGGGTAAAGCTTCAGGAGATCTTCCACCATGATGTTGGTGAATGCCTGAGCTTCGTTTATATGCACCTACCCATCGCCGCTGGGTATTAACAATCGCAACTTGAAGAAGGGTAATTTTCACCTGTTCTCTCACTAGGATGGTAGCCAAACGAGCATACATACACCATACCAAGTAGTAATAGTGTAGACAGTTATATATACTCTTAGACACTTTTTCACTAGTCCCCTTGGTCCTGAAGACTCGCTCAGTAAATTGTAGAGCAGCGAGAAACATGTTGACCGGACTTTAACATCCTCCAGAAGAGAGTAGGAAACATCACATTCCACTACCCTCCTCTAGGAAACCTTTTTTAACTAAAGCAGTAGCCCTCCTGAATAAAATTGACTCTGGTACTACTAGCTTTATTTTACTTCACATAACAACGTCTACCCTGAATCCTGGCCCCATACCCGCACTTCATCTATACGGCAGTTGGAAAAAGATCTCCGCCAAAGAGCCCCTCTATGAGGTGTTGCCCGTTGGGTATTGCACCGCCGACCCAACGAGGAGCAGGCCCAAATGATGAAGCATGACACCTGAAAGGGTGTGTGAGGGCATTAAATCCAACAAAATGGATTCCCAGGGCGACCACCAGGTTACCCTGTTCTAATCCGCTTGCATTACAGACTACACTAACTCCTTTCTCTGTCATTAGGAACAACACGACAACTTTTGCATTTCATGCATAGAACTTTGTCAGCGTCTAGGACTGCATGTCAACTACAGCAAGTCTGTCTCTCAGCCCACTCAGAAGATCCACTTCCTAGGAGCTCAGCTAGACTCCGAGGTAGGAAAAGTGTTTCCTTCGGAGGAGAGACAGTTTTCGATAGCCCTCAAGTGCCAGACAATTCTTCACCACAGGTCTCAGAAAGTGCAGAGGATAGCCTCACTCTTGGGGTCGATGGCTTCCTGCATCTTCCTGGTACCGAACGCCAGACTTCGGATGCGTCCTCTTCAGCAGGATCTAGAGGACAAATGGGACCAATACTCAGATCGATGGGACAATCAGATCACTTTGTCGGAGGTAGCTCAATCTTCCCTCCAGTGGTGGACGAAGAGACAGAACATGCAGGTGGGGATTCTTTTCCATCAACCTCCTCCTACACAAACGATCATCACAGACGCATCATTACAAGGATGGGGGGCGCACATGGGTCCTCTACAAGTGCAGGGTCTGTGGTCTGCCAAAGAAAGCACTTATCACATCAACTTGCTGGAATTGAGAGCGGTTCACCTGGCTCTCAAAGCGTTCCTTCCCTTGCTTCAGGAGGAAATGGTTCTAGTACAGACGGACAACACCACCACGATGTACTATTTGAACAAGCAGGGAGGAACTCGCTCAAGGATGCTGTCTCTGGAAGCTCAGCGCATCTGGCATTGGCTTCTGGCTAGCAAGTTGTCTGTTCAGGCAGTCCATCTCCCAGGAGAGCAGAACGTGAGGAGGGACGCACTAAGTCGGCATTTCGAAGACAAAGAAGACTGGGTTCTCAACGACGAAGTGCTACACGACATTTTCCAGTCATGGGGTCGTCCTTCCATAGATCTCTTCGCGTACGACGTAAACAGCAAATGCCCAAGCTTCGCCTCCAGGTTCTATCGACCAGGAACAAGAGGGAATGCTCTTTTAATCGACTGGTCAGGGCAGTTTGTGTACGCCTTTCCACCCTTCCCGCTGATCCCGAAGGTGGTGAGCAAGCTGAACCACTCGTGCACAACAATAATCCTGATTGCCCCCGACTGGCCGAGGCAATGGTGGTACACAGACCTACTTCACCTATCAGTGTCTCCTCACAAGAGGCTTCCATGCAGGCAGGACCTGTCATCGAAGATGAACGGGAGGATTCACCATCCCAACCTTCCGTCACTGAATTTGGCAGCATGGCTCCTGAGGTCATTCAGTACGGCCATCTAGGACTGCCACAGGACTGCATGGCCATTCTGAAAGAAGCACGACGTCCTTCCACAAGACATTCTTATGCATGCAGGTGGAAGAGATTCTATATGTGGTGCATGCAGATTGGTCACAATCTGGTAAAGAGTCAGGAAGAAGCAGTTCTCCCATACTTGTTGTACCTGACTAAAGCAGGTTTGAAGTTTAACTCCATTAAGGTGCATTTAGCCGCTATAACAGCTTATAGGCGATTACCTTCACAGACTTCTTTTTTTCAGCTTCCAGCAGTAAAAGGTTTCCTGCAAGGTCTGAAAAAGGTGTACCTTCCTGTGCGGCCTCCTCCTCCGCCCTGGGAGCTGAACCTAGTCCTATCAAAATTGATGGGCCCTCCTTTTGAGCCAATTCATAAAGCTACTTTACAGCATATTTCCTGGAAAGTGGCTTTTTTGGTAGCGATGACGTCAGCCCGTAGGGTGAGCGAAATTCAGGCTCTCTGTACTAAAGAACCGTATACAGTTTTTCATTTGAACAGAGTGGTGCTTAGAACGCATCCTTCTTTCCTGCCGAAAGTGGTATCAGATTTTCATGTCAATCAGTCTATCTCTTTACCCACTTTCTTTCCTAATCCCTCTACTCCAGCTGAGAGGGCGTTACACTCTTTGGACCTGAAAAGGGTTTTAAAGTTCTATCTGGACAGGTCCAAGTCTATCGACATTCTGATCAATTGTTTGTTAACTACGGATCGATCAGAACTGGTCATGCAGCCTCGAAACGTTCTATCTCCAGGTGGATCATTTCGTGTATCAAGCTTGCTTACCAATTGGCGCAGAAGTCTTTAGGGGGTACTCCTAAGGCGCATTCTACTAGAGGTAGAGCAGCCACGGTGGCTTACCTGCATGATGTGCCCATGTCTGAGATTTGTAAAGCGGCGACCTGGAGGTCTGTCCATACATTTACCAGACATTACTGTCTAGATTCTGACACGAGAGCAGATACCCAGGTGGGCCAGGCCTCCCTGAGGAATCTGTTTAACAGCTGAGGATTTGGCTGTTATGATTTGGTTGGGTCATGTACTTCTCATTTACCTGCAGGTGGTTGATGGGCTTGCTATTCTATTCAGTGCTTATGACTATTGATGAGGATCCCCTGGAAGAGAAGGATAAGTTACTTACCTGTAATCCTAGTTCTCTTCCAGGGGTATCCTCATCAAAGTCATAAGCAACCCACCCGCCTCCCCAGGTAAAGGAGATTTGGTACTGTTTTCAATCTTGTGGTTGAGCCCTGTCTTCAGGGTTATGCAAAGAACAACTGACCTAACTGTCACCCCTGAGGCATGATGGGAAGCCTGGGGTCATGGCTGCCTTAAAGGCACGGTGCCAGTTTTTGTTGAAAATGGTTTCATTTTCTATGCTATTGTTTTTACAATGCAGCCTGAGGGCTAACAATGTCTATTTACAAGCAATTTTCTGGATTTATGAGTGGTTTACTCATTAAAACACAAAGTTCAAGGGATATTTGACCTAATGTGTTTTTTGTTTCCTTACTAATTGCAGTACATGTACAGGTGTTTACATTGTTTTAGCCTCAGTTTTGGAGCTGCATTGGTGTGAGAAAAATAATATATGTACGTACATATATGTGGAGCGAGATATATGTGTTTTTTACATATATATTTTTATATTGTTTCCGGGGTCCCGCATATGGGCGGAAATATTCAGTGCTTATGACTTTGATGAGGATACCCCTGGAAGAGAACTAGGATTACAGGTAAGTAACTTATCCTTAGAGGCAACTGGGGAGGCTTGAAATAGGGAAGTTGAGACAAGTCGCTCTGAAATTCTATTGTTAAAGAAGCATCGAAAAATCCCTGATGGACAAAATTGAAGCCTCAGAAAATAATAGCAGACGTAACAATATAAAGGTCTTAAATGTCCCTGAAGGTTTGGAGGGTGATAATATAAAAGGTTTCTTCATATGGCTATTAAAAGAGTGTATCCCCTTCATTGATTCATTAGACCTGGAGGCAGACATTGAGAGAATCTACAGAGATCCCTTCACCAAAAACACCAACAGAACAACACCTAGAAGAATTTTGATCAACTTTAAACTTAAAATATTTCTTCTGAAAGAGCAGATTTTATCGGAGGCACATAAGGCTGGCTCCTATACCAAGGGTGCCTGGTCCTTCCAAATCGGGTCAGATTTGTCTAGAATTACCCAAGACAGACAATGGGAATTTGGGAAGTTCATACCGGAGTTAAGATCTTTAGGGGCCACAGCACAACTATGATTTCCTGCTTTGTTAAAAGTAATGTTAGAACAATAAAATGACTTAACTTTAGAGACCTGAAGGAGGTGTGTTACTTTATAGAGCAAATTAAGACCCAGGGCTGAAGTTGATTTTGGGTTGTAATATAATGTATAAATATGTCATCCGGAAGGAAGGGGGAATGAACTCGACTGGTTGGCTTACCACCTAGCCCCGGTTAATTTTAGGGAGGGTTCCCATGGTGGAAGGGGAGGGCACAGCTTGTGAAAGCTTACTTTATTCACTGGGTGGGGAGCAAACTAGGGAAAAAAGGAAAAAAAGTCCTCATTTGACAAATGGACGAGATTCCACAAATAAAAGTGGGCGGATCTGTCACCATTGCATTCTGTGGCCACTACTTCTTTAATCGCGACCACATTTTTTACCTGGAATGTTAATGGTTTAAGAGTACCAACTAGGCAGAGAAGAATCTTCTAATACCTGCGTCAATCAGAGTTTGAAATCATTACTCTGCAAGAAACTCATCTAACATGTGAGGCATGGGAAGTCATCTGCAATAAACAGAGATGGATTGAATTTTCCTGTCACGCTGCTCAATCTTGCAGCATTCATTTTTAAACAGACAGCTAGAGTAACGTTAGGTGAAACTAAGGCAGATGCTAAAGGGCGTTGGATTATCTGTGATGTTAAAATTCAAAAGGAGTGGTACACTATAGTTGGCTATTACGGGCCTAATATAGACGATGAAACCCCTTTAAATACAATGTATAACCACTTGATTCAATCTAATTATCCTTTAATATTGAGGGGAATTGTAATTTCTTTTGAATCCAGCATTAGATAAGTCTAATGGGGGAGGTAGCCTTTTCAAAATGGGCGCGTTTATAAAGATGTTGATGAAGGACCTAGGATTGATAGACATCTGGAGAGAAAAATCAAATGGCATGGGTGCACCGTCAGATTACACATTCCATAATAAAAAGTACGGACACTCTTCCCGTACTGATTTCTTCCTGATTGATTTAAGATTGCTGAAATACACTATATTAATTAGACATGTCCCGGATCACCTTTCGGATAATTCTGCTGTTGTATTAGTCCTCTAATTGCCCAAAAGTGAAGTTAGGAGGAGATGGACTTTTGACAGAACGCTACTCCTCGATCCCCTAATAATATCACAGTTGAAGGAAGAAACACAAATTTACTTCGATATTAATTTAAAGTCTGCCTCAATAGAAACTCATGGGATGCATATAAAGCTTGTATTAGAAGGGTGATAAACCTGGCAGCTAAGAAACATAATGAGACTAGGAAGGTCGTTCCGAAATTGGAGGAAGATATTCGTAGAGTCAGAGCTGAGAATTAATCCCGTCAGGAAAATCAATTGAATGATGAGCAGACTAAGAATTTAATGGCTAAGAAACAGTTATTAAAAGACCACCTGGATGATATAATTAGGGAAAAAATGGGTGGTTAGTAAATTAGCCAACTATGAGTGTGGGGAGGGATGTGGGAAACTTCTTGCTTGGACTTCCCAGGTAGATCAAACTAAGAATCTAATTAAAGAGGTAACATTAGAATCAGGTGAGGCCTCTTCAGACAAATTGGAAATAGATGAGGCATTTGAGGTTTTTTCCCAGGATTTGTATACAGAAGATCTAGTAGTGTCAGAGTTGCAAATTAAGAATTATATTGATGAATTACCACTCCCTTGTCTAATAGAAAGTCAAACTAGTCTATTGAATCGAAATATAGACTTAGCAGAATTGAAGGCTGTGCTGAAACATCTAAGAATAGGCAATGCTGCAGGGACGGACGCCATTCCGAATTAATTTTATGTGGCGTTGGCGGAAGAGATCTCTCCGGTTCTGGTAATAAAGTTTGATAGTATTTTTTCGGAAAAATAACCCTATCTTCAAGTCCTGGGATGAAGCTGCAGTTTCTTTAATTATAAACCAAATAAAAACCCAAAGAACTGGAAGTCATACTGACCTATCTCCCTGCTAAATTGTGATTATAAAATCTTTGCACAAATAGTGGCAGGGAGATTGAATCTGGTTATGAGCTCCTTGGTCCATTTGGCTCTAAAGGGATTCATTAGGGGTCGTCAGTTGAGTTAACACACAACTTTATTGGGGCGATTGATATAGCCTCAGCCCTTAGCTGTCCCCTCTCAGTGTTTGCCGTCGATGCGGCGAAGGCTTTTGAACTGGCCTTTTTTAACATAAATGACTAGACGGTTTGGGTTGAGCGATTATTTTATTAGCGCAATTAAAAATATATACAATTAGCCCACCGGCAGTCTTATTATCAACAGCAATCTTTCTAAGTCAATCAGGTTGGAACGAGGGACAAGGCAGGGATGTCCGTTATCCCCTTCAATATTTAATCCATACATAGAGCCTTTAGCCTGTAGCATTGGAGTTAGTAACATATTTACACCTTTCAGATGGGAGGGTTGGGAGAAAAAATTGCCTTATATGCAGATGACTTGATGATCTTTTCTAGTGATTCCCCTTCTTTTTTACCCTGCCTGGAGAAACTAATGATGAACTTTAGAAGGATTTTGGGCTATCTAATTAATCCTCAAAAAACAGAGATCATGACTTGGAATACATCTGCAAGTTCAGTTACAACAAACAGCAAATTCGCTATCTTGTCATTCAAATTACTCATGATATCACCAAGATGCCCCTAGTAAATTTAGACCTTAAATGAAAAGAAATGGTTTTGTTTCTAAATTCTTGCAATAGCCTTACCTTATCTATTTTGGGCTGCTCCAATTTAATTAAGATGTCAATTTTGCCAAAGTTTACTTTTACTTTTAATATGATCCCTTTATCTTTTGATCAGTCTGCTTTAAAAACAAGTGCAAGGGTTAATAAATAGTTTTCTCTGGGCTAACAAGGGGTTGAGGATTGCTTGGCGGAGGGGGGTTGTCTGCTTTTATTGTCTTGCCCTTCAATTAAAAAATGTAAGACCTCTCCTTTTCAACACCTTTGGTTTTCCTCCTATGCTGCTAACCATGTCTAAAAATACCCCACATGGGGGAGACACAGTTCATTTTAAGTTTGGACACCCAAAATAAAAATAAAAAATTAGACTGAAGGTTCTAGTTTCGGGTTGTGAAGTTTGCTTTCAAATTAGGAAGTGACGAGGGGGGGCGTGGCTAGCAGCCGAGCATGGCAGCAGCTTAACCGAGGAGCTCCGTAGACCGGACGGCCTCTCCTAATATCTGACCACTTATCCATGCAGAAAAGAAGCTCTAACGGAGGGTTCGGAAGCCTAGGACCGGGCGGGACCCAGGGCAGCAACTTCGAAGTCTGTCCGACACTGGAAACAGAAAATACGTCAAGACGACACTGAAGCCTGGTTGGCCATGAGGAGCCGGCACGTGTCCTGAATTGTCGGCCGACAAGAGACGAGGGAGGCTCGGTTTGTCTCCACCGGAAATGCATGACCGCAATCCGGGAAGTGGCTCATGAGCTCGGAAGCGGCGAGATTTGTTCAACTGTCTTCATTAGCCACGACTGCATTTAAGGAGCCGATCTCCAAGAGATCAGGAGAAAGTTCCTCCGAACGGCAGACAAGTGAAACCGAAACCTAAGGAGAACAAAGGACTGGTCCGCCATCTTGGTGCAAAATACTCACCGAGTCGACTGCCTTTGGACACCGTCGCCTCCCCATCGAGATCAACTTCTGAGAGTGGAACCTTTGGCCTCATAGCACCGGCACCTGCCCCGCTGAAGGAATCGTAAACCAAGGACTGAGCGTGCGGAGAGGAGGTGGCCCGCTACACACATAAGGAGACAGGTGTTGACCACCTACACACCAGTTCTCCGTGACGCCCCGAACGATTGGGCGGAGTACCCGGTGAGGCTTCTAGGGTACGAAGGGGTGATAATGGCTGGAAAGAATGCGAGAGGGGGTGCCACACAGACCCGAATTGACCGATTTGCCAGTGGTGGGGCATCGTCCTCCCCGTCGGCCTCAGCCGGTAAGATGGCGGAAGGGGCGAACACGCAAAAGACGACATTGGACGATGTCATGAAGACACTGACTCAAGTACAGGCCACCGTGGGCTCAATCTCTACTGAGATCACATTGATCCGTGCCGACTTCCAAAAAATGTCTGAGAAAGTGAAATCGATGGAAGTGGTCACGAAGTCCCTAGTGGAGGACGTCTCTGAGCTCCAGACAGAGATGCAAAAACTGGCGATAGAGAACAGAACATTGCGGGAATAGCTGGATGACCAGGAAGGTCGCTCAAGAAGGAACAACGTACGAATTCTTGGCGTACCGGAATCCGAAGGTGTTGGAGCAACTGATCTCTACGTAGAAGACCTAATTAAAAAAGAGCTCCAACCCAAGGGATTGTCTGCGTTTTTCTCTGTGGACGAGCACATCGAGTTCCAGGGGGCAAACCTAAGCTGGGAGCGACGCCGAGACCCATTTTGGCTCGGCTCTTCAGCTTCCGGGACAGAGACGCCATTTTACAGGCAGCTAGGGTGTCCCCTCCGGTGAAGATCCTCAACTCCACTCTGGCCTTTTTCCCAGACTATAGGGCGGAAGTTGCGCGCCGAAGAAGGACATTTCTGGAAGTCAAGAAGGAACTGAGGGCGAGAGAGATCCCCTACTCCATGCTTTTTCCGGTGCGATTGAGGGTGGTATCGGACAATAAAATGTGGTTCTTTGATAAACCTGACCTTGCGAGAGACTGGCTTGATGGGTGGAGACCGGCGACACAACCTCGTAGATCCAACAGGACAAAGAAGGACAAAAACGTGGGATTCCCAGAGGGCTCGCAGACGTCTCACAGGACGGAAGAAGACAACTCACAAGATGAAGACACGATGGAGGGAGGTGCCAGCAAGGGACACTAATCTTCATAAAGGACGTACCAATTTTGCTTCTTAGTTTTGGATTCTGCCTGGGGGCCGGCTACAGGACACTGGGCTGAGGACTTCCATGCAGTGTATGAGGGGCCGCCGGCTCCGGAGACTTTTCACCCCCGCGAGCAAGTATTTGGTGTGGGGAATGGGACAGGCACTCTGCTAAGTTGGGGGGGCGGGCAGTTCTGAGTCCGTATAGCAGGGGGGCAGGGAGGGGGGTTGTTCGGGGTGTGGGGGGGTTCATGGTTTTTCTTTTTTTTTTGAGTCAAGGAAATAATAGGCAACACGGCGAACTGAAAGATTACAGGGGTATGTACCGAGTACTATGGCATGCTAATGTTGGAATTGACAGACTAAACCTGATAGGTGTGCATGGCGCGCGACTCACAATCTACTCCTCAACATGAGAATATAAGCACAGGTCCGATACCTCCACTACAAGTGATGTCCTGGAATGTGAGAGGTCTTGTGGATAGGATAAAGAGAGGGCTGGTCTTGCAGGGAATTAAGATACTGAATCCAGATTTAATCCTTCTTCAAGAAACGCACCTAGTTGGAACGGCGAGCAAGGCATTGGACAGAAGGGGATACAGTATGGTGGTACACTCAGACTTTACCTCCGGATCTCGTGGAACAGGTATACTGATGAAAAAGGCATCCCGTTTTATACTACATTCCACAACCGATGAGTATGGCCGCTTTGCTGTGGCGATTGGACAGTGGGAGGGCAAACCACTTAACGTGGTTTCGGTATACATTCCACCGGCACTGCACGCGACCACTCTACCCGAGTTAGGGAAATTACTGTTAGATCTCCCAGAAGGTGACCTGGTGGTGGGGGGAGACTTCAACGCTGTGGCACACAACACGCAGGATAGATACCCGGCCAGAGCGCACGTGTCTGGTCTGTCCCGCTTTCAAGAATTCATTGATGCACAAGAGCTGGTGGACGTTTGGCGGCACCTTTACCCTGAGGATCGGAAATACACTTATTACTCGGCAACCCATAATAGTCTGTCCCGTATAGACTACTTTCTTACATTGGGGTACGGGCAACTTACAATTAGTGATGTGCAGATTAGTCCCAGGGGTGTTTCAGATCATTCCCCCTTACTACTAAACCTCTCATACTCTGGAAGGGTGCGCAGAAGACTGTATCCAATCTATCCGGGGTATATCAAGGTAACACAGGTACGGAAAGAACTGAAAAAGGCGATCCGGCAATATTTTGCCGAAAATACTGGTTCGGTATCCTCCCCCATTACTTTATGGGAAGCATACAAAACGGTCTTGAGAGGTCATGCCATTACAACCATAACGGTACATAAACGCATGCAGCAGCAGGAGTTGCGGGGCCTAGAGCTGGACCTAGAGATAGCAAACGTAGCCCTCATGGAACACCCGACGGAGGAAACATTACACACACTTACACTAAGCCAACAAGCCCACACTGATCATATCCGTCTACAAATGATGGAGAATATAACAGCAACAGCGAATAGAATATATGATATAGGTGACAAGGCCAGTAAATTGCTGGCCTGGTTGACAAGAGAAAAGAAGGTAACAGGACCATACTACAATTGGCAGACCAAAATGGGACACTACACTCGCACCCGTCGGAAATAATTGATCTCCTCGCAGATCATTTTCAAAAGGTATACACTCCTGAAAGGGTAGTCACGGAGGCTGCTGCGATGCTGGCTCTCCAACCGGTTCACACCCCAACCCTGCCTCAAGACGCAGTTGAGGAACTGGAGGCAGACCTGACAGTACAAGAGGTTCAGGCCGCAATTAACACACTTCACACAGGGAAAGCAGTGGGCCCCAACGGGATCCCGGTTGAATGGTATCAAACAATGTCTGACACACTCAGTGAGCCATTATTGGCGATGTTCAAGGATAGCTTGGAGCAGGGGGTACTGCCCCTGGATCAGCGGTTGGCCACTATAGTTGCCATCCCAAAACCGGGTAAGCCACCAGCAGACTGTGCCTCATACCGACCAATCTCGTTACTCAACGTGGAAGCCAAGATACTGGCAAAGATATTGGCTACCAGATTGATGCCCCACCTTTCCCACTTGATCCATCCAGACCAATCTGGCTTTATGCCTCACAGGAGCACAGCACTTAACCTCCGAAGAGTCCATGGCGCGCTGGCGCGTGCCCCCCTATTGTCAGAACTAGCGGTCATTCTTTCGCTGGACGCCAAGATGGCATTCGATTTAGTGGAGTGGCCATACCTTTTCGCAGTTCTAGCGCACATGGGCTTCGGCCCTAAATTCATAGCGTGGATAAAACTCTTATATACAGAACCTGTGGCACATGTGACGGCAAATGGCCACGTTTCACGTGACATGCCACTGGCTAGAGGAACGAGGCAGGGCTGCCCTCTCTCTCCTCTGCTGTTTGCGCTGGTTCTGGAACCGTTAGCGACTATCATTAGAGACACTCCTTTGTTAAAGGGGGTAAGTTGGGGGGATCATTGGGAAGAAAGGGTATCCCTTTATGCTGATGATATGTTGATATACTTGTCTGATCCGGTTGCAGGTATTCCTATTCTACTTGACCTGTGTAATGCACACGGTGTTTACTCAGGCTACACCATAAATTGGTCAAAATCGATTATATATGAACTGAAGGGTCCCCTGCCGCCTATACCCAGCGAATGCCAACTGACGATAGCACACCCCTCGTTTAAATATCTAGGCATTTATGTAACCCGAGACGCCTCGCACTAGTTTATGCAGAATTTATTACCCCCTCTCCTCGCTTAAAGGCAGATACAAGACACTGGGCGAATTTACCGCTGACGCTTCTGGGCAGGGCGGCTTTATTTAAAATGAAGGCACTTCCGCGTTTTTTATATATATTGGAGAACACACCGACCCTTGTCCCGCCCTCATATTTTAAGAAGGTGACAGCAGTCCTCTCAGGTTTGCTATGGGGACAACGCCCGGCTCGCGTGGCTCATATAAAACTTAATCGTGGATGGTACGACGGTGGGATAGCACTGCCAAATTTACAGTTATATTACTGGGCATCCCAACTTAAGGTGATAAACCAATGGCTCCACGCACCACAAGACGACCCGGCATATATGGCTGACAGAACCCAATTAGGAACACACAGCCTATTAGCACCACTATATAATAAACGTTTGTTGACTAAATTGGTAGGCCCAACAAAGCACACAGTAATATTATGGCATAAGGCGCAGGCTAGATTAAAATGGGGGGATGTTATAACCAAACTTACACCCCTGTGGGATACTAAAGCACTGGGTTGCCTGAGAAATAGCAAAGGATTTACCCTATGGGACAACATAGGAATCTCCACAGTGGGAGACCTATGGACGAGTACTGGTATGATCCCATTATCACTCCTACAACAACAATATGACCTAGGATCCACTGAGACATATAGGTATATACAGATCAGACACGCATTGATGACGGCCATAGAGCCGGGGACCAAAGTCCCTGAATCATCTCCATTAGAAGACCGCCTGCTCACTGACTGTATGCAAACAGGAGCTACATCACTCACTTATCGAAAACTATTAAATAATCTACCAGACCCACTAGTTAAATTACGGGAGAAATGGGAGACGGAGTTGGGCGGAATGGATGAAACAGACTGGAATGCTGCACTGGCATCCCCGAGAGAGGCCGGAGTATCGGCCCGATTCCGCCTAGTACAATTTAAAATACTCCATAGGGTCTACTACACAAGAACCGCTTTGTATAGAATACATAGAGCGCAGAATCCGAACTGTCTGAGAGGCTGTGGAGAGGAATGGACACTCCTACACACACTTTGGGGATGCCCGGTCATTAGCGAATACTGGAGGCGAATCATGAGAACCATTTCACAAACACTGGAAGTCTCACTTACACCAGACCCGAGGGTTTGCTTGTTGAATGTGTGGGGGAGGACGGATCTACCTAGACAAGGTCAACAGTGGGTGGTGATAGGAGCAATGGTGGCCAAGCGTGATATTGCACAGAAATGGGGGGCGGCAGACACACCGACATTAGCACAGTGGTGCAGACACATGGACAAACTGATGGTTACCGAGCATGCGGTCTTTAAAATAAGGGCCAACCCTCGCAAGTGGAACAGGATCTGGTTACCCTGGAACAAGTATATAGGTGAACTGTGCGAGCCTTTGCCGGAGAAGGGAGAGGATAGCTCTGATGAGGAGGATGAACTTGGGTACTAATAAATACTCACGAATAGGATGCGGGGAGGGATATGGGTGTGATGGTAAGAGACCATGGGGACATCATGGGTAGAACACAGCGTAGTACATCAGTAAAACCCCACCGATATAGATGATTGTCCGTGTATTGAAGCTTTGTTGAAATGTTCATAATTCCTGATGAGTCTATAGTTCTGTTTTAACTTAAAATAAATACTTAATTAAAAAAAAAAAAGTAAGACTAATATTTCTGTATACATTGATTGAAATTTGACGCACCATGATCATAATCGCTGCCGGACCGGGAGGTTGTCGGCTGAATAGCTGTGTACCACGAGCATCGGAAAGACTAAGTCGTGTTTTTGTCCTCTATACACGCAATAATGTAATGTATAATTGTCAAATGCAAATAGTCTTACAAAAAAAAAAAAAAAATTAGGAAGTGACGAAGCGGACATTTCAATGATACAAAATACATATGTTTTCAGGCCTATAGTCTTCTTTGAGCTACTAAAGAAAGACACCAGCAGAAATCCACAAAATGGTCGCACGCTCCATTTTGTGTGTCAGTCAGCTGCAACGTGCAAGCAACGCAAGGCTTTTCCGAGAATAAACATGCCAGCTTCCAGCTAGCTATTGCAAAACCTCACATTTTCAGTAAATCATGTCGACATGACCTGCATGCCTGGCCGGTCAAGTACGTGCCAAGTCCACGTATACCAGAGGCACAGATTTCACCTTTAGGGGAAAACTCAAATCTGCTCTTGTAGATGACACGTGGGCAGCAACACCAGGGTATAGACATATTTCGAGCCTTAAAAGGGTATCACACCACATTTGCACTTCACTGATTGGTCCAGCAGGACATAGTCTGATCCAGATTACGTATGCTATGATGCCCATCCTGTGGGGGCTTAAACCTATAAAATGTCTCTGCACTGTCATACCAATTGGGCACTCAGTGAGCTTTGCTGACGTCTCCGTGTGCACGTGTATATGATTGCATTCTGATTGGGTTCCCAATAAACCTTGCAAACAAATGTGCTGAGAGCGAATTGTTTATTTCAGTGTTAAATACTGAGCTTCTACATTTGGTGGAGAGAATGCAGACCCATTATAACTGACTGGCTACATCGACGGAGCGGACACTGGTGATCGGACCCTTTGGCACCCTTCTGAGGGCGGGGATTTGAGCTGATAACGTTCTGTTTGTTTATCTATCCCCGGTCTCGTTGGTTGCTGGAGGGGGTTGGATCCGGTGGATGGTCTGTTTGTGGCCTCTCTGTTGTGTTTGTGTAATCCTGCTCTTTTCGCTCTCGGCACGCTTGTGTTGTGCTTCTGACTCTTCTGACTCCTTTTATTCTTGACTCTCTATGTCTGACCAAGTGTGCCTGTGTCCTGGGGATATTTACACGGCTTGTTTGGATTCCATCTCTTTCGTGGTTCCTTTTCTTTTTTTTTTTTTTTAAATTTTTGAAAACCTTTATTGTGCTCAATAAACAGTACACATACGGGCCTACAACCATCCGGCCGGCCACGACACAGCATATAGCACTAGTGCACACAATACGGCGCCAGGGAAATGCGGCATAGCAACAGTTACGATAAAATGACAATATGTAAAGCACCATACTTCCCAGGCACAGGAGCAATGTAGGTTAAATTTAAGAGTTTTTTTTTGCGCAAATAGTAAGAACAGGTCAAAGTGTTCCGTACAGTGACTACGAAAAGAAAGGTGCAAGGACCATGTAGGTGGGACTTGACAAGAAACATCAGTGCCTGGCGAAGCGCTTCACAACATGTAAGTCCCGACCAGAGGATGGCCACAAAATAGACAATCACCAGAAAGCTGCCTAAACAACCCATCTGGATATACACCACCACCCATCCCCCAGTACACCTAACACGGGCCCAAAAAGAAGGAGAAAAATCATAAAAGAACAAAGAAAGGCACCATAGAAATAAAAACTCGAACTAAAAGTAACCCCCCACCCTACACACATGCAGAGGCTATGGCCTGCCCCCCCCCCTAGCAGAGTGTCTGTCGCCCCATAAACCCGAAATATAGCAAGTGCAGAGAAAAGAAGAGAAGAAGGAGAGAAAGCAATAGGGAAAGCAAAAAAGAAAAGATATAAGCCAATAACTCAGGGGAGTAGGAGCAGAAACCCGTCCCTAGACTCCCCATCGAGAAGATCCGGGAGGAGGGTCAATTAAGCATACAGGCGAACTCCACCGGCCCGTTAAGCAATACCCGCCCCAACAGCAACATTAGATAGAGCAACAGCAAGCAATTATGTGGGGAGAGTCATTGCACAGTCCGTGATAAAACCAAAATCGAGAACCACCCTACCTCCACCCACCCGCCCGGGTGTCAAACAATGAAAGTCACCTATGCCTGGCCCGATCTGGGACGTTGTCTCTCGTCCCCTCCGCCCGGCCTTTCCTTGAATTGCAGGAGAAGAAGAGAAGATGGCCGCCCGGGGGAGAGGGGAGGTGCAAAAACCAGGAGCAAATGGCGTCTGGTATCAATAGAGGATTCCGCCGCAGCATCAGTTCCCCCTGGCATGGTCCAGCCGTGATATACACCAGGCGAAGCAAACAGAGTCCAAGGTGAACATGTTGAGAACGAAACGGGGGGGCATAGCACTGGCAGCCAAATCCCCGACATCTCCAATGACTGCACACAAGAGAGCGCGGGGCAGGAGGGAAACCATGTATCAAAGATTGTAGTAGGAAGTGGCAACAGTTCCCCGTCCGCCACAACAAGGGTTACAGTTTCGTCCTCAGCTACTTCTCGAGACAATGTTGCGGCGGCAAGCTGCGACAACCCCGGTCCGGAATGCTGTGGGTAACCCTCCTCCTGCTTCTGGGTGGAATTCCGGGCACAGGCGTCTAGTCTCGCCCCCAGCGCGCTACAGCTGTGCTGCACCATCGAACGCAGCTCATCCAGGGCTGCCAACACATCTGCCAGCTTCACATCAAACTGTGGGGTCCCCATCATCCCAAGTCCTTGGGATGAGTGTGCCTCGATCACACGCACACCGGAGTGGCAGTCGCTCCGTCGGGCTGCCCTTCAGTGGCCGGCCGCTGATATCGCCATCTTGTCTCCCTCCCGGGTCTGAAGCGCCGGGGGAGGACAGAGAAAAGTAGCGGGACGCGACCCGGCAGCAGTGAAAAACCCCTGGCCAGTCGTATTCCGTCCGATGCAGGTGGCTGCCCCGAGCCGGCAATTACGTGGCGAGGTGCACAATACCGGGCAGAGTGCACCGCCTCAGTACGGAGGGATCCGCGGGACAATACAAGTATGGCGGCCAGGCACAAAGAGCTCACCGGTCAGGCGCCGCTGTCTTCCGTCATCCATAGTCCGGGGACTGCACTCCGGTCCCCGTCAGCAGGCAGCACTCAGGTCGCGTCCCAGCGGAGATGCGTCGTCCAGTACCACCGTCGCGGCACCAAGGTTACTGTAGGTGGGGACGAGAGGTCCGCCGAGCGGCTTGGAGCAGGCTGAATCCCGGGCCAGGGCGCGTCAGCCCATAACTTCAGAATCCGGGCGGGTGGAGAGGCCGGCGGAACACCGATAACATCAGCTCCGTGGCCCGCACCTTTCAGGCCGAAAACTGACGAACATTGCAAGCAGGATCCAGGTGCGGGATTCCGGGGCCGGCGGAGCCGAAGGCTGTGCGTCCGCTCAGGTCGCCATCTTGGCTCCTCCCCCCCGTGGTTCCTTTTCTGATTGTTTTCTTCATTCTGCTGTTCTTGGCTCTGATGGTTTATTTTTGTTTTTGTCACCACACGGCCCAGGAGGTGACTCCTGTCTAGCTCTCTCTCTCTCTCTCTTTCTCTCGCTCTCTGTGCTGTTGACCTTTCTTAGTTTCTGTGCCACGGGCGTGTGTTCACCTCTGTCATTGCTACATGAAGTCCGCTGCCTTTTCTCACATACATTTTTTTATTCTATAGGGTCTGGCCTTGGTCCCCTGCGTTCCCTGGCTGGCTGGTGACGGCGAGCTTCTGCAGGATTCCTGGCCGGCAGTAATTCTTTGGTGATTTCGGTATCAGTAGGCCCTTGGCCAGCTATTGAGGGCGCAGGTCTGCACCCCTCCCCACGCCGCAGAGAGTCACCGGCCGCTGGGATGTGGGATACCCTCGCCAGACCATTCCCATTGGGTGCAGCAGACGTCGGTATGCTCTAACAGACTGGATGAAGCCCGGTGAGTACACTTGGGCGGGGGATTTTCATCCTCCGGTATTGAGTTGTAGCAGTTGGCCCCTCATTGTTGAGCTGTGGCAGTTTTTGCTCCCCTGTGGGTGGTAGCAGGTAGCACGGTCTTTTAGGATGTGGCAGTTTTGCTCCCCAGATTGGCACCTAGTGAAGTGCCTGTTAGGTATCGCGATACGGGTGGCCGGATTAGCGGCCAGGTTTTCTTGTCTATTGTGTATTTATCGATTGTATTTATCGATTGTACTTTGTTTGGTCCTCATGAGCTCTGATCTGGGTCCAGCGCCAACGCGCTGCTGGCCAAATATTTGGGCATTTATGAGGAACACCCCCGGCGCTCCTGCCTCTTTGGCTGGTGCCCGTCGCCCTGCCTGGGTTCCGTCTCCACCCTCCCCGTGGAGACGTCCACCTAGGGGCCAGAGTGGTTCTAGGTTCGTGCCTAGGGGTTCTCCTCGGCACGAAGAGGGGGGTGTGACGCTTGGTACACCAGTGCTTCTTTTCTCCATCATTATAGGTTTTATTGCCTTTTTTTATTGTGTACTTGTGATGTGCTTGGCCTATGTAGTGGCCAAATATTGCTAGGTATGTGGAGTATTTTTGCTTGGTACTAGGTTCTAGGTTACCTTTGCCAGCTTATTCATTTAATCTGGGTATTAGAACGTTACTCGACGGAGATCTGATAAAAATCTTCACCTCACACAACCAGTTACCAACGTTGCCAAATAAGTACTCCCGCCCATAATACCCTCTGGCCTCTGAAAGGGACTGGCTGGAAAGACCGATTAAAGTGCACCTCTCTAAATTTCAAAACTTAATAGAATTTTGGTTATTCCCCTCACTCCTTTGGGGTTAAGTACAGCAGACCCACACACATTCTCTGCACGGAAGGTTTTTTCTACAGCGCTGCCGCGTAGGATCCCCAGTATCTGTCCTAGATGTTTTATGTGATTGTCTGAACTGCACGAAGCAATTCACCACTCTGGCTCTATTGTTGAATGTCAGCACCCTGTGGCACAGCCACAGACAGGGTCTGGTTTCCTATCTTACTCATTTCACAGGCCATCAAGGCTCAACAAACAACCAAGATCTGCCTTCTTTCTTCCTTGTGAAAAAAATTGGTGAATTGGCACTACATGACCTGTTGGGTTGATTGATGTATGGCTTTCTTGTTGCCCTCTTGCTAATACTGTGCGGCGGAAATATATATGTGAAGTATTTCTGTCAACTTATTGTGTCAAATGTTACCGTGTTGAAGTCTACCCTGCAACCCATCTGTCTGGTATACTTGAACAGTTATTTGTAAGGCGTTTAGGGCTAGCTGCTACACACAATTCAACCATGGGAAACAGCAGTAGTATAAAGAATTTAGATACGGCTCAGCCAGCCCCACCCAAGAACTCACCTGCATATAATGTGGGTATAAAAAGAGGCTTATATTCATTTATGTACACACACAAGTTGCATGATCTCACATTTAAAAACCCGGATCTCCAGCTCCAATGTAATGGCACATATGACATGGCAAAATTGTCATACTTGCGCCAGATGTTAAATTTAAAGAGAAAGAAGATTAGAAGTTTGGAATGGGAGGCTTTCTATAATTGGGACTTTGTGTTAAGCGAGATGCGTTCAACAAGCGCAGTCAAATCAAAGGTCCACAGTGAACTTATGGAAATTAAAAATAAAGTACAACAGGCAAAACTGGAGGGCAGATGGAGAAAAGATCAGCTAGACACAGTAGGCGCATTCCCATGCGTCCAAGTTAAAGAAGAAGAGAAGGTAGAAGGTGGGGCAGGGGTGGGAGACCAACTCTTAGAAGATATTCTCTTGGGATGCCTGGGTGGTGATTCACCGCTGCATGTACCTGAGCCAGAACACACTGAGCTAACTCCCGGGGAATGAGAGGCAGCCATAACCTTTGTTCGCAGAGCATTGAAAGATAAGGTTGCGAGACCGGAATTGGAGTCTATCCAAGACCTGGGTACTCTGAAACTAATGAGAGAAACAGCGGTCAAAGCCGCTTCAGACTACAACGAGAAGAAACACAGTATTCTCAAAGAATGTGTTAAGAAACAGGTTAAAACACCTAAACTAATAGACAGACCGTGGCAGCAATTATTTTAGGATGAATCACAGGATGACTCATTCAGCCAGCAACAGTGGCACTCACTAATTTGGGATGCATTTACTTATGTCCATCACACAGAACACGACATTTCAACACTAGAGCAGTGTTTGGCAGAAACAGAGTCAGCTCCAGAGAGCAAAAGAAGAGGCAGTTTCGGGGGAATGGTGGGAGGAGCTTCTGCGTCCAATCCAAACTCACCAAAATTGATGTTAAAGAGAGATTCTTTAAATTGTCAAGCGCTACTACAGCGGCTCGTGGAGGGCTCACTAATAGTGGACTCCTTTATACAATCACAAAATATGAGGTACTTAGAGAAAACACTGTCCTTAGCACGAGCAGAGTTAATGAACAAAGCACCCCAGGCCCACTTAGCATATGCTAAGCAAGCCGACACCCAGACAACCACAGGTAGTCATGCCCAACTACCAGAAGAATATGATTGGGAAGTAGGGAAGTTCGGATTCAAAGACTCAGATTTAATAACATGGGAGGAGTCTAAGTTGCAGGACACGCTTAAATATGCTATAGATAAATTACAACAATGGAAGGAGCTAATACACACATGTGCAGTAATTGCTCACTCTCTTGCCCATTCCATCACCACAGCCAACACAACAGGCAACTCTACCACAACAGAGGTCCCATCACTTATCATGCCCCTACGAGAGATACCGCCACCACCTGGCAGCGCGCCAAATGATTTAGCATATGTCCCATGGTCAAGGCAGGACATTAGCAGTTTCAGCAGAGACTTTCCCAGGCTAAGAGAAGAACCGCGAAAATGGTATGTACTATGGAGAGACCTCGACACGTTATTCAATATCATCATCCCAAAGGACCTTTGGGAAGATTGTAAAAGAAAGGTTGATTGGCCAGATGTGGAACCAAGGAGGGGCAAAGGAGGGACGCCAGGCCCAGAAGTAGATGAGTTATACAAAAAAGTTGTGGAACACTTGAAGGAGAAGGTACCTGAAGATAGGGTTGATTGGAGCAAAATTACAAGTACCAAACAGGAGAAAGATGAAAGTGTGACTACATACTTTGACCGCCTCCTGCAAGCATATAGGCAGAACAGTGGATTGACAAACCATGAGGGAGATACGATGCCAGCCCTGGTAACTACATTTGTACAAGGCCTCACACCACCTATCAGAACACCCTTGCAGACTTCTTTTGTCTGCTGGCAACAAGAGCCAATAGAGAAAGTGCTCTCAGCGGCAAAATACTGCGCAGATTTCCAGTCTAGCGCGCAGGCGATGGAGACAGAAAAATTAAAGAAAGAAAACGTGAGGCTAATGGTAGCACAAGAACGGTTTTACAGAAATAACAGAGGAAGGGAAAGAAACAGAGGAGGGGCGAGAGGCGCAGGAAAACAGCAGACCGGTCGGACACCTTCCTTACCCCGCAGATCAACCTCCCTGCCACCACAAGGAACGGCATGCTTCTATTGCAAGGACCCCAATAATTGGAAAGAAGATTGCCCAATATTGAAGAAAAGCAATGAGGACAGTAGGTACAAACAGAACAGCGGGCAAGAGGGCAGGCACCAGCACACCAACTACACTCCGCACACAGGGTACCGAGACAACCCGCAACAGAAAAATGAGTCCCAGCAGCAATGGGCAGGGGGGGAAGGGTGGACTCCAGTAACAAATGACTGGCCTCCACCCCCACCCCCAGCATCATTCTAGGGATGTCTGAAAGTGCGAAACTGCGTGATAGCACCAGCAATAGCAGTAGATCAATCCGGACCATATGTAAAGGGAGAGATATTGGGCAGGGTTGTTCCATTTCTAATTGACACAGGGGCTCAAAGATCAATGCTGAAGGTACTAACAACGCCCGAAGCTCCACTTTCTAGGACTACGATAACCGCAGTAGGCATGACTGGCCAACTTATTACAGAATACCTTACTGAGCCACTACAGTTTGTAGTAGGCACAATAACAGTGCACCACCAGTTTATTTTTAGCAGGTTTTGCCCCGTGAATTTGCTGGAGAGAGATTTGTTATGCAAATAGTAATGCACCATACACTGCTCACCAGCAGGAGTCCTTCTGGAGATTAAGGCAAATGGCCTGTTGGTACAAGCCTTCATGAAATGCACAGACCCCAATATACCACCAGAACTACGCCATTGTGTGCCGCCTGAAGTCTGGGCAACAAGTGCCAATGGCGTAGGGCGGGCATTGAACTACCCACTGGTACAGATAAAACTGAAGCCAGGGGCAATTCTCCCAAGAGTGCCACAATACAAGATCTCCAAAGAGGGGGAGGAAGGCATCGCACCGGTGATAAAAGACCTCCTGAAGCATGGAATTTTAAGAGAGATTCAATACAGTCAATGTAACACCCCGATTCTCTCAGTGAAGAAAGCCTTCAAGGGCCCGAACGGGGCCCCTGTCTACAGATTCACTCAAGACCTGAGAGAATTGAACAAAATAGTGTTGCCATCTTTCCCAGTGGTCCCAAACCCAGCAACAATATTATTTAATATACCAGTGTCAGCTACCACTTTCACAGTGATGGATCTTAGCTCCGCCTTCTTTACCATCCCCTTGCACCCTGACAGCCAACATTTCTTCTCCTTTAGTTTTAGACAGAAGAGGTTTTGTTGGACAAGGCTGGTGCAGGGCTATACAGAGTCACCATCCATTTTCACACATGCCTTAAAAACAGATTTAGACTCCCTGGTACTGAAGGAGGGATCCACAATTATCCAGTATATTGACGATTTGCTTTTGGCCTTGCCTTCAAAGGAGGCTTGTGTAAAGGACACCATCGCTGTCCTATGCCACTTAGCACTAAGGGGATACAAAGTCTCCCCAAAGAAGTTACAGTTTTGACTCACCTCTGTGAAGTACTTAGGCCATGAGTTAACTGAAGGAACAAGAAAACTGTTGCCAGACAGAATCTCGACAATAACACATTTTCCCAGACCCCGCACTCAGAAGGAAGTTAGGGCGTTCCTAGAGGTTGCAGGATATTGTCGTCGCTGGATACCGAATTTCTCTCTCATTGCGAAACCCCTACAGGCACTGACACACAAAGGCATACCTGACACTGTACCCTGGTCACAAGAATGTGAGACAGCCTTCAATGAGCTGAAAAGAGGATTGAAGGAAGCACCAGCATTAGGCATACCAGATTATAGCAAAGACTTTCACTTGTTTTGCCACGAGAAGGGGGGTTGTTCAATGGGGGTCTTGGCTCAGAAACATGGAGCTTTCTACCACCCCGTGGCATATTACTCTGCCACGCTAGACCCAGTGGCTTCAGGGCTCCCACCGTGTCTGAAAGCAGTGGCAGCTGCAGCACTTGCAGTGGAACAGTCAGACAACTTAGTATTAGGACACACACTAGTACTACACGCTCCACATGCTGTGGACACACTTCTCACATCCACTAAGACACAGCACCTCACCAATGCACGCCTCACCAGGTATGAGTTGGTACTCTTGACACCGCACATTATCATCAAGAGATGTACCACTTTGAACCCTGCATGCTTGTTACCAACTGAACATGAGCTGGAGGATTTCAATTCAGATGATTTCTTTCATGATTGTGCCTTGGACATAAATAGGCATACTAAGATACACCCAGACCTTAAAGATACACCACTCCCAGATGCTCAAGGAGATTTATTTGTAGATGGGTCATGCTTAAGGGATGACACAGGAGTATTACAAGCATCTTATGCGGTGGGCACAGCTACTACTTATTGGAGGGGGGAAGGCTGACAGCAGCAAAGAGTGCACAGGAAGCAAAACTCGTGGCACTTACACAGGCATGTGCGTGGGCTGGAGGAAAGAAAGTGAATATATACACGGACGGTAAACAGACATAATATCGATTCCAAAATATCGATTGGACAAAATATCAAGTAAAAAATATAGACTGGACAAAATATAGACTAGACAAAATATAGACAACAAAAATATCGAGTAATATTGACTAGAATAGCCAAAATATTGAATCAAAAATATAGACTAGACGTAATATAGACTAGATAAAATATAGACAACAAAAATATCGAAAATAAGGTAAGTTATTATTATTTAATAATATTTGTGTACTATAAATCTGTAGCGGGTTGTGGGTTTATAGGGGAATAGGGTGGGAAGTAATTTAATTATAAATAATTAATTATGTAAATTTAATCTAATTGTTAATTAAATAATAATTGGTAATTAATTCAAATATAATTGTTAATTAATTAAAAATGAATAATTGATAAATAATTAATTTTTAGTAATTTATTTTCTGTAGCGGGTTGTGTGTTTACAGGGGAATAGGGTGGGAAGTAATTTAATTATAATTAATTAATTATGTACATTTAATCTAATTGTTAATTGAATAATAATTGGTAATTAATTAAAATATAATTGGTAATTAATTAAAAATAACTAATTGACAAATATTTAAATTTTTAGTAATTTATTTTCTGTAGCGGGTTGTGTGTTTATAGGGGAATAGGGGGGAAGTAATTTAATTTTAATTAAATAATTATGTAAATTAATTATATTTTTAAATTAATTATTAATTGGTAAATAATAAAAATATAATTGGTAATTAATTTAAAATAATTAATTGGGAATAGTAATTTTCACCCCTACGCTATCCAATGCTTTCCCTACTGTTGCACCCACTGGAGTGGGAATAGTAATTTTTACCCCTACGCTATCCAACGCTCCCCTACTGTAGCACCCACTGGAGTGGGAATAGTAATTTTTACCCCTACGCTATCCAACGTGAGGTTCCGTGACAATTGTAAGTGGTGTTTTCGACTCGCCCGAATATGGTCGAGTCTGGTATCTATGAACCGCAAATGACGAGTTTAGTGGGTGTACGCGTTTTCGCTGTGCTAGCCTAAACTGTTCGTCTGTTTCGTGGGTTTCTTCATCTGAACCCACGGGTTCCATCTTAGATACGGCATCCATTTTGTTTCTTGCCCTCAAGTAGCCAGCGAACGGACACTGTCCGCTTCGTGACCCTGGGATTCCCAAACTCTCGCGGAAGACAAGTGTTCCTTTGAGGGTGTCTTCATGACAAGGGGAATGATACTGTAAGGCAGATGGCCCTGCTCGAGGCTCATCTTGCCATGCCGGTCTATTGTCTCAGTTGTGCATTCATTAGGCATGTCTCCTTTGATCCCTGCAATCGTGTTTCCTGATACCACCCCCTTTACACTCTTTTCAATCTGTTCGCTATCTTCGTCTTCCTCTGCACCTGCTTCTGACTCTTCCTTGATTCGTTTACAGCCGAATGGAATGCACTAATGGTGGGAAGATGTACTTTTACAGTTGGGAACCGGCAAATGCTACTGTAATTATGTTCCGGGCCCTGAATACATGAAAGCGACCCCCTATGAAATTTACTGTGGGAACAGGGTTGTAACCTTTTGTTTGCCATGTTATCTGATGACGAAAAACTGTATAAAAGGAGCGATCCACAGATACAATTCGAAGCAGTCTCCTTGAACATACATGCTATGTACTTCTTGTGACTTCTGTGTTCCCTGCAGTAAATAAATCTCGAATCTTTGACGCCGAAGGAAGTGTCCCGTGTCTCTGTCATTTGTACGCCGGAACAGGTAACCCACGAAGGTTTCAGGTGTTATCCCTGGCACCGCTGGGTCTTAGAAAAACCCAGTCCTTCAGTTGGCGCCCAACGTGGGGCTGCATCAGTGGTACCGGTCCAAAGCCCGACGATCGTGAGGAACTTCATGTGAAATCTCCGAGGGAAGGTGCACCCCGCTTCATCGATCCTGTTGTCGAAACAAGTGGCCCGAAGACTTTTCCCGCGAAGATCCCCGCCTCCTGACGGCTGCGACGGACTGCTGCCCTGACTGTAGACCTGTTTTGGCGCCTGGCGTAGACCTTGGTATAGTGAGACGATTGACGGGCCTTCCTGGTGACGCCATTGTTCTTTGAGTTAAGTATTTGTGGATCGTTCCCAAAATCCTTAGTCGTTGTGGGTGCTTAGTTGTTGCATGGTTCCATTGCATTTGTGGTTCTTTGTATTTTGCTCTTAGTTGTTCTATTTGACGTCTGCAGTCGCCAAAAACCGAGGGCTTTTGCATTTTTGCGGGGACATTGTAATCCAATAACCCTTGACGTTTGTGAAACTCGGCTAGTGTGCACGATGCCTGGCCGTAGTACTTTGTTCAGTTGCTTTAGAGGTTGTGGTGCGGATTCCCGATTGGAGTACTCATGTCCGATACCTCCAGTTGGAACTCCAATATATGAATTATATAGTCGCCATGGTGTGGGTCCTATCACATTCAATGATTGTTGGGTTCGTTACACTAAAGATGACGGTGTCCTTAGTTGGCCACCTCATGGTAGTTTTGAGACCCCGATTTTAAATAATCTTGAAGCTAAGTTGTTTCAAAGAAAAGCAAGGCCGGCCATGTTTGATTCCTTTCGGTTATGGCATAAAGAAGCCAAGCAGAAAGAAATCAAACAGCTTAAACGTAATAAGAGAGAAGGTATCGTTACCACGATGAGAAATGCAGAGCAGTTTTGGCGAGACAAAGAAGAGAAGGAAAAGGAACTTTTTGATAGATTACAACGTATGACAGTGGATAAATGTTATCCCGCTTTACCGACGGGTACGGATAAGAAGGGAGAGGAAGCAGTGGAGGACCCTTTGTTGTCCTATCTACTGAAATCGCCACCTCCATATGCACAGGATACTACAGCTCCCGTAGTTCCCCCTGTTCCTCAACCTGCTGTTCTGGCAGCTGTTAATCCGCCTGTCGCTGGTCCTGTCTTTGCGAATCCTTCTGTCCCTATTCCTCTACCTGCTACTGTTCCCACTGCTCCACCGTCTATACCTTCTCAAGCTACTGTTCCCGCTAATTCTACTCTTGTGACTACTCCTGCTGCTCCTGCTCCTCCCGTTTTTGGCCCTTCCATTGTTACCCATTTACTTCTCTCCTCTTCCCCGTCTGTTCGGCGATGTATTCCTAATATTGTTGCCAACTTTTACTCTCCTCTTGGACCGATTCTTGGGTCTGCCGCTTCTGATGCTCCCCAAATACGAAGTCAGCTTCCTGATGGTAGGGAACGTGATACGCTATTTAAAATGGCGAAAAATTGGATTAGATATCCCCTTAGGAATCCCCCACGTATAATTGTTGACACTTTCTCTCAATTCAATGAGCCAACACAAAGATTCGTGTTTGAAGAAATGTGCAAACTCTTACGCGACGAGATATCGGTTGACGCGGCTGATGATGTACTGGCTGCTGTAACTGAACTACAGCTTCAGTTTTCGAATGGTATGATTGTGGGTAGCAATGTTCGACGTGCTGTCGAGCATTTGCTAGCTTTTCGTCCCGCTTTGATGCCTCGTGCACTGTATAAGGATGAACATGAGGAATGGATGTCGACGCCTGGTCAGTATCCTATGCGAGAAGTTCCACCAGTATATATGCCAGGTAACCCTGGTGCTAACCCTCCCGTTCTGCCGCACTTCCAGAGAGTGTGGATACACCTTCCATGGAAGCGATCGGAAGTTTTGCAGGTTAAGCAGACTTTGCCCGACCCTCGCAAAAATCCTGCAGGGTACTATAAAGAATTGTCTCAGTTAGTGGATGCTACGATAATGAATCTTGCCGACATCAATATGTTGTTCGGCAATGTCGTACCGCAACCGGTTTGGGCAAAAATCCGTCAAGAGAATCACGCAGCTGAGTTAGGCGGTGATTGGGCTGCTCTTGTGGCGGCTGATGCATTACAGGTTGGTGGGGCTAAGCCTGAGCAGTTAATTACGGCTTTGCCTCAAAGAATATTTACCCTTATGAAGACACTTATGCCAGCAATGAAAGTAAACTGGGATAAACTGTCTGCCTGCAAGCAAAAGAAGGACGAAAGTGTCTCCGATTTCTTTACGAGATTTGAGGATGCATTCATCGATCATAGTGGTCAGGATATGGGTACTGAGGGAGGTCAGAGACTGTTTGTCGACAAATTTGTGTCGAATTTGCTTCCTGACCTAAGTAATAAATTAAAAAATTCAGAGAGTGCGTGGGCTGTTTCTACCTCTGCTCAGATATTGGCCACGGCTCAATATTATGAAAATAGAGAGAAGGAGGAAAATGATCGCGCGGATAAAAAGACGAAAGAGCTCAAAACGAACGTTTTGTTACAACAAGCGTATCCTCCACGCTCCAATCAAAACGATTCTCAACAGCGGAATAGATGGCAATCGGAACCCGGTAGGTCGCAGTCGCGGAATGACTCTTCTTCGCAGAGATCTATGCTTGGGTACAATCAATGTGCCTATTGTAGGGGTGAGGGTCATTTGAAATCTGATTGCCCGGTTCTCCGTGAACGGAATCATGGTAATTCATCTAGAGGAGGTCGTAGTGGTACTCAACAAGCTTCACGTGGTAGAGGTCGTGGTGTTACTCAGAATCAAAATGAACGTTCTAACAGCTCATCAGATTCTAATAATTGTTTTGATCAACGTGGTTCATCATCCGGTAGATCCGCACAGTACAATGTGGATGATTATTACGTCGATCAGGGTACTGACGACGGTAATTACTAGGACAGCCATAGACAAGGAGAGGGAGTAGTATCAGTTCCGGTTGATCAGAGAGGGCCTTACGTCGCAGTTGCCACCTCGGGCGTAGTTGAGCCTTTTCTGTTGGACACTGGTGCAGCGAAAAGTTCCATCATGCATTCGAAACTCCCTGGCGCACCTTTGTCTGGCTTAACCCCTTCCATGCTGGTGACGAACCCCAGCCGTCATGCACTACGGTGCTCGTGTGCTGATGACGGCTGGGGTTCGTCATGGCCCGCCCGTGTTCGGACGGCGGCCGCACACGGGAAAAAAAGCGGCCGCATCGAAGGGGTTAACAAATGTTTCCGTTGGATTCTCCGGCGCCCCTGTTAGCAATCCGGTTTCTCGCCCTTTGCCCCTTACAATTGGGCCTCCTGAGCTGAAAGCTCCTTTGATTTTGACTACTGGTTGTGGTGAAAATCTTTTGGGCCTGGATTTGCTGAAACGTCTGTATGCGACTTTGTATTGTTCTCCTGCGGGAGTAAAGCTTACATTGGGTGAGAGAGTAATCTCTCCTATGTACTTGTCAATTGATAAGCTCCCACCGGAATTGAGTTCTCTTCCTGCATCTTTGTGGGCTACAGGTCCCAATGACGTGGGCCTGCTTGACATCTCCCCTTATGTTGTCCAATTGAAATCAAATGTGCGATTACCACGTATTCCCCAGTATCGTATCTCTCTTGATGGTGAGCGAGCGTTGTTAGCGATCATCTATGATTTGATCGAGAAAGATGTTATCGAGGAGACTCGGGGAAACGTGTGTAATAGTCCTGTGTTACCTATTCTGAAATGCACTGATCCATCTAAACCTCCTGTTTATCGTTTTGTCATTGATTTACGGGAGGTGAATAAAATTGTAGTTCCTCAGTTCCCTGTGGTGCCTGACATTACGGCTTTACTGACTCTGATTCCAGCATCTGCTTCCTGGTTCTCAGTGATCGATCTGAAGAATGCTTTCTTTAGCATTCCGATTGCTGAGGAAAGCAGGGACTTATTCGGTTTCTCTTTAGGTGGCTGCAGCTTTAGGTTTAAACGCGCTCCTCAGGACTATTGTGAGAGTCCATCGATATACAGCCAAGCCCTGAAGAGTCAACTTGACGCGTTTGTGTTACCGGCTGGTGCGGCCTTGATCCAATATGTTGATGACTTATTGGTGGCTGCGGATACACGGGACATTTGCAAACTTGCTACGGTGTCTTTGTTGCAGCATCTCTGTGACTTACATCACAAGGTGTCTCCTTCTAAACTGCAATATTGTTGTCAAGAAGTAACCTATCTAGGTCACTTATTGTCAAAGGAGGGAAGAAGGTTGACCCCAGAGAGAATTGCAGCGATCGCTCGAATGACTGTGCCAACAACTCAGAGAGATGTGCGTGCCTTTCTAGGTATCACGTCATACTGTAGGCAATGGATTCCGAACTTTTCGTTGCTAGCGAAACCATTGGTAGCCCTCACGTGCAAGGATGTTCCAACTCCTTTGCCATGGACGGAAGAATGTCAGAAAAGTTTTTCTGAACTGCGTGATGCGTTGTGTTCGGCCCCTGTGTTAGGTACTCCTGACTACAGCAAGCCGTTTACACTATACGTTCACGAGAGGGAAGGTTGTGCGTTGAGTGTTTTGACGCAACAATTTGGCGGTAAGCAGCGTCCATGTGCATATTTTTCCTCGACCTTGGACCCAGTAGCTAGAGCATTGCCGAGTTGTCTAAGAGCGACAGCGGCAGCTGCGGTGTCCATCCGACAATCTGCAGGATTGGTCATGGATAATATGCTTACGGTGATGGTTCCGCATGCAGTTGACACTCTCTTGAATTGTACGAAAACCCAACACTTGACGAGCGCAAGGTTGTCTGGTTATGAGTTGACGCTTTTGGCAAGTCACATCCAAATAAAGCGCTGCAATGTCCTAAATCCGGCGACTTTGTTGCCAATCAATGTGGAATCAGACGAGGTATTACCACACGATTGTTATCTGCAAACTGAGGAGGAAACGAAGGGTCGTGTTGACCTAAAAAACACTCTATTGGAAGAACCCAATGGTACTTTGTATGTGGATGGTTCATGTTTTAAGTTGCCGAATGGTGATGTGACGACTGCGTATGCTGTGGTAACGTTGAGTACGGTTGTGGAAACTGCGAGATTGAATCAGAATTCTGCTCAGGCGGCAGAGTTAATTGCCTTGACAAGAGTGTGTGTTTTGTCGAAAGGGAAGCGGGTGAATGTGTTTACCGACAGCCAGTATGCTTTTGGCGTCGCCCATAGCTTTGGACGATTGTGGCGAGAGAGAGGTTTTATGACGTCGCATGGTACGAAGATCCAGCATGGACAGCTTGTGAATGATCTTTTAGATGCACTTACATTGCCCAAGCAGGTGGCGATTATTAAATGTAGTGCACACCGTAAGGTGACGGATGATGTTGGTCGTGGCAATACGTTTGCTGATGAGATTGCTAAGGAGACTGCGAGAAATCTTACAACTAGAATGTATGTGACGAGTTCGGTAAGGTGGCCTGCAGAAACTGGTATGTGTGAGGATACTGTCGAAAGTGTGAAAGCGATTCAGAATGAGGCCACCGAGACTGAAAAGACCAAGTGGAAGGAGAGCACAGGAAAATTGGATGCGAATGGATGTTGAATTGATTTGTCGGAGAATAAAAGGTGGATGTTGCCGGATGCATATGTGCTAGCTGTTGTGACCATGGCACACGGTTTGTCACATATTAGCGCGAAAGGTATCCGTAAGTTGTTGTCCCCTGTATGGAAGAATGATGGTATTACTAAGTGTGCTGAGAGATTGGTTAAGAATTGCATGGTATGCATGATGTACAATCCTGGCAAGGGCACTCCTACACCCCCTGGCCATTTTGCTCCTCCTACATGTCCCTTTGAGGTAATTCAGTTGGACTTCATCCATATGGAGCGATGCAATAACCTAAAATACGTTTTAGTTTTGGTTTGCGCATTCTCCCGATGGATCGAAGCTTACCCTCTCAAAGACAATACTGCCCTGTCCACAGCGAAAGTCCTACTGAAGGAATACTTTCCTCGGTATGGAATGCCACGGATTATATGGTCTGATAACGGAAGTGAGTTTGTGGGAAGTGTGATGAAGAGTGTGTGTAAAGGCCTAGGAATTACACAAAAATTCCACAGCGCCACCCATCCCCAGTCAGCAGGTTTGGTTGAGGGGTACAATGGTACTCTAAAACTAAAACTCGCAAAGATTCAGGCTACGACTGGTCTGTCGTGGCCCGACGCTTTGCCCCTGGCTCTTCTGTCAACTAGGGCGACTGTACACTCTTGAGTAGGGCTCAGCCCGTATGAGATTGTGTTCGGCCGTCCTGCAAATATTTGGGGGGTTCCTAGACCCAGTGCATTCACAAGTCTTGAATATCCAATGCTGATTGATTACCTTCATGATCTGACTGCTAAACTGAGGTTAATTCATCAACAGGTCTTTGAAGCACTGCCGGCGCAGACGGAGGGTCCAGGCCACCAGCTCCAGCCCGGAGACTGGGTGGTTACCAGGAATTTTGGCTGAAAGCGAAACCTTGAGCCGAGGTTTATTGGATCCTTCCAGGTGCTCCTTGCCACGAGAACTGCTGTTCGTTTGGAGGGACGCAAACATTGGGTGCACGCCACCCATACCAAAAAGGTACCGATACCTTTACCAGCGGACTCGTGGGTGAGGACAGGCATCGCTGCATCTGAAACCGAAGCTTTGCCGAACTTTGTGCCGTTCAATGACGCTCAGCCTGTGGGAGATACTTCAGTGCAGCCAGACAATACTATTGAACCTTTGTCATTGGAGAATTCAAGATCTGAACTATTGTCTGACCGACAGGACTCTGTTTCATCATCCGACCAATTGTTTGGAGAGCAGACTCGTCCTGGAAGAACCAGATATTTTCTTCGTTCCAATACTAGAGACCAATAAAGTTATTTTTGCTTTTTCCTTTTGAAATCCACGTTACCCCCATTATCATCCTGAACATTTTGAATAATCGTGGTTTCTGTTTGTATTCTGAGTTCTTTTCCACGCATGTGTTTTTGTCCATAGCTAGGAGATTTTGTATATATTGTTTGATTAAAAGAGCCCTACATCCGGGTGACCGTAGGGCCGTGCGGGTACTTCCTTCTGTTTAGTAGGTCCTGACACTAGGTTGGAGGCCGTCAATTCCTAGGAACTCCTGAGGATTGACCATTGCTACACAGAACGAAGTGCGTCAAGAACGTTGCGGACGGTTTTAGAGGATGGCATTCTCAAAGTTGTCGGAAGTGGAGAAGACTCAAGCACAAAGATTCGAATTGCATAGGATTGTACATACTAAATGCTTTATGTTTCAGGTGTTCCTACTGTTCCTAACTGTTTCCTCGTTATTGGTGGGTGGAGTGTATTATGCAATACAGTCACTATTGCCTTCTGCTTCACCTACCCCTTCTTCTGAACCTAAACCTACTTCCACTGTTTCTCCTCATTCCTTCCATATCTTACCCCAACACGAGCAGGTTAGACGTGCGGAATTCATGAACAATTCCTTTGTTCAGCTCCTTCATCAGCATCAGTTGGTGATGAACACTACCAACTGTTGGGTGTGTGGGTTAATGCCTCATACCACGGATAGGGGAATTCCGTACTTGGTCCTTCCTTGCAGTTCCCAGGGTTCAGCTCGAGCATTCCAAACAATGTTTCGTAGCGCACTAGATTCCTACCCCCATCGAGAGCCACGCACTGCAGATCATGGTCCTGGCCCGTACCACAAGCCTTTGGCAAGAGCGATTGCCGATTTAGACAGGGATATCTTTGATGCATCGCTTATCCCAGAGGAAGAGGTGCGAGCATACCGAGATCTGAGTGAGGCTGAGTATAGTATGTCAGTGGGTGATCGGCAGCTTAAAAGCTCGTCTCCGATCTGGATCGTACCCCATCTCGGTAATTTCTGTCTGAAAGGCTTTGGCCGAAGCCCGCGAGCTCAGCTTGGGAGGAGTGCCTGTACCGAAACGTATGTTTTGCCGACGACCTCTTCCCCTGTTCTTCTGACTGCCAAGGGTACTTACTTTGTTTGTTACGACTGCGCATATACATGGTTGCCTCGTGACTTCTCAGGCACATGTTATATTGCAAATTTGTTGCCGCTGACCTTTACTGTTGGGTCGGATTATCACAAGACCAGAGTTGTGAGAGGCGTGATTAGCAGAGGACACTGCCGGTCAAGAAGCAGGAGACTTCTTTAAGGGTTTCTTGCCGTTTTGGGGACCTATGATCAATAGTAGGAACCTGAGACAATTGACTCGAGTGGTGGAATCGACCGCTAATATCACTGCAAGCGCCCTTGGTAACATTACAGCAGAGCTTCAGGCTGACAGGCTTATGACGTTACAAAATCGTATGGTTTTAGACGTTGTCCTTGCAGATAGAGGTGGAGTATGTAAGGTGATCCATTCGAGTTGCTGCATTTTCATTCCTGACAACGCTCCAACTGTCTATCAAGCCATCTCGAAGTTGCATAAGATCTCTGAGTCCATACACGTGGACGTAGGGGATTGGACGCTACTAGGGTGGTTTTGGGGCCTGATGTCGACGTGGGGTTGGAAAATTCTGATGATCATTGGAGTTGTTGTAGCATTCCTGTTCACGTGTTGTCTTTGTGTGCAGTGTGGTCCTGCCTTATGTGGCCTCTGTGCTACAACGTGTATAAGACGGCCACCTGTTACCAAGGAAGCACTGATGGATAGAATAATGTTGCAGCAACATCTGGATGGTCTGATGAATATTGAGATTGATTCGGATTCCGACTAGTGCTTGCCTACATGAGGGCAAAAGGAGCGTCTGAGGTTCCGTGACAATTGTAAGTGGTGTTTTCGACTCGCCCGAATATGGTCGAGTCTGGTATCTATGAACCGCAAATGACGAGTTTAGTGGGTGTACGCGTTTTCGCTGTGCTAGCCTAAACTGTTCGTCTGTTTCGTGGGTTTCTTCATCTGAACCCACGGGTTCCATCTTAGATACGCCATCCATTTTGTTTCTTGCCCTCAAGTAGCCAGCGAACGGACACTGTCCGCTTCGTGACCCTGGGATTCCTAAACTCTTGCGGAAGACACGTGTTCCTTTGAGGGTGTCTTCATGACGAGGGGAATGATACTGTAAGGCAGATGGCCCTGCTCGAGGCTCATCTTGCCGTGCCGGTCTATTGTCTCAGTTGTGCATTCATTAGGCATGTCTCCTTTGATCCCTGCAATCGTGTTTCCTGATACCACTCCTTTTACACTCTTTTCAATCTGTTCGCTATCTTCGTCTTCCTCTGCACCTGTTTCTGACTCTTCCTTGATTCGTTTACAGCCGAATGGAATGCACTAATGATGGGAAGATGTACTTTTACAGTTGGGAACCGGCAAATGCTACTGTAATTATGTTCCGGGCCCTGAATACATGAAAGCGACCCCCTATGAAATTTACTGTGGGAACAGGGTTGTAACCTTTTGTTTGCCATGTTATCTGATGACGAAAAACTGTATAAAAGGAGCGATCCACAGATACAATTCGAAGCAGTCTCCTTGAACATACATGCTATGTACTTCTTGTGACTTCTGTGTTCCCTGCAGTAAATAAACCTCGAATGTTTGACGCCGAAGGAAGTGTTCCGTGTCTCTGTCATTTGTACGCCGGAACAGGTAACCCATGAAGGTTTCAGGTGTTATCCCTGGCACCGCTAGGTCTTGGAAAAACCCAGTCCTTCAAACACTTTCCCTACTGTTGCACCCACTGGAGTGGGAATAGTAATTTTTACCTCTACGCTATCCAACGCTTTCCCTACTGTAGCACCCACTGGAGTGGGAATAGTAATTTTTACCCCTACGCTATCCAACGCTTTCCCTACTGTTGCACTCACTGGAGTGGGAATAGTAATGTTTACCCCTACGCTATCCAACGCTTTCCATACTGTAGCACCCACTGGAGTGGAAATAGTAATTTTTACCCCTATGCTATCCAACGCTTTCCCTACTGTAGCACCCACTGGAGTGGGAATAGTAATTTTTACCCCTACGCTATCCAGCGCTTTTCCTACTGTTACACTCTTTGGAGTGGGAATAGTAATTTTTACCCCTACGCTATCCAACGCTTTCCCTACTGTAGCACCCACTGGAGTGGGAATAGTAATTTTTACCCCTACGCTATCCAGCGCTTTTCCTACTGTTACACTCTTTGGAGTGGGAATAGTAATTTTTACCCCTACGCTATCCAACGCTTTCCCTACTGTTGCACCCACTGGAGTTGGAATAGTAATTTTTACCATTTTGCACACGCCGCCACCGCCGAGAGTCACTTACCTGCAGCGAAGCCACCCTGTTGATCCGCCGCCACCGCCAAGAGTCAGGAAGGCACTTGACTCCGCGCCGCCGCTCCGGGGGACTACAGCTCCCGGCAGGCCACGCGGCGGCGCGTCTTGGGTGACGCACACGCGCCAGAGAGCGCGAACAGGGGAAATAAAGGACGAGGAAGACCGGCAGAGCGGGGGACACATTTTGCACACGCCGCCACCGCCGAGAGTCACTTACCTGCAGCGAAGCCACCCTGTTGATCCGCCGCCACCGCCAAGAGTCAGGAAGGCACTTGACTCCGCGCCGCCGCTCCGGGGGACTACAGCTCCCGGCAGGCCACGCGGCGGCGCGTCTTGGGTGACGCACACGCGCCAGAGAGCGCGAACAGGGGAAATAAAGGACGAGGAAGACCGGCAGAGCGGGGGACACATTTTGCACACGCCGCCACCGCCGAGAGTCACTTACCTGCAGCGAAGCCACCCTGTTGATCCGCCGCCACCGCCAAGAGTCAGGAAGGCACTTGACTCCGCGCCGCCGCTCCGGGGGACTACAGCTCCGGCAGGCCACGCGGCGGCGCGTCTTGGGTGACGCACACGCGCCAGAGAGCGCGAACAGGGGAAATAAAGGACGAGGAAGACCGGCAGAGCGGGGGACACATTTTGCACACGCCGCCACCGCCGAGAGTCACTTACCTGCAGCGAAGCCACCCTGTTGATCCGCCGCCACCGCCAAGAGTCAGGAAGGCACTTGACTCCGCGCCGCCGCTCCGGGGGACTACAGCTCCCGGCAGGCCACGCGGCGGCGCGTCTTGGGTGACGCACACGCGCCAGAGAGCGCGAAAAGGGGAAATAAAGGACGAGGAAGACCGGCAGAGCGGGGGACACATTTTGCACACGCCGCCACTGCCGAGAGTCACTTACCTGCAGCGAAGCCACCCTGTTGATCCGCCGCCACCGCCAAGAGTCAGGAAGGCACTTGACTCCGCGCCGCCGCTCGGGGGGACTACAGCTCCCGGCAGGCCACGCGGCGGCGCGTCTTGGGTGACGCACACGCGCCAGAGAGCGCGAACAGGGGAAATAAAGGACGAGGAAGACCGGCAGAGCGGGGGACACATTTTGCACAAGCCGCCACCGCCGAGAGTCACTTACCTGCAGCGAAGCCACCCTGTTGATCCGTCGCCACCGCCAAGAGTCAGGAAGGCACTTGACTCCGCGCCGCCGCTCCGGGGGACTACAGCTTCCGGCAGGCCACGCGGCGGCGCGTCTTGGGTGACGCACACGCGCCAGAGAGCGCGAACAGGGGAAATAAAGGACGAGGAAGACCCGCGTCGCGGGACGCCCGGGGCGAAGCCCGGGCAAAGGGCGGGCCCTCTACGGCCCTCATCGGCAGGAGGAGGCAGGTGCAGGGCCAGAAACTCTACAAGTGTTAAGACATCGATCGTCCCTCAAGTAAGTTAAGTGCACGCCACCCACATATATTATACAGTCTGAGCAATGTCTAAAAAACCTGTAGCAGTGCAACAAAATAAGATAAATAACTACATGGTCCAGACTGTTCAGAAAATTAACATGCAAAGGAGGGAGTCTTTGGGGTTGAGCCTATCACCTGACTTGCTATGCCCATCACCACCTACATCCGCTTCCATCCTGCTTGATGGAACATTAACACAGGACATTCATATTGTAGACTCTACAGCTGATATTACACCCCAAGTTATACCGGGATCCCCGGAGAATGCAATTCCGGCTCTTGAAGGCTTGCCTACTGATGTTAACATAGATACTGACATTGATCACGACCCAGAGCAAGACACACAGTCACAGGTCTCCGTCCTAGATCAATCCCTTACTGGACACGCTGGTAGACCTAAACGTCAATGCACGAAGAATCCTTCCAAGCGGGGGGGTTTACGCTCAGGGACTAAGCGGAAGAGGGCAACCACTCCAAAGCATAAACAAATGACTCTTGCTGAGGAACACCCTATCTGTTCCTCCGAGGAAGCCCTACTTGACAAAATCGCTGATCTCATTGAGATGAAAATCAATATCATTGTCAAACCTCTTATATCCAAGATCGATAAACTGCAAGCAGAGGTCAAGAAGTTGGGTGCACTCCAAAATACAGTTGCAAGTGGTATTGAGAAATTTACTACGTTAATTACTCACCTGGATAACAATCCTAGAGGAGCTGAAGCAGGAAGCGATACGGATGTTGGAGATGAAATGGAACTGCTTGGGGCAAATCCAACGCAACAAACACCATCAGTAGCACTTGAGGGCTCCATACCAGCATGCTCCACATCAGACCCAACTCTTTCGCTTAACATTCCTCCCGCACAAATACAAGTGCAAGCTCAAACTCATTCCACGGATCCCTTGCAATTTATTGTTGAGGCCACACCCGTGGTCTTGGTCCTCGCAAACGTACCCCCATTAGAAGGGGGCATAGCTGAAACTTCAACTTCCCTCTGCAGTAAAGCCCTACACTGGTTAACTAGCAATATGCGACTAGCACCAGGGGGGAAACACCATCTTGCAAGCGTGATTAAATCTGCAACCAGGGTTCCTTGGCTGGGAAACCGGCCAAAAAAATTTAAAGGGGACTGTGTGGCAGTGAGCTTCTCAAACCCAGACGTTCTTCCCAATATTCTTGCAAATATTTTTCCCCCTCAACGAAGAAGAGGCACTGTGGTTCCCCTTACTTTGAAATTTTTTTATGGAGAGCAGCAGAATGTCTCTTTCCCAAGGACTCCCGCCCCAGGGTGGGATACCAACTGGGATTCTCACTTTAGATGGGGACAAGACCTAAGGAACAACGCCTCAGTTCATCGTCATCAACCCCCAATGTTTAACCCTGTTACACAGCCACTCGAACTTTTTAATCGTTTTGCGCCACTTTCATTTATGGACCAAAATGATTGACTTTTGCCAGCCGGAGAAAATAATTCAGAAGGTTTACAGCCAGCTCCTGGCCCTTTAGCTCATTCTTCAGTAAGTGTTGAGGTCCGAAGAATTATGAGCTGGAACATCGCCGGGCTTAGAGCTAAATTTAAAGATAAGAACTGGCTGGACCTAATTAGAAATTATGATATTCTTGCATTCCAGGAAACTTGGGAAACATCAGATTGTCTGCCTATAGATGGCTACTCCCATTTTTATGTACCTGCAGACCCCAGCAAAGCAGGAAGAGCAAGGGGTGGGTTGGCTTTATATATTTCACTTGATGTTAAAGGAAAAGCGAGGCATATTAAGTCTAATACTAAAAATTGTTTATTGGTTGAATTGAGCTCATCAAACTCCCATCCTATTTTACTTATAAATTTTTATAATTCTCCAGCCAGTCAATTTCCTACCGAGCATTTAGCATCCCTAGAGGACCTCTTATCGACTTACGATGCAAACAGTTCTCATGGGTACGAGGTGATCCTCATGGGAGATTTTAATATTCACCCTTGCCAGGCGGGTTGCCAAAGAGAAACAGAGGAATCTTTTCTATATTCTTCCACGCCGCATTTCGAACACACACCTAGTGGCGAGGCTCTGGAACTGTTTTTGGCTACCTTTAACCTCCATGAATTTTATACTTGTTCAAATGACTCACGGTTACCGACTTATGAGGGCAAGGACCGAGGCACAATTATTGATTACATCTTTGTATCTCTTAGAGTCTATCTGATGTATTTGTTTGTAAAGTCTTAACTTCTGTTTTTAGCGATCACAATCCCGTGATTTTAGAGGTTTTAGCTCAGGGAGTTTTGGGTAATAGAACGTCTGATAATTTTTGTGCAACAGACCTTGTGCTGAGAGATCAAAATCGAAGGCTTAAATGGGACAAAGTTACCCCTATAACCTTCTTACAAGTTACACTGGCCAAGGTCGAAGGTGAAGTTGCCATATGTTTAGACAACAAAAATTCTAGCACTACTGTGGTTGAGGCCTTTAGCACTATTTGTCAACAAGTCAATTTAGATCTGACCGTGAAGGTAAAATCCAATAAGACAATGGGCCCCAAATGGTTCGATACAAACTGTTCTAAGGCTCATTCAACTCTACTTAAAGCCTTAAAAAACAAACCTAGAAACAGAGTATTGGTAGCATCCCTAAGAAAAAAATATAATTTGGCTATTAGAAAGAGGAAATCCGAGATAAAAGATGAAGCCTGGAATAACCTGTTACTGCCAGAGATACAGAAAGATAGTGCTAAATTTTGGGCAGTGATAAATCACCCGTATTTTGTAGGGTTAGACCATCAAAGAGCGGATTGTATCATCCCAGATGATCAATGGGTGACACATTTTAGTAATATTTATCGTCACAATGACACGATCATAGAACGGGTACTTCCTCTTTCTCTAACGCCAAATCCCATCTCTCCTTTTACTCAGGAAGAGGTGAAAAAAGCTATCAACGATACACTCTGTAAAAAGGCACCAGGTCCAGATGGGGTCCCGGCAGACTTTTTCAAGAGTGCCCCTGATTTTAGCTCAAAAATTTTAACTAATGTTTTTAATGCTACACGGGAATTTATTTTCCCCTCCAGCTGGGCAAACTCAACCATAGTGCCAATTTTTAAGAAGGGTCAGAGGACAGACCCGGCTTGTTATAGGCCAATTTCTCTTATTGACTCAAGTGTAAAAATTATGGGCAGAGTCCTATTATCAAGACTGACCCTTATTTTAGAAAGTAAGGGTATTTTATCTAATGCACAATATGGTTTTAGATCCAAAAGAGGAACGTTAGATCAGTGCCTAAATTTAGAATTAATTTTAAACAAGTATGTAATCGCCAAGGAGGGGTCTTTATACATGGCCTTCATGGACCTGTCATCAGCTTTTGACCTGGTCAACAGGGCAAAGCTGTGGAGGATCCTTTTGGCCATGGGTCTCGACCCCCCTTTGGTCGAATACCTGGCTGAGCTACACAAGGACCTTATGACCTCAGTCAGAGTTACTCGGGAAGGAAGATGCACTTGTCACTTTAAGTCAGAGAGGGGGGTCAGGCAAGGGTGCATACTTGCTCCCCTCCTCTTCACTTTATACATCAATGACCTAGAGGCAGTAATGATAACAGCCCACAGCGATATTCCGCGTGCAGGGGAGACAAAGATTCCTGTACTCCTGTACGCGGATGACGCCGTCCTTTTGGCACGCTCCGGAGTTGCGCTAAACAAACTTCTTGCATCCTTCGGGGCTTTTATGTCATCTTTGGACATGAAAATTAATACAGACAAATCACATGTAATGATCGCTGGACCCGCAGGAAGGAAAAGAAAGTCACTAACTTTTTCCTGTGCAGGAAAGGAGGTTAAGAGAGTTTCCTCCTTTCCATATTTAGGAGTCACTTTCGATGACAGGGGCACTTGGGGCCCTCAGCTTTTGGTCAAAAGCAGCGCTGTCGCTAGAGCGGCCGCAGGGCTGCTGGGTTTTGCCAAAAAGCTAGGTGCCCGCCCCATGGAAAGCATCATTAAAGTTTATAATTCCAAGTGTCTGTCAGTTGCCCAGTATGGCTCGGTAATATGGGGATATACCAGCCCAGCTAAAATACAGATTGTAGAAAATAAATTCTTGAGATCTTTGCTCTCTGTCCCCCAATCAACTTCGACCTTCGCATTACATACAGAGTTAGGTGTGGGCTATATCTCAGATTTATTAAAACATGGCTCAGCAGGAGCTTACTTTAAATCACACCATCTTAAAAGATTGTTTAGCCCTGGATAGAGCCCTCTACATTCCTTGGTTAAGATACGTTAAAATGCAGCTTACCTTGGCAGGCCGTCCGGAGCTCTTCTCTTCCCCAGAGGGGATAACTTATGGCGATATAAAATCAGTCAAAAACACCCTGACAAATTTATATGCCATGGAAAGGGAAGAAGTAGAGCTAAAAAAGATTATGGTGAGGAAACATTGTATGCTCTCCTTAGCTCCAGGAATGGAACCTTATCTCCTTTTTACTACAAATTCCTATCATCGCTTTCTCTTAACGAGATTCCGCTTTGACTTAATTCATTTTGTACTGGGTAACTTCAAATCTTGGTCGCGACCTGAGGATGCCGATCCATGCGACTGTGACCACTTCTCGATACAGGACACGATGCACTTTATTATGTTCTGCGGACATTACACTGAGATTAGGAAAAGTTATCTGCTCCCTATTTTACGTCACCAGGGCTTCATTCAGGTTAAACCAGCCCTGTTGTTTTTGCAGCTCCTCCCCAATGTAAAAGTAGCTTTCTCAGTGGCTAGTTTTTTGGTTGCAGGTGCACGTCTAAATAAGCACCGCACAAGGCACAGGCACCTTATCTCCGACAAATGAACTTCCTCTCTTCTCTATCTTCCTAAATGAATTGTGCTCAATAAACCCTTCTTTTTAGCTTTTTTAGATATTTATGTATGTTGCATTGCAGCTTATCTGTTTTTATAATATTGATTGAATGTTTTAGATCTGTTAAAATGTTTTGTGCTTCAATGAAATTGTATTGTAACCATGTTATGTAACAATGCTTGCTCTTTTATGATTTTCAATAATCGAATAAAGAAAATTGACTAGTAATTTTTACCCCTACGCTATCCAACGCTTTCCATACTGTAGCACCCAATGGAGTGGAAATAGTAATTTTTACCCCTACGCTATCCAACGCTTTCCCTACTGTAGCACCCACTGGAGTGGGAATAGTAATTTTTACCCCTACGCTATCCAGCGCTTTTCCTACTGTTACACTCTTTGGAGTGGGAATAGTAATTTTTACCCCTACGCTATCCAACGCTTTCCCTACTGTTGCACCCACTGGAGTGGGAATAGTAATTTTTACCCCTACGCTATCCAACGCTTTCCCTAATGTTGCACCCACTGGAGTGGGAATAGTACATTTTACCCCTACGCTATCCAACGATCTCTTTAATGTAGCTCCCACTGGAGTGGTTACATTAAATTTAAACCTTTTGCTATGCTACGGTAAATATATTCTATATGTTTTATTAATAACATGTATTTATATATATATATATATATATATATATATATATATATGTATTATTATTATTAATTTTTAAAGTTACATTAATTATGTAATAATGTTACATTTATTTAATAATTTTAACAATGTTTATATTAAATATATTTAATATTATATAAGTTTTAACTTATTTTAAAGACATAAAAAAATCGTATTTTGACAGTCTATATTTTTAACACTCGGTATTTTAAACTCGATATTTTGGTACTTACCTTAGTGAACATAGAAAGTCGATATTATGTCCCTCGATATTTTTTCATCGATATTATGGGAACTCGATATTTTGGTAGTAGATATTATTTCAGTGATCCACACGGACAGCCATTGGGGTGGTCCACGACTTTGGCCAGCTATGGGCAATGAAGGGGTTCCTTACATCAGCAGGCCAGCAGATACAACATGCACACTTGATTTATGACCTCCTCCAAGCTCTGCTACTGCCTTTCAAAGTGGCTATTATAAAATGTGCTGCCCACACCTCATCAAAAGACCCCATTTCCAGAGGCAATGCTTTCATTGACCAAGAGGGGAAGAGAATAGCACTTACAGGCTGCCAGCGAGCTATGGTACAATTAGTAGACAACAGGACTGACACAAAAGAGGACAGTGGTTCACTACATTTTGACCCAATACATATTCAGAGGAATACAGCTAACAATGAAAAAGAGGAGGGGGAGCAACAGGGGTGCACACAAACAAAGGAGGGACTTTGGGTAGGGCCTAATGGCAGGATATGCTTGCCTTCCACCATGCTCCCTTCAATGAGCAGACTGTTCCATGGGCCCTCACATGCAGGACGTGATGGCATGATCAGATTGTTTTCCCAGTGTTGGTATAACTAAAAATTCCGCCAGACAGCAGAAAGGCTGTGCAAGCAGTGTTCTGTCTGTACCCAACATAACACCGGAAAAGGTACCCCAACTGCGCCTGGCCACTGTTAAGAATTAAACACCTTGACATGCGAGATTGCTGGGCTGTGGTCTTTTTCCCAGGTCCCTAAGACTAAAAACAGCTATTTATTTTTAGACGCTCCCTTAACAGAGAAAAGAGGCACGGCAGAACGTAGCCTTTGCTTGGCTTACTGTTCCGGTACCACGCCCCCTCTTCACTTCCTGGTTCCTGGCTCGAGGTTTCCGTGGCGTCCTTCGGATTTCTTCGAGGCTCCTTGGACCCTTTCCCTCCTTGATTCCTTCATTCCCTGACCCTGCAGCAGCTAGTTGGTCTGTTACTTTGTGAGAGTGTCTTTGCCGAGCTTCGGCATTTCTTGGTTACATACGCGAGAGTTTTATCGCGACTAGCCTTACTTTGCTCACGCATTTTGCGGGCGTTTGTTCGCTCGTTTCCTTTTCTTTTCTTCTGCTGCATGAATGGTACGTACCTGGCGAGTTATTAGTTGTTTAGTGCCTCCTGGGAGAGTGAGCGCTCCGCCCTTACCTCCTTTTAGGGCCGGGTGTCTCTCCTCGTGTGTGTGTGCTGCTCCGCTGTTTCTGCCCACAACAGCCGGCCGGTGCTCCTCACATCCCCTCATTTTGTTTTCGTTTTTGTCTGGTGTGAATGTCCTTCGAGAGTTCTACTCCTTATATCCGATACTGAGTATCCTGCTTACCTTTACTGAACTCTTCGATAAAGTCCGCCTGACCTACAGTTGGGGTAAGCACACCTGGAGTATCACGCATGTCAATGTCTCCTGTATGAAGGTTAGTGAAGTAAGGAAATATTATGTGTATTGCCTATTTTGTTTTCTAGCCTGGACATCCACCTGTGACTCCTGCTGTACCCTGCATACCTCCTCGTATGAGGAGAGTGGTGGACACTCCTAGGGTAATTCCCTCATACTTTTAGGGGACAGTAGACAGGAGTGTGTATCTATTCGCATTCTTGCTTCTGTGTCCTGGAGGTGTAGGGATTCTTCTTCGCTCCAGTGGAAATTGGTTACTCGCCTGACAGAAAGCCAAGCCCACGAATTGTACTTCCCCTGAGCGACGATGGATCCTGACCCTTCGTTAAGTCCTCTAGACCTCCAGGCTCATTCAATGGAAGAAATTACTGCAGCCTTAGTAGCCCTTCAGTCAGAAGTGGGTAGATTGGGGGTAGAGAATCAAAGACTCTTAGCTGAAGTCATCAGTTAAGAACAGGAGAGAGAGACACAAGCACCATACCCAAAACCAGAAAAAACTATATACAACCCGCTAGGTTCACTTTACCTCCCCCAGAAACAGACCAAGGGGCTAGCGGCGATTCCCACACCTCCCCTGTTCAAGTCACTGTAAATACCTCTAACCCTGTTCCTCTAGCCATGCCTGAACGATTTACAGGGGATAGCACCAAATATAACGTATTTATGAACCAATGCCAACTCCAATTTTTGTGTAAGAATGCATCTTTTCCTGATGACTCAGCCAAGGTAGCCTTCATATTTTCCTATCTTGCAGGGAATGCAGCAGAATGGGCGGTTCCCTTAGTCCAGAACAATGATCCAGCACTATATGATTTGGATCTCTTTAAGGAAAAAATGAGAAGCCTCTTTGCCAAACATTCATGTATGCAAGCAAGTGATACAGAACTACTCAATCTAAAACAAGGCTCCAAAGATCTCTTGTCTTACATTACCAGTTTTAATCGTTTGGTGGCGGAAACTCATTGGCAAGACGACAAGCGAACTTCCTTGTTTTATCGTGGGTTGGGTGATGACTTAAAAGACTTACTCTATCAAATAGTGAACCCCCCGGAAGATTGTGCCTCTTTTATTGATCTTGTAGTGAAATTGGATCATCGGTTGCATGAAAGGAAAGGGGAAAGAACACAAAACATTGTACCTAGGTTTCTTTGACCTAAAGTTGAGAAACCAGTACAAAAAGATGTCCCTGAAACCATGCAAATTGGGGGCATACGCGGTCCTTTATCCACGGAGGAAAAAGACAAGAGACGAAAATTAAACTTATGCTTGTATTGTGGAAAGGGTGGCCACTATGCTGAAGACTGTCCAGTCCGTCCTAAGACACCAAGACTATCAGCTAGCAGTCTTTCTAGTTCGGAAAACTAGCAAGCTTGAGGAATAGAGAGGTCACTTCCTCAGGCTACATCCCTCTTCAGATCTCTACCAACAAAATACATGTAGTCAAACATTTCACATTGCCCATTACACTCACGTACAGTTGTAAAAAGCAATTCACTATGTCTGTCCTTCTTGATTCTGGAGCAACAGGAAACTTCTTTGATATCAAACTCGCAAAACAGTTGGAACTGTCTTTTGTTGCGAAACCCCAGCCTGAACCCATATGGGCAGTAGACGGGTCCGAGTTGTCTTCAGGGATGATAAGTTATCAAACCCCGCCTATGGTTATTGTTTTTAATAATGGGCATTCAGAAAGTCTTGTTTTTGATCTCATAGACGCTCCTAATTTAGGTGTTATTTTGGGAGTACCCTGGTTACAAGTGCACAATCCAGTTATAGACTGGGTTAAAAGAATAGTTACCTTGATGTCCCGTATTGTAAATCCCATTGCTACATCGAAGCCCGAGAACCTGAACTCCCTTTATACTGCGCCGTCCAAACAGGACTAGACCTGAAATTACCTGAACAATATGCAGAATTTGAAGAGGTGTTCAGTGAACAAGAAGCAACTAAATTACCTCCTCACAGGAGTTACGATTGCAGAATTGACTTGATACCAGGCGCAGATTTGCCCTGTAGTTGGATTTATGCTTTAACTCCCGCAGAAAATGACTATCTAAAAAACTATCTGGACGAAATGCTAGCGAAAGGTTTTATCCGACATTCTACTTCCCCCGTGTCTTCTCCTTTGTTTTTTATTGATAAAAGGGAAGGTGGACTCAGGGCATGCCTCGATTATAGAGCCTTGAATAAAATTACAATAAAAAGCAAGTACCCTCTGCCTCTGATTCCAGTCCTTCTGGAACAGATAAAAGGAGCACAAATCTTTACTAAGATAGATCTCAGAGGTGCTTACCATTTAATGCGCGTCAAACAGGGCGATTAATGGAAAACCGCATTCCGCACCAACTTTGGGCTCTATGAGTATTGTGTGATGCCATTCGGTCTGTGCAACGCACCGGCTGCGTTCCAGTATTTTATCAATGATATTCTACGTGAATATATCGACATCTTTGTTATCGTCTATATTGACGATATCCTGGTATTCTCGCAGAATGAGAAAGACCATGTGGAACACGTATGAAAGATCCTTACCAAGCTAAAGGAAAATTAGTTGTTCGCTAAATTGGACAAAAGTATGTTTCACACTACTGAAGTGGGTTTCTTGGGCTTTACCATCAAACCTAATGGCCTGCAGATGGATCCCAAGAAAATTGAGGCTTTGGTGAACTGGAAAAGTCCTAATTCTGTGAAGGAAATCCAATCAGTCCTAGGATTCGCCAATTTTTATCGGCGGTTTATTAATCATTTTTCTGATACTATAGCACCAATAACGCGACTCCTGAAAAAAGGAGTACCTTTTCAATGGTCGAATGAAGCGGAAAGAGCCTTTTGTGACCTAAAAACCCTGTTCACTTCCGCTCCTATCCTTCATCACGCCGATAATACTCAACCATTTTTTGTGGAGGCGTATGCCTCTCAATACGCTGTGGGAGGCATACTTTCACAAAGAGACCCTGAGACAGGACACATGCATCCTATAGCATATTTCTCTAAAACCCTATTACCAGCGGAGAGAAACTACACTATAGGTGAAAGAGAATTGTTAGCTATCAAATTGTCCTTCCAAGAGTGAAGGCATCATTTATTAGGATCCCCACATGTTGTCACCATTTATTCTGACCACAAGAATCTTCAGTTTTTTAAATCAGCTAGAGCCCTCACGCCCAGGTAAATGCGGTGGTTGTTATTCTTTAGTGAATATGACTTTGTAATCACCTATCGCCCAGGGATACAGCAAGGAAAGGCTGATGCTTTGTCAAGGCTGGGTCATGACCAATGTTTGGAACAAGAAAACCCCGTCCTATAATACCTGAAAACAAAATACTGGGAGTGGGGGAAAAAGATCATAACCTTCTTGAGCAAATCAAACATCTTCTCTTAGATTTGTCACATGAAGACTGGTTGAAGGATCCTCTACACACCATTAGAGAAGGGTTGTTCTATCATGACAACAAATTGTTTGTCCCTGCTTCAGAGTTGAGACTAAAAATCATAGAATGGTGTCATAGTAGCACCTTGGCTGGTCATCCAGGCATTAGGAAAACCAATGACTTATGTAACAGGTGGTTTTGGTGGGAGTCTATGTTCAAAGAGGTAGCAGCATATGTACAAGCTTGTTCCACTTGCGCTAGCCAAAAGGCGTCTCATTGTGCTCCCACAGGACTTTTAAAAAACATAGCCATTCCTCCACATCCTTGGCACACGATTAGCATGGATTTTATGACGGATTTGCCCTCTTGTCAAGGTTTTTACCTCGATCTATGTGGTTGTTGATTTACTGTCCAAAATGGGACATTTCATCCCTCTGAAGAAAGTACCTTCCTCCAAAGAACTAGCATCTGTCTTCCTGAGAGACAGTTTCAGATTACATGGTTTACCCACGGTCATAATCTCAGACAGAGATCCACAGTTTGTCTCAAAGTTCTGGAGGGAGTTGTGTTCTATGCTGGGTATAGACCACAGATTATCCACTGCTTATCACCCCCAAACTGATGGTCAAACAGAAAGGACCAATCAGACCATAGAACAATTTTTGCGTTGTTTATTGACTTCCCTTCCATCTACCTGGGTCCAAGCCTTACCTTTGGCTGAATTCGCCTACAATAATTCTAACCATTCCGCTATACATATCTCTCCTTTTTTCTTTGCGCGGGCACAACACCCTAGGATGATCCCTATTACAATACCTCCCAAGGACTCCTCTGTGCCTTCCCTAGATGAACACCATGCCCAAATTAAGCTAGTATGGGAAACAGCAAAGACAGAGTTAGGTAAGGCCAAAGAAGCGATAAAAAAACAAGCGGATAAACACCGAAGACCCGAACCCATGTACACAATAGGAGAGAAAGTGTGGTTGTCCACCAGAAATCTAAAGATGGAAGGATCGAAAAAACTCCAACCCATGTTTATAGGTCCCTTCCCCATAGAGAAAGTCAGATCCCCTGTCAGCCTGAAGTTGCAACTACCCCTTGCATGAAAATACATCCTGTTTTCCAAAGCTCCTTGTTAAAGAAATATATCCCGTCTATTGTCCCTGAAATCCCTCCTCCACCGATACAAATTGACGGAGAAGCTGAATACGAAGTGAGAAAGATTCTAGATTCCCGGAAAACAAGAGGCAAACTCCAATACCTCATAGATTGGGTAGGATACCCCCCACAGGATAGGTCATGAGAACCTGCAGAAAACATACATGCAGCGAGATTGATTAACAATTCCACAGACTTCATCCTGCTAAGCCTGGTCCTCTGAATAGACCTTTGAGGAGGGGTACTGTTAGGAATTAAACACCTTGACATGCGAGATTGCTGGGCTGTGGTCTTTTTCCCAGGTCCCTAAGACTAAAAACAGCTATTTATTTTTAGACGCTCCCTTAACAGAGAAAAGAGGTACCACGCCCCCTCTTCACTTTCTGGTTCCTGGCTCGAGGTTTCCGTGGCGTCGTTCAGATTTCTTTGAGGCTCCTTGGACCCTTTCCCTCCTTGATTCCTTCATTCCCTGACCCTGCAGCAGCTAGTTGGTCTGTTACTTTGTGAGAGTGTCTTTGCCGAGCTTCGGCATTTCTTGGTTTCCTACGCGAGAGTTTTATCGCGACTACCCTTACTTTGCTCACGTACCTGGCGAGTTATTAGTTGTTTAGTGCCTCCTGTGAGAGTGAGCGCTCCGCCCTTACCTCCTTTTAGGGCCGGGTGTCTCTCCTCGTGTGTGTGTGCTGCTCCGCTGTTTCTGCCCACAACAGCCGGCCGGTGCTCCTCACATCCCCTCATTTTGTTTTCGTTTTTGTCTGGTGTGAATGTCCTTTGAGAGTTCTACTCCTTATATCCCAATACTGTGTATCCTGCTTACCTTTACTGAACTCTTCGATAAAGTCCGCCCGACCTACAGTTGGGGTAAGCACACCTGGAGAATCACGCATGTCAATGTCTCCTGTATGAAGGTTAGTGAAGTAAGGAAATATTATGTGTATTGCCTATTTTGTTTTCTAGCCTGGACATCCATCTGTGACTCCTGCTGTACCCTGCATACCCCCTCGTATGAGGAGAGTGGTGGACACTCCTAGGGTAATTCCCTCATACTTTTAGGGGACAGTAAGGAGTGTGTATCTATTCGCATTCTTGCTTCTGTGTCCTGGAGGTGTAGGGATTCTTCTTCGCTCCCGTGGAAATTGGTTACTCGCCTGACAGCCACTTCCCACCTCCCCATGGGCCATTTGAAAGCCTTTGGCTTGATTTTATAGACATGCCCCCCACCCAATCATATAAATATGTTTTGGTCATTGTCTGTATGTTTAGCAAATGGACAGAGACCTACCCCACCAAACATTGTGATGCACAGAGCGTGGCCAAGTGCCTACTGAAGGAGCTACTGCCAAGGTTTGGGGTACCCTTCCTCCTGGTGTCTGACAATGGGCCTGCATTCATTTCCAATGTCATAAAGGGACTATGCAAGGGATTGGCCATAAATCAAAAGTTGCATTGTGCTTACCACCCACCAGCAGCAGGCGCTGTCGAAAGGAAGAATGGAGTTTTGAAAAATAAGATAGCTAAAATGTGTGCGTTAACAGACCTCTCATGGGTAGATGCGCTGCCTTTAGCGCTTCTAGCAATGAGATGGACACCAAACAGAGTAACAAAGCTGAGCCCACATGACATAGTATTTGGAAGGCCAATGAACATACCTGGACATATGTCAACAGCCCCCCTGTCAGTAACGGATGACTTATTATTGTGTTACTGTAAGAAGTTAACCGATATTTTACGTTACCTCCATTGGCAGGTGCTGAAGTCCCTTCCAGAGGCCGCAACACCACCAGCCCACGATCTGCAGCCCGGGGACTAGATTTGGGTAAAGGCCCACACACGGAGGAATTGTTTGCAGCCCAGATGGAGGGGGCCAATGCAAGTCATTCTCACAACAGCTACAGCAGTGAAATGTGATGGTCTAACTTCGTGGATCCATGCGTCCCACACAAAAAAAGTGACCGGCGGGGACGGAGAACAGATCCCACCGATTCAGATACCAGCAGCGGAGCTTGGCCGAGGATATAACCTTCGCTCCTCCAGCAAACAGAAAGCTGAAGAAGTGGATTAATAATTAATGGACTGCTGGCTAAATGCAAAGGCTCCGGACAGACAGACTTCAATCTGTGTCAATACAAGCCTGCGGACAACGGTCCAGTATACAATTAACCATTTTGTGCCCAGGAAGAGACGTAACTGCAACTTTAACATTATTTGTTCCGAGGCCACTATTGCTCAGTGAGCTAATAAGATTAATTTTTAATGAGATTGCCTTTCCAACGGGCCCAGAGCAAGTCCCTGAGCAAGAATTAACAGATCTACGTTTTGACATTCTCAATGGTGCCATTTTTGCGATAGAAAGTACTGGTTCTAGCATTATTCAAAACTTAGAACATTCTCCATTGTGCCGTTTTTGCAACAGAGGTCACGGGTCCTAGACCTATTCGAGACATTAAAAACAAGAGAAGAACAGTGGTTAAATGCTTGACTCTAAGGGACAGTTAGCATAGCGCCAAGAGGAAGAAGAACAAATTAGGGCCTATTCACAAGCCCGAGTGGACCAAGAATAAACTTAGGGCCTATTCACAAGAAGATTGCATAGCATAGGGAAGGGCAAGGTTTGTACAGAGTCATGCAGTCCACTGAAAGACACACATGTAACTGGAGAGCAGTGATTCTTGCAATATTGTTACCAGTACCACAATAATAGTAACAGCAATAATAATAATGTATTCTGCTGAGCTTGAAATACCACATCTTAATGGAAGGGTAGGGGATGGTAGTGATGGAACTGAGCCAACAAAACCCCCACGAGACTATAAACAGAATATAACAACGAACATTACTTATGTGGGGGTGGATGTGAATAAAGGGGACCAAGAAGGATTGTGGGATACATATGAAGGAAACCAGTATATAGAAATGCTGAAACTGTATGTGACAATTTTGAATATATCAGACTGCTATGTTTGCACACACCTGCCCACAGATGCCACACATAGTTTGAAGTACCACGTGCTGCCAGTATCCAGATATGTAGGCTGTGTCTTGTTGCGTGACATGTTACAAAGTCAACACAGCGTGTCTGTGTCAGTATCAATAGGTATGACCTCATCTGAAATACTGACTGCTGATCCCAGCAGGAGCAGTGGCTATAGCTATAGCAGAAGAACAACAGGCCCTCCTCTCAGATCTAAGAGGATCCCTTGTATGAATATTCAGCCAACTAAGGGAGACTTAGAGATGCTAAAAGGATTTGACAGGGTTTCTAGGAATGAGGAATGGAAAGGGCGAGCAGGCTGGAATGACATAGAGACAGGCCATATGAAAGTGCCAAAGTTCAGAGTAGGGGAAGTTTAAGCCCCCTCCTGCATCCTCAAGGATGAAATGGTAACACCCAAAAGAATACCGCTTTTGCCAAAAGGAGCTGCCCGAACATGCAGTTTTTCAGAACTGCTGTCCAGGGATAACTGGAAAGAGTGCATTTCGTTTGGATGCACCTTCGAGGAAGTGGCTCGAGGAGAGCAGGGTTTATTTGACTGTGAAGACAGGATAAACAGGATAACTACCAACAAAGGCAGCTCCCCAGATTTACATGGGGACGAGTAGCTGTAACCACACTACCAGCTAACTCGAGTTAGGAGTCGTGACGAGCTGTCACCAGGTCTGGTAGGTTACAAAGGCCTTTTCTTTGTCTGTGGTCCATGGGCATACTTCTACATGCCCCCAGGATGGTATGGAAGTTGCTACCTAGCATCCATCATCCCACAGATGACCCACTTCACAAAATTAGTTACAGCAGAAAAGAAAGGGTTGAAACTAGTTAGAGCCAAGAGAACGTCCGCATGGGTATACCACATGTTAACAGGTGTTGGGGCAATGATCCCAGTACTAGGCAATATCTATACCTCAGAAAGGATACACCAGTTATCCAGGATGATTGAGGATCTAGCGGACTCTACCACTGATGCCTTAGGAAATATAACAGAGGAACTTACCTGCATGAGGGCTGTCGTGGTCCAAAACAGGATTGCCCTCAATATCATTCTGGCCAAGGAAGGAGGATGAGGCATCTTCCCCAGCATCTTCCCTGGCTCAGAGCCAATGCTGTGTATTTATTCCGGATAACAGTGGGAATATAATCAAAGCTATAAAAAAGATTAAAGACATTAGAGATGAGGCCCACGGTATACACACAGGTGGCCTATGGGAAGATGTGATGAACTGGTTCACAGACTGGGGCTCTTGGATACTTGAGGCAATTATAATAGTGGTAGCAGCCTTTTTGACACTGCGCCTCCTGATAAAAATATGCCCATCTTGTTGTGCAGCAATTTCCAGCTCCTGTACCAACTGAATATTCAGGAAAAGTTATTCACCACAACACACCCATAAGGATGAGGATGAGGGACAGTCGATGATAAGGATGGATGACTTCTGATTAACATTTGATTTAGTATCAGATTTGGGGATGACGAAGCAGACATTTCTATGATACCAAATACATATGTTTTCAGGCCTATAGTCTTCTTTGAGCTACTAAAGAAAGACACCAGCAGAAATCCACAAAATGGTCGCACGCTCCATTTTGTGTGTCAGTCAGCTGCAACGTGCAAGCAACACAAGGTTTTTCCGAAAATAAACATGCCAGCTTCCAGATAGCTATTGCAAAACCTCACATTTTCAGTAAATCATGTCGACATGACCTGCATGCCTGGCCGTTCAAGTACATGCCAAGTCCACGTATGCCAGAGGCACAGATTTCACCTTTAGGGGAAAACCCAAATCTGCTCTTGTAGAACACCACGGTATAGACATATTTCGAGCTTTAAAAGGGTATCACACCACATTTGCACTTCACTGATTGGTCCAGCAGGACATAGTCTGATCCAGATAACGTATGCTATGATGCCCATCCTGTGGAGGCTTATACCTATAAAATGTCTCTGCACTGTCATACCAATTGGGCACTCAGTGAGCTTTGCTGAGGTCTCTGTGTGCACGTATATATGATTGCATTCTGATTGGGTTCCCAATAAACCTTGCAAACAAATGTGCTGAGAGCGATTTGTTTATTTCAGTGTTGTCATTGACCTTTTTATTTGACAGTTAAATACTGAGCTTCTACAGAAGATCCTGAAGATTTCTTGTTATAGTGCGGCGGCCCCCATCTGGAACTCCCCAGGTACACCAGTGTGCTTAAAAGACTCCCTATCCACGGTATTACAGGAGATGGTATTATGAGCTGGGGCCAACTGCTTCAAGAGAACAAACTCCTCTTGTGGGACGTACTGTATAATCTTACAAACCACACACTTGCAAGATTTAAGTTTTATCAATGATCTAGATGGGCCACACATTTGGATAAAGTAGAAGGATATAGTGTAGAGTATGAACATTCTCTCTGTGGATGGGTATTTCAACAAAAGGAGGTCTCCAAATGGTATTGGCTTTTAATAAGGAGTGAACCCCCTTCAGCATCTATAGAGGAGTCCTGGGGCAGAGACCTGCCATCGACCTGCCCATGACTGTGTTACAATGCGTGCCATTACCCCACATTTTTCTACTCCGCATAATCTTTTACAATGCAGGGCTTTACAACGCAATCCATTACAACACATTTTCCATTACAACGCAATTTACTTTTCTAACTCCACTGGGGTGTTGTAATGGGGATTGCATTGTAATGGTTTGAGATGTAAATCCCTGCGTTGTAAGAAATGTGGAGTAATGGCATGCGTTGTAACATAGTCGTTGTAAAAGATGTTTACCACTCTTCGGTCTAAGATAGTGTGGGATTTTTCTCTTTTTTTTGTCCTCATAACTACCATGTAGACAAAGTGCCAAAAGGAATTGACAGAGATCAGCTGTCTCAGTTTATCAGAAGAACTGGAAGGGACACAAGTATAGTGGGGTGCCATCCATCCCTCAGCTGTCATCTGCATTCCAAAGAGGCACAGAATCCACGATTTACCAATCTACGGCAAACCTTGGCGTAAGTGACAGCCAATTCGGGCCGGGCTAAGACCGGGTAGCGGCTGTTCCACTGGTGCAAACATCAGAGGCAAAATAGGAGATCAATCATTGGACCCGGGGGAAAAAAACCCTGGTTAAGTCAATGAACCCATGATAATAGATGCCAGACAGCCCTTTTGCTCTGGTTGCCAGATCTGGCCAGATCAGTACATGGGGTCTGCAGGACTGAAGTTTGCCATTCTCTGAAGGTAGGGGGGTGAAGAGTCTTTCCATTTCCTGCAGATCTCCCTTCTTGCTAGCAGCATTGCATAAAATGCTAGGCTTTTGGCTGAACTCTGTATACCCTCTAGGAGTTGCTAACCTCCTCCCAAAATGTGACTAAGTGAGGGCATTCAAAAAACATATGTGCATCTGATGCAGCAACAAGCCCAAATTTAGCACAAGACACTGAATCTCCTCCTGAAAATTCAGACAGCCTAAGAGGGGAATAGTATGCCCTATGCAGGGTAAAGATGTGATTCCTGCGTAACCAGGAAAGCTTGACAATGTTCCACAAGAGTTCAATTGAAGCCAACCAAAGATCTTGTAGATTGTGGTCCATCAGTAAAGAGCCCCACAGCGACTCTGGCAAAACGAAGTCGCCATCCGACTCATCCAGTATGAAATTATACCACTTGGATACTTCTTTTTTAGCTGGACCAAGCTTTACTAAGTTAGATACCAATGGACTGTATCCTCCAAGTCTGAACTTACTCCTGTTGGCGGAAGAAGTTTTATAATCTTGAGTCCAGCAAGCAATTTGTAAATATTTTAATTGTGAAAGGTTGGGGCCGACCTTGACCTGCAGATGTTCCCACGAGAGTAGACCCCCCTCATAAAAGAGGTCTCCCCAAACTTCCAGGCCTGCCTCTCTAAAAGGGATAGCCAGACTGTCTTCAAACCAAGCGGGACTTTCAGGTAACCCCCACAGCGGTGTTTTTTCACAGAGGTAATCTTGTTTTATAGATTTCATAACTTCGCCCCATGTTCTTGCAAGACCTTGTAGAGTCTTTAGTTTGATTTTTTTTTTTAAACTTAGGATTGCCGAATTTAAAGAGAAAGCCCAAATAATTAACTCTTTCCCCATACAACATAGCTGCAAACATTGGGCCCACCCCAGAGGCTGAGGGCACTTTCAGCTGCAAAAACAACAAGTGATGGACCGAATGTGGATCAATGTCACACATTCCCCCAGTCAAAAGATCTGGGCCCAAATCCATCGTTTTTTTGCACTCCACACAACCCTGGGTTAGACAATGGCGATATGCAAATCAGCTCTGACCCTGTTGCCCCATGGGAACAGTCCAGTCCGAACTACAAAAGCCATGTCCTTCCCAGAACGGAATCAAGCATCCGAGGACCGGACCGGTTTCGAGGTAACACCTCTCATCAGCCCGGCTAGCTTGACTCCAAGTGGTGTGGAGTGCCTGGGACCCACGTCTGGGCATCCCCAGCGCACTTAGGGCGGCAATTGCAAAAACAACAAGTGATGGACCGAATGTGGATCAATGTCACACATTCCCCCAGTCAAAAGATCTGGGCCCAAATCCATCGTTTTTTTGCACTCCACACAACCCTGGGTTAGACAATGGCGATATGCAAATCAGCTCTGACCCTGTTGCCCCATGGGAACAGTCCAGTCCGAACTACAAAAGCCATGTCCTTCCCAGAACGGAATCAAGCATCCGAGGACCGGACCGGTTTAGAGGTAACACCTCTCATCAGCCCGGCTAGCTTGACTCCAAGTGGTGTGGAGTGCCTGGGACCCACGTCTGGGCATCCCCAGCTCACTTAGGGCGGCAATTGCAAAAACAACAAGTGATGGACCGAATGTGGATCAATGTCACACATTCCCCCAGTCAAAAGATCTGGGCCCAAATCCATCGTTTTTTTGCACTCCACACAACCCTGGGTTAGACAATGGCGATATGCAAATCAGCTCTGACCCTGTTGCCCCATGGGAACAGTCCAGTCCGAACTACAAAAGCCATGTCCTTCCCAGAACGGAATCAAGCATCCGAGGACCGGACCGGTTTCGAGGTAACACCTCTCATCAGCCCGGCTAGCTTGACTCCAAGTGGTGTGGAGTGCCTGGGACCCACGTCTGGGCATCCCCAGCGCACTTAGGGCGGCAATTGCAAAAACAACAAGTGATGGACCGAATGTGGATCAATGTCACACATTCCCCCAGTCAAAAGATCTGGGCCCAAATCCATCGTTTTTTTGCACTCCACACAACCCTGGGTTAGACAATGGCGATATGCAAATCAGCTCTGACCCTGTTGACCCATGGGAACAGTCCAGTCCGAACTACAAAAGCCATGTCCTTCCCAGAACGGAATCAAGCATCCGAGGACCGGACCGGTTTCGAGGTAACACCTCTCATCAGCCCGGCTAGCTTGACTCCAAGTGGTGTGGAGTGCCTGGGACCCACGTCTGGGCATCCCCAGCGCACTTAGGGCGGCAATTGCAAAAACAACAAGTGATGGACCGAATGTGGATCAATGTCACACATTCCCCCAGTCAAAAGATCTGGGCCCAAATCCATCGTTTTTTTGCACTCCACACAACCCTGGGTTAGACAATGGCGATATGCAAATCAGCTCTGACCCTGTTGCCCCATGGGAACAGTCCAGTCCGAACTACAAAAGCCATGTCCTTCCCAGAACGGAATCAAGCATCCGAGGACCGGGCCGGTTTCGAGGTAACACCTCTCATCAGCCCGGCTAGCTTGACTCCAAGTGGTGTGGAGTGCCTGGGACCCACGTCTGGGCATCCCCAGCGCACTTAGGGCGGCAATTGCAAAAACAACAAGTGATGGACCGAATGTGGATCAATGTCACACATTCCCCCAGTCAAAAGATCTGGGCCCAAATCCATCGTTTTTTTGCACTCCACACAACCCTGGGTTAGACAATGGCGATATGCAAATCAGCTCTGACCCTGTTGCCCCATGGGAACAGTCCAGTCCGAACTACAAAAGCCATGTCCTTCCCAGAACGGAATCAAGCATCCGAGGACCGGACCGGTTTCGAGGTAACACCTCTCATCAGCCCGGCTAGCTTGACTCCAAGTGGTGTGGAGTGCCTGGGACCCACGTCTGGGCATCCCCAGCGCACTTAGGGCGGCAATTGCAAAAACAACAAGTGAGGGCACTTTCAGCAACATTCGGGAATGGGATAACTGGAAGGCCCATGCATAGATCTTCAGGTCTGGAGCCCTCAGGCCACCCTTCTCCCTTCGCCGTCGAAGTTTTTTCCATGCCATTCGTGGAAGATGGTTATTCCAGATAAAAGATGAAATATTGGACTGAAACTTGGCTAAAATAGTTTGATCAAAATATAAAGGAATAGTATTAAATAAAGAAGAAATTTTGGGTAGGATCGACATTTTAAAGAGGTTAGCTCTACCTAATAATGAAAGGGGCAGGTGCGACCATGATTGGGACCAGGCTTCTCAGCTTTTTACCTCTCCTCAGCTCCAGCGCGGCAGACCAAATTCTCAATCTGGGCTCTGAGCAGACCTTACGCTCTTGAGCCAGGAGGGGGGTCGGCAGCAGCTCCCAGCGCGGGGGGGGGGGGAATTCTGTGATCACCTTAAAACTCATACAGAGGTTGCAGAGCTCCGTTCGGGATCCATCCGTTCCAACATTTTCGAACTCCACTCGGCGTCCTCCGTACTTGTCCAAAACCCATGGGAAAAGAAAGAGGACTATGCAGGAGTGTTCGTCGCTCAAATTAGTATACTGCATCTCCTTGCCGAAACAAACTCGCAACTGAAGAAAGCGTAGTCACAGGCAAGTTTTACATACAAATATAGTTGTCGCAAGAAGACCGTTGTATTTTCACGGTATATCCTCTATCTACATGCTCATTTTCTGCGGCGGGGGACGATCTTACCGGGAGCTCGGTCCGGAGCACCGCGGCCAGCTGACTAGCTGCCACCATGTTTTTCCGGCGTGGGATTTTTCTTGTGTTGTGTTTTTACTTTATTACTGTTACACTACAGGGCAGATTTATTAATAGTTCACACAACACAGTCCAGCAAACAAAGCTGCTGCGTTGCATTGCATGAACAGAAGAGAGTTGAAAAGGTCTACTAAGATGTGTCTCTCTGCAGCTCTGTCCCTGCTCTTTTGCAATTGAGGCTATTGAGTACCAACACAGTTAACCTTGTACAGAGATGCAAAGCTGCCTGTGTTAAGGGCAGGATTGTTTTTGTGCAGGAAGGAATACTTTTCTTAGAGGCATATTCCTCTTTCAATATGTGTTGTAGAATGCAAAACACATGGAAAGAGGAAGTAACTGGGAGAAAGTAATATATTTGTTCTTGTTACACCTTAGTCAGGTAGACATGCCATTTTGGTGCAACCCCAGGTTTACAAGTCTGTAAATCTGGGATTGTGTCAAAATACATAAGTAAATTTATTGGAACGTGCATGCACTACCCATGAAATGCCTACGCAAAGTAATGCACTGCTGCGCTATGTGCTGTGCTGTGATACTATGTGGCATAGGAAATCGCAAAAAGGATTTTGTGTCTGTGCTGCATTATAAAAGTGAGGTAACCTCCATGCAAAATCATAGTAAATCTTGGCCTACATTTCACTGTGACATTGCCACTAACATTATGGCACATGGGCAGTTTCTAATTATGTGAAACATTTCGTTAAGACTTCGCCTCCCTGTGGGTATTGTGATATAAATAGATTTATTTGTTATTTATATCTGTAAACTTGGATATTGCACTTTTATACTTATTTCTATATTTTATGCAATGCTTTATTGTACAGTGCTGTATAGTTAAAGGATATAAAGCAAAAACATAAATATACTACTTCTGTCTCAGTGTTTCGGACACAGTTAATCAGACCACTTTCTGAGCTTTAGGTCTTGTCTACAGATAGCGTGTTCAACAATATTAACATACATAGCAGGAGCTTTAGGTCAGCCTGTTTCTAATGTTTCTTTAGCTTTCTTGGTTATCCCAGTGTCAGGTTCCTTATTTAAGGACTTTTGCAAAGCCCAAGTAGCATTTCTTTCATATTATGTTTCTGATTGGATGAGTAGTATTATGCCTTTGCTTATGTGAGAGGACTATTTTTTTTTATCTTTTATCACTCCAAGGGAGTACATCACTTTCCTTGCTCTCTTCCCTAATCCTACATTAATGTGTATGTTTTTTTTTGTTTAGTGTGGGTCCTGTAGCTGAACACTGCTACCAGGCTGCTTAGTTAACATCATTTCTCCTGCATCGCAACTTTCACCATCCCATGTGTTTCCGCTCTTCTGTTTTTTGTTTTGCTTTTTCTCTTTTTTATTATTTTGTTGTAAGGGGAATCTACCACTTGTAATGGTAAATTGAAAATGATGTAGATCGTTACAAACTAGCCAAGTATGAGCATGCATGCACCGGTGGTGATCTTGGAATTATTTTTGTTATATTTCTTAAACAAATCCAAGATGGTTGCCCATGCAAACCTTTCACACATGGTGGCTTTCTTGGAATTATTTTTTCTAAAGTAAAAAGAAAATATTCCAAAATGACCACCAGTGTAGGCACATAAGTGCATGCATTCAAAGGCACAGTTTACCATCTCAAAGTGGTTTTGGGTAGAAACTATGCCAAACCAACAAGCATTGTTGAAGTCAATCACTCTACGCCTGCATGTAAAAAAAGATACCTATTTGTTTTGCAAATACTTGTCTTTCTCCAGTTGATGTACAAATTTAAAATAAGCTAGCCACCTGCAAGTATTGTTTTACAGCTTCCAAAGACAGAAACATTGTAGTGCTGCATATACATAAAACTTTATAGTACCCTCCTCATGTGATAGCATACTCTTCATAACATGTGACTGAAAAATATGTACTCTAAGACTGAGAAGCTGAAATATTGTCAATATAGGCTACTCTTTTTCAAGAGCACACTCTCTGAATAGGGCTTGAGCATCGTCAGTGAGAAGACTCAAATACAGGCCTTCTCCAAAGTGGTGCCCTGTATAACCCTTCACATGTGGACCTTCTTAATGTCCCTACAGTGTATAAATCTAAATCACAGACCGCAGTCTTGGAATAGTGTTGGGAAAGAGCTTGTCGGTACTAAATAAAAAGAGAAAAAATGCTGGAGAGAGAATTAGCATTACAGAAAACATGATGGCGCTTCTCATGTCTTTGCCTCTTTTAGTTACCCCTGCTTCCTACCAGCCTCCTGGATTCAAAGAAGGAGTGTCTGACTGTATGCTATTTGATGGACTACCAGTGCATGTCAAGGTAGCAGATCTAGAAACATCTTTCCACATGTTAAAGGTTCGTGTCACTACAGAGAAGGCAAGAATGGAATTTATGAACAAGCAGGGGATCCTGAAAGAAGAAGAAAATAGTAATCAAGAAAAAAAAGAACCCACAAGCGTGAGTGTTTTTAAAATTCTTTATATATGGCTTTCAAGTTCAACAAGGCATTCAACTGAGTCTTTTGTTTTAATACTTATGTATTTTTCACCCACATTTCTGCTTTGTAATTAAAATTTTCTTCTATTGAGCTCACTCATGTGGATTTCATAAATATTTTTTAAAACATGTTAACATATCAGTGAATGTGAGTCAAAAGAAAGTCAGCTCTGACAATACCTAAAAACAATTGAAAGCCAATAAATTGATTTAAACATAGTAAGCAAGTCACAGCATTACCTAAACTGGTGAGAATATGCCTTAAAAGAGAAACTGGAAACACAGTGAGATGGGGTAAACTGAAGAAATGATTTCAGCGTTACTTCACTTGAGTTGCTCAAATTTGAGGATAAACTGTAGAAAACCCTTACTTGTTCGAGATCAAGGCATAACACCTTTAAAATGTTCTTTTAATGTAAGTAATTTAATCAAAGAAAACATACAGTAGCCCATGCTATGCAGCATTTGACTTTATTTTTCAGAAAAACAGCCAATTAAAAAATAAAAACATAAGCTAACATTCAACTGAAAACATAACCGTAGAAGAACATAATAAAGGGAATAACAGGGAACTGAATTTAATAAACTTCCTCTATTGAGGCTGTAACTGTTGGGAAAGTAACACTGATACATTAAGGATTCCAGAAGGTGTCATATCCCAACATGCCCTGCAGAGTTAACTACCCTGTTTATAAAGGTCAGAAAGAGATACAGAGGTTCTATAGAGTTACCTCCATCCAAAGTAACAGGTTCTTAGAGCACCTGGGGGCATATTATCAAGGACAGGCGATACAGTATCGCCGCTTTTATCGGCAGGAAACTGCCGATAAAGCGGCGATAATGGCCTTGATAATATGCTCTATGAATTCCAATCGGCAGGAAACTGCAGATAAAGCGGCGATAATGGCCTTGATAATATGCTCTATGAATTCCAATCGAAGCCCATGTTAGATGTGAACATCTTGATTTATTTATTGCTGACATTCCGCCTTCAGCTTCTCTCCCAGCTATGCGTGTTTGCACATGGGCTGGTGGAAGTACCTCGCCCTCATGATAAAACTATGGGGTAATCTTAAATGAACATGTGATGAATGAATGAATATATAAGCTTTGTAAAGCGCAAACTTAGCCCATGGGCGTCAAGGCGCTGTGGAAAGAGGTCAACAGAGCTGAGAACAAAGGCGCACATATATACACAGCTTACAGAGTAGAGAGAGTAAAAAGCCAGGTATTCAAGGCTTTGTGAAAGAGAGAGTGGGAGTCAAGACCCTAGATTGAGAGAGGGAGCTAGTTCCAATGTTTGACGGCATAAACAGAGAATGCTCTACCTCCCCACCTAGCTTTTCTAAAACTAGGGACTATCAGCAAGTTCTTACTAGCCAATCTTAACTGCTGAGTGGGGACATATCTCTGAAATAGTTTCCTGATGCCGTCTGATCCTGTGTTGTAGAACGCCTTATGAACCAAGCAGAGGGCTTTGAATACAATTCTCCGATCAAGGAAAGCCAGTGCAGATTCCTGATAGTGGTAGAGACTGAGTGATATTTGGGAAAACCCATCACCAGCCTGGCAGCAGCATTCTGCGCAAGCTGAAGTCGATGCTCTAGCCCCTTGTTAATTCCCAGATTAAGGGCATTACAATGGTCTAATCCAGACAACGCATGGGCTACAGTGGCCTGTTTTAGGGTAGAGAAGGAAAGAAATTTAGAGATCTTTCTGAGAATCCTTATCATCCCAAAGCATATAGAGACTATTGATTTGGAGGCCCAAGGAAAGAGAGTTGTCAATTATGATGCCCAAGTTTTTGGCACTGAGGCCAGGGCAGGGGCAAGGACCAAGCGTGTTCGGCCTCCAGGCGTCTGACCAAGTGTCCTCATGATTTCCAAACATTAAAACCTCTGTTTTTTCCCCATCGAGTTCTAAATAGTTCTCTACCATCCAGGAGGCCACTGCCTGCATACAGTTTTTAAAATTTGCCGCTGATGCTTCCACACTGTCAGTGATAGAGACCATAATTTGAGTGTCATCAGCATAAAATAACACTTCTAACCCAAATGATCTTACCACCCTGGCGAGAGGGGCCAGATCGATATTGAAAAGGGTTGGGCTCAATGACGACCCCTAAGGAACTCCACATAACAACGGATTGGGAGCTGAGTAGAATTGGCCCATCTTGACCCTTTGTGACTGGCCCGTAAGAAATAAGGTGATCAGATTCAGTGCAAGGCCCTTGATCTCAATTTCACTAAGCCCCCCAACCAATTTTAGAGGAGAGATGGTATTGAAGGCCGCTGTAAGGTCCAGAAGGATAAGCAAAGTCCTGTGACCGGCATCCACGTGACTTCTGATGTTGTTAAGTATGGAGGTTAATGCCGTCTCAGTACTATGCTCTCCACTGAACCCAGGCTGTGAGCCATCGAGCAATTGATTTTCCTCCTGGTACGCACTGAGATGGAAGTTCAGATGCTTTCCCAGGATTTTTGCTGGTACAAGTAGTAGGGAGATGGGACGGTAAGATTTTTAATTCAACTGGATCCAAAGAGGGCTTTTTCAGAGGGGTTTAACCACAGCAGTTTTCCACGCGGTGGGATACTGCCCAGATGTAATGACAATATTAAGAAGTGAGGTCAGATGAGGAACAATAGCCTCTCTTTCCAAGTTCAACATTTTCGCTGGGGAACTAGACTTGATTCCATTTAACATCCGCTCCGTATCCTCTTGAAGAATAGGAGGGAAGGACTAAAAATGACCTTCTTCCCCCGGCGCTGCGCAGTGATCCCCAACCGGGAAATATAGAGGAGGACCTAAACTGGATCCTCCAGCATTGAGGGTCTCCATAGAGGAATGTATTTCCTTAATTTTATCTTGAAAAAAGCACGCCATTTTATCAGAAAGACCCTGTGAAACGTCAGTACAAGCAGAGGCTAAGGGAGCCAGAAGAGAGTTGATCACAGTGAAAAGTTCCCTTGGAGACTTTAAGGACTCTGCCATCTTAAAATAAATCCCTTTTCCTCAGTAATGGCGATTTTATACTCTCTTAATCTAGGCTTATGCAGATCTCTTTCGGCAGGTTCGAGCTCGCTGCGCCATTTCTTTTCTTGGAGTCGGCATCCCTGTCTAAGCTTTCTCAGCCTCTCTGAGAAGCAAGGAGCCGAGGGTTGTTTCCTAGCCTATAGTGCTCTTTAAGTGGGCCAAGGGATTCCAAAGCTGACAAAATCCAATCAGAGAAGTCTGAGTAGGCTAAATTAACGTCAGGGTGGGAAGGCTGTACATAATCCCTAAATAGATTAAGAAGGGCCTCCCTATTAATAAGGCTGAGGTTTCTTTTCAACTCCACCCTATTCTTAATATTGGGACCTAAATGAGCCGCTCTAGTTTGAAGCAGAAATGGAATGGCATAGTGATCGGACCAAGAGAGTTGAATCAGTTCCTTCACTTTAATCTACAGATCGTTAGAAAAGATGCTGTCCAGAGTATGTCCTGCTATATGAGTGAGTTCAGCTGTGAGAGACCACAAGAATCCATAGTTTCTAGGAATGCTTGCGTCTCAGTACACAGCATCACCTCTAGGTGAAAATTAAAATCATCTACGAGGGTAGTTAGATCTAGCCAGATAGGGCTCTATTAGATTACTAAAATCCTGATTGAATAATGTTGTAGGTCCAGGAGGCGGATAGATCAATACTCCAGTGAAACCTTTCAATAGGGAGGACCTTCAGTGAACAGTATTTGCCCTGATAGGTATCCAAGGGGATGGTAATTGATTGAGTACAACAAGAGTAGGTATCTTTTAACAGATTTTCTATACCTCCACCTATCCTCCCTCCCCTATCAAACCTAGAGAGAGCCTCTACCAGGTCAGGCCCAGAGCAATCTCTGTGATTCAAGATCAGAGCTTTGGACTGATGACCCTCCTCCAGGGGATTAATCCCAACACCTAGTTGGATGATTATCTTACATACTGTGTACTCATACTCCTGGCAACCTACAAGAGCCTCCAAACTCATAGACCTACAGTGCAACTCAACTTGTCCTTGCTGGTCAAGAAGCTGCCTTCTAGAAAATCTGAGAAGCTTACCAAGATCTGGGGAAAATCGGCCAGGGTTTCTGGCGCAAGGAGCAGAATGGGCGCGGACGGGCGCAGATGGGCTTGCCGGTGGCGCGCCCTCTGCTCACATCCGCTGCACGTCCTGCCCAGCATGCTAAAGAAATAGGTTGGGCCAGGAACAACTAGAGCGCCTCCCCAAGTGCAGCAGGAAGTGGGAGGGAGGGAAAGAAACAGAAATACTCACGTCCCTCCGCACAAACAGCAAGCCGCGGCAAACTGGGAAGGAGTGATGCCCCCACACAGTTCCAGACAAAATATTTAGTGCCCCCTAAGATTGCCTAAGATTATTTGATGATCTATTTGTAGTCTGGAAGGGTACGAAGAAATGTGCATTGGAATTTGTATCCACAATTAAAGTGAAAGAGATCAATCAAATTTTAGTATTCAAAAAAGGGGGGGAGACAGAGGTTACCGGCTAGGTCCACCCTCCAACAGCTAAAGTAGACCTGAATATCCCGAATTCTCAGGAAAAAGAACCTAGCCAAAGCAGATTTTTCAAAACTCAATTGGAGTTTGAAAACAATTAAGAAAGAAAAGCGTTTCTTTCTTGAGTCCCCTCACTCACCAGCGTTTCCTCGCGGTGACATGCTTCATCATAGGGGCCATCTCAACGGACTGAGGCGTGCTCGACTTGTGGAATTACGTAGGAGCTCTTAAATGATAGACTGTGTATAGTGCGGACAGTGTAGTGGGGTGGAGTGGGCTAATGTGAGTTAAAAATACCTACCTAGTGGGCGACACAATTTTATTCTTGCTCCTAGTTGGTATGAATGCTGGATGAACTAGCTATAATTGGTTAGGTGTACCTAGCATTGTGTTTGTCAACATGTTTCGAGCATTCCCCAAGCTCTTCTTCAGGACTACGCAGGGACCAGCCCTTTGTACGCCGCTTCTAGTTAAACTCAACTGCGGTGAAAATAAATATTTAATTACGTTGCAACGAAAAAGCGTGCGTTAGTACATACATACATCTGTCACGTAGTATCTGTAGGGTAAAATACACAAATTTGAGGTCAGTCAGTTATAGTATATACAAAATTCAATACATAAATAAAGTTGCATGATAAATGTTTATACAAACAAAAATAGCACCTTATGTTTGTATCTAGAACTGATCTGATAGTACCGATTTTATAGCACATATTGATGTATTTTACAGAAATATTAGAAATCATGCATTATTAATTGTTTCACATCTAGGATACTACGAGTTTGTACACTTAACACCTTGGGTGCTTGAGAGGATCCTCTGCTGTGCTGGGCCATAATAGAAACCGGTGTGATCATGACGAGCTCTGCTCGTCATGAGCACACGAGAGGTGTACCTCATGACGAGCTGAGCTCGTCATGAGAGTCATGAGCATCGAAGGGGTTAAGTAGTCTATTTTCAGTGTTTTCTTTTAATTTGTTGAGCACTTGTCACTTTAATTACTTCAGTCCTACATGCAGTTGCGTCATATGATCAAGGCCCTTCCAGGCCGAAACGTGTTAAAAATGGCGGATCGACAGCCATAATTTAAATTAATATATTGAACAGTGATTGAGGTCTGTGTCCGTTTTGTCCAAGGTGCAGGAAATGCAAAGGTGGCAAGTATTTTGCTATATTGGCCGAGGTGGCTTCATCGGCCACACATGTACCTCCTATCAATACAGGGCCGAGCGGAGGAGACACCAAACCCAACAAGAGGCAGTGGCAGTTGTCGGAAAAGGAGCCGCTTTCTGTGAAAAAAAAATATATATATATATCCTGCTCCAAACGTCATCTCCCAATAAAGAAATGAATGGACCGCACTCACAAGGTTGTTTCTCTGTAATTTTATTATCCCCCGAGACAGAGACAAACACAGGACGCGTTTCGGCTTCGCGCCTTTTTCCAGCTGTGTGCAAAGTGCTTGCAATTTAAACGCCATTATATCCGGTACACTACCAGTCTTTCAGGTGCATCATAAATCAACATACAGAATGGACTCAGCAGTAAATTATAAGTTAAACGGAGGCGCCATCTTAGAACATTTGAAATACAAACCAAAATAATGATTATAATTCATTGTATGGCTTTGACAGTATCTATGCAAATAAGAAATAAATATATATTTAGTCACAATGATTCATTTGTTACTGTAACAATTCATCCCCTCATGGAAATTGTCCATTCTTTCAAAATTGAGCCCTCGATGGGCAAAGGCCACAACGATTACTCATGAATTCATACACATAATCAATAGCAGTACATTCCAACATCAATTAATTGTGCTTCATTTGGTTTTAATATAATATTCCCATCAGGGATTTCCCTTATCAAACCAAAATTGAGCCCTGAATGAGCACTCTGGCCTCTAATTTGTCGGAGAACCAGTAAATCAAATTTCATCAAATCGTTTCATCATATATTATGGGTGCTTCCAAATTCTAATATATAAAGCCCTGAATGGGCTAGCCAGAAAACGTATTCATTTTACACTTTTGTCATTTCCAACTTGCTATACGTTCTTCATTACTCAACTTTGGACATTCATGACAAATTACTTCAACATTAAGATACCCACAGTTTTTTCATCAGACCTAGTCATCAGCAGATTCTATCCTAAATGAATTGAAAGCTCCTCTTCAGTGTTTAAACACTTTGGAATACAAGTTTGCATATCTATTTTTTATCTCGATTCTAGTCTCCGTAATCTTAGCTCCCGATTCCCACCTCGATCACTTGCAGGCACATAGTCGATACAGTAATACTTCAAAAGATTCCTATCGCTATTATGGAATTTAGCAAAATGCCTTACCATAGGGTATGAAAAGTCTTTATTCTCAATCGCTCTTGCATGTTCCAGGATTTTACGTTTTGTTGGGTGTATTGTACTCCCAATGTACTGTTTAGCACATGGACAAACCAGACATTACACACAAAACGGGGTGTTGCAGATCAGAAATGTGTTAATAGATTTGTCATGCTCATACCTGGTATTCTATAAGAGAAAGCTCTGGAACTGTTTTTACAAGCTTTACACTTTGAGCAAGGGAAAGAACCCTGTGACTGTGCTAATTCCTGAAACAAATGGAATGGGTTCATATTGGCTCTTAACCAATAAGTCTTTCAAAGATATACTTCGTCTAAAAGTTTTCTGTGGGTAGTCTGGGAGAGTACTGCCTATTACCATATCAGTTTTCAGGATATGCCAGGTACGACTAAGTATTGTTCTCAAAGTGCCTGCCTCATTTGAGAAAGTAGTAATGAACCTAAAGGTTTCATTCTCTAAGGTCCTCAGTTTTTCTTTGTCTCTTAGTAGACAGTGTCTAGGAATTCTGTCCACTTTAGCTAAGGTTTTAGACAGTAAATCCAGGCAGTAGCCACATGTTTTAAACCTCTCTATCGCTTCCGATGCTGCTGTATGAAAATCACCTATGTCAGTACAATTTCTCTTCATGCGGAGAAGCTCCACATAGGGTATGCTATCCTTCAGCGATTTTTGGTGACTGCAACTTGCTTCCAAGATGGAATTGCCCGTTTCACTCAAATGGCCACTGAAATGTGCATTTAGAGAATTTGTATTGAGCTCTGTGATGTACTCTTCTGCATTTTTCTGTGGACCTTTCTATAGGATAAATAAATCATCTATATATCTATTTATTTATTTTTATTTATTTTTTACACTTGTAAAGCGCACTGTTACCTTACCGTGTCTGGCGCTGTCTTAATAACTCCTTGATAACTCCTGAAACTAAATCCCCAGGTTAATTTACAAAAAGCCATGTTTTTAGCTTTCGCCGAAAGGTCATAAGCTCGGGGGACAGTCGGAGCGCCGCTGGAAGGGCATTCCAGGCCACCGCCGCCCCTGGGATAAAACTCCTGCCTCCCCAACACACTTTTCTGATCCGTGGGGTCTTGATCTATACCATGATATGATGCAACCGACCCACTGATTGTACTTATCTGCCAAGGCCACCTGCTTCTCCCACCAGTCCATGAATAAATTTGCGTAGCTGGGGACAAAGCAGGTGCCCATGGCAGTCCCCCGTATTTGGCTGCAGTGCTGTTTGTTGAACAGGAAGATATTATTTGTCCGACAGAACCTTGTAAATTCTATTAACATTTCATTATGTTCGGCTAACTGAATTTCCACTCCTGCTTCTATCCCCGCTAGGAGGCTTCATAAGCAGGTACTAACACAAATGGAGCCAATAAATATCTTTACTTAAGGAGAAAAAAGCATGTTTCCTTGCTAGCATGGTGTCGTCCCCATTTTGGTTGCTATTAAATCCACCATTGTTAATATGTGTGTCATCATAGACATAGAAAAGAAACTGTAAGTTCCTGTTTGCATTCTAATTAAAGTGCTCAGTGCAAAATATACAATTTCATAGTAAAACACAACTTAATTTTTTCTATTACAAATTCAATTCATGTCTCCACGTTTCAAAATAAATTATAATTTCATTAATGCTATTTGAAAATCAGTGTGACTTGCCTAGTCCTTTCAAGTTCTATACCTTGTTAATGTTTTTCAATTGATCACAATTGCTGAAATGATAGTAGAAATACAATCTAATATAATTTAATTGTCAGTGTCCTGAGAACCTCAAACGATCTCTTTTTGTTTTGTAAAACAAGATAAAAAGTTACTACAAAACATATAAAATCAATCCAACCCAACTGGGTAAGTTCAACATATCTCTTAGTTGTTATTGGAAAAATATAGATAGTGTTATATTTCACGTACAGTACTTTATCATAAATAGATTCCCCATGTTGTTTTAATTAGTCCTACCAGACTTTCCTACACACTGATTATTCACTGATTATTCTGCAAAGCCATTTTATTTTCTCAAAAAGTGCCCAAAGTGCATGTTAACATAAAAACTGATCCATTAATTGATAAACATACAACACTCAACTAATAGCTGTTTTGAGCAGTGAGGAGGTCTGCAGCTAACTTTTAAACACACATCTCCTCATCGAATTCAAGCCATTTGGCATTTTGCTATTTAACATGATTATATACGGTGATTCCAATCTCCTCAGCCTCTGTTCCCTGTTTCCGCCTCTCACATTTTTTGGGACTAAGTCTATCACATAATAGACTAAGTCAGCTGCATTGCTACCATGCTTCTCATGGATATGGCAGGCAACAGTGTAGCATTTATCATCATTAGCTATTGCCCTTAGATGCTGTAAAAGTCTGACATGCACCATATGAATCGTACTGCCTACATAGATCTTTGGACATGAGCACTGTAATATATACACAACAAAATCACTTCTACAATTATAGGCATTGTGTATTTTCAGTGGGGTATTCAATAGTGGTGATGTGAACTCTTTCATATTTTGACCAAATTTGCAGGCTTTGCACCTATCCATGTTTGAAAACTAAAGTCTGGTGTTAACCTTGTATCGGGCTTTTTCATTTCAGGCATACTGACAAATCGCTAATTCCGCATGGATTTGCCCTGTCTACATTTAAAAAATGGAGCCCTCTTTATTGTCTTCCCAATGATTGGGTCACTTTTAATAAGATTTCAATGGGTGGACAGGATTTTCTGATGATGTACTGTATACCCTTTGTTAGTCCAGTATTGGAACTTTCATAGATTCCCATAGCTTGTATCATTCCCCGTCGTCGAAATGGAAGCCTCGGTAAATAAACAATAACATAGCAGAAGGTACAAAAGAGAAAGAAAAGTCTAGGCCTCATCTCATTTTTTAGCCATGTGTCCTGAACTGCAGCTTTTTGTAGAATTATTTTGATATTGGATACTATAATATTCACTGTCCACTGCTAATCTCATCCCATAATGCTTTGCAGGGCTTTTGGTTGGGATAGTTTTTTTTTTGCCAATAACTGTGCTTGGGGTGGTCCTAAGAGGATGGGACCACCACCGAATCGTTCAACAAGCTGTGCTTTTTGTTTTCAAGGCATCTGCTTGGGTCTCTCCCTAGGTTAGGGAGGATCCCAAAATCATCATCTCTCTCACTGCTTGGTAATTTTTCAGTTTCACTTTTGTGAAAGTACTATATGCTCTTTAGCATATAATGATAAAGATACTTATTTTATAATAACTGGCACTGCGCACGACTGTACGTGCTACGCAGCGACCTGTAGTGCTACTACGCAAACTATGCCCATTAATTTGTAGGGCAGCTACCCGGAGCAGTGCCCATACTTTCACAAAGCACTACTGCTTCGACTCTTCCACACAGAGGCGGCAGTGGGACAAGCATTCTTGAGGAACCTCTTCCAGCAAGTGGTGAGCTTTTCCTTCTATCCATCCTTTCTAATATTGCACATTTTGTATCAGGTAATGTTTACTGACTAATGTTTCAATGTCTGTTTATTGCTTATGAAAATATGGAGACAGTGTTATTCCAGTATTAATTTCACAAAATGTGCTTTGTTGCTAACTGCTAGCTACTCTGATACAAGCTATGGGAACCTATGAAAGTTCCAATACTGGCATAAGAAAACAAGTTACTTACCTGTAACTTTGGTTCTCCAGGATTGGTAACTTTCATAGATTCCCATGCGGCCACCCTCCTCCCCTGGGAAAGCTCAGCCTTCAGCATATTTGGTTACTGTTATACAATGGCTATGAAAATCTAAGGCTCTTAATTTCTGACGGACATCACTTGGTCTCTAAATTGTACGGCACCATCAGGAAACAGCGAGTAGCGCCGGCTAGTCGTGTGCGCGAACAGTGGAACCTCGAGCTTGGAATTGGCATATCTGATGAGCAATGGGCTTACTGTTGTGGCGTGACTGCCAATATCTCCTCTAGTTGCCGTCTAAAAATCATACACTACAAATTCATACAGAGGTTCTACTATACTCCGGCTCGAAAATTCAGATTTCGCTTGCCGGTGGACGATAGATGTGTTCGTTGCCGGGCGGCAGGGGCTGATATCCTCCACTTGGCATGGAAGTGTGGGGCCATTTATGAGTACTGGGTGCAGGTTCATGACGCCCTACAGGTTATGACTGAAAATGCGATGTTGTTTGACCCCGTAGTGATGTTATTGGGGTACACTAAGGAGGTGCCGGCACTTTACCGTAGGTTTGCGGATGTGGCTTTACTGTTGGCGAAACGGCGAGTGGCCTGCCGTTGGGGTCGGGGCAGGGCGCCGAAATTCAAGGAATGGTTGGACGATGTCATATATTGTCAGGATCAGTACAATGCATATGCCAAATGATGCCTGTGCGTTGTAGGCCTAAGGATTTCTGGAGTCCGCTGCAGGTTTATTTGCTAACCAGGGCTGTGCAGGATACTGACTCAGAGAGTGAAGATCGGGTTGGGGTTGGTTAGAAGCGCAACGCTTCACGGACATCTTGCTATACCTATCGAACTGCGTGCTCTAATGCGTGTGGGGCTGACCTTCTGCCCTGATGGACTCGTGCCTAACTGGGCGATATCATCTGGTCCCTGCAGATATGGCGATTGGCTCCTGGGTGCTGTGTTAAGGGTGTTCGGGGTACCTCAGCCAGACAAGCTGCGAGCAATAGGGGAACACTAACTATATCGAATTTAGTTTGCTGCACTGTGATTTGCGGGATTAATGGCCACAGTATTGTGATTCCTCACTGGCCTCTGTGAATATGTTGTAGAACACCTGCTTGCATACTATGAACTCCTGAGTTTGTCAGTACCGTATTATGACCGGGCATGGGAAAATGATTGTTAATATCTGATGCTGGAATGTACGCTCTCTACTTCTGTGCCAGAACTGTATGTACACCGCTGATATCACCTGTCTTTTCTTCCAATAAAGGTTTACAAAAAAAAATAAAAAAATCTGAGGCTCTGAGGCTCTCTCAGGAAGGTTCTATGGGGTGAGGCTAATCTGATTGGTTGTTGCGTGATTTTGGTCTCTTTTGCAAAAAGAGGTGGATATGCTACAAAATTAGATGAGGTCTTGACCTTTCTTTCTCTTTTGTACCTACTGCTATGTTATTTTTTATTTACAGAGGTCCCCATTCTGAAGACAGGGAATGATACAAGCTATGGGAATCTTTGAAAGTTTGCAATACTGGAGAACCAAAGTTACAGGTAAGTAACTTGTTTTCATCATCCTTACCTGGCTTGGCTTGTTAGACTTCTCATTTCCTTTATTGAATAACAGCACTGCCCTTGATTTCAATTTTACTTTATCTTTTGCTGTATCCAATATTGCCTGCTCATACCCTCTGGCAAGGAATATTTAATTAGGTTCCGCCTGGACTTCATTCAATGATGTTTCTTTACTGCAGTTCTGTTTCATGCAGAGATTTTCAGCAAAAGGGATACTGTTGTTTAGTTTTGTTGGATGGAAACTGCCTGTCTGGCGAATTCAGTCCCCCGCCATTGGTTTCCTGAATTTTTTGGTTTGTATTTTATCTTTCAGGAAGACTTTAGGGTCCAAAAAATGGACCTCAGTCTTGCTGATATTATTCGTGATGGAAAGTTTCAGGTCATTGCAGTTTAGTTTGTCAGCAAATTCTTTTGCAGGGTCTGGTGTGCCCCTCGATAAAATAAAGGGATCGCCAATAAAAGGGGTCCATAGGACCAAATTTTCTGAAAATTCTTGGGCATACTGAACCGCGAGCACCTGCTCCTCCCACCAGCCCATATCCAGATTTGCATAGCTGCTGGCAAAGCAGGTGCCCATTGCAGTCCCTCTTATTTGCTTGTACAACTGCGTCTCAAATATGAAAAATTTATTCTCCAGACACCATTTCATCATTTGAAGAAGCATCTGTGTATGCTGGTGTAAATGTCTCATGCCAAGGAAATGGTTGGTTGCCTTTAGTTCATCCTGATGTACAATGCTTGTATATAATGCTGTAACATCCAAAGTCAAGAGTACATATGACTCACCCCATGTTATATCAGACATTCTTTGTAGGGAATCACTTGTGTCACGTAGGAATGAGGGTATACATTAAAAACAATATATAAACTTAAAAACCAAAGATTACAGGGCTATTATAGGTTGGCTAAGATTTCCCTAGTACAACACCAGTGAAATTCAGCTGCTTAAGACCTCACTTATTACATCCCTCATGACATGGTCAGTGACATCACTGATGAATCCCAGATTACAAAATCAAGTGAGTGTAAGAGTTTTTAAGAGTTTATTGGTGGTAAACATATATAGCAACCTAGTACAAAGTTAGATTAGTATTCTAGTTGCACTACTACTGAGTGATACTACTGCTAACATACAATGGCTGTGTGAGAGTATCCTTGTGTGTATGGGTATGTAAGTGACTGTATGGATGTATAAGTGGAGAAGTGTGGCTCAGGGGTTAGAGGCGGCAGACCCGGAAGCTGAGATCAGCCCTGGACCAGGGTTCAATTCCCCGCCTCGGCGGGTCTTGGGCTAAAAATTCCACGGTCTCGATAATTCTCGAACCGGTGCCTTCTCGACTCACGGGTTCACGCTCTGCGACTCTGGGCAATAGCTTGCTTAATCTCCACAACGGCCCCTCGCGGCGGGATGCCTGGCTTTCACCTTGTGGATACCCTGCCGGGGCCTCTCACAGGGGAATACCAGGACGGGTTCCCTAGGCAAGCGCCAGGATGCCCTTTGTGGTGACAGGTTGCGCTATATAAGTATACCTACATTTACATTTACATTTACGAGTGGGCGTGTGAGTAGCTGTATGGGTGAGAGAGATACTGTGTGAGTGGCTGTATTGGTGAGTGACTGGGTGTTTCAGTGGCTGTATGGGTGAGTGAGTGGCTCTATGGGTGAGTAAGTAGGTGTGTAGTGGCTGTATGGGTGACTGAATGGCTGTATGAGTGAGTGGCTCGATGTGTAAGTGGCTATATGGCTGAGTACGGGGTTGGTTAAGTGTTTGGTTAAGTGAATTGGTATGTAAGTGGCTATATTAGAGAGTAAGTGTCTGTGAATGGCTGAATCGGTGAGTTAGCAAATGTGTGTGTGAATGGGTATGCATGTGGTTGTGTAGGTGTGTGAGTTAGTGTGTGAGTGCTTGTATGGGTGAGTGAGTAGCTATGTTGAGAGGCTATATGGGTGAGTAAGTGGGTGTGTGAGTGACTGTAGGTAAATAAGTGGGTGTTTGAGTAGCTGTGCGGACGAGTGTATTGCTATGTGAGTGGCTGTACGGGTGAGTGACAGGTTGCATGAGTGGCTGTATGGGTGAGTGAATGGTTGTGTAACTGGCTGTACGAGTAGTGGGTGTGCGAGTGCCCCATGGAGGAGTGAGTGGGTATTTGAGTACCTGTATGGGTCTGTGAATGGGTGTGTAAGTGATTGTGTGTGTGTGTGAGTGGGCGTGTAAATGGTTCTGTGGATTATGTTATCAGTTATGTAATTTGAAATGCCATCATTGATGTCCTCAGTGATGTCACTGACCATGTCATGAGTGATGTAATATGTGAGGTCATAAGCAGTACATTGGGTGCGGCCTCCAAAGACCTCTCAGAATTCCTGCTCTGTGGGACTTCCTAGAGGTAACAGAAGGGGATCCTGGTCCCCAAGAACCATCAGCCTCCTAGGGAACTATATCCCACAACCTGTTGTGCAGAGTGGTGGTGAAAGGAGGCAGGGCATTCGGCGGCTTGCCGGTCCTAATTCTTATATTTTTATTTACGTGGGGAGGGGGGCCACAGACCCCTCTCCCACACTGATTTCGGCCCCAAGGTTTCCATTCCCAGAGCCTTTTTACTATTATCTTTTTAGTAAATAAATGGATGGAGTCCGCGTGGCCCCCCTCTCTGGTGGATTCGACCCCAAAACCCCATACCCGAGGCCCAACTTCTATTGTGGGCGCCCAGGTCCCACCCAGGACACCCTCTCACAGCTAATTGGGACCGTGGGAGAGGCTGAAAGCCCCTGCTGTCCCTGCCGTCTCCCTGCCTCCAGCGGGAGCCAGCATTACTTTTACAGAGAAGCACCTGCTGAACATGCAGTTCCCTCTCTGTGAAAGCAATTCTGCATGGCTTCTAGCAAGGGGAAGCATTTGTTATGCTCTTGCTTGCTAAAAGCAGAGTTTTTGTTGTGGCTTGGCAGGAGCGGTAAAGTTCCTGCCAAACTATAGCAAACAGATGTGCCCTGGGGGGTGGCAGACCCCAAGGCTATCTATGGCTCTAGGAGGGGGGCCCCCTTCTTTTCTCGAATTTGCTCCAGGTAGATGGTGGTCCCTGGTCTGCAGGAGACCCATGTGGCCCTCTGCATTCAATTATACAAAAGCCCTGGGGAGGTGGCAGTCCCCAGAGCTGCGGAGGGGAGCCTGTGTCCCCACACATTAACCCACTTTAATGAACGCATGAGCTCCTAGATTTTTTCAGGTAAAGCCCTGGGGATTTGGTTGTCCCTGGGGCTAGCGGGGTCCTAGAGCCCCCATTTAAAAAGTAAATGAGCCCTGAAGAGGAGGTTGTCCCCGAGGTAGCAGGGGAAGTTGTATGGGCCTCTCCGCATTCATTTATTAAGAAACCCCACGGAGTTGATGATCCCCAGGTGCAATGCACCCTCCCTCCCTTATTACAAAAATGCTTCAGGGACCTGGCCCACGTCAGATGTCGGTGACTAGGTGGTCAGGGTCTGGCGGAAGCACCAACAAGCCTTGGTAGCAGCAAATGGCATGGACAACAGAGAAAGAGCAACATTGAGACCAGCAAGGTCCAAGTGACTCACCAACAGCAGGAGAGTTAGAGCAATCCCTGAACAAGCGTGGGAGCCCACCAAAGCAGTAGAAGACCCTTAGGAGCACCCACAGGTCGAAGGCACCGGAGTCACAGGAGGACCTCGAGCAGATCACCAAAGATGAAGGCCAACGGTGCAGGGGATGCGCTGAGGACGCTGATCTTGGAGGGAAGAGATGCTGGAGGCTGGAGCTTCTTGTAGCCTGAGTCCTATTTTAGAAAAATTGTGTTGGTGAAAAGTGGGGAACAGAGAAGGTTAACAGGCACACCTGAAACTAACCAGATATGTTAACATTCTTGCAAATGCAAATTGAAACCTGCTAGATAGGAATGTATTAAAGAACCACTTTTCACAAATGATAAAGAGTTGTGAAAAGGAGACACACTTATCACTTGCTGTCCATTCGCATCTAGTTAAGACATAATGTGTGACACTTCTCTTTTGTTTTGCTCAAGAATTTTGGCAATAAAAGAAAAGAACACTAATTTAATAAAAAATAACACTGCCTTTTGCTTTGAAGGAGGGACCGGCTTCATGCTTTCCTTTTCTGCAGCCCAGGAAAAGCCATCAATATAATAATCAGCTTAGAAACACCCATCCACGAGGTCTGTAAGGATACTGGTTATTTGCTCAAAACTAATCCTTGTTTTAATGGTAACAAAGATGTGCTTGACATAAACTGCCCTGCAAAAATAATATAATGGGCTTTGGCAACACTGACGAATTTGCTCTGCCCACCCCTTTAAATACTTTTCTTTAGTTTGAACGGTGAGTGTACAGATTGGTGGAAGCCACTTATAATGCCTTACTAGCCTTATTTATCCAGCCAAGGTACATAGCAATTTTCAGTAATTTGTATTATTTAAAATTTGCCCGTTTAAAAAATCCTGTCACTGTCAGAAGAAGCGCGATTGCTTCAACACATGCGAAAATCACATCAGCTTAAACGCAGTTGTTTCATTACCCCTAAAACACATCAATCCAAGTTCCCGAGGCAAGGCAAACTAAGAAAATAGTCTGGCAAAAGTAACCTAAAGCCCAGAGGGGAAATAAGACATGTAATGAGTAGCGAGCACCGCGCTGGTGGCGAGAGGCATCCTTTTTAAAGAGAGAGACTGGTAGATTTAATAACTGCTCTTATCCTTGATGTAGAACTGCTCTTAATCCTTGATGTAGTGTTTTTATGATAAACTGTGTGTGCTCTGCTCAATTTTGCACATCCAATTTCCACTTAGCCTGATTTCGGTCGGTCCCCGGTCCGTCACGGCTGCTGGTGCCGGTTGAACGGAGGGACGCTGTAGTGTAGTTCCTATTTTTCAATAGGCTCTGCGCATTGGAATAACATAAACGATAGTTTAGACGTAGGACTGAGGTCGACTAGGTCTCTATTGAATATGTTAGACTTAATTTTAATTGGCATAATTGTGCAATTTTAGGTACATTTTATTTCTCTGCTTATTTTAATGTTCATTGTTTTTTTTTCTTTCATTATATTTTTTTTTTACCTCTGACTGTGTTATCACTGTTGAGTTAACATGCAGTTTGACCCACCCAGTTGGTTTCTCCAGTCTAAAGGTGAACCACCAATTCCATGGTCTAGATGGAAAGAAGAGTTTGTAATGTATTTACAAGCTATTGATGGGGAAAGGTTGGGGAATGAGAGGAAACATTTTCTTTTTACTACACTGTTTGGGATCTGAAGGGCAAGCGGTGTTTAGAACTTTACCTACTGCTAGTGGTGATTTGGGTACATTCGATGAAGCATTGATGAGGATGGAAACTCGTTTTAAACCAACCACGAGTATAGCACTAAATAGGTATAAGTTTTATACCAGGGCACAAAGGGACTCTGAAAGTTTCGATGATTTTCTTACTGCTCTTAGAAGTTTGGTAATTTCTTGTAATTTTGGAAATTTAGCAGATTAGATGATTAGAGACCAAATCATAGGTAATGTAAAAAGTAAAAAAACGCAAGAACAGTTATGGATTTCAGGGAACCCTAACCTGCATGATACGATCGCTACAGCTAAAGCTTTTGAACAAACTGACAAATGGAGGAAGACCATTAATGATGTGAGTGCCAAAGGTGATAGTAGTAAGTGTATTGATGAAGTTTGTGTTGTTAAAAAATTTGTTCCAACGAAACCAATATATCAATCCAACAAGAATGTGGTATGTTTTAGGTGTGGAAGTACCAACCATGTGGCATCATTTAAATGTTGTCCAGCAATAGGTAAAGAATGTATCAAGTGTGGGCGTGTGGGACATTTTGCCAAGGCATGCAGAGATGATCGGAAGAAGGGTTTCAATACTCAAAAAAACATACCTACTAAAAGCACTGGAGTGTCCAGTGTGAGAGATTTGGGAGAGAATCCTTCTCAAGGGTTAATAGTTTCTATTATTGATGTGTGCGCTGTTGAAGACAGTCTGGGATCCACCAAAGTGTGTGGTTATTTTCCTTGGTGAAACACTTGAACTGATGGAAGACTCTGGTTCTCCATGGACAATTATAACTGAAGTATATTTCAATGAAAAGTATGGTAATGTCTTATCCTTGGGTGATTTGAATTCTCCGGATATTTTAGCGAAAAGTTTTAACGGAACTGAAATTGACTTTATAGGATATGTTGCTTCAGAGATTGAGTTTAAGGGAAGGACAGCTTTTATAAAATTATATGTTGCTAGGAAGGGTGTGAATGTGTTGGGATGGCGTGATCAGTGGAAACTAGGGATAATGCTTAATCCTCGCAACAAAGAACCTGTTATGGTTGTGGAAGACGAAGAAGTCTTTCGAAACAAAGAACCTGTAATGGTTGTGGAAGATAAAGAAGTCTTGAATGGCAATTTTGATGACATTGGAAAAGAATTTCCAGGAGTATTTTCAGATTCTTTAGGAAAATTAGAAGGTTTCCGTCATGTGATTAAACTAAAGAAAGATGCTGTTCCTGTAAGGCAAACATTATAGAATGTTACATTGAATGTAAGAGAAGAATTAGGAAAGCTGTTAAAAGAGATGTTACATGAGGGAGTAATTGAAGAAGTGGAGTCATCGGAGTGGGTTTCTTCGATTGTTTTAGAACGGAAATCCAATAATTCTTTGAGGCTATGTGTTGATCTTCGAGCGTTGAATGCTAACATTCTGGTAGATTGTCATCCCCTACCTAACATAAATGAGGTAGTTAGCATGTTGGGAGGAGCTACGATTTTCTCGACTTTGGATCTCAGGTCGGCCTATCATTAGGTGGAGTTATCAGAGGAATCTCGACATTTGACAGCTTTTATCACACCTTTTAGTCTATTTCAGTTTAGGAGAATGCCTTTTGGCTTGGCCTCCGCGGCCACCGTATTTCAGAGATCTATATGCCAACTATTCAGCAGTGTTGAATCTTTTGTGAAGTGCTTCCAGGATGATATTTTGATTTTTTTCACCGAATAGAATGTTACATTCAGAACATATTAAGACGGTGTGCAAAATTCTTAAAGATCATGGTCTTACTTCAAAGAAGAATAAGTAAGTTATATCAAGATTCGGTTGAATACCTAGGGCACACTTTGTCAAAAGAAGGTGTGATACCTAAAAAGTCTTTCGTTGACAATACTTAAGGCACCACCTCCTGATTCAAAAGAGAAACTGCTCTCTTTTTCTGGTTTATGTGAATACTACAGTAAGTTCATAAGGAATTTTGTTGAGAAAATGGAACCTTTGAGAGAATTATCTGGAAAGAATGTGGAATTTGTGTGGGGTACAAGACAGCAGGTTGCGTTTGAGGTTATTAAAAAAGACATGGTTGCAGCTCCATCTCTCAAACCATTTTGTATAGGTAAAACATGTGTTCTTACGGTTGATGCTAGTCTTTATGGGCTAGGGTGTGCTTTGTCTCAAGTTGCCGGTAAGGAAGCATGGAATGTAGCGTTCGCATCCCGAACGTTGAATTCTACAGAGAGACGTTATGCGGTAATTGAGAAGGAATTGTTAGCCTGTGTGTGGAGTGTGGAACATTTCAGAAATTATATCTGGGGTGCAAGGTTCGTAATTAAGACAGATCACAAGCCTTTAATTAGTATTTTATCACCAGGTGGAGGATTAAGTGCTTCTGCTAGAATAGCAAGATTAATGTCAAGATTACAAGAGTACTCTTTTGACATTGAATATGTTCCAGGGAAATGTAATGTTGTTGCGGATTGTTTGTCAAGACTACCTTGTGAAGTTGAGGATAAAGAATGTTCTGGTGAGGTTGTTTCCAGTATCACAGAGTTGTTGCCTGGAAGATTTGGTGTTATTTCCGAGGATTTATGGATGAAGGGAATGAATGAAGATAAGTTGTTACAGGATGTTATTAAATTTACCTTGGTGGGTTGGCCACAAAAGAATGAGCTTACCGAAGATCCGCAACCATTTTGGAAGATTGCTGAAGAGATTATGGTAGAAGGTAACATGGTGTATAAGGATGAAAAATGTATTCCTCCTAGCTCTTTACATGAAACAATTTTATCTTTGAGTCATGAGACACATTTGGGTATGTCATCCATGAAAAAACTTATCACATCCACATTTTGGTGGCCTGGCATCGATAGAATTGTGAGAGAATGTACAGAGTGTGTTAATAATGAGTAATCTCTTAAATGTCATCCTGCTCCTCTAGTTCCCATAAAGTGGCCCAGTTTCCTTTGCTAAAAATTAGGATTGGACATTGCTGGTCCATTAAATTTTTTGCCACAGGATTGTAGATTTGCTATGGTGATGGTGGATTACCATACTAAATGGCCTGCAGTTAAGTTGGTTCCACGTATGGATACCAAAAGTGTCATTTTATTTTTAAAGGAAGTTTTTGCTCGTGAAGGAACACCAGGAAGTCATTATTTCTGATAATGGTGTACAACTAAAGTCTAATGAGATAGAAGAATTCTTAAAATATCATAATATCAATCATGTTACTATTCCCCTTTATGAACCTCAAGGAAATGGCCAGGTGGAGAGGTTTAACAGAGTCTTAAAGCAAGATATTATGTGGGCTAGAGGTTTTGGAGCTGATTGCAAAGATAAATTAAGGGAAAGGTTATGGATGTACCGGATCACTCCTCATTCAACAACAGAAGTTTCGCCTTTCCGTTTGCTTAAGGGGCGGGATCCAATTTCTAAACTATGTCCTTGGTGGCTAAAGAAGAATGTGAAGTGTTATTCTTGTGATGTGTATAATGAAATGTTAACCCAAAATATTGAAAAGAAACAACAGAGGAGTAAAGATTTGCATGATCTCCGCATGAAAGTTAAAGTTCCTGATTTCAGAGTTGGAGAATTGGTTAGAATTAAAAAACCGGGTATTGTTCTTAAAGGGAATAGTAAATTTGGTAAACCGGTTAGAATTGTCAAAGTTAATCGTAATAGTGTAGTAACACAAGATGGACATGTTTGGAATGTTAGACGTGTTTCCAAATGCAGAAATGTGTTATCTTAATTTTTCTAAGGGAGGAAATGTGTTAAATCTTGTAACATTATTTTTCATTTCCCCTTTTATTGTGTTGCCCTTTTAAACTAGAATGTGTATTCTTTTGATCTGTGGCACTGTCTCTGCAGTTTGTGTGACATCACGGTCAGAATGTGCTGATGGTCATACGGAGCTGCATTTCAGCCTTGACAGATGTACTGTGCTTTTCTTCAATAAACTGAATCCTGTTTTACAGATTTATCTGGATTTCTTTTGGACTTTTACATTTTGCTCAATTTTGCACATCCCCCTTCCACTTACCCTGATTTCCTTCGGTCCCCGGTCCGTCACGGCTGCTGGTGCCGGTTGAACGGAGGGACGCGACTCCTCCCCCTCATTACAGATAAAACGTGAGGGGATACCTTGGAGCGCTAGTGTGAGTAGCGCGAGCACCGCGTTGGTGGCGAGAGGCATCCTTTTTAAAGAGAGAGACTGGTTGATTTAATAACTGCTCTTATCCTTGATGTAGAACTGCTCTTAATCCTTGATGTAGTGTTTTTATGATAAACTGTGTGTGCTTTGCTCAATTTTGCACATCCCCTTTCCACTTATCCTGATTTCCGTCGGTCCCCGGTCCATCACGGCTGCTGGTGCCGGTTGAACGGAGGGACGCTGTAGTGTAGTTCCTATTTTTCAATAGGCTCTGCGCATTGGAATAACATAAACGATAGTTTAGACGTAGGACTGAGGTCGACTAGGTCTCTATTGAATATGTTAGACTTAATTAGGTTTGCCAGGTAGCTCAGAAGTCACTAGAAACTTTCTCAAATGAACAGGGAGGAGTTAACTTCCCTGATTAGACAAGAAGGGATTAGCTTCTGACAACCGCATAAACATGACAACTTTGCTTCCCCAGAATAAGGAGTATATCTCTAGAGTGGTGTGAAAACAATAGATATCTATTTCACTCAGTCAATCGTGCATACTTAGTTTCACCAGAGTGCAGAGAAATAGAGAGACGGGTGTTTTAAAAAAAAGGTGTTATTTATTGAGCAGTCTTCTTTCTCATGCAAGAGAAGTGAATTGCTATAATTGCAATACTTGTCATAAAGTAAAGTGCGTACAGTAAAAAGAGTATTATGAAATAATACTGTAAGAGCATTGATATTGTTTCTGAGCCATATGATACTTAAAAGGTATAAAATATATACAATCACATACAATGATAAAAGTTGACTAAACGTACTCAACTGATGTTTCTAAATACGCCTACCCCAGTGTACCTAACCTAGGCCTAGTACGTGGGAAGGAGTAAAGGAGTTTTTAAGTTAAGTTAGTTTTGCCAAGAATTTGACTCAAGAATTCTCTAAGGATCTAATCAGCTCCTTACCTTGGATTTAGAATGAAGGAGGTCTTGTATCTCGCTCTCAGGATTCGATCTCCCAGTAACCCGCAAGGGTGACTGGAAACACTGGGGCTGGATTTTCTCGGCAGGAGAAAAAGACAGCGTCTTTCTTAGTGCGTCAAATGGGAGGGACGGCTTCCTTTGGCACTCGCATCAGCTAGGCTTCGGATAAGTAGATAGCCGCTCTGCTCCAAACCACTGTGTGTTGCTTAAGGCAAACGCTGGTATGTTTATACCTGGAAGGTGCAGTGTTTGAAGTGAGGTTGGACATAAGACGTCAATAATAGATGTCACTAAGAACTGGCCGTTCTTTCAGTGCTCACAGGAGTTCTAGGACAAATCAAAACAAAAGCATGGGGAATTCCCAGGTTGCTGGAGGTTTGGTTTGTTTCTAGGAGTCTAAGGAAGTAGCCTTGCCGTATTTGGATTGCATTGGCTATTACTAAATATGGATATGATTCTTATGCCTTTATAAGAATATGATTTGTTATAACCACATAAGGGCATAAATCTGGAATATTTAATTGGGGTCCATTGATACGTTCACAACACCCACTCCACGTATAATGTCCATCATTACTAAATACTAAGCAATATATAAACATATAGATATGCATGTATTTTCCAGCCCACTCCAAAATACATCAAATGCATTTGAAATGGTATAGACACACGAAAATGAGTATTATATGGTACGCTTTCAAGCAGTGGTATCATTCAGATAATGCAAATATAATTATCAGCTGAATGAATTGCAAAAATTACATTTATGAAATGGCTCTTAATACAGAAGAGAAGGTCGAGACCATCTCATCACATATTAATACAAGATTGTACATGTGCTAGAGTTTGATTCAAAATATTGTCTCTAGAGTCTCTAAAAATAGAAGTTCTGTTCTTTAAGAATAGTTCTACTTTAAGCAGAGTACCATGTGCCAAAAATGTCTGGATTGCTGTTTGGATACAATACTTGCATACAACAAATGAACCTGGAAGTAACGCACACGAGATAGGGTTTTCCTGGCATCATGCCACAACAGCTGTGGTCACTTAATATAACGTAGCTACCGTTGGAAAGTTGTCTGAAAAAGGGCTCTATCTGTGTAGCTGGGGTGCCGTGCAGATGACATGAAAGGTTGTTTGATGAACCTTCGCAGGCTCCATGTAAGTTTATACCTTGACATAGAAGTGTACAGCTTAGTGATGTTTTACAATTATTACCACTATGAAATACCTCTTTCTTGCCCCCACTCCAACATCTATGTGTATAAGGTAAATTCCAGGTTGATTTGATGTATCCTTTACCAAACCTTTTATACAAGCCTGCTGGTATATACTTTTGGCAGTATTGAAACTGAAAAGTTGTTATGAGGATTGTAATGGTGCCATGTATTATCCATTCATGACAGGTCTTTCTGACATTGTCAGTTGTAATCTCTCAGGTTTTTCAATGCTCAGCACCGTATAGTCTGCTCCTTTTTGTGCCAACGTGATTTGTCTATCAGTAAGGTTAAAGAGAGAAAATAATGACGTTATGTTGATTAGACGCCATGGCACGTGACCTGAACGCAGGTTTTGTAACGTCCAGCCTAGCTGTACAATAGAACACAATTGGGACTGACCATGTTGTAACATTATCATATCCTGTTCTATTATATCAATAGCAGATGATACAATGATGTCCAGTGAATAGATTCTGGAGGACAGAGTCGTTAACCCATTGTCCACTACAGAAAGTGATTTTTCCAAATAAATACGATCAATTTCTCGTATTTTTTCTGCAGTTTCAATTTGATTTAATTTCCAAGCTTCATTGTAAGCTGCGTATATACCGGTGTGTATGAAACGTTTTTGATGCTGTTTGTGAGGTCCCAGTACGAAATCTCGCAAGTCAGCACCTTCTTTAAGTAAAGTTAAGTGTTGCTTAATTTCGGGAAGTGTGGATTTCTGTAGCCAGTCTAGGCATAGTTTTCCTACACTGTATGTTGGATCTATCCCTGGATGTTTTCTTTGGGAATATCTTGGGTCTGGCCAATTCTGTTTGAAACCCTGTACTTCAGGAATCTATCTTGACAGTTATTAGTGTCTGTGGGCCAGATCAACTATTTGTTCCAATCAGGAATTGTTCTGTTTTGTTTTAAAATATAGGCCACATCTGTAGTGATGTTTCTATCAGGCATAGGCTTTGGTATAGACGAGTTGTTTAAATCTTTTATCTTGGCTAAACCAAGACAGGTTGTTTGCTGAATTGTGTCATTCAGGAACATTATTTGTTCTGGGATCATGCAGGCTCTAAACAATGCTTCTAAACCTTGTACCTGCCATTCTTTTGTACCCCAGATGGTTTTTGTCTCAATGTTCTTTTTTCAAAATTCAAAACCAAATGTTGACATTTTTTCATAAACGTTTTCAGAATAAATCAGTTTAGTATTTGTCAAAATGTTTTTCATTCCTGTCTTATTTAACACTTTGAAATAGAATGTTTCAGGATCAGTGACATTAAATCCTGAGAAGTATGGGAATTTCTCATAAAATGTTTTCAAACTGCCTTTTGGCGGAGTTGGACAATGTTACCATTGATTATGACTGAAAACATTTCTAGGATTTGCAGATTTATGCAGATAATGATGCCCAAAGTGATTGTAACAATACATTTCTTCATAATTGGACGAACCCTGTAAATATTCATGTTGTGTAAATGTTGCTGACATTTCTAAATCTTGCATCATATTATTTATATTTTCAAAGTCCCAATCATCAGAGAAGGTACTAGGTGATACAAAGTCACTTAAGGAGATCTTAAAGTGGTGTGGATATTTCAAGAGCTCAACCGGGCCATCGATTTCATAATCAGTTTTGTCCCATGCTATACCACCAGGTATGGGCTTTGCTGTGATGTTGACTGATGACAGTTCTCTTTTTTTTCGATGTGTGAGGATCTGTGTGGTTTCAGGACCAAGTTGATGTTCTGACTTGCTGTGTCCATTGTACTATATTTTCCATCAAACAATCTACCCAAACTTAAAACCAAGATGAGCCATAGAAGGAGGAAAAGTACACCTAACACAATCCATAATTTATTCCATGGTGAAGTTAGATATGTTTCTCCCAGTTGATGAAAGAGCTCTGTGATTTTCTTTTTGAAAGTTTTTGATGCTGGCTTATCTCCATGTTCACTTGGATCATCGGAAAAGTCATCAAAGTTGATAAAGTAGCCAGATGCAGTTCTGTCAATTAGTGGGATTGCTTCCGGATTTCCATTGATCTTTGCATTTTCTTTTGTTACATTTGTATAGTCCGAGGCTACATCGTTGTAGACTGGAGTTTCTTGATGAACTGTTGCAATTGGGGTTTCAAGAGGCACAAGTTCCATGGCTTTGTTGCATAGTCCTTTTATTCACTGCAGGTTTATCAAAAGTGATTAGTCTCTCAGTTCGAACCTCTTTGATTGTAGCAAGGTTTGGTCTTCTTGAAGGACTGGGTTAATTTAAGACCCAGCGGTGCCAGGGAGAACACCTGAAACCTTCGTGGGTTACCTGTCCCGGCATACAAATAACAGAGACACGGGACACTTCCTTCGGCGTCAAAGATTCGAGGTTTGTTTACTGCAGGGAACACAGAAGTCACAGGAAGTACAACACGTGTAGGTTCGAGGAGACTGCTTCAACTTGTATCTGTGGATCGCTCCTTTTATACAGTTTTCGTACATAGGATAACATGGTACACAAAGGTTTACAACTTGGTTCCCATCGTAAAGACCATAAGGGGTCGCTTTCATGTATTCAGGGCCCGGAACATAAGTACAGTAACGTTTGGTAGTTCCCAACTGTAAAAGCACATCTTCTCACCATTAGTACATTCCAATCTGCAGTAAACAGATCGAGGAAAAGACGGAAACAGGTGCAGAGGAAGACAGGAACGAAGAGGGTGTAAAAGGGGAGGTACCAGGAAACACGAGCTGCAAGAATCAAAGGACGTGCCTAATGAGATGCACGACTAAGACAATAGTCCGGCACGGCAAGATGAGCCTCGAGCAGGGCCATCTGCCTTACAGTGTCATCCCCCTCATCATAAAGACACCCTCAAAGGAACACGTGTCTTCATCAAGAGTTTGGGAATCCCAGGGTCGCGAAGCGGACAGCGTCCGTTCGCTGGCTACTTGAGGGCAAGAAACAAAATGGATGCCGTATCTAAGATGGAACCCGTGGGTTCAGATGAAGAAACCCACGAAACAAACGAACGGTTTAGGCTAGCACAGCGAAAACGCGTACACCCACTAAACTCGTCATTTGCGGTTCATAGATACCAGACTCGACCATATTCGTGCGAGTCGAAAACACCACTTACGATCATCTCGGAACCTCAGACGCTCCTTTTGCCCTCATGTAGGCAAGCACTAGTCTGAATCATAATCGATCTCGATACTCATCAGACCATCCAGATGCTGCAGCAACATAATTCTATCCATCAATGCTTCCTTGGTAACAGGCGGCCGTCTTATACACGTTGTAGCACAGAGGCCACATAAGGCAGGACCACACTGCACACAAAGACAGCACGTGAACAGCCCCAATGATCATCAGAATCTTCCAACCCCAAGTCGACATTAGGCCCCAAAACCATCCTAGTAGCGTCCAATCCCCTACGTCCACGTGTATGGACTCAGAGATCTTATGCAACTTCGAGATGGCTTGATAGACAGTCGGAGCGTTGTCTGGAATAAAAATACAACAGCTCGAATGGATCACCTTACATACTCCACCTCGATCTGCTAAAACAACGTCTAAAACCATACGGTTCTGTAACGTCATAAGCCTATCCGCCTGAAGCTCTGCCGTGATATTACCAAGGGCACTGGCAGTGATATTAGCTGTCGATTCCACCACTCGAGTCAACTGTCTCAGGTTCCTACTATTGACCATAGGTCCCCAAAACGGAAAGAAACCCTTGAAAAAGTCTCCTGCCTCTTGACCGGCAGTGTCCTCTTTGCTAATCACGCCCCTCACAACTCTGGTCTTGTGGTAATCTGCTGCAACTGTGAAGGTTGGAGGCAACAAGTTTGCAATATAACAGGTGCCCACGAAGTCCAGGGGCAACCATGTATATGCACGGTCGTAACAGACAAAGTACGTACCCTTGGCAGTCAGGAGAACAGGGGAAGAGAGCATTGGTAAAACATATGTCTCAGAGCAAGCACTCTCCCCAAGGTGAGCTCTCGGGCTTCGGCCATGACCTTTTAGACAGAAATTACCAAGGTGGGGTACGATCGATATTGGAGATGAACTTCTAAGCTGTCTATCGCCCACGAGCACACTATACTCAGCCTCACTCAGATCCCTATAGGCTCGCACCTCTTCATCTGGGATAAGCGATGGATCATAGATATCCCTATCTAAATCAGCTATCGCTATTGCCAACGACTTATGGTACGGACCGGGACCAAAGTGGGGAGAACGTGGCTCTCGATTGGGGTAAGAATCTAGTGCGCTTCGAAACATTGATTGGAATGCTCGACCTGAACCCTGGGAACTATAAGGAAGGACTAAGTACGGAATTCCCTTATCGGTGGTATGTGGCATTAACCCACACACCCAACAATTGGTAGTGTTCACCACCAACTGATGCTGATGAAGGAGCTGAACGAAGGAATTGTTCATGAACTCCGCACGTCTAGCCTGCTCGTGTTGGGGTAGGATGTGGAAGGAATGAGGAGAAACAGTGGATGTAGGTTTAGGTTCAGAAGAAGGGGTAGGTGAGGCAGAAGGCAAGAACGACTGTATCATGTAATACACCCCACCCACCAATAACGAGGAAACAGTTAAGAATAGAAGGAACACCTGAAACATGAAGCAGCAATTTGCTGCAGCTTGAATATTTGGGCCTGAGCTTTTTCCAAATCCAACAGCTTTGAGAAAGCCATCCTCTAAAACCGTCCGCAACGTTTTTGACGCACTCCGTTCTGTGTAGCAGTAGTCAATCCCCAGGAGTTCCCAGGAACCGACGGTCTTCGACCTAGTGTCAAGACCTACTAACCAGAAGGAAGTACCCGCGCGGCCTTACCGTCCACCCGGATGTAAGGTATATTTAATTTACAAATATGTACAAAATCTCCTAGCTGTGGAAGCAAAAAACACATATATAGAAAAAGGCTCACAATTACAAAAATCACAATTATGCGAGTGTGTTCAGACTGAATGGTAGCAATGGGGTAACGTGGATGTCAAAGGAGAAAGCAGAGCTTTTATTAGTCTTTGATATTGGATCGCAGAAAATATCGGCTTCTCCCAGGACGTGTCTGTTCGTCAAACAGCTGATCCGATGATGAAACAGAGTTCTGTTGATCAGTCAATTGTTCAAATTTTGAGTTTTTCGATGACAAATGTTCAACAATGTCGTTCTGCTGCACTGAGGTCTCTCCGACAGGCTGAGCGTCGCTAAAAGGAACGAGAGTCTGCACAGCTTCTGTTTCGGACGAGGCAATGCCCTTCCTCACCCACGAGTCTGCTGGTAAAGGTATAGGTACCTTTTTAGTATGGGTGGCGTGCACCCAATTTTTGCGTCCTTCCAAACGAACAGCAGTCCTCGTGGCAAGGAGTACTTGGTAGGGTCCGGTGAAACGAGGCTCAAGGTTGCGTTTTCTGCCAAAGTTTCGCGTCACCACCCAGTCTCCGGGCTGGAGCTGGTGGCCTGGACCCTCCGTCTGCGTCGGCAGTGCTTCAAAGACCTGTTGGTGAATTAACCTCAGTTTAGCAGTCAGATCATGAAGATAATCGATCAACATTGGATATTCAAGATCAGAGAACACACTCGGTCTAGGGACCCCCCAAACATTTGCAGGGCGGCCGAACACAATCTCGTAGGGGCTAAGCCCTACTCGGGAGTGTACAGTCGCCCTAGTTGACAATAGAGCTAAGGGTAAAGCATCAGGCCACGAGAGACCAGTTGTAGCCTGAATCTTTGCTAACTTTAATTTAAGGGTACCGTTATAACCTTCAACCAAACCTGCTGACTGGGGATGATTGGCGCTGTGGAATTTTTGTGTAATTCCAAGGCCCTTACACACACTCTTCATCACACTCCCCACAAACTCACCTTCCGTTATCAGACCATACAATCCGTGGCATTCCATACCGAGGAAAGTATTCCTTCAGTAGGATTTAGGCAGTGGACAAAGCAGTGTTATCTTTGAGAGGGTAGGCTTCGATCCATCGGGAGAATGCGCAAACCACAACTAAAACGTACTTCAGGTTATTGCATCGCTCCATATGGATAAAATCTAGCTGAATCACCTCAAAGGGACATGAAGGGGGAGCAAAATGGCCAGGAGGTGTAGGGGTTCCCTCACCAGGATTGTACATCATACATATCATACAATTCTTAACCAATCTCTCAGCACACTTAGTAATACCGTCATTCTTCCATACAGGGGACAACAACTTGCAGATACCTTTCACACTAATATGTGCCAAACCGTGTGCCATCGTCACAACAGCTAGCACATATGCATCCGGCAACATCCAACTCTTATTCTCCGACAAATCAATCCAACAGCCATTCGCATCCAACTTTCCCGTACTCTCTTTCCACTTGGTTTTTTCAGTCTCGGTAGCCTCGTTCTGAATCGCTTTCACACTCTCGATAGTGTCCTCACACATACCAGTCTCTGTAGGCTACCTAACCGAACTCGTCACATACATTCTAGTGCTAAGGTTCCGGGCAGTCTCCTTAGCAATCTCATCCGCAAACGCATTACCACGACCAACATCATCCGTCACATTACGGTGTGCACTACATTTAATAATCGCCACCTGCTTGGGCAATGTAAGTGCGTCCAAAAGATCATTCACAAGCTGTCCATGCTGAATCTTCGTACCATGCGATGTCATAAACCCTCTCTCTCTCCACAAACGTCCAAAGCTATGGGCCACGCCAAATGCGTATTGGCTGTCCGTAAACACATTCACCCGTTTCCCTTTCGACAACACACATGCTCTAGTCAAAGCAATCAGCTCTGCCGCCTGAGCAGAATTCTGATTCAATCTCGCACTTTCCACAACAGTACTCAGTGTCACCACAGCATACGCAGTCGTTACATTGCCATTCGGCAACTTAAAACACGACCCATCCACATACAAGGTCCCATCGGGATCTTCCAATGGAGTATTTTTCAGGTCTACACGACCTTTTGTTTCCTCCTCCGTTCGTAAGTAGCAGTCATGAGGTGCTACTTCGTCTGATTCCATACTGATTGGCAACAGAGTCGCCGGGTTCAGGACGTTGCAACGTTTTATTTGAATGTGACTTGCCAAAGGCGTCAACTCATAACCAGACAACCTCGCACTCGTCAGGTGCTGGGTTTTCGTACGATTCAAAAGAGTGTCAACTGCATGCGGAACCATCACCGTAAGCATATTATCCATGACCATCCTGCAGATTGTCGGATGGACACTGCAGCTGCCGCTGTTGCTCTCAAACAACTCGGCAATGCTCTAGCTACCGGGTCCAAGGTCGAGGAAAAATATGCACATGGACGTTGCTTACCGCCGAATTGTTGCGTCAAAACACTCAACGCACAACCTTTCCTCTCGTGAACGTATAGTGTAAACGGCTTACTGTAGTCAGGGGTACCTAACACAGGGGCCGAACACAACGCATCACGCAGTTCAGAAAAACTTTTCTGACATTCTTCCGTCCATGGTAAAGGAGTTGGAACATCCTTACACGTAAGAGCCACCAATGGTTTCGCTAGCAATGAGAAATTTGGAATCCATTGCCTGCAGTATGACATGATACCTAAAAAGGCACGCACATCTCTCTGAGTTGTTGGCACAGTCATTCGAGCAATCGCTGCAATTCTCTCTGGGGTCAACCTTCTTCCCTCCTTTAACAATAAGTGACCTAGATAGGTTACTTCTTGACAACAATATTGCAGCTTAGAAGGTGACACCTTGTGATGTAAGTCACAGAGATGCTGCAACAACGACACCGTAGCAGTTTTGCAAATGTCCTGAGTATCTGCAGCCACCAATAAGTCATCAACATATTGGATCAAGGCCGCACCAACCGGCAACACAAATGCGTCAAGTTGGCCTTTCAAGGCTTGACTGTATATCGATGGACTCTCACAGTAGCCCTGAGGAGCGCGTTTAAACCTAAAGCTGCGTCCTACAAGAGAGAAACCGAAAAGGTCCCTGCTCTCCTCGGCAATCGGAATGCTGAAGAAAGCATTCTTCAGATCGATCACCGAGAACTAGGATGCAGAGGCTGGAATCAGAGTCAGTAGAGCCGTAATGTCAGGCACCACAGGGAACTGAGGAATCACAATTTTATTCACCTCCCGTAAATCGATAACAAAACGATAAACAGGTGGTTTTGATGGATCAGTGCGCTTCAGAATGGGCAGTACAGGGCTATTGCACACGTTTCCCCGAGTCTCCTCGATAACATCTTTCTCGATCAAATCATAAATGATCGCTAACAGCGCTCGCTCACCATCAAGGGAGATACTATACTGGGGAATACGTGGCAATCGCACATTAGATTTCAAATGAACAACATAAGGGGAGATGTCAAGCAGGCCCACGTCATTGGGACCTGTTGCCCACAAAGATGCAGGAAGAGAACTCAATTCCGGTGGAACTTATCGAGAGACAAGTACATAGGTGAGATGACTCTCTCACCCAAAGTAAGCTTCACTCCCGCAGGAGAACAATACAAAGTCGCATATAGTCGTTTCAGCAAATCCAAGCCCAAAAGATTTTCACCACAACCAGTAGTCAAAATCAAAGGAGCTTTCAGCACACGTGGCCCAATTGTAAGGGGCAACGGACGAGAAACCGGATTGCTAACGGGGGAGCCAGAGAATCCAACGGAAACATTTGTTAAGCCAGTCAAAGGTGCGCCAGGGAGTTTCGAATGCATGATGGAACTTTTCGCTGCACCAGTGTCCAACAGAAAAGGCTCAACGACGCCCGAGGTGGCAACTGCGACGTAAGGCCCTCTCTGATCAACCGGAACTGATACCACTCCCTCTCCTTGTCTACGGCTGTCCTAGTAATTACCGTTGTCAGCATCCTGATCGACGTAATAATCGTCCACATTGTACTGCGCAGATCTGCCTTGCGATGATCCACGCTGATCAAAACATTTATTAGAATCAGAAGAATTGCTAGAACGATCATTTTGAACACCACGACCTCTACCACGGGAGGCCTGCTGAGCACCACTACGACCTCCTCTAGATGAATTACCATTGTTTCGATCAAGCAAAACTGGACAATCGAATTTCAAATGACCCTCTCCCCTACAATAGGCACACTGATTGTACCCTAACGAAGATCTCTGCGAAGAGGAGTCATTTCGCGATTGCGACCTATTCGACTGAGACTGCGATCGATTCCGCTGTTGCGAATCATTCTGATTCGAACGTGGAGGATACGCTTGTTGCAACAACACTTTAGTTTTTAGCTCTTTTGTTTTTTTATCGGCACAATCACTTTCCTCTTTCTCTCCATTCTCATAATATTGGGCTGTGGCCAATATCTGAGCAGAAGTGGAAACAGCCCACGCACTTTCTGAATTTCGTAATTTGTTGCTTAGGTCCAGCAACAAATTTGAGACAAACTTGTCCACAAACAATCGCTGACCTCCCTCAGTGCCCATATCTTGCGCACTATGATCAATGAATGCCTCCTCAAATCTCGTAAAGAAATCAGAGACACTCTCATCCTTCTTTTGTTTGCAAGCGGACAGTTTGTCCCAATTTACCTTCATGGCTGGCATAAGCGTTTTCATAAGGGTGATAATTCTCTGGGGCAAAGCTGTAATTAGCTGTTCAGGCTTGGCCCCACCAACTTGTCACGTATCCGCCGCTACAAGAGCAGCCCAATCACCACCTAACTCTGCTACATGATTTTCCTGACGAATTCTCGCCCATACCGGTTGCGGTACAATATTGCCGAACAGCATATCGATGTCGACGAGGTTCATTATCGTAGCATCCACTAGCTGCGACAATTCTTTATAATACCCTGCAGGATTTTTGCGAGGGTCAGGCAGAGACTGCTTTACCTGCAAAACTTCCGACCGCTTCCATGGGAGGTGTATCCATACTCTCTGAAAGTGCGGCAAGACTGCAGGATTTTGAGTAGCATCACCTGGCATCCACACTGGTGGAACTTCGCGCATAGGATACTGACCAGGCGCTGCAAGCGGTCCCTCAATGTCTTCTAAAAACAATGCCAGAGGCATTATAGTAGGACGAAAAGACAACAACTGCTCGACGGCACGTCGAACATTAGTACCCACCAATATTCCGCTCGCAAACTGGAGCTGAAGATTACTGAGAGCAGTCATTACATCGTCAGATGCATCAGCCGATATTAGGTCACGTAAATGCTTGCACATTTCCTCAAACATGAACCTTTGTGTCGGTACGTTGAATTGACAAAACGTATCAAGCACCACACGTGGAGGATTTCTAAGGGGGTATTTCATCCAACCCATCGCCATGTTATACATCGAGTCACGTTCTTCACTACCGGGAAGCTGGCTCCGTCTTTGAGGACCATCCGAACCAGCAGACTCAAGAATAGGTCCAAGACAATTAAAGAAATTAGCAGCAACAGAAGGGGTACGACGTCGAACAGATGGAGAAGAAGAGTAACTCAACGGAGTAATAAGAGAAGTGTCAGAAACAGAAGGAACAGCAGGAGTAACCAGAACAGTAGGAGCAGCGGGAACAGGAGTATGGGGAAGTACGAGCGGAGGAGCAGTAGGGACAGAAGCAGGTAGGGGAGCAGGAACAGGTTGAATTACGGGAACAGGTTGTGGAACAGGAGCAGGAGCAGGTGGAGGAACAGGAGCAGGGGGAACCACAGGAACTACAGTACCCTGTGCGTACGGAGGTGGTGACTTCAAGAGATAGGACAAGGGGTCCTCTACTGATTCCTCCTTATCTGTACCCGTCGGTAAAGCGGGGTAACACTTATCTATTGTCATACGCTGCAATCTATCGAAAACTTCCTTTTCCTTTTCCTCCTTATCTCGCTGGAACTGCTCTGCGTTTCTTACCGTTGTAACAATACCTTCTCTCTTATTACGTTTTAGCTGTTTGATTTCTCTCTGCTTGGCTTCTTTACGCCACAACCGAAAAGAATCAAACATGGCCGGCCTTGCTTTTCTTTGGAACAATTTCGCTTCAAGATTATCTAAAATCGGGGTCTCAAAACTACCATGAGGTGGCCAACTAAGGACACCGTCTTTTTTAGTATAACAAACCCAACACTCATTGAATGTAATTGGACCCAAACCATGCCTACTGTACAGCTCATAAGTTGGAGTTCCAACCGGAGGTATCGGACACGAGTCCTCCAGTCGGGAATCCGTACCACAACCTTTAAAGCAACCGAACAAAGTACTACAGCCAGGCATCGTGCACACTAACCGAGTTTCACAAACGTCAAGGGTTACGGGATTACACTATATCCCAGTAATGAGCAAATCCCTCGGTTTTTGGCGACTGCAGACGTCAAATATCACAACAAAGAACAAAGTACTAAGAACCACAAATGCAATGGAACCATGCAACAACTAAGCACCCACAACAAAGGACTCTGGGAGCGACCCACAAATACTTAACTAAAAGATCAATGGCGTCACCAGGAAGGCCCATCTATCGTCTCGCTGTACCAAGGTCTACGCCAGGCGCCAAAACAGGTCTACAGTCAGGGCAGCAGTCCGTCGCAGCCGTCAGGAGGCGGGAATCTTCGCGGGAAAAGTCGTCGGGCCACTTGTTTCGACAACAGGATCGATGAAGCGGGGTGCACCTTCCCTCGGAGATTTCTCACGAAGTTCCTCACGATCGTCGGGCTTTGGACCGGTACCGCTGATGCAGCCCCACATTGGGCGCCAACTGAAGGACTGGGTTAATTTAAGACCCAGCGGTGCCAGGGAGAACACCTGAAACCTTCGTGGGTTACCTGTTCCGGCGTACAAATAACAGAGACACGGGACACTTCCTTCGGCGTCAAAGATTCGAGGTTTATTTACTGCAGGGAACACAGAAGTCACAGGAAGTACAACACGTGTAGGTTCGAGGAGACTGCTTCAACTTGTATCTGTGGATCGCTCCTTTTATACAGTTTTCGTACATAGGATAACATGGTACACAAAGGTTTACAACTTGGTTCCCATCGTAAAGACCATAAGGGGTCGCTTTCATGTATTCAGGGCCCGGAACATAAGTACAGTAACGTTTGGTAGTTCCCAACTGTAAAAGCACATCTTCTCACCATTAGTACATTCCAATCGGCAGTAAACAGATCGAGGAAAAGACGGAAACAGGTGCAGAGGAAGACAGGAACGAAGAGGGTGTAAAAGGGGAGGTACCAGGAAACACAAGCTGCAAGAATCAAAGGACGTGCCTAATGAGATGCACGACTAAGACAATAGTCCGGCACCGCAAGATGAGCCTCGAGCAGGGCCATCTGCCTTACTATGTCATCCCCCTCATCATAAAGACACCCTCAAAGGAACACGTGTCTTCATCAAGAGTTTGGGAATCCCAGGGTCGCGAAGCGGACAGCGTCCGTTCGCTGGCTACTTGAGGGCAAGAAACAAAATGGATGCCGTATCTAAGATGGAACCCGTGGGTTCAGATGAAGAAACCCACGAAACAAACGAACGGTTTAGGCTAGCACAGCGAAAACGCGTACACCAACTAAACTCGTCATTTGCGGTTCATAGATACCAGACTCGACCATATTCGTGCGAGTCGAAAACACCACTTACGATCATCACGGAACCTCATTCTGCTACTTCTTGGGAGTCGACTGGGCCTACTACTTATTATTGGCCACATGATTGTGGTTTCACCAGGTCGATTGATACAACTCCGTTCTCCTTTTTACCAGCATGGGGCGGTAGTACAACTGATCTTGTTCCGCTGACAGCTAAGACAGGTACTGCTTTTCTGTAAGAAGGCCCAAATTCCTTCTTCACCGCGATCTTTTCTCTGACCAGATCCCCAATCTTTGGAATCCAGACAGGTCTTGCTGGGACAGGTGGTTTTTCTTCAGTGGTAGTTTGCTTTAGCTTTTCGTTACTCCGACTTTTTCTTGTTTCATTTAAGTCCTGTAAAACAGTCAAATGATCTTTGATATCAAAGGCTTTTTGTCGCACCACTGAAGTCTGACAATTTAAGTCCTGAATGATCATTCTAGTACCAAATAAAAGTTTGTACGGAATGATACCTCCTAGAGAATTTCTTGGCATATTATTAAGACTACGTTGGACACTTATTAGATGTTTGACCCACCCGTCACCCGAACCTAATACCTTCGCTGTTCTAGATTGCTTTATGTCCCGGTTTTTTCTCTCCACTACCGCATTTCCCTCGTGATGGAATGGACTAGAATACCGCAATGCAATGCACATGCTGGCCATGGCCTCCTTGTAAGCCTGAGAGCTAAACGCAGGACCCTGGTCAGAATGTAGCATGCCAATTGCATATGTGCCAATAAAGACTCTTAAATCTTTTATAACAGTTCTGGAGTCAGCCGAGCGCTGGGGCCACATCCATATGAATCTCGTACAGGAATTCACTGTGACCATGATATATTTATAGTTGCCGTCCCTTTGTAATGGACCACAGTGGTCCAGGTAAAGACATGCTAATGGTTTGTCTGAGATTAGAAGGGGCGTCTGCGCTGGTCGTTTCACTGTTGATACTTTCATTTTGTGACATATTTCACATTCTAGAACATGGTTCCTAGTCTGTTTTCTCATTTGTGGCCACCAATATCTCTGTTTTAATAACCCAGCGGGTGCAGAGGCGAGATCTTCGTGTGCCGCTAAAATTAGTCCTAATCTGTGCTCCGTGTTTGGAATTACTCTATCCCCCACTCCAGGGATTTTAACAAACGGAACGTTGTTTGTATCAGTTTTGTATGAGTACTTTACTTGAAAGCCTTTCGGGAGTGTCTTACCGTTGTCTTTTACTGAAGCACTGACAGCTTGCATTATCTCGCTGTCTATTTTTGTTTTTGACTGAGTAATGGCAGGTACGGAAGCCGTTTGTACAGCTGATTTTGCTGCCTCGTTAGCCAATGAATTCCCCGCAACGTGAACGCCATCACGTTGATGACTCAGTGTATGAATCACGTGAGTCTTTTGTAGTTCTTTTTGTAAAAGAACTACCTGTTCCCAAAGCATTTTATGCTTAATTGTGCCACCGTTTTGCATCTTTGAAGTTGTTTTGAACCCAGTTCTGCAAGTATTCATTGTAAGACTGGACACAGTAATAGGAATCGCACACTATTAGTGTGGGGAATTCGCGATCGCTATTTTCAAGTGCCATCTTAAAAGCCTGTAGTTCAGCTCGCTGAGCTGTACAGTCTCCGAGTGATTGAGTTTTAGGTACCAAAGGTTTAAATTTTCCTTCGTGCCAACGACCTTTATCAATCGTGCACGCAGCGGGTTGTGCTGAGCCGTCTGTATATATTATACAACCGTAATGTTCTAGAGGCAGAATCTCAGTCGGCATATTGTAGAAATTCCTGTGTTTTTAAGTTAGGATCAAATTTGTATACTACATCTGGTGCAGCAAGAGAATTAACCCATTGTATCCATCTCGGATGTAAAGCTTTAGCATTGAGGATGCTTGTCCTTGTTACTGCTTCTAGGGCAGGTATTGGTGTAACGATAATTATTCGTTTAGCTTGTGCGAGGGCTCTTTCTTTTGCTACAGCAGTTTGAACCGCAGTTAGAATTTTTTCAGTAGAACTGAATTTCATTTCAGCTTGTGTGTACAAATGTGATATGTAAGCTATTGGTACCTTTTTTCCCTCATTAGAGATCAGGTATGTGAATCCGCATCTTCCTGGGATGACTCGGATTACAAGGTTGCGTTCGTTTGCGCGTGTTTGCAGTTTTGTTTTAGTTAACATGTCTGTCTGTAATGATCTTAAAATTTCAGTGTGTTTTTGAGTCCAATTAATTGGTTTAAAATCAGGTATTATTAGATCGTAGAGAGGTTTAACCCTCTCTGCATAATTTAGAATGTATGTTCTTCCGAAATTCAGGAAGCCTAGTATTGATTGTAAGTTCTTCAGCGTTTTTGGAGCTTGGAGTACTGCACACTTCTCTAAGAAGTTGTCTGCTAGGCTTTTGCCTTCACTTGATAATTCATATCCTAAAAATAGGACAGTTAGATGGGCAATTCGTGATTTTTTAAAGTTAAATTTGTACCCTTCAGCTGCGAACCCAAGTATTATGGTGTTCACTCTTTTCAAGTGAGTCTCCAGGTCATCGTCTGTAAGATAGATGTCATCGATATAGGATAATGCCTCATCATCATATATTTGTAGTAACTCTGTTACCCTGGCTGAGAATAATCCTGGGCTATTCTTGAATCCCTGTGGGAGACGACAAAATTGTTTTTGGGTCCCCATGCTGGAGAAAGCGGTCAAATATCTGCATTCAGGCGCTATGTTTTGACAGAAGAAACCATTTGAAATATCTAATGTTGTTTTATATTTCTTGCGCACAATGTTATTCATTAGTGCTGCACTGTGTGAGTTTTGTACTGCAAAAGTTTTACAGCAGGAGTTTAGATGTTTGTAGTCCAAAACTAGACGATATGAATCGTCTGGCTTGGAGACAGGAAACAAAGGATTATTCATTTGTGAGGTGCATGTTTCCATCACCCCCTGATATTCAAGTTGATTTAAAATTTCTTTTACTTGTTCTTTAGCTTCTTGCTTAACAGGATACTGCCTCTGTGCAGTAGGTTGAATTTTTAACTGGTTTTTATGGTGAGGAGAATCCTCATCCCATCTTACATGATTTTTATATAAGTGTGTATTTTTTATGTATTGGAATGTGATTTGAGAATGCAGGCATAATCAATTCTTCGCCATATGGGCACTCCCTGACAAACTCTGGTGGCCAGTCCTTTTCTGCTAGAAAGGTATCATAACCTTTAGATAGGTTCTCCCAAAAGAGACCTTTTTTTTCCTAGTTTTATCTCCCTCTATACGTAATGTTATTTCATATAGTCTATGGGGCACGCTCACTCGGGTGTCTGCAGTTTCCACTTGAATGTATTAATTCGTGTCCACTGTCTCCAGAAGATTCATCAGGATCTTGCGAGCTATGCTCACATCTGCTGCGCTGTCTATCATTGCATTTACTTTGATGAGCAGGTTCCTTGTCTTTGGACTTGACATGCTCTTCTTTATCTTCTGACTGTCCTCTTCTTTCCGATTTCTTTGATGAAATCTGAAAAGATTGCGAGGGACGTGTATCAATATCTTGATATCTGCCAGGTTGTCTCAAATTGTCCCTATTTCTAAGGTTGTATCTTTTTTCAGAGGGTTCCCTTTGGGGAGACTTGCCCCCCCCCCCCGTTCTGGAGATTTATCTCTTTGTTGGGGAGACCTTACTCTGGTCTGAAACTGTTTTTCTCTGGGAGTGGTTTGTTTATTACCCTCCCACTTCTTCTTTTGAGAATTGAGATTATTTTTAATAAAAAAAATTCAGGATTTTCAATTAGTTGGGGTTTTACTGGTTTACCACCCAAGCTATCTCTACCTAATTCTTCATAGGATTATTCAATTATTTTAGCTAGCTCAAAAGGTTGGTCTGTTATATCCGTCTCTTTAAAATTTTGGCGGATCGCCAAACTTGCTGCTTCTCCTTTTATGTTAGCTAATAATATAGCCGAGACCTGCTTAAAGTCTTTCAGTAATTTCATACCCAGAGTTAAAGCAGGTTCTGGACCGTATTCATTTTGAATCTGTCTTAGTACGTCTGGTATCACCGCTATAGACGGAACACCATGTGTTTTTGTGTAGATAGAAGCAAAGACTGTGCCCCAAGTGTCACAGTCCTCCACATGTGGTGCGATCCCCATTGGGAGACAGATAGTCAGAATTCTGTGTTTTTCGTGAGGGGTAGTATCAGGAAATACTGCCTCTATTTGAGTAATTTTTTGAGCTAACCAGAATGGAATTTGTTCCTGTTTTGTGGGTGTTTTACCAAGACATGATTGTATATTCTGTGGTGTAATCTTGTTTGTGTTCCCCTGGTGAGGGGTGTTTTGTGGAAGTTTAATTGCAGGTTGGACTGTTGAAGTCCGCATGACATATTGGACCAATTGTCTATGTATTTTAATTAGTTGTTTTAACTGAACTAAAAGTTCTCTGTCTGACATTGTTTCAATTTCCGGATGTGGTGTGTAGCTGGCTAGAACCGGTCATGTGGCTCCTGGTCTACCTAGTGGACCGAGCCTGGTAATGTGATTTTGATGCTTTAGGGTGCCATTAAACCAGAGCAGTTGCTCTTGGTATGTTAGTGGAATTTCAACTTCCTCGAAAGGAAAGTATTCCTCTGGAGCTTCTGCTATTTTGTAGTAGTGGAACTCATCTGTTAAAGAATGTGCTGCTGGAAAATGTATCCAGGAATAGAATACCTCTCTCTGCCGAAATTCATGCGCCTCTACCACAAATACGACTATACCACCTCTTGATGTTACTCCATTTTCTATAAGTTTTATAGTTATGTTTTTTCTTATATTGACCGGGATGATTATTGCATCGTGGTCGTCATCATTAGAACCTGTAAGGTCTGCACCCGGTTGATTCGCATCTACTGCGGCTCCACCGGTTTCGTTGTTGTCACCGTGATTTGACATTGTTTAATGAAAGTCTTTTGCAGAGCAAGTTTTGAGAAAACAAAGATTAGGTGCACAATATTTTGGAACACTGTATCCTTCAACGTTGACTAAACCAAAAACTAATACATAGGATTCTCATCCTACTAAGTTCTGGCGGATATTAACCTTTCACCCACTCCAGACGTCTATTGGAGTTTTTACGGGAAAAAGGGGTCTGTGTGAAAAAGCACGACTGAGTCCTCTAGTATCTTGCGCTAGATTATCGCTTTGCCAAACGTTGGGCGCCATGTAGTGTAGTTCCTATTTTCCCAATAGGCTTCTGACAACCGCATAAACATGACAGCTTTGCTCCCCCAGAATAAGGAGTATATCTCCAGAGTCGTGTGAAAACAATAGATATCTATTTCACTCGGTCAATCGTGCTTACTTAGTTTCACCAGAGTGCAGAGAAATAGAGAGACAGGCGTTTTCAATAAAAGGTGTTATTTATTGAGCAGTCTTCTTTCTAATGCAAGAGAACTGAATTGCTATAATTGCAATACTTGTCATAAAGTAACGTGCGTACCGTAAAAGGAGTATTATGAAAAAATACTGTAAAAGCATTGATATGATTTCTGAGCCATATGATACTTAAAAGGTATAAAACATATACAATTACATACAATGATAAAAGTTGACTAAACGTACTCAACTGATGTTTCTAAATATGCCTATCCCAGTGTACCTAACCTAGGCCTAGTACATGGGAAGGAGTAAAGGAGTTTTTAAGTTAAGTTAGTTTTGCCAAGAATCTGACTCAAGAATTCTCTTAAGGATCTAATCAGCTCCGTACCTTGGATTTAGAATGAAGGAGGTCTTGTATCTCGCTCTCAGGATTCGATCTCCCAGTAACCCGCAAGGGTGACTGGAAACACTGGAGCTGGATTTTCTCGGCAGGAGAAAAAGACAGCGTCTTTCTCAGTGCGTCAAATGGGAGGGAAGGCTTCCTTCGGCACTCTCATCAGCTGGGCTTTGGATAAGTAGATAGCCGCTCTGCTCCAAACCACTGTGTGTTGCTTTAGGCAAACGCTGGTATATTCATACCTGGAAGGTGCTGTGTTTGACGTAAGGTTGGACATAAGACGTCAATAAAAGATGTCACTAAGATCTGGCCGTTTCTTTCGCAGGAGTTCTAGGACAAATTAAAACATATGGCTGAGATACCCGCCACCCCCTCTCAACACAATCCCCAAGGATGGGAAACCGGAAACAGTTCTGAAGTTTTTGGAAGACGGGAGGGAGTAACCCTCCCGGCCGTATTTATTAAAATATGAAACAAAATTAAAACATTAAATAAACAGTTTCATATTATGTACAATTTCATTACCACATTGCGATGTTTGGCTAACCTTAACAGATTCTCTAATACAAAGGTTCTCCTAGCCGAACTAACATCCTACAAAACATTTACTTGAAATTTTGAAATTGTACATCCTAACGTTTAAGGGCCAACGGCAAGGTCGTAACCGGTGTCAAGATCCCTAACCCAGAAATATCGCCCTCACTTGAGGGGCGGCCCAGAGGCGTACCTCAAGTGCAATTACCAATTTCCCTTGACTTGACGGGGGCCCCAATAAAAACTCGACGCCACTTAGAGGTCGTACGAGGACTCGTGTGAGGTATCTAGAAGGTAGCGTAGACCCCCCCCCAAACCCCACACAACTTACCACATCTGCCGTCGCAGACGTCCTGGCCCCGGGAAATTCCCCAGGAGGGGGCTGTAACCCCTCCTACCCAGGAAGGGGCCTTGACCGCCTTTCCTTTTCTTTCGGCGACCCATCCTTAGAAGGGACCGCCTCCCCGTTGAGGGGCCAATGGCCACCTCCCCCGAGCGCTCCCATCCGTACTGGGTGACGCCCACTCATAGGGATCTTCCAATTAGTGCTCACCGATCATGACCTTACCGCCACAGGCCGGATAGTTGACCGGCTATCCGGACCCCCCACAACACTCCTACCTAAAGGTCATGGTATAACGTTTTTAGCCATGCTAAGAAGTCTCCTATGAGTAACTCATTCCCCACCCGGGACAAATGCACTCCATCCCCCAAATACATACTGTCATCATTAATACACCCGTGCGAGATAGAATGCAGTGTCTTGGAACGGAACAACCTACTCACTTTGTTATTAAGCTTTCTAACAGAATGATTCAAAGCAGGAACCGAAATAGCCCCCCGCCACACTTTCCGTGGGATCATATGGGACCACGCAATTGTGCACCCTGGAACTCTCCTTGCCAACCAACTTACTGTGGAAAGCATCGCCTCAAGAAGAAGTCGTCTACCAGTGGTGACCAAATCATTACCCCCAAGATGTACTATGACTACAGACGGCGGTGACCTCGTCCGCCCTAGCAAACCCTCAAAATATGATTGAAACTGGTCAATACAGAGACCGCCTCTTCCGTAGAAGGACACACTGTACCCGTATTCCCCAGCTACGTGAATCATGTCACCTGCCTTGAATACGTCTGCGGCACGTCTCACGTATGTGTGGCCCACGACCCACACTTCCTTTTTCACCGCCGGTAATGTCTGACCGCTGGCCCGGTGTTGGGTCGACTGCAAAGTCCGCCCCGCCTCGTAGGCTTGCATAACTGAAAACCAAACAAAGACAAGAAGCGTGAGTACATCGTTACAGCTTCACAACATGTGCAACCGCACATACCTTTTATAACAATTGGAGGACCAACGCCCCACCCGTTTAACTTGTTCCACATTCAGACCCCTGGCTGTAGCTTCTGTAGCAGCCCCTATCCGAAAGGAATGGGTCCCAAACTCGCCCGGGTTCAAGCCCGCAGCGGCAATTGACATCGCAAGCACCCGCTGAAACTGAAACTTTGTCAGTGGGGTGGCGTCAGCGTGTCTCAACAAGGTCCCCCCCCATGATGCCACCCTTCGTGCTAAATAATCTTCTAAACACTTTACCGGGCACATGGAGGACCCGGGAATCCTGCGTATGATTACGCAGTCGCCCATCCCACTTTGATCGGTCTTGGACCTGACAAATGAGACCGTCATTGTCTCCCCCCTGATCTGGACGTGCTCCTGGCACAATCCTCCTGTCACATCCCGCTTGTTCCTCGCCACTAGTTCGCTTACCCGCATAGCCCCATGGAATGCCAGCGTAAAAGCGGCTCGGAATAACACTGTCTCAAACTGAGATGAACACGTAGCAGGGAGTCTGGATAATAACTGGGCCAGCCTATCCAAACCTATCGGGCGCCTATCGTCTACTCTGCGACCCTCAAGGCGTTGCCACCCCCGTCGCGCTTTCTGTACTACGAAAGACGCTGTCGGGTCATGGATCCCATGAGCCCTAGCAACAAAGGAAATGGCCGCCCGGTGCCTCTGAGCCGTGGCCACCGATTTCCCGACCAGATGTAAGGACATCAGAAAATTTACCACCCACTCCTCCTGGCCCCAAAGCTCCTCTCTATCAGTCCCCAAAAAGGCTAAATAGGACCGGAACGCCCCTTCATATGCCTTCCTCGTCCTGGGTGCTAAACTCTCTCCCACGAGGTTACGAAGTTCGGGGCACCGAGAGACCAGAGAGCTTCGGGAAAGGGTGCCGGTTCCGGGTCCGCTGTGGGAAGAAAACCCCAGAAAGCCTGCATACGAAAACGAGACAGTGCATCAGCCGCCTGGTTCATTACCCCTGGGACATGTCTTGCTCTGAATAGCACATTCAATTGCATACACAGTAAAACAATTTCCTTGAGCAGTCTCAAAATCCATTTGCATCGTGCTGCCTGGCTATTGATACACTCGACCACGGTCATATTGTCAGACCAAAATACCACAGAGTGATCTTTGAACCCTTCGGGCCAAGTTCTCAGGGCCACTAAAATGGGGAAAAGTTCCAGGAAAGCAATGTTACTTGTCAGTCCACTGTCATGCCACCATGTCGGCCACTTTTGTGCAGACCATCTTGTGCCGAAGATGGCACCAAAACCTATGCTCCCTGCCGAATCTGTCCAAGCCCCAGCTCCTCAGAGGACACGGCCGGTTTGTTCCAGACGACTCGACCATTGAAATCCGCCAGAAATGCCAACCAAATGCGCATGTCCTGGCGGACCTCTGCCGAGAGCCTTGTGCGATGATGGCCCTCCTTCAGGCCGACCATGGCCTGAGCAATCGAACGGGAAAAGGGGCGGGCCATTGGTATAACCCTCAGGGCAAAATTCAACTGGCCAACTAACTGCTGTAGTTGATGCAGCTTAACTTTAGGTCCCTTTATACACATTTGCAGGGATGTCCTGAATTTTAACACTTTGTCAGCTGGTAAACGAAAACAACCTTCTCCGGAGTCTAACTCGATCCCCAGAAACTCGAGGCAAGTGGAAGGCCCCACAGTCTTACCTGGTGCCAATGGCACGCCAAACTGCTTCATCAAGACACAAAAGTGTGCCAAAGCCTGCCCACATTCCGGATCCCCGGCTGCCCCCAGGAACAAAAAATCATCAAGGTAATGCATCACATGCTGGAAACCCGTCTTCCTTGTGAAGACCCATTGTAGAAAACTACTGAATTTTTCGAAATAGGCACAAGATATAGAGCACCCCATCGGCATACACCTATCCATGTAATAATGACCCTGAAACATGAAACCAAGGAGACGCTGATCGTCTGGATGTACCGGGAGCAACCGGAACGCTGACTCGATATCAGATTTTGCCATCAGCGCCCCGGGCCCCAGGCGATTCAAAATGGCTACGGCCTCATCGAAGGATGCGTACCGCACCGAACACACTTCCGGGTCTATCGCTTCGTTTACGGAAAGACCACGTGGGGCTGATAAATTATGTATCAGCCGAAACTCACCCGGGTCCTTCTTTGGGACCACACCTAACGGGGAACAAACAAAGTTAAGAACCTGTGGTACACTAAACGGACCGGCGACTCGACCCCGAGTAACCTCCTTCCTGATCTTATCCTGTACCACGGTCGTATGCTGGAAGACCGAAAGCTGATTTTTACATTTCTCTACACCTTGAAAGTCCCCCACTGGGATGCGGAAACCATAGGAAAACCCGTTCCGCAACACCCCAGCAGAAGTACGATCCGGGTATTCACTGAGCCAGGGAATCATTGCCAAGGTATCAATCGGGGTAGGTAAAGGCGCCCCTCGGACTATGTTAGACCTGTTTGGCGCCTCCTCTACCCCCGTTATCACCCGTTTTGGCTCTGCACGTGGACTCAGGATGGGATGATTGCCCACACCCACTACATTCGTGTCTAAATTTGCACGATCCCTGGGGCCTAGTACATTTACCCCTGTTGAAGTTCCAACAGACCCCCCTTTTTCCTGTATTGCCGGCAGGCCTCGAGTAATTGTCGGTACCCGCACCTGATCGAAAGGGCGTCCCCGCATACTGGCGGGAGGGTTCGCCAACGTTACTCCCTACTAATGGCAATTTTAACATACCAGTATCCTCCATTTTGGACCATGACACAGAATCATAACAGTCCCACGTTAAGTTTTTATCATGTTCTTTAGCCTTTCTAAACAGATTATCATAACAGAACCAATGATTACCCTCGTGTGATACCGAGTACCCCATGATTCGTGACTGATAAATCGGCAATTCGGGTAACAGATCGGGCCTTCGTTCCCCCAAGATCGAGGTAAAAACCCCCCACGCTTTGCCCCAATTGCCAATGTTTTCATTTACCTTAAAGGCGGCCATTTTTGCGCGCCAAACACTCGGATGCATGAGATCCTTCTGGCCCTTAACATGCTCCATCTCATAGTGATCAGTAAGCAACGAGAAGATGTTTACGTACTCCCCTGCCCATATCTTCTCTTTAATAGCCAAAGGAACATGCTGACCCAACTTTTCCCTACGGGAGGGTGCTGACTCATCCCTCGCAATCGGCAATGGCCGCTTACCTGAACCGGACGCTGCCTCTGCTACTGAACCCGTCCCTTGTGGCTTCTCTACAGCTGTAGCCGGCGTGGACACCTTCGCTGCTTCCCGTGACTCACGCAACTGCTTCATCAGCACCTGTGCGTCGACAGCCGTGGCGCCCTCGCTACCTTTACCCAACCACGCTGCTAATTGTGCTGCCAGCTCGGGCGGCATATCTTCCCCGGACACGGGGGTGACCACAACGGGAATCGGATTCCCTTCCTCTAGCACGGGAGTGGGTGCCTCGAGCGGGGTACTGGGACCCTGGATGTCTTCCCCAGCTGCTCCCCTCCTGGGCCTCTTGTTTTTCCCTTCCGGGGCTGCTCCCGCCAAAGGACGTTTCGGTCCCCCTTCCTCGTTTTTATCCATTCGCCTCTTCAGTTCGGTCATCTCTTTCATGAGAACGCGCAGCATCTGGTCAGTAGTCATGCGCTTTCCCGCCTTCTTCGGCATTCTCCAACAGAGTATCTGAAAAACAAACAAGAACGATTACAACGCTCAAAATTGGCTCTTCGTTCCGTCTCGAGCTCACGTGCAGCGAGGAGGTGCAGCTTCAGAGCACAGGAACAAGAGGATGCCTTCGGATCTTGCTTCTCCTTTTATCCGTCTTCAGGGCGGGCGTAAACCCGCCCCTGCCTGCCCCAAGGGCGTGGCCAGCCGCGTCAGTGTCTAGGCCAACCCACTCTAGGGCGGGAAAAAGGCGCGCCCCGGCTACGCCGCTTCGGGCATACCAGCCGAGACTCGCCTCCCGCCCAAGATGGCTTCCCGGGGGGATCGTGGTACTCCGCCATACGTTCGGGGGGACCGAGTGGTCGCCCCTTTCCAAAAGCATGGGGAATTCCCAGGTTGCTGGAGGTTTGGTTTGTTTTAAGAACTCGTTGTACTTTCTAGGAGTCTAAGGAAGTAGCCTTGCCTTATTTGGATTGCATTGGCTATTACTAAATATGCCTTTATAAGGATATGATTTGTTATAACTACATAAGGGCATAAAACGGGAATATTTAATTAGGGTCCTTGGTACGTTCACCACAACGCAACTCCTCTCCCTCTTTCGCCTCACTTCAGGCTCCTTCTTCCTATAATAGGGAGATGGCAAGCCCGTCTGCGCCCGTCCGCGACCGGTCCGCGACCAGCGCCAGCCATGCTGCCGGTGAGTGCAGGGATATTAAGAGGGTCTTTTGGACTAGGTCCTAACTATTGGCGATGAGCACAGCTAAGCTATGTAAGGCTACCAGGACTAACTTGGCAAACTCTGAGCTACCGCAGTTGTGCTTGCATTGTGGCAAGGCACTGTGCGTTGACTCTATGACAGTCAACCCAAATTTAAAACCAAAAACCAAATCTACAGATGGCTCCTCGGAGACAATATTTAGGGCTGGCCTATTGAATTGCAGATCCCTCCCAAGGCATGCTGCCGATATTTGGCTGCTGCTGGCGGACTCGGAGTGGGACGCCTTATTTCTCACAGAAACGTGGTTGAATGAAGACAACTTGGCCGCTATTGCCCTAGCTGTTCCGTTGGGCTTTAAAATGAGCTTCTCGAACAGAGAGGATGACAGAAGGGGTGGCGGGGTGGCTTTCATTTTTAAGGAAAAATACACGTTAACGTCCTCTACACCCACCACTATAACAGGTATTGAGCGGTTATACTTCTGCTTGCAAGTCAACCCATAATTATCGTTAGCCGGGCTGATTATCTATAGACCCCCGGACTGTACTTCAGTCAGTACGTGCGAACTCATGGACCTTATTGTCCATAGTTCTCTAGCTCAACCCCACTACATAGTAGTTGGTGATTCAATGTCCAAGCAGAGAGGCCTAGCTGCCCCCAGGCTGTTCAACTAATGACAACTTTGAAAGCAGCCAATTTAACACAAATTATTACCGGACCCACGCACAGGGCAGGTCATACGTTTGATTTGATCTTCTCCAATATTCAGGATACGACAGCAAAGACCCTGCAGCCACTGCTCTGGTCTGATCACTTTCTAATCTCCTTTTCAATTACACTACACTCTTGCAACCAGGCTAAGGGCAGACACTCCTTTGTGCACAGGCAATGGAAGAACTTATCAGCATACACCTAGGCCCTGCCCTGGCAATTGATCCCCCAGCTCTAACCACAGACGCGAATATAGACGTGGTGGCGATGAATTTATGGATAGGCAAAACGGTGGAGGCCATCGCCCCAGCTAAACTCTCCATGTCACGTAGAGAATCACCTTCCGCCCCCTGGTTCTCAAGTTGATGGCAGAAAAGAGTAACTGCAAGAGACTGGAGCGCGTATGGCGGGAAAATACTGCGAATCAGCTAAGATTTGCTATAAGAAAGCCCTCCGTGAACTTGATAAATCTATAAAAAAAGGCCAAAAAAATCTTCATTTCTACTTCCATCCAGCAAGCTGAGCAATCGAGCAAAGAAGTCTTTAAGATTGTCCAATCCTTTTTAAGCCGAGAGTCATTGAGACAGAAATCACTCCGTCAGAGAGACTCTGCGAAAGACATTTCGAACTTCTTCGACAATAACATTTTGAAAGTTTATGACTCCATCACTAATCCCGGCCCCACAGTAATGGCGGACTCGGCTGATGACAGCACACCCTCCCCGACCCTAGTTCAATTCCACTCTATCTCTTTTTCTGAGGCACTGGAGGAAATAAAAAAAATATAAATCAGGGGCTCCGGATGATCCCTGCCCTCCCAAGCTATGGAATATGATGTCAGGATCAATGGTAATAACACTCCTACACATTTGGAATACGTCCATTGCGTCAGAGGTGTTTCCCGAGTGGTGGAAACATGCCACACTTCTCCCTCTGAAAAAAAAAACCTAATGGTGCCCCTGAGGACCTTAGCAATCTATGCCCGATCTCCCTACTAGCAGCCCCAGGGAAAATGCTTGAAAAACTGATACAACGTGAACTGAATAGCTTGATAGAGGAAAACAGGATTTTGCATGAAACTCAATCTGGTTTTAGATCAGGTTTCAGCACGGAGACCGCCCTCATCAAGGTGGCTGAGTCGATTAGGTGGTCTTTAGATTCAGGGGCATCAGCAATGCTAGTGCTCCTGGATCTATCTGCCGCGTTCGATACTGTAGACCATGACAGACTCTTGCCAGGGTTGGAGGATATCGGTCTAAAGGATAAAGCACTGGGTTGGGTACATTCCTATTTAACCGACCGTTCCCAGAAAGTGGCTTTGGGTTCCTTCTCCTCTAAACCGAAGCGCCTCTGGTGTGGGGTCCCCCAGGGGTCGGCGCTTAGCCCTCTACTTTTCAATGTTTACTTAGCCCCACTCTTCACCTTGATTGCCAAATGGGGGGTCAAGGCAATTTCTTATGCAGACGACACGCAGCTAGTCTTCCTCTATTCAGAAGTGTCGGTGGCAGCATTCATCAAAATTAAGGGCTGTCTTCTTGATGTAGCTAGTTGGATGAATACCAACAAATTAAAAGTGGACGCAGGTAAGACTGAGGTGGTCGTTTTTGGTAAAGACATGCGGCCCCCAGCGGACCTGTTGTGGCCAGCTGAAATGGGCCCTCCGCCGCTCCCCTGCACTAATGCTAAAAATTTGGGGCTGAGATGGGATGACAGCCTCTCCTTCTCTGCCCACATTCAGCAGGTCACAGCAGGGTGTCTACATAAACTCAGAAATCTTCACAAGTTTCTTTCGCTATTACCTGAAGATTGCCGTAAAACAGTAGTCCATGCAACTGTTACTTCAAGGCTGGATTATGCGAACGGCCTCTACCTTGGCCTACCAAAATATTTGATTCAACGATTGCCAACCGTGCAGAATGCGGCTGCGAGACTGATAAAGCATATCCCTTTTAGTCAGCGTGTCTCTCCGCATCTGCGCGATCTGCACTGGCTCCCAGTGGTAAGCGGAATCAAATTTAAAGCTCTGACCCTGGCTTTCAGGGCACTACTGGGCACCTGCCCTAACTATTTAAAACTGAGACTCCCCCGCTACCAATAGGCGAGGCTCCTGCACTCAAATTCCTTATTTCAACTCCACGCCCCGTGAGTCAGAAAAGCCCGACTTGAAGACAGGACCTTTTCTGCTGGTACGGTGAAATTGTGGAACGCCCTACCGCTCTCTAAGCCAGTCTGCAACTTCAGAATCTGTGTTTAGACAGCAAATAAAGACTTGTCTCTTTACTAATTGTTTTCGCTAGCTGCTCTCATAGCGCCGGGACACCTCCAGGTGAGGTAGCTGTTCGCGCTCTACAAGTATCAGTATCATTATAATTATTATTAGTAGTGCCAGTCGCTATGGGTGTGAATCAAACCACAATAGGAGGGACATATGTGACTCATTCACCATACAAAAGAATCAGATTTAGAGAGACACACAAAGCAATAAATGAAAAGTGATGGTTGTGCTGAAAGCCCATACAGTAGATACAGCATGTCTCAAAGAGACAGAGCATGTATGGACGGCCTAGGAGAGACCTAAAAAAACTATGCAAATAGATTTCTCCAAGATGCTTGTCCTACTTGGGTATTTGTGCTGGAGTCCTTATCAAGACAATAGTGATTTGCAAAAGCCTGAACAGATCTACAGGTTGCTGCTTTGCAGATATCAGAATTTGGAATATTTCTTAACCCCTTCGCTGCTAGGCCTTTTCCCCTCCTGTGCTAAGGCTTTTTTTGGCGATTTGGGATAGTGCGCGCTTAGGCCCCTGTAACTTTTTCACCACATAAGGTATCCACGCCACATTTGCGTCCTTTTCTTCCAACATCATGTGGATTCTAAAGGTGCCCAGGGTTTGTGGATTCCCTTGGAGGGGTCCCAGAAATTAACCAAAATATAGTGAAATGTTTGTTTTTTTCAGAAAAATGGGGAAAACGGGCTGCAAATGAAAGCTTCTGGGTTTTTCCCTGCAAATGTTATCAAAAAAGGGTTTGTGGGGCTGAAATCTCCATTTTCTCAGATTTTAGGAAATGACAGTCCTTTGTCAGAGAACCAACATTTTTTACACAGTTTTGGCATTTGTCTGGGACATAGCCTATTTTTGCTATTTTTAGAGCTTTCCACCTCCTTCCAGTTAATGGTAGAAATGAGTTTGAAAGCAATAATGGATCCTGGAACGCTATACAGTTTCGAAAAGTAGACAAAATTCTGAATTCAGAAAGGGGTCATTTGTCTAAATCCATGAAGGTTTCTTTATAGAAACTAACAGTTAAATATTGGAATAATTGAAAATTTGTTGAAAAAAACAGCCTTTTGTCTCAACGTTTTCACCTATAACTTCTTGTAATTTTGACAGTTCTTGGAAAGCAATATACCGTTACATCCGTTAGACCTTCCTGGTTGTGGGGATATATAGGACTTGTAGTTTTACCAAGAACCCAACGAACCCAAATCCAAAAACTGAGCAGCAACTTGCAATGGTATTTTTTTATTTACTGGGTATAGAGCACTTTTTCTTGGCAAATGTATACATGGAAAAATCTGTATGAAAGACACCTATGTATTTCTCAATTAGGTACAAATTATAGAGTTTAGAAACAGTATATAATTGCACATTTTCAAAATTGGGAATACTAGCATGAGAATTATTGGTCATTTTTTAAAAAGATTTTTTTTTTACACAATGTCTTTCATTGGGAAGGGAGAAATGCATGAAAACTCAATTGGTAATAACAGTTGATTTACAAATCTGAATTACCCTAAGTCTTCTGATAAAAACTGTACCTCACTTGTGTGGGTCGGCCTTGTGCCTGCAATAGGAAACGGCGCATAATGCAACGTGGTCACACCTCAATTTTGCAGTTAAAAATTGACCCTTTTATGGCAAAGTGCCTAGCTGTAGTTTTTGCACCCTAGCTCTGCCGGCACCTAGGGAAACCTAGCAAACCTATACATTTTTGAACAGTAGACACCCAGGGGAATTCAGGATGGGGTGACTCGACTGCCTACCACCAGGTTCTGTTACCCAGAATCCCTTGCAAAGCTAAGAAATTGAAAATAAAAACGCATTTTCCTCACATTTCTGTGGTGGAAAGTTCTGGAATCTGTGTGGATAAACAAATTTCCACCCACCCAGCGTTCCCGCGGGTCTCCCGAAAAAAATGGTACCTCACTTGCCTGGGTCTGCCTAGTGCCTGTGACAGGAAACAGCGCAAAACGCAACGTGGTCGCACCTCAATTTCGCTGTGAAATCGTGCCCTTTTTGGGCAAAGAGACTACCTTTTGTTTTTGAACCCTAGCTCTGCCGGCAGCTAGGGAAACCTAGCAAACCTATACATTTTTGAAAACTAGACACCCAGAGGAATTCAGGATGTGGTGACTCGACTGCCTACCACCAGGTTCTGTTACCCAGAATCCCTTGCAAAGCTAAGACATTGACAAAAAAAATGCATTTTCCTCACATTGCTGTGGTGGAAAGTTCTGGAATCTGCGTGGATCAACACATTTCCACACATCCAGCGTTCCCCCGGGTCTCCCAAAACAATGGTACCTCACTTGCCTGGGTCTGCCTAGTGGCTGCGACAGGAAACAGCGCAAAACGCAACGTGGTCGCACCTCAATTTCGCTGTGAAATCGTGCCCTTTTTACGCAAAGAGACTACCTTTTGTTTTTGAACCCTAGCTCTGCCGGCACCTAGGGAAACCTTGCCAACCTTTACATTTTTGAAAACTAGACACCCAGGGTAATTCAGGATAGGGTGACTCGACTGCCTACCACCAGGTTCTGTTACCCAGAATCCTGTGCAAAGCTAAGAAATTGACAAAAAAAACGCATTTTCCTCACATTTCTGTGGTGGATTGTTCTGGAATCTGCGTGAATCAACAAATTTCACGCACCCAGCGTTCCCCCGGGTCTCTCAAAAAAATGGTACCTCACTTGCCTGGGCCTGCCTAGTGCCTGTGACAGGAAACAGCGCAAAACGCAACGTGGTCGCACCTCAATTTCGCAGTGAAATCGTGCCCTCTTTCGACAAAAAGACTACCTTTTGTTTTTGAACCCCAGCTCTGCCGGCACCTAGGGAAACCTAGCAAACCTATACATTTTTGAAAACTAGACACCCAGGGGAATTCAGGATGGGGTGACTGGACTGCCTACCATCAGGTTCTGTTACCCAGAATCCCTTGCAAAGCTAAGAAATTGGCAAAAAAGCATTTTCCTCACATTTCTGTGGTGGAAAGTTCTGGAATCTGCGTGGATCAACAAATTTCCACACACCCAGCGTTCCCCCGGGTCTCCCGAAAAAAATGGTACCTCACTTGCCTGGGTCTGCCTAGTGCCTGCGACAGGAAACAGCACAAAACGCAACGTGGTCGCACCTCAATTTCGCAGTGAAATCGTGCGCTTTTTGGACAAAAAGACTGCCTTTTGTTTTTTAACCCTAGCTCTGCCGGCACCTAGGGAAACCAGGCAAACCTATACATTTTTGAAAACTAGACACCCAGGGGAATTCAGGATGGGATGACTCGACTGCCTACCACCAGGTTCTGTTACCCAGAATCCCTTGCAAAGCTAAGAAATTTACCAAACAAACGCATTTTCCTCACATTTCTGTGGTGAAAGTTCTGGAATCTGCGTGGATCAACAAATTTCCACCCACCCAGCGTTCTTCCCCAGGGTCTCCCGAAAAAAAATGGTACCTCATTTGCCTGGGTCTGCCTAGTGGCTGCGACGGGAAACAGCGCAAAACCCAACGTGGTCGCACCTCAATTTCGCAGTGAAATCGTGCCATTTTTGGACAAAAAGACTACCTTTTGTTTTTGAACCCTAGCTCTGCCGGCACCTAGGGAAACCTAGCAAACCTATACATTTTTGAAAACTAGACACCCAGGGAATTCAAGATGGGGTGACTCGACTGCCAACCACCGGGTTCTGTTACCCAGAATCCCGTGCAAAGCTAAGAAATTGACCAAAAAAATGCATTTTCCTCACATTTCTGTGGTGGAAAGTTCTGGAATCTGCGTGGATCAACAAATTTCCACCCACCCAGCGTTCACCTGGGTCTCCCGATAACAATGGTACCTCACTTGCGTGGGTAGGCATAGTGGCTGCAACAGGAAAAGGTCCAAATCGTACGGTGGTGAATTTAAAAAACCCTTTTGCAAAACTACCTTGATTTTTGGTGAGGAGAAACCTGAGTTTTTGGCCCGGAGCTCGGCGGCCATCTTTGGAAACTACCAAACCTAAACAGTTCTGAAAACTAGACACCCGGGGTAGTCCAGGAAGGTATGGCATGCGTGGGTCCCCCAATGTTTTCCTATCCAGAATTCCTAGCAAACCTTAAAATTTGGAAAAAAAATCTCTTTTCAAAACTTTTTTGCGTGGGATCTCCGTCCCGGCAAAAATGTCTTACCACCCAGCGTTCCCCTTGTTCTCCCGAGTAAAATGATACCTCACTTGTGTGGGTGCCCCTAAGCAGAACAGGCTAAAAATGAATTTTTAAAACATGAAGTACTTAGGTTTGACAAATTAAGCACCCCACCTTAGTCACAGGTCTTTGGCCCACCCACACAAGTGAGGTATCATTTTACTCGGGAGATCAAGTGGAACGCTGGGTGGTAGGACATTTGTGCCGGCAGGGAGATCCCACCCAAAAATGTATGGAAAAGTGTTTTTTTAAACCTAAATGTAAGGTTTGCAGGGATTTCTGGGTAGGAAAACATTGGGGGACCCACGCATGCAATACCTCCCTGGACTCCCCCGGGTGTATAGTATTCAGAACTGTTTGGGTTTGGTAGTTTCCAAAGAGGCCCCCCAAGCCCCGGGCCAAAAGCTCAGGTGACCCCCTCAAAAAATAAGATAGTTTTGCTAAAGGTAATTTTTAAGTCTCCACCGTAGGAATTGGGCCTTTTCCTATTGCAGCCACTATGCCTACCCACGCAAGTGAGGTACCATTTTTATCGGTAGACCTGGGGGAACGCTGGGTGGGAGGTAATTTGTGTGAGCCCAGTGATGCCATGCTTTCCCACACAAAAAAGTGTGAAAAAACTGATTTTTTAAGCTAAAATTGAGGTTTGCAAGGGATTCTGGGTAAAGGAACGTTGGAGGATCCACGCAAGCCATACCTCCTTGGAAGCCCCCAGGTGTCTACTTTTCAGATATGTGTGGGTTGGTAGGTTTCCCTAGATGGCCATCTAGCACGGGGCCAAAAACCCAGGTAACCCCTCTTGCAAAAGCTGGTGGTTTTGGCAATGGTGACAATGTCAAAACCACCAGCTTTTGCAAGAGGGGTTACCTGGGTTTTTGGCCCCGTGCTAGACGGCCATCTAGGGAAACCTACCAAACCCACACATTTCTGAAAAGTAGACATCAAGGGGCTTCCAAGGAGGTATGGCTTGCGTGGATCCTCCAACGTTCCTTTACCCAGAATCCCTTGCAAATCTCGATTATAGCTGAAAAAAATCGGATTTTTCACACATTTTTGTGTGAGAAAGCGTGGCATCACTGGGCTCACACAAATTTCCTCCCACCCAGCGTTCCCCAAGGTCTCCCGATAAAAATGGTACCTCACTTGCGTGGGTAGGCATAGTGGCTGCAACAGGAAAAGGTCCAAATCGTACGGTGGTGAATTTAAAATACCCTTTTGCAAAACTACCTTGATTTTTTGGGGGGGGCACCTGAGTTTTTGGCCCGGGGCTCGCGGCCATCTTTGGAAACTACCAAACCCAAACAGTTCTGAAAACTAGACACCCGGGGGAGTCCAGGGAGGTATGGCATGCGTGGGTCCCCCAATGTTTTCCTACCCAAAATTCCTAGCAAACCTTAACATTTGGAAAAAAAATCACTTTTCAAAACTTTTTTGCGTGGGATCTCCATGCCTGCAAAAATGTCTTACCACCCAGCGTTCCCCTTGTTCTCCCGAGTAAAATGATACCTCACTTGTGTGGGTGCCCCTAAGCAGAACAGGCTAAAAATGAATTTTTAAAAAATGTAGTACTTAGGTTTGACAAATTATTCACCCCACCTTAGTCACAGGCCTTTGGCCCACCCACTCAAGTGAGGTATCATTTTAGTCGGGAGATCAAGGGGAATGCTGGGTGGTAGGACATTTGTGCCGGCAGGGAGATCCCACCCGAAAATGTACGGAAAAGTGGTTTTTTAAACCTAAATGTAAGGTTTGCAGGGATTTCTGGGTAGGAAAACATTGGGGGACCCACGCATGCCATACCTCCCTGGACTCCCCCGGGGTGTTTAGTTTTCAGAACTGTTTGGGTTTGGTAGTTTCCAAAGATGCCTGCCGAGCCCCGGGCCAAAAAGTCATGGGAACCCCCTTGCAAAACCAAATTGTTTTGAATGAATTAAATTTTCACTTTGAGAGCGTGCAATTCTTGGGACAATATTGCATGGAAATTGTGACAGACATTTTCAAGTTTGCAGGACATTGTGGATAAAAAAAATAGAATTCACCAGAAAGACATGACCATATACTCACATGGTTTAACAATAATATCTAAATTGAGTAAGTTATTTATAACTATAATGTACAGAGTTACTCAAAACTCAAACATTCAAGCACGGCTATCTATTCCTCAAAGACACACACATACAGGTTGGATTTGGCACGAGGGCGAGTGATGGTTCAGTATATAAAATTTTATTAACAAGATATTTCAACAAAATGAAATGCTCTGTCAATAAATAAATGCATATAAACTGAACCAGTGACTCGCAACTCATGAGCTGTAAAGCCACAACAAGGCACCAACCATTTTACAGGCCATTCACACACCTTTCATACCTGATACACACCAGACCATTGACACCATCCGGAAGGAAAAGCAACACATTACAACATTCACAAAAAGGGACAAGGTACACCCTACTTCAGAAAGAGAAAAAAGACAAATATTACTGCACAGCCATCTAATCAGCAAGAACACACACATACTGGTTGGATTTGGCATGAGGGTGAGTGATGATTCAGTACATACAATTGTATTCACAAGTAATTTCACAAAAATGAAATACCCGGCGTATAATTGAAAGTATGATAAACTGAACCACTGACTCACAGCTCGTGAGGTGTAAAGCCACGTCAAGGCACCAACCTCTTTACAGGCCATTCATACACATTTCGTACGTGTGACACATACAAAACATTCACACCGCCAGCCGCGGGCCCATCACATTACAACACTCACACCAGCAGACAGCGCCATTCAAGGGCCCATCACTTTCACACGCCCACATTTCTGACTCTGCAAATACACAAAATGATGGACTGCGTGGAGTGTAACTCAACTAGCAGTGTGTGTAGTGACCAACAGAAAGTAACTACTCACACACCGCCAGCTGAGCGCCAGTCCACTCACACCACCATCCAAGCACCAGACCATGCACACGGCCAGCCAAACACCACTCAGTGCACACCAGCAGCCAAGTACCACTCCACACACACCACCAGCCAAGCACCACTCCACGCACACCGCAAGCCAAGCACCACTCCACACACACCACCAGCCAAGCACCACTCCATGCACAGACAGCCAAGTACCACTCCACGCACACCACCAGCCAAGCGCCACTCCACAAACACCACCAGCCAAGCGCCACTCCACGCACACCATCCAGCCAAGCGCCAATCCACACACACCGCCAGCCAAGCACCACTCCATGCATAGACAGCCAAGAACCACTCCACGCACACCATCCAGCCAAGCGTCACTCCACACAAACCGCCAGCCAAGCACCACTCCGTGCACAGACAGCCAAGTACCACTCCACGCACACCATCCAGCCAAGCGCCACTCCACACACACCGCCAGCCAAGCACCACTCCGTGCACAGACAGCCAAGTACCACTCCACGCACACCATCCAGCCAAGCGCCACTCCACACACACCACCAGCCAAGCACCACTCCACGCACACCGCAAGCCAAGCACCCCTCCACACACACTGCCAGCCAAGCGCCACTCCATGCACAGACAGCCAAGTACCACTCCAAGCCCACCACCAGCCAAGCGCCACTCCACACACACCAGCAGCCAAGCACCACTCCACGCACACCACCAGCCAAGCACCACTCCGTGCACAGACAGCCAAGTACCACTCCACGCACACTATCCAGCCAAGTGCCAATCCACACACCGCCAGCCAAGCACCACTCTCCGTGCACAGACAGCCAAGTACCACTCCACGCACACCATCCATACAAGCGCCACTCCACACACACCGCCAGCCAAGCACCACTCCGTGCACAGACAGCCAAGTACCACTCCAGGCACAACATTCAGCCAACACCACTCCACACACACCGCCAGCCAAGCTCCAGCCCAGGCACACCACCAGCCAAGCACCAATCCCAACACACCACCAGGCAAGCACAAGACCACGCACACTGCCAACCAAACAACAGACCACGCACACCGCCAACCAAGCACCAGTCCACAGACACCGCCAGCCAAGCACCAGTCCACAGACACCGCCAGCCAAGCGCCAAACCATGCACATCATCAGACAATGGACACTACACGCAAACCAACATCATACTTTAGTTTTTTTAAAATACAAATAAAAAACAGAAACAAATTGCAAATTGATACAAATCTACTAACACAACAAGTAAATCTAAATACACTACACAAATGCCAACTTTGAAACTGAACAATAAGTTTTAAAGAATAGAGACCAGCCTGTTCACTTTACCACTCATGGATGCTCCCAAAAATTCTTTTGTGGGTGGTACATTCTAAAACAAGCAGGCACACACAGCCCAGGGTTAGAAGGACAGTCGGGGCAGTACATACGAACCTCCTTCCGCAAACCTCTTCGCCAACAGACTCTACATCTCCGACTGGGAAAGTCTTTTGAGGTTGTAGGAGGAATTTGATCAGGAAAGTGGCGATCTTTCAATCTGGCAACATCCTCCACCACTCCAACTCTAGGAACACTTGCCTGTTCCACTAAAACAAAGCTGCCTATTAAAGACTCCTAAAACTTTACAAAAGTCATCTTTGACTGAGGACAAGATTGCTAGAACACAACAAAAGCATTAAAGGTTGCCAAGTGGAAAAGATGGATAGCCAACTTCTTGTATCAAATGTAAGACTTACGAAGAGCAGCATACGGTTCCAACCTCTGATCTACTCTGTCAAGACCACCCATGTGCCTATTATAGTCCATAATGCACACAGGTTTGTGCACTTCTGCAACCTGACCCCAAAGAGTCAACGCTTCAGTGCTTTCATCATGTATGGAAGTCAACATGTAGACATCTCTCCTGTCTGAAAACTTCACAGCTAAAAGCTCCTCACAACGCAATGCACTGCACTGTCCCCGAGCAAGCTTTTTACAAACAAGTTCTTTTGGAAAACCTTTACGGTTACAGCGGATTGTGCCACAAGCAACAGTGTCCACTTTGGCCAATTCCCTGAACAACCGCACACCAGTGTAGAAGTTATCTACTTATAAATGATGGCCTTTGTTAAAAAATCCTCTACCAAGTTCCCACACAATTTTCTCAGTCACCCCAAAAGTGGATGGACAACCAGGGGGGTTAATCCTGGATTCCTTACCGGTGTACACCCTGAAATTAGAGACATATCCAGTCTGACTGTCACACAGCATGTAAAACTTAATTCCATAGCGTGCCCTCTTACTAAGATTGTATTGCCTAAATACCAAGCGGCCCTTGAACAACACCAAAGACTCATCCACTGCAATTTCTTTCCCAGGATAAAAGATCTCAGAAAATCGATCAACAAAATGATCAAGGACAGGCTGAATCTTGAAAAGACGGTCACAATCAGGGTGATCTCGTGGCAAAGCATCACCATTGTCAACAAAATGCATCATCCGAAGCAGAAGCAAATACCTACCACGACTCATGACTGCCGGAAATATAGCTGTTGCCATCAAGGGACTAGTAGACCAATATGAAGCCAATGATGGTTTCCTAAGCAAGCCCATCAAAAAAGTTAAACCCAAAAACGTTTTCATCTCCTCCAAATTTGTGGGAGTCCACCGGGTAGCTCGAGCGTGGGGCTTAAGGCTGGCACTGTTCTCCCTCAAAAACTGTTCTGCATACAAATTAGTCTGCTCTACAATCTCTGCCAAAACACATCATCCATAAACAACTTGAAAAAATCAATTGGCAAAAAGTTTTCAGTGTTCACCCTACACCCTGGAACACCAGTAAATTCAGGCAATGCCGGCTGCACCATGCCTGGGGCAACCCAGAGGTCAGAACTTTCATCGACAAGTCTTGCAGCCTCAGGCTGCCGCCCAGCTGCCTCTTGTCTCGCTTCACCAACTGGAAGTCTAGCAGCCCCAGGCTGCCGCCCAGCTGCCTCTTGGTGCACTACACCAACGTGAAGTCTAGCAGCACCACGCTGCACCACAGATGCCTCTTGCCGCACTATCGGCACATCAATGTCCTCCTCTACCACAGGCACTTCATCCACACCAAAAATAGCTTCATTAGCATTCAGGGTATCTACATCATCAGACAATGCCATGCGCAGAGAAAACTCAATACCAGTCTTCACCTCCCACCTCTGCCTCAGAATCAGAGTCACTCTCAGCACCATGGTCAGAGGAAGAATCAAAAAGCATTCCAACAACTTGCTTAGTGGTAATCCGGCGGCTAGCCATTATCCTTACAAATAATGGAGTCTGCACAAACAACTCAACAACCCCAACACTGTGCAAAGTAAGTAAAAAAATGTAAGCCTTTATCACAAATATCTATATTTAGAACAAATATACAATTCGCTTACAAGAGACAACTACACTTACCAGCACCTACTCTGCAAAGACACAGCAAATAGGCAACAATATCCCACTAGAAAGAAGAAAAAAAAAACTTACATCTACAGAAGTGCACATCAAAAACAAATGCAAAACATGTTTTACAATCACAAAAAACAGAAAACAAGCATACTTGTATTACTACACACTTTGCAAAATAAACAATGAACAAAAAAAGGTCTCTTACCCAACACATGCAACTACAGAAACAGCAGAACAGCAGAACCACCAGTAACGGAACCGCACACTGCAACAATCTAAAGACAAAATAAAGCAATACACATTAGAATAAACAAAAACAACACACATTACAACAGGCTTTGTCGCAGGGTATGTTGCAAATGGGGTGTCTGTCCCCATGGGGGGCAGAATATAAATCATTATAAACAAGGGCCCCCTGGAAGCAACCCTACAGAGGGCAGAGAGACCAAATAAAGACACAGCAGAACATACTTTTGAAAAAAAATGGGCCCAAGGAAGCAACCCTTGGCCAAGGGGTCGCTTCCTATAAAAAAACAATCCCAGGAGTCTAGTGGGCTTTTCTATCCCCCCGGGTCCAGAAACGGTAAAAAAAAACAGCCAATCTGCCCCCAGGAGGGGCAGAACAGTCTACAATTTTTACATTGCCCCCTGGAACCGACCCTTGCCCAAGGGGTCGCTTCCTTTATAAATATAATATAATCCCTGGTGTCTAGTGGCCTTTTCTGCCCCCCCCCCCCCGGGTCCAGATCACTCGTTAACACGGGCGAGCTGCCCCCAGGGGGGGGGGCAGAAAAGTCTATACTAAATTTATATGCCCCTGGAAGCGACCCTTGACCAAGGGGTCGCTTCCTTTGCTAATATAAACACAATCCCTGGTGTCCAGTGGGCTTTCCTGCCCCCCGTAGGTCCAGATTCCCGAGAAAAAAAACGGTTGATCTGCCCCCAGGGGGGAGCAGAAAAGTCTAAACAAATAAAAAATGCCCTAGGAAACGACCCTTACCCAAGGGGTCGCTTCCTTTTATCAAAACAAATAATCCCTGGTGTCCAGTGGGCTTTTCTGCCCCCCCCTGGGTCCAGATCGCTCGCTAAATCGAGCGATCTGCCCCCAGGGGGGGCAGAAAAGTCTGTACTGACTAATTCTGCCCCTGGAAGCGACCCTTGCCCAAGGGGTCGCTTCCTTTTCTGAAATCTAAAAAAAAACATCCCTGGTGTCTAGTGGGGCATTCCTGGTGCAGGATCGCGACGCTGTGCGCGATCCTGAACAAGGAATGCCCTGCCTTGGGACATCAGGGGAGAGGAAACAGTGTTTACTCCCCCCTGATGCCTCAAGGCACCAAGAAATGCCCACCCCCCCGCCCCACCGGAGAGCAGGAAACGGACCTACCTGCTCGACGTGCTGGAAGCAAATGGCTTCCAGCACGTCTAGCACTTCCTGATGACGTCGGCGCGCGCAACAGTGCGCTGACGTCACCGGGAAGTGCGAGGGGGGTGGGGGGGCAGCGCAAAGTCTTCCGCTGCCACCCCCACTACTGCCACCACAATCGGTGCCCCAGGGGGGGAGCGCCAGCGCTCCCCCCGAGGGCTGTACTGATGACGGAGCGGTTCCGTCATCAGCACAGCCCAACCGATGCTGATGACGGAACCGCTCCGCCATCAGCATCGAAGGGGTTAAAAATACAGTAATAGCTGTTTTACCTCTGGCTGTATGGACTTTTGGCTTTACAGCTAAGGTTTTGTTGGTTTTCTTGTAGTGCAGGAGTATACAAGAGACTAAACATTTAAATAATAATTCCTTGGATGTAGCAAACCCTGTCCACAATCGACCACATTACACAAAAATTGCTTAGACTTTCTCAAGTCCTTAGTTTTGTCCAACTACAACCTTAACACCCTTCTCACATCAAGAGTGTGAAGGGACATCTGTGCTGGTGAAGAGAGTTTCAGAAAAAGGCTGGTAAATTAATCCCTTGATTGATATGAAAGTCCAATACACTTTAGGGAGGAATTTAGAGTGAGTTCTCATCACTACTCTATTACTGTGATAAACAATGTAAGCGTTCTGATAACAAAGAGTCTGAATTTCGCTACCCCAGCATGCAGAGTTTTAAGCAACTAAGAAAGAAGCTTTCCATGATAAGTATCATGGTTCTTTTCAAAGGTTCTGCTCAGAGTGTCCACTTGCACATTGTGGATGCCTAGTAACTGGACAGTCACAATCTGGAGATTCTTGGACACTAGCCATTTTCAGATTGTTTGAGCTTCTAGTTACAGTGCTCATGATCTCATCCTTCCCTACTTGTACAGGTGTACATGGTAGTTGTACTGCCTGGACAAGGAGGGCTTTATTTTGAAGGACAAAAAGAAAGCCTTTTGAGCTAGATATATCACTCTCAGCTCTTGGAGGTTGATGTGGTATGTCTGTTCCTTCGGAGACCAAGAGCCTTGAGTCTGAAGGTGACCATGTATGCACCCCATGGGAGGAATCCGTTACCATCATCTCCATTGGGATAGCTTAATGAAAATTCATTTGCTTGAACAGATTCTCTAACAGGCATCACCTGCTTAGAAATTGCTCTGCATGTGTTGTTATCGTCAGTTTGTCTTTTCATTTTTCTCAGAGTTGTCCCACTGATCCTCCAGAAACTGTTCCAGAAATCTTGTGTTCAGAAGTGCATTTGGTATGAGGAAGTTGCAGGTTGCCATTATCCCTGGAGAAACGATGGGGCATATTACCAAGCAATAGCGATAATTATCGCTATTGCTTGGTCAGAGACAAAATTTATCGCCGGCCTGCGGCGATTTTTACCGCAAATAAACCTTGGTATTACCAAGGTTTATCGCAAAAAATCGATAAAAATCGGCCGCAATGCATGAATATCACTGAAAAGTCAGCGATATTCATGCATTACCGAGCTAATCCTCTTAGCCATGTTATCCACCTCCCATTGGATAACATGGCTAAGAACTGCTCAGGGCAGGTGTTAGCTTTTGGAGATATTCGCGCTTAGCACGAATATCTCCAAAAGTTGATAATAGGAGATAGCGATGTTAGCGACTGTTTCCAGTCGCTAACATCTTGGCACGCCCACTTTGCATGTCATTAGTGATCGATATCACTGACATGCAAAGCGGGGCCTAAGATGGTCTCTATCTCCTACTAGCTTTCGCTAACTCGTGTTAGCGACAGCTAGGTAATAGGGAGATGATTTTATCACCGCTTTCTTGGCTTTTAAAGCCAAAAAAGCAGAGATAAACCCCCTTGATAATATGCCCCGATATGTGTTACACTGTAGGATGGACTGTTTCCTTCAGATTCCGACATTTCTGAAGGATAGATGAAGGTCTCTCTTCCGAAGCAACCACTTTTGTATTTACTGTATCAGAAACTGATCCCAGGTAATGAAGGGTTTATAGTGGGATGAAATATATATGTTTTATGATTTACATGCAATCCCAGTCGGTTGAGGGCAACAACAGCTTTATGGTAATGTTGGCATGGTTGCAGAAGCGTTGAAGCTTTGTCTACCCAATCATTTAGATAGGGCGTAAATGGATATGTCAGCACTTGACATATTCTGTAACAGATGCCATGCATTTTGAAAAGGTGCAGACTCAAGGTCGAAAGAAAGGACTTTGTATTGGTAATGGGTGCTTCCCAGTAAAATCCTCAGGAATTTCCAGTTTTTCTGGGTTATCTGTATATGCAAATACAGAGATAGCCGATTTATAGAGAATAACTCATCCCCCTGATAAACTTGGGGGTAGATCTGAAGCAACATCAACAACATTCTGAACTTTTCTTTGCAAATCCACTCGTCCTCTTTCAGATCTAGAATGGGTCTGAACCTGTTCTTTATTACTTTCTTCTGCACAAAAAAAGTAACAGGAATATATTTCAAAGGAATTATGACCATTACCACAGCTTTGTTTTGCAAGAGGATGTAGTCTTTTTGCCAAAGTTGCTCTAGATGAAAAGGGGATGACTTCTTTGGTGAAACTGTTGGTGGAGATTACTTGAATTTGAGACAGTATCCATTCTGCACAAGATTCAGAACCCATTTGTAAAAGGTTATGGTTCTAGGTAAGAGGTAATGATTTCCCCGCCCGATTTAGTAAAAGAAGAGGGGGAAGGGGGAACTCATAGTTTGCCACTGGTGGCAGGTTTAGAGGTTAGGACAGACTGTGGGTGACCTCCTCTGCAGCTAGATTGACTTGTCTGCTGTTGATGCATCTGCTGTTGTTTTAGTTGATGTTGTGGCCATTGAGCGATTTGAACTCTCCAAAGGTAATATTAGCAGTGGGTTTGGAAGGAATGCTTCCTGTATTCAGCACCCACGCCCACAGACCACGCACGTAACCTTGGCTTCATCCTAGACTCCTCTCTCTCGATGTCCAGACAAGTCAACGCAGTCTCATCCTCCTGCTTTAACGTACTTCGCATTCTCAAAAAGATCTTCCGTTGGATCCCCCTCGAGACAAGAAAGACTGTCACCCATGCACTGGTCACGAGTCGACTGGGTTATGGTAACACACTATACGCCGGAACCTCAGCAAAATTACAGAAAAAACTCCAACGCATCCAAAACGCATCAGCGAGACTCATATTAGACATCCCTCGCCAAGATCACATCGCCGGACACCTAAAAGACCTTCACTGGCTTCCCGTCAACAAAAGAATTACATTCCACCTTCTCACCCACGCACACAAGGCCCTCTACAATCTAGGACCCGAATGCCTCAACTCTCGACTGTCCTTCTACTAGCCCACCCGCCAACTAAGATCATCCAATCAAGCCCTCGCCGCTGTCCCGCGCATCCGAAAATCCACCATGGGTGGCAGATCCTTCTCCTTCCTTGCTGCCAAGACCTGGAACTCACTCCCCACCCATCTCCGCCTTACTCAAAACCACATCTCCTTCAGAAAAGAACTCAAAACCTGGCTATTCGACAAATAATGAGCCCCCCACCCAAGCGCCTTGAGACCCTCTGGGTGAGCAGTGCGCTATACAAATACCCGAACTTGAACTTGTCTCCTGGCAGGTCCAATATGAATGGTTGTAGTGCGTCCCAGAGCAATCTTTCGTACCTCCTTAGGATTACAGAAGCACTCGCTGTTTTCATAGTGGTGGCAGATATACCACATACTTTCCGTCCTGTTGTAACTGGTACACTCAGATACATCTTGAAATTCTACTTGAATGCCTTAATTTAACAACAAAGGGTTTATTTTGTTCGGAAACAAGGTATTGAAGATTTGTATTGCTTGAGTTCCCCTGAAGGAGAAGGAATGGTTTCTTACCTTTATTCCTTGTTCTCCTTCAGGGCAGTCACCTTTGAAATCATAAGCAATCGTCTTTCCTCCCGGATGGAAGATATAAAGTTCAGTTTATACTTTCCTGTTACCTAGAATCTCAAAACGAACTGGGTCAACTTCCACTTACAGGGCTTAATGGGACGCAGGAGGTCAGGATGTCCTTAAAGGTGCAGTGTTCTAATGTTTTTTTACATTGCTGCAACCTATGCAGTTACATTGCCCTTCGTTCCCTATCATTCACTTTGAAAGAAAATGAAAAGGCTTTGTTAAGAATGTTTTTAAAATGTCACTTTTCTTTAATTTAGTGACATTTGTAAGGCATGATGCATTTTCTTCCATCTTTTAAAATATATTAATGTCATTTGCAATATAGCCTGTTCATTTTTTTGTCACATTTCCTTCAGTGGCCTTTTCGAAGTAATGTAAAGATACTACACAAAATGCGACTTTAGAAAAAGTGCTCTGAGATCCCTGCGTATGGGTAGGAATATTCTATGCTTATGATTTCAATGAAGATTCCAGTGAAGAAGTACTAGTGTGATAGGTAAAAAAACATTCTTCTTCATACAACATTATGAAAGTTGTTTTTATATGTAAGTTGTTAAATAGATACTTTGGAGCACAAAGGACATTTAGAATAAAGCAAATTGATAATGCTGTGTACCCCGCTGTGCTGGAAAATATCAAAATATTATTCTTTCTATACTGAAAGGTACTTGGCTGTGTAGAAGAATGTACACAGGATGCAGAAAGAGCTTCTGGTAAGTGGCTCCACTGATTATATGTTTGTTCTTGGCTTTTGTGTATGCCATGTTATCTTCCTAATCATAATCCAGTGACCTTGATACAAACAAACCAAATGATAATACGTGCCTCAAGTTATACATTCTATTAAAATACATCTTAAAGTAATACTTTAAGCCCTTAAAAGGTATTCTTTTTTGGGAAACAATGTATTGAAAATGTATATTGTGTGAGTTTGATAAAACTATGAGCTTTGTGGTCCAGACATAGAATTTGTAACATTTATGCACAGATATTCCAACCATATGCTTAATTGTCATGTCACGTGGTGTGATATGATACAGTATAAACAATACCCTTATAATGCTCCTGATATCTAGTGAGGAACAATCACATTTTATGTGTTCCATCAAATTTGTCTTATTTGTTTTCTTTGAGGGATCCTCCTACATGCATCTGAGCCAATCTAATACAATCACAGTGAGCCTCAAGGGTGTGACATCACTCAAGCTGAGTGACAGAAAAGCTGTCTTTTTTGGAAGCACTCATAAACCGCTTTTTTAGCTTCTTTGCGCTGCTGCTCTTTGTGTGCTGTGGACCGCCAGTTGGGAGACACAGTGCATATCTTTCTTGGAAATGGGGTGGGGGTGGGATGGGAGGACGAGCTGCTTTGGTTGTTTCTCTGGGTATTGTCTCTTTTTATTATGCTTTTTGTTTCTGATGCCCGATTAGACTTTTATACCTTCACCTTTTGAGCGTGGATGAAGAGATGGTTGTTTGCATAGGATTGTATTTTTCCTATCATCTATGTAAGCATATATTGCTGTACAGGGCAACTGGAATGAGTCAGCCCGGACAACAGTGCCACAATATCTTGATGTAATCAGCACTTTTTATAAGTAAGATCAATAAAAATATTTGGGGAAAAACGCACATATTTTTTGGCCCAATTTTAATGTAAATATAACTGGGCCTCAGTTGGCACAACAGAAAACCCTCTCCAAATGTCTTAATTTATGATGAGATAAATAAAACATCATTATAATTTATTTGCGAGGACCTCCAGGCAGTTCAGCCTTTACCAGCTTTAGAGCTGACATTGATTGTGTCTCTTGCTTGGCAGTTCTACTGGTAATAGTGAGAACCTTCCCTCCCTCTGGCCCTCCATTTGTGTTTCTTTCGCTAAAGAAGTAGGGGTTAGCTGTTCCAAAATGTAACGGTCAGGGTGGCAGGGAGTATGCACGTGTTCCTGATTGTGTGGCTGTGTGAGATTCTGATTCATTAAAAATGGTGTTAAGTCCCAAAAATATGACAAATGTTTCGAAAAAACTTCTATTCTTGTGTATAATATGTTGTTAGTTGTCTTGCTGATCGTATTCACCAGCAGCACACGGGTAAGTATTCTCCTTTTTTGTAATTTTTGTATGTGCTTGGCCAGTGCAGTTTGCATTACGACTTTCCATCTGTACAATTGGTGAGCTTGTGGTTGTAAATTCATGAAAGGCTACTCCCAATCAATCAATCAATCAATCAATCATGTGTTTGTAAAGCGCAACTACTCACCCGTATGGGTAATAAGGCGCTGGGTCAAGAGTCAGATTATCTAGTTGCTAGACTTTTCTGAGAGAGGCTATCCAATGAGGATATTTGAGCAAGCTAAAAAGTGAGCTTGGTTTCTTCCACAAGAAGATTTACTGATGCCTAAAACCAAGCAAATCTGGCATGAACTATTCAATTTGTGTAAATTCATAAAGTCCTGAGGATGACTGATTAAGAAGGTTATGAATACACAATGACAAATACTCAGCAGTATGAACAATTTCTGGTCCAAACTGTTGTTCGCCTTCTAGCCAGATATATATATATATATATATATATATATATATATATATATATATATATATATATATATATATATATATATATATATATATATATATATATATATATATATATATATATATATATACATATATATATATATATATATATATATATAACCTACTGGCGGTCGCCAGCAGGTAGTTATAGTTAGGACCTAGTTTCCATAGGAAATCCGCAACATTCTATTGGGAATATCTTTGGCGCCGGTTGTTGAATCTTCGCGAATTTCTCAAAGAAGATGGCCCGCTCCGCTCTGCTGCTTCCCTGAAAGTCTCTGGAAGATTTGTCAAGCGGGGGCCGAGAAAAAAGGGGGGTCCCAAAACGTGTTTTCCCCATGTTAATTTCCATAGGACAATTAGACACGGCTACAGCCCGAACCGCTGCACGGAATTACACCAAATTTGGGGAAATGGTAGGGTCTGGTACGCAGATTACGCTTTTGGTTAAATGGTGTAAATCCCTCCAGTAGTTCCTGAGAAAATCAAAAGAAAAAAAATATATATATCTGGGCGGAGCATAACCACACATCTCATCGTGAGATCTGATTGGCTGTCAGCACTTCATCCAAGAAGTGTTGGCAGCCATCTTGGGACCAATACACATGATAGGACCTCATTAAAAAGCATTGCAGTTAATAGAAGGTTTTAGGACTTTAGTTACTGGTAGAGTGTGCAGGTCACCCAGCTAGGAAATTTTACTAATACTCACCTGGGCCCATAATTTTTTTAACCGCACATCTTAACTTTATTTAGAAAACTCACGCTCTACTATCAGTATATTTGTGATTTTATCCCTAATTCCTATACCTATAACCCAGTAATGAAGATACTAGGAACCTAAACACATTGGATCAGGGAGTTGAGTTTTAATCTTCTGTTCCCACATATATAATAAATTCCAGGAAACACAGGTTCTATGCCATCTTTGAAACCCCAACCCCCAATTACCTTATAATTGTGCTCACATGTACTGGAACCATTTCTCTGTGTAGACAAAGTTTCCCCTTCTTTTCGAAATCCAGCAACATAGCAGCGTTAGCTCCACCATTTGATGTGCTTTCTATTCTTTCAGCCCATTTAGGGGTTTTCTGATTCTTATCATTTGCTTTCTTTTGGAAACTTTCTCTTCTTTTCTCTACCATATTTAGAAACATTTTCTCATCTTCGTGTAATGAACATGTCAAGTTATCTCTGTGTGCCTCACCTATATCTATTGTACCTGTAGTTAGAAACTAATCACCCATATAACGTGTTACATCACTCTTAGTATGTACAGGATTTAGGTTACTGCGTATAGGAAGCCAGAAAGGTGCACAAACATAATATCGACTCCAAAATATCGATTGGACATAATATCGAGTTTTAAATATAGACTGGACAAAATATCGACAGGACAGAATATAGATAACCAAAATATCATTTTTAAGGTAAGTGATGTAATATCGACTGTTAAAAATATAAAAAGTTAAAATATCGAAGTATATAATATAGATAGTTAAAAATATCGCATTTTTATTAATATCAATTTTTTATAGTGTATTTTTATGTTATAATATGTGTGAAAAGTATGTATTTATGTTATAATTATTTTTAATTAATGAATTTGGTTTTTATAATTATTGCGTAATTTAAGTCTGTAGCGGGTTGTGGGTTTATAGGGGAATAGGGGGGGAAGTATTTTAATTATAATTAATTAAATATGTAAATTTATTTATTGCTAGTAAATTTTAATTAATTGTTAATTTATATTTGATAATTAATTACATTTTAATTGGTAATTAATTGTAATTAATTGATTAATTGGTAATTATGTAATTTTTACTAATTTATTTTCTGTAGCGGGTTGTGGGTTTATAGGGGAATTGGGTGGGAAGTAATTAAATTATAATTAATTAAATATGAAAAATTATTTATTGGTATTTATTTAGAATTAATTATTAATTAAGTATTTATGGGTAATTATAAAAATGTTATTTGCCAATTCATTAAATGTAATTGATTAATTGTTAATTATGTTAATTTTAATAATTTATTTTCTGTAGCGGGTTGTGGGTTTATAGGGGAATAGGGTGGGAAGTAATTTATTAATAAATAATTAAATAATTAAATGTATTTCAATTTATCTAATTGGAAATAATTGTTAAATCATTTTTAATTATTAAATAATTAATTGTTATTTTTCAATTAATTAGTATTAATAGGTGATCAATTGAAATAATTATTGGTAATTAGTAATTTTAATATATTAATTATTATATTATATAACATTTTTAATTATTTTTAAATAATTATTAATAGATATTTATTTTTACATTTTTAAATAATTTATGAAGTATTTACTTTCCCTAATGTTGTATTCTCTGGAGTGGGAATAGTAATTTTAACCCTTATGCTATCCAAAGCTTTCCCTACTGTTGCACTCTTTCGAGTGAGAATAGTAATTTTAACCCCTACGCTATCCAACGTTTTCCCTACTGTTGCACCCACTGGAGTGGAAATAGTAATTTTTACCCTTACGCTATCCAACGCTTTCCCTACTGTTGCACCCACTGGAGTTGGAATAGTAATTTTTACCCCTACGCTATCCAACCCTTTCCCTACTGTTGCACTCTTTGGAGTGGGAATAGTCATTTTAACCCCAAAGCTATCCAACCCTTTCCCTACTGTTGCACCCACTGGAGTGGGAATAGTAATTTTAACCCCTACGCTATCCAACGCTTTCCCTACTGTTGCACCCACTGGAGTGGGAATAGTAATTTTAACCCCTACGCTATCCAACGCTTTCCCTACTGTTGCACTCTTTGGAGTGGGAATAGTCATTTTAACCCCTACGCTATCCAACGCTTTCCCTACTGTTGCACCCAATGGAGTGAGAATAGTAATTTTTACCCCTACGCTATCCAACGCTTTCCCTACTGTTGCACTCTTTGGAGTGGGAATAGTAATTTTTACCCTTACGCTATCCAACGCTTTCCCTACTGTTGCACCCACTGGAGTGGGAATAGTAATTTTTACCCCTACGCTATCCAATGCTTTCCCTACTGTTGCACCCACTGGAGTGGGAATAGTAAATTTTACCTCTACGCTATCCAACATTTTCCCTACTGTTGCACCCACTGGAGTAGGAATAGTAATTTTAACCCCTACGGTATCCAACGCTTTCCCTACTGTTGCACTCACTGAAGTGGGAATAGTAATTTTAACCCCTACGCTATCCAACACTTTCCCTACTGTTGCACTCACTGGAGTCGGAATAGTAATTTTAACCCCTACGCTATCCAACGCTTTCCCTACTGTTGCACCCACTGGAGTGGGAATAGTAATTTTAACCCCTATGCTATCCAACGCTTTCCCTATGCTTGCACTCTTTGGAGTGGGAATAGTAATTTTTACACTTTTTTTATTGCACGTTAATAATATTGGCTATTATTTAATTATATTTTGTGACTCTATATATATATGTTTTAACAAATATGAATTAAAACATTTTTTTATAACTTTCATTAATTATTTAATTATTATAAGTTAATTTAAGTATTTTTAAGTATATTTTAGTAATTAATTTAATTTAACATTGTTTTTAGTAAAGTCGATATTTTTTAAAACTATATTTTAGTATACGATATTTTTAACTCAATATTTTTGTACTTACCTGTTTGTAGATAGAAACTCGATATTTTGTCTGTCGATATTTTCTCAACGATATTCTTGATGGTCGATATTCTGTCCCTCGATATTATGTCAGTGATCCGTTCAGAAAATATCACATCTGAGTTAGAACAATAATAATGTAAAGGTCCTTTCTTATAGAATAAACTAGCTAAAATACTACAGGAAATTCCATATGTTAGTGGCAAGTGATGGTATGTCACACCCTCAGCTACTGAAGTAGGCAGCTTTATGCAGACATAACAGTCTTCTATCTCCATTGCTTCTACGTAATGTACTAAAAGGTTTGCAAATACATTTAAATGAGCTCTATTCTTTATTCTATTATAATGCAATCCTTCTTCATCTGGTGCATCTAAGTTCATTCTAGTTTGTCTAAGGCTAAGGTCTTTCTCCTGTGTATCTTCTCTTTGTGGTGTATCTTTCGTTTGCAGCTCTTCTGGGTCCATTGTCACTGGCTTGGTTGGGTACAAATTAGTATCTCTACTCATCATGTAAGGAATAGTTATTGTTAGTCCTTTCCATAGTATAAGTAGTAATGCTACACTACATAAACATACTTTGCAGCATGTTTTAAAACAACTTCGTCTCGGTCTTCTATTCACAGAGGAATCAGACATTTTGGCTCAAAAGAAGCTTCAACCCCTCTTTGTAAATTTGCACAGGTTGCTTACTCAGGGCAACTTTCAGGTTGGTTTCACTTCTTCGTCAGTCTGGTCAGTAATCAATTCTTCATCACTTTCGTCACTTATTTCCAATTTTTCAAAGTCCTCCAACACAAGATAAGTCCATTCAGGAATCTGATACTTGGTATTTAGTCTCTTTATCCGGGCACTTCTTCTCCTGGTTTTTATCACAGACGGATCAGTTTTACTGGAGTTTTCGTTTTCCTGCTCAAGTTCTTCGTCGATAGTCTTTTGTCTTAGTCTCAGTCTTTTGACAAATCTAGGTACCATGTCTCCTTTACTGAGTCTTTTAACTGGCACTGTCTCTTGACTTTCTTCAAACGCTCTTTTATTTTCATTCAGTTGTGGCACATTTTCAAGATCGTTTTTTTGTGTCACTCCCTAACTGACTAGGTCCAGGCCTTATATTAGTTTCTTCTGCCTAGTCCCTAAACTGGCCTTGTTCAGGTGTATGCTGGTTCTGGCTTTGGTTTGTTTCAATTTCTTCTTCCAGAACACATTTGTCTAGTCCTATCTGACCCTGTTCAAGCACTTCGAACTTTTGATTTTCTTCCGCTTGAACTTCGGCCCTAATTTCTATCTGTCCCTTTTCAGGCTCAGGAGTTCTTGGAGGAATAGGAAACAAAAAAGGGTAATGGGGGGCCCTAGGGGAATGTGTATTTTTAGACCTGCTTGTATCTTGTCCCCCAACTAGACAAGAGGATGATTGGTCCGTCATGTTGGAACCGGAAGTGGGGCTCAAATACACGATAGTGTTCCCATTCTAACGCGACATATTTTCGATCGCGCTATTTATTTTGTTATTCTCAAGTGGTGGGAGTACCCATGTCCTGCCAGCAATGTTTATCACGAGGGACTCATCAATTCCCTTCTTATCAGTTACTGTAAGGACAACAGATTGCAGAGTATTCCAAATATATTTGCTCTCAAATTATCGTAACACTACAATATTAGTTAACAGTGAACCAAATAAACAGCGCGATCGAAAATATGTCGCGTTAGAACGGGAACACTATTGTGTATTTGAGCTCCACTTCCGGTTCCAACATGACGGACCAATCATCCTCTTGGGAACACGACACAAGCATGCCAAATGTCCTAACATCAATAAGAGCTGGTGTCTGTAAATTTTCGAATACATTTTCGAGTTCAAGGTATCTAACACTCTTTTTCTTCTAACAAGTGTTACATTAAGTATTTCGTAATGTTCGAACGTTGGACAAGAGGACCGATATGTATAAACAAGATAGACGCTTTATTCATTTCCGGATCCGGGTCTAACAGCCCAATCACCGTTCTAGGCGGAATACATGACACGTTCCCACATCGGTCCGCCAGTACGTTTTTTGTCCACGCATGCGCAGTGTTTTTCTTCCTCGCAATTCAGCGACTCTACGTATGCATGTGGAGGCGGTGCAATATGGATCGATTTAGACCAATAGCGAGATGCGCGAAGACCTTCTTCCGAGCCTATGAAAGAAGTCGCACTGACTAGAGATAGCTCCCTCTCTGGTCCGCCTTTGAGGTAGATATAGCCCAGCACCACACAGCCACACCACCTTCCCCTCGGCTCAGCTTTTAGACCGAGGCAACGACGGAGAGGTGAGTGTCGGCTGAGCTGTGGTGCTAGGGATACTTTGTAACTCAGTAATTACCTTTAAATTTAATTGAAGATAGGGATGACTCTCCCTTTTATTCATATAGCAGAGAATACTTGCTCTTCTTTACCATCTCTTTGCAATATCAACCTCTTGCAAATATAGAGTTTTGACATAGATACTTTGTAACTCAGCGAGTTCCTTTAATTTTAATTTTAATTGAAGATAGGGATGACTCTCCCTTCTATTCATATGGAAGAGAATACTTGCTTTTCTTTACCACCTCTTGCAAATATATAGTTTTGAAAGAATACTCATGATTCCATTTTTGAAAGCAGTTTGCTCAGATAGCGAAGCTTAACCCCCCTTTCTTTGAAATTGCAAACATTACAACCACAACATAGCTTTTGTCACTTACTTAGAGGTGTCATCTAAGTCTAACCTATGGCTGCCCGTTCTGCTTTGTTCCGTCACAAAAGAAAGATTTGGATTTTCAGTCCAAATTACATGATAAATAAACATGATAATTTTTCTTAATTTTTATCGCGTGGCCTCCATTCTCCTGAGCGAGCGCCAGGTGAGGTGAGGCAATTCCTCCCTAAAATTTGGGTGAGTTAAAAGTGAAAACACAATGGAAACACCAAACACTAATACATTAGATATGTTTAACATTGACTATATTTTTTTCTGTCTTTTTGTGTTTCTCACTATATTCACAGGAGAAGGTTTACAAACTAATACATACAACTGCATAGTGGATATGTCTGTACTATGAAACTATTAATCACAGCACGTGGTAAGTGTTGCAGTAGTGCATCATAGGTCCTGACGAAAGCCCTTAAGGCCTGAAACATGTTGACCAAATATCATTCATGGTGAATAGTAATTCCTTACATACTATTGTCACTCTGCTTTTAATCATACCGTCTTGATGGACACACCTAATAAAGTTTCTTAAGACATCAAGACAGGTATTTTTAATCACTTGGATTTATCTTCTTTTTCTTCTTCTTTTTTCACAATTTTGAGCACTGCAACTTGCCCCTTCAGCCTCCTTACTCTCATCTCCTTCGGTTGAGAGTTCAACCGGTGGGTCCAAAATCAGCTAGCCTCAGGATTTTCCTGTGGAAGAGCGTATTGGACACCAGCTTTCAACGTAAAAACACAGATGACGAAGTTCCACTATTGAGTGAGCTGATGGGTACATCTTTCTTTTCTTTTCAAATCTCCACTTCTCTCTCTTCTCCTGTGTTTATTTCCTCAATAACCTCTTGGTATATATGTTTTGGGACACTATACAGGTTCCAATCATGAACTCAATTAGTTAAGACCCTTGGTATCGTTCTTGGAGGAGTGTCAATAACCTGTTCTTTCCCTATTTGGTCTTCCTCATCATCAGATTTGATTTGGATTTCGATGATCTGATTATCTCCTTCTATTCCTGTCTCATCCTCACTATCCCACTCACTATCTGAATAGGTTTGTCTTCTTGTTCTTATTGGATCTATAGTCAGGTCGATTATTGGGACCCAATCATCCTGACTGGAGCTCGGTTGTTCTTCTTCAGCTACTTCAGGACCAATCTCTTGAGACCACTCAGCTGCACAACCTTCAGCCTCAGTTTCTTCAGGTTCAGTCACTTTCTTCGTATGGCTGGCATGGATCCACCGTGGTACACCTGCACACTTTACAGCTGTGGTGGTAACCAGAATTACTTGTCGTGGTTTTCCCCACTTCAGTGCAAGGCGACTCTTCCGAGTATGTTTCTTTATTACGACCCAATCACCTGGGTTCAAGTCATGTGCTGGAGTTGTTGGTCTGGCGACAGCGTCTTCCCCACTCTGGTGAGAGATAGAACGCACTTGGTCAGCCACTTCTTTGCAGTATTCTAGTACCAAATCATCAGATATGCTTATCAGTTTGTATCCTGGCACCCATGCTTGCCGCATTAGTCTTCCCATCAGTATCTCATGGGGACTCAAGCCTGTGTTCCGGTCTGGAATACTTCTAAGTCCTATCAAAACAACTGGCAAAGCATCTAGCCATTCCATTTGAGTAGATTCACACATTTTTCCCAATCTTGATTTGATAGTGCCTTTCAGTTGTTCTACCACTCCAGAAGCCTCTGGGCTATATGCACATTGCAGTTTTTGCGTAATTTTGAATGCTTCACAAATTTGTCTTATTATTTCGCTATGGAAATGCCCTCCTCTGTCTGATTCAATTGTGACTGGAAATCTGTGCCGAGGTATAAGTTCCCTAAGTAACAGTTTGGCTACAGTGATGCTATCATTTCTGCGAGCAGGGTAAGCTTCCACCCATTTTGAAAACAGGCAGACAATGACAAGGATGTACTTCATTCCTTGACAAGGGTGTAACTGAATAAAGTCAAGTTGTAATCATATGAAAGGGTCTTCTGCCTTTCCAATCTTTCTTGGCAAAACTACAGTTTTCTTTCCGGGATTAAATTGTTGACAAACCAGACACCTCTGGCAGAGTGCTTCTGCTATGTTTCTGAATCTCGAGTTGAACCATGTCTGCCTATAGATGCGTATCATAGCATCTCTTCCCAAATGTGTGTCTCCATGTATCAATCTAGCCATAGGAACAAGCAGACAGTCCGGCAACACAGGCATACCATCAAGGTACAGAAGAAATCTAGAGTGTCCCTATGTCATATATCTAATGGACGGTTCATATGGTCCAGAAGAATATATGCGTCCGAGATCGGACTTGTGAACACACCTATTCTTTAGGTCTACCTAACATCTACAAAAACCGTGAGCTTACTCATATAAAGAGGAACTGAACAATCAAGTACATAAATCAATAATGTTGGTAATTAATAGACACAATTTGACAGAACACAAGGTGTGCAAGTAATCCAAAAACCGTCTTAGGCAAAATTATGGTTACATTTTTTTTTAAAAACATGAATATGTTTATTCTGCTTCATGCAGTTATTTTATACACAATAATAATTACATACATCAATAAAAAAAAGTACATCATAATATCCATAAAGAATTTTGTTTAAAAAAGGATTTACACATCCATGTTTAAAAATTGTTCAAGAGGACAAATGTCGACGCAGCGTTTCGGTGTTGATAATAAGCACCTTCTTCAGGGCTGTTTCTCTTAAATATAAATGCTCTGGGTTTACGCAGAGTCACCTTAATGTCGCGTCCTCATGTGGCATTGCGACCCTGCTTAAATACCTGTATCAATACTTCTACGTGGAACTGTTGGTTCAATTTCGGTTTTTACAAAAAGTCTACACTGCCTGGCCAAAGTCATGCACAACGCCATAACCATACTGGCTATCAGTGTATATGGTTATTTTCGTGTTCTTTCCAAATTTACAGCCTCTTGCCAATGCAACCAATTCAGTTATTTGTGCAGACTTGACTCTGTGTAAATAGGATGCTTCCACTGGACCTTCCAAAGTACATACTGAATAAGCAGCGCTTAGGCCTCCCTCTTCATGTCTCATGCATGAGCCATCTACACACAGCTCATAATCTTCGTCAGTTAAGGGCTCTTCTTTTATGTCTGGGCGTGGTTTCGTGCTGTACTCAGTCAGATCAAGGCAGTCATGCTCAACTTCTCCCTTTACTTCTGCTGTGAGTAAATTTGGCAGTAGGGTAGCTGGATTCAGAATATTACATTGGGCAATGGTTACATTTCCTGCACCTACAAGGATTCTCTCATACTTAGTCAGCCGACTAGGTGTGAGATACTGGGTTTTTGTTCTGGTCAGCAACATTAAAACTGCATGTGGAACATTCACAGTTACAGGATGTCCCATAATAATGGATTCACTCTGTTCAAGACTCATGCAAGTTGCAGCTACTGCTTTCAGGCATCCAGGTAATCCAGCAGCCACTGGATCTAAAGTAGAAGGAAAATATGCTACTGGACGTCTGGTTAAACCATGAATTTGGGTCAGGATTGAAAGCGCACAATTGTCTTGTGTGTCACAAAACAGTGCAAACTCCTTCGAGTAGTCAGGCATTCCTATTGCAGGATCTGTACACAGAAATTCTCGTAATGTCACAAAAGCTGACATGCTTTCGTCATCCCACTCCACTGGGTCCTTAGCTCCTTTCTTTGTCATTTTTATCAATGGTCTTGCTAGGACTGCAAATCCTACAATCCACTGCCTACAGTATCCTACAACCCCAAGAAACATTCTTATTTCTTTCTGGGTATTGGGCAGCTCCATATTCTGGGTATTGGGCAGCTCCATATTTATATATACTGGACTACGGAAACCCCCTCTACGCCGGAACCACAGCCAAACTTCAGAAAAGACTCCAACGTATCCAGAACGCCTCCGCACGACTCATCCTGAACATCCCCTGACGCAGCCACATCTCCGGACACCTGAGAAACCTGCACTGGCTCTCCATCAGCAAGAAGATCACGTTCAGACTCCTCACCCACGCACACAAGGCCCTCCACAACCTGTGACCCAGGTACCTCAACAACCGCCTGACCTTCTACACTCCCACCCACCAGCTAAGATCAACTAGCCACGCCCTCGCCGCCGTTCCACGAATCCGAAGAGCCACCACAAGAGGAAGATAGATCTCCTGCTTCTCCATCTCCATCTCCAACAAGGTCTTCTAACGGAGACTATTCGCCCACGATTTCATCAACACCACCCTCCAGGGTTTCGCCTGTAGATGATTTGGGAACTTTTAATGAAGTTTTGTGTCGTGGGCGAGTAAATTCAAGATTACTATGACAGTGCCTCAGGTGAAATCTTCTGTTATTTTTTAGACTTTACATCAAAAGTCCTCTGCTAGGCCTCTTCTTCCACTAGTGCCTGGTTTGTTGTAACCGGCAATGAATACATTTTTTACACCAGCGACAGTAGGATCAGGTCCCTCAAGGATTGCAAAAAAATATAAGGCACCTGATCAAGATCCCATGTTCCTGCGCACAGATCCGCCACCAGATTCTCTCATAGTGGCTGATGCCAGGAAAGCCCATTCAGCTACATCTGTCTCGTCTGCCCCACCTGAGAAAGACAGTAAAAATATGGATTCTTTGGGCCAAAGGATGTGTAACACAGCTGGTTCGGTCATGAGGGTGGCCAGTGCTGCGGCTTTACTGGGTTGCTATGATCGCCTCTTATGGGACTCTATGGCGAGGTTTGCAGACAAACTTCCAAAGGAAGATCAAAAAGATTTCCTGGAGATTGTGGAAGAAGGTGGTTTGGTGGCAAACCAAAGTATAAGTGCGGCTGCGGATTCGGCTGATCTAGCAAGCTCACGGTTATGCCCACTGCATATGCTCCAGAAGATCGGCTTGGCTGCGTCTCACGGGTCTTAAGCCGGATGCCCAAAGAAAGATAGTTAATCTACCCTTCAACGGTTCGACATTATTTGGATCTCATGCAGATGATGAGATGACCAAAATGAAGTCGGAGCTGGACACTCTGAAGGCAGTGGGCCTGGAGAAGAAAAAAGACTTCCGCTGGCGTAATTTTCGCCCTTATGACAAGAGGTCGTTCCAGAAACGAGGGCAATCGTCGAACTTGTCTTCGCAAAATCAAGGCCAGAACCAACAGAGGTCTCAATTTCAACAGCGCAGACCAGGGCGAGGCAGGGGAGGAAACAGACAACAGTCCTCTGCTGCAAAACAGCCTCAGAAGCAATGAGAAGAGACTTTCTCCGCAGCCGTTGTCCACTCCGGTAGGAGGAAGCATTGCGTTATACTTGGACGAGTGGAGAAGAGTAACAAAGGACAGGTGGGTCATCAGCATTATCCAAAATAGCTACCTCTTAAAATTCAAGAAACCTCCTCCCATTATCAATCCGAAGGTACTCTTTCATCACAATCTAAAGCTTTTGCAAAAAGAAGCAAACATCCTTCTAGGCAAGAAAGCAATAGAGAAAGTCCCTCTTCCACATCGAAACCAAGGTCTGTACTCCCGGTTTTTCCTGGTGAAAAAGAAAGGTCCCAAAGCAGAATTCAGGCCCATACTGGATCTGAGACTGTTGAACATGTTCATTCGAAAGGAAAAGTTTTGTATGTTAGCGCTCTATCAAATATTCCCTCAGTTACATCAAGGGGACTGGATGTGTTCCATCGGCCTGAAGGATGCATATTTTCATGTTCCAATCTCCAAAAGGCATCGCAGATTTCTCAGGTTTCAAGTGTCTGTTCATCACTACCAGTATGCAGTACTTCCATTCAGGCTAAATCAGCTCCCCGAACGTTTTCCAAGTGTATGGCGGTGGTTACTGCCTTCATTCGAAAGCAGAGAATTTTCATTTATCCTTACTTGGACGACTGGCTCCTAAAGAGTTCGTCTCCATCTCTGTTGGAAGATCATCTGGCCATATGTCTTCATCTCATGCGCAAGTTGGGTCTCCAGGTCAATTTCAAAAAATCAATTATGAACCCTGCTCAACGGATCCACTACCTGGGAGCTCTTCTGGACACAGAGGGCCCGATTCACAGAACTAACTTAAGACTATATCCTAAACTTACTACTTTTGGTATTCACAGAAGTTAGGATTTTGTCTTAAGTTTGTCTTAAGACAGACTTAAGACAGACTTAAGACAGTCTTAAGTTAGGATTTTGTCTTAAGTCTGTCTTAAGACAAACTTAAGACAAAATCCTAACTTCTGTGAATACCAAAAGTAGTAAGTTTAGGATTTTGTCTTAAGTTAGTTTTGTGAATCAGGCCCAGAAAGAAAAAATGTGTGTCCTTCGTAGGAGAGGTGGCTATCAATCAGGTCAAAGTGTCAACTGCTTCGTCAATACACTTATCCGACAGTTCGTCAAGTATCTTCTCTTCGCGGATCCATGGCATCGTGCATCTTCATAGTTCCCAACGCAAGGTTGCACATGCGTCCTCTACAACAGTGTCTAGAGGACCAGTGGACTCAGAGGACGGGATGCTGGGAGGATCGAATTCTGCTTCATCAGTCCGCCAAAGATTCCAGCAGGTGGTAGATGAAGAGATCACACTTGATGAGAGGTGTCCCGTTTCATGAAGACCCTCTGGTGCAGACTCTGATCACGGATGCTTCACTCCAGGGTTAGGGTGCTCATATGGGCCCTCTGCAAGTACAAGGGCTATGGTCCGACTCAGAGAAGGGCTATCACATCAACCTGCTGGAGCTGCGGGCTGTTCATCTAGCCCTCAAGTCCCTGTTTCCATCATTCCAGTCTTGGTCCCTCCTGGTGCAAACAGACAATACAATGACCATGTATTATTTAAACAAGCAGGGGGGTACTCGGTCCAGGACTCTGTCCATAGAAGCCCAGACCATCTGGAATTGGTTATTGGCGAGAGACTTGTCGATAACAGCTGTACATCTACCGGGAGCTCTCAACTCGCAAGCGGATTTCCTAAGCAGAGACTTCGTCGAGGCTCACGATTGGGTCCTCAACGAGGAAGTCACAAACAGTATTTTTCAGGCATGGGGAACACCAGATATCTATCTGTTCGCAGACGCGGGAAACCAAAATGCCCCGTCTTCGCGTCCAGGTTTCCCCAGTACGGGTCTCAGGGGAATTCCCTTTTGATAGAATGATGTCAGAACTTACTGTATGCTTTTCCACGACCCCGTTGATACCAACAGTAATCAACAGGATGTACAGGACCAACTCCAGGATGATTTTGATTGCCCCAGAGTGGCCACGCCACTGGTGGTTTCCAGATCTCCTTCAGTTGTCGGAAGTACCACACAGGAGATTGCCGTGTCGCCCGGATCTTGTGTCCAAACAGAAGGGGAGAGTGTTCCAACCCAATCTGTCCTCCCTGTGCCTGGCAGCATGGCTCCTGAAATCATCCAGTATGGACACTTGCAGTTGAATCCTGACTGTATGCACAATTAAGGGGGCAAAAAGGCCTTCTACAAGGAAATCCTATGGATTTAAGTGGAAATGTTTTTACCTGTGGTGTGAGAGTAAGGGGTTTGACCCTATCCATGGTCAGGAACAGGTAATTTTGCCCTACCTCTTACATTTAGCAAGATCTGGTCTTCAATTTAATTCTATTAAAGTCCATCTTGCTGCGGTCACAGCCTACAGAAAATCACCTACTCAGGTCTCCTTCTTTAGGATGCCTGTAGTGAAGGATTTTCTGGAAGGTTTGAGAAAGGTGTACCTGCTAGTCAGGTCTCCTTCTCCACCGTGGGAGCTTAATATGGTGTTAACAAAGTTAATGGGTGCTCCTTTTGAGCCTATACATAAGTCTTCCTTGCAACACTTAACTTGGAAAGTAGAGTTCCTGGTGGCTATTACTTCTGCTCATAGAGTGAGCGAGATTCAGGCTCTGTGTTGCAAATAACCGTTTACTGTGTTTCATTCTAAAGAGTGGTACTCAGGACACATCCTGCTTTTCTGCCCAAGGTAGTGTCAGATTTTCATATTAATCAAGCCATAACCTTGCCTACCTTTTTTCCAAATCCTACTGGTCCTGCTGTAAGGGCTCTTCATTCCTTAGATCTGAAGAGAGTCCTTAAGTTTTATTTAGATAGAACAAAGACTTTGAGGCATTCAGACCGTTTGTTCATTAACTATGGTCCTGTTAATACAGGCTCTGCAGCATCTAAGAGGTCCATTGCTAGATGGATTGTTTCTTGTATCCTTCTAACTTATCAGTTGTCAAGTAGGTCTTGTGAGAAGTTGGCCTGATATATGATGCTCACTAGTTCTAGTGATCACCTTGTATCAGTCCAAACAACCCTGATGGTGATTGGTTGTAAGTCAACCTTATAGACCAGCTATCCTAATGGTAGCATGGACAAAGCAGTCTTAGGCTAAACTCTTTTGGCATGTGAAGTCAGCTGTTTTACCACATATAACCCCTTGAATACCAAATGAAAGGACACCACACAGGTAGTTATGAAAATAAACAAGATATTTATTAACTAACAAACACCTCTGAACTCTTTATGAGATCAGAGGGCTAAGCACATGACAAGACTCTTAAGAAAAATACGATAAGTTGCACAAATTACAATGGTGCCTTAGGGGCACGACAAACTGTATACTAAGTAAATGGTATAAGGAAATCGATAGAAGGAATGGAGCTGTCCAGGGGCTGTAGGGTCGCTGGGACTACACTATCTAAACCTGAGGTAAGTAATAGGAGGCCCACGGGACGCGTGTGCAGAGTGTGAACTCACACGCAAGATGAGTAACAAAGTCAATGGACAGTACAAATTACGAAAAGGTAAGTATTAGACAGTTCCGACTAGCTAGGACTAAAACGACTGGAAATATGGACACTAGGAGAGTTGTAAAAGATGAAAAATTAGTTGGCCCTCTTCAATGAATACATTAAAATGAACCGTAGTTTATATTAATTTATGTCTGACATCTGCCTGTAAATGATATGAGCCACTCATAATGGAAGGTAGCTCCATGCTGCACAAATGGTTAAAATTAAGTTGTCTGAAATTCAGCTAAAACCAGAAAGAATGGCAAGTGAACGTGTACGTGCCCATTCTGCTGTAACTCCAACTTGTTTAATGATTCACTAGCTTTCACCTGTGTATAGAGCCAGTTCAGTGAGCCAATTCCTTGAAAGGGTTCGCTGACCTAGGACGTGCCAAGTTTGCTCTGCCCTTGCCCGGTTAAGTGAAAGGGTAAAGTGTTTGCTCAGCACAGATAGCAAGTGCGTCATTTGTATGGGGAAAGCAGAAAACACGGGCCTCTGCTGATAAGGTCAAACAGTGCACATTGACATTTCAAAGATAACCGACCAAAGGCTGTTGGTCAGGAGGTAGTGTTGTAAAGATTAACCAGCATCTGCATGGTCAGATCCATCAGGAATAATGTAAAGTGTAAACGTAGACATATTTCTGAAATGCACCATGATGTTGTAATGTACACATGGCTGAGATGGTCACACCACAATGTAGTAGTTAATGAATAATGTGTCAGGGGTCTGTGAAAATATATATAAAGACTGATTTCCTCACTGAAAAACCAGATCACTTTGCAGTCCTGCAAATTGTCTCAGCTGCAGCTTATTGGCAATAAAGCCATTTTTCTTTTGAAACCTTGTATGTGCCCTTCTTGTCCCTATTCACAAATGTTGTGCTTTTACATAGTCAATCTACCCTTGAGCACCGAAATGCTCTAGTTACCTCACCCACGGGCTGCGGGTGCATAGGTGTCAAAGTGTGTCGGGTTTCCGCGTTGAAGTCTATGGAGCCTGGAAGAAAAGATGCTGCAGGCGGCCAGAAGGAAGATGTCCAGAGTGATCCAAGGGTGGATCAAGGAAGATGAAGACCTGAAAGCAGAGGGGACAATGTTCACAGTCACTAGCCAGTGACTGGAGTGGAACCAGGAGGGAACCAGATGCTGTCGTCGCGATCAGGTGAAGAGTGGACGCTTGACTCTGCAGCCACGTGGACCAGGAGGTGTCTTTGACAACCAGGATGGAGGCACGAGCTGTCCCACGCAGGCTCTTGCTGTCGGCGGTGTTGGTTCCGGATTCCGCATCAACAGGCCTTGGCAAAGGCAACCCACGCGGTGAGTGGAAAAGGCGTCTGGTGCGGACCAGGAGGGTCCGGGGTGCATCTCCTTTGCAGGGAAGCAGGGGCCAGTCTGGAGCAAACAGACCAGCAGAGTGGATTTCAAGGATCGTCGTCTAGGAGGCCACTAGCAAGCCGGCAAGTGACCAGACAACGCGTCGAGCAGCAATCACGCAAAAGGGCTCCAGGCAGATCTCGTGGATGCTGGAGCAGGAGCTGCTCGGGGTTGGGGCTTCTCAGTCCCCAAAGCACTTCGTCGAGGATGCCTCTGAAGTCGTGCTGGAAGCGGAGTGCAGTTTCTTCAAGATGGCCGGTCCCAGGTGTCTCGTCGCACCCACGGATCTCAGCTGTGCTGAAGATGTAGGTAGAGGTCGGAGAGTTTTGGAAGTCCGGGTCTCGTCGGGCTCTGAAGTCTGGATCCACCACGGAAGATGACAAAGTGAACCGCTGGAACGCTTAATGGTGCCTGCTTGTGCAGGGTGGTCAGTCCTTGGCCACAAGGGAGATTTCTTCAGTCTTTTGTGGAGCAGAACGTCGAAGTCCAGAGTTTCTTCTTGTAGTTTCAAATCAGGATTAATCTAATGTGGAATGGGACCAGCTCCTACCTTTATTCTCCTAAAGGGGGCTGTACTATGACTAGGTCCCTCCTATGGGTGGGACCAGGAAAGGGGGTGGTTACACCCCTATCCTTTGTCCAGTTTCACGCCAGAGCTGGGGCTGGAGTGCCCCAGCAACTGGTTTGAATAGGTGTATGCACAGGGCACCTTGTGTGCCCCAGGCATGTCTCATTCCTTTCAGGCCTGTCCTACCTAATACACAAAATCCTGTCTGGGGTGGTGCTAGCACCTCCCCAGGCAGGAAACCCTTTGTCCAAGCCTCCCCTTGCTGGAAGGACTCCCAGCAGCAGGAGGTCAGACTTGTGCCTGTGGTGGCAGCATCCATTTTGTGATGCTGAGGCTCAAGTTAACTTTAACCGGGGTTCACAGTTACATACATGTCGTGTCCCTCTAAAAGGGTGGAATGCTACCCCCGTCGCCAGAACTGGCGAGGGGGTAGTATTCCAATTCTTATGACACCTTACTCGGGATATATGTTGATACCACGCATACTTTCAGCACGCATACCATAACCACGCATTTTTTACAACGCAGGACCCATTACCACGGATACCTTTACAACGCATTACACTACAACGCAGGTACTATTACAATGCATACCATTACAACGTAAGTATAGGTAATTATATAATATTTTAAAATAATGTAATTAATAATAATTTTAATATTTTAATTAATTAATAATTTTTTTATTTATAAATATTTTAATTAATTATATTAATTTTTTTTAAAATATATATATAAAAAATACCCCTGTACCCCAAAACCCAAACCCAGCCCTGAAACCTAAAAATACCCCTGTACCCCAAAACTCAAACCCAGCCCTGAAACCTAAAAAACCCCTGTACCCCAAAACCAAAACCCAGCCCTGAAACCTAAAAATACCCCTGTACCCCAAAACCCAAACCCAGCCCTGAACCCTAAAAATACCCCTGTACCCCAAAACCCAAACCCAGCCCTGAAACATAAAAATAACCCTGTACCTCAAAACCCAAACCTACCCCTGAACCCTAAAATACCCCTGTACCCCAAAACCCAAACCTAGCCCTGAACCCTAAATATACCCCTGTACCCCAAAACCCAAACCCAGCCCTGAACCCTTAAAATACCCCTGTACCCCAAAACCCCAAACTACACCTGAACCCTAAAAATACCCCTATACCCCAAAACCCAAACCTAGCCCTGAACACTAAAAATACACCTGTACCCCAAAACCCATACCTATCCCTAAACGCTAAAACTACCCATGTACCCCATAACCCAGAACTATATCTGAACCCTTAAAATACCCAAACACCCCAAAACATATACCTCAATACCCCAAAATATATACCCCTATCCCCATACTTACCTTATCCAAACATTAAAAAAACATGCTTTTACCATTCATGCATTTACAACGAATTTCGTTGTAAATGTATCCATGGTAAAAGCATATAAAATGTAATGCCATGCGTTATAATGGCATTGCGGAGTCATGGTACTTTCATAATGAAAGTATGCGGAGTGATGGTCTGCGGAAAGAAAGTTGCGGAATAATGGGTGTTTACCCTCCTCCGGTAAGTACATTGGTGGCACGGCGGCCCACATCTCCAGCAACATACTCATATTTTTTCACCACCGATTTGAAAAATGCACAGGTCTCTCTCATTGATGGCAAACACCGACATACACTTTTAGACACACCTTCCGCCACAAGTTCTAGAATTGCGAACTTTAGAGCTGGGGAGCTACGTTCGAATCTCTGCATCAGGTCAACATCCTGTGATTCCAGGTAAATTGCATTGTCTCCCCATGCCTACCACAAATTAATGTGTTCTTCTGTAATGTAAATTGTGCTCATGCCATGTTGTCGAGTTTGGGCCATAGAATATTGCAAGGAAAAATAAAGTAGGGAAACTCGAGTTCACACACTACTGAATGCGCACTCTTAAGTGCATCAGCAGTGCACTGTGAATCGGAACGTTTCACAGGCCTGTCACAGATAAGAAATGCTATCAAAACGAAATCCTACAAAACAATATACTACTGGCCGGCAGCAATTCATACCCGGACAACGTTGGGATGGGCTGCTAGTATATATATATATATATATATATATATATATATACATACATATATTATTATATGTTCCGGGTTCCCGCTCATGGGCGGAGATTATTCAGTGCTTATGACTCTAATGAGTATACCCCTGGAAGAGAACTAGGATTACAGGTAAGTAACTAATCCTTTCTATCACTTCTCCTGCTCGTTCGTTGATGGAGACTATATCTACTTTGTCAATCACATCTCCTTTTTTATCAACGAGGATTGTTGTGACTTCTAAGAAGACCATTGTCAAAGAATCGTCGACGAAAGCCCCATGGGCAAAGTTTTCATCGAAGCATGCGTTGACGAAAGCTCCGTCGACGAGGGACGTAACCGCGACGAAGACACAGGTACCTTTTATGCCGTCAACGACTGCTTCATCAACGACTGCCCCATCGACGAAGACCTCTAGTCCGTCGACGATCATCCCGTCGAGGTCAAGCCCGATGACGATGATTCCGTCGAGGACGATCCCGTCGTTGATGATTCTGTCGACGCCCATCTTGTCGATGACGATCCAGTTGACGGTGAGCCTGTCGACGACGATTCCATCGTCAACGATAACAAAGAGCCCGTGGACAACAAGTCCATCGACGGAGATCCCGTTGACAAACATGCCATCTACAATGCTATTACCGGCTACAGCTAAGACTTTAGTTGCTTCTCCGACTTAGTCAGCTTCTGTTCCATCTAGGAGTTTTCAACTGAAGACATTTCAAAGACATGAATATTGCACTATTTCGCCTCTTACTCTGTCGCATCTTTTAGATACATATGTAGAAGAACAGGATGACGATTAGGAGAATGAGGATGAAGAAGGACCTTTTGAAATAGGTCATCATCCTTCTGAGCTACATAAAAAAGTGTCAAGGTGAAGAGGAAGTGTGGTAAATTTAAATTACCTATACTTAATTTATGCGGTAAAGTTCAATAAGAATAACTCAGAAAAAATAAGAGGCAAAATCCGTGATATTTGAGGTTTTCAAAAGGGGTTTTATTCCTTAAAAAGGAATGGGTATTTGGTTCGAACCAAAGGTGGCATACCATTCCGTCACCACGTAGGTTCGGGAAGGGACTGACAGACAATACTTTATTGACAATCATTCATATATATAGTCAATGCATTACAGTAAAGGCATATGCAGAAGGCGTAACAGCTGAGAGGAGAGATAAGAATACACATACGTAATGAAAAGGCGTTACAATAGGCGTGCATGAAGGCGTGTACTAGAAACGTCATTAAGAAGATGTCACAAGTGGGTGGATCCATAAGAGAATCCTGCAGTGTCAGCAGAAATACATGGCAGAGATGCGCGCGCAGGCAGCATGACGTGTGATTGACGTGTAACTGGAGGGTGAAGGGGACTTGACATTTAGCCCTACATGAGGAGACAGAAGTCTGGGATGTCAGAACAACCTAATCCCAAATCGTATCTAATATCTCGTGTTTAAGGAACTATATTATCTGGAAGGAAAGGTCTCTCGTACAGAGGCTATTCTATACTGACTGTGAGTGCGTGTATAAGCGTCTACGTGTCTGCATGAGATGCGAGGGGGCATGGGCCTACCATGGTAACAGGAGCTATGAATTACTTGCACGGAGACAGTGAGGCCGGGCCCTTTGCTCTGCAGCTGGAAGGATGTTTACTTGAACTACTAGACAGGAATGTATTTTTCGAGGAGCGGAGCAGATAACTTGAAGGCTGAATACAGTCTTGGCAGGCAACAGGCTGAACCAAGCACCGTTAGCCGCGCAGGGAGCAAGGCAGAGGTCACGGGTACAGATGCAGGCCCAGGCTGAGGCATTCAAAGTCAGAAGGCAGGAAAAGGCTCGACGGCAGAATTCAGGGCCTACTTCGCCAGAGCTGAAAAACGTGTAAAGTACACCACATAAAGACGTTGGCAAGGCATACTTAGGAACGGAATATTCGACCCATTCATGGTGGATCTGAAAGAGGACATGTTAACGTTGGACGCATATGTATTTGCGTCTTCATAACTGGAAGTGGAGGGAACATAAATGTACTTGTAACGCGTACACGGAGTCGTTGGGGTCTAAGATAGGGGACACAATTGATCATAAAAATTCATATTTCCTCATTCCCTCCTTGTCCCCTACGGACCCTTCATGATATATCGATCCTCATGAATCGATCAATCTGTTCACGTAACATCATTTGCTCTTCTTTCTTCTTATGGCGTTTTGATGGGAACTTGAATGTGGAATACATGATGTGGCACACAGGCCGCAAATCGCTGGCCCACATTGCAAACATAGGCAGCAACTGAATACTATAAGAAGGGCAATGCCTAGGAAGGATAGGATCTTCCATCCCCAGGCGGTCAACGTTGTCCAGAACAAACCGGACCAAGTCCAGGTGCCTGGATTCTGATGTATCAAACTTGCAATCTTATGAAGACGTGTTATAGCTTTATATACTGTTGGCGCGTTTTCTGGAATGAAAACACAGCAGCTCGACCCGATGACCTTACAGGCTCCGCCCCTATCTGCTAGGATGACGTCAATGACAAGACGATTTTGAAGAACAACAATCCGCATAGCAGACTGCTCCTCTGTCAAGTTGCCTAGGGCGGAAGTAGTTTCATTCACTACTGCTTCGAGGGTTCTAGTTAATTTGCGTATCAGTTTACTATTAAAAACAGCACCTAAGTAGGGAAAGAAACCTTTATTGAAGTCTGTGTATTGCTCCCATGCCGTTTCAGTGTAGTCGACAATCGGGAGATCTCTTCGAAGTCTATTGTTTACTAGATTGGTATTTCTGTGATAATCAGGAGGGGCTAGGAAAACAGGTGGCAGAAGGAATGCAATATAACAGGTACCATCCCAATCTAAAGGTAAGCGTATGTATGCGGTATGACCACAAACGAAGTAGGAATGACGAGTAGCTCTGAACGTAGACTTGCCTTGATCACTGAATTCGACCACAGTAGTACATTTACTATGACCTAAGTGTACTGAACCATTCTTTCTGATACATAATTCACCTGTGACTGGTAATACTGACATAGCAGGCAATACTGGTGCAGCTTCGGATTCAACCGTTAAAATCATGAGGTTAATTGTATAATTACCTAATCCATATACTTCATTTTCTAGATCAGTTCCTGTCCTGGTGGGAAGTCCCTCCTTGTTAGGGTAACAGGCTTTAAGCAGAACTAAGTTCAGGTTTCCCCAAACCCAATTTCCTTCATAAACTATAGTATCAGAATCTAAAGAATTAATCAGTCTAAACCATGCACCACATGAGCCATTGTGAGTGAACGGGTACGGAAAGAGGGGCAGAACTCCCTTGTATTTCTGGTAGGGAGGGAGTCGGCCACATATCCAACAATTTGTAGCGTTGTTGGTCTGATGGGAGTGATGTAACATGCTAATGAATGTGTTGTTGCGCAGGGCAAGTCTGTAAGACAATTCGTGTGGAGGTAGTTCGCTAAAAGAATGTTCGGCAGTGACGTTGTAAGCAGATGGTGCACGCTTGAAAATAGGGTAATAGATATGTAGTAATATACTGGCAGCAATAATCAGAAGACTTAGGAAAAACATAATCAATAATGTCACTATACAGTGACTACGAAGTGATTTACAATATGCACGTTTCTTGAGTTGTTTCTGTCTATCTCTCTCTCTATCTCGGTCTAGGGGATACATGTCAGAAACTAATTCAACCGATTCACCTAGGGGAGGACTTAAACAATTAAACTGTCTGACTTGCTAGACCGTAGTTTCAGTCTATATTCTTCGGAGGCGGTTTTCACAACCAGGGGGAGTTTTGAATCAGTCTGTGGAGGAGGGCAGGGCTTAGAGTCCAAGTCCGAAGGGAGTCCGTGAAACTTCTTAACGTGGCTTGAGTGCAGCCACCCTTTTCTGCCCTCAACCTTCACAGCGGTCCTCGTCGTCAGAAGAACCAATTTCGGGGTTTGCCAGCGGGGCTCCAGCGGACTTCTCCGGTCGAAATTACGAACAAAAACAAAATCACCAGGAACCACTTCATGGGGCTTCACCTTGGTGTTGTCGGGAAAGGCTGCAGCTACCTGTGAACGACAAGATTGTAGTGCAGACATCAAGGAGGCAAGGTAATCTGTCAGCATAATACAGTCAACATCTGTGATTTTACGAGGTATAGGCGTCCCCCACATATTTGGTGGCCTACCAAAGACCACTTCATACGGGGATAGCCCGGTTCGAGAATGCGCTACCATCCTCATATAAAAAAGGGCAACTGGCAAGGCTACTATCCAGTCAACGCCTTTCTCTCTGCAGATTTTAGAAAGTCGGATTTTCAGAGTCTGATTATGACGCTCCACGAGACCTGCTGCCTCGGGATGCCGGACACAGTGGAACTTCCACTGATAGCCTAACAGGAGTGTAATATGTTTCACAAGCTCGGATGAGAATGGCTGACCGTTATCTGAGTACACGATATGGGGCAAACCATACCGTGGGAAGAATTCACGAACCAGTTGCTTGGCAGTGGTCGGAGCAGTGTAATCTGGGACTGGATATGCTTCTGTCCATCGGGAAAGTGCACATACGACTACGAGGACATATTTGAAACCTCGACAACGTTCCATCTGGATATAATCCATCTGGAGGACTTCAAAAGGGTGATCGGGTGGCTGAAATCCACCTTGCTCTACGGGAATGCTTTTACCTGGGTTGAACTGACAACATATCATGCAAGTACGCACTTTTTGTTTGGCTGCTGCTCGTAAGTTTTTATTGAACCATATGTGTTGAATACTGTCTAGCATGGCTTTTTCTCCTAGGTGTGCTGGGCTATGTATCGTGTTAATGATGACTTGAACCATAGAGTCGGGGAGAAACCATGTAGATTTTCCCTTCGTCATCCATCCCTGATCTGTTTGGATCCCTCCTAGTTCAGTCCATTTCTTGATTTCATCTGGTGTAGCATGTGTCTGTATGTCGATTACATCATGTGCGGGATCCCTAACTGTCATGCAGTGTGTCAATGTCGGAACTATTGTCTTTGTCAAGTTAGTTACATGAGTTCGATTCTGAGCAGTTTGCTTAGCTGTTCGATCTGCCAGGTCGTTACCCTGGGAAATGATATTGGTGACTTTTGTATGTGCTTTACACTTCATAATAGATATTGCAGTAGGCAGATGTATTGCATCTAACAGGGCTTGAATGAGGGGACCGTGTTGAATGTTGGCACCGTGAGAAGTTAAGTAACCTCTCTCTCGCCAGAGGACTCCGAAGTCGTGAACAACTCCGAATGCATAACGTGAATCAGTGTATATGTTAACTTTCTTATTTTTGGCTTGAATACAGGCTTGTGTCAGAGCGATGAGCTCTGCTGCTTGAGCTGACAGGGTGTCGATACAATTGGTTTCAATAACTTCTGTGTCTGTCGTGACTGCGTAGGCGGCCACTAATTCACCTGTACCTGTTCTCATACATGAACCATCCACATAAAGTGTCAGGTCTGGGTCTGGTAATGGAACGTCTGTCAAGTCTTGTCTGGGTTTGGTCGTAATAGTAATGACTTCAATACAATCATGTGACAATGGGTCTACGCCACTTAATGGCAAAAGTGTTGCAGGATTCAATGTACTACAGCGTCTGATTTCTATATGTGGCTGAAACAATCTCAATTCATAACCTGTCAGTCTTGCTATAGTCAAGTGTTGGGTCTGTGTACGGTTTAAAAGAACTTCCACGGAATGTGGAACTTGTACTGTCAATTGATGTCCTAGTACTATGGAATCGCTTTGTCTGATTGCTAAAGCTGTCGCTGCAACTGATTTCAAGCACGCAGGCAGAGCCTGGGCTACTGGATCTAATGTGCTAGAGAAGTAAGCACACGGTTTGTGTGAACCTGCTTGTTCCTGAGTGAGTACTGACAAAGCAGTACCTTCACGTTCTGTGACAAAAAGTGTAAAAGGCTTACTGTAACATGGTGTTGCTAAAACTGGTGCTTGACATAAGGCTTTCTTTAAGTCTTCAAAAGCTTGTGTATGTTCTTGAGTCCAAGGGAGGACAGTCGATGTCGCTGCCTCCTGAGTTGTCAGCTGAATAAGTGGTTTTGCTAGGAATGCGTATTGGGGAATCCATTGTCTACAGTACGAAGTGAGGCCTATAAAGGCCCGCACCTCCTTTTGTGTCTTGGGTGGTGACATGTTTACAATTAACTGGATGCGATCAGGTGTGAGTTGTCTCCCCACTTTGGACAGCAAGTGACCAAGGTACACAACTTGCTGAACACAGAATTGCAGCTTCGAAGGGGATACCTTGTGCGCCTTGTCGGCCAAAAAATGTAAAACCGTCAGTGATGCTTTCTCACATTCGGGTTCGCTTCGGGCGGTGATCAACAGATCATCGACATACTGAAGTAGGGCGGTGTTAACAGTCATGTGGATACTGTCAAGTTGTCTTTTCAGTGCTTGGCTATAGATGCTGGGGCTTTCTGTGAATCTTTGAGGTGCGGGTGCAAATTTGAAACTTCGTCCATTTAAACAGAATCCGAACAAGTATTCGCTTTCCGGATCTATTGGGACGCTAAAGAAGGCGTTCTTGAGGTCAATTACAGTAAAGAACGCTGCTTCTGGATCAATGGCTGTCAGTAATGAAGAGATATCTGGAACCACGGGATACTGTGGTACAATGCATTTATTCAATTCGCGCAGATCAATAACTAACCGATAAACTGGTGGTGCATTTGGATCAGTACGTTTAAGGACTGGAATGATAGGAGAATTACATACATTGGAGTCGGTTTCCACAACCACTCCTTGTGCAATGAGCTCGTCAATGATTTTCAGCAAAGCCACTACAGCATCTGGGGGTAACTTGTATTGTCTAATTCGTGGTAACACAACTCCTGCTTTGAGTGTGACTCGATATGGTGTAATGTGCATACAACCTACATCAGTGGGGCCTTGTGCCCACAAATGTGCAGGGACATTCTGTAATCGGTGATCCATGTCTCTCAATACATAGTGACCTTTAAAATCTCGCAAGAATAATCGTACTCCTTCCGGAGAACAGCATATTATAGCTCCTAGAGCTTTCAGTGTCTTTATACCTAGTAAGTTTTCTGGGCATGACTTTGTAAGCAATAAATCTGTAGTCCGTGTCAGAGGACCGACTGCAAGAGGAAGAGGTTGTGATACTTCGTTAATATTAGGTTTTCCTGAAAAACCAAGGGAAACATTCTGTGAGCCTGAGAGGGGTGCCCCTGGAACCTCATCATGACTAATCGTTGTACGGCTTGCCCCTGTATCAATCAGAAACTTTCTGTCTTTCCCTAATACTTGACTGTGTACATAAGGACCCTCTTGATCTACAGGAACCTCAATAAGAGGCAAGCCAACCTCCCTCTCTAGGCTGTTTCATGCGTATCGCTGATAATCTGGGTAGTCATTTTGTGCATACTGGTACATCTGTTGTGTCGTGTTTTGTGTTGCGGCAATAGGCTGTTGCTGTGGTACTGCTACGGTCTGTTGTGAGGCTGGCATAGGTGGTATATGCTGTATATCTGGGGTACTTGCTGTTGGGCTTGATCTTGTCTAGGTGGACGTGGTCTCTCCTTGGTCTTACCCGTGGAGATATTGTGTTTCAGAACTGCACAATCGTTTATATAATGACCTGGCTGTTTACAATAGTTACATACCCCTTTAACAGGAGCCGTTGAATTACTGGTCTGGGTCGTACCCTTTTTATGACCGTCAGCTGGAACTGACTAAGCAACTAACATTTTAATTTTCGTGTCTTTCATACGTCTTTGTTCGTGTTCTTGTTCTTCTCTAATTCTATTCTGGTGGTACTGTAACATTTGTAACATTTGTGAAGGAGTATTAGCTTGCCAAGTGCTTTCGACTTTCAGTACTCTGTTCTTAACCTGGGGCAGGGAATTCTCGACTAATTTCGTTACAAAAAGATGTGGGTACGACTCGCTACTTGCTTTCAGGCCGCTAATAATACCAAAACATTTTTCAAATCGGGAATAAAAATCACTAGTGTCTTCATCAGGTTTCTGTTTGCAGGCTGAGATTGCACCCCAATCTTCCTTTTTTGTACTTAATAAACGTGGCAATACTTGTACTAACAATCCTGGTAACATTTTAACTTTGTCTCCAAGCCCTAGGCCTGGAACTCGAGTATTTTCTTCGTTTTCTAATGCAGTCCAATCAATCTTTGCATTTCCCACTTCCCATTCTTTTTCTTTGAGTTTCTCGTAAATACCAGCAGGCAGTAGTACTTTCAATATTTTCATAAGGTCTGGATAAGTGTAATCACCCATGAGTAACATGTCTTTTATTTCACGGTGAAAACCTGCGGGATCTTTGTCATGGCTAGGTACTAATTTTTTCATTTCCAATAATTCTATTTTAGTTATGGGCGTGTACACAAACACACGTCTAAGCGTATTGTCGGTATTCTGAACTGGGTGCACTTCTCGTAACGGATTCTGTCTGTCTATGTAATACATTTTTCTTTCCAAGGAGTGTGTTGAATCAGATTGTGGACATAGGAAGGCACTATATCTGTGCCGATGTTCTAGAATTACTTTAATTAGATCGGTACCTAGACCTCTCCATTTATTCATGAGTAGTTCTGCTAATATATCAGGCAGGGGACCTGGATCAGAGTGTTGGCTTCTGTATAATAGGAGCAGGTGTTGTATCATGTATGTACCAGCTAAACGCTGTTCGCTTGGTGTCATATTCAAAAATGTGTGTGCTAACGCATCATCACTGTATTTCTCGGGATTGTCAGCCCATTGTACTGCTGACCTAGCTAATTCTTGTTCGTCCATAGAATCGAGTACATGGTACCCCATTCGTTCTCGAAGTCTGTTATCAGTGGCTTGGAATAGGTGTTCAGGAGTTCTCGGATTACACATGGCTTCTTGAAAAATTCTTTTACTTTCTGGACGTACTGGACGCATTGAATTATTATAGGGTCTTCCTTTACCTACATAAGCTATCGTTTCTCTAACTGGTAATTGTGCTTGTCCTGTCGCCGTTTCTGGTGGGTCCTCCTCCCCTGAGGATTCAAACTTGTCTGATTCTATTTCTGGTTCTAACTGTCTTTTTTCATGTATTTTTATTACTGCGCTTCTGATTCTTTGATACAGGTTTTTTATACAACTCTGTTTATCGTGGTTCCCGTCTGCTATATTCTGACCCCATCTATTAAGTGCTCTCATTTCCTCCGGGTCTACACCCGGCCTATCTGGTTCTCTTATTAGGCAGTTTATAAAAAACCGTAATATCTTGGCTTGAGTGTCAACTTTCTGGTGAGCCATGGCCTGGCCAATACTTTCAGGGCCTTCCCCTGTTTGAACAAAATGATATATTCTGTCTAGATGATCAACCATTCCAGGTAGTGTCAATAAAAAGTTGGTAACCCGTCTTAGTCGCACTGATGCGAGTATTAATCTGTCGTCATTTTTACCGGGTACTGGATCATATCTACAGTTCGCAAGACGTTCTTTATATATGTCAAAATCGGCTGCTTGAGGTGTACGTTGTAGTGCTAAATCCCTATAAGTCCACCTATGTGTTGGTGGTGGGGTCTGGAAACCTGTCTGGAAACCTGTCGCCCCTCCGGACGCGCCTCCTGAGGCGCCGGCTCCGAAGGGATTCGTTGGGTGCAAAGTAGGAAGAATAGTTGCAGGAAGAGGTGGAAGAACGGCTGGAAGGGTTAGGACGGGAGGAGGAGTAGTTTGTCGCGGAGGTGGGGGCTGACTATCTCGGGGTCGAGCGCCGCCAGTAGGGGGTGTGTGCGGCCGTACGGGGCCTGCAGTATTAACATATTCGGGGGCTACATCGTCTAGATAGGAAGAAAGGAAAATGTCCTTTGCGGTTTTCTGGTGCATTTTAGTCGGGAGCAATGGAGGTGTCAGATCTTTTGGTACTTCCGGGGTGGCCTTAGGTAAACCCTCGGCCAGAAGAGGATACATACCATTCATAAGGGTGTTTCGTTGTCTATCTACTTGTTCTATTTTTACTCGGATACCTTCCTCAACTAATACATTTCCTCGGGCCTTTTCTGAATCCTCTCTACTTTTCTCTTCTTTTCTGTGTGCTTTTTCTGTACGCCTATGTGATTCTTTACGCCATAATTCAATGGCATCTTTCTGTGACTGTCTGGCTTTCTTTTTCCATAATGCTTCTTCTACTCTCATGATGCAATCTGCATCCCATGTCCCAGCAGCGGGCCATCTCTGATTCTCTGCTAGATCCTTGGTGTAGTCCACCCATAAATCGAGACATAAAACGGCATCTAGGCCATGTTTGTGGTACATAAAGTACCCTGGAGTGTCCCTAGGTGGAATGGGAACAGCTTCCTCGAGTATCCCTTTTCTAGTTTTTATCTGTCTTAATTTGGAGAATAACGGCATCTTAAAACTCAGGCTACTTGGTCCTTACTTAGATATGAACACAATTAACACAATAATCACAATAATGAAGATCGAACAATCACTCATACCACGACATTTTGAAAACACATTAAAACATTTTAAAACGAACAACAATGATTAGAATAAAACTAGCTAACTGCATGATCCTGGATGTACTGCTAAACAGTACAGATACACTGCTAAACAGTGCAAACCGGATATACTGCTAAACAGTACAGATACACTGCTAAAACAGTGCAGACCAGGTCTGTGTACCCAAACCCGTCTTGACCGGCACAAATTAATGCGCACGTCTAGATGCGTCCCCAGCAATGGTACTCACCGGGAAGCATGGAACGGAAGGCCTCGGAAACTGGACTGGACTGGACCGGACTCGACTCGTGACGCAGATACTTCGGAACTTCGGAACCTGGTGGGCCTCTGTATACCTCGGATCTTGCTCTCTCAGCTAGGCTCTGGTCGGGATCCTCCGCACTCCTCACCGCCTCGTCTGCGTGTTGATCGCAGCCTCAGTCACCTCCGTTGGCCTGAGGGAGATACAGGAAATCCTGCGGGTACGCGTAGTTGTCCGTCCGGCTGTGGCAGGGGGCTAGGCCTGCAACGCACCTCCGGCGCGTGAGATGGGGGAGGGGTTCCTATTCGGGCGCCAATTATGTGGTAAATTTAAATTACCTATACTTAATTTATGTGGTAAAGTTCAATAAGAATAACTCAGAAAAAATAAGAGGCAAAATCCGTGATATTTGAGGTTTTCAAAAGGGGTTTTATTCCTTAAAAAGGAATGGGTATTTGGTTCGAACCAAAGGTGGCATACCATTCCGTCACCACGTAGGTTCGGGAAGGGACTGACAGACAATACTTTATTGACAATCATTCATATATATAGTCAATGCATTACAGTAAAGGCATATGCAGAAGGCGTAACAGCTGAGAGGAGAGATAAGAATACACATACGTAATGAAAAGGCGTTACAATAGGCGTGCATGAAGGCGTGTACTAGAAACGTCATTAAGAAGATGTCACAAGTGGGTGGATCCATAAGAGAATCCTGCAGTGTCAGCAGAAATACATGGCAGAGATGCGCGCGCAGGCAGCATGACGTGTGATTGACGTGTAACTGGAGGGTGAAGGGGACTTGACATTTAGCCCTACATGAGGAGACAGAAGTCTGGGATGTCAGAACAACCTAATCCCAAATCGTATCTAATATCTCGTGTTTAAGGAACTATATTATCTGGAAGGAAAGGTCTCTCGGACAGAGGCTATTCTATACTGACTGTGAGTGCGTGTATAAGCGTCTACGTGTCTGCATGAGATGCGAGGGGGCATGGGCCTACCATGGTAACAGGAGCTATGAATTACTTGCACGGAGACAGTGAGGCCGGGCCCTTTGCTCTGCAGCTGGAAGGATGTTTACTTGAACTACTAGACAGGAATGTATTTTTCGAGGAGCGGAGCAGATAACTTGAAGGCTGAATACAGTCTTGGCAGGCAACAGGCTGAACCAAGCACCGTTAGCCGCGCAGGGAGCAAGGCAGAGGTCACGGGTACAGATGCAGGCCCAGTCTGAGGCATTCAAAGTCAGAAGGCAGGAAAAGGCTCGACGGCAGAATTCAGGGCCTACTTCGCCAGAGCTGAAAAACGTGTAAAGTACACCACATAAAGACGTTGGCAAGGCATACTTAGGAACGGAATATTCGACCCATTCATGGTGGATCTGAAAGAGGACATGTTAACGTTGGACGCAAATGTATTTGCGTCTTCATAACTGGAAGTGGAGGCAACATACATGTACTTGTAACGCGTACACGGAGTCGTTGGGGTCTAAGATAGGGGACACAATTGATCATAAAAATTCATATTTCCTCAGAAGAATAAGAGGATTACAGTGAGCATTATTACCAGGAGAACATTGTGGTCCCACACCATAAAGTGTATCATAGATAAGTTCATCAGTCTGACACCAGCCATCTGCCTCCTAATCTGATCCAGGATTTACGAGCCATTCTTGCAGATTACAGACAACGATTTCCACCACAGCAGGTGATCCCTCCACCTCCTCCTGTGGCAGTTCCAGATTCTTTACCTCCACCTGAGGCTCCAATACCGAAGCTTCCATGTACAGAGCATTCTGAGGAACGTCAAACTTCGCAACCTCATCAGGATCCAGACACATCCTCTGAAGAGGAAGCTGAAGAAGGAGAATTACAAGAGAATCCTCATGTGGATCCATGGGATTAATATATTATTCCTATGCCTTCGCCACCTATTCCCCAACCATCTGATTCACCACCAGAAGATATAGGGGGTTTTTACAATCTCATGCAGAGAGCTGCTGCCAGATTTCAGCTCCCGGTTACCGTGGAAACCACAGAATGTTTCCTTCATGATTTTAAAGAAGAGTCTAGGAGGTTACCAGGGCCGTACCTATAATTGACTACATATGGAATAAAGGCGTCAAGATCATGAAAAACCCTGCATCTGTGCCTGCGGTGCTTCCACGGATAGAAAAGAAATATCGGGCCCCAGCTACTAGCCCATCTTGTCTCATTGGTTACCCTAGACCAGATTCGTCATCTCCCAGGCTGCCCAACAAAGGTCTAAGAATCTGGCAACACCAATTACTACACCGCCGGACAAGGAGGGACGTCGATTAGACCTCATTGGGAAAATGTTTTCAACTATGGCAGCTGCTTCCATCAGAGCTGCTAACTCCCTGGCCTATGACCGCCAAATGTGGTCAGATAATGCTGGATTGATTGATCTCATTCCTGAAGACAAAAGGCAGGAAGCACAGAAGATCTTGTTGGAGGGTGAATGAGCTTCATCGGAAACGATTGACTGCACACTGGACATTGTAAATACGAACTATAGACAGCTAGCTGGAGCTGCAGTTCTCAGGCATCAAGGTTGGCTTAAAGCCACAACCTTCAGACCAGAAGTCCAGACGAAGATATTAGACATGGCTTACAATGGCGAATCGTTGTTTGGCAAGCACATCGATGAGGCCCTCCAAGTAATTAAAACCGATACGGATACGGCAAGATCTTTGGGTTCCCTACAATATAAACGTGGAACATTCAGAGGCGCTAAGGGGCGTGGTTATTCCTCGAGAGGAGGTTACCAACAGCAGAACAGGCAGTACCAGCCCCAAGACCGGCAGAATAATCAATCATCGTATCGCCAATCCAATACGGCTAGTTTCTCTCGCCAGGGAGGTCGAAAACAATCCCAGAACCAAGGGCAAAACTCTAGCAGGAAGCAGTGATCCCAGCAGAATGCTATTCACACCGTCCCCCCTTCCCGTGGGTGCGAAGATTTCAACATTTGTGGACAGGTGGCGAGAAATTGCCACCGATCAGTGGGTGCTGGACCTGGTGAAAAATAGGCATAACCTAGAATTTGTCCCCAAGCCTCTTACCCCCTCCCCCTCGTCTTCACTTATTGTTCAAAGAAGCTTGTACAATGCTCTTCATGAATGCCATAGAGAAGGTCCCAGTACATAAGAGAAGAAAAGGTTTCTATTCTCGTTTTTTCCTGATCATAAAAAAATCAGGGTAATGGCGACCGATCCTGGATCCTCGCAACCTGAAGAGATTCCTCAAAAAACAAGGATTTCAACCAGAGATCCTAGGTTGCCTAAACAAGGTATATTTTCTGGCTTCTCTGGACATGGAAGACGCTTACTCCCACATCCCAATCCATCTCAAACACCGCGAGTGACGTGGGTGACGTCCACTATCATTTCAATGTGCTCCCGTTTGGACTGAAATCTGCTCCAAGGAGCTTCACAAAGTGCTTAGCTCCTGTGGTGGCAGCATTGCAATCCTGGGGAATCCAAGTATTCCCGTACTTGGATGATTAGCTCAAGAGCAAATGGTCAGGACTTCCATTGCAACGTGTTGACATCTCTTCAACTCTCTGGGGCTAACTGTGAACAAAAGCAAATCCCAGTTACGTCCGATGCAAGTTCTTCCTTTCCTAAGGGCTTGTCTGGACACGGTTCAGTGCAAAGCATTCTCGTCACAAGAAAGACAGCTTCGTCTTCAGAAGCTAGCACTTCGGGTCTCAAAAAGAAAGTCAGTTTTGGTCCCCATGTTTGGCTCACTCCTGGTTATATGTTCTTTGGCCATAAAACTCGTCCCTTTGGCAAGACTCAGAATGAGACCTCTACAGGAGGAACTGCAGCTTCAGTGGCAGCAAGCTGTAGGTTCCTTCTGCGACATCATCAAGGTCACACTACGCATGGTAAACGCTCTCGATTGGTGGCCACAGAGAGTCAATTTGGCACAAGGTCTCCATTTTCTGCAAGAGGTTCCGGATTTTGTTCTGACCACAGATGCCTCCATGGAAGGATGGGGAGGTCATTTCCAAGATTTGCAGATACAAGGCAAACGGTCGCAACAGTACAAACAGCACATCAACAGCCTAGAATTGCTCGCAATTTTTCTATCCCTGCAAGCTTTCCTTCCAAGGATTGCCGGCTCATGAGTGCTGGTTCGGACAGACAATACCACCAGCATGTTTTATGCGAACAAGCAAGGAGGGACAAGATCGGCAACTCTGTCAAGAGAGGCTCAAGAGTTGTGGGAATGGTTGACGCTACACAACATAACACTCAAGGCGGAGCATGTCAGAGGCCTCAACAACACCCCGGCAGACACACTCAGCAGGTTCCTCTCAGACTGTCACGATTGGGAACTAGAACAAATTAAAGTGAGCAGGATATTCCAGACATGGGGCAAACCTTTGTTGGACTTGTTTGCAACGAATCACGACAAGAAATGCCGTTATTATGTCAGCAAATATCCGCAAAAGAGGTTGAGAGGGAATGCCCTGTCTATGCGATGGTCACGGATTTGTGCCTACGCTTTTCCCCCAATTCCTCTAATACCGAGAGTGTTACGCAAGATAAAATCGGAGAGCTACCATCTCATCCTGATTGCACCCCGATGACCACATCAGTACTGGTTTCAAGAGCTTCTATTGCTGTCCCAGGACCAGCCGATCCGTCTTCTTCCATAAGCCACAATGCTCTTGAGGAACAACGGACAGGTGGTTCACCCAGATCCTCAGTCTTTAAATTTACACGCATGGCTCCTGATTTCCTATAGTTCAAGGATGTCAATATACCTCAGGATTGTCGTGACATCTTGGCTAAATCACAAGCTCAAAGCACAATTAAGACTTATCGTCTTAAATGGAAGAGGTTTTGCCTTTGCTGTGAGAATAACAAGGTTCATCCGACAGAAGCTCCTTCGGGACAAATTCTTCCCTATCTACTGCATCTTGCAAGATCTGGACTCACTTTTTCATCGGTTAAAGTCCATTTAGCTGCACTATCCAGATTCAGAAAAAGTGCTGCTCGGCCTTCATTATGTTCATCTTCATTAATTAAACAATTCATGAGAGGTCTGTTCCGGGCATTTCCTCTGGTGCGACCCCCTCCTCCAGAATGGGAGCTTAACACAGTCCTCACACAATTAATGAAACATCCGTTTGAGCCCATCCACAAAGCCTAGCTCAAATTTCCCACATGGAAAGTCACTTTACTTCTAGCTATAACATCTGCCAGAAGAGTAAGTGAAATTCAGGCCTTTACAATAGAGGAACCATTTTTACATTTCTCTCAGGATTACCTGACTCTAAGAACTAATCCTACATTTATACCTAAGGTACCGTCACAGTTTCACCTCAATGAGCCAATAAAGTTGTGGACTTTCTTTCCAAATCCATCTACACCAGCAGAAAGAGCTTTACATTGTCTTGACATCAAAAGAACAAGCACATTTAGAAATTTGACCACTTATTTGTGGCCTTCGGTCAAGCCACTTTGGGAACTGCAGTCACAAAGGCCACAATTGCTTGTTGGATAGCGTCTACTATCCATTTCTGTCATGACAAGGCTAACAGGCCATTGCAAAGGAAGGTCAAGGCCCAATCTACAAGAACTGTGGCAGCGTCAACAGCTTTATTCGCTGAAGTGACGTTAGAAAATATCTGTCGTGCTGCGACATGGAAAAATGTCCGCACCTTTTCCAGACATTACTGTCTTCAATATGCATGTCAGGAGGATTCGGCAGTTGGACAGGCTGTCCTACGCCACCTTTTCCTGTGACACCACTTTCAGGTACCCTTTACTTAAAAAAAATATTATTTATCATTGTATTTATTCATACGTGCATATATATAATATATTACGAATAAAGGAATCAACCAGAAACATTGTTCAAATGATGGATTCCGCTGGGGTGGCTCACTCGGATCCACAAGAAATACTTAAGATTTTTCAACAGTTTTATTCAGAGTTATATGATTTTTTAGTAAGTAAGTAGTTCTTTATTGTTGGTTAATTAAAACCATTACAATATATACAATTCCACAATGTTTAAAATGAACTTTTAACTATATAAAGAGAGAAAAAGTATGAATTCTAAGTGTCCAAAAGACTGTCGTGAGTTTCAGTGAAATTATTCAGGACACAAATTGTCTTTGGAAACAGGGTTCTTAAGTCAAGATGAAGGTCGGGCCTGTGACAATAGGTCTTATTTTTCCACGAAACTGTCCAGGAATTTAACTGATCTACAAATCAGTTGAGGATCCGCAGTGCATAAGATTTGGATTATCGCAGTCCGGCAGGTACGAACTCCTTGCTCATTGAGCTTGTCCTTTAGCCAATACCGCCGACCTTGATACATAGCCGGACAGATGCAAACTATATGAATAATGTCTTGTTTACCTGCGCCACAAAGGTCACATTCCGTTGATTCTTGTGGTTTCCATTTTGGTTGATCAAATCTTGTCGGGAGGTTACCCAGCCTTAATTGAAGAAATTTACATTTGATAAAAAACGAGAAGGCAATGTCTAAATAAGCTGCTGGTATGGGCTTTATGTATGATTTGATGGTCATCCAGGCATGGGTCCGGGCGCTGAAGGTTATTTTATCGTTGAGAAATGAGTGTTTCTTGGCGATCCTCACGACCGCTTGTTTGAACGAAGAAACTGTCAGTTTTGTTTCCCACAATGGTCCCAGCTCGGTTGTATCTAGTGAGAGTTTTAGGTACTTTGCGTGCTCGGAGCTCGGGTTTGTGTGGATTGCTTCCCACAATGCCCCATTCATTTTGTTCTCCTTGTTCCTCCAAACGTTGTACCAGAATTTGATAGCCTCATTTTTTCAGTAGTACTTGAGATTGTAATCCAAATTCAAGTCTTACTTGCGCTGGTGAGGAGCTGTTCGGTAGGGAAAAGACCCGTTTATAGACTTTAGTTTGTATTTTGTCTATGAGAGTAGCACTTTTCCCATGATGTAATACACTCCCTTATGCTATTGTGGGTAACAGCTTTGATTTCAATGCGGTTAGCAAGGGGGAGACAAGAGGACCTTTTAGCTCTGCTGCCAAACTAGTGAAAGTGTGCAGTAAGGTGGACCCTTTTTTTCCATGTCCTTAAAATGCACTTGGAAATTGAGGCGGTTGTCTAAATGTACCCCCAGTTACTTATAGCTATTTACCACTTCAAGTTGATCATTGTTTATTCGGAAGTTTGGTGAAGTTTTGCGTCGTCGCGTTATGAGCATTACCTTTGTTTTCCTGATGTTTATGGTTAACAGGTTCTTTTTTGTGTAATCGGACATGTCATGCAGTAGGCGTTGGAGGCCAATTTTTGTCTGGCTCAGCAATACCACATCGTCCGCGTACGAAAAATGCGTTACACGGAGGCTACTTAACCGGGGAGGATGTGTGTTGACATTGTCCAGGCTTTCTGTCAGATCACCCATAAATAGATTAAATAGATGTGGGGCCAAAACACAGCCTTGCTTTAGACCGTCGGCAGTGTTGATCTTCCGGGTTAAGCAGTGCCCGTTGTCAATTTTTACCTGCATCCAGGTGTCAGTGTACAGGTTAATGAAGGGCAAGAGAATAGAGTCCGTTAGGCCCAGTTTTTTTTAGTTTTGCCCATAGCAATTGCCTGTTGACGCGGTCAAATGCCGCCTTGAAGTCCACAAAACAGGTGTAGAGCTCCTGGCGGTTCTGTAGGCTTTTCTCTGCGATCAGGCATAGGGCCATAGCATTCGTCATTGTTCCCATGCCACGGCGGAACCCAGACTGATTCAGTGGTATTTTGTTGTTCTTATCTGACCATTGGGCCAGGTCTGCTAGTATCATTGACACGTAGAATTTTGCTTCAGCGTCGATGAGGGCGATCAGACGGTAGTTATTTGGATCTTTACGATCTCCGCCTTTGTAGATTGGAGTTATGATCGCCCCCCTCCAGCTCTCTGGGATACCACCTGTGTTGTTTACTGTTCGGAAGAGCAAATCGAATTTACTAGCCCAGTACTGTGGGTCCTCCTTATAAATGGCTTGCGGAACGCTGTTTGGACCAGGGGCGCTTTCTTGCCTACTTTTCTTGATTATTTTTAATATGCTTTGCTCTTCGTCTTGCCTGGAGTGTGGTGCCAAGCTTTCGCCAGCTTTTAGGCGGTCCCCTTGATGGACTTGGACAATGTGTTCTCCCACTGATTTATCTGTTACTTTGCTTAGCCAAGTTGCCGGTGTCATCCAATTATTTATTGAAAATGTATCCGTTATATGTTGGGTCCATTCCGGTTCGGTTATACAGGTCATACTTATTGGTTGAGCTGTCCGGTTTACGGAGTTAACTTGTAACCAGAACGCCCTCGAGTCTGCTCTAGTTATATGATCAACAGAAAGGTGTTGATGGCGATGAATCAGATTGGGCAGTGATGTTTGAAGAGGGTTTAGAAAGGCTAGACTTAATAGAGGTACAATGGCTGGAAGACACGATTACAGAGGAAGAGTTGGAAAACGCAGTGAAAAGCTTGGAAATTGAAAAGCAGCAGGCCCTAATAGGATAACTAGTGAGGTCTATACACAATTTTACCAAGATATTAAAGAGGAGTTATTAAAAGTTATGCGAGATGCTCAGCTTGGATACCCACCAAAATCGTGGGCCGAAGCCACCATAGTAGTTTTTTGCAAGAAGGGCAGGCCACCAGAGTTCGTAGGTTCTTATCGACCGATATCATTGTTAAATGTAGATAATAAAATATATTCCAAAATATTAGCTAATAGGTTGACCCAATGCATGACCTCCTTAGTTTCATATCATCAACATGGTTTTATTCCTAGAAGGGGGACGGTAGAGCATGTTAATGAAGTTATCTCTTTATTTGATATAGCCGCCGTGAAAAAGAATGATCTAGCGCTGATTCTGCTTGACGCGGAAAAAGCGTTTGATCGTGTGCAGTGGGGATATTTGTGGAAATTAATTAGAGAAATGGGGCTTGGTCAAAAATGTATCCATTTAATTCAATCTTTATATCTACATCCTATGGCAAAGATATCTACTATGGGTTTACTTTCGGATACTGTTAAAATTACACGCTGTACTCGACAAGGATGCCCTTGCTCCCCTCTTTTGTTTGCCCTTTATATTAATCCTTTTATAGAGTTACTAAGTCAGAACATTTTGATCCCACCCTATAAAGTCCAAGAATATAATTTTTCGGCCTTTGCCTATGCCGACGATATCGCAGTGGCATCCATCAACCCTGAAACTGCAAAAAAAGAAATCGAGCGACTGGCGAAGGTTTTTGGGACAATCGCCTGATATAAATTGAATGAGGCAAAAACTCAAATTCTTTGTTTTGAGACTGTAACATGGCAGGATCGCAGGGTGGTAAAGGAAGTAACGTACCTAGATATTTTAACAAGAGCAAATATGACTGAATTAGTTGAAGCAAATTGGAACACGCTTATGGCTTAAATTAAGCTATCTTTGGATAGGTGGGAGCGGCTATATTTAACTTTTATTGGTCGATCAAATGTCTTAAAAATGAATATATTGCCAAAAGTTTTATATTTATTCAGGTCAATACCTTTAGAAATCTCTAAAGATAAAATACAGGCATTACAGGCAAGGTGTGGAAAATTTATTTGGAGCCCAGGAAGACCCAGAAGGGCAATGAATTATATGACTTTACCACACGTAAGGGGAGGAATGGGGTCCCAGATTTCTTTTTATATTATGTAACTTGTTTTTTGTTAAAGATGAGGGTTTTGATCACTGGTGAGCAAGGAACTGAGGTGGCTAATGCCCCGAACATTTTTGATATTCAGTTAGGTGCATGTGCAAAACATTCTTTAGTTAAAGAGATTGACGGGAGTTACTATAAACGAACCAGGTTTAAGTTAGTCCTAGGTGCGTTTAAGGCTTGGAAATGGTTTATAAAAACAATGGGGATAGGAAGAGTATCGTATTATACGCCTCTCAGCGCTCATAGGATTTTACCTGGTATATTTTCCGATGTAATGACTTCAATATGGCAACAGAAAGGAATTACAATTTTAGGAGATATGATAAACGAGGATGGGATTTGTAAATCTTTTGATGAGATAAAGGATAAATATTTGCTTCCTAGAAGTTACTTCTTTAAATATCTACAAATTTGTGATTATCTAAATCGACGAGGAGGGAACCTAAATCAAAACAAAGTTATTTAAGGAATTCGGGAATCGGTTAAAATTGAAGTGATATATCAATTATTGCTATTAGTCAAGAACGATGATATTGAAAAAGTTAAGTTAAAATGGAGAGACTCTTTAGGAGATTCAGAGATAGGAATGGAAGACCTTCTAATACTATCTAAGGAGGCCTTAATGTCTGCAAATTTGAAAGCTCAGTTCTTTAAAACTGTATATGATTTATACTACACTCCTAAAAGAATGGCAAAATGGGGAGGAGGAAATGAAGGCAAGTGCTTCAGATGTGGGGGAAATGATGCTGGGGCGATACATATCTTTTACAGCTGTGTTAAGCTCCAGGGTTACATCTGAGACCTCGAACAGTTTTTGTCTTTGGTGATTAAAATATCGGTTGTTATCACTCCAGCAATGTTGCTACTGGGTAAAATTCCAAAGGACAACACAGCGGAACCACTTTTTCAATACCGTCATTTCATTTTTTTTGCAATGACGGTTGCACGCCTGTGCATAGCTACGGAGTGGCTACAGGAAAAACCACCGGACTTTCATCAGTGGCGTGCTATAATAATAATAATAATAAAGAGCTTATAAAGCGCACAGTAACGCCATCCCGGCGTGTCCCCGCGCTGAGAAGCTACTAACAACCACCATTATAGAGCCCCTAGCCCTACAAAGTGTAGAGTAAAGTTTTGAGCCTAGCCCTAAACACCGTTTCACTACTCTCCAATCTCAGGGCAGGAGGAAGTTTGTTCCAGTGCTGAGCAGCTTGGAGCGAAAAAGATCGTCCGCCCATTCTGGCCTTCCTTACCCTTGGGACTGTCAACAGCCCGGTGCCCTCCGACCGGAGGGCCCTTGGCGGTTCGTACCGGCTGACTAAGTCCCTAAGATAGGCGGGCGACCTGCCCCAGACGATACGGTGACAGAAGAGGAGGCATTTGAACAGCACGCGTTTCTTCACTGGCAACCAGTGAAGCGCATCCAATGCCTGCTGAGAATTAGCTCTCCTGGGTCTCCTTAACACCAGTCTGGCGGCGGAATTCTGGATGACTTGCAGGCGGCCAGGGCTGCCCTCGTTGGACCCAAGGAACAGAATGTTTCCATAGTCCAACCGAGAGGTCACCAATGCCTGCGTCAGTGTCCTTCTGGCCGCTAGAGGTAGCAGGTCTAAAGTTTTGTTTAGGGTCTTCAGTACCCCAAAACACTTGCCCACAAGACGCCTTATATGGCCTTCACAGGAGAGGGTGGGGTTAATCCATATTCCCAGATTCTTAGCCTCCTCACAGGGTGTGGGAGTAGGGCCAAGGCACGAAGGCCACCACTCGGCTGACCAGCTTTTACTCTTTCCCCCCACTACCAGAACCTCTGTCTTGGAGCCGTTGAGCTTTAGGCAGTGGGAGTCCATCCACTCCGCTAGCGCCTGCATACAAGACTTAAAGTTGGTGGAGGCATTGGAGGTGTTCTGCGACAGAGAGATCAGCAGCTGGGTGTCGTCGGCATAAGATGCCAATTCCACCCCGAAAGCCTGTACCACCTTCGCCAGGGAGGCCATGTACAGATTAAAAAGAGTTGGGCTCAAAGCTGAGCCCTGAGGCACTCCCTGGTCTAGTGGCATCTCTACCGATCGACATGCCCCTTGTTGTACCTGGAAGCATCTTCCTGTGAGAAACGACTGCAGCCAGTACAGCGCGGGACCAGCGACCCCAGCCTCACTAAGACACTGTAGCAGGATGGAATGAGCTACAGTGTCAAAAGCTGCGCTGAGGTCGAGCATGATCAGGGCCATTGTATGTCCTGCATCCGCTCCTGCTCTTAAAGTCTCAGTGGCGCGTAGGAGAGCTGTCTCCGTCGAGAAGCCCGCTCTAAATCCTGATTGGGAGGGATGAAATAGGTTCCCTCTCTCCAGGTGCTCAGTGAGCTGAGCATTGACCACCTTCTCAGCCACTTTCGCCACATACGGCAGTAGTGAAATGGGTCTGAGGTTTTCCAACACCTCGATGCTTACATTTGATTTTTTCTTTATTGGGAGTACTATAGCCTTCTTCCACTCCTCTGGAACTCGTTGAGTGGAGAAAGAGGTCTGTAAGACATGTCTTATGTGTGGTTCCAGTCCAGCAAGACCCTCCGCAATGACCCAGGGAGGGGCCGGGTCATTGGGGGAGCCAGACTTCACGCTCCGACAGATCTTTATTAGCCTATCAGCTTAAGGGACCTCGAAGGTTAGCAGAGAAGAGTCAAGAGCCATAGGCGAACCAACGGCTCTAAAGTCTATGCCCCTTCCTGGCTGTTGAGAGAAGGAGGCATAAATGGCTTTCACTTTATTTGAAAAAAAATTAGCGACTCTGTTGCATCCCTCCATGGTGGCACTTACAGGGATATTTGAGCTGGAAACTAGCGCTATTTCCTTGTAAATTTTAAACAATTCGCGTGAGGAGCTCTCGGCTGCCTCAATGCGTGTCTGGAAATATTTAGCTTTTGCTCTGCGTACCGCATACTGATAGCTTCTATGTGCTAAGCTATAGCTGTTTTTTCCCTGTTCGCTAGGGTTCCTTCTCCAGCTCCTTTCAAGTTTTTTACAGTTAGACTTGGTTTGCTGGAGTTCCTGAGTGAACCAAGGGGCAGTACGTTCTCTACCTTCCTTGGCTTTACCCTTACTCAGGGGTGCTAGCTCGTCCAAGGTGGCAGCTACAAGCTGATTGAATTCCTTATTGGCCTGGTCACTATCAGTGGCAAGCGGTGGTTGAGCTTTGTGAATGGCTCGAACAAAGTTCTCTTGAGAGTATTGTCTCCATTTACGTCTCATGACATTGCTAGGCCCAGTCTTAGTGGACTTATGTAGCTGGTACGTAAAATGAAAAGGGACCAAGAAATGGTCGGTCCAAGGGAGCTGAAGGGGGGTGAGTGCCTTTATCATATCCCAACTGGCGAACAAAGGGTCCAAACAATGACCCCGCTCATGAGTGGCAGCTACACTTAACAAGTCCAGTTGCAGTTCTTTTAAGACTAGACGAACATCCGCTGCCTCCTTCTGTAGAGGATCCTCTAGATGTAAATTCAGATCCCCCAACACCAGTACTTTGTTGTGTTTGATCGCAGTCTGAGTAACCCCTTCGAGTAAACTACTTCGAAAGTTACCCAGAGACCCCGGAGGTCTATATATTAGGATGCCCGAAATTGCCTCGTGCTGGGTCAATTTAATGTTGAATTCGCCTGCTTCACTGTTGTCCATTTTTACCGGTTTCAAGACACACTCAATAGGGTGTTTAACAATGATGGCAATACCACCTCCCCTTCCATTTTCTCTGTCAAGTCTATGGAGGATGTATCCTGGCGGTATTGCATTCAATATATCCGGATCAGAGTGTTCTCCTAACCAAGTTTCAGTTAGAAATAATATGTTCAGGGCCTCATCAAGTAAGAGATCCCACAGCTGGAGGGAGTGTTTGCTTAAGGATCTACAATTTAAGAGCCCACCTTTTACTATAATCGCATCAGGGTCAGGGACATCCAACGGCAAAAATCTCCCTTTGAATGTACAATGAGGACATGGACCCAGGTCTATTGCCTCCATCATGTGGCGACAGGCAGTGAGAGGAGGGGGGCAAAGATCTCTCAACCTCTTGCTAGTGTAGGAGAGCAGATGGTGCGACGGAGATGCAGGGGGCATGGCCCCTGGCCCCGGTCGGCCGCGGACGGGCGCAGACGGGCTTGGCTTTGGCGCGGCTTCGGCTGAGTCTATATAATCTTGAGTGGAGTTTATTTTCAATTAAAGGACTGTGGAAAAAAAGACTGGGTACAAAATCTGGAGTGCGTTTAGGGATTATTATGAATAATTAATTTTTATTTGGATGTAATTATAGTTGTATTTCTTTTTGATGATTGTGAGAGATGATGGAAATGTGAATTGATTAATCTGTGTTTTCTTGCAGTTTTGCTGTATAAGAACAATAAAAAAATATTTACAAAAAAAATAGAATATCCCCAGGCGTCAGACTGGATCTTGAAAGTTTTCATTAGCAGTATCCCTGCGCGTCGGTAGGCGTCGTCTGCGGCTACGCGTCCGTCATTGACATCGCCGGAATGACGTCGTCGGAGTACTTAGACGCCGCCCTCAGTTCTTCTTTTTTCCGCGCCAGCAAGCGCAGATCTGGGAAGAACTAGTACCCTTACTCACTTTTTGACTAACTTTTTGGTCTTTTTGGGGCATATTATCTAGAAGTGCATTAAAAAATGCAAATCGCACATCTTCATATCGCCGGCTATCGCCTGATTTTTTCACCGTGATAGCGCATAATTATCAATGCGCATCACGTAGGCGAAATTAAATCCGGCGATAGTCAGCGATATGGAACATTAGCGCATGAAAACAAACGTTGTTTTCACGAGCTAATGTGTGCCTTGATAATATGGGGGGGTGGATTCAGCGTTATGATCCACACCCCCATGTTGTCAATGCCTTAACACCTGGTCAGAGCAGGCGTTGGGAGACCAGCGATAAACGAGTTTATCGCAGGTTTTTGTCTCCCAATGCCTGCCTTGATAATAGGGTGTCCCCACCTCCAACCACATTTTACATGTGGTTGGACGTGGGAACGCCCACTTTGCATGTCATTAGCGATGTTTCTCGCTGACATGCAAAGTGGGCTTGTGGCAGGCGTTAACATGCCCTTGTGGATAGGGCTCTAGAAGTATCGCCGCTTTCTCAGCACAATTCGCCAAAAAAGCGGCGATACTTCGCCTTGTTAATATACCCCTTTGACTATCTCTTTTAGAGTCGACTTTGGTCCCGGTGCCGGTAGGGATGCCCGGTTTCAAGCCGTGTGAGGCCTGTCACCGATTGATATCGGTTTCCGCCCCCCCCATCGCCAGTGTCTCTACTGCTTGGGGGCCGACCACGACGACAAGTCGTGCCCCAACTGCCGGGCCTTGACGTCGAAGGCTAGACAGTAGTGGTCCTGCAAGCTCCTTGAGATCCGGCAGTCAGCTCCGCGCTGCGATGCTCGAGGTCCCGGTCGAGGAGGAAGTCGGGGGGGGGGGTGTGAGAAGTTGGCCCGATATGCAGCGTTCGCTATTCTAGCGACCGCTATGTATCGTTCCAAACGACCCTTATGATGATTGGTTGTAAGTCAACCTATAGACCAGCTATCCTAGTAGCGTGGATACGAGCAGTCTAAGGCTAAAGACTCGAGAGGGCGTGTAAAGCCAGCTGTTTACCACACATGTATCCCTTGAACACCCAGTGAAAGGACACCACACAAGTGTTATGAAAATAAACGGTATATTTATTTAAGAATCACAACAGCCCTGTACTCTTTATGAGGACAGGGTACTAAGCACAAACCAAATCTCTTAGGAAAATACTTCAAGTGCACAATTAAAACAAGTGTCCGAAGACACGGGAAGTTTAGTGGTCTCGGGTGGACCCGATAAGGCAAGTCGGAAGCGAGGGACTCAGGACCCTAGAGTAAGGAGGCTATGCAGGCACCGAAATGCCGAAGTTACCTAGCCACGAGGGCTGCGGCTGCACAAGTCTTACAGGCGTCGGGGGTCTTCGCTGACGAGCCAGGAGCCGGAAGAAAAGGAGTTGCTGGCCGGCGACCAGTGATGAATAGTTCGTAGAGATCCAAGCCTGGATCAGAGATCGATGATACCTGAAAGCAGAGGGGACCAAGTTCGTACTACTAGCCAGTAGTCAGAGGGTACCAGGAGGGCACCGGTTGGCCGTCACCTCGACCAGGTGAGTGGGCGACGCTAGGCTCTGCAGTCTCACGGACCAGGAGGCGTTGTCGGCGACCAGGATGGAGGTGCGAGCTGTCCCACGAAGGATGATGCTGTTGGCGTCGCTGGGCCCAGGATTGGGGCAACAAGCCTTGGCAGATCTCAGGGCCACGTGGTAGGCCTAAGATGGCGTCTTGAATGGACCAGGAGGGTCCGGGGTGCTCCTCTCGGAAAAGGGAGCAAGGGCCAATCTGGAGCAACCAGACCAGCAGAGTTGTTTGTCGGTCGTCGTCAAGGAAGGGCACAAGCCAGCGGCTAGTGACCGGACAACGTGCTGAGCAGCGAGCAGAAGGGCCCCACGCAGATCGTGGAGATGCTGGGAGACTGCACTTCGGTGCTGGAGCGGCTCAGGGTCGGGCCTTCTCGGACCCCAGAGCACTCACCAGAGAATTGCTTCGATGGTCGTGCTAGTTAAGAGCGTGCAGGTTCTGATGATGGCCGGTCCCTCGAGGTCTCGTCGCACCCACAGATCACAGCTGAGCTGATGACGTGGGTAGAGGTCAGAGGTGCCAGGGAAGCCGGTTCTCGTCGAGCTGGGCCGTCGGATTCCTTGAGGAAGGACTTACAGCAATCCGCAGAGTTCTTAGATGGTGCCCGCTGATGCAGGGTGACTACTCCTTAGTCACAAGGGAGAAATCTTGAGAAGAGTCTCGAATGTCCTTTCGTAGAAAGTAGTTCTTGATTCAAAGATGATCTAATTTGGAAGGGTCCCCGCTCCGGCCTTTATTCTAAAGAAAGGGGTGGGTACATGACTAGGTCCTGCCCTAAGGGTGGGACCAGGAAGGGGGGTAGTTACACCCCTCTCCCCTGCCGGACTTTCCCCAGGCCAGGGCTGGTGCCCCTGGAACTGGTTCTAACCGGCAGATGCGTAGTGAGCACCGGGGAGCCACTCCGCAGTCACCTTCTCGCAAAAGCCCTACCTACCCAGAATACACAAACCCTGTCTGGGACGGTGCGAACACCGCCCTCGACAGGAAACCCTTTGTCCAAGCTCTCCTCGCTGGAAGGACTCCCAGCAGCAGGAGGTCAGACTCGTGTCTGTGGTGGCAGCATCCATTTTGTGGAGCTGAGGCTTTAGTTAACTTTAACCGGGGTTCACAGTTACGTACATGTCGTGTCCCTCTAGAAGGGCGGAATGCTAACCTCGTCGCCAGAATTGGTGAGGGGGCAGCATCCCGATTCGTATGACACCTTACTCGACATGCCTTGATAACGCGACACCGAAGTTACCGATGTGGTACGCGTTATCATGGAACAGCCATTGGGTCTTGATTCCGCAAGCTGCAACCGGGCTCGGCTCGGGCCAGAACCTAGTTCACACGAGCCCACGCACTCTGCCTTCAGGATTGTCAAGGCCTGCCATAGGAGTGACTGATAGGAACTCGGGTGTCCATTGTATGGTTAGATATAGAGCTACTATACCTAAAGCAAAGGGTGATTACACGACTTTGCCCCAGCTGTCATGCAGCCAGTTGTGTCAAATTTAGGAGGCCAGCCAGGGGTGGCATAATATATGCTGCAGCCCCTGGCGGCCCTGGGTACACCTATGCCCTGCGTTACGGGGTCTGATAAGGTGGCCCAGTACCAATCGGTAAATGCACCTAGGGTACATATCGTAATTTAGAAAGAGAACACAGCCAGGCTGTGGGTCTGATTGGCAGGCCCACAGCCAGAGAAAGTTGTAAACCAGTGAAACAAAAGCAAAAAATCTGGGTGATCATAGGATTGCAGACCCTACTCTCCTACATGACCCCCCCCCAAACGTCGGAACAATAAGCTAACCTTGACCAGGTGAGTCTTCTTGTTCTAAGTGGAAATATCTGGAGAGCCCATCGGCATTGCCATGATCAGTACCAGGTCTATGTTCCACTGTAAAGTCCATCCCCTGTAGGGAAATGGACCACCTAAGCAGTTTGGGGTTTTCACCCTTCATCTGATTTAGCCATAAGAGGGGCTTATGGTCGGTCTGAATCTTGAAGTGAGTGCCAAACAAGTATGGCCTCAGCTTCTTCAGGGCCCAAACCACAGCAAAGGCCTCCCTCTCAATAGCTGACCAATTCTTCTCTCTAGGGGTCAGCCTTCTGCTTATAAAAGCAATGGGCTGGTCTTGACCATCAAAATTCAGTTGAGAAAGAACAGCTCCCACACCCAACTCAGAAGCATCTGTTTGGACAATGAATGGTTTGGAGTAGTCCGGACTCTTAAGGATAGGCGCCGTGCACATGGCCCGCTTTAGGTCATCGAATGCTTTCTGACAGCTCGCTGTCCACTGAACCTTCTTTGGCATTTTCTTGCTTGTCAGTTCGTTTAATGGTGTCACGATGGAACCATAGTTCCTGACAAACTTCCGGTAGTATCCAGTCAGGCCCAAGAAAGCTCGAACCTGAGTCTGGGTGGTTGGAGGAGCCCAGTCCCTGATTGACTGTATTTTGCTCTCCAGTGGCTGAACCTGGCCTCCACCTACAAGGTGGCCCAGGTATACAACCTGTGTCTGCCCTATCTGGCACTTGGTGGCCTTGATAGTGAGGCCTGCTGCTTGCAGAGCCTCTAACGCTTTCCGCAGGTGGACCAGGTGATCCTCCCAGGTGGAGCTAAAGACAGCAATATCGTCTAGATACGCCGCACAGAAGTCATCCAGCCCAGTAAGGACTTGATTCACCAACCTTTGGAAGGTGGCAGGTGCATTTTTCAGACCAAAGGGCATCACCACGAACTGATAATGCCCACCAGGGGTAGAAAATGCAGTCTTAGGCTTGGCGTCCTCAGCTAACCTGATTTGCCAATACCCAGCTGTCAGGTCAAACGTACTTAGGTAGTTGGCCGAAGCCAATCTATCGATAAGCTCGTCTGCCCTTGGTATTGGGTGGGCGTCAGTCTTAGTGACTGCATTGAGACCCCTGTAGTCTACGCAGAACCTCATCTCTTTCTTACCGCCCTGGGTGTGAGGTTTCGGCACTAGAACTACGGGACTAGCCCAAGGGCTATCCGAGGGTTCAATGACTCCCAGCTCCAACATTTTCTGCACTTCACTCTTGATGCAGTCTCTAACGTGATCAGGCTGCCGGTAGATTTTACTCTTGACGGGCAAGCTGTCACCAGTGTCAACCTCATGGGTGCACCAATCGGTCTGACTGGGTGTTAGAGAGAACATATGTCTGAAAGACTGAAGAACCTGTTTACAGTCTTTCTGTTGATGTTCGGAGAGGCTGCCACAAAAGACAACACCATCGACCGATCCATCGTCAGGATTCTGAGTGAGCAGGTCGGGGAGAGGGTCACTCTCCTCTTCCTGTCCCTCATCTAGGGCCATGAGCAAACTCATGTCCTTCCTGTCGACATATGCCTTGAGCCTGTTGACATGAAGCACCCTGTGGGGGCTCCGGGGAGTTCCCAGGTCGACCAGGTAGGTGACCTCTCCCTTTTTCTCCAGGATGGTGTAGGGCCCGGACCATTTGTCCTTGAGTGCTGCTGGGGCCACTGGCTCCAACACCCACACCTTCTGTCCGGGCTGGTAAACAGTCAAGACAGCCTTTTGGTCATGCCAAGCTTTTTGGAGTTCTTGGCTGGCCTTAAGGTTTTCAGATGCCTTCTCCATGTATTCAGCCATCCGCGAGCGGAGGCCAAGCACATAGTCCACTATGTTGGCTGCAGGCTTTTTGAGAGGTCTCTCCCATCCTTCCTTCACCAAACATAGGGGTCCTCTCACAGGATGCCCGTACAAAAGTTCAAAAGGGATGTAGCCAACCCCCTTCTGTGGGACTTCTCTGTAAGCGAATAAAAGGCAGGGGATCAGGACGTCCCATCTACGCCGGAGCTTTTCAGGTAGTCCATGAATCATCCCTTTGAGGGTCCTGTTGAATCTCTCAACAAGCCCATTGCATTGTGGATGATAGGGTGTAGTGAACTTGTAGTTGACACCACATTCCTTCCACATAGCAGTTAAGTAGCTCGACATAAAGTTGGCACCTCTGTCGGAGACGACCTCCTTAGGGAAGCCCACTCTGGAGAATACTCCAACTAGGGCTCTTGCCACAACAGGTGCTGTAGTGGTCCTAAGGGGAATAGCTTCAGGATACCTGGTGGCATGATCCACTACCACCAGTATAAACTTGTGCCCTGATGCTGTTGGTGGTTCCATGGGACCGACGATGTCGATCCCCACCCGTTCAAAGGGCACCCCCACCACAGGCATTGGTATAAGGGGGGCCTTTGTCGTGCCACCTGACTTACCACTGGCTTGGCAAGTGACACAGGAGCGGCAAAACTCCTTTGTATCTTCGTTCATATGAGGCCAGTGAAAGTGTGAGACAAGCCTGTCCCACGTTTTCGTCTGGCCTAAGTGACCTGCTAAGGGAATCTCGTGGGCCAAGGTAAGTAGGAAACCACACTGAGACAAGGGTACAACCAGCCTCCTGGTCATGCCAGGCTTGGGGTCTCTTGACTCAGTGTACAGGAGTCCATCTTCCCAGTATACCTTGTGGGTACCTGTGGCGTTCCCAGCAGCCTCAGCAGCAGCCTGCTGTCTGAGGGGGTTCAAGAGAAGGGCAGTCTAACTGGTCCTTCCCCAGGTCTTCCCTTGAGGGTCCCCCTGAACCCAAGAATTCAACTTGATCAAGTTCGAACTCCCTAGGCTCAGTTTCCCTCAATTCCTGTAGGTCAGCCTCCTCTGAGACTTGATCCACGACCTGGGGCAAGGGGGAAGGCGCAGCCTTAACCTTACCGCTCTTTTTCTTGGGAGGTGTCTGGTCCGTTGTTCCAGGATCCAGCACCTGTTCAGTGGGGCATTTCCTGACCTGTGACCTGGTCACAGCGAACACATGTGCTGGCAAGCCTAACATTTCCATGTGAGTCCGGTGCTCCACTTCTGACCATTGTGATGACTCCAAATCATTGCCCAACAAACAGTCCACTGGGAGGTCTGAACTAACTACAACCTTCTTTTGGCCAGTTACCCCTCCCCAGGAGAAAGCTACAATTGCCATACTGTGATTGGTAGTGACATTGCTTGCATTGGTCACCAGGAATTCTGTACCTGGCATGATCTGTCCAGGGTCCACAAAGTTAGGTGTCACCATGGTGACACTGGCACAAGTGTCCCTATAGGCCTGAGCCATTTTTCCGTTTATGAAAGGCGTCTGTCTGTATTTGCCCAAAGTATTGGGACTTACGTCAGGGGACATATCCACATCCCCTGTACTGACAAGGACAGCCTGAGTGAGTGTGCCAACTAAGTTGTCACGCCCCTCAGAACCCAGGGTTAACCCTACTAAACCCTTGGGAGGTGCACTACCACTGCTGGCTGTACTAGGGGGCACAGGTGCCTTAGGGGCTGCAGTGGCAGGAGTCTGCCCTCCTCCTTTCTTGGTGCACTCACTAAACCAGTGAGATTTACTTTTGCAGTACTGGCACCATCTTTTGGATTGGCCTTCTTTCTTCTTTTGGGGAGCCTGACCCCCACCCTCTTTGGGTTGTTGGGGACCTGTCGAAGACTTCTGGTCATTTTGTTCCCCCTTAGAATCTTTACCCTTCTGGTCTGCTTTCTTCTGACCACCTTGATTCTGGCCCTGGTTCTGTTTAACTCTTGTACGAACCCATCTGTCTGCCTTCTTTCCCAATTCTTGGGGAGAGGTCAGATCCGAGTCGACAAGATGCTGATGCAACAACTGGTTCTGACAATTGTTTAAAATTTGCTCTCTCATCATCAAATTATACAATCCTTCGTAATCAGTAACCTTACTGCCCAGCAACCAGCCTTCAAAAGCCTTAGTGGCACAATCGACAAAGTCAGACCAGTCTTGAGACTGCGTTTTCTGGGTATCCCGGAACAGCACCCTGTACTGCTCCGTGGTTAGGCCAAACCCTTCGACAAGTGTATTCTTCAAGACGTGGTAATTATTAGCATCCTCTACCCTTGTGGTGAGGAGCTTGTCTCTTCCTTTACCTTCAAAGGAGAGCCACAAGATAGCTGCCCACTGACTCGGGGGAACACCTTGCACAGTGCAGGCCCTCTCCAAAGCAGTAATCCATTTGTGGATGTCGTCCCCTTGTTTAAAGGGGGGCACTATCTTACCAAGGTGTTTCGTATCAAAACTCCTTTCCCTATTGCTAGGTATAATGCTGCCACCAGTGGGGACTGCCCCACTTAACTGTTGCTCTCTAGCAAAGGCAAGCCTCTCTTTGGCCAGGGCAAGTTCTTCCCTTTCAATCCTCAGATTAGCTGCCCTTTCCTTAGCTTCGTACACTCTCCTCTGAGGGGACGTCATCCCTCTTTGAGAAGAGTTGTGAGAGCCATTGGTTTGAAGGGATCTGCCAGAGTCTCTTGACAGAGATCGGGCTCGTCCATTCCCAATGTTAAGCTGACCTGATAGTGGCCCCGGGGGTCCCCCAGTTCCACTGTCATGCTTGCTTAAGTTGGACCTGCTTAGTCTAACGACTTCTACCTGTCCCTTATCTGCCTCATCCCCAGAGGGATCCTCATCCTCATCATCCTCCACATCTTCGTTCTCAGTTGCGAGGTGGATGAGGTCAGGATCGTCTCTGGTTCCCTCGAGGGGAGGCATGTCTCCTTCTGGATTAGAAGAGCTGGGAAGGGTCTCAGCTTTTCTGGCATCATAAGTCTCCAAGAGACCAATCAGAAAGGACGTTGTGGGGTTAGACCCCTGCTTGATCTTCCTGGAGTGACACACTTGTCTTAACTCCTTGAAGCTCAGCACAGTATATCTTGAAGGGATGACCTGTGGAGGGTCAACTGACACAAGGGGAGACTCAGAGTTTCCTCCTTTGTCCGACATACTGTTTCTAGTGTGGTGTAAGTGATGCACCTACCTACACTATGTGTTTACCTACTGATCCCTTGCTAAGAGTTGCAGCCAAGGTGTGCTAGGCCTTGAGGAGCTGCAACAGCTGGTTCAGTAGAACTCAGAGTATTCTAAGCTTAGTTATATGTACTAACAGTACTTATGTGATCTTTCAACAAGATATTCTTAGGATACGTGTGGTAAAACAACAGCAAGCTCAAATCCCAACCGCTGCTCACCAATGTGAGAAGTTGGCCCGATATGCAGCGTTCGCTATTCTAGCGACCGCTATGTATCGTTCCAAACGACCCTTATGATGATTGGTTGTAAGTCAACCTATAGACCAGCTATCCTAGTAGCGTGGATACGAGCAGTCTAAGGCTAAAGACTCGAGAGGGCGTGTTAAGCCAGCTGTTTACCACACATGTATCCCTTGAACACCCAGTGAAAGGACACCACACAAGTGTTATGAAAATAAACGGTATATTTATTTAAGAATCACAACAGCCCTGTACTCTTTATGAGGACAGGGTACTAAGCACAAACCAAATCTCTTAGGAAAATACTTCAAGTGCACAATTAAAACAAGTGTCCGAAGACACGGGAAGTTTAGTGGTCTCGGGTGGACCCGATAAGGCAAGTCGGAAGCGAGGGACTCAGGACCCTAGAGTAAGGAGGCTATGCAGGCACCGAAATGCCGAAGTTACCTAGCCACGAGGGCTGCGGCTGCACAAGTCTTACAGGCGTCGGGGGTCTTTGCTGACGAGCCAGGAGCCGGAAGAAAAGGAGTTGCTGGCCGGCGACCAGTGATGAATAGTTCGTAGAGATCCAAGCCTGGATCAGAGATCGATGATACCTGAAAGCAGAGGGGACCAAGTTCGTACTACTAGCCAGTAGTCAGAGGGTACCAGGAGGGCACCGGTTGGCCGTCACCTCGACCAGGTGAGTGGGCGACGCTAGGCTCTGCAGTCTCACGGACCAGGAGGCGTTGTCGGCGACCAGGATGGAGGTGCGAGCTGTCCCACGAAGGATGATGCTGTCGGCGTCGCTGGGCCCAGGATTGGGGCAACAAGCCTTGGCAGATCTCAGGGCCACGTGGTAGGCCTAAGATGGCGTCTTGAATGGACCAGGAGGGTCCGGGGTGCTCCTCTCGGAAAAGGGAGCAAGGGCCGATCTGGAGCAACCAGACCAGCAGAGTTGTTTGTCGGTCGTCGTCAAGGAAGGGCACAAGCCAGCGGCTAGTGACCGGACAACGTGCTGAGCAGCGAGCAGAAGGGCCCCACGCAGATCGTGGAGATGCTGGGAGACTGCACTTCGGTGCTGGAGCGGCTCAGGGTCGGGCCTTCTCGGACCCCAGAGCACTCACCAGAGAATTGCTTCGATGGTCGTGCTAGTTAAGAGCGTGCAGGTTCTGATGATGGCCGGTCCCTCGAGGTCTCGTCGCACCCACAGATCACAGCTGAGCTGATGACGTGGGTAGAGGTCAGAGGTGCCAGGGAAGCCGGTTCTCGTCGAGCTGGGCCGTCGGATTCCTTGAGGAAGGACTTACAGCAAACCGCAGAGTTCTTAGATGGTGCCCGCTGATGCAGGGTGACTACTCCTTAGTCACAAGGGAGAAATCTTGAGAAGAGTCTCGAATGTCCTTTCGTAGAAAGTAGTTCTTGATTCAAAGATGATCTAATTTGGAAGGGTCCCCGCTCCGGCCTTTATTCTAAAGAAAGGGGTGGGTACATGACTAGGTCCTGCCCTAAGGGTGGGACCAGGAAGGGGGGTAGTTACACCCCTCTCCCCTGCCGGACTTTCACCAGGCCAGGGCTGGTGCCCCTGGAACTGGTTCTAACCGGCAGATGCGTAGTGAGCACCGGGGTGCCACTCCGCAGTCACCTTCTCGCAAAAGCCCTACCTACCCAGAATACACAAACCCTGTCTGGGACGGTGCGAACACCGCCCTCGACAGGAAACCCTTTGTCCAAGCTCTCCTCGCTGGAAGGACTCCCAGCAGCAGGAGGTCAGAATCGTGTCTGTGGTGGCAGCATCCATTTTGTGGAGCTGAGGCTTTAGTTAACTTTAACCGGGGTTCACAGTTACGTACATGTCGTGTCCCTCTAGAAGGGCGGAATGCTAACCTCGTCGCCAGAATTGGTGAGGGGGCAGCATCCCGATTCGTATGACACCTTACTCGACATGCCTTGATAACGCGACACCGAAGTTACCGATGTGGTACGCGTTATCATGGAACAGCCATTGGGTCTTGATTCCACAAGCTGCAACCGGGCTCGGCTCGGGCCAGAACCTAGTTCACACGAGCCCACGCACTCTGCCTTCAGGATTGTCAAGGCCTGCCATAGGAGTGACTGATAGGAACTCGGGTGTCCATTGTATGGTTAGATATAGAGCTACTATACCTAAAGCAAAGGGTGATTACACGACTTTGCCCCAGCTGTCATGCAGCCAGTTGTGTCAAATTTAGGAGGCCAGCCAGGGGTGGCATAATATATGCTGCAGCCCCTGGCGGCCCTGGGTACACCTATGCCCTGCGTTACGGGGTCTGATAAGGTGGCCCAGTACCAATTGGTAAATGCACCTAGGGTACATATCGTAATTTAGAAAGAGAACAGCCAGGCTGTGGGTCTGATTGGCAGGCCCACAGCCAGAGAAAGTCGTAAACCAGTGAAACAAAAGCAAAAAATCTGGGTGATCATAGGATTGCAGACCCTACTCTCCTACAGGGGGGGTCGGTTGCGGAGCCGGACCCCACACTGGGCTCCAAGTCCTCGCATTCAGGTAAGTCGAGTCACTCTAAAAACAAGTCAAAGAAGCGGCATTGCTCTCCTGACTCTCCTCGCTGGTTTCGCGACCCGGCCAAGGGTTCGGGTGGCACCACCCGCACGGCTCCACCGGAGCCTCAGGCGTTGTACCCGGTTCCATACCCTTGGGCCCGCTCTGGTGGTGCAGGGGGACAGAGGCCCGGTCAGTCCACATCCACTCCCGCAGCATCTGCCTCAAAGCCTTCCTAGTCTGAGCTTTCAGGCCCATTCAACGCCATTGGGGGCAGGGTAAAATCACCTACTCCACTGGCGTACAATCACTTCAGACAGGTGGGTTCTGAAAATCGTCCGAAGGGGCTACTCCCTCCCCTTCAAGGCGACCCCTACAGCTATGCCACCACAGTACCACCGCGTGTCGGGGGATCACTTGCAGCTTCTGCAGGAAGAAGTTATGGCCCTCTTGGCCAAGGGGGCCATGGAGCGCGTTCCTGGGCCAGAAGTAGGACGTGGTTGCTACTCCCTCTACTTTCTGATTCGCAAGAAGGGCGAAGGGGGCCTGCGCCCTATCTTGGACCTCCGAAGCGTTAACGGCTTCCTCCACAAGTAGAAGTTCAAGATGCTGACTTTAACTCAAGTCCTGGCTGCCCTAGTCCCTGGAGACTGGATGTAGTGTTGGACTTGCAGGACGCATATTTCCACATCCACAACCTGTTGGCCCACCGGCATAACCTGCGGTTCACGGTAGCCCACAAGCCTTTTCAGTTTACCGTGCTCCCCTTTAGCCTCACCAGTGCCCCTCCGGTGTTCACGAAAGTGATGACAGTTATTAGCAGATTAGGAGTTCCAGTCTTCCCCTAGCTCGACGACTGGTTGTTGAAGGCAGGCTTGCCCCAGACAGTCCAGACTACGGCCGATCTCCTGCACTCTCTGGGGTTCTTCATCAACATGCCGAAGTCACACCTGTGCCCCTCTCAGAAGCTCCTCTTCATCAGAGCGGTTCTGGACTCGGCGCAGTTTCGGGTTTATCCTCCCGAGCAGTGGGTTTGGGATATTCAGGCTCTGATTCCGATCTTTCGGCCTTTATCCCGAGTCTTGGTCAGGATGATGCTGTGGCTCCTGGGGCTAATGGCCTCCTGCATCCTGCTGGTGCATCATGTCAGGTGGCGGAAGCGGGCTCTGCAGTGGGAGCTGAAGTTCCAGTGGGCACAGCATCATGGCAACCTGTCCGACCCCGTCCTGAACTCGTAGGGCACTGCATGACAGTTGCAGTGGGGGCTCACGGACCGCGATCGGATCAGTGGCAGGTCCCTCTCCCTACCCCAACGGGAGCACACAGTGGTGACGGATGCGTCCCTCCTGGGATGGGGGGGCCACATGGGGGAGGCAGAGATCAGAGGCCTCTGGTCTCCGGCCGAGTCCCGGCTCCATATCAACCTTCTGGAGCTGCGGGCGATCCGACTTGCACTGAAGGCATTCCTTCCTTATGTCCGGGGAAGTGTAGTGCAGGTGTTCACAGACAACACCACCGCCATGTGGTACTACAACAAACAGGGCGGGGTGGGGTCCTGGACCCATTGTCAGGAGGCTCCGCACCTCTGGACATGGCTGGAACACCAGGGCGTCACCCTGGTGGATCAACACCTGGCAGGTTCCCTGAACGCCAGGGCGGACGAACTCACGGCGGAAGGTGCATGATGGATCACTAATGGCGTCTGAACTCGGACGTGGTGCAAGGTCTCTTTCAGCAGTGGGGAGAGCCTTGGTTAGATCTATTCGCCACCTAAGAGATCGCGCAATGTCATCAGTTCTGCGAGTTGGAATTTCCAAGGCGGCACTCACTCGGCGACGCTTTTCCTCGCGAGTGGAGCTGCGGTCTGTTGTACGCCTTTATGCCTATACCACTTCTGCCCAGAGTTCTGAAGAAGAACCGACACGACCGGGCCCAAGTCATCCTTGTGGCTCCAGACTGGGCACAAAGATACTGGTATCCCGAGCTACTCAGTATGTCAGTCGATCCCCCGATTCATCTGCCTCTTCAGGAGAACCTTCTGTCGCAGCAATAGAGGACGGTCCTTTACCCGAACCTGTCCAGTCTCCACCTACATGGAGATTGAGCAGCTACAGTTGAGGCCATTTAACTTGCCTCCTGAAGTCTGTGATGTGATTCTGGCAGCAAGGCGTCCCTCCACAAAAACGGTATACGCCTGCAGGTGGAACAAATTTGTTGCATGGTGCACAGCAAAGGCTGTGGATCCACTTTCTGCCCCTCTATCAGAGGTTCTCCTATTTCTTCTTTTCTTGCCCAGCAGGGCTCTGCTCTGGGCACTATCGAAGGCTATCTCTCAGCCAATTCAGCCTTCTTAAGGCTTCCTGATCAGCCTTCTCTTTTCAACAATATATCTGTAGGAAACATTAGTTAGTTTTAGGTTACTCACCGCCCCACCCATCCTCCCCACTTTGCAAACCGATATCTAGGGTTAACGTCTCTCTCTTGAGGGCCCTAATTTCTTGGCACCAGTGTTGGTTTCTTTCATTGCTCTGCGTTCCTGGCGCGGAAAGCTATGTACAGAACTGACGTCAGCGCTCGAGGGCGGCGTCTAAGTACTCCGATGACGTCATCCGGCGATCACGACGCCGACGACAGACGCGGAGCCGCTGACAACGCCTAGTGATGCGCAGGGGTACTGCTGACGAAAACTTTCCTGATCCAGTTTGACACTTGGGGATATTCTAAGGTAAGTAATCTCGCACTAACTAATGTTTCTTACCTATCGTATCTTACCTTTCTCTATCGTTACCGAAGGTAAGTAACTTGTGCAACGATTTCAGCTGCAGCGGTAACACTCTTGATGCGTTGCGATCCAGCTTCCTTTTTTTTAATCCTCTTTATTAGTCAGATCCAGTACAAACAGGAGTCAAAATACAATAATACTGCAGGGTAAACAAACATATTCATATATGATACATTCTCACATTTTTGGAGAGGTAGAGAAAAAAGAAGAAGAATGAAGAATTCACAGAAAAGAACATCATGGAAGAAAGGGAAACAGGCAGAGATAACCGTATCAAAAAAGGAAAAAGAAAAGACATCTCCCCATGACAGCAGAGATTGCTCGCAAAAGAAGGGAAATTTAAGTAGTTCATCATGGCCTTGAGCAGAGGACCCCTCCTCCAGTTAGTGATGGGCTGCCAAATCGTCTTGCCACGCATAGCGGATTTTACCTCTCTAGTAGCATAGATGGCGCTTTCCTGATTGAAGACACCAAGGAGGCGACTAACCACATTTGAAAGCTCGGTGGATCTGAGTCTTTCCACCGTGCTGCTAGTATTACCCTGAGAACTGCAGAGCCTATAAAAAGCATTGCTTCTTCATCTCTATTCAGACTGAGTGTATTCTCAGTACCTAGCAGATACAGAGTGGGGGAGTCCGGTATTTTATGACCGAACACTTCTTCCCAGAATTCACAAATCATTCTTTTAATTAGTGTTAGTTCGTCACACTCACTGAACATGCGTATTAATGTTGCAGGCCGTTAAGACATCTAGGGCAGGGATCATTCTCCCTTTTGCCCCAAGCATGTAGTTTAGCAGGGGTAAAATACAGATTATATATGGTTTTGTAAGTCTGGGCTTTTAAGCTAGCTGACATAAGTAATCGTGATGATAGATATAAACTCATATCAATATCTACGTTTGGGTTGTCCAGTTTGTCTGCCCAGGCAGTTTCTGTATGTTCTATATCATCTTGTAGTTTATCCAGCAGTTGGCCATAGATTGTACCGATTCGTGTAGTCTTTTTAGCTATGGTATAGATAATTTCAATTCTTCCCAGGTTGATATTAGGGGCCTTAAGTTTAAGAACAGTATGAATCTGGATACATTTGAGGTAATGCCCATTTGGAAGGTGAAATTTTGGTTGTTGGTCTGCAAAAGTAGTGACATGGTTCTCCCCCAAAAGGTCGCCTACTGAGGTAATTCCTAAGGATTCCCATTTCTTTGAGATGGCATCATTCCCTAGCTCGGGGAGTAAGTTAGAGTGCCATAAGGGAGTGTATCTATTGAACTTTGGAATATGCATATATTTAGTTGCTCTTGACCAAATTTTCCAAGCGTTAGAGATGACTTTGAATTTATTTTTTTTGTAATAGCTTCCCTCCACTTGCCTCAGAAAGAGACCTTTAGCCTTCTGACCTAGGGACAGCTCATAAATGGATGGGAGTGGTGCAGCCTCGAGATCTTCTGAAATAGGATTAGTATAAAGAAGCGGGCCATCTGTTGGAGAAATGAAGCCCAGAAGTAAAAACAAAATATTGGGAACTGCTAAACCTCCTCTATTATGAGGAAGTGACAGAAGCTTCAGAGATCTTCTAATTTTGCCCAGTTGCCACATAAATGTGGACATAAAAGATTCCAGTGCTTTAAAGACCTTCTCATCAGGAATCAAGGGAATAGCTAGAAAGAGATAAAGCACCCTAGGGAGGATATTCATCTTTAAAAAATTTCCTCTGACGATTATTGATAAATGTAAGCTATTTACCCGGTCTAAGTCTTTCCTTATAGTGTTTAGTAAGGGCTCATAATTGAGTTTCAGGATTTGTATGACATCAGGACTTATGCTGACACCTAGGTATGTAGCTTTATAGGCTTTCTTACGGTCGTTGCAGATGACATTTTCCGTGCAGAGCACAATTGTTTTTCTTTATTTAACGAATACCCAGAGTAAAGGCCGTAAGCTTGTGTTACTGCCTCTATTTCAGACATTGCCTCGGAGGGGTTAGGTGTTAATACCGCAATGTCATCGCCATAAGCCAATACCTTAGTTTCAAATTGGTTAACCACTATAGGTGTAATTTGCGGGTTTTCTAAAAGTTTCAAAATTAAAGGATTTATATAAAGGGCAAATAATATTGGGGAACAGGGACAGCCTTGTCGTGTGCCTTTGGATACTTTAATTATGCTTGATTCAGAGCCCATTATTTGTAATTTTGCATTAGGATCAATGCACTTACAGCCTAATTCATGAAGCTGAATTCAGCTCGCAAAGGGCCAGATTCTGAGAATCTGGCCCTTTGCGAGTGAGATTTTTGCATTTGGGATTCATCATCCCAAATGCAAAAATCGGTAATTGCGTTTTCGCAAATTTGCGATGGATTACATTTAAGGAATCTCTATTTGAGATTCTTTAAATGCAATTCATCATCCATTTAAAAATTGCGAAATCACAATTTCGGGCCGCTATTTACCGCGAGGTCAAACCTCGTGGTAAATAGCGATAACTCAGAAAAATGCTTTTAAAAGCATTTTTCTGAGTTGCATGTTGCACACACACATGTTCTTTGTGTGTGCGCAACCCCTGTTCATATTAGCATTTAAGGGGTGCTACAGGGTGTCCTTTGGACACCCCTGGCACCCTTTCAATCGCTATCTTATTTGCGATTAGCTAATTGCTAATCGCAAATAAGGAATACTCCCCATTCATTCCTATGGGCCTTTTGGCCCATAGTAATGAATGGGGAGTATTCCTTATTTGCGATTAGCAATTTGCTAATCGCAAATAAGGAATTAGTAGGAATCGCATTTTTTTTGCATATTCCTACATGAATCCCGTTTTGCGAGTCCTTAATAGCGATTCGCTATGAATCGCTATTAGGGGCTCGCAAAACGGGAGTATGATGAATCAGGCTGATAGCCATTATGGATTTGACAAGTTTGGGGCCGAAATTATACCGGGTCAGCGCTGCCCATAGAAAATTCCAGGACACACGGTCGAAGGCCTTCTTGGCGTTTAGAAGAATCATCGACATCTGGCCTCCCGTTGCAGACATTATATCAAACAGGGAGATGGCTCTCCGAGTATGGTCGGTCATGCCTTTGCCTGGGATGAACCCATGCTGTCACGGGGAGACAAGATGTTTGATGACCCGCCCGAGCCGGATGGCCATTATTTTAGCATATAATTTGGAGTCAGAATTGATTAGGGAAATTGGGCGATAAGATGATAACTGATCCGGGGGTTTGCCCTTTTTTGGAAAGATGATTATGTTTGTTTCTCTCCATGACATAGGAGGAGTACCGCTCCATTGAATCCCTAAGAACAGATCGCATATAAGCGGACCTAGAGAATGGCTAAGGATTTTATATAATTCAAGGGGAATTTTATCTGGGCCCGCAGCTTTCCCAGAGGCCAGCGAGAACTGGGCAAACTGAACTTCTGCAAGTGTGATTTCTTTCTCAAGGTCTTCCCTGATGTTATCGTCAAGAATATTACTTGCCTCAGGATGATCAAGAAGATTGCTCAAAACACATCTGTTTCTGCCCTACTGGTTATATTATCATCCTGATAGAGGGTCTGGTAGTATTGTTGGAAAGCGTTGATTATATCAGGTGTTTGTGTAAGTGTCTGCCCTCCTGATTGTATGTTTGTAATGGCATTATATGAGATTTTCTGGTGTGTATGTAGTGCGAGTTGTTTGCCAACCTTTTCCCCATCCTCATATATTTCTTTTCGATGTGTTTTATACATCTCAGCAGCTTTCTGAGTCAGGCCAGAGTTAAGCTCGGTTTTTAAAACCAGCAGGTTGTACATAGCAAGCTTCCCATTTTCACCTTGCGCTATTTGCGCAATATGTTCTTCCTCGGCCCTGGCCAATTCACCCAGTTTCTGAAGGTGCCCCATACTGTTTTGTTTCCGTACTCTAGCTTGGTTGCTCGTTGTTTCACCTCTAAGAGCTGATTTAAAGCAATCCCACACAACAGTTCTAGAAGCACTGTATCTATTTATGTCAAAAAACTCTTGAGCCCAACTAGTGATGTGTCTAATATATTCCTTGTTGGCTAGCAACTTCCTATCAAAGGTCCAGCTTCTGCGTTCTCTCTTAGCGGTTGTAATATTGACTGTGAGGGTTAGCGCACTGTGGTCAGAGATGATTTTAAGTTCTGTATTAATTGTGGCGTGGCTGGCCAGATCGTTTGTAGTAAATAAATAATCAATCCTAACATATTTGCTATGAGAGCAGGAGTAATACGTGTAACCAGGGTCAGCCTCAGGGTAGTTTTTAAGCTCCCATATGTCGTTTAGGCCAAAGCTATCGCGGAGTCTACTGATAGCTTTAAAAACTCGTGGCTTACAACCAGTATAGTGTGACTGTGCCTGGCTGTTGAATTGGGGGCCTAGCGAGATGTTTAAATCACCACATAATATAAGTGGGCATTGTATAGCTGCAAGTTCAAGCTCAAGTGTCTCAAATATAGTAGGATCGTCTTGATTAGATCCATAAATAGAGCAGATAGTGATACCAAGGCCCAATTTAATAATAACCCATCTGCCCTGAGCATCTACTTGTATATGGGTGGCTTGTCCCAGGAAAGTTTTAGCAAGTACAGCTACCCCCCTAACATTGGAAGGTTGTGTGGTACAAGCTAATACATTATATCCCCTAATTTTAAGAAACTCCCTCTTATTCCAGGGCAGGTGCGTCTCATGGAGGCAGATAATATCTGCTGGGTTTTGGTATATTATCTCACTCAGACGTTGGCGCTTATCTCTATCTAAGAGACCTGAAACATTCCAGGTTCGTATGGTTAACTTTCCCATAATAATGTGTTTCGTAGTTCATATTGTGCCTGTATCCTCAACTCGCAGTGAGTTCCACAGTATGTTTGTTCTGACTTAACCTTGGTTACACTATTTTCTGAGAATAGTATTGATAGGGTAGAAAAAGTGGTTCCTGACGTGGTTCTGGTTCTGTTTTTTCTTTTTTTACGTGCTCCCCTGCCCCCCACCCCCACCTTTACCCCTCCTAAAATTGGGCACACCCCTTGAGGCTTCCTGAATCCCGGGGGATCCAGGTGTGGGTGTCAGTCTAATCAGTGTGCCCATGCCCGCCCCGCCTTCCGCACCCCGTGTGGCAGACAAATAATACAATTAGGAGTGTAATCTAAATAAAGTTTCTCAAGTCTTAGTAGATAACTATATATTTACATCATAATTTGGTTATTTAGTCTTTTCTTTTCACTCCTCCTTTTCTTCAAAAGAGTTGAGCCCAATCCTTTACTTGCTTTCTGCACCTTGTTTACCCATTGGTTTTTGATGTCTATCTGTTTTAGGGTTCCTTGAGTCTGAAATTTCTTTAAAAAAAGCATGAGCCTGAATTTCACTCATGAAGCTCTGTGTTATTCCATTAATAATTATTTTTACTCGAGCTGGGTTTTGCAGAAATAAAGTTGCACCCATTTGCTCGAATGGTGTAATTAGTTGCCTCAGTCTCCACCTCTGTTTCACCGTGGCATGAGCATAGTCTGGTCGGGCGAAAAACAAGAACCCCTTGTGTTCCCTCTTGCTGTTAGGTGGAGCGAGGTCGTAAATAGCTTCACGTAGAAGAAAGTTCCCGAAGTGTACTAGTATTGCTCTTGGATATTGTGGTGGATTGTGAGTTTGCTTTGGGAGAGACAGGGGAAAGCGATGGGCACGCTGTACCTCCCTCTCAATTTCCCAGGAATGTAGTTCGGGAAAGGCTGTTTTGAGGAGGGTGATCATGAAGCCCCTTGGGTCTTTCCCTTCTACGCCTTCGGGAATTCCGCAGAAGTGGAGGTGGTTTCATCTGGCTCTGTTTTCTTTTAGCATCAGATCTTTTATAATACCGTCTTGATCTTCTCCTTGTGTTTGAAGGTTAGCAACATCTTTTTCAAGATATTCGGTGCGTGTTTCTACCGAGGCCATTCTGTCCGAAATTTCTGAGCAAGTTAGACCCACTTTTTGATCGCTCCTTGTAGCTTTTGGATGGCTGCGTGGTTCCTCTTGTTGTCAATTTTAACTTTTTCGTGGAAGCTTTTAATTGAATTAAGTACTTCGCTCAGTGAGGGCTATGCTTGTTTTCCGGTCTGATTTGTACGACCAAGCTGATTTTGGCTACTCCCTTTGGTCCCATTCAGGGTGATTTGCTGATGGTCTGATTCTGTTGTTAGTTTAGGAGTTGAGTTTTTCTTTTGTTATTTGTTTGTTCTGTATTGCTCCCTTGATCTGTATTTTCTTCATAATTACTTTATGGTGTCTTTTCTTTCTATTTCTCATTTTTCAAGCTATTTCCTTGGGGTGTTGTCCTGTCCTGACTCATTTACTTTCCGTATTTTTGGATCAGGGGAATCTGATAGTTCTGAGAGCTCTGGAATTGATGGATCAAGTCTTTGTTCATCGCTTGAGTCACTTGCTTCACTAGAAGTATAGATGCCGGTTTCATAAATATTCAAGTCAAATTCCTCGGTAATAGCTTGAGTTTCAGAATGTGGTAATGTAGTTTTTGTTGGGGGAGAAGGGTGATTGGATATTGGCTTTGTGATTGAATGATTGGGCATATGCTCCCCTATTTTGATTAGAATATTTGCTTTGTTCGCCATTTCGTTTCCCTGAGCGAGGTCTGGAGTTGGGATCCCTGAATCGGGCACCGATCTTGTTGGCCTAATCGCTTTTGCTCCAGGTGCGGCTCCAGGCACTAAGAGGTCCGCCCAATTCGACCCGTTGGTCTCACAGATTCGATCCCTTTTGTTTTTGGGTTTTAGTGAATCGCTTATCCCTTCCTTAAGTAGAGGGCTAAAGATATTAGAGATCCTTGGTTGAGACTCTAATGCTTGCCCCGTGGTTTTGGCGGATGCTCTCAAGTTCTTAATTGCTTGCAGTCGTTTTGCCTTTTTAGCCATCAGATCCAGATTGTCGTTGTCATTATCTTCTGTATCCTTCCCTTTCCCCTTTTCTCTTCCTTGCTTCACCTGTTTCGCTTGCTCATTTTCGGTGTTTTTCTCGATGTTTTTGTCTTTCTTATCTTTTTTTTATTTTTATCTTCAACTTTTTCTTTGTCTTTGTCTTTTTTATCCTTTTCCTTATCTCTTTCTTTGTCTTGGTCTTTATTTTTTTTTTGCTTTGGCCCACCTGGTTTCGGGTCTTCTTTGAACACCCTGTGCTCTGAGTGTTCTGGGTGTTCTCTATTTCTTGTACGTCTTGTGCATCTTGTAATTCAGGCGCTCCTTCTAATGCATCTTGTGGGGGTTGTGCGGGTTGTTGTGAGTTCTGTTCACTTGGGTCTGCCGCCCCTGATTCCATCCTATGGCTTATTGTTGCATGTTGGTTTGCATCCACTGAAGTTGGGGTTAGGATTTTCAGTGGCTCTTCCACCTGATCTTGAGAGCCCTGGTATCCCTGGTAACTATACAAATATAATTTCAGTCTGCACTTTGTTATGTGTTTTTTTTCCATTTCCCCAGGCAAACAGAGCGTGGAGGCACACGTGTACTTTCACTGCCGCTTTCCCTGCTGCACCTGATAGGCTCCTTGCCAGGTTCCTTCCTCCCAGCTCCAATTCCAGCCCCCGGCTGCTCCCCCTCACATGCACGTTTGAATCTCTATTCTATTCTGCCTCTCGCTCTGATTTCTGATCACTCGGTCTCCTTGACGACTGCTTGCATGTGAGCGAGTCGACCGCCGATAGAACAGTGGGGGCTGCCGTGGTTGTGAATGATGACCGAGAGGCCGAACAACAAGTCGGGAAGTCAGCAGCGGCAGCAGCAGTGACTCTGAGCGGCCGAGCGACCGCAGATCCCTGAAGCAAGCAGACCAGTGGACGAACGACTATGGAGCCTACGGTATACCTGGGATGCCGGGGGAAGCCGGGGATGCCGTTTTCGGCGATGCCAATGTTAATGCCGACGCAGATATGGAGAGTAGCCTCGTGTCTGGTGTCTATCTCCACCGCTGACAACTGCCGACAACCTCTGCTCCTGCTTTCGGATTGACCTGCGAGATACCATGGCAGAGGCAGAGGCGGTGGTGGTTGTGACAGCGGCCGAAGTTCTTTCAAGGTGAATGTAGTTAAAGTGCAGGGCCAATGCAGATTGTAGATTGCAGAGCCTCACAGATTCCTCAGAAATGCTGGGCCTGATTGTCGCTTTACTTAGTTTGCTTTCTGTTTTCTTTTGCTTCACTCCTAAGACTCCTAAGACTACTTAAACCTAGTCATAGAAGAAAAAAAAACTGCTAGTACCAGTTCCAGTTTATATTACCCTTGCCGCCCTTCTTCACACCAACATCAAACATCACTAAACTGCTCAATCACTTGTGCTGGGACTGTGCCGGGATTGTGTTATAGAGTATCACTATTGTGCTAAAAAGCGTCTATTCTCTAAACTCCATCGTCGTTTTGCCTTTTGCCTATCATTCCTATCATTCCTGACTGGACTGATTCGCTGGTCTACGGGCCCGGGGAGCCGCGCTTCCAGCTTCAGCGACACTCAAATGTCTGGAGTTGAGAATTCTCAGCTAGGAAATTCAGAGGGGAGCTAGAGATGAAGTATTTTGTCCCTGAGACTTCAGCAGGAGGCAAGCACAGTTCAAGCCCTTGGAGAATATTCTGTAAATGATGAAAGTCCTTAAAAGTTCCTTCTCCTTTCCTTGGCAATGAAGCAACCACTGCAGGCCAACCCAGCAAACAGCAGAGGGGCAGAAAAACTCCTGCAGCTTCCTTAGTTCTTCTCCTTGGCAAAAGGTTTCTTGTTCCAGAAGTGATTTAAAGTTCTTGGGACTGGGTCCCAATATTTATACCCCAAAATCCTTTGTTCTCTGAAGGCAGAGAGGCCTCTGCCTAGTCCAAACCACTTCCTGAGCACTTTGTTTACATAACTCCTTCCTTCCTTTCAATGTTGGGCAGAGACATCAGACGCCCCACAGGAGGTGGCGCCAGCACAGGGGAGGGAAGGCACAGCTCTGGAGCACTTCGTCGACAAGATTCCTTCTCTCCTTTCACAGTACAGGGCAGAGACATCAGACAAGCCACAGGAGGTGGAGCCAGCATGGTTGAGGGAAGGCCCAGCTCTATTCAGGTCCCAGCTGCAACTCCTCCCTCCTATCTAGATGCAGATCTCTCTATTCATCACAAGGCTGCCCCAGCCTGTCTCCTGGAATCCCCAGCCCTGTCACTCACAAAGCCAGACAAGGAATACACAACCTAGCAGAGGCAGGCCTGGACAGTTAGGCAAGGAAATACCTACTTTCTAAAAGTGGTATTTTCAAATGCAGAATATTAAAACCAACTTTACTAAAATATGTATTTTATCAATGCCTAACCCTTCCCGATGGACAAGCCCTTCAATGGGATTCCCCTGTTTGGGTACAAGGCTCATTCCATTCTAGAATGTTTTAAAGACAGTGGGGCTATCACACACTCTCAGGGCCTGTCCGTCCCACCTCGCCAACCGCAACATTTGAACCGTTCCTTCTGGGATTTGGCTATGGTGCCCCATACCAACAGCCTGTCCAGCCTCAAAAAGGAACCCAACAGTTTCACGGTCAAGGGTCACTCTGTGTACCCCACCCACTGCAGCCCCATATGCCAAACCTCTTTAGACACACCTTAAAGGAGCACAGCCACCAAGTCAGAGGCAGAATTAACCACTTTTTCCCAGGTTGGGAAGCAATAACATCGGGCAGGTGTGTTCTACAAATCATTTGCAGGGGATACACATTACCCTACATTCACCATAGCCCCGGTCTCATCTGCCCTCGGCACTGGAGACTAGATGGTGGCATTGGACCTGCAGAATGCCTATTTCAATATATTTGTCCTGGTGGGTACCAGCACTACCTGTGTTTTGTAGTTGGCCAGAAGCAATTCAGTTTGTGATTCTCCCCTTTGGTCTTACCTGTGCCTCTCTGAGGCAGAATCCACATATTATTTCCGGGTTGGCATGCAAAAAGATTGTACAAGTGGGCTCTACAGATTGATTGCAGGGCATATGACTTACCTTTTCTCTCGTCCCCGCTGCACCTTCCAGTTTCACCTTTGCGACTGATGGAGGACTATCTCTTTATTTTGTAGCAGGAAGTGGGAGCCTTTTTGGCCAAAGGGGTTGTTGAGAGGTTACCATTGCCATAAGTAGGACTTGGTTGTTATTCCGGCTACTTTCTGGTGCTCCAGAAGGATGGAGGCCTGCATCCTATTTTAGGCCTGCCCCCCTCTCAACACCTTTCTCTAGAATGGGGAATTCAAAATGCTCAACCTAGCCCAATGGTATCTGCCCTCGACTTAGGAGACTGGATGGTGGTGTTGGACCTGCAGGACCCGTATTTCCATATACTTGTCCTGCCAGCCCGCAGGCGCTACCTGCTATTTGTGGAGGGACAGGTGCAGTATCAGTTTGCGCTGCTCTTTAGTGTCTCAAGTGCCCCTTAGGTGTTCATGAAAGTGATTGTGGAGGTGACAGCACATCTTCGAGGTCTGGGGTGCCAGTCAGATTTCAGAGAAGACATCAAAAGACCTGCAGTGGTGTTTGTTGGACCCCTCTCTCTACCCCACCCAGAACTAACAGAGGTGAGTAGTGCATCACTTCTGGGTGGGTGTGGTCATCTACCAAATGTGGAGATAGAAGCCTCTGGTCCCCAGCTGAGTCCAGGCTCCACATCAACCTTCTGGAGCTGAATGTCACCCTCTGAAAGCCTTCCTTCCATCTATCAAGTGGAAACTGGTTCATATGCTCAAAGACAACCCCCTGCCATGTGGTATTGCACAATATAGGGCGGGGTGGGGTCTCTGAGCTCTGTCCCTCTGGATGTGGCTGCAACGCAAAGGAATTTTCCTTTTCTTAATCCAGTTAGCGGGCTCTTTGAATGCTGTGTTAGACTAACTCAGCCACTGGCAGCTAACAGATCCTAAGTGGGATTTACACCTGGAGATGTAGCAAGTCCTCTACCGCAAATGGAGAGAGCCATAACGTGATCTGTTCACCACCATCTCTCGCTTGGACACAAGTTATGCCTCAAGTGGAACTCTGAACTTCTATATGTTTTTATGCAAATACTACTCCTACTCCGAGTTCTCAAGAAGATCAGGACCGATGGGGCCCAAGCCATCCTAGAGGCTCAAGATTGGGCACGGAGAGTATGATGTCCAGAACTCGTAGGCTGTTATTAAGAACCTCACCGCAAACTCCAGGACGTCCTGAATGCCACTGCCAGACTAGGCCTTAACCTACCGCACCACTCACACATCAGTCAACACCTGCGGACGTTGCACTGGCTCCGTGTCAAGAAAAGAGACACCTTTAAGCTCCTCACCCACGCCCACAATGCCCTCCGCAGCACCGGACCTGCCTACATGATCCACGGCCTCTCGTTCCACGCTCCCCAAAGATTCCTCCTCTCAGGAGAGCTCTCTCTCACGACGGTACCACGCATACCAGGAGGACGCTCCTTCTCCTTCATTGCGGCCAAGGCATGGAACTCCTTCCCTCTCCACACTCAGACAGACACCATTACTCTCCAAGTTTCTGAAAGACCTCAAGGCCTGGCTCTTTGATGAATCACCATGATCTCCCAGGAGCTGCATGCCCCCTCCTCGTCTTAGGACCCTCCTGGGTGAGGAGCTGCGGTTTACAAACCCCCAATTGATTGATAGGCTAGAGCATATGTCCTCCAATGCGGTTGCCCTTCAAGGAGGACCTGCTGTCTCACCAACAGGGCAGGGTTCTGCACCATGGCCTAGACAATGCCTCACCCCCTACATGCTTGAAAATTGAGCGGCGACAGTTGAACACCTTCGACGTGCCTCTGGAGGGGTTTGGTGTAATCTTGGCAGCTAGGCATCCCTCGACAAAAACTGTATATGTCTTTCATTGAGACAAATTTGTGGTTTGGTGTGGCACACGCCGGATTTACACCCTCCAAGCCTGAAGTTGTGTTGTTCGTTTTGTCTTGCTCTGAAAATCTTTGCTTTGGGCTCACTTAAAGGTTACCTTTCAGTCCTTTTCTGCCTTTGTACAGTTGCCAAATCCACCATCCTTGTTTAAGTCACTAGTTGTAATGTGATTTTTGAAAGGTGACATATTGTAATGCCTCAATAGAACCTATTCTGGTCCTTACTTATTTGATGAGCACTAGGTTTGAGCCACTTCACAGCTGCCACTTACACCTCCTTACTACTAAGACAGTGTTCCTCATTGCAGTCACAGTAGAACCATTGATGTCCTGATCACCAGGGCATGCCTGAGGCACCACATTTAAGATCACACAGGGCCCCACTGGCCATATAGACCTCATAAAGAAGTACAGTCTGCAATAAGTATGGAAGTAGAGAGCTCACCACCTAGGATTATTTGCTCTGTGGTCGCATGATGAATCCCAGACACTTATAGGGCCAGATGTCCGACGGTTTTTAGTGTTGGAAAACGGGTTTTAGACCCGTTTGCGTATGCTTAAAACCTTGGGCCCATATACAAAACCTATTTTGCGAGTCACTAATCAATTAGTGACTGGCAAAATTGGTTTCGCAAATCGCTATTAGGAAGGGGGGTTCCCTTCCTAATAGCGAATCATGAGCCATGTATGAATATTTTGCAATGGCAATTTGCTGTTGCAAAACACTTGCAAATTCTCAACCAGGGGATACTCATCAATAGTCATAATCTATGAATAATCCCCACCCGTGTGCGGGATCCAGGAGCATATAGAAAATACATGTAAAACATATAACTGCAGCCTAAAATGTTTCCAACCTGGCAAAAGAAATGCTGAAAATACATAGGTTTGCATTGTAGACACCATACCTTCCCAACCCATAAGGAAAAGCAGGAGCAGTGAACATTTGTCATACAAACAATGCTTTATTGCCATAGAGAAAACCTGTAATTGCAGGCATTTGCCAGTAGCCTGCATTAAAGTACTAAGAAACCAAGAAAAACTGGCAACTTGCCTTTAAGGCATTAGAGTAAGGGTACAGTGCCTTTAAGAACTGCAGGATACCCCTTGCTCCCATGATGCACCACAGTGACAGTTGGGTCAGTTCTTTTTTCCGTCTCCTTCTGAGAGGATCCTGGAGCTTGAGCTTTTCAGTTTTTGTGACTAAAACTGATTTTGAAAAGATTTTTTCAGAAAATTCGACGTTTTCTTCTTTCTAAAGGCTCCTTCTACTGGTTTTGTGGTCTTCCATGAATATTTTCCAGGCAGAATGCCAGCCTTATTCAGGAAATGCCCTTCATGCGACAAGAAGATGCCACTGGCAGATCCACACTCGGTGTGTATTGTGTGTCTTCCATCCTCACAAAATCCTGACCAGTGCCACCACTGCCAGAAGTTCTCTAAGCGGACTCTGCGTGACAGAGAAAGCATAAAACTCCATGCACTGCTGGAAAAGGACAAAAGCCATCAGGATGGTGGCCATGGAGACCTCAGACCACCATCTTCCAGCAAACAACATCAGAAGAGGCGTCATTCCACCTATTCTGACCCTTATAAGAAGAAGGGAACAGGAGATTCCCTGTTGACGTCGAAGTCGCCATCGAAGAGGCCCAGATACTCTTCAGCGTCGAGGGACAGAACACCATCTTGACGTTGAGAGTCTCCACCGCATGCAAGTAAGTCAGCGTGAAGGCACCACACTTCAGGCTCGATGGCTGTGGGTGCTGAGAGACCTAACTCTCCGTTGACGTTGAGGCTTCCGTCGACGTCGAAACACTCTCCGCCACCCACAAGCGGGTCAGCGTCGAGAGTCGTGACGGCAAACATCTCGCCACCAGAGGGCATGCCGTCGTCGAGAGCGTCGTCGAGGTCACGCCACTTGACGTCAAGAAGATCGCCGTCGACACAACGCCATGAAAGATCGCCGTCGACAAGACGCCATGAAAGATCACCGTCGAATCGACGCCATGGCAGATCGACGTCGAGATCTCCAAGACGACGCTGAAGGTCGACGTCGAGGTCTCCTCATCGCCATAGGCGATCGCGTCAAGACCGCCGTCGAGACCTCACTCAACGCTAATGGTGACTCAAACCTCATCGACGTTGAGGCACTCGACGTCTAGAGAATAGGTTGCTGAAATCACAGAGGAGTCCCGGCTGCAGTTGGTTTCAAGGTCCAGATCGTCATCTGGAGACCGGTCTTCATCTCCAGGAGTCCATATTGTGAAGGTATCAACCGAGGTATCCCCCAGACCTGCAGAGGAGAGGGCTCATGGTCTGTCGCCTCACCGTCTGCAAGGTGCCGGGACAGGTGACCGCAGTAGTCCAGGCTCGGATTACTCGCGCACGTATTCGCTATCCAGGATCACTCCTTTGAGAAGCGCTCCTGCTGGACCCTCGAAGTCTCCCCCTAGGAGACGAAGATCACCTTCCAGACCAAGATTACCCTCTACATGTCGGTCTCAGTCCAGGGGTCGTCACAGCCATTATCACGACAGACCCCATAAGAGAAGATAACCCATATGGTCTTCCTCTATGAGATCTTCGGTCCGGGACTACTCCCTGACCTTCTCCTCAACTCCTCCATCACGGGTGTCTCCCATCGATGACATCCTGATTTTCACAGATGTTCTGTGTAGGGGTGCGAAGAAACTCAACATCACTTTGCATACCCCGGTGGTTCCCATGTCCGTTATCTTTGATACCTTACATCACCGCACAGCTCCTAGACCGCTGCTAGCACTGGTGCCAGGATTTTTGGAACCACCTTCCTCACTCCTGCCACGGTGGGTTCCATTCCATTCAGAATTGCAAAGAAATACAAGGCTCCAGCAGAGGACTTCTTGTTTTTCAGGGCTGACCCACCAGCGGGCTCGGTCATTGTGGCGACAGCCATGAAGTCCCATTCAGCTTCTGCATCATCCTCTGTCCCCACTGAAAAGGACAGTAAACAGATGGACTCATATGGGAGGAAAATGTGCAATACTTCAGCGTCATCAATGAAGATTGCAAGGGCCTCAGCCCTTCTTGGGAGATATGACAGATCTCTTTGGGACTCCTTGGCACGATTCACTGAGAAGCTTCCCAAAGAGGACTGGCAGGATTTCACGGAAATTCTGCAAGAAGGGGGGCTAGTAGCCAATCAGGTGATAAGTGCTGCAGCGGACGCTTCAGATCTCGCCGCTCATGGCTACTCCCATCGAGTCTGTTCCCGGCGCTCAGCCTGGCTGCGCCTCACAGGCATCAAGCCTGATGCCCAGAAAAAGATTCTGAACCTTCCATTTAATGGCTCATCTTTGTTTGGGGCTCATGCTGACGAAGAGATGAACAAAATGAAGGAAGAGCTGGACACTGTCAAGGCTGTTGGCCTGGAAAGCTCAAGGAGTTCAAGAAACGTTCTTTTCAACAGAGGGTTCAAACCCCTCAATGGTCTTCCCAGAACGAACAGAGTTCCCAGTTCCAACAAACACGCCCTGGAAGAGAAAGAGGCAATAACAAACAGCAGTCCACCTCTAAGCTACCTCCCAAGCCGTGAGTTGTTGCTTCCTCCGCACTCGTTCGTCACTCCGGTAGGAGTGAGCATAGTTTTTCACCTGGAAGAGTGGAAAACCATAACAAGAGGCAAATGGGTGCTGAATATTGTGCAGCATGGTTACTTGCTGAGGTACAAGTCTCCTCCTCCGCAAGTGCCCCCGCAATTCAAGCGCCTTCCTCAAATTCAAAGTCAGCTTTTACAGGACAAATATCTATCCTTCTCGCCAAGGAAGCCATAGAGGTGGTCCTGCCCCTCCAAATATATCAGGGGGTATATTCCAGCTACTTCCTAGTCCAAAAGTGAGGAGTAGCCAAAGAGTACAGACCTATCCTCAACCTGCGCCTGCTGAACAGGTTTATCAGAAAGGAGAAATTTTGTATGTTAGTCCTGCATCAGATCTTTCAGCACGTTCACCAGGAAGACTGGATGTGTGCCATCGACCTGCTTTCATATACCTGTCTCAGTGAAACATCGCACATTTCTCAGGTTCCAGATATCTCGTCACCACTATCAGTATCGAGTGCTTCCGTTCGGCCTCAAATCCGCCCGCGGACATTCTCCAAGTGCATGGCGTTGGTGGCTGCCTTCCTCCTCAGACGGAAGATATTCGTCTACCCATACCTAGATGACTGGTTCCTGAAAAGCTCCACACCTGTTCTACATCAGAGCAATCTCTCATACTGCCTCATCCTGATGCATTCTTTGGGGTTGCAAGTCAACTACAAAAAGTCGGTCCTTAACTCCACGCAAAGAATACTCTAGCTGGGCGCCTCCCTGGACTCCGCAGAGGCAAGCGTGTGTCCTTCGGAGGAGAGGTTGTCATTGATGCTTCTGAAGTGCCATACCCTTCTCGACACCCAAATCCTACAGCCAGACAAGTGTTGTCACTACTGGGATTGATGGCCTCGTGCATCTACATTGTGCCCAATGCACTCCTTCACATGCAGCCTCTGCAGCAAGCACTCGAGGATCAATGGTCTCAGAGGTCAGGTCACTGGGAAGATTGTGTCTCTCTCCACCAAGTTGACAGAGACTCCATCAGATGGTGGATAAAACGCTCTCACCTGCTGCAAGGGGTTCCATTTCATCAGTCGCCTCCAACGCAGACATTGGTCACAGATGCCTCACTGCAAGGCAGGGGAGCTCATATGGACCAGCTTCAGGTACAAGGTCTCTGGTCCGAGACAGAAAAAAGCTATCAAAACAATTTCTTAGAGCTATGGCCGGTCTATCTGGCGCTCAAGTCCCTGTACCCGTCTCTTCAGTCCAGCCACATACAAGTTAAGACAGACAACACAACAACGATGTTCTATCTGAACAAACAAGGAGGCACCAGGTCACGAGTTCTGTCTCTGGAAGCTCAATCCATTTGGCGGTGGGTTCTGGTGAGAGGCCTTTCCATCGTTGCAGTTCACCTTCCAGGGACCCTGAATGTTCAGGCAGAAGGTCTAAGCAGAGACTTTGTAGAAGCGCACGGCTGGGTGCTCAACGAAGACGTCGCCCAGGAGGTGTTTTGGCAATGGGGAGGGCCAGACATCGATCTATTCGCAGACACGGCAAACACGAAATGCCCCATCTTTGTGTCCTGATTCCCCCACAGGGATCACAGGGGAATGCACTTTTGATCAGCTGGTCTCAGAACTTGCTGTACACTTTTCCTCCACTCCCTCTTATCCCGGCGGTGATAAAGAAGTTCTACAGAACCAACATTGCCCTGCCGCCCAGACTTACTGACCAAGGACGAGGGGAGGGTGTTTCATCCCAATCTCCCTTCCCTTCGGTTGACTGCTTGGCTCCTGAGGTCATCCAGTATGGCCACCTAGACCTTTCGGCTGACTGTATGAACATTGTTAGAGAAGCGAAGACACCCTCCACCAGAAAGTCTTATGCTTTCAAGTGGAAGAGGTTTTACATTTGGTGTAAAGACAATGCTCTTCATCCGATTCAAGGTCAGGAGCAGGTAATTCTCCCATACTTATTACACTTGGCAAGGTCAGGCCTGAAGTACCCCTCCATCAAGGTTCACTAAGCTGCTATAACAGCGTATAGGAAGTCTCCTTCCCAGACCTCATTCTTCCTAATGCCTGTGGTCAAAGATTTCCTAGAGGGGCTTAAGAAAGTGTTTCCACCAGTGAGGTCTCCCTCTCCTCCCTGGGAGCTTAACATCGTACTTACCAAATTGATGGGTGCTCCTTTCGAGCCTATTAATAAGGCATCTTTGCAGCACTTGACCTGGAAAGCTGCGTTCTTGATAGCCATCACCTCAGCCTGCACGGTGAGTGAGATTCAGGCCCTGTGCTGCAAGGAGCCTTACACTGTCTTTCATTCCAATAGAGTGGTGCTGCAAACTCATCCAAGCTTCCTGCCCAAGGTGGTCTCGGATTTCCACATCAATCAGACCATAACACTGCCTACTTTCTTCCCTCAAACATCCACTCCCCCGGAGAGATCTTTACACTCCCTAGATCTCCGGAGGGTTTTGAAAGGTTACCTGGCTAAGACTCTTCCACTTAGGAAGTCTGGCCGGCTCTTTGTCAATTATGGTACAACTAATACCGGTCTGGCAGCTTCAAAAAGGTCTATCTCTAGATGGATCGGCTCCTGTATAGCTATGTCTTACCAATTAGCTAATAAAGCTTTACAGGGCAGACCACGTGCACATTCCACTAGAGGGAAAGCTTCTACCACAGCTCTCCTTAGCAACATTTCGATATCTGAGATTTGCAAGACGGCTACATGGCGCTCAGTACATACCTTTACCCGCCATTACTGCCTAGATTCAGATGCAAAGGCTGATGCCCAAGTGGGAGAGGCCTCTATGAGGAATTTGTTTTCATAACTGCATTTTAAATGTGATATTGATTCATGTTTACTGTGTACTTGGTTGCTAGTCTGCGAGACTGTGGGTATGGGCTTGCTACTCTATTCAAAGATTATGACAATTGATAAGTATCCCCTGGATCAGAAGGATTCATTACTCACCTGTAATCCTAGTTCTCATCCAGAGGTATACTCATCAAAGTCATAAGCAACCCACCCACCTCCCTGTTTAATGATTACGGATCTGCACAGGTGCATAGGCACCCCCAAAAGGAACTGACCCAACTGTCACCTGTGGTGCATCATGAGAGCAAGGGGTCTCCAGCAGCTCTTAAAGGCACTGTACCCTTACTCTAATGCCTTAAAGGCAAGGTGCCAGTTTTTCTTGGTTTCTTAGTACTCTTCTGCAGCCTACTGGCAAGTGTCTGCAATTACAGGTTTTCTCTATGGCAATAAAGCATTGTTTGATTGTTTGTATGACAAATGTTAACTGCTCCTGCATCATAGCTTATGGGTTGGGAAGGTATGGTGTCTACAATGCACACCTATGTATTTACAGCATTTCTTTTGCCAGGTTGGAAACATTTTAGGCTGCAGTTATATGTTTCACATATATATATATATGTATTTTCTATATGCTCCGGGATCCCGCACATGGGCGGGGATTATTAATAAATTATGACTTTGATGAGTATACCACTGGATGAGAACTAGGATTACAGGTAAGTAACTAATCCTTCCCACCTACTTCAAGTAAGTAGTAATGCAATCACAAATGGGAAGGGGTCCCCAGGCGACCCCTTCCACTTTGCAAATGCATGCGAAAATATTTTTTACGGGCAGGCAGTGTTCTCAGGGAGTGAGTCCCCAGCAGCCCCTCTAAGTAGGCTTCTGGGAGCAGTCAACCTATTTTAGTTTGTGACCTGACATAAAAACCCTTATCATCTGAATCTGGGAGCACCACAATTTATCCTGCAGGGGTTGCAAGCTGCCTTCATGGTTCATATAGAGTTGTTACTCACCTGCAGTGCTGTGCGGCCTCAAGCTTCTGGGTGTTTTTGGTTACATGTTAAGCGGCGGTTCCAGGCTGCAGAGGGATCGCACTGCCTACAACCAATGGGCATTAGGAGAGAGGAAGCTTCCTCTTTCTGAAGCTGCAGGGAACCTTTAATGAAGCAGGCAGAGTCTCATCCAAGGCTCAATGGAGGGCCGAGAAAATTGTCCATAATTAGCTGCAGCCGAGGTAACCCACTAGAGGGCGTTAATTGGCAAAATGAGACCTCAAATCCCAGCTTGCATTTAAAAATGAACTGCCACCAAATGAGGAGCACTGAAGCCCCCTATTACGGAAACACGCAGGGGAGATGCGGTAGCCACAAATCACCTCCGCTGACACGGCCTCTGAGGAGATGCAACAGTGGCACAACCATAATTGCCATGGAAAGCATGTGAATCTATTAAATATTTCAATATTGGAGAACCACAGTGTACTGGTAAGTTTTTTTTTTTTTTGTTCAGATTTCAGTAAGCAAACAGACAATAATGCTGCAGTGGTATCTCTCCAGTTGCTGTGATACAGAGCCTTGCAAAATAAGTTATACAATCTGAGATGATGCACAGTGATCGCTAAAGAGTGTGTAAAATATATTTTCTGGCTTGTTAATTAACACGCTGAACAGAACATGTGTGACAATTGAGCTCACATAAGTTAATTGTTTGCCTAAAGCAGCTCCATCTTCGTTGCTGTAAATGATTGTTTTGCAGTTCAGTTCAAACAGTAGTCATGTTAACATACAGCAACGCTTGTCTATATGAACTATCAAGTAAACATATATAACTGGCATTCCTTGCATGTCACTCTTCCTTGCTAAAGTTAATTACATGCAGCAACAATAGACGAATGTGAACAGAAAAATAAACAACGCAGCAAGTTTGGCGATATACAAGCTTGCAAATGTCTTTTACCAGATATTTGAATGGATAAGAATACACCAATGAAAAATACAATAAAAGTAGACAGGTGAATGTGTTAATTTGTGATGAAAAATATAATATGCATATGCATTTTGCGCGTTCTCTCATGCCCTGTCTCTTTCCCTTGTGTCTCAGATGTACTGACCATGCACAAGGTTTGACTTGTTTGGTGACCATTTGATCATTTGGAATGGGTGTGACACAAACCTCCACTTAGCTGCGCCATTGCTAAAACTACATTTTGAATTTTTATTTTAAGATTATATGGAAGGTGAAAATGAAGACACGCAGGAAGACTTTGTAAAGGAAAAGAAAGAGGTAAAATGAGTATATGTATATATTCAATTCAGTTAGTCTTTATTCGATGATAAACAATCATAAAAGACACATATAAACAGCAAGGTAAATGTATATATATATATATATATATATATATATATATATATATATATATATATATATATATATATATATATATATATATATATATATATATATATATATATATATATATACATAATAAATTTGTGGGTTAAGATGTACGCGTTATTGTTTTTCAGGTAGAAACTCTAATTGCTTAAAAAGATAACCAGTAATTAACTTATAATTGTGCTATGCTTTCATACCAATTTTGGGGCATATTAACAACGGCCAGCGATAATCGTCTCTGACCGTGCTGAGCGATTGTTTTATTATCGCCGTCCATCTCTGGTTTTTATCGCCCTGGTAGTGCGTAATTAACAACGCGTTACTCCAGGGCAATAAAAATTCCAGAGATAGGGAGGTCATCGCCCTTTTGCAGGGAACATCGATTTCCAGTGATGTTCCCTGCAAAAGGGCGATAACCTTGCAAGGCGATAACCTTGCTGATCCGACCCGCCCCCTATGTAAGGGATGGCTAAGTTAGGATTTTAGCAGACGTTAGATTCCGTTTAGCCCAAATCTAATGTGTGCTAAATTCATGTGTGCTAAATTCATGTGGGCTGCCTTGTAAATATCGCAATGTAAACATCAGCGATATTTACAAGGTAGTCCATCTAGGGTACGCCCACTAATGCCCAAAGAGAGGCGTTTGGGAAAAGGGTGCTAACATGCGATTATGCATGTTAGCACCCTCTTGTAAATAGGGCGCTGGTTTTATCTCCGCTTTATTGGCTTTGGAAGCCCTTGTAAATAAGCCCCTTAGTTAGTTCTCTTTTAGTGAATGGATTAGTAGCTTCTGATGCAAACTGAGCTGTGTTTCCTACAGTAATGCAGTATTAGCCACATTTAAAGAAGTGTTAGGGGTGGTGCTAATTTGACCTGAGATGCTGTCACACCATATTGTAAAGGTTTGGGGGCAGATTTACAAGCCTCTTGCGCCGCTTTTACGCCGCCATTGCGTCACTTTTGTGACGCAGCGGCGGCGCAAAAGATGCGCCATGGTGCGGGGTATTTACAACGTGACGCATCTCCCAGATGCGTCATGTTGTAAAGCTCTCGCCAGAAGAGGCGTACCATCGCAGGGGGAGGCGTTCCGGGGCAGGAACGCCTCCCAAAAGTGGCTGAGTGAAATCTATACAAGATTTCACTTTTGGGCCCATGCTGAGTCAAAACCCTGCACCTGCTTGAAGCAGGCGTAAGGATTGACGCAGCATTGTGCACATAGGGACACCCTGATAATTGCTGGAGCTGCTTCGCGCTTGTGACGCAACTCCAGCAATGCGCCGCTTTTACGGCACAGATGCGTGACGCATCTGTGCCGTTTTTCCTCATGGTGCGCCGCATTGTAAATGCGGCGCATCAAGGGTGGCAGAGCTGCGGGGCACAATTACTGGCGCATCCCTAGTAACCACTAGTTGAACTGCAGCTCTTTGTAGAATTATTTTGATATTGGATACTATATTATTCACTGCCTACTGCTAATCTCGTCCCATAATGCTTTGCAGGGCTTTTGGTTGAGATTGTTTTTTTGCCAATCACAGTTATTGGCAAAAAAACAATCCCAACCAAAGGCCCCGCAAAGCATTATGGGGGGAGATTTGCAATGGGCAGTGAATATTATAGTATCCAATGTCAAAATAATTCTGCAAAGAGCTGCAGTTCAACTAGTCGTTCCTAGATGTCCTTCACAAGTCAAATGCAAATACTTGATGAAAGGGTTTCAATGCTTTTGCATTTGACTCGTGAGGGACATCTAGTAACCACTAGTTGAACTGCAGCTCTTTGTAGAATTATTGTGCTTGGGGTGGTTCTAAGAGAATGGGACCACCACTGAAGTTCAACAAGATGTGCTTTTTGTTTATGCTCTTTGGGGCAGATTTATGTCGGACACAACGGCGGCGTAAACGTGGCGCATCCCTGCGACCCATTTACAACGTGACGCATCTAGGCAGATGCGTCACGTTGTAAAGCCCTGCGCCACATGTGAGCGTTCCGGCGCCGGGTGGGCGTTCCGGGGCAGGTGCGCCTCGCAAAAGTGGCTGAGTGAAATCTACAAGATTTCACTTAGTCACTTTTAGGCCAATGCTGCGTCAAAACCATGTGCCTGCTTGAAGCAGGCGTAAGGCTTGACGCAGCATTGGACACATAGGGCACCCCCGAGCCTTGCTGGAGCTGCGTTGCGCTTGCGACGCAACTTCAGCAATGCGCCACTTTTACGGCACAGATGCGTCACGCATCTGTGCCGTTTTTGCCATTGAAAAAGTTCACTTTTGTGAATTGGTTATGTGCTTTTTAGCATGTAAAATTGCTTTATCAAAGCATCTGAGGATGTTGTTGATTTAGTTGTACACTATGTGATTAAGCACAGTTTTTGTATGTGCTAGTACTATGTCCAGGGTAGTTTATCATTTCGCTGTTGGATGCTTCTTCACATGTATGTTTATGCTACATTGATACCTTCAAACAGAATATATATAATGTACCTGAATATTGTGGTCCTCTACTTAGAATAATAAGAACAAAGATATTGGGAAAAATATTGTTGACAAATATTGTTGAAAAACATACACAAATATTGATTTTTATATAACCTCTTCGCTGCTAGACCTTTCCTCCCCCAGTGCGAACCCTGTTTTTTTGGTTATTTGGGATATTCGCTCCTAGGCCCCTGTAGCTTTTTGTCCACCTACGGTATCGACATCGAATTTGCATCCTATTCTTCCAATATCCTGAGGATTTTAAAGGTACCCAGGATTTGTGGATTCCCCTGAAGGGGACCCAGAAATTAGCCCAAATACTGCATCATTTAGGTGCAGATTTACAAGCCCCTTGCTCCTCTTTTACGCCTCCGTTGTGTCACTTTTGTGACGCAGCGGCGGTGCAAAAGATGCGCCATGGTGCGGGGTATTTACAACGTGACGCATCTGGGAGATGCGTCAAGTTGTAAAGCCCTGCGCCATAAGGAGGCGTTCCGGCGCAGGGGGGGGTGGGGCGTTCCTGAGCAGGAACGCCTCCTAAGAGTGGCTGAGTGAAATCTACAAGGTTTCACTCAATCACTTTTAGGCCAATGCTGCGTCAAGGCTTGGCGTAAGCAGGCGTAAGGCTTGACGCAGCATTGGACAGATAGGGCCCCTCAGAGCATTGCTGGAGCTGCGTCGGGCTTGCGACAGAACTCCAGCAATGCGCTGCCTTTACGGCACAGAGGCGTCAACCATCTGTGCCGTTTTTGCCCCATGGTGTGCCGCATTGTAAATGCAAAAACCACAGTTGATGGACAGAATGCAGAACAATGTCTTACATTCACCCCAGTACAGAGATCTGGGCCTGAATCCTTCATTTTTTTGCACTCCACACCACCCCAGTTCAGACATGGCCATATGCAAATCAGTCTGACCCTGTGCCTCATGGGAACAGTCCAGCCCAAACTGCCAAGCCATGCCTTCCCTGGACCGGAAACAAGCTTCCGAGGACCGTTTTCTGGCATTCCAGCCGTCTTCAGCCCGGCTTGCTTGAATCCAGTGGTGTGGAGAGCATGGGACTCACGTCTGAGCATACCCATCCCACTCGGGAGGACAAATGCAAAAACAATGGATTTGGGCCCAGATCTCTGTACTGGGGTGAATGTATGACATTGTTCTGCCTTCTGTCCATCACCTGTGGTTTTTGCATTGTAAATGCGGCGCATCATGGGTGGCGGAGCTGCGGCGCACAATAACTGGCGCATCCCTGTGGATGCGCCAGTTATTGTAAATCTGCCCCTTAGTTTTTGGGGTAAAACAGGAAAAAGTGCTGCAGAAGAAAGCGTCCATTTTTTTCCCTGGAAATGGTATCAACAAAGGGTTTGTGGTGCTGAAATTACCATCTTCCCAACTTTCAGGGACAGGCAGACTTTTGTCAGAAAACCAACATTTTCTACACAGTTCTGGCATTTTACTCTGACTTAGCCTATTTTTATTATTTTTTTGTGGGGCATATTATCAAGGGATTTATCGCTGTTTTTTGGCTCTAAAAGCCAAGAAAGTGGAGATAAAAGTATCCCCCTGTCAGCAACAGGGTGCTAACATGCAAATTTGCATGTTAGCACCCTTTTTCTCTACGCTTCCCCTTGCATCTCTAATGAGATGCATAGGGGGCGTTCCAGAGAAAAATAATAGGACAAATGTCGTCAAGCGACATTTCTCCTATTATCAAGGATATCGCTAACACTGTTAGAAACAAAAAAAGCTGGGCTTACCGCGGTTAGCGCTGCTTTTTTTACACCTGGTATTTTCCTGACTTAGCCATGATATCCTCTGGAAGGTGGATATCATGGCTAAGTTTGTGAGCCCCTTTCATCATGCTAATGCCAAACTACGAGAGATTATCGTTGGTTTTTCAGCGATAATCTCTCATTTGGCAGTTAGCGTGAGGATTTTTATCACTTCTGAGATAAACGTTGCTAATAGCAAGTTATCTTAGCGATAATTTCCGGCGATGCTTAGCGATAAAAATCATTGCAAAGACTAGTTAGAGATAAATATCGCTACTCGTTGGTAATATGCCCCTTTGTGCTTTCAACCTTCTTCCAATTAGTGGTAGAAATGGGTGTAAAAGCAAAAATGGATCCTGGAAAGCTATATATTTCAGCAAAGTAGATAACATTTTGAATGTAGCAAGGGTTCATTTGTGTAGATCCTTCAAGGTTTTCAATCGAAGCCCATGTTGGATGTGAAGACATCTAACATGGGCTTGGATTGGAATTCCATAGAGCATATTATCAAGCCCATTATCGCCGCTTTATCAGCAGTTTTCTGCCGATAAAGCAGTGATAATTGTATCTCTTGTTCTTGATAATATGCCCCATAGTTCCCAGAGCCAGTCACTGAGCTGTGCCTTGCAATGGGTTTTCACTGTGTACTGTTATATATCAATTCATTTGGTAAAATATAAAAAGTGAAAAATAGGTATCAAGAATACCTATGTATTTTCAAAATGGGAATTAAATATAGAGTTTAGAAGCATTAGTTATTTGCATATCTCCAAAATTGTGGGTATCCATTCTGACTTGTGAGTTAGAGGAAATCTTTCAAAGTGACTTCTTTTTTACACATTGTGTTACATTTGGAAGGCAGAAACAAATAGAAAGTCAATAGGTAATAACACTTGTTCTACAATTCTGTGTTCCCCTAAGTCTCCCGATTAAATTGTTACCCTACTTGTTTGGGAAGGCCTAGTGCTTGCGGCAGGAAACAGCCCTGAACGCAACATGGACAGATCACATTTTTCCAATGAAAATTTAACCTTTTTTTTGCAATGTGTCTAGCTGTGGATTTTGGACCCTAGCTCAGCCGGCACCTGGGGAAACCTAGCAAACCTGTACAGTTTTGAAAACTAGACATCAAGGGGTATCCCGTATAGGGGGATTTGTGAGGCAGGTTCTGTTAGCCAGAATCCCTTGCAATCCTCAAACCTTGTAAAATAAAAAGCACCTTTTCCTCACATTTCTGTGAGGGAAAGTTCTGGAATCTGCAGGGAGCCACAAACTTCCACCCACCAAGCATTCCGCTGACATCACTTGTATTGGTAGGCCTAGTACGGATCACTGATATAATATCGATGTAAAAAATATAGAACTACAAAAATATCGAGTAAAAAATATAGAATACAAAAATATCGAATCCTTATCTCCAAACAGGTAAGTACAAAAATATTGAATCAAAAATATCGTTGTAAAAAATATAGATAGTCAAAATATCGAATTTTTTAAATATCTTAAAAGATGTTTAAAATTAATGTAATAATAAATATAATTAACTTAAACATACTTAAATAACGATAAAATTAATAAATAATTAATGTAAAATACATACATATATATCTATACTACTATTATAAAGAGAGAACACAAACCTTTTGGCAAGGTAAACTCGGGAACCACAGCGCCAATCCACACACCCAATACATTGTTGTACTCCTCAAGGTGTGCAGATGGACATAGGCTATAGAAAATTAAAAAAATATGTAAATTTAAAAATATAACTTAAAAAAAAAGTAGGGCCCTGAAAGTAGCGCCGGCCGCGACGCTGACGGCCACGACGTAGCGCTGGCCGCAACGTACGTGATAACGAGGAGGAGCGGCGGTGAAGTGAGGAGCTCGGGGAGGAGCGGCGGCTCAGGTAAGGCTCTGGGACACGGGACGGGAGGGAGTCGGTGCGGGAGGTTGGCCCGGAACAACTGCGGTAAGGCTCAGGGTCTGGGGGCAGCATTTCAGGCTTGCGAGGAGGAGCGGCGGTGAAGTGAGGAGCTCGGGTAGGAGCGGCGGCTCAGGTAAGGCTCTGGGACACGGGACGGGAGGGAGCCGGTGCGGGAGGTTGGGCCGGAACAACTGCGGTAAGGCTTAGGGTCTGGGGGCAGCATTTCAAGCTTGCGTGCACTCCCGCCCCCGCTGGCCACGACATTGACCGGGACATAGACAATGTCGTGGTGGGCGGGGGCCGTGGCGGGAGTGAACGCAAGCCTGAAATGCTGCCCCCGGCCCTCTTCTGCCCCAGGCAACGCTGGGGCGGGCTGCTAGTATATATATATATATATATATATATATATATATATATATACGCACACTTCTCCAAAACAAAGAAAGAGGCCACACCAGGGAAAGGCTTGGAGGGAGCTTTAATCTCGAGCACATCAAAACTTGGCGAATGCATTTCGACTATATATATATATATATATAAACATAATATTAACAAAAAATATACAATATTTTTACCGTAGGATAGCGAGAGGGTTAAATTTACTATTAGCACTCCAGTGAGTGCAACCGTAGAAAAGCGTTGGATAGCGGGAGGGTAAAAATTACTATTCCCACTCCAGAGAATGCAACAGTAGGGAAAGCGTTGTATAGCATAGAGGTGCAAATTACTATTCCCACTCCAGTGAGTGCAACAGTAGGGAGAGCAGTGGATAGCGTAGGGGTAAAAATTACTATTCCCACTCCAATGAGTGCAACAGTAGGGAAAGTGTTGCATAGCGGTAGAGTGAAAATTACTATTCCCACTCCCGAGAGTGCAACAGTAGGGAAAGCATTGGATAGTGTAGGGGTAAAAATTACTATTCCCACTCCAATGAGTGAAACAGTAGGGAAAGCCTTGGATAGCGTAGGGGTAAAAATTACTATTCCCACTCCAGTGAGTGCAACAGTAGGGAAAGCGTTGGATAGCGTAGGGGTAAAAATTACTATTCCTACTCCAGTAAGTGCAACAGTAGGGAAAGCGTTGGATAGCGTAGGGGTAAAAATTACTATTCCCACTCCAGAGAGTGCAGCAGTAGGGACAGTGCTGGATAACGTAGGGGTAAAAATTACTATTCCCACTCCAATGCGGGCAACAGTAGGGAAAGCGTTGGATAGCGTAGGGGTAAAAATTCCTATTCCCACTCCAGAGAGTGCAACAGTAGGGAAAGCGATGGATAGCGTAGGGGTAAAAATTACTATTCCCACTCCAATGAGTGCAACAGTAGGGAAAGCGTTGGATAGCGTAGGGGTAAAAATGACTATTCCCACTCCAGAGAGTGCAACAGTAGGGAAAGTAAATACTTCATATATGAAAAAAAATAAATTAAATATTAATACCAATTACAAATATTTTAACATAATTAACAATTTTATACAATATATTCATTAATCAATTACAAATACAAATGAAAATTAATTTTTATAAAAATGTACCTACTAATACAAATTATTTACTAATTAACAATAAATCTATTAACAATTAAAAAAATAATAAACCAACAACCCGCTACATAAAATACATTAATATAATTAACATCATTATCAATTAATCAATTAAATAACATTAATTACCAATTATATTTTAAATAATTACCAATTAATAATTAATTAACAATTAATTCAAAATAAATACCAGTAAATAAATTGACATATTGAATTAATTATAATGAAATTACTTCCCATCCTATTACCCTATAAAACCACAACCCACTACAGAAAATGCATTAATATAATTAACATAATTATCAATTAATTAATTACCAATTATATTTTAAATAATTACCAATTAATAATTAATTAACAATGAATTCAAAATAAATACCTATAAATAAATTAACATATTTAATTAATTATAATTAAATTACTTCCCACCCTATTCCCCTATAAACCCACAACCCGCTATAGAATTATATTATGCAAAAATTAAATACCATAAAATTATTAATTAAAATAAATTATAAAATAAATATACACTTTTCACACATGTTGTAACATAAAAAACACTTTAAAAAATGATATCAACTTACCTCAAATTCGATATTTTTGTTGTCTATATTCTGTCCATTCTATATTTTTGTTGTCTATATTCTGTCCATTCTATATTTTTGTTGTCTATATTCTGTGCCTTCGATATTTTGTCCATTCTATATTTTGGGTTCGATATTAATGCTATTCTATTCGATATTTTTGTAGTCTATATTCTGTCCATTCGATATTGTGTCCATTCTATATTTTTAATTCGATATTAATGTAACTCGATATTTACAGCTCGATATTTTGAGTGTATACCGCCTAGTACCCGCGACAGGCAATGGCTCAAAACACAATGTGGGCACATCACATTTATCCAGTAAAAACAGATCCTTTTTTCGCACTGTGTCTAGCTGTGGATTTTGGGCTTTAGCTCAGCTGGAACCAAGGGAAACCTAGCAAATCTGTACATTTTTTATAACTAGACATCCTGGGGAATGAAGGATGGGGTGACTTGTGTGGCTCTCACCAGGTTCTGTTACCCAGAATCCTTTGCAAACCTCATGCATTTTAAAAAACAAAACGTTTTCCTCACATTTCTGTGATGGAAAGTTCAGGAATCTGCAGGGAGCCACAAGCTTCCACACACCCAGCTACCTCACTTGTGTGGCCAGGCCTAATGCCCGCAACATAAAACAGCCTAAAACGCAATGTGGGCACATCACATTTTTCCAGAAAAACTGAATTTTTTTGGGCAATGCGTCTAGCTGTGGATTTCGGACCCTAACTTCACCGGCACCATGGAAAACTAGCAAACCTGTACATTTTTGAAAACTAGACATCCTGGGAATCCACGACAGGGTAACTTGTGTGGCTCTCACTAGGTTCTGTGACCCAGAATCCCTTGCAAACTTCAAACTTTGTCAGCTAAACCCCATTTTCCTCACATTTTTGTGATGGAAAGTTCTGGAATCTGTGGTAGAGCCACAAACTTCCACCCACCCAACATTTTCCTAAGTCTCCCGATAAAAATGGTACATCACTGTGTGGTTAGGCTTGGTGTCCGTGGCAGGAAACAGCCCAAAATGCAACGTGGGCACATTACATTTTTCTAGTTAAAATGGACCCTTTTTTTAGGTCTCGCCTACGCAGCGTGCATACGCTTCATAGGAGGGGACCTTTTGGAATCGATCAGCTTTTTGGGCAAAACCGTGCATGTTTTGTATTGCTTTGTATTGCAACACGTGCACATTTGACGTTTCCCTTGAACTAAAAATCAGTGATTTCCGCAACTCTGCACTCCCAATTCATAAATAGAAACCTCATATAATTTTGGTAAAATAACAAGTATCCCTGTCTTTACATGCTAAAATGCATATAGTCATTTCACATAAATGAGAGAGGTCATGAATTTGGGATCCTCCCTAACATAGAGAGGGAACCGGGCAGATGCCTTGAACTCAAAGAGCACCTCTTGCTGAACGATTCGGTGGTGGTCCCATCCTCTTAAGACCACTCCAAGCCCAGTTATGGGCAAAAATACAATCCCACCCAAAGGCCCTGCAAAGCATTATGGTACGAGATTAGCAGTGGGGTGTAAATGTTACAGTATCCAAAATCAAAATAATTCTATAAAGAGCTGCAGTTCGGCTACTCGTTACTAGGTCTCCCTCATTAGTCAAATGCAAAAGTATTGAAATGATTACATCGAGCTGCAGTTTCACTAGCCGAGCGGTTCCACCCCGTAGCGCACGCATAAACTCGGTACATACTTAAATCAAGGAACACCCGAGACATTGTCTGTGGACCCTGCATAATTGGTCAAGTTTACTACTGTGAATGGACGATGGACCCCATGAGACTTTGCACAGACCTTTTGAATAACGGTAGGTGAGCGCCAGTGCCCAGAATGCCTGTATTTTTCTCCTTTTACCTACAGCAGTGTGGTCAGATTTCTGTGCACCATGCCTTTAAATTCTGTATTTATCCTGCCAGATTTGCTGCGCTTCAGTGAAAGAGACAAATGTTAAACTAGGTCTTCTGACAAATTGCTGTTTATGTGCTATTCAACATGAGTTTTGGTGTTTACAAACATTTCTTCCTTTGCAGTCTGAGAAAGAAAAGTAAAGTACATTATTTGACAGTCTTGCTGGAATACTTAGTGTGAAAGGTAAAGCTGTAGGATGTAATTTTCTAACACACAACACGAGCGCTCAGGGCTGCCAAGGTTACAGTGTATCTGTGACATTACTATGTATCCAATGCACTTATGTATGATATTCCATGTCTTAAATATGACACCTCAATTGACACTTCATCACAAATATGAAAGACGTTTTAATATCACACCGTATGTGCAAGATGGTCGAACAATTTTTGAGATTCATACAAAACGAGCAGTAATTTCCTTTCTAGATGTTTTTGTATATTGATCTGTTAGTCTATGCATGTTGTAGATGTGATCTGTATCTCTTTGTTTTGGAAGTAAACCACCTTTGATGTCTTTGTAAAGACTTTCTGTATGATGAATGTCTGTGTTTTAAGTTTGAGAATTTATGGTTCAGGGTTAAGACTTGGCAGGGGCATTTGATGGAATTTGATATATTTCTTGTGTTTGGCCTTCGCGTACAGCATGGACCAGGTATTTGTCTCCTTCTACTGCTGACATTTTTAGAACTTTTTTTTCTTTTTCTACAAGCACATCATATAAGTACTTGTTTTTTCAGGCTATCTCTCCTATTCCTGTTGCTTCTTTTCCCTTTCACCCTTCTGCCCCCATCTGTTTCTTATCTAACCTCTCCCTCCACCCCCGTTTGTAAGTGTATCTCTTCAATCCCTGGCAGCACTTCACCCAAGATAATATGTTGCATGGCTACACACTGACAAGGTCCAAAAAGCGAGACCTATTGGCTATGCCAATGCTTGTTCGTTATGTGTCTAGCTGTGGATTTTGGACCCTAGCTCAGCCGGCACTTGTTGAAACCTAGCAAACCTGTAAATTTTTTAAAACAGTACATCAAGGGGAATCAAGAATGCGGTGACTTGTGTTCTGAATTCTGCGGGGAGCTACAAACTTCCACCCACAGAGCATTCCTCCAAGTCTCCCGGTGAAAATGGTACCTCACTTGTGTGGGTAGGCCAAGTGCCTGCAAAAGAAAATGGCTTAAAACACAATGTGGTCACATCACATTTTTTCCAGTGAAAATGGCCTCTTTTTCCGCAATGCGCCTGGCTGTGGATTTTGGACCCTAGCTCAGCTGGCACAGAGGGATACCTAGCCAAACTGTACATTTTTAAAAACTAGACATCCCGGGGAATCCAGGATGGGGTGACATGTGTGGCTCTCACTTGGTTACCCAGAATGCCTTGCACACCTCAAGCTTTGTAAAAACAACCTATTTTCCTAATTTCTGTGATGGAAAGTTCTGGAATCTGCAGGGAGCCACAAACTTCCACTCAACCAGCATGCCCCCAAGTCTCCTGATAAAAATGGTACCTCACTTGTGTGGGTCAGCCTAGTGCCCACGACAGGAAACTGCCCAAAAAGCAACGTGGGCACATCACATTTTTCCAGTGAAAACGGACCCTTTTTTCGCAATAGGTCCAGCTGTGGATTTTGGACCCTAGCTCAAGCGGCAGCTGGGGAAATTTAGCAAACTTGTTCATTTTTGAAAGCTAGACATGCTGGGGAGTCCATGATGGGGTGACTTGTATGGCTCATGCTATATTCTGTTACCCATAGTCCCATGCGAACTTCAAACTTTGTAAAATAAAAAAATCCTCCCATTTCTGTGATGGAATGTTCTGGAATCTGCGGAGAGCAATAATCTTCCACCCCCCCAGCATTTCCCCAAGTCTCCCAATAAGATTTGTACTTGTGTGGGTAGACCTACCGTCCCAACAGGAAATGGCCCAAAATGAAGTGTGGACACATCACATTTTTACAGTGAAAGCTGACCCTTTTTTCGCAACGTGCCTAGCTGTCAATTTTGGACCCTAGCTCAGCCGGCACCTACAGAAACCTAGAAAACCTGTACCTTTTTGAAAACTAGACACCCAGGGAAATCCAGGGTGGGTGAAATTTGAGGTTTACAGGGATTCTGGGTAAGAAAACATTTGGGAATCCATGTAAGCCACACCTCCCTGGGCTCCCCCGGGTGTTTGCTTTTCAGAAATGTCTGGGTTTGGTAGGTTTCCCTAGATGGCCACTGAGCGCGGTACGAAAAACGCAGGTTACCTCCTTGCAAAAAAAGGTTCACAATACGTTTGGTGCCCTTGCCTGTCACGTTTACTTGGCCCACCCACACAAGTGAGGTATCATTTTTATCCGGAGACCTGGGGAACGCTGGTTGGTAGGAAATTTGTGTCAATCCAGTGATCCCACAACTTTCCCACACAGAAATGTGAGGGGAAAAAATCAGCTAAATTTGAGGTTTGTAGGGTATTCTGGGTAGGAAAACATTGGGGATCCATTTGGACTCCCCTAGGTGTCTAGTTTTCAGAAATACTCGGGATTTGTAGGTTTCCGTAGATGGCTGACGAGCCCGGGGTCAAATACGCAAGTGCCCCCCTTTCAAAACCAGGTTGTTTAGTGATAGATAATTTTGAAGTCTCCACAATTTGTTTGGGCCCTTCCGTGCCAGGGGCACTTGGCCCACCCACAAAAGTGAGTACCATTTTTTTGGAGACATGGGGAAATGCTAGGTAATAGGAAATCTGTGTTAGCCTGGTGATCCCCCAACTTTCCCACATAGAAATTTATAGAAAAAATTATTTATTTTAGCAGGTGATTCTGAGTAGGAAACCTTTGGGGGATCCATGCAAGCCACACCTCCCTGGACTCCCCTGGGTGTCTATTTTTCAGAAATGTCTGAGTTTGGTTAGTTCACCTAGATGATCCCAAAGCCAAAAAAATTGTCCCTGATGCCTGGTAGGTTTTCTACCCCCTGTGGGGGCGAGGCAGATCCAGGGCTATTTCCGCAAGATACCCTCTAGGGACAGAAAGACTGTCCCCAGTTTTTATGGAAGGTTAAGGGCATTAGCATGCCCATTCTGGACAGACCCTACACTATAAAAAAAACAAATAGTCCCTGGCGCCTAGTGGGCTTTCAGCCTGCCCCATATATATATATATATATATATATGCTTGTTTTTAAGATATGCTGTTTTTAATTATTTTCTAGGATGTGGGCACTTCTATATGTTTTTGACGGACAAAGTTATTATGATGCTGGGTAATATTGGAAGGAAGCCATATGATTGCCCACTTGGGCATGGACTAAGACTATGTGGCCATATTGGACTCCTAAGCAGGTTCAGGCTGATTATTGCCCACTGGGGCACGGAAGTAGTGGATGCTTTTGCATCTAGGACGATACCATGGTAACAGCCAGGGATACTCGAACCATCTCCTAAGCAATTCAGCCCGGGAGACAAATGAACTGCCGTCATATAATGAAACTGTGACAACAACCAATGACGGCACAGCTTACTTGACCGTGTACCATCACGTGTCACAGAACTTTTGGGAGTCCTGTTTTTGGCACAAAAATTATGAAAAGACAATATACCATGTCCAATTTATAAACCCAGCTAATTGGAACCATGTTGGCAACTTTATACAATGTATTGTACAGGAATTGAAGTCTATATTATTTTGACTGTTTTCGTTATCGTTACCTCTTACAATTCAATCATATTGATGTGTATAACAGAATGAGTAATGATTTGAATTGAAACTGTGATATACTTCGTATTTGATTACATTTACCATTGCCATTGGTCCATGCCAAAATGGATGTGAGACATCTAACATGGGCTTCGATTGGAATTCCGTAGAGCATATTATCAAACCCATTATCGCTGCTTTATCTGCAGTTTTCTGCCGATAAACCAGTGATAATTTAATCTCCTGTCCTTGATAATATGCCCCTATATTACTTACCCCAAAAAAAGATATTCTTGACAATATTTTTTGCATCACAATATTTGTGAATCAGGAGGATATATTTGAACCATTATTTATTTTGTCCAATATTTTGAACTCAATATTTCTCAAAATACCCGTAAAATAGTGATAAGTAACACATTAATGGAAATTAGCAGTACAGCTGCAGGTTTTGTAATTCAGCCTATAAATAGAGTCACATGCTTGTTTTTGTAGCCGAATGTAAGTTTTCTCTATCAAGGTATGGCCATTGAGAATCATATCTAAGGATAGTGTACATAATCTCAAAACTTTTTTTGTGTGCCTATCTGCAGTTGCCAGAATTTTATTTTGTCTTTCGAGTATAATTTAAGCTGAAGTAAATAACCCCCTTAAAAGGGTATTACTGGTTTGATCAATTATTTCCTAATGTTTTTTAAAGAGGAGATAAAAAGATACAAAGGCCATAATAGGACGCAGCTTCATGTAGCGGAAAAAAGAGCACTTCTCTTTTAAGATAGCCAGAGCTCGCCCGCCCCGCAGGAGCATATGTAGTCTTGATTCCATTGTTCAGCTGCTGTGAATACTAAGATTACTTAACAGTGATTCTCATTGCTCCACTTCTCCTTTACTCACCTCAATTCTTGTGTTAGGAGTGATTGTGCCAATCCACTTCTTGCTTACCTCTCCTTGTGCAGCGCTTTCCAAGCTGTCTTTTATTTCTGTTGGGTGGAGAATCTACCCATAACACACCTCTCTCCCATAAGCACTACCTGTTCTTAAGAAAGCCCCTTACATTAGAAGGTCTGCCCAAGCAAGCAACCTCTTCATCAGCTGAAAGAACACACAAAACAGAATAAAGGTGGAGTGAAAGTTATTGTCATTCCTCCCAATCTCTTCTCATTGAAACATGAAGCAATCCAAACTTCAGTCTGAACATGGATTTCAGCACACAGATTTTTGAAAGGAAGATAATGTGTTTTTAAGCTTACATGGATATTAAAATAAGCTTTGATCCAAAGACCAACTCAGATCCCTGATAAACATGCAACCTATTATGTAAAATAAACATAGCAGGAGAGGCCCAAGTAGCAGCCCTACAGATATCTCTAATAAAAACTCCTTCCGATTGGTCCTAAAAGAGTGACCATTATTGTGTTGGAAATCTACTTACCACAATTCTGATAAGCTGAGAGATTACAGTCTGTATCCATCTTGCCAGCGTGGGAAAAGAATGTTTCTCTTCCAGGGGATCCTCATCAGCACTGAATAGTCCCACCCAAAATACATGTATGTATGCATACATCAATCTAAAAAATGTTTTACACTCACAACAATCGCAGCCTATAAGCACGCTAAGAAGTCCAAATTTTATTTTAATTTAAACAAAGAAATAGTCAATGTTATATAAGTCACTATTAAATAAAAGTGAACATAGTAAGTCTTTCACAAACTTTCTTTAAAAGCAAAAAGAAATGATAGACAGAATTAGCCCATAGGCTATGTGGAAAACATTCTCTTAAGAGCACTCTAAACCCTTTTATCCATTGGATCCCATAAACAATGTTCCCAGTGAGAAGGGAAGGTTTGCCTACTAGATTCACCAACAAGGGATCCAAAACCAGAGAACGTGACAATAAAATCTCTCCTTTAGCCAGGAGATACAATCTGACCATAAACCTGGGAACGGTAACTTTTAGTCCCCCCATTCTCACTTCACGAGGCTGTGAATAGTGGGTATTAAAAGAACATTGGGGAATATTAGCAACGGACAGCGATAATTATAGCTGCCCGTGCTTTTTATCGCCCGGGTAGCGCGTAGTTAACGTATTACTCCAGAGCGATAAAAATTCCAGAGAATGCGAGGTTCTCTTTCAGGGGATCTTCATCAAAGTCATAAGCATTAGAATATTCCCGCCCATGCGCGGGAACCCGGAAACACTATATTAAATGTGCTCCACATATATATACTCATATATATATATATATATATATATATATATATATATATATATATATATATATATATATATATATATATATATATATATATATATATATATATATATATATATATATATATATATATAACAGCTCCACTCGCACCAGCCTGTAGCACTCAGAGGCGGGTGCCTGCCGGTCGGGGGTGCACCCGACAACAATGTCCGCTCCAACAGTCCCTCCCCGCAATATTCGGGAAACAGGAGGCAGCACTCCAAAGATAGGCTCACAAAGTTTTTTAATCTCACACAAAGCGCTTTCGGCACTCGGCCTTCGTCAGTAATGAGACAGAGGGAGGTTCCATCAACTTACATTTAAACACCTGCGTTGCACGAGTGGTCAACATAAAGATAGGACTACAATCAAAATCGGCAGGCGCCATCTTAGAGTGGATATAAATGCATTGTGCTAAACGCTAATGCGCGCGATCATGCATAAATTAATATTCAAATGCAAAAAAAGCCAATGTGGCTGCAATAACACACAATGCGCCAATTTATCATACATAGTAACCAATTACGCCCAGGATGGGCAATTACAAGTTAGTTTAACTCAAATTATATCGGCATCCGCCATCATGGAATGGGTTGCAATATACAGTTCTGTCAGTATAGTGTGAATGCTGGATCAAATGAATCCCAAGAAGCCATATGGCTACAATATTTACACGAAACCCATAATCTCCATATCTCTACATGTCATCAAGCCCTGGATGGGCAAAAGTAAATAAATCATAATATCTGCAACGTATCTCAGCCCTCATGGACATTGTGGATCTTAATGAAAGTCAATTCATCATCACAATTGAAACATCAGAAAACATAAAGCAATGGTGCGGTCAATTCAATAGTTCATAGCTTTGGATATCTGTAGTCATACCAGATGCACGGCTAAATCCTCATGCATGTTAAGCCCAGTTGGCATTTTACTTAACAAATCTATGATATAACGTGATTCCAATCGCCTCAGCTTTAAGAGTCTATCACCGCCCCTTACACTAGCAGGGACAGAATCCAAGCAGAAGTAGGTTAATAATTCTCTATTGCGTCCATGCTCCTTCTCAAAATGTCTCGCAACAAGATAACTAACATCTGCATTCTGGATCGCTCTCTGGTGTTCTAGTATTCTTAGTTTCACCTGATTGGTTGTACTGCCGACATACCTTCTGCCACAAGGACATGTCAGACAGTACACCACATAAGGCGTAGTACATGTGAGGAATTTTAGAATCTTCTTAGGTTCCTTTACACCAGGTATGCTGTACTGAATGATACGTTTACTTCCCTTGCAGGCCTTGCATCGTCCGCAGGGAAAGAAACCTTTCATAGGCTCAATTTTAGGTTTGGGTTTCAGTTCATCATGGTGACTATGGACCAAATAGTCTTTCAATGCTCTGGCTTTTCTGAATGTTACAAGAGGATAGGAGGGTAGATCTTGCTTGATAACATTATCCGTCATAAGGATATTCCAATGTCTACGCAAAATGCGTTTGATATCTCCGGAATTCCTTGAATAAGTGGTTACAAGTCGAAATTGCCCAGTCTCCATATTTCTTTCATGAGTTTTGTCTTCCAGCAACTTGCTTCTTTCTAGATTCTCCACTTTGTTTAAAGCTTGTTGAAGTGTCTCAGCATTATATCCCCTGGCTTTGAACCTTTGTATGCAGTTGCTGGCTGCTTTTTTGAACTCATCATCCTTGGTGTTGTTCCTCCTTATCCTTAAAAGTTCACCATACGGTATACTATTTACCTAGCTCTTAGGATGCCCGCTGGTAGCAAATAGTGTCGAATTGCCAGCGGTGGCCTTACGAAAGAGCTTGGTATGCAGATTGCCACCTTCAATGAAAACAGTCAAATCGAGATAATTCACTTCCTTTTGGCTGATTTCGCCTGTGAATCTCAAATTATTGTCATTGTTATTGAGTACCTCCAGATATTCCTCAGCTAGTTCCAGAGATCCTTCGATGATGATAAACAGGTCGTCTATATAGCGGTACCAACATTTTACCAGATCATTCCATTTGTTGTTGGTTTCGGACCAAGCCACCCGCTCCTCCCAATATATATATATATATATATATATATATATATATATATATATATATATATATATATATATACCTATATATATATATATATATATATATATATATATATATATATATATATATATATATATATATATATATATATATATATATGACATCCAACGACAACCTCAATGGAGTATCCCTCGTCCAGTAGGGGTGGCGCGCTGCCGGCGAGGTGACCGGTAATCAATATTCAGACAAAACGGCGTTCCAAGCGCGCACTTAGGTACCAAAAGAATCCACACCAACAAGCAGGTCTGTCAAGTAGGTAGGGTTTATTCATGCCATAAGCCCTACGTGACGCGTTTCGCACCCCATGAGTGCTTGTTCACACAAATTACAAAGGCGTTGTCCCAGCATCCCTTTTGTTCATCAACCCACGGAAAATAATGTTTAAATGTGAAAGTGTGGCAGAGCAGAAAGGCTTTCAAAAAAATGTACTACACATCCCAGCATGCATGGAAAATATGACTCACCTTCTCAAAGGATTAAAAGCATGCTGGGACAATGCCTTTGTAATTTGCAAGACCACATCAATGCCTGTGAACAAGAAGGTTACTTCGAAACGCGTAAGGCTTATGAAATGATTTTGGAATAAATGGTTGCTATTTTCAAGCCAATACTGGGTCTGTTTTAGTGTGCTCCTCGAACCAAGGGAAGCCTTTGCATGACATTTAATTTACGGCTCTTCAGCCGTGAGGAGGCACCACTCGGAAGTTAATGAGGCCAAGGACACAAAACTATTTTGAGCCCTGATGGAAAAACAGACCGGCTGCAAATATTTTGGCATCCCTTTTGTTCATCAACCCACGGAAAATAATGTTTAAATGTGAAAGTGTGGCAGAGCAGAAAGGCTTTCAAAAAAATGTACTACACATCCCAGCATGCATGGAAAATATGACTCACCTTCTCAAAGGATTAAAAGCATGCTGGGACAACGCCTTTGTAATTTGCAAGACCACATCAATGCCTGTGAACAAGAAGGTTACTTCGAAACGCGTAAGGCTTATGAAATGATTTTGGAATAAATGGTTGCTATTTTCAAGCCAATACTAGGTCTGTTTTAGTGTGCTCCTCGAACCAAGGGAAGCCTTTCCATGACATATATATATATATATATATATATATATATATATATATATATATATATATATATACAAGCAATTGCAGCCAAATACACAATTGAGCTGGATTATGCTGTAAAGAATTTCCACCATACATGAAACATATCCTTTAGAAACATGAAAAACAACACCAAAGATTGTTTTGAAACTGTTTTAATGCTGAGAAAGCAGTAGAAATTCTTATTATATCCTGAAAGCATAGAAAGCTCCCAGGCTGCATTGCAAACACACAGTCTAAAAAGACTAAAAAGCTAACCTGTAGCTGCATGCTACAAAAAACTGACACCGTGCCTTTCTTTAAGGCACTCATGACCCCCCAGTATCCCATCATGCCTCAGGGGTGACAGTTGGGTCAGTTATACTTTCCGGCTCCTTCAGGAAGGATCCTGGTTACACAGCTCCACTCTTTTTCTGTTTCTGACAGAAAATGTTCTCAGCTTTTTACATTTTTGACCTTACTTCGACGTTTTTCAACTAGTCAAGTAGGTTTTCTCCTGTTGGTCGGCATTTTCATCTTGATATGCCTTCCCTTTTTGACAAATGCCCATCTTGTGGCAAGAAGAAGGCAAAGACGGACAGCCATGAGGTATGAATCCTTTGCCTACCTGAAGACCATGACCCAAGGACCTGCCCTCACTGTGAGTCCCTGTCATCAAGAACTTTGAAAGACAGGGAGAGAATTCAAGTCTATGGCCTAGCCCATAGGTCTTCTAGAGGGAGGTCCCCAGCCAAGAAGAGCTCCAAGAGGTCCAGAGAACCTTCAAAAGGCGAGTCTTCTCGTCCTGCAGCTTCAGCGTCGGGCTCGGCGCTGAGAAAGGAGCAACCAGTGGGTCATTCTTCGAAAAAACTACGTTTATCACCGTTGACGGCGGGCTCGCCGTCAAGAAGATCAGGTATGTCGTCGTCAAGATGTCCAGACCCTCCGCCATCGTCAACTCGCCGACGATCGGCGTCGAGAGATAAGACCCCTCCGCCGTCATCAACCAGGTGACGATCGGCGTTGAGGGGCGTTACACCTTTGCCGTCGTCAACCAGGCGACGACCGGCGTCGAGAAGTGTGACTCCTCCGCTGACGTCAACCAGGCGGTGTTCAGCGTCGAGGGGTAAGGAGCCTCCGCCTTCGTCGTCGTCATGACGTTCGGCATTGAGCGCTGGCTCACCTCCGTCGTCGCAGGCTAAGCAACTGACATCGAGAGCCCCAAGTCATCCGCCGTCGACAACCAGGCGTCGATCGGCATCGAGGAGGAGATCTTCGTCGACGTCGCGTCAACTTTCGGCATCGATGGCGACCAATACCCCTCCGCCGACGTCACGTAGACAGTCAATGTCAAGAGAGGAAGCTCCGTCGTCGGCCATACAACGCCGCTCGGCGTTGAGAGACGATCATTCCTCACGCCGTTCGCTGTCGAGGCATACGACGTCGAGATTGCCTGATCCACCGGCGCCACAGAGAGAGTCGGCTTCGAAGGAAAGGACTCCGTCGACGGCGGAGCAGCGCCTGTTGATGTCGAGAGGTCATCATCGCTCAGAGTCGAGGCATGCGCCTTCAGAGCATTCGACGTCAAGGCACCATGAACGGTCCAGGTCGACGTCGAGACACCATGAACGAGCGGGATACTCGGCTACGAGATCCAGGGATGGTTCAGTGATCCTTGTGACTGAATCAGCCTCCTGTCACTCTTCGGGCTCTTCCAGATCCCCGTCAAGATCCAGAAGTCCTGCCCACAGATCTAGAAGTCCTGGCCGCAAACCTCCCACTGATGGTGGGCAGTTGTCTCCCAGATGGAATATGCCTCTGCACAGTTGGCGAGACTCAGGGGCTACAAGACGGCTGCAGGAATATGTCAGCCCAGTACACAGATCTCCTCTGCAAAGACTGGTCGAGGAAGTAGACAGTCGCAGCCCTCCCATGCGCAGAGAAAGATTGCCTGTGAGGCTAGCTGCATCTCGTTCCCCTGCACGAGAAGAGTGCTCAGGTAGGTCTCACGAGAGGAGGCGCAATCGTTCCCCTAGACGGGAGGTACCAGTCAGAAGATCTCGCGAAAGGAGAGCTCGAACACCAGCTACTTCTCCTTCCTCCTCTACCCGCTCTTCCATACGGGATTACTCCCCCACTTTGGTTGATAGCCCTGTCTCTAGGGTTTCCCCGGTGGACGATATCAACACCTATCATGATGTCCTACAGAGGGGTGCACTGAAATTAAACATCGAGCTGTCTGTGCCACAGGTCTCCAGGACAGTGATCTTTGAGACTCTTCACCAAAGGTCGGGGTCTCGTCCAGTGCTACCGTTGGTCCAAGGGATCATGGATCCTGTCAATGATGTGTACCTGTATCCAGCATCGGTAAAACCGGTGCCGGCTCGCATCCAAAAGAAGCATAAGGCCGCACCCTCTGACCCGATGTTTGTGAAAGCGGACCCGCCCGCCGACTCAGTAGTCGTGGCGGCGGCATGAAAAACCCACTCAGTCTCTCCCTCCTCCTCAACTCCTCCTGATAAGGACAGCAAGTTGCAAGACTCATGGGACCACAAGGTCTGCAGTTCTGACGCTTCGACACTGAAGGTTTCTAGAGCGGTTGCGTTTTTAGGCAGGTATGATAGAGCCTTATGGGACTCAATGGAGTGTTTTAAATCAAAATTGCCTACGGTGGACCAACAAGACTTCGAGGAGACCCTGACGGAAGGAAGTCTGGTGGCTAACCAGGTAATTAGCACTGCTGCAGATGGAGCAATACTGGCGGGACATACATATGCCCATGGGGTATGTGCCAGACGTTCATCGTGGCTGCGCCTGACAGGCCTCCAGCCCGATGCGCAACAGCGCATTCTGAACCTCCCGTTTACTGGATAATCTCTCTTTAGCCAGCACACGGACGACGAGATGAGTCGATGAAAGCCGAGCTCGACACCGTCAAGGCAGTCGGCTTAGAAAAAAAGAAAGAGTTTAAACGCTGTTTCAAGACCAACATAGGCAGAGGGCTCAACAGAGGGTTCAAACCCCTCAATGGTCCCAAAATAAGACCCAGGGCAAGACCCAGTTTCGGGGTGGTAAAGCCAGCCGAGGTAGAGCAGGTCACCAGCAGTCCTCTACCTCGACGAGAGGAGGAAAATAATGAGCACTGGCTTCCTCTAGCGCCGTTGTCCATTCCAGTGGGAGGAAGTGTTTCAAAACATCTGGCAGAGTGGGGCAGCATCACGAACGATCGGTGGGTGCTAAATACACTGCGCAATAGATATGCTCTTCGTTTCCGTGCGCCTCAACAGGACATTCCCCCAAAGAAATCTCGTCCGCACCAACTCGATCTGCTCCGAAAAGAGGTGAAAGCTCTTCTCCAAAAATGAGCTATAGAAGAGGTGCCTCCCTCACAAAGGGGAAAAGGAGTCTACTCCAGATACTTTCATGTCCCCAAAAAGGATCAGGAAAACAAGTTCCGGCCCACCCTGAATCTTCGTGTTCTGAACAAGAACATAGTCAAGGAGAAGTTCCGCATGCTTGCTCTTCACCAAATATGTCCACATCTGCAAGTAGGAGATTGAATGTGTTCGATGAACTTGCAAGATGCCTACTTCCACATTCCAATTGCCATGCGACATCGGAAGTTCTTAAGGTTTCTGGTGGGCAGCAAACACTACCAGTACAGGGTCCTGCCTTTCGGGCTAAAGTCAGCGCCGAGAGTCTTCACCAAATGCATGGCAGTGGGCGCAGCCTTCCTGCACAAAAAAGGACTTTTCGTCTATCCCTACCTAGACGACTGTCCCCTAAAAGGACCATCTCCTCAACAGGTAGAGAACGACTTCCACCTTTGCCTGCTACAATTGCACAGGCTTGGTCTCCACGTCAACATGGAGAAGTCAGTACAACTACCAATCCATTCACTACCTGGGCTCCGTCTGGATACAAAATTGGATACCTTCGGAGGAGAGACTATTTTCAATGCAGCAGAAGTGCAGAGTTCTACTACAGTCCCAGAATCCAACAGCGCGTCAAGTAGCGTCTCTGCTGGGTTCCATGGCGTCCTGCATCTTCCTGATTCCTCACGCCAGTCTGAGGATGTGACCTTTGCAGCAGGCTCTGAAGGATCAATGGGATCAGTCGACAGGGCTCTGGGAAGACCGGATCTATCTTTCCCAAGTGACGAAGACCTCCATCAAATGGTGGACTCACCCTCGCACCCTTCTGGTGCGAGTGCCTTTTCACCAACCTCTCCCGACACAGTCTATAGTCACAGACGCGTCTCTCCAAGGCTGGGGAGCACACATGGGGTGTCTGCAGATTCAAGGAAGGTGGTCAGCAAAAGAACAAACCTACCATATCAACATGCTGGAGCTTCGAGCAGTCCATCTGGCTCTGAAGTCCTTCCTTCCTGCACTCGAATCACACTCAGTCCTGATCCAAACGGACAACACGACGACCATGTTCTATCTGAACAAGCAGGGTAGAACTCGGTTGCGTCCTCTCTCTCTGGAGGCACAAGCCATATGGCACTGGCTGCTCGCCCGGAACCTCACAGTAGTAGCAGTGCATCTCCCAGGAGAGCTAAATATCAAGGCCGACGCACTCAGCAGGCACTTCGAAGATCAGCCAGTCTGGGTGCTGCACGACGAGGTGGTGGCAGACCTCTTCCATCGCTGGGGTCGTTCAGAAATAGATCTGTTCGCGGACGACGAAAACTCAAAATGCCACGCCTTCGCGTCCAGATTCCACCGTCCAGGGACACGGGGGAATGCCCTTTTGATGAACTAGTCAGGGACATTTGCTTACGCATTTCCTCCTCTGCCCCTGATTCCGAAGGTGGTGTCCAAACTCATCAGATCCAGCATGACCATGATCCTGGTAGCGCCAGACTGGCCTCGGCAGTGGTGGTACCCGGACCTTCTACAGCTGTCGGTGCTTCCACCCAGGAGACTGCCCTGCAGGCCGGACCTGCTGACCAAGATGGGGGGAGGATTCTTCATCCCAACCTTCCCTCACTGCACTTAACAGCATGGCTCCTGAGGTCCTACAATACAGACATTTAAATTTGCCACCTGATTGTATGCACATTTTAAAGGAAGCGAAGCGACCCTCCACAAGAACGTCTTATGCGTTTAAGTGGAAGAGGTTTTTTCTTTGGTGCATAGAACGTCACTTTGATCCCTCATAAGCACAGGAGGATGTGATTCTGCCTTACCTGCTGTACCTAGCAAGATCTGGTCTTAAATATGCTTCGTTCAGGGTGCACCTCTCGGCCATTACGGCTTATAGGAAGTCTCCTACTCAGCCCTCCTTCTTCCAGATGGAGGTGGTCAAGGACTTCTTACAGGGGTTGAAGAAAGTGTACCCCCCCTGTTAGAAACCCTTCTCCTCTGTGGGAATGAAACCTAGTGTTGTCTAAGTTGATGGGCCCCCCCTTTGAACCATCCACAGAGCTTCCTTGCAACACCTATTGTGGAAGGCTGCTTTTCTAGTTGCAATTACATCAGCGCGCAGAGTAAGTGAGATACAAGCGCTGTGTACAAAAGAATCCTACACTGTTTTCCATTACAACAGAGTAGTCTTAAGGGCACATCCATCATTTTTACCTAAGGTTGTCTCTGATTTTCATATAAATCAGTCTATTTCTCTTCCTTCTTTTTTTCCAAACCCTACGACCCCGGCTGAGCTGTCGCTGCACTCTTTAGATCTCAAAAGAGTCCTTAAATTTTATTTGGAAAAGACCAAAGAGAGTAGGAAGACGGACCAATTGTTTATCAACTATGGTCCACTGAGAACGGGCTTTTCAGCTGCCAAGAGATCCATCTCCAGATGGATCGTCTCCTGTATTAAATTGGCTTATCAGCTTGCAGGCAAGCCCTTACTTTTGTCACCTAAAGCACACTCTACTAGGGGGAAAGCGGCCACAGTAGCTTTCCTGCATGATGTCCCTATGTCAGAGATTTGCAAGTCTACAACCTGGAGATCAGATCATACCTTTACAAGGCCTTACTGTCTAGAATCTGATTCCAGGGCTGATACTCAAGTAGGACAAGCCTCTTTGAAGAATCTATTTGGGTAGCCTGCTGCCTGTACAAGCTTAGTTTTTTTCTAGGCTTAGTAATGTTATTACTGGATTGTTGAGATGAGGTGAGGCTCGCTATTCTATTCTATTCTAATGCTTATGACTATTGATGAGTGTGAGAAGTTGGCCTGATATGTAGTGCTCACTATTCTAGTGATCACTGTGTATCATTCCAAACAACCCTTATTGATGATTGGTTGTAAGTCAACCTTATAGACCAGCTATCCTAGTAGCATGGACAAGAGCAGTCTTTAGGCTAAACTCTAGAGGGCGTGTTAAGCCAGCTGTTATACCATAACATATACCCCTTGAACACCAAGTGAAAGGACACCACACAAGTTGTTATGAAAATAAAAGGATATTTATTTATAACAAGTCTACCCTGGTCTCTTTATGAGTCAGGGAGCTAAGCACACAACAAAACTCTTAAGAAAATATTTTAAGTCGCACAATTTACACAAATGCCCGAGGGGCACGAAAAACCATATACTACAAAAGTGGAATGCGAAATAATAGCAGGTAAGTAACTAGATCCAGAGGCTCCAGGATCGCTAGGACTACCCTACGGAACCTTCAGGTTAGGAGCAGGAGGCCTAGGGAGATCGGGTGCAGAGTGTGCACTCTCACGCGGGATGCGGGGCAAAGTCTATGGATACTAGTATCTCGTAAAGTTACAGTTATCGGACAAATCCGACTAGGTAGGCTGAAAACGAAAAAGGATCTGGACACTTAGATAGTGAACCTACATTGGAGCACCGAAATGCTCAAGTTACCTAGCCCAGGGGCTGCGGCTGCATAGGGTTCAAAAGACGTCGGGAATCCTCGTTACAGTCTATGGAGCCTGAAAGAAGAAGTTGTTGGTAGGCGACCAGTGATGAAGTTCGATGTGATCCAAGCCTGGATCGGAGTTGAAGATGACCTGAAAGCAGAGGGGACTCAGTTCTTGATCACTAGCCAGTGATCAGATGGGCACCAGGATGGCACCGGATAAAGTCACCTCGACCAGGTGAGTGGGCGACGCTGGGCTCTGCAGTCTCTCGGACCAGGAGGCGTTTTCGGCGACCAGGATGGAGGTGCGAGCTGTCCCACAATGGTGTCTGCTGTCGGCGCTAGTGAAACCAGGATTGGAGCAACAAGCCTTGGCAAAGGCAAGCCCACGCGGTGGAGATAAGATGGCGTCTGGAGTGGACCAGGAGGGTCCGGGGTGTTCCTCTTTTGGAGGGGAGCAAGGGCCAGTCTGGAGCAACCAGACCAGCGATGGAAATGTCGTGGTTCGTCGTCAGGAGGGCTACAAGCCAGCAGGCAAGTGGCCGGACAACGCGGTGAGCAGCAAAGAGCAGAAGGGCCCCACGCAGATCTCGTGGATGCTGGGGGGCTGGACTTCGGTGCTGGAGCTGCTCAGGGTTAGGACTTCTTAAACTCCAAAGCACTCACTCGAGGATCCCTCGGCGGTATTGCTGGATAAGCATTGTGCAGTTTTGAAGATGGCCGGTCCCTTCAGGTCTCGTCACACCCACGAATCTCAGCTGGAGGTCAGAGATGCCAGGGAATCCGGGTCTCGTCGAGCTGGGCAGTCTTGATCCGGAGGATGGACTTGCAGAAAACCGCATGCGCTTAGATGGTGCCCGCTGGTGCAGGGTGGCTACTCCTTAGCCACAAGGGAGAGTCTTCAGAAATGTTCAAGAGTTCTTACGTGGAAAGTAGTCAAGATTCAGAACTATCCAATTTGGGAAGGGGGCCCGCTCCTACCTTTATACTAAAGAAAGAGGCTGGCACGCGACTAGGTCCTGCCCATGGGTGGGACCAGGAGGGAGGGTGGTTACACTCCTCTCCCTTGTCCGTACTTTCCCCAGCTCAGGGGCTGGTGGGCCCCTGGAACTGGTTCAAGCCGGCATATGCACAGTGAGCACCGGGGTGCCACTTGCAGTCACCTTCCTCTCAGCCCTGCCTACCTGGGATACACAAAACCCTGTCTGGGATGGTGCTAGCACCGCCCCTGACAGGAAACCCTTTGTCCAAGCTTTCCTCGCTGGAAGGACTCCCAGCAGCAGGAGGTCAGACTTTTGTCTGTGGTGGCAGCATCCATTTTGTGATGCTGAGGCTCGAGTTAACTTTAACCGGGGTTCACAGTTACATACATGTCGTGTTTCTCTAGAAGGGTGGAATGCTAACCCCGTCGCCAGAATTGGCGAGGGGTTAGTATTCCAATTCGTATGACACCTTACTCAACATGTTTTGATAAAGCGATACCAAAGTTGGCAAATAACCGCGAGGATTATCATGCACTTAAGAGTATATGGTACGTGTTATCATGGAACAGCTATTAGGACTTGGTTCCGCAAGCTGCAAACGGACTCAGCTCATGCCAGAGCACCATCTCACATAATTCCACGCACTCTGCCTTCAGGATTGTTAAGGCCTGCCATAGGAGTGACTGATAGGAATATATGTGTCCATTTTAGGGTTAGATATAGGAATACTATATCTAAAGCAAAGGGTGATTACACCACCTTACCCCAGCTGTCGTGCAGCCAGTTGTGTCAGATTTGGATGGCCAGCCAGGGGTGGCATAATACATGCTGCAGCCCCTGGTAGGCCCTGGGTACACCTATGCCCTGGGTACCTAAGGTACACTGTACAGGGACTGATAAGGTGACTCAGTATCCAATTAGATATGTACCTAAGGTACATGGAATCCATTTTACAGAGAGAGAAGTAGGCCTGGGGCCCTAAATAGCAGGGTCCCAGGTCAACTAAGTCGGAAAACCAGCAAAACATCAGGCAAAAAGTTGGGGGTAACCATAGTCAGATATCCACCTTCCTACAATGAGGATCCCCTGGAAGAGAAGGATTAGTTACTTACCTGTAATAATAGTTCTCTTCCAGGGGTATCCTCATCAAAGTCATAAGCAACCCTCCCGCCTCCCCGGGCAAGCGATCTTTATTAATTTGGAGAAATTGTTAACCTATTTGTTTCCATGGTTTTTTGAGTCTCCGAAAAGAACAACTGACCCAACTGTCACCCCTGAGGTATGATGGGATACTGGGGGTCATGTGTGCCTTAAAGGCACGGTGTCAATTTTTTGTAGCATGCAGCTACAGGTTAGCTTTTCAGTCTTTTTTGACTGTGTGTTTGCAATGCAGCCTGGGAGCTTTCTAGGCTTTCAGGATATAATAAGAATTTCTACTGCTTTTTCAGCATTAAAACAGTTTCAAAACAATCTTTGGTGTTGTTTTTCATGTTTCCAATGCATATGTTTCATGTATGGTGGAAATTCTTTACAGCATAATCCAGCTCTATTGTGTATTTGGCTGGAATTGCTTGTATATATATATATATATATATATATATATATATATATATATATATATATATATATATATAATATGTGTATCCAGCCCGTCTACACCAGTGCTTAGCTGCACACAGACCAGGAATCAGCACGCTCAGGCGAGGTAAGGTATCCAAATATTTATTTCAATTCATCGTGTGGTAGAAAAGCTGTCATCAGACGCGTTTCGGGCACGCCTGTGCCCTTGCTCACTGAGCAAGGGCATATGTTTCATGTATGGTGGAAATTCTTTACAGCATAATCCAGCTCTATTGTGTATTTGGCTGCAATTGCTTATATATATATATACATATATATATGTGTGTGTATATATATATATGTATATACATACATATATAGGTATATATATATGAGTATATATATGTGGGGCACATATAATATAGTGTTTCCGGGGTCCCGCGCATGGGCGGGAATATTCTAATGCTTATGACTTTGATGAGTATACCCCTGAGGATACCCCTGGAAGAGAACTAGGATTACAGGTAAGTAACTAATCCTTATCTCCCTTTTACAGGAAACATCGCTGGTTTTCCAGCGATGTTCCCTGCAAAAGGGCGATAACCTTGCACAATCCACCCTCTATGTTAGGGGTGGTTAAGTCAAGAATTTAGCAGACGTTAGTTTTTGGAGAAAACAGCAGTTTTCTCCAAAATCGAACGTCTGTTAAAATGCTAGGGCATCCTTGCTGATAGCGCGAAGCCGTGCTATTGATGTCCTGACATATAGTGTATGTCAGGAACGCCCACTTTGCATCTTATTAGAGATGCAAAGCGAGGCGTAGTGCAAAAGGGTGCTAACATGCGATTATGCATGTTAGCACCCTCTTGTAAATAGGTCGATATTTTTATCTCTGCTTTTTTGGCTTTTTAAGCCAAAAAAGCGGAGATAAAGCCCTTGTAAATATGCCCCCTGTGGGAGAGGAGGGCCTCTGGAGCAACCAGAATCATTTCCCGCTTGTGCCAGTTTGCCCTCGTCTTTAGGCAGCTGAAGAGTAGGTGATAGGTTTGAGGTTAATGGCTTGAGGTCCTCTGTTGAGATGTATTTCCCTTTTGGAGCATAGGGATCGCCAGCGAACCTAGCCTCCTTCTCTTCATAGTCCAGAAAGGCCCTAGAGGAGCCTCCCTCTCGATGACCAGACAAGTCAACACCATCTCATCATCGTGCTTCAACACCCTGCGCATGCTCTGAAAGATCTTCCGGTGGATCCCCACCGAAACCAGGAAGACGGTCACCCAGGCTCTCGTCACCAGCCGACTGGACTACGGAAACACCCTCTACGCCGGAACCACAGCTAAACTTCAGAAAAGACTTCAACACATCCAGAACGCTTCCGCACGTCTCTTCCTAGACATCCCCTGTCACAGCCACATCTCCGGCCACTTGAGAGACCTGCACTGGCTTCCCGTCAGCAAGAGGATCACGTTCAGACTCCTCACCCACGCACACAAGGCCCTCCACGACCTGGGCCCAAAGTACCTCAACAACCGCCTGACCTTCTACACTCCAGCCCGCCAGCTTCGATCAACCAGCCTCGCCCTTGCCGCCGTTCCACGTATCCGCAGAGCCACCACCGGAGGAAGATCCTTCTCCTACCTGGCAGCCAAGACATGGAACTCCCTACCCATCCACCTCCGGCTAACCCAGGACCATCTCTCCTTCAAGAGCAACTCATGACCTGGCTCTTCGAGCAGTAACGTTCCCCTCTCCCCCAGCGCCTTGAGACCCCTCCGGGTGAGTAGCGCGCTATACAAATGATATGATTGATTGATTGATTGATTGGATGAAGGTGTACAGGCGCTCCTAGTAATGATTACCGCAGGTAGCTTTTGAGAGTGATAAAACACCCTGCCCCAAGGAGGGTAATGTTCTATGTATACTCTCTGGGTTTCTGGCCTCTTAGAAGACTAAACAACTACGTATAACACTGTAAGGAGAGAAAGACAAAAAAGGAAAGTCCACAAACTCTCCTAGTGAAAATAGCAAGATTGCCCAATATTTTATTATCTCCTAGTCAGTTACTGGCCGCTAGACCGAGGCACAGCGATAGAAAGCTAACATCCCATTTGAAAGGAGACATTCTGACGCCTGCAAAATATTCTAAGCTAAGGAATCTGCGAATATATAGAGTCTCTACCAAATACGGCGTTACCAAAGATAAGTAACTTGTTCGTCTAGTCTACTGGAGGCATTGTCTTTCTCTTTTCTCTTGAAACTGAGTTTAAACAGCACATCCCCCATGTGTGGGAAGCCTAGTTTATGGGCACATTTCATGGGGATTTCCTGGTTTGAATCAGGTAGTATCTGTTGAAAAAGACCTGTGAGCAATGCTTCTAGTTCTATGCCCCCATCGCTTTCCACAAAGCACACACTCTAAGATTGTTGCATTGTGATCTGTTTTTTAGATCTTCATATTTTAATGTGCCCTGTTCCAGTTGTATTTCATGGTGGATAACGCCACCTGTAGCATGCTATTGCCCTCTGAGGTCTTCGGTTTTTGCATCTTACTCCAATACCTGGTTCAGCATCTGGTCTGAGGGGAGCTAGCTTGCCACTGAAGCTTTTAAATATGCAATGCTCCTTTGCATATCTCCATTAAGTGCTTCCCTGAGCTTGTTTTTGAAAGTGTGCAGAGAAGTTAGCATATCCTCCTTAATAAAAGCCATTGTTAGGGTGGATGGTGCAGCGCCTGATGGAATTGTGGGTTCTGATAGTATATTTTTTGCAGGTGAGCACAGAAAGAAACTGTAGACCTTCCTTTTTAACTGTTTATTGGCAGCATATGCAACAGGAAGCTCCAAAGCGCTTAGAGTTGTTTCAGTGTTGTAAGGACAGGACATGTATTTTAGGTACCTTTTGCATGTAGCTCTATTGGCTAGACGTTTCTCTACCTTGGCTTACAGTTATTACGCTAGAAGGGTATCTCAAAAGGTAACCTGTGGCCATTAACAGCTGTTCAAATGTGGCACTCCCATCTCAGAAATGTTCATTTTCGTAGAGTCAAAGATCCAAGAGTTTATGCTGAGGTATGATGCATTGTTCTTGGTGGTAGTTCATGGAAGTTGTGAAGGAGTTAGTCAGACACAGATGTGCCAATAATCGGATATTGCTATAGTTGTCCTTATATCTCTAAGATCACCATTCCCTTCACTTCTGCCTGCTGTCTTTTAATTGTCTACGCCTAGGCATGAGGGTTGCTTATCCTGTTAGGCCCTTGCACTGTCCTTAGAGCTATGCACTCACAGCTTTTCTTTCTGCAGCCCTGTGCCGCAGCATCACAGTAGGAAAGACAAAAAGAGGTGATCTCAGTAATGTGACATGACAGGCCCCCTGAAGACGAGGTAGAGGCCGCCAAGGTGGTGCACTTGCCCTCTTTTTTTCCCCCAAGGAGCAACCACCATCTTGTCCTGCATGCGTAGATACTGTCGACTGTGAAAATAATCTCTTCCCTTTTTAGGTCGAGTCTGAGCCAGCGTGCAAGGGATGCTCTGGCGATCTGCTGTAGTAGGGTATGGAAGAAGAGCCCCGCCCACTCTCCTCCCATATTTTACATTGCCTTGTGTCTCTTTCCTTTTTAAATGCTGGCTTCTGATTCAGTAATTGGCTTTTTAGTACCTCCTTAGTAAGACAACCTTGTCTTCATTTGTAACCTCCAATGGCTACTGGCACCTTTACTTCGGTTACGACATGGTATGTAGATTTTTGTTTGTAAGCACTATTTTATAATGAGTTTCTGGTCCTGCAGGCATGACAAGCAGTGCGCCATCCGTGCTTTCACTTTCAAAGCAGCCCGGTGCAATGTTTTTTTTTAATCATGTTTAAAGTAGCTTGGCTATGTGCGTGCCTTTATCTTGTTTTAATGAGTTTCTGGTCCTGCAGGCACGACATGCAGCCCACCATAGGTGCTTTCGCTTTCAAAGCAGCCTGGGACAATGTTTGTTGTGATCGTGTTAGAAGTGGCTTGGCTACTTGTGTACCTTTATCTTGTATACACAACAGAGTGCAGTGAAGGCAGAAAGGCACGGAAACCTGCCCCTGGCATGGCCATCGCAGGTAAACTGCTGCGGGAGCAGTACACATTAGTGGGTTGGCAAAGAATTAGTGTACACTTGTTTGATTAAAGTGAGCAGTCCATATACACTGTAAACGTTTTTAGCGCTCAGGCCCTAATTGACTCTAAGAGCAAGTGGGAATCTACATTTAGTATAGAGCCAGCTATTCAAATTGCCCTTCAAGCAACCTCAGGTCGCTTTAATGCGCCATGACAAGCTAGAAGGTGCATGGGAAATAAGGTAATACGTGGATTAATGTGGGTACCTCTTCCCTGCTTATTGACTGTGGTTGAAGCCTGCCCGTTGGGTAACAGCAAAATACAATAGAAAGAGATGCAGAGCATAAGCAAGGAAAGCGACGACAGAACTCATAAGGGGTGGGGCAACCTGGAGACCGAAGGCCTCAAAGGGGCGGAGCATGCTAGGAGGGGTAGGGCATTCTGTGTGGCTCATATTAGAAAGAAAATAAACCAGCCAGAAAATAGGTATTCTTATTGGATACTTGGGGCCTGGGTGCCAAGCAAACGCTTGTCAGTACGTTGCTAAGACAGTGTTTTATGCACCTCATCTCCCAGAAAAAAAGCCCCTAATTCAAGTCCTTTCCTGTCACAGCACAAGTCCTAAAATAAGAAGTGGGGGGGACGCCCAAGTTAGGTGGTGTCATAGGAAGTGACATCATGATAGGACGTGATATCACAAAAGTAGTCTCCTGTTATTACAGAGAGTTCCGCTGCACTTGGCACCTGATATAACCTGGTGGCTAGCAACTTCGCATCGCAATATGATGGCAGACATCAAGTCAAGTGCAAAAGGTAAATAGAACACTTGGTTGTTATTGCCGTACCCTGAAAGTAAAAGCGTTGCATAATTCTTGAATAATACATGGCACTTTTGGGCGGGGGGACGGCGTCCACCCGGTAAAATAAGTGGGGGGACACCATCCACCCGCGTGGTACCCCGACTCGAGCCCTGTTTCCTGTACTGTTCCATTATAGAAACAGGTGAGCGACACAGCAACTTTTACCGGTGGGCGGTAGTAAGGATTCAGTGGTGCCAGTCTTTCTCTTCCCCATAAAAACACCGACCCCTCGTTCCTGTATGATGTTCCACCTCCTTGAGGTCTCTGATGGTTTGAAACTAAATGAAGGAAAGCAGATCTGTGGGGTTACGGAAGTTCTATATGGGAACCCTACGTCCTGGCTGTGAGAAGTTGGCCTGATATGCAGTGCTCACTATTCTAGTGATCACTATGCATCCGTCCAAACGACCCTTATGGTGATTGGTTGTAAGTCAACCTTAGACCAGCTATCCTAGTAGCGTGGATACGAGCAGTCTTCGGACTAAACTCTAGAGGGCGTGTTAAGCCAGCTGTTATACCATCACATACCCCTTGAACACCAAGTGAAAGGACACCACACAAGTGTTATGAAAATAAACAGTGTATTTATTCGAATCACAACAGCCCTGTACTCTTTCTGAGGACAGGGTACTAAGCACACTACGAAACTCTTAGGAAAATACTTCAAGTGCACAATCAATACAAGTGCCCGAGGGCACGAAAAGTTTAGTGGTCTCGGGCGGACCCGATAAGGCAAGTCGGAAGCGATGGGGACTCGGGACCCTTCAATAAGGAAGCTATGCGGGCACCGAAATGCCGAAGTTACCTAGCCCCAAGGGCTGCGGCTGCACAAGTCTTTTACAGACGTCGGGAGTCTTCGCTGACGAGCCAGGAGCCGGAAGGAAGGAGTTGCTGGCCGGCGACCAGTGTAGATAGTTCGTAGAGATCCAAGCCTGGATCAGAGATGGATGATACCTGAAAGCAGAGGGGACCAAGTTCGTACTACTAGCCAGTAGTCAGAGGGTACCAGGAGGGCACCGGATGATCGTCACCTCGACTAGGTGAGTGGGCGACGCTAGGCTCTGCAGTCTCACGGACCAGGAGGCGTTGTCGGCGACCAGGATGGAGGTGCAAGCTGTCCCACGAAGATTGATGCTGTCGGCGTCGCTGGGCCCAGGATTGTGGCAACAAGCCTTGGCAAATTTCAGGGCCACGTGGTGGGCCTAAAATGGCGTCTTGAGTGGACCAGGAGGGTCCGGGGTGCTCCTCTCTCAGAAGGGAGCAAAGGCCAGTCTGGAGCAACCAGACCAGCAGCGTTGGTTGTCGAGCGTCGTCAAGAAGGTCACAAGCCAGCGGCTAGTGATCAGACAACGTGTTGAACAGCAGAGAGCAGAAGGGCCCCACGCAGATCGTGGAGATGCTGGGAGGCTGCGCTTCGATGCTGGAGCTGCTCAGGGTCGGGGCTTCTCGGACCCCAGAGCACTCACCAGAGGATCCCTCGGTGGTCGTGCCGGTTAAGAAATCGTGCAGGTCTTAATGATGGCCGGTCCCTCGAGGTCTCGTCGCACCCACAGATCTCTGCTGAGCTGACGACGTGGGTAGAGGTCAGAGGTGCCAGGGAAGCCGGTTCTCGTCGAGCTGGGCAGTCGGATTCCTGAGGAAGGACTTGCAGCAAACCGCGGAGTTCTTAGATGGTGCCTGCGGATGCAGGGTGACTACTCCTTAGCCACAAGGGAGAAATCTTGAGAAGAATCGAGAGTTCCTTTCGTAGAAAGTATTCTTGATTCAAAGATGATCTAATTTGGAAGGGTACCCGCTCCTGCCTTTATCCTAAAGAAAGGGGTGGGTATGCGACTAGGTCCTGCCCTAGGGGTGGGACCAGGAAGGGGGGTGGTTACACCCCTCTCCCCTGCCGGACTTTCCCCAGGTCAGGGGCTGCGCGCCCCTGGAACTGGTTCTAGCCAGCAGATGCGTAGTGAGCACCGGGGTGCCACTCCGCAGTCACCTTCTTGTAAAGCCCTGCCTACCCAGGATACACAAAACCCTGTCTGGGATGGTGCGAACACCGCCCCGGACAGGAAACCCTTTGTCCAAGCTCTCCTCGCTGGAAGGACTCCCAGCAGCAGGAGGTCAGACTCGTGTCTGTGGTGGCAGCATCCATTTTGTGGAGCTGAGGCTTCAGTTAACTTTAACCGGGGTTCACAGTTACGTACATGTCGTGTCCCTCTAGAAGGGCGGAAGGCTAACCTCGTCGCCAGCATTGGTGAGGGGTCAGCATCCCGATTCGTATGACACCTTACTCGACATGTCTTGATAACGCGATACCGAAGTTACTAATATGGTACGCGTTATCATGGAACAGCCATTGGGTCTTAGTTCCGCAAGCTGCAACCGGGCTCGGCTCGTGCCAGAGCCCAATTCACACGATTCCACGCTCTCTGCCTTCAGGATTGTAAAGGCCTGCCATAGGAGTGACTGATAGGAACTCGGTGTCCATTTTAGGGTTAGATATAGGGATACTATACCTAAAGCAACGGGCGAGTACGCCACGTTGCCCCAGCTGTCGCGCAGCCAGTTGTGTCAGATTTAGATGGCCATCCAGGGGTGGCATAATACATGCTTCAGCCCCTGGTAGGCCCTGGGTACACCGATGCCCTGAGTTACAGGGTCTGACAAGGTGGCCCAGTTCCAATTGGGTAATGCACCTAAGGTACACACATCAATTTAGCGAGAGAACAGCTAGGCTGTGGGTCTGATTGGCAGGCCCACAGCCCGAGAAAGTCGTAAACCAGTGAAACAAAAGCAAAAAATCTGGGTGATCATAGGATTGCAGACCCTACTCTCCTACAATGGCTCCCTTGGGGAGTAGCTTACGCGTGGATGTGTAGAAAGAAGCCAATCCTTCCATCCACGCACCTTATAGGACTCCCTACCAACCCAACCAATTCATTCATCGTGAGCGGTGCTTATGTACAGAATGTATGCCATACCGTTCTCAGGCCATTAAGTTGGAGCAGCAGATGGACTCTTGTGTTTGAAGACCTGAAAACGCCATTGGCGTATTTGATCGGAAGCCTAGCCACCAAAGGAAAAGGGCACGAGCGGTGTAGCATGACACTCAGAGCTGCCTACTTTAAAAATACCAGGTTCGAGTCTCTGCTTTAGCTCAACATCCTGTGATTCTAGGCAAATCACGTAATCTCCCTGTGCATCTTCAAAATGAATGTCTTTGTGTATTGCAACTCATGCTCAGGTACAGAGTTCCATTCCAGTACCTTTAGGTCGAATTCACCCCATATACAATTGCAAATATAAATGTGCCCAAGAGTACAGTGCGCTTTCAAGAAGGTTTCTGAAACCACATTGCCCATTAATTTATTTTTTTTAAACTTCTTTATTCGCGACTGCATAATATATCACATTACATGGTATGATATTACGAACAAAGTACAGTCTTTTAACTTTTTCCCCCACCCCATACTTTCCCCTGGTTTGTTTTAGTACCATTTCTATTATGTTTGCAGCCAAAAACACAAAAAACACGCACATCATTATTAATCACCCCTCCAACACCTCCCCCTCTTTCCCCTCCCAGCCCTCCCTACGCGTCAGACCCCGAAGTCCAGCGCCTGAGTAGCCAACCATTACGAACATCAGAATCCATTGCAGTGATATCTCCCTGCCCCAAATGCTCACTCCTTCTCTGATACCCAAGCCTGCAAGTGTTTGCGATCTCTCATAGTCCTCCATCAAGACCGTGATAGTGTCTCCATTTGCCCCATACTCTACGAGCTTTCTTTGGGCAGCCCCTCGTCTTATATGTGACCCTTTCGGCTGCCATGTAGAGGTCCATGCCCCTTCTCCATTCCTCAAGCTGTGGAGTATCGGGCGCCCCCCATTTCCTGGCTATATCCCTCTTGGCCACTACCAGGACTAAGTATGGGCGGAAAATCCGTTCCGCTCGCGGATTTTGCAGATTTTCGGTAAATTCGCAATCCACGAGATTCGCGAATTTCCCGCAAAATCCGCAAATCCGCGAGCACCGGATTTTATGGCTTGCTCGCAGTGTTCGCGTGAGTTCGCGGCTTCCCAGTTCAACTTCGCGCCCCGCGAATAAGCGCTAAATTGCAGAAATACGATCTTAGCAAAACTAAAACTACTTACCAGGTTCAAAAGTTCAAGCTCATCATTAGTAGCCATTTCCTGTAGTGCTTCCTGAGGGGCCCCTCCAGAGTTCAGTTGCCTACTTGCAACTATTATGTGACCCTGCTCTGACCCTCAGAATAGTTACACAAAGGTCCTGAATTACAGCTAAGGCAGACAAGCAGGAGCCTGGCTGGAAGTTCAAATCCAGTGACACATTAATCAGCCCCTAATTCATTATTGTCAGTTGGGGCAGGGCAGGTGTTGTAACTAATTTTGCAACAATGAAAGCACTTAGCAAGTGCAAAAGATCACTAATAAGGGAAGCACTAAGGAAGCAGGTGCCAGCTAAAAAAATATTCTGTGACACATTAATCAGCCCCAAATTAATTCAGGTCACTTGAGGCAGGGAAGGTGTGCTTTGCTTTGCCACAATAATGTACACTGGACAACCAGAGGGTGCTGTGATGAAACAGAGGGTGGCATGGGTGGGCCAGAGGGTGGCATGAGTAGTCAGAGAGTGGCAGTGGTGACAGAGAGTGGCAGTGATGAAGAAGAGTGTCCCAAACAGGCTGGACACGTAGAAACAACAAGTTAACAAAACTTGCGACCCGACAGGTAAGTTCGCGTTTGCGAAATTGTACAAAACCCTCGCGAACTGGCAGAAACCCGCGCGAACACACACAAAAAAAATCCGCAAATTCGCGAGAATTCGCGGATTTTGCGGATTGCGAGTTCGCAAATCCGCAAAATTCGCGAACGCGAGATTCGCAAAATTCACCTATGCTTAACCAGGACTAGCCCCAGAAAAATCAGGAGTGGCGTGCCAAGTCCACAACATTAGTCATCCCCAGGAGTACTACCTTCGGGTCTGATGGGATGTCTGTCTCCAGCACCTCCCCCAGTTCAGCTAAGACCTCCCCCAGTACGTTTGAATGCGTGGACAGGACCAAATGGTGTGTAGGAAATCTCCCCTTTCATGGCCACAGCGCAGACAGGTATTCTTCCCAGTCTATAAAGCCTCACTCTATCAAAATATGACCTATGCAGGATATTAAACTGGATCAGACGGAGGCGTGATTTAATCGCCACCTCTCTAGGGTGCATCAGTAATACCCCCCAATCCACATCATTCATTTCTCCCACTTCAAGTTCCCATGTGTTCCTGAGGCCTTCTAATTTGTTTGGTCTATTATTCATGATGGTTTTATATGTCAGGGACACTGCTTTCCCGGGGATTTGTTCCCTCAGAAGGCGGCCTTCTAGCGGGGCATATTCGGGTAGTACCTCCAGCGATGTCCCCTCCGCCCCCCATGCACACCTGAGTTGCATATATTTAAAGAACTGGGAGTGGTGGAGCCCATATTCCTTTTGAAGCGACCGAAAGGATTGTAGTACCCCCTTTTTAATCACATCCCCTAGAGTAGAGATACCTATGGCATTCCACTCCTGGAACCCCTTCAACTTGTTTAATTCCTTCAGCCAGGTGCAGTGCCACAGTGGAGTTTGCTTCGTCGGTTTGTGCTCCCACTGTATTGCCCTTGTCGCCCTCTTCCATGCTCCCAGCGTGATTCTAGTAGCCGGCAGTAGTCTGGCCTGCCCCCTCCCTCCATAGATGTAATGAAGACAGTGGTGGATGCCCATCTTGTGTCGTTCCAGTGCATAGATGGGGTGTGTGGTAGGTACGTGGATCCATTCATTTATGGGTGCCAAGTGTTCTGCCCAGTAGTAGGCCTCTAGGTCAGGCAAAGATATTCCACCATCGTATTGGTGTCTCTGTAGGGTCGAGAGAGCTACTCTAGGCTGCTTACCCAACCACAGATAGAACCTCAATGCCGCATGGATGTCTCAGAATATCTTGCACGGCAAGGGAAAGTATTCATTCTGGAATGCGTATAGAAATCTGGGGATAATGACCATTTTAAACATAGCTGCCCGCCCCAGGATCATCAGAGGGAGCGATTGCCATCTACTAGCGTCGTCTGAGAAAGTGTGTATGACCCGGCTGATCTAACGTTCTTAGGAGAGGTTACCATCAGTCGTGACAAATATTCCTAAGTACATAAACCCCTCCCTAGTTGTTTTCAGTCTCTTGGGCAACATGGGCCAGTCCTCCCTACCCTGCGGATCATACAACGTCGACTTGTGCCAGTTAATCTGGTACCCTGAGTTATTCCCGTAATGGTCTAATTCCTCAAACAGTGCCCGTACAGTAGTGTCGGGGTGCGTGACATAGAGCAGGACATCGTCCGCGTATAGGGACAGCTTCTCGTCGGCTTCGTCCGCTGGCCCCATCCGGAACCCGGTAATCCCTACATTTTGTCTTACCGCACAGGCCAGCACTTCATTGGATAGCGCAAACAACAGGGGGGATAAGGGGCACCCCTGCCTGGTTCCTCGCTGAATCGGGAAGGCCTCCGATAACGTCCCATTAACCCTAACCCTAGCACTGGGGCTGGTATACAGGAGACTGATCTTATGTCTATACTTGGGCCCGAATCCCATGCGCTCCAGCACACCCTCTAGAAAGGGCCAATGTACAGCATCAAACGCCTTCTCGGCGTCCAGGGAGAGGAACCAATGAGGCTCAGTCCTGTCCTCCACCTCCTTAAGCCAGTTATGGGTCCGTCTTAGATTATATCTAGTGGCCCATTCCGGGATGAACCCCGTCTGATCTAGATGGACCAACCCTGTTACCACCCGTCGTATGCGGAGTGCCAAGATCGTGGCGTATAGTTTCGCCTCTACATTGAAGAGGGAGATGGGGCGATAGGACGAGCAGTCATCCGTCGGCTTCCCCTGCTTGTAGATCGGGACAATTGTTGCCTGCCTGAGGTCCAGGGGGACTGTCCCTCTTCCTCAGCGTCAAAGAATAGACCCAGCAGGTGGCGGGTCAGGAGATCCTCTGTTTTCTTGAAGAATTCCGCTGGGAAACAGTTTGGGCCCAGGACCTTTCCCGGTCGGAGCTTCGTCAGTGCCACCCTAACTTCTTCCTGGTCCCGCGCTTCATAGAAGGACCTATAGAACGCAGCGAATACCTCCACTATCTCAGCATCCGTGTCGGCCCACTTCCCCCGATCGTCTTTCACTTTGTCGACCCAACAATTGTCTCTCTCTTTCCTACTTAGCCAAGCCAAGAGCTTGCCTATACTGGGTTTTCCAATCGGACAGTCGCCGAAGTGTCCCCCGATCCCTGGTGCACAGGTGTTCTGTTTCAAGTGTCAGAATCTGTGTTTCCTGTACCTCAGCCTGGATTTTCTTCCTGTCTTCTGCAAGTCTACAGTGTGCCCTGCCTCTAAGTACCACCTTAAGTGCCTCCCAAAGAGTTACTCGGGATTCCACTGTGCCAACATTTTCTGCCAAGTACACCCTCACGTCTGCTCTCAGGCCCCTGAAGAGTTCTACGTTTTGTAGGTCCCACGCTGACAGCCTGAGTGTCTTGGGTCCCTGTGGAGCGGAAGCGGCACATACCTCCTTGCAGCGATGTCCGAGCGCGGGGGTCCTGTCCCCCGCGCCCGGTCACTTAACGTCCCGGTCACCCAGGACTCCTTCTCTTTTTCTTCCCCTGCAGGAACCGTCAACCGAGCTTGGAGGACCGGAAGCACTCGCCAGCGATCCCGGAAGTGAAAGCGGGACGACCCCTAACGACCCGGAAACAGCCGCCTCTGACCCCGGAAGTGGTGGAACAGACAACAACCCTGAAGGTAGAAAAACCCTCGAGAAAGAAGGAGAGGCGTTCCGAGCAACCGACTCGTGGCAGGAGGCAGCGGAAAGCGAAGAACCCCCGGCAGAGAGCGGGCAGAGCGGCAAGACCGAAGCGAGGACGAGGAAGAGGATGTCTGGACGGAGGACTGGTGGTGTCCTCAGGAGGTGGCTGGAGAGCGGCCGCAACTCGGACGAGAGTTGCGGCGGGGCACGTGAGTACACGTCACCCTTTCTCAGTGCCCCCTCCTGTATATAGGTGTATATAGAGTTGTATATAGCGTAGTGTACACGAGCACCGAGACACTGGATAATTACCTTCTTTTCACGCACTGTAAAAAGACCGAGCACTGCCCAGCACCTGGCACCCCTCTTCCCTCCCCTCTCTTCCTTACCTTTTCCACCTTCCCTTACCGTCCCTTCCCCACAGGCAGTTTTCGTACCCCCTCACTCCCTGGTGTAGGTGGAAGTGTTCCGACGTACTGTCTGCTCGGACTAAAGCCCTTACGCTTCTCTCCTTTTCCAAGACTCCGAGGAGTCCCAGTACCATACCGAGGAGACTACTGGCGGAACAAGGAGGAGCAGGACTTGATCCTCAGCGGCCTCACCGAGCCTGGTCATCAGCCGAATCAACCAGCCCAACCAACCCTAGAAATCCACCCTGCAACCCTACCTTCATTGTGACTTTGTGCATCAGTTGAATAAAAACCTCTGACATAGCTCACTATATCCGGCCTCCCCGCCTGTTATTCCGGTCCGCCCGTCACCCAAGTCCACAGTCCCTCCCTCCTCCTCCTACCCACCTATATCAATAGGGGGCAGTGTCCAGACACGCCACGTGCACAGTACTCCGCTGTGTCCGATACCTGCAGCGCCTGCCGTGCCATAAAAATGTAGTCCAGGCGGGAGTACACTTTGTGGGCCCCTGAAAAAAAGGAGTAGGCCCTGGTGCCCGGGTGGAGCCACCTCCACACATCCAGTAGTCCGAGCGTGGACATAGATTTGGCCAGTGGTGTCACATGTGAAGGTTTAGCACGGTCTCCTGTCCTATCCTGCGTAGGATCCATTACGTCATTAAAGTCTCCACCAAGGATTTGGATCGTGTCTGCTGTGTCAAGGAAAATATCAGAGACTCCCTGCAGTGTGCCCGCCTGGAGTTTGGGTGGAGCATACACTGATATAAATGTGTACTCCTTCCTTCCCCATCTTCCGCGTACCCCTACATAAGTTCCCTGTGAGTCTGTCCAAACCTGTGCTATTGTCATAGGTGGATGCTTTTTAATCAGGATAGCCACTCCTCTAGAGCCTGAGGCGAAGCCCGCGTGTGCCAGGACCCTATACTGCCCCCTCGCCAGGAAGGCACATTTAGTGCAGATGCATTTCTTGGAGGAGAATGACATCTGCCCCAGATCTTTTCACATAGTTATGGACCAGTCCCCGTTTAATCTTACAGCCTAGGTCGTTTACGTTCCAGGTTAGTACTTTAAAGCCATCTCTAGGCCCATTCACTCTTTGCGAGTCACCCATGGGCAGATCTTGCTTTGAGGGCTGTTGGGATCTCGTGCTCTATGTCCGGATTCGTATTGAAGTGTGTGCATGTGCTCAACAGTGCATGACAAAACACACTCCCTCCCCCCACCCCTCCCATCTCTAAACTCCCAGAAACTGAAAACACCCACAACTTTCCCCTCCCCCCACCCCACCCTGCAGCCCCAGATTCCACATGGCCCGGACTACTGACGGAGAGGGTCTGTCGCCCACCCTTGGATCCCCCCTACAGAACTTACGATTGCACCTTAGTGAGCGGTATGATACCACTCCCGCCTAGTCAGACTGCAAGGCAAAGTGCATAAAATAAACAACAAACGTAAAGAAATGTATAAAGGGGTGTATGTAACTTGCGTGCCCCTTCTACGATGAGCTGCAGTGTCACAGATTAGTCCTGTCCCCTTTTCAGGAATGCGAGTCTTGAGTCTCAGTGTCCGGCTCTTCGGGGAGGCCTCTTGCCTCCTATTCCATCTCACGTATTGCCTTCTTCAGGGGATGTAGGGATCGGTCAGCCACCTCCTCTTCTTCCGAGGTTCGGCCACCAGTGTCTTCTTCTTCCTCCGTGCCATTGTGATCGGCCAAGCAGTTGTATCTGGATTCAGACGTCACCTTTGCCCTCGCAGACACTGCTGGAGTCAACCTTCTTCGACCCTGTGTGCTAGGGCCCGGATATGGGGTCGTTTGTGTGTGCCTCCTACTCCGCGGTTTCTTTACCCTTTGGGTTTTAGGGGGACTCCGACGTAGACCAGCGGCCACCATCTCTTCCTTGATCCTGCGGCCTTCCTCTACTGCCCCTAGTAGCATAGGACGTTCTTCCAGCCATTGCCATGTTTCCTCTGGTCGGTTGAAAAGTGCGTTCTCCCCTCATAGAGTACTTTTAGCTTTGCTGGGAAGAGTAGCATGTACGTTAAGTTTAAGTCTCCCAATTTTGACTTTATTGTGTCATAAGAACATCTCTGTTTATGGACCTCTTCGCTGTAGTCCGGGAAGATCATTATGTTAGTGTTCTCCAGCAGTATTTCCCCTTTCTTCCTGGCTTCCCGCAGAATAAGATCTCTATCTGCAAAATTGAGGAAACGCGCAATTATCGGTCTTGGCCGTGCCCCCTCCGGTGGTTCGCCAGCAGCGCCCTGTGCCCCCTTTTGATGATGAAGCAGTCCGAGAAATGCGCCTGTGGGAACGTTGTCTTCAGCCAGGAGTAGAGATAGGCCGGCACGTCCGTCCCCTCAATGCCTTCTCTAAAGCCTACGAAGCGGAGGTCATTGCGTCTCGCTCTATTTTCCGCGTCGTCCACCTTCCACAGCAGTTGCCGGTGCGATGCTTGAAGTTCTGCCATTTCCTTTTGGAGAGTGGTGATAGAATCCTCCGCTTCGCCAATCCTTGTTTCCGCCATCGTCACCCGCTCTGTTAGGTTCCGAAAGTCTTGATGCAGGAGGAGCACCTCCGAGCCCACCTCCTCTATCTTGACCTATAGAGCTTCCCTCGAGTCCTGAATATCCGTTCTGGATTCTTGTATCGCTTCCAGCAGCATGGAGGTGTCAGATCGTGCGCCCTGGGCCGTAGGAAGTGTCTCCCTTTGTTGGCGGGCTGTGGCAAAGTTGTCAATAGTTTCTTGCCGTGTGGACTTAACCACTGGGTCTTTTTTCCCCATCTTGAGCGTCCTTATGAGTGTCCAGATGGTGCGCAGGCTGTCCTCGCGTCAACCACCAGCTATTGAACTACGCCGGTAAGGAAACAAGGCGAGCGGTGCGCCAGGTTGCGGCGGCGCACACAGATCACAGATACCAATGGCAGCCGCTCATAGTCTTCACATGCACTCCCCACCTGCTCGAATCCCAGAGAGCTGGAGTAGTCCTTCTGAGGGGTGGGGGGGGCTCTGCCCATTCCTCACTGCGCAATGGGGTCCTCCGACCATTCAGGTGTCCTGCGGGGCTCTTCGGGGGTCTTTATCGCTCTATTGCCGTGGACCTTGTGGGCCCCACACTTCAATCTCCCTCACACGCCAGCCTGGGGTCCCCTAGGACAATGGAGGCACATCCAGGGTCTCCTTCCCTCAGTAGCCGCGTCCGAAGCGCTGTGCCACCCACTGGTAATTACACTCCTCAGGGCATCTGCTTCCTGGCGGATAATGAAGAGCTGCGGCCCGGTTACCCACACCACGCCAGGAGACTTACATCGATCTGGGTCGCAGCCCCGCGAGGGCCCTCTCTCCTTCAGTCCGCACTACGTCCGGTCGGCCGCGCACAGGCCGATGAGGCAGGGGACCATCCACGTAGCCCCTGCAGCTATAGCCGTCTCGCAGCCCCAGTCCCCAGCAGGGCCGTTAATAGTTTCTGTCGCCTCGGCTGTATCCCCGAGTGCCTCCAAGGGGCCGCCTTCACTCACCGATCCAGCGCCAGCAAGGACAGGGGCAGAGCCGTCGGGGCGCAGCCCAGGTGTATATCACCTCCGCCCTCTGGTCGTCCTTGGATCTCTCGGACACAGCAGTCTTCGGGTCCGGGCTGAGATCTATCGTCTCCCTTACGCCATCCGGGGACAGCTGGCTACCATCTTTGTAAAGGTACACAGCGCTGGTCTCCTGCCGAAGTTGATTTTACTCGTTTGGGAACTAGTTACAATGATTTCACCGTCGCCGTGGACTCCCCAGCCAGATCGGACTCGCATTCTGCGTTTTGGGGGTTCAGGATCGTCCTTGAAAGTCGGATTTTCTGCAGCTCACCGGGAGCTCTTTACAGGCACGTCTTACTCGGCCATGCTGTTGGCCACGCCCTGCCCCCCCCCCCCCACCCCCCCCACATTGCCCATTATTGAGCCTTGATGTGCCCCTGGATTTTGAGGTTTGGGGTAGCCCATGTTAATCTAATGTGATTTTTGGAATTTACATTTATTCTGTATTAGCGCCCTGGGGGGATTGCTTAGCGTCAAGGTTTCTGGAAAACAGATGGAATGTATTCAATCAATAAAAATTTTGTTTGGTTTCGTGTAATGAAACTATAAAAGCATAGGATAAAAAAATATATGATACATACAACCCACATGAGGACATACCCAGTTTGAACATAATATATGCAGATTAAACAATTTGTAGTTAACAAGGTTTTACAAACACTCGGATGGTACCTGATGGACAAATCATTCTAGATGATACAATAGGACCATGCACAAGATCAAATTGTTAGTTTTACAGGCAGGTGTAGCAAAATAAAGTGCATCATGCCAGGGGTAATATCGGGGAGCAGGAACGTATTAAATAAACCCTTTATGAAACCAACTGCACAAAGCGGTCTCATAATTGGATTAGTGATACCAAGCTTTCATTATTTTGAGTGACCCCGTCCTCGCCAATCAGTGTTTTTGTAATGCACGCTCCTATAAGAAGTAAACAGACCTTGCTGATCTCATCCTCACCCAAGATCTGGACGTCCTTATATGCACAAAAACGTGGCTCAACGACTCCACTGGCCCTATCCTTGACCTATTAGTCCCTCCTAGTCACAACATTATCAGGCTTGACCGAGTTATGAAACTGGGAGGTGGTATTGCCTGCATCTTCTGCAACTCTCTTACAGCAAATCTGTCCCCCTCAGCTAAGCTCTCCTCCTGAGAATACCTTTCCATAGATATCTCCAGCTCACTCAGACCCTTAAGCAGCCTTCACATCTTCTACCACAACCCCGGGAGATAACCTCGATCTAATTGAACAAATTGTGGAAACCATCTCCTCCAACCTGGGCCGACACTCCCCCCAGATCTTTCTTGGTGACTTCAATCTCCACTGGAATGATCCCCACGATCAGGCTGTCACAACACTCAACAATTTCCTCACTGACCTATCTCTGACCCAATTCTGCGACAGCGCCACCCACAACTTAGGCTCGACACTTGATCTAATCATCTCCATTCTTCTCGAATCCATTCTCCCCTGTGACTGGTCCGACCATCATCTCATCAACTTACTGATACCTGAAAGTTGGAACCACAATTCTGCGCAACCACTCAAACTGTAGCACTGGAAGAGACCGCTCCATAACACTAGCATGAAGAAGCTCATAGAACGCTGCAATCTCTCTCTCCCACCCCCTTCTGACATGATTGACATTCACAACCTCACTGACCACTATAACAACACCATGCTATCCACCTTAAATGATACAGCCCCCCTTCAACTGAAAAGAATTCCCCTAAAAGAATCCAAGCCATGGTTCAATGACAGTCTAAATGCGGATAGACGCAGTCTCAGACTAGCTGAAAGCAAGTGGAGATCCTCTTCCTCCCCAGATCTTCTTAAAACTTTAAGGTCCAAAGAAGTAGATACAACAAACTCATTAGAACGGAGAAAGCCAACTTCTTCAAACACCAACTAGACATGGCCAAAAATCGCCCCAAACGACTTTTTGAAATCATTAAATCTCAATCCAACAACACCACCACCTTCTCTCAGCACCCTGCTCGCCCGCAACCTAACTGCGATACAGTTGCTGAATTCCTCCTTGAAAAGACGAACAAAATCGAATCAGATCTACGGTCTGCTGCACTCACAATCCCGCTGTCTCCTAACTCCTCCTTTGTCTCCACACCCCTGTCCTCCCATCATGGTCTCTCACTCAAAAATAATGCCACATGGAGTTACTTCACTCCCCTCAATGACTCTACAATCCTCAACATTCTCTCTACCCACAAACCATCAAATCACTCAATGACCCCCTCTCCTCTAACTTCTTTAAAGAAATGATAGGTTCACTAACACCCCTTTGGTCCAAAATCATCAAAGACTCACTTCTTCAAGCTGAGATCCCTGACTGCTTGAAGGTGGGCCTAGTGCTCCCTATTCTTAAAAATCCTTCGGCTGACCCTGCTGACCTAAACAACTACCGCCCAATCACAAACATTCCGACACTGGCAAAACTTCTGGAGAAATGTGTCCATGAACAACTTCGCAAACACATTGAACAATACAGCTTCTCGACTTATTCCAATCGAGTTTCCACAGTGGCCACAGCACCGAAACAGCCATCACTCACATTGTGGATGACGCTCTCACTTTACATGACCAAAACGAAACCTGCCTTTTAATTTTGCTCGATCTCTTATCGGCATTTGACACTGTCAAACGTGACAATCTACTCTTCCTCCTGGAACACAAAATGGGGCTATCTGGCACGGTCCTTAAATGGTTTGCCTCTTTCCTTACTAACAGAACACAAAGATTCAAATCTAACCAGTCTCTATACTGTGAGGCCCTGCACACTAAATGTTCCCCAAGGATCGTCACGCTCACCCACTCTCTTCAACCTTTTCCTTGAATGACTGACTGTAATTCTTAAAGCCTCCAACATCCAATATCACATTTATGCGGACAACACCCAACTCTACATGAAAATCTCCTCCCCGAGGACATCAAATCTCTCAACGGAACTCTTCTCAAAACACTGAACTGGCTAACCACCAACCATCTCAAATTTAACGCCCTCAAGACGGAATTCCTCCTCAATGCACCCGCTAGGCAAACACCCTCCGTGCTGCAGTTTCTCTCTAACCTCACCGCTCTCAACTGCACATCTCATATCGTTGACTCCACTAAATCACTGGGAATTGTGCTAGACAAAAACCTAAACATGCAAGATCACATCAGAACATCAACCAAAGGAGCGAATTTTCAACTCTGCATCCTAAGAAAACTCAAACCCTACCTTCCCCAAGATGACTTTAAATCGGCGGTGCAAGCACTTGTCATTCCCAGACTTCAATATGGCAGTGTGACTCTTTGTGGTCTGTCGAAACTCAGTTTAGCACCTATCAGAGCATCTCTAAATGCTGCCACCAGATTCATTACGGGCTCTAAGAAGTCCAATCACATTTCACCGGACCTTAAATCGCTCAATTGGCTTCCTTTTGAAGCTAGGATACAACTAAAGATTGCATGTATGACCGATATAGCACAACACTTCAACACCCCACTCTACCTGACAAACAAGCTGGAACTCTCAGGTGGCTCCAGGGCCACAAGTAGCACCGGCACACTGCTGCTCAAGCCCAAGAAATTTAAAAAGCTTAAAACCTACAATCGTCCATTCTCTGGCAACGCCCCGAGAATCTGAAACTCCCTTTCAGTGGAAACAAGACTGATTCCATCTACGCTTGCCTTCAAAAGGGAACATACTCGACTATTAAATTCTGCGTTGAACCTGATGCTCTCTCCAAATTTACTCTTCGTGACTCTAGCATGTATCTGATATGCTGTTGAGCTATATTGCACTACTTGTTGCTTTACTTATTTACTTGTTACTTGCTGCCCAATTTCATCCGGCTTCTGTTGTTTATTGTCCCACCTTTTCCATGATTTCTATCACCTTTCTATTCTCCTCTGTCTACCTAAACATATGTAAAGCGCTCTGATACCCACTAGGGTCATGTTCACGCTATACAAAACTTTAAATAAATAAATAAATATTTCTGTATGGTGTTACATGAAATTCGAGAAGAGAATGTGTGTAAGTGCGTGAGTGTGAGGCTGTGTGTGGCAATAGCTGAAAGTCTCGCAAATGCCAGACCGATTGCATTGTAAATGCTTATTTAATTACAGGAATGAATTAGGCCTGGCAAGCTCTGGAAGATCCCTTCTATGCGGCCATGATGTTAAGCAACGCCTTACATGGTGCCTCTTTCAATGAAACGAGATTTTCTCACTTCTAAAGACCTTCCGGATGCATATTTTCCCAATCACAAGGATTCAAGTAAGTTCCTCTGGATTTATTTGGTTCAAGAACATAATGAAGTTCAAAGCCCTTGCACTTGGAACAACCAGTGCTCCGAGAGTCTTCATGAGGGTACATTTTCTGGTCATTGCCCATATTCCATTAATAAGGGATTACGTTTTCCCTTATCTTGATTGCTTATTGATTTCCACCCCGTCTTTTTTAAGAGCAGAAGAACACACATCCTTGGTATGCCAGAAAAGTTCGAATATATCCTGAACATGACTAAATCGCAATGTTAAGAAGAGTGCTATTTCAAATGGACACTTGAAGAGAATTCCTTCCAAGGAAGAGAATCCAAAATCTGCAAGGCAAGATTTGTGTTCTTCTATGTAAACACTTTGCCAAAACAATTTTGACGACACACAGCTGCTGCTTCTGCAGTTCTGAATTGAGTGAAGCCACATCTAAAAATGCAGGTTCAAAACCTGTTAAAATATTGGAATCCGTATAATCAGTCCATGGAGGATCACATTCCAATATAGCACCAATTCGAACAAGAATGTCAAAGTGTGTCAATAGACCCAACAATCCCAAAAGTTATTACTACGGACGCCTGTGTATCATTGGAACCCTCATAATTCAGTGGAATTGGTCCCAGCCATAAGTGAACCGGTCAGCTGTAGAAAATTATTTGCAGTTTTTAAAGCCCTGTAGAGTTTCTTCCAAAAATTCCAAAGAAAGCACTGATAGGCTAAACGTAAAATCAAGTCGCAAAAAGATATGGGCCTCATTTATGAGAAATAACGCATCGCTGCGTGAAAGCAGTGATGCGTCACTTCTCAGTGCGCACTCCAAGGCGCATTTTTTACACCACTGGTGCGTCACAAAAAGTGACGCACCGGCGGCGTAAAAGTGACGCACAGCCTCATAAATGAGGCCCTATGTATCAAGACAATGGTAACAAAATGTCCAAAGATGGCAGCTCTATTGGAATTTGGGCAGAGGAGCATTTCGTTTATCTCACAGCAACTCATGCAGTGGGGTCTCATAAAGTAGTAGATCATCTGAGTATAACCTTGCCTACTTCCATATCCATCCATCTTCAGCTGAACATGTTTCAAACAATAATTTGCATCAGGAACAGTGGGGTGAGAAAAAAGTAGATAATCTGAGTAGAACATTCCCTTAATGCATATCTCTACATCTACATTCGAACATGTTTCAAATAATAACTAGCAGAATGGGAATGCCATAATTCAATCTTTTTGCTGCCTTTCTTTTGCATGGCGAACAGGTGTGAAAGAGCTTGGAAAGTGGATGCTGTAACTGTTTTGTAAAACCAAAGGGGATGATGGACGGAGTGTTGAACAATGCAATCACTCACCCCCAGTCAACTGACCTGGGTTTAATCCGTCATCATTCTTTAGCTCACTCCGCCACCCCAGTTCAGACATGGCCATATGCAAATCAGTCGGACCCTGTGCCTCATGGGAACAGTCCAACCCGAATTGCCAAGCCATGTCTTCCCTGCACCTGAAACAAGGATCCTGGGACTGGTTTCTGGCTAATCAGCCGTCATCAGCCAGGCTAGCAACATTCCATCCATCATCTTGTGTGTTTTGCTGTTCGCCCTATGTGGGAAGGGAATGCCCAGACGTGGGTCCCGTGCTCACTACACCACTGGGGTCAAGCTATACTGGCTGATAGCCAGAAACTGGTCCTAGGATGCTTGATTCCGCTTGGCAGTTCGGGCTGCACTGTTCCCATGAGGCACAGGGTCCGACTGATTAGCATATGGCCATGTCTGAACTGGGGTTGCAGTGGAGAGCAAAATAACAATGGATTAAACCCATATCTGTGACTGGGGGTGAAAGTTTTGCCAATGTGCAACATTCCGTCCATCATCTTGTGTGTTTTGCTGTAACTGTTATGCGGCTCGAGGCCTTCGGTATGCGTTTCCTCTTGTTCATGTTCTTCCCAGTGTAGTGAAGAATGTACAGAGAAAGTCTTACTGATTGCCCCATTTTGTTTACGAAGTCAAACTCTAGTTTACTCTGATACATTTTTTGGCTAACAGTGTCACAAACGTTTGTGAGAAATAGGAGCCTTCTGTGAAGACCCGCCATATTTTTACATTTTGCCAGACGATAATTGTACAATCTGGTCCTGAATTCATTCCAAAAGTAAATATAAAGTTTCATTTACAACAGCAAATCAATCTTCTGTTTTCTCTCATAACTCTCCTCTGATGACGAATAGAAATAAAGTTTTGGATGTCAAAAGATCCGTTTTTATTTATCTGCAAAGGACTGAGGGAAAGATGCATGACCCTTCCATTTTGCGACTCGCAATTCACAACTCGCAAAATGGAATGTGCAACAGTGTCTCAGACACTGTTCGCGATTCTTAACGGGGTTGCAAATGGCCTGCCTCATCAATATTCATGAGGCATGTCGCAGTTTGTGACCCATTGGGAATGGCCAGCACTCACAGTGATAGTGGCCTTCTGGAGTCAGCAGACCACCATACCTGCGACTGCTTTTTCAATAAAGCAGGTTTTTCTTTTTTAAATGCAGCACATTTCCCTAAAGGAAAACAGGATGCATTTAAAAAAGGAAAATGAAACGTTTCTGTTTCATTTTTCAAGAGTAGGCAGTGGTCAGTGGGACCAATGCCTGCTCTTAAAAAATATTTTAGCATCCATTCGCAAAGGGGAAGTGGTCACCTTGGGACCCCCTGCCGTTTGCAAGCGGCTTACCACCTACGTGGAGTAGGTGATAAACTGCGAGTGTTTTGCAAAACAATGGAACCTACCATTCTGACTCGCTATTAGGAAGGGACACCCTTGGCACGCCCATTCCTAGGAGCGACTCAAAAACACTATTTTGCGAGTCACTGACTGATAAAATAGCGTTTGTACATACAACCACCCTTTTTTGCGGTTACAAATGCGCTGATTTCCCGTTTGCGACCACAAAAAACGGTCTTACATCTGGCCCTGAATCTTTTCAGTTGAGTAGTTGTTTATTAGTAAGTTATGCGAAAACTAACAAAGGAAAAAAAACAGTCACCACTACTGTAGGTAAGTGGGTAAAATGTGCCTTATCAAAAACATGTGACAATGAGTTTCAGGAATTCCTTCTGGATTTTTTTCCAAATCTTGAAATGGGATTAGTACATTTCAAAAAGTGTTTTAGCGTTCGCAAACTATCTGATTTACCGAATCAGAGGGTTTGCGAAAGCAAAAACACTTTGTATATGAGACCCCTGCGAAATTGTTTAGCGAAGTGTTAATGACGCACAAAGCAATTCAGAACAATACACCCAGTTACTAGGCGCTAAAGCTTGAAAAGTCTGAAGGATGCAGACAACTACGAAGTGCGAGCACTTCCCGTCTGAAACCTCAATCCTTCCATAAGAAGAGAACAGGCTGTAGAGTTTTCTCAGGGATTTCACCAAGATTTGGAACTCTTTACCTCCACTAGTGCGTGCTTATTTTACTGCATTCAAAAAGGAAGTAAAAAGACTACTAATGAACAAATTCATCTCCTAAGTTTTAATTATAGGAGGTCACTGAGTCATCTTTAAGATCCTATCACCACTACCTATCTCAGATGGATTGGTATAGTCTACCATATGTAAGACTTATATCACAGCCCTTTCTGCCCTATAATTGTATGCTGTCTAATGCTTAGTTGGCTGTGGGTCCTCCTATACATTTTATATATCAATTTTGTATTGTTAGAAGTTATAATATGTATGTTTGCTAGCACAATCTCCTAACGTTCATTAACTGTCTATTGTACAACGTCCTGCAGAATATCGGTCCTCTATGTTTGTTATGCATATATTTTATATTTCTATTTTACAAATTAACAAATTTGAATGTGTGTGTACCACCTCAACCATTTATGTTCTTTTATTGTAAAGCGCTCTGATACCCTCGTGAGTCACATTCGTGCTATATAAACTTTATAAATAAATAAAATACATATGATTGCCTCTGTACATGCATAACATGATCTGTATGGTTTCGGCACTTGAATTGTTTTGAATGGTTTTCTGTAGGTGGTGGATGATGTAGCATATGAACCAAATGGTGCAAAGAATGCGATTAGAAGCCAGACTGCTACTGGAAAGAAGGTACGTTACAAAATAATATCGATATTGAAGAGAACATTTGAGCAGATTTCAGTGAAAAGTATGCAAGTACGTATTTAGTGAACAAATATTTTTATCAGCTTTGCCTTGCTGTATAACCTATTTTAATGATTTGTGTTGTCTTTTAGCTGAAGAATAACCTGTAAGGGTATACTTGAGACACAGGGGGCACAAACTAATTATATGAATTTCCTTTGATTGATTGTACTTAAGCTAGAAGCTGGCTGCAACGGTTGTACATTCAACGCTTAATGTCAGAAATGCTGCTGTTACCCTTCCCATGGTGACAGCTGTGGTCCTTGCTGTTCTCACTTTTGTTGCGTCATGTGTGATCTCTGCAGTGGAAGCAGTCGTTCTTCCCGCTGTCATCTCTTTGCTGTGCTTACTGCTTTGGGACCTGACTTGTGTTTTGTTGGGTCTCACCTGGTAAGAAATCCAATTCGACATTGGAACATTTTAAAGAAAGCCGGGCCACAGAGCGTTCCCTAGGTCTTTCTACCCCTGCAAGAGAGTATCTCGAACAGTTTTGTCCCTTTTGATGCTACTTCAGAGGGTTGGCGTACTGCCCACTCAAGGCCCACTGCCCGTGTAGCAGGTCCCTTAGTCCTTAAAGGGTGAGGCGTGTATCAAGCAGACTAGCAACCCGTCCCGACGTTGTCAGTGTATGAATTGCTGACGGCAAGTAGTATATTGTTTTGTAAGATTTTGTTTAGATAGCATTTCGTATCTGTGACAGGCCTGTGAAACGCTCCGATTCACAGTGCACTGCTGATGCACTTAAGAGTGCGCATTCAGTAGTGTGTGAAATCGAGTTTCCCTACTTTATTTTTCCTTGCAATATTATATAGCGCGAACTCGACAACATGGCATGAGCACAATTTACATTACAGAAGAACACATTCATTTGTGGTAGGCACAGGGAGACAAAGCAATTTGCCTGGAATCACAGGATGTTGAACTGATGCCGAGATTCGAACGTAGCTCTCCAGCTCTAAAGTTCGCAATTCTAGAACTTGTGGCGAGAGGTGTGTCTAAAAGTGTATGTCGGTGCTGGCCATCAATGAGAGAGACCTGTACATTTTTCAAATGGGTGGTTAAAAAATATGAGTATGTTGCTGGAGATGTGGGCCCCCGTGCCACCAATGTACTTACCGGGGGAGGGTAAAAACCCAATATTCCGCAACTTTCTTTCCGCATACCATCACTCCACATACTTTCATTACGAAAGTACAATGACTCCGTAATGCCATTATAACTCATGGCATTACATTTTATATGCTTTTACCACGCATACATTTACAACGAAATTCGTTGTAAATGCATGAAGGTAAAAGTATGTTTTAAAAAAAATATTTGAATAAGGTAAGTATGGGTATAGCGGTATATGTTTTCGGGTGCTGAGGTATATGTTTTGGGGTGTTTGGGTATTTTAAGGGTTCAGATATAGTTTTGGGTAATGGGGTACAGGGGTAGTAGTAGGGTTTAGGGATAGGTATGGGTTTTGGGGTACAGGGATATTTTTAGGGTTCAGGGCTAGGTTTGGGTTTTGGGGTATAGGGGTATTTTTAGGGTTATGGGGTAGGTTTGGGTTTTGGGGTACAGGGATATTTTAAGGGTTCAGGGCTAGTTTGGGGTTTTGGGGTGCATGGGTAATTTAGGGTTGAGGGGTAGGTTTGGGTTTTGGGGTACAGGGCTATTTTTAGGGTTCAGGGCTAGGTTTGGGTTTTGGGGTACAGGGGTATTTTTAGGGTTCAGTGGTAGGTTTGGGTTTTGGGATACAGGGGTATTTTAAGGGTTCAGGGCTAGGTTTGGGTTTTGGGGTACAGGGTTAGGTTTGAGTTTTGGGGTAGGTTTGGGGTACATGGGTAATTTAGGGTTCAGGGGTAGGTTTGGGTTTTGGGGTACAGGGGTATTTTTACGGTTCAGGGCTAGGTTTGGGTTTTGGGGTACAGGGGTATTTTTAGGGTTCAGGGATAGGTTTGGGTTTTGAGGTACAGGGGTATTTATAGGGTTTAGGGATAGGTTTGGGTTTGGGGATACAAGGTATATTTATAGGGTTAAGATGAGTTATTGTTTAAGGAATAGGGGTGGGTTATGATTATGGGGTGCAGGGGTATTTAAAGGGAGCAGTGTGGGATTAGCACACAATATGATACATGGCATGAAGGGCGGAATGTACAACACGCCCCCAGTGTTTGTCACGCTCCCATCACACGCCCACAACCCAATGCAGACACGCCCACAAGGGACTACTTTGCTGGCATGGTTCTTTTACCTTTTAAATGTATATGGTGGGTGTCTGCATAGCCTATGTCCTTTTGCTGCAACTACCCTTTCCAACGCTGTATTGGGTGTTGTGATTGGTGCTGTGGTTCCTGAGATTACCCGCCTCAAAGGTTTGGGCTCTCTATTATATTAGTACTAGCAGCCCGTCCCGACTTTGTCCGGGTATGAATTGCTGCCGGCCAGTAGTATATTGTTTGATCGTTTTGATAGCATTTCTTATCTGTGGCAGGCCTGTGAAACGCTCCGATTCACAGTGCACTGCTGATGCACTTAAGAGTGCGCGTTCAGTAGTGTGTGAACTCGAGTTTCCCTACTTTATTTTTCCTTGCAATATTATATAGCGCAAACTCGACAACATGTAATGAGCACAACTTATACTACAGAAGAACCCATTCATTTGTAGTAGGCACGGGGAGACATAGCGATTTGCCTGGAATCACAGAATGTTGAGATGATGCCGAGATTCAAACGTAGCTCCCCAGCTCTAAAGTTCGCAATTCTAGAACTTGTGGCGGGAGGTGTGTCTAAAAGTGTATGTCGGTGCTGGCCATCAATGAGAGAGACCTGTGCATTTTTCAAATGGGTGGTGAAAAAATATGACTATGTTGCTGGAGATGTGGGCCACCGTGCCACTAATTTACTTATCGGGGGAGGGTAAACACCCGTTATTCCGCAACTTTCTTTCCGCATACCATCACTCCGCATACTTTCATTACGAAAGTACCATGACTCCGCAATGCCATTATAACGCATGGCATTAAATTTGATATGCTTTTACCACGCATACATTTACAACGAAATTCGTTGTAAATGCATGAATGGTAAAAAGCATGTTTTTTTTATGTTTGGATAAGTTAAGTATGGGTATGAGTTACATGTTTTGGGGTACTGAGGTATATGTTTTGGGGTGTTTGGGTATTTTAAGGGTTCAGATATAGTTTTGGGTTATGGGGTACATTGGTAGTTTTAGGGTTTAGGGCTAGGTATAGGTTTTGGGGTACAAGGGTATTTTTAGGGTACAGGGCTAGGTTTGGGTTTTGGGGTACAGGGTTATTTTTATGGTTCAGGGCTAGGTTTGGGTTTTGGGGTACAGGGGTATTTTTAGGGTTCAGGGCTAGGTTTGGGTTTTGGGATACAGGGGTATTTTAGGGTTCAGGGGTAGGTTTGGGTTTTGGGGTACAGGGTTATTTTTATGGTTCAGGGCTAGGTTTGGGTTTTGGGGTGCAGGGGTATTTTTAGGGTTCAGGGGTAGGTTTTGGTTTTGGGGTACAGGGGTATTTTAAGGGTTCAGGGCTAGGTTTGGGTTTTGGGGTACAGGGGTATTTTAGGGTTCAGGGGTAGGTTGGTTTTTGGGGTACATGGGGTATTTTTAGGATTTAGATATAGGTTTGGGTTTTGGGGTACAGGGTATATTTATAGGGTTAGGATGGGTTAGTGTTTAAGGGTGTTGGGGTATTTTAAGGAGTAAGGCTGGGTTTTGATTATGGGGTGCAGGGGTATTTAAAGGGAGCAGGGTGGACACCCGGAACTGGAATGTACAGAACCTGGGAAGAAAAAACAATGAAATATTTGACACAATGCGCGCCCCGCACGCCCACACCCCCAGCACACGATATGAGATATGGCATGAAGAGCGGAATGTTAAAACAACAGTTGATGGACAGAATGCAGAACAATGTCATACATTCACCCCAGTACAGAGATCTAGGCCTAAATCCATCGTTTTTTTTGCACTCCACACCACCTCAACCTTGACCCTGTGCCTCATGGGAACATTCCAGGCCGAACTGCCAAGCCATGTCTATCCTGGACCGGACTCAAGCATCCTAAGATCAATTTCTGGCTATCAGCCATCTTCAGCCAGGATAGCTTGACTCCAGTGGTTTGGAGAGCATGGGACTCACGTCTGAGCATACCCATTCCACTCGGGGTGACAAATTCAAAAACAACAGTTGATGGACAGAATGCAGAACAATGTCATACATTCACCCCAGTACAGAGATCTGGGCCTAAATCCATCGTTTTTTTTGCACTCCACACCACCCCAGTTCAGACATGGCCATATGCAAATCAGCCTTGAGCCTGTGCCTCATGGGAACAGTCCAGCCCGGAGGGCGGAACGTACTACACGCCCCCAGAATTTGTCACGCCCCCAAGCACAAGCCCACAGCACAACGCAGACACGCCCACAAGGGACTACTTTGCTGGCACGGTTCTTTTACTTTTTAAATGTATATGGTGGGCGTCTGCATAGCCTATGTCCTTCTGCTGCAACTGCCCTTTCCAAAGCTGTATTGGGTGTTGTGATTGGTGCTGTGGTTCCTGAGAATACCCGCCTCAAAGGTTTGGGCTCTCTCTTTATTATATTAGTATGGATGGATAACGCTGAAGCCACCATGAGCAACATTCTTCCTAGTCCTCTGCCCCTCCAGTATTCACTTCCAAACCGTTTAAAGTTTCCCTTAGTGGCACACAACCATCCTGCAAAATACTATATTTCCTCCATGAGTGGCAAAGAGAACATCCAACTGATTGGTCCTCCAGATTGTTCAACGAGGCCGTGCCCTCCCCTTCCTTTTCGACCTGTTGCACTACTCACACACATCACAGCATCTCTTGTAGAAGAGGTTGTATATCTTGCTCCAAGAAAGCATCCTCTTTTGGCTAAACGAGCCAAAGAGAGGTTCCTGCCTGGGAAATAGGAATTGGAAGTTTCTGTCCTCATATTTTAGGTATCTGCCCTCTCAATGCCTTCAAAGCACAAACCTAAGATGCGCACACTGGCCCAGGTTCTGTCTGTCCTGCATCCAGGTGACTGGATGATGACTTTGGACCTGCAAAGATGCCTACTTTCATGTACCCGTCCTGCAGTGCCACAAATGCTTCGTTCTGTTATAGGTGCAGTTGAAGGTAGGCTAGACTCATTTTTATCTTGCCATGCTCCCCTTTGGCCTCACCAGTGCCCCTCTGGTGTTCTTGAAAGTGATGGCGATGGTGGCAGCAAACCTTCATAGGGTGGAGATTCCAGCTTTCCCCTACCATGACGAATGGCTGTTGAAGGCAGGGAGTTATCCCTACTCCTAGAACCTATGCCAACATCAATGTATTACACAGTCATTTTGAGAGATGATCAGTTGTTTCTCTTCCAGGGGATACTCATCAATAGTCATAAGCACTGAATAATCCCCGCCCATGTGCGGGACCCCGGAGCATATACAAACATACATATATATGTGTATGCATGAGCAAAAAAGTACGGAGTACCTCCAAAAACATACATATTTACATTAATGCATATATAAAACATGCAGCCTATTATACCTCAAATAGGCTAATATGCCAAGATGACTTGGATTTCTCACTAAGAAAACAATTTTTCATATACATACTCAACACTCAATAGAAAACATACACTCTTATAATGTTCCAAGACAGCCCTTTTTTTCAGAGAAAATAATAATTAATTGCAGGCAATTAACCTATAGGCTTCATAGATGAAAAACATCATAGTACAAAAAACTTGGCACCCTGCCTTTAAGACTTCCCAGCACCTGAAACACCATGCCTTTAAGACCTCCAGGAGACCCCTACTCCCAGCATGCACCACAGGTGACAGTTAGGCCAGTTCTTTTTTCCAGCTCCTTCTGTAAGGTTCCTGGAGCTCGAGCTTATCAGTTTTGTTGATTATTTCTAGTCAGACATTGTTTTTTCCTCATCTTTATTCGACTTTTGTGACTGCTGAATCTGATAACTGTTATTTTCTCACAAATTTAACAACTATTTTCTGTCAGAAATGCAAGATTTATTTCCAACAAATGTCCTTCCTGTGGAAAGAAAATGGCAAAATCAGACCCTCACTCTGTTTGCATTGTGTGTTCGCCAACTTCACATAATCCAGAGAAATGCTATTACTGGCAGCTATTCTCCAGAAGAACTGTTTCTGACAGAGAGATTAGACTTTATGCCTTGCTAGAGAGAGGAAAAGGACATTCTTAAAGTGGCCTTGAGAGCAATTCTACCTTCAAAGAGCCCTCCTCTCAGGTAAAAAACACAGAAAACGGTGTTGATCGGCTTCCCCAGGATCCAAAAGGAAGCAGATTCCTGAGTGTTTGCCGTCAGCTTCTCGAGTCGACCAACGTCGGAAAAGCAAGTAAGACATGCAGCGACGTCAAGGGACAGATCGCCGTCGAAGTGACAAGAGCCTCCGTTTCCAAAAAGTAAGTTGATGTCGTGGCATACTACTTTGGGCTCGAAGTATGTTGGTCCTGAGAGACATAAATCGACGTCGAAACATCTGTCGGCGTCTAGATCTCCGCCGCCTTCATGAGGTTCGGCGTCGAGACTTTACTTTACTTTACTTTAAAAAACATTTATAACGCGCACTATCACCATCGGTTTCTTGGCGCTCATTGACAGGTGGCGTGACCCAGAAGCAGGAGGTTTAGTCGTATGCGGCTTGGAAGAGCAGGGTTTTTAGGAGTCTGCGGAAGCAGTCATACTTAGGGCAGAGACGGAGCGAAAGTGGAAGGGAGTTCCACGTAGAAGGGGCCAGGACGGAAAAGCTCAAGCCACCGTGCTTTTTCCTTTTGAATCTAGGGACCTCGAGGAAGTTTAATGAGGCTGAGCGAAGAGCTTTTGTGGGGATATGACGGGACAAGGCCGAAGAGATAAAAACGGGAGCTGCGTCTGATAGGGCCTTAAAGGTGGTGCATGCCAGTTTGAAAATGCAGCGTTTGGATACCGGGAGCCAGTGTAGACTGCGAAGAAGGGGAGTGACATGCTGATGCTTGGGCTGGTGGAAAATCAGGCGAGCAGCCTGGTTCTGCACCAGCTGCAGTCGTTGAAGATGGCATGCAGGAATGCCAGCATAGAGAATGTTCGCATAATCAAGTCGGGAGGATCGACGGTGAAGACACCGCCACAAGCCTACAAGCGGTCGACGTTGAGGACGCCTCCGCCATCAAGTAAATCGCTGTCGAAGAGGTCGACGTCGAAGACATTGCAGAAAGCCTACAGGCGCTCGACGTTGAAGACTCCATCACAGTCCTGTGTGCAGTCGACGTTGAAGAGACCAACGTTGAGGACATCCTCGCACAGACTAGAGTCCTCACGTGTCTCTCCACAGGAGCGGTCGACATCAAAGGCGGCACATTCTGTGTCGTCGGCGAGGCATCTTTCAATGTCGAGAGAGAGAAACCCTGCAGTCCTGCCAGGAGAAGTGACAGTTAGACTGAGTTTGACATCAAGAACCATTTGTTTGGTGTTGAGGGAAGGGTCATCTTCGCCTGACATCAAATTATACAGATTACACTGGAGGGATCTCTGGTTCCGGGAGAGAAGACTCTTTCTATCAATCTTTCCCCAAGATGTCTAGAAATTGTTTAACACTGGAAGGTTCCACACAGAAATCCAGGCTCTGAATCTCTGCTGGGCCTACTCCTATGCCGGGCTGCCAGCAAACTGAACATTGATATGTCGGCAATAGCAGTCTCTGCATCTGTCATATTTTAAACTCTGCACCACAGATCCTCGGCGAGGCCTCTGCTTCCTTTAGTCCCAGGTCTACTAGAACCAGTGAAGCAGACTTTTCTGACTCTGGCTGCGGTGGGCTCAGCTCCCCCACGTATTTCTAAAAAAGTACATGGCCCCAGATCAGGATCCGCTTTTCCTTCAACCGGATCCCTCTCCAGACTCAGTCATAGTGGCGGCAGCCAGAAAGGCACATTCAGTGACAACCTCTTCCTCAATTCCTCAGTAGAAGGACAGTAAAAACATGGACTCCCTGGGCAAAAGAATGTTTAAAACTTTGGCAGCAGTGCTGAAGGTGGCTAGTGCTTCCGAGCTCCTGGTGAGGTATGACAGATCACTCTGCGATTCTTTGGCACGGTTCACGGAAAAGCTGCCTAAAGAAGATCAGTAAGATTTTTGAGAAATTCTGCAAGAAGGTTGCTTGGTGGCAAACCAAGTCATTAGTGTAGCGGCAGACGCATCAGGTCTGGCTGACCATGGCTACTTCCATGGCATTTGTTCTGGACACTCACCAGAGAATTGTGAATCTCCCCTTCAATGGCTCCTCTCTATTCGAATCTCATGCGGACAATGAGATGTCCAAAATGAAAACGGAGTTGGACACTCTAAAAGCCGTTTGATTGGAGAAGCGAAAGGAATGTCAATGGAAGTACCGTCCCTATGACCGGCGCTCCTTCCAGCAGAGGGTTCAAACCCCTCACTGGTCCACTAAGCATCAAAATCAACCCAGGTCTCATTACCACCAGAGAAGGCCTGGTCTAGGAAGTGGAGCTGCAAGACAACCACCTTCTGCAACGAAGCAACCAGCAAAGCAATGAGCTCTGACTTCCTCCATGCCCGTGAACCACTCCAGTGGGGGGAAGTATTATGTTTCACCTTGAAGCGTGGAAGAAAATAACAAAGGACAAGTGGGTGCTGAATATTGTGCAGAATGGCAAGGAATATATTCTCGTTATTTTCTGGTACAGAAAAGACGCCCTACCAGAGAATACAGACCTATTCTCGACCTGAGATTTCTAAACAAACTAATCTGCAAAGAAAAATTGTGGATGTTAGCGCTGCACCAAATCTTTCCTCATCTACACCAAGGGGACTGGATGTGTTCTATAGACCAGCGGGATGCCTACTATCACGTTGCGGTTTCTAAGAAACATCAGAAATGTCTATGATTTCAAGTGGCTCTCCAGCCTTTTCAATTCAAGGTTCTCCTGTTTGGGCTCAAATCAGCACCCGAACATTTTCGAAATGCTTGGCAGTGTTGGCAGCTTTTCTTTGCAAACAAAGGATATTCATATACCTTTACCTGGCCGACTGGCTCCTGAAGAGCTCGTCATCCACTCTCCTTCATGGTCATCTCACATACTGCCTTCAACTACTGAGCAATCTGAGTCTACAAGTTAACAACTAAAAGTCGATCTTCAACCCGACCCAAAAGACCCACTACCTGGGTGATTCGCTGGATACCGCAATGGCAAACGTGTCTCCTTCAGAGGAGAGGTTATACTCAATCCGTGAGAAATGTCACAATCTTCTCCTTTCTGACCATCCCACAGTCAGACAGGTGTCTTCATTGCTGGGTTCAGTGGCATCATGCATCTTCATCATACCAAACGCCAGGTTAAATATGCATCCTCTGCAGCAACCTCTGAAGGACCAGTGGATGTAGATATCAGGTCGCTAGGAGGACCATGTGTTTCTCCCCAATCCGCCAAGGATTCCGTCAGATGGTGGATGAAGCGATCCCATCTACTGAAGGGAGTTCCTTTTCACCAGGACCTTCCTACTCAGACAATCATCACGGATGCTTCCGTCCAAGGCTAGGGGGCTCATATGGGTACTCTCCAAGTGCAAGGCTTTGGTCAGAGACAGAACAAGGGTATCACATTAATCTTCTAGAGCTGAGAGCTGTACACCTAGCTCTCAAATCATTGTTCCCTTCTTTCCAGTCTCATTCCCTATTAGTTCAAATAGACAATGCCACAACAATGCATTATCTGAACAAACAGAGGTTACCCGGTTGAGCCCTCTTTATTTTTATTTATTTACTTACTTAACATGTTTGATATAGCGCTAGCTGGACCCGGGGGTATCAGAGCGCTCTACAGGAGTATTCATTGCAATATGGTAAAAATAACAATGAGGTAGTATTCAGAAACCAATACAAACGGTAGAGGGCCTATTTAATATTGCACAGTCTAAACAAAAACAAAGGAGGGAGTAGGGTATGGGAATGGGGGAGGAAGGAGGGGGGATATTAAGGCAACATCATACAGCTATACGTAGATAGGATTAATTGAATGTAACAGGATAGCAATGAGGTGGAAATTCAAAACCCAACAAGAAGGTCAAAACAGCTCTAGAATTAACATTGTCATATTACAAGGGTTGAGAAGGATTTCCTGCTAGTCCTGAGATATTAGCCTAGCATGGGGGTAAGCATGGAGAAGAGGCGGGAAGGGTAAGTGCAAGGTGGTAGGCTAGGTTGAGGAGGGGGATGACTATTCGATTATAGCTGGAGGAACAGGGCAGGTCCTATAGGGAGAACTAGAGGGAGAAGGAAGGTGAAAGAGGGGGAGGAGAGCACTAGGAGGCAAGGGTGGGATGAGCGCCAAGGGGCGGATTTAAGAACCACAGTATTCGTTCAGCAGGAGAGCTTTGAGGTCTTTTTTGAAGCTAGCGTAAGAGGGGTTGCAACGAAGATCTTTGGGGAGTCAGTTCCAGATGGTCAGTGCGTTCCCAGAAAAGGAGCGAGATTGTTTGGTTTTCTTGTTTAATAGAGGAGGTACTAGAGCGAGGGTGTTAGAGCTTCCCAGTGTTCTAGAACTGTCGGCTATGTGAAGTTTATCAGTGAGGTACTGCGGGGAGCTCGCTTTGATACAGGGCTTTGTGCGTAATGCACGCTGTCTTCTATGGCGTTTTTCCTTCAATGGGCAGCCACTTGAGGGATTTAAGGGCGAGGGAAATATGATCAAACCGTTTAAGGTCACTAATGAGCCTCGCGGCTAGGTTAAGAACCGATTTGATAAGGGCGAGGTGTGCTTTAGGAGTTCCAGTGAGGAAATTTGTAAAGCAGTCACATAGTGTTCACACTTTAACTCACCATTACTGTTTGGACTCTGACACAGGCGGATGCTCAGTATGGGCAAACCTCGCTAAGAAATTTGTTTGGAGAATTCATCCCTAAGGTGTTATATTTCCTGTAGTTATGCTGTTGTTCATCCGGGAGAAAGTGGGTATGAGCTTGCTATTCTATTCAGTACTTATGACTATTGATGAGTATCCCCTGGAAGAGAAGGATAAGTTACTTACCTGTAATCCTAGTTCTCTTTCAGGGGTTTACTCATCAAAGTCAGAAGCAAGCCTCCCGCCTCCCGGGACGAGCATTGACAGCATTATAGCGTTTTGCACCTTTATGTCCTGGTTCCTATAGGTTACTACATCGTAAAAAAGAACTAACCTAACTGTCACATGTGGTGCATGATGGGAGCATGGGTCTTAAAGGCATGGTGTCCAGGTGCTGGGAAGTCTTAAAGGCAAGGTGCCATGTTTTTAGGCGGCACACTCAACCAGAGTCCGGAGGACCGTGTGCAAAAAGTCGATCATGGAGTGAGTCGCTCCCGAAGCCCGCGGTGCACCAAACGAGGTAGGAATGTTACAACCATTTACCGAATATGGCTAAGATATGACATAAGCCCACTAGCAGTAACCCCCGCCTTGCCCTCCCCCAGGTCAAAAAGCATCACCGTGCCATAGGGAGACGCCCATACACGGACCTAAAAGACAGTTTAAGGTACGTCCTGCAGTGTTTTTGCAAGAAGTGACCGTAGGGCAAGTATTGAGTTTGGCTCTAAATGGGATTTTTAATGTCCTTTAGACTACAGCTCAAAAGACCCAGAACCAGACATAGGATAACCACGGCTACAATTAAGGTAACATGAACTTTAAATGTAGGATATTAGAAGCGGAATAATAAAATGAGGCTCTGGGAATCGACACTGAAACAGTGTTCCTTTTTTTCCCTTACACACATGCAGATAGAAGTGACAAGGCCCTGAGGAGAACCCATAACTGCTGTATGGAGTTCGAAACGCGTCGGCAAGAAAGGAGATAAAAACTTAACAATACCAATAATCACCGACTCGTAGAATTAATGTGTCGTGATATCTCCTTTTTAACTGTGACTTTGTCTACTACTGTTCCTGAGATTCCAAATCACTGATGGTTAATGAGGCTAGAAAATTGTGACTTGCCTTTTGGAACAGTCTGAAATAGATACAGATGCTTTGTTGTGTATAGTGAATGTATTTTGATGTAATGATGTTTTCTTTTCTTGGTAAATGTTGTGTTTAAGTTGATGTACATATATGTTATATTTGTTGTGTTCTCTCTCTGACATGTAATCTAAGATTTTTTCAAAAAAAGATTTGAAAGAAAAGGTAAAAATAAATATACCTAAACATATCTAACTAAGGTTGATGTGTTGCTTATAACTAAGAGCTAACAAAAAAAAGTGGGGTGGCATTTTGCGTGAAAAAAACGTATATATAAGGTCCAGCCTTTCCCACAGCCCAAGGGCCTAACTCCTTTACATTAAAAAGAAATCAAAGTACAGCACTTTAACAGGGAATCCACTCAGCACGGATCATATTTACTTTTCAATGCTAGGAATTTACAGGATGGAACAGAACCCCTGGCATTTACAGGAGCCTGGGGAATTTTTAACATTTACAGAAACCTGACTTTCAATAGGAAAAAAAATATGTAAAAAGGGGGGTTTCAGTTGATGCATTTTTGAGTTTTTAACATATTAGTACATACAAATAAATCCTACCAAAAAAAAAATGTACGTCAACAGCAGCAGCAAAATCCTTTCCTACAAGCCAAGAACAAAATGAAAACACACTGTAGCAGCAAACAAACGGACAGGGCACATGGCTCCAAGGATAGCAGAGGAGATCTGAAATGAAAAGTACGGCACACACAAAGCAGTCATTTTGCTGATTACACTACGAGTAATCATGCTGTACGTAGAGTTAACTTTAGAGTACTGTAATGCAGTAAGTGTTTGCAGCAATCATTGGCGTCGCACAAACAATTGTCACAGGGTAACAAGGCTGAGCGATCCCCTTTTTTCATGCATACTCCAGAAAGGCATTATTGTATGCACCTATGTCCCTGTTAAAAGGAGCCTTTGTTTACGTCTTATTTACTTGCTAGCAGTATCCTCACCCTCTAAATCACTCGCATGCATCAGGAGGTGTAGGGGCTGCTGATCTGTGGAAGGGTGCCAAAAGGTCTGTTCAACTATATGGATATAGATGTCTGCGGGTATGGATGTCTGCAGCACACCCTCACACCCCCTCACTCTCACACCCTAACCCACCTTCACCCTCAACCCCCTCACCCTCACCCTCACACCCCCCTCACCCTCACCCCCTCACCCTCACAACCCTCTCACCCTCACTCACCCTCACCCCCCCTCACCTACCCTCTCCCACACTCACACACCCTCACACCCCCTCACCCTCACACCCTAACCCTCCTCACCCCCTCATCCACCCTCACATCCACACCCGCTCACCCTCACACCCCCCACCCTCCTCACCCTCTCACCCCCCTCACCCTCTAACCCCCCCCACCCTCACACCCCCTCACCCTCACATCCCCCCTCACCCACCCCCCACCCACCCCCTCACACACCCTCTCACCCACTCTCACCCACCCTCACCCGCCCTCTCACACCCTCACCCGCCCTCTCACACCCTCACGCTGCTGCATGCCTCACACTGCTGCACGCCACACACTGCTGCACACCACACACTAATGCACGCTGCATGCCTCACACTGCTGCATGCCTCACACTGCTGCATGCCACACACTGCTGCACGCCACACACTGCTGCACGCCACACACTGCTGCACACCACACACTGCTGCACGCCTCACACTGCTGCACGCTGCAGGCCACACTGCTGCACGCTGCCTCGCCACACACTGTTGCATGCATCACACTTCTGCACGCTGCACACTGCTGCACGCCGCACACTGCTGCACACTGCTGCACGCCTCACACTGCTGCACGCCACACACTGCTGTACGCCTCACACTGCTGCACGCTGCAGGCCACACACTACTGCACGATGCAGGCCACACACTGCTGCACGCCTTACACTGCTGCACGCCACACACTGCTGCATGCCGCACACTGCTGCATTACTCACTGCTGCATTCTGCACACTGCTGCACCATTCACTGCTGCACGCCTCACACTGCTGCACGCCTCACACTGCTGCACGCCACACACAAACATCTTTACTTGCAAAATGTGTATTCTTTTTCGCAAACTGTAAATCAAAGTCACAAACACATATTTTACGTACATACCCATTGCATAACTAAGATTTTCAAAAAAAGATGCAAAATACATACATCAATATTTATTAATTACTTCTTCAACATTATCTATCATTTAACTTTTTAATAAACCCAACGCATTACATGTGATTGTATTTCAAGATAATTGCAATTCCATAACTAGCACTAACAACATTGCCATTTTCAATGCCAACTGCTCAAACTTTAATAATGCGAGACCTATTGCATTTCCAATGCTTGTTTGTACTGTGATGTTTTTTTATCCGCAAGAAAAGGAGGTTATATTTATTTATTAATTGCGTGATTTAAAAAACCATTGCAAATACAAAACTTAAAAAAAAAGATATCAAGATTTCATTTAAAATGTCATAATTCTTAAAAACCAGTAAGGGTAGCAATAACATCATAAAACCAGTAGGGGTAGCAGTAGCAGGTAAAGCTTATCAAACATTATGCCGATGGGGAATCGCATGCTGTCGGCGCCTCACTGAGTTTTTTAACTGCACGCTCCATGAATTTTACTAGGGCACAGTTTATTTTAGTGTTCCTAGGGTCGAAGCAGGCCAGGACTGCTGCTCTACAGCTTCTGATCATTTTTATGTTCCAAAGAGGCTTGAGCAGGCCCCGTCTCTCGGTCAGCAGTTTTGGGCACAAGCAGACAATATGTGCAATGTCTTCTTTATGATTCCCACACAGTCGGCATAGGTCGCGTCCAAGCTCCTTTTTCCATTTTGGCCAATGAGACAGCAGGTTGATAACTCCCAGTCTCAACTTTAAGAAACTTAATTTGGTTCGTACACTGAAAGATATGGTAAGGTACGGCTGTGGGATTAGCAGGGCATAGGATTGAAGGGTCATCCACCCATGATTTCTTTTTGCAAGTGTAGCTTTATCTTCCAGAATTGATAGATGTTTGGTGCTAATTTTCGCTAGCCTTTTGAATTCCGTTTGACTAGCGTGCAAGTTCCAGAGGTCATTTAGGCATAGGGTTGTTAGACCTTTTGACCAGTAATCATGTCCTGCTCGCCATGAGTTGTTGTCAATACTGGCCCACAGGTGGTGCCCTAGACTTCCCTCCTTTGATAGCCTAAATTTGTCACAGCACACTAAAAAGTACATCGCTCTAGCCAATGATTGCTTGCAGGTGCCTAATTCCAACCTAATTTGTACCGGTGATGTGTGGGTTGGTAATTTAAACACTGATCTATAGATCTTAGAAATTATTGTGTCCAGTTGGCAACTGTCCAATCCTTTTAGAGCTTCACTACCATAGGTTAGGGTGGGAATGGTTTTTGCCTGAGCGGCCTGTAGTGTAGGTGCAAGAGTTGGGCCTTGCATCTTCTTTTGAATTAATCCAATTTCAAACGCAAGTGCTGCACCCTTCCTTTCTTGTTCTTCAAGGTGGGATTTATATTTTTCATTACTGTTAAAAGTGACTCCGAGGTACCTCTGGCTGTTTGATTTGACGATGGTTTCATTATTCAAGGTCCAGCACTGTTTCTTAGCTTTCCTTGGATGGATTGCTAGGATTTTCGTCTTCCTGTTGTTAATTTGAAGTTCGTTATTGTTTGAATATTCCAAGATAGCATCCAGGAGCCTTTGCCTTCCGATCTTTGTTTTAGATAGCAGGACCACGTCGTCAGCGTAGAGTAGATTTGTTAGCAAAAGACCAGATAGTTTGGGAGAGTGGGAATTGACCTTATTAAGGACTTCAGGCAGGTAGGCTAGAAATAGATTAAAAAGTGTCAGGGCCAAGACGCAGCCCTGTTTGAGGCCTCTTCGTCAAAATCGGGTGGGATAGTCTTGAGCCATCCCTGATCTTAATCTTGACCCATGTGTCCTGGTGCAGAAGTTGTATGGCTCTTAGGAGGTCCGCTGGAATGTTAAGTCTAGACAACTTCTGCCAAAGTTTGCTTCTGTTGACGTTGTCGAAGGCCGCTTGAAAGTCAATGAATCCCATATAAAGTGGACAAGAACAGAACTTCGCTTGGTCAATCAGGCAAGAGAGGGTCATAAGATTGACGGAGGTCCCAGTGTTTTTTCTGAAGCCTGTTTGGTTCGGAGGAATTATCGAATTGTCATCCGTCCGTGCCCTAAGTGTGTTAAGCAACACTCCCGCAAAGTACTTTGCTTCAATGTCAATGAGTGCGATGAGGCGGTAGTTCACTGGGGATTTTTTATCCACTCCTTTAAAGATCGGTGCGAGGATTGATCCATGCCAGGAGGGCGGTATGGTGTTATTTTGCAGGCTTAAATTTAACAGGGTGCTTAGGTTCGCAGCCCAAAAGGTTGCGTCTTCCTTGAATAGAGCTTGAGGAATTCCGCCTGGGCCAGGAGCACCATCCTTCCGTCCCTTTTTTATCATTTTTTCTATTTTGGCCGTCTGGACTGTTATGGAATTGACCCTGCTTTTAGTCGGTACTTGGTCTTTTGTTAGTGCCGTTTTGTTATCTGCATAGGGACATTCCTTCGTTGGAGAGTTTACAGTGTTTAGAAGTGATGTCCGGACGCTCTCTTTTTGTGTTGCTTTGGCCGAGGAGGGGGGACTTAGGTGGGTAATTGCATCCTGATCGTTAAAGTGAGAATAGAGAAAGTCGACCCACTCTGTCTCGAGTATGCTTGAGGAGGCAACTTTAGATGCGCGCCCAAATACGCTATTGATTGTGCGCCAAAACCTGGCAGAATTGTGTGTTTTAATGTCATGTTGCAATTTGGACCGGAAAGTATTCATTGCAATATGGTAAAAATAACAATGAGGTAGTATTCAGAAACCAAAACAAACGGTAGAGGGCCTATTTAATATTGCACAGTCTAAACAAAAACAAAGGAGGGAGTAGGGTATGGGAATGGGGGAGGAAGGGAGGGGGAATATTAAGGCAACATCATACAGCTATACATAGATAGGATTCATTGAATGTAACAGGATAGCAATGAGGTGGAAATTCAAAACCCAACAAGGTCAAAACAGCTCTAGAATTAACATTGTCATATTACAAGGGTTGAGAAGGATTTCCTGCTAGTCCTGAGATATTAGCCTAGCATGGGGGGGAGGGGAAGGGCGAGGCCTATATCCAGATGGTGGGGCTCCTATATCAAGCACCCGAGGTATGCGTCCGGACTGGACGGTTGTTCTCTGACAGGATCCGCATAGGGAGGGGCACCAGACAGGGCTGCCCCCTCTCCCCTCTGTTATTCGCCTTGGCGATGGAGCCATTGGCGGAACTGCTCCGCACCTCCGGCGCCACATGGGGCATCCCACTCGCAGACGGCACGCACTCGGTGTCCCTGTATGCCGACGATTTATTACTTTATATCAGAGACCTCACGTGTATACCCGCGGCACTCACAGACATCTTCCGAACGTTCGGGGATATGTCGGGGCTCCACGTTAACTGGGCCAAATCGGGAACATATGCATTTAGTGGTGAGATGCCGCAATGTGAGGTGCGCATGATGGGGGAGACGCTCCGGTGGCACCCGACGGTATTCAGGTACCTAGGGATCTTAATATATCAGGCCCCGTGGATCTCCTGGAGGGCAACCTAGTGAGAGCTATATCCTCGCTCTCGGCCCAGGTTACGTTCTGGAACTCCCTCCCACTGAATGTGCCGGCCAGAGTGGCGCTAACCAAGATGATAATGCTCCCCCGGCTCCTCTATTATTATACCAACCTGCCAGTGTACGTGCCAACACGCATATTCAAAGGGTTGGAAACCCTCACCAGGCACCTTATTTGGAACAAAGGGAGACCCCGGGTGGAGTTAAAGACTCTATATGCGGCCACGGACGCTGGAGGCTTAGCGGTCCCCAATCAGGAACTATATTACTTAGCAGCCCAACTACAATGGGTCGCTTACTGGCTGAGCGGCAAGAACCTGATAGACACCGCCACGGCCGACACCACACTGTCCACCGTAAAGGTGCTCACACTCTTCCACCCTCTAACTCAGAGACGACCCCCCACACAAATCCATGTGGCAATCGCGAAGCGGTGCTTTGCGCGGGCCCTCAGACTCACCAAAGATACAGTGCCCTATGCTCCGAACCTGCCTCTACTAGGGACTCCCTTAGGCACTGACATACTGTCCTCGACTGAGCTACGCAGCTGGACTGCGGCAGACTTAGACGACCTGAGCGGACTATACAGCGACGGAGAGCTGTTGCCCTTCGAGACTCTGGCCACAGACACCGAGCTGCCAGTGGGTCAATTCCTGGTGCATGCCAGACTCCTACATGAGCTGACGAAGACATGGGGTGACATGAGCCATGAACCGTCCACTCATCTACTCATCCAGTACCTACACGTGATGGGCGATGGGTCCCATATAGTGCACTGGCTAGCACAGGCACTACACAGTCATACCCAATTCTCCTCCCAAAGACTGAGGGAGAAGTGGGCGACTGACCGGGGATCCGACTGGACGGACAAACAATGGGCCGCGATACTAGCGGGCGCCAGAAACATTCCTCGCAATGCGCGATTTAAAACCATCCAATATTATATCATTCACCGCGCATATTTGTCCCCTGACAAACTGAATCGCTATTTCGGACTCACCTCGTCGGCGTGTCCCAGATGTGGCCTTCTGGATTCGGACTTCCTTCACGCACTCTGGAGTTGCGCCCACCTTGCCTCGTACTGGTCAGCGGTCGCAGACACGCTGACTGCAGCCACAGGCGAAACTCTCCCCAAGACGTGGGAAGTATGCCTACTGGGACTCTACAAGAGAACCAAGCAGACCAAACTGCGGGCGCGTTTTTGGGACTTAGGCCTCATTACGGCTAAGCGCCTTATCACGAAACGGTGGAAAAGTGCCGCTCCGCCGCGCCCTGCGGACTGGCGTCGCTCCCTTGGCAACTGGGCCAGTGCGGAGAGTGTGTCTCTACACAGAGAGGAGACCGCTGGACTACGGAAATACCCGATCGCTCAAGACTGGGACGTTACCCTGAATACATATCATCGGACATGCGCCCAGGCCGGCATAGAGTGCCACCCTGACACGGACTAGAGGAGACCCAGTTAATTACTGTCTATGTTGAGCGCGAACGTTCCCCCCCTCGCCCCCCCCCCTCGTCACCACCCGGCCCCTCCCCCCTTTCCCCCCACCGCCTTCCCCGACCGACGAGACCTTACACGACGAGAGATGTCCCCTGCCGCTCCCCCCGCCCGGCCTTTCCCCACCCCCCCCCCCCCCCCCCCCCCGGCCCCCCGCCTTGCAAACGCAGCGACACCATATCCTCAACTATCCCCGCCCCTGCACGGCCCACATAGGGTGCACCACACACAGCTAGGATCCCAAATACACAACCGCACACACATATACTAGTCCAACAGTTGTTGAAATGTTTTTCCTACCCCCTTTTCTTTTACTTCCCAGTTGTATCTCTTGGTTGACGTAGAGGTAGTTAATACTGTACTCATGATAATGCTCGCTCCTCCCCTCCATGTCTCCTTATCACACGATGCCGGCTGGATACCCCCATGTACGGGAGGCGGAAATTCGGCGACCTACATGACAACGGAGGATATGACCCTGCCCTTGCTCACTACTGTGCACATCAGGGAACACTACTTGAAACAATGACTGTTGGTTTTCATGACCACCCTGGTCCTTTCGCAGTGCTTCGAGCCGCGAGCACTGCAACACGAGACATTTTCTAGCATTGCCAATTGTGAACTACTGCATCTCCACTGGCTACTGTTTATTTTCACTCATGTATAATTGATATGTCAGTATGTGCTACTAGCTGGGTACCATTTGTAGTAATGATTCATTGTTATGATATCGTGTGGCAACTAATTACCTCATCTGTGAAACTAAATAAAGTTTGGGACCGTTGGTCTTAAAAAAAAAAAAAAATGGGGGGGAGGGGAAGCATATTCGTAGCTCACGTTTCGCTTTCTTATGATGGCTTCGGGCCTCTCTCAATTTTGTTAATTTAATGGGATCCATTGGGTCAGCTTTTAGGGCCTGCCATGCCTGATTCATGGTTCTTGTTGCTGATTGTATCTCTGGATTGGAGCAGGATGTATGTTTTTGTCCGGTTTGGATTGTGAGCGTTATTGGTTTCACATATCTGTCAATGAGTTCGGTTGCAAATATTGACCAGTTGGTGATTATGTTTTCTGGGCTCCTGCTTTGGCGCTCAATTAATAGTTTGGCCTCTGTTGATACTAGTTGAAGATTCTTGAAGGTGCATTTAATTTGTTTGAGGTTGATTGTAATACTTTTGGATGGCAAAACCCTTTCTTCCTAGTGTTGCATGAGACCGGTCCTCAGCATAATTTCTTGGGGACAGTGGTCACTTTCCGTTCTGTTTCCAAGACAATAACCTGTTATTTGATGGAGCAATGAGAGGCTAACAAAGGTGTAGTCAATTAGTGAGATGCCTTTTTTCGATAGATAGGAAAATCGAGGGGGCTTGTCGAAGGAAAAACGCCCATTTAATGAATGCTCTAAGACCAAGGTTTTCAAGGTTGCCTTGTAGAGAGCTTCCATGGGGATCTATCTTGTGCCTTCCAGGCCTATCCTGCGGTGGTTTCACCCAGAAGCTGTCATGTGATTTGGTAACCTCATTTATTTGGAGGTCTGACATTAACCACATGTTAAAGTTACCAGTGAATAGAATTTGTGAATTTAGAGGGCCTGTTTGCAATCTCACTACTGACGCAGTGGCTTCTTCTACAAAGGATTTCCTTGATGCTGTGTTTGGACGGACGTAGGCGTTCATTAGGATTAGTCTCCGACTTTGGCCATTGCTCAAAGCGTGTGAGATCCCCACACACTGGAGACTATATGATGAGCCCGAGAGGTCCCAGGAGGTGACTGCATTTTTTGTTGATATATAGACTGCGAGACCGCCACTCCCTCTTCCTAGACGATTGAGTTTGTTAGCTGGAATGTGATGAATTTTGAAGCCTTCGAGGTGCTGCGGTGCCGTAAGCCAAGTCTCTTGGAGTAACAGTATATCAAAACCTTGAAAGTAGGAAATTGTGGCGTCGTCCTCAAGTTTGCTTGTTAGACCGTTGATGTTCCATGAACAGATTTTTAGAGGAGTCGTGGCATAACGGTCTTCCCTGCTGGACTGTCAACGTAAGAGGCGGGTTGTGTTCAGGGCGCCAGCCAGCCATGACCATGAGCCGGCTTCGTCCTGTTTCCTGGTTGGTGTGATCCTGTCATCTCTTACTTTCCTCATTGAGTGGACGGGAGTGGGTGTTTTGTTGCGTGCGCCCTAAGGACGGAGTATACTGAACCCCTCCCTGCACAACTGTGTTCCTCACCACGGCTTGCCTGTTAGACGTGTGGATAACCCGCTTCCCTGCCCGGTTGAATCAGTATACCCCATGCTTGAAGATGTCGGTTGCCCCTAGAATGTTGTTCATTGCCTCTGCAGTGCTCCAGGTGACCTTTGTGGATTCGTTAAGTTGACCTTGACTTGGGGCAATGAATTCGACCGATATTATATCTTGTGAAGTTATTTGGTTTGACAGACCTGTCGCTTGAATCAGCTTTAGGATGTTGCCCCGATTTAGGACGTCATGACTACCTTTAGACTTGTATTCGGGGTAGAAGATGGTAGAGTGGGCGTCCCCTCTTGGTACTGTGCTGATCGGCCAAGAGATGGCCTCTATTTTATCCACATAGGACGTTTGAGCACCCTTTATCAGGGGGCCCGTGGGAAGGGCCTCGTTTTGCACGGTATCAGGCCTTTCGTTATTTCCTTGACCGGAGGCCCGTTTAGCACTTGCCGAGAGTGTGCCCTGTTGGTTGTTGACACAGTTGACTGTGCCTACCTGCATTAGCATGGGGCCTCCAGGCTGCGTTGTCGCAAGACTTGATGTTTATTTCTCTGCCTTTTCGTTCTGCTTGATGGATTTTTTTGGGGCAGCCGTGTTGGTAGTAGTTTTATCTTCTATTACGCCGCTAGGGACACGTTTCCCTACAGGTGACATTAATGTTTTCTTTGTTGTTGGCGAGCAGGAAATGTCACTCTTCCTACTGTCACTATCCTGGATGGATGGTTGATATTCCGTTGTAGTTACTGGATTGGAGTAATTTTTGGGATCGTCATCCCCTAAGGCACCTGGTCGTCTAAGGGTATTAAACATCAGATAGAGATTTAGGACTTGTTTGCTCCTTATCATTTTGTTGCGACCTTTACGCTTTCTTTGTCTTTTCACTTTTCCCACTGGTGCACCCTTGTCTTGTTCAGTTGGAGAAAGAAGGGTGGAATTTGCTCTGCTGGTGCCCTGAGGAAATTGCTGTTCAATCATTCCGCAACCATGCACCGCTATCTCTTGGAGTCGTGTGGAATTGACACCTACTTCCCCTCTTGGCCTTAAGTTAGAGCCAGTTTCTATTCGAGGGTCTTCGCTTGAATTACCTGAATCTGCGTCACTACCATTTCCAGGGATGGGGTTAGCTTTTACTATTTCTTTGAGGTCTACTACAAGCTTTTCCATTATGCCTGGAAGTGAGCAAAGTTTCACCACTATAGGTGTACAGTCGCATCCGTGCTGCGGGCGGTCTGCGGCTTCCTGGGCCCGTCTGATCAGGCTGTTTAAATTTGAGATCCTCTCATCGATTTTGACTACGTACACTGCAAGTGTGTTTAATAGGCTGATTTGGATGTACATTTTGTCCGCCTGGTAAGTCATTGCGTCAGCGGACTTTTGGAGAATATCGAGGGCGGTAGCCCATGCTTTGTCTTGCGTGGGGACCTCGCTTTTGTCCTGCCTTGGTGACTCTGATTGCTGTGGATGTCGAGTGATTGTGTTCCCATATGAGTGCAACATTTTAGCCCATTCCGTTGAATCAAAATAGCAAGGCTCTTTCGTGCCTCCCTCTGCAACCTCTATGTCCATTGTGATGTCAGTAGGCACAGACTTGGGTTTAGTCGCACGTTGTTGACCCTGGTCAGTTCCCCTTCCCCCAAAGGAAGTGCCAGCTCCTGCCGTCGTCAAGGCGTTGTCAAAGCCCTTGGTATCGTGAAACGCAGATTCACCTTTTTGACTACACGGGATACTGAAGCTGGCTTCAAGAAGCATTTGGTTGAAGTGTTCCAGGTTGCTGGTTTTTTCTCCGGCTGGTTCTATATGGAGTTCCAGAGTATTGAGTGCCACACTGGGATTGGCGACCAAAGCTGGTGCAGAGTTGTGCCGTCGCGCTCTCTCTGTTAAGGGAGACTTCCTTGCTGGGCTCCCCTCCCTCAGCCCCGATTCCATCTGCCCTTGGCGATTTAGTAGTAGCAGTGACTGACATGTGACTGTGTTGAGAGGTCCATGAGGCCCCGTTTGTTGCATTGCCCTTGATGATGGACACCAGTGGACTTTGGGGAATTGGGAGGCCAGTAATGTTCTTGTTGCTAGAGAAGACTGTTTGCCCGACGTCCTTTAGATACTTGAATTTTGTAATTATCTTGCAGGTCGTCGTGTCAGAACACTTCATGGTGGCTTGGGACCTTGTTTCAACTGTGGTATCAGAGTCGCTCAGCAACAGATTGGGTGACTGCTCAGGGTCCAAGATTCTCTGCATTTTTGCCTCTGCTTTTCTTTTTCCTTTGGGGAGCCGTTGTCCTCACCCTGCCAGATCTCATCTCCGGCGGACAGGTCAGACGAGTAACAGGTAAGCACACAAGTCTCCCACTGGACTGCTGAACCACTAGCCTTGCTTCAGCTCAAACTCCAGCCAGCTGCCGCTGGCCGCCAATGGCTAGGCACAAGTCACAGGTCCCGGGATCCTGCCCACACTCAGGCACAGACTCAGTCCCCACGAGCTCATAGGCCTCTCTACTGCTGCTCCTCTCCTCTCCTCTCCAACTGGCAGCCACCAGCACCTCACAGTGCACAAACAGAGCAGGAGGGGAGTGGCGGTTAAACAGACCCGGTCCTGCAGCTTAGCTCTGACACGGTGATGGTGAGGTGAGGGAGGGAGGAAGTGAGGGATGGTGAGGTGAGGTAGTATGGTGAGGGAGGTAGTATTTGCCTACACCGTGTGGCAGGGTAGCAGGGACGCAGGATTGCAGGTTAGCAAGTGGACACAGGTGGGCACAGGTAGACAGGTGATGATGCCCGAATTCGCGGCTCACAGCTCGCCGCTTTCCCCAAACACTGCCCTCCTACCTCTTCAGGTGTGTTTTGGGCGAAGCGCGGCCCCTGGAGCGATCATACACGTCCGTCTGTCCTTCCTCCAGCAGCACGGCCCGGCACGGCCCGGCACAGCAGCACCTCGGCACGCAGCGGTGCCCTTTTCACTTCAGGGGCTGCCCACCGCTCTGAGTTCACCTCCGGTCCCCGGACCACAGTCCACACAGTGGCACCTTCACGCAGTACATCCACAATTACAGCAACGGCGGGGGGGGGGCAACGAGCAGCACAGCACAACACGGCGGGGGCGGCAGCGCACAGCCTTCAGGAAGGTTTTTCTATCTATGCAGCCTGTGGGATAATTGCCTGCTAATACTTATTGTTTTCTCTGAAAATAAAGGGCTGTCTTGGAACATTATTAGAGTGTATGTTCTCTATTACAGTATTTATATGAAAAATTATTTTCTTAGTGAGAAATTCATGTAATCTTGGCATATTAGCCTATTTGAGGTATAATAGGCTGCATGAAGGTCTATATATGTATACATATATATGTATGTTTTGGAGGTACTTCATACTTTTTTGCTCCAACATACACATATATATGTATTTTTGTATATGCTCCGTTATCCCACACGTGGGCAGGGATTATTCAGTGCTTATGACTTTGACGAGTATACCCCTGGAAGAGAACTATGATTACAGGTAAGTTACTTATCCTTATTGGCTTCTCTGGAGCAAAAGGAAAGGAATGGGAATATAAACTATATCTTGATGAGTCACCATATGTGTCAGGGAACGTTATATTCTGCCTAAAATTGAAATCCCATAAGTGTTGGGAGTTTAATCAGGCAGAGGGCTAGCTGCTAATTTGGCGATCCTCCGAGTCAATCCTTTCTAAACTATCTACCAAGCAACAACCTCATCATTCTTTCAAACCATTAAAATGAATTACCATTTGGAATTTGATGTGAGGACTGAGTAACACTTTGTGTTTGTTGTCATACAGAGCCTCCTGATACAAGATTGTGTTCATCATGCCTCCTTGTGTTGCATTACTTTAAGAGTGGTTCAGAATGAGGAATCACTCGAAAGGAGTGTCCATTAGAAGAAAAAGTTACTCATCTTTGATAATTTTTTTCCTGATTGATAGGAATCTTCCTTCATTGGCTTTCCTTTTCCCCACACTGCGGTGGATTAGTTTGTCTGTGGTACTCTTTTGTACTCAAACTATTTTTTCGTTATTCTGTCTTTTTATCTTCTAGCCTTTAAGAGTTACGGATAAAGTCATGTCTAGGACTGGTGAACAGGAATTGCTAGAAAAAAGTTCTGGATCCAGCCAGAAGTCAGAGAAGGAGATCAAGATGAAAAATCTGAAATAAGATTATTACTTAATTTAATTATTCTCCAGTATTACATTCTTCATAGATTCACATACTTGAATTTTCCCTGTTGTTCACATGGGAGTCCCAACATAATTACAGCAAGCACAATAAACAAAAGCATTGCTTAACAAAGCTTATAGAACTGGCATTGTTAACCAATTCACAGTATTTTAATAAGAACCTAACTTCAATCATGAAGCAGCACAGGAAGCACTCTTAACTTCAAGGGCCAGCATATATCATATTTGAAAATGCACGTCATGTGAAGGAAGACTTCCCGAGCTCTGCTCAGTTTATCGTTCTCCGAAGCAGATCTTGTCAACTTTTGACCTTCGTTTCAGCTGCCAAATGGCAATCCATTTGATATTTCATCTTCTGGAAAATAACCCTGACAGGAAATATGGTAGACACCTCCATAAAAGGTATTTTCAGGTTTTGTGCTACCTGTGGCAACCTTATGCTCCACACTGAAGCCCCTCGTAAGAAATGTCTTTACTGCCTATACGCCAAGCATAACACCAAGGACTTTAAGTACTATCTTACTTTTTCAGCTAAAACCCTCAAAGACAGGAAAGGTAGATAAATAAGTTGGCTTCTCTACTGGAGACGTATCTAGAGTACTCCAGAACTTGAGTTCTTCAGTCAAGAGTTGAAAGAAGTCGTAAATTTACAGAGAGCTGATAAAATCCCCTAGCTGTCCTACATCAAAAACACCTTGGCTGCTATGGGGATGGGAGACCTATGGACTAGCGCTGAAGAACCTCGCTTGACAACTCCCAAGAAGGCCTTGTCAAATATCTTTAGAGAATTTAAACTATAACCAGATAAAGGCCAATTCCGACACAGGCGCACTGACCATATCTTTTTTAGAGGTAAAAGACCAATACAAGCTGGAATCTGTTCTTGATGTCATACAACCCCCCCTTGCAAAAAATTGTACCTGCAATTTAGGTACGGTGTACTACCACTGCACATATTTACAAGTAAATGGAGAAAATACTTTGACTCAGGACTGTCCATTCTGTGCAGACAAACCAGAAACAGACCAATATGTTTTATTCGTCTGCTGGCATACAAGAAGGCTAGACACCGATGGTTACAGCAGGTGTGTCGGAACCTTGGGACAAAGTATTGTGCAGAGGCCTCTAGAATCCTAAAATATGATACCAGTCTGCCCGTAGTGTACTCAGTTACTCGTTACTTATTTTCTATGTGGTGTGTACGGTCATCCATTTTAAAAGCTGGGTCTATTGGATAATATTAGTTTTTCCAACACAAACAAAATGTATTAATACTTTTTTAACTATCTTTTTAAATGTATTAAAAATATTAATTCTGAACTGGTTCCTTTTTATATCTAGAACTCCTCTTTCTCTTAATGTTGCAATGCAAGCGCTCTTTATCTTTGCAAGAATCATGAGAGCAAATTATGCTGTAATACTTTTTTATGTGCTTTTATGGCCATAAAGGACAAAATAAAGAATTTTTGAATTGAATTGAATAATTTGGCTTCAAAATGAAAGGTAAAAGAGGTGCCTTTCTCTGGTGAGAAAGGAAGATCTAAATCTCAAAAGAAACTATAGAAGAGAGCATCGTTGATGACATCAATGCAGCACCGTCAACGGCGGCAGCACCATCAACGATAACTACATCTTCATCAACATCTATGACAACTATGTCAATGGCACCCTCATCTGTGCCAACTACCAATTTTAAACACCCAAACAAAAAAAATTGCAACATCATCAACGAGTCGAGCAAACAACTAAGTATTATCCTGATTTCTGATAAGGGCATACCTGTACCACTGGAACAGACTTTTCTCAGCAAGGTCTCTGCCACCTACACACTTTCTAGACGTCAACAAATCTGAGGACAATGGTCCCTTTTTTTTCTGCCTACAGTCCTGTGAAACTACATGTCAAATGTCAAGATGATGATGGTTATTAAGAGGGGTAATAATCTTTCTAGGATCTGTAACTAGAAGCCTCAAGAGGATGAGTGAGTGGAGAGTGAACTTACTCAAGAAATGATGGAGTGGAATGGGATTATTATGTGCAGACTAGAAAACATCAGAAGATGTCCCCAACTTTTAATAAGAATAGGGCAATAGCTCCAAAATGTTAAAAAAGAAAGATCAACATTTTCGACAGCCGTATTTTGGTCCTTTTTTCCGCCGGGAAGAATCACTAAAACAATGTCCCGATTTTACATTTCCCCTGACAGCACATATTTTGCAGCCATTCACGTTTGCACCCGGGGTTCCCCGCAGTGGCCATTTTTATTGCAATTCCCATGTATAATACTATAGGAGGTGATATCTAGGCTTCAAGCATAGTGACTTCCGGCTTGATTCCACCGGGGGGGGGGGGGCGAGTGGGGGCTTCTTCGCCTACTTCCTTGACTTCCGGGCATTGGCTCATTGAGAAGTTGCTCTCTGAGTATTCCTGTGTACCTCTCTAAATCAATATCCAGTCACTGCTGTCTTTTAGGAGATCTATCATGTTCTGTCTGGACTCCAGTCCAAGAAAGTGTTCTGTGCTCCTAGATTTTTAAGACAGTCTCTTCAGCCCTGCTGTGCACACTGTATTGTGCTCCTATTTTTTGATGACCACTCCTGGGTCACGAATACTGATCTAAGCATGACATGTGCACCCTGAAGAAGGAACTCTTATAATGGTTTTGGTATTTTCCGAAATGCGCATCAGCGCTTTTCTTTTGTGAGTGTTTTGTATGGTACAGTTGTGAATTGTATATTTTGGTTCTTTGCTATGTCTGATGTTTTTTACTTTTTTGTAATTGAATACACTTTGGATTCATTGTATGTGCTTGATGTATTTGTTTCTTGGTTGCTGGACATATACAGCCAGATTCATCAGGCGAAATTGCGCTCGCAAAGGGCCAGATTCTCAGAATCTGGCCCTTTGCGAGCGCAATTTTTGCATTTAGGATTCATCATCCCAATTGCAAAATTGGCTATTTAAGAACTCGCAAATTTGCGAGGAATAGCATTTAAGGAATCTCTATTAGAGATTCCTTAAATGCTATTCTTGAAACATTTAAAAATTGCGAATTCGCAATTTAGAACCGCTATTTACCACGAAGTCAAACCTCGTGGTAAATAGCGAAAACTTAGAAAAATGCATTTAAATGCATTTTTCTAAGTTACATGTTACACACATACATGTCCTTTGGACATGTGTGTGTGTGTGTGTGTAACATCTGTGTAAATTTACATTTCAGGGGTGTTACAGGGTGTCCTTTGGACACCCCTGCAACCTTGAAATCGCAATCTCATTTGCGATTAGCTAATTGCTAATCGCAAATAAGGAAGCTGCAGGAATCGCAAAAAATATTGCGATTCCTACATGAATCCCGTTTTGCGAGTCTGAAATAGCGATTCCTTATTAATCACTATTTCAGACTCGCTAAACTTCACAATGATGAATCGGGCTGATAGTGTGTACTTCTATTTTTTGAATATTGTTAATTGTGGGCTGTTCCTTGTGTTTTGTGAATATTTGTGCAAAATGTATATGATTATAGCTCAATGTGATGTATTTTTTGTATTTCCATGAATGAATTTATTTATGGGACTAAATGATAAAATATTAAATAATGATTAACAAAAATTAGTTGAGCTATTCTATGGGTGAATTTTTCAATATTTTGGCGCTATTGCCCTATTCTTATTTAAAGTTGGGGACATCTTCTGATGTTTTCTAGTCTGTCCTTATCCCTGGCTGGATGTTTCCTTAGAATTAGTTTTCTCTGGGTCCCTCTTGTGTTTAACTAATGGGTTTATTATGTGACCCCAGTCTCAGTCCCACCTATTCCTCCAGTTGCAAGTGCTCTTCCTGATGACATTGGACGTTTACATGCCCTTTCAGAGAGGGCTTCCAAACATTTTGAGTGACCCATTCTTGTAAAGCATACAGACTGATTTCTTAACCACTTTAAGGAGACACTTTGTAAATCTGTTAAGGCAAGCCCAATGATAAATAGGGTCTGGTGAGAAGGTATAAAAATAATGAGGAAACCAGCAACAGTGTCAGCAGCTGGGCCGTGCATGGATATAAAATACAAGGCACCAGAAGATGCACAGGCTTTCCTTCTATGCCACCCACAAAATGACTCTATGGTCATGAAGCCTTCCCATTGATGCTCATGAAATTCCCCCGACAACAAAACCTCTGGAGGTTCTCTGGTAAGGTTGCATGCAGTCCTTTTGTAGTGCTAGTGGAAGGAGCCAGTTCTGTTATATGGGAAACCTTTAGACCTATAGGTACCAGCCTACCTCCAACCTTAGAAAAGTAACTGTCAACAATACTTAAAGCAGTTGTATAAGCCACCACCTTCCTGCAAGAGACCTACGTCACAACACAGCCATCAGGAGTATTCCAGACATCAGTGAGGCCTTCCAGGCAATAGTCACAACAATTTTGCGTCAGGACTAACATTCCAAAACTCAGCACCTCAATTTGTTATGACCAGAGACACATATTTACGAGACTGGGGAGTGCATTTAAAGGACGTAGAACTCAGTGAAAAGTTTTTTCTCAGGAGACCAAGAATATTAAAGAGTTAAGGGCTGTGGCCTCAAGACTTCATCTTTTTCTTCCAAGAATGAAAGGTTTATTGGTACTGGTTTGCATAGGCCATAAACTACCTGTGGAAGAGGTATGGCGTAGCGGCCAGGGTGCCTGACTCCGGACCATAGGTTCACGGTTCAAACCCTGGTGGCTGGTTAGTCCAGCACCATGTGGCTCTGGGAAATAGCTTGCTTAATCTTCCCGACGGCCCTCAGCACTGGGACACCTCTCTGGAGGTAGCTGTGTACTTTACAAATGCTGATATTTCATTTCATATTTCAATACCTGAACAAGCAAGGAGGCACAAGCTCACACCTTCTGTCTAGGAAGCACCTTATAGCACTAAAGGTGGAACATGTTCCTCAAATAAACAAACAATGGGCAGACAGTCTCAGCAGAACATTGATAGAGTGCCACAAATGGGAACTCAGTCAACGACAGCTAATGTCCATTTTTCAGACCTGGGGAAAAAAATCTAGACTTCTTTACAACACATCACAATTGCAAATGTTGATGTGTGCCATCAGATACCCTCAGGAAGGTTTGTGGTGAAATGTCTTTCAGATAGACTGGGCAGGAATGTTTGCTTATGCATTTCCCCCTCTTCCATTAATTCCAAGATTAGTGAACAAAATAAACAGAGAACTGTGTTGCATTACTAGCATAGCCCCATTGTGGCCAAGATAGTATTGGTGCACAGAGCTACTTCTCTTATCAGAACAGCAGCATATTCCTATCAGACCAGTGTTTGTTCTGCTAACGATGAACAAAGGCAAAATTGTTCATCCAACACTGAAGTCTTAAAATTTTCCTGAATAAAAAGTTCCTCTTAAATATTTCAGAGGATTGCAGAATGATTTTAACCAAGGCCTGAGCTGAAACAACTAACTCAACCAATAAAGCTAAATGAATTTGTTTCAATATATGGTTCCCCCAGAATGACATTCACCCTTTTTCATCCTCCCCTGAAAAAACGTTGCCATATTTGTTACACCTGAAGCAAAAGGAACAAATGACGGATGGAATGTTGAACAATGCAAATATTCACCCCCAGTCACAAAGATCTGGGTTTGATCCATCGTTCTTTTGCTTATCACACCACCCCAGTTTGGACACAGCCATATGCAAATCAGTCTTGACCCTGTTCCTCATGGAAACAGTTCACCCAAACTTCCAAGCCAGGTCCTCCCTGGAAATAAACAAGCATCCTGGGGCCGGTTTCAGGGCATCACCCCATATCAGCCAGGCTAGCTTGAATTCAGTGGCACAGTGAGCACGGGATCTACCTCTGGCATCTACCTCTCTCCCACTTATGGCAACAAAAGCAAAAGGAACATGTGATGAACGGAATGCTGAACAATGTAAAAATGAACACAACAATAGTTGTTTATTAATTCAATATACATAAAAAATCACTAATACCTACTGCCCAAGCCATTCCCATAGCTCTGGGGACCTGGAATAATTTGTATTGACACACTTGCAGGAGAGTGACGTTTGGTAGCTGTGTTGGTACTGACATTTGCAAAAACAACAATTGATGGACAGAATGTAGAACAATGTCATACATTCACCCCAGTACAGAGATCTGGGCCTAAAACCATATTTTTTTGCTTACCATCCCATTTCAGTTTGAACCCAGCCATTTGTAAATCAGTCTTGACCCTGTACGTCATGGGAACAGTCCAGCCTGAACTGCCAAGCCAGGTCCTCCGTGGACTAGAAACAAGCATCCTAGGACCGGTTTCGGACATTGGCACAGCTGGTAGGGGCAATGGGTGATTCACGCTGCAGCGGCCTCCTGATGAAGGACCAAGCACTTTTATTTAACACATTAAGCACTGCCTATCTATATTATATTTACACTTGTGTTGAAAAATATGAGGTATGGTAGTGCTTGAGGGGAAGAGTGCTTCCTGAGCGCTGCCTGATTGGTTAAAATTGTGCTCTTATTAAAAAATAATGTCAATTAGTTAACAATCACACATGTTTAAGCTTTGTTAAGCAATGCTTGCTTTGATACTTCTTGTTATAAAGTCTGTGGAGCTCCCTCCTCAATGACAAGGAAGATTCAAGCATGTGAAACTATGAAAGATATCAATACTGGAGAACTACAGTGTGCAGGTGAGCATCTTTTTCTATACCTTGCATGAGCTCCTGACCTTAAACATGCCTTTGCTGAAGGAGAGGAGGAGGGTCTTTAGATATGAGGCAGTACTGCTGCAGAGCTCTTGCTTCTTGTAAATACATCAAGAATTACTTTCTTTATGGGTTCTTTCGGCTACAAAAACTAAGGGTTAGGAAATGAAAACGAGTACATGATATGGACAAAACCAACATGATCCAAAGGAAAATTGAGAAATTTTCAGCACGACAAAGTAGACCCTATGCAACTCACTGCTGACAAAATCCTATCTGCTGAATTTGGTGCACTGCTTGTGGAGATGAGGGAATTAAAAACTACACTGTCCCGTAAGGGGAACTCAACGGCATTAAAACCTGACCTGATGGGCGGGACGGGGCTGGACAGGTCCCACAGTGAGGAGGAGCGTTTCATGAACTTTAGTCCATATGATGGTTTGCTGGCCCTCTTGGGCAGCGTTGTGATTCGCTTATGGGAGATTGTGTGCTTCCTGCTTCTTCTGGACTCGGCGCCAGAAAGAGTAGAGAAGTGGAGACAATGAGGAGAGGTGGCAGAAAAGGTAAGTGGTTTAAAAAAATATTTTTCAGTTTGATATACAGATTGTATTAGCAAAATTGAGTACGAGGGTCGTCCTCCGTGGTGATATTATCTGATTTAAAAAATTCATATCTGGTTGTGGAATAAGTTGAGAAGACTCTTGACATTCATGTTGCTTGTTTGTAAAGGCTTTGTGGTGCAGTGCTTTATTACCTTCGAGGGGAGGAGATGCGTCATCACATCCTGCTCTAGGGGAGTATGGAGCATTACGACCCTGCAGGGTGATCCTTGGTGTTGTTTACTCACTCCTTTATGTTGGAGCAGGAGGGGGAGCGTTACAGCCCACCTTGCTTCTCCGGATGAGATTCTTTTTTTTGTCATAAAATACCTTAATTTATAATAATACATATTTGCTTCCCAAACATCAGCTTGCCACTCACAAGCACAACGGTCTCACATTGTATCAAATATGAATACTATTTTGCCAGTGCCATAATATGCAGTGGAACAACACTATTGCGCTAAGGATAGACAGCTTCTTACCAAAGGCTGGTGTCGAAGATGACCTGTGACACTTATATATGAGGGCTAACCAGATTGCTGTGAAAAATAGCAACAATATGTCAAGGGCGGGCCACTATTATGCCAGGTTAAGTGATATTGTTATCAAGAATGCCAATCCACTATTATGACAGGAATTGCAAATATATTGACAAGAATGTCTACAATATTTAATGAATTGACCACTGTTTTGTCCTGAAGAGCAGGAACGTCTTCAAGAATGGCCACCAAATTTCAAGGGGGCCCTTTTATACAGAATGTTGTCATGAATACCCAGGTCTAGTATGGGATGTTTGGGCACAAATAGGTGAGGGTGAGCCCCCATGCCACTGGCCATGACCCCGCCTTCCCTCGAATACCCCTGAAAAATACTTATATACACACACTCACATTACCTTCCATGGGACATGCACACCAATAGTATCCTAGCGTACGAACTCCATGCTAGCTTTCTTAACACCTCTCCGAACTTATGGGCCAGACATCCAAAATTCTTATTCTGCATTTCCTGAATAACAATCCCAAAGGAAATGCAAAATGGTATGTCCATGATTTGCAACTTTCAAACGCAATCCCCACAGAGTAGAAATCGCCCCTAGGAAATAACAAATTATGGGACATATTATCAAGCAGGGCGATAGGCAATTATCGCCGCTTTAGTGGCCGTTTTCGGCCGCTAAGCGGCGATAATTCTATCGCCCTATTAGCAAGCTGTCGCTAACTGATGTTAGCGACAGCTTTTAGACGATAGCGAGCGGTTTGGGGCCCGCTTTGCATGTCAGCGATGTTTATCGCTAATGACATGCAGAGTGGGTGTACCCAACCAGTAAGCGACTGAAAGCAGTCGCTAACGTCGCTATCGCCTATTAGCAAGGCAGATGTAGTGATGGAAATATTCGCGCTAAGCGCGAATATTTTTAAATACTAACACCTGCCCAGACCAGTTCTTAGCCATGTTATCCAATGGCAGGTGGATAACATGGCTAAGAGCATTTCGTCGCTAATGCGTGAATATCACTGTATTCTCAGCGATATTCACGCATTTCGCTGCTATCGCTGGATATTTTAGCACAATGGAGAAAAACGTATCTAATAGCATGTTTTCTCCGCTAACATATCCAGCAATAGGCACGATAAAAAAAACGTCGCTAAGCCTATTTAGCGATAAATATTTCTACTTGTTGGTAATATGCCCCTTTTTTGCCTTCCCACCTATGGGCCAAATAGGAAATGTTTGCACCTCCGAAACTGCGACCCCCTAATAGGAAATCCAAACCCAAGAGGGCCTCTGGCTTAAGGGCCCACCTGAGCACCCTGGAAAATTTACCACACCTCTCGCTAGGTTGAGAATCAACCCAGGGAAGCAGCCTGGCAAAATGAGTGACCAACATATGAGCAACACCATGAAATACAACCCTCTAATACTCAGATAACATTAGGCAACAACCTGGCAAATAATTGCAACCATTCTAAGTGGAATTTATTCTCTGGCACACATGGAGGAACTATGGTTACGAAACCAGGGATGGGCTTTATGTCTTGCCAATCTATTTAAAACTGGGAAGTTATTTCCAGTGTGGAACACTGTAAGAGAGAGATGTCCAGCAGAATCAAAATATTTGAATGCTGTGTATCCAGTGATTTGCATTGGACGTTTTTTATAAGCACATGCATTTGTTGTCACAGAGAACAAGCATTTGCAATGCAATCGGTCTCGCCCTTGTTATATGTATTTAGCTATCCAGCACATTAGCCTGGATGCTGAAACATCTACCGTTCTTTAAGATGGTGGAAAGTAAGCACCAATCTGCGTGACACGCCAAGTATGGGAACACATGGAGAGAAATATTGCCTTTCAACAGTGAAATGGTACAGTCCAAAGCTGTTTTTAATATAAAATCAGGGCCTTCGGTGCTCATATCGCTGAAAGTAAAAGATTTGAAAAAAAAAATTATTGTCTACGAGTGCTTGTGGAAGACAATTTCTATGGACTGAAATCTAGAGAATGCTAAAGTAATTCTGGTAGTTTACTGACCTCTGCTGGTCGTTCTCTATAAAGAAAGTTAAATAGATGTAGTTGTCAGAAATAATAAAAAAAGAAAGTCCCTCAGCAGAAAGCAATTCTGGTATTTTATTGACCTCTACTGGTCCTTTTTTATTAAGACAGTTAAATAGAGGCAGTTGAACAGAAAGCAAAGTCCTTAAGCGGAAGCAGACAAGTCCTAGGGTTGATCGCCTGTGGCCACAAAGTACATACACATGTATGTATATCCATACTAATATAATAAAGAGAGAGCCCAAAACTTTGAGGCGGGTAATCTCAGGAACCACAGCATCAATCACAACGCCCAGTACAGCGTTGGGAAGGGCAGTTGCAGCAGAAGGACATAGGCTATGCAGACGCCCACCATATACATTAAAAGGTAAAAGAACCGTGCCAGCAAAGTAGTCCCTTGTGGGCGTATCTGCATTGTGCTGTGGCCCTATGCTGGGGGCGTGACAAATGCTGGGGGCTTGTGGTACGTTCCGCCCTTCATGCCATGTCTCATATTGTGTGCTAATCCCACCCTGCTCCCTTTAAATACCCCTGCACCCCATAATCATAACCCACCCATACTCCTTAAAATACCCCAACACCCTTAAACACTAACCCATCTTAACCCTATAAATATACCCTGTACCCCAAAACCCAAACCTATCCCTAAACCCTAAAAATACCCCTGTACCCCAAAACCCAAACCTAGCCCTGAACCCTATAAATACCCCTGTACCTCAAAACCCAAACCTACCCCTGAACCCTAAAAATACCCCTGTACCCCAAAACCCAAACCTAGCCCTGAACCTTAAAAATACCCTGTACCCCAAAACCCAAACCTACCCCTGAACCCTAAAATACCCCTGTACCCCAAAACCCAAACCTAGCTCTGAACCCTAAAAATATCCCTGTACCCCAAAACCCAAACCTAGCCCTGAACCCTTAAAATACCCCTGTACCCCAAAACCCAAACCTACCCCTGAACCCGAAAAATACCCCTTTACCCCAAAACCCAAACCTAGCCCTGAACCCTAAAAATACCCCTGTACCCCAAAACCCATACCTATGCCTAAACCCTAAAACTACCCCTGTACCCCATAACCCAAAACTATATCTGAACCCTTAAAATACCCAAACACCCCAAAGCATATACCTCAGTACCCCAAAACATATATACCCATACTTACCTTATCCAAACATTAAAAAAAACATGCTTTTACCATCCATGCATCTACAACGATTTTCATTGTAAATGTATGCGCGGTAAAAGCATATAAAATGTAATGCCATGCGTTATAATGGCATTGCGGAGTCATGGTACTTTCGTAATGAAAGTATGCGGAGTGATGGTATGCGGAAAGAAAGTTGCGGAATAATGGGTGTTTACCCTCCTCCGGTAAGTACATTAGTGGCACGGCGGCCCACATCTCCAGCACCATACTTTTCACCACCCATTTGAAAAATGCACAGGTCTCTCTCATTGATGGCCAGCACCGACATACACTTTTAGACACACCTCCCGCCACAAGTTCTAGAATTGCGAACTTTAGAGCTGGGGAGCTACGTTCGAATCTCGGCATCAGCTCAACATCCTGTGATTCCAGGCAAATCGCTTTGTCTCCCCGTGCCTACCACAAATGAATGTGTTCTTCTGTAATGTAAATTGTGCTCTTGCCATGTTGTCGAGTTAGCGCTATATAATATTGCAAGGAAAAATAAAGTAGGGAAACTCGAGTTTACACACTACTGAACACGCACTCTTAAGTGCATCAGCAGTGCACTGTGAATCGGAGCGTTTCACAGCCCTGTCACATATAAGAAATGCTATCAAAACGAAATCCTACAAAACAATATACTACTGGCTGGCTGCAATTCATACCTGGACAACGTCGGGACGGGCTGCTAGTACTAATATATAAGCATATACTAAAGTATATACAAGAGGTTTCCAATGGTTGACCTATAAATGACTAGTTGTGTATAATATTGAAATATAAAAAGATCATGCCGACTGGTTGTGGTACCAAAAACACATTGTCAAGAAAAGCAGAAATGCTTATATATGTAATATTTGACTACAAGCTATCCAAAAACACATCGACCAGAGAAGTGCCAGAGCACACAAAGTTTAATTGTAGCAAAAAGACACAGACAAATGTGCGCACGGAAGATAAAGTGCGAAAGCCTTGTTAACCATAAGCAATTTATTTTTGTACAAATATGAATTAGTAATAACGTGGGAGAGTGAAGAGAGAGACATAAGGTATAGATAGAGAAAAAGAGAAAGTTAGAGAAAGAAAGAGAGAGGGAGAGAGAAAGACATGAGGTGGGCTGGGTAGAAGTCACCTTGGAGAAAAGCACTGGACTGCTAAGGATGCTTATTTTGTGGTAGTCTGAGGATATGTGGGAAAGGATGAAGGAAGTTTCTGGTAAAATGGGTAGAGGTTGAGGCATGAAACATGTACGCAGGGTGGGGAGCTGTGGGGACTTCTTAAGAGATTTCTGCAGATTTAGGCTTTAGGTATGTTTGCTGGACTGGTGAGAAGTCACCGTGCAGTAGAGCTGTGGCCTGGTAGGACAGTTATTTTGTGGGACTGTGATGAATTATTATTATTATTATTATTATTGCATTTATTGAGCGCACAGCTACCCGGAGGTTTCCCGGCGCTTGCCTTGGGAACCCGTCCTGGCTTTTCCCTGTGAGAAAGCCCCTACAGGGCATCCCCAAGGTGAAAGCCAGGCATCCCGCCGCAGGGGGGCCGTTGTGGAGATTAAGCAAGCTTAATGCCCAGAGTTGCAGAGTGAGAACCCATGATTAGAGCAGGCACCGAAGCGAGAATTATCGAGTCCGTGGACATTTGAGCTCAAGACCCTGCCGCGTCGGGAATGAACCCTGGTCCCGAGTCTGACCTCAGCTTCCGGGTCTGCCTGCTCTACACCGTGAGCCACACTTCTCCACGAAAGGATGAGGGGATGAAGCTTGCCCTTGTTCAGAAACCTCCATAGGCCCAGGCCTTAGATATGCCTTGGAGTGGGGCGAGGTCACCTTGAAGGAGAGCTTTGGACTGCTAAGGATGCACACCTTGTGGGCTATGGCGATGTGTGGAAGAGGATGAGGGGAAGAAGCTTGTGCTATGGTAGTGACGTAAATAATTAATTTACTCTCTTCATTTCTATGCAGGTAAGTACTTAATCAATAATAACTCAGATCGGAAGAAAAAAACCAGAGTCCGTGGTGTTAGAGTTTCTAAGGGTTTTATTCCTCATAAAGGAATGGTCATGACCAGGATATCGGATTCTGACCACCACAGGGGTGTCAGAAGGGATAGAAAGAGCGCGCTGCATTTTATTAACAATACATAGCTTATATACTTAATTCACATCATAAGCAATAGTGCAGGAGGCGTAACAGCTGAGAGAAGACAAGATAACAGTATACACGTGGTACTAGTACGTAATCAAGAGGCGTGAACTAGGCGTGAACTGGAGGGGTGTGCTAGAAACGTCACTGATAGGTGTCACAAAGGGGTGGCACTAACAGAAATATGGCAATGTCAGCAGAAATCGGAAGCTTGGATGCGCGCGCAGCTGCATGACGTGTGATTGGAGGGGTGCAGGGGACTTGACATTTACACTGACGGAAAGAGACAGAAGTCTGGCATGTCAGATCAACTTGTACTTCTATCATATCTGATATCTGATGTTTAGGAACCATATTATCTGGGCGGAAAGGTCTCTAGGGCAGAAGCTATTCTATACTAACTGTGGATGCGTGTATAAGCGCCTAAGTGTCTGCATGAGAAGCGTGGGGGCACGGGGCCTTCCATGGAAGCATGGCAACAGAGGCTATGAATTACTTGCACAGAGACAGGTCGGCCCTTTGGCTCTGCAGCTGGGGAGGATGTTTACTGAAGCTAGTAGGCAGGAATGTATTCTCGAGGAGCGGAACAGATAACTCGAAGGTTATAGTCAGTCTTGGCAGAAAGCAGGCTGAACTGAGCGCGAGGGGCCGCGCTGGAAGTAAGTCAGAGTTCACGGGTACAGCGGCAGCCTGGGCAGAGGCTGTCAGAGTCAGAAGCCAGAAAAGAGGCTCGATGGCAGAAATTCAGGGCCTACTCTGCCAGAGCAGGAAAACATGTAAAGTACACTACAAAAAGACGGTGGCATAGCATACTTAGGAACGGACCATTTAATCCATTCAGGGTGGATCTGAAAGAGGACATATTAACGTTGGACGCAAATGTATTTGCGTCTTCATAGCTGACACAGGAGGGAAGTTACATGCACTTTAAGCTGGTACATGGAGTCGGTGGGGTACGCGCTAGGGAACATAACATGACCAAAAATTTATATTTCCTCAGTAGTATGTTTGCAGGTGCAGGCCTGCGATATGAGAGCAGGGCTGGGGCAAGGTCTCTCTGCCGTTGAGCTCTGGACTGCTAAGGTCACATTGTAACGAAAAAATAAGATAGAACCGATGCTTTTTCAAAATGTAAATCAACAAAACACATTGTCTTAAAAAAGAAGATTTGCTAATTAACTGTGACCAAATATAGGAGATTGTTTTTTTAAACTAATTTAAAACACCATTGCCATAGCAGCATGAATGTGATTACAGTGTAAACTATCATAGAAACTGAAGGTTTTATCTGAAAGAAACATGTAGTGATTGATTCCTTACCTTGGAATTACCCCCAGGCGTCAGACTGGATCGGGAAAGTTTTTGTCAGCAGTACCCCTGCGCGTCCGTAGGCATCGTCGTGCGGCTCCGCATGCATCGTTGGCGCCGCGATGATGTGGCTGGAGCTACTTAGATGCACCCACGCACACTGACGTCAGTTCTTTCTTTTTCCGTGCTTGCAAGCGTTGAGCTAGGAAGAGCTAGTACCCCCAGTCATTTTTTGACTGAGTTTTTTTAGTCCTTTTGTCTCATTTTCTCAAGTCGATCAACCACTGGTGCCGTAGGGATGCCCGGATTCAAGAACTGTGGGGACTGTCACCGCATGATGTCGGTGACGGACCCACATTGCATGTGCCTCTATTGCCTGGGGCACGACCGCGACTCCAAGTCGTGCCCCTGTAGTGTAGTTCCTATATTCCCAATAGGCTCTGCGCATTGGAATAACATAAACGGCAGTTTAGACGTAGGACTGAGGTCGACTAGGTCTCTACTGAATATATTAGACTTAATTATGGATGCGAGCTAGCTCAGAGGTCACTAGAAACTTTCTCGAATGAACAGGGAAGAGTTAACTTCCCTGATTAGACAAGAAGGGATTAGTTTCTGACAACCGCATAAACATGACAACTTTGCTCCCTCCAGAATAAGGAGTATATCTCCAGAGTTGTGTGAAAACAATAGATAGCTATTTCACTCAGTCAATCGTGCATGCTTAGTTTCACCAGAGTGCAGAGAAATAGAGACGGGCGTTTTCAATAAAAGGTGTTATTTATTAAGCAGTCTTCTTTCTCATGCAAGAGAAATGAATTGCTTCAATGTCAATACTTATCATAAAGTAAAGTGCGTACAGTAAAAGGAATATTATGAAATAATACTGTAAAAGCATTTATATGGTTTCTGAGCCATATGATACTTAAAACGGATAAAATATATACAATACATACAATGATAAAAGTTGACTAAACTTACTCAACGGGTGCTTCTAAAATACGCCTACCCCAGTGTACCTAACTTAAGCCTAGTACGTGGGAAGGAGTAAGTGAGCTGCAGTTTAAGTTAAGTTAGTTTTGCCAAGAATCTGAACCAAGAAGATCTAATCAGCTCCGTGCCTTGGTTTTAGAATGGAGGTCTTGTATCTCTTTCTCTGGACTCGATCTTCCAGCAACCCGCAAGGGTGACTGGAAACACTGGAGCTGGATTTTCTCGGGAGGAGAAAAGAGAGCGTCTTTCTCAGTGCGTCAAATGGGAGGGACGGCTTCCTTCGGCACTCGCATCAGCTGGGCTTTGGGTAAGTAGATAGCCGCTCTGCTCCAAACCACTGTGTGTTGCTTAAGGCAAATGCTGGTATATTTATACCTGGAAGGTGCCGAGTTTGACGTTTGGTTAGACATAAGACGTCACTAAGAACTGTCACTAAGAACTGGCAGTTCTTTCAGGACTCGCAGGAGTTCTAGGACAAATCAAAACAAAAGCAGGGGGAATTCCCGGGCTGCTGGAGGTTTGGTTTGTTTAAAGAACGTGTTGTACTTTCTAGGAGTCTTAAGGAAGTAGCCTTGCAGTATTTGGACTGCATTGGCTATTACTAAATATGGATATGATTCTTATGCCATTATAAGGATATGATTTGTTATAACCACACAAGGGCATAAATCGGGAATATTTAATTAGGGTCCTAGATACGTTCACAACACCCACTCCACGTATAATGTCCATCATTACTAAATACTAAGCATTATATAAACATATAAGTATGCATGTGTTTTCCAGCCCACCCCAAAATACATTAAATTGCATTTGAAATGGTATAGATACACGAAAATGAGTATTATACTGTACGCTTTCAAGCAGTGGTATCATTCAGATAAAAGATTGTTCATTTAGAATCTTGACTGAATGAATCACGAAAATTACATTCATGAAATGGCTCTTAATACAGAAAAAAGGTTGAGACCATTTCATCACATATTTATACAAGATTGTACATGTGCTAGAGGCTGATTCAAAATATTGTCTCTAGAGTCTCTAAGAATAGAAGTTCTGTTCTCTAAGAATAGTTCTATTTTAAGCAGAGTACCTTGTGCCCAAAAAAGTAAATATTTTGAAAAAATAATTTTGCTTTCATGGGAAAAAATAGTTCCAAATGTTTTCAGCAGGGCTGTTTATCAAAACTGAAGGCCAAATTCAGAGTTCAGGGAACGCTGTGTGCTCGCTATTTCAAATATTATTTTAGTTGTTAGAGGAGAACATTACCTCAGCTAGGCCAGCAAAAAAATTGTCTACAATAGTAGGTGAAAGTTGGGGACCATTTCCTGTTTGGACTCGTACCTGCACTGTGTTGCCGCCCAATCTGTGAGGAAAAACGCCGACTTCACTCGCAGCCTCCCCGTGTCCCAGGAAGGATTGACCGCCCGCCGCTTTCCTACATCTTGCAGCACCCGCTTCGCGGGTGCCGCTGCGCGGCGTGTGGCGTGGGGTCGAGGCTGCTGGAGTGCTCGTGAGACGGAGTAAAGAGGAGAGAGCACCGGGATCCAACTGAGGGCGCGTGCTGCAGGGACTCTCAAGACCAGGAGTCCCTGCGCCGCACAGGTGTGCACGGCCGCGCCCCCAGTAAGACACGCCCCCCCCCCGGCTGCAACGCCTTCCCATCAAGAACAGCGTCCCATCACGTAGCGGGACGCCGAGCGAAGCCCGGGCAAAGGGCGGGCCCTCTGTGGCCAGAAGAGGCCGGGCTGGGCCACCCCTCTTAAGTCGCACTCCGCATCTTGTATATCAGGCTATCATCTGGACTTACTCGTACTAGTCAAACTCATTTACGCACTTGTGGTTACAGACTATGAGGAAGACCGCCAAGAAGCCCAAGATGCCCACTCTCAGATCAAGCACAAAAACCAAAATGGCCCCGCCCCCGCCTTTACCAACTCTAACCGCCATCGACAAAATGCTTAAACAAACCATAGGGGCGGTATCTAATGCCATCGCAAATACAGAAAGAAGAATGTCCCTACCACCTGTGACAATCATCCAGGAAACCCAGGAATCCCTTATCAACTTATCTGAGACCTCCCGAGAGCTGGCAGAGGAACTTGATACTAGCCTGCCCCTCTACCCTTCTTCATTCGTCGACCTACCTTGTGCCCAGGCGCCTGCCGAAATCAGTAGCGAGAGATCTGGCGCACAAACAAACAATCACAATAATAACGCTTATAGTACAGAGAAAATCTTGCACAAGGAAGGCCCCAAACGTGGGGGCAAAAAAGGATCATCAAAAACAAGAAACCATAACCTGGTAACGCCCATAAACCCATCTACACCGGGAATACCCTGTTGGATCACCAACATGGTGGCTGACCTCAAATCGGACCTTGAGCATTCCATTACTGTGCTGCTAAAACCCCTTATAGCCAAAATAGACAGATTAACATCACTCGTAAATAACAGGGGGAACGGCCTAAAAACCCATCTAGCGCAAGAAGGTGGCCCAACAAAACAGAATGATGCCATATCCAAAAGCTTAACCAAAGATAAGGCCTCCACAATTCCTGACGCGGCAGCAAAGATCTCCAATAGAGGCATCCAAAAAAGTATCAAAGACACGCAAAAGGCTGCTTCCACACCGAACACAGGTAAAAGCAATAAACAAATAACCACTGAAAACAATAAATTACCCCCGGGACCCTCCCATACATTGGACGGAAACAATGTTCAAACCCCCAAAGTGAACCCAAAGATCAATCCGACCCCCCCCCCACAACAACTACCAAAGAAAACAAAACAGCTACTCGCTTCAGGACAATTAACCTCCCGCCTGAAGCATTGCCCTTTGTAGTTGTTTTAACAGGAGTTCCACCTTTAAGGGAGGGCCAACGGGAATCACAAGTAGAACTGAAAAACAAATGTGTACAGTGGTTACAAATACACAGACCCCTGCCCCCTAATATCTATGGGGAAATCCTATCTGTAAGAAGGGGGGAGTGGATTGGCAAAGGCACCAAGTCCATAGCAGGGGACATAATTACGGTAAACTTTAGAGATATGGCAGCAGTCAATTTTATCTGTAATGCCCCCCCGAGCTATACCCGCTCACAAATTCATCCGGTTCATCTATCTTATTTTTACCCTTTCGCATTCCAAAGACCCAGGCAGAGCAACAGACCACCACCGACCAACATACCCCACATGGGCCCTCAATATGGACCACCTCAATGGCAAAGACCAAACTTTGTCATGCCAAATTATGATTCCTCCCTAATGCAGTATGCACACTGGAATAGGTTCAGCACACTTGAAGAGGTTGACTGACAGGGACGGGACAATCAATCCCCTAAGATCGTAAGGTGGAAGGAGGTAAGCCCACCATCAACAGGAAGGAGAAAGGGGGTAGACAACGGACCAGAACTTTTGCCCGGTAAAGGAGGCAGTATCAAACCGCCGAACACAAGTCGGGGAAAAGGAGAGGGGACAAATCCCCCAAAACATAGGACAATCAACAAACAGAGCAGACCAGTTGCCCTCAGCAGATTAGCTGCTCCCAGTTGTATATATCTCAGCCTTGTCACCCCAACGGAAGCGGGAAAACACGCAATGCTTCCATCAGGAGACCCAAAAGGAACCTCAAAGGAAAGGACCTGGAATCCTGGAATATCGCAGGATTAGCGGCCAAATTCGAATCGCAGGAGTGGCTTAGCTACATAAACAAATTCCATATCATATGCCTGCAAGAAACCTGGGCTACCGAATTAAATGATTACAGCTTGGAAGGCTACAAAAGTTTCTTTGTTCCAGCTAAAAAAGTAACTTCCGGGAGAGCTAGTGGGGGACTCGCTATATACGTCAATTTAGACATTAAGGGCACCTGGTCCAACATCAAATGGGCCTCACACTATCTCCAAGTACTAAGGTTCACCTCACCAAGACTAACCTTTTTCCTAGTTAACTGGTACAATGCTCCTGCAACGACGGAGAAGGGAATAGCTGTAAATGAACTAGAAGAATGCCTAAGAAATTTGAACCTTTTAAACAAGACACCAAACCTCCCAAGCTTAATACTAATGGGAGATTTTAACTGCCATTTATGTGACAAATTAAAACCCTTCAACAAAGACTGGTCAAGATGCACTTTAATGAAAGGCCCACATTTTGCACATTCAAAAGAGGGATGGGATTTAGAGAGACTAACGAAAAGGCATAACATAACTCAAACTCTAGACCTTGTGGTACTGGGTGAAAAAGGAGAACTCAACCCAACATACAAAGGAAGAGGTTGCCTCTCCTACATTGACTTTATTCTAGTCTCCCCCATTCTAAAAAGAAACATCAGCAACACTATAATCGAGGCCAGCAGCTTTAGTGATCACAACCCGGTCATTATTACAATTGAAGGTTTTGATTTTAACCCGTGCCCAAAGAGATCTGACATCATGGAAAAAGCAGTGGACCAGGGAAGAAGAATTAAATGGGCCAAAATTGATGGGGACAGATTCTACAAAAAATTATTAACAGAGGCCTCAGTTGCAATAGATAAATGTCTAGACCCAAGTGTGTGTGGTGCTCGGGTGGTCAGGGCATTCGAAGAAATTGCACAACACGTAAATAACTCCCTAAAGGCCACTGGGTCTAACAAAACGTCCTCAAATCCTCGTTGGTTTGATTTGAATTGCACCAAGGCGCTAAAAAAACTGAAAGTCAGCCTCCACTCTAAACCAAGGGACAAGATCATGGTGGCACAGAACAGAGCTGAATATAAAAAAGCTCTGAAGAAACGTAAGCAAAGCCTACAAAACCAGGCCTGGGAGGACCTAAGGGATGCTGCCGAAAGGAAAGACTCTGTAAGCTTCTGGAAAGTGATTAACTCCCCATGTTCCAGGATCAAGGGGCACCAAAAATTATGAACATCATCTTGCCGGAACAATGGCAGACCCACTTCCAGAGTCTATACAACCACTCAAGTCACCTAACCCTGGAGGATGTACCGAGGGATCATCAGCCGGCCAAGTTGGACTTCTCCCTGAAAGAAGTCGAAATGGGAATATCAGGGCTCAGTAAAAATAAGGCTCCGGGTCCGGACGGAATTCCACCAGACCTATCCCTAAGTAGACCCGATCTGTGGGCGCCGTTGCTCACCAGGGTACTAAATGAGGCAGTGGTGGCAGGACTGCCTCAGTCCTGGTCAACGGCGACCATAGTTCCAATCTACAAGAAAGGGAACCGTGACGACCCGCAATGCTACCAACCCATTTCGCTCATAGATGTGACAGCAAAGGTACTAGGGCGAGTCATCTTACAGCGACTGCAAGACTGGGCCGAGGAGCATCAAGTCCTCTCGGAAATGCAATATGGCTTCAGGAAAGGTAGATCTCCCACCGATTAATGCCTAAACTTATACCTCCTGACAGCCAAATACACCATCGCCGGGAAGGGGTCCATTCATATGGGGTTTGTGGACCTCTCAGCGGCTTTCGACCGTGCAAACAGGAGAAAGCTCTGGTCCATGCTATCAGAATTAGGAGTGGATCAACCGCTAGTTGACACCCTGCAAAATCTCCACCGGAACACCACCGCAAGTGTGAGGTACAACCAAGAGGGTAAAAAGACCGATCCCTTCACTTGCACGAGTGGAGTAAGGCAGGGATGTATCCTCGCGCCCTTTCTTTTTTCCATCTATATCAACTCGCTGGAAAAAGACCTCCTTAAACTCAAGGTGGACTCACCCCAAATCGGTCATCGTGCTGTACCTGTACTACTCTACGCCGATGACACAGTTTTGCTTGCCAGAACTCCCCTAGGATTGCAAAAACTGATTGATGGGTTCGTCATGTTCATGGATAAACTGGACCTGGCAACCAACCTGGAAAAATCTTACATCATGTCATCAGGGCAACCAACAAAAGGGTCTTTCACCTATCCTACCTGGGGGTACTATTTGACCATCATCTCACTTTTAAACCTCTGGTAGAAAAGCATTCTATGAAACTGGCAGCCTCAGTAGGAGCCATCATGGGGTACGGGCAAAGACTAGGAAAATGGTCTCCGGAACAAATATTGAACTTGTATAGGTCTATCTGCTGTGCGAAAGTATCCTATGGTGCAGAAGTGTGGGGCTTCCTGGATAATAAAGTACAGCAGATCCAGATAGAAGAAAATACATTCTTGAGGATAATCCTGAAAGTCCCCCAGAGTGTATCGGTCCACATCATCCATGAAGAAGTAGGAGAAACCTTCATAGAAGACAGGATTAAAATTAAACCTCTCCTGGCATGGGTTAAAGTATGGACCAATCCAGAGGCGTCCCTAACAAGACAAATCATAGGGGACTGCCTCAAAAGAGACAAAGGTGAAACCATTCCCTGGCTGAAATACGTTAAGAAATCTCTAGTCGAAATCGATTGCACTAACCTCTTTACATCCCCAGACTCCATAACACCCGAGAGCAAGACCCTGGTGAAAAAACTCTTCTCAGCACAGCTCAAGTCGTCAAGGGCAGAAAAAGAAAACCATAAACCCACTAATCTTTTTTATAATGAACTTACAGTGAAGCATGGCATGGAACCTTATTTAAGGGTCATGTTCAACGCCCAGGATCGCTTCGTCATGACACATTTCAGACTTAACATGCTGCATCACCTCCTCGCGGTCCCGGCTGGGTTTACTTACACAGTGGAGGAGAAGGGTACCTGCGGCTGCGACCACAGGTCTCCGCAGGATACCCTTCACTTTGTTTTACTGTGCCCTTTCTATACTATGCCAAGACGCAAGTTCCTGGTGGGGATTTTGAAAGACCTAAAGTTTAAACATGCAAGATTGGCCTTGAGGTTCTTACAGGAAGCGGAGGATGCTTACACCCTTTTTTGCACCATAAACTTTATTCGAATGGTAATAAGACTGAGGAATACTAGAGAAACTGGCCCCTAACATCACTCGTCCCCTTGAACATTTAAATTTATGATCCCCTGGTCTTTTTAGAGTGTCAGATAATTTTACCATTTATACCCCTTTATGGAAAATTTATTGACGCTTTTAAATATTTTGTGTGTACTTTGTATTTGTGCTTTTATGGTGTCTTTTTAAGAACCGAATAAAGATTTAAAAAAAAAAAAAAAAGGTAAAAGTTGGGCCAACGCTGAAAAATCAGAAATAGTGCATATATGCGATGCATTGCCATCATGGGTGTTCAGATCAGCAATGTTCACGGAAGGTAGTACCTGTGTGGTGCCGCTTTCATCTCGTACTTCACCGCCACCTAATCGTAATGGTGAAGTCTCAACGAATGCCATCATCAGAATAGGTAGCCGCTGGGAACAACACGTTGCATGAGTCGTTACCGGACAAAGCAAAGCATTGATATCCATTAGTACTGCTGATGGTAGTGTAAAACAGACGTCCAACACACATTTTTCTCCGCATAGCAGATTTCGAAGCACAGGTAAGATGCAATTTTGCCAGATTGGTCTGAATGAAACAAACCAGGTAGTATTCAGTTCTCTTAGCCGGGCCAATCCGAGGACCCTAATGATACGGTCTCGGTATCGTATTGCTAGGATCGTTTCTTCCATCGTAGCCTGAGTTTTGTCTGTGACTTGGCTTGTCATATCGGAGCAGAAGGAACAAAAATAAAATTGTCTTAAATACATGTGCGATGCCACTGGTATCTGACATGTTTAAGATTTGGCTTAACATTTCTACGAAATGCACAGGGCTATTTGTCGATAATAGGGTACGTATCTCTGCTGCTGTCCTTGCAACTTGCAGGTCATACATCTCTTTGGACGAGGTTAAAGGCACAGTTGTTTGTAAAAGAATAGACTTCATTCTGCTTAAAGTATCAATTCGAATAGAAGAGATATTCACAGAAGGCCATATTGCTGCCTCCATGACTGGATTGCTGTTTGGATACAATACTTGCATACAACAAATGACCCTGGAAGAAACGCTCACGACATAGGCTTTTCCTGGCATTATGCCATAACAGCTGTGGTCACTTATTATAACGTAGCTACCGTTGGAAAGTTGTCTGAAAAAGGGCTCTATCTGTGTAGCAGGGGTTCCGTGCAGATGACATGAAAGGTTGTTTGATGAACCTTCGCAGGCTTCATGCAAGTTAATACCTTGACACAGAAGTGTACCGCGTAGTGATTTTTTACAATTGTTACCACTAAGAAATACCTCTTTTTTCCCCTCACTATAACATCTATGTGTATAAGGCAAATTCCAGGTTGACTTGATGTATCCTTTACCCAACCTTAAAAAATACATGCCTGCTGGTATATACTTTTGGCAGTATTGATACTGAAAAGTTCTTATCTGGATTGTAATGGTGCCATGTATTATCCATTCAATGACAGGTCTTTCTGACATTGTCAATGGTAATCTTTTTAGTTTTTCGATGCTCAGCACCGTATAGTCTGCTCCTTTTTGTGCCAACGAGATTTGTCTATCAGTAAGGTTAAAGATAGAAAATAATGACGTTGTGTTGATTAGACTCCATGGCACGTAGCCTGAACTGAGGTTTTTTAACGTCCAGCCTAGCTGTACAGTAGAACGTAATTGGGACTGGCCATGTTGTAACATTAGCATATCCTGTTCTATTATATCAATAGCAGATGATACAATGCTGTCCAGTGAATAAATTCTGGAGGACAGAGTTGTTAACCCATTGTCCACTACAGAAAGTGATTTTTCCAAATGAATACGATCAATTTCTCGTATTTTTTCCGCAGTTTCAATTTGTGTTACTTTCCAAGCTTCATTGCAGTGGCGGTTTCTGTGCTTGGGCGTCGGGGCTCCGCCCCCTTTAGTTCCGAAGTGAAAACACAAAGCAATCATGAAGTTTAAACTGTTTTTGAAGTAAAGATAATGCCCCCTTGTAAGTTTGTGGAACGGGAGAGGGGCACTGTTTGCTCCAGTCAGTGACACTAGCGTTGTTGCTGTTCTCAGCGTTAGCAATGAAGACACATGACTGACACCACATTTTAACTGCTCCACTGGGTATACCCAAAGCTTAAGTATTTGCCGGGCTGACAAGCTCTCAGCCCTGAGGGCTGTGATGTCATCAGCTCAGCAAAGACTGGGCATCAAGACACAGTCTCCACCCCCTGATTGCATGGAGGTAAAGTTAGCCTCGGGCGTTTTAACTACAAGCCCGGTATTGCTAAGCCTCCATGTCAATCAGGGAGTGGAGAGCATTGTCACCCCCACCCTTTCCCAACTCGTTACAGGGTGTGGGTGGGATCCCACCCTGTGACGCGGAGCCATTTTTGCAACAGTGAATTCTGTGTTTATCTGTTCAAACAGACAGGAAAATGATGTACTGCAGTGTCAGTGGTACCAAAAGCACTACTGGTACCTGTCGTCGTGACTTGTTGACAGGACGCATGCGAAGGAGTCGGGCTGGCACTTGGCAGTTCACCAAGTAAGGACCGTTAAAAGAATCTGACAGGTCCATCTTGTTAGTTGTAAGTGGGCTCATTCATTGTACGTCGTGGGGGTGCACTGCAGCAGGCCTTGGGGGAATTTTGCCTAACTGGACTATGCATAAATAATGTGAATTTCGGGCGCCACTTAACACATTTTGCACCGTGTCTGCCTGCACTGTTGGTCCCACTCACCTACACGCGTCCACGCATAACCCTTGGCATGATTCATTACTTGGCATTCCGGTAGAGAGCAGAGGCACATAAAATGATGAGGACCCCATAAACAAAGGCATATAATGAGAAAGTCAGTTCTTCAGAACCACTGCGCCTCTTCTGTCGAAATCCGACACTATTTTAAAACATCTCTTGTCACGTTTTAATAAGTTACAGTTTCCGGTGGTAATATTATAAGCTAGCTCACATGCTGTTAATGAGAACATTGGGAATATGAGACCCCAACATCACTCCATGTTTGCTAAAAAAAAAAATCGTTAGAAGTTGCTTTTGGTGGAATGTAAATATGTTTTTGTAAGCGCCTAAGGCGAAACTGTGGACCAGAGTATCCCGCAAAATGTGAAGTGCAATTATGAAAATTGCATCTGCATTTCAACATGCATGCTCTTACATTTCACCCACTAAGCCCAACTTTGTTTATTTTGAATCGCAAAATGATCATGTCACTGCCTATGATAACCTTTCAATATCGTCATGAGTAGGAGGCATTCTATATATGGCAAATGCGATTGAAAATCAATGCAATTCGAACACATTAATGGCACAAGTACACTCGGTTATAGGGCCTTCACTGCACCGCAGGTGGGTGGTGGGTGACTTTGTAATTGTTTGTCATCATAGCTGCCACGCTCTTAGACTGATTATGCGTGACATGTCCATGTTTTGAGTACATTTGTGTGTGACATTCAAATGCTTACAAGTGACACTTATAAGTGACACTTTACCATAAATTGAGCAAAGTAGTTATGTCAATGTAATGAGATACATTTCAGAAAGGATTGTCAGTCACCTTCAGCTATTTTTGATTTTTTAACCAACAGCAAAGTTGCATTCTGGGATTTGTAGTTTTAATCTTGGAGATTTCTGGAGGACAAAGAAGTAGATTGGGTTGAAACTGACATCTATGCCAGCCACCTAGATACATTTTGTTTTTACTTTAGGTCCAGGCAGAAATGTAGGGTGTAGTATAGCATAATATTTTCTGATATCATCAGGTAATTAGGTGACAACTGCTGGGGGCAGGTAAAGTCTGTCATTCAACCCTTGCTGGTGTTTTGCTCAAACCTACAAAGGCTACTTCTGCTGCGCATGTTATAATTTGCAAATGATCTGTTTGTTATTCACTGTAAAATTAAGTGTGCATAGTTCCTCTCTCATAGCTTTGTGTTGAGATCCATATTACAAATACTACTATTTCAGCAGCAGGATGTGAGAGCGATTTTGTACTCTAAGTAATTTGATGAAGGAGTAAACATTTCTAGGACAGCTATTCATTTTTGTTCTGTTTATTTTAATAAATGTAGCTGAAAAATGCAGCTTTTTAATCCCATTTTTGTTAAATACGATTTGCACAGGAAACAGCGACTAACATCCTGAAAAAAATGCCATGCCAGTCCCCCCTCACACCAAGCCCAGCCTCACCACTCACAAACCTCACCAGCCGCCACTGCTTCATTGTAAGTTGCGTATATACCGGCGTATATGAAACTTTTTTGGCGCTGTTTGCGAGGTCCCATTATGAAATCTCGCAAGTCAGCACCTTCTTTAAGTAAAGTTAAATGTTGCTTAATTTCGGGAAGTGTGGATCTCTGTAGCCAGTCGAGGCATAGTTTTCCTACACTGTATGTTGTAACTATCCCTGGATATTGTCTCTGGTAATATCTCGGGTCTGGCCTGTTCTGTTTGAACCCCTGTATTTTGTTCAGGAATTTATCTTGACAGTTATTTGTGTCTGTGGGCCAGATGAACCATTTGTTCCAATCAGGAATTGTTCTGTTTTGTTTTAAAATATAAGAAACGTCTAACCCCTCATCTGTAGTGGTGTTTCTATCGGGCATAGGCTTTGGTATAGGCGGGTTGTTTAAATCTTTTATCTTGGCTAGACCAAGACAGGTTGTTTGTTGAATGGTGTCATTCAAGAACATTATTTGTTCTGGTATCATGCAGGCTCTAAATAATGATTCTAAACCTTATACCTGCCACTCTTTTGTACCCTAGATGGTTTTTGTCTCAATATTATTTTTCCAAAATTCAAAACAAAATGTAGACATTTTTTCATAAAAGCTTTCAGAATAAATCAGTTTAGTATTTGTCAACACGTTTTTTACTCCTGTCTTATTTATAATTTTAAAATAATACGTTTCTGGGTTGGTGTAATTAAACCCTGAGAAGTATGGACATTTCTCATAAAATGTTTTTGAACTGCCTATTGACGGAGTGGGACAATGTTCCCATTGATTATAACTGAAAACATTTCTAGGATTAGCAGATTTATGCAGATAATGAGAAGATCTGTGTGGTTTCAGGACCAAGTTGATGTTCCGACTTGCTGTGTCCATTGTACTATATTTTCCATCAATAAATCTACCCAAACTTAAAACCAAGATGAGCCACAGAAGGAGGAAAAGTACACCTAACACAATCCATAATTTAATCCATGGTGAAATTAGATATGTTTCTCTGAGTTGATGAAAGAGCTCTGTGATTTTCTTTTTGAAAGTTTTCGTTGCTGGCTTGTCTCGATGTTCACTTGGATAATTGGAAAAGTAATCAAAGTTGATAAAGTAGCCAGATGCAGTTCTGTCAATTGGTGGAATTGCTTCCGGATTTCCATTGATCTTTGGATTTTCTTTTGTTACATTTGTATAGTCAGAGGCTACATCGTTGTAGACTGGAGTTTCTTGACGAACTGTTGCAATTTGGGTTTCAAGAGGCACAAGTTCCATGGCTTTGTTGCATAGTCCTTTTTTATTCACTGCAGGTTTATCAAAAGTGATTAGTCTCTCAGTTTGAACCTCTTGGATTGTAGCAATATTTGGTCTTCTGCTATTTCTTGGGAGTCCACTTGGCCACATGGTTGTGGTTTCACCAGGTCGATTGATACAACTTGGTTCTCCTTTTTACCAGCAAGGGGCGGTAGTACTACTGATCTTGTTCCACTGACAGCTAAGACAGGTACTGCTTTTCTGGAAGAAGGCCCAAATTCCTTCTTCACCGCGATCTTTTCTCTGACCAGATCTCCAATCTTTGGAATCCAGACAGGTCTTGCTGGGACAGGTGCTTTTTCTTCAGTGGTCGTTGGCTTTAGCTTTTCGTTACTTAAGCTTTCTCTTGTTTCATTTAAGTCCTGTAAAACAGCTAAACAATCTTTGATATCAAAGGTTTTTTGTTTCACCACTGAAGTCTGACAATCCAAATCCTGGTTGATCATTCTAGTACCAAATAAAAGTTCGTACGGACTGATACCTCCTAGAGATTTTCTTGGCATGTTATTAAGACTACGTTGGACACTTATTAGATGTTTGACCCACCCGTCACCCAAACCTAATACCCTCGCAGTTATAGATTGCTTTATGTCACAGGTTTTTTCTCTCCACTACCGCATTTCCCTCGGGATGGAATGGACTAGAGTACCGCAATGCAATGCCCATGCTGGCCATGGCCTCCTTGTAAGCCCGAGAGCTAAACGCAGGACCCTGGTCAGAATGTAGCATGCCAATTGCTTATAGGCCGATAAAGACTCGCAAATCTTTTATAACAGTTCTGGCGTCAGCCGAGCGCTGGGGCCACATCCAAATGAATCTCGTCTTAATAATTATGGGATCGCATTCTTCCGTCCGGATGTCTGCGTATAGATAGCCTGATGCTGTCTAATAGAGGTGTCTGGTCTGGTGTCTGGTCCGGTTCACAACTGCAATCTCTGTTGCAGTCCTGACAATTCATTGCAAAGTTATAAATTTGCACGCTCAATCCACCAGTATTTGATAGGAATTCTATTAGAGATTTCAGGATCTCTTGGTGCCTCAGACCCAATCCCATGTGTGCTTCTTCAATCAAGAAGACCCTCCAGTTCTTGTTTGGAATTACTCTATCCCCCACTCCAGGGATTTGAGCAAACGGAACGGAGTTCGCATCAATTATGTATGTATTGCCGAGTGGATAGTTTAGAGGTAACGCTGCATAATTGCCTTCCATTGAGGCTTTTACCTCAAACAACGTTTCGCCATCTATTTGTTTTTTCATATGCTTCTTTGTAGCTACGGAAGCCGAGTGATCAGCTGCCGCTCTGGCTCTGTCAGCCAATGTATTCCCCGCAACGTGAACACCATCACGTTAAAGACTCTGCGTATGTATCACGTGAGTCTTTCGTAGTTCTTTCTGCAAAAGAACTACTTGTTCCCATAGTATTTTTATGTTTTATTGTGGCCCCTGTCTCATCTTTGTAACTGTTTTTTATCCAGGTCTGCATGGAATTATTGTAAGACCGGACACAGTAATGCAAATCGCACACTATTAGTGTGGGGAATTTTCAAGCGCCATCTTTAGGGATCTTATTTCAGCTCACTGAGCTGTACAGTTTCTGAGTGATTCAGTTTTAGTGAACATTGGTCTGAATTTACCTAGGCGCCAGCGACCTTTAACAATCGCGCATGCAGCATTGTAAATTTGTTTTACCACAACGTAGTGTTGTGCAAATCTGTCCGTGTAGATTACACAGGTGTACTGTTCGAGAGGCAGAATTTCGATTGACAGAGGGCATTCATGTTCGTATTCCAGATCTTCTAGTTTTTTCATTTTCGGATCAAAAGCGTGTTTCACGTCTTCTGTAGCAAGAGAATTTTCCCATTGTATCCATTTTGGATCTAGAGCTATAGCATTTGGAATGCCTCGTCTTGTTACTGCCTCATGGGCTGATACTGCTGTTAAAACAGATATCCTTTTCCCTTGGGCTAGGGCTCTTTCTTTTGCTACAGCAGTTTGAACCGCAGTTAGAATTTTTTCAGTAGAACTGAATTTCATTTCAGCTTGTGTGTACAAGTGTGATTTGTAAGCTATTGGTACCGTTTCTCCCTCATTAGAGGTCAGGTATGTGAATACGCATCTTCCTGGGATGACTCGGATTACAAGGTTGCGTTCGTTTGCGCGTGTTTGCAGTTTTGTTTTAGTTAACATGTCTGTCTGTAATGATCTTAAAATTTCTGTGTGTTTTTGAGTCCAATTAATTGGTTTAAAATCAGGCTTTATTAGTTCGCAGAGAGGTTTAACCCTCTCTGCATAATTTAGAATGTATGTTCTTCTAAAATTCAGGAAACCTAGTATTGATTGTAAGTTTTTCAGCGTTTTTGGAGCTTGGAGTACAGCACACTTCTCTAAGAAGTTGTCTGCTAGGTTTTTGCCTTCACTTGATAATTCATATCCTAAAAATAGGACTGTTAGATGGGCAATTCGTGATTTTTTAACGTTACAATTGTACCCTTTAGATGCGAACCCAAGTATTATGGTGTTCACTCTTTTCAAGTGAGTCTCCAGGTCATCGTCTGTAAAATAGATGTCATCGACATAAGATAATGCCTCATCATTATATATTTGTAGTAAATCTGTTACCCTGGCTGAAAATAATCCTGGGCTGTTCTTGAATCCCTGTGGGAGACAACAAAATAGTTTTTGGGTCCCCATGCTGGAGAAAGCGGTCAAATATCTGCTTTCAGTTGCTATGTTTTGACAGAAGAAACCATTTGAAATATCTAATGTTGTTTTATATTTCTTGCGCACAATGTTATTCATTAGTGCTGCACTGTGTGAGTTTTGTACTGCAAAAGTTTTACAGCAGGAGTTTAGGTGTCTGAAGTCCAAAAATAGACAATATGAATAGTCTGGCTTGGAGACTTGAAACAAAGGATTGTTCATTGTGAGGTGCATGTTTCAATCACCCCCTGATATTCAAGTTGATCTAAAATTTCTCTTACTTGTTTTTTAGCTTCTTGCTTAACATGATACTGTCTCTGTGCAGTAGGTTGATTGTTTAACTGGATTTTATGGTGAGGCGAGTCCTCATCCCATCCTACATGATTCTTATATAATGCAGGGGCTTGGGCCACTGCCCATTTTCTAGCAAATGTGTATTTTTTATGAATTGGAATGTGATTTGAGAAGGCAGGCATAATCATTTCTTCGCCATGTGGGCACTCCCTGACGAACTCTGGTGGCCAGTCTTTTTCTGCTAGAAGGATATCATAGCCTTTAGATAGATTATCCCAAAAGAGACCTCTTATTTTCCTAGTTTTATCTTCCTCTATACGTAATGTTCATTCATGTAGTTTATGGGGCACGCTAACTCGGGTGTCTGCAGTTTCCACTTGAATGTATTCATTCGTGTCCACTGTCTCCAGAAGATTCATCAGGATCCTGCGAGCTATGGTCACTTCTGCTGCGCTGTCTAGCATTGTCTGGGCCCACTCTCCGTTTTTCAGTTGTGTCCTCAGAATTCTCTGCATGTTTTATTTTAATACTGGCTACCTTCTTTCTGGGAAATTGCAATTTTTTACTTTGATGAGCAGGTTCCTTGTCTTTGGACTTGACGTGCTCTTCTTTATGTTCTGACCGTCCTCTTCTTTCCGATTTCTTTGAGGAAGTCTGAAAGATCGAGAGGGACGTGTATCAATATCTTGATATCTGTCAGGTTTTCTCAAATTGTCCCTATTTCTAAGGTTGTATCTTTTTTCAGAGGGCTCCCTTTGTGGAGACTTGCCCCCCCCCCTTCTGGAGATCTATTTCTTTGTTGGGGAGACCTTCTTCTGGACTGAAACTGTTTTTCTCTGGGAGAAGTTTGTTTATTACCCTCCCACTTCTTCTTTTGAGAATTGAGATTATATTAATGAAAGTCTTTTCAGGATTTTCAATTAGCTGGGGTTTTACTGATTTACCACCCAAGCTATCTCTACCTAATTCTTCATAGGATTTTTCAATTATTCTAGCAAGTTCAAAAGGTTGTTCTGCTATATCCGTCTCTTTCAATTTTTGGCCGATCGCCACAGATGCTGCTTCTCCTTTTATGTTGGCTAATAATATAGCCGAGACCTGCTTTAAGTCTTTCAGTAATTTCATACCTAGAGTTAAAGCAAGTTCTGGACCGTATTCATTTTGAATCTGTCTTAGTACGTCTGGTGTAACCGCCATAGACGGAACACCATGTGTTTTTGTGTAGATAGAAGCAAAGACTGTGCCCCAAGTGTCACAGTCCTCCACATGTGGCGCGATCCCCATTGGGAGACAGATAGTCAGAATTCTGTGTTTTTTGTGATGGGTAGAATCTGAAAAAACTGCCTCTATTTGAGTGATTTTTTGAGCTAACCAGAATGGAATTTGTTCCTGTTTCGCGGATGTTTTACCAAGACATGATTGTATATTCTGTGGTGTAATTTTATTTATATTCCCCTGTTGAGGGGTGTTTTGTGGAATTTTAATTGCAGGTTGGACTGTTGAAGTCCGCATGACATATTGGACCAATTGTCTATGTATTTTAATTAGTTGTTTTAACTGAACTAAAAGTTCTCTCTGACATTATTTCAATGTCGGGCTGTGGTGTGTAGCTGGCTAGAACCGGCCATGTGGCTCCTGGTCTACCTAGTCGACCGAGCCTGGTAATGTGATTTTGATGTTCTAGGGCGCCATTAAACCACAGCAGATGCTCTTGGTATGTTAGTGGAATTTCAACTTCCTCGAAAGGAGAGTATTACTCTGGAGATTCCGCTATTTTGTTGTTGTCGCCGTGATTTGACATTGTTTAATGAAAGTTTTGCAGAGCAAGTTTTGAGGAAACAAAAATTAGGTGCACAATATTTTGGAACACTGTATCCTTCAACGTTGACTAAACCAAAAACTAATACATAGGAATCTCTTCCTACTAAGATATTAACCATTCACCCATGGGAAAAAGGGGTCTGTGTGAAAAGCACGACTGAGTTACTCTTGTATCTTGCATTAGATTATCGCCTTACCAAACGTTGGGCGCCATGTAGTGTAGTTCCTATATTCCTAATAGGCTCTGCGCATTGGAATGACATAAACGGCAGTTCAGATGTAGGACTGAGGTCGATTAGGTCTCTACTGAATATGTTAGACTTAATTATGAATGCCAGCTAGCTCAGAGGTCACTAGAAACTTTCTCGAATGAACAGGAGCGAGTTAACTTCCCTGATTAGACAAGAAGGGATTAGTTTCTGACAACAGCATAAACATGACAGCTTTGCTCCCTCCAGAATAAGGAGTATATCTCCAGAGTTGTGTGAAAACAATAGATAGCTATTTCACTCAGTCAAACGTGCATGCTTTGTTTCACCAGAGTGCAGAGAAATAGAGAGACGGGCGTTTTCAATAAAAGGTGTTATTTATTGAGCAGTCTTCTTTCTCATGCAAGAGAAATGAATTGCCATAATTGCAATACTAATCCTAAAGTAAAGTGCGTACAGTAAAAGGAGTATTATGAAATAATACTGTAAAAGCAGTTATATGGTTTCTGAGCCATATGATACTTAAAACGGATAAAATATATACAATACATACAATGATAAACGTTGACTAAACGTACTGAACTGGTGCTTCTAAAATACGCCTACCCCAGTGTACCTAACCTAAGCCTAGTACGTGGGAAGGAGTAAGTGAGCTGCAGTTTAAGTTAAGTTAGTTTTGCCAAGAATCTGAATCAAGAATTCTCTAAGGATCTAATCAGCTCCGTACCTTGGTTTTAGAATGAAGGAGGTCTTGTATCTCTTTCTCAGGACTCGATCTCCCAGCAACCCGCAAGGGTGACTGGAAACACTGGAGCTGGATTTTCTCGGCAGAAGAAAAGACAGCGTCTTTCTCAGTGTGTCAAATGGGAGGGGGGGCTTCCTTCGGCACTCGCATCAGCTGGGCTTTGGGTAAGTAGATAGCAGCTCTGCTCCAAACCACTGTGTGTTGCTTAAGGCAAATGCTGGTATATTTATACATGGGAGGTGCTGAGTTTGACGTAAGGTTGGACATAAGACGTCACTAAGAACTGTCACTAAGAACTGGAAGTTCTTTCAGGACTTGCAGGAGTTCTACGACAAATCAAAAGAAAAGCAGGGGGAATTCCCGGGCTGCTGGAGGTTTGGTTTGTTTAAAGAACGCGTTGTACTTTCTAGGAGTCTTAAGGAAGTAGCTATGCCGTATTTGGACTGCATTGGCTATTACTAAATCTGGATATGATTCTTATGCCTTTATAAGGATACTAGCAGCCCGTCCCGACGTTGTCCGGGTATGAATTGCTGCCGGCCAGTAGTACATTGTTCTGTAGAATTTCGTTTTGATAGCATTTCTTATCTGTGACAGGCCTGTGAAACGCTCCGATTCACAGTGCACTGTTGATGCACTTAAGAGTGTGCATTCAGTAGTGTGTGAACTCGAGTTTCCCTACTTTATTTTTCCTTGCAATATTATATAGCGCAAACTCGACAACATGGCATGAGCACAATTTACATTACAGAAGAACACATTAATTTGTGGTAGGCACGGGGAGACAAAGCAATTTGCCTGGAATCACAGGATGTTGACTTGATGTCGAGATTTGAACGTAGCTCCCCAGCTCTAAAGTTCGCAATTCTAGAACTTGTGGCGGAAGGTGTGTCTAAAAGTGTATGTCGGTGCTGGCCATCAATGAGAGAGACCTGCGCATTTTTCAAATCGGTGGTGAAAAAATATGAGTATGTTGCTGGAGATGTGGGCCGCTGTGCCACCAATGTACTTACCGGGGGAGGGTAAACACCCATCATTCCGCAACTTTCTTTCCGCAGACCATCACTCTGCATACTTTCATTATGAAAGTACCATGACTCCGCAATGCCATTATAACGCATGGCATTACATTTTGTATGCTTGTACCACGCATACATTTACAACGAAATTCGTTGTAAATGCATGAATGGTAAAAGCATGTTTTAAAAAAATGTTTGGATGAGGTAAGTATGGGTATAGGGGTATATGTTTTGGGGTACTGAGGTATATGTTTTGGGGTGTTTGGATATTTTAAGGGTTCAGATATAGTTTGGGATTTTGGGGTACAGGGGTATTTTAGGTTTCAGGGGTAGGTTTAGTTTTTGGGGTACAGGGGTATTTTTAGGATTTAGGTATAGGTTTGGGTTTTGGGGTACAGGGTATATTTATTGGGTTAAGATGGGTTAGTGTTTAAGGGTGTTGGGGTATTTTAAGGAATAAGGGTGGGTTTTGATTATATGGTGTAGGGGTATTTAAACGGAGCAGGGTGGACACCCGGAGCTGGAATGTACAGAACCTGGGAAGAAAAAACAATGAAATATTTGACACAACGCATGCCCCGCACACGCCCACACCCCCAGCGCGGGCCGCACACGCCCGCACCCCCAGCACACGATATGAAACATGGCATGAAGGGCAGAATGTAAAAACAACTTTTGATGGATAGAATGCAGAACAATGTCATACATTCACCCCAATACATAGATCTGTGCTTAAGTACATCATTTTTTTTGCACTCCACACCACCCCAGTTCAGACATGGCCATATGAAAATCAGCCTTGACCCTATGCCTCATGGAAACATTCCAGGCCGAACTGCCAAGCCATGTCTATCCTGGACCAGACTCACGCATCCTGGGAACAATTTTTGGCTATCAGCCGTCTTCAGACAGGATAGCTTGACTCCAGTGGTGTGGAGAGCATGGGACTCACGTCTGGCCATAACCATCCCAATCGGGGTGACAAATGCAAAAACAACAGTTGATGGACAGAATGCAGAACAATGTCATACATTCACCCCAGTACAGAGATCTGGGCCTAACTCCATTGTTTTTTGCACTCTACACCACCCCAGTTTAGACATGGCCAGATGCAAATCAGCCTTGACCCTGTGCCTCATGGGAACAGTCCAGCCCGAAGGGCGGAACGTACCACACGCCCACAGCATTTGTCACGCCCCCCCCCAGCACAAGGCCACAGCACAACGCAGACACGCCCACAAGGGACTACTTTGCTGGCACGGTTCTTTTACTTTTTAAATGTATATGGTGGGCGTCTGCATAGCCTATGTCCTTCTGCTGCAACTGCCCTTTCCAACGCTGTATTGGGTGTTGTGATTGGTGCTGTGGTTCCTGAGATTACCCGCCTCAAAGGTTTGGGCTCTCTCTTTATTATATTAGTATGGATGATTTGTTATAACCACACAAGGGCATAAATCGGGAATATTTAATTATGGTCCTAGATACGTTCACAACACCCCGACTGCCGGGCATGGCGCCGAAGACTTTCCGGGAGCGGTCCCCACAGTTGCTGGAAGTCCGGCAGTCGGCTCTGCAACGCTCGAGGTCCCGGTCCCGAGGGAGGTTGAGGGACCGGTCGCGGAACAGTCATCGTCATTCTTATGGATCTAAGTCTTCACACTCGGGGTCAGGTAAGTCGAAGCATTCCAAAAAGAAGTCGAAGAAGCATTGTCACTAACCCTGGGCATTGTTTGCATAGCAGCAATATACGTAGCTTCACATACTATACTTTGAACTACACATATCGTGTAGCTGATGGCACTGTGTACTTGTCGGCACTGTGAAATAATTACAAAATATTTGCAAATGGCATTCTGCACAGTGCCAGTTATGATAAAATAGGTATCTATCTTTATATGATAAAGAGCATATTGTACTTTCACAAAAGTGAAACTGAAAAATTAGCAGGCAGCGAGAGAGGTGATGATTTTGGGATCCTCCCTAACCTAGGGGGAGTACCAAGCAGATGCCGTCTTGAGACCTCCCTAGCATAGTTATTGGCAAAACAAATCCCAACAAAAGGCCCTGCAAAGCATTATGGGATGAGATTAGCAGTGGGCAGTGAATATTACATAGTATCCAATATCAAAATAATTCTACAAAGTGCAGCAGTTCAACTGGTGGTTACTAGATGTCCCTCAGAAGTCAAATGCAAATTCTTGACGAAAGGGTTTTAATGGTTTTGCATTTGATTCGTGAGGAACATCTAGTAACCACTAGTGGAACTGCAGATTGATGTACGAATAATTTCAATGCTTTACATTTGACCTGTGAAGGACATCTAGTAATGAAGGCATTCCTTCCCTCTGTCGTGGGGAGGGTAGTGCAGGGGTTCACAGACAATACTTCCGCCATGTGGTACTGCAACAAACAGGGCTGGGTGGGGTCATGGACCCTATGTCAGGAGGCTCTGCGCCTTTAGACATGGCTGGAACATCAGGGCATGTCCCTGGTGGTCAAACACCTGGTAGGTTTTCTGAACGCCAGGGCAGACGAACTTAGCCGTCAGTGCATGATGGATCACGAATGGCGTCTGCACTCGTACATGGCGCAAGATCTCTTTCAGCAGTGGGGAGAGCCTTGATTAGATCTATTCGTCACCGAAGAGAACCCGCAGTGCCCTCAGTTCTGGGCGTTGGCATTTCCAAGGCGGCACTCGCTAGAAGACGCTTTTGGTTGCGAGTGTAGTTGCAGTCTACTATACGCCTTTCCGCCTGTACCAATTCTACCCAGTGTGCTGAAGAAGCTCAAGCACGACCGGGCACAAGTTATTCTTGTGGCCCCGGACTGGGCTCGAAGAGTAGGGTATCCCGAGCTAATCAGCATGCCGATCAAGCCCCCACTCAGCATGCCTCTTGGGAAGAGAACCCGCAGTGCCCTCAGTTCAGGGCGTTGGCATTTCCAAGGCTGATGAGAGGTGTTACCTCGAAACCGGTCCGGTCCTCGGATGCTTGATTCCGTTCTGGGAAGGACATGGCTTTTGTAGTTCGGACTGGACTTTTCCCATGGGGCACAGGGTCAGAGCTAATTTGCATATCACCATTGTCTAACCCAGGGTGGTGTGGAGTGCAAAAAAACGATGGATTTGGACTGGGTTGAGTGTGTGACATTGATCCACATTCGGTCCATCACCTGTTGTGTTGGCATTTCCAAGGCGGCACTCGCTAGAAGACGCTTTTGGTTGCGAGTGTAGTTGCAGTCTACTATACGCCTTTCCGCCTGTACCACTTCTACCCAGTGTGCTGAAGAAGCTCAAGCACGACCGGGCACAAGTTATTCTTGTGGCCCCGGACTGGGCTCGGAGAGTAGGGTATCCCGAGCTAATCAGCATGCCGATCAAGCCCCCACTCAGCATGCCTCTTGGGGAGGATCTTCTGTGGCAGCAGCAGGGGAGGGTTCTCCACCCTAACCTCTCCAGTCTCCGCCTCCTTGCGTGGAGATTGAGCGGCAGCAGTTGACGTCTTTCGATTTGCCTCCAGAAGTCTGTGATGTTATCTTGGCAGCCAGGCATCCCTCCTCTAAAACGGTATACGACAGCAGGTGGAATACATTTGTGGCATGGTGCATAGCAAAGGCTGTGGATCCCCTTTCTGCTCCTCTTTTAGAGGTCCTTCTATTTCTCCTATCTTTGGCCCAGCAGGGCTCTGCTCTGGGCACTATCAAGGGCTATCTCTTGGCCATTTAAGCCTATTTACGGCTTCCAGATCAGCCTTCCCTTTTTAAGTCCCCTGTTGTAAATAGATTCTTAAAAGGCATTACTCATCTTTTCCCTCCTATTCCTTTCATAATGCCTCAGTGGGACTTGAACCTAGCTCAAACTTATCTGATGTGTGCTCCTTTTGAGCCACTTCACAACTGTCCTCCTTGTCTTCTCACTTTAAACACTGCTTTCCTGGTTGCCATCACCTCTGCCAGAAGAGTGAGTGAACTCCAGGCTCTTTCTTCTAAACCTCCTTTTCTCTCAGTCCATCCGGACAAAGTTTTTCTACGGAATCGTCCATCTTTTCTGCCAAATGTTGTCACTGCCTTTCACATCAGGCAGACCATCAGTTTGCCCACCTTCTTTCCTCCGCTGCATCCTTCTAAAAAGGAAGAGAGGCTCCACCGTCTGGACCCAAAACGTGCGCTCTCATTCTGTCTCAGCTACACACAACACTTCCTGGTGGATGACCAGCTCTTTGTTGGCTATCTGGGCGCCAAGAAAGGTTGGGCCGTGCACAAGCAGACCATCTCTCGATGGGTTGTTCTGTACATCAAGGCTTGTTATTCTTTGGCTAAACAGGAGCCTCTGGAGGGGCTACGTGCCCATTCTACTAGGGCGACGGCAGCCACTTCTGCTTTGGTACGGGGAGGTCCCTTGCATGACATCTGTTGGGAAGCTACGTGGGCCTCGCTGCGCACGTTTACCAAACATTACTGCCTGGACAGCCAAGTCCGGAGAGACAGTTTCTTTGGCCGTTCTGTTCTCCAGAACCTTCTGTTGTGATCTTGGTTTGCAGACCCACTACCGGGATTTGTATTGCTGGGGTATCTATTCTAAGGTTGGGAATCTATCACTGCGTGTTTTTTTCAGATGCAAAAATTACTTACCTTTGCTAACAATATATCTGTAAGAAACATTAAAAGTGATAGATTCCTTACCGCTCCACCCATCCTCTCCGTTCTGCAAACTGATTTCTAGGGTTACGGTCATCCTTTTCAGGGCCTAGTTCATGGCACCAGTGGTAAGTTTCTTGCATGGCTCTGCGTACATGGCACGGAAAGTTGTGTACAGAACTGAAGTCAGCGCGCGTGGGCACGTCTAAGTAGCTCCAGCGACGTCATCCCAGCGCCAACAACGCACACGGAACTGCACGACGACGCATACTGACGCGCAGGGGTACTGCTGACGAAAACTTTCCAGATCCAGTCTGATGCCTGGGGGTACTTCTAAGGTAAGGAATCTATCACTACTAATGTTTCTTACAGATATATCGTTACCGAAGGTAAGTAACTTGTCCTTTAATGCACTTTTTATGTGTGGCATCAGGGTACAGGTGTTTTTTATTGTTTTGTGGGTAAGCGTTAAAAACGCAAGTTGAAAATAAAGCTGTGCTGCATGTTTTGAAGAATGAGATGGTGTTTAGGGAAAGTTAGAGAGAGGTGGGGATTAGTGAGAGAAAGAGTGTAGAAAGAGCAATAATGTTTAGATAGAGAGAAAGAGAGAGATAGGGAGAGAGAGAAAAAGCGAGAGAAACCAAGACATGTAAGGTCGGCTGGGGAGAGGTCACCTGATATGTGAGAGGAAGCTTGCGGTACAGTAGTATATGTGGAGTTTGATGCCTCAAATATGTCCCCTGGGTAGGGAGTGATCACCCTGGCGATGAATTCTGGACTGCTAAGGATACTCACCTTGTGGGTGTTTGAAGGGACAATGAGGGGATAAAGGTTGGGCTATGGGAGGATGCTTGCAGGTCCAGTTTATTTATAAGAAACAAAAGCAGACCAATATGCGCCCAGCTTGATAAAATCTCAATTACTGCTTGATATACCAAAGGAGGCTGGTAACCAGACACACTATTTGAATACTGCCTCTTGTCCCAGCAGGTCTGTCTCCATTGTGTAGCTCCATTCTATTATGTATCATGAGGTTGGAACACTCCATAGTTAAGTGTGTGTAACATATACAAGCATTGGCATAGCCAATAGGTCTCACCTTTGGGTCCTTATAATTGTTTAGCTAGAGTGCTTGACTTAGCCAGCATGTTTAAGCTATGATGTAGAGCAGTGTGGCTGCTGGCAACTATGCCAGCCTGTTTTGAAACGAGAGAGAAAGAGTAAGGAGTTGTGTGTGTGTTGATAGCAAGATGGAAGTTGACATCACTGAAGTAAGCAACAGCAAGAATTAGTAAAAATGAAGGAGGGAATAAATAGTGTGTGTTATATTGAGAATAAATGTAGTGGTTATGAATTGAAATAGAGGACAGGTGTTGGTATTTATGGGATACAGAAAGATAGAAGGTAGAAGAGTAGAGACTGAGAGGAAAAAGAGTAGTATACCAGAAATGATTGGTGAGAGGATTATTGGAAAGAGACTGAGGAAAGAAAGTGGAGGAAGAGAAAGGGTGGTAGAGGAAGTGCGAAAGGGATAGAAATTAATATTATGGATATTGTGAATTGCCCAGGGCTTTTTGTCTAGGTTGGTGCTTTACAAATCACATATACGCACATCGCTAGCAGACAAGGAGGAAAGTGCTCCCCACCATTAGAACATTTGAATGAGTGAAAGGAACAGCTTACAAGTGTTTGCAGTAAATAACAAGTTACTCGTTGGTATGCTTATATTTACAGCACATCTAACGTGCATTACAGGTTACCTGCAAGAACAGTTAAGGGGACCAAAGATCTCACAGGGGACAGGGACTTATTTAAATGTGTGATTCAGTGGTGTAGTAAATAAAATACTGCCACCTTAAGTTGAAAAGTATTAGAAGTTGCCTTGGAGTTCTATGCCCTATGGAAGGAAATAATTCTTTGAAGACTTGCACAATCTTTATAATGTACTGCATGGATTACATCTTCTCACATAATATGACATATCACAGGGAAGACTCAAAATCTTGTTGGTCCTGTATCCATCATAGGACCAGAACTGGCTCTAAAGCTAGTTAATCTAGCAACCTTAGAGCGATACATGGCTGCAGGAATATGAACTTTGCCAAAGACAAAGTGTCCAGTGGCCTCTTCACTTACGCCTATCTCTTTTCCAAGATATGCTGCATCGTGGAACTTGTGGCACTGTAAACATGGCCTCGAGAACCCAGCATGTCTAATGAAGTATGATACATTTTCACCCATAGCTGAAAATACCAGACGACATGGAGCCACTTGGGAGTTCAGGAGATGGTCCCAGACGGGTCACTATTGCAGAATCATTATCCCACTGTGTACAGTAATAGACTATAGTACCAACATTAATGCATGTATTACTATCTCGCACATGGACAGTTAAATCTGATACACCAACTGCTATGGAGGAATTGTTTACCATCCTGATGATGCACACCGGGACTTCTAAACCCATACTTCTAGTACGGAAACACGAACTACAACACCAAGAATACAAACTCATGCTGGCCCGAAAAACAGGGCTGGCTAGGAGGGACCATTTGGCAGAATTGCAAGGCAGGCAGTGTCACTGCTCACCTTCAATGATGAGTGCCAAGCCATCATTTCTTTTCTGAATGCTGGGTTTCCCACTGGTGGGATGTGGAGCCCTGTAAAGAAAGAGACAACAAAGGATACAAACGCCGGACATCACAGTGCCTTCCCAGTACAGAGGCAGAAGTGGAGATGATTAATGAGCCTCCTGTCCATCCAATGTAGCCGCGTTTTCAGTGAAATGTCAATTCAGGTAATAGCTATTTAAATATTATCAGTAACGCTGGGCATAGTACTAGCACAGTACACAAACTATACTTAATCACATAGGGTAGCAGTTAAATCAACAACATACTCATATGCTTTGATAAAGCAATTTTACATACTAAAAAGCATATAACCAATTCACATAAGTGAACTTTTTCAATGTAAACATTAGACAATGAGAGAGGTGATGATTTTGGGGTCCCCCCCTAACCTAGGGGGAGGACCAAGCAGATGCCTTGAACACAAAGAGCATAAACAAAAAGCAAATCTTGCCGAACTTCGGTGGTGGTCCCATCCTCTTAAGACCACCCCAAGCACAGTTATTGGCAAAAAAACAATCCCAACCAAAGGCCCTGCAAAGCATTATGGGACGAGATTAGCAGTGGGCAGTAAATATTATAGTATCCAATATCAAAATAATTCTACAAAGAGCTGCAGTTCAACTAGGGGCATATTAGCAACAAATAGCGATAATTATCTCTAAATGTGCTTAGCGCATTTATTTTTTAACGTCGCCTATCCCCGGATGTTATCGCAGAGATAACGTGCTATTAGCAAAGTTTATCTATAATGCGATAAAATATCCGGCGATAGCGGCTCAATGCGTGAATATCGCTGGAAATAAAGCGATATTCAGACATAAATGCCAATGGACCGTCCTGATCCTTCCAGAGGCGGTCGCTCCCCCACGCCGCTCCTCACCACGACTGCAGTGGTATCGTAGTGCTTGAAATTGACTCTGATTGCTGCCTCGCCGCATTGCTGCTAATTTTGAACTTTGATGCTTTTAATCGTAGGGCTTGGATTTTAATGTGACTGCAACCTCCTCGCATTGCTCCTAATATAGAACTTTGATGCTCTTATTTACCCGTGCTGCCAAATTGAATTATTTAATTAATTGACTCGAACACGCTCATTTGTGTCTGCTTGCTGCCGCATTGTGCCTTAACTTATTTCATTTCAGTTGAATGTTTGATCGCATAGCGTAGTATTGCCCCAATCCAGTTTGGTTTATTGCCAGCAGCCATCTTCTCGTGTGTTGTTGTGCCTCCCTGCCCGGACCTACACCCCGCCCCCGGCCTCCCAGCTGTCCCTCCTTCGCCCCTCACCCTCCCACCATCCACATTTGACAGATGTATCTGCGCGCAGCGTTCACGCGCTGCAGACGCGCCCCATGCGCGCCGATGGTGCGCCAAAGGTAAGCCCGTCTACGCCCGTCTGCGCCTGGACCGCGTCCAGCGCCAGACCTCCTGGTCTCCACCGCTCCCAACCCACTAGACTCACATATGATGCCGCTACTCTCCGCGCCCTCAACCCCGGACGTACTCCACTATGCTGTGAAGCTACTCCAGGACGTACTCACGGCCCATTCGCCTGCCTCTCCTGCAAGTTCAACTGCCTCAGGACCCTGACCAAACCCACTTCCTTCACACACAGCTCCGACTAACCGCCTGAAGTGCATCCTGCTTAACACCCGCTCGGTCCACAGACACGCAACTGAACTCTGGGACCTACTCGACACTGCGTCACCTGACATCGCCTTCCTTACAGAAACATGGATGAACACATCATCAGCACCCGACATCGCCATAGCCATACCGGACGCTTACAAGATTATCCGAAAAGACCGCACCAATCAAACAGGAGGAGGCATCGCCATCATCCACAGGAACACCATCAAAATCACGACCAGCTCCGACAACAACCTTGTAACCGCCAAACATCTCCACTTTCAGATCCACACCGACCCCAGGACCACACTTAGAGGCACCCTCATCTACAGGCCCCCAGGTACCCGCACTCAATTCAGCGATGACATCACGGACTTCGTCAGCCCACACGCCCTCGCCTCTGAGAACTACATTCTTTTAGAAGACCTCAACTACCACCTTGAAAACAAACACAACAGCAACACCACCACCCTTCTGGACAACATGGCCAATCTCGGACTCAAACAACTTGTTGACACCCCCACCCACACAGCCGGTCACACGCTCGACCCTATCTACACCTCCAGCAAGCATATCTCCTTCGATCGCACCACAGCTCTCCACTGGACGGATCACAGCTGTGTTCACTTCAGCTACAAAACCACCCTGACCCACAACCGTCCACAACCTATTCCTCTGAGAAACTGGAACAAAATCACCTCCGACCAACTCCTCACATCACTCAACCAAAACCCTCCCACCCTCTCATTGGACCCAAACCAAGCGGCCACCAATCTCAAGCAATGGATTACCCACAGTGCTGACGAATTAGCACCCCTGAAAAAGCACCAGATCTAATCAGCCAACAAAAAGGCTCCCTGGTTCAATGATGACCTTAAAAAATCCAAGAAGCTATGCCGCACCCTGGAGAAGATATGGAGAAAAAACCCAACCTCCGACAACATGGCCACCCTCAAGACAGCCACCCGCAAACACCACCAACTGATTCGATCCGCCAAGAAATCAGCATTCAAGGAGCGTCTCGACAACAACACTCACAACAGCAAGGAACTCTTCAACATCATCAAAGAATTTACCAACCCCACCGCAGCATCTAACGACATCACTCCCTCCCAAGACCTCTGCGACGCGTTATCCTCCTTCTTTTACAACAAAATTGCTGACATCCACAACAGCTTCGAGAATACTCCCAGCGATCAACCCTCCCCACCCCCCTCAGATCCTACTCCACCTAACTAACAACCTAACTAACAACCTTAGCGCCTGGAACCCAATATCCACTGAAGACACTATTCGCCTAATGAACTCAATCCACTCGCGCTCGCCAACCGACCCCTGCTCCCACCACATCTTCAACAAAGCTGACTCCATCATCGCACCCCATCTCCGTGATGTCATCAAATGCTCGTTCAACTCTGCCACCTTTCCAGAAAGCTGGAAACACGCCAAACTCAGCGCCCTCCTGAAGAAACCCACAGCAGACCCCTCTGAACTTAAAAACTACCGACCCATATCCCTCCTCCCATTCACAGCCAAAGTCATTGAGAAAGCCGTCAACTGCCAGCTCGCCGCCTTCCTTGAATCCAACAACTCCCTTGATCCATCCCAATCCGGGTTCCGAGCCAAACACAGTACCGAAACCGCCCTCATTGCAGCGACGGACGATTTCCGAACACTCCTGGACAACGGAGAAACAGTGGCCCTCATCCTACTCGACCTATCCGCCGCTTTCGACACAGTCTGCCACAGCACCCTTATACATTGCCTCAGCAACATCGGCATACAAGGAAAAGCCTTGGACTGGATCATCTCATTCCTCGCCGGGAGAACTCAAAGAGTCCGACTTCCCCCATTCTACTCAGAGGCCACCTAAGTCATCTGTGGCGTACCTCAAGGATCCTCACTCAGTCCCACCCTCTTTAACGTCTACATAAGTCCTCTCGCCTCCATCGCGCATCAACACAACCTTAACATCATCTCTTACGCCGACGACACCCAATTAATCCTTTCCCTCACCAAAGACCCCAACACTGCCAAAACCAATCTTCACAAAGGCATGAAAGAAATAGCCGTATGGATGAAACATAGCCGCCTAAAACTCAACTCAGACAAAACGGAGGTGCTCATCCTAGGATCCTCCCCCTCGGCCTGGGACGACTCTTGGTGGTCTTCCGCTTTGGGCACAGCACCCACTCCCAATGACCATGCACGTAACCTTGGCTTCATCCTAGACTCCTCTCTCTCGATGTCCAGACAAGTCAACGCAGTCTCGTCCTCCTGCTTCAACGTACTTCGCATTCTCAAAAAGATCTTCCACTGGATCCCCCTCGAGACAAGAAAGACTGTCACCCACGCACTGGTCACAAGTCGACTGGATTATGGTAACACACTATACGCCGGAATCACAGAAAAATTACAGAAAAAACTCCAACGCATCCAAAACGCGTCAGCGAGACTCATATTAGACATCCCTCGCCAAGATCACATCACCGGACATCTAAAAGACCTCCACTGGCTTCCCATCAACAAAAGAATTACTTTCCGCCTTCTCACCCACGCACACAAGGCCCTCTACAATCTAGGACCCGAATGCCTCAACATTCGACTGTCCTTCTACAAACCCATCCGCCAACTAAGATCGTCCAATCAAGCCCTCGCCGCAGTCCCGCGCATCCGAAAATCCACCATGGGTGGCAGATCCTTCTCCTTCCTGGCTGCCAAGACTTGGAACTCACTCCCCACTCACCTCCGCCTAATTCAGAACCACATCTCCTTCAGAAAAGAACTTAAAACCTGGCTATTCGATAATAATGTACCCCTTCCCCAAGCGCCTTGAGACCCTCTGGGTGAGTAGTGCGCTATACAAATGCTCGAACTTGAACTTGAAATGGGGAATTAACCTGAATATCCACCTCCCATTGGATATACAGGTTAAGTCATGGTCTGAGCAGGAGTTAGATTCTGACGATAATCGCGCTTAGCGCGATTTTTTTTTAACGCTTCGCCCGCCTTGCTAATAGGCGGTAGCTGTGTTAGCAACTGCTTTCAGTCGCTAACAGGTCCGGTACGCCCACTTTGCATGTCATTAGCGATAAATATCGCTGACATGCAAAGCGGGCCCCAAACCTGTAGCTACAAGTTGACGCTAACTGCTGTTAGCGACAGCTTGCTAATAGGGCAATAAAAATATCTCCGCTCTAGCGGGAAAAAATCCAGCTAAAGCAGCTATATTGCCCTTGCTAATATGCCCCCTAGTCATTACTAGATGTCCCTCACGAGTCAAATGCAAAGCATTGAAATTATTCTTACATCAAACTGCAGTTCCAATAGTTGTTACTAGATGTCCCTCACGAGTCAAATGCAAAACCATTGAAACTCTTTCATCAAGCATTTGCATTTGACTCGTGAGGGACATCTAGTAGCCACCAGTTCAACTGCAGCTCATTGCAGAATTATTTTGATATTGGATACTATATGATATTCACTGCCCACTGCTAATCTCATCCCATAATACTTTGCAGGGCCTTTTGTTTGGAGATGTGTTTTTGCCAATAACTGTGCTTGGGGTGGTCCTAAGAGGATGGGACTACCACTGAATCGTTCAACAGGATGTGCTTTTTGTTTTCAAAGCATCTGCTTGGTACTCCCCCTAGGTTAGGGAGGATCCATGAGTTCTCTTCCAGGGGATCCTCATCAATAGTCATAAGCATTAGAATATTCCCGCCCATGTGCGGGACCCCGGAAACACTATATTATATGTGCCCCACATATATATATAAATAATATATATATAAAAAACAAGCAATAGCAGCCAAATCACATTAGAGCTGAAATATGCTGTGAAGAATTTCCACCATACATGAATAATAAGCATTAGAAACATGAGAAACAACACCAAAGATTGTTTAGAAATTGTTTTAATGCTCAGAAAACAGTAGAAATTCTCATAACTCACTGGAAGCATAGGAAGCTCCCAGGCTGCATTGCAAACACACAGTCTAAGAAGACTGAAAAGCTAACCTGTAGCTGAATAGCAAAAAACTGACACTGTGCCTTTAAGGCACTCATGACCCCCTGTATCCCATCATGCCCCAGGGGTGGCAGTTAGGTCAGTTGTTCTTTCCGGCTCCTACAGTGAAGGACCCTGGTTACACAGCTCCACTATTTTTCTGGTTTTTGACAGAAAAATTGCTTCTTTTTGACAACTTTTGCTCTTACTTCGACGTCTTACATCTAGTCAAGTAAGATACTGCTTGTTTTCAGCAGTTTGGTGAGCATTTTCCTCTGAAAATGCCTTCACTCTTTGATAAATGCCCTTCTTGTGGCAACAAGAAGGCCAAATCAGACAGCCACAACGTCTGTATCCTTTGCCTGCCTGAAGATCATGATCCAGGCACCTGTCCTCATTGTGAGAACCTGTCAGGAAGGACTCTCAAGGACAGGGAGAGAATTCGAATTTATGGCCTGGCTCACAGAGCTTCGAGAGGGAGATCTCCAGTGAAGAAGGGCTCCAAGAAGACTCATGCCTCTTCCAAAAAGAAGTCTTCACACCCTTCAACTTCAGCGTCGAGCTCAGCGCTGAGAAAAGATCCACAGGTGGAGTTTTCCTCTTCGAAACTACCGTCGACAGTGGGTTCGCCGTCGAGAAGAAGACCAGGTACGTCGACGACGTCGAAAGAACCAGCTCCGTCGTCAAAATCCCCTCCGCCGTCGTCAACCGGGCGGCGATCGGCGTTGAGGAAGGCTACTCCGCCGCCGTCAACCGGGCGACGGTCGGCGTCGAGATCCATTACCCCTCCGCCGTCGTCAACCAGGCGACGACCGGCGTCGAGGGAGGTCACTTCGCCGTCGTCGACCAGGTGACGACCGGCGTCGAGAAGTGTGACCCCTCCGCCGTCGACAGTGACTCGTCGATCGGCGTCGAGGACGCTGTCTCCGTCAGTGCAGCAGCAGCGCTCGGCGTCGAGGGTGCCCAATACCCCTCCGCCGTCGTCGCACAGGCATTCGAAGTCGAGGCAGCGATCTCCGTCGACGGCTGGCCATCGCCGTTCGACGTCGAGAGAGAAGCTTCCGTCGACGACAGGACATCGTCGTTCGGCGTCGAGGCAGAGGTCCCCGCCGGCGGCCGGGCACCGCCGTTCGACGTCGAAGCAGAGGGCTCCGTCGACGGCTACTCATCGCCGCTCGACGTCGAGAGACTACAGAACCTCGCATGGACATTCGAGGTCGAGATTGTTTGATCCTCCGACTCCTCGAAGGCGTTCGACTGCGAGAAAGGAACGCTCGACGTCGAGACACTCGGATACGATCATGGTGACAGAATCTGCCTTTCACCATTCATCTTATCGGTCCTCTGGCTCCTCTACTGAGCATTCAAGGTCCAGAAGCCCTATACACACCTAAGCGTCTTCCAGACCCTTCGGCGGGGCGCATCAGGCTGTCACCTAGATGGTACAGATCCTTGGACCATTGGCGAGACGCTGGGCCTACCAAGCGTATGCAGGAGTATGCCAGCCCAGACCACAGGTCTCCTCTCCAAGACCTGGTGGAGGAGATGGACAAGCATAGCCCTCCCAGGCGCACATCCCCTGTGACGCTACCCTCCAAAGCGCCAAGAAGATCCCGTTCTCCTACAAGGGAACCTAGACTGGAAGGTCGGAGAAGGTCTCGATCTCCTACAAGGGAACCTAGACTGGAAGGTCGGAAAAGGTCTCAATCTCCTCGGGGTAGATCTCCCGTGCGATCGCCAGCCAGATCCCCCAGGGCATCCCGATCTCCTAGAAGGGAACATCGGGCAAGAGATCGGGTCAGATCTCGCTCCCCTAGACGGGAGGAGCGTTCAAGGAGGTCGCGGGAGCGAAGACTTAGTACTCACCATAGACATAGACGTACTCCGTCTACTTCCTCAACTTCTTCTACCAGATCGTCCAAGAGGGACTACTCCCCGACTTTGACGGACAGTCCAACGTCCAGGTCCTCCCCAGTGGATGATATTGGCACGTATCTGGATGTTCTGCAAAAAGGTGCGCTTAAACTGAACATCGAAATGTCTGTCCCTCAAGTAACGACGACAGTCATTTTTGAAACCTTACACAAGAAGGCCATCTCCAGACCTCTGCTGCCTTTGGTTCCGGGGATTATGGACCCTGTCAAGGAGGTTTTCCTAACCCCAGCAGCAATCAGAGCAGTCCCGGCACGCATTCAGAAGAAGTACAAACCGGCGGCTTCTGACCCGGTGTTTGTGAAATCTGACCCTCCAGCAGACTCTGTCATCGTGGCAGCGGCGAGGAAGACACATGCGGTTGCTGGTTCATCTTCAGTCCCGCCAGATAAGGACAGCAAAACCCAGGACTCCTGGGGCCGGAAGGTTTGCAACTCTGCTGCTTCCACTCTTAAGGTCGCGAGTGCAGCTGCGCTCCTGGGTCGGTATGACAGAGCCTTATGGGACTCGATGGAAAGATTCAAAGCCAAGCTACCGAAAGAGGACCAGCAAGACTTTGAAGAAACTGTTACGGAGGGGTGTCTGGTGGCAAACCAGATGATAAGCACGGCCGCGGATGGGGCGGTGCTTTCGGCTCATTCCTATTCCCATGGAGTTTGTGCCAGAAGATCGGCCTGGTTGCGCCTTATAGGTCTAAAGCCGGATGCTCAGCATCGGATTCTAAATCTTCCCTTTTCGGGTTCCGCTCTCTTCAGTGAACATGCGGACGAAGAGATGACCCGAATGAAGACTGAGCTGGACACGGTGAAGGCGGTGGGCTTGGAGAAGAAAAAGGAATTTAAGCGCCGCTTCAAGACCAACAGGGGGAGAGGGGCTCAACAGAGGGTTCAAACCCCTCAGTGGTCACAAAACAAAACTCAAGGGAAGCCCCAGTTTCGTGGCAAGCCCAGCAGAGGAAGGGGAGGTCACCAACAGTCCTCCAACACCACGAGAGGAGGAAAGGCCTGAACAGTGGCTTCCTCTGAAGGCGTTGCCCACTCCAGTGGGAGGAAGTGCTTCACAACACCTGGCAGAGTGGGTCAGCATCACAAGAGATCAGTGGGTGCTGAATATACTGCGCAATGGATACAGGATACGTTTCCGTGCTCTTCCGAAGAGCGTCCCTCCGAAGAGCTCTTGCCCTCACCAACTAAGCTTGCTCCGACGAGAGGTAAAAATCCTGCTGCAAAAAAGAGCGATAGAGGAAGTTCCTCTCGCTCTAAGAGGAAAAGGAGTTTACTCCAGATATTTCCTTGTCCCCAAAAAAGATCAGGAGGACAAGTTCAGACCCATACTCGACCTACGACTCCTAAACAAGGTTATCGTCAGGGAAAAGTTCTGCATGTTGGCGCTTCACCAAATATGTCCTCGTCTACAAGCCGGAGATTGGATGTGTTCGGTGGATCTACAAGATGCGTACTTTCACATCCCGATTGCGCAACAACATCGCAAGTACCTAAGGTTTGTTGTGGGAAACAAACACTACCAGTACAAGGTGTTACCCTTCGGTCTCAAGTCCGCACCACGAGTCTTCACCAAATGCATGGCAGTGGTGGCGGCTTTTCTTCACAAGAAGGGTCTCTTCATTTACCCATATCTGGACGACTGGCTCCTAAAGGGTCCATCTCCGGTACGGGTAACGCAAGATCTGCATCTGTGCCTGCACCAGCTTCACAGGCTCGGCCTCCATGTGAACCTGGAGAAGTCAGTCCAGCGGCCTACGCAATCCATCCACTACCTAGGCTCCGTTCTGGACACAAGCGTGGGAAAAGCGTTTCCTTCGGAGGAGAGACTTTCTTCCATGAACCAGAAATGTGGGATTCTGCTAGAGTCTCGGCCTCCAACAGTACGACAAGTAGCGTCTCTACTGGGTTCCATGGCGTCCTGCATCTTTCTCATCCCAAACGCCAGGCTGAGAATGCGTCCTCTACAACAGGTTCTGGAGGATCAGTGGGACCAAGCAACAGGACGTTGGGAGGACCAAATCCATGTTCTATCTGAACAAGCAAGGAGGCACAAAATCTCGCCCACTGTCTCGAGAGGCTCAGGCAATATGGCATTGGCTTCTCGCTCGAGGTCTCACAGTAGTGGCGGTGCATCTTCCGGGCGAGTTGAACGTCAAAGCAGACGCACTCAGCAGGCACTTCGAAGATCAGCCAGACTGGGTGCTAAACGACGAAGTAGTAGAAGAGCTTTTTCGTTGCTGGGGACGTCCATCCATAGACTTGTTTGCAGACGACGAAAACACCAAGTGCCACTCCTTCGCGTCCAGGTTCCACAGGCCGGGGACGCAGGGGAACGCTCTTCTGTTGGATTGGGCAGGGATGTTCGCATACGCGTTTCCTCCCCTGGCTCTGATTCCGAGAGTGGTTTCCAAGCTCCTCAGGACGAACGTGGAAATGATCCTGATTGCTCCAGACTGGCCTCGGCAGTGGTGGTATCCGGACCTTCTACATCTGTCTGTGTGTCCACACAAACGACTCCCTTGCAGACCGGACCTGTTGAGCAAAATGAACGGGAGGATAATGCATCCCAACCTCCCATCATTGAACCTATCAGCATGGCTCCTGAGGTCCTGCAATACGGACATTTGAACCTGCCTCCAGAATGCATGAACATTTTAAAGGAGGCTAAGAGACCGTCCACAAGAGCATCCTATGCCTTCAAGTGGAAAAGGTTTTACTTGTGGTGCAGGGATCATCATTTGGATCCGATTAAGGGGCAGGAGGACGTCATCTTATCATACCTCCTTTCCCTCGATACAGCTGGTTTAAAGTACGCTTCCATTAGAGTGCATTTGTCAGCTATTGTGGCTTACAGGAAGTCACCTGACCAGGTGTCTTTCTTTCAGGTTCCAGTGGTCGAGGATTTCCTCCAGGGATTGAAAAAAGTGTATCCCCCTGTGCGAAATCCTTCTCCTCCGTGGGAATTAAACATAGTTCTATCAAGGTTAATGTCTCCACCTTTCGAGCCCATCCACAAGGCTTCCTTACAACATCTCTCTTGGAAGGCAGCTTTTTTGGTGGCAATTACCTCTGCGCGCAGAGTCAGTGAGATACAAGCGCTCTGTGCAAAGGAACCTTATACTGTATTCCACCATAACAGAGTAGTCCTAAGGGCTCACCCATCCTTCTTGCCTAAGGTCATCTCTGATTTTCATATAAATCAGTCTATTTCCCTCCCTTCCTTTTTTCCAAATCCTACGACCCCGGCCGAGTGGTCACTTCACTCCTTAGATCTTAAAAGAGTGCTTAAGTTTTATTTGGAAAAGACTAAAGGGATTAGGAAAACGGACCAACTGTTTGTGAACTATGGTGCAATGAAAACTGGCTTTCCAGCAGCAAAGAGGTCCATTTCCAGGTGGATTGTCTCTTGCATTAAGTTGGCCTATCAACTAGCAGGAAAACCTTTGTTGATGTCTCCAAAAGCGCATTCCACTAGAGGGAAGGCGGCTACAGTGGCTTTCTTGCATGACGTTCCCATGTCGGAAATATGCAAGGCTGCAACCTGGAAATCAGTGCATACCTTTACGAGGCATTACTTCCTCGAGTCTGATTCCAGGACCGATACTCAAGTAGGGCAAGCCTCCTTGAGGAATCTGTTTGGGTAGTCTGTTTGTCTACTCAGGCTTCTTGATGAGATTTCTGTCTTATCTTTCCTTTGCCCGCAGGGAGGAGGAGAGGCTCGCTATTCTATTCTAATGCTTATGAATATTGATGAGGATCCCCTGGAAGAGAAGGATTAGTTACTTACCTGTAATCCTAGTTCTCTTCCAGGGGTATCCTCATCAAAGTCATAAGCAACCCTCCCGCCTCCCCGGGCAAAGGATACTCTTTAATAAGGAGATATTGTTAACCTATTTGTTATTGGGTTTGTTTTTCAGTCTCTGAAAAGAACAACTGACCTAACTGCCACCCCTGGGGCATGATGGGATACAGGGGGTCATGAGTGCCTTAAAGGCACAGTGTCAGTTTTTTGCTATTCAGCTACAGGTTAGCTTTTCAGTCTTCTTAGACTGTGTGTTTGCAGTGCAGCCTGGGAGCTTCCTATGCTTCCAGTGAGTTATGAGAATTTCTACTGTTTTCTGAGCATTAAAACAATTTCTAAACAATCTTTGGTGTTGTTTCTAATGTTTCTAATGCTTATTATTCATGTATGGTGGAAATTCTTCACAGCATATTTCAGCTCTAATGTGATTTGGCTGCTATTGCTTGTTTTTTATATATATATTATTTATATATATATATATATATGTGTATATATATGTGGGGCACATATGATATAGTGTTTCCGGGGTCCCGCACATGAGCGGGAATATTCTAATGCTTATGACTTTGATGAGGATACCCCTGGAAGAGAACTAGGATTACAGGTAAGTAACTAATCCTTTTCAGTTTCACTTTTGTGAAAGTACTATATGTTCTTTAGCATACAAAGAAAAAAATACTTATTTTATCATAACTGGCACTGTGCAGGATGTCATTTGCAGTTATTTGACAGTGCAGGCAAATACACAGTGCCATCATCTATGTTAGGCAGTACTGTAATGCTGCTAAGCAAACTACAGCCCAGGGTTAGTTTGCCCAGGGTTCATTATCAGATCAAATCAGCCTCCCGGCTCTAGTCTCAGTATTGGCTTAGCATCCTGTATTACCCCAGTATTGGAACTTTTATAGATTCCCATGCTTTGTATAATTCCCGTTGTCGTAGTGGGCGCCTCTGCAAATAAAAAATGCCATAGTAATAGGTACAAAAGAGAAAACTAGGCCTAGGCCTCATCTCATTTTGTAGCCTATCAATCTCTTTTTGTGAAAGAGACCAAACTTTCTGCAACAACCAATCAGAAGAGCCTCACCCCTTGGGACCTTCCTGAGAGAGCCTCAGAGCCTCAGATTTTCTACCGCACGTTGTGCTGAGCGAGTCTCCACTGGGGGATGCTCAGTTTTTCTTCTACTACTTTAAAACAACCTGTTTTCTTGGAAGAATGCCTGATAAGGAAAAGAAAGCTTTGTTCAAGGCTTGTGCTACTTGCTCTTAAAAGCGTCTGTATGTAGATGACAAGCATACAGATTGCATTTATTGCTTGTACCCAGAACACAAGGGTACAGAGTGTAAAATCTGCAGGACCTTCTCTACAAAAACTTTGAGGGACAGGGAAGGACGTCTTTTGACCTGGCTCCAAAAGATGAAATCGAGGAAGGAGGTGGTTTCCAGTGATGATGAGGATTCTTCATCGGCTTCCTCTTCAAGGAGATCAATAAAAAGAGGTAGGTCATCCCCTCCAACCTCTACTGAACCTCCTTCTAAATCCACTCAAAAGATCTCTGATATGTCTGGTGGTTCTGGTGCCCTAAAATCTCCTCACTGAGGTGTAAAGGAGAAAGTGGGATTAAGTGCTGAGTTGACTCAGAAAGGTCCCCAGGAGCCTGCTGTGGCCTCTCCGCCTTCAGAGAAACCAAAAGGTTTTAAGAAACCTGCTTCTCTACCTCAGGACACGAGACCCGTGAAGAAAACCCGCTCGTCGACGGTGATACCATCAGGTACGTCGACAACGAAGACGAAAATCCATCATACTGCCAGTTCGGCACCGTCGACGGTGGCGTCGACGAGGACGTCAACAACGGCAGCTTCAATGTCGATGATTGGACTATCTTCCTCTTCGACGAGATTGGCATCCTCGACGTCGACGAGGATGACGCTGACGGTGGTGTCAACGATTGCATCGACGACGATGGCTATGACGACGACAGCCTTGATTTTGACGACGAGCTTGTCGACGGTGGCGTTGACGCTTACACCTTCGTCGATGATGACTAGTTCTCCGTTGACGGTGCTCTCGTTGACGAGGATTCTGTCGACGGTGTCCCCGTCGACGGTGGGAAAAGTACGGATTGTGATAAAACAACGGCAAATTACGCCTGAGATGACGTCCCCGCGAAGGGTGACGCCCCTGCCTCCTGCTTTACTTTTTGATGAGGACATTTCAGAGGAGGAAGAGGATGAAGACAATGCTGGTCCTTGTGGAGATGCTATGTGTAGGTATCAACCCACGCGGTAACAAACAAAACTTGCCCACATAATAGTGATAGGACGCAACAACCTACTTCCGTAGAAAAGACAGTTTATTTTAATCAAACAGAATACATAAAAATCCACAAAAACAATTGTCTTAAGATTTAAAAAAATATGTGAAGAAATACAATGCACATAAACAAATAAGGAAATACTATAAAAGCAAATAAGACACAGTAATCACAATTTCATAAAAACATAGTATCAGTTATTGAATTAATTATAAAATATGTTGTTGACGCGCGTTTCGGCGACCAGCGCCTTCTTCAAGACAAACAAATTTTCTGGTTCCTAAATATAAAAGCATAATTACTGATCCAGAAGTACATTCATTTACTTCATAAAACAGAAGGACAATGACTCATATTTCTTGTGGAGATGCTTACAGTCCTTCACAGCTCAATGTGAAATATCAGGACTCAGATTCTGATTGCTATTATGAAGAGGTGCGTCATCCTCCTCCCAGAGAGAGACTGCAGGAACAATCCAGGCAAGGTATGGTGGCGATGCCTTCTTCGCTTATATCAGACCTGCAGATGATGCTCATGGACTATAGGAAACGTTTTCCTTCACAATCTACGGAAACCATTCATACGCCTCCTCGTCCTGGGCCACCTCCCACTACAACGGAGGTTCGGCCACGGAATCCAGAACCTGAGGAGGTTCATCAACCATCGATTCAGGTGCATACAGTTCAAGATGATGGTGGGGATGTGACGGAGGTCACTGATCCAAATAGAGAATGGGACGAATACGTGCTACCAGGTCCATCTTCACCTTCACCTGATCCAGTGGATTCACCATCTGCAGACATAGGTGGTTTCCATAACCTCATGGAGCGAGCTTCCAAACGGTTTGGTTTGCCAGTTACTACGGTTCAAACGGACTGTTTTCTGTATGATTTCAAAGAGCCATACAAAAAATCAGTCTGCTCTATTCCCATCATAGACTACGTGTGGTCGGAGGGAGTGAAAGATATGCAATCACCAGCAACCGTCATCCCAGTCTTACCACGACTAGAAAAGAAGTACAGAGCGCCTGATGGTAGTCCTGCGTGTCTGGTTGGACAGCCAAGGCCGGACTCCGTGATTTCCCAGGCGGCCCAAAGAAAGTCCAAGAACCCGGCGGCTTCTCTGACCTCTCCACCGGACAAAGAGGGTAGGCGTCTGGACAATGTGGGGAAGAGGTTTTCCTCTATGTCAAGTCTCCTTGTTCGTGCCTCCAATGCGTTGGCGATCTTAGGCCGCTACGATCGCCAGATGTGGTGCCATATGGCACCGTTGATAGACCAGTTACCGGAGCCTACTAAGATGGATGCACGGAAAATCTTGGATGAAGGAGAGCGGTCTTCGCCAGAAATAATTGACTGCGCCATGGACAATGCGACAACGGCATTCAGAGCCCTTGCAGGTTCTGCTGTTCTTAGGAGAAAAGGCTGGCTTCGGGCGACCTGATTTAGCCCTGAGGTACAGAACAAAATATTGGATATGCCTTATGACGGTGACATGCTTTTTGGAAAGCATATCAGTGAGGCCTTACAGGATATCAAAAAGACACAGACACAGCCAAGTCCTTAGGCACTCTTCAATATCGTAAAGTGCCATTCCGAGGAGCAAGGGGAAAAAATGTTAACAACAGAGGAGGATACCAACAACGTTACTCCTCATATTCTCAGTCATCGCAGTCCTACTGACCACATTATACTCACAGTCAAGGCCAATCTGCTTCTTTCTCTCGGCAGCAAGGCAAAAGCCGTGAAGGTCGCCAGGGCAGAGACAATGCTAAGCATCAATAGCGGCCTCCCGGCTCTTTCTACTGTTCCTAACCCTCTGTCAACATCAGTGGGGGGCAGGATCTCTCATTGCCTGAGAAACTGGAAAACAATTACATCAGACCAGTGGCTCTTGAATATCATTCGGTATGGCCACACCTTGGAGTTTCAACAGCTTCCTCCAACCAGAGCTCCGGGTGCCAGCGAGTTGAAACATCTGCAGCTCTTACGTCTCGAAGCCCACCAATTCTTCATCAGAGGGGCAATAGAACCGGTCCCTCTCTCACAAAAAAGGGAAAGGTTTTTATTCCAGGTTCTTCCTGGTTCGCAAAACGGAAGAGAAATGGCGTCCAATATTAGATCTACAGGAACTCAACACCTATCTCATAAAACTTTCCTTCAGGATGGTCACCCTGCAAGATATTCTGCGTCTTCTGAACCAAGGGGACTACATGGCGACACTGGATCTGGAGGACGCATACTTCCATGTTCTGATCCAGCCAGCTCACAGGCAATACCTAAGCTTCACCGTAGACAAGAACTATTTTCAATTCAAGGTGCTTCTGTTTGGTCTCAGGTCGGCACCACAGATATTTACCAAAGGGCTTGCTCCAGTAGCAGCATTTCTCAAAAAGCTTTCTCTAGAAGTATTTCCCTATCTAGACGATTGGCTTATAAATGCTCCGACCTTTCCAGCAGCTTCCAGGGCAGTCTCAAGTTGCATCCAACTTTTCAGCCACCTGGGCCTCCAACTCAACAAGGAAAAATCGATCCTTTACCCATCCAGGTCGGCAAAGTTTCTAGGATCTATCCTGGACACGGATCAATGCAAAGCTTTTCCGACGGAAGAGCGTCAGAACAAATTTCTACTGTCAGCTCGTCTCTTGCAAAAGAGGAAATCGCTGTCTGTCCGTCTTCACAAGTCCCTACTAGGATCGATATCATCCTGCATACCATTGATTCCGCACTGCAGACTTCAAATGCGTCCGCTGCAGGAACAGCTGGACAAGTAGTGGTACCAAGCCAAGGGCTCGTTCGACGACAGGATAATGGTGACACCGGTAATGAAAAAAGCGTGCAGCCCGTGGCTGGTAAAGGACAACATTTCAAAGGGTTTGACCTTCATGCTTCCTCCGTCTCCCATGGTTCTCACCACGGACACCTCATTAGAAGGTTGGGGAGCTGTTCTGCAGGAACTACGTGTGTGTGGTCATTGGTATCCAGATCAGCGCAGGTTCCACATCAATCTATTAGAACTCAAGGCTTTTCGCTTGGCCTTACAGGCCTTTCTGCCACGGATTCAGAATCGTGCAGTGCTGGTCCGCACGGACAACACAACAGCCATGCACGATTTAAACAAGCAAGGCGAGACGAGATCCCGAACACTTTCCAAAGAAGCTCAAGAGATTTGGGACTGGGCGATTCTCCACAACATTGCTCTTACAGCAGAGCATCTCGCAGGGCTGCTCAATACAACAGCGGATGCGTTGAGTCACCAAAGATCGATCAGTCACGAATGGGAATTGAATCAAGCCATTCTCGACGAAGTCTTCGCATACTGGGGAACCCCAGCCATAGACCTGTTTGCGACTCCAGAGAACGCCAAATGCCAGTTCTACGCAAGCAGGGATCCTTGGGGAATGCGCTTTCGATTGCCTGGTGCGGCGCATTTCTCTACGCCTTTCCACCAATATCCCTGATCCCGAGACTAATCAGGAAGATCAAAGCGGAACGTTGCCGGATGATCTTGATTACACTAGCATGGCCCGACAGTTCTGGTAAACAGAACTCCTTCTACTTTTTTGGGATTGGCCGATTCGTCTGCTGCCGGTTCCGTCTCTCTTGACGATGTCTCAAGGTCAGGTGCTCCATCCAGATCCGAGCTCACTCCACTTGACAGCGTGGCTCCTGAGTATTGAGAATTTCAGGATCTGAACCTCACTAAGGAATGTAAAGATATTCTGTCTCAGGCCAGAGCCCCAAGTACGAATAAGACCTATCGGGCTAAGTGGAAAAGGTTCTGTCTCTGGTGTCAGAGACAGAGTCTTCACCCATACACTTCTGTTCCGCATCAGATTTTGCCATATATTCTTTCTCAGGCTAAATCGGGGTTTGGTTTTTAACAACAATGGAGGAGTACCCCCTAGATGCAAAATATACAGTGCAGGAATTTCCTCTGTATCTAGAGCATAAGGCTCAGGTTAGCAATAAGTGCCCCAACCCTTGACCGGACAATAGTTGTCCTTTTGAGAAGACCCCTCACTCACCAACCTGGTTGGTGACATGCTTCATCATTGGGGTCCCACCCCATAGGCCGAGTGCCCATAGGGTGTGCTGCGACACCTGGTTACAGTGGAGCAGGTTTTTTGTTTTTTTATATGTGAAAATATTAACAGTGAAAAGTGTGTTAAAATGGGACAAGACTACTCGCAACAAGACTTTATTCTTGAGTGCTTTGTCCCTGTTAAAAATATATAGTGTGGCACCAGTGCCTATTTAGGAAGGCTATGGTGTCTCAAGACGTGTGATAAATCTAAAAATAGCGTAGTGTGCTATGTGAGTTAGTTAAAATTTAGGTCTACATGTTTCAACCATTTTCAAAAATTCTACTGGTTTTCGTCAGGACCGTGTATTTTGAGCGGGGTGGTACGCACACGCTAAGGCGCGTCCAGCCCTCGTTCAAAGTAGAGACCACAAATTATGGTCTAGTGTAAAAGTGTGTTTTTATCCTGGATCAGGAAAAAACCTGTAAGAAAAAACATATATAGGGTTGGGTTTACGTACCAGAAAGACAAAACAAAGGTACACACTTAATGGATGGTGCACTGGGTGGGTTCACCAGAGCTACGGTGGTGAAAATAACCTCAGGGTCAGGTCGTACCAGTGGTCTGTCTATATTAGAAGACAGCAGTGCTCAGGCGGTATTTACCGCAGCGTGGATGTGCTGAACTAGACTGACTTGTTCACCAATTGTTGATGTGGTAGACGAACTAGTTCGTATGCTAGTGGTAAAAAACTGTGAGGGAGAGGGGGTATGGAAGAGCGATCGCCACCATTCACGCGGCAAACACACAACACGCTAAGGCATAACTGAGGGTGATCGTTAAATATTAGATTGTGCCTGAAAAAGCGGATCGGTTTTGTAAAGAATACAATATAGAAAGTAGTAGCATTGCTTACACGTGAAACGGTAAATTTGTGCTTCATGGGCAGCGAGTGTTCCAAGACGGCAAGTATCCGTCACCTGAAACAATGTGGTAAGCGAGAAGCACAAACACAATTAAGATTACGCCTATTACTTGAAGCGTATGGATCAGGGATGCACGACAAGCATCGTACTTCTGTTCCTATCTTACTTACTTGCGGCTTCTGCTCGTCTATCCTTTAAACCTACTTGGTTTCCACTCTGTAATGCCCCGTGGAGTGATCCGAAGCGAGGACGCCGTAGAGAAGTAAGCGGTTTCCTACTTCCTTGTAGGGCGTGGCTATAGTCAGGTGCTACCCGTGGGCCAATCGGAGCGAGGCTTGGGGGCGGATGTCTGATGACGCATTCGTCTGACGTTTTTGCTTAGTTTTAGCGGTTGTCAAGGCGACTGCTAGCTGAATGAGACTGGGAAAAAGGCTGTGTCCCTGCAGATAGTGGGGGAACAGACCCTGCTTTGGGAGACAGTGCTTTCTTTTTAGAAAGGGACCGGGGATGATCTTAAACAAGTGGAGAGACAATAAGGAAAGACTATTCAATCTATACAGAGATTGAATTGTAAATCTTGGTATCCAGATTAGGTGGCAGAAATCTGGTTGACATTATAGATATAGTGGACTGTGCAAGGGTCCATATTCATTGTGTTATAAGGTCGGAGAAATATTCTTTCTGGGCATTTTCAGTGTCTCTGTTTTCATAAGACCATATTGGAAAACTGGAAATTAACCCATTACAGTATGCCATGGGATGTTATCGTTCAGACCGGTCGTATGTGTTGCCAGTCTGTAAACCCATCGCTGCTCCTTTTCAAAAAGGCGTTGGCTTAAGTTTACTCCTGATTTAACTTGCTCAATTATTGTCCATTGGATCTCATCAGGGCTGTGACCCACCGACAGATAATGGCTCTAAGACTGTCCGAAAAAATCCAAGTTGAGATTCAAGTAGCTGAAGGCAATATGAAATCAACAATCACTGGCTTCAAAAAAAAGCTTGATGAACTGAATAAGGAAATGACAGATTACAAAGACAACCTAACTCAACAAAAAGTGCTAAAATTTCAAAAAGATTTGAAACGATTCACTATGGTGAAGGCGTACCCCTACTCAGATCCGGAATATGTACCACCATCCAAAGGGGATGACAATTCGGATGCGTCAAGTAATGCCTCTAGCAATGCATCTAGTAACACCTCCAACTCCAGTGGAAACTCCAGTAATGGAAGTACCAAAACAAGAGGCAGAGGACGAGGTAGAGGGAGGAGTAATTGGCAGACTTTTAATCCGATGCCAATGCCGCCTTACCAGGAGATGTACAATCATCCACCCAACTACCCCATGTATGGATGGCAGCCACCTTACTAGCAACCTTTTTTTCCCCAAAATCCCTATATGCCCCCTTTTTTAAACCGGGGCGGAAGAGGACGGGGAAGGAGAAAAAACGCCAACCAGGGGAACCAAGTCCATTGGGCACCGGACGACTCGAACACCAACCAGAACAGGAACAAAGCACAACAGGCAGGACCGAGCAATCGGAGAACCTAATAACAAATCTCTCAACTAGACCCCTCAGTAAAGAGGAAGAGGCAGTGCTTAACAAAGGGTTAGGCTTTGTACCAACTGCAAATTTGGACAAATTTAAGCTCCACTGTGAGCTAGCGGCTTTTTTTAGAAAATTGAGACTTAAAGCCTTTTTTGAAAAGAAAACTATCACAGATGAGAGTACAGATATCAATGAAACTGGACTAAGGAATAAATCAACATTTATGCCACCACCGCATACAGTTCCAGTTGAAGTATCCACATTTGAACAGGCGGTATTCAACGAGGTGGAGAAAGCGTCCCCAAAAAAACCTTTCACTAACCTTACCAAACAGGAGAGAATTGCACTTGACAACTTAAAAAACTCAGATACCATCGTCATCAAACCGGCCGATAAAGGCGGAGGGATAGTTATCCTTGACAAATTAGCGTACCAGACCGAGTGTCTTAGACTACTCGGGGATGAAAGGAACTACCGCAGACTACCAATGGATCCCACAAACGACCTTAGAAGTGAGATCATTTCACTAGTGGAACATGGAGAAGCAGAAGGATACCTCTCAAAACAAGAGGCTGATTTTTTATGCAAAAGTGACGGTAGGATTCCGTACTTTTACACGCTCCCAAAGATGCATAAGAACATAACACCACCGCCTGGCAGACCTATCGTCTCTGGGATTGGCTCACTTCTTGAACCTTTATCTTGTTTCTGCGATTTCTTCTTTAAAACCATGGTACAGAAAACAAGCACCTATCTTCAGGATACCAAGAGTGTACTGCGACTCCTGGATCAACTTACCATAGATGATGACACCATCCTGGTAAGTTTCGACATTGAGAGCCTATATACGAGCATCCCTCAGGAAGCCACTCTGGAGGTGCTCAAAAAGGCTCTTGACAGAGAAGAATGGACACACAGAACCCCAAAGGAGTTCATCCTGGAGTGTGCAAGACTGGCCCTGACGAGAAATTATTTCCAATACGAAGACAAAATCTTTCTCCAGACGGGCGGCACTTCTATGGGCAGTACTTTTGCTCCTAGTGTAGCAGGCCTGTATGTATACAACTTCGAAGAAAAATTCATTCTCAACCAGCACAACCCTTACAGCTCTAATATCTTACTCTGGAGAAGATATATAGACGACGTGCTGACCATTTGGAAAGGCAGTGAGGATACTCTAGTATCATTCTTCAATTGGATGAACACATTAGATGATCACCTGAAATTCCCCTATGTGAAGGATCATGACTCCTTGGTCTTCCTTGATCTCACCATAACGAAAGCTAACGGAAAGTTGTCAACGGTCACGCATCACAAACCCACTGCAAAAAACACCCTACTCCGTTTTGAGAGCTTCCATCCAAGACATTTGCGGGAAAACTTACCGTATGTACAATACCTACGGCTGCGCAGAAACTGCAGCGAGCTGGATAATTACAAACAACAAGCTCAAGACCTCACAATCAAATTGAAAAACCGAGGATACACCGAAAGGATCTTGAATAAAAGTCAAAAAAGAGCTCGCAATCAACAGCGTGCTATTCTCCTGGAGGATCCGACTAGAAGAGAGGAGGAAACCCTCTAACATGTGTTACCACATACAACACCATATCCAATGATGTAACAAAAATAATAGGAAAACACTGGGGTATCTTGAACACCGGGAACCTCAGATGGGAAAAACCCCTGTTTTCATATAGAAGAGCAAGAAGCATCAGAGATGCAGTGGTTAACACAAGACCAAGAGAAATTACGATGGAAAATGAGTCAGTTCTCAACGCCTGGGGGCTACCGAAAGTAACTGGCCACTATAAATGTGGCAATTGTAGTGTTTGCCCTTTCATGAAGAATACCAAGACCTTACAACTGGAGCCAAACAAAATCTGGACGATCAGAGGGCACACAAACTGCAATAGTGAAAATGTGGTGTATTTACTAACTTGCCCCTGCAACCTATGCTACGTAGGGATGACTAGCAGAAAAATAAAAACACGTCTTGGTGAGCACAGGAGCACCATTAGGTGCAAAAAAGCCAATACCAGATTAACCGAACATTATCTGTCGGTGGGTCACAGCCCTGATGAGATCCAATGGGACAATAATTGAGCAAGTTAAATCAGGAGTAAACTTAAGCCAACGCCTTTTTGAAAAGGAGCAGCGATGGGTTTACAGACTGGCAACACATACGACCGGTCTGAACGATAACATCCCATGGCATACTGTAATGGGTTAATTTCCAGTTTTCCTATATGGTCTTATGAAAACAGAGACACTAAAAATGCCCAGAAAGAATATTTCTCCGACCTTATAACACAATGAATATGGACCCTTGCACAGTCCACTATATCTATAATGTCAACCAGATTTCTGCCACCTAATCTGAATACCAAGATTTACAATTCAATCTCTGTCTAGATTGAATAGTCTTTCCTTATTGTCTCTCCACTTGTTTAAGATCATCCCCGGTCCCTTTCTAAAAAGAAAGCACTGTCTCCCAAAGCAGGGTCTGTTCCCCCACTATCTGCAGGGACACAGCCTTTTTCCCAGTCTCATTCAGCTAGCAGTCGCCTTGACAACCGCTAAAACTAAGCAAAAACGTCAGACGAATGCGTCATCAGACATCCGCCCCCAAGCCTCGCTCCGATTGGCCCACGGGTAGCACCTGACTATAGCGACGCCCTACCAGGAAGTAGGAAACCGCTTACTTCTCTACGGCGTCCTCGCTTCGGATCACTCCACGGGGCATTACAGAGTGGAAACCAAGTAGGTTTAAAGGATAGACGAGCAGAAGCCGCAAGTAAGTAAGATAGGAACGGAAGTACGATGCTTGTCGTGCATCCCTGATCCATACGCTTCAAGTAATAGGCGTAATCTTAATTGCGTTTGTGCTTCTCGCTTACCACATTGTTTCAGGTGACGGATACTTGCCGTCTTGGAACACTCGCTGCCCATGAAGCACAAATTTACCGCTTCACGTGTAAGCAATGCTACTACTTTCTATATTGTATTCTTTACAAAACCGATCCGCTTTTTCAGGCACAATCTAATATTTAACGATCACCCTCAGTTATGCCTTAGCGTGTTGTGTGTTTGCCGCGTGAATGGTGGCGATCGCTCTTCCATACCCCCTCTCCCTCACAGTTTTTTACCACTAGCATACAAACTAGTTTGTCTACCACATCAACAATTGGTGAACAAGTCAGTCTAGTCCAGCACATCCACGCTGCGGTAAATACCGCCTGAGCACTGCTGTCTTCTAATATAGACAGACCACTGGTACGACCTGACCCTGAGGTTATTTTCACCACCGTAGCTCTGGTGAACCCACCCAGTGCACCATCCATTAAGTGTGTACCTTTGTTTTGTCTTTCCCGGTATGTAAACCCAACCCTATATATGTTTTTTCTTACAGGTTTTTTCCTGATCCAGGATAAAAACACACTTTTACACTAGACCATAATTTGTGGTCTCTACTTCGAACGAGGGCTGGACGCGCCTTAGCGTGTGCGTACCACCCCGCTCAAAATACACGGTCCTGACGAAAACCAGTAGAATTTTTGAAAATGGTTGAAACATGTAGACCTAAATTTTAACTAACTCACATAGCACACTACGCTATTTTTAGATTTATCACACGTCTTGAGACACCATAGCCTTCCTAAATAGGCAGTGGTGCCACACTATATATTTTTAACAGGGACAAAGCACTCAAGAATAAAGTCTTGTTGCGAGTAGTCTTGTCCCATTTTAACACACTTTTCACTGTTAATATTTTCACATATAAAAAAACAAAAAATCCGCTCCACTGTAACCAGGTGTCGCAGCACACCCTATGGGCACTCGGCCTATGGGGTGGGACCCCAATGATGAAGCATGTCACCAACCAGGTTGGTGAGTGAGGGGTCTTCTCAAAAGGACAACTATTGTCCGGTCAAGGGTTGGGGCACTTATTGCTAACCTGAGCCTTATGCTCTGGATACAGAGGAAATTCCTGCACTGTATATTTTGCATCTAGGGGGTACTCCTCCATTGTTGTTAAAAACTTTTCCCGGGGACCAGGAGTTCCCACTACACATAGCCTGTGTAATCTCCCTTACTCTCTCCTTTGATTTACACATAAATCGGGTTTGGCTCATTCATCGGTCAAAGTACATCTGGCAGCCATCTCTAGATACAGACGGACATCTTCAGGTCCTTCGCTTTGGTCTGCGAGGATTGTGAAACAATTCCTGAAAGGACTTTTCAGGGTTTTTCCTCCGGTCCGGCCTCCTCCACCAGTATGACAGCTTAATTTGGTATTGGCTCATCTGATGAGAACCCCTTTTGAGCCAATTCATAGGGCAGACCTTACATTTCTATCATGGAAGCTGGCTCTTCTCTTGGCTTTGACATCAGCTAGAAGGATAAGTGAGCTCCAAGCGTTTACAATTGGAGAACCTTTTCAAAAAGGACATTCTGATTCTGAGGACAAATCCAAAATTCATCCAGAAGGTTCCATCTGAGTTCCATCTGAAGAATCCGGTCATTTTAAAATCTTTTTTCCCACGACCTTCTACACCGGCTGAGAGGTCCTTGCATTCTTTGGACGTTCAGAGATGTCTGAAATTTTATCTGGAACGCACAAAACCTTTCAGGATGTCTCCTCAACTATTTGTCTCTTATAGTGCTCCACGGAAGGGATTTCCACTGTCAAAGCACAGTATCTCTCGTTGGATTTCCAATGCTATCCAATTTTGCCATCAAGAAGCGGGCAAGCCGCTGGAAAGACAAGTTTGTGCTCATTCAACAAGATCTATGGCATCATCAGTGGCACTATTTTCAGGAGTCCCTATCAAGGAGATCTGCAGGGCAGCTACGTGGAGCAGTACCCACACCTTCATGAAGCACTACTGCCTGGATTCTTCTATGAAGAATGATGCAGCTGTTGGACAGGCAGTCCTGCGAAATCTTTTTTAATGAGAGGTGAGCTTTATCTACAATCCCTCCTTCCTGTATTGCACATTTCGTATCACTTGTTGTATTCCTGCTATGGTAACATATATGGTTTGTTTCCGGTGAGGATAACTATGTACCAAGTACTGCTATTCATGTACAAAATGTGCTTTTATGTCTTACTGCTAGCTATTCTGATACAAAGCATGGGAATCTATGAAAGTTCCAATACTAGGGTAAGAAAACAAGTTACTTACCTGTAACTTTGGTTCCCCAGTATTGGTAACTTTCCTAGATTCCCATGCGCCTACCCTCCTCCCCTGGGAAAGTTTGGCCTCTTTTTATGTTATGATTGCTGTTACACAATGGCTACGAAAATCTGAGGCTCTGAGGCTCTCTCAGGAAGGTTCCAAGGGGTGAGGCTCTACTGATTGGTTCTTGCAGAAAGTTTGGTCTCTTTTACAAAAAGAGATTGATAGGCTACAAAATGAGATGAGGCCTAGGCCTAGTTTTCTCTTTTGTACCTATTACTATGGTATTTTTTATTTACCGAGGCTCCCACTCCGACGACGGGGAATGATACAAAGCATAGGAATCTATGAAAGTTACCAATACTGGGGAACCAAAGTTACAGGTAAGTAACTTGTTTTCTTCTGGGTAAATTGCATAATTTCCCCATGCTCTCCAAAAATGAATGGTCCTTGGGCAATGTAATGTAATGTAACTTGTGCTCAGCAAAGGCTGCTCTGATTGGACAGTGATAACAGAGCTCGGACAGGGTTTGACACTTGCCTGTATATGGGGAAAAAATGTGAATGCTGTGTGTGTTTCAGAGAAAATAATGCGTAGCACGGCTATGAAAGTAACCAACTATCAGTTTAACTAAATCATGGGATTTGAAAGCTTAATTTGTTTGGCAGGGTGTTTGTGATTTTTGTTCTTGATCTATTTAGCTGTCAACTGATAAAGTTCACATTTGTGAAGGAAAGAAGCTGTTGGAAGAGAGCGAAGAAGCTGTAGTATGGGCTGGCCTGGGAGGGGTTAAACAGCTTCAGCATTGCTTCCTGATAATGATCGGAACCACAGCAGTAATAATGCACCAGAATGCATGCTTTTGTATTTGACTCATGAGGGACACCTATCAGCGACTAGTGGAACTGCAGCTTCATGAAAGGGTTTCAATGCTTTTGCATTTCACTCATGAGGGTTCCTAGTAACGACTAGTGGAACTGCAGTTTGATGTAATAATTTCAATGCGTTTGCATTTGACTCGTGAGGGACACCTAGTAATGACTAGTTGAACTGCGGGTCTTTGTAGAATTATTTTGATATTTGATACTATAATATTTACTGCCCACTGCTAATCTCGTCCTATAATGCTTTGCCGGGCCTTTGGTTGGGAATGTAAGTTTGTCCATAACTGTGCTTGGGATGGTCCTAGGTGGATGGAACCACCACCTAGTCGTTCAGCAAGATGTGCTCTTTTTGTTTTTAAGGCATCTGCTTGGTTCTCTCCCTAGGTTAGGGATAATCCCACAATCATCACCTCTCTCACTGCTTGCTAAATTTTCATTTTTACTTTTGTGAAAAGACTATGTGTGTTTTAGTATGTAACGACAAAGGCACTTGTTATTTTACCAAGAGTATAGGAGGTTTATGTTTTAATAATTGTGAGTCCAACTGCGAAGTTGTGGAATTAACTGAGTATGTGTTCAACTTTGTGGCATTCTGTGTAGTAGTAATCTGCCAGCTACACCCACCCTTAGGGCCCTTAAGACAAACTTAAGACTGACTTAAGACAGACTTAAGACAAACTTAAGACAGACTTAAGACAGACTTAAGACAAAATCCTAACTTAAGTCTGTCTTAAGTCTGTCTTAAATTTGTCTTAAGACAAACTTAAGTCAAAATCCTAACTTCTGTGAATACCGAAAGTAGTAAGTGCATTCTGTGAATACCAAAATAGTAGTACGTTTAGGATTGAGTCTTAAGTTCATTCTGTGAAAGCTAAAAGTAGTAAGTGCATTCTGTGAATACCAAAATAGTAGTAAGTTTAGGATTGAGTCTTAAGTTCATTCGGTGAATCAGGCCCTTTGTGAGAATAGCTCCAAGACTGATGTGGCTTGCATCGATGGTTATAAAGCACAAATAATCAGTGTTAAAAGGCTTCAAAACTTTGCTATCTTTCAACATTGACTTGATACGAGTAAACGCCACAACACAATACTCATCTCAATCAAACTTGACCCCCTTTTTAAACAAATTGGTGATGAGGCAAACAATAGATGCAGTTCAATCTGGTGATTAGCATTGGCCAAATCCAACTTGGTAAAACACTTGGCACCCTTTATACAAGCAAACAGATCACTTATTTTGGGTAAGGGATGCAAATCTACCTAGATCTCTTTGTTAAGAGACCTAAGATCCACACAAGTTCGTAGCTGTCCCCACCTCTTCCGGGCAACTACAAGAGGCGAAAGACATAAGACAGATTCAGTTAGTTCAATGATCCCTTTAGCGCAAAGAGACCCCAATTCTTTATTTAAGTTCTCACTAATGCTGAACGGAACACCCCTTAATTTATGCTTAATGGATACAGCACCTTCCTTCATGATAATCTTATGCTTGAATCCGCTTATCTTATCTAACTCATCTCCAAAGTCAGTATTCCTACTGACTTTGGAGATGAGACTTTCCTTCCACTTTGTGCTGCAATCATCATAACCAACAACAAGGACTAGTTTCTTTGTCCCAGGTTTCAATATCATACCAAACAAACCTTTCGTGAAACCACCCTAGTATGTTAAGATATTTGACAGCTACATTGATATTTCCCTCGATTTTCCTGCCTTTAAAACACATTGAATCTTTTAAGAGCCCCAGTAATTTGATCTTGCAGCCTTTGTAAGAGACAGGAGCACGATCGGGAGGAAACAAATGTTTATCTCCTCAAGTCTCTTCAAACAACTTTTGTATTATCATGGTAATTCCTGCTCCAGAATCTGCTAGAAGATTTAACAACTTTCCTCCCACCACCACCTCCTCAATGGGATCAACGCAACTTGAAGGATCACCCTCTAGAGTCATGCCCTTATTCTCTGAGACATCACACACCACAGACATGATCTCAGAGTCAGACTCTCCCTCAGATTCAAGGACACATGCAACACTTTTCTTATACAACCTCTTCTTCAAGCACTCTTTAGCAAAGTGACCCAATTCCTTGCAATAGTTGCATGTGACGTTACTTGCAGTACACTTACCACCTTTGGGATATGGTGGATTCCCACAATGCATGCACAAACCTATGCTCCGGAGATTAATAGAATCAGATTTACTATAATGGGATGCACACTTTTCTGTTTAGTCTGGTGCCCGCTAACTGCTCCCACACTCTTTAGAGACTGTTCTTCCATTTCTTTCAAAGATGATTGGGATATTTTAATGTTCTTCACAACCTTGATAGTTTCTTCAAGGCTCTGATTACCCATATTTAACAACGTCCGTCTAATTTGTTTGTCTTTTCATTAGTAAACAAACTGATCCTTTATCAGCTGATCAGTGAATGTCATAAATTGACACTCCGATGCCAACCTACCTAGCGAAGAAATATAGCCATCAACATCTTCACCTTCAGTTTGTTCACATTTGAAAAAGTTCTGTCCGAGGACCATTAAACTGGGTTGCTTGTCAAATCTATTTTTTTGTTTTACAACTGTCTCACTGTATTCATCTAAAACCGCACCTTCTTGTGCTGTTATATCAGGAAGGTGTTCAAATATGGATGCGCCACTTATTGTGCGCCACGGCTCCGACACCATTGGTGCGCCGCATTTACAATGCAGCGCACCATCGGGCAAAAATGGCACAGATGTGTGATACATTTGTGCCGTAAAGGCGGCGCATTGCTGGAGTTGCGTCACAAGCGTGGCGCAGCTCCAGCAATGTTCTAGGGGCCCTAACTGTCCAATGCTGCGTCAATCCATACGCCTGCTTCAAGCAGGCGCAGGATGTTGATGCAGCATGGGCACAAAAGTGACTGAGTGAAATCTTGTAGATCTCACTCAGCCACTTTTAGGAGGCTTTCCTGCGCCAGAACGCCCCCCGCCCCCCTCTGCAGGAACACCTCCTTCTGGCGCAGAGCTTTACAACGTTACACATCTCCCAGATGCGTCACGTTGTAAATACCCTGCACCATGGTGCATCTTTTGCGCCGCCGCTGCGTCACAAAAGTGACGCAACAGCGGCGTAAAAGAGGCGCAAGGGGCTTGTAAATCTGCCCCTAGAATTTCATACTTACAGATGGATGAGATTAACTTAGTATGCACCTCCCTCCAAATAAAACTATAGATAAGCACTTGGTACAATGCATTTCCAGGACGAGAATGGTGGTAAGACAGCCTTGAGTAACATGGAACTTAGTCAGTTATTGAAACCATGAGGTGTGCACATCACTGTGTCTTGCCTTTGAACCGTGTACAGAAAAAATTCAGAGTCAGAATTTAAATGATCCATGTAAACTTCTAGGAGTTTAGGTGTGCACATCACAGTGTAAAATTATTGAAGGAGTTTGCTCTATTAAGATAGTAGAAGAACAGGTTCAATAAAGCACTGTCATTAGTGAAGAAAAAAAAAACTTCTTGTGTGAGCTTCAAAGCGAGCAAACACAAGGAAATGATGGACGGAGCGCTGAAACTTTTCAGACACTCACCCCCAGTCACAGATCAGGGTTGAATCCATCATCATTATTTAGCTCATTTCACCACCTCAGTTCAGACCCAGCTATTTGCAAATCAGTCTTGACTATGCCTCATGGAACAGTCCAGCCCTAACTGCCTGAACCGGAAACAAGCACCCTGGGACCGGTTTCTGGATAACGCAAAGCGAGAAAAGTGCAACATACAACTACCAAGGGAAGGGCAGGCACCTTCAGGCAATATTGTGGAATGCGACGCAAATGAGAAAAATACACCGGGATACTTGCGTGAAGCGATAGCAGTGATACGATTAAAGACACTGCAGGACAGGCACAGTCAGGCACTGCTGTTTGAAACGAAGAAAATGGCTGCCAGAGTGTGTGCGTAGAATGCATAAACAACCTGTGATGCAATGGCAAAGTAACGTGGAGGACAAGCAAGACCAGGCACAGTTGAGGACTGCAGCGAACTTGGCCAAATGTGCGTAACATAACGCACCGCAAAAGTGCTGCAGTAACTGTACCTTGAAAATGGACTCCAAAAGGACAAGCAAAGTCAGGCACTGTGGAAAGGTGCGGCGGAAATAGCCACATGCGCGTGACGCAACACGCCAGAAGTGTGTGCTTTTAACTGTACCTTGCAGGTGGACTCCAGAAGCAATCCAATGGAATCATGACTCCTCTGAAAATAGTAAAATTGCCTAGATTTTCTCCATCCGCACCATGGCTTTCGGAGGAGCTTAGAAAAAAAAAGCAGAATGCAAAATACTTGAACGCAGTTGTCGACTGACGTATTCTGCGGAAAGCAAGACAGGTTATCGGGCAGCTCTTAAAGAATACCGTAGAATGCTCACAAAAACCAGAAGAGATTTTTTTAGCTGAGAGAATTGACAATGCTAAAAGCGCTTGTGAGAAGGTGGCCTGATATGCAGTGCTCACTATTCTAGTGAACACTATGTATCAGTCCAGCAACCCTTATTGATGATTGGTTGTAAGTCAACCTTATAGACCAGCTATCCTAGTAGCGTGGATACGAGCAGTCTAAGGCCAAAGACTCGAGAGGGCGTGTTAAGCCAGCTGTTATACCATCACATATACCCCTTGAACACCAAGTGAAAGGACACCACACAAGTGTTATGAAAATAAACAGTGTATTTATTAGAATCACAACAGCCCTGTACTCTTTATGAGGACAGGGTACTAAGCACAAAATAAAACTCTTAAGAAAATACTTAAGTTAGCACTGTATATACAAATGCCCGAGGGGCACGGAAAACCATATACTCTGAAAGTGGAATGCGAAATTACTAGCAGGTAAGTACAGTACTAATAGGCTTTGGAATCGCTAGGTCTTGACTATAGAATCTTTAGATTACTTCTAGGAGGCCCAGGGAACTCGGGTGCAGAGTGTGCACTCTCACGCGTGATGCGGGACAAAGTCTATGGTAGCTAGATTTCACAGAGTTAGTGTTCTCGGGCGAACCCGACGTGGTAGGAGGAAAACGAAAGTGGATTCTGACCCTTGGATAGTGAGGCTATGCTGGGGCACCGAAATGCCGAAGTTACCTAGCCCAGGGGCTGCAGCTGCATAGGTCTCAAAAGACGTCGGGAATCCTCGTAGACGGACCAGGAGCCTGGAAGAAAGATGCTGGCAGGCGACCAGTGAAGAGAGTGAAGAGAGTTCGAAGTGATCCAAGCCTGGATCTTGAAGATGGATGACACCTGATAGCAGAGGGGACCAAGTTCGTGACTACTAGCCAGTAGTCAGGTGGCACCAGGAGGGCACCGGATGGTAGTCACCTCGACTAGGTGAGTGGGCGACGCTGGGCTCTGCAGATCTCATGGACCAGGAGGCGTTGTCGGCGACCAGGATGGAGGAGCGAGCTGTCCCACGATGGATGAAGCTGTCGGCGTCGCTGGACCCAGGATTGGGCAACAAAGCCTTGGCTAATTCAAGCCCACGCGGTGGACCTAAAATGGCGTCTTGAGTGGACCAGGAGGGTCCGGGGTGCTCCTCTCTTGGAAGGGAGCAAGGGCCAGTCTGGAGCAACCAGACCAGCAGCGGTGATGTCGTCGGGCGTCGTTAAAGAAGGCCACAAGCCAGCGGGCTAGTAGCCAAACAACGCGGTGAGCAGCAAAAAGCAGAAGGGCCCCACGCAGATCGTGGAGATGCTGGGAGGCTGTACTTCGGTGCTGGAGCTGCTCAGGGTCGGGGCTTCTCGGACCCCAAAGCACTCACCAGAGGATCCCTCGGCGGTCGTGCTGGCAAGATGTCGTGCAGTCTTGAAGATGGCCGGGCCCTCGAGGTCTCGTCGCACTCACCGTTCTCAGCTTTATGAGTAGAGGTCAGAGGTGCCAGTGAAGCCGGTTCTCGTCGAGCTGGGCAGTCGGATTCCGGAGGAAGGACTTACAGCAGACCGCAGTGTTTCTTAAGATGGTTCTCGCTGATGCAGGGTGACTACTCCTTAGTCACAAGGGAGAATCTTGAAGAAGAAATCTTGAAGTCCTTTCACAGAAAGTCGTGTCTTGATTCCAAAGATGATCTAATTTGGAAGGGGGCCCGCTCCTATCTTTATACTAGGAAAAGGGGCTGACCCGGTGACTAGGTCCTGCCTATGGGTGGGACTAGGAGGGGGGTGGTTACACCCCTTTCCCATGCCGGACTTCCCCAGGCCAGGGGCTGGTGTGCCCCTAGAACTGGTTCTGGCCGGCCTATGCGTAGTGAGCACCGGGGTGCCACTCAGCAGTCACCTTCCTGTAAAGCCCTGCCTACCCAGGATACACAAAACCCTGTCTGGGATGGTGCTAGCACCGCCCCTGACAGGAAACCCTTTGTCCAGGCTCCCCTCGCTGGAAGGACTCCCAGCTGCAGGGGGTCAGACTTGTGTTTGTGGTGGCAGCGTCCATTTTGTGGAGCTGAGGCTTCGCTTAACTTTAACCGGGATTCACAGTTACATACATGTCGTGTCCCTCTAGAAGGGTGGAATGCTAACCCCGTCGTCAGAATTGGCGAGGGGTTAGTATTCCAATTCGTATGACACCTTACTCGACATGTTTTGATAAAGCAATACCAAAGATAGCATTTAACCGCGAGGATTATAATGCACTTAAGAGTATATGGTATGCGTTATCATGGAACAGCTATTAGGACTTGGTTCCGCAAGCTGCAAACGGGCTCAGCTCATGCCAGAGCACCATCTCACACGATTCCAAGCACTCTGCCTTCAGGATTGTCAAGGCCTGCCATAGGAGTGACTGATAGGAATCTGTGTGTCCATTTGTAGGGTTAGATATAGGTATACTATATCTAAAGCAAAGGGTGAATACACCACCTTGCCCCAGCTGTCGTGCAGCCAGTTGTGTCAGATTTAGATGGCCATCCAGGGGTGGCATAATACATGCTTCAGCCCCTGGTAGGCCCTGGGTACACCTATGCCCTGAGTTACAGGGTCTGATAAGGTGGCCCAGTTCCAATTGGTAAATGCCTCTAGGGTACATGTCGTAATTTAGAGAGAGAACAGCCAGGCTGTGGGTCTGATTGGCAGGCCCACAGCCAGAGAAAGTCGTAAACCAGTGAAACAAAAGCAAAAAATCTGGGTGATCATAGGATTGCAGACCCTACTCTCCTATAACATCATAATACACCTTCAGTGTTTTACTTTGGAATAGGTTGCCTAGAACACTCATAATCTCTCACCAATGCATAAGCACTGAATATGAGTCAGCGAGACTCATATTAGACATCCCTCGCCAAGATCACATCACCGGACATCTAAAAGACCTCCACTGGCTTCCCGTCAACAAAAGAATTACTTTCCGCCTTCTCACCCACGCACACAGGCCCTCTACAATCTAGGACCGAATGCCTCTACACTCGACTGTCCTTCTACAAACCCACCCGCCAACTAAGATCGTCCAATCAAGCCCTCGGCGCAGTCCAGCGCATCCGAAAATCCACCATGGGTGGCAGATCCTTCTCCTTCCTGGCTGCCAAGACCTGGAACTCACTCCCCACCCACCTCCGCCTTACTCAGAACCACATCTCCTTCAGAAAAGAACTTAAAACCTGGCTATTCGACAAATAATGAACCCCTTCCCCTAGCGCCTTGAGACCCTCTGGGTGAGTAGTGCGCTATACAAATGCCCGAACTTGAACTTGAACTTGAACACTGCACACCTCAGCATCAAATCCAACTTGAAATTGGGGAAATAATCCAGATCTGTGAATGAAAGTTCAGATTATATGAGGGAGGATTCCATCTGCATCATGCAATTACCAAAGAACCAATTTAATCAAGCATAATAAAAGCTCTACATGGGAAAATCCAAGATGCAATCCCAGGCTACTCAGTAATGCCAATAATCAGCATGGAGACAAACGACCCAGCAAACTCCCAGGTAAAAATAACTAACGTGCATGGCACGGATCATGTGCCAGTAACGGACAATTGTATTACGAATAACAAGCGTTGTGCATGGCAGGGGTCAACTACCAGAAATGGTCTATTGGGTTATGAGTTGGGGCATACTCAAAAAAACGACTTAATGAACTCTAAGCAAGCCATGAATGCCCCAACATAAATGATCGACAACTACGCGAAAGAGTAGCTGTCGATCATATTTACCCCTGTGTATGTTACACTTGGGGACCATGATAACCTCAATAGAGGTAACATCTTGCGACTCAGAAATACTTTGCCAGTCCTACAAAATGTAAGATCAAATGACTTAGAATCTGTAAGCTTTATTCAACTCAGTAAAAACGGAGGCAGAGAATCTAGATACACAGTATGGTCGAGCATAGAAATGACCAATGAAATTCTTAATAATGCAAACAAGGGGTGTGGCTTGGTGCCGGCAAAGATGGCCACCTAAAGGGAGAGCTCCACTGGAGCCATGCCCCAAAAACCCTGAAAATCTGCAATAACTCCTGCATTGGTGGAGCCGTAGCACCTGCAGTGCTAGCGAATCATCTGCCGCCCGACTGATGCAAAAAAAAAATCCTTTTGGTCTCGAGCTGCGACACTGGGTTGGGAGAGCTGACGGAGGCCCATCGTGGAGACTGGGGACCGGGCAGCAAATCCGCCTCTCTGTGAAGCTCCACTGCAGTGAGCACTCGAAGATACAGGCTTGCGGGTCCTCCCCACTCTTTCCTACTCTTCCCCCTTGCCCCCAACTACGGCCGGCCGCTGATCACTGATACAGTTTACACAGACCTCAGTGATTGCTGGGGGAAGGGCGGGAGCATGTGGCCTCTGCTGTTCCCGATATCTGCCTGATCCCCCCTCCCCGGGGACTGCGGGAATCCTGATCTTGCCTGGCTGCCCCTCTGTGCCGGAGATCTTGCACTACCCGGCCGTGTCTGGGAGCCGAGACTGAAGTGGGAGGCCTCCAACCCTCCCCCTCCTTCATCCCTTGTGGCCTGCTGGGGAGCAGCGCGGCCTATCTCCCGCAGGTGGCGGCGCTGCAGTGGACGCCGCAGGCTATCGACAGGATGATACTGGAGACACTGGGCACTGCGTTCGCCTAGGAGCACTTACTGGCCACTGGTTGGATTCAAACAGTGTAACGGTTGTGCACAGTCTTCGACACGACGTTGCCTTTTCTCCGAAACAAGCTGCGTACCCCTACTGTACGTAGATAACCACAACCGAGCTGGTCGCCTCCCTCGCGATTTGAGTCGCCTGCAGTGGGGGGCCGCGATGGGGCCCGGATGTGGTGATGGACATTGGTTTGGATTGGGGATGTGCCAGGTGGGCCCCACTAGGTGGCAAGCTGAATGCTGTAGTGATTATTGGCAACACTGCGAAGTGCACGGCGGGATCCCCCAAAGAACGACCTGACATCCACAGACTGTGTTGCCGGCCTTGCGGCTCATCCTGCTGCTTAGTGGTAGAACAGGAGTGACGCCGGAGGTGTGTAAGGGCCTGATGTAGCTGGGAAGTACCGACCCGAATACTGGTGCCTTAGAAGGTTCTCTTGCCAACATACAGAGTGTAAGAAAGCTGTGCTGCCACGGGGAGCAGGTAGCTACTACCGCCTTAATCAAATCCTAGGTCTTTTACGTGGGACCAGTATAGGGACTGAGCAGGGCAGAGGGGCCCCCTAACGATTGGAAACCACTGGCAGGCGTGCCCACAAAATGAAGCCCAAAGATGGCGTGGCGGTGCAAACAACCAAACTAGACCAGTACGCCGTACTGAAACAGCCGCTGCCAGAGGATGGGGCCCCTGGAGGACATTCTGGCAAACCCGAACCATCCCTTTGTTCCATAATGGCGCCTATACAAGTCCTGGGAGCAACACTTGAAACAAAAATTGACAAAGTCTCCATTGAAATGAATCTGCTACAAACAAATAGAAATAAAATAACGGACAGAGCGAAAGCAACGGAGGAGAATGTGACGGAGCTCCAGAGTACAAGTAAAAAGCTGGAAGAACAGGTTCAACAGCTGGTGCATCAGCACCGCCAGATGGCCCTCAAACTCAAAGACCAGGAGGGGCGGACCCACCGCAATAATATCAGAGGGGTGGGTGTCCTGGAGGGGTCATAGGGACCGAGTGTTGACCTCTTCCTTGAAGACCTAATTCTCAACCACCTTAAACCAAAACAACTCTCCTCCCGCTTCACGATTGAGAGAGCACATTAGGCACCGGTTCCCCCTCCAAAGCCTTGTGCCGCTCCCAGAACAGTCATTGCAAGAATCCTCAACTATAGGGACCGCAACGTAATTCTGCAAGCAGCCCGTCTGCAGGGAGATTTTCACTATGAAAACACCACAGTGCGGTTCTTCTCAGATTTTACTCTCAAAGTCTAACTAGAGGGACGTTCTTTTGATGGGGTGAAGAGGGCATTAAGAGATAGATGCATCAAGTACATGATGTTTTTCCCTGCAAAGCTCAAGATCATAGCTGATGGGAAGTCTTGGTTCTTCACAGCCCCATCAGAGGTGCAGACATGGCTGGACAAGGAGACTACACAGAGAACAAGGGTGACCCCTGGAGAAAGCTGGAGAGACACTCATCCCCAATCACCGAGCTCCATAGATGGCAGGTCGGAATCGGATAGGCGAAGTCAGCGATCCTGGAGGTCGAGATCTGTGAGCCCGGCGACACTGGCCAGCTGTGAGGACTAAATAGGTCTCCCTATGCTGTAAGACTTTCGGAACGGCTCCAACAAACTGTAATGTATAATGTTTAACGAGATGAACCAGGGGTGGAGGCCTACTACAGGGTGTGTGGGCTGCGGGACTGATGGCACCTCACAATGACACTCTCCTGTGGGGGGCGGGCCCCGAGTGGTCAGAGTCGGTGTCATCCTTTCCTCCCCAGCAATTGTTGATCTGTTCACTGGGCGACTGGCGCTCTGCTATTTGGGGATGTGGGTAGTTTCAAGCCTACACAGCTGGGTAGCAGGGAGGGGGGACAGTTATATGGGGATATTATGCTGTTTTCTTTAGTTAGCTGTTCTCAAGGGTTCTGGTTGGTGGGTGGTTGGGAGGGGGATTATCAGTCACGCCTCACCAAAATTATTCTGTGTGGGTTGCATTACATGTCTAGAGTACACAGCCAATGTCTTCTTTGTCCAAATGAGTATCTATTGGGATAAGAGTCTTTCTTAAGCTCCTTAGTTGGAACTTCTATGGGATGGGAGACAAGAAAAAACGAAGTATTGTGCTCCAGTACATAAAGTGACAGGCTCCAGATGTCGCACTTCTCCAGGAGATGCACCTAGTTGGCAACACTTGTAAAGCGTTATACAAGCTTGTGGTACAAGCAGGCTTCACTTCAGGTTCCAGGGGGGTTGGCATTCTCTTTAAACAATCCTTTCCATTCAGCATACAACACATCTGGACTGACACACTGGGACGGTCTCAGGGCACCCTTACATTTATAGCAGTCTACATTCCTCTGGGTCTGCAGAACCAATCCTTTAGGGACCTGGGGGCGTTCATGCTTTCACTTCGAGAAGGCCACCTGGTGATGGGGGGAGATTTTAACTCAGTTGTATCGGGTCAGCTCGATCGGTTTCCACGTCAAGTTATTGGCATGGTGGGCAGCTGGCTCACTAACTTCCTTGAGGCCCTTGGCCTCACAGATCTCTGGAGGGCACGCCACCCAGAACTCAAACACTACACTTTCTACTCGGGGTTACACCATACCTTCTCCAGAATTGACTACATACTCATGCCGAGCAACAGAAAACGACTGTACGAGAGATCAGACATTTGGCGAGTGGTTTCTCTGACCACTTCCCGCTATGGGAACATTTGGCACTCTGGGACAAGAGGGTGGATTGTGTGGCGCCCATCAACCCATGGTTTTTCCGTATTCCTACAGTTAAGGACACACATACGAAAACTCTCTAGCATTATTTCCAAGACAACTAATGCTCCGTTGACTCTCCTACCAACCTCTGGGAGACGTTCAAGACAGTCATCAGGGGCAGGCTCTATCGCCCATCGCTGGGTCGCGCAAAGAAAAAGTCAAAGACATGGCTCGTCTCGAGCAAGATCTCCTCCGGCTTGAGGAGGTAGTGGAGGAAGGGGAGGACCAAGACACCCTCCATCAATTACAACTGAAGACAAAGGAATACAAAGTGACCAACATGGCCAAAACCCTGTCGAGAGATAGAGATGGATGACTCTGTGACCAGGGGAACAAAGCGGGCTAACTGATAGCATGGTTAGATAAGAAAGAGAGGGCAAACAGACTGGGCCCAGAACTCAAGAGCAGCTCTGGCGCTGTATTGAAAGAACCCCACGACATTGTTCTCGAGTTTGCAGACCACTATAGAAAGGTGTATCAAAGCAGCTCGGATTTGCCAGAGGAGGACTCTGCCGCACTTCTCGTAGATATCTCACTGCCTAACCTAACGGACTCAGAACAGGAATCATTGGACAATGCACTAACGAATGATGAAATTGCAACGGCAATCAGAAGTCTTCAGTCAGGGAAAGCCTTGAGCCCAAACGGGCTGCCCATTATAAGCTTAAACCAGACAAGCTGGCCCCGTATCTCAGGAATATGTTTGAGGACAGCAAGGACCGTGGCCAACTCCAGCGTGATCAAAGTATCACCACTTTGGTCACCATACATAAGGAAGGGAAGCAGAGTGATAAATTGTCTTCCAACAGGCCCATCTCCCTGTTAAATGCGGAACCCAAAATCCTAGCTAAGCTGTTAGCAAGTTGACTACAACAGGTAATATGCAAATTGGTGCATCCAGACCAGTCAGGCTTCATGCCTCCTCGCAACACAGTGCTCAACTTGCGAAGACTACATGGAGTAATGGGGCGACTTGCCACTATTCAAGAAGATGCAGTAGTGGTCTCGCTGGAGGCCACAATGGCGTTTGATACGCTTGAATGGCCATATCTAATGGCAGTCCTCAAGAAGTTGGGCTTCGGCCCTAACTTCATGGGTTGGGTACAGCTCCTATATACAGAACCATTGGCCCAAGTGGTAGTCAACAAAAGATGTCTGAGGCGTTCATCCTTGGCAGGAGAACTCGACAGGGATGTCCACTCTCGCCCTTGCTCTTTCCCTCGAGGCTCTAGAGGCTTGGATACTGAAAGACCCTTCCATCAGGGGGCTTAAGTGGGCAGAGGGGTGGGAAGACAGTATCTCCCTGTACACAGATGACATCCTCTTATATCTTGCCTCTCCCCAGAGATCACTGCGAGTTGTCCTTGATATCTTCACCAGCTTTGGGAGAAACTCTGGTTATAGAATAAACTGGAGCAAATCGCTGTTGTACGTTTTACATAAAGACACTCTAGAGAACCGCAGCCTTAAGGCCCAGCAGCGCAGGGTACGCCTGAAATCCCCGGGATGCACCTGCCTTGTCAGAAACAGAGACACGGACTCTTCATCTGGCGTAGAAGATGGTATTTATTAGCTGCAGCTAGTACAGTGGTCTTAGAAGTCGTTGGTATAACGAGGTTCAAAAGAGACTGTCACTTAACTCTGTGGTGCACAGGTTTATATACGGTACAATACAATGCAAAATACAATCACGCAAGAGCAGGAGCTATAGGCAAACTTTACAGACAATGTTTTAAGTCTAAAGCAACTCAAGTTCCCGTTATGTTTGTCACTCGACCCCTTAAGCAAATTACAAATGAATCCACACAATTCGATTTACAAGTAGAGAAAACACAGCTGCATGTTGTAGAAGGACAGTCGTGAAACAGGAGAATGCATGAGACATGTAGCGAAGGACAGCAGATAAGATAACTTAGAGGAAACAATGGTGTGAACCAACAAATAGTCCGGATGGGATTAATCAGCTCAGACAGGAATTAGTGTACTCGGCCAGACCCTGACACTCGTCAGTAAACATAGGCAAGGAAGCCACCTGACACGTAAATGCAGAAACGACAAAAACATCGCGTTCGCAGCGCTGCCTGAGTGAGGGCAACATAAAATGGCGGCGACTACAAAATGGAGGCTGAGCACGAACGAATTCGTAATTTACAGAACCTCAACTCCCTCCCTGCCATGGGGCTGTCCCATATTGCCTGTACCAGAGGGATTTAAATACCTCGGCATTTTCATCACTGCTGATGCCAAGATTTGCTATGAGCGCAATCTTCTTCCCCCGTTACAGAGGTTCAGACGCTATGCTGCGACCTGGAAAACGCTTCAGTTGTCATTATTGGGACATGCAGCACTTTTCTAGATGATGACCATCCCACACTTCCTGTACGCCCTGCATAACTTCCCTGACCAGGTTCCGACCAGGTACTTCAAAGACATTGAGAGCATCCAGAGGGACTAATTATGGAATGGTAGACCGCCTATAGTACTACACAAACTCACACTCGGATGGTACGACCGAGGCATAGGGCTCCCCGACATAAAAAAATACTACTGGGCCACCCATCTGGCAGCCGTGAACCACTGCACTTATCGTATCGGAGACGACCCTGGTTACAGAATGGACAGGTGGCTACTCCCAGGGGGCAAATTTAACATGGTGCTCTACTCCAGACCCAACAGGTACTCACTAACAAGACCCACAAAACACTCAGTCCAGCTCTGGCACATGGTTAATCGTAGGTTAGACTGGGCCCAAAAGCTCACACTCGCCACTCCATTATGGGACGTTGAACAACTGGGCTTCCTCGGGAGGACAAGAGGTTTTGATAGATGGGACCTAATTGGACTATCCCGCATCAGGGATCTGTGGGGAGCAGATAGGGTGGTTTCAGTTGCCTCACTCCAACAAACCCATGAGTTGTCGGAAACAGAATAATTCAGATATCTACAAGTCCGACACTCCCTCCAAACTAATCTCCCCGCAGGGTCTTCCCCACCGGAATCCTCTCCACTGAAGGACAGACTGCTTGATGGATACCTGCCGGACAAGGCCATCTGCCTCACGTACAAAAACCTCATTAACAATACACCAGATCCCCTTAAATCATTGAAGGGGCGATGGGAGAGGGATGGGCTAGAACTAGATGATGAAGAATGGCAGGAGGCGGTGTCTTCCTCTCAGGAACTTGCTATTTCATCTAGAATGCGACTTGTCCAACTAAACATTTTGCACATAATCTATATATCTGGTCCCAGACTGGTACACATGGGCTGGGCTAACGAGGGGCTGTGTAGGAGACAGAGCGGGCTTGAGCGCTCCTTTATGCATATTATATGTGAGTGTCCGCTGATTCAGGAATACTAGAGAGAGGTGCATGAATACTGTCTGGTGAGTTGTGATTCGGCCCGAAACCAAACCATGCCTTTTGAATGTGTGGGAGCCCACGGACCTTAACAGCAAAGGCAAACTCTGGGTGACGCTTGACCAAATGGTGGCTAAAATAAATATTGCCCTTCTATGGGGAGCAACTGCGCCACCTACACTGGGAGACTGGAAGGCGGACATAGACTGGAGTATGAATAGGGAAAAATCTTTTTATGTTGCACAAGGCTGCCCCCAAAAGTGGATGGCTGTCTGGGATAAATGGAATGTATATCGTGGCAATATTTGTGAACCCCGTCTTTGATGAACCATCATCTCCTTGATTCTCATACTATTGTGATATTCCGTTCTGCTGTGTATAATGTACTACAACATGCTTTGACCTAATTTTCAGTTTTGTGCTGTGGCGCCCCATCTCTAACGTTATGTGGTGACCTGAATACTAGTTAATAAAAAACAGAATTGAAAAAAAAAATTATAACTAGTTGAAAATATGGGGTATCCAGCTAGAGACTCCTTCTAGCACAGTCAAGATCAAATATGCCAGCAAGCCAAATAAAGCTTATGGGAAGTATAAATCTGATTCTAAAAGCATTAGTCAGTCCTTTCCTGAGGTGAGCCGTCCTGACCGAAATAAAATTTTGTATTGTGAATCATTTTTTACATACCCAACATGTAGTTCCAATGATGGGAATTGAACAGCATACATTTTCTGAAAATGAAATCCGCAATCTTTTACCATTACAAAGACCAACACTATCAGATCAATGGCCTTTAGGATAAAACCAGATTTTCTACCTCAGTAATTGGTACAGCAGCACGCCTGTAACGCAGCACAGCAAGACGACTTGCTGCACTGTGCTGCATAACATTTTCATAAATATGGCATAAGTCTGCTTAAATGAGTTGGAAAACACCTATTGCATGCTAATAGTGAGGGCAACTTGACCTACAAATTTCTGATGAGATTTTACAGTTTATCTAAAGGAAAGTCCAGGAGTCACAGGAGAAGATTTTGGAATTTGGGCTAGTCCTTCAAATGACATCTTGCCTTTTATGATGTGTATCAATACATTTCTGTTTAGCTGTATAAGTTTATGATTATATTCTGAACTAGAATGGCTAAGTCTATGGCAAATGATGAACCGCTGCCTTTTGTTTATAACGTGTAAATAAAGCTATTAAGTTTTTTTTTTTTTAGAATGAAAGTCTTCACTGCCTTGCTTGTGTCCCTTACTTATTACATAAGCATCTCTACTTAAACATTATTTTATTACTTTATTGCTTTACTGATTTTGATTAGCCCCTAGCATTTCATGAAACTTTACTGCAGTAAAGTGATATGTAAACTTTAGCCCCTGCCTTTGAACATCCCTTTGTTAGCTGCTTGAGCCCCTAGCCTTAAACAAGCCGCTTACCCACTTACTGTAGCCTTAAACATCCCTGTGGCCATTTCACAATGCTGAACTATCTACAGAGGAGCCATTTCAGTTAAAGGCCGTGCCCACGATTGCAGGTGATCCTTGGATTTAGGAGTGCAGCAACCTCAATTAGAGACGCCTAAGATGCTAGGAAACCTCAAACCAGCCGAGAGATATTTTTAACCATATGAATATGAGCCTAATGAGTTGAAATCACAAGAATACATACTTTGCTACTTGCTATTCTGCATGATATAGTGACTGTTTGTTTCACTTTTCAAGGGACGCCGTGGTGCAGCAAAGGCCAGAAAAGAGGCTTTAAAGAAGAAGAGAAGGAATGAACTCTAAGACTATGAACTCTAGAAGTATAAAGACTAGAAATAGCTAAATTCTCATGCATCTGTCCTTGAAATGTCTGTATTCTCATACAAACTTGTACATACTCTCAGCAGACAAAGCACAATCTGAAGAAAACACAGTTCATATTTTTATTGAATACAAATTTAGCTTTTTCTGGCATTTTGAAAGTTGATGTATATCTTTAGATATGTGCCTGTTATCCAATATATTTTAAAGAAACCTGTTTATGTCTTCAATAAATACATGAATGAGGAAAACCCAGCTACTTTATTTGATTTTGATGGCTGAATGTTTTTCCACTCAATTGGCTAACAGGGTAATAAACAGTCAGTTTTATACAAAGTAAGCCTTAGTGGGGCTTCCTGGAAGATATGCTTAGTATCTCCCCCATGCTATATCTGCTATAGGGCAGGAGCTTCAGTGATACAACTGCCTTCAAAGACATCAACATGCTCTGTTGTCAATGGTACAGTAGGCAAGGGTAACCTACGCAAATGAAGCAGACGCCTAAGGCAATAAGTTAGAGTGTCAAATTTGAGGAACAAATAGAAAAACATTATGTTGAGAAAAAAAAACTACGCCGCTGGTTTTATGGTATATTATACATCAGTATTCTTTTCATAATTATTGACAGTAAAATGGGGGTTGAGGGCTGAACATATGGGTGCCTTTCCTCACAGAAATGTAGATCAGTCCAGCCTTAATAAAAGGCTCTTTCAGGGATGTGAGGATGCTAATCCAACTCATTCATTAGGAAATCAAGGTTAAACTAACATTGCCCTATTTCAGTTAAAAACTGGGCTTCCTTCTTTCTCATTCACAATTTTATTGATCTGTATTTTAACTAAGAAGAACAACAGTCCAACTGGTAGGGTGCCACCCATGACCCATTTCTAAATAAAAACACTTTCTGATTTGGAGTAGCTATGAATCAAATCTCAGCTCCCCTACTCACGAAATGTTATAAGATTGGCCAAGATAATGAAGCCTCCTGAAGATTTGGAAGAAATTAGATAAGAATGCATTGGTGGAGGTCAGACGAGTATGGAACTCGGGAGCGACCGGGCAACCTCTTGTGACAACTATTGGCTGCTGTCTCTAAAACCATAGGAACCATAAACTCTCACAAACTTAATGAATCAACAACTTCCTTTTGTTTTTAATCTTATTCATTTCTGTAAAGAGTTTGGGTTGCTTACTCGTTGCAATATGATGATGATATTGATGCCTAAACTAACTCAACTGCAACCTGAATTACCTCTTGGTCCCAGAATGTGGGCAGATAAGGAATTCAGGGGCATATTACCAAGAATAAGCGATAATTATCGCTAAGCTTGGTTAGCGGCTATAATTTTATCGCCGTGCTTCGCCTATTTTTAACGCTTAGAAACCTTGCTTTTATTAAGGTTGATCTCCTAAGTGATAAAAATCGGCCGAAATGCATGAATATCGCTGAAAAGTCAACGATATTCATGCATTACCGACCTAATGCTTTTAGCCATGTTATTCACCTACCATCGGATAACATGGCTAGGAACTGCTCTGGGCAGGCGTTAGCTTTTGGAGATATTCGCGCTTAGTGCAAATATTTCCAAAAGTAGGTAATAGGAAATAGAGATGTTAGCGACTGTTTCCAGTCGCTAACATCTTGGCACGCCCACTTTCCATGTCATTAGCGATAATTATCGCTGACATGCAAAGTGGGCCCCAAGATGATCGCTATCTCCTACTATCAGTCGCTAACTGGTGTTAGCGACAGCTAGGTAATAGGGCGAGGAAATTATTGCTGCTTTAGCGGGAAAAATTCCCGCTAAAGCGGCGATAAGACCCTTGGTAATATGCCCCTCAATGTGATCGGAATACATGCACTCACCCAGGAATGCATATTTTACTGAATGGGGAGCTATGATTGCAGTTTAACTCACAAAGGTACTACACCATATCACCTCAATTAGTGTTTCTCTATGAGTGGCCCAGGGGTGGCATCGCACGAAATGACTATATTTTCATGAAAAGTAAAGTACGGATTAAAGAAATTGCAAATGAGAAGGAAGAAAAGATAATTTTTAATTACAGGATAACAAAACAAGCATTGGCAATGCAATAGGTCTCGCATTTGCTTGAGTTAGAGCAATTGGAGTTGTAAATGAAAATGTATTTTACTTATGTGTTATGGAGTGTATGTATGTGGTGTATAGTGGAATTATGTGGGTTAGATTGGAATTGTTAGTTGTGGAGTTATGAGGCGTGGAATTGATTTGTGGAGTGGAATTATGTGGCATTGTGTGCAGTGGAATTAAATAGATAATAAATATGTGTTAATGAGTATATTGGAATTATTTGGAGTGGGATTGTGAGGTATGAAGTGTCATTATATGGAATGGTATTTTTTGCAGTGGTGTGATATATAGTGTAGTTTGTGTAGTGTGCTTTTGAGTTTTGTGTCATGATGTGGAATAGTGTGGTATGGATTTCATATATGTGGTGTGTGTCTAATAGTGTTGTTGAGATGAAATATGTGGCCTAGTGTCAAATTATGTGGTGAGTGGAGAACAGAGTGGGCATCACATAATCAGGAGACATAGGGACACAGTGGAAAGTAGATGTGATGTAAGAAAAATATTTCTGCATGTAAAATAAATACATTTCTTTGGCTTTTTGAAAGAGTTTGCTTTATTTTACATGATCTTGTTACATAATTTACATGGCAAACATTTTCATGGCTTGGCTCTGTGCATCTGTGTTTGTAAAACCTGCTTTTGACATGAATGAAAGCTAAACATTCGTTTAATTATGCGGCACAGGAAGAGCGAGTGTCTCGAGGCAAAGAGTGAGGAAAGGCAGCCATGCGAACGACAATTAGGAAAAGGCTGGATGGATGGGAAGAGGCGCGAGAGGGACGGAGAAGGACAGGGCAAATAAGCTTAGTTTTTTAGTGTCTTTTTTACAAATGTGTGCTTAGCTTAGGAAGTGGAGCGCCAGCTGCTTGCATATAGGGTATTCTAACGCACAAGGGTTCGATTGTAGGCATTATGGGCCATATGTATCATCAAGACCATTTGCGATTTCTAAATAGCGATTTTCAAGGAATCGCTATTTAGAAATCGCAAAATCGTATGTATGTAGGAAATCGCTTCTTTTTAGCGATTCCTTAACATTCCTAAATTACGATTAGCAAATTACTAATCGCAAATTTCCCATTCATTTCTATGGGCCAGGAGGCCCATAGGAATGAAGGGGAAATTTGCGATTAGCAATTTGCTAATCGCAATTTAGGAATATTTTCAAGGGTGCAGGGGTGTCACAAAAATACCCTGCTGCACCCCTGAAAATGACATGTGTGGGCATATGGCGCACATACATGCCCTAAGGGCATGTATGAGCGTCATATGGCACCTTTGGATTTTAAATAAATTGCTTTTTTTTAAAATTCGCAACTTACCACCAACTAGAAGTTGTTGGTAATTTGCGAATCCTTATGGGCATTTTTGAATTTATTTTCCTTTGATACATTGCATTTATGGAATCGCACAATTTGCGATTCCTTAAGTGCAATCGCAAAATAAGGAATGACAAATTTTGCGATTCCTTATTTTGCTGCCAAAATGTTTCATACATACCATTTAGCAAATTAGCATTCGCAAAGGCCGAAATTCTGCGAATTTCGGCCTTTGCGAATGCTAATTTGCTTGATACATATGGCCCTATGTACTCAGCTCTCGTGCTACTCATAATTTTCGTATTATCATAAGAAAGAGGGACATTACACCTGCAATTAATCACGCTTAGAATGGACAGATGTGGGGTATGAAAAGCTAAACAACAAGTTATGAAATAAACTTTCCTCCTCGTCCTTCTTCTACCTCTCGTGCTAAATTGAGAAGAGCTCTGAGTTGCCATGATTTGCATGAACTCCGCTGAGACATGCAGTGCTCCGCATGTGGTGGTCTGCATGCCACAAGTTCCAATACCAATATAGACGGCCCAGTCTTTCAAAACTCTTGAGGCGGCAAAATAGGGTGCCATTACATTGGGTAATATTAGTGCATGTCTTTTACAGACAGAAATGGCACGGGCACAATATAAAGCATTATATATGGCATGTGTTATTATTCTCTGCAACACACAGAAAAGCAAATGATTATTTGTAAAGGAAGCTGTGAGTGTAAAGATCACTTTATAGCGCATTCTTCCAGACAGTGTCACAGTGGCAATACTTCAAGAGTACGTGTAATAAACGCACATATGTTTAGTTAGGGCTTTAAGTAGACCGGGTCTGAGCACCGGCAGTTATTTTCAGGGGGCCTCGAAAATGGTCTCTATCGTGCTCTATTTTCGGGCCTCGCAAAGGTAATCCATCTTTTTTTTTCTTGGACTGCAGTGAGAGCATGAGTAGCGGAGGTCAAGGCATGACGTCAGAACGTCATGCCAGGTGAACTGCGTTGTAGGAGGAAAGTAAATCCTTTAAAGACAGCCATTTAATCTCAGGATTTAATTTCTCTTTTAGCAGTGCAGGATAAACGTTGTTACGGTGCCAGCCTTGATATTGTGGGATGATTAGGTGAGAGACGACCACAAGGAGCCTGCTCCAGTACGACCCTTTGTTAGACCCGGGATCCCTGGTTGGCTGAGGCAGGTACCTTAGGCCAAGTTGGGACCCGCGTTCCAACGTCATGGAAAGGAAAGTTAACTTCTTATATAGCCCTGCTCACCCCCTCGGTAGCTTGGCACGAGCAGCTAGGCTTATCTTCAAGGCAAATGTGTAAGGTATTCGCAACCATGCTCACAATAATCCAATGATGACACCACAAATAGACTCCACACAAGTTTTATAAAATGAGTATAAACTTTATGTAAAAAGATATACGATATGACCACACAAGATAAAACCAACATATGACGTTGTGTAATATTTCTCCTGGCCGGTTGTTAGGCCAGCCAGCCCTTGTAGGTTCTAACGATGTCAATGAGCACTTCTAAACATTCTCCTGTACTCCTAACCACATGTCATACAGTCCGTAATGCTAGAATCAGGTACTTTTGCATAACATAACAATCAGACACTCTGCAATGAAAAGAATCCAATGCGTAAAGCAACAATCAGGCACTTTGGAAGGTAAAAGAATTCAATGTGTAATCCAACCACCAGATATATCAATCTGCAATAATAAGGCAAGGCGTATACACTAATCAGGTAATTTGTTATGCAAGAATAATGCAATGTGCAATACGCTAATCAGGTAGTTTGTGAATCGTTATGCAGGAACAAGGTGATGTGTCATACAACAATCAAGTAGTTTGTTATACAGAAATGCTGCAATGTGTAATACGTGAGTCAGGTACTCCGCTCTCAGAAATGGAATACTACGTAAAATCTCACCTCCTCCCCTGGGTCAAGACATTCCCCAGATCCTATTGCTTTCAAATCCAGACAGTCAATCCACAGCCAGGCAGAGACACAAAGAAATGTTAGAGCACAAATCTCAGCCAGTTCTAAAAGAGTGGCTTCTGAACACACAATGCAAACACCACCCTCATAAAAATATGTGTTATCACATTGTGAGTTCAGGCATACTAAACCTCACCTTTCCATCTCAAGCCCCTGCAAAGATAGTCTGGAAAACATATTACACAGCCTTCCCATTCTATCCTATGGGCTAGATGGCCTTTCAACAGTGAATCACGAAAATGGAGATTATTTCACTGTCAGGACATGACACACACTTTAGTACATGCCCTACCTTTCACATGCACTACACCCTGTCCAGGGGATACACTAGACCTACCATAGGGGTGTCTGATGTACACAGAAAGGAAAGGGTAAGGTCTGGCAAGTGAATGTACTTGACAGAACAACATGGCGGTTTAACCAACTGCGCGCAGGCCCTGCAATGGCAGGTCTGAGTTCAATTTTTAAGGCTACTTGTGTGTGTGGCACAAATAGTGCTGCAGGCCCACTAGTAGCAGTTACATTACCAGCCCTGGCACACATAGTTCACTTTACAAGTAACTTCACTTAGTAAAGCAAACATACCAATTATGGACAACTAATTACCATTACTTTATACATGGAACTCTTACACTTTGACACTGTTTAGCAGTGGTAAAATGTCCACAGCAGCTAAGCCAGTCAAAAATTGCGGAGGTAGAGGCAAACAGTCAGGGGTAATCACGCCAAGAAGTGCCAGGTCTGACAACCCTGCTCTGACCTTTCACACTGAGCATCAAGGCTGCAGTGTAATCCAGCAACAAGTGAAGCGCAGAGAGCAGAACTAGTCTGCGTGATCCTGTCCCAGCCCTAACAGCCCCATTGTTGGAAAGTGGGTTATTGGTAGAGGCAAATGTAGGTCTGCCACTGGCAATAAAGCCACTAACACATGGTAGGAATCAGCATAGGTCTTAGAAAAGTATTCCTATGCTCAACCCTTGGTAGCTTGACTTCGAGTAGGCAGGCAAGCTTAACTTCAAAGACAGGTATGTAAAGCATTTAAAAACACCATTTCAGGGAATAATTGAGATACAACAAATAATAAAAATCCAATTCATAAAAATAGGACATTTTGTATCTTTAAAATGACACCAAAGCGACAAAAATCCAATGTAGGGAACCGAAGATATGCATTTTCAAAGATTTAAAAAAATATAGCACTTGGAAGATTATAACACCATATTGTGATATTTGTTCACTATAGACCGGGCCAAAGTCAAAGTTTCAGGCCGGGTACGATGGAGCCCTGAGCGGCTACAGGTCGCGGCAGGTCCTGTCTCAGTTTCACCCTTCACACTTAGAAACTTTTCTGGAGCTTTTCTTCCCGATGTCCCTCGATGCTCCAAGCCAGTCCGGTAACCTTTGCTACGATCAGACTTAGAAACTTTTCTGGAGCTTTTTCTCGTGAAGTCTCTCGATGCTCTTGATGTAGCCGGATCCGGTGAGTGTTCTCCAGCTTCAGATTTCTTCTACTCCCGGTCAGTCTCTGGAAGCAAGACATACGGAGCTTTTAGCGATACGAATCTGGATAGCTTGGCCGGCTCCCCTGTGAAGGCAGGCGGCCTGGCTGGCCAGGTTGAGTCGGTACCTCTAAGGAGCTTTTTTTCAAGGTTGCTCCAAAGTTCTCCAAATTTCTCTTGCAGGACATCCTCATCAATAGTCATAAGCATGTGAATATTCCCACCCATGTGCGTGACCCCGGAAACATATATATGGAACCATATATGTAGCGCTATATATATATATATCCATATATATATATATATATATATATATATATATATATATATATATATATATCCATACTAATATAATAAAGAGAGAGCCCAAACCTTTGAGGTGGGTAATCTCAGGAACCACAGCACCAATCACAACACCCAATACAGCGTTGGAAAGGGCAGATGCAGCAGAAGGACGCCCACAATATACATTTAAAAAGTAAAAGAACCGTGCCAGCAAAGTAGTCCCTTGTGGGCGTGTCTGTGTTGTGCTGTGGGCTTGTGCTGGGGGGGCGTGAAAAATGCTGGGGGTGTGTGGTAAGTTCTGCCCTTTGGGCTGGACTGTTCCCATGAGGCACGGGGTGAAGGCTGATTTGCATATGGCAATGTCTGAACTGGGGTGGTTTGGAGTGCAAAAAAATGGTGGATTTAGGCTCAGATCTCTGTACTTTGGTGAATGTATGACATTGTTCTGCATTCTGTCCATCAACTGTTGTTTTTGCATTTGTCACCCCGAGTGATTTGGGTATGCTCAGACGTGAGTCCCATGCTCTCCACACCACTGGAGTCAAGCTATCCTGGCTGAAAACGGCTGATAGCCACAAATCAGCCCTAGGATGCTTTAGTCTGGTCGAGGAAAGACATGGCTTGGCAGTTCGGTCTGGAATGTTCCCATGGAGCACAGGGTCAAGGCTGAGGTGGTGTGGAGTGGAGTGCAAAAAAAATGATGGATTTAGGTCCGCATCTCTGTATTGGGGTGAATGTATGACATTATTCTGCATTCTGTCCATCAACTGTTGTTTTTACATTCTGCTCTTAGTGCCATGTCTCATATCATGTGCTGGGGGTGTGGGCGTGTGCGGGGCGTTCTTTGTGTCAATTATTTCATTGTTTTTTTTCCGCAGGTTCTGTACATTCCAGCTCCGGGTGTCCACCCTGCTCCCTTTAAATACCCCTGCACCCCATAATCAAAACCCACCCTTACTCCTTAAATACCCCAACACCCTTAAACACTAACCCATCTTAACCTTATCAATCTACCCTGTACCCCAAAACCCAAACCTATACCTAAATCCTAAAAATACCTCTGTACCCCAAAAACCAAACCTACCCCTGAACCCTAAAATACCCCTATACCCCAAAACCCAAACCTAGCCCTGAACCCTAAAAATATGCCTGTACCCCAAAACCCATACCTATCCCTAAACTCTAAAACTACCCCTGTACTCCATAACCCAAAACTATATCTGAACCCTTAAAATACTCAAACACCCCAAAGACTATACCCCTATACCCATACTTACCTTATCCAAACATTAAAAAAAACATGTTTTTACCATTCATGCATTTACAACGAATTTCGTTGTAAATGTATGCGTGATAAAAGCATATAAAATGTAATGCCATGCGTTATAATGGCATTGCGGAGTCATGGTACTTTCATAATGAAAGTATGCGGAGTGATGGTCTGTGGAAAGAAAGTTGCGGAATAATGGGTGTTTACCCTCCCTCGGTAAGTACATTGGTGGCACGGCGGCACACATCTCCAGCAACATACTCATATTTTTTCACCACCGATTTGAAAAATGCACAGGTCTCTCTCATTGATGGCCAGCACCGACATACACTTTTAGACACACCTCCCGCCACAAGTTCTAGAATTGCAAACTTTAGAGCTGGGGAGCTACGTTCGAATCTAGGCATCAGGTCAACATCCTGTGATTCCAGGCAAATTGCTTTGTCTCCCCATGCCTACTGCAAATTAATGTGTTCTTCTGTAATGTAAATTGTGCTCATGCCATGTTGTCGTGTTCGCGCTATATAAAATTGCAAGGAAAAATAAAGTAGGGAAACTCAACTTCACACACTACTGAATGCGCACTCTTAAGTGCATCAGCAGTGCACTGTGAATCGGAGCGTTTTACAGGCCTGTCACAGATAAGAAATGCTATCAAAACGAAATCCTACAAAACAATATACTACTGGCCGGCAGCAATTCATACCTGGACAACGTCGGGACTGGCTGCTAGTATGTATATATATATATATATATATATATATATATATATATATATATATATATATATATATATATATATATATATATATATATATATATATAATATATATATATATATACACAATGCAGCCTTCCATAGCAATGCAGAGCAATGTTGTAAGAAATTCCCTTGTATATGAATACATTCCAATAAAGCAGGGAGAAATAAAGCATTTGAAAACTGCTTTAATATACAGCAGAAATTACAATCTTGCAAGGAAGAATGAAAAACATTGTCAGCACATAGACTGCATTGCAGAAAACCTTAGTGTAAGTGTAGAAAGCTATAAAGCTAGCCCACAGAAACACACAGAATAAACTGGCCTTTAAGACTGCCATGACCCCTTGCTTCCCACCATGTCTCAGGAGTGACAGTTAGGTCAGTTGTTCTTTCCCGCTCTTTCAGTCAGGATCCTGGTTACTTCAGCTCTAACTTTTTTTGTCAAAAGCTCTTTACTTTGACGTCTTTTTGTTGTTGCAATATATCTCTGCTATTGTTAAGAGAGTTGAGCTATTTTTCAGTCACAAATACCCTCTCTTTTTGACTCTTGTCCTGCCTGTGGCAAGAAGAAGGCTAAAACAGACTCCATCCTGTCTGTATTCTCTGCATTCCTTCTGGTCATAATTCCAAGACCTGTCAGCATTGCCAGCTGCTGTCCAAAAGAAGTCTTAAGGACAGGGAGAGGATTTGCCTCTATGGTCTGGCTGAGAAGGGAAAGACTCCTTCAAGAGGCAGGTCTCCGATGAAGAAGAGGAAAGAGAGAGCCACTACTCTATCTAGAAGTAAGGTTCCAGTCTGTTCTCTATCAGTGTCGGGCTCAGCGCCTCAAATACCTTCATCAGCAACAAAAAGGTTGACAAGAAGACCATCAATGGCGGGCTCACTGTCGAGAGAAAACCGGTCTTGGACGAAGAGCACAGGTATGTCGGATCCTCTGCCGTCGGCAACCCGGCGTCGATCGGCGTTGAGGAGTCGCTTTCTGTTGGTGCGAGCTCGCCCAACTTCGAGAAACAGATCTCTGTCATCAAAGCAGGTGTCTCAGTTGCCGTCAACTAGGCAGCAGTCAACGTCGAAACGCGCCTCTTCGCCAGAGGCCAGGCACTCAATGCCTCCGTCGTCGTCCACACGGCGTTCGACATCAAAGGCTTGATCTTCGCCGACGAAGAAAAGATTAGATGTCGAGACCCAGAGTGAAATACACCAGACATCATTTGATGTCGAGACGGCGGTCTCTGTTGACGACGAGAAGTGCCCCGATCTCGACTCTTCTGACTTCCAGTAGACTGTCAGCATCGACAGAGAGATCTTGCAAACATCAAGAAGCGACGTTGTGTAGGATTTCTCCGTTCATCCATTCTTCGTTGGGGTCTCCTGCACGCTCAACATCGAAGGTGATGTCTGTGGGCTCCAGGCGTTCAACATCACACCATACAACGTTGAACCGCACAGAGAGGTCAACGTTGAGGAGACCATCAGACTCAAGGGACTCACCTGTGATGGTGACACATAGCCGGTCGATGTCGATGCACTCTCCGTCGATGTCACATCGTTCGTCAAGACGCTGATCATGCTCCAGAAGTCGCAGAGAGTCCTCTCATTCTATTCAGAACTTACCCCAGATTAATGTGTCATCGCTCAGTTCTACTCATTCGCCTAAACTTCCAAGATCACCTCCAAGAGGATCTCCAAGGAGACTGCGATCTCCTTCAATCCATCTTTCGCCCAGATGGCTCCAACCTCTCCATCATTGGCAGAAAGAACCCTCGGGTCACGCCCAGTGGCCTACGGACTATTCCAGTCCACTGCACAGATCACTGTTACAATGTCTTGTGCAGGAAATGGACAGGTCCCCCACCACTCGGACCGGAGAACACAGAGGCAGATCCCCTGACCGCATGTCGACTCAGGGTCATTGCAAGAGGTGGCGAACACCATCTTGGTCACCTTCTTCGACGCACTCATCCAAAAGGGACTACTTATCTACCCTCCTCCTTCTATCGATGGTGTGAACACCTTTCACGATGTTCTCGCCAGAGGAGCACAAAAGCTGGGCATAGCCATGTCAGCTCTGCAGACCACCATGTCCATCATTTGCGAGACCCTCCATCAAAGGTCTGCGACTAGGCCATTGCTTCCTTTGGTCCCTGTTATCATTGAGCCAGTGATGGACATCTTCCTTACTCCATCATTGACTAAAGCAGCTCCAGCTCAGATCCTGAAAAAATATAAACCGGCTGCATCAAATCCTCTTTTTCTCAAAAGCGGATCCACCACCAGACTCCGTTATTATTGCAGCAGCAAAGAAGACACGCAGTTGTGTCTTCCTCCTCTGCTCCTCCAGATAAAGAAAGTAGAGCACAGAATTCTTGGGGAAGGAAGGATTGCAACTCTGCAGCATCTTCTCTTTAGGTGTCTAATGCTGCGGCTCTACTGGGCCATTATGACAGGTCCTTATGGGATTTACTGTAGCATTTCAAAGACAAACTCCCAAAAGAGGATCAACAGGATTTCTTTGAGATTCTCCAGCAAGGTGCGCTGGTGGCCAACCAGGTAATCAGCACTGCAGCGTATGGGGCGTCTTTGGCGGCTCACTCTTATGCTCATGGCATTTGTGCGCGAAGATCTTTCTGGTTGCGCCTGACAGCATTGAAACCAGAGGCACAACAAAACGCATCTTGAACCTCCCGTTTCTGGCACCTCACTGTTCGGAACACACACAGATGAGGAAATGGCCAGAATGAAAGGCGAGTTGGACTCCTCAAAAGCTGTGGGCCTGGAGAAGAAAAAGGAGTTTAAATGATGCTACAGGCCCTACAATCTTAGAAATTACCAAAAGAGGGTTGAAACCCATCAATGGTCGGAAAACAAGCAGAACAAGTCCCAGTTCCAAGGCTGTTGTTCCTTGAGAGGAAGAGAAGTACACCAACAGCAGTCCTCTTCCGCAGCAAAGACTCCAGGGAAGCAGTGATTTTGTGCTTCCTCTAGCACCGTTGGACACTCCAGTGGGAAGACGTATCCCAAACTACAGTCAAGAGTGGCAAACATCACCAAAGACCAATGGATTCTGAATATACTAAACAATGGGTACACACTATGCTTTTACGCGTCCCCAAGGGACATTCCTCCAGTAAAATCCCGGCATCTACATCTAAAACTCCTGCATCAGTATGTGTCGAACCTTCTCAGGAAATTGCCAATAGAAGAGGTCCCCTCTGCACAGAGAGGAAAGGGAGTTTACTCAAGATACTTCCTTGTTCAGAAAAAAGGCCAGCCGAACATGTTCAGACCAATTCTAAATCTACGTTCTCTGAACAAGTTCATCAAAAAGGAAATGTTTTGAATGTGGGCACTCCATCAAATATTTCCACATCTGAGAAAAGGTGATTGGATGTGTTTTGTGGATTTCCAAGATGGTGCAGGAACACCTTTACATCTGCATGGATCTCCTTCAACGTTTAGGCCTGCATGTCAACGTGGGCTGATCAGTTCTCCAACCTACTCAATCGCTCCATTATCTGGGCGCCACCCTAAACTCCGAGCTCAAAAAAGTGCTTCCTTGGGAGGAGAGATTGTCATCAATGAGAGTAAAAAGCAACATCATCCTCCAAGCTCATAAGCCATCAGTAAGACAAGTGGCTTCTCTGCTGGGGTCGATGTCCTCTTGCATTTTTCTCATACACAACGTCAGATTGATTGAGAATGAGACCGTTGCAACAAGATCTGGAGGACAAATGGGACCAATCCTCAGGTCAGTGGAACAACTGGATTCTCCTCTCCCCAACAGCGAAGACGTCCATTCTCTGGTGGCTTTAGCCAAAGAACCTTTTGGTGTGAGTCCCATTCCATCAACCTCTGCCAAAACAAACTCTGATCATGGATGCCTCCCTTCAGGGATGGGGAGCGCATCTGGGTCAACTGCAAACCCAGAAGAGAAGATCCAGCAGAGAGCAAATCTATCATATAAACATGCGAGAACTGCGGGCGGTTAACTTAGCCCTCAAGGCCTTTCATCCGTCGATTCAGTTTGAATCTGTCCAAATACAAATGGACAGTACAACCACCATGTATTACTTGAACAAAACAAGGTGGAACACGCTCTCGTCCTCTATCTCTAGAATCACAGACGATCTGGCACTGGCTGCTAGCAAGGAACCTAATGATCATGGCAGTACATCTGCCAGGAGACCAAAATGTGCGAGCAGATGCCTTCAGTTGTCACTTCGAGGAGGAAGAAGAATGTGTGCTCAACGACAAAGTGGTGGCAGACATTTTTCATCAATAGGGTCATCCCTTCATCGACCTCTTTGGAGACGATCAAATCAGAAAATGCCAAATCTTCGCATCCAGGTTTTACTGACCAGGAACGAGGGGGAATACTCTTTTGATAGACTGGTCAGGGACGTTAGTATACGCCTTTCCTCCCCTCCCTCTCATTCCGAAGGTTGTGACCAAATTTATCCGATCCAGGATGACGATGATCCTCTTAGCACCAGACTGGCCTCACCAATAGTGGTATCCTGACCTGTTGCAACTCTCAGTTCGCCCGCATCGGAGACTCCTGTGCAGGCCAGACCTACTGACCAAAATGGGAAGATTCTGCACCCCAGCCTTCCCTCGCTTAGCTTGGCAGCATGGCTCCTGAAGTCCTGCAGTACAGACATTTGAACCTCCCTCAAGACTGCATGGACATTTTGAGGGAGTCAAAGAGACCATCCACAAGGACCTTATACTCTTTTAAATGGAAACGGTTTAACTTGTGGTGTATCCGTAATGGTTGGAGTTCAAATAACGGGCAAGAAGAAATAATCTTGCCGTATCTACTCTACTTGACCAAATCTGGTTTGAAGTATACGTCTATAAAAGTGCATTTAGCGGCCATCACAGCATAACGAAAATCCTCTGACCAACCTTATTTCCTTCAACTTCAGGTGGTCAAGGATTTCCTACAGGGGTCGAAGAAGGTGTATCCTCCTGTTCGACCTCCTTCTCCGCCTTGGGAGTAGAATCTAGTATTGTCCAAATTGATGGGTCCCCCTTCAAACCCATTCATAAGGCCATATTACAACACTTTACATGGAAAGTAGCTTTTCTGGTGGCTATTACATCCGCACACAGAGTGAGTGAAATTCACTGGTGATGATGTCACATATTACATCATTCATGACATGGTCAGTGACATCACTCATGACATCATCCAGTGAATGTGGTTTGGTTTGTTATTTAAATATGTATTATATATAGCAATCTCCATTTAATATTCAGTGGATGTATACATATCTTGATGGAGGATTTAGTAGCAGTGTGATTGACTGTTTACTTGACTAATTTATAGTGTCTCACTAAATATATTGTATAGCGACTAAATTGTGTGAATATCTGTAGTGCGTTGTCAGTTGTTGTGTAAACTGCTGCACCAGTTGGTTACTAGCTATGTGAAAGTCTATATTAGTTATTGATTAGTTAACTGATTATTTCTATGGGAGAGTGAATGTGTGTGTGATTTGGTGGGGGATCAGTGACTGCCCAAAGATATGTGAATAGTTAATTCAGTAGGTATATGACGTCAATACTACTTGTTATAATAGATTTTTGGGTAAGTGAATATCTTTAAGGGTGTGGTGATGAGCAACTATATTTCTCAATGGTACATGTCCAACAAGGTAGAAAATTAAAAGGCAGTGTATGTGACAGTTGTTCTATATAAATAAGTATACATAAGACTCATTGATTGCATGAGTGACTGTATAGATAACTGTATACTTCCAGTTCTCATAGTGATTTCATAACACACTAAGTATGAGTTACTAGCTCTATGAATAAAAGAAGTGCTATTTGTATAAGTGTGTAGCTGAGTAAATGTAAATATGATACATTGTTTGCAAAAGTGAGTAGGATGACTGCATAACTGAATAGGATGTGTGCTGATGTGTACTGATGTGTGCTGGTGTGTAATGGCAATATAGTTGTATAAGTATATTTGATAGTGTTCTATTGATCATTGACAACATGTATGAGTGAATCTATAGGTAATTGATAAGATATGTTTGTACATCTAGGAATCACTGAGTGGGTTTTTAGATACAGTGGAGTGGTGTGGCTCACTGGTTAGAGGCGGCAGACCCGTAAGCAGAGAACGGCCCGGGACCAGGGTTCAATTCCCGACGCGGCAGGGTCGTGGACCAGGGTCAAACGGACTTGATAATTCTCGCCTCGGTGCCTACTCTAACTAGGGAACACACTCTGCAACTCTGGGCATTAAGCTTGCCTCATCTCTACAATGGCTCCCCACAGACGCCAGGGTGCCTGGTCTCACCTTGGAGATACCCAGAAAGGGACCATCTCACAGGGAAAACCAGGACGGGTTCCCCAGCGGTCTTCAGCGCCAGGATACTCCTTGGAGTCACAGTGTGCTTTACAAGTACACCCGCATTTACATTTACATACTTTTATTGCTGTGTCAATGGATTTACAGTGAGTGATGAAACATTATACTAGTGTATGATGAGGTGTATCTGATTGTCACGTGATATCTTTACCCGGAGCCCCCAGCTGAAAAAGGGCTCCCCCGGGCCTCCTGCGCGACAAGCGCCGCTCCTCCGGTTCCCGCGGGCCTCAGTGATAGCGGGTAGGCGGTCGGTGGTCCTTGGTCGCGGGAGCGGGCTCTGGCCCACTGCTGCACACTCACAGCCCCCCTGGAGAGAAGATTGGAGCGGAAATGAGGTGCAAGTCAGGCGCCGGGATTGTAGGGGCGGCCCCTCCCCCCTTTCCCGTAGTTTCTATGGCCGCTTAGGACTAGGGTCTTCCCCAGGCTACTCTGCTCACAATCAGGCCCATCTGTATGCACAGCTGGCAGCAGATTTCGGCACGAGACTTGCTGTCCTTAAGGAGGACACATATACCTGAGAGACACTTCATCATTTTCCCTGGGTGGAACCTGGGTTTCAGTTCCTTGCATTCCTTACGATTTGGGACCCAGCTACACTAACGGCATTAGAAACACTCCCGAGCAAGTATTGCGGCTGATTGCAGGGGTAACGGGCAGGTGGCGACAACAGGATTGATTCTCGCTCTGTAACACCTAATATACCCCCCCGCCCCCCAGGGCCCAGCCACCATTTTCAGCGCCCCTGGGATACTAGGATACGCCAGTGACCCGACCTGACCAATTGTGGCAGGGGGCGCAGAGATCAAAAGCAGCGAGTACTCCCTTTTGAAAAACTGGCGGACTCTGTCAGGGACCAGTCTCACGACATGGCAGACGGAGATAAGCCCCAGCCACCTAGGTAGAAGATCCACTGCAACTACATCCACTACTGCTGGAAATGAGGGCCGGGTTTAATGAGCTGGATGTACGCTTCGACTCCCTTGACAGAAACATGGCGGTACTGAGAACTAAGATCCAAGTGCATGATAGACGACTTGATGTGGTGGAGTCTCGCACATCTGACCTGAAGGATGGTATGACGCAATTGGTGAAGCGGCTTGCCGCATGGAAAGGATCCTGACGGAAGTCGCATCGAAGAACGAAGATTTGGAGTCACGCACTCGGCGCATTAACATCCGCCTGATGGGCATTCCGGAATCTACAGCTGCAAAACGCATGGACACGCTAGTACAAACTATCCTTACAGATCTCTTTGGGAAGGAGGCTTTCATTACAGCCTTCATGGTGGAGCGCGTCCACAGATCGTTGGGCCCCCGCCCCAACCTGGGTTGCCCACCAAGACCCATCTTAGCACGCATAATGAACTTTCGGGACAGAGACACAGCACTTCGACTGGCGCGAGAGCAGGGCGAACTCTCTTGGCAGGGTTCCAAACAGTCGCTGTACCCAGATTTCACCGCCATGGTTCAAGAGGCTCGGAGGAAATACCTGGGGGTGAAGGCGACGTTGGAGAACTTCGGGCTGAAATACGGCATGCTTTACCCGGCAAAGCTGAGGGTGGAGGTGCATGGCAGGGTACGTTTCTTTGAAAATCCTACAGAAGTTCAAGAATTTTGCCGTACTTATAAGCAGAATAACAAGCGCCCTGCAGAAACAGACACCATGTCGCCTCCACACAGCGGCTCAACGGTCAGCATGGATTTGTTTTCAAACTCTGGGCATGGCTGACTGTTGCTGTCGGACCTCCTTCCACTATGCCGCACATTTATTAAGTTGCATGAACAGCCTAGACTTCACATATAGTATATAAGTATATTGTTCAATTGGGTTACTAGGCCGTGGAGGGCAATCGCCCCCCCACTTTGGTGAACACCTCGAGATTGTAATGGTGATTTTAGAATGTTCCTCAATTGTAACACTGCTTTCTAGTTTTGGAATCTCACTGGTACAGTTGCATGTTGTTATGCAGTTGGTATTGCTTCTCTGGATGGGCGGGCAGGCTGGGTGGGGGGAGGTGGGTGGTGTATTGTTCACATTGCATTGCACTGTAGCTTTAGTTCTTTTTTCTCATTCCACAACAGAAGGGTAATTGCTTGGTTTTGTACAAAGCTTAACTGGTGTTTTCTTAAATGGCACAGTTAGGTTACAATGCTGATACTGCCAGTGTCACATTAGCGACGTGGAATGTCCGCGGTTTAAACAACATGCGCAAAAAACGTCAGGTGGTTCATTATTTGCTCAGACATGGGGTGGATGTGGCCTTCTTGCAGGAAACACACCTCCCTATTAGCGACCAAGCCAGGTTCGCTTCCTCTTGGGGTTCAAATAGACTCTTCGTAAACTTTAGCAACTACGCGAGGGGCACTGCCACACTTGTACACAAGCAGCTTCTTTTTAAATGTCATTCGGTGACTACTGACCCTGATGGCAGATTTGTGATAGTGGTGGGCACGCTATTTAACCATTAGATAGCTCTAGTTTGCGTGTATGGCCCAAACACTGACTCCCCTGATTTTTATTATGCATTATTATCCAAACTGCTACTGTTGGGGCCCATCCCCACTCATACTAGGGGGTGACTTCAATATCGTACTGCACACCCCCCACTGACAGTACCTCGATTGCCCCTGACGCTAAACCCCGAGCCCGTAATGCTTTGCGATCATTATGTGAGCATTTTTCACTCCTAGAAGTGGGCCGCTCACGAGACCCAGGACATAACACTTACACCCACTACACGAGTCCACACGATGCCTGGACTAGACTTGATTACTAGTTGGTTACTCCTGACATTTCCAAGTGGTTTCATGGACTTCTCAGCTTGCCCATAACGTACTCTGACCACTCCCCTGTTTTGTTGACCCTGCGGATCCCACGACTGGAGGGGTTTGAGATGCAATGGAGGTTCCCTCATCGAGCATTAGAGGACGAGATGTTTAGGCAAGAGATCCAGAATGCAATAGAGGAGTACTTTACACTTAACACAGGTTCGGTGGACACAGAGGCAGTGCTGTGGAGGGCTTTAAGGCTTATATTAGAGGAGGATGCATGGCTAAATGTTCCAGGGTACTTTGTGACTTTCGCAACACTCTTACTCGGGGCGAGAGGGAGATTGGGGCCTTGGATTCTGCACAAATGTCAGCTTTTGACCAGGAGCATGTGGTAACGAGAGCCGCCTTGCTCCTAGAATATAGAGAGACGGCTGAACGGGAAATTCTGTACATGGGGAAGTACCATAACGCATAGGTGTACGGGGAGTGAGACCGCTCTGGTAGGGTTGTGGCACAAATGGTTAGACCTCCCTACACCAAGGCTTACATCACTGAGTTACACTCGCAGGCAGTCCAAAACCTCACTGATCCCTTGGAAATACAGCAGGAATTTCTTGCTTATTTCAAGACACTAAACTCCACAAGGCTGGGTTCAGACCACCCTTCACAGGAAGGCTATTTATCGCAAATTGCACTGGTATTCCTTGAAAAATGTATGCAGGACTTCCTAGCGATTCCAATCACAGCGGAAAGCATAGATGAAGCAATTACGTCTCTAAACTTTTCCTCTGCCCCGGCCTGGATGGGTATACTGGTGAATTTTACAAAGCTTACAAGGAACTACTGATTCCTCGTCTGCTAGATATGTATGCCGAAGCGTTAGAGAAACAGGTCCTCCCGCCCACACTCCGCAAAGCACTTATTATATTACTCCCCGAACCCGGGGAGGACCCCTTACTATGTGGCTCCTATCGCCCTCTATCCCTCTTTAACCTTGACTACAAAATACTTGCTTAGGCTTTATCATGCCACCTGTCATTACTCATGGAATCCACAATATTCCCGGCTCAGTCGGGCTTTATACCCCATAGATCTACAACGTTTAATCTACGTACTTTATTCAACACCCTGCATTGAATAGGCCATGATACCAGTGCAGCTGCTGTCCTGTTGGACACCGAAAAGGCCTTTGATTCTCTGGAATGGCCCTTCTTCCTCTCTGTAATGAAGCGAATGGGCATGCCGCAGGGCTTCATAGCCACCGTAGCCCTACTATACACAACACCCACGGCCAGGCTCCGACTTAATGGTACGCTGTCTTCGCTCTTTTTGCTATCTCTGGTACAAGGCAGGGATGCCCTCTGTCCCCCTGTTGTTCATATTGGCTATAGACCCACTAGTGAGGCACTTCCAGGAAAACATCTTCACAGGGGCCTGGTGTTTCGTTCGGGCCCGTTATTGGTCTCGCTGTATGCGGACTATATGATCCTTTATGTCCATGACCCCAAGACTAATTTGAATCCGCTTCTTCGAGAAATCATACGATTTGGCACCTACTCGGGCTGGGGATCAATTGGCATAAATCTGTAATCTTCCCCCTTACGAAAAGTTAACTCCGCGGGCACTGGAGTATCCGTTGGAATGGTGCTCCAACTCGGTGAGATATTTGGGGGTGCATAGCCATAGGGATCCGGACCAAATTATTTGCCTCAATTATGGGATAGCGTTCACCAGACTCGAATCACAAATAGATAATTGGCTGAAACTGCTGCTGTCTATGGCAGGACGAGTGGCGCTCATCAAAATGATAGTCCTTCCCAAATTTCTTCCATAATATCCCAATCCCCCTATCTAAGAAGTTTTTTAGCACGCTTTGCACACAATTAATTAGGTTGGTGTGGGGAAACATAACACCGAGAGTAAGGTGGCAGGTCATGGCACTTCCATACGCCAAAGGGGGATATGGCGTCCCAGATATGCAGCTCCATTATCTGGCAGCACAGTGGAGCTTTGCTCAGTCATGGTATCAACCGGACGCCAGAATAACCTTTCTCAGACCTGACTCAGACTTTGTACTACCCGACACTTTGGCCGCAGTCCTGACTGTGGGAATCCCACGAGATCGCACTGATATTCAACCTGTCTCCACTACCAGCAGGGTGTGGGCCACACTGAGGCGTCTCACAAATGCACAAAGGGTATATTCATCAGCCATACCTCTTCCAAATCCCAAATAGCTTCCCATAACCGGAGAAAAGCTTGTACAAAATACCTGCACGAAGTTTGACATCTCCAAAATGGGAGACTTTTTTCCTGCGGGCCACATATTTGATATGGAAGACGTGTCCCTATTTCCTGAAGCATCATTCATAGACAGATTTGTGCTGGCCAGGCTAGGGGCTGAGCTTCGAGCCCAGCTCCCTGATTTCCCTCTGGAACTCCCATCATTCGCTCCACTGACATTGGTTATTGACAGTAGCAGAGGGGAGCATTTGATTTCGCAACTTTTCAAGGCGGGTGCAGATCTGGTTACACTAGACGATACTAGGGTGCTTGGAAAGCGGACCTAGGCAATCGGATATCGGATGAGCAGTGGACTGCGTGTTGTTTGGAGACCAAACCAGTGTCCATTAACAGCAGGCACATATTGCTTCACTTTAAGTTCCTACGCCGAATGCATGTTACCCCTCTCAGGGCACATAGATCGACCCCAATAGGTCACATCAATGTCAATGGTACCAGTCCCCCCAGGCGGATTTTGCACACCTGGCTTGGACCTGCCCACGTATTCACACATTCTGAATGGGAGTGCTTAACACACTCAGCAAAATTATTCTGATACAGGTGAACCCCCTGTCTGAGATTGCTTTAATGGGATATGTGGTACAATTCCCCATTAAGGTTAGGCGGTTTACGGCCGTTGCCCTGCTGTTGGCAAAGAGAGAAGTAGTGATCCACTGGGGGGTAGGAGTATAGTCCTGGCTCCAAAGCTTAGCGTCCTGCTCTATGAGGTATGAGAACTACACAGACACAACCCCCTCAGCCTCCAGACCAAGAGATATATGGGGCCCCTTCAAGACTTATCTTGCTGCACAACAGCAGGAACGCTCTACACAACAAGAGCAAGGGCTGGTGCCGACTGGTGTGGGCTAAAGCACTACTTTACAATGTAAATAGAACCTGTGTTTTGGTATGTAATCCACATGCAATAACTGACCAATATGATGATGAGAGTGGGGGGTGGGATGGTGGGAGTGGGTGATGCTGTGCCAGCATAATTGGCGGCTATGTTTAACAAGGACTTGATTTGGGCTGTTTATGAAGTGTACATGTGGCCTATTGTGCAGTTAAGAGAATTACTGTGAAGTTTCGCAATTGTGTAACCAAGATACCCCTTCAATGTGCTCAGTGCTTTGCTTTTGCTGAAAATGCTAAATAAAGTTAACTATAACGGAGGAATTTCAATGGTTTTGTATGAGTGAAATGTCCAGCTAACTATAATAACCCTGAAACCTATGGTTTTTTTCAACAAATTTCTAAGTTTTTTAAAATGATAATTCCTAACTATAACCTCCCAGAAACCTATGGTTCTTTCAGTGAATTTCAAAGGTTTTTTAATTGCTAATTTCTAATTATAATGTTGATTAAGCATATCTGGTTTTTTCTTTCTTTTTAAATTATCATCCCAATCTCAACCTAGTAAAAACTGCAAATATCACCACTCTTCAATTGATTCCTTCCGCCAACAAAATCGCCACAAACCTCTAAAAAAACAGGCAATAGCTCCACTCACCAGTAACAAATTAACATCAACATTTAACTGGTGTAAGGAGATCGACTATCTACTGCGTGAATTACACCCAACTCACAACCATATTTAAAGACGAATATGTGATAGAGGCACAATCATAGACTAATAACAGACTAATCATGCACCTTCGACACCCAACAAAATCACAACACCCAGCTCCACCACCACCACAACCACCCCCCCTCCCCCGGATCGCTCCCCCCTACTACCTCAGAGGCAGCGCAAAACAGGAGAACGGACCTTCCCAAAATAATATATCCCCTCAACAGCACACTAGCTGAATGTTCAGAGATGTGGCAACCAACTATGCATAAGGGAGTAAATTCGCACATCAACAATAATTTATAGAATCCCAAAGGTACCCATGATATGCTATACACAACTCACTATAGAAACAAAACACTTTTCCATGTGGAGATATAGTATTGATACATGTAGTGAACTGCACAGTGGACACAACCATATCATCTTAGACACTGGGGAATATCTCGGTCATGTAGCTGTGTTGTCCCCCCCCTTGAAGCAGAAGCGGAGTGGGCTGGTCCAACGTATGAAACTCCAGCGTAAGAGTATAAATACATAGGCTACGCCTTTGGCGTGGTTCGCTTGTGCAAAGACAAAAGACTCTGGACAGTAAAGGTTCTCACCCTGCCACATGGCTGCCACCATGACCATGTGCCTCCTCGATAGAGGCCCATTCTGAAGTCAACACCACAGCACCGCAGACTTACGTCTGTATCGACTACTGCCTTCGATCTATACCACGGACAGCAGGTTTCACAACTTGAATTCAGCTTTGGATCTACACTACGGACAGCATTAAATCAAACCTTGCTTTATTTAAGGTAGAGACAATTGTACTCTATGTCATCTGATTTTGTAAAAGGATGTGACAAAAAGCATTCATCTATAACTGTGCTGACTACTGCCTTCAATCTACACTGCGGACAGCAGGGTTCACAACTTGAATTCAGCTTTGCATCTACACTACGGACAGCATTGAAGTTACTCTTGATTTATGTAAGGCAGAGACAATTTTGTTAAAGGATGCGACAGAAAAACATTCCTCAATGTCTGTACTGAGTAATGCCTTCAAATGTACACTACAATCAATAGAGTTCGCCCCTTGATACCAGGAGCGCATCAGCACTGCCGACAACATTGAATTCAGTCTCGATTTATTTAAGGTAGAGACAATTGTATGTGACAAAAAAGCATTCCTCAATGTTTGTGTCGACTACTGCCTTAGATCCACACTGCGAACAGCAGGGTTCACAACTTTAATTCAACTTTGCATCTACACTACGGACAGTAGGGAATTCACCCTTGATTTATTTAATGCCGAGACAATTGTACTGTATGTCTTCAGATTTTGTTAAACAATGCAACAAAAAGCATTCCTCAATGTCTGTGCTGACTTCTGCCTTCGATCTACATTTAAGGGCTCACGATTCAGGTGGAATGGCGATTGCACATGACGCATTCCAGTAGGTGAGAGAGGCGACCCGCCCGAACCACGAATCATCGCAGGGTGCGCGCACGCTAAGTTCTTCAGGTACCACAAACTCACTGCACCACAAGTCATCCCCCCGTGGCCTTATTAAGACAGAATTCACTCGGCAAAAAACATTGCTCCCAGTGCGGCTGGCCCACACCACGCATCTTCCCTGGCTGCATAGACGCTGAGAGCCACACCTACCAATAACTCTATACAGCTCAAGTCAATGCCACACGGCTATGGACCCTTCTTGACGATTGCCTCAGGTCCATACTGCGAACAGTAGGGCTCACAATTCAAGATTAGTACTGATGCAAATTGTGTAAGAGACTATAATCGATTAAGAAAACCAAATGCTCCCAATCTGCAACATCGCCACCAGACATACATTCCCATTTTGAGGAAAATAGAATGCACTGCGTGAAGTGCAATCGTTTAATTTGTTATGGGGAGCAATCAGTAGAACTAGTTTGCAGAACAATTGATAACCATCAATGGTAGTTTTCTTTTTTCCCCCTTAAAGTACATGCAATCCAGTATGCAACATTCAATGCTTTGAGTGCAGCCCGTTCAGACCATGCATCATTGCAGGGTGAGCACACGCTAAATACCAGACGTACCACTGACTCAGTACACCATAAATAATCGCCACATGACTTTATTAAGGCAAAATTCAGTAGTCAAAAAACATTGCCCCCAGTGCGGCCTGTCTTCACCACGCATCATTGCAGGCCAAGAACACGCTCAGTCCCAAAGGTACTACTAACTCAGTGCACCATAATTCATCACCACACGTGGCCGTATTCAAGCAGAATTCAACTGACTCTTCATTCATTATTTGCAGAGTGCAGTACCAAACTAAATAAAACATCTATCAAACCCTATACAATATCCCTTTAGCAGCCTTCCTTCAAAAACTTCTTTTATATCAGTTCTTGGTTTAGTTGAAAAACAAAATTCCCACTGCAAGTGCAAAGGCACACTCAATGGCACTCTACACTGCGGACAGCACAGGTCACAACTTGAACTATAATGTCTTTGAAACATACACATTTCGACCATGTATTCCATACGTGTTTCATCTTTTATTTCAATCGTGATTACAGATAATGCAGTCCAGTCTAAGATCTACACTGCAGACAGCAGGGTTTACAACTTGAATTCAGCTTTGGATCTACACTACAGACGGTATGGAATTCAGCCTTGATTTATTTAAGGGAGAGACAAAAAAACTCCTGTGGCACTGCTATATGCGCAAGCACCTTTAATCCCTGCATCCTGTGAACTATGCTCACAAAAAATGTAGAACACTGCGCCAAAATGTACCTCCACCACCTGAAAAACCAAGAGGCATATTAGCAAGGAATAGCGGTATTTATCACTAAATGCGCGGTGTGCGTGGGGGTGTGGCGGACCGGAATACCAAGCGCGGAGGCCGTATATAGTGGGCAATGTTTGATTTATTTCTATACTTCTGGTCACAACAGGGTGTTTATCGAGCTTCAATGTTCCACAAAATAAAGGCACAGCTCCTCGGGTGGAAGAAGGGTCCGGGTTCGGTAACGTTTTCGGCGGGCTCTCCGGGTCTTCAAGTCTTGGGGATGTCCTCGGAAGTACCGGGAGGGGAAACAAAGAAAAGAAAGGAGCCGTTAGTCCTGCCGGACTTCTCTCGTCGGATCCCTGTTACCAGCACCTGGGATTGTGAGGGGTATGAAGGCGACAGTGAGGAGGGGACGGTAGGGTCGGGGTAGGTACAGACACAAGCTGGGTATCGAGAAGTAGTAGGGGTGCTGGGTGGTGGGACGTGAGGGTTCGAGGGTTTATTTACAAAGTGGATGAGTGCTTCACAATATTTACACAGTGCTACGGGTGACGACGTGAGCCTAAAGGGGTTGAACTATACAGAAGGGGTTATTTACACTGCACCTAACGTGCTACAAGGGTGGTTCCGTTTCACTCACCCGCTCCGCCGCAACTCTCCAAGTTGAGTTGCGGCCGCTCCCCAGCAACCTCCGGTGGACTCCACCAATCTTCGGACCAGTCTTCTTCCTCTTCGGTCGTCTTCTCCTTCGTCGCTCCGGTCGGGGTCTCCTGCCACAAGCTCAATCTGACGTTGGACTGTTTCCTGGTTCCGGCCTTTCTAGTGTCCGGATCACGTGAGGGGGAGGTACTTCCGGGGTCGGGAGGTAGTGCTTCCGAGTGTTCGCCGTTCCGGATTGGGTACTGGAACAGAGGACAGAGGGTTGGACGTTTGGTGGGTTGGGCTGTTACTATGGACGCTCTGGCTGGGATCTCTGTCTTAGGCGAAGGACTGCAGTAACGTGGACCAAGACGGGTATGCGAGGACGCCGCATCACATCCCCTTCCCCTAGCTGTCCTTCTAGTATGGGTTTGGGCCATGGGGTATCGGGAGAGGTAATCGGCATTGCCTTGTTCGGTCCCTTTACGGTGCACTGTCCGAAATCTGTAGGGCTAAGAACCAACGGAGGACCCGATCATTATGTCCTTTATTACGGGCCATCCACTCCAGAGGGGCGTGGTCAGTATAGATGATAAACTCTCTCCCTTCCAGGTAATACCTTAGGCTTTCCACCGCCCACTTAATGGCCAATGCTTCTTTCTCAACGACAGTACAAAAGACAGTTTGCTAGCCCACCCACTTATTTCGTCTCGCTACAAGCTAATGAGACTGACAAACAAAAAGGCCGGGTCAATTTGTTTGTATGGGTAATATTATTTAACCCTTTTATTCATATATTTTTACTTGAAATGTAACAATTTCATGGGCAAGAAGAACACTTTGTAATCACTTGCAGAGAGAATATTTACAAAAGAATACAAAAACATTTACACATATACACATATTTACGCCAACTGGACATGTATCACATATACTATACACAACAAACTTCTCATGAAAATGGTATTTCTTGACTCTATAAACAATGATTGATTTTTGAGAGCTAGTCAGAGCGCTGTTAACCAGAAAATTGGTAAACAAAAGATGTAAAAGGCAGCAATCAAAAGACAAATCAAATTATTTCAAACCAACGAATGTTTAAACCCAACACAAAGGGGGTACTGATATTGAAATTTGTCTGCCGTTTTGCCGACGCGTTTCGAATCTGTAAATAGTTGCAGATTCTCCTCAGGGCTCTCTCAGTGTTATGATTCTGCACAAAAAATAAGAAACGAAGTTTGTTTTAAGATTTTGTATTTCTAAAAGATTCCCCACTGTTGCTGTGTTTAGGTGGGTTGATTTACCTTTGTATCCGGAGCGGAGGGCTCTCGTGGATTAGATTAGGCACATGGCACTGTGCATCGCGAATCAATTGGAGTAAAGTTTAAATCTGTAAGACATTAGTTCACGGGCTTAGTAGGCCATCTCAAGTGGAGCAAAGTGACTACTACAGACCCCAAGGCGGCATAATCATACCTTATCTCGAGTCAAGCGTGGATTTCTACTTCAATTCCTCATTTGGCTCGTCCTACTTAGTTTGTGCGACCTAAGGGGAAATTAAGGTCGCGCTCAGTTTTTGGTCTTTATTCTGGTTCAGAACACTAGGACATTGGTAGGACAAAGTGAAAAGCACATACCTAGAGTCTCGGGTTTTAACACAGGGCGGCGGTCGCCATGCCGTGTGTTTCTTCGTTGGACCCGGTCTCTGTTTGTAGCGGGAATGAGTTTTCCCAGTCCTTTTCAGCAGCGCTGTTTACTCGCGCTGTAAAACAAGAGTGGGAGGGTGGGGGTTAACTCAGTTATGGTTGCGGGTGTAAAGCAGAGTTATCTCGTCGGAGCATGGATTACACTGACCTTCCTCACGCACAGGCGAACCAGGGACTGGTTACGTTGGAGACGCCTGGTGGCTGTAGCGGGCGCTTACATCATGGCGAGCCGGTTACGTGGCATTCTGGGAGTTGTAGTTCAACGGGGATACATTATAGCCTCGAAATTTCGGAGAGTGCATTTAACCCCGTTTGGGTAGTGTTGAATTTTAATATTAGGTAAGCTTCTTTTTTCAGTAGTATTTGGTCGACATTTACTCCTTTTTTAAGTTGATTGATACTGAAGAGCACGGTCCATTTGAACTCATTGTCGCCATGCTGTTTGTCGACATAGTGTTGCACAAGGGGCGCATTTAATACCTTGTTTTTGACCCGTGATTTGTGTTGTGTCATGCGGGTATTAACCTGCTGCGTGGTCTTGCCAATATAGATTTTATTGCAAGGACAAATTATAGCGTAAACGACATTTTTTGTTTTACAATTGGTCAAATTGGTGTGAGACCAAGATATGTTGTGGTGTTGGAAGATCGTGCCCTCAATGGTTGTATCACAAGCGATACAATTCCTGCACCTATGGTGTCCCTCAATTGGTTTTAAGCCCCATTTAGATATCAGGTCACTTTTCGGTTTTTCTAGTCTGATGTCTGCACGGACTAGTTGTTGACCAATATTTTGATTCCTTCTGAAGGCGAATATTGGGCGGGGGATGGGTGTCTCCAGTTGTTCCAACAAGTGCCAATTTTTTAGTATCACTTGGCGAATGCTGTGGGTTTCGGCACAGAATGTCGTTACGCATACCAAGTTTTCAAGGTCGCGTTTAACCTTTGTTTCCAGGAGGCTTTCTCTTGGAGTGCAACGTGCTCTTTTAAAAGAGTGTTTAAGGAGCTTTTTGGGGTATCCTCGTTGTATCAATTCATCGCAGAATTTTGAACCATGTTGATCATATTTATCCAGCTCTGAACAATTCCTCCTAATTCGAAGGAGTTGCCCATAGGGCAAATTTGCCCTCAAGTTCCTGGGGTGTGAGCTCCCGTAGTGAAGTATAGTATTCCGGTCTGTCGCTTTTTTGAAAAGACAAGACTTAAGGGAACCACCCACATCTCCTACCTCCACATCCAAGAATGTCATTTTGACATTACTTGAAGTCAATGAAAATTTGATGTCCATGTGTCTATTATTGAGCCACTGGTGAAAGTCACTCAACTCAGAGTGGCTCCCCTGCCACAGGAGCCACACGTCGTCGATGTAACGGTACCAGTGCACAATTTGATTCAAGAAAGGGTTGTCGGCCTCCACATACTTTTTCTCGTACTCTGCCATATAGAGTACGGCCATTTCAGGGGCATAAGGGCACCCCATCGCGGTGCCCTTGATTTGCATAAAGAAGTCGTTATTGAAACGGAAATAGTTTTTTTTGAGAGTTATTTCGGCCAATCGTAAAATAAACGATGTTGGGACCCTGTGCGGTCTTTCCCTTAGGTCTAAATAGAGTTCCAGGACCTCCAACGCCTCCTCTTGCGGTATCTGGGTGTAAAGGGACGTTACGTCCATGGTGACCATAAGTTGTGACTCCCGGTCAAACGGGGTCCCTTCTACCTTTACCAGGAAGTCAGTGGTGTCTCTCAAGTAGGACTTCACATTTGTAACAAAGGGCTTCAGAAAGAAGTCGATAAACTTAGATAGAGGCTCGAGGCATGAATCACAGCCCGAGACTATTGGTCTCCCCGGTGGATTCGACAAGTTCTTGTGGATCTTTGGTAAGAAGTATGCCACCGGGGTGCGTGGGCATTTCTTAACCAAAAACTCACTTTCTTTTGGGCCTAGGAACCCACTTTCTTTGCCTATTTGGACAGTCTCTGTGATTAAAGCTTGAATCTCCTGCAAAGGGTCCTCCTGCAGTTTCCTATACCATTCCTGGTTATTCACTTGCAGTGCCCCTTCAGCCAGATATTGTTCTCTGGGCCATATCACTACTGCTCCGCCCTTATCGGCTTGTTTTATGATCAAAGAGTGATCATCTTTAAGATTTTTAAGGGCCAAACGCTGTCCTTTGGTAATATTTTGCTTGACAAATTTGTGTCTGTTCTCTAATTTAGTAATTGAGGACAACACGACTTGTTCAAACGCATGTACCTGTTTCGGGATGTTTTGGTTAGGGACAAAGGTGGACTTATTCCTAAGGCCTGTTGTTTCCATACTGATGTTGGGGGGTTGGCTAGCAAAAAAGACTTTCAGACGAATTTTGCGGCAAAATTCTATTGCCTCTAGTTTGATTTTAGTGAAGTCAGTCTGTTTCGTTGGTACAAATTTGAGTCCTAAATTGAGGACAGATTCTTCCTCCTTTGTCAGAATTTTGGTAGATAAGTTCACTATGGTGGAAGCGCCCACTACGTTTTGTAGTAGTTTCTCCTGGTTCGCATCTCCCATGCCGGTTTGAATCTTACTTTTTGCTGTTGGTCCTTCTCTAAAAAAGGAGTTTGTTTCTTATTCCTGGTCCCTCTTGCTTCTGAGCCAGAGGACTCTGAGGATGATGTCTCAGAGAATGTTTTAAATCTGTTCCTCGACCTTCCTTGGAAATTTGTCAAGGCCCCTCGGGATTCTGTTTGAGAATAGTAATCCTCTTTGAGGAATGGATAAGCTCTTTCCAATGTGAAGGTTTTGGAATCCCTTTCAAACTGAGCAGTTTTATTATTAATGGTGTTATCCTTAAAAATTTGTAGTTCTTTGTCAAGTTTTTCTAGCAATGCCTTAGAATCTGGAATCACTTCGCTCTCTGCAATAGCCTTTGTTAATTCATCAATCTCTTCCTGTTCTTTTATACACAACCTCTGCGCTGTTTCTATTGTGTGGACCATGAGGTCCCTACTGCACTTCGTGTTTATGCCACTGAACCCCTTCTTATAGTCCGCATCGTCAGTAAAAATCACCGGCACATTTTTCACCTGAAGGCCCCAAGGGATGGTCCCACCCCTTAGGTGCGTCAGTAGAAAATAGCCGTGTAGTTCTGTACGAATGTGTTTTTTTCGAAGCCTGGTCAGTTTGTCTGTTTCATTCTGCTGTTGGGCAGAAGAACTTAAGGAAACTTCAGCAAAAGGGGAATTCGCCAAAAGGTTTTGAATATGGCTTTCTGAAAATGATAGAGTGTCCTTCTCGCCCATTACTTTGGAGAGACAAAATGTCGCTCCTAAGTATTAGTTCACAGAGCTTATCCTGTGAAAGAATCTTGATGCCCTATAGACTCTCGCGGGTATGCACCCGCTCTAAAACTGGTAAAGAAATGGAGTTTGGTCCTTGGACGGGGGGCAGCTGGACCCAATATAACAGTACAAAAGACAGTTTGCTAGCCCACCCACTTATTTCGTCTCGCTACAAGCTAATGAGACTGACAAACAAAAAGGCCGGGTCAATTTGTTTGTATGGGTAATATTATTTAACCCTTTTATTCATATATTTTTACTTGAAATGTAACAATTTCATGGGCAAGAAGAACACTTTGTAATCACTTGCAGAGAGAATATTTACAAAAGAATACAAAAACATTTACACATATACACATATTTACGCCAACTGGACATGTATCACATATACTATACACAACAAACTTCTCATGAAAATGGTATTTCTTGACTCTATAAACAATGATTGATTTTTGAGAGCTAGTCAGAGCGCTGTTAACCAGAAAATTGGTAAACAAAAGATGTAAAAGGCAGCAATCAAAAGACAAATCAAATTATTTCAAACCAACGAATGTTTAAACCCAACACAAAGGGGGTACTGATATTGAAATTTGTCTGCCGTTTTGCCGACGCGTTTCGAATCTGTAAATAGTTGCAGATTCTCCTCAGGGCTCTCTCAGTGTTATGATTCTGCACAAAAAATAAGAAACGAAGTTTGTTTTAAGATTTTGTATTTCTAAAAGATTCCCCACTGTTGCTGTGTTTAGGTGGGTTGATTTACCTTTGTATCCGGAGCGGAGGGCTCTCGTGGATTAGATTAGGCACATGGCACTGTGCATCGCGAATCAATTGGAGTAAAGTTTAAATCTGTAAGACATTAGTTCACGGGCTTAGTAGGCCATCTCAAGTGGAGCAAAGTGACTACTACAGACCCCAAGGCGGCATAATCATACCTTATCTCGAGTCAAGCGTGGATTTCTACTTCAATTCCTCATTTGGCTCGTCCTACTTAGTTTGTGCGACCTAAGGGGAAATTAAGGTCGCGCTCAGTTTTTGGTCTTTATTCTGGTTCAGAACACTAGGACATTGGTAGGACAAAGTGAAAAGCACATACCTAGAGTCTCGGGTTTTAACACAGGGCGGCGGTCGCCATGCCGTGTGTTTCTTCGTTGGACCCGGTCTCTGTTTGTAGCGGGAATGAGTTTTCCCAGTCCTTTTCAGCAGCGCTGTTTACTCGCGCTGTAAAACAAGAGTGGGAGGGTGGGGGTTAACTCAGTTATGGTTGCGGGTGTAAAGCAGAGTTATCTCGTCGGAGCATGGATTACACTGACCTTCCTCACGCACAGGCGAACCAGGGACTGGTTACGTTGGAGACGCCTGGTGGCTGTAGCGGGCGCTTACATCATGGCGAGCTACAACTCCCAGAATGCCACGTAACCGGCTCGCCATGATGTAAGCGCCCGCTCAACGACAGCATAACTGGTCTCACGGGGATACAGTTTACGGCTCAGGTACAATATGGGGTTCTCGTTCCCATGTTCGTCTTTCTGTGAAAGGACTGCCCCTAGACCCTGTTCTGAGGCGTCTGTCTGTAGGAGGAAGGTCCGTGAATAATCCGGACTGACCAACACAGGTTTGGAGGTTAAGGCAGCTTTGAGTCGAGAGAAGGCTAGCAGTAGAACGGGAGTGGGATTCTTTAGGATGGTTTCTGTTTTGGCGGACTTCTTTAAGAGGTCAGTGAGGGGGGCTGCAGTCTGGGAAAAGTTGGGTATAAACCTACGGTAATAACCAAGTAGGCCTAGGAAAGCCCGGAGGTCCTTTCGTGACTGGGGGAATGGAATGGACTGAATGGCCTCAACTTTCTTGGCCTGTGGACGTATCACACCCTCACCTAAGAGGTAACCCAAGTACTTCACCGATTGGGCTGCTAGAGTGGTCTTTGCAGGATTGATGGTGAACCCAAAAGTGCCCAATGAAACAACAACTTTACCTAGATGATCGAGGTGTTCTGCCCAGCTATTGCTATAGATAACAATATCGTCGAGGTAGGCCCCGGCATACCCTGAATGTGGTCTTAACACAAGATTATTCGCCCTTTGGAAGGTGGCTGGTGCCCCGTGTAACCCGAATGGTAACACCGTGAATTGGAATAAGCCGTCTGGGGTGGAAAAGGCAGTTTTCTTTCGGTCCTGGGTTCTTAGTGGGATCTGCCAGTAGCCTTTGCAGAGGTCTAATGTGGATATGTATCGGGCTTTCCCTATACTTTCGACCATCTCATCGACCCGTGGAAGGGGATAGGTGTCGAAGGTTGATATTTTGTTTACCTCTCGGAAACCTATGCAAAACCTGACGGACCCGTCAGGTTTAGGCACTAGAACTATGGGGTAATTCCATTCACTGACGGAAGGTTCAATGATCCCCATACCCAGCATCTGTTCGGTTTCTTGTCTTATCACGTTCCTACGGGCTTCAGGGACCCTGTAGGGTCGTAGCCGTACAATCTTTCCGGGTTCTGTGTGTATGCTGTGTTCTGTGATAGTCGTGTGACCTGGTGAGGAGGAAAACACTCTCTGTAAGGGTTGTAATGCCTCTCGGAGACTCTGTCTCTGTTCTCTGGTCATCTCGGGATCGAAACAGGATTCAAATGAAAGAGAGGGTGGTATATCCGTGGTGGATAGGACGGGTCGGGGTCCCTCCCATTTTTTTAGAAGGTTGATATGGTACACCTGTGTGGTGCCCCGAGTAGGGTCGAGTTCCAACTCGTAGGTGACAGGAGTCACTTGGCGAAGGATCACATAGGGTCCTTGCCATTGCCCCAATAGTTTTTGGTCAGATGACGGTCTCATCAGTAGAACTAGATCCCCATTGCTAAAAGAGCGGGGCTTGGTACCCTTATCATATTGCCGTTTCTGGCTGGCTTGTGCGTTCTCCATATTCTGGCGAACAATATCTCGTAGCTGTGAGAGATGTGTTTTTAAGTTTTCGACATATTCTGGCAGGGGTCGGGTTCTGTCAGGTTCGGCCTCCCACGCTTCTTGGGCCATGTCAAGCAGGGTGTGGTCGACCATACAGCAATTCATATGGAGAATATCCTGTGCTACTCTGGGTTTTGCAGCGTATGGCAAACAAGGCCAACGGCAACGTCTCCTCCCACCTCTTTGCCTCCAAGGCCAACATTTTCTTCAGAGTCAACTTAAGGGTATCGTTGTATCGCTCTACCAGCCCGTCCGTCTGGGGGTGGTAGGCGGAAGTGCGAATCTGCTTTATCCCCAGGTTTGAGCACACTTGTTTCATTAGGGATGAAACGAATGGGGTGCCTTGATCCGTAAGGATCTCCCTGGGAAACCCTACTCTCGAGAATATGGAGATGAGGGCTTTAGCTATGGTCTGTGTCGTAGGTTGGCGTAAGGGCACCGCCTCAGGGAAGCGGGTGGCGTAGTCCACCAGAACCAGGGCGTATCGGCAGCCACTGCGGGAGGGGAGTAGGGGGCCTATAATGTCCATTCCCACCCGGGTGAAGGGGATGTCAATGAGGGGTAGAGGGAGTAAGGGAGCCCTGGGAGGACGGTATCTGCTGTTCCTCTGACATACCGGGCACTCTCTACAGTATTGTTTGACCTGTTGATGTACTCCCGGCCAATAAAACTTCTCCAGGATAGACAGACTGGTTTTTTCGTCGCTGAAATGACCCCCTAGGAGATGGCTGTGGGCAAGGAAGAGTACCTTCTCTCTAAAGGGTCCGGGGATCAATAACTGGGGTGGTTGGTTTGGGTTCCCTTTCCTATACAGTAGTCCGTTCTTTTTAAAAAAATAGGGACCTACGTGAAGGGGGTCTTCCTGATCTAAGGCCCTTCCCCAGGCCTCTTGCAGGATAGGATCTTCTTGTTGTGACGCCCGGAATTCCCTATCCGTTTGCCAGGGATGGACATCAGGAACCACCGGGTAGGCGGTGGTGTGGTTTCGCTTTTCTTTTCTCTTCTGGTTACGGGATTTCCGTGGTCTGGTCGGATCTTCAGCAACCGGTTGTTCCCTAGAAAAGGGTGCTTCTTCCCACCATTGGTTCAGGGAGTCTGTAGTGTCTTGCACTAGTTTAGGAAGGCCAGCATAGTCACTCCCTAAGATCACTTGCTCAGGAAGGTTCGGTATCAGTCCCACAGTGAGTTCAGTTCCGGGATCAGCTGGGTGCCGTACTCGTACCTGGGTGGTTGGGTACTTTTTACTGTCTCCGTGTACACACTGGATGGCGACCATGCCTGTGGGTGGTCTCGGTGGGGTTGGTAGGTCCTGGGGACGTAGAACACTCTGGCGACAGCCCGTGTCAGCCAAAGCCAGGAGGGGATGTCCGTCTACATATACTGGACAGCGGAACGGTGGGGGCGTCTTTCCAGGTGTTGCACACACATAGTTCTGTACCAGGCCTACCTCCATGGGCTCGTCTTTCTGTGGACATACACGCGCTATGTGTCCATAGCCGCCGCAGTTGTAACACTGTGGACCCGGATTGGGTGGTCTGTATACGAGCGGCGGTGGCAGCAGGGGAGGCGGCTCTGTTTTCCGTGGAGGGGGGGGTCGGTGGGGTCGGACTGTGTTTATATGTGCTCTGTGGGGATGTTCATCTCTGCCCCTGGGTGTTTCTTGGGCTCAACTGTATGCACTCGCGATCTCCACCGCGCTGTCAAGGGTGAGACGTGCGTGCCAGGAATTGCTCCAAATACACTTTAGCAAGGATATCGTCTTTGGTGGAGGTGTCCGGGCGTAACCAGCGATTAGCGAGGTCCTTAATGCGGAAGGACAGGGCCCTAGGGGTTTCTTGTGGCCCTTCCTTGGCTTGGCGCAGCTTCACTCTATAGGTCTCATCATCTATGCCCAGTCTCTCGAGTATACACTTCTTAATATCATCGTAGGGCGTGTTGCCCTGTATATTGGCTTGCTGATACGCAGCTTGGAGGTCTCCGGTCAGTAGCGGTCCCAAATATTGTCCCCATCGGTCTGCTGGCCATGAGGCGGCCTGTGCTAGCCTTTCGAAGTTTGTAAAAAAGTAGTCCGGATCGTCCCCTGGAACATACTTTTGTAGAACCACTGATGGTAGTGAGGTTATGGGTCGTTGTTGCTGTTGACCGATGACGTCCGTTAATTTACCCATGGCCTGGTCGTGGGCATCCCCTTGACCCTTGAGGACGTCATGCAGTTGTCCCCTGTCTTCCTCGGCGGTTTTCAAAAAACGCTCCATCAGCTTTCCCAACATCTCTTGGGACTCGGCCATTTTCTGTACGACGGCCTCCATGCTTCCGGATCCCACTTCTGACACCAACTGTGTGCGTGGGGGTGTGGCGGACCGGAATACCAAGCGCGGAGGCCGTATATAGTGGGCAATGTTTGATTTATTTCTATACTTCTGGTCACAACAGGGTGTTTATCGAGCTTCAATGTTCCACAAAATAAAGGCACAGCTCCTCGGGTGGAAAAAGGGTCCGGGTTCGGTAACGTTTTCGGCGGGCTCTCCGGGTCTTCAAGTCTTGGGGATGTCCTCGGAGGTACCGGGAGGGGAAACAAAGAAAAGAAAGGAGCCGTTAGTCCTGCCGGACTTCTCTCGTCGGATCCCTGTTACCAGCACCTGGGATTGTGAGGGGTATGAAGGCGACAGTGAGGAGGGGACGGTAGGGTCGGGGTAGGTACAGACACAAGCTGGGTATCGAGAAGTAGTAGGGGTGCTGGGTGGTGGGACGTGAGGGTTCGAGGGTTTATTTACAAAGTGGATGAGTGCTTCACAATATTTACACAGTGCTACGGGTGACGACGTGAGCCTAAAGGGGTTGAACTATACAGAAGGGGTTATTTACACTGCACCTAACGTGCTACAAGGGTGGTTCCGTTTCACTCACCCGCTCCGCCGCAACTCTCCAAGTTGAGTTGCGGCCGCTCCCCAGCAACCTCCGGTGGACTCCACCAATCTTCGGACCAGTCTTCTTCCTCTTCGGTCGTCTTCTCCTTCGTCGCTCCGGTCGGGGTCTCCTGCCACAAGCTCAATCCGACGTTGGACTGTTTCCTGGTTCCGGCCTTTCTAGTGTCCGGATCACGTGAGGGGGAGGTACTTCCGGGGTCGGGAGGTAGTGCTTCCGAGTGTTCGCCGTTCCGGATTGGGTCCTGGAACAGAGGACAGAGGGTTGGACGTTTGGTGGGTTGGGCTGTTACTATGGACGCTCTGGCTGGGATCTCTGTCTTACGCGAAGGACTGCAGTAACGTGGACCAAGACGGGTATGCGAGGACGCCGCATCACATGCGCTTAGCACATTTTTTTTATCGCTGCCTATCGATGGATAGGTTAGCGGAGAAAACATGGTATTAGCAACGTTTCACTCCATTGTGCTAAAATATCCAGCGATAGAGGCGAAATGCTTGAATATCACTGAAATTCCAGCGATATTCACACATTAACGCCAATGCGGACTTCACTTGAGTATTCACCTCCCATTGGATAAACAGGTAAGTCATGTTTTTAGCAGGCGTTAGATTATGGCGATAATCGCCCTTAGAGCAATTTTTTTATCGCTAAGCCTGCCTTGCTGATAGGTAAAACTTTGTTAGCTACTGCTTTCAGTCGCTAACAGTTTGGGTACACCCATTTTGCATGCCATTTGCGATAAATATCGCTGACATGCAAAGCGGGCCCCAAACCGGTGGCTATCGTATAAAAGCTGTCGATACCTAATGTTAGCGACAGCTTGCTGATAGAGCAATAAGAATATTGCCGCTTTATTGGCAAAAAGTAATTCACAAACAAGTGGTTCTGTTGGGTATAGATAATCTCTTTGGGGTGGGCTGTGGGTAGCTCCAACGCACACAAACAAGCAAAACTCTCTGATAGTCAAAGTTTTTATATTTTTTAAAAACAGAAAAAAGAAACAATAGAATTGGAATTACTTCATTCCACTACATTACTGACAATTACTTGGCAATTACGTGAGTAGTGACTGTGGTGATTCAAGTGACAAGTGCAACATTTATTAGTGACACTTATTTACAAAAACATTTATTTACAATAAGATCACAAAGAAAAAGAGGACCGGGGGAGGTTTAAAACGATGTGATTTCTATCGTTTATGCGGCCAGACTTATATAAGTAAATGTTCCAAGGAAGATAAGTGGTTAATGTCCATATTCCTGGAGTTAACTTGGCCAAAAGTGAGAGCGTCGACGTTTCGACCCTGGTTGCGCCCCAGTTGGTAGTCGCGGCGGGTCTTTATCAAGACAGGGGAAAGGGGCTGGAAGGAAAGGAATGGGTATCAGAGAGATGCTTGTACAAATCGTCAAATAATGACGAGAGTCGCTAAAGGTTACTTACAAAGGGATCGGTCAGGAGGTGATTTCTTCCAGAGGGTAGCCCGTTGGTCAACCTAAAAGAATTTTGAAAGGCTTGTTTAGGATCTTGTGTTGTCCGATCCAAACAAACAAAATTAGGTCATTATAGTGCCTAGGTGACAAGCGTTAACCTATGGACGTGCCTAAGTGATTCTTAAAAAACCGCTGCAATTCCGAACAAATTGATCGCAGACGGAGTCCTGTAACATGGGATGTGGCTCGGTATCCAGTAGCGTGGGCTTACCCTTGATATAGTAACATCAGCGATCAAACTCCGCGATGTAGTCAAAGGCGATCTGGATCTGAACGCCAACCGAGCTGTCCGTGGGAAAGGCTCGTACTGAGAAGCTAGAACTGGAACATTAAGTATACTCGTATCCCGGCAACCCAAAGCCGGAAGTTAGACTAGAGTCGGCGTGGCCAATTACAGTGGAGGCATAGCCTGAGACGACGTGAAGTCTATCTCCTCGAGGACGCAGTATGCGTCTGGATGCTATGCAACAAAAAGGCCTACGCTTGGTGTGAAGGGGGCGTAGTCTTTATGTCAGGGTAAATTGCGGGAAAGCTGATTAGTTAAGCTATTACATACAAAACAACACACAGTCATGATTTTACATATTAATTACATATTTAGAGTAAAAATATCGACATTTGTGTATCGCATGGAAACATGTATGTGACAGCAAAACGGGGCTAATTTAGACATTTACAGGTTAAAGTAGCGCCATCTGTTTCGAGATTTCTTCATGTTCATTCAGTCCCTGGCTTACAGAATTCAAAGTGTGGATCCATTTACATTCTTTTCTGCTCAGTGTGGTGGTCAGAGAACCACCTCTTGGATTCACAATGATTTTTTCTAAGATGCGCCAGCGCATGCTTGTGGGGTCATGATTACTGGTGAGGAAGTGATCTACTATTGGTGCGCCCTGTACTTTGCAACGAATCCTGCTCATATGTTGCAATATGCGTGGTTTTACTTTTTGTGTCGTTTGTCCTACATAGGGTTTGTTGCAGGGACAGAGGATGATATACACGACGTTAGAGGTGTTGCAGTTTGTCAGGATGGGCAAATTATAGGTTTTGTTATTGTAGACAAACGACGGTCCATCCATACACATTGGACACGCCTTACAGGTTCCACATCTGACGTGTCCTTTTATGGGTGGTAAGCCTAAATGGTCTCTGAGAGTCAATGGTCTCGGTGGTTCCAAGAAGGCTTTGACTACATTGTCCTTTATATTTCTCCCTTTTTTGAATGCAAAAAGTGGAGTAGTTTCAGTGTTTAGTTCAGATTCCACCAAGTTCCAATATTTCTTCTTTGTCTTTTTTACCACATTGCTCTTTGAATGGAAAGTCGTGACACAAACCAAGCCAACAGAATCTGGACTTTTGTTTTTTGGGGTCAAAAGTTCTTCTCTCGGGCAGTACCAAGCTCTTTTCTTCCCCCGTTTTAGGAGTCCCACCGGATAGCCACGTTCACGTAGGCGTTCAGTGAGGGTCTCGCATTCATTGAAGAAGTCTGTTTTCTTAGTGCAATTGCGTCTAATCCGCAGGTACTGACCAAACGGCAAATTGTCTCTTAGATTGTGCGGGTGATGGGAGTCATATTTCAGCAAAGTGTTTTTCTCCAGGGGTTTCCTGTAAAGATCACAGATTATTACACCTTCTTCTGATTTGAAGACAAGATCCAGAAATGCAATGCTTTTTTTGTCATAGTTCATAGTGAATTGTATGTCTGTACTTCTCGCATTGAGCCAGAGGTAAAAATCTTGTAGGTAATTTTCTGATCCAGTCCAAATCATTATCACATCATCGATGTAACGTTTCCATATCGCAATGGAATCAATGAATGGATTTTCTTCTCTATATAAGTGACGTTCCTCGTATTGATCCATGTATAAGTTTGCCAGGTTCGGGGCATAAGTCGCTCCCATCGCTACCCCTTTGCATTGTAGATAGAATTGTTGCTGGAACACGAAGTAGTTACGCTTCATGGCAATTTCAAGGAGGTCAATCAGGAAGGATGTAGGTATCCAGTGGGGAGCAGGACGTTTCTCCAATATGTCATGGATGCCTTTGATTGCATGGTCTTGCGGTATCGATGTATACAGCGAAGAAACATCAAGTGTAACCATGAACTGCGTGGCTTCGTCATATGGTTGCCCTTCCAGAAGTTGAATGATGTGCATTGAGTCCCGCACATAGGATATAGTTTCAGGTATAAGTGGTTGTAGAAAGTGATCAATAAATTGATATGCTGGTTCTAACACTGAACCACAGTCAGATATTATTGGTCTTCCAGGTGGGTTATTCAACCTCTTGTGTACCTTTGGTAAGGTATAAATTGTTGGGATCCGGGGCTCCTTCTTGATCAAGCAGTCTCTTTCCGGTTGGCTCAGGAAGCCTTTGTTGACCCCATCCTCTGCCAGTGTTTCAGTCAGTGCTTTTATGCTGGTAGTAGGGTCCCTGGGTATCGGCTGGTAACTTTCCGTGATCGACAGCTGGCTTTTGATTTCAGCCACGTAGTCTTCCGTGTTCTGTAGGACAACAGCACCACCCTTGTCCGCTGCTTTGACGATGATGGAGGTGTTATTGCTGAGGTCTTTGAGTGCAAGTGCCTCTTCCTTGGTGAGGTTATATCGTATGTAATGCCTCTCTTCTATGCTCTTCATTACTTCTTGCATTACAATCTGTTCAAGTAAAAACACGCATATTGCAACATATGAGCAGGATTCGTTGCAAAGTACAGGGCGCACCAATGGTAGATCACTTCCTCACCAGTAATCATGACCCCACAAGCATGCGCTGGCGCATCTTAGAAAAAATCATTGTGAATCCAAGAGGTGGTTCTCTGACCACCACACTGAGCAGAAAAGAATGTAAATGGATCCACACTTTGAATTCTGTAAGCCAGGGACTGAATGAACATGAAGAAATCTCGAAACAGATGGCGCTACTTTAACCTGTAAATGTCTAAATTAGCCCCGTTTTGCTGTCACATACATGTTTACATGCGATAATACACAAATGTCGATATTTTTACGCTAAATATGTAATTAATATCATGAACTGTGTGTTGTTTTGTATGTAATAGCTTAACTAATCAGCTTTCCCGCAATTTACCCTGACATAAAGACTACGCCCCCTTCACACCAAGCGTAGGCCTTTTTGTTGCATAGCAACCAGACGCATACTGCGTCCTCGAGGAGATAGACTTCACGTCGTCTCAGGCTACGCCTCCACTGTAATTGGCCACGCCGACTCAAGTCTAACTTCCGGCTTTGGGTTGCCGGTATACGAGTATACTTAATGTTCCAGTTCTAGCTTCTCAGTACGAGCCTTTCCCACGGACAGCTCGGTTGGCGTTCAGATCCAGATCGCCTTTGACTACATCGCGGAGTTTGATCGCTGATGTTACTATATCAAGGGTAAGCCCACGCTACTGGATACCGAGCCACATCCCATGTTACAGGACTCCGTCTGCGATCCATTTGTTCGGAATTGCTGCGGTTTTTTAAGAATCACTTTGGCACGTCCATAGGTTAACGCTTGTCACCTAGGCACTATAATGACCTAATTTTGTTTGTTTGGATCGGACAACACAAGATCCTAAACAAGCCTTTTAAAATTCTTTTAGGTTGACCAACGGGCTACCCTCTGGAAGAAATCACCTCCTGACCGATCCCTTTGTAAGTAACCTTGAGCGACTCTCGTCATTATTTGACGATTTGTACAAGCATCTCTCTGATACCTATTCCTTTCCTTCCAGCCCCCTCCCCCTGTCTTGATAAAGACCCGCCGCGACTACCAACCGGGGCGCAACCAGGGTCGAAACGTCGACGCTCTCACTTTTGGCCAAGTTAACTCCAGGAATATGGACATTAACCACTTATCTTCCTTGGAACATTTACTTATATAAGACTGGCCGCATAAACGATAGAAATCACATCGTTTTAAACCTCCCCCGGTCCTCTTTTTCTTTGTGATCTTATTGTAAATAAATGTTTTTGTAAATAAGTGTCACTAATAAATGTTGCACTTGTCACTTGAATCACCACAGTCACTACTCACGTAATTGCCAAGTAATTGTCAGTAATGTAGTGGAATGAAGTAATTCCAATTCTATTGTTTCTTTTTTCTGTTTTTAAAAAATATAAAAACTTTGACTATCAGAGAGTTTTGCTTGTTTGTGTGCGTTGGAGCTACCCACAGCCCACCCCAAAGAGATTGTCTATACCCAACAGAACCACTTGTTTGTGAATTACGTATACCCAGGTTCTGAGGGACACAGGGTCACCCCATTTTGTTAAAACATTATTGGCAAAAAGTGCAGCTAAAGCGGTGATATGGGCTTTGCTAATATGCCTCCAAATACCTCTTGGCATCACCTTTAACATCGCCACCAGACATACATCCCCATTTTGAGAAAGTTAGAATGCACTGCGTGAATTGCAATAGTTTAATTTGTTATGGGGAGCAATTAGTAGACCTAGTTTGCAGAGCAATTGATAACTATTGATGGTATTTTTCCCCCCTCAAAGTTCATGCAGTCCAGTATGCAACAGTCAATGTTTTGAATACAGACCGCTTGAACCACGCATCATTGCAGGGTGAGCACACGCTGAGCACCAGATGTACCACTAACTCAGTGCACCATAAATAATCAACACGTGGGCTTATTAAGGCAAAATTCAGTTGCCAAAAGACATTCTTACCAGTGCGCTCTGCCTGAACCATGCATCATCGCAGGCTCCAGACAAGCCGACCCTACCTGAGTGCCCCACAACTCATGAACCCTTTACGATAGAATCTTCTGTGTATTATTTCACATATAGTGCTCCTACCTTTGTACAGCAGAAGTCATGAACCGTTTATGATTGAATATCTGTGTATGATATCATGATTACTATTCCACTTGTTACCAACAGCAACGTAATAAAATGAAGTCGAGCATACGTGCCCGTACCCACTTCAACTATGTATCTGTGTCTGTGTACTTATTATGTTTGTAAAATGCAGCTCCTGCGCCCTAACACATTATATTGTGCTGTAAACAGCGTATGCAACCATCTTACCTCTGCCAGTAACAAAAACATTCTCTCGCTATTTCTACAAATACGAACGTACAAAGTGGATAATTACAATACTGCAAAGAAAGTGTAGAGTCAAGTCGTTTCAAGTCAAGCAAGCTTTATTCGACGATTGTCATAAAAGTATATTCCATATATAGAAAGTACATGTATAAATTTTAGTAGATAAAACCAATTTTAAAATCAGATTATAAAAAATTCATGAAATTAATAAATAAAATCGTTCCATTAACAATACAAATGTGCAAAATATGACTACCCAATTAATACCAAGGATACTTGGCCTACGAGGTTAACTAATATGTTGTGCTTTCAGGAGTTGGGCTCTAATCGTCCATGCCCATCCTAGAAATTTTGCCACCGCTATGTACACAAACATATTAGGACTAGTACGAATGATTCTAACTGCAATCATTCCTCTCCTTTTCCCAGTAGCCTACACATCGGTCGTAACCACTTTCGACTTGGCGCAACATACATTGGGCACTCAAACAGAAGATGGCCAATGGTTTCAGGAACATCTGGGCAGGCCGGACAGGCCACCTTGCCCCCACTGGTCCATCTATTAGACAATGCCCTCACCGGTAGGCTTCCCACTCTTAGCTGGAAATAGAGCTTGCGGTCGAGGGGGTTTGTAATAACATCCCAGAATTCCTCAAGTTTGTGACAATCCTTGATTTCTAGGAATAGACCTACAAGAGAGTGGTACTGAAGATCTTTGTAGCCACCAAGTTCCAGTACAAAGTCTTGAGTACCTTCTTCTGTGGGAAACTAGCATGCAATGGGTCTTCCCACAATTCACTTAGGCCTAAATCAATCAAAAGATTCCGGATATGTCCAAACCATTTGATTTTCCGGGAACCGTAGCTATTGATCACATCCAACAGCCCCCTGGTGTATGTTTCCAGTTCCGGTGTAGTCCAAATCCGCCGCCAATATAGGATTGGGCGCAAGGATGCAATTAGAGCTATTGGCGTTATGCCCAGGTCATAAAATAGGGGATTCAGTGGGGTACTTTGGGGTAACCTTATTAGTTTTCTAAAAAATGAATTTTCGGAAACAGTCATCCCCTTTAGATTTTCATTTCCCCACATTTCTACACCATACAGAGTAGAGCTAACTACCTTGCCATTATAAACCGCTAACACCGGAGTTATTGGTCTAGTCAAGGACCTGGAATGCTCTAGGCTCAGTGCTCCTGAAAGCTGACGATGCTTCAGGGTGGCCAGGTCAATCTTCTGCCTCCAGTACAAGTCCTGCTGGATGCAGACGCCCAGATAGCTAAATGCCTGTACCCTCTCAAGTGGTCCACTACTCATATATACAGTACCCTTATTAGCATTAGATGCATTAAAAGACATGTACTTAGATTTAAAAACATTGACTTCCAAATCACGAGCGACACAGAAGTCCTCGAAAATTGTCAAAGCCTTCTGTAACCCGCTCGGGGTCTTTGAAACTATGAGACAATCGTCTGCAAACATTAGTATAGAGATTTTACCTCCAGCAAGAATAGGAGCATCAACATTAGAACCAATTAAAATTTTTGCAGCATCATTTATGTATAAAGAAAATAACGTTGGAGCCAGGACGCAACCTTGGCGAACACCTGTTTCGACTGGGAACTGAGGTGTAACATTGCCAGGACTACCCGACCTAATCTGAGCAAAGTTCTCCTGGTGGAGCTTTCTTATTAAAGACAAAAGTTCCCCTGGCATACCCATATCATCAAGCACTTTCCACAAGATTTGGCGAGGGACCATGTCAAATGCCGCCCTTAGATCTATAAAGGCAGCATAAAGGCTGCCATTACCGATTAGCACGGTCTTCCAGTATAGCATAGTAAAATGCATAACCTGATCGACCGTGCTAACGGAAGTTCTAAAGCCAGCGTGCAAGTGGGACAAAATGCTATGTTCCCTTTCCCAAGCCTGAACCTTATTTAAAATAAGCCTACCAATGATCTTCTGGGTGGTGTCGATCAAGCTGATTGGTCGATAATTTCCAGGCTGGGATTTGTCCCCCTTCTTATAGACAGGGATTATTTCGGCCCCTTTCCATGAGTGGGGGATCGGTGCTCCCCTAGCAACCGCATTTGCCAATAATAATATATATGGGCCCCAAGAATCTTTATCTTGTAGGAATAGATCAGCTGGGATACCGTCAATTCCTGGCGCTCTACCAGGAACAATATTATTCAATGCCAGCTGAACATCCCCCATAGTGAATGGATCCTCCAGAAAGGGGGTAAAAGGCACCTCGTCAAGAAAATCTTGGCCTACTGCCATCGCAAACTCGGGTTTGAAATGGGATACCCGTTTGTCCTGCGGGACCCAGTTCTGTGGTTTATCAGAATTGCTATCCACACCCCTCTTGTAGACACTCCAGAACTTTTGGGGATCTTTATGACATCCTGCTTCTAGCAGGTCTGCCCACCTCTGCTCATCCCACAAACGCTTTGATTTAAAGACAGCAGATTTATACGCTGCCATAGCTATACGCACATTTTCACTCGGGCTGTTTTTAAGGGCTCTACCTAGCTCCAAACGAGCGTGCCTACAGTCTGCTGAGTACCAGCGTGGAGGGTGGGAGTTGCATGAACCACTTTGTTGGGAAGGCTTGACAAACATCGTTCGCCGGTCCTTAAAAAAAGCCTCATGTATCCTGGTTCCACTTTCGATACCAATAGTTGAACACTCCTCAATCATTACACCCTTCAGATCACTTCTTGCCTGATTAAGCTTGCTAGCTATCAAATCTACGTTCTCCTCAATGACTACTACTTTAGATCAACGGACATGACGAATATCATTAGTGATGACAACGTCCACTGAAGAAGTGATAATGTCAATCGCCTTTTCCAAAGCGACTGTTGATTCCCAATATGATATTTTTGCTGATAAGGGATTGTGATCACTCTCTACTCTATCTATAATTTGCACGTCCTGTAGATACCTCCACAGGCTCAAGCTAACAAGGATATATTCTAATCTCCTCTGCCGGGGGCCGTTCTTAAATGTATTAGCCCCGCTTTTATCAACTGGTGTTCTACCATTGGCAGATCTAACTCCTTTATTTAGGCAGAGAGAGTAAAGCTGAATTGCAGTTTGCGTCCATCTTTTAATAGGGTCTAAATCCAGTTTAGGAACCCCCATACCCTATCTTCTTCATCTGAAAGGTTCCAATTAGCATTCAGGAGAGGCTCAAAGGTTACATTAAAATCTCCTCCTATAATAATATTAGTATGGAGAGGGTTGTTCTCTAAGTGTACTTCCAGAAGTGTTAGAGTTTCTGAGTTCTTTCCCCCGGTACTTCTGGCATATACATTATATATATAAATAGGGTCTTGCTTCACAAACTCCAACGTGAGGGCCTGTGATTAATGGGTATTATCTTAACCGTTACAGCAAGTTCCTGTTTGATCCAGATCGTCAGGCCGCCTGACAGTCGACCTTTCCCTTTCTTTTCCGCTAGAATTCCATAGTTTAGATACCCCGGGAAATACAACTGCTCCAAAGCCCAGGTTTCCTGGAATAAGCATATATCATGCCGGTTGATAAAAGAAGCCCACTCCAGGGATTCCATATTCGTTCTCAGACCAGCAATATTCCAAGAAAGAACTGATCCAATGGATACAGGGAAATTTATAGATTTAGAAATTTCCTGGGTGGTGTCTAATACTTTATTCTGTACAATTAACAACCCTAAGAGCGAGGGTTCTATAGAAGTGAAAATGGGGTCCGTCAAAATTAATACTTGATCTGGGACCTCATCCATACTTGTCTTCCTGGGTGATGCTTGTCCATTCTGGGTCTGAAGTCAATCGTTGCTATCCAGTCCAGAACAGGCCGTGCTAGTATTCCTCTCAGTACTTTCTCTAGTCAGTATCCTTCTCTGATAGGGTTGTGATCTCATTTGTATCCGGGAGTTATCTGGGGAACAAATTCTATATTCCAAGGCCAGCAAACCCTCCACTATCTTCGGGTTTTTTAGAACTACCTCAATACAAAGTGTATAGTCAATTTATAAGTTTGTCTTATTTCTTGTTTTTGAAAAAAACATTTCTTAGCAAATTTATATAGTGCGAAGTTGACCCAAAACTTTATCAGAATTTACATGAGCACCGTATTTACAGTACCTTTTCTGGCACGCGTAGATTACATAATTTCTCTACAATAACAGGATGTGGACGCGCCTCAAACATTGATTTCCAGCACCAAGTTCGACAGTATACCTGAATTACCTCAAACGTATATATATTAACTGCCCTTCATGTGCCAAAACCTGCAACCTAAAGCTTTCACAGCCCTGTATTACTACAGCTACAACACTCCACTGAATTTACAACAAACATTCATATTGCAGAAATGCGTCATGTCCACCATCTTTTATGTGTGCAACTACGGATGAATTTAAGGTCAGTGATACCCCGTACCTTCCATGTTGCCATGTTGTTGGACTTTACAGACATAATGACACATTTGTGCGTACAGTTCACAACGGAACCACACCCATAGCTCCAGAGTCATCATTCACAGCCTCAAGCAGCACTGGCATACGTCAGTACAGGCCACTCCGCTTACGCTACCAGGAAAGCACAAGAACGCTACATGGCCCAGATTTCCATTGTAGTGATTTCTTACTTCCAGATTTAGTTGTCAGAACGGCATACACACACTCCCTCATGGCTGGTATACACCCACACCACACCCATCCAGCACATACATCACTACACACGTGACCCTACCAATAGAAAAGATGGGGCGCACATGCTCTACGCCATTTTAAAATTTCTCCCATCGCAAGCTCTGTCCTAGTGGTTCGGACGCCTCATGTAGGGCCGAATTACCGTACAAGGGGGGCCACTACCACATGCGTGGCCTCTTTGGTCACTGAGTTAGTGGTACCACAAGGACTGAGCAGGGGAGAAACCTGCGATGAAGATGGGTGCACGAGTATGTCCTTTGCCATAGCAATATCAAGACTCAGCACCAAATGTGAGACTTCTTGGTGGCAGAGCGAGAGTGCATGATGTAGAACGTACCCTGTCCAGGAAAAGGTGAGCAGTGAGGCCTAGGTGCTCAGCGGAGAGTATAGATGGGGTGCAGCAGACTGGATACAAAAAGGTGACACAGCGATTTAGGCGTACGCAGTCCTATATACCGTATCTTATTGCATTTGTATTTTTCCAATAGCAAGAAAGTTTTTATAGTCGGTCAAAAGTCCGTCGCTCGTGATGATTGAAACCACGTGTATCACTGCGCACCACTTGCTTTCACAACCGGATGAAAAACATTACTACTCTACTAATTCTTCATAAATCGAAGCCCATTAAACAAGTTAAAACTGTACAAATAGTTGTATTTTTAATGTGGGAGGGAAGGTGTGTGAAAGAGCGATGTTATTCTACTCCACATTAAGATAGTGACAATTACCAATCATAACATCTTTCTTTTACTATCTTTTAGATATAGAGCTTCAGGGTGTACTATGTCCCGGCACGTGGTGGAAGACACACCGTGACAGAAAGGTGAGCTGCGAAAATTCTTTTCAATCACTCTGTCACTTCCTCTCTCCTTTGATAAAGAAATGACACACAATCTTATCTTCCTTTTTGTCTAACAGGTTGTGTTTCACAAATTGGCGTCCCACTCCCCAATACTTCCAAAGCTCAACGTTTGAGGATTCTGCAATGATGCGTGTCATTTGTAAAAACGCCTGAGAAGGCTGCTTCGACTCGTGGTGCACCCTCTTCGAATCAAGCCAATGGCACAAGGTGAGCAAAGAAGCTTGTTTCCGAAGCAACAAGAAGTTACCTGTGGGCGGAGAGAGTGGGTAGTGTGCAGCAGCTTGACTGAGTAGGAATGTACAATTACCTCCAGGCAGTGAGAATGGATAGGTTGGAACAGTCTGGGTACCCAAGAAATGGCACTCATCTCCGGACTCTGGAAGTCAATGGGGTGCAACAGTCTGGGTATGCAGTAATGAGAACTCACCGCTATGCAGTGGGAGTGAATGGGGTATAGTACTCTGGGAGAAAAAAAGTGCACAGACACCTCCTTGCAGTGGAAGTTGATGTAATACAGTATCCTGAGTGTCCAGAGGCATAAATCAGAAATATACTTGTGCAGTTGTATGTACTCTGCTATTACTAACTCTAGAACTGCACAAGTATAAGGGTGCACTATGAACCGGCACATGCTTGGCCACACAATGGAGGCAAAAAAGTGAGCTATGAAGATTTTCTTCAGTATTAACACAGTATTAACAATACCTCTCCTGCTCCAGCTATTACTTTCTCTCTCTCAAACTTTCAATTTTGTTTTTTTTCTCTCTCTCTCCCTATCTCTCTCACATTGTTCCTCTTTCTCTTTTAAAGTTATGGACGCTGCTGTCCACTCTGCAGATAAATAAATCAAGGCTGAATGTAATACAATCTGCAGTGTAGAAACAAAGCAGACTTCAAGTTGTGAACTCTGTTTGCCACAGTGTTTACACAAGGTAAGCAGAGCGGCCTAGATACACAATGCCTCCAATTAAATGTGTTTGAAATAAACAATATTGTCCTGCATAATGACGTGATCTCTCACCTAATTCTGTCTCATCTCTGAATCGCTTTAAAGACCTGCTGGGCCATACTGTAAATCTGACGCAGTAGGCACTTCCCTACAGAAACCTCTTCAACGCGGGCCTATGAGAGGGGTAGGATGTGTCAGGCATACTGCAGACGTGCAAATAACCAAATATTGCCAAGTGTTACCTTAATTTGTGATCTTTGACCTCATTCAGTCACATCGATCTAATTTTAAAAACTTATTTTCATTTTTGTTTTGAAGGTTACCTACCCTCCTTCCATTGGAGTCCATCTCATATTTTGTTTATTATATTGTTATGTTAAAGTTATGTTTCTAGTTATTTATTATATTGTTATCTTTAAGTTGCGTATCTAGTTATTTATTTTTGTTGTAATAAAAGTTTATTAAAAAAGTGTATACGTCTTCTTTTTCTGACAACATTTCATTATTATTTAGTGTGATAATCATATGCTTAGAGAAGATTTAACAATTAAAATAAAAATTATGTTTATAATTGGAAGTATGATACTGCAGCTAACTCTTTACCAGCTCTTTACCAGAGTCTGTAGCTGCGATTAGCGGTTCCTATGGAAAATTTTAAAAACTCCAGCACAGTAATAGTTTGGATTAGCAACATTGTGTGGTGAACTTGTGACCTGTATGCTCACTTAAGTGTTCCATGAACTGTTACTACAGTAACAGGCAGTAAGCAGTTTGGGGTAGGGTTGAAAGGTACTAGCTGTACAGAAACCATTATATTTACCCAGGATCCTCTATATGACAGAGAGGAAAGCAAACGAAGACGACAGAACACTGTGTAGCAGATTTACTAACCCCTTGCACCACTTTCGCCTCATTTTTCCCTTTGCGTCACTTTGTTAGAAGTGACGCAATAGTGGCGCAAGGGACTTGTAAATCTGCCCGAGGTACATTACGAGCAAAAGAAGTACACAACTCTTCGAATTCTTTATCGATCACAATTAGACAGTGTTGCTTCACGATTCACATTGCACTTCACTAAGGGGGCATATTACCAACGTTTAGCGATATTTATCGCCAACGATGCTTAGCAACAAATTTTTTAACGCTAAGCATCGCCGGAAATTATCGCAGAGATAACTTGCTATTAGCAAGGTTTTTCTCAGAAGTGATAAAAATCCTCGCGCTAACTGCCAATTGCGAGATTATTGCTGGAAAACTAACGATAATCTCTCGAAGTTTGGCGTTAGCTTGATGATAGGGGCTCACAAACATAGCCATGATATCCACCTTCCATAGGATATCATGGCTAAGTCAGGAAAATACCAGGTGTAAAAAAAGCAGTGCTAACCGTGGTTAGCGCTGCTTTTTTTTATCACTAAAAGGGTTAGCGAAATCCTTGATGATAGGAGAAATGTCGCTTGACAACATTTCTCCTATTATTTGTCTCTGCAACGCACGCTTTGCATCTCATTAGAGATGCAAGGGGAAGCGTAGAGAAAAAGGGTGCTAACATGCGAATTTGCGTGTTAGCACCCTGTTGCTGATAGGGAGATAATTTTATCTCCGCTTTCTTGGCTTTTAAAGCCAAAAAAGCAGAGATAAATCCCTTGATAATATTCCCCTAAATTCTTTGTGCCTATTTAAATGGAAAACGGGATTGTCGACATTACAAAACTTAGAAGCATATTTACAAGGACAGTGTTAAAATGTTCTGGTGTAAACCTGGGCTTCTATTGGAATTCTCACGAAATCTCAAAAGCCTATCATTAAGCCATTATGGCTGCTTTAACGTCACTTTCCTAACGCTAAAGTGATGATAATTTGAACGCTGTCCTTGAAATCTGAAAGAAACAGGTTAGTATTAGATTACTTACCTTGGAATATCCCCAGGCGTCAGACTGGATCCGGAAACGTTTGCGTAGCAGTACCCTTGTGCGCCCCCATGCCCCCAATATCGCGAAAAATAAGGCGATCATTTATGTTCGCAAATGAAATGCTTGGTAATATAAGATTGTGGACTTCCCATATGAATCCACCTCGCATATTAAACATGCTTAAGTCTACTTCAGAACAGATATTAGGATCCAATATAAACCACAATTAGCGAGAGTTTTGCTTTCGGTCCTCAAATCCAGGGCCACCTTGGAAATACAACACTGTTGTCATACCTCCCTGTACCTTTTAATATTGTCATAGGATCATCTACCTTGCCACTGAGAACGCCTACATTGCAACTCATTGGAGATACGAGGCGAGCCCTTAGCAAACCGGCTGCTAACATGCATTACTGCATCTTAGCGTCCCCTAGTAAATAGGGCGATATAATTTTCACCGCATTTTTGGCTTTTTTTTTTAATTGTGGCAAAATGGCACTTGTTAATATGCCCTCAAGTTTGCTATGACAGAGCGGAAACCTAGACTTCCGCACTGCCATAGCAAACAGCAGTGCCCCGGGGGTAGACACCCCGAGACACAGCAGGAGCCGCTCCTGGGGGGTGGTGTTCCCCAAGGCTTAGAAGGACCTTTGAACTCCCTCACCCATTAATTTTGTAGCACAGAGGAATGGCAGACCCCGGGCTACAGGGCCCCTCTGGACCCCCATCAAATGTAATATTTTAGACCCCGTGGCTAATTTTTAAACAAGCCCAGGAGCCCGTGTTTCGTTTTTTTTTTTTTACGGCAGATCCATGTACCCAGCGCACATTTCTATGTTTTTTCAAAAGAAAATGGTTTTGGGCCCTAGGGGTCCTTGTAGGATCCCCCTAATCAGGTCTAGATGGTCAAAATATTTCTTACCTGCCCCCTTTATACGTTTTGAACACTTGTCACTCTAATTTCTAGATCCTCGCTTCTACCAATGCACAAAATGGCTGCCAACATTTCCTGGTTTCGAATGTTGACAACCACTTGACAGCCAACTAGCATTCAGCGCGTGATCGGGACAGTGCACTTAGAGTGCGTGCAAGATGTGCGGATCCACCGAAGTCATAGATGTATATGGAAAATAGGTCCTAACTATAACTACCTACTGGCGACCGCCAGTAGGTAATGTATATATATATATATATGTATATATAGAGCTACATATATGGTTCCACATATATGTTGATGGGCGGGCGGGAATATTCAAATGCTTATGACTTTGATGAGAATACCCCTGGAAGAAAACTAGGATTACAGGTAAGTAACTTATTCTTATTGAACTTCTTCCTGAAGTTCCTCAAGCAGTCCCAAAGTGTCTCACACTCACTCCAAGTGTCTGGAAACTTCAATAGGGTCCTTGAAATTTGAGGACTTCAGTTCCCATAATCCACTAGTACAAAACCCTTACAAATCCACTGATGGTTTTCCATGGTGTAGATTTAGTTGGTGATGTTCCAGGTGAGCTCTTTTAACTTGTAGATTTTAGGGAGTCCACTATTTAGTTCTTTTTCAGCAAGATAGCAGGGCTGTAGTTTCAGATGGTGCCGTTTTCAGAGGTCAGGCCGTAGAAATCTTTGGACAGCAACACTTCTCAACTGGGCACTTCTTGCTACAGTAAGTTTCAAGCAGCAGATCTGGAGGGCTATGCCCCTCTCAGATACTTATTCCAAGTTCTTTGTGTCAGGCAGGGGGTCACTCCTGCGCAATGGGAGCAGGATAACTCCTCAAACATATGGCCACATATTGTAGAGTGTGTCATTATTTTGTCCCAGAGTGCATCAAATCTTCCAAATCCATAATGGCTGATTTTCCAGCAAAAAGGTAAGAGCTGGCTAAAAACCCCTAGGATGGCTAATGTAGTTAGACTCTCTCCCCTGCATTTGATCATACCTTCCTTCATCCTTCCATCTGTCTAAGGTGGAAAGTTCAGAGTTGTAAATTGCACTGTTCTCTCCTCTCCTCTTTGAAGAACATAGTTTACGACTCCTCCCCCTGGCCTGGCATTCCTATGGAACACAGCCCTGACAGCAGAGCTGATTGACCCCAGGGGCTCTTTATCACATCTTTAATGCAGCCTGGCTAATCCACTTAACTCTGACCAATCAGGGCAGACCGCTGGAAGGCTGAATTTGGACTTACAAACAAGAAAGTCTTATAATTTATTTTATGTGCACTTTAGGAGAAATTAAACAATTTGATCTTGTTGGATTTATTTACCACATCCGTGCGGCAGGAATTTCAGCACTGTGCTGAACATTCCAATCGCGGGTGTGGTCGTGATGGAACCATTCCATCATCAGCACAGCTCAACCGTGACTGATAACGGAATGGTTCCGTCACCCGCGTCGAAGGGGTTAATACCATTCTGGAAAGTCTTTGAAAGGTATTTCTAGCCCTCTCCTATCAAGAGTTATTAATAAATAACTTCCTACCATGTAACACATGTAACAGGGGATTTGCAATGGGAAAAATGGCTTGGCCCATTTTTCCAGCACCAGGACTTACAAAATCATATTTTATAAGTACTTTGCTTATATCTACAGGACCCCCGCCCCATGTGCAACTAGGGAAGACTCTAGAATTTCCGAATCTGTAGAAATATTGCAGATCCTCCTTCCACTGTGCTCCTAGCATCAAAGTCGAATTTGAGCAGCACTTTACCACAATGTGAGGAGTGAAATGTGAAATTTCAATTTACCCAGGCATATAAAAACTCATTTTATAAGGGTGTACTTTATAAATACCTGACCCTCCATCCCTGGGCACCTAGGGGAGATCCTGGGGGTTCCTAATATACCAAAACATTCCAGGCTATCCATTTTTAAGTGCTCCAAACCCCATTGTCGGGTTTGGGCACAATTTACTTTTTAAAAGCAGTCCTGGCACCCAGGGCTGCTTTTAAACTGACCCTAGGCTTCAGTAGTGCACACATGCAACTGCAAAAAGAGCTGCTGGCCTCTAAACTGCCATGCCCTAGGGTACTAGGGACTTCTAGGTACTTGCAATACCCCTGCCCTATTATATACTAGGGGCCTATAAGGTAGGTCATGCCAATCACAGGGGTACCCCACCATACCATTGTGTACCCTTGTGTATGTAGGTATTTTAACTGTATTCTAATGTTCCTCTTTCAGCATAGCGCTGGCCCTGGGCCTGGTTAGGCAGAGCCCACGGTTAGTCAAAATCAGTAACCTCCAGTATCAGTCAGCAAAAAAGGTGGGGGATGCCCAGGGCACAGGATGACTTTGCAACAACCAGGAAGTTAGAAGTTGAAATAATAGGTTTCAACATTTCTCATCTAGCAATTTTTATTTTACTACTACCATTCTCATTACATGTGCGCTTGTAATGGGAGTAATGTGATCACATGTTCTGGTGTTAGCTGTAAGACATGCAGCAGAATGCAGGAGTATGTTTAGAGATGGCAGATGTCCTGTAAGTAGCGCATTATCCTAATCAGTTTTTGAGATGCCAGTGGCTTAGATTTACAATTTGAGATGTCATTACAGTTTTTGCTCTTAAAAATATATTTTCCAAGTGCAGGTGTTCAGCAAATAATTGATTGGCAGAAAGGTGACAGTGCCCAGGGATAATCTTTAATTTACTCAGGGATGCAGAGATGGCAATGCACAGAGTTAGTTGTTGTTCAGTGCTGTGAGGTAAAAGAAGGGTAGCAATTCCTAGGAGCATTCTGTGTTCCATGTAGTGATGCAGTGAAGCAGAATAATGGCAGTGCTGAGGGTTATCTTTGTAGTGATGTAATTAGGTAGAATATGACTTGCACTATGCATTGATGCAGTGTGGTAGATGGATGGCAGTGCCTCAGTATATTCATTATACTGTGCAGTGATATAAAAATGTAGAAGGATGGCAATGCCTTGGAGTGTTCTTTATATTGTGCAGTGAGGTAGGAAGACAGCAGTGCCTATGGGTATTCTTTATTCCATGCAGTGGCGCAGTAGGATGGCTGTGCCTCTGGATAATATTTATTCTATGAAGCGAAGCAGAAGAATGGAAGTGCCCTGGGATAGTTATTATTTTATGCAGTTGTGCGAAGCAGAAGGCTGGAAGTGTAAAATAATATTTCTTTATCCCATGCAGTGATGTAGTAGGATGGCAGTGTCTCGGTATATTCTTTATTCATGTTTTTAAAGTGTTTGGTATTTTTAAGGCTTATACTTAATAAATATACCTTTTTGCCTATTTTATTATCCTTTGCTGGATGCAACTTTATGATTTTCTTAAGCACACAATGCTAGTTATCTTGATTTAGACCATGCCCCTACTTGGATAGGTCACACCGCTTTAATAGGTTTGCCCCGCCCCTTTTGGAGCGCCCCAAGTTTTTTTTCCCCGCTTAAAGCCCTGTGTTTAGTGTTTCAGAAATGTTACAAGACTAAAATTCCAATAGTATTTTTAAGCACGGTCACCACACTTCTTATTTGTTGGATCGAGGGATATATATTCGAATTTAGTTTAGGGCCCAGAACCCAAGCCAGACATCAACTCAAGGCAGGTTGGGTGCACGGTAAATGGTCAAAATATTGATTCCAAAATATAGACAAACCAAAATATCGAGTCCAAAATATAGAATGGACAAAATATCGAATGGACAGAATATAGACATCAAAAATATCGTTTTGAAGGTAAGTAATGTAATATCGATTTAAAAAATATAGACAGTCAAAATATCGAAGTATATAATATAGTTTATTAAAAATATTGAATTTTTAATAATATCAATTTTTTTAAAGTGTTTTTTATGTTAGTATATGTGTGAAAAGTGTATATATTTTTGTAATTTATTTTAAGTAATTAATTTTATGGTATTTAATTATTGTGTAATTTAATTCTGTAGCGGGTTGTGGGAGTGGAGAAGTGTGGCTCAATGATTAGAGCTGCAGACCCTGATGCAGAGGTCTAGCCCAGGACCAGGGTTCAATTCCCTGCCTCGGCGGGTCTTGGGCTCAAAATTCCACGGACCTGATAATTCTCGCCTCGGTGCCTATTCCAATCATGGAGTCCCACTCTGCAACTGTGGGCAATAGCTTGCTTAATCTCCACAACGGCCCCCGCAATGCTAAGGATGCCTGGCCTCCACCTTGGGGGTGCCCAAGGTTGGACACCTCACAGGGAAAGCCAGGATGGGTTCCACAGCGGTATTCGTACAAGCGCCTTGAGACTCTTGCAGGTGAGTTCTGCGCTATACAAGTATCAATTTACATTTATAGGGGAATAGGGTGGGAAGTAATTTAATTATAATTAATTTAATATGTTAATTAATTATTTGGTATTTATTTAGACTGCATTGTTAATTAATTTTTAATTGGTAATCAATGAATTCTTAATTGATAATTATTTTTTATTAATTGAATAATTGATAAATATGTGAATTAAATTAATTTATTTTGTGTAGCGGGTTGTGGGTTTATAGGTGAATAGGGTGGGAAGTAATTTAATTATAATTAATTAAATATGTTAATTAATTGGTATTTATTTTGATTACATTGTTAATTAATTTTTAATTGGTAAATAATTAATTCTTAAATGATATTTTTTATTAATTGATTAATTGATAATTATGTGAATAATATTAATTTATTTTCTGTAGCGGGTTGTAGGTTTATAGGGGAATAGGGTGGGAAGGAATTTAATTATAATTAATTAAAAATGTTAATTAATTTATTGGTATTTATTTTGAACAAATTGTTAAATACTTTTTAATTGATAATCAATTAATTCTTAATTGATAATTAATTTTTATTAATTGATATTTATGTGAATTATATTAATTTATATTTACTAGAGTGGGATTAGTAAAATTTACCCCTATGCTATCCAACGCTTTCCCTACTGTTGCACTCTCTGGAGTAGGAATAGTTTTTTTTACCCCTACGCTATCCAACGCTTTCCTTACTGTTGCACTCTCTGGAGTGGGAATAGTAAATTTTACCCCTACGCTATCCAACACTTTCCCTGCTGTTGCACTCTCTGGAGTGGGAATAGTAATTTTTACCCCTACGCTATCCAACGCTTTCCCTACTGTTGCACTCTCTGGAGTGGGAATAGTAATTTTTTAACCCTACGCTACCAACGCTTTCCCTACTGTTGCACTCTCTGGAGTGGAAATAGTAAATTGAACCCCTACGCTATCCAACACTTTCTCTACTGTTGCACTCTCTGGAGTAGGAATAGTAAATCTTACCCCTATGCTATCCAATGCTTTCTCTACTGTTGCACTCTCTGGAGTGGGAATAGTAATTTTAACCCCTATGCCATCCAACGCTTTCCCTACTGTTGCACTCTCTGGAGTGGGAATAATAATTTTTACCCCTACGCTATCCAACGCTTTCCCTACTGTTGCACTCTCTGGAGTGGGAATAGTAATGTTTACCCCTACGCTAACCAACGTTTTCCCTTCTGTTGCACTCTCTGGAGTGGGAATAGTAATTTTTACCCCTGCGCTATCCAACGCTTTCCCTACTGTTGCACTCTCTGGAGTGGGAATAGTAATTTTTACCCCTACGCTATCCAACGCTTTCCCTACTGTTGCACTCTCTGGAGTGGGAATAGTAATTTTTACTCCTATGCTATCCAACGCTTTCCCTACTTTTGCACTCTCTGGAGTGGGAATAGTAATTTTTACCCCTACGCTATCCAACGCTTTCCCTACTGTTGCACTCTCTGGAGTGGGAATAGTAATTTTTAACCCGACGCTATCTAACTCTTTCCCTACTGTTGCACTCTTTGGAGGGGGAATAGTAATTTTTACCCCCACGCTATCCAACGCTTTCCCTACTGTTGCACTTCCAGGAGTGGGAATAGTAATTTTTACACCTCCGCTATCCTACGGTAATAATATTGTGTATTTTTTATTAATATTATGTTAATATATATATGTTTAAACAGATATGATTGTATTTTTTTTATAAGTTAAATTAGTTATTTAAAAATTGTAAGGTAATTTAAGTATTTTTAAGTATATTTTAGCTATTTATCTTTATTTTTTTTAAATTTTACATTAATTTTAAGAAATTCGATATTTTTATAATGTATATATATATAAACGATAATTTGAGGTCGATATTTTGGTACTTACCTGTTTGTAGATAGGAATTCGATATTTTGTCTGTCGATATTTTGGAATCTATATTTTGGATAGTCTATATTTTGTCCCTCGATATTTAGTCAGTGATCCTGGGTGCACACAGCAGAGCCATTTATCAGAACCACAAGTCGGCGAAAAGAGTGCAATGAGCACAGATGACGGGGCTGCAGCGTGCACTGGTATGATTGTGTCTGGGGTAAAGCTTCCTGGTATCGCCTGGAGTGCAGTGACATATCCCAGCATTTTTCAGTATAAGTCGCAGCCTTCTTTTGGAGTGGCTGTTGTGTGATTAAAATCTTCGTGAAGATGCAAGCTTCCCCTAAATTAAATGCTTTTTTTTGCATATTTGTAAATAAGTGACATGCCACTCAGGAATGTTTTTTAGGTGTATCCATTAGGAGTGACAGTCCAAATTGTCCCAACTAAAATATATGTAAAAATATGTGGAATTGTTACCAAACTATGTTGGATAAAAAGGTAAAGTCTACGGGGAAAAAAAGAAAAAAAAATACATTACCGGTCTCCCACATCTCTGCAGTAAGCCACTGTTCCTTCATGCCAGGGGTCTCCCACACTTCTGACCTTGCCTCCTTTGCATGCCTGTGTTACAGGATCGGACTGCGACAGAAAATAGGCGTGGGCAGCAAAATAAAACTTGCCTTCATTAGTGAATCTGCTGTGCTAGAGTAAAATATAAAAAGAATTAACATGAAGAATGGCACTCGTCCGTGAAGCGGGCGCAGTGCAACAAAATACATTTTGTTTACACAGGCTATTAGTTGGAAAATGTAGCTTCACGGGCGGGTGCCACTTAAGCTGCATTTTCCAAACTAATAGCCTGTGTAAATAAACTTTCTTTTGTTGCACTGTGCCAAAAGAAAGCCTGTGGGGCATATTATCAAGGGGGTTTATCTCCGCTTTTTTGGCTTTAAAAGCCAAGAAAGCGGAGATAAAATTATCTCCCTATTACCTAGCTGTCGTTAACACCAGTTAGCGACAGCTAGTAGGAGATAGCGACCATCTTGGGCCCCCCTTTGCATGTCAGTGATATTTATCACTAATGACATGCAAAGTGGGCGTGCCAAGATGTTAGCGACTGGAAACAGTCGCTAACATCGCTATCTCCTATTACCAACTTTTGGAGATATTCGCGCTAAGCGCGAATATCTCCAAAAGCTAACACCTGCCCCTGATCAGTTCTTAGCCTTGTTATCCAATGGTACGTGGATAACATGGCTAAGAGCATTAGCTCGGTAATGCATGAATATCGCGGACTTTTCAGCGATATTCATGCATTTCGGCCGATTTTTATCGCTTAGGAGATAAACCTTGATAATAGCAAGGGGGCATATTATTATGGGGGTTTATCTCCGCTTTTTTGGCTTTAAAAGCCAAGAAAGCGGAGATATAATTATCTGTCTATTACCTAGCTGTCGCTAACACTAGTTAGCTACAGCTAGTAGGAGATAGCGACCATCTTGGGCCCCACTTTGCATGTCAGTGATATTTATCACTAATGACATGCAAAGTGGGCGTGCCAAGATGTTGGCGACTGGAAACAGTCGCTAACATCGCTATCTTCTATTACCAACTTTTGGAGATATTCGCGCTAAGCGCGAATATCTCCAAAAGCTAACACCTGCCCTGAGCAGTTCTTCGCCATGTTATCCAATGGGAGGTGGATAACATGGCTAAGAGCATTAGCTCGGTAATGCATGAATATCGCTGACTTTTCAGCGATATTCATGCATTGCGATAAACCTTCGTAATGCCAAGGTTTATCTGCGACAAAAATCGCCGCAGCTCAGCGGTAAATTTTTGTCTCTAACCAAGCAATAGCGATAATTATCGCTAGTGCTTGGTAATATGCCCCTGTTATCGGGCAGCTGATACTGACCCGAACTCATGTACCAGATTATCGGCTGGATTTCACTGTAGCCTCTCTGCTCACTCAGAGGGTGTCCGTTAAACTCGGTTGAACAAGTCTTCCTCATCATGCTAACTTTCTACTGCGGTTTATTCGTAATTAGTTGGGATAGCTCAGTTTCTGCCATGTGACTAACGCCGTTTCACATGGAACATTCCTTTGTACCGCTCGGATTTACCAAGAATACATAAACAACATTTTAACTTGAAAGCAAGACCAGGTTAGGGTAGAATCAACGCAGAGGGCAAAGCTGCCAAAGTAGGAACTCGTGACCTCGTACACAGGGGAGTAGGAACAAAATGTATGATGCAGATGGCGCTTTTTTATGTCAATTTTATTTAATGTTTTACTTTCGCATAGCGGCTGTTCGTGGCCGAGGGAGCCTCATACATAAGCCGCACTTTGGGCCATATTAGCAACAAACTGATGCTGTATTAGCAACAATTAGCGCTATGGTGATATGTATTCCTGCAATAGCGGAAGGGAAGGGCCAACATTGCGACAAAATCATCGATGTTGCATGGGGAAGGGGAAAACCTTGCTGATACGACCCTGTGGTCATATAAGCATAATCCACACCCCATGACAGGTATGGTTAAGTGAGGAAAATAGCAGGTGTTAAAAAACCGGCGCTGACCCCGGTTAGTGTGACTTTTCACGTAGCTAACCCGGGGCCAGGGCTTCCTTGCTAATTGGCGATAGGCCTGTTAGCGGCTATTCACCAGGTCTGTTGGTCAGGAACGCCTACTTGGCATGTCATTAGCGATAAATATCGCTGACATGAAAATTGGCATCTAAACCGGTCACTATAGCCAGAAAGCTGTTGCTAACTGTTGGTAGCGTCAGCTTGCTGTTAGGGCGATAGAATTATCATTGCTTTAGCAATAAAAGGTCCTGCTAAACCGGCAATATTGACCTTGCTAATATGCCCCTTCATCTTTAACAATGCTCGGTAGGCGGTCGACGTACTTGTACACAAGCATTGTTAAAGATGAATTGCAGCTACCCAAATAGAAAGGATCCATGTCGCAGGGGCAATCGCTAGGGCTGGGACAAAACGCCCACAAGGCAGGACAAATGTACCGGATTGCACCATTCAAAACAATTGAACTTATTTAGACACGCCAAGCAATGAATCGAAAAGCGGTAGATGTGTTTCATGTTACAGAGGAATTACTAAATTCCTCGCAGAGCAGCGTATGCAGGCTGCCTCTAATCTCGACCTAAAAATGTGTTATGAACAGTTAAAAATAGATACCAGCCATCACATAGATCTGAGACCTATCAACAGATCACATCTTATTTCTTGGGTTGGGGCTAGTAAAGTGGTAAGGAGCAACAAACCATCTAGTTGGAGTGTTCCATGTATTGGTTAATTCCAGAGTTTATCCTATAACCAATCTGCTGGCTCCTAGATGCCAATTCTAGAATTAGTGGGGTTGTGTCAATTTTGTGAAAAGTCATCTGTCACCCTGGTACATATTATTTTTCATTGCATTTTAGTATAATAGCAGATGAACTATCACATCTTATAAATGTTTAGTCTTTGCAGTTGTGTGATGGGGAACACACTCGCAGTATAAGGAATGCAAAAAAACCCTTTTTTTATTTTAGGTTTTGGACTCACTGATTAAGTTAGCTTCCTTGGTGCTGACTAAGTTCCCTTTACAAGCATAGCTGCCCTGGCCTGCTAACACTGAATTACATATTGATCTCTTTGACGCTATTTGCACCATTCAAATTCTTATATAAATGAAGAGGTTTAATACAGCTGCTCAGTACTTGAACACTTAAGGGTGGATTAGGGTGAAAGTATGGGTCTTCTCTCAGCATACCTTTTAAGAAGCCCCATCCCTAAAGGTTTTGTAAACCAGTGTCTTGTCCTCATTTTGGTGACATTTTTCTGAGATCACGTATTTTATTCAAACATTACCTTCATCACAGCTTTTAAAAGTAGGCATCGCCTGTACTTTAAAGTCTGGCCGAAAGACAGCTTTAGCTGTTTTGCCAGCCTCATGTTTTCCAAAACATATAATACAAAAAAACATATGGGGCTCATAGTCAAGGGTGCGTGGCTCAGACAGCCATCATGGCTGATGCGTTCTAAGCCCAATCATCTGGCATTTATTATGCCACGAATCCACCATCCTTGATTCCGGACTTGCCTCCTCATATCCCCAGTCACTGCTGTGGCCCTGTGGATCTTGCCTGCTGCTGATTTGAAAGGCGGGGCCAGAGATCTACGATGACCGTGCGTGGCAACCTGAGCCCACGGCCCACTGCATGGCTGCCCCGGGCCCCCCTTAGTGCCACAGGATGGCACACAAGTCAGCCTCCCAGTGTTGGAGACTCTCAAGTGTCCCCATGTATGCGTCACTTCCGGGCAAGAGGGGGTGGGGGAAAGGTACTTATACCTCTCCCGCTCATGGCTCGCCCTCTTTTTCATGCTGTCCTGATGCCATTTGGGCCGAGGTCCTCCATTGATACCTTGCTGTTGGTCTGGTCCAGGAGCTGCACCTCATGGTTAGTTCACGCCCGCTTCTCCCTTAATCATTCAGCGCAGCCACCGCTCGGTCATACCCTGGGTTGGTGCCGCCAGGGGGTGGTGCAGCTCCCCGGTCCTTTGTTTAAGTTCATAGTTGAGGCAGCAGTCGAGATGCAATCGGGCATACCTTGAGAACCGATGTATACTGTATGCAGTTGTTAGTACGGCGGGTTTCAGCCTACACACCTGTAATGTTCAGTGCATAAGTAGCTAGCTCCTTCTTTCGCTCTTTGAGTGTGATAAAATTAGTACCAGGAAGTTGCATTACAATAACAGCTTTTATTAAGCATTAAGAAAAAATTATGTTTGTACTGGGTGCACTATGCACAGTTGTTAGTGTTATGATTCCTCTAGACCTGCAACACATCACATATATTGGGCATTCAGGACACATGCTTATGTTCCACCTACCCGGTAGAGATAATCACAAATCTTCAGCGATGTTAAACATTACTGGTCAACAGTGGTGAGTAGTTGTTTGCAACAAGACACCTGCAGCAGTGATTGCCGCAATGCAGCAAGGAGATGAAGGGGAAAAGGACTGGCAGGTCCCGCTGGGTGCCTGCCACATGGACACTTGCAGGTTGTTTATAGTAATTCCTAAGGTCATCGGAGAGGTCATGGCAAGGTAAACCTGGACCGATTCCCTGCTGGGGAGGGTCCCTACCTCCTTTCATAGGATCACTCCCTGTCGGGTCTATCTAACGATCATCCCAAGTAGCATGTAGTACTGCAAGAATTTGAACGGGGTCAAAGAGACAGTGGACTGACTTCGGGAGACAGAGTAGATATTTCCCCTAGTGTACCGGACCATGCAGCAACAATGCTTCATCAGTTGTATCAACAATCCTGGGGAGGGGCCAACCTGTGGCCAGTTAACAGGATTGTCCCTCCGCATAACCAGGGTGTGCACCGGTACAGCTACACATCATCAGTCATAACCCTTAGTAGGATGGGATTGGAGTCTGTTCAGCCTGTCCCTCTGTTCTCAACACCCTCTTGCTGGCTACCTGGTATACACTAACAGAGGTCTGGGTGAGCTGTCCCTAGCACCTAGGACCAACAAGCGACAAAGGGCATATATGGCTAAGTTCTGTGCAGTAGCTGATGCATGGGAGGAAGGGTGTTGTTTAGAGAGAGAGGAGGATTCAAGATTGTATTGTATGGGCCAAAGATCAGGGGAAAAGCCACCCGTGGATTGTGGGCCACATGTCTGCAATCGACCACCACGCCAGATTAAGGCGACAGGAGGATCCTACAAAATAATCTCTGATCAGAGTGGCACTCAAGGGCTGGGCCAGGAGCGACCCACGGGCACCTGTCAACAGGTCAGCTATAGATATTGAAACTCTGCTAGGGATGCTGGACTGGGTGCACATGGCGACACATTCAGCTTTTGAGGCAGCCCTCTTTTCAGCTACCTTTAGCCTGGCCTTCTTCGGGGCACTCAGAATTGGGGAACTGGTAGCCAAGTCTAAGCAGGACACATCTGGGATGGCTTTGAACAAATGGGATGCGGTTATGTCTGGGGAGGCCCTCACCATATGTTTACGAAGATCCAAAACTGACCAGGCAGGGGAAGGGAGGGTGATCTCCCCGAACAAACTAGCATTTGCCAAGTATTGCCCAGTGCGCCTAGTCTCCTCCTACCTGGGTCTGTGCCCAGCGGCAGAAGGTTACCGGTTTGTGCATGCAGACAGTGCTTCCCTGACTACGTTTCAGTTGTAACGGATAATGGAAGTTTGCTTGGAGTTGTCGGGCAACAAGATTCAGGGCAAACACTTCTGCAGCCATTCATTCAGAATAGGGGCAGCTATCACAGCCTTTAGGGCAGGCTTGCCAGCTGAGCGCATCAAACAAGTGGGGCGATGGGAGTCCCAATGCTACAAAAGATACATACAATCCTGAGGGCACACAGTTAGGCCAGGGGATCGTAGGAAGTGGGGAGTTGCGTGAACAGTACCAAGGTGGCGCATAGACAAATTTTGCGGCACCAGATGCCGATGACTTGCAGTGGGGTGTATGATGTATATTTATTTAGATTTTGTAATGGTGTTCAATTTTAAATAAAATGAGTTACAAAACTCCACCTTCTTATTTGCCAGGAAAGAAGGTCTGGATGATGGGCCATTCTGGCGTCCTGAGGGTGTCACAGTGGGCGGAAAGCAGGAAATGGAGGCATGGCTTTACAGCCACAGAGATTATATGGCTGGGGACACCAGACATGCAATGAAAGCTCTTGATGAAGAAACTCTAACAGAGACTGGAGGGGGTTGCTGGGGGGACTCTCCACCCAATGTGTTGGTGATTCACCTGTGAGGGAATGATTAGGTTTCCCTGGGTAGATGGGCCCTGCTCCAAGATATGAGAGCCAGTTTGTGTGAGTTGAGCAACAAACTAGGGACTTGTGAATTGGTGGTCTGAAATAATCACCCGGCAGGTGTGGCAGGGGGCGCTTTCTGGGGAAGCCAGGGAGACCTCACGCAGGAAGGTGAACAGCGCCATGCGTAAATTCACCGACCAAAGGGGTTTCGGTTTTATCCGGCATGGGTTACTAGACGCTAACTCCACAGGGTGTTTTGATGCAGATGAGATACACCTGTACAAAGTGGAAATGGACATATTCTTGCTTGATCTGGGGGAGGCCTTGGAATTAGCAGGGTGTAGGTAACTAGGTCTATCGTGGTGGGGGGCCCTGGGGTGACGACCACTCCCATTGCTATGGTGGAGTTACAGAGTGATCCAGAGGCTGTAAGGTACAGAAGGGTACCCTCTGCAGGAGCACTGTAAGAGTGCTGAAGCTAATATCCCGAGGGAGGTCCTCGCATTGGACACTGGAGGAGCGACTGCACCCCGTTAGTCCTTCGGGCGGTTGTGGACCTGAGCAACCGGGGGTTGCTTGCAATGCTCCGCACCCCTTAGCTGAGGGGCGTGCATCAAGGGGGTGGACTGGTGGTTCACCGGGGGGAGGGGCTATCACCTCCCCCAAATGGACAAACACTGGTTGGCTAGGGCCAAAGTGTAATTTGGCTCATCAGGCGGGCAGGCGGCGAAGGGCTACCTGCCCTGGGATCGCCCATAAGATAACCCACCATGTCGGCATATTTGTTATGCAAATAAACCTGCAGCACTTTTCTCCTCTAACCCCTTAAGTGCTGCTGACGGCCAATGGTCGTCAGCAGCGCTACCTCCCCAGTGCTGCGCACGACCATTGGACGTCCATTAAGCACTGGTTCCAATGGACAGCGCAGCACTGGGGAGGAATGTTTACACGCAGCTAAGGTGCTAAGAATGTGTCTCGTCTGATTATTTCTCCAAATTATTGCTGTGGGAGGGATGGGGAGTGTTGCCGATATTGGTACTATGCTGGGCTGCCCCGGGCCCATGAAGGGGGCCCTCCTAAGAGGGCGACCCCCCTTCGTGCCACAGGGTGGCACACAAGTCAGCCTTCCAGTTTGGGGACCCTCAAGGGTCACACATACATGCATCACTTCCGGGCAAGAGGGGGTGGGGAAAGGTACTTATACCTCTCCCGCCCATGGCTTGCCCTCTTTCTCATGCTGCCCTGATGCTGTTTCCCTCCCCACCGCTTACCCGGCGTACAGGCAGGGAGGGTGTTTAACGAACTTTATATTTTGTGTTGCATGCGGAGTTACAGGGCGATCCAGAGGCTGTAAGGTACAGAAGGGTAACCTCTGCAGGAGCACAGTAAGGGTGCTAAAGCCAATTTCCCCAGGGAGGTCCTCGCGTTGGACCCTGGTGGAGCAACGGCGCCCCGTTAGCCCTTCGGGCGGTTTTGTACCTGAGCAACTGGGGGTTGCAAACAACGCTCTGCCCCCCATTAGCTGGGGGGCGTGAGTAAAGAGAGTGGACTGGTGGTCCACGGGGGGGGGGAGGGCCTATCACCTCCCCCAAATCGACAAGCACTGGTTGGCTAGGGCCACGGTGTAATTTGGCTCATCAGGTGGGCAGGCGGCTAGGGGCTGCCTGCCCTGGGATCGCCCGTAAGATAACCCACCATGTTGGCATATTTGTTATGCAAATAAACCTACAGCAATTTTCTCCACTAAGAATGTGTCTTGTCTGATGATTTCTCCAAATTATTGCTGTGGGAGGGATGGGGAGTGTTGCCGATATTGGCACTAATGACAGGCTTGTTGGTCTAGGAATGGAGTGCACTTCTCAGGCCTGAGACCTGGGATGCTGGGGACTGACCGCTGTAGCCGGGATACAGACTTGCTACACTGTTGGGCAATGGGGGCGGAGCGTGCCCAGATGTGTCAAGGAACATTTGCAATTCAAGAGTTGAGGTTGTCACAGAGTAACATGATACAGACTGCAGAGACTGATGTGGCCCTTTTGGTGATGGGGAGCCCGTCACGGCGGGGCTTGTCTGGGGGATTGAGGTGCTGCCACTTTGCGTCTTGTCGCTGTCCGAAGACTGGATGTACTGAGCGGGCCACCAACTCCCCCTTCATTGCGAGTGCCATCACAGTAGATGTGCCCTTACACCAGCAGCTCGGTAGCATTGGAGGTGCACAGCTCTGAAATGGAGGAGTTGTGGGTGTGAGCGGCCTTCATGTGACCTGGGGCAGTTTGTTAGGATGTGTGGTTACAGTGGCTGAAATTGTGCAATGTAACTGGAGCAGCACCCATTTGATGAATACTGGGCCTTTGACAATGGTGAGGCCTCAGCCCCTCACTGGGACCTGGCCCAAGATCGTCCACTGATTGTCTCTATTGACCTCTATGTGCACTTGCCTGCCTGTTGCCCGCCTGGAATGTGAAAAACTGCCAAGCGTTGAGACAGTGCACCTTCCGGTAAATGACTGTCATTGCCCCTGCTGTTGCATATATCTGTTGGTACACCGGCTGTGCACCACATACCTGTTTCATTGCTACATTGACAGGGCTGCTCCTGCTGCTGCGTCTGTTAGACTTAAAAGGGGCAAGCAAGCGGCCCCCCTCTATATCACCGCCATGCTACTGCTCACTACTTTGAGCGCATAAAGTTCACTAGGAACTCCTTCAGAGGGGATTGGAATGTGGCTTGTCCTATTGAGCACCTGTTTGCTTCTCCACTGATTCGTGTGCCTACTTACCTCTGCCACAACATTGGGGTCTCAAACTCAAAGAGAGCATCAGACTGGAAAGGCGCTGGCGAGGTCAGGTGTTTGCCCCCAACTAGTCCAGTTTATGCCTGAGGGGGGTTGCTGTGGGCCAGGCCTTGGAACCCGTTTGTATCAGAAGACACAATACTAGATACAGAGGGGTGATATGTCCTTGAGAGGGGATTATTGGATGGCTGACCTGTCCTATTGGGCTTTATTTATGCCCCAAATACTGACCAGACCAACTTTTTTCAGGCACTCTAGGGTACACTTCCTCAGTGAAGTAGTGTGCCGTGGTTCATTGGTGGAGACTTTAATAGTGTATTTGATACCACCCTTGATTGATCCTTTCCCCCGTTAGCTCAAACAACTGTGGCCTCTAATGTACAGAAGGTAACTGATTGTCTCCAGCAATGGCAATTAGTTGACACATGGCGATTCTGAAACCTAGATACAAGGGTTTATTCCTTCTTCTCCGCCCCTCATAACCTACACATATGCATCGACCAATTGGTGGCCACACCAATATCGCTTCCCTCCATTACATGTGTAGAATACATGGGATGCACCCACTCTGATCACAATACAAAAAATATTGCAATTACAATAGGTAGTTGAGCTACCTACCATTCCCACCTGGTGCTTTTTGTCTGCATTTCTGGAAGACCCCAATGTAGAGCCACCTTGGGGACAGCAATTACAGACTACTTTCACAACAATGCTGGCACGGCTTCCACTTACCTGGTGAAGTGGGGTGCCTTCAAAGTAACATTGCCAGGACACTGCTTTGGTGTATTGGGATGGAAGACAGAACTGGGCAACTCTTGCTGGGGCTTATCTGCCAAGATCAACCGCAGAGGTCTATAATGGCACTGCGATCAGAAGCAAGCTCCTTTCTCTACATACAGCCCACTATCCATGAAGAGCTGACACAACAGTATACAATGGTAGACCAACGTGATGTGGAAACAAATTTGGACATATACGCTGATTTCTTTACTGACGTCACTATACCCTGCATTCTCCTAGATCAGTGGAACAAATTAGATAAACCTGTTACATTAAGCGAAGTTAAGAATGCAATCAGGACCAAATAAAGAATGTAACGGAGGACCCCGTGTTAGCAGACCTGACAGTAGCACCACACAATGAGGCAAACTTGTCCAGAAAGAGACAGACTCATCATCACGTAGCTAAGAAAACGGCGCTCGTGGTGCTGGTATGGACTAATTTAGCTACGTATAGTGGCTCTGAGGTAGGACTATGGCTTTAGTATAATGTAATGGGGTATTCTCCACGAAACCATGGCAGACACTTGTGACTTGATCATAGTAAGCCAGGGTTGGGAAACCACTGTTTTATGACGCTTCAGTGCAGAAGACACAAAAAGGGGTCGGGACCTATCCCCGTTAATTACTATACCATGAAGCCATCCTTAAAATACGGCCGGGTAAGGCTGTAAACCAAGTACCTCTTGAATGGAAGGGGGGGAAGGGGGTGACAGGCACTCTGCCTGGTTGGGGAATAGGTTGGTTTGAAATCCACTAACAGTGGGAGGCGTGAGTGGGACGTAGAGCTTTCAGGGTTAGTTTATTTCTTCGTTCTTAAATCACACAATTTTGATTATCAGACTCAAGTATTTTTGTCCTCCTTTTAAGTGTATGGTATGCAACTATGTGGTTCCTGGGGCGTTACTCACTCAACTGTCAATTCATGTCCATCAAATTGGTTGCGGTGCTGTTGGGGGCGGTACTTGCCCCTCCGGTGGCCCTCACAGGCTCCCTTCTAATCTCTCTGTATAAATAAAGTTGTGGAGTACGGAAGATATGTTGTTTTCCATTCTAACGTGGAAAGTAAATGGGATGGGGACAAAATAAAGAGAGGAATGGTGCTACAGTATCTTAAAGAGACAAGCAACAGACTTAGTCCTGATGATGCATTTACACTTGGTGGGCAATAACCGTAAGGGCCTCAATCGGTGGGGATATAAACTCCTGGTCCATGCAGGGTTTCCATCAGGTTCAAGGGGCACCAGTATCCTAGTTCAGAGAAGCCTTGCACTTACTCCCACCCATAAATGGGCAGTTCTCCAAGTACTGTTTGCAGTTGTGGAGGCCAGTTGGGAAGGGAAGCTGCTTAATGTGGTCTCAGTATATCTTCCCCCGGCGCTGGGTAAGGAGGCACTTAGTAACTTGGGAAAAATTCTGGTAGATTTTCCCATAGACACTTTAATCCTGGGAGGGGATTTTATATGACCATGGATGCCCGCGTAGACAGGCATCCCTGACAGCCCTTAACACGCCCTAACACTCAGATGTAGGAAGTCACTCGGGCCATGGGACTAACCGACGTGTGGTGATCTCTACAACCGTAAATGACGTATTATACTTACTATTTCAATGCGCACAAAAGCATGTCCCGCATAGACTATTTCCTTACGCATCTGGCAGATATAGGTCATTTTAGGTATCTGCATGGGCTGCAGAGGGGAATTTAGGATAATTCCCCAGTGTGGATCGAGCTTACCTATCACCATAAAAGGCAACGCAGCACCATTGTCTATAGTCTGTGGCTACTTAAAGTTCCAGACATAAAAGAGAACCTGCTTATGCAAAAAGACCACTACTTTACCAAAAATATTGGCTCGGTGGACTCGGCGCAGACAATAGGGGAAGCATACAAGGCATTGGTGAAAGGGCAGGCACTGGCCCTGAATGTGGGTTATATACGAAAACAAAACCAGCGGCTGTCACAACTGGAGAGTGAACTCCAGCAGCTAGATGCACAAAACACTTCCTCACCCAATGAGGCCACCACACACCACTTAACAGTCAAGCAGCTAGAATATAAAACTTTGGCGAGAGAGAGAACTTGGGCTAGACTATTGCACACACGTCATAAGGTGTAGGAGCTCGGTGACAGGGCCAGGAAAATGCTTGCTTGGCTGGAGAGGAGGGTACAAGGGGGACGCTGGGTATCCACATATTTAGGGGGGCAGAGTAGATCTCAGATCCGCACGACATGCGGAGGCATTTGCAGCCTCATCTAGAGGCGGTTTATACCTCCTTAACTATGTATACAGCTGAAGACTCCTGACAATTGTTAGCAGATATGTCCCTACCTACCTTTTCGGGGGAAGACAGAAATGCAATGGAAGCAGATCTTACTGATGAGGAGATTTGCAAAGCAATAAATAGTATCCGAGCAGGAAAGGCAATGGGGCCCAGTGAGGTTCCCATTGAATTCCTTAAGTCCATGGCCCAACGAGTCGCGTCCCACCTTAAAAACATGTATAATGAAAGCTTTGAGAAAGGAATCCTGCCGCAAGACCAACGTCTGGCTTCAATTGAAGTCATCCAAAGGTCCGTAAAACTCGCTGACAGCCGCGGTTCGTACCGGCCGATTTCCTTAATAAATGTTGAGGCTAAAGTTCTGCTAACTTGGTGCTTGGTGTCAATAATACCTTCGTTGGTCCATGCTGACCAGTCAGGCTTTATGCCAGGGTGCAACAGGGCATTGAATTTTTACCGCATTCACACTGTCTTGGGGCGTCAACAATATATAGACGAAGATGTAGTGGTGCTCTCCCTTGATGCCTCCATGGCATTTGACTCTACAGAATGGCCTTATCTTTTCGAGGTAATGGGACGCCTGGGGTTCGGCCCGCGATTCATGGGGTGGAATAGACTACTCTACACGGAGTTACAGGGTCAAGTAATGGTCAATAACCGCACATCCCAAATATTTACATTAAGCAGAAGCAGTAGACAAGGCTGACCTTATCCCCCCTACTTTTCTCCTTGATGCTGGAGCCACTGGCGGGCTGGGTGAGACAGGTGTAGTACTTCGAGGGCTGAAATGGGAAGAGGGGAATGAGGACAGGATATCATGGAATGCAGACGACATTCTGCTCTACCTCAATATTTAGACAGTTAAATATTTTTACGAATTTTGGAAAACATGATGGTTATGCCATTAACTGAACTAAATCGGTGCTGTTTGTTCTTCAGGCCCAGTTCCCAAACTTCCCCCGGGATGCAAGATTCATGTAGACCCTGATGGATTCCGCAACCTAGGGGTTTTTATTACCCCACACTCCCAACTCTTCTATAACAAAAATGTGGCTGTCCCCCTGGATAGAATCTGAAATGATGTTAAACATTGGAGATCCCGCTTTTTTTGCTAGGCTGAGCTGCCCTGTTTAAGATGCTGGCTCTCGCGCAATTTTTATATATCCTCCAAAATTGCCCCTACAAGATTCCCAACTCTTATTTAAAATCACTGAAGGTGATGTCTGCTCATTACTGTGGAGTGGGGGTACGCCTTGCATAGCATTGCACAAATTGACTAAAGGGTGGTACGACAGGGGGATCGCACTCCTGGATATACGAATATTACTGGACCTCGCAATTAGTAGTAATAAATCACTGGTTGTACCGACCTCCGACAGACCCAGCATACATGTTAGACAGATATCAGAAGGGGCTAAAGGGGTTCCTGGGAGCGCTTTACACGAAGATCCGGAAAGAGAGATATCTGGGCCCAATGGCTGAGACAGTAGAAATTTGGCGATTCAGAAAAGGGGGGTGGTGATGAACAGAGTGTCTGAATTAAGCAGACCACTCTTACCCAGTCCAAAGATCAGGGATTGATCCATCACCGTTATTTAGCTCACTGCACCATCCCAGCTCAGAACCTAGCTATATGCAAATTAGTCTGTCCCCCCTGGCCCAGTGCATCATGGGAACAGGGCAGACCAAACTACCAAGCCAATTCTTCACCGGAATGGAGACAAGCTTCTGGGGACCGGTTTTTGGCATTTCAGCCGTCGTCGGCCCGGCTTGCTTGAAACCTGATGGTGCAGTGAGCAAGGGACTCATGTCTGAGTATACCCTGCCACACCTATAGTGGCCAAAAACGATTCAGAAAATGAGGTGGTGATGAACAGAGTGTCTGAATTAAGTAGACCACTCTTACCCAGTCCAAATATCAGGGTTGATCCATCACCGTTATTTAGCTCACTGCACCATCCCAGTTCAGAACCTGGCAATATGCAAATTAGTCTGTCCCCGGCCCAGTGCATCATGGGAACAGGGCAGACCAAGCTACCAAGCCAATTCTTCACCGGAAAGGAGACAAGCTTCCGGGAACCGGTTTCTGGCATTTCAGTCGTCGTCGGCCCGGCCTGCTTGAATCCTGATGGTGCAGTGAGCAAGGGACTCATGTCTGAGTATACCCTGCCACGCCTATAGTGGCCAAAAACGATTCAGAAAAGGGGGTGGTGATGAACAGAGTGTCTGAATTAAGCAGACCACTCTTACCCAGTCCAAAGAGCAGGGCTTGATCCATCACCGTTATTTAGCTCACTGCACCATGCCAGCTCAGAACCTGGCTATATGCAAATTAGTCTGTCCCTGGCCCAGTGCATCATGGGAACAGGGCAGACCAAACTACCAAGCCAATTCTTCGCCGGAAAGGAGACAAGCTTCCGGGGACCGGTTTCTGGCATTTCAGCCGTCCTCGGCCCGGCTTGCTTGAATCCTGATGGTGCAGTGAGCAAGGGACTCATGTCTGAGTATACCCTGCCACACCTATAGTGGCCAAAAACGATTGGACAAGCTGGGCGACGGCTGAAATGCCAGAAACCGGTCCCCGGAAGCTTGTTTCCTTCCCAGTGTAAGAATTGGCTTGGTAGTTTGGTTTGCCCTATTCCCATCATGCACTGGGACAGGAACAGACTAATTTGCATATAGCCAGGTTCTGAGCTGGGATGGTGCAGTGAGCTAGAAAACGGTGTTGGATCTAGCCCTGATCTCTTGACTGGGTGAGAGTATTCTGCTTAATTCAGAAACTCTGTCCATCACCACCCCTTATTGTTAAATATTTTGTCCACCCTAAGCGTGGAAGGGTATACTCAGATGTGAGTTCCTTGCTCATTGCACCATCAGGATTCAAGCAAGCCGGGGCGACGACGGCTGAAATGCCAGAAACCGGTCCCCGGAAGCTTGTTTCCTTCCCAGTGTGAGAATTGGCTTGGTAGTTTGGTTTGCCCTGTTCCCAACATGCACTGGGACAGGAACAGACTAATTTGCATATAGAAAGGTTCTGAGCTGGGATGGTGCAGTGAGCTAAAAAACAGGGTTGGATCTAGCCCTGATCTCTTGACTGGGTGAGAGTATTCTGCTTAATTCAGAAACTCTGTCCATCACCACCCTTTGTTGTTAAATATTTTGTCCACCCTAAGCGTGGAAGGGTATACTCAGATGTGAGTCCCTTGCTCATTGCACCATCAGGATTCAAGCAAGCCGGGCCGACGACGGCTGAAGTGCCAGAAACCGGTCCCCGGAAGCTTGTTTCCTTCCCAGTGTAAGAATTGGCTTGGTAGTTTGGTTTGCCCTGTTCCCATCATGCACTGGGACAGGAACAGACTAATTTGCATATAGCCAGGTTCTGAGCTGGGATGGTGCAGTGAGCTAAAAAACGGTGTTGGATCTAGCCCTGATGTCTTGACTGGGTGAGAGTATTCTGCTTAATTCAGAAACTCTGTCCATCACCACCCCTTGTTAAATATTTTGTCCACCCTAAGCGTGGAAGGGTATACTCAGATGTGAGTCCCTTGCTCATTGCACCATCAGGATTCAAGCAAGCCGGGCCGACGACGGCTGAAATGCCAGAAACCGGTCCCCGGAAGCTTGTTTCCTTCCCAGTGCAAGAATTGGCTTGGTAGTTTGGTTTGCCCTGTTCCCATCATGCACTGGGACAGGAACAGACTAATTTGCATATAGCCAGGTTCTGAGCTGGGATGGTGCAGTGAGCTAAACAACGGTGTTGGATCTAGCCCTGATCTCTTGACTGGGTGAGAGTATTCTGCTTAATTCAGAAACTCTGTCCATCACCACCCCTTGTTGTTAAATATTTTGTTAACCCTAAGCGTGGAAGGGTATACTCAGATGTGAGTCCCTTGCTCATTGCACCATCAGGATTCAAGCAAGCCGGGCCGACGACGGCTGAAATGCCAGAAACCGGTCCCCGGAAGCTTGTTTCCTTCCCAGTGTAAGAATTGGCTTGGTAGTTTGGTTTGCCCTGTTCCCATCATGCACTGGGACAGGAACAGACTAATTTGCATATAGCCAGGTTCTTAGCTGGGATGGTGCAGTGAGCTAAAAAACGGTGTTGGATCTAGCCCTGATCTCTTGACTGGGTGAGAGTATTCTGCTTAATTCAGAAACTCTGTCCATCACCACCCCTTATTGTTAAATAGTAGAAATTTGGCATCAGGTGACAAATCGTTTGGGTTGGACCGGGGTGCTGACTCAGGCCACACCCCTGTGGTCCTCTCAAATACTGGGACAACTGTGTCATCAAATCCTAATTGAGGGACACAATTGGGCTGTCCATCGTAGGACATCTAGTCAAGATGGGCAAATTCTTTACATTTAGTGAACTACATAGAGATGGCGCAAGGGTAGATTTTTCGATATCTGCAGATTCGCCATGGACTCACAGTGGCACTTCCAGACAAAATAAATTTGCCAGAATCATCCCCCTTAGAAGACCGGTTGCTTACTGAGCCCATCCCAGACAAAGCCATATCGCTAACATATCGCAAATTATGCAATAACCTGCCAGATCCCTTTCAAACTCTCTGAGATAAATGGCAGAGAAAAGCGTCCGAGAGGAAAGCGGCTATTACTCTTTGTTTCCGACTGATCCAATCAAAAATCCTACATAGAACGTACCTTACCGGGGTTACTTTAGCCAAAATGGGAACAGGACAGGACGCGCTCTGTTTGCGCAGATGTCACCAAGAGGCAACCTTCTATCACACTTTATGGGACTGTTGGCAAATACGACCCATTTGGAACAGAGCAACGATGCAAATGCAAGACACACTAGGGAAACAAATAACTGTAACACACCAATGGGGCTTCTTAACATTTGGGAGGCCACCGATCTGACAGAAGTAGAACAGCAACTAGCCACCCTGGGTTACACTTTACTTAAAAGAGCAATTGCAATGAAATGGGGGCAGCGGAAAGACCATAGATTAAGGTTTGGGCAGCTGAAATGGATAATGGATAAGTGTATGATCGCTGAAAAAGAAGTGTATAAAAATCAAGGGGATGTCCTAAGAAATGGGATAAAAAATGGAGCGGTGGAATACGCATAGAGGGGAACTATGTATCTCCCCAACTGTGGAGATGGAAATGTCGAGAAATGATGGACACTAACTTGTAATGATTGACTGATTCACAGTGCACTGTTAGGATGTAAGTAAATGCTATAACCAGATTGAAATGTATGCATACCACTTTATGTGGTTATTTGAAGTTTAAAATCAATAAAACAAAAAAAAAGAATGCAATCAGGGCACTAGCCAATGGCAAGTCTCCGGGACCTGATGGTTTGCTGGCAGAACTGAGGCATATACACTTCATATAGCCCTGCAGTTGGATACTATGTATGAAGAAGTCCAATTAATCAGCGTGCTCCCTGCCTCCCAGAGAGAAGCAACAGTCATGTACCTGTCAAGCCCAACAAAGACCCAGAGCCAATTGGTTCTCATAAACCCCTAGCATTACTAAACACTGAGTCAAAGATATTGACGAAGGTACTTGCAGATCGTCTGGTGCCTTTGGTCCAGTCTCTGGTCCACCACGATCAAAATGGTGTAACTCCCGCATGCAATACCTTCCTGAACTTATGCTGTTTCTTTTGGATCCTAACTGACACCCCTTTTGCCTGGCCTCACGCGGGCGTCTGGTCCTGGACCTTGAAAATGCCTTTGACTCCCTGGAGTAGGGTTACCAGTTTGATGCACTGACCTGATATGGTTTAGGCATTTACTTGCTTCATCTGGTGAAACTCTTATATAGTGACCCCCTATTCAGGGTCATAACAGGGTCCCTCCTATCAGAAGCATCCCCATTCACAGCGGGACTAGACTTGGCTGCTCACTATAGCCCCTGCTGTTATCTCTGGCGATTAAACCACTGGCACTGTGACACTAGGGCGCACAATGGGTACATTCCATTAGGTGATGGTAACACGTCATATCATCAGATGCAGATAATATGTTACTGTACATCAGGGACACTCATAACATTCAACTCCACAATTGCCTACTTTTTTCACGGTTAGCAGCTATTTCCAGGCTGTGGGTCAAATAGACGAAATCTGGCTTTTACCCTTTTCTCCCATGCTACTTGATAGGAAGGGCACAATTGGATTGGCTACAGCATACCTTTAGATACCTAAGCAGGAGGCTCTATCACTTCATGAAGGACCTTTCTGCGGGAAATGTCACTTGGACAGTAACATCCTTATGTGCCCAAATAGCCTTTTGGTGAACATTGACATTAAATGTAGCAGGGAGAGTAGCTCTATTAACAATCGTGTTTCTGCCCTGTCTCCTCTATTTCTTTTTTTTAATTTCTTTTTTATTAATGCAAAGATATAATCAATACATTTGGCAATATTATACATTACGTACATCAAAGAAAGGGAAAAAACAATAAAGGCATACACAAGAATATTGCATTTATAATTTTCCATTCGGTTTAAATGCCTCACCCACCCTGCCTCCCCTCCCACCCCATCTGGGGTTTGGTCACCCTCTGATAGCTTTCCAGATTCATGTACACGTTTATGGTAAACTTTTCATCAATCACTCATTGATCGCCAACCATCTAGTCACAGGTGCCCACATTTTTTGACCTTTGCTTTCGGAGCACGTTCCCCTCCTTGCATAAATAGCTTTTTCGAAATTATAATTTGCACGTAATCGGGAGAGCCACTGTTGGAACCCTGGTGGGTTAGAATCAAACCAGGCTAAGCATAGGCACAGAATTGCCATGCCAATAAACACAAATTTTTCCCCGGGATTTCCCTGTAGGTCCTGGTCAACCCCAAATCCGATTAACGTTGGAGAGAGAGAGCATGTAATCTCCAGGTCTTTGTTACTAAAGCTGGTCATTTCTTGTTTTAGATTTGTCTCTTCTATATCTTTGCTTATCTTCCTATATACAGTGCAATTGCATTCTTTCAGATGTTTGATCAACAGGTCAGGGACTTTGTTTAGAAAAGTCAAGATTTAGGGTGACACTGGCCAAGCAAAGAGCTGCTCATCCACAGACAAGTGGGGCCTAGCTTGCCCAAATTTTTTTTTTAAAACAAATTTTTATTGATAGATCACATAGATGAAAGACAAAAAAGAAGTTGCAGACCCCTGTACCCCAGAGGTATCTGCAGGACACCAGAGCGTAATCCATCATTTTGTTCATAATCATTGCATCGGGATCAATGTACACAACTCAACTTTCCCCTTCCCAACTCCCATCCCCCCCCACCATCCCAGACTTCAACCCACCCGAATCCCTCCCCCCCCTGCACGGTACTCAACCTGTCCTGTTCTATACACACACATAGTCCAGACCAGAGCAGACTCAAGCCTCAAGATCAGGGTCCGGTTCCGCTGGTGGCTCCAACCAGATACCCCTATAGTCCGCCCATCTTTTCCAAATCTTAAAATGCTTGCTAGGGCAGCCTCGAGCCAGGAATATGGGTTTCTCCATCCCCATACAGAAATCTAGGCCTCTCTTCCAAGCTACTAGTGATGGGGCCTGCGGGTTCTTCCAGGCCCTTGCAATGTCTCTCTTGGCCACTGTGAGGCCAAGCAAAAGCAGGTGTCTCTTGTATATGTTGCCTCCTACCCCCTCTAGCACATGCAGCAACCCCAACCGCGGTGTGCGCGGGAGCACCCAACTCAGTGCTTTGTCCAATCCATTCCATACGCCATTCCAGAATCTGCTCAGCCGTTCACAACTCCATACTGTATGAAAGAAGGTGCCCTCCTCGTGCCCACACCTAGTACAGTCTGGAGAACCAATCAGGCCCGCCCTCCAAAGCTTTTGCCTGGTATAGTATACCCTGTGAAAGTATTTGAATTGTATCAAACGAAGACGGACCGATATGGCCGCCCCTCTGGGACCCCCATCGCCTCATTCCAATCCTCCTCTTCCAGCGGCCCCACCTCTGCCTCCCAGGTTTCCTTAAGCGTATGGAGATCTGAGGAACAGTGTATGATCAGGGACTGGTAAATGCATGAGATCTTCTTTGTGTCTATGTTTCCCATAAAAATTCGGGCCTCTAATGGACTAAACTATGGAAGAGACGTCAAGCCCTCCAGATCCGGGGCTAGGGCATGGCGCAACTGTAAATACCTAAAGAACTGCGTGCGGGCATGTGAAATGCAGTGCTGAGCTCCTGGAATGACTTAAGCGTGGTTCCTGACATAACATCCCCCAACCGGGAGATACCAATTGCGTCCCAGCCTGAAAAGCCGGAGAGGGCCGCGTATGGAGATCTGAGGAACAGTGTATGATCAGGGACTGGCAATGCATGAGATCTTCTTTGTGTCTATGTTTCCCATAAAATTCGGGCCTCTAATGGACTAAACTATGGAAGAGACGTCAAGCCCTCCAGATCCGGGGCTGGGGCATGGCGCAACTGTAAATACCTAAATAACTGCGTGCGGGCATGTGAAATGCAGTGCTGAGCTCCTGGAATGACTTAAGCGTGGTTCCTGACATAACATCCCCCAACCGGGAGATACCAATTGCGTCCCAGCCTGAAAAGCCAGAGAGGGCAGCCAAACCTACTAAGCAGCGGTTGCCCCATAAGGGGGTTTCCTCAGTTAGGGTCTGCCACCACCCCATCCTCCGCAGTGCCCGTTTCCAGACCTCAAAGACCACTTGTGTCGCTGGCGGCAGGTACTTGCGTCCCCTCGTCTCAAACAGCCATGTGTGAAGTGTACGCGGTGCCATCAGTAGCCTCTCTAGTGCATATGCCGGGTCATTCCTCTCCCCGTACCACCAATCATTTAATACCAATAAATGGGACGCCTGGTAGTAAGAAAGCACATCTGAGGTCGCCAGCCCCCCACAATACGTGGAGCGAAAACATTTGCGCAGCGCCAACCTAATCGATCCTCCCACCCAGAGGAATTGCCCAAGGGCGGAGTCCACCTGTTTAAACCAAGAGGGCTGGATCGGGTACTGGTGATTCTGTAGCTGATATAGTAGTCTGGGTAGGGTCACCATCTTAAAAATAGCTGATCTGCCATATATGATCAGCGGCATCCGGGACCATACTTTAATGTCCGCTTGGGTCCGTTCCCAGACCAGCGCCACATTGCGCTCCCACGCGACCGCAGGCAGCTCCGTCAAAAACACGCCCAGATACTTAAGGCCTCCGTCCGCTTTCTGCAATTCCGACGCCCAACCTCCCAGCATCGGACCATCCCCCAGTACCCAGAGTGTAGATTTGCGGGGATTCATATAAAGGCCCGAAGTTTCGCCAAAGATTTGCAATATACGCAGCAGGCGGGGCCCCGATCTGTTGAGGTCCGTCAAGAAAAACAGGACATCATCCGCATATAATGCGATGCGGTCTGACACTTCCCGCGACCACTCAAGCCCCCGCAGCTGTGCATCGATCCGGACCCAGGCCGTAAGGGGCTCCATGTTAAATAAGTATGGAGAGAGGGAATAGCCCTGCCTGGTTCCCCTCTGAATGGCAAATTTTGATGACACCGCCCCACCCGCCACTCTAACTGAAGCCGTAAGTTCGGTATACAGTAACCTCACATAGGACACAAACACCGGTCCTAGGTTCAGGCGCGGCAAAAGCGAGAACAGATACGTCCAACTGAGGGAATCGAACGCCCTGTCCATATCAGCCAAAAATAACGCTGCCTGTGTCCCAGAGGACCGAACCGCCGCAATCGCGACATGGGCTCTCCTGATGTTGTGCCGTGTCGCCCGCCGGGGCATGAACCCCGCCTGATCAGGGTGGACAAGATCGGAAATATAAGGTAGCAATCTATTGGCTAGCGCTTTGGCCAAGACCTTGGCCTCCACATTCAGTAGAGAAATCGGGCAGTAGGACGCGTACTGCTCAGGGGGTCGACCCGGTTTATGAAATACCACCACCTCGGCATGTCGACTGCCCTGTTCCCTAGCCTCCTCCACCACTGCTCGGTAGTGGGCTCCCAGTTCCAGATGTAATTTCCTAAAGAATTCGCTGGGGAAGCCATTGGGGCCGGGCGCCTTCCCAGTATTCAGTTCCCCGAGAGCCGCCCCCAACTCATCCTCTGTCAGAGGCCTGTCTAGGTGTTCGCGGATTTCATCAGTGATCGGTTTGGGCGGTAAGTAGTCTATAAATTTGGCGACCCGGTCTGCATCTATGCTTTCATGTGGGGAGTATAGATCTGCATAGTACGACGCAAATCCCTCCGCAATCAGTTTGAGATCTGTCATCAAGGAGCCTGTGTCATCCAGAATCCTCGGTGGAGTCTGAGCATGGAACTGTCCCTGACACAGTCGATGAAGCATCGTCCCCGATTTATCCCCCCATTGGTACACTCTGCTGCGGGTAGCTATCCACATCTGTCGTGCCTCGTCCATTAATAATGAGGCATAGGACTGCTGCGCAAGTAGTAACTGCTCCAGCTGTCGATCCTCCCCAAGTCCACTACGTCGCTCCAGTTCCCTGATATCTAACTCAGCCTGAGTCAGGGTCTCCCTACGTCTTCTTTTAGCTGCCGCGCACCAGGCAATGTCTACATCCCGTAGCGTGGGCTTCATAGCCTCTCAAAGCGTCCCCGTGGTCGCCACTGTCCCCACATTGTCCGCAAGATAGTGCGCGATCGCCTTTCTCATGTGTGCTTGATAGTCCCCTAACTGCAGATGCCAGACCGAAAGACGCCAGCGAAACGGCTGCCGCCGTTGGTTCAGGCCTATGGGAACAGTCGTAGGGGAGTGATCCGACAGCCCACGCGGCAGAATATCCGCTGCCTCCACCCTATACTGGGCCGCCTGTGGAACAAATATATAATCAAGCCTGGAAAACGATTTGTGGACCGCCGAGAGGAACGTGTACTCCCGCCGCGCCCCATGCATCAGTCTCCACGTGTGCACCCATCCAAGATTTCTAATCAGATCGTGCAATTTGGTGTGTCCTGTCGCCTCCCTGCTCCCTCCCGGCCTGTGCCTATCACTTGGGTGGTCTAACACATCTTTCCAATCTCCCCCAATGACCGCCAGTCCATTCGGGATTTCTGCCCAAACCGCCATAATTTTTTCCACCAGGGACCACTGCAGAGGAGGCGGAGCATATACACTGCCAAATACCACTTGTTCCCCCCCATAATGTGCCCTGTACAAAGACGTAGCGACCCTGTGTGTCAAGCCACTGTGTGGAGTGGACGTATGGGACCCTTCGATGTATCAGAATGGCCACCCCTTGGGAACCTCTAGAAAATCCAGCGTGGAAGACCTGCGTATAGCTAAACCTCTGAAGGCACAATGTTTTAGACCCCAATAGGTGTGTCTCTTGTAGTAGGAAAATATCCGCCCCCACTCTCTTGGCCTGTTTCAAAACTGCCCCATCTTAATCTTATCCAGCATGCCCCTCACATTCCAACTGAGGACACAAAGCGTGTCTCTGGGCTCTACAGCCCCATCATCCGGGCTCAACATCCAGCACCCTTTGCAGCCATTGAGCCCTGCTCCTGCCCGCAATGTGTGTTCTCACCCCCCACCAGAACATTGTCCAGACCGTGCCAACCCCCCCGAAACAACAACAAACTGTTCCCCAAAGTCCTCCCCCCAACCCCATACCTCAAGAAACAATGAAGTACCTGCCGCGGTAATGCAGGGCCTCCACCCCAAACGCGGAGTCGACGACCCTCTCCACCAATGAATCCCCATCCCCTTATACAACTACTCTAGAACCTACACCCACCCACCTACCCAGAAGGACCCCCCCCACCACTAGAATCCCCCCCACTCCCAATCACCCCCCAGGCATACCCCGGAACCTTCTTTAAGACATCAAAATCGAACACTCTTCCCCAGATAGAGGAGACCCCCCAGTATACCCCTCGACGGGGTCTCAAGATAGCAGAGGGCTGAAAGAGTAGGTCCACGAAGTGTTTCTCAGTTCAATTCACGTGCCCTTCTTCTGCCTCTCGGTCGCCCCAAATACAGTCTCGGAGGCCACATCCGACACCAACCGCTGCCTTGATCTGGATCTCCAATTGCCCCTGCGCCGCCCTTCCCGTGGGGGATCCGCCTGTGCCTCGTCCCGTTGGGAGTCGGTGTCTCGCTGCTATGAGGTGCGAGCCTTTGCCGGTCCGACTTCATCTGTCCACTGAAACACCTCTTCAGGAGAATCGAAGAAATGCATGCAGGATTGATACACCACTCTCAACCGGGCCGGATATAGCAGGGCATACTGTAGTTTCAGGTCCCGCAGCCGGGCCTTGGCTGCTGCAAATGACTGGCGCTGCTGTTGGACCATACGAATGTAGTCAGGGAAAACCATGATAGTGTGATTCTCGTACCGCAGTGGTTCTTTCGCTCTGGCCTGTTTCAGGATCACGTCCCTGTCGTGATAATTTAGGAGCTTAGCTATTACTGGCCGCGGTCGCGCTCCCTCCAGCGGTCTTTGCATCAGGGCCCTGTGCGCTCGTTCGATTATGAAGCATCGAGAAAGAGTATCCGGCGACATCCAACTCTCCAACCACCTCATCAGGAAGCCCTCCATATCTCCCTTCTCACATCCCTCGGGCAGTCCAACAAAGGTTGTTGCACCGGGCGCGCCCTTCTGCATCCTCCACCCGGTGCGCCAATCCTTCTGGACAGATTCGAGAGTTGCCACTCTACGTTTAAGGGTCACTATATCATCCTCTGCCTCCGTGATGCGCGTCTCGACCTTCGTGATACGGGATACCGTGTTGCGCAGGTCCTGGCGCAACAGTGCAACATCCGACCCCACCACTCCGATCTTCGCATCAATCGCATCTCGGGACTGAGTGATGGCTGCCATCAGCGCAGCGTTGTCCGGTCCCGCCGCCTGGGATCCACCGGAGGCTCCGGCGTTTCCCCCTGGCCCGGCAAATTTGTCCATCGGGCTTTCCTTAGGGCCTCCCCCACCACCACCTGCTGCACGTGTCATGGCTGTCAAACTACGTCGCTGGTCAGCCCCCTCCGCAGATCTACCGGGCGGCGCAAGCACTCCCAGTTGGAGGGCCCACTGCAGCCCGATCCGACCGCCGGAATGCTGAATGGGGCGGCCCGCAGACTCGGGCCGTCGCTATCTGACGTCTGCCGCGGCTGCTCCCCTCTTCCGGGCTCTACACGACCTCCTCCAGGCTCTACGCCGGGCAAGCTGACCACTGTTTCGCCCACATGCCTCCCTCTGGGCACCAGGATGTAGGGGACGCCCCTCTCGTCCCTCACCACACACTCCAAGGGGGCCCCCAGGTGTAGGAGAGTCGGCCGCACTAACCACTGTACATGTCCGCCAAGGCCTGGGCCCCCTGCTTCTGCTCGGGCATCGTGCGGGTTATATGAAAATCGAGCTCCCTGGCTGTGGCCACCTGTGCAGGCCTCACCTGACTGTCCCGTGTACCAAAGGGCCGGCCGGGCCCCCAGCCGGCTGCTCGCTCCTCGGGATTGTATCCCCCAGTGAGGTCCAGCCCGGGGGTACCCTGCAGGGCCGTCTCCTATCTATAGCCTTGCTGGAAGGATCCATACATGTGCCACACAATGCCAGATTCCAGCTTATTCTCCTTTATATAATACATAGGGTTTTCTCACCCCTGCCAATATCAATTGATTTTATCTTAGAGAAGATACAGCTTCTTTGCATTTCGCATGCGTGAAATATTATCTACTTCATATGCTCTGGACTTGCCATCATCTACATGCTTACTGGCATAAAATCACATCAACATTGTTTACCTGTACCGAATGCCGAGACCTGCATAAATGCTAAATATGTCTCCTGGGGTTGTACAGCAGACGCAAAAGCATAGGGTAAATTCCTGCTTCCTAGAGTTGGAGTTTGTAGTAGTTAAACTGCTTAACACCCAGCGATGGAAGTCCTCCACACGCTGACCGTTCATAGACTGGAGGCATTCAATGATTATTTGGGTTCAAGCTGAAAGCATATCCCTACACATGTAGGGCACACAGGCTGACAAAATACCCTATTGACGCTCACTGGGACACCATTTTCACAGATTTACAGACTAATTGCACTTGAGTCTGAAGTCAGTGCCGATACTGTAATAGTGTAAAGTAGTTCCTATATTCTCAATAGGCTCTGCGCATTGGAATAATATATCCTATAGATTGGACGTAGAACTGAGGTCGACTAGGTCTCTAACGAATATATTAAACTTAATAGTGAATGTCAGCTAGCTCAGAGGTCACTAGAAACGTTCTCGAATTCACAAGAAGGGATTAGTTTCTGACAACCGCATAAACATGACAACTTTGTTTCCCAAGAATATAAAATGTATCTCTAGAGTCGCGGAAACAATAGATAAGTATTTCACTCAGTCAATCGTCCATGCTTCGTTTCTACAGAGTTGCAGAGAAATAGAGAGACAGGCATTTTCAATAAAAGGTTTATTGAACAGTCTTCTTTCTCATGCAAGAAAAGTGAACTGCTACAATCGTAGTGCAGACTGCAAAGTATAATGTCTACAGCGAGAACAATATTATAAAATAATACTGTAAGAGCATTGTATGGTTTCTAAGCCATATAAAAATACATACATAGATAACAATGACTAAAAATACTCAACTGGTGCTTCTAAAATACGCCTACCCCAATGTACCTACCCTAAGTCTAGTACGCGGGAAAAAGTAAGTATTGTGTAGCATAGGATTAGTTTTCTTTGCCAAGAATCTATCCTAGATTTCTCTAGGTTCTAATCAGCTCCATACCGTTAGTTAGAATGAAGGAGGTCTGGTATCTCTGTCTCTTCACTCGATTTCCCAACACCCCAAAAGGGGAGCTTAAAAACACTGAAACTGGATTCTTGGCAAGAGAAAGGCAGCCTCTTGATCAGTGCATCAGCTAGAGGGTCGGCTTCCTTCGGCGCTTGCTGTAGCGAGCTGCGTCGGGCAAGTAGATAATCAAACTGCTCCAAACCACCGTGTCTTGCTAGAGCAAGTGAATGTATATTTATACCTTGAAGGTGTCTAGGAATGCCATAGTTTGACGTAAAGTCGGGCATAGTAACGTCAGGAAAGAACCCCTAGGGAATAGTCGTTCCAATAGTGTGCAAGTACAGGAGTTCTTGGACAAATCAATATTCAAGGAAGGGGAACTTCTCTAACTGCTTAAGCCGATTTTCCAAGAAATCGTTGTGACGTTTGGTACGGGTGGAAGTAGCCATGCCTGTATTTGATCTGCATGGGCTATGTCTAAATAAGGGCTTGATTTCTATGCCTATATTAGGGCAATGTGAATTGTACCTATATAAGTGATGAATTGGGAAAATTCACTTGGAGCCTAAAACTCCACAAAACACCCACTCCACATTATTATGTACGACATTACTCAGTTCAAACACATAAATCATATCTAAACATGATGTGTTAAAACCCAACTCACAATACATAAAAATGCATTGGAATTGGTTGTAAACGAAAAGAGCATTTGTGCTGTACTCATTTAAAAGCAATTTTTCATTCGAAGCATATAGATGACATTTGAAAACGCTATCCGAATGAATCATGAAAATACATTTATGAAATGGTTCTTAATTACAGAAGAAAAAGTCGAGACCATTCCATGGCAGAATATATAAACTGTTTGAGTGTGGACAAGGTCAAATATTGTCTCTTGAAAGTTTTCAAAGAAATCTAGTTCTCTATGAATAGTTCTACTTTAAGTAGATTACTTTGTGCCCAAAAAGTAAAAATTTGGAAAAAAGTCTGATCATTGAAAAAAAAAGTTCCAAAGTTAGATGCTTGTTTTGAAAAATGGAGGGCGAATTCAGAGTCTCTCAGAGCACTGTGTGTCAACTTCAAAAGTTGGTGTCATTGTTTGGAGAAAACATCAAATCTTCTAAGTCTGTAAAGAATTTGTCTACTATTGTAGGTGAAAGTTGGACTACCTAGTTAAGCAGATTAACCGCACATAGATGAGAAGCATCGCTGTCAGCGTCAGTCGCATTAGCAATGTTTATAGGAGATGGTACCTGTGTGCCTCTTGCTCCACGTATCTCATCGTCTGCATTTTGTGTCTGAGATCTCAACAAATGCCGTCATCAGGATTGGTAGCCGCTGGGGACAACACAGTGCATGAGCCGTTACTGGTTCAAGCAAAGTATCAACTACAGTTGGCAGGACTGATGGGAGTGTCAGACAGATATCTTGCATGCATTCTTCTCCACATAGCAGGCATCATAGAACAGGTAAGATGCAATCTTGCCAGATTGGTCGGAATGGTAGAAACCATGTGGTATTAAAATCTTTTAAACGCGTCAATCCCAGTATTTGTATCATGCGCTCACAACACTTCATTGCCAGGAGAGTGTTCTCCAAGGTGATCTGGGTGTTGATGGTGAGTTGGCTTGCCATTTTGGAGCAGAAGGAGCAAAAATAGTATCCCTGCTACGAGTCCCAAAATGAGAGGCAGTTCGCCAAACACAGAGTGCACGAAGTTTGTAAATATGCCTAGGTCTGCTTCAAAGGATGCTAACAGTCTCCAAAAAATCGTCTTAAATACATGTACAATACCATTCGTATCAGACATGTTTAAGATACAACCTAACATTTATTTCTATGGAATGTATAGGGCAGTTTGTCGATAAAAGGGCATCTATCTCTGCAGAAGTCCTTCCAACTTGCAGATCATACGTCTCTTTGGCCGAGGTCAGTGGCACAGTTTTTTGTAAAAGAATGGCTTTCATTCTGCTTAAAGTATCAATTCGTATAGAAGAGATGTTCAGTGAAGGCCATAATGGTGACTCCCCCCGTCTGTCTTGGTTTTATGAAACAGTACTTGCATACAGCAAGTGACCCTGGCTGACACAGTTATGAGATAGGGGGTTCCTGGCAACATGCCACAGCAGCAGTGATCATTCAATATAATGTAACTTCTATTAGAAAGCTGCCTAAAATTGGATCAATCACTGCAGCAGGAGAACCTTGTGTTGAGATATAACATTATATATAATTATGATTGGCCCACTATGTACCATATAACCGCATATACGCATTAATACCTGTTTAGAAATAAACAATGTATGTTAGCTTAATGATAGGTTTATGAAGGTCCGTTTAGACCTATTGGTATAGCCGGGCCACTGTGTTTTGTTTCCCTTCGATTCATGTACTGTTTCCCAGAAGTCACATGGTTTAGCTCAGGATACGAAACCAGGCTAAATTGCTCAGTCTGCTTCTCTGATCTTTTGTGTGTAGCTCAGGGAAAGCCAAGGTTACACCTGCCCTTCTTGTGGGATGCGCACATACTAGCAGGGCCCGTTCCTGTACTCCCCGGGTTTTAGATAGACGACAGGGCGCCTCACTGACCTACCCCCGGAATAGCTTCAGCTTAGCTACCAACAATTAGTGGTGCCTTATATGGGTCTTCCTGCTGGCTTACTGACAACTTGTGTTCTTCCTTGTAGGGTGTTAACCTGAATGTGTGAAAACGTATATATGCTTTGTATCTTTTGTATTTAGCCAGTCTCCTCTGCGCACCTCCATGGGTCGTGTAGACCGAGGCTCTCCTGTCAGGGCTTGTATTTGATTGAATAAACGATTCGACCTTCTCCAGTGCCGACTGCCTTATTATTCTCTTATGCTATATTTGGGCTATTGGTAAGTATAGTCCGGCCTTGTAAAATTTGTTTCCTTCAGTTGGCGACTCTGCCGGGACTCCGCAATAGGGTCGTCCCCTCCTGTAAACAGGAGCAGAAGGGACAGGGAGGAGTTCTGGCCGAGTGGGTGGACAAGAAGTATTTTTGATCAGAAACACTCGTTAGTGGTTAGACAATTGGAGAGTCCGCCCTCGAGCCCAGTATCCCTCCCAGCTGCTAAAGACCCAACGCCGGAGTTCTACGGTCTTAACCCGAGAGAAAAATAGACTGTGTTGGTCTGTCTAGAAATCGGCAGTGGACAAGTCGGGATCGGCCTGAGTGCACCAGGTGAGTGAATTTATTTGATTAGATTTGGAAACGGACGCTTGGAGGAAGTGTCCACTTGGAAATAGCAGTCTGCTTTTTGTTGGTGGTCGGGGAAGCCTGTCCACAAGGGAATCCGAAAGGGTCTGACGTTGCGGTGCAAGGGCTGCACGGGCGGACACCTCTTGGATTTGTTTGGTATTGCAAATAATACTTGGTGCCTTGCGGAGCACGGAGTGCTCGCTCGGCCAAATTCCCTCAGGGGAAGCCCTTGGAGCAGCTGGGTAAGCTAGGGTTCTGGAGCTTCGTGCCCCGAAACACCGGCCCAACCAGAATGCGACCAGGGGATACCTAGGAAGTGGCTTTGTGGTTTTCCTACCAAGTGGATTATTTATGGTTGAATTTTGGATTGGTCTGGGATTCTCTTTGAAATGATTCCCCGAACGAGAGTCAACGGGCTCCGTTCGTATTTGAAGACATGTCATTTGCATTGGAATTTGTATTGAGCTCATATGTTACCCTGACGCACTTTACTTTACATGTGGGAGAAGTAAGAAGAGTATGAGAGAGTGAATGGTGAACAGGGCGCGCCCGTATGAAAGGAATGATTGAAGACTTATACGAATTGTGATATCATTGTTGTCATGCCTTGTTTCAGCAAAATATGTTTTGGGTGATGCTGTCGTGGAGGTGCTCGGCTGGAAGAAAGACAGCCTGCCCCTCCTGAGGGAAGCCCCAGTTTTGATATGTACGTTAAACATGGTCTTACACCATTTTTGTTTAATACGTTATGGCACAAATATACAAAGGATAATACTGAATTGCAATGGCCTTTAACAGGGTCGTTTGATGAAAAAAAGATTACTTACTTGCAAAATAAAATGTTTATGAAGAAAAGTCGCCAGTCAATGTTTGACTCCTTGAACCTATGGTTGAAGGAGGCTAAACGACGGCGAATAAGGGAAGAGAAACTGGGAAGGATTAAATCTGGGCAGACTGTAACCCAAAAAGCCATAGCTTATGATAAAGGAAAAGTGGAGGAAAATATTGCCCAAATGGACAGGCAGTTCCGTTTGGAGACAGACAAGACCTATGTGGCCCGACCCGATACTGGAGATGAGATAGAGGATTTGTTAGAAACTCGTCCGCCTCCTCCTTATGCTCCACAGGGTTTATACCCAGCAGTGCCCTTAGTCCGAATAGATCGCCGAGGGACTGCGTCGGTCAATAGGATCCTACGGGAGCAGCAGCTACAGCCCTGCCTGATGGGTCTGTACGGAGTGCGCTGCTTCCCCCCCCATCACTCCGACCATCTACCTCACCCTTGATTTCGTTACAACCAGACTCAGTTGTCCCTTCTATTTTGCACCCAGTAATTCTCTCCCCTCTGGCTCAAAGCACTATAGATCCCCAAGCTTTGGCTACCTTAGACACTACACCTAAATGTTTTGGGTCAGATTCGAGCGACCAACGGATTTGTACCAGATCCTCTTTGGGTATGGAAGAACGGAAGGCTATAGTAAATCAGGCATTTTCGAGCCCGTTGCGCAGCAACTAGCTTTAGAAAATATGGTGATTCGGTTGATTTTGCTATGGGAATAGTGTTTTGAGGAGGGGCTCACTCCACAAATATTGAGAGATATAAGTCAACGAGCCCACAAATTCCAACTGCAGTCCGATGAAGTATATCAGAATGTAGTGACTCTCTTGCAGTATCGAGAGTGAATGCATCGGAAATGTGCAGATTGGGGAACCCAGAATCCTATGAGAGAGGTACATCCTCTTTTCTTTCCAGAATTACCTGAACTTACGGATAAAGGGGGCAATGTAACTAGAGCAAGGGTGGACGCAAGGCTTCAGGAACAATGGGTTTATACCCCTTGGAAACGAAGCGAGGTCCTTACATTGAAAGCCCTGCTCCCTGACCCTCGTAAGAATCCCACTGCTTATTACAATGAATTGGCCGAGGCTGCCAATTCCGTGATCATGACCATACCAGATATTGAGTTGTTTTTCGGCCTTTTGATCCCGGTTGATATTTGGAGACAGATACATGATACAGATCACGTTCCCGAGTTAGGGGGAACATGGGATCAACTGAAAACTTGGGATAAGGAACGAAAGCCTGGAGAGAAACCACGAGATGAAATTTTAGCAGTACGAGATAAAATCATTACATACATGCAAACCCTTCTGCCTCCTAAGAAAATAGATTGGGATAAGTTAACCGCCTGTAAACAGAAGAAGGATGAGAGTGTCTCGGATTTCTTCACCAAGTGTGAGAAAACATTCATAGATTTTAGTGGGCAGGATTTATCCACAGATGGGGGAATACGACTGTTTGTAAATAGATTTGTGACAAATCTGTTACCGGAGATCTGAAAGAGACACGTTAGTGATAGATTCCTTACCTTAGAATATCCCCAGGCGTCAGACTGCATCCGGAAAGTTTTGCGTAGCAGTACCCTTGCGCGTCGGCAGGCGTCGTCTGCGGCTCCGCGTCCGTCGTAGGCGTCGTGGGCGCCGTGATGACGTCGTCGGAGTACTTAGACGCCGCCTCCGCGTGCTGACGTCAGTTCTTCTTTTTTCCGCGCCAGCCAGCGCAGATCTGGAAAGAGCAGTTCCCTAGTCACTTTTTGACTAACCTTTTTGATCTTTTTGATCCATTCGAAGTCTTACGACTCCGACGGTGCCGTTAGGGATGCCCAGATTCAAGCATTGCGACGAGTGCGACCGTAGCATGTCGGTCACGGATCCCCACCGCTTGTGCCTGATGTGTTTGGGCGTCGACCATGACGACGAGGCCTGCTCCGACTGTCGGGCCCTCTCGAGGAAGGCCAGGCGGGAGCGGTCCCGCAGGCGACTCGAGATCTGTCAGTCGGCCCCGCGCCGTGTGAGGTCCCGGTCCCGGTCCCACGGGAAGTCGAGGGACAGGCCGCGGGGACGGAGCCGTCACAGCTCCGGGAGTCGGCACCACTCCTCCGGGTCCAAGTCGTCAGGTAAGAAGCATAAGAAGTCGAAGAGACGTCATCGCTCTTCTGGCTCCCCACGACGCGGCCGGGGGATCGGGTGACACCGCCCACGCGGCTCCTCGTGAGTCGCGGGCGCCACGTTCGGCCCCATACCCCCCGGTCCCTGGGCTGAACGCGACGCCGGAGGAGATCGAACGCTTCCTCATGGCCATGAGGTCCCTTTCTCCTCCGACGGGTTCCGCAGCGCCTTCGGGCCCAGTGAACCCGTCCGGGGGCCCTAGTGGGTCGGGGGCTACGACCCCGACGCCGTCGGGTGCTTCGGCCTCGACTCCGCCGCTGCCCTCGGGCTCGGCGCCGCAGGGTACAGCGGCCCCGGCGTCGTCGGTGCCTTCGGGCCCGGCGCCGCAGGGAACCGCTGGGCCCTCGTCGGGCGATGGATCGTCACCGGTGGACCTTACGACCACCCCGGCGTCGGTCCGTGTGGTGTCCCCTTCGGCATCGGCCTCGGCCGGCGCCGTCCTCGATGCCTCCTCTCAGTCGGTTCCGACGTCGGGACGACGCCTATCGGCGCCGGTCTCGACGCCAATTGGAGATTTTCATCTCTATGAACCGTCCTCATTCGCTTATGACCCTGAGTCTCAGGAGATGGGGGAAGAGGAGTATTGGGAGGGGTCTGAGGACCCTCTGACAAGGGAATGTCAGTCTAACATGGACTGGACAGGAGACCTTGGGGAGGCCAGTGGCCTGGACACCTCTCCGGACACTGGATTCGTCTCTCCTCCTACCGTGGCTTCGGAGGAGGGCGCGACATATGGTGTGGTGTTGACGAGGGCTGCTAAGGCCTTGGGCCTTGAGCTCCCCGTCGCGGCCGTGAGGACTAACCTCCTCACTGAGGTCCTTAAGCTGCAGTCATGCTCCATGGAGCCTCTGCTGCCGTTTAATGAGGCCTTGACGGACGTTCTCTTGGGCACTTGGTCCAGGCCCGCTACAGGTTCGCCTGTAGATAGGAACGTGGCCAGACGCCACCGCCCGGCCCCGGGCGACCCATGTTTCCTGTCCACCCACCCCACCCCCGAGAGTCTGCCTCTAACTCCCAGACCGCCTTCCCGACGGCTCCCCCGATCGGGAATCCAAGAGGTACGAGGCCTTTGGCAAGAAGGTGTTCTCGTCCCTTAGCTTGGGACTGCGGTCTTCCAACACCGCATGCCTCTTGGGCCGTTACACCCATTCTATATGGGATACGGTGGCGGAAGTGCTGCCAGAGTGCCCGTTGGAGGTAGGGGCCAAACTCGGCCAAGCCCTAGTGGAGGGCCGGGATGCAGCAAAGTATTCAATCAGGTGCGGACTGGATACTACTGACTCGCTAGGCAGAGCGATGGCTACGACGGTGGCGATACGACGCCACGCCTGGCTGAGATCCGCCAACTTCTCGGCAGATGTCCAGAATACACTCATGGACATGCCGTTCGATGGCCGTCGCCTCTTTGGCGACAAGGCAGACCACGCGCTTGAGCGCTTTAAGGACTCCAGGGCTACGGCCAAGTCCTTGGGCCTCTCGGCCCCGCGCCAGCAAGTGGGTGCCTTTCGCTCCTTTCGTGGCCAAGGAAGGGGCGTCCCCACACGTGCCGCCAGCCACTCGCTGCAATCTATCGTCCAGCGCGGCGGCGGCCGTGGAAACCGCCGTGGAGGCGGTCGGGGAAACAAGCGGAGCCAGTCCACACCTGCCCCCGCAGCATCCGCCTCTAAACCCTCCTAGTCCGTATTTTTCGGCCCATGTGACGCCAGTGGGAGGCAGGGTTCGCCATCACCACTCTCACTGGCGCACAGTCACTTCGGACAGGTGGGTGCTGCAGATCGTCCGAAGGGGCTACTCCCTCCCCTTCGAGACGACCCCTCAAGCCATGCCACCGCAACACCACCGCGTATCGGGGGATCACTTGCGGCTCCTGCAGGAGGAGGTTTTGGCCCTCTTGGCCAAGGGGTCCATCGAGCGCGTTCCTGGGCCAGAAGTAGGACGTGGTTGCTACTCCCACTACTTCCTGGTACCCAAGAAGGGCAAAGGGGGCCTACGCCCTATCTTGGATCTGAGGAATGTCAACGGCTTCCTCCGGAAGGAGAAGTTCAAAATGCTGACACTGGCTCAGGTCTTGGCTGCCCTAGACCCAGGAGACTGGATGGTAGCGTTGGACTTGCAGGACGCATATTTTCACATCCCCGTCCTGACGGCCCACCGGCGTTACCTGCGGTTCACGGTAGGCCTCGAGCACTTTCAGTTTACCGTGCTCCCCTTCGGCCTTTCCAGCGCCCCACGGGTGTTCATGAAAGTGATGGCGGTGGTCGCGGCTCATCTGCGCAGGTTGGGGGTCTCAGTCTTCCCCTACCTAGACGACTGGTTGTTGAAGGCGGCCTCGCCCCAGGCAGTCGTCAGCCACCTCCAGACTACGGCGGATCTCCTGCACCAGCTGGGATTTTCCATCAATGTGCCGAAGTCACACCTGTGCCCCTCTCAGAAGCTCCTTTTCATCGGAGCGGTATCTCGACTCGGCGCAGTTTCGGGTTTACCCGCCCGAACAGCGGGTCCGGGATATACAGGCTCTGATTCCGGTCTTTCGGCCGTTATCCCGGGTTTCGGTCAGGTTGACGCTGCAGCTTCTGGGGCTGATGGCCTCCTGCATCCTTCTGGTGCATCACACACGGTGGCGGATGCGGGCTCTGCAGTGGGACCTGAAGTTTCAGTGGGCCAAGCACCGGGGCAACCTGTCCGACCATGTCCTGATCTCGGAGGGCACTGCGAGACAGCTGCAGTGGTGGCTCACGGACCGCGATTGGGTCAATGGCAGATCCCTCTCCCTTCCCCAACCGGAGCACGTAGTTGTGACGGACGCGTCCCTCCAGGGAGGGGAGGCCACTTGGGAGAGGCGGAGATCAGAGGACTCTGTTCTCCGGCGGAGTCCCGGCTCCATATCAACCTGTTGGAGCTGCGGGCAATTCGTCTGGCACTGAAAGCATTCCTCCCGTCTGTCCGAGGGAGTGCAGTGCAGGTGTTCACCGACAACACCACCGCCATGTGGTACTGCAACAAACAAGGCGGAGTGGGGTCGTGGACCCTTTGCCAGGAGGCTCTGCGTCTATGGCAATGGCTGGAACATCAGGGCGTGACTCAACACCTCAACACCTGGCAGGTTCCCTGAACGCCAGGGCGGACGAACTCAGCCGTCGGTGCTCGATGGATCACGAATGGCGTCTGAACTCGGACGTGGCGCAAGGCCTCTTTCTGCGATGGGGAGAGCCTTGGTTAGATCTATTCGCCACCGAAGGGAACGCGCAATGTCATCAGTTCTGCGCGTTGGAATTTCCAAGGCGGCACTCGCTCGGCGACGCTTTTCGTCGCGAGTGGAGCTGCGGTCTGTTGTACGCCTTTCCGCCTATACCTCTTCTGCCCAGAGTGCTGAAGAAGATCAGGCATGACCGGGCACAAGTCATCCTTGTGGCTCCGGACTGGGCTCAAAGGTACTGGTATCCCGAGCTACTCAGCATATCAGTCGATCCCCCGATTTGTCTGCCTCTTCAGGAGGACCTTCTGTCGCAGCAGCAGGGGACGGTCCTCCACCCGAACCTGTCCAGTCTCCACCTCCATGCTTGGAGATTGAGCGGCGACACTTGAGACCATTTGACTTGCCTCCTGAAGTTTGCAACATCATTCTGGCAGCCAGGCGTCCCACCACGAAAACGGTATACGCCTGCAGGTGGAACAGATTTGTGGCATGGTGCACAGCAAAGGCTGTGGATCCCCTCAATGCCCCTCTCTCTGAGGTTCTTCTCTTCCTTCTTTCTCTTGCCCAGCAGGGCTCTGCTCTGGGCACTATCAAGGGCTATCTTTCGGCTCTTTCAGCCTTTCTGAGGCTGCCTGACCAACCTTCTTTGTTCAAGTCCCCTATTGTAAACAGATTTCTGAAAGGCATCACTCATACCTTTCCTCCTGTTCCGTTCGTGATGCCTCAGTGGGACTTGAACCTGGTTCCAACATTTCTGATGTGCGCTCCCTTTGAGCCACTTCATAACTGTCCACTTCGCCTTCTTTCTTTGAAGACTGCCTTCCTGGTAGCCATCACCTCTGCCAGGAGAGTGAGTGAGCTCCAGGCCCTCTCTTGTAAGCCTCCTTTCCTTTCAGTCCATCCGGACAAGGTTGTTTTGAGGACTAGGCCCTCCTTCTTGCCAAAGGTGGTCACGGCCTTCCACATTGGGCAGTCCATCACGTTGCCCACCTTCTTTCCGCCTCCGCACCCCTCGAGAGAGGAGGAGAGGCTCCACCGTCTGGACCCAAAACGTGCGCTCTCGTTCTGTCTGGATCGCACACGCCAGTTCCAGGTGGATGATCAACTCTTTGTTGGGTACGCGGGCGCTAAGAAAGGGAAAGCGGTGCACAAGAGGACCATCTCTCGATGGATTATCATGTGCATTCAGGCGTGTTACCACCTGTTGGGCTACGGGCTCATTCCACTCGAGCCACGGCCACTACAACTGCCTTGGGCCGAGGTGTGCCCTTGCAGGACATTTGCCAGGCAGCTACGTGGGCCTCGTTGCATACGTTTGCTAGGCACTGCTGCCTGGACAGTCAAGTCCGGAGAGACGGCTACTTTGGCCGCTCCGTTCTCCAGGACTTTCTGGTGTAAATATTGGTTCGCAGACCCACCTCCACGGGGATGGTATTGCTGGGGTATCTATTCTAAGGTAAGGAATCTATCACTAACGTGTCTCTTTCAGATGCACAAGTTACTACTTGTGTAACGATATATCTGTAAGAGACATTAGTTAGTGATAGATTCCTTACCGACCCACCCATCCTCCCCGTTCTGCGGACCGATATCTAGGGTTAAGGTCATCCCCTTTCAGGGCCCTAGTTTCTTGGCACCAGTGTCGGTTTTTGTCATGGCTCTGCGCTTCTGGCGCGGAAAAGCTGTGGCTAAGAACTGACGTTAGCACGCGGAGGCGGCGTCTAAGTACTCCGACGACGTCATCACGGCGCCTACGACGGACGCGGAGCCGCAGACGACGCCTGCCGACGCGCAAGGGTACTGCTACGCAAAACTTTCCGGATCCAGTCTGACGCCTGGGGATATTCTAAGGTAAGGAATCTATCACTAACTAATGTCTCTTACAGATATATCGTTACACAAGTAGTAACTTGTGCATTATGTCTCGCCCACAGGCAGCTGAGAGTACGTGGACTACGGCCACCCCATCCGTGATCCTCAGTATTGCTCAGTATTATGAGCATCAAGAGAATGAGAGCAAGGAAAGGACTGAAAAGAAAACGAAAGACTTAAAGTTTAGAGCCTTGTTGCAGCAAGTTATTAGCGGACAGAATACGGGACGAGGTGGGCGCGGTTCCTTCCAAAGAGGAGCAGGCAGAGGAAGAGGAGGTCCCCCGAATATTGGTCTGAATCAATGCTCATATTGTAAGCAGGAGGGGCATTGGAGGGCGGACTGTCCTTTGTTGATGGCAAGAAACGGCCCCAGTAGGGGACGAGGACAGGGCCGGGGAAATATCGATCGAAATAGCATGCGTAGGGAAGACGAGGATTCCCGGAAGAACTATTTTGATAGTCCACAGAATAGGCAGTACTATAATGAGAATTACAGGGACGATGGGTACGATGGACACGATTATGCATGAGACAGCCAAGGATAGAGAGGGGGCCACATTACAGTACCAGTTGACCAAGAGGGACCTTATGTACTAGGGGAACTGTTGGGTGCATCAGGAAAATTCCTATTGGATACTGGAGCAATGAATAGTTCAGTTGCTCATACAATGGTCCCAGGGGCTGCTCTCTCTGGCCAAAATAATGTATCAGTAGGATTCTCTGGAATACCTGTGGTAAGCCCCGTTTCTAAGCCTTTGCCTTTCACTGTAGGTCCTATTTCTATACAGTCCCCTTTTCTGTTGACATCTAATTGTGGTGAGAACCTTTTGGGTTTAGATATCTTAAAGAAATTACATGCTCGGATTTACTGTTCTCAGGATGGTGTATATTTGACAATGCAGAAACCCTCTTTGAAGGACGCTCAATATTATGTGAAAAAGGAGCGTCTTCCCCCTGAGTTCTCTACAATTCCTCAGGCTTTGTGGGCAACAGGAGACACTGATGTTGGTCTGTTAAAGATAGCCCCCGTGTCCATTACCCTGAAACCTAACGCGCAGCTGCCTCGCATTCCACAGTATAAAATTTCACCTGAAGGTGAACGGGCTACGTTAAACATTATTCGCGACCTTATTAGGGGGACAGTACAGGCCAATGTTTTTTAATTACGTTTACAAAGTTTGTTATTAACTGTACTGAATGTTGTCACACAGGATATTCTCTTTAGGGGTTCTTTCTTTTTTGGTTGTAGAAGATGTTCTCTATGGGCATACCAAGCACGTTTTATGGGTCTTCTTACAAGCTTTCTGAGGCTACCCCAGTAACAAATTTTGTAAAGTAATTAAAAAACATTGGCCTGTACTGTCCCCCTTAGAACTTGATACAGGGACGCCCCTATTCTCCTTCAAAAGGGGCCGTAATCTCAAAGATCATTTAGTGCGAGCTGCTACTATAACCAACAAAAACACCACCATAGAGACATGTCTGAATCTTCCACCTATTGTAGGACATTACAATTGTAACAGTTGCACTGCATGCGATTTTACGACCAATACTAAAGTGTTTGATTATATAAAAATTGTAAATATAAGCTGAAATCTTTCACTAACTGTAACTCAAACAAGCATTGGAAATGCAATAGGTCTCGCATTAGGAAAGTTTGAGCTATTGGTATTGTAAATGACACTTTTTTTATTTATGTGTTGGTTTTGAAAAAAACAAAATTAATAGCTTTGTCAGTTACAATGTCAATAGTTGTATCTTTTGCAAATGTGACACCTATAGCATTTGCAATGCAATGTGTGTTGTATTTACGTAACTTAGATGTATTGATATTACAAATAACAATGGCTTTTAATTTTGTAAATAATTAATACTTAAATAAAAGTTATTGTAATTTATAATGGCAATAGCTTAAACATTTGTAAATAACTTTTGTGAAGATTATGTTCAGTGTATTTTATTGTGACGAAAATCCAAGAACATTGCATTTGCACCTACACACACACAGAGCCACACACATATAGATGTGGTGGTGGTGGATCTGGGGGATATGGTGGTGGTGGATGTGGTGGTAGTGGTGGTGATGGTGGATGTGGTGGTGATGGTGGTGGATGTGGGGGTGGATGTGGTGGTGATATGGTGGATGCGGTGGATGTGGTGGTGGATGCGGTGGTGGTGGTGGATGCGGTGGTCGTGAATGTGGTGGATGTGGTGGTGGATGTGGCGGTGGATGTCATGGTGGATGTGGAGGTGATGGTGGATGTGGTGGTGGATGTGGTGGTGGTGGATGGGTTGGTGGTTGTGGTGGATGTGGTGGTGAATGTAGTGGTGGTGGGTGTGGTGTTGGTGGTGGTGGATGCGGTGGTGGTGGTGGATGCGGTGGTGGTGGATGTGGCGGTGGATGTCATGGTGGATGTGGAGGTGATGGTGGATGTGGTGGTGGTGGTGGATGTGGTGGTGGTGGTGGATGTGGTGGTGGATGGGGTGGTGGTGGATGCGGTGGATGTGGTGATGGTGGATGCAGTGGTGGTGGTGGATGCGGTGGTGGTGGTGGTGGATGCGGTGGTGGTGGATGTGGTGATGGTGGATGCGGTGGTGGTGGTGGTGGATGCCGTGGTGGTCTATGTGGTGGTGGTGGCGGATGTGGTGGTGATAGTGGATGTGGTGGTGGATGCGGTGGATGTGGTGGTGGATGCCGTGGATATGGTGGATGCGGTGGTGGATGCGGTGGTGGTGGTAGTGGTGGATGGGGTGGTAGTCGTAGTGGATGTGGTGGTGGATGTAGTGGTGGTGGGTGTGGTGGTGGTGGTGGATGCGGTGGTGGTGGATGTGGTGGTGCTGGATGTCGTGGTGCTGGATGTCATGGTGGATGTGGAGGTGATGGTGGATGTGGTGGTGGTGGATCTGATGGTGGATGTGGTGGTGGATGCAGTGGTGGTGGTGGATGCAGTGGTGGTGGTGAATGGGGTGGTTGTGTATATTGTCTAGAAGCCTTGTATCAGCAGAGCTGGGCATTATTGAAATAACAGCAGTGGCACACAGGTGGGTAACATGCACGTGACCTGGTGACCCTGGAGGCGTGAGTGGTAGGACATTGTTACACCCCTACAGTGTGCGTCTGTGTGGTGTGTCCTGGTGCGTGTCTGTCCGTTTTCACGTGCATTTATTCTGGGAAGGTCTGTGTGTCTCTGTCAGTATTTGTTAGAAAATGGTTAAAGGGACATCTGTTGTAGAAGTGTTTGTGTGTTTGCGACTGTTTCCGTGTGAATGCGTGGCTGCAGTGAACCCCGAGGCGTTCACATTTAAAGCACACTTTAGCAAAGCATTCGAAGGCCAGTTCACTTTGCGAAAAGGCAGCGTGTTATGTAATTTTACCACCCTCGATTTATAAATCCCCGATACCTGGCAGAGCAAACACACACACCAGACCTCGCATCATGTGTGAGTCTTGTGTAATTGTACACATGACAATTCACAGTGATCAATGTCGACAGATTTGGAAAAACACTGCATTTTTGTTCTTGAAAAAGAAAACTAAAAAAAACTTTCTAATTCAGCACAAAGCTTTGAAACACCGCGGAGCCGAGGAATTCATGGCTCGCGCGCAAAAAATATTCCAGCTGGAACCTTTCAAAAAAAGGCCGGGCCGAGATGAAAAGCGCATTGTCCTGAGTTGTAATGTTGCAGCTTTGCTTTGTTTTTTACTATAAATCGCAGGTAACGGCTTGCTGTGCACACGGTACACACTAGAACAAGTGTTCCCCTGGAGTGTAAAATAAATATGTGTACACTGTTCGCAAATATCCGTCCCGTTTGTCCAAATAAAGCCCGCTATTCGGGTGTATTTTGGGAAAAGCCCGTTTCCTGGACACAGTCTGCAGACGTCTCCCAACAATAGCCCCTTTGCTTTAAAAGAAGATGATGACAGGTGCAGGGCTCCCGGACACTTGAGGGCATTGCTGTGGGGAGGGGGGAGGAGATATGCGACACGGCGGGCAGGGGAGGGGGCGGAGTAGGGAGAGGGTGTGAAGCAGTAGGGGCCTTTGAAGTGAAGCTAAGCTTCACTTCAAAGGTGTGGGAGGAGTGCGGCTGAGCGAACAGACAGCTTGCGCATTGACCTAAAAGCCACGGGCACAGCACCAAATCGCCCAGTTAGGTAAAGTCTGTTTAAGTCGCTTTAGTCTCGCTTCTCTCAATGCGCATGTGCATTGATAGGTCACAAGACCTAAAAACGTTATATACTGTATTCAATGCCCATGCCAACAACTGTACATCGGCCAAACCACGCAACAGATAAAGACCAGGATTTCGCAACATAGGAGCAGAATTCGCTGTAAGGTGTTATCTGCACGCCTAGTGGAATATTATGTGGAAAAGGGACACTCAGAAAACGATTTACGCTGGCAGGTTGTTGACCAGCTTTTGCCCAATGTAAGAGGGGGCAATCAACAGACAATCTTGAATCGCCTTGAGTGCAAATGGATTTTCCTGTGTAAAAGTATTGAGAAAGGACTCAATACTCTTGATGAATGGAACAGCTGTGGCTAACTCATGCTTATAATTTTTAGAACTATTGCCACCAGTGACTTTCATGCAGTATAATGCTTGGAAATGTCTTTGCAGTTCAAAGACAAAAACATGATTTTTGCTTGTTGCATCATTGAAATGTTAGTGTGAAATGTATTATAATAAGAATTGCAGACGCTTAATATTTCCACCCAAAGTTTATACCTAATTTGCGCAATCAGTACACTTCCCCGCCAGGCATGCGCGCAGTGACATCCCCAGGCACATGCGCGCAACTTAAACCTGCTCGCGCATGCGCCAACTAAACAACCAGGAAGTAAACAGTGTTGCGCAACCGAACGCCGAAGCAGCGAGGCAGAGATAGCGGAGCCACGTACCACGGAGATTAAGTGAGTATCCGCGCCGCTTTCGAGAATGCTCCTACTCCAGGCACAATTCTACAGTTATGCGGTAGTATCTATTCCCTAATGCTACCTTCGTTCTTTGTCCCCAGTTCCCGCCGGGACGTTTGGACAGCCATTATCATCGGGTAATGTTCCTGCACTGGCTATTACTTACAAGCATGTCCCACATTTAAACTTGCTTTAAAATCACTTCCCTTATGCTATTTCAGATCCAATCCGGCTCATATTTATTATTTAACTCCTGCAACCAATAACGGAATATTATCGGTAAATACCCCACTACCTATTGTTTCTTTTCCAAATAATTTTGATTAAGTTCTAACTTTTGGTTTATCTTGCTCACAGGAAATGTTGAAAACTTTATAATTAGACCAAACCTCACCCTGAATTAATTTCTCTAGCTTTGACAAGAACACGCAGAGTAAGTTTCCCAGCATTATGTGATATATCCCAAATCTTCGCGGGGACAACCATATGCCTAACCCCCTCCTCCTCTCCTCCTTCCCCCCTTTTTTCAGGCAGTTGGATTTAGTCACAACAGCCTAAGAACTTTGATATCCAATACCTGATGGAAAAGAATCCAACCATCCTTGCAAAGTAAGCGCGCAGTCACCCCTTAAAAATGCGCGTAAATAACCCTACTTTTTAAGTAATCCTCCCCCCAAAAAGCGTGTTTAATTCACGGTTGCCTATTTCTAATAATTTTATAGAAATGTGCATGAATTATATGCCACTGGGAGCACCATACCACTTTGTTTAGAAAGTCTTTGTAAGGCCATAGTATTAAATCTGCTTTACTTCATCATTTTTTCAGGAAAGCTCACGTCCTGGTGATGATCTAGAATTGTTTAGATCGAAACGCCATCGACCCATTCGAGGAAACTCCCCTACCTTACTGTATATAATTCTTTGGGGAATACCCTTGTTTGTGACACCTTGTATATAGTTTTTTAAAAAAATTTCACTCAGTCACTATAAGCACCTTGTCACATGTGTGAGCACCTGAAAAACATTATTGTAAAAACATAAATAAAGTATTCTATATGTATGCTACCTCACAAAACTTTCTCCCAGGATTAATTCTAGTACTATAGTTATACTCTACCTTACGAGGACCTTTTGAGGCCACCCAAAACCATTGTTTTCCTTATCACTACTTTGAATCCCGCCACGTTATTGCCTCTCCCTGAGAAAGATGAAAGAGTTGATGCCCATGATTGTGTGTTTAGAACAGAAGAAGAAACAAAGGGACGTGTGGATTTAACTGACACCCCTTTACTTGAACCAGACGGGGAATTATATGTGGATGGCTCTTGCTTCAAGTTACCAGATGGCACTGCAACAGCTGCATATGCCATTACCACTTTGAAGACAACCGCAAGGATTTCATACCACTCAGCCCAAGCAGCTGAACTAATAGCCTTGTTAAGAGCCTGTGAAATGAGTGAAGGTCTAAGGGTGAATATTTTTACAGACAGCCAGTACGCCCTTGGCGTTGCCCATAGTTTTGAGAGGCTGTGGAGGGAGCGGGGTTTCTTTACTACACAAGGCCAGAAAATTCATTATGGTCCCTTGATTGATCGACTGTCATTTGCCCTAACCTTACCAAAGAAGTTAGCCATTATTAAATGCAGTGCACATAAGCAGGTTGTAGATTCTACTGGAAGGGGGAACGCCTTTGCCGATTCAGTAGCAAAAGAAACGGCTCAGGCTAAAGGAAGTCCCATGTTTCCTAGTACATCTGCCCGATGGCCCACCAAAACATCTCTTTTTTATAATACCCTTGAAAGTGTGAAATAATTACAGAAAGAAGCAACTGCCGAAGAAATGCAGAGGTGGGAACGGGAGATTGGGAAATTAGATGAGAATGGATGTTGGATAGACCGATCTGAGAAACAGCGATGGTTGCTCCCTAATGCACTGGTATATGCAGTAGTCACCATGGCGCATGGCCCGGCCCATATCAGTGCTAAAGGAATTAGCACAGTATTAGACCCGGTATGGAATAACCCCAACATTTCCAAAATAGCAGCCCACATTGTCAAATATTGCCCGGTGTGTTTACAACATAACCCTGGAGGTATAGAATCTGTTTTGAGTGGCAATTTTGCCCCGCCATCCTCACCCTTTGAAGTCCTACAGATAGATTTCATACAAATGGAACGTGTGAATAATTTAAAGTATGTATTGGTGATGGTATGTGCTTTCAATAAATGGGTTGAGGCTTACCCTACCAAAGATGCTACTGCAGTTACCACTGCCAAAGTTCTGATCAAGGAGTTTTTCCCTAGATTTTGTTTGTCCCGAATTATCTGGTCGGACAACGGGCCCCATTTCAATGCCACACTTGTACAAAGTGTTTGTGATGGACTAAAAATTAGACAAAAATTCCATGCCGCTAGACATCCACAATCAGCGGGCCTGGTCGAAAAATATAATGGCATACTGAAGCTTAAAATGGCCAAAATGTGTGCAGACACTAGATTAAAGTGGTCCAATTCCCTCCCTTTAGCTTTGCTATCCCTTACAACGACTCCTCATTCTAGGACTGCTCTGTCCCCATATGAAATCATATTTGGCCGTCTCGCAAATGTGTGGGGAGTCCCTAGGCCCAGATCTTTTAGAGATATTGATTATCCATTGATGACAGATTACCTTTATGCTTTGACTAAAGATCTGCGCTCTATTCATCAACACGTATCAGACACATTGCAGCCACTACCAGAGGGTCCTGGACATCGATTGGAGCCTGGCCAGTGGGTACTGGTGAAGAATTATCAATGAACATCTAGTCTGGAGCCCAGATGGTCTGATCCCTATCAAATTCTCTTGGTGGCGAGGACGGCGGTGAAGGTGCATGGCCGCAAACACTGGATCCATGCGAGCCACGTCAAGCGCCTCCCGCTGCCCCTGCCCTCTGACCGACAGAACAAAGACGGAGTGCCGAGTCAGGAAGGAGAATTGATTAGCAGTTTTGTGCCCTTTTCGGATGCTCGAGAAAAAGGGAAATCGAGTGCACTGTTGCCTGAAGGGGAAGGTGACATAGCTCAATCAGAAGCAACTACCAGTCCCGAGGCAGCACAAGAGGTGACCGAGTCTGTTACCCACGTCACTGAATTGTTTTCTGACCAGGAGCAACCTGGCCGTTGTCAATACGATCTGCGGGCCCGAAAACAGCGCAGCACCCCACTCACTCATGGAAGAAATTAGATCGAGACTTTGTGATAAAAAACATTGAGTAGAGTGATTGGGGTGCTGAACGAGACACTGGACTGAACTCGCAGAGAGGTCTGAACATTGTGTAATAGGCTCTGTTCAGAAAGAAAGACTGAGTTAAGGGCCGCGATCGAACCTTTGGGATCTGAAAGTTTGCTTTTTCCTTGGATGAGAGATAAGGGTCTGTCTGTGAGGCTCTAAAAACGGACACAGGGAGAAGATCCCTTGGTGGTAAGAAGAAACCCTCTGGTGGTGTGAGTGCTTTGTGGATACAAAGATTAGTTGTGGACTTTTAGCAAGGGACCAAGATAGATTTGGACTTTTAGAGAGTATGTTTCCCTTTGATCGATTCATGATGGAGGATGAACGACCACTTGCCCCTCGGCGCCATGTTCCTGATATGCATTGTTTTCCAGATGGCCATCCAGAGTGAAGGTGGCATTCATTGCTTTAATTGCCCTAATTACTGTAATAATGATGTGTGTATTTGTATACTTAGAATTTCAACATCCAGTGCAGAAATTGTTGAAAACTACTCCTGCTCCAGAGGAACACCTCTTTTATTCTCTGCCCCCGCATAAGGCTAGGCATAGGGAGACTTTTTCAAAGAATGGTTTTATTGAGATGTTACACCAGACCCACAGTACCACAAACAAAACTAACTGTTGGGTTTGCGGCTTGATACCGTCAGTTATGCATCAACATGAGTTATTCATCTCTCTCCCTTTATCGTATTTAGCCAGTTGCGAAGCATAGTGGCAACTGTTATCGTTGATGTACTCTCACTATGTTGCAAATCCCAAAATATATTCTGAAAGGGATTATGAAGCCATTTTAAAATATATAGAGCGACACCAAGGATTTGACGCTGAAGGAGATGAATTTCAGTGTTCTTTAGATCCAAATGCCTGCATGAATGTATATACTGACTCCAAATATGATTCCTGGTTGCAAGAAGAAATGCAGGATTTTGAACTTTTTACTTCCACTTTGTATTTTCAGCATTTCAAAGAATGCAATGTTACCAATGACAGAGCCCTGCCAATCCCCATCATAAATTCCACTACTTTGTTTTATATTAGGGGGCGAGGTCACATTAAGGTAGGGAGTAGTGCCTGTAATTATACTTATACATTGCAGACCGACAGTACTCCCCCGATGATCACTCCCCCTAATGTTTATTTTGTCTGCGGGGAAAATGCATATACTTGGCTTCCACGAGGATGGGCAGGACGGTGTTATCTGTCTTTTCTTTACCCTCCTGTTTATGTTGCCCCTTCTGATTACCATAGAACTAATCGGCTAATGAAGAGAGACATAGAATCTGATAGGACTGGTAGAAGCTATGCTACTGATAGTACTGATCAGACAGATATCTCACTGCAACAGTTTGAAGACATTTCCAAGGGCCTGGTCCCATTCTGGGGTCCGATTTTCAATAGTCGGAATATAAGGCATTTGTCTAGAATTGTGGAAAACGTGGCCCAGACCACGACTGAAATTTCGACCAACCTCACTGTAGAGCTTCAGGCTACGAGGCTTGTCTCTCTTCAAAATCGGATGGTGTTAGACGTCATCCTGGCAGATAGGGGCGGAGCTTGCCGCGTGATCGGCAGCTCTTGCTGCGTTTCCATTCCTGATTCAGCCCCTACCATACATCTTGCCATTAAAAAATTACATCGATTAGATAGCGAACTACATGAAGAGAACGGTACTTGGTCCCTCAGTGGGTGGTTCTGGGGCCTCCTAGCTACATGGGGTTGGAAGATATTTATCAACCTGGCAGGAGCATTTGGAATAATTTTCACATGCTGTTTATGCCTCCAGTGTGGCCCGGCATGCTGTACTTTTTGTGCTACTAAGATAACGTCTGCTCTGACCTATTCTCGACAGGAAAAGGTTGAGAGACAAATGATTCAAAAGGAAGTAACAGATCTCATGCAGATTGGTGAAGGGGTGTTTGTAGAGTGAAAATAGTTATATTGGCCATAGTAGGCCAAACGGTCCGTCTGTTGAGATATAAAATGATATATAATTATGATTGGCCCACTATGTACCATATAACTGCATATACGCATTAATAACCATATAGAAATAAACAATGTATGTTAGCTTAATGATAGGTTTATGAAGGTCCGTTTAGACCTATTGGTATAGCCGGGGCCACTGTGTTTCGTTTCCCTTCGATTCATGTACTGTTTCCCAGAAGTCACATGGTTTAGCTCAGGATACGAAACCAGGCTAAATTGCTCAGTCTGCTTCTCTGATCTTTTGTGTGTAGCTCAGGAAAACTCAAGGTCACACCTGCCCTTCTTGTGGGATGCGCACATTCTAGCAGGGCCCGTTCCTGTACTCCCCGGGTTTTAGATAGACGACAGGGCGCATCACTGACCTACCCCCGGAATAGCTTCAGCTTAGCTACCAACAATTAGTGGTGCCTTATATGGGTCTTCCTGCTGGCTTACTGACAACTTATGTTTTTCCTTGTAGGGTGTTATCCTGAATGTGTGAAAACGTATATATGCTTTGTATCTTTAGGGGCAGATTTACGTTGCCTGACATATCTCTGCAAGTCAGCAGAGATGCACCAGGAAGATACGTCACTCAAATCCATCCTTGCGCCACCCATGATGCGCCGCATTTACATTGCGGCGCACCATGGTGCAAGGAAGGACAGATACGTGACGCATCTTTTGGCTTACTGGCGGCGCATTGCTGGAGTCGCGTCGCAAGCACGAAGCAACTCCTGTAATACACAGGGGCCACCCATACATTACATCGTGCGTCACTCCTTACGCCTGCTTCAAGCAGGCGTAAGGAATTGACGTAGCAGCTTTGGGAAAGTGACTTAGTGAAATCTTGTAGATTTCACTGAGTCACTTTCCAGGGGCGTTCCTGCGATGGAACGCCCCCCCCTGCACCGGAACGCCTACATGAAACCTGACGCAGGTTTCATGTGCGCAGGGCCTTACACCGTGACGCATCTCCATAGATGCGTCACGTTGTAAATGCCTCGTAGGGATGCGCCACGTTTACGCCACCTTGCGTGACGCAACAGTGGCGTAAACGTAAATCTGCCCTTTGTATTTAGCCAGTCACCTCTGCGCACCTCCATGGGTCGTGGAGATCGAGGCTCTCCTGTCAGGTCTTGTATTTGATTGAATAAACAATTCGACCTTCTCCATTGCCGACTGCCTTATTATTCTCTTATGCTATATTTGGGCTATTGGTAAGTATAGTCCGGCCTTGTAAAATTTGTTTCCTTCACTTGCAGGTGGCAGGATAAGTTGTTCGAAGAACCCTCGCAGGCCCTGTGTAAATTAATACCCTGACATAGGAGTGAACCGCTTAGTGTATTTTCGTAATGTGTACCACTAAGAAATACTTCTTTCCACCCACTCCAACATCTGTGTGTATAAGGTAAATCCCAGGATGTCTTGATGTATTCTTTACCCAACCTTTCATACGCGCCTGCTGGTATATGTTTTAAGCAATACTGAGAATGGAAATTTTTAACAGGCAGAGTGATTATACAGTATTATCCATTCTGTTGTTGGTTTCTCAGAAACAGTAATGACAATCTTTCCAGTTTTTCAATACTCAGCACTGTATAGTCTGCTCCCCTCTGTGCCAGTGTGATTTGTTTATCTGTAAGGATAAATTCAGAAAACAATGACGTGGTGTTCATTAAACGCCATGGCATATAGCCTGAACGAAGGTTTTGTAACGTCCAGCCCAATAGCATTATTGAACGCAATTGTGACTGACCATGTTGCAACATGACCAAGTCCTGTTCCATTATGTCTATGACAGAGGATACTACGCTGTCCAAAGAATATATTCTAGATGATAGAGTTGTTAACCCACTGTCAACTACAGAGAGAGATTTCTCTAAATTAATACGAACAATTTCTAGTATTCGTTTTGTAGTCTCTGCTTTTGTAATCTTCCACGCTTCATTATAAAGAGCATAGATACCTGCGTATATCAAATGTTATGACATGGCTTCTTTGGTCCTTGTAAGAAGTCCCTCAGGTCAGCACCATTTTTAAGTAAAGATAAGTGTTGTTTCACTTCCTTCATTGTGGACTTGTGCAGCCACTCAAGGCACAGTTTTCCTACACTGTATGATGTTACTATCCCTAGATGCTGTCTCTGAACATATCTTGGATCTGGCCTAGTGTATGTGAACCCTTGTGTCTTACTCAGTAATCTATCTTGACAGGTGTTTGTGTCTGTGGGCCAAATTAGCTATTTTTTCAAATCAGCATCTGTTCTGTTGTGAAGCAAAAAGTATGTACGTCGACCACCCCTTCTGTAGTGTTATTGCTATCCGGTGTAGGTTTACGTATGGACGGTTTGTTTAAATCTTTTATCTTAGCTAATCCAAGACAAGATGTCTGTTGAACAGTGTCATTCAAAAACATTATTTGTTCTAGGATAATGCAGGCTCTAAATAAAGCTTCTAATCCCTGCCCCTGCCAGTCTTTTGTGCCCCAGACAAAAGTCAAAGCCTAAAGTAGACAGTTGAGCATAAAAGGCCTCAGAATAAATGTGCTTAGTATTAGTCAGCATACTTTTCATACCTGTCTTATTTACATTTTTAAAGTAAAATGTTATTGGATTTGAAACAAAAAAACCTGAAAAGTATGGAAATGTGTCATAAAATGTTTTTGAGCTACCCTTTGGTGGCATAGGACAATGTGCCCATTGGTTATTTTTCAATACTTTTCTAGGATTTGCAGATTTATGCAAGAAATGATGACAATAGTGATTATAACAATACATTTGTTCATAATCTGATGAACCTTTTATGTATTCATGATATGTAAATTTTGCAGACATTTCAAAGTGTGACATCATATTATTAACAGTGCTGGATGAAACAAAGTCACTCAAGGAAACCTTGAATTGGTGTAGAATCTTCAACAGCTCAGCAGGACCAAAGATGTCATAATCACCTCTGTCCCAAGCCATACCACCAGGTATAGGAATGCTGTGATGTTCACTGATGACAAGTCTCTTTGTTCACGATGGGATGATGTGTGTGGTATGAGGAGTAAGTTGGTGTTCTTACTTTCTGTATCCTTTTTACTATATCTCCCATTGATCAGCATTCCCACGGTAAATACCAGAGTCAACCAAAGTAGAAGAAAAAGTACACCCAACACAATCCATAGTTCAATCCATGGTGAAACCAGATATGTCTTTACCAGTTGATGAAAATGTTCTGTTGCTTGTTCTTTAAAAGTTCGTTTAGCTGGCGTCGTTTCAGGTTCGCTGGGATCCTTGGAAAACCTATCAAAGTTAATGAAATAGCCAGAGGCAGTTCTGTCAATTGTAGGGATTGCTTCAGGATTCGATGAAATTGCTGGAATCACTTGATCATTTGTCATATTAGTAAAGTCAGATGCTATTTCATTGTAGACAGGCGTTTCTTGATTAACTGTTATTTGGGTCTCAGGAGGCACAAGTTCCATGGCTTTGTTGCATAGTCCTTCCTTTTGCACTGCAGATTCTTCAAAGGTGATAAGTCTCTCAGTTTGAACCTCTTGGTTTGTAGTCAGATAAGGGCGTCTGCTACATCTTTGGAGTCCACTTGGCCTACTACTTATGATTGGCCACATGATGTGGTTTGACCAGGTCGATGGATACGAACCTGTTCTCTTTTTTACCAGCAAGGGGTGGCAGTATTACTGTTCTTGATCCATGGATTGCCAGGACAGGTACTGGTTATCTGTAAGAAGGCCCAAATTCCTTCTTGTCCGTGATCTTTTCTCTGACTAGATCCCCAATCTTTGGAATCCAGGCAGGCCTTGCTGGGACGGGTGGTTTCTCTTTCTTCAGTGGTCGTTGGCTTCAGGAATATGTTGCTTCGGCTTTTTCTTATTTCATTTAAGTCCTGCAAAACAGCCAAACAGTCTTTGATATCAAAAGGTTTTTGTTCTACCACTGAAGTGTGACGATCAAGGTCCTGGACAATCATTCTAGTTCCAAAAAGGATTTCATATGGAGTGATTCCACCTAGAGAACTTCTTTTTTTTTGTCCTCATACATGCCACCAGAAGATATCTGCTCTAGATGGGATCTCTCAGAGCCTTTCGCACGCATCCACTTAGATTCCGCCCCTGGATTGTATGCGCGGCATACCGAAATCATCCAGAGGTAGGCTGTCTCCTTATCCAACTCCCTATCCCCTTCTTACCAGGGAGGACCGGACCACATACCTCTGGCATAATCATTGGACTTTTAGTTATTTTTCTGACCAATCTTTTAGCGCAGACCATATCTTAATGGCACTCTCTCCACCACACACCCTATCCGACTGGCTGATCATTATAATATTCTTTAATCAGTCAGCAAATCTTGGGGGGCCTTCGACTTCCACTCTCTGCATATTTCCCTCCTGGCAATAACCACCACATAAAACAGAAACGGTGTGGCTGAATCATTCATTAAGTACCCCTGTGGAAGTCCGAAGAAAATCAACCTGGAGGAACAGGTAATTGGTTTTAATAAAACCTCCTCCAAGAAATCACACACGTGCCTCCAGTAGCTAGTAATTTCTGGGCAATCCATAAACATGTGTAAATCGTCCGCTGACGGAAAGTTAAAGCTCAGACAATGATAAGTTTCAGCTGATATCCTAGATAGTTTAGCAGGGGTCCAATATACCCTGTAAGCAGTGAATAAGTGATTTCTTCTGAGGTTTGCTGGTTTGATTATCTTTTGTGACATGGTAAATGCATCAGACCAGACTTCCTGTATCTCCTCTCGATTCTCAGTTATGGAATTGCCCCATAGACTCATTATTTCCGAATCCAGACTATCTTTTGCATCCACTAAAATGTTATACCAGAAGGCGACCTCCCGCTTCCAGCCTCTCCCTCTACTGATAAAATCTAGGGTCTGGGTCTCCTCTACCTTTCCCCAGCCCTGTCTTCCCACCATGATGACAATTAGTAATACTTGAATCTTGTGAGGGATCCCCCAGTTAGATTAGACAAAGATTCCCAATCCAGGAGCCGAGTGTTAACATAGAGGTCCCCCCACTTTCCCAAGCCTGCTTCCTTCAGTGGTTGTGCCAGCCTATCCAACAAGCAGTCAGGAGTACCCGGGGAATCCCATGTTTGAGCTTGTGTGTTGTAGTAGGGGATCCCCAGAACCTTCCGAATGTGCTGCCAGATTTTAAGTGCCGCCTGAAGATCTTCAAGCAAACCTTTTTGTAAAATTTCTGGTCCCCAAATATATAGAGGACAAATTCAAGACCTTGAGGCTGGTCCGATAGCATTGCCTGAAAAAGACGGCCGTGCGAAGAGGAATCTAGCTTATTGGCCAGCATTTTAAAATTCTTAAACTGGACGGCATAGCAATAAAAGAGCAGATCAGGTAAATCCAAGCCTCCCAACTTCAACTACCTTCTCAATTTCCTCCATGCTGTCCTAGGAGATTTTGTGGCCCAAATAAATGATCCGATCTTCCCTTGGAGGTTAGCAATATCCTTGGGATTAAATATTAGGGGTATACAATTAAACAAAAAAGTTATTTGGGGAGGATGGTCATTTTAACTAAGTTCACTCTTCCATAAATATTCAGGGGCAGACCCCCCGCACCTGGTTAATAATTTACTTACTTCCTTCACCACTGTATGCCAGCTAGTTTTAGAAATATCCTCTAATTTCTGTGTAAGGTATATACCTAGATATCTTATTTTTTGTTTGTCCCCCTGTACTGGAGCTGCGCTATTCCAACTCATTATATCAGTTTTTTCTTTGTTGATTTTATATCCTGATACCCTGCCAAAGTCTTCAGCTAATTTAAATAATCTAGGAATAGCCTAAGCTGGGTTAACAGTATAGAGGAGGAGATCGTCTGCATATAAAGCTGTTTTTAGTTCTAACCCCCCCATTTTGAAGGGTGTAATAATGGAGTCCGATCTCAGGGAGCAAACAAAAGGCTCGATGTATACATCGAACAGGAGAGGAGACAGGGGACAGACCTGCCTCGTACCTCTGGAGATGTTAAACTAATCTGTCAGACCATCATTAGTCAGTCAGTCAAAATACTTTATTGCGATAACTTAATATCATATAAAGACAATGGCAAGGTGCAAAATATTTAAAATACATATGCAATAAATACACACATTAAAAACAGTTAAGATACAAGATGAATAAAAATCATACAGCATATCACATATCATATCATTATAAAGTGCAAAGTGCAAAGTGCAAAATACATAAAAGCCCCAGAAAAACAGACATATCTGTAACCAGAAATGCCCCTGTTACATATCCTATTGTAATTACATAGTGCCTTTTATAGAACGCAGTTTGTGCTACTAAGGGGGGTTACGATATTTTTTTAATCTAATGTTCCTGCTCCTAATAGCACTCACTAGGAAACGGGCCAATGGAACATAATCCTAGGAGTCTGCAGAAGCTGTAGATAAATAAGTCAGAAAAGGGAGTGTTGATGAACAGAGTGTCTGAATTAAGCAGACCACTCTTACCCAGTCTAAAGATCAGGGCTTGATCCATCACCGTTTTTTAGCTCACTGCACCATCCCAGCTCAGAACTTGGCTATATGCAAATTAGTTTGACCCTGGCCCAGTGCATCATGGGAACAGGGCAGACCAAACTACCAAGCCAAGTCTTATACTGGGAAGGAAACAAGCTACCGGGGACCGGTTTCTGGCATTTCAGCCGTCTTCGGCCCGGCTTGCTTGAATCCTGATGGTGCAATGAGCTAGGGACTCACATCTGAGTATACCCTTCCACGCTTATGGTGGACAAAAATGATTCAGAAAAGGGAGTGGTGATGAACAGAGTGTCTGAATTAAGCAGACCACTCTTACCCAGTCTAAAGATCAGGGCTTGATCCATCACCGTTTTTTAGCTCACTGCACCATCCCAGCTCAGAACTTGGCTATATGCAAATTAGTTTGACCCTGGCCCAGTGCATCATGGGAACAGGGCAGACCAAACTACCAAGCCAATTCTTATACTGGGAAGGAAACAAGCTACCGGTTTCTGGCATTTCAGCCGTCTTCGGCCCGGCTTGCTTGAATCCTGATGGTGCAATGAGCTAGGGACTCACATCTGAGTATACCCTTCCACGCTTATGGTGGACAAAAATGATTCAGAAAAGGGAGTGGTGATGAACAGAGTGTCTGAATTAAGCAGACCACTCTTACCCAGTCTAAAGATCAGGGCTTGATCCATCACCGTTTTTTAGCTCACTGCACCATCCCAGCTCAGAACTTGGCTATATGCAAATTAGTTTGACCCTGGCCCAGTGCATCATGGGAACAGGGCAGACCAAACTACCAAGCCAATTCTTATACTGGGAAGGAAACAAGCTACCGGGGACCGGTTTCTGGCATTTCAGCCGTCTTCGGCCCGGCTTGCTTGAATCCTGATGTTGCAATGAGCTAGGGACTCACATCTGAGTATACCCTTCCACGCTTATGGTGGACAAAAATGATTCAGAAAAGGGAGTGGTGATGAACAGAGTGTCTGAATTAAGCAGACCACTCTTACCCAGTCTAAAGATCAGGGCTTGATCCATCACCTTTTTTTAGCTCACTGCACCATCCCAGCTCAGAACTTGGCTATATGCAAATTAGTTTGACCCTGGCCCAGTGCATCATGGGAACAGGGCAGACCAAACTACCAAGCCAATTCTTATACTGGGAAGGAAACAAGTTACCGGGGACCGGTTTCTGGCATTTCAGCCGTCTTCAGCCCGGCTTGCTTGAATCCTGATGGTGCAATGAGCTAGGGACTCACATCTGAGTATACCCTTCCACGCTTATGGTGGACAAAAATGATTCAGAAAAGGGAGTGGTGATGAACAGAGTGTCTGAATTAAGCAGACCACTCTTACCCAGTCTAACGATCAGGGCTTGATCCATCACAGTCTGCAGAAGCTGTAGATAAATAAGAGCAGGTTTAACTTGAACAAAACCAGCCTCCTTAAGAATGGGCACCAGGAACTTCCTCCTTGCCCCTACGTAATGACTACAGAACATTACTAGGTGCATAGTATTTTGTTCGGAAAAATGATCACAGGAACATGGTGGCGCCTTTTCTGGAGTACTCCATACAGGATAAAAACCAAGATTAAAATGTATCAGGTTAAAACGAAAACGAGTTAAAATAAACCTGTGGTAAGGGTGAGTCACCTTATTCAAGTAGTTTTCTGGGCCGTCGGGTATAGATAATATTAGACTGACCCTAACACTTGGTTTTTTCAGCTCACACTCTTCTCTCTCCAAGGATAGGAGCTCTCTCATTGCACACTTTATGAGCGCAATATCTTTGGGTGTTATAGACTCTATTGCAGAGTATAACTCTGGCCTGCCCAACTTAGAGAAATTTTCCTTAATGTAAGTCAACCACTTAATGTTATTAACTTTGTCCAGACACAGACAGTCTTTCATTATAATGTGGTTTAAAGGGATTTCTTTGTTAAGCCACATCCTCAGCCATGCTACTAAAGGTGCTGTTTTTATCAAGTCTGTGATGTAGCCTTCCCCAAGTTCCAAGTGTACAGTGTAGGACGGAGTCGATTGTAGGACACCAAGAACAGATCTAAAGAATTTATTTTCCATGATCTGTAGGGAATCTAGTCCCCTGTAACCCCAAATTGAGCTGCCATAAGATGCCACTGAGATACATTTAGCCTTATAAATTTTCATTATGGCTGCAATCGGCCTGGCCCCCAATTTCTTGGAGAACCCCCGGAGAGCTGAAGATGTTCTTGCTAACGAGGTTACTCTGTTCTTTAGCTGGGGTCCCCAATTACCCTTTTCATCGAATGTGATCCCTAGATAAGGGAAGGAAGCTACTCGAGCAAGCTTCTACTGTCCGCAGAAAAAGGTTTTATGACAGTTTTTACTTGCTGCGGTGCCCGTAAGCATAATTTGGGATTTCTTCGCGTTTATTTTTGAGTCAAGTGAGCCCATAAAGGATTCAAAGCCGTCCAGTAGGCGTTGGAGCCCCACCCTGGTATGTGCGAGAAGCACCGCGTCATCCGCGTAAAGGAGAACAGGGAACCATTAATCGGGACCTTGGCCCGGGGGCTCCTGTATAAGGATTTAACTCTCTCTATAAAAATAGAAGGAACCCCAAAACTTGACATAGTCTCCCATAGGAACACCCAATTGACCTGATTGAATGCTTTAGCAGCATCAATCGCTACAATGGTGAGTGGCAGTCCTCTCTCTTCTGCTACATCTATTGCCCCAATCATTTGAAACGTAAGCTCATTGAGCTGCCGGCCAGGTATAAACCCTCTCTGATCTGGATGGATGATTGTCTTGATGACTTTTGCTAATCTAGTTGCCAATATTCCAGAGAATATCTTCAAATCGGAATTTAAGAGAGATATCGGTCTATACGACTCTATCTTTTGAGGATCTTTATTTGGTTTTATTATTAGGGCAATAGTAGCCTCCAGCCATGAAGGGGGAATTTCACCTCCTTGTAAAAAGATTCTATTAAAGAGTGTCATAAGCACAGGCAATATTTCCCCAAAGTTGTCCTCATACACCTCTGTCGGCAAGCCGTCAGGGCCAGCGGCTTTCCCTCGACTCATCTTCTTCAGTTGCACCCTTATCTCCCCCTCTGAGATCTCACTAGCTAACAAAGTCTTAGCCGATTCACACAGATGGGGCAAATCCCTCAAGCCTAACCAAGCCTCCACATCCTCGACACCACAACAGCTATCTTCTTGATATAACCCCCTCATGAACCCTCTTGCTTCCTCCCTAATCTCTTCTTCCTCCATTAACAATACCCCAGAGTCCCGCTGGATTAATGAGTCAATATTATTCCTACTCCTCTCTGATATCGACTTCCAGGCCAAGAGAGCACCACACTTCTCCCCGTACTCAAAATTCTTCAGTCTGCTAACCTCCCACCTGTCCTTAATTGTTTTATTGCTTCTTGCTTTAAATCCTGAATGAAATTCTAAGAGTTCTTTTTCCATCCTCGGGATGTTGTCCCTATCCACAAGGGCTGCTGCCTGTAGTTGTAATTCTTTCTTTTTTATAACTTCAAGGTTATCAGTATCTCTTTTCTTAATTAATCTTCTCTTATAAGTCATCTGTGAACTCAGTATACCTCTCAAGTAGGCCTTAAAGGATTCCCAAACTAATTGCTCTGTGCCTGTACCTATATTGAAATGGAAATACTCAGTGATGCTTTCCCTACCCTTAGATTTGATTTCATCGTCCAGCAAGAATATTCTGTCCAAAGTCCATCTAACCTCTATGGGCCTAGTCCTAAAATGAATTACTTGTTCCACCACTGAGTGATCAGAAAGACCTGCTGGATTATGAGATACCGACACTATGTCTGGCGTTAAAACACGGTCTACCAAAAAATAGTCGATTCTTGTATAATGTTTATATTTTTTGCTGTAAAAATAATATTCTCTTACAGCTCCATATTTAGCTCTCCATACATCCTGTAAATTAAAATCCTTTATGATATTCCAAAGAGCTAAAAAAGAGTTTTTCGGCACACGATATTTCACTCTTGAAGTACGATCTAACTGGTTATCAAAAACTAAATTCAAATCTCCTCCTAATATTACCGGCGCAGTGTGTTGTAATAACATACCCCCTAATTTCAGAAGGAAACTGGAATTGTCCTCATTAGGACCATAATACACTGCGCATGTAAAGGGAGAACTACCTATGGAGGGGACTGCCACCAGCCATCTGCCGGACTGATCAGTGTCCCATTTCAGAACCTTAATCCCCTTATTTGCTCTAATAATGATGGCTACCCCCCTCGAGATTCCCTTTTGCCTAGAACATAGTACCTCCTGGACCCAACCTAATTTCCCAAAAACTTGTTTGCACAGTTTCTTGTAATAAGTAAACATGAGCTTCAGAATTTTTTAAGTATTCACTAACGCTAGATTGTTTTCTTCCACCCCCTATGCCATTAAGATTTCAGGAGAGGAATTTATTACTGGTTACCCTACTGACAGCCATAACTAAACTTGACCCAAAAAGTGCCAACCTTCCAGAGCTCTAACCAACGGTATGACAATTTTGCAACATATGAGGACATTTTTGCATTTTCACCCCCTCCCCTCAGTGACCCCTCCCAAACCCTCCCCCAGGAAACCTCCCATCTACCAGGCGCTGTTCTCACCTTTCAGGGAGCCCCCCCTGCACCCTCGGCACTGCAGCTTATCAACATTTTTTTTTTTTTTTTTGCGGAATCATGATACAGTTTTCCTCTTTATCCTTTTTTTCCCTTCTTTTCTTCCTCTCCCTTTTTTTTTTAATCTTTATCTCAACCCCACATATATTCTAGTGAAAAAAGAAGAAAAAACTATTTTATTTTTTTTGTTTTATATGGTTTTAACTTTATTTTTTATTTTTACCCCACACCCTTCATAAATCGCCTGTTTAAATCTTCTAATAATTAAAAAACCTAACTATTTCCTTATCAGGGACAAAAGTTTGTCAACTTCCTCCGGATGATTGCAGTTATACATTTTATTATTCCACATCACTTTAACAAGGGCTGGAAGCTTCATCTGCACCTGCGCCCCCAGTGACCTAAGGTCTGGCATCCTAGAACCTAATACCCATTGCCTCTGGGCTGTCCGGCCACCTATTTCAGATCAAATTTGATATGGATTGGCTCTATAGTGAAGGGTGGATTGTGTGAGACACCTACTTAGAATTAATTCCTTAATTCTGTAAGTCTGGAAATTAACAAGAATCTTCCTAGGCGCCTTCCGGTCAGGGTGTAGCCTAAAGGGGTCTCTGTGCACCCTCTGAATCTCTGCCTCAAGATCAATATCAGGCCAGTCCATCAAGACCCCATCCCGTAGTAAATTACAGACAAATCCCTTGATATCTTCCACTTTCTCACCCTCTGGAATTTTCAAGATTCTAAGGTTATCCCTGCGGGTCTGCTTCTCCAGCCTTTCCATATCCATCATAGAGACCTTACTCTTGAGAGAGCTAGTCCGAGTACATATGTCCTCTAGTTTAGTCTCCAACAAATCAAATCTGTCATGCAGACTTTTTTGATTAGCCTCTGAGACCTCAAACTTACTCAATAGCTCCTCTCTGATTGAAATAAAAGACCAATCCTTACCCCTTCTAACTCAGTACTAACTGGACCCACTAACTGCTGAGTGACAACACTGCCTTGAGAAGTCTGCTGGGTCTATACCGAAGTATTGGCCTGAACCTGGACCTGGACCGAGGCCCGGGACTGTGTTAGAGGTATCTGTGGTGTTTGAAGTTTACTGGGGTTGACAGAGAACAGGGGCAAGAACAGGTATGCGAGTTCTACCATTACCGGGGACCTTTGCGGCTCTATTGGAGGGAGGGAGGCATCACTGGGTATAACTGCTGCTGTGGGACTTCCAGCTGAACCTGCACACAGCCCTGCTTCTGAGTTTTCCGGGTCTCCCACATCCTGGATAGTTCCCAAAGGTGTATATCGATTTCCCAGGGTCAGGGTAGTCAGAACAGATGGATCCGAAACCTGATTTACTGCCCCAGCATCTGTTACCATCACCCCTTTCGGGCCTGCCAGGTGCTCCATGATCTTGAAGTAACTCTTAAGCGACGGGGTACTCTTTTGTGCCTGCACCTGTTGAGACGCCCACTTTTTCTTCTTTTTTCTTTTTTTGCGGAATCATGATACAGTTTTCCTCTTTATCCTTTTTTTTATGGGGTTGGTCCCCCCTCTCCACTGTGACTGCAGAGTCCAATACCCCCTTTAACTTCAGCTCTTATTTGGACCTTAGCTGGTACCTATTTCTATTTTTTGACTCCTCTGCAGTCTCACTCAGTTTGCCCCCACTGACTGCAGGGAGAACTGCCACTGGATCTAGCCCCACAGACTCCTCAATGGGTTTGATGGCGCCCCCTCCCCTCTCAAGGGGTTCACCGGATTCACTATTTGAAGTGCTGCTGCTGGTGACACCAACTCCATACAGCCTCCCTTAGAGCGTCCTTACCGGCGTATGAAGTGCAGAGAGACATTACCGCTGAAAATTGCCCCCAGCAAACCAGACCTCTGAAGTGTATCAGCAAGAGCGCAACCCGAGTCCGTTTCCTCAGATTGCTCCGGTGTTCTCTAACCGATGGAGCCGCCGCCACAACTGCTACTGCCGCCGTCGGTGTAAAACAGTCCCGCCTGCAGCTTGCAATCGCTGCGTCCTCTATCCCCATATGCTTCAGGGTCCTAGCGCCCCAGAGCACTATAGCGTATTGCTCATGTTGCTCTGCTTTTGCCGCTACCGGAAAAGAGAAAGACGCCGATTACTTGTAAATGCCCTAAAAAACACAAAAAAACTATAGCCCCCAGTCTCTCACCGCATCAACTAAAGGCTGCCATCCTATCCTCCGCTATTTGCCTGCCGCTGCCGCCTGCAGTGTCACTGTGCTACGGAGCTCCGCGACCGACGTTAGCCTGCCGCCGCCATGTTCCCTTATTAATTTGACCTAGTGAACTTCTTGGCAGATTATTAAGACTACGTTGGACACTTATTAGATGTTTTACCCACCTGTAACCCAAACCTAATACCCTAGCTGCTAGATTGCTTTATGTCCCGGTTTTTTCTCTGCACAACCAAATTTCCCTCAGGATTAAATGGACTAGAATACCGCAATGCAACTCCCAGATTGGCCTCTTTGTAAGCTTTTGAGCTAAACACAGGAACCTGGTCAGAATGTAGCGTGCTGACTGCGTATGTGCCGATCAAGATTCGCAAATCTTTTATAACAGTTTGAGCGTCAGCTAAGCGCTGAGGCCACATCCAAATGAATCTTGAGCACGGATCCACTGCGACCATGATATATTTATAGTTACCATCCCTCTGAAAGGGACCGCAGTGATCCAGGTAAACAAAAGCTAATGGTTTGTCTGAAATCAATAGAAGTGTCTGCGCAGTACGTTTCACTGTAGAGACTTTCATCTTTCGGCAGATTTCACATTCCAAAACATTGTTTCTGGTTTGTTTCCTCATGCGTGCCCACCAATATCTCTGTTTTAATAACAATACTGTAGCGTAAACACCTGCTTGTGCAGAGGCGAGCCCTTCATGTGCTACTAAGAATAGTCCTAATCTAAGTTCCATGTTTGGAATTACTCTATCCCCCACTCCAGGGATTCGAGCAAACGGAACATTATTTGCATCAGTTATGTATGAGTATTTGAGTGTAAAGCCTTTTGGTAATGTTTTGCCACTGTCTTTGCTTGAAGCATTGACAGCTTGCAATATTTTGCCGTCTATTTTTGTTTTTGAACGAGTGATTGCAGCTACGGAAGCCGTTTGCACGGCTGCATTTGCAGCTTCATCAGCCAATGAATTCCCTGCAACGTGAACCCCATCACGTTGATAACTCCGTGTATGTATCACGTGAATCTTTTGTAGTTCTTGTCGTAACTGAACTACTTGTTCCCAAAGCAACTTATGCTTGATTGTGCCACCTTTCGCATCTTTGAAACAGTTTTGAATCCAGTTTTGCAAGTATTCATTGTAAGATTGAACGCAATAATAGGAATCCCACACTATGGGCCCGATTCACAGAACTAACTTAAGACAAAATCCTAAACGTACTACTTTTGGTATTCACAGAAGTTAGGATTTTTTCTAAAAACAGACTTAAGACAGACTTAAGTTAGGATTCTGTCTTAAGTCTGTCTTAAGACAAAATGCTAACTTCTGTGAATACCTAAAGTAGTAAGTTTAGGATTTTGTCTTAAGTTAGTTCTGTGAATCAGCCCCTATGAGTGTGGGGTATTCGCGATCAGTACTTTCAAGCGCCGTCTTGAATGCTTGTAGTTCAGCTCGCTGAGCTGTACAATCTCCTAGAGATAGCGTTTTAGTGACCATTGGTCAGAATTTGCCATCTCGCCAGCGACCTTTAACGATCGAGCACGCAGCACTATAAGCTTGTTTACCCCCAATAGCGGGTTGTGCTGATCCGTCTGTATATATTATGCGTCCGTACTGTTCTAGAGGCAGATTCTCAGTAGGCAGAGGACATTCTTGTTCGTATTGTAGAAATTCTTGTGTTTTCAAATAGGGGTCAATAACGTATTTAACGTCTCTTGCAGTAAGAGAATTAATCCATTGTCTTCATCTCGGATGGAAAGCCTTTGCATTTGGAATGCTCGCTTTTGTCACTGCCTCTAAGGCAGGTACAGGAGTAACGACCATTATGCGCTTACCCTGTGTGAGCGCTCTCTCTTTTGCTACTACAGTTAGAACCGCAGTCAGAATTTTTTCTGTAGAAGTGAATTTCATTTCTGCTTGTGTGTACAAGTGTGATTTATAAGCAATAGGTACTTTTTCTCCTTCATTAAAGGTTGAGTACGTGAATCCGCATCTTCCTGGAATGATTTGGATCACTATGCTGCGTACATTTACGCATGTTTGTAAATGTGTTGTTGCTAACATGTCTGTTTGCACTGAACGCAAAATTTCTGTGTGCTTTTTAGTCCAATTAATTTGTTTGAAATCTGGTTTTATTAATTTGTAGAGAGGTTTAACCCCTTCTGCCTTATTTAGAATGTAAGTTCTTCCAAAATTCAGGAAACCTAGAAATGACTGTACGTTTTTCAGTATTTTTGGAGGTTGGAGCAGCAGACATTTCTCTAGAAAGTTTTCTGCCAGGCTTTTAGCTTCACTTGATAATTCATATCCTAGAAACAGTACGTTGAGGTGGGCAATTTGTGATTTTTTAAAATTGAATTTATACCCCTCAGTGGCGAATCCCTATATTATGGTGTTCACCCTGTTCAAGTGCCTATCCAAGTCATCGTCTGTTACATAGATGTCATCGACATATCATAATGCTTTATCATCATATGTTTGTAGTAACTCTGTTACTCTGGCTGAAAATAACCCTGGACTATTATTGAATACCTGGGGAGGCAACAGAATTGACGCTGTGTTCCCATGATTATGAAAGCGGTCAAATACCTACTTTCCGGTGCAATGTTTTGACAGAAGAAACCGTTAGAAATAACTAATGTGGTTTTATATTTTTTATGCACAATGTTATTCATTAGTGCTGCACTGTGTGCGTTTTGTACTGCAAAGTTTTGCAACAAGAGTTTAGATGTCTTTAATCCAATAATAGACGATATGCATTGTCTGGTTTAGAGAAAGGGAACAAAGGATTGTTCATTGACGAGGTGCATGTTTCAATCATCCCTTGGTATTCAAGTTGATCTAAGATCTCCCTGACCTGTTTTTTAGCTTCTTGCTTAACTGGGTACTGCCTTTGTGCAGTTGGTTGAGTTTTTAACTGGATTGTATGTTGAGGAAAATCCTCATCCCATCCTACATGAGTTGTATATAATGCAGGAGCCTGGGCTACTGCCCATTTCCTGGCATAAGTATATTTTTTATGAATTAGAATATGATTGTTACACATTGATATGTGTATCAGTATGTTGATATCTATCAGGTTTTCTCAAATTATCCCCATTCCCTATTCAGAGGGCTCCTTTTGAGGAAACCTACCTCGGGATTGAGAACGCTTCTCTCTACAAGTTTGTTTAGTGTTCTCCCACTTCTTTTTAGAAAGAGTGAGAGTGTTTTTAATAAAGACCTTTTCTGGACTTTCAGTCAGCTGGGGTTTCACTGGTTTACCACCCAAATTGTCTCTACATAGTTCGTCATAGGATTTTCGGGCTAGTTCTTGTGGTTGCTCAGTTACGTCAATCATTGTTATTTATGTATGTATTTTTATATGGCTTAGAAACCATACAATGCTTTTACAGTATTATTTTATAATATTGTTCTCGCTGTACGCATTATACTTTGCAGTCTGCATTACCATTGTAGCAGTTCACTTTTCTTGCATGAGAAAGAAGACAGTTCAATAAACATTTTATTGAAAATGCCCATCTCTATATTTCTCTGCAACTCTGTGTGAATTGATGATTGATAATTGATGTATTGTATACATAACGAAACAAAAAACGACTTTCAGTAAACAGATTTAAACTAAATAAAATCAGGGCTCATAATCAACACTTTTTCACCATTGGTCTGTTAAAATGTCACTCAAAGTATGTTCTCTCCCTCCACAGTCCAAAATATAAATCAAAGATAAGTCCTTTTCAGCCATAGGATGCTTTCACTTTCTCCACAAATAAAACTCGCAAAAAAATGTATTATAATAAGCAATTTGGATTCCTATCTGTAAACTAACTTTGATATATTTATTTATCCTACAGAAAATGATCACTAGAGTATCTATAGTGTATGTGCAGATTTTTATCAGTTGAAGCCACACCTCCTCAGGTTTGAGATTGATATTTCAAGCACTTATATTTGACTTGAGAGGAACCTTTAGTAACTTCTTGTGGAACAGCAGCTTTGTAAAATAATGGGGCATATTACCAAGCAATAACGATAATTATCGCTATTGCTTGGTTAGAGACAAAAATTTACCGCTGCAGCGATTTTTACCGCAAATAAACCTTGGTATTACCAAGGTTTATCGCAAATGCGATAAAAATCGCCGCAATGCATGAATATCGCTGAAAAGTCAGCGATATTCATGCATTACCGAGCTAATGCTCTTAGCCATGTTATCCACCTCCCATTGGATAACATGGCTAAGAACTGCTCAGGGCAGGTGTTAGCTTTTGGAGATATTCGCGCTTAGCGCGAATATCTCCAAAAGTTGGTAATAGGAGATAGCGATATTAGCGACTGTTTCCAGTCGCTAGCATCTTGGCACGCCCACTTTGCATATCATTAGTGATAAATATCACTGACATGCAAAGTGGGGCCCAAGATGGTCGCTATCTCCTACGAGCTGTCGCTAACTGGTGTTAGCAACAGCTAGGTAATAGGGAGATAATTTTATCTCCGCTTTCTTGGCTTTTAAAGCCAAAAAAGCGGAGATAACCCCCTTGATAATATGCCCCAATGTTTTTGCTTTATATTGGTCAGCTACATCGGGCTTGTCTTCTCCTGCTCCCTTTACCTAGCACACTGCTCATCTGCTTGTCCTCCCCCTGCTCCAGCAAATACCTTTGATCAGCCAAATCCACCATAATACACACCCAAATTACATCATTAAATGCACTTCGACTTACCAGTGTATGGTATTTCCTACATATGGTTGGTGCCATGAAGACATTTATTAAAATCTATAATTTCAACTCATATTTACAAACCAGCTTAGTCAAATGAATGTATCCAATGGAAAATGAACATACATAATTAAAATGATGTTAAAACTACACTCCCTCCAGCTTGGCAAACGGCATTCAAACAGTTGCATCTAACTTGATAGGGACATCTATCAATGACTTGTGGAACTACAGCTTCATGTGAGAATGTAAATGCTTTGTCATTTAACTTGAGCTTGGAAACTAAGCAACGACTACTGCTACTGCATCCGCATAAAGGAATTCCACTGCTTTTGCATTTGACTTGAGAGGTACCTCTGGCAAGGGCTTCATGAAAGAATTTTGAGTAATTTGTATGTTTAAGAATTTTGAATAATTTTCATGTGACCAGAGAGGGACTTCAAGTAGTGACTTGAGGAACTGCAGCTTCATGAGAGAATGTCAATGATTTTGCATCTGACTCAGAAGGTCCTCCAGGAATGACCTAATGAAATGCAAGTGTGTGTCTGTGTGTGTGTGTGTCTGCATGTGTGTGTATGTGTATAGCTATATTTTTTTAACTAATTTCAAGCATGCATTGGATTTTAAATGAAAACCTGGGTGGTTGCCCAGGGCACTATCTTTTTAATATTTCTAAATGTAATTTGAGCCTCAGCAAGACAGAAATGTTATAATAAACACACAAAAGATCAACATTACATAATATTTTACTATCACCATGGATTACAATTTATATTGGACCTAAAATAGGTTTATAATAGCAATCGCTAAAGGAATTGGTAGTATTATAACAGTAGTTAGTAGTTATTGAAGTCATTCACTATAAAAACATGTTTAAAACAATATAAAATTGCATAGCATGTACGGTGCTTACCTGACTGTCTGGTGAACCAAATACTGGCTGTAGTTGGGTCAGGGTACCCACCACAAATATTGTCAGTTCCTCTGGAGTGACTGTGGGAGCCTTGTCACCTGATCCTTCAACCATGTTAACTCACAGCAGAAGAACATGAGCATCAACAAGTGAGGATATCTACTTCACTTTATGAATAGAAGGAAAGTTATAAAACGGCCCTAAAACATGTACGCCAACTTGATGGAGAAATACATGAACTAATGCATACACGTTGGATGGCTGATTCTGTCATCACGGATCCTTGCATTCAGTGTAGATTGTGGACAATGGAAGAGGTATGTACAGTCTTCACTTAGGAGTCCGTCCTCCAAGATGGCTATGTCACACGTCCACCACATTTGTTCCTTCACCATTACCCTACATTGTCTGTGCATGGTATGCCTGACAATATGCATTATTAATGCAAAGATCTATCATCTGTGACATTGCTTCTGTCAATACCTACTAGAAAGTTTACAATAATAATCATACTGTACACAAACACAGTGTAATGTATGTTACTGTTGTCTTATATTATTGTATGCATGTTGTAAAATACAACATGCGTACAATAATATAAGACACTGATGATATACATTAAAATTGTGAAATAAAATATTGTGCATTTTGAGAGAATTATTTCTATGGTTTTACTTTGTTGTGGCTGAATACTAAAAGGAATACTATTGGAAATGGATCTCTGACAGAATATCGATGACAACAATATTGATGGATATAAATATTGAGTCAAATAAGTATTATATATATATATATATATATATATAAATATATATATATATATATATTAATTTTTGATTTTTTCAAACCGCTCCCGACTTCTTTTCAAAATCGGACACCGACACAGGAGTTAGCTTTTGCCATTCAGCTTGTAGGTTTATTCAGCTTGTAGGTTTATTGATCCTTTCGCTTGACGCATTTCGGCACACCTGCCTTGTTCACATGGGCAATCACATAAAATCAAATGTTTTTAAACAGAGGATGTCTGGTAACATGATCAGTTTCAAATAGATACGTAAGAAAGACTATCATTTCCACATGAGCGAAGGTACAGCATTACAGAGACCATCAAATGCATCAAAAGTTAAAACATAACTATAAATAATCTTCACACTAATTACATTATTTAATCATCATTTTGACTGCACATTTTACAATTGATTAATATCTCGAATTATGCCTGTATATTACCAAGGATAACCTAAATACTTAAATGCATTACTAGTCATGCATAAGTAAAAAACATTTTAAAATCCCAATTATTCTCCTTTGATAAAATCTCATTGAAGACACATTAGATTTGTAAATCCTTGAATAGTATTTTCAAAACTAGTTCATCCAATTAGTGTTTATGTCAATATTTACATTTACTATGGTCTCACAATCTCTGTGTATTATGTTGTATTCTTCGCACAAAAAATAAAAGCACAAGAGAAAATATACCGGGCCCATGCCCTCATCTGGAGTCCAGTTTCATCTGATTCATTTTGCACTGACATCAAGCAACTTCCTTCATATGCTATCTCGGTTTCTGACAATAAATCAAATATGTTCTTTTTAGTACATATTAAAAGCATTTTGTTGAAAAGTCAGTAAAGGATAATTTTATGAAATAGTTTCTATAACATGTATTCAAGATTTCATGTGCAAATATCGCAATCAAAAATAGGTAAAGTGCAAGTGCTTCACAGTACTATTGATGCAATGTGCAACATATTGCAGATAAGGTGCAAATGCTTTACAGTACTCGTATACATTTAATCACAATTTCATGTGCAAATATTGCAATCAAAATAGATAAAGTGCAAGTGCTTCACAGCACTATTGATACAATGTGCAACATGTTATAAATAAAGTGCAAATGCTTTAAGTACTTTAATACAATTATCATCTTGTTGTAAATATATGGCCCTTTACTTTCCAAACATGCTCTCAAGGGCATATTTAACAAGTGAGTTTACTTGGCACTGACTCCAAATGTATAAGTAGCTTTTGAAATAATACACAGTCTTCTTCCTTCCTCTGGTAAATAAAATCAAAATTCATTTTGATCTTCACCCAAAGCACCGGCTTTACTGCAATTTCTCTTCATTTTTAAATTTTCTGCATATGGGATGCTCATTTTTAATCTTGGCGAATGAAAGCTCGCCGTGTGCAGAATAACATTACCCCCAGTCGGCTTCCTATGTGTGCGTGTTTGAATAGCTCCTTGTGAGATGTATACTTCAAGATCTAAGTATGGCGCACATGTCTCACTAATGTGTTCAGTGAATTTTAAATTGAGATTGTTTACATTAATGCTGTCCATAAACATCTGCACTGACTCCTTGGATCCATTCCACAAAATAAAAAGATCATCGATAACTCTGATCCATTTAATAATGTGGTTTTTCCATTCCCTGCCATAATAGACTCTGAGCACCTGCTCCTCCCACCAGCCCATATGCAAATTAGCATAGCTGGGGACGAAGCAGGTGCCCATCGCCGTGCCCTGCAGTTGCTCCAAACCCACGGAAATCAACTGCGGAGTCCCACAGGGATAATCATTCCGCCGCCATCATCCGACGGCAAGGCCTCAGCATAGTCTCCTATGCCAACGCCATCCAGATCATCCTCTCCCTCGCCAAGGACTCCACCACCACCAGACTCAATTTCCAGAAAGGAATCTAGGACATCGCAGCCTGGATGAGCAACAGCTGCCTTAAACTCATCTCAGAGAAGACAGAAGTCCTCGTCCTCTGAACCCCCCCCCCCTCGTTAGTGTGGAACAACACCTGTGGACCACGGCCCAAGGCAGCCCCCCGACCCCCACAGACCATGCCAAGAGCATTGGCATTGTACTCAACTCCTCACTCTCCATGAATAGACATGTCAACACTGTCGCCTCCAGCTGCTTCAACACCCTCTGCAGCCTCTGCAAGACCTTCAAATTGATACCCTTGAGGCAAGGAAGACAGTCACCCACGCATTCATTACCACTATCAGCAGTCTGGACTACATAAATGCCCTCTACGCCGGCATCAACAAGTCCCTACTCCGCAAGCTCAAGACAATACAGAAAACCGCCGCCAGACTCGTCCTCGGGGTCCCTCGATGCAAACACATCAGCCAACACTCCACTGGCTCCCCGTCGGAAAAAGAGTCAACTTCAAGATACTCACCCATGCCTACAGATGCCTACACAACACCGTACCCCAATACCTCAACAACAGAATTACCCTCCACGTGCCCAAATGCAACCTCTTCTCCACCATCCTCATCCTCGCTGAAACCCCACGCATCTCCAGAGCCAGAGCAGGGGGAAGATCCTTCTCCTACTTCCTGGCCATGACCTGGAACAAACTCCCCATCTACATCCCCATCTACATCAGACGTGCTCCCTCCCTGAACACCTTCAGGAAGCCTCTGAAGACCTGGCTCTTCGACTGACACTGAACTGCTGACCCCCCCACCCCCGAGCTGAGCTCATCATAAGCATCGAAAAGGTTAATGGGCGTTAAGTGCTGTGGCCCTAGGCAGGGTTCACACAGCACCACACCAGTGACAAGAGAGGCAGGGTTGATTAGGTGTAAATGTGCAATCCCTCTCCCACCCCATCCTGGCCTGGAACGCTTTTGTTTCAAAGAGGACATTGTAGCCTTGCTTCTGTCACCACCGTTGCCTCGAGCAGCAGGATTGGAGAACTATCAGTGCTGCAAAATGCCCACCATTTTGGAGCTGCAGTGAGCCTTTGTAGATTGATACCAGGCTGCAGCCCCAGCTCGCATGTCTCCATCGACCTGCTGACTGTCTCATGGGGGAGCGGACCATCTGCAATAGGTAGGAAAAAAAGCAGCATTATTGATGTAAAGGGAATGTTCCTTTGTAAGTTTTTTTTTTTTTTTTTAAGGATCTTTATTCGGATATAAAACCATCCATAAAAGTACATCACAACAATTCATCCTAATAAAAGCAATAAAAGAATCATTTAAAAGCCTGATAAAAAGCCATACAGTTAATTTCATAAGATAGGCTTCAAGTAACATTATTTTAAAGTGCAACATATGATATGTTTAGCCGAGCTTGCACTACGATGGAGGCAGTATACTGACTAATTAACCACAGTTTGAGCAAAAATACAATCATTAGTGCAAATATACAGAAGTGCAAACTATGCAAAAAAGTGCAAACTTTTATCAAACCATATTCATTGTTGCTCGAGAACGAACAGCGGATTGGAAAAAGCAACTAACTCTGAAGATTACATCATCAGTGCCTAGCATCAATAAATCTTTAAATTACATGATTAACCAATTAATAATTGTACAATCTATCCATACTAATATAATAAAGAGAGAGCCCAAACCTTTGAGGCGGGTAATCTCAGGAACCACGGCACCAATCACAACACCCAATACAACGTTGGAAAGGGCAGTTGCAGCAGAAAGACATAGGCTATGCAGACGCCCACCATACACATTTAAAAAGTAAAAGAACCGTGCCAGCAAAGTAGTCCCTTGTGGGAGTGTCTGCGTTGTGCTGTGGGCTTGTGCTGGGGGGCGTGACAAATGCTGGGGGCGTGTGGTACGTTCCGCCCTTCGGGCTGGACTGTTCCCATGAGGCACAGGGTCAAGTCTGATTTGCATATGGCCATGTCTGAACTGGGGTGGTGTGGAGTGCAAAAAAACGATGGATTTAGGCCCAGATCTCTGTACTGGGGTGAATGTCTGACATTGGTCTGCATTCTGTCCATCAACTGTTGTTTTTGCATTTGTCACCCCGAGTGGGATGGGTATGCTCAGACGTGAGTCCCATGCTCTCCAAACCACTGGATTGAAGCTATTCTGGCTGAAGACAGCTGATAACCAGAAATTGGTCATAGGATGCTTGAATCTGATCCAGTAAAGACATGGTTTGGCAGTCGAGACTGGAATGTTCTGATGAGGTACAGGGTCAAGGCTGATGTGGTTTGGAGTGCAAAAAAGTAATGGATTTAGCCCCAGATCTCTGTTTTGGGGTAAATGTATGACATTGTTCCTGCCTTCTGCCCATCAACTGTTGTTTTAACGTTCCGCCCTTCATGCCATGTCTCATATTGTGGGGTGTGGGTGTGTGCGTTGTGTCAAATATTTCATTGTTCTTTCTTCCCAGGTTCTGTACATTACAGCTCCGGGTATCCACCCTGCTCCCTTTTAATACCTCTGCACCCCATAATCAAAACCCACCCTTACTCCTTAAAATACCCCAACACCCTTTTAAACACTAACCCATCTTAACCCTATAAATATACCCTGTACCCCAAAACCCAAACCTATACCTAAATCCTAAAAATACCCCTGTACCCCATAAACCAAACCTACCCCTGAACCCTAAAATACCCCTGTACCCCAAAACCCAAACCTAACCCTGAACCCTTAAAATACCCCTGTACCCCAAAACCCAAACCTAGCCCTGAACCCTAAAAATACCCCTGCACCCCAAAACCCAAACCTACCCCTGAACCATAAAAATAACCCTGTACCCCAAAACCCAAACCTACCCCTGAACCCTTAAATATCCCTGTACCCCAAAACCCAAATCTAGCCCTGAACCCTAAAAATACCCCTGTACCCCAAAACCCAAACCTAGCCCTGAACCCTTAAAATACCCCTGTAACCCAAAACCCAAAACCACCCCTGTACCCTAAAAATACCCCTATACCCCAAAACCCAAACCTAGCCCTGAACCCTAAAAATACGCCTGTACCCCAAAACCCATACCTATCCCTAAACGCTAAAACTACACCTGTACCCCATAACCCAAAACTATATCTGAACCCTTAAAATACCCAAACACCCCAAAAAATATACCTCAGTACCCCAAAACATATACCCCTATAACCATACTTACCTTATCCAAACATTTTTAAAAAACATGCTTTTACCATTCATGCATTTACAACGAATTTCGTTGTAAATGTATGCATGGTAAAAGCATATAAAATGTAATGCCATGCGTTATAATGGCATTGTGGAGTCATGGTACTTTCATAATGAAAGTATGCGGAGTGATGGTCTGCGGAAAGAAAGTTGCGGAATAATGGGTGTTTACCCTCCCCCGGGTAAGTACATTGGTGGCACGGTGGCCCACATCTCCAGCAACATACTATTTTTTCACCACCCATTTGAAAAATGCACAGGTCTCTCTTATTGATGGCCAGCACCGACATACACTTTTAGACACACCTCCCGCCACAAGTTCTAGAATTGCCAACTTTAGAACTGGAGAGCTATGTTCGAATCTCAGCATCAGCTCAACATCCTGTGATTCCAGGCAAATCGCTTTGTCTCCGCATGCCTACCACAAATGAATGTGTTCTTCTGTAATGTAAATTGTGCTCATGCCATGTTGTCGAGTTCACGCTATATAATATTGCAAGGAAAAATAAAGTAGGGAAACTCGAGTTCACACACTACTGAACGCGCACTATTAAGTGCATCAGCAGTGCACTGTGAATCGGAGCGTTTCACAGGCCTGTCACAGATAAGAAATGCTATCAAAACGAAATCCTACAAAACAATATACTACTGGCCGGCAGCAATTCATACCCGGACAACGTCGGGACGGGCTGCTAGTACTAATATAAAAAAGAGAGAGCCCAAACCTTTGAGGCGGGTAATCTCAGGAACCACAGCACCAATCACAAAACCCAATACAGCGTTGGAAAGTGCAGTTGCAGCAGAAGGACATAGGCTATGCAGACGCCCACCATATACATTTAAAAAGTAAAAAAACCATGCCAGAAAAGTAGTCCCTTCTGGGCGTGTCTGCGTTGTGCTGTGGGTTTGTGCTGGGGGGGCATGACAAATGCTGGGGGCGTGTGGTACGTCCCGCCCTTCGGGCTGGACTGTTCCCATGAGGCACAGGGTCAAGGCTGATTTGCATATGGCCATGTCTGAACTGGGGTGGTGTGAAGTAGTGTGGCTCACTGGTTAGAGGCGGCAGACCCGAGAGCAGAGGACGGCCCGGGACCAGGGTTCGATTCCTGACGCGGCAGGTTTCTGGACCAGGGTCAGCGGACTCGATAATTCTCTCGCCTCGGTGCACACTCCGATCAGCGATCACACTCGGCAACTCTGGGCACTAGCTTGCCTCATCTTCACTAACGGCCCCATCAGACCGCCGGGGATGCCTGGTCTCACCCTGGAGATACCCATTAAGGGACCATCTCTCAGGGAAGCCAGGAAGGGTTTCGCAGCGGTCTAAGCGCGGGGACACGCCGGTGCGCGTAAAAACCCAGCGCTATATAAATGCCCCTATTACTATATTACTATTGGAGTACAAAAAAAGATGTATTTAGGCCCAGATCTCTGTACTGGGGTGAATGTATGACATTGTTCTGCATTCTGTCCATCAACTGTTGTTTTTGCATTTGTCACCCCGAGTGGTATTGGTATGCTCAGACGTGAGTCCCATGCTCTCCACACCACTGGAGTCAAGCTATCCTGGCTGAACATGACTGATAGCCAGAAATTTGGTCCTAGGATGCTGAGTCCGGTTCAGGAAAGACATGGCTTGGCAGTTCGATCTGGAATTTTCCCATAAGGCACAGGGTCAAGACTGATTAGCACATGGCCATGTCTGAACTGGGGTGGTGTGGAGTACAAAATAAATGATGGATTTGGGCCCAGTTGTCTGTATTTGGGTGAATGTATGACATTGTTCTGCATTCTGTCCATCAACTGTTGTTTTTACATTCTGCCCTTCATGCCATGTCTCATATCGTGTGCTGGGGGTGTGGGCGTGTGCGGGGCGCGTTGTGTCAAATATTTCATTGATTTTTCTTCCCAGGTTCCGTACATTCCAGCTCCGGGTGTCCATCCTGCTCCCTTTAAATACCCCTGCACCCCATAATCAAATCCCACCCTTACTCCTTAAAATACCCCAACACCCTTAAACACTAACCCATCTTAACCCTATAAATATACCCTATACCCCAAAACCCAAACCTATACCTAAATCCTAGAAATACCTCTGTACCCCAAAAACCAAACCTACCCCTGAACCCTAAAATACCCCTGTACCCGAAACCTAGCCCTGAACCCTTAAAATACCGCTGTACCCCAAAACCCAAACCTACCCCTGAACCCTAAAAATACCCCTGCACCCCAAAACCCAAATCTAGCCCTGAACCATAAAAATAACCTTGTACCCCAAAACCCAAACCTACCCCTGAACCCTAAAATACCCCTGTATCCCAAAACCCAAACCTAGCCCTGAACCCTTAAAATACCCCTGTACCCCAAAACTACCCCTGAACCCTAAAAATACCCCTATACCCCAAAACCCAAACCTAGCCCTGAACCCTAAAAATACACCTTTACCCCAAAACCCATACCTATCCCTAAACGCTAAAACTACCCCTGTACCCCATAACCCAAAACTATATCTGAACCCTTAAAATACCCAAACACCCCAAAACATATACCTCAGTACCCCAAAACATATACCCCTATACCCATACTTACCTTATCCAAACATTAAAAAAAAACATGCTTTTACCATTCATGCATTTACAACGAATTTCGATGTAAATGTATGCGTGGTAAAAGCATATAAAATGTAATGTCATGAGTTATAATGGCATTGCGGAGTCATGGTACTTTCATAATGAAAGTATGCGGAGTGATGGTATGCGGAAAGAAAGTTGCGGAATAATGGGTGTTTACCCTCCCCCTGTAAGTACATTGGTGGCACGGCGGCCCACATCTCCAGCAACATACTCATATTTTTTCACCACCGATTTGAAAAATGCACAGGTCTCTCTCATTGATGGCCAGCACCGACATACACTTTTAGACACACCTCCCGCCACAAGTTCTAGAATTGTGAACTTTAGAGCTGGGGAGCTACGTTCGAATCTCGGCATCAGGTCAACATCCTGTGAGTCCAGGCAAATTGCTTTGTCTCCCCGTGCCTACCACAAATAAATGTGTTCTTCTGTAATGTAAATTGTGCTCATGCCATGTTGTCGAGTTCGCGCTATATAATATTGCAAGGAAAAATAAAGTAGAGAAAATCGAGTTCACACACTACTGAATGCGCACTCTTAAGTGCATCAGCAGTGCATTGTGAATCGGAGCGTTTCACTGGCCTGTAACAGAAAAGAAATGCTATCAAAACAAAATCCTACAAAACAATATACTACTGGCCGGCAGCAATTCATACCCGGACAACGTCGGGACGGGCTGCTAGTCAACAAATAAAGTACCAAATAATTTACATAGTTGAATATCAATTTAAAAATTAACTTATATAAAAATAGTAATAAATGAATCCCCTACAAACCCAACAACCCACTATTAAAGTAACAATATCTAATTAAACAAAAAAGAATACAAATATTACGATAATTGTAATGATTCCGTAAATACCGTTATTGTACTTCATGAAAGCTTTATTGCTGAAAGCCACAAGTGTGAGGCTCCCTCGCCTGCTCATGCCCATCTGTCACCCTAGGCTCCCGGAATCTCATTGAACACCAAGATTCCACCAGGCACTTCAGGAACCACATTGGTCATGACGGCCAGCCATCAAGATTACAATAATACTTATAATTTATAATACTAAAATAACTAATACTTTTTAAACCACGAAACGTGGTGCAGCTGTGACAAGGCAAATTATGAAGCCACACAAGGCCACCTTGCATGGCCCTGAGTGGCTTCATAAATGTGGAGTAATGGCAACGCAGAGCAAATTGCTCTGTTGCATTACTCTGCCCCAGCAAGGCGATCCATGGGCGTTGCATGGGTGTTCCCATCCAGCTCCAATGAATTTGACACATTCCCCAGTTTACCAAAAGTGATAGACCTGGGAACTCGCCAAAAAGATGCGCCTTTTCAGGGGAGGCGTAACAAGGAGATATTTCTCCTCGAATGCCTCTCAGGATTATTTTTGTGCAGAAAGGTACCCCTTCCTGCACAAAAGCAATTCTGCATGCAACGGAGGCTCCCTTGCGCCATGGTGCAAAAAGGCCTGCGTTGGTGCTAGAAAGCCTAACAGCACCAGCACCAGCAAAGGGACAAAGTCTGGTGTGTGCAGTATCCTTCTAAAGACAGTGAATCCAGTCCTTTCCCTGTCACGCAGCGCAGCAAGGTGACTCACTGTGCTGCATGACATTCTCATAAATATGGTCCCATATTCTTTTCTTCTTTAGTCTGTTACGATAATTTTGACATCATAATATTCTTGACAAAATGTTTTTGACCCACGAGATTTGTGACCAATAGTTTCTGGGGCTGCTCCTCCGTGAGAGCTGAGGAGCATCGCCCTGCTAACCAAAATGCCCCTAGGCAAGAAAAATGAAATAGTAATAAAGTTAATTGATACCCCTTTACTGTTCACCCTCCCTCCCCGAACCGAGAGCCCGGATGGGGCGGGGCTTACTGAGAGCAGCAGCAGAGGGGAGGGTGGGCTGCTGGGCACTTAATTTCAAAGTGTGCGTGTCCCTTTTGCCGGGCGTCTTATGACGGCCAGCCAGACATGCGCACTTTGAAACCTCTAACCCACCACTGAGCTATCTACATAAAATACAAATCTGTGACCTGCATGTTACATGTGTCAGCAGGCACTTTATTTGTTTGCAGTTTGATAGAGCACAAACTTCATCCGAAGGTATTGGAGCGCTTTACATGAGCACTAGTTACGTTTCAAAAAGATAGATTCATTTTTTTTTTTTTGGTAGGCACAGGCAGATTAAGCAATTTTCCCAGAATCACAGGATGTTGAGCCAAAGCCGAGACTCAAACCTGGTTCCGAAGTTCCGAAGTCAGCGACTCTGACAATTACGCCACATTAACCCTCGATGTCACATTGCAAGGAGTCAAAACTGTGACTATTCCAAACTTAGATGTCTCCAGGAAGCACATTAATAATCACAGCTATCTCGCCCTTATTATTATTATCTCATGAAAATTGATGGGCACACAAAGATCTCTACAGCAGATGCCTAGCACATAGGATATTTTTAAAATGCAACCCGTTTCATATAAGACAGAGCAGATTTACTTTCATGTGCATCCTTGTTGATCATTTATATGTATATACGATTAACAGCAGATCCCACTTGTTAAGACTTTGCCCCTCCTTGTGACTCCACTCACTTTCTGCTGCTATGCCTTAACCAGCAATTTGTGGGGTGTCAGAGTATTTCTTTTCATTTTCCAGGGCTGATTGTCAACATATTTCTACTACAACTTTGGGATTCGCTGACATTCCGCTGTTCGTGATATGTAGGGCCAGATGTATCTGAGGGCTTTACCCGTTCTCTGTCTATAGGAAAATGTGTACCTACATATGGTCCCTAGTGAGGTAGGTGATACAAGGGCAAGCTTTCAGAAGTCACAGGTGAAGGTGAGTGGGGTAAGAAGAGACAGTAGGGAAAGCTTACCCTGCAAGTCTCAAGTAAAGGTTAGTATGGTAAGAGGCAGTAGGAGAGAGACAGCTTTCTGAGAGTCACAGCTAAAGGGAAGTGAGGTCGGAGACATCAAGCGGGACCGCTACAACTGTGAGTCACACGCAGGGATAAGAGACAGGGAGGGCTGACGTAAAAAATGTAAATGAAAACGATAGAGGCCTTTTGCACCTCCAAGTCAGGGGAGAATTAGGAGAAGATACAGTGTTCTGGACCATCTGAAACAGTGAGTTTCTGGCCCGTGAGTCATGTCCGGCCAATACGGAAGGTCCTATTATGTAAGATGCCAGAAGCTGTGGGTGACCAGACAGGCATCATTGCTAGTCGCACTGGGCAGGGCCTCCAGAATCGCAACCCTTATCCCCGAGTTCCATGACAAGGCATGGAATGTCTGTGGAAAGAAGCTGCGTCTGCGGTTGCCTGGATACGGCAGACTCCACAGCTGCAGAGAGGGAAAGGAGGTTAGCCACAGGATGAGAAAGAAATGGCATCTTCACATTCAAAGATGGCCTCTTCCACATAGGATTTACCTGGGGCTCCGGCAGTCCATGAACGACGCTTACGTAGTGACGCGTGACGTCCAGGTAAGAGTTGGGCTCAAAATGAAACCAAGACTGTGTAGTATGGATCGTAAAGAAAGTTTGGTTTGTATACGCTAGTGATCGAGTCACGCGCTAAAGAAGGGCACGGGCACAGGGCAAAAGGGTTACAGCACATTTTCTGACCTCTTTCGTTTGATCAGATGGGGGCGTCAACTGAGCTTTCTCAACGTCCCTCTTTCGGCAGGGTCCGCATGGCTAATCTGTAGAGTGTTTTCCACCGTCCAAGGCGCGCATCGTTGGCTCTTTTATTTTTCCCTCCTCATTCGCCCGGTGGGGTTGCCTAAAGTTTCTGTTATTCTACTTCCAATGCCGAATAATCAAAATGTGGGGTACATAAAGCCTATCATACGCATTTAGATAACCAGTGGCACCACGTGACAGGCCTATTGCTCTTCCCTGAACCACTTATGAGCCTCCGACTTTAGCTGAGGGCCTCGCAGGAAGGGCAAGAGGACAGACTGAAGGGCTCTTAAACTTCCTGTTCCTGTCGCTGCCGTCACGAACCTTAGGATCAGGGTGGCCATGGCAACGCCAGGTGTGCCAAAGAGCAGGGCAGGCTAGTATCACCTCTGGCCGCCGCTAAACGATATGCATGGTGCCCTCTGCAAATGAACTGATGGAGTTACCAAAGGGAAGATAGGGCCTCACCAGGCCACGGAAGTTCCTTGCTGAAAAACCTCCACCGTACCAGAAGGAAGGATGTCCCCTACAGGCAGCACTAGACTTGCTGTATGCATAGGGCACAGCCGCCTGCGTTGTCAATCCTTCCTGCCGCCTCGGAGCTCCGAGGGTATGGGTAGAATCTCTGAAAGGGGCATTTTTACTTTTGGCTGTCCAGAGATCCAAGCTGCTGTGCCCTCCAATTGGGCAAGAGGGTGCAGTGAAGATACAGATTTCTTTTGTGTGTGAAAAAGGGCGCTTTATTGAAACAGGTGCACATTACAACAAATTAACCTGGCAACTGCCTTACAAAACTAATAACCTCTCTAAACATCTGTTCACTTGCCAGTTGATCCCACTCCTGTGATCCCCCAAACCTGCCCCACCATGCAAATAACATATTACAGACCTTACAATGTATTGCAATTAAAAATTACATAATTCTATTAACCCTACATCCTATGCCTGCAATTCTGAAAATATAAACAACCAGACGTCTAAAACAGAACTTCAAACTACCTGCCTACTCTTTCCTAGCACATGGTTCCTAACTTTCAGCGGCAACCAAGCTTCTGCTAACCCCTGCCAAACTTTGCATGCCCCGCGAAGTACCTGTTCAAAGCGACAACTACAACATTAACCCCTTGCGTACCTGTCCAGAACCTAAAATGGTGGCGGGGAAGCCAAAAACCTGAACTATATAATAGTGGGCTACAACAATGCAGCCCAATATAAGCACAAAGTAGCAGTCCCCCGGACTGCACCACCCTCCCAATCTGCCCGGGGTTGCAGACCTCCCTCCTGTCCGCTGCCCCCCAAAAGCAGACAGCGCTCCCTGGAGCTACAGAAAATGTCAGAGAGGCCTGAAAGGCTGGGGCAGAAAGGATAAGAGCCAGCAGACCTCGGAGAGGGATATTTCCGCGTCAGAAGGTTTCCTTCTTGCAGCTCTGGCATAGGACAAGCTGACAAGGTAATACTCCCTGTCCTAAGAGTTTCGTCATCTTCAAAGCTTCCACAGAGTGATTGTCAAAGCCAAGGTTACCGATCTACACCTTACAGGATTAGGCACAAGTCTACATGTACAAGGATTGTTATGGCTGATTAATGCATGTTCGTAAAAGTATAGCATCCATATTTTGTTTGACAGACAAACATTTTGGCGTGTGATTTTATTACCACCATTAATGATGACTGATTGTAGAGGCCACACCAATAAATCAATCAATCAATCAATCAATCAAGGGTTGGCAAAGCACAGCTACTCATCCAAAAGGGTCTCAAGGCACTCGGGGTTGGGGGGACAGCTCCCGGAAGTTTACGGTGATTCGCCGAAGAGCCAGTTCTTTGTTTTTTTTGTAATATATTTTTATTGTTTTCTTTGACAGAATATATATACACATATAACAAATAGTACATTTCGCTGTTACAATTGGCGTACCCAGATTGTATAAAGACTTTGGATAGCTGGTTGCTGGATGTTTTTTTTTCATTGTTGAATGTCCTGTGGGCTTGCGAACGCTGTGGCTTATTTGCTAAGGACCCTTTGTTTTTCGGTCCTGTACCTAGTTCTAACATCCATCCATACTAATATAATAAAGAGAGAGCCCAAACCTTTGAGGTGGGTAATCTCAGGAACCACAGCACCAATCACAACACCCAATACAGCGTTGGAAAGGGCAGTTGCAGCAGAAGGACATAGGCTATGCAGACGCCCACCATATACATTTAAAAGGTAAAAGAACTGTGCCAGCAAAGTAGTCCCTTGTGGGCGTGTCTGCGTTGTGCTGTGGGCGTGTGCTGGGGGCGTGACAAACGGCTGGGGCGTGTGGTACGTTCAATCAATCAATCAATCAATGACACTTGTAAAGCGCGCTACATACCCGTAGGGTCTCAAGGCGCTGGGGGGGGGGGGGGTGCCGCTACTGCTCGAACAGCCAGGTCTTCAGCTTCTTCCTGAAGGAGAGGTGGTCTTGGGTCAGGCGCAGGTCGGTCGGAAGGGAGTTCCAGGTCTTGGCGGCCAGGTAGGAGAAGGACCTTCCTCCTGTAGTCGCTCTTCGGATGCGGGGGACGGCGGCGAGGGCGTGGTTGGCTGATCGGAGGTGGCGTTTGGGAGCGTAGAAGTTGACTCGGCTGTTGAGGTAGCTCGGGCCTTGGTCGTGTAGGGCTTTGTGTGCGTGGGTGAGGAGGCGGAAGGTGATTCTTTTGTTGACGGGGAGCCAGTGAAGGTCTCTCAGATGTCCGGATATGTGGCTGGTTCGTGGGATGTCGAGGATGAGTCTGGCTGAGGCGTTCTGGATCCGTTCCACCCTTCATGCCATGTCTCATATTGTGTTCTAATCCCACCCTGCTCCCTTTAAATACCCCTGCACCGCATAATCATAACCCACCCTTACTCCTTAAAATACCCCAACACCCTTAAACACTAACCCATCTTAACCCTATAAATATACCCTGTACCCCAAAACTCAAACCTATCCCTAAACCCTAAAAATACCCCTGTACCGCAAAACCAGCCCTGAACCCTAAAAATACCCCTGTACCCCAAAACCCAAACCTAGCCCTGAACTCTTAAAATACCCCTGTACCCCAAAACCCAAACCTACCCCTGAACCCTAAAAATACCCCTATACCCCTCTACCCCAAAACGTAACCTAGCCCTGAACCCTAAAAATACCCCTGTACCCCAAAACCCATACCTATCCCTAAACCCTAAAACTACCCCTGTACCCCATAACCCAAAACTATATCTGAATCCTTAAAATACCCAAACACCCCAAAACATATACCTCAGTACCCCAAAACATATAACCCTATACCCATACTTACCTTATCCAAACATTAAAAAAAACATGCTATTACCATTTATGCATTTAAAACGAATTTCGTTCTAAATGCATGCGTGGTAAAAGCATATAAAAGGTAATGCCATGCGATATAATAGCATTGCGGAGTCATGGTACTTTCGTAATGAAAGTATGCGGAGTGATGGTATGCGGAAAGAAAGTTGCGGAGTAACGGGTGTTTACCCTCGCCCGGTAAGTACATTGGTGGCACGGCGGCCCACATCTCCAGCAACATATTTTTTCGCCACCCATTTGAAAAATGCACAGGTCTCTCTCATTGATGGCCAGCACCGACATACACTTGTAGACACACCTCCCGCCACAAGTTCTAGAATTGCGAACTTTAGAGCTGGGGAGCTATGTTCGAATCTCGGCATCAGCTCAACATCCTGTGATTCCAGGCAAATCGCTGTGGGGCATATTACCAACAGTTAGCGATATTTATCGCTAACTGAGCTTAGCGTTAGTTTTTTTAACGCCGCGCGTCGCCCAATATTATCGCTGAGATAACGTCCTATTACCAACGTTTATCTCGAAAGCGATAATATTGCAGGCGTAAGCGTGAATATTGCTGGAAAACTTGCGGTGTTCACGCATTAGCGTGCAAATGCTGTTAGCCATGTTATCCACCTCCAATTGGATAACATGGCTAAGAACTGGTATTTGCAGGCATTAGCGTTTGGCGATATTCGCGCTTAGCGCAGATATTTCCATCGCTTCGCCTTTCTTGGTAATAGGCGATGGCGATGTTAGCGACTGCTGTCAGTCGCTAATGGGTTGGGTACGCCCACTTTGCATGCCATTAGCGATAAATATCGCTGACATGCAAAGCGGGCCCCAAACCGCTTGCTATCGCTTACAAGCTGTCACTAACTGGTGTTAGCGACAGCTTGGTAATAGGGCGATGGAATTATCGTCGCTTAGCGGCCGAAAACGGCCGCTAAAGCGGCGATAATTTAATATCGCCACCCTTGGTAATATGCCCCTTTGTCTCCCCGTGCCTACCACAAATGAATGTGTTCTTCTGTAATGTAAATTGTGCTCATGTCATGTTGTCCAGTTTGCGCTATATAATATTGCAAGGAAAAATAAAGTAGGGAAACTCGAGTTCACACACTACTGAACGCGCACTCTTAAGTGCATCAGCAGTGCACTGTGAATCGGAGCGTTTCACGGGCCTGTCACAGATAAGAAATGCTATCAAAACGAAATCCTACAAAACAATATACTACTGTCCGGCAGAAATTCATACCCGGACAACGTCGGGACGGGCTGCTAGTATAACATAAAAACGTATAACATAAAGGCGTTTGGCAGCTGGTTGTGGATCGACCGTCAAACACTTTTGATAATTGTCTCTTTTTTGCCTGCTCACAACTGTTTACGGTGGCTTGTGCGGGTCTAGGAAACTGTCTAAGGATGACCACATTTCTCTATTGGGCTTTTATCCAAGGTGTGTGTCTTAGTGCGGTGTTGTCGGCCCCTCTCGGGTACGTCACCCAGTTAAGCCACCCCTTGAATGTGGCCTTGGCGGTATTTTTTTATTTGGCTAACACTGTTTTTGTCGGACTGGTTAGGAGGAAGTCAAGAAGGTTTCTGTCTTGTTGTGAGTTTACGTCAGTGTTTAGATGTGCTGTTACTATGGTGCCAAATTCTTGTTTCAGAGTACAGCCTAGAGCGTTGTTAGTAAAGTCGAACAACTTCCTCCAGAATTTGCTAACCTTGCTGCAATAGAAGATGAGGTGGGCTAGGTCGCCTTTTTCTCTCTCACAGTTCCAGCACCGGTCGCTATCGGTGAGACCTACTTTAGCTAGTCGGGCTGGTGTCCAGTATGCTTGGTGCGGCAGCCCAAATTTTGTTTGGGCTAGTACTGGTGATATCATATTACTGGTTGGGGACTTCCATATGGTACGTATTTCTTGTTCTGAGAGTTTAGAGCCTATCTGTGTTTCCCAGTAGTCTGTACTCTTAGCGTTGAGCTTTGTGGATGTTGGACGAAGGAGTTTGTATAGGTGACATACTTGGTGACCTGTCTTGCTTATGTTTTCCATGTATTGGAAGATTGAGGGAGTCTGCTTGCATAGTGTAGCTTTTGTAATGGCCGATTTGATAGCCAGAAAATTGTATAACTCTAGGTCGGGGAGAGCGTGCTTGTCTTTCATGTTGTTGAACGTGAGGGGCATGCCCTCCTCCACCAGCTGGGCCGGGTGCGAGAGCCCTAATTGTCTCCATGTTTTTATGTCTAGGGGTCTGCCTTTGTATTTGATTTTGGGGTTTGCCCATAGTGCTTCCCAAAGTGAGTTTTTGATGCTTACTTCTAACTTTTGGTCTACCTTGAGAAGTGCATGTTTCGTTATCTTGAATATCGGGTTTCCTTTTAATGACTGTTTGTTGGTGGTGAGGAGGGCTAGTGGGTCAGTGTTGTCAAGGATGGCTTTCTCCAGTAGTAGACAGGTAGGGGTATATTGTTGATTTTGTAGTATCCAGTGCATCCCCTGTCTGGCCACAAAGGCAGCTTGGAAGGTTCTCAGATCTGCTAGGTTGAGGCCGCCTTGTTCTTTCCTCAGTCTCAGTTTCTGAAGACCTATTCTGCCTTTTTTGTCTCTCCAGATGAATTTGTTGAGTATTTGGTCTATTTTTTTATGGAAGTCGTCCGTTAGAGTAGGGGGAGCATGCTTACTAGGTAGTTTACTATTGGGGTGATCATCATTTTCACTGTGTATATTCTGCCCCACCACGTGATAAACTTGGGCGACCAGTTTTCTAGTAGCCCTTTTATCTTGTCTAGGGTGTTTTTCTCGTTTTGTTCGAGGGTTATTCTTAGGTTCCCCCCGAAATTGATTCCTAGGTATTTGAAAGAGCTCGTTTGCCAAGCTAGCCCTGAGTCTCCTAATACCTCCTTGGTTGTGTGTATATTCATTGGCATACACTCTGATTTATCTCTGTTTAGTTTATACCCAGAGTGGGATACGTACTTGTCAATGGTGTGCATGAGGGCCGGTATGGACCTGACAGGATCTTCAGTTGTGATTAGTAAGTCATCTGCGTAGGCGACTAGTTTAGCTGTGGTGTCGTTAATGGTTATGCCTGCTATCTTCTTATTGGCTAGGATGCCCCTGATCATTGGTTTTAGTGCTAGTAGGAACAGCAGCGGGGAGAGAGGAGAGCCTTGTCTGGTCCCTCTTTGGAGGTTGAAAGTGGGCGAGGTCGTTCCATTGATGGCTATCTGTGCTTTGGGGGCTTTGTAGAGGGCCATGACCCTCTTTATGAAGTTTTCTCCCAGGTTGTACGCTTGCATGCATTTTTCTGAAAAGTGCCAAGAGACTTTGTTGAAGGCCTTTTCGCATCAAGCGTGATCGCTACTGCCGCGTTTTCTGAATTCGAGCAGTGTTCTATGATCTGAGAGAGCAGCCTTGTGTTGTCACTGGGCATTCTAGTTTTCATGTATCCTACCTGTGTGTTCCCTATTAGTTGTGGGAGCATTCTGTTAAGTCTCGTTGCTAGGATTTTCGCGTATATTTTGCAGTCTAGGTTTATGAGTGATATTGGTCGGTAGTTTTTCAGCCATTGTGAGTCTTTACCTTCTTTGGGGATGACTATGATGTTGGCCTGTGACATCGTCTCAGTTACTTCTCCCTTGCCCCCGCAGTGGCTGAAAACTTTCTTCAAGACTGGTGCTAGCTGGTCTTGGAAAGATTTGTAGAATGGAGCTGTATATGCGTCAGGTCCTGGGGCTTTGTTGTCTTTTAGGGCCTTAATGGCTATCTTGACCTCACGTGTTTTCATTCTTGTCCTAACGCTAGTGCCTCTTCTGTCGATATCCTCGGTAAGTTTATGCTCTCGAGGTAGGTCTTAGTCCCTTCTATGTCTAAGTTGTGGTCTTTGTTGTAAAGCTCCTTGTAGAATTCCATGAAGGTGTGTAGGAAGTCCTTGTGACGGGTGTGTGTTTTGCTGGTAGTGTCTGTGACTGCTGTGATGTAGTGTTGCCTTTGCTTGTGCTTGAGATATGAGGCTAGTGTTTTCCCTGCCTTGTTAGCTTCGCACAGGTTGATTTGTTTGTATTTTTTTATTCATAGTCCTGCCCGTTTACTCAGGATTGTGTTGAATTCGTTTTTACTACTTGTGAGTTCTGTCAGTATGTGTTGGTTCCTGGGTTTCTGTAATATGTCTTGTTTCGTAGCTTGATTTCCTTTTCTAGTTGTGACAGCTGAGCCTTCTCTCCTTGCTTAGATTTCTATTAGCACACCTCTGATGGTTGCTTTGAGGGCCAGAGTTTTACGGTCTAAGTCAGGTGTATCATTGTCCTTGATGTAGTCATTGATGGTTTTCTGGACTCTGCTCCTATCTTCTTGTTTGGCGATGGTCATGTAGTTGAGTCGCCATCTGCGGGTTGTGTGTTCGTTATATCTTCCTGTGAGGTGTAGGCTAATGCAAGCATGGTCTGATATTGTTTTGGCCGCGATGTCTGTGTGTTCAATGAGCTGCGTGTGAGTACCAGAGATGAGAATGTAGTCTATTCTGCTGTGTGAGTTGTGTGGGTTCGAATAGAAAGTGTAGTCTCTGGTATCGGGGTATTGTAGGAATGACCTCCTGTTCTGTAGCAAGGGAGAGCTGCGCTGAGCTGCGCTGAGTGTAAGGATCTTTGGGGTGCATGGAACGAGATGCGATGGTTCAGGTAGGCAGGTCCGGTGTTGTGGAGGGCTTTGTGGGCATGGGTGATGTAGTGTGTTAACCGGGCAATGACAACCTAGGCCACGTAGTGGGGCCTAACTCACACTCTGGACAATGAAGTGACACAGAGACTGTCTGATGCTTAGGGGCAAAGACCACGTGCGGTCTTACGCCCGTTTATTTATACCCGAGGGCTACCCCGCCCCCGGGCTGCATGCGTGCGTGCGTGCGTGAATGGACGGGCCGGGTGGCTCCGCCAGTACATCCCTCCAAACTCACAGATGTTTAGTCCAGCCCTACTCAGAGTTCTTAGCGGAGTGCACTCTCCAGGCATTGTCTCGGAGCCGCTGACTGGGAGTTGAGTTTGGTCTCAGGTTGTACCTTTGACTTCGCTGTGTTCCGGCCCCAGGTTCCTCAGATCGTCCTGTAGCGACAGCCTCGGGTGCTGGCGGTGTGACATTAACTCCTGCATTCCCTTGGTTTGGCAAGGACTCTCTATCCCGAGGGTCCTGTGCCCCCTCCAATGCAACTGGCAGTTCCTCGCCAGCTTCCATATCTTCCGACTCCTGTTCTGGCGTGACTTCGTCGGCAGACATTCGCTTGAACCAGGATATATTTCTCGTTACTACTCTGGTGCCTCGGGATGCGGTTACCATGGTGCCATGAATGTTCACAACTTCCCATATCTCAGGTTCAAATGTTGTTTGGTACTTCCATTGATGGTGACGAGGCTTGAGGACTACTCGGTCTCCAACCGCGAGTGGCCTGACCCCTGCTCCCCTCGCTCGACTCGCTCTCTCGTTTGTTCTTCGTCACCCGTCTTGGACTGCCTCATGATCTAACTCTGGCGCCTGCCACGCTGGGCTCACTGGTATACAGTCTTGTGGGAGTCTCTTGAACATGACATGCGCCGGGGCGCACTTGGTGGTACAGTGTGGCGTTAGACGGTATGCATTCAAGAATTGAGATAGACACTCTTCTGGCACTTCCCCTTTTTCCACGCCTATTCTGTGTGCTCGGTTCATTGTCCGCATAAACCGCTCCACCTCTCCGTTTGCCTGCGGCCATTGCGGCGTGATTTTCCTGTGTCTTATGCCTCGCCTGGCTAAATATGCCTGAAATTCAGCGCCTTGAAACGGAGGCCCATTGTCCGACCGTTCTTCATCGGGGAACACTAGCATGGCGAACACCCGATCTAGAGCTGGCTTAACATGACTGAATGCCGTGAACGGAATTACCTCCACCACGGGAAATCTCGAGCATGAGTCAATCAGCACCATGGCGTGGCGCCCATCTGGGAAGGATCCAAAGTCAATACTTATCTTGGACCACGGAGTGTTACACGGGTCTTCTGTGATGACTGGGTGTGGAGTGGGCTCCCGGCTCGTGATGACACAGGAGTGGCAGTCGCGGATTTCTCGTTCCATGGCGCTGTCCATGCCGGGGAACCACACTCTCCCTCGTAGCCGAGCCTTTGTCTTTGCTACGCCTTGATGCCCTAGATGCGCCAGTCGTACTACCTCCTTCTGCAGGCACGAGGGAATGACAATCGTGTCCCCGCACAAAATCACTCCATGGGGTCCTGTGCTCAGCTCACTTTGCGCGCGCCACATGTGTTGGCGAAAGGTTTGTTCCTCGGCAGTGAGGGCGCCTGCCCCTTGTAGGAAATGTTTCCAGCTTTGGTCCTCCAGGGTGCGCTTCACCTTCCCCAGACATTCATCCCTGTCAGTGGCGGCCCCAATTTCTTCCAGCGTGAGGGCTTTGGGGCAGGCTTCTTGAGACAGGACTCTCACAAACTCCTCCACCTCTTCCAGATCTTCGTGCTCACGTACTGCGGAGTCCTGGCGCGGGTGGCGTGAGAGAAAATCCGCTGGGTTGTCTGCCCCCGGCCGAAAAACGACCTTGAACCGGTATGTCTGGAGCTGGATGGCCCATCTTTCAATCCTGGGAGGCGCAAGCCTAGCTGTCCCCGCGAACAGCGGAACCAACGGCTTGTGGTCGGTGACTACTGTGAATTCATGACCGAACTGGTAGAGGTGAAAATACTGACATGCCCATTTTATGGCTAGTGCCTCCCGCTCGATCTGTGCATAGCGCATCTCAGTGGCCGTGAGTGCCCTGCTCGCGTAGGCCATGGGTACCCATGTGTGATCTTCTGCCTTCTGTAACAGGACCGCCCCCAGCCCCACCGGGCTGGCATCCACAACGACCTCAGTTTGGCGATGTGGCCTGAAGTATGCCATGACTTTGTCGTCAGTCAGGGCCTCTATCACTGCCCGAAATGCGTCGTCTTCCTTCCCCGACCATGTCTATGGCTGTCCTGATTTTGTGAGCACTCGCAGTGGTTCCGATAGGTGCCAAATTAGGGATGAATCTGCCACAATAAGTGGCCATCCCTAGGAAACTGCGGACTTCCGTTGCGGACGTTGGCTTGGGTGATGACCGAATGGCGTCTGCCTTTTTAGGGTCCACTCTGAGCCCCTCTCGAGAGAAAATGTATCCGAAGAATTCGACTGATTTGTTGTAGAACGAACACTTCTCCTGGTGTAGCGTTAATCCGTGGTCCGCAAGCCGTTGGAGCGCAGCTCGCAGGTGCCCATGGTGTTCTTCGAGGGTCTTTGAGAAGACTAGGATGTCATCACTTAGATTGATGACTCCCGGCAGTTCCGATAATGTCTCTCTGATCGCATTCTGGAAAACCTCAGCTGCGGAGGACACCCCGAAGCTCAGGTGCTTGAACCTGCGGAGACCGACATGAGTCGAGAATGTCGTAATGTTGCAACTGTCCGGATGGAGCTCTAGCTGGTGGTAGCCTGCATTTAAATCCAGCTTGGAAAACCATTTGGCCCCATTTAAGTTGGCTACTATGTCGTCCATCGTTGGCGTCAGGTGACGCTCCCTTTTTATGGCCATATTCGGGAGGCGCATGTCCACACATAGCCTGATTGCGCCAGGTTGTTTCGGTTTGGGCGCAACCACGAGGGGCGACACCCACGGCGTGGGCCCTGACACTTTCTCGATCACTCCCAAGTTCTCAAGTTTGATTAGCTCCTCCTCCACCTGTGGCCGTAGGTGGAACGGCACCCTCCGGTGTCGCAGTGCAGTTGGTCTCACAGTGTGGTCAACGTGTAATTTGAACACCTTTTCTTTTAGCCGACCCAATCCTTGGAACAATGTCGGGAAGTCTCTCAACAGGGCATTGGCGTGCCGCTCGTGTACTTGGTTGGCGAAAAACACGAGCTGGAGATCCTCCGCTGTGTGGCAGCTTAGCAACGTGCCCCTTCTGCCCCCTGTGACATGGAACTTGGTGTTCACCTTCTGGTCGTTGCATGACACTGTCACATCGATCACACCGCGTAAGGGCAACGGTTCATCACTGTCGTATGTGTAGATCCTGGCTCTCGAGGGCAATAGTGGCGGACGAGGATTAAGCTGTTCATACTGTATGCTGTCCATAACATTGACCGACGCCCCAGTGTCGATCAGTGCCCTCACCGGGGATCCTTCAATGTCGACTTCGCACATAGGTGGTGGCCTTTTCCTGGATCCATCTCTCCCTACGAAGGAGACGAAAAAAACGTTGTTGTTGTCCTCCTCCTCCAGCCAGAATGCCGTCTGATGCTCGTCGGCACATGGACCTGGGCCCTCCATAGAGACCTGGCGCACCGCTTGGGTAATGTTCCGTCCGCTCGGCCCGGCACGGCGGCTGCTGCGGCACACCTTCGCGAAATGGTTCATTTTCCCACAATTAGAGCAAGCTTTACCCCGTGCAAAGCACCTTCCGTTCGGTGGATGTTCCATTCCACAGTTCCCACACGCAGATCGGGGATTGAACTCTGGTTGGTTCTTCTGCGCGGACGGCGGGGCCCGTCTCCGCACCACATCCACGTGCTCTCCTTTGATCGACACCTGCTTTGCCGGCGCTGCGGGTCCGTCAAGCGCGGCCTGCATTGCTTCCGCACGCGCGTTGGAGAGCTCCTGCGACCTGGCCAGCACCAGGATCTCATCCAGGCTAATCCGAGGTTGACGTAGGATCAGCCGACGCAGTTGGACAGATCTGCACCCTTGTATCAGTTGCGCCCTGATCTCCAGTGTCCTATCGGGCAACTCGCAGGACGTAGCAAGCTTGCGTAGCCTGGCATAAAAGACGTCGATCGCCTCCCTTTCCGCCTGGCGGGCCTGGCGTAGTTTGAACCATTCGAAATCTGGGTTCGCACGGGGGTCAAAATGGCGGTTGACGGCCGTGATTGCCGCCGTGTAGTCATCGCTGTCGCCTCTGTCCGGCAGTGTTTCGAAGAGTTCATATAGCTCGTCGCCCCCATAGCACAATAGGAGCGAGCGTTTGACCTTATTATCAGTCTCTCTTACACCTACAAAGTAGTGTTCAAGGCGTCCCAGCCATAAACGCCATCGCGCGGCCGCTGTAGAAGGTTCCGCCAATTTACTAAATGGCGGGATCGGGGCCGCCATGGCGTTCTGCGCAGGGACCTGGGGTGGCAGACCTCGCTGCATCTGTCCTGCATTAGGTGGCGGTAATGGTGGCGGAGTGGGAACACGTTGGGCAGGCCCTGTGGCCGCAGCCCCTCCGGTGGCCTGCACGCTCATCTCTGGTGTGTGTGTGGTCCGTCGACCCGCAGAAGAGTGGTGCCGGTACTCTTTGAAGCTCGCATCAGGAGAGCGCTAGACTGGGCAGCTGCTGTCTCAAGGGTCAACCTTCACACTGCTGGTAGTGTCGATATTGTCCGACATGGGCTGTTCACGAGCGGTTTATGGTGAAGCAGGGCATTCTCTGTTCCCAAACGGCAGAAAACGGAGCTCCGCAAGATGCGTGAGCACCGGCAGGGTGTTTTTTTTTCGCTCCCGCGAGATGCGTGCGTTTTGGTAGGGGGGCGGTGAGGGCCGAGCCAGTCCCTCCGATAGGAGCTGCGCGCGTCTCTCCTCCCCTGCGCTGTGAGGCCTGATGACGGCACGGGACGGCCGGTGGTGCTGGGCCCAGCAACAAGCTTCTCCCCCAGGCACTGCGCTCCCTCCAACCAGGCGGCTCACCTACCACGCCGCGACAGGCGCAATGATTCTGCTGGCTCCGGTAGGGACGGAGCGGTCCCAGCAGCGGGGTGGCACCCGCTTGGGACGATGGCGCCGGCCGCCGGCTCCAGCGCAGTCAGCGCAAGCGCGGCCCTCGCAGCACCGCAGGACAACAGCAGGTATGTCCGCGGGGCGAGGCGTGGGGGGGGACCCGCCTCGTCGCCAATGTAGTGTGTTAACGGGGCAATGACAACCTAGGCCACGTAGGGGGGCCTAACTCACACTCTGGACAATGAAGTGACACAGAGACTGTCTGATACTTAGGGGCAAAGACCACGTGCGGTCTTACCCCGGGCTGCATGCGTGCGCGCGTGAGTGAATGGACGGGCCGGGTGGCTCCGCCAGTACAGGTGAGAAGCTTGAAGGTGATTTTCTTCTCGGCGGGAGCCAATGTAGTGTTCGTAGGTGTTCGGTAATGTGGCAGTGGCAAGGTAGGTTGAGGACTAGTGTGCTGGAGGCGTTTCGGACATTCTGAAGTTTACGGGTGAGGTTCTTGTTGATCCCAGCATAGAGTGCGTTGCCGTAGATCAGTCTGCTGCTGATGAGGGCATGGATGACGGTCTTCCTGTGTTCGAGAGGAATCCAGTTGAAGGTCTTTCTTAGGAACTGGAGGGTGTGCAAACCAGAGGAGGAGATGGTGTTGGTTTGGCGGTCCTTTTTGAGTTCGGCGTCCAAGATGATTCCAAGGTTGCGTGTGTGGTCAGTGGGGGAGGGTGGGTTCCCGAGGGCAGGGAGCCACCAGGTGCTGTAGCTATTTTGAGGGACCCCCTCTAGAGTTTACTTTGAGGTCAGGGAGAAAGAGGGGAAAAACAATGAATACAATAATCAACAGAACTCCCTCGTGACCTTTAAAACATTATCTCAGGATATAACCTCTGATTTGCAGGGCAACAACACGTCACAATATTCTTACTTTTTTTGCATTTATTTTTTATTTAAATTATTTTTTCTTTCATTTGATTTGTTTTTTCTTATTACAACATATAAAAACATATTATTTTATCATTTGAAGAATCATTTGTTTTCATCTCAGTCCACGTTATTAAACACAATTCTACAAATGCAACATGTTAATAAATCATATTCCAGGTAGAGAACAACCTATTCACAACCATTCATACATACTTATCCCCATACACCACTTAGATTACTCAAAATCACAAAACAGCCTAGTTTCTTTCTTTCTCTGTTGTCCAAAATGTACCCAGATGGATAAAGTTTTTACAAGGATTTGACCAATGCGTTTCGGTGGCAAGAAACAGCAATGTAGGCCACCTTCATCAGGACCCTCCAGATAAATCAACTGTTCTCTACAACCTGGAGTATTAATAACTCTATATTCCTTATAAACCTTCTGTTTTAAACTGTTTTTCTTAAAGCTGGAGTGGGAGTATTTCACAAACTTGTTTCTTATCGCATCATTTTACTCCACATATAGATGCTGGGTGACTTCTCTTTTCTACACTTTTTCTTGGTTGGCTTCACCTTATAGCCTTAGGAAATTCAAAGGTCGTGCTCTGTTGTTTTCACATCTAATAATGTTTGACCGGCGTATTTCTATAGTAAGTTCACCTGGACCTGAATGTACCTGTGACTTACTTTGCAGATTCACATTTCCAGAGCCACCCCGATAAATATTTCTACTCCTTGCTTTGTGAATGCTCTGATATTATGAGGTTGTCCTCGTACGAATTCCCACTCCGTGTTCTCGGGTAATACTACATCTGCCACCAACGATGCCCTGCAAATCAGAGGTTATACCTTGAGATAATGTTTTAAAGGTCACGAGGGAGTTCTGGTGATTATTGTATTCATTGTTTTTCCCCTCTTTCTCCCTGACCTCAAAGTAAACTCTAGAGGGGGTCCCTCAAAATAGCTACAGCACCTGGTGGCCCCGGAGTGGTTTGACTTCATAGTATTCATGGTGTCATTGATGGTGTCGGCGGTCCAGCTGTTGAGTGTAGGCTGCGTGGTTTATGTTCCATGTGTAAGTTGTCATCGTCAAAGATGTCGTAGATGGTCTTGGTTTTGTGGTCGGAGAAGGCGCTGAGCCTGTCACAGATGTCTTGGGAGGGGGGATGTCAGTTGTCTCACTGTTGAGTTGGGTAAACTCTTGATGTTGCAGAAGAGTTCCTTGCTGTTGTGTGCGTGGGCAGAGATTCTGTCCTGGAGTTCTTTCTTCATTGTGCATCTGATGAGCTTGTGGTGGGCAACAGTGACTTTTTTGAAGTTGTCGAGGTCTGCTGTGGTTTTGATGGGCATATTTACAACAACTGCCGCTAACTAATGTTACGCTGCCTATCGCCTTGGGACTGATATATTTACAATACGTCGCTACCTGGCGATAGTATCAGGTAGCCACGGTGAACACAGCTGCTAACACTATCGTCAAGCGATAAAATGTTTGCCTCTATCGAGAGAAAAGTGATGAAAGGCCAATTAGATGCAAAAAAAACACACCTTAGTCAGCCCACCATCACGTTTCTTCCTCTAGAGGCAAAAATAGCCTATAAGTCCACACCAATGATAAAAATAAAATGAAAACAATGGAATGCAGAATGGGCAGTCAGGGCCAAGTTCAGTACAGGTAAACAACCTCCAAACCACCAACTGCCAGGATGACTAGCCAGAGTCCAAGGGGAAGAAGAAATGCAGATTCAGGGCTCCATTGATGTAAAGAGGAGCATCACTGGGGAAAACCAGTGATGCGTCACATAACATAGTGGTTTTCTTTTGACACCCTGGCAATCGAAGCCTGGAAGTGTGGCCAGTCCACGGGGCCCAGAGGCCTCGCTGGGCTGAGTCTGAGGCCCGGAGTGGGAGGCTGAGGTGCGGTGGAGTTGCTGCGGCCTGACGGTGGAGGTATTGGCAATTGTCCTTACCTGGTGGTGAAGTCTGGCAGGTTGTATGGAGACACGTTGCTAAACTGTGTCGCCTAGCACTGAGGTTCCGTGACAATTGTAAGTGGTGTTTTCGACTCGCACGAATATAGTCGAGTCTGGTATCTATGAACCGCAAATGACGAGTTTAGTAAGTGTGCGCAGTTTCGCTGTGCTAACTTAAACCGTTCGTTTGTTATGTGGGTTTTTCATCTGTACCCACGGGTTCCATCTTAGATACGGCATCCATTTTGTCTCTTGCCCTCAAGTAGTCAGCGAACGGACGCTGTCCGCTTCGCGACCCTGGGACTCCCAAGATATTTGCGGAAGACACATGTTCTTTGTAAGTGTCTTTATGACGAGGGGGATGCTACTGTAAGGCAGATGGCGCAGCTCGAGGCTCATCTTGCCGCACGGACTTATTGTCTCAGCCGTGCATCTCATTAGGCACGTCCCTTTGATGCCTGTATCTCGTGTTTCCCGATACCTCCCCTTTTACACCCTTTCCGATCTCCCCACTGTCTCCGTCTTCCTCTGCACCTGTCCTTGTTCCTATTTCGATCTGTTTTACTGCTGATTGGAATTTGCTAATGGTGGGAAGATGGGTTTTTACAGTTGGGAACCGCCAAATGTTTCCGCACTTATGTTCCGGACCTCATGTGTATCAAAGCGACCAAAGCGACCCCTCTGGGGGATAATGATGGGAACCGGGTTGTAAACTTTTGTGTTCAATGTAACTCTATGGGTAAAAACTGTATAAAAGGAGCGATCCACAGAACCAATTTGAAGCAGTCTCCCCAAGTTGCACGTGGTGTACTTGTCGTGACATCTGTGTTCCCTGCAGCAAATAAACCTTGAATCTTTGACGTCCAAGGAAGTGTCCCGTGTCTCTGTGATTCGTACGCCGGAGCAGGTCACCCACGAAGGTTTCAGGTGTTGTGCCCTGGCACCGCTGGGTCTTAAAGAACCCAGTCCTTCAGTTGGCGCCCAACGTGGGGCTGCATCAGTGGTACCGGTCCAAGCCCGACGATCGTGAGGAACTTCGTGTTAAATCTCCGAGGGAAGGTGCACTCCGCTTCATCGATCCTGTTGTCGAAATAAGTGGCCCGAAGACTTTTCCGCGAAGATTCCCGCCTCCGGACGGCTGCAACGGACTGCTGCCCTGACTGTAGACCTGTTTTGGCGCCTGGCGTAGACCTTGGTATAGCGAGACGATTGACGGGCCTTCCTGGTGACGCCATCGGTCTTTGAGTTAAGTATTTGTGGGTCGCTCCCAGAGTTCTTGGTTGTTGACACTTTAGCGAGTGTTTTTGTTGTTCACGCTGTGTGAGTGTTTTTGTCGGTGACACTTTGCTAGCGTACTTTGTTGTGTTGTTTGACGACTGCAGCCGCCAAAAACCGAGGGTTTTGTTCTTTGCTGGGACTTGGTAAATCCCGTAACCCTTGAAGTTTGTGAAACTCGGCTAGTGTGCAAGATGCCTGGTCGTAGTACTTTGTTTAGTTGTTTCAGACCTTGTGGTACGGATTCCCGACTGGAGGACTCGTGTCCGATACCTCCGGTTGGAACTCCCACGTATGAGCTCTATAGTAAGCATGGGCTAGGCCCAGTTACCTTTAACGATTACTGGATTAAATATACGAAAAAGGACGGCGACCTTCGTTGGCCACCTCATGGTAGCTTCGAGGCCCCGATCTTAGATAATCTAGAGATTAAATTGTTCGAAAGAAAGTCAAGGCCGGCCATGTTTGATGCCTTTCGGTTGTGGCGCAAAGAAGCCCGACAGAAAGAAATCAGACAGACTAAACGTAATCAGCGAGATAATGTTGCTACCATAGTGAAGAAAGCAGAGCAATTTCAGCGTGATAAGGAGGTTAAGGATAAGGAAGTGTTTGATAGATTACAGCGTATGACTGTAGATAAATGTTATCCAGCTTTGCCTACGGAGTCGGAAAAGAAGGAAGAGGCAGTTGAGGATTCTTTAATGTCTTATCTCATGAAGTCGCCACCTCCGTACGTACAGGGTGCCGCAGCTCCTGTGGTCCCTGCCGTGCCTATTCTTCCGCCTATTCCTCCTCCGCCTGTTCCTCAACCTGCACCCGTTCTTCCGACTGTTCCTGCTCCGTTGCCTGTTGCTATCCCTACTGCTCCTCCGCTTCCACATACTCCTGCTCCCGCTACTGCTCCTGCTACTGCTCCTGTTTTGTTAACCCCTGCTGTTGTTTCTGTTTCTACTCCTTCTCTTGTTAGTCCTGTGTCTTATTCTTCTCCCTCTATTCGTAGTCGCAATTCTCCTCTTGCGACTAGCTTCTTTCATTCGCTCGGACCTGTTCATGGGTCCGCTGGCTCTGATGGTCCTCAGAGACGTAGTCAGCTTCCTGGAAACAGAGAACGCGTTGCGCTATATAATATGGCGATGGGTTGGATGGTAAATCCTCTTAGGTGTCCACCCCGTGTTGTCCTCGATACATTTTGTCAATTCAATATACCAACCCAGAGATATGTGTTTAATGAAATGTGCAAGTCCCTTTATGATCAAATAGCGGCCGATGCGCCTGACGAGGTGCTGACCGCCCTGTCTGATCTTCAGCTTCAGTTCGCAAATGGACTGATAGTGGATACTAATGTTCGACGTGCTGTTGAACGATTGCTATCTCTTCGTCCCGCTCCAATCCCTCATGCATTGTTTGTTGAGGATATTGAAAAACAACCAGATGAGTCTGGCCAATATCCTATGCGTGAAGTTCCACCGGTTTGGATGCCAGGTAACCCCGCAGCTGCCCCTCCGGTCCCGCCGTATTTTCAGAGAGTATGGATACATCTCCCATGGAAAAGATCGGAAGTGTTACAGGTGAAGCAATCTTTGCCTGACCCTCGCAAAAATCCTGCAGGGTATTACAAAGAATTATCACAGCTCGTAGATGCTACGGTAATGAATCTTGCCGATATCGATATGTTGTTTGGCAATGTCGTACCGCAACCGGTATGGGCTAAGATTCGTCAAGAAAATCACGCAAACGAACTAGGTGGTGATTGGGCGGCCATTGTAGCGGCAGATGGGTTGCAAGTTGGTGGTGCTAAGCCTGAACAGTTGATTGCTGCTCTCCCTCAAAGAATAATAACATTAATGAAAACTCTTATGCCAGCTATGAGAGTGAATTGGGACAAATTGTCAGCTTGTAAGCAAAAGAAGGATGAGAGTGTTTCCGACTTCTTTACGAGGTTCGAGGAAGCATTCATTGACCATAGTGGACAGGATATGGGTACCGAGGGTGGTCAGAGATTGTTTGTGGATAAATTTGTTTCAAATTTATTGCCCGATTTGAGCAATAAGTTAAAGAATTCGGAAAGTGCATGGGCCGTTTCTACTTCGGCTCAGATATTGGCTACGGCACAATACTATGAGAATAGAGAAAAAGAAGAGAACGACCGTGCTGATAAAAAGACGAAAGAGCTCAAAACTAAAGTGTTGTTGCAACAAGCGTATCCTCCACGGTCGAATCAGAATAATTCGCAACAGAATAGATCACAGCCACAGTCGAATAGATCTCAAAATCGTAATGACTCCTCTTCCCAGAGATCCTCGTTAGGGTACAATCAATGTGCTTATTGTAGACAGGAGGGACACATTAAATTCAATTGCCCTGTGTTGAATGAACGTAACAATGGTAACTCATCTAGAGGAGGTCGTGGTGGTCCACAGCAGGCATCACGTGGAAGAGGTCGTGGTGCTCAGAACGATCGCTCAGATAACTCATCCAATTCTAATAATTGTTTCGATCAACGTGGATCATCGCAAGGACGATCTGCGCAGTACAATGTAGACGATTATTACGTCGATCAGGGAACTGACGACAGTAATTACTAGGACAGCCAAAGACAAGGAGAGGGAGTGGTATCAGTTCCGGTTGATCAGAGAGGGCCTTACGTCGCAGTTGCTACATCGGGCGTCGTTGAGCCTTTTCTGTTGGACACTGGTGCAGCGAAAAGTTCTATCATGCATTCGAAACTCCCTGGCGCACCTTTGTCTGGCTTAACAAATGTTTCCGTTGGATTCTCTGGCGCCCCCGTTAGCAATCCAGTTTCGCGCCCTTTGCCCCTTCAAATTGGGCCACGTGAGCTAGAAGCTCCGTTGATTTTGACTACGGGTTGTGGTGAAAATCTTTTGGGCCTGGATTTGCTTAAACGTTTGTACGCAACTTTGTACTGTTCTCCTGCAGGTGTAAAGCTTACGTTAGGTGAGAGGGTTGTCTCTCCTATGTATTTGTCTCTCGATAAGCTTCCACCGGAATTGAGTTCTCTTCCTGCATCTTTGTGGGCAACGGGTCCAAATGACGTGGGCCTACTTGATATCTCCCCTTATGTTGTACAGCTGAAATCTAATGTGCGATTGCCACGTATTCCCCAATATCGTATCTCCCTTGATGGTGAGCGAGCACTGTTAGCGATCATCTATGATCTGATCGAAAAAGATGTTATTGAAGAGACTCGGGGAAACGTGTGCAACAGCCCTGTGCTGCCCATTCTTAAACGTACTGATCCCTCAAAACCACCTGTTTATCGTTTTGTTATCGATTTACGGGAGGTAAATAAAATTGTGGTTCCTCAATTTCCTGTTGTGCCTGACATCACGGCGCTACTGACTCTGATTCCAGCTTCTGCATCGTGGTTTTCGGTGATTGACTTGAAAAATGCGTTTTTCAGCATCCCGATTGCCGAGGAGAGCAGGGACCTTTTCGGTTTCTCTCTCGGTGGACGTAGCTTCCGGTTCAAACGCGCTCCTCAGGGCTACTGTGAAAGTCCATCTATTTACAGCCAAGCCTTGAAGGGTCAACTGGATGCGTTTAGGTTGCCGGTTGGTGCGGCCTTGATCCAATATGTCGACGACTTATTGGTGGCTGCTGATACTCAGGACATTTGCAAAATTGCTACGGTGTCGTTGCTGCAACATCTCTGTGAGTTGAATCATAAGGTGTCCCCTTCTAAACTCCAATATTGTTGTCAAGAAGTAACCTATCTAGGTCACTTATTGTCAAAGGAGGGAAGGAGGTTGACCCCAGAGAGGATTGCAGCAATTGCGCGAATGGCTGTGCCAAAAACCCAAAGAGATGTGCGTGCCTTTCTAGGTATCACGTCGTACTGCAGGCAATGGATTCCTAATTTTTCATTGCTAGCGAAACCATTGGTGGCTCTTACGTGCAAGGATGTTTCAACTCCTTTACCATGGACGGAAGAATGTCAGAAAAGTTTTTCTGAACTACGTGATTCATTGTGTTCGGCTCCTGTGTTAGGTACCCCTGACTACAGTAAGCCGTTTACATTATATGTTCACGAGAGGGAAGGTTGTGCTTTGAGTGTCTTAACGCAACCTTTTGGTGGTAAGCAGCGTCCATGTGCATATTTTTCCTCGACCTTGGACCCAGTAGCTAGAGCATTGCCGAGTTGTTTACGAGCAACAGCGGCAGCTGCGGTCTCCATCCGACAATCAGCAGGATTGGTTATGGATAATATGCTTACGGTGATGGTTCCGCATGCAGTCGATACTCTTTTGAATCGAACGAAAACCCAGCACTTGACGAGTGCGAGGTTGTCTGGGTACGAGTTGACGCTGTTGGCAAGCCACATTCAGATAAAACGTTGTAACGTTCTGAACCCGGCAACTTTGTTACCAATTAGCACAGAGTCAGATGAAGTAGCAGAACATGACTGCTACTTGAGGACTGAAGAGGAAGCAAAAGGTCGAGTGGACCTTAAAAACACCCCATTGGAAGATCCGGATGGTACTTTGTATGTGGATGGGTCATGTTTTAAGTTGCCGAATGGCGATGTGACTACTGCTTATGCTGTTGTAACATTGAATACTGTTGTTGAGACTGCAAGGTTGAATCAGAATTCTGCCCAAGCTGCGGAGCTGATTGCTCTTACTAGAGCATGTGTGTTAGCGAAAGGGAAACGTGTGAATGTGTTTGCTGATAGCCAATATGCGTTCGGCGTTGCACATAGTTTTGGACGATTGTGGAGAGAGAGAGGTTTCTTGACGTCGCACGGTACGAAGATTCAGCATGGCCAGCTTGTGAATGATCTTTTGGATGCATTGACGTTGCCTACGCAAGTTGCGATTGTTAAATGTAGTGCGCATCGTAAGGTGACGGATGATGTTGGTCGTGGTAATGCGTTTGCGGATGAGACTGCTAAGGAGACTGCCCGGAACCTTAGCACTCGGATGTATGTGACGAGTTCGGTTAGGTGGCCTACAGAATCGAGTATGTGTGAGGACACTATCGAAAGTGTGAAAGCAATTCAGAATGAGGCCACCGAGACTGAAAAGACGAAGTGGAAAGAAAGCACGGTAAAGTTGGATGCGAATGGTTGTTGGATTGATTTGTCGGATCAGAAAAGATGGTTGTTGCCTGATGCGTATGTGCTGGCCGTTGTGACAATGGCACATGGGTTAGCACATATTAGCGCGAAAGGTATTTGCAAGTTGCTGGCCCCTGTGTGGAAGAATGATGGTATTACGAAATGTGCTGAACGTCTGGTGAAGAATTGTATGGTGTGTATAATGTACAATCCTGGCAAAGGAACCCCAACTCCTCCTGGCAGTTTTGCTCCCCCTTCGTATCCCTTTGAGGTGATTCAATTGGACTTCATCCATATGGAGCGATGCAATAACCTGAAATACGTTTTAGTTGTGGTTTGCGCATTCTCCCGATGGATCGAGGCCTATCCCCTCAAAGACAATACTGCTTTGTCTACTGCGAAAATCCTACTGAAGGAATATTTTCCTCGGTATGGAATGCCTAGAGTCGTGTGGTCAGATAACGGAAGTGAGTTTGTTGGAAGTGTGATGAAGAGTGTGTGTAAGGGCCTTGGAATTAATCAAAAATTCCACAGCGCCAATCATCCCCAGTCAGCTGGATTGGTTGAGGGGTACAATGGTACCCTTAAACTAAAGTTAGCGAAGATTCAGGCTACGACTGGTCTTTCGTGGCCTGACGCTTTACCTTTAGCATTACTGTCAACTAGGGCGACTGTACACTCCCGAGTAGGGCTTAGTCCCTATGAAATAGTGTTCGGCCGTCCTGCGAATGTGTGGGGGGTTCCTAGGCCAGGAATGTTTTCTGATCTTGAGTACCCAATGTTGATCGATTATCTACATGACTTGACTGCTAAACTGAGGTTAATTCACCAACAGGTTCACGACGCATTGCCGACGCAGACGGAGGGTCCAGGTCACCAGCTCCAGCCCGGAGACTGGGTGGTGACAAGAAACTTTTCACGCAAGAATAACCTGGACCCGAGGTTTACCGGACCCTATCAAGTGCTCCTGGCCACGAGGACTGCCGTTCGTCTTGAGGGACGTAAGAATTGGGTGCATGCCACGCACACCAAAAGAGTCCCCATCCCTTTGCCGGCAGACCCGTGGGTAAGGAGAGGCATTGCATCATCGGAAACAGAAACCTTGCCGGCGTTTGTACCTTTTAGCGACGCACAGCCTGTTGGAGAATCCTCAGCGCAGCAGAAAGACATTGTTGAACAATTAGCATCAAAAGACTCAAGACCAGAACACTCAACTGATCAGCAGGACGCTGTCTCTTCAACGGATCCTTTGTTTGACAAGCAGACACGTCCTGGGAAAACCCGATACTTTTTGCGATCTCGCACTAAGGATAAATAAAAGATCTTGCTTTGTTGAATTGATAACTGCATTATCTCGTTTCCCGTGATCAGTTTTGAACTTTCGTATTACTGTAATTATTTTTGTACATATACATTGAGCTTCATTCCTTGTACCTTTTTGCTTCCACAGCTGAGAGACTTTGTTTTTGCATATTTTGCATATATATATATATATTGTGCATTGAAGGCCGTAGGGCCGCGCGCGTACTTCCTTCTGGATAGTAGGTCTTGACGCTAGGTTAAAGGCCGTCGGTTCCTGGGAACTCCTAGGGATTGACTATTGCTACACAGAACGAAGTGCGTCAAGAAACGTTGCGGACGGTTGTAGGAAATGGCATTCTCGAAGCTGAATGATTTGGAGGGAGCTCAAGTTCACAGATTCAAGCTGCAGCAACTCAGTCGTACCAAATGTTTTATATTCCAACTGTTTGTATTGTTTTTGACTGCTTCTGCATTATTGGCGGGTGGGGTGTATTACACGATGTCTTACTTCTTACCGGCTACACCTACTCCTACTCCTTTCCCTAATCTTACCTCTACTGTTTCTCCTCATTCCTTTCATATGTTACCCGAACACGAGCAGGCTAGACGTGTAGAATTCCGCAACAATTCCTTTATTCAGCTCCTTCATCAGCATCAGTTAGTGGTGAACACTACTAATTGTTGGGTGTGTGGGTTGATGCCACATTCTACGGATAAGGGAATTCCATATCTGGTGTTACCGTATAGTTCCCAAGGGTCAGCTCGAGCATTTCAAACAATGTTTCGAAGCGCACTGGGTTTCCACCCCATTTGAGAACCACGTTCCCCCTACTCTGGTCCTACCTCGTATCAAAAACCTTTGTCGATAGCAATAGAGGATTTAGATAGTGACATCTATGATCCTTCGCTTATTCCCGAAGAAGAGGTACAGGCCTATAGGGTCCTAAGTAGAGGTGAATATAGTGTGTTCACTAGCGAAAAGCAGCTTAAAAGCTCGCCTCCGATATGGGTCGTACCCCACACTGGTAATTTCTGTCTCATGGGTCGTGGCCGAAGATCGCAAGCCCGACTCGGAGCAAGTGCTTGCACTGAAAATTACATTCTGCCGATGTCCTCGTCCCCTGTGTTTCTGGCTGCCAAGGGTACATACTTTATCTGCTATGATCGTGCATACACATGGTTGCCCGCTGACTTCATGGGCTCATGTTTCATTGCAAATCTGTTGCCTCCGACGTTTACCGTAGATGCCGATTATCATAAGACTAGAGTTGTGCGAGGCGTAATTAGCGAAGAGGATACTGCCGGTCAAGAGGCAGGAGACTTTTTCAAGGGTTTCCTCCCGTTTTGGGGACCTATGGTCAATAGTAGGAACCTGAGACAGTTGACTCGAGTGGTAGAATCGACAGCTAATATTACTGCCAGTGCCCTTGGTAATATCACCACAGAACTTCAGGCGGAGAGACTTATGACGTTACAAAACCGTATGGTTTTAGATGTCATCTTAGCAGATCGAGGTGGGGTATGTAAGGTGATCCATTCGAGCTGCTGCATTTTCATTCCAGATAATGCTCCTACTGTCTATCAAGCCATTTCGAGGTTGCATAAGATCTCCGAATCCATACACGTGGATGTAGGGGATTGGACGCTACTTGGATGGTTTTGGGGCCTGATGTCGACTTGGGGTTGGAAGATTCTGATGATCATCGGAGTCGTTGTAGTGTTCCTGTTCACGTGTTGCCTTTGTGTGCAGTGTGGTCCTGCCTTATGTGGCCTCTGTGCTACAACGTGTATAAGACAACCACCTGTTACCAAGGGGACTCGGTTGGACAGAGCTATGCTACAGCAACATCTCGATGGTTTGATGAATATCGAATATGATTCCGACTAATGCTTGCCTACATGAGGGCAAAAGGAGCGTCTGAGGTTCCGTGACAATTGTAAGTGGTGTTTTCGACTCGCACGAATATAGTCGAGTCTGGTATCTATGAACCGCAAATGACGAGTTTAGTAAGTGTGCGCAGTTTCGCTGTGCTAACTTAAACCGTTCGTTTGTTATGTGGGTTTTTCATCTGTACCCACGGGTTCCATCTTAGATACGGCATCCATTTTGTCTCTTGCCCTCAAGTAGTCAGCGAACGGACGCTGTCCGCTTCGCGACCCTGGGACTCCCAAGATATTTGCGGAAGACACATGTTCTTTGTAAGTGTCTTTATGACGAGGGGGATGCTACTGTAAGGCAGATGGCGCCGCTCGAGGCTCATCTTGCCGCACGGACTTATTGTCTCAGCCGTGCATCTCATTAGGCACGTCCCTTTGATGCCTGTATCTCGTGTTTCCCGATACCTCCCCTTTTACACCCTTTCCGATCTCCCCACTGTCTCCGTCTTCCTCTGCACCTGTCCTTGTTCCTATTTCGATCTGTTTTACTGCTGATTGGAATTTGCTAATGGTGGGAAGATGGGTTTTTACAGTTGGGAACCGCCAAATGTTTCCGCACTTATGTTCCGGACCTCATGTGTATCAAAGCGACCAAAGCGACCCCTCTGGGGGATAATGATGGGAACCGGTTGTAAACTTTTGTGTTCAATGTAACTCTATGGGTAAAAACTGTATAAAAGGAGCGATCCACAGAACCAATTTGAAGCAGTCTCCCCAAGTTGCACGTGGTGTACTTGTCGTGACATCTGTGTTCCCTGCAGCAAATAAACCTTGAATCTTTGACGTCCAAGGAAGTGTCCCGTGTCTCTGTGATTCGTACGCCGGAGCAGGTCACCCACGAAGGTTTCAGGTGTTGTGCCCTGGCACCGCTGGGTCTTAAAGAACCCAGTCCTTCAGCACCCCTTGGAGCTGTAATTGGTAGAGGCTCTCCTATGCACCAACGTAGGGAGGTCTGCAGCACATAACACCTGCCACCACTACACCAGGGTACATGAAGGAGAATGTGGTGATGCCCGGACCCTGTGGAGGGTGAGGCGCCTGAGCTGCACCAGTCCTCATGCCTAAGGGGGCCCTATTGCATCACCTACATCAGGAGTTTTCCCAGTGGACTTGGCGGCAACTGCTGTAGCCAGGCTTGTGAAATCCCACCTGGCTGAGGCTCCTGCTGGCTAAGTCGCTGATTCAGACAGAGAGCGGCGGATTGAGCACACGTGTTGATGTCCAGGTGGGGAGAAGTAGGGAAGGGGAGCGGAAGAGGCCTGGGGGTCGTGTGGAGCCCAGGCCTGGCAACTGTGGGTGGCGCACACTGTGCCCTGAGCAATCCCTGTGCTGTGGAGGACGCACATTGCCAAGGATACCACACAAGATTGGTGATTAAAAATACAACGTTAAAACACAACAATGTGGCAGTTGGACAATAAATCTTCGACGCGCGTTTCGGCGTAAAACACGCCTTCATCAGGAGTAGACACACAACATTTTGTTTACATAGAGGTAGGTTTGATGAGCTTTATAAAAGAGATGTCTTCAGTCACTTTCTTTGATTGAATGAAACCTTTAAAAAGTATCACGACTATTTAGAAAGGTATGAAGCCATAAAAACCACCTCTAGGTTTGTGATGTGTGTTCAATTTTAAACATGGGGTTAATAAGAGCAGACCTGATGACTATCTTGCCTCCAACCAGTTTACCGCCATTAATGCGGCATACCTTACTTCATTTTTATCGTGAATCTTTATGTACCATACAGTCATTAATTTCGAACACCTCAATTAACATTTCAACCATGGATATTGAAGGTTGGTTGGTATGGCAAACAGGTTCTTATTCATGCCAACATCACTTTCTGGGTCTGGCCCCTGGCTATACACAGGACAGACCGGAACCCCGTTTTGAGACTTCCCATTCAGTTACTACTTATTCAGTGGGGAAATTATGTCAAAATTGGCAGACACATTCCACCCTAGTTTCTGTTAAATATCATTTATGGTTATTAACTGACGATGTTGATTTGACTGATTTTGTTAAAGGCCCTGTAGGTGGCAGGTCCAAGATATATATATATATATATATATATATATATATATATGTTATTTACAATGAAGTTTGGAAACTGTCACAAATTGAAGCAGCTTCCTGTTTAAGGGCAATAGACCAAGCTAATTTAGAAAAAGTGATTGCTGTTGTTTTTAATGCCATTAACACGCTTTCCTCAAGGATTTATACCTTAGAAAACATTGTTTCATCTGTTGTGGATATTGTGCAGGATGAAGTGTCTGTTTTGTACCATGGTAAAAATCAATTATGTTCAATAATGCACTTTGCTTGGTCTTTACAAACATTGAAATCTTGAAAAGTGCCTTGGGACTACATGAACACTTCATCATTGTTTTTACCTTTTAATTTAACAGAAAGACAACAGTTCATATCCATGAAGGATGCAACATATTCTCTTTGGAATATTGAAAAATTAGAACTGTTGCCATTTTCTGTAGCCAAATCGAATTCTGCTGTATGGCTGATCCATGGGTTGATAACACTGCCTTTTTCTTTGTTTAAATTTAGTTCATATATGAAACACTATGCACTAGGCAGGTATGAACCACTGGGTAGTGCCTTTCTATATGAGGTTTGGTCTCTGCCATTCATATACAGGTGCATGAGAGATGGCAAAGAAGTTTATTTAAAAGGCGAGGATGGTGCAGGGATATTGCTCATGCACAGAACTTTGCGCAGGAAACCATGACCTCAGTGTATTGTGGTGTACCAAAAACCCACCTCAGTGCCCAGAACCCAATCCGACTAGCATCAGTGTCTCATTTGTTCATCGTACTACAGCAAAGCTACCAATGATTAGACAAGCCAGAACAAGCGACTTAGGGCCAGATGTAGGAACCCAAATACCGGTCGGTAACGGCCGAATTCGGCCGTTACAGACCGGTATTTGGTGATTGGGATGTAGGGGCATCATTTTACAGATTCGGTAAATTTACCGAATCTGTAAATTTACTGATTCTGTAAAATACTGAATCAGTAATTTTACCGATTCGGTAAAACCCAGATGTAGGTGGGACTCTTCTGAGTCCCAAAGGCCTTACAGATTCGGTATTTTACCACCCAATCCAATTGGGTGGTAAAATACCGAATTCAGGTGTGCATGCACATGTGTGCATGCACACCTCTGCAATGTGGCACACAGACATGCCCTTGGGGCATGTCTGTGTGCCACTTGGCACACAAGTCCAGAATTGGGGTGCTAGAGGATGTCAAAGTGACACCCCCTGCACCCTTGCAGGATTCGGTATTTTCCGATTCTGTAAATACCGATTCGGTAATGCCCATTGATTCCTATGGGCTTCAATGCCCATAGGAATCAATGGGCATTACCGAATCGGTATTTACAGAATCTGTAATACCTACATCTCCCCCCTTCATATTTACCGACTCTTAAATACAGAATCGGTAAAATTCGGTATTTAAGAGTCGGTAAATATGAATTACCTACATCTGGCCCCAAGTGACCTCTCAGGAAGTGTGGGAATCAAGAACACTCTTTAGTTTTTATTCTCATACAAGTCCACACCATGAGTAATCAGAGACACGGTATAGTTTAAAATGTTTATTTTAACTATGTGCTCTTAGATGCAGTATCTTTGCCAACATAAGTAAAAAGATGCATAAAATCAATACAATCAGCATTATTACAATTCCATAAAATACAAAGGGAGAAATCATATTATAATGATAGTGGAACCAGGTCTATAGCGCCCTGTGTACCACCCTCCCCATGCTAGGAGCTAGTTATTATAATAACAGCAGATCTGTAGGTTGAAACGGGGAACCCATACCTCCAAAATCAGGTGAAGTGAATCACATCCCAGATCAGCACAACTCCTTGTAGATGGAAAGGTTTTCTCCAAGTGTCTCTTTTGTGCATGCAATGCAATATTAAAAGCCCCCAAGTTTTTGTTATTTGCAGCTGTGTAGAGCGTGGGCCGATCAACCTGAATCAACAGCATACATTGTTATTTAACCTTGAACACACTGTACAGACTTGAGGTTGCGGTGTTAGTCTAGAGATGTGAAAAACAGACTGTTCTCATTTGGAGAAGAGCCAGCAGTTTGACTTACGAGAACAGAGGCATATAGTGTTGTGGGCAAAAGCGGCAAAATGGCGTTTAAGCATCTAACTCACTTAAGTTAACATATCAATGTAAGCAAGCAGACTCCTGTCTTCACTACACTTTCCCTTGATCGGGCCAACGAACAAAGTGACGAAAAATATTAATGCAGAGTTCAAGTTAGACAGGAACAAGTTTGGTTTTGTCAAATAAGTCAAATTTAAGGTAACTGAAGAGAGGAGTTTGTAAAAAAAATGGTGTTAAAAAGCGAGTTGGAAGGGAGAAAAATTCAAGATGTGGGCGTAAGCCAGCCAAAGAGAGAAGAGAGGGGAAAAAACCCCAACATTGTTAATTCTCACATAGGGAACTTTATCAGGACTTAAATGATAAGAGTATTTAGAAGGGAAACCCCTAGGGTAATTATTACCCTTCTCTGTAGCAGCAATAGCTTCCAAGATGGCACCATCAAGCTTACTTTTGGACCTTGTTACTGCTGCTACTAAGTATGCTGCTCCTGCTGTCTTTGCTGCCTGGTCAACTAGACTGTTGCCGACATCGTCTACTCCTATGCGCTGGTGACTATGGGGCCGATTCACAAAACTAACTTAAGACAAAATCCTAAATTACTTCTTTTGGTATTCACAGAAGTTAGAATTTTGTCTTAAGTTTGTCTTAAGACAAACTTAAGACAGACTTAAGACAAAATCCTAACTTAAGTCTGTCTTAAGTCTGTCTTAAGTTTGTCTTAAGACAAACTTAAGACACAATCCTAACTTCTGTGAATACCAAAAGTAGTAAGTTTAGGATTTTGTCTTAAGTTAGTTCTGTGAATCGGGCCCCAAGAGTATGAATTACACTTACGAGAGGCAGACACTCTTTAAGTCCTGCGACTCGAATGCATAAAATGTTATGCTTAATTGTGCTACCTTTGGAATCACGATAGTCATTCTGAGTCTAAAAGAACAAATTGTTGTTGAAAGACTGAACACAGTAGTAAGAGTCACTCACAATCAAAGTAGTCACACGAGGATCAGCAAACTCCAGTGCAAGCACTAGAGCCCGTAGCTCAGCCAACTGGGCAGTACAGTCCCCTAATGTCTGTGTGTGCACTACATCAGACTTGAATTCACAATTCACTATAGTACTAGCCACTATTGCACAGGCCTCTGAATAAGAATGTTTAGATCCTGTTGCCGGTTGCACAGAACCGCCTGTGTAAATGATACAATGGTAATCCTCAAGCGGGCGCATGGACAGAGGAGCAGAATGAACAAATTCATACTGTAAGAACTCTTGTGTCTGCAATGAGGAATCAGAGATAAATGTGACATCCAGAGATGTCAGCGAAGTAGCCCATTTGTAAAGAAGAGCCTTCAAAGTTTTCTTGACAATATTCTTTGAAATGTATTGTCTTTACAGCATCCCAGCACAAAGTAGCATCTTTCATCACCAGTGCTCTCCATCAACTGTCTCCCCCAGGAATCCTCAGTAACTACAATTCTATTATATCGCTAAGAGCAGGAACCATGGCATAGTGCCAACTTAGACATGTCTACATATCTCCCCCTTATACAAAATACAAAAGAAATTAAACATAGACAATAACTGGAAAAATGACAATTGGTTATAAATTAACATTGTAAAAACATAGTAAAACTTCATTGTTTACATTACAAAATAAATAGTAACCATAAGATAAGACTTCATGGTTCACATACTTTGCAAATATTTCCTAAATTCCAAGCTGTACCATCTTCCAAAATCACAACATTGGACTTCACATTTTTAACTTGAAAAGGTCCTAAATATTTGCTCTCGCCTTTACAAACCCACTCATTTTTCCATAAAACAACCCAATCACCCACTCGAAGAGATAACTGTTTTACTCCCTTCCTAAAGTTGTAACCACTCATCATCCTTTCTTGAACTCTCTCCACTTTTTCCTTCACTTCATCAAGATCAATCCAAATCCCCTCCTTTTTATACAACCAAACAGGACACTCTTTCTTCCCTGGTTCTCTTTCTTTAAGAGATACAAAGTGAGCCACACCAGTAGCGGAGTGTGGAGTAATCCTATGGGTCCACATCATTTTTCTTAATTCTTGTCTCCAAGATAGCCCATTAGCAAGAGACAATTGAATGTTATCCATTATGATTCGATTAACTTTTTCGACTATACCATTTGCTTGGGGACAAAAAAGAGCTACTCTCTCATGAGTAATACCCATTCTTTTGAAATAATCTACCATTTCCTTTGAGACCTATTGTACTCCATTGTCGGTCACCAAGGTAGCAGGTATCCCTTCTTCTAGAAAAACTCTTTCAAGAAACTTTATTACATTGACAGTGTTGATTTCGCCATAGTTTCCACCATAAAGCATTTGGAATGATTGTCTACTAATACAAGAATAAATCTATCTCTCATTCCTAACTTGTTAACTGGACCAGTGAACGCTTTCTATTGACTACTAATAGAGGACAGGTTATGACAAAAAAAAGCCATTGGAGATGTCTAGTGTGGTTTTAAACCCTTGTCGCACAACACTGTCCACGAGAGTCGAACTGTGGGTGTTCTGAACCCCGCATGTACGACAATGAGAGTTCAAGTGCCAAAAATCCAAAACTAGGCGGTACGACCCATCAGGTTTGGTTCCAGTAAAAAGAGGATTATTCATGGGTGATACACATGTCTCAATCACACCTTGATATTCTAATGGTTCAAGGATTTTCGCAACGGGAGCCTTAGCTTCCCGCCACATGGCATAGACCGCAATGGAATCTCATATCTAGGAGAAAGTTTATCCCACCGACCTGAGTACGGAACAACGCTGGTGCAAGCACCAGAGCCCACTCTCCTGCAGAGTTCTACGCCTGCTACTTGGGCACTATGTGTGAAAAACTAGGGAGGATTACCTCCTCCCCCCTTGGAGTGGCCAAAACGAAAGGAGGGGGCCATTCTGCCTCAACTACAAAATGCCATATGTAGAGGTCAGATTTCCCCACCCTCCCCGTGCTAGAAGCTAGCTAGCTATTATAATAACTGAAGTTCTCTAGGTTGAAATGGGGAACCCCATACCTCTAAAATCAGAAACCGGTCCTCGGAAGCTTGTTTCTGGTCCAGGGAAGACATGGCTTGGCAGTTCGGGTTGATTCAGATGCTCCGTCCATCACCACCCCCTTTTGTACCGCTTTTGGCCGCCATAAGTGTGGCAGGGTATGCTCAGACGTGAGTCCCTTGCTCACTTTGCCACTGGATTCAAGCAAGCCGGGCTGAAGACGGCTGGAATGCCAGAAACCGGTCCTCGGAAGCTTGTTTCCGGTTCAGAGAAGACATGGCTTGGCAGTTCGGGCTGGACTGTTCCCAGGAGGCACAGGGTCAGACTGATTTGCATATAGCCATGTCTGAACTGGGGTGGCAGAGTGGGCTAAAGAACGGTGATGGATTAAACCCAGATCTTTTGACTGGGTGTGAGTGTTTGATTGATTCAGATGCTCCGTCCATCACTACCCCCTTTTGTACCGCTTTTGGCTGCCATAAGTGTGGCAGGGTATGCTCAGATGTGAGTCCCTTGCTCACTTTGCCACTGGATTCAAGCAAGCCGGGCTGAAGACGGCTGGAATGCCAGAAACCGGTCCTCGGAAGCTTGTTTCCGGTCCAGGGAAGACATGGCTTGGCAGTTCAGGCTGGACTGTTCCCAGGAGGCACAGGGTCAGACTGATTTGCATATAGCCATGTCTGAACTGGGGTGGCAGAGTGTGCTAAAGAACGGTGATGGATTTAACCCAGATCTTTTGACTGGGTGTGAGTGTTTGATTGATTCAGATGCTCCGTCCATCACCACCCCCTTTTGTACCGCTTTTGGCCGCCATAAGTGTGGCAGGGTATGCTCAGACGTGAGTCCCTTGCTCACTTTGCCACTGGATTCAAGCAAGCCGGGCTGAAGACGGCTGGAATGCCAGAAGTCGGTCCTCAGAAGCTTGTTTCCGGTCCAGAGAAGACATGGCTTGGCAGTTCGGGCTGGACTGTTCCCAGGAGGCACAGGATCAGACTGATTTGCATATAGCCATGTCTGAACTGGGGTGGCAGAGTGGGCTAAAGAACGGTGATGGATTAAACCCAGATCTTTTGACTGGGTGTGAGTGTTTGATTGATTCAGATGCTCCGTCCATCACCACCCCCTTTTGTACCGCAAAGTGAATCACATCCCAGATCTACACGGCTCTTTGTAGATGGAAAGTTTTTCTGCACGTGTCTCTCTCATGCATTCAATCCAATATTAAAAGCACCTGAGTTTTCGTTATTTGCAGCTATGTGCGTATTATGTCTAGAGCGTGGGCCGATCAACCTGAATCATAGCACACATTGTTATTTAACAGACAATGTAAACAAGGAGTGTCCAAGTAGGCCAATGAATTTTTAGCACAATTTCTGCTTTTCAAAAATGGACCAATAATTCTCAGCAGGCTTGCTTCATGATTTCATTCAACAGTCTTTTTTATTTTGTTGATTATTTCATAACATCCACTTGCGTTGAAGAATCAATGTTCCGAATTTCATGGAAATTTGTTCAAATGGCAAACATTATTATCCCATCGCTACAGCCTACGCGTTTCGTCCCCTCCGGGACATCATCAGGGCTATAAAGAATATAAAAAGAACAAATATAACTCATATGATCTAATAATATTCAAGTCTGTCTGTACAACTGAAAACATACAAATCTAATATTTCAAACTTCTGCCGATATGCCATTCTAAAATCTTTGTCTCATAGGTAATATTCCAGACATAGCCTGCCTATATACCATTCTAAACATTCCATATGTGTACATGGCGGAATAAACCCAATACTTCCATGGTGGTTGGAAGAATAAGAACATCTTAACAACACACAGTAACAAGATTAATTATTATCCCTCTGTAATGTGCAAACTTTCGAGAAATTCACTTAATTATGATATCATTGGTCAATGCTGCATAAATATCAATACTTGTATTCTCACCTTAAAACAGTATTGTGAAGTTCCCAGAATCACGTTATGACCCAATAGCTCGTCTCATTCATAACAGATCATTAAATATCACCACTTCGTTAATTCAAAACTTCTCCTACTATTAGAAAAATCCAAGTTGTATTGCCATTGTTTGTGCGTCCTATTAATGATTCATTAATAGGATGCACAAACAATGGCACATTTCGGAACATTGATTCTTCAATGCAAGTGGATGTTATGAAATAATCAACAAAATAAAAAAAACTGTTGAATTAAATCATCAAGCAAGCCTGCTGAGAATTATTGGTCCATTTTTGAAAAGCAGAAATTGCGCTAAAAATTAATTGGCCTACTTGGACACTCCTTGGTTTACATTGTTTATGATTTTTTAAGTGGTTGCTTGCGGTGGGCCACTCCAAGTGGTAGTGTCACAATTGTTGTGAAAACCAGTGATATGGAGTCAGGATTAATTTATGAACTCGTCTCACTGTGCACAAATTTACTCCCTCATCGCAGAATTGATATTTAAAGACCGCTCTCATGCGAAGGAAAGCAAGCAGTTTGACTTACGAGAACAGAGGCATGTAGTGTCGTGTGCAAAAGCGGCAAAATGGCGTTTAAGCATCTAACTCACTTACGTTAACATAGCAATGTGTGCAAGCTGACTCGTGTCTTCACAACAGTACCATCTTTCAATAAGCCTCAAATAGTTTTTGCAAAGCGAGGGTTTGAGTTAAATTCTTAATCCCCTTGGGATACGTTGTGTGCGGTGGTATTTAATGAGAGTGCTGGCATGAAGTTGTTGACTAATTTCTCTCTTAGTTAAATATAGTAATTGTTTGATGTTGGTTCCTGGTGCTGGAGTTGGTGGTTTCCACTTCATTAATTAGAGTGTAAATTCTTTGTGCTTCATCTTCGGAATATGCAAATGTGCTGGCTCCATTGTTAATAAGATTGGAAATATCTTCGTGTGACATGTTTGTGATCAGGTGCTATGTACCAAGATCAGAGATGAATGGATACAGGGAAAGTGGTTCAAGCACTCCAAAAAGTAATCTAAGAGTTCAAATATACCTTTGAAAACTAAATGGGTTAATGCGTGCCAACGGGGTATCGCTCAGTGATCCATGAGCGTCAATAATGATCCTGAGGTATAAATGGAAGGATTTTCCTGAGCATTTTTAAAGAGTACTACGAGGAAGTAGTAGCATTAACCTGAAGTTTAAAAGATAAGACTCCAAAATTATTTCCTTTTGTTACTGGAGTGGGGAGGATCCCAGATTTCTGGTGCCACCAGCTGGGTGACCAGAAGGAGACTTTGATCCAACAAGCAGTACCTTAGTCTTTCCTGAGATTAATTTCAGGCAATTCTCCAGCATCCACTTATGGACTTGTTGCATGCAATTATGTAACCTGATTGTGGAGTCATGAATGTTGCTAGTTACTGAAACAAAAATCTGGGAGTCCTCCGCTTAGGACACCATTGGAAATCTGAAAGATTTGATCAGCCCTGCTAGGGGGGTAATGTACAGCTTGAAAAGGAAAGGGCTGAGCGAAGAACCCTGCTGAACATCGAAAGGGAGGGGGGATCAAGGTTGCCTAGTTCCACCGATTGTTTTCTCCCAGTTAGGAAGGATTTCAGAAGGGAAGAGGCTAAATCATTAATACCCTGGCTTTGGAGACGCTTTATCAATAAGCTGTGGTCAACAGTGTCAAAGGCTGCTCTGATGTCTAACAGAATCAAAGTTGCAATACCTTCTTTGTCTACTGTGCATCTCATCTCTTCAGTAGCGGTAATCATGGCCAGCTTCATACTGTGCTCGCTCCTGAAACCGTGCTGAGTTACATCCAAAAGATGATTATTATTAATAAAGGTGGTGAGATCTTGGTTTATCGTTTTTTCAGTGATTTTTGCTGGAATTGAAAGACAAGATAGGTTTTTTTTAAGAGAGGAAAAATGGAAACCTTTTTTCATTGCTTAGGAAATACTCCAGTCTTAAAAAATAGATTACATATGCTTGTAAGATATTGTGCAATGACTTCTGGGGCCAAGTGTATCATTTTAGGTGGGCAAGGATCAGCTGGTGACCCAAATTTAGTTGTACAAAGAAGTTTAAAGATCTGCTCAAATGTGATGTGTGAGAAGGTGGATAGAGTGGCTATGGGGCATATTAGCAAGGGATTTATCTCCGCTTTTATGGCTTCAAAAGCCAAAAAAGCGAAGATAAAATGATCTCCCTATCAGCAACAGGGTGCTAATATGCAAAATCGCATGTTAGCACCTTTTTTCTCTACGCTTCCCTTTGCATCTCTAATGAGATGCAAAGGGGGCGTTCCAGAGCAAAATAATAGGAGAAATGTCGCTAAACGACATTTCTCCTTTTATTACAAGGTGCTTTTGGAAGAGTGAGATCAAACATTATAGCAAAGAGATCCAACCTGGAGAGCTGAAGTGAGCTAGTTGTTTTAAGAAAAGGGTTATCTGTGAAGATGCCATCAAGCATGTGCCCCACCACATGTGTGTGGCCTGTAATGACCTGTCCCAATCCTAAGGTAGTCATTAAGTCAATAAGATCACTAGAATCTTTGGTCTCCAAGTGAAAGTTAAAATCACAGAATGCTGAGTAATCATGGCACATATGGTTAGATTCTAGCAGTTGGCCGAAGGCTTGGATGAAACTAGCTCTCTGGCCCGGGAGGGGGGGCAATAGGTGAGAAGACCATTAAAAGTACAGTTATGACTACGTTCAATTTTAAAAGAGAGCGCTTTATATTTGAACTTGGGTGAATATCAACATAAGTCACCCTCAGATGATCACGATAAACTATGGGTAGGCCCCGTCCCTTCTTCCCCTCCCTGTCCTACCTGGCAAGAGAAAAACCGGTCGGTATGGCGGTAACCAGGTTAGGGCCTGAGCTTCGGCCCAGTTCTTCTCAACAAAAGCTATATCTAGTGTATGAGCTACTAAGAAACCTGCAAACTCATATTTATGTTTTATGAGTGAACAGGCATTGATTAGGGTGCAATGCCAGGGCTGTGTATTACCTGATACCATAGCACTAAAGGGCATCAAAGGCTCCATTAGACTTACCTTATTGTTTGCCAGGGTGAGGTTGCATATATGACAGCTCTGGGGGTTCTTGCCATTGATGTAGCTGAGCGCTGGTCAAGTACAGCGTTTGCTTTGGGAATCCAAAGAGACACACAATTATCAAAATGTTTTTCAAACCATTACATTTAGACCTCTCTATGAAATGTACTAGTAATCTTTTGAAGTGACGATCTCATTTTCCAATGTGACTCATAGTCACTATTCTTTTTCCACCTACATTCACCTCCTGGCACCTTTGACATAACTTCACAACTTTTCTAAAAAGAGGATTGTACCAATATCTCTTGAATATTAACAGCATACCTTCATATAGCATATGTGAAGGTCCATGCATATATCTTGCCAATAGCAACAATATACAGTCTGACAATACTACTCTATGGTCATTTTATAACCGGATATCATTTTTGACTTTAGTGTATCCTGTCTTTTCCATCATTCTTTTCATCTTCTGTCACCTCATTTTGCAGTTCCCACAACTCAACTGATTGCACTGACACTGAAAGATAATTTTTGTTTTCTCCATTTCAGGATTGCAATTTTCATTTTGTTCCAATGTACCAGACGTAAGTGCACAGAATGTTGTAACTTCCTCTGCAAAACAATTGCCTAATATAATCATATCATCTCAACTCTTTCATGTAGCAAATTTCACCACAACAATTTGGTTTCGAAACTCCAAAGCTATCAACATATCCAAAATGTGTGGCCTATTCTGAATAGGAGTGCCAATGGATGTCAAGAACCCTCTTTGTGACCACAATTGTCCATAATCATTGACCACATCAAAACCATATTGACTATCCTTATAGACAGTAAAACTCAATCCTTTGGCCAGTATGCTCTTGCAATAAATTCTGCTACTTGTGCTGAAGTTATATTGCATAAGTAGGATGTACGCTATTTGGAGACTGCATTGGCTGCTCCAAGGAGTTCATAATGATCTCTCAGACAAGAAACGTCCACAAAAAGAATAATATCAGCCACTTCACGTGGTACATCTTGAAATCTGGTCTTGGCTTGGTACATAATTCTGTCACATCAATGCAGTTGTGACCACTGTCATCTTCATCTGGTTCACCGTTCTTTCCATTCATCGATAATAGAATAAGTGTTGCAGATTTTAGAATACTGCAATGTTTAGCTTAAATAAACTCCAGCACTTGGATCACTTGTTCATATTTATTCAAGCGGCTGGTTGTGAGATGCTGAGTTCATGTACAAGCTACAAAGTTTCAAATGAACGTGGACCAACATAATAAGTCTATTCCCATCAAAATTGTGTCGCATTGTTAAATTGCCAAAGAAGTCAATGTTAAACTTTTCAAACAACCTCCTGGGAGCGTGGTGGCCACTGGGTCTGATACAGCAGAAAAATTTAATTGGTCTCTTAAGGGCTAATTTACAAGCCCATTCCGCCAAAGGTACGTCACTTTTTCCCATGTTAAAAGTGATGCACCTGCTGCGCCAAGGGTTTCTAAATAAGCCCCTTAGTCTCTCCATGTTTCTGAAACTGAGTACCCTTCACTTTCATAACATAATAAATAAAAATCGTTCTCGTTACTTGGCATTCCTTGAGCAGGGGCACTACACAACCTGTCTCTCAGGTGCAGGAACACTTTCTTGCATTTATTCTCCCAGTTTACAGAACCACCCACATCATTGCAGATTAACTTCTGTAGATGTTTTGCAATGAAGGAAAAGCTTGGAATCTACCAGTGACAGTAGCCAAACAACCCTTGTCCATTTTTTCTTCTCTCTGAGTGGTTGGTAGGTTCATTCTCAAAATCACAGAAATGCATTCCTCGCACACTTTCCATACTCCTTCCTCAATTTGGTGTGCCAAATAAATCACCTCTTTTTGACAATATTGCATTTTGGAGATACATTGCCTCCATTTGTAGCTAAGTGATTCTACAAGCCTTTTTCGTTTTGGCTGCAATTAAAAGACCATCTATGTACTGTAAGCATGGGCGAATTTTGCGAATCTCGCGTTCGCGAATTTTGCGGATTTGCGAACTCGCAATCCGCAAAATCCGCGAATTCTTGCGAATTTTTTTTTTGTGTTCGCAAGGATTTCTGCCAGTTCGCGAGGGTTTCGTACCAGTTCGCAATTGCGAACTTACATTTCGGCGCGCAACGGTCGCAAATTATGTTGTTTCTACCTCTGGTTCATCATCACAGGTTCCCAGCACCCTCTGTTTCACCACTGCAACCCTCTGTTACATCAATGCCACCCTCTGGTTCATCATTACTGTAGATTATGGGGGGGAAAAGCAAGCACACCAGCCCTGCTCCAACTGAGATGGATTAATGTGGGGTTAGTTTATTAATGTGTCACTGTTTTAAAATTCCAGTCTGGCACCTGCTTCCTTATCTGTAATTTTGCTTTCTGTTGCAGTGCATTTTTTTTCCCCAGGACCTTCTTTGTGGCCTACTTGTAGCTATTGTATGAGCCTGCTGTGAGGGTCAGAGCAGGGTCATACAATTGTTGCAACTAGCAACTGAATTCTGGAGGGGCCCCAGTCAGGAAGCACTGCCGGGAATTGTTACTAATGATGAGTTTGAACTCTTGCCCCTGCCGAGTGCTTTCAGTTTTGAAAAACTCGTTTTTCTGCAATTTCGCGGGGTTCGCGGGGCGCGTACACGCGCGAGATCGGATTCGGAAGCCGCAAATTTGTGCGAATATGCAATTTGGTTTTTTTGCGGCGTGTTAGTTGGCAAGGTTTTGTGCGTTTTTGCGAGCCGCTCGTAGCGCAATACGCGAAGTTACCCTCGCGGTCGTTCAAGGGCGCAGCCATCTTGTTTGCCTGACGTATTTCCGTTTCCGGGCGCGAAGTGTAATCACGCAAAGACCGCGGCTTGCCAGTACAGTCTTGCGCATGTTCGCAAGGAAAATCTCGCGCGAACTTACCCGCGCGGTCGTGAACGGGCGCGGCCATCTTGTTTCTCATTCATTGCTATGGTTCTGGGCATGGTCTTTTTATCCTCTGTCAATCTCTGCCATCCTTTGCTTGTTTGAAGTTTTTTTTGATCTATTTTACTTATTATCTATCCCTCTATTTTTCTAGCCCTATATTTTTGTGTTTACTGCTACTTTTGGTTAATTTTAAACTACTTTTGTAAACTCTTTTCTTTTCTTCTCTTCCCTATTCTATTTTCTTTATTCCTTTCCGCCCAGACCATGGTGAAGGGAGCAGGGAAGCATCCCGAGAAGGGGAAGGGTCCCGCACCCCGTGTCCGGCTCCCGTGCGGGCGTTTGAGGGGGGAGCTAGTGATGCCACGGGAGATCTTTACCCCGGAGGAGGTGGCCCAACTTATTTTTTATGTTCAACGCCGCCTCCCCAGGAACATCATGGGAGGCGGCAAGATCAGTGCCGGGTACGGGGCCCGGGAGCGCCGGAAGCGGTGGGAGAAGGTGTGCCAGGCCATTTACCACCACTCTCGGGTCTGGCGCACCTACAACCAGGCCACCCACCGCTGGACGGATGTCCTGACCCGTGAGCGAGATCTGCTCGACCTCCTTGGCCTTGAGATCCCCGGGCTTGGTGAGTAGTAGTAGTAGCTATGTCTTTACTACTATGTTTTCTCCTGCTGTGTTATTATATTGCAAATTTTTGTTTTTTACCAAGAGCAATAATGCCGCTCATTACATTGTAGGTAAATTTTATTTCAAAATCTTCTGTGCATTTCAGGTACACTGCTCTCCTTCTTCTCAGTAGTGTTGCTACTATGCTTATTTGTTTTAGATTTTGTGTTCATTTCATTGGCCTGTGAAATTATGTATGAGTGTAGTTGAAAGAACTGCGTAATGCTACACACTAAGGTTCAGATTTTTAATTACAGGCGCATCCCTGCAAAGTTGCAGGGATGCGCCTAGTTTGAGTATTTTAATGACTGGTGAATGTAGTAGGAAACTTTAGTGTTGTCGCTGATCTTCAATCACGATGGACTTTGGCTGTCACTTTGCGTGCTGCGGACTGCTGCCTGCCAATCCTAGGCAAACCTTTTTAGTACTTTGTTTAGTGAGTTACATAGGGTAGTTTCCAATTCGAAGGTCCGCAAATCAAGCAATACTAAAGTAATGACGTAGTCGACCACATGAGATTGGTCAATAATATATCCCGTGGAGTCGTTCCCTATTTGCTATTTCGCAAAAATATTTTGTTACTTTGTTAGTTCTTTTGAAATGTTTGATTTGGTTGAGAAATATCATCCATGTTTTCTGTTTTTCTTTCTTTCATGTTGTACATCAGCTTCCCCCAGGGGCAAGAGGAGGACACAGGAGGAGGAGGAGGAGGGTGCTGTTGTCGATGCAGGCCAGGACCGGGCAGTCGAGGGCTCCTTTGCTCCTTTTTTTAATATAGAGTACTTATTTTTTCCTAGCGTTCCTCATTTGATTTTTTCTAAATCGTCTTTGATCTTCTTGTAGACAGGATCTAAATTCTTATCCTGCCTCGACTATGACTCCGTGTGGTATTACTAGATTATTCTTATTAGTCTGTCTGTGTAGCTAACTAAGATTGCACATTTGGCATTTCCATTGGACTCCCATTCTAGTCAGCAATAGCTCTATGCACTGAGTGCAGTCCTCTAGGATTGTCCATAATGTCTTTTCAAGTATTCTAAATGTTTATGCTTTGACCATTGCCAACAATAAAAAGGTGAATGACCACCACCAAGAAAGAATAAGATACTACTTTACTTTTGGTTTGGATAGGAGGACAATCCATTCTACTACTGTTGCAGGGACAAATCTGCACAAACAGAACTATGGACACTAAATAATGCATCGCTTAGCTTATCAATTATAATAGGTGCTGTAACTGTTAGACTTTCCACATACCTCAGTGATAACAGACTTTGTAGTTGAACCCCCAATCTCCTTACTGACTAGACAGTGTGGCAGAGTCATTTAGCTCCCAAAGTCACCGATGGCAGAGGCACGGACTCATGCTTGCAAAAATTCGAAAACCTTTAGCTCATCCACTCTAGTCTGGAGGACCAAAAACCGCATAGTCTATTTAAGTTTAAAAGCTTTATTAAAAGTAAACACATTTATTAAATTCAAGTTTGTCATAAAAGTGAACGTGTAACTGAAAATGGAAAAGTGCTTAGTGCTGACGATTAATTGGACACATTTCTTGTGGTCGCGCCGAGCTCTCACCTGGTTTGAACTTGATCCTGCTCGTGTTCTTAGAAGTCAAGGTTCTGTCTGTTAGGAGAAAAAGTGGTGCGTGTTAAAAAGTAAAAAGCAAACATTCATCAGTTGTGCCAAAAAGTGCAGCAAGACAACAGCCTTCCCTGGAAAAAGGGACATTTTTACTCTAGAGTACACAGTCAAAAATTATTAAATTGTACACTTTTTTTCATATTTCTTTCTTCCTCCTAGACCAAATATTATATAGTAGTGAGTGGTGTATTCTAACATTATTAAATGTACTTTGTAGGTGGAACATCTGGAGACGGGGCCAGCGCGGAGGAGGTGGTGGCATTGGACGAGGAGGACAACTCTGGGGAGGAGGCGGTGCAAGTGCCGGACAAGGACATGCCTGTGAGGGTTCACACGGTGGTGGCGGGCAGAGGTAAGCTATACATTCCTTAGTCATTGAGATTGAAGACTGCAGAGTGTGCTTTCTGCACGGGTGTATTATAAAAAAAGCAGGTAGTAGCCTCCTCTAAATGTACTTCGACTTAGCTGTGAAGTTTTTGGCGAGAAGAATCCCAATCAGATCTGAGGTGAACTTGATGGATGGGATGAACGAAAAGCGAAAGAAGGGTGTAAGTAAGTGTGGAAGCACGAGAAATGTAATGATGACTGGCAAAGAAGAATGATATGTGTTTGCTTGGTCCCCGAGGTGGCTGGGAAGGTAAGAAAATGGTATGGTGCATGGCTGGGTGAATGATGAAGCAAGGATGGGTGGAAGGAGAACAGCCTGGGTGGGTGAGACAGAAACTGTATGTGTGCAATATACTTTGAATGGATGGATGCCTGGATCATTCATGGTACTATCTGACTCTTAGATAGCATATGTGTATCTAGAGAGAGTAGACGGTCACTGGATGAACTAAGTGTTACTTTGAAGAGCATGTAACACCGCACCCGCACGTCCGTTCCAGTGTAGGAAAGGCAAGGAAAAGAAGTTGTAACGTTGTCCAAAGTCTACCATGAATAGTAGCAGTAGTTTGTATTGCAACTGCAAGCACAGCATATATCCGGTTATTACGGTGGACACTCCCTACCTCCCTTAATAACTTTAGTTTAGTAGTAGTACGTCATTCATGTGTGGGGGTATCACTGTTCACTCAATAATAAGCAAAGCACCTAAAGTCATCCCATATGTCATCAAATACATCCCATGTGAAGTGATAGATAATCAGATAATTTAGCTTCTTCATTTTCCTTTTCTAATACTCATTTGCACTGTAGGGTGAAAGCTAAATTAATTAAGCAGTAGCCCTTTTAACAGAGTATTCTCAGTGCCACCCGTAATAGAAAAGTAAGAGCTTCACCACCTGCATGTACTGGACCGGTACAGTAACGCAAGTCTGTCTCACTCACCATGGTGTGCGTCTGTTTTTCTCGGGTGCAAGTTCGCTGCGCTGGCATTATGCCGGCTTGCATAAGATAACGTACCAATTTTCCTAAACAAGAGAGAAGAAGAAGAATAAGAGTGGTGTACTGTCATAGTCGACTGTAATAGAAGTCCATAGTGCTCGTAGAATTTGTTCCTTTAACTCCCACTAATGTTAGAGCAAGGATGAAGAAGTCGGAGGTTACATAGATACTGTCCTCAATAGTTATGTACTGTGCTTTCAATTTGCTACTTGTACTGTGACAACTTTCTGCTTAATCATTTTGTGTTAATCTTAAGGAGCATTGGTTACAGACTATGTCTTTCTTTTTTCATGTAGTTGCTCCTTCCAAATTCAAGACACCATCAAGGAGGAAGGAGCTGGCTCGAATGGCCCGGCAACGGAGGCTGGATGCCACTGTTGCTGAATATCGGTGGCTGGTGGCCCTGGAGGAGGAGGAGACGCAGTCTGGTACAACAACAATGTCCACTGGGACAGCTGCATCCTCCTCCGTGCGGGCTGCCAGCCAGCGCAGTCCTCCAGCGGTACGGAGCCGGGCTACCAAAGCCAAACGCCACCGCCCAGCAGCAAAGAAAGCAGCTGCCCCTCACAGGATTTGCAAGGCACACCGGCGCCGCTTATCCCTCAGACTGTCCTACCTGGAGCAGGAGGTCCATAACTATAAGAACGTGGTGGAGGGCCTCCGCTTCGAACTTGCCACCCTCCGCAAGGAGCATGATGCCCTGGCTGCTAATTCCAACAGCACCCTGCCATAGTGTCCCTTGCCCCTTTTTTAGAGACTTTTGGGGGGTGGGAATTGGGAGTTGGGATTTTTGGGGACTTTTGAAGGACAATCGTTGGGGTTAGGGAGGGTCTTGCGGGAGATTCTTTTGTTAGGGCTATAAAAATATACTTTTTGAAACTTTATCTGACCATACCTGTTTTTTACTGCTTTTGAGTCTGGTGGGTGGGGGTTTAACATAACAGTAAGTTTGTTTTCCTGAATAGTCCTAGGACTTTAGTAGTACTACCGTCAATCAAATCTCTCGTCTCTCCTAATACTCCATTATACTACCTCCAACCAAACGCCTATCTTACCTGTAATTTCTGTTTGCAAGTAGGGCTAGGCCCAGGGCTGGCTCCACGGGAAACAGCAAATAAGGTTGGCAATCCTGGGCGGATAAAAATTTCCTCATAGCGGTGGTACTAGTGGTGTGACACAGTGGCAGTTGCTTGCCTATGAAAAAAAAGAAAATGAAATCTGGTTTGTCCTCCTGAGCAATACAAAGGTACAATACAGAATATAGCAGGTGACAGAAGTACACTAGAACAGTGCCACATTGTAGCCTAACAAATGTTAAAGTATAACTAATTTGGTTGAAGTTCTTTGACATTAGCCATGGGTCTTTGTCAAGCAGAGTAAGAATATATCCTCGGATTTCTTCACCAGCCTGTTGCTATCACCTTATCCTCCCCAGCAAGTGTGTACATTTATTGCTGTAATTTAGTCACACATCAATCAAAACCACACAGCCCGGGGGAAGAGGGTTAGGGTTTGAAAAATGGATAGGTACGGGGGTTTTTGGGAAAGGTTTTGGGAGACAAGAAAAAATAGCACAGCATAGACAAACAATTGAACATAAACAATTCTTTGGGTACAAACCTATCCATCAATCTTTGAAAGTGCATGCACTACTGCATGCATGTCAGTGAAAAGTAAGTAGTACTTTCGACAACTGTGGAAGAAAGAATGCGACAGTGCAGGGCGTGTGTGGAATTATTGATAACTATATTCAACATAAGGTCTCTGTAGCCAGATACCTGAGAGCCTTGCTGGTCACTATAAATCCATTCACAACAACACTCAATGGGGTTGGTCTGGAAGGTATAGTAGATAGAAAAGGAGAAATTGCTTTTTTTCTAGGTGTCCCCTCACTCACCAGGGTTGCCCCTTGGTGACATGCTTCATCATTGGGGCCATCCCAGTCCTCTACAGGCTGGGGCGTGCTGCGACTTGCGAATTACGTAGGAGCACTTACAAATGACTATGTGTGGTGCAGATGTGATAGTGGAGTGGACTAAGTGATGTGTTAAGGGATCAATTTAGAAGCAGAGAGAGATCCAAGAAATGCAGTCACAGTCAGAGAAAAAGGCAAGGGATACTGTATCTATGTTGTTGTAGTTGTCCTGTTGGAAGTGGTAAGTAAGTTGCCTGCAGAAAAAAAATCCTCTTATTAGCGGCACTCCTCCATTGCAGCCGACGCTTCGTCCATCGATGTTGGTCACCAGAAGACACCCTGAAAAAAAAGCACTGCATAGACAAACAATTGAACATAAACAATTCTTTGGGTACAAACCTATCCATCAATCTTTGAAAGTGCATGCACTACTGCATGCATGTCAGTGAAAAGTAAGTAGTACTTTCGACAACTGCGGAAGAAAGAATGCGACAGTACAGGGCATATGTGGAATTATTGATAACTATATTCAACATAAGGTCTCTGTAGCCAGATACTCGAGAGCCTTGCTGGTCACTATAAATCCATTCACAACAACACTCAATGGGGTTGGTCTGGAAGGTATAGTAGATAGAAAAGGAGAAATTGCTTTTTTTCTAGGTGTCCCCTCACTCACCAGGGTTGCCCCTTGGTGACATGCTTCATCATTGGGGCCATCCCAGTCCTCTACGGGCTGGGGCGTGCTGCGACTTGCGAATTACGTAGGAGCACTTACAAATGACCATGTGTGGTGCAGATGTGATAGTGGAGTGGACTAAGTGATGTGTTAAGGGATCAATTTAGAAGCAGAGAGAGATCCAAGAAATGCAGTCACAGTCAGAGAAAAAGGCAAGGGATACTGTATCTATGTTGTTGTAGTTGTCCTGTTGGAAGTGGTAAGTAAGTTGCCTGCAGAAAAAAAATCCTCTTATTAGCGGCACTCCTCCATTGCAGCCGACGCTTCGTCCATCGATGTTGGTCACCAGAAGACACCCTGTCCACTGCCTGCCTGATGCTGAATTGTGGCTCGCTAATGTGAAGCCTGACTCCATCCTTTTTTCCCCATTGCAGAGACTGAAACCCGGCCTGTAATTATTCAACGAAAAACAGGAAGTGATATAATATTACAACACCACTGATAAATAAATATAAGGTATGTAGGCTGTGGAGTGCAAAAAGTCACAATTTGATTTTCCTAGTAGACAGTACAATATTTTTGAAAGTGCGTACTCTGTCTGAGTCACCTTTTGAAGGATAAATAAGTATGGGCAAATTTATGTAGCGGATCTTTCCCCTCAAGCTAGGTGTACTGTAAACTGTGTTTTAGAACAAAATTAGATCTTCCTAGCAGTGCTCCCACCCAGACCCTTACTAAAGCCAGTCGTAAAAAAATGTAGAAGACCCCCAATCAAATCTCAAAAAACGAGGCCTAGCAGATAACTGGTGACAAAACTTACTTTGAAAGTAAAAGTAGGCCGAAGTACCCCCTTCCTAATTACCCCTTACCCACCGTGGATTGCATTCAAACCACTTGCAAGCAACCAAGCAAAAGTATCCATAGCCAGCATCGCTCCAAGACTCGAAATCCTCCCCACTCAAACAATTGCAATAGAAATACTGCTAACCCTAACGAACCCTAAGTTAAGAATAGTGGCAAAGGCTTTCTTTAACTATGCCAAATCCCCCCTTTCCCACCATGGATTTTCTTCAAATGACTTGCAACCAAAATTACACATTCTCACGAGTGCTCTAAGACCCCAGAACTCAGTTGAAAAAATCTAGAACACCCCGAAACACATGCAATCCTGCTGCTAGGGCTAACCCTAACGAACCCTAAGTTACAAAAAGTGCCAAAAGGCTTTTCCGCGAGGATTTTGTCCCAACCACTTCTACCCGGTATTAGACCTTCCCAGGAATGCCCCAAGACCCGCCAACCCACCCGCCAAGAAGCATAACACCCCAAAACAGGCCAAAAGCAAAATCTCATACTTACAATATTTCTCGGCCTTCGGTCCAAACGCGCTGCGTAGCTAGGCCATAAGTCGGGGTTGCCACAGCGGATTTCCTGAAAAGCAAATGCAATCAAGATTAGAGTGTCCCAGCAGTGCTCCCAGACCCCGAAACTCACCCACAAACACCAGGAAGCCCCCCAAACAGGCCCCCGAAAACGCTACATTGAGCAAAATGTCAGAAATAGCCAAAAAAAAATCGGCCTGGATTTTGTCCCAACCACTTCTACCCGGTATTAGACCTTCCCAGGAATGCCCCAAGACCCGCCAACCCACCCGCCAAGAAGCATAACACCCCCAAACAGGCCAAAAGCAAAATCTCATACTTGCAATATTTCTCGGCCTTCGGTCCAAACGCGCTGCGTAGCTAGGCCATAAGTCGGGGTTGCCACAATGGATTTCCTGAAAAGCAAATGCAATCAAGATTAGAGTGTCCCAGCAGTGCTTCCAGACCACGAAACTCACCCACAAACAGACGGAACCCCCCCTAAGAGCACCTCAAAGGCAAGCAAGTCATCAAAAACACAAAAAATGTTCCGCCTGGGATTTGGTCCAAACCACTTTTATCCGGTATTAGAGCTTCCCAGCAATGGCCCCAGAGCCGTCAACCCAGGAGAAAACGAGTAGAAGACCCCCAAACAGCCAAAGAGCAAAAGTACAAAAATGGGGACTTTGTCAATTTTTCACAAATTTCCCAAATCACTCCGCGCGCGCTCTGCAGCTAGGCCCTAACTCCCCTCTGCCACCATGGATTTGCTTCAAACCTCTTGCAAAGTAAAGTATATATAGCCAGCAGTGCGCCCAGACCCCGAAACCCACCCACAAACACCAGGAAGCCCCCCAAACAGGCCCCCGAAAACGCTACATTGAGCAAAATGTCAGAAATAGCCCAAAAAAAATCGGCCTGGATTTTGTCCCAACCACTTCTACCCGGTATTAGACCTTCCCAGGAATGCCCCAAGACCCGCCAACCCACCCGCCAAGAAGCATAACACCCCAAAACAGGCCAAAAGCAAAATCTCATACTTGCAATATTTCTTGGCCTTCGGTCCAAACGCGCTGCGTAGCTAGGCCATAAGTCGGGGTTGCCACGACGGATTTCCTGAAAAGCAAATGCAATCAAGATTAGAGTGTCCCAGCAGTGCTCCCAGACCCCGAAACTCACCCACAAACACCAGGAAGCCCCCCAAACAGGCCCCCAAAAACGCTACATTGAGCAAAATGTCAGAAATAGCCCAAAAGAAATCGGCCTGGTTTTTGTCCCAACCACTTCTACCCGGTATTAGACCTTCCCAGGAATGCCCCAAGACCCGCCAACCCACCCGCCAAGAAGCATAACAACCCCAAACAGGCCAAAAGCAAAATCTCATACTTGCAATATTTCTCGGCCTACGGTCCAAACGCGCTGCGTGGCTAGGCCATAAGTCGGGGTTGCCACCACGGATTTCCTGAAAAGCAAATGCAATCAAGATTAGAGTGTCCCAGCAGTGCTCCCAGACCACGAAACTCACCCACAAACAGACGGAACCTTCCCTAAGAGCACCTAAAAGGCAAGCAAGTCATCAAAAACACAAAAAATTTTCCGCCTGGGATTTGGTCCAAACCACTTTTATCCGGTATTAGAGCTTCCCAACAATGGTCCCAGAGCCGTCAACTCACCTGCAAAGAGGTACAACAACACCCCCACAAGTGCTGAGTCTTTCTTCATTGGGCGTAAACCAGCCCTCTGGTTTGATGGAAATAGGAGTCTGGAGGAGGAGGATAGAGGAACATGTTCTTCTGAACTTGTGAACCTGAGGAATGCAGACTGCGGCAACTTCAAATCAATTAGCAAACCAGTGAAGACAGTTCTGCTGATGGGCTTGATTTTGTGATTATCTGATTAAAGTTTGAAATATATTAACTGTGCACAACAAAGAAAGACAGACACACAGGAATAAAAGTGAATAAGGACGAAAAAGAAAGTTATTGATTCGTTGTCTGATTTTCAGGGCTCGGTATCACGGTCCAGGAATAAGAATAAGGCTTTGTCATCATACTCTGCGAATTCAGGCAGGGTGAGCTCAGTGTCACCTGACAGAGTAGAAATTCCCTCATCTATGTTGCTGGCCACCTCCTCTTCATCCGGCACGCTTTCTCGTACTCTGAAATCTGGTGGTATGAGGTGCTGATTCATCTTGATCATTGTTAACCTCTCCACATTTTTGGGCGAGAGGCGGCTCCATTTGGGAGTTACAATGCCACCAGCAGCACTGAAAACCCGTTCAGAAGACACGCTTGCGAGTGGGCAAGACAAGTAGTTTAAAGCCAGGTTGGTGAGCTGTGGCCACAATTCTTTTTTCCCATGCCAATATGCCAATGGGTCAGAATTAACATAGACCTCTGTTGAGTCATTCAGATAGTCCTTCACCATCGACTCAAGGTCCTCATCCAAGGTTCCTCCACTTTGCTTAGCTCTTGCTGTGCCTGTGACCTTTTGAGAACCAAACCCACGCAGAGCTAGCCAATCCTCTTCAGCCTCCAATGTTTCTGTTGTGTCTCGTGCAGATGATCCGGTTGCCGGTGTCTTTAACGGCTGAGAGGTCACTTGTGCCACAGCCACAGGTGCAGAAGTGGATTGTTTTGACTGGGGATGGCCTGCTGATGTACTGCCATTTCCTTCAATTTTCAGCCGTTCTCTTTCAAACCTCTTGGCTGACAAGGCTAGCCAACGTTTGTACTTTGGAACATGTTCATCATCAAAAGGAAAGAATGCTTGGCCTGCCAGCGCCTTTTTGTAACGTGGATCCAGAATAGTAGCACAAATGTAATGCTCTTCTGAGTGGATCTTTTTAAGACGTTCATCACCTTGTAGGAGCTCTAATAATTTCTCAGCCAGAAGCAAAGAGTCTTGGTTTTTGTCATCTTTTTCAAACACAGAACACACCTCCTTCAGTTGGTCCTCCAGCATGTACAACAATGGGATAGCTTTTCCCAAATTAGAGTCCTCCTTGCTGACTGCACGCGTGAAGAACTCAAAAGGACGAAGCATGCGTGTCAGGCTTTGAACTATGTTCCATTGCGCCGCACCCATCCTCAGCTCCTCTGTACCCTCTGTAAGGAAATATTGATCGAGTTCCTTATACTGCTCATACAGACGCTCAAGCATGTAGAAGGTTGAGTTCCAACGTGTTACCACCTCCTGGATGAGTGCTTTCACTGGCATTTGACGTTGATATAGCAGGCTCCTCAGCTGCTTCCGGGCCTTAAAAGAATGGCTGAAATGCTTGCACATTTTTCGGCAGGTGTCCAATACACTGTACCCTGCACTGCCTTTATTACCCAAGAATTTTTGGACAACCAGGTTTATACAGTGCGCCAAACACGGCACTCTGAAATAGTCACCGTCCCTCATGGCCTTAACTATATTGGCGCCATTGTCCGTGGAAACATAACCAACCTGGCGTTTTAGTGGGGACAGGCAGTTAAGGACCTTTGTGTTAACATCCAAAATGTTTTTTGCTGTGTGACGTTTCTCCAAACCAAACATGGCTAGTGTTGCATGTTTCCGAGCAGCTTTAAAAACAATGTCCGCGTCAACACCTGCCATTAGCTTTGCTTTAGCCCCTGAAAAAGAGACCCAGTGTGCAGTGATGCACATGTAATCAGCGCCTGCGCCACTGGCCCACATGTCTGTTGTCAGATGTATAGTGTGAACAGCACTCTACTGCAAAGCTGCCCCAATCACCTTCAGAACATCTTCATGTAGTGCTGGAACCGCAACTCGGGCAAAATAGAACCGGCTAGGAACCTTCCATTTAGGGCAGAGCGCTGCCACTAATTCTAGAAAACCAACCCCTTCTACAAAAGAAAAAGGGAGAAGGTCCAGAGCTAGCATTTTAGCCAGCTTAGTGTTATACAGACGCGTCAGTGGGTGGTTGCGTTCATATTGCGCTTCTGTAAATAACATCTTTTTAATGTTGCCCTGGACCAAGGATTTACGGGATGATGATGATATCTTCGACCCAGTTACGCTCGCTGATGAACTTTTCCGCATTGATGTCTCACTCTCTCCCACACTCTTAGTGTGCCTCACATGGGGTGTGCTGCTGACAGGGGTACTGGGTGTAAGTGAAGTGTTTGAATCGTCTTCTTCCTCCTCGTCATCATCAGATGAAAAATCAACGTTTTCATTACGTGCAATTCCGGCTTGCATAAACGCCTCTAGGTGCGGAAACCATTGGACAGGGTGCGCTCTCTTAAGATGACCTCTCTGGCCTCCGGTACCATAGTTAGAACCAAGCTTACCTCGACCAACTCGAAGCTTACAAATGCTACAAATGGCTACGTTTTCCATTTTTGGGCAAACACTAAAGAAGTCCCAAACTGGAGACTTGAAATGTCTTTGGGGGCCGGAGGAGGCGGCGATACTGGTGGTGGTGGTCCTGCTGCTAATGCCAGATGAAGTGGAGAATGTGGATTGCCGAACTTCAGTACGTTTTGCACTTTTACCACCACGAATTGAGGTCGAGGTGGGTACCTTCTTGCGAGGAAGAAATATGGAAGCGGTAGGTTTTGGTGTACTACTTAACTCCAAATCTAATGATTGTTGTGTTTCCATTTCCATTGCCTCCTCGTCGAGATCATCATCACGCTCAGCAGCTTCTCGGGATAGGGTCAAAATGTCTCTTTGCTGCATGCCCGGTGGGGCTGCAGTGACCTTTGTGATGACTGGCTCGTCGTCATCGTGAGAGGCTTCATCACCAGCAGTATCTGTCACTTCTTGTTGAGCCTCATCACACTCCATAGGTATGAGTTTTTCGACGACCTTCCTTTTACGCTTAGGTACCTTTGTCAGATCATGGTGTGCCTCACTGTCAGACCGCAGTTGTGGTTCCCAAGACGGATCACTTGCATCAGAAGGAGGTGGGCTTGAAGAAGATGTAGACACCCCCCTTGATCTTTTCCTTGCTAGGGATGTGGAAGACAATGAATGATCATCAGGAGGAGTGGCTTCCAATACCTCGGCTTCATTGTCGATTTCCTGATGTGCCCCTACTTCGGGAGGAACAACTATTGTGGGCACTTGTGAACCTCCATGCACCTTTGCTTGCGCATCTCCTTTTGCTGCCTCTCCTTCCACATGTACTTAGGCGTGTACTTGCACATGGTGTTGTTGTTGCGGCTGTGGTTGTTCAACACTTGTCAGATGAGTTACAACAACCTGTGTTGATTCAGGGACATTGCTGCTACATCACTGGTCGATGGTGATTGGAGAAGTACACTGACTGCCTCTGAAGCACTCAAGGGCTTTGACTTAAGTTGGCGTGGTGGTGGAGGCACTGAACCCAATGGAGCAGGGGTGCTGCTCCCAGCTTGGTCCCCAGCAGATCCTGCTGCTGCAGGCGTACTTTTTTTTTGCTCCCAAAAAACGTGGCGGGTGGCACACAAGCCTCCTTGGTAACTTGCTTCTTCTGCTCCTTACTAGCAACTTTCTTGCTAGAGGAGCTACGGAGAACTTTTTTTGGGGCCATCTTCTTCAGAGCAGGTCAGACAGCAGTCCGCAGTTGCACGAATTGTAGAGTTGTCTGAGGCCAGACGTGACGTCGCGTGACGTTATGCTGCACACACACACCCCTGCAGGACTTCTTCCTGGCACTGGTGGTTCTCTTGAGTCTTGTGCACCTAAAAACAATGGAAGACAGAGGAACATCAGTTCAGTTATACACCACAAAAAAAATCGAAAAACACTGCAAAATCAGCACAATCCCATTCCATCCATGCCCTCCATGATGTTTAAGTTCAAGACAGCCCACAGAAAGACTAGGCCCATGCTAGACTCAAATACCCTGCCCTGGTGAAAAGGCCACAAGTACAGCCCCAAAAAACGAAAATCACTGAAAAATCAGCACAATCCGAATCCATCCATGCCCTCAATGATGTTTAAGTTCAAGACAGCCCACAGAAAGACTAGGCCCATGCTAGACTCAAATACCCCTGGTGAAAAGGCCACAAGTACAGGCCCAAAAAACGAAAATCACTGAAAAATCAGCACAATCCCAATCCATCCATGCCCTCCATGATGTTTAAATTCAAGACAACCCACAGAAAGACTAGGCCCATGCAAGACTCACTACCCTGGCCTGGGCATAAAGGTTGAAAAGTAGGCAAAATGGTTGCAGGCCTAACAACAAAGCCTGCATTCAAAATGGCCACTTGCCTCTCCCAGCACATGGCCAGTGCCTGTAGCAGCACTCAAAATGGCCACCAGCCACATGGCCTGTCCCTCCCCATGAACACCCCCAAAAATCGAAAAACACTGCAAAATCAGCACAATCCCATTCCATCCATGGCCTCCATGATGTTTAAGTTCAAGACAGCCCACAGAAAGACTAGGCCCATGCTAGACTCAAATACCCCTGGTGAAAAGGCCACAAGTACAGGCCCAAAAAACGAAAATCACTGAAAAATCAGCACAATCCCAATCCATCCATGCCCTCCATGATGTTTAAATTCAAGACAACCCACAGAAAGACTAGGCCCATGCTAGACTCAAATACCCCTGGTGAAAAGGCCACAAGTACAGGCCCAAAAAACGAAAATCACTGAAAAATCAGCACAATCCCAATCCATCCATGCCCTCCATGATGTTTAAATTCAAGACAACCCACAGAAAGACTAGGCCCATGCAAGACTCACTACCCTGGCCTGGGCATAAAGGTTGAAAAGTAGGCAAAATGATTGCAGGCCTAACAACAAAGCCTGCATTCAAAATGGCCACTTGCCTTTCCCAGCACATGGCCAGTGCCTGTAGCAGCACTCAAAATGGCCACCAGCCACATGGCCTGTCCCTCCCCATGAACACCCCCAAAAATCGAAAAACACTGCAAAATCAGCACAATCCCATTCCATCCATGGCCTCCATGATGTTTAAGTTCAAGACAGCCAACAGAAAGACTAGGCCCATGCTAGACTCAAATACCCCTGGTGAAAAGGCCACAAGAACAGGCCCAAAAAACGAAAATCACTGAAAAATCAGCACAATCCCAATCCATCCGATTTGAAAAATGAAACAGGTCTCTCTCATTGATGGCCAGCACCGACATACACTTTTAGACACACCTCCCGCCACAAGTTCTAGAATTGCGAACTTTAGAGCTGGAGAGCTACGTTCGAATCTCTGCATCAGCTCAACATCCTGTGATTCCAGGCAAACTGCTTTGTCTCCCCGTGCCTACCACAAATGAATGTGTTCTTCTGTAATGTAAATTGTTCTCATGCCATGTTGTCGAGTTTGTGCTATATAATATTGCAAGGAAAAATAAAGTAGGGAAACTCAAGTTCACACACTACTGAACTCGCACTCTTAAGTGCATCAGCAGTGCACTGTGAATCGGAGCGTTTCACAGGCCTATCACAGATAAGAAATGCTATCAAAACGAATACCTACAAAACAATATACTACTGTCCGGCAGCAATTCATACCCGGACAACGTCGGGACGGGCTGCTAGTGTTTGGATAAGGTAAGTATGGGTATAGGGGTATATATTTTGGGGTACTGAGGTATATGTTTTGGGGTATTTGGGTATTTTAAGTGTTCAGATATAGTTTTGGGTTATGGGGTACAGGGGTAGTTTTAGGGTTTAGGGATAGGTATGGGTTTTGGGGTACAGGGGTATTTTTAGGGTTCAGGGCTAGGTTTGGGTTTTGAAGTATAGGGGTATTTTAGGGTTATGGGGTAGGTTTGGGTTTTGGAGTACAGGGGTATTTTAAGGGTTCAGAGCTAGGTTTGGGTTTTGGGGTACAGGGTTATTTTTATGGTTCAGGGCTAGGTTTGGGTTTTGGGGTACAGGGGTATTTTTAGGGTTTGGAGTAGATTTGGGTTTTGGGATACAGGGGTATCTTAAGGGTTCAGGGCTAGGTTTGGGTTTTGGGGTACAGGGGTATTTTAGGGTTTAGGGGTAGGTTTCGGTTTAGGGGTACAGGGATATTTTTAGGGTTTGGGGGTACGTTTGGGTTTTGAGGTACAGGGGTATTTATAGGGTTCAGGGCTAGGTTTGGGTTTTCAGTGTACAGGGGTATTTTTAGGGTTTAGGGATAGGTTTGAATTTTGGGGTACAGGGTATATTTATATGGTTAAAATGGGTTAGTGTTTAAAAGTGTTGGGGTATTTTAAGGAGTAAGGGTGGGTTATAATTATGGGGTGCAAGGGTATTTAAAGGGAGCAGAGTGGACACCCGGAGCTGGAATGTACAGAACCTGGGAAGAAAAAACAATGAAATATTTGTCACAACGCTCGCTTTTTTCCCCTTAATCCTGCACCCCGCACATGCCCACAGCACACGATATGAGACATGGCATGAAGGGCGGAACGTAAAAACAACAGTTTATGGACAGAATGCAGAACAATGTCATTCATTCCCCCCAGTACAGAGATCTGGGCCTAAATCCATCGTTTTTTTGCACTCCACACCACCCCAGTTCAGACATGGCCATATGCAAATCAGCCTTGACCCTGTGCCTCATGGGAACAGTCCAGCCTGAACTGCCAAGCCATGTCTTTCCTGGACCGGAATCAAGTATCTTAGGACTGGTTTCTGGCTATCAGCCATGTCTGAGCATACCCATCCCACTCGGGGTGACAAATGCAAAAACAACAGTTAATGGACAGAATGCAGAACAATGTCATACATTCATGCCAGTACAGAGATCTGTACCTAAATCCATAGTTTTTTTGCACTCCACACCACCCCAGTTCAGACATGGCCATATGCAAATAAGCCTTGACCCTGTACATGATTGGAACAGTCCAGCCCGAACTGCCAAGCCATGTCTTTCCTGGATCGGAATCACGCATCTTAGGACAGGTTTCTGGCTATCAGTCATCTTCAGCAAGCATAGCTTGACTCCAGTGGTGTGGAGAGCATGGGACTCATGTCTGAGCATACCCATTCCACTCGGGTTGACAAATGCAAAAACAACAGTTGATGGACAGAATGCAGAACTATGTCATACATTCACCCCAGTACAGCGATCTGGGCATAAATCCATCGTTTTTTGCACTCTACACCACCCCAGTTCAGACATGGCCATATGCAAATCAGCCTTGACCCTGTGCCTCATGTGGAATTACCACACGCCCCCAGCGTTTGTCACGCCCCCAGCACATGCCCACAGCACAACGCAGACACGCCCACAAGGGACTACTTTACTGGCACGGTTCTTTTACCTTTTAAATGTATATGGTGGGCGTCTGCATAGACTATGTCCTTCTGCTGCAACTGCCCTTTCCAACCCTGTATTGGGTGTTGTGATTGGTGCTGTGGTTCCTGAGATTACCTGCCTCAAAGGTTTGGGCTCTCTCTTTATTATATTAGTATTGATGTATACAGGGCGGTTGGGCTCGGTTAGACATCGCTACCACTATTGGTGAATAATTTTGAACCTATCTGGATTATACCTAAAATCCCATTTCCAGTAATGCAATTTACCACAAGTATGGCACAGGGCATTTTTCATTTGAACATTATTAGTATTAGTTTTAGCAAACGCTTTGCCTCCAACATGAGTTCCACCATTCCTACCTTGAACAAAATGCACATCATTGCATTGCACACTGTTAGAAATGGGGGTCTCTAGGTGGCAATGGTATACACCTTTGTCCAAATAGGGACCCTTGCTTCTAGTCAGGGAAAGGGGCTACACTTTTAAAATAACCCCTGCTCACCCCTTTGGTAGCTTTGCATGAGCAGACGGGAATATCTCAGAGGCAGTGTGTAAAGCATTTGTGAACACATACAGTAATACAGTGAAAGCAATTCAAATGGACATCACACCAGTTTAGAAAAATAAGTAATCTTTACTAGACTTAACACAAGACCAAACGACAAAATCCACAATACTGTAATCAAAATAAGTCTTTAAAATGGTAGAAATAGTTTAGTTCACTTTAGGTTGTAAGTGCGACACTTTACTCTCAAGGTACCTGGGATGTGTAACGCAAAACAAACAAAAAGGGTCGCAGGGAAATTGATGTGTCGTTCCTTACACTCAGGGGGAGTGGATGCATTGGTTCCTTACTGCTGTGCAGGGGAGTTGAGGCACGCTTCCTTACTGTGTGGGGAGTTGACGCACCGGTTTCTTACTGCGATCCAATGCAATGACGCTCCGGTGCGATGCAACAAAATGGCGTCTTGGTTACGGTGCGACAATGTAGATGCGATGTGTGCAAGCCCGGCGGCTGTCTGAGCTGCGGCAGGCCCTGCGACAGGCTTCTCCGGTGATGCGGCGATGACCTCTGTGGCGGCGGCATGCTTCTCCAGTGATGCGGCGTGCCTTGGTGATGCGTCAGCGGCGGCATGTTTAACTGGCGATGCGACAACTGCTGCAGCGGCAATATGCTTCTTTTTTGTTGAGTCGCTCTTCCAGCTCCCAGCAACACACAGTCTCTTAGAAGGCCCAGCACAATAGCAGGCACTTCAATTCCCAGCAAGGGAATTCAGGGGGGAGCTGGTGGTGAAGTCTTGTATTCCTGAGACTTCAAGCAGGAGGCAAGCACAGTTCAAGCCCTTGGAGATTCTTCTTCATGAAGTTGAAAGCACACTCAGTCCTTTTTCTCCTTTCTTTGGCAATGCAACAACCACTGCAGGCCAGCCCCCAAACAGCACACAGCACAGGGGTAGTCTCATCCTTCAGTTTCCTGGTTCTTCTCCTCATCAAAGGTTTGTCTAGCTTCCCAGAAGTGATCTAAAGTTCTGGGGTCGTGGTCCACCTTTATATTCATACAAATCCTTTGTCTCTGAAGGCAGAGAGTGTCTGTACCTAGTCCAAACCAGTTCTGTTTGCACTCTGCCAGTGCACAACTTCTTCCTTTGACAGTGTGGGCCAGGGTAATCAGATGCACCACAGGAGGTGGAGCCAGCATTGTGGAAGGCAGGCATAGCCCTATTCAGGCCTAGGTCGTACTCCTCCCACCACTCCCAATGCAGATAGGTCTATTCAGACTAGTGCTGACTCACCCTGACTCCTGGAGCCACCCCAGCTCCTGTCACTCACAAACCAGACATGGAATACACAAACCTAGTAGGCGCAGCCTGGATGGTTAGGTAAGAAAATATCTATTTCCAAAAGTAGTATTTTCAAAAACAGAATGTAAAATAAAATTCACTAAATGATGTATTTTATCATTCTGAGTTCAGGCATACTAAACTCGAATTTCTACTGAGTTTCCTGGGTCAGTAAGAATTATAAGCTGCCCATTCTGGCCTATGGGGATAGGTAGCCTTGCAATAGTGAAAAACTAAATTGGCTGTAATTCACTATCAGGACATGCCACACGCATCAGGGCATGTCCTACCTTTCATATACAATGTACCCTCTCCTCGGGCCTTCCTTAGGGGTGGCTAACATGTGGAAAAGGGAAGTTTTAAGGGATTGGTAAGAGGGTGCACTTACCAAGTCAACAGGGCAGTACTGTACTGTACACATGCTCTGAAATTGGCAGGTCTGAGCCATAGTTTGCAAACTGCTCCTGTGGGTGGCACAATCAGTGCTGCAAGCCCACCAGCAGCATTTGATTTACAGGCCCTGGGTACACGCGATGCACTGTATTAGGGTCTGACAAGTAAACCAAATAGCCAATCATGGAGTCACTAATCCATTACAATACTTCACTTTTTTTATTATATTTTATTGAGAGACACTGTGTAAGCCAGACAATAAATCAATGCAAATACAGTTCATTAAAAAAAACTAATACAGAAGGTACAATATTAATAATAGACATAATTTAGTTGGCATAAAACAGTCAGGGGATATACATTTTATACAAGTTTAAATATTAAGGAGACCCGATAAAAGAGAGATGGGTAAGGCCCGATAACCCCAAATAAATATATATATCTTAAAATTAATTATTTCGAGTCCCTCCAATCTTTTGATGGTGCCCACATTGTTCTGCCCATTTCTTTGGATTTTTTTCCCTTAAATTCGTATAGACATGACTCTACATTGTGCATGCCCAGGAGTCTGGCAAGCCACATCTGGAACGTGGGGGCAGTGGTATCCTTCCAACCTGCAGAGATTAGGATTCTCAAAACAGCGACTGAGATAAAGACGAGGGCTTTAGCATCCCTCCCCGCCTTTAGCTTGTCGTCCTTCCTTGTTAAGACCAGTGTAGGGGATAGATCGATGTTATGAACTAGCAGCCCCTCCAGAAACAGAGTTATCTCCCTACGAATTAAAATAAGATTGGGGCAGTGATAAAACATGTGTAATAGATCTGCAGGGCCGCTATTACATTTAGGGCATCTATCGTCTTCTCTTACTCCCCATCCATATAGTTTCACGTGGGTATAATAGAGATTAAACAGGGTCTTGTAGTGTTGGGCCCTTAGGTGTGAAGACCGGAATATTTTCTTATTTAAAAACAGGGCAAGGTCTAGATCGACATCAGGATCCCCCAACTTTTGTGCCAAAGAGGTTTCAGTTTTCTCCAAGCCGTCCTGCAGACTAAGGAGCAGATGATAGACTATTCTTATCTTTTTACCCCTTTCCTGTAGTATCTGCGCTCAACTTCACAATTCAACACCCCTAGGGCCTTCCTCCCCAACAGGAGCTCGAACATAGATGGGAGGCTCTGAATCCCGGCCAAGTCTTCCTGAGGATCGGGATCAAGTTGAAACAGTATATTCATTTGTGTGAGTAAGCAGGTAAGATGATAAAGTCTAAGATTTGGCATAGCCAATCCCCCTCTTGCCAATGGAAGTGACAAAAGATTGATCGAGCGCCTGATCTTACCATGTTACCAGACAAATCTTACAAAGGTGGCTTCTATTTTCGTAATCAGACTGTCTCCTAATAATAATGGGATAGCCCTGAAAAGATATAACAATTTGGGGAACATAGTCATTTTTAGGACATTGACCCTGCCTATCAGAGAAAGATGTAGGACATCGATTCTTTTCAGATCAGATTCGATTGATTCAATGAGGGGTGGGTAGTTTTCTTCAATGATCTTATCTACCGAGGCCTTAGCCCGAACCCCTAGATATACAGCTGAGTCTACAAATCTTTGATCCGTCTTAGTAATATTCTTAGTGCAAATGATCTGGGTTTTCCCTTCATTTAAACAATAGCCAGAATGATGCCCAAATTCCTTGGCCAGTTGTGATAAGACAGGCATAGCTCGATGAGGATCCATAGTTATTATTGCCAGATCGTCAGCATAAGCCAGCAATTTCGTGGTAAAGCCATTACAAACCACCAGACTGATCTGAGGGGAGGCTAACATTTTCTGTATGAGGGGGTCTATGTACAGGGAAAACAGAATCGGAGAGCATGTACAGCCCTGGTGCGTCCCCCTCTTAATTGATATTTTGTCTGAGCGCTGGCCCATAACAAGTACCCTAGCCACCGGATCAGCGTACATGGCTAAAACAGCCCTCACAAATTTGCTGCCGAAGCCTCTACCGGCCCGAATAACCCACAGAAAGTCCCAGACCATGCGGTCAAAAGCTTTCTCCGCGTCGAGGAGGATCATGGCCATCTCCCTCCCAGTAGCACCAAGGGCGTCAAATAAAGCTATTTCTCGACTGGTATGGTCCGTCGTACCTCTACCCGGCACGAACTCATGCTGCCACGGGGAGATGAGATGACCTATAATTCACCCAACCTGTTAGCCCAGACCTTGGAGTGTAACTTTGTGTCCGCGTTAATGAGCGAAATTGGGCGATAGGACCCCGGCAGTTCTTTGGGCTTCCTTTTCTTATGAAAGATGACGATGTTGGTCTCCTTCCAAGAGTCCGGTATTATGCCTGTACATAAGATACCGTTGAATAGATCCAGTAGGATAGGGGCAATCTCTATTTTCAGGCATTTATAAGCCTCCAGGGGGATCCCGTCTGGGCCTGCGGCCTTGCCGGCAGCTAGCTCCTGCAGGGCTGTAGTTATTTCGCTCAGAGCCAGGTCTCTATCGAGATCTTCCCTGGCCAGCTCATCTAGCCCTGGACCCCCATCCTCATAGACAGGGTTTTGGTCACACATCCCTCCCTCATCGTCATACAACGCTTGATGAAAGTTCTTAAAAACCCTTAGAATGTCTGTTGTCTCGCTATACTCATTTCAATTCTCATGCATGCTAGAGATGTTGTTCTTAGTCCTCTCTTATCTTATTAGTAAGGCCAGTGCCCTCACCTGCCTGCTCCCCTGTTTCATAGCGCCTTGCCCTAGATGCCTGGTACTCGCTAACTTCCTTCTGTGTTATTATTCTCCGGAGATCAGCTTTAGTAGTAGTAATTTTATTTAGGTTTACCTGACCATATAGCCCTTGACTAATGTCTTTAATATGCTGTTCTTCTGCTACCACTAACTCGCCCTTGAGGTTCTCAATCTCTCTCTTATCCTCTCTCCTTAACCTTGCTGAGCAGCTTATCGTTTCGCCCCTAAAAGAGGCTTTGAATGCTTCCCAAACACTGTTACGCGACGTACTGTAACGATTTGCATCATAGAATTCTCTCGCCCTTTTTCTAATATGCTCCACAAACCTGGAATCTGAGAGTAGTTTTCTCTCAAATGTCCAGCTAGTGTGGTTCCTCTCCACTTAGTCACTTCACAGACCAACATCAGAGGATTATGATCCGAAATTGACTTCGGTAGTTTCTTAATATGCACCTTGTTTATCTCTGGAGAGGAGATCAGAAAGTAATCGAGCTTAGAATATCGTTGGGAAGGTCCAGAAAAATATGTATAGCCTGGGTCCAATGGCTCCTTGGCCCCTTAGACGTCCATAAGCCCATGGGATTTTATGAGAGAATCCAGTCCACGATATACTCTGGGTTTACGTCCTGAATAACCGGCCACCATATTCCAGTCAACCGAGATGTTTAAGTCCCCGCAGACTATGATAGGGGTAGGCCAGTTGGCTAGCTCTCCTTCCAGGTAGTCGTAGATTTCTGGGTCGTCCTGGTTGGAACCATAAACTACACACAGGGTATAGCCTATATTGATCTCACTGGTTAGAGGAGGCAGACCCTGATGCAGAGGTCAGACCCGGGACCAGGATTCAGTTCCCGACGCGGCAGGGTCTTGAGCTCAAAATGTCCACGGACTCGATAATTCTCGCCTCGGTGCCTACTCGAATCATGGGTTCACACTCTGCAACTCTGGGCAATAGCTTGCTTAATCTCCACTACGGCCCCACTGCGATGAGATGCCTGGTCTTCACCTTGGGGATGCCCAGTAGGGGTTATCTCGCAGGGAAAGCCAGGACGGGTTCCCAAAGCAAGCGCTAAGAGACCTGTTGGTGATTTGGCGCTATATAAATCGAAATTAACATAACATAACATAACATAACTATTACCCACCTCCCTGAGCTATCTGCTTTAAAACGCTTGCTCCCCCCAAGTGAGGGCCTTGCCAAGATAGCGACCCCCCTTATTGTTGATGTTTGGGATGAGCAAGCCAGCAGCTCATACCCCGTGATATTCAAATGGTTTCTTTTTGCCCAGTGGAGATGGGTCTCTTGTAAACAGAGAATATAGATGTTATTGTACTTAGTAAAGTGTCCCAGCCTCTGGCGCTTCCTCCAGTCGTTCAACCCCTCCACATTAACTGTACATATTCTAATGCCTGTCATGTCTATAAGTTAAGCCTTCCATACATTCCTTAACTACTACTGCTGCAACAACTTTCAATAATACTAGCAAACCAATATTGTTTAACTCAAAACACCAGGTCATCTCATTTTTTGCCTTTTTTCCCTTGTCCCCCAGTTCCCCAACAGCCCCGCTCTGGCCTCCCTGGCCTCCCTCCCTCCCCCCCCCTTCGTCCCCACCCTGCCCGAGCCCCACCCCCCTCCCTTTCCCTGCACCCTCACTCGTGAGGTGCTCAGACCTAGTCTGTGCACGTGATGGTCACAGTTGGAGCAGTGTAGAAAAATACAGTACATTCAGATATCATCCATCGCCATACCTCTTACATCTCTTAAACTAAAAGTGATCTAAAGTCCTCCGACCCGCAGGATCTTTTGTGTAGTGCTTCAATTACCTATGCAAAAAAGAAAATATTAGCGTTCATTAAATTACTTCCTCTGAGATTCTAGATACTCTTTGGCTTTGATTTCTAAGGGAAAAAAAAGGGTCCTTCCTTCATTAATTATTTTCGATTGAGCTGGATTAATCAGATAGGCCTGCATTTTTCTGTCCTGGAACGGCTTGATCAGCTGTTTGAGGCTCCAACGTCTTTCAACTGTCATATGACAGAAGTCCGGACGGACGAAGAATGCCATCCCTTCAACTACCCTCTTGGCATCTGGTCTGGCTTTTTCCGCGATTGCTTGTCTCAGCACTAAGTTGCCCAGGAAAATTAAAATTGCCCTGGGTTTGTCACCTTCTTTTGCATTTCTGTTCAGTTTAAACGGGGTACGGTGCGCCCGCTGAATTTCTTCGGACCAATTCCAGCCTGAGAGCTCCGGGAAGGCCTGCTCAAATAGCTTAATTATGCAGGCTTTTACATCTGTTCCTTCGACTCCCTCGGCACCCCAAGGATCCGGAGATTATTCCGCCTGAGACGATTCTCAATGTCCTCCAGTTTCCACTGAATGTCCGTGACTTGGGAACTTTAGGCATCAATCTTGCTGGTAGCAGCGGCAGCCTCCATCTCCGTTGAGAATACTCTCTCCTCAAGGTTGGAGATCCGTTCTCCCAGGTTGGTGCAGACCTTAGAGAGTTTCCTTATGACTCCCTGCATTTTCCTAACTGCTGCTTGGGACTTTCGGCTGTCCTGCTGAGTTTCTTCTCTATGGGTGAGTATCTCCTGATGGATAACTTCCAAGAGCGACATCTGGGAATCTACCCCACCGGGGCTCCCTTGCAGAGGCATTGCAGAGGAATGATCCCAACTGAGCTCTCTTTGTGGGGGGCTTCTGTCCTTTTGAGCCAATTTGGGTTTTGACTGCCGTTGCCGGGGATTTATGCTCAGGGTCGCTCTCCAGATCGGAGTCACTATCCTCCAGAAAAGAGCTATTGTCTTCTTCATCATCTTCTGACCTTTCGCCACCCTCCGACACCGAGTAAAAGCATTCACTCGGGTCTTTCTCCTTTCCTTTCTCCTTTCCTTTGTCTAATTCCGGATGGGACGTGTTGTTTGGCACATCGCGTTCCTGATAGTTCTGATCTCCCACCTTGATTGCCCCGTTGTCAGCCAGGTCGCACTCCTGCGAGTCATGGGCATCGAGAACCCCTTGTTCCTGTTGCCTTGCGTCACAAACCTTCGCCTTTTCCAAGTTGGTACAGGCATTCAGCGCTGAGTCCTCCATAACAGCGTCATCTGACCCCTCTTCGCTTCCTCTGGTTTTACTGCAAGTTTCTGGGGGGGCGGAAGCCATTTTTACTGCCTCTGAGTTGTTCTGTGCATTGTTCTGCGCTTCCGGTATACCAGGTGGGGTTACCTCGATTGCCTCTGCCCCTGCCACTAGCTCAGTCTGGCCACCCTCGCCGATTTGTACTATCGCCTTTACCCCCTTCTCTTTTCCTGCCTTCGTAAAGATATCCGCAATAGGGGTGTTAGCAGTAGCCAGCCTTGTCCTCGCTGCAACCTGCTTTCTTACCGGGGGTGTTTGTGTTTGTACCTTTGGGCTGTTATCAGCCTCTCCTGCAGCCGTCTCGACGCCAGCCTTCTTCTTTCTCTCGGCTGCTTTACCTCCAGTATTCACTTTTGGGGCCATTGCGCCGCGTCTCCTCTCGATCTCGGTCCCGCTGACCCAGCGCCTCCGCAGCCTGGTATCCCCGCAGCTTTGTTCCAGAGCCTCCACTCTGCACTGCGAGGTCGAAAATGCTCTACCTGTGCCTCGCCCCTTCGCTCGCGGTCGGACTCGGCAGACTCGACAGACTCGGTGGCCGGCGGTGAGAGCCGCCAGGACCAGCGTCAACCCCTGCAACAGCCGTGCCGCAGAACCACGGCAGGTTAGTGAAGAGAGCATTCGCTTTGTGTCGTTTATGAGTTAATTTCTTGCCGTAATTGTTTATCGGCAAAAGAAAAGGATCAGCTATCTTCGGAGTAGTTACAGGGGCTCCAGCCTAATCTCCACTGCTCCCCTGTGAAACAGCCACAACTAAGCGGCCGCCATCTTGCCTCGGGGCTCTAATCATTATTACAATACTTTACAATAGGGAGCACTTGTACTTTGGCACTGATTAGTGGTGGCAAAGTGGCCAAAGCATGTAGACCAGCAAAACATGTGGCAAAAACACGGGAGGCAACAGTGAAAAGTGAAAGGGAGACTCATGCCAATGATGCCAGGTCTAACACACGCCATTGACAGCATGACAACAGCAACACTACCATTAAAACAAGGATTGAAATCTGAACCTGACACGTGAAAACACCTCTTATCACCTTTCTGAAAGATGTTCATCTGAGCCACCATCGATTTCTCTTTATTAGTTCTCTATTTAGCATCACAACAATCACTACAATACTTTGCACAGGGCAGAATTTCATCCAAAAATTTGACCAGGCAGCACATTATGCTTTGTTGAATATGCAAGCTAATTTCTATGCACAATCTCAACATGAAAGCCGGAACGAATGCTGAGGCGCCTTATTTCATGAAGTCTTTAACTCCACTATACTGTCTATGAATCTGCATCAATCTCCGATAATAAGGATGAATGCACTTAATGTCACTGTTGACAAAACCTACAGGAACACAAGTATAAATCCAAATGATTCCAGGACTTGGGGATTAGGGGTTGAATGGGGAATAGTGGGTGACGTATTAATAATGTTAGTTTTATTAGAATTCTATTACAATTTTAATTCATTTTCTAGCATTGTTTTACAAAAAGTCTGTAGGTGCTTTTCACAGAAACCTCATTTATTTTCCAGCACCTAGTTTGCAAGATTGGGCTCATGTGGGTCACTACGAACGGCGACCAAATAATTTGCATTCAAAGCAGAAAAACTGGAATGACATAGTGAGCAAAAAAAGGAAACGATGGATTTAGACCCAGATCCTTGTACTGGGGTGAATGTATGACATTGTTCTGCATTTTATTCATCAATTGTTCTTTTTGAATTTGTCACCCTGAGTGGGACGGGTATGCCGTGCTCTCCATGCCACTGGAGTCAAGCTATCATGGCTGATGAGGGCTGAACGCCCGAAACCGGTCTTGGGATGCATGTTTCCAGTCCAGGGATGACCTGGCCTGGCAGTTCAGGCTGGACTGTTTCCATTGGGTGCAGGATCAAGACTGATTTGCACATGGCTTGGTCCAAACTGGAATGGTATGGTGAGCAAAAAAACGATTAATTTAGGCCCAGGTCTCTGTACTGGGGCGAATGTATGACATTGTTCTGCATTCTGTCCATCAATTGTTATTTTTGAATTTGTCACCCTGAGTGGGACGGGTATGCCGTGCTCTCCATGACACTGTAGTCAAGCTATCCTGGCTGATGAGGGCTGAAAGCCTAAAACCGGTCCTAGGATGCTTGTTTCCAGTCCAGGGAGGATCTGGCCTGGCAGTTCAGGCAGGACTGTTTCCATTGGGTGCAGGATCAAGACTGATTTGCATATGGCTTGGTCCAAGCTGGAATGGTATGGTGAGCAAAAAAACGATGAATTTAAGCCCAGGTCTCTGTACTGGTGCGAATGTATGACATTGTTCTGCATTCTGCCCATCAATTGTTATTTTTGAATTTGTCACCCTGAGTGGGACGGGTATGCCGTGCTCTCCATGACACTGTAGTCAAGCTATCCTGGCTGATGAGGGCTGAAAGCCTAAAACCGGTCCCAGGATGCTTGTTTCCAGTCCAGGGAGGATCTGGCCTGGCAGTTCGGGCTTGACTGTTCCCATTGGGCGCAGGGTGGAGATTGATTTGCATATGGCTGGGTCCAAACTGGAATGGCATGGTGAACAAAAAACTGATGGATTTAGGCCCAGATCTATGTACCGGGGTGAATGTATGACATTGTTCTGCATTCTGTCCATCAATTTTTTTTTAATTTGTCACCCTGAGTGGGATGGGTATGCCGTGCTCTCCATACCACTGGAGTCAAGCTATCCTGGCTGATGAGGGCTGAAAGCCAGAAACCGGTCTTAGGATGCTTGTTTCCAGTCCAGGGAGGACCTGGCCTGGCAGTTTGGGCTGGACTGTTCACATTGGGAGTAGGGTCAAGACTGATTTGCATATGGCTGGGTTCAAACAGGAATGACACAGTGAGCAAAACAACAATGGATTTAGGCCCAGATCTCTGTACTGGGGTGAATGTATGACATTGTTCTGCATTCTGTCCATCAATTTAATTTGTCACCCTGAGTGGGATGGGTATGCCGTGCTCTCAATGCCACTGGAGTCAAGCTATCCTGGCGGATGGGGCCTGAAAGCCCGAATCCGGTCCTAGGATGCTTGTTTCCAGTCCAGGGTGGAACTGGCCGGCAGTTCGGGCTACACTGTTCCCATGGGGTGCAGGGTCAAGACTGAGTTGCATATGGCTGGGTCCAAACTGGAATGACATGATGAGCAAAAAAACGATTGGCCTCATTTTTGCTCTTCAGATGCGTCACTTTTTGTGACACATTGGCGGCGTAAGACATGCCTCCTCTTGTGCACTATTTACAAAGTGATGCATCTAAGCAGATGCGTCACTTTGTAAACCCATGCGCTACATTGTACCTGCGCAGGTATAATGTATGCATGGGGCGTTCCCCCGCGAAAAGCCTCATAGAAGTGATGCAGTAAAATCTATGAGATTTCACTGCGTCACTTCTAGGACGCCATTGCGTCAAAATCTTTCGCATGCCTCACAGCAGGCATAAGACTGACGCAGGCCCTTTCACATAGGGCTTCCCCCATGTGAAAGGACGCAATCCTGGAGTTGCGTCACTTTTGTGACACACTCCAGCAATGCGTCACTTTTGCGCTTACAAATACGTCAGAAATACTGACGTTTCTGTAATTCCTTGCGACATGATGTGTCATACATTAAATATGATGCATCAGATATGTTGCAAGGAGTGCGCACTGAGAAATGACGCATTGCTGTTTTCACTCAGCGATGCCTCATTTCTCATAAATGAGGCCTGATGGATTTATGCCCAGATCTCTGTACTGGGGTGAATGTATGATATTGTTCCGAATTCTGTCCATCAAGGGTTCTTTTTAAATTTGTCACCCTGAGTGGGACGGGTATGTCCGGACGTGGGTCCTGTGCGCTCCATGCCACTGGAGTCAAGCTATCCTGGCTGATGAGAGCAGAAAGCCCGAAAGCAGTCCTAGGACGCTTGTTTCTAGTCCAAGGAAGACCTGGCCTGGCAGTTTGGGCTGGAATGTTCCCATTGGGTGCAGGGTCAAGACTGATTTGCATATGAATGGGTCCAAACTGGAATGGTATGGTGAGCAAAAAAACTATGGATTTGGACCCAGATCACTGTGGTGAATGTATGACATTGTTCTGCATTCTGCATTTTAATTGTTCTTTTAAAAAGATTCAAAGCATTACAAAAGGCAAAAGATTGTGAGTTAATCTGCTAATTGAACCATTCATACTAAGCAAGAGGTCTATAAAATATATAAGCACAACGTTGGCAGGAGGCTCAACATGAAGTCTGCCTCCTAAGAATAGGCAACAAGGCCTGGCACACATCCCACAAGGGGCACTTATTATAGGCTTTCATGCAGTAAATGGCACATTCATGACATGGTGTTAAATGAGATCATTATAACTACAACCAATAGATTTTCATAAACACAGAGGGACAGATGTTGTCAGAGTTTTGTGGTGCCCTTCCGCCACGGGTGGTAACGCAAGGGTGACGCAAATCCTAGATGCGATTTCTTCTCCAAACATAAAAGATGACTCAGGATGACCCTAATTTGTGCTTCAAGTCATTGGTCTTCTGGTGGGTATTTTTCACTTCAGTGTTTTACTAGCTTAGGCATCTTTTACTTAAACTTCTTTCTTTTTGTCTTCACAGTAGTTATTTTCAATGACAAGACTCCTTTTTTGGGCAACTAACTGGCAAATCAATGGGTTTTTCTGGTGCTCCGGCACATGCGAAAATTTTTATGTCGAAATTTGAAAATGACTATATACTGACAAACACGGATTGGACTACAGGACTCGTGCAATACAGTAGGTACATTGATGATATTTTCCTCATGTGGTCTCAACCTTTGAATCAATTGGAAAATCTGATCTGGGAACTCAATAACAGAAACCCCAGGATTCAATTCACCCACACCATCATTACCAAACAGGTTAATTTCCTAGATGTTCTGATTACGAAGGATTACATTCAAAACAAATTAACTACTGAAATTTTCACAAAACCCCCTGACAAAAATAGCACTTTGCACTATGCCAGTTTTCATCCCAAAAGTCTTATTTCCAACTTGCCATATTCACATTTTCTTCGCTTAATACGGATTTGTTCTGAACCTACAGTGGCCATAACTAAGACTGACCTACACAAACAGCGGTTTGAACAGAGAGGTTACCCGCAAGATATCATACACAAAAGTATACTCAGATTATCTCAAAGGGACCGTACATCATTATTCCTTAAAACTTCAAAGAGGAAGGAAACGACACCAACCTTTGTATCCAAATTTTCTACTAGTTCCATTCAAATGGGAAACTTGAAAGATATGCACCAATTGAGATGGGAATTGTAATTTAAAGCAATGTTCTATTGGATAATTGCATTGTACAATACCAAAATTGAGTACAAATCTATGGATTTGTTTTGTAAAAGCGTATTTTGTTGTTGTCAGATGTAATCATAAGAGTATACTGTTGAATGTATGTTACGCCTCATGATTTTTCATTTAATAATACATTTCCGAAAAAACTGAATTGATTAAGTGTAGTTCTATATTGTAAAAAGACTGGGGCATATTACCAACAACTAGCTATGTTGGTTTAGCGGCGATATTTTTATCACCGAGCTGCGGCGATTTTTATCGCTTAGGAGCCTTGCTATTATCAAGGTTTATCTCCTAAGCGATATAAATCGGCCGAAATGCATGAATATCGCTGTGAAGTCAGCGATATTCATGCATTACCGAGCTAATGCTCTTAGCCATGTTATCCACCTACCATTGGATAACATGGCTAAGAACTGCTCAGGGCAGGTGTTAGCTTTTGGAGATAATCGCACTTAGCGCAAATATCTCCAAAAGTTGGTAATAGGAGATAGCGATGTTAGCGACTGTTTCCAGTCACTAACATCTTGGCACGCCCACTTTGCATGTTATTAGTGATAAATATCACTGACATGCAAAGTGGGGCCCAAGATGGTCGCTATCTCCTACTGGCTGTCGCTAACTGGTGTTAGCGACAGCTAGGTAATAGGGAGATAATTTTATCTCTGCTTTCTTGGCTTTTAAAGCCAAAAAAGCGGAGATAAACCCCCTTGATAATATGCCCCACAGTTTAGTAACGGAGAACGTTTGTTCAGCAGGAACAGACCCACTGCAATCAGGGTCCACCCTGTAAGTTCTGAAATTGAACCACCACAGAACAGTTTTGGATGATAGAACAAATACTGTGAAGCTGTGGAAGTGCAATTTGGAGAGAACCCCGAAGTAGTGGTTTAGAGGCTTCTTTTATTTTCAAGAAAATGTAGAAACCATCAATTATTACATTGAGAATCTTGGCTTATTCCAGGTTCTTTAATATTAATGCAGGCGTATATTTAAGAGACCACTTTGTTTCAGGTTGTTTTCTCAAGAAAGGTCAGGAGAGGTTATAATGTGACAGTAAATCTTCTTTATCTGAATCTGCCAGCCTGACAAACGGTATTACAAGATCTATGCTTGTAATAGAGCTTTTCAGTGTAGCCAGAGGAGAGGAAGAATGCCAAATATAGGTCAAATGGAGTGAAGCGAAGTTGGTTTCATGGTTTGGATTTGGTTTATGTTCACATCTTGGCAATGAAACTGTCCTGCTGTGCATAAAAGGTACTTGAAATGTGGTAATTAGGGAACTTTTCCAAGCTTTTGCAAAGCTAAAGAGAGTAGTGGAGGCCAAACCAGAAGGTTAACCAAATGGCTCTACTGTACAAGAGCAAGATAATCCAGCTTTTGAAAAGTGTGAGGTGAAACTTCCTAATGTGCTGTTGACTCTCTCGAAGAGAGTTGTAAAGGTTGACATTTTGCAAAGTACGTATTCGCTTGATTGAGGTGACCATCCTATTTGATTCTGGTTCTCCAATCACAGTGTTGGCTTGCCACACAAATACATCATTATGCATGATGTTGATTGGCAACTGTCTAAAGTGAATCCTAAAACATATGGTGAATTTGAGATACAAATGTTGAGCTTCTTTCAAGATGCATTAATGATGATAAAGAACAGGTGTGTTCATAGGAACATTTATGTGTGGGTCAATGAGGAGGACTTTTTTGGTTTGCGAGAGTAGTGAAGGTTGGGTGCTGTATTTAGACTGGGTACTAAATATCCTGTCACTTTACACCTTGGGGCATATGTGTAATGAACTGGCAGAGCATAGGTTACTCCAAAATTGCTAATGCCACGCTCCATCAGTCAAACAACACAGGGATACGCAGCATTTACAACAATACTGCGCATCCCTGCGTTTCCCCTGGCGCTGGCTCTAAATTAAGCTGCCTAGCACCAACCCAGACAGCCTTGCACCAAAGTGCAAGGGTGCCTGTGTTGATAAGAATGATTGTTTATGGGCAGGAAGGTGTCACTTCCTGCACATAAACAATCCAAAATGACGATTTTTAACTCCATTGAAGTTGCAAATCGCCATTTTTTTAATGATTGTTTATGTGCAGAAATGGACACCTTCCTACACATAAACTATCATTTATGGCGATTTGAGGTTTCTATGTGTGCTGCATAATGCAGCACACATAGAAACAACAAAAACAAGGAGAAATTAAAAAAATGTCCTCATTTAGCCATTTTAAGACCAGGTTTTTTTGGTCTTAATTTTGGAACTGCCCCATATTTACGCCACACTTGTAAATAGGAGGCAGCGTCAACTAAAAATCAATGGGAATTGTGGTGGAAAGCCCACCGCAACAACCACTGCCCGCCCCTTTCACACTAAGTGTTGTGTGAAAGGGATCCTTATTTACAAGGTGGCATTAAGTCACATTAAGTGGCTTAATGCTGTCTTGTAAATAAGGCGAAGCCACTATCGATACCACAATGTTGACGAAAGCGACGTTCTGATGGTGTTAAGTCCTTGTACATATGCCCCCATGTTTGGAAGGGTGAAGTACTGCCAGTTGAACACATTGGGTAACAGAATTTGTGTAAGGAATCTTTGTTGAATATAGAGTTGTGTGTTGAACAGAACTGGGATTCTTTGTTGGATGAATGTAAGAAAATATTCTCTAACAAGGTTTGTTGTGTCAATAGATGCTCTCCCTCTTGCACATAAGGTCAAGGGTGTGTCCTATATGGTACATGAAGACTTGAAAAAGATGTTTTGAGTTTTGTGCAAGGAGGGAATAATCAAACCCCACTGTTCTAAATGGAGTTTGAGCATTGTTATTGCACAAAAAAACTGGTGCTGTTAGGTGTACTGTGGAATTCAGATTTCGTAACATAAATATTGTAGCAGATTGTCAACCTTTGCCCAAAATACACAGTAAGCAGATGGTTGTGCTAAAGGATGGCACAAAGTTTTTCAGCACCATCAACTGAAAGCAGCTTGCCATGAACTAACTGATAACTTTCAAAATCTTACTCATTCCTCATACCTTTCGGCTCGTTTAAGTACTTTATACTGCCATCTGGACTTGCATCAGTGAGCATGTGAATGGACACGCTATTCAAGGATATTAGACTTTTTGGGAGGATATTTTGATTTTTGCAACTACATAATGGTATTCTCTGGAACATTTGGGGGTATTCTTTATAAAAAAAGGAATGACAGTACAGAAGGATAGTTCAGGCTTAGTGTCCACTTAGTGAATCACTTAGGTTTCTGTATCACACACAAGGCATTGAACCTAAGTAAGACTTGGGGCCCCATTAGGATGGCGGGCGGATCACCCCTACCGGGCCGGCGATAGTCACTGCCGGCCGGGCGATCCATCCACCATCCACACTTCAAAACCCCCCGCCATATTAGGATGGCTGGTGGGTCTGCGGCGGACAAAAAGACCGTCCTCGGCTTTTCCCGGTCGACTCGTCGACTTGCGGAAAACATGGTTGATATGGTGGCAGTGTCTGCAAGACACCGCTATCCATATTAGCATGCAGGCGGAGATGTGCATTTCCATGACAGCGTTGCCCCCATGGAAAGGCATGTGGTCTTAGCCTTTGGGGCCCACAGCGGGCCCCTAGAAAGTTGGGGGTTGTGGGGTGCACATGGTACCCCCTGCATTGGCATGGGCAAAGTGGCAGGCACTACATGGTGCCTGTCACCTTGTGCATGCCAAATGCACAACATCTATTCCCAGCATTGTGGCAGGCGGTGCTCTGAGCACCGCCTCCACAATGCTGGGAGTAGGGCTTGCCACCGCCATGGTGACATCCAATTCTCAGGTGTTGGACCGCTGCACCTCTTGCGGATGGTCCCGCATTCCGTTATGGTCTGCCCGCCATCGTAATGGAGCCCTTGGTTTTGTTTGGGCTATTCAGAATGCCCCTACTCTAGTGGACAAAGAAACTTTCTCTTCATTTTTAGGCTTGAGTAAGCACTTTGCTCGTTTTGTTTATGGTATGCTAGTGTGCCTGAGCCATTAAAAAAACCTGTTAAGAAAGAATTAAAGAAATAGCTGGAAAGAGGACATTTAAAGGCCTTAAAATTGTATGTGTATGGACATATTTGGGAAGTTGTTGTGAATACAAGTGCACAGGGTCGGCATTACTGCTGGTGGCCCTAGTGCAAATATCATTTTTGGCACCCCCCACACCCTATGACCGCCTCCTCGGATTCTCTCACCACCACCGGGCAAAAGTGCCCCTCATCTCTCCAACTGTAAGTTATGCTAAACACAGTGCCCTCCCTTGAGTTGAGCGCCCCCTCTACCGGTCAGCGCCCAGTGCAGCTGCACCAGTCACCCTGCCCTGAAGCAGGCCCTGCAAGTGCAGTTGGTTTGGGAACTGTTTTGTGCTATAGGATTTATAGCGAGGAAGGTACTGTTGCATTTCTTTCTAGAATGCTAACAGGTGCTGAGTTAATTTACAGTACCATCAAGAGGGAAGCCCTTCCTTCTACATATGTTAAAGATGTACCTGTGGGGGTCATACTGTCAGGTTATGTACTGTTCAGGAACCACGCATTTTCCTAAACGTGTGAATGTGGTAGTTAAGGCATTTAATTGCTTGATTAGCTTTCCATCCAAGTTACATGAATTTGATTTTGACATTTTTTACAGTCTTGGTAGCTCAAATGTTAAGGTAGACTGTCTCTTTTGTTTACCTGCTGTATAATCACCTACTGAAAAAGGAGCTTGAGAGTTTTCCTGATGAGTGTGCAGTAGTTGTGCTTGATTCCACTAATGTGTCTTCTGGTGGTGTTTCACCAGAGGAATGGGCATAGGACCATAGCAATTTTCACATTTTTAGGAGCTGATTATGTTCATTAACACTGTTTGGCCTAAACTGGTTAGGAATAGTCCTAGTGCTTTAAGAGGTTATACTCATCTAAAATTAGAGATGAGTTCTGAGTCTGATATTGATGTTATGGGGGCTTATTTGTTCCACCTGAGTCTTTGAAAAACGAACTGTTGAGTACTGCTCCTGAAGGACATCTGGGTGTTAATTCTACCAAGACAATTCTTAGGAGCCAATATTGGTGGTCCGGTCTGACCAGTATGATCGGAAATTATGTTAATTTCTGCTATGAATGCCTGCAGTTTGACAAACACTGGTGGGTTAATAAATCTCCTATGCCTGAAACACCATCGGTCAAGATTTCTATTGACTTCTTATGACCTTTTTCAGTTTTTGCCTTTGGATCAATGTTTCATAGTTGTTGTTTTTTAGTACTTCTTTGAATTGATACATTGTATACTCACAAGAGTAAGATTACTACTGATGCTACAATCACATTGTTTAATAAAGTGTTTTCATTGGAAGGTATGTTTAGAATGGTGGTCTCGGATAATGGTATGCAACTTATAGAGAAGTTGAGGCATTTTCTGAAGCTGTTGTTGTAGTGCATTATACTGTTACAATCAAATGGTTTCGACAAACTAGTGATAAGTTGTATTAAATAAGTTGTGCAAATTTCTATTGCAGAGAGTTTCCACATAGAGAAATTATTAAAGAGTAACATTTGGAGCTTTGTTGATTCACCCCAGGCCATCACAGATGATAGGATATTTGGGTTATATAGTGTTAGAATTGCGTGTACGAAAGTGGTCCCCAAATGGCTGTCTGTCAGATGTAAATTTCAGCTTATTGACATGGATGCCGGTGTTATGAACACTGTGACAGTTCCCATTTAAGCTTCTATTATTTTTATTCTGTGCTGCCTTTCAGATTCAATATCCCTTTTTAGAAAGAATAAAGGGCCTCATTTATCACGCTGTGCGTCACTTTTACGCCGCCGGTGCGTCACTTTTTGTGATGCACTAGCAGCGTAAAAAAATGTACCTTGTTGCACCATATTTACAAAGTGACGCATCTAGGTAGATGCGTCACTTTGTAAACCCCTGCGCCACATTATACCTGCACCAAGTATAATGTATGCAGGGGGGCGTTCTGGCACAAGAAAGGGTCAAAGAAGTGACGCAGTGATATCTATAAGATTTCACTGCGCCACTTCTAGGACACAAATGTGTCAATATTTTACGCCTGCCTCACAGCAGGCGTAAGACTGACGCAAGCCCTTTGACATGGGGCTTTCCCCCATGTGAAAGGAAGCATTGCTGGAGTTGCGTCACTTTTGTGACACACTCCTGCAATGCGTCACTTTTGCGCCATACAGATACGTAAAAAATACTGACGTATCTGTAACTCCTTGCGACATGATGCGTCATATAATAAATATGACGCATCAATCATGTCGCAAGGAGTGCGCACTGAGAAGTGACGCATCACTGCTTTCACGCAGCGATGCGTCACTTCTCAAAAATGAGGCCCGAAGTCTTTAAACACATCAGAAATGTTGGCATCATGTCTACTTACAATCTAGACCACGGGTACTCATAGTATGGCCCACGGACCGCCAGCGGCCCGGCAAGCCTTCCCTGGCGGCCCACGAACCTTGCACATATCATACCAGTGTTTTAATTTTTTTATTTTAAAGAGTGTCTGCAAACACAAGTAGCAGCAGCACGACTCGGAGACTGCTGCTCTGTGGGGGCCGGACGGGCGATTCCTGCCATAGTTAGAGTGGAGCTGCAGGGGCGCTGAGAGGTGAACAACACAGCCTCATTAACATGTTAATGGTCTTTTAAAGACATGTTAATGCGCTCGGTGCGGCTATGTGTGTGTGTGTGCGCTCCGAAGCTGTCTCAGCCTGGGCTGACACAGAGGCAGGGTGAAATGACAGAGGGAGAGGGAAAGAAAGTGAGAAAGTGAGGGAGGGAAAGGGAGACGGGTGAGGGAGTGAGAGAGGGAAGGAGGGAAAGGGAAAGGGAGGGTGAGGGAGGGAAAGGGAGAGGCTTTACTGGCTACTCTCAACCAAAGTTAAAGGTTTCGAACAAGAATGATCTCTAACTGGTATAGCCGACAGCAGAAAGGCTATTTGACATTCTGTACCCTGCGAGTAGAATGTTGTAAATTAAAGGGTGAATAAAGCGATACAAAAGGGGATGATGGACGGAGCGATTGAGCAAATCAAACACTCACCCCCAGTCAACTGATCTGGATTTAATCCATCACCATTCTTTAGCTCACTCAGCCACCCCAGTTCAGACATGGCCATATGCAAATCAGTCTGACCCTGTGCCTCATGGGAACAGTCCAGCCCGAACTGCCAAGCCATGTCTTCCCTGGACCGGAAACAAGCGTCCTGGGACCAGTTTCGGATTCATAATCCTCATCAGCCAGGCTATCTTGAATCCAGTGGCCAAGTGAGCAAGGGACTCACGTCTGAGCATACCCTTCCAACTTAGGGCGAACAATGCGATACAAAAGGGGATGATGGACGGAGTGCTTGAGCAAATCAAACACTCACCCCCAGTCAACTGATCTGGATTTAATCCATCACCATTCTTTAGCTCACTCAGTCACCCCAGTTCAGACATGGCCATATGCAAATCAGTCTGACCCTGTGCCTCATGGGAACAGTCCAGCCCGAACTGCCAAGCCATGTCTTCCCTGGACCGAAAACAAGCATACTGGGACCGGTTTCGGATTCATAATCCTCATCAGCCAGGCTATCTTGAATCCAGTGGCCAAGTGAGCAAGAGACTCACGTCTGAGCATACCCTGCCAACTTAGGAGAACAAAGCTTTTGTTTTTGCATTTGTCACCCCGAGTGGGATGGGTGTGCTCAGACGTGAGTCCCATGCTCTCCACACCACTGGAGTCAAGCTATGCCGGCTGAAGACGGCTGATAGCCAGAAACCGGTCCTAGGATGCTTGATTCCGGTCCAGGAAAGACATGGCTTGGCAGTTCGGGCTGGACTGTTCCCATGAGGCACAGGGTCAAGGCTGATTTGCATATGGCCATGTCTGAACTGGGGTGGTGTGGAGTGCAAAAAAATGATGGATTTAGGCCCAGATCTCTGTACTGGGGTGAATGTATGACATTGTTCTGCATTCTGTCTATCAACCTTTGTTTTTGTAAATTAAAGGTTGCTACTAAGACCAATGTTGGATTGCTGATGTACAAGTTGTATGCTACACCATTTTCTTTAATTGAGCGATCAACATTCTAGTGACCAAATGGACCAGTTTAATTTGCTGTGACTAGTAACTTTTCCTTGGGTTGTGGGACTTAAAGGTGGTTTCCCCGTCCCCTGCAACTTGCGTTGCGTTATGTATTCCAAGTCCTCGTATATAAAAGTTAGCACAAGAACTAATGTGTTGAGGAATAGCCTATTTTTATCGTGGGCACATACACATATTAACTACTAACTTGACAATTCACTTGTATCCAACTTGACAATCCTCTGGCTCAAATTTTCCTGTCATTTTGGTTAGTATCTGGGGTTGTAGCAGGTTAATTGGATTGATAAATTAGAGCTGAAAGTAAGCGGATAAAGCTGGATGGCTGCATTACGAATGTTAAAATGCTTATTTTTACTCATATTTAACTATGTGAAGTTTAGGAGGGTGCCATGTGCTTTACTGCAGAGTCCCTTGCACTTGAGTCTACTGCATTCAAGATCCTATTAGCTTTGATTCAAGAATAGTTTCTGCCTAATACTAATACACTGGTAATAATTGTGAATTCTTCTTACTGCAGGCAAATTATGGAACAAATCAAGGAGTGCGGAGTCCCTGAAGTTGAGACAAAGTGAGGGAGAGAAAGGGAGATCGGGTGAGGGAGTGAGAGGGAAGGAAGGAAAGGGAAAGGGAGGAAGGGAAAGTGAGGGTGATTGAGGGAAAGGGAGTGACAGTGAGGGAGTGAGGGAGGGAGGAGGAGGGAGGGAAAGGAAGGGAGGGAATGACAGAGTGAGGGAGTGAGAGAGGGAAAGGGAGACAGAGTGAGGGAGTGAGAGAGGGAAAGGGAGGGAGGGAAAGGGAGTGACAAAGTGAGGGAGTGAGAGAGGGAAAGGGAGACAAGAGTGAGGGAGTGAGAGGGGGAAAGGGAGACAGAGTGAGGGAGTGAGAGAGGGAATGGGAGACAAAGGGAGGGAGACAGAGGGAGGGGGACAGAGTAAGGAAGAGTGCGAAAGGGAGGGAGAGGACGGGAGGGAGACAGAGAGAGAAAGAGAGGGAGATAGAGAGAGAAAGAGAGCGAGAGAGAGGTGTGTATGCCGGGTCTGGTGGCTCAGTGGACGAAGGTGTCCGCTGCAGGGACCAGTGATCAACCTCATGGGCAGTTTTTTTTGGTTGCTCTAGCCCCCCTCCTCCCCCACTTGTCCCGCCCCCACTGGTGCAGCACTCAGACGCAAACCACAGTGTAAATTTGGCCCCCAAGAGAAAGTTTGTGAGTACCCATCATCTAGACTAATATATGTTTCTGTTTTCAGTTATGAACTATGTTATAGCATTATGGATGCTCACTGTATTAGCTGGCATGTTTTTAGTTACAAGAGCAAATATTCAATATGTGAATGAAGATGACACATTTATCACCATGTTTGTTTAGTCATGTTGAGTCTTTAGTGTCCTCACATGATGTTTTGTTTTATAAATATACATTAAAATCAGCAGTCAGATGCTATAAAATCCCATGTATCTGACCACATGGTGAATGGACTTCACGCTAGGATTATCAAGCCAGGGTAACACTGGTTTATAGCGCCAACCAGCCTCAGTCGGAGGTAATGCTGTGCGCGGGGCAGAGATCTGGCCTTAAGCCTAGCACTGTTTTTCATTACCAGGGAAAGTTGTTACGGGGAATAGCCAAATTGACATTTTCCCAATGAAAACAGATTTGCTGTGGATTCCAACTTAAGGAACTCGAAAATCAGGCTTGTTATTTATTGGTTCAGGTACAATATTGCGTTGCACCTAGAAATAGCTTTAGATTTTTAGGATGCTAAGAACTCGCTACCCATGTTATAAATGTTCTTGCTGTTTTTTCTGACAATGACATTCATTGCTGCATTACTTTTTGCTTTCTGTATGGTTACCATTCATATTTTAAGCACAAGACTAGAATTTTAAAATAAAGGATTTAAAGTATCTCTCTTATTTTTAGTGCTATTTTAAGTGTGTTTTACATTGAAGAAAAGAGAGTTTGGTGTTCTACAGTGTCCCTACACTAATCTTATGGCACTTATCATTACAGGAAAAACTTCTTGCACAGTTTTGCCCGGTGGGCTGTGTATGGGTTGCAGCCCAATTGGATTTCTCATTTTTATTGGTCCTTTGACTGAGTCATTGAGCCAGAGGGCTAGAAATCTTAACCCTGCTGCTCTGGCGATTGGGATTCCTAGATCGCATTACAGCTAGGGCTAATGTTTTGAAAGGGAAGACAAAACCAAGATGTATCTTAATAGAAAATTCAGAACAGAAATAACAAGCATTTGCGAGAGTTTGAGCTACTGGCGTTGTAAATGACAATGCCTTTTATTAATGTGTTTTTAAAACCTGCAAGCGATGGTCACCAGGTCACCAGGAACTGGTCCAAGTATAGTTCAAGGACCTCCATGTTTTGTTTAGAATGAAAGGAGATACCCGTAGCATTGTTCCAGCCACAGGCTAAGGTCCCACGATTGAGATAACATTATCCGCTGGTTTACATAGTTTGCTCTCTTTGTGGCACTTAGTGTGCGCATGCTCATTAGTAAGTATAAAAACACTGGGGTGGCATTTAGAGTCCTCACTTTTGGAGGATAAAGTCGCCAATAATTTTTTTAAGTTTAGAACAAAACAGTACGAGTATGGAGAGCAGGCCGGACGGGTATTGGCCTACCAACTTGCTGACCAGAGGGCCAAGTCACATATTAAGAAAATTAATGGTGTGGATGGCGTAACTTTCACTAAACCCCACAAAATAGTAGAGCAATTTAGGGTCTTTTATGCCACTTTGTATAAGGAGTCAGTAAGTTTTAATCAACAAATGGCTATAGATTATTTACAAGAGAGCGTATTACCTGCCCTGGATGTGTCTCCAACTTTGAGGTTGGAAAGAAATGCTGACCTCGAAGAACTTAATTCAGCAATTGGGGCTTTGCCCTCTGGTAAAGCGGTTGGCGAAGACCCTATTCCGCTTGAGTTTCACAAAACCTTTAGGGATGTACTGACTCCGGTATTTCTTGAGCTGGTCAATGAGATACTGCAAGGAGGGAATGCGCCCCTATCTTGGAATAGACGAATATTATGTTTTTCCGAAAAAGGGCAAACCAGTGGAAGATATGGGTCCATACAAATCGATATCGCTAATAAACGCGGATGCCAACATTTTTTCAAGGCTTCTCACTTCCTGCTTAGCCCCACTGATTAACCTATTGTTTTCGGAAAAACAACATGAATTTGTCCCAGCTAGGGAAACAGCAGCACATATGAATACAGCCATTGCAGCATTTGACGTCGCTAGCCACCTGGATCGGCGGATTGGGATGCTGATGCTGATGCTGGACGCCAAGAAGGCCTTCGACCGAGTGGCTTGGGGGTTTCTATGGTGCACAATGCTGCCTCTAGGTCTCGGACAGAGGTTTGTCTCGGCGGTACAGAGACTTTATCATAATCCAACCGCTGTTGTTAGAATTCAGCGGGGCACGCTGCAGGGATGTCTGCTTTCCCCTTTATTATTTGCCCTTTATATTGAGCCGTTCATCAGGCATCTGCTTCATAATGTTTCTATTTTACCAGTGTCCTTCAACGATATGATTTTAAAAGTCACTGCTTATGCAAACGACATTCCAGTATTAACTACAGGTTCTGTGAAAGCCGTAGCGGTGGTAACTCAAGAGGCACAACGTTTTGGAACAATTTCTGGCTACAAGATTAATGTAAATAAGACACAGTGGGCCTCATTTATGAGGCCTTGCGTCAGTTTTGCGCTGCGGATGCGTCACTTTTTGTGACGCATCTGCGGCGTAAAACATGCGCCTTGTTGCGCCATATTTAAAAAGTGACGCATCTAGGTAGATATGTCACTTTTTAAACCCCTGCGCCACATCATACCTGAGTCAGGTATAATGTATGCAGAGGGGGCGTTCCCCCGCAAAAAGCCTCGTAATAGTGACGCAGTGAAATCTATGAGATTTCACTGCGTCACTTTTAGGATGCTGTTGCGTCAAAATCTTGCGCCTGCCTCACAGCAGGCGTAAGACTGACTCAAGCCCTTTCACATGGGGCTTTCCCCATGTGAAAGGACACATTGCTGGAGATGCGTCACTTTTGTGACACACTCCAGCAATGCGTCACTTTTGCGCTTACAGATGCGTCAGAAATACTGACGTATCTGTAAGTCCTTGCGACATGATGCGTCATACATTAAATATGACGCATCATTGGTGTTGCAAGGAGTGCGCAGTGAAAAGTGACGCATCGCTGTTTTCACGCAGCGATGCGTCACTTTTCATAAATGAGGCCCAGTATATTTATGTCTCAGCTGTCGTATGGAGGATTTTATAGAGGATTTTATGGCTCTAAATTATGAACCATTGCTCAAAAACAGTTACTGCTGATCTGCGTAGGTAGCATAAGCTACCACTGACTATTATTGGGAGGTGTAATATAGTAAAAATGAATATTTTATCAACATTTCTTTACTTGTTTCGCACTATTCCTTTAAGAGTTCCGATGTCTGTTTTTTAACCGGCTTGACAGTGTTATTGGAAGTTTTATTTGGGACTACTGCATTGAGAGAAGAGCTCTCAGGTATATCAAGTTGACATATGAATAAGGCGGTTTTAAACTCCCTGATCTCAGAACTTATTTTTGGGCTGCCTTTGTCAACCGTATTCAGAGCTTACTTAAGGGACCCAATGTGGGTAAAACTTGGTTTGGCGTATCAGCTGGCTTATGTCTCAAATACGGGGTTTTTACTACATCATATGTCCGACCCGAACTACTACAAGAGAGTTTGATTCAAGATAATCAGACATATCTCCCACATTTGGTTAGACATCTGCAAAGCTTTTGCATTGCCAGATCCGCATGAATTTACATTTTTGTGGGTCAATCCGAGGCTTCGTAGTATTTTTTATGATTCTATGGGGAGAATGTAGCAACAGTGTGGTATAACACTGTTAGGGCAGCTTTATTTTCTTCATTAAAAGATGAATTTGGGGTGGCTCATAATTATTTTTTTTAATATTTGCAAGTTATGGACTTTTTTATTCAAGGGGAGGGCCTGTTAGCCATACCCTATACATCTGAGGTACTACGGGTTATTTTCAAGACCTCAGGGCGGGTTTTATAGGGAAAGTCTACCAGGGTTTCATATTTGAATTAGAAGATGATGGTATACAGAATACAGCTAAACTGAACCACATTTTTCAAATTGATATCACTAAAGAGGAGGTTTTTGAATCAATGTTTTAATCAATTCTGCATTAACCTCAATTAACTTAAAGTTGCAACAACATTGCATTATGTTTATGCTGTACTATACCCCAAAGGTCATTTCTAAATGGGCTATGTCCCATGGTTCTTTGAAGTCAAATTGCCCTAAGTGTAACGAATATGCTGCGGATCTCCAACATATGTTTGTTACGTGTTCAAAGTTAATCATGTTTTGGCATGAGGTTGCCCGAGAGTTGAGTAAATTAGTTTGCAAGGAGACTCAATTAACCGAGAAAGAAATCTTACGGACCCAGGCAATCTTTCGAAATCTTTAGTATCAATTATTATTGTTTGTGCTTGGTTGTGTATTGCTAGGGCATGGATTGATACACTTAGTCCGAAGATTACTGACTTTTGGTTATTACTGAGGAGGGTTTATGAAATGGAATTGGCATTAGCTAAAGTTAGGAGTTCACGCCCGAGGATATCATTCGGGGGGTGGTTTGGTCCAGCCTTCAGTGGGATTAATATTTATCTGTTATCCATATTGAGTGTTTGTATTTATCTGTAATTTTTTCGAATGGGTTCTGTCAATATGTAGATGACGGCAGCATGTACATTTTATTTTCTGTGCTATGTATGTATGTTTTTATGTTTAGTACATTTTCTTTTCTGTATGATCTTAGGTTTATTGTACTTAACAAGTGGCTATTAAAAGCAACAAAAAAAAGTAAATATAAAAACACTGGAGTGGTATTTAGAGTCCTCACTTTTAGAGTGCCACACACCCATGTATATGAAGGCCGTGGAGCACGTGCCTGTCACACTCCTACGGCACTAGGATAATATGACCAACAGAGTTCCCAGTATCACACAGTCTGTGCACAGGGTAACCAGGAACCATGTAGAATAACAAGAAGCCACAAAGCCCTGACTGTTTCTAAAGCACAATGGCTCTCTCGCTGGATACAATATGTCCTGGTCTGTATACAACCGTGGTCCTTCCTCTCCCACTTCACACAGAACTGGTAGTACAAGCCACTAAGGCGGGAGACACCTAACCTCACACACAACAACAAACTCACTCCTCTCAGGCCACGCCTCCCAACAGTACCGTCCCCGCCATTCACCATAAACTGAGTAGCTGCTTGTATGAGCACTTGAGGGTGAGGAAAGCACGATACATCCCCTACAAGGCACTACAAGGTGGGACCCGTCCCTCCATATCCAAACCCAGCCCTTCTTGTTCAACTGTAGGGAGGTTCGGATTGGGACCAAAAATAGGCCCGGGCAGCCCCCAAAAAGAGGCCCACATTTAAGGAGAACGACCTTTCACAAAACATTGCTTGGCTAGACTGCTAGGGCCTCATTTATGAGGCCTTGCGTCAGTTTTGCGCCACCGGTGCGTCACTTTTTGTGACGCACCAGCGGCGTAAAATATGCGCCTTGTTGCGCCATATTTAAAAAGTGACGCATCTAGGTAGATGCGTCACTTTTTAAACCCCTGCGTCACATTATACCTGCGTCAGGTATAATGTATGCAGAGGGGGCGTTCCCCCGCAAAAAGCCTCGAAATAGTGACGCAGTGAAATCTATGAGATTTCACTGCGTCACTTTTAGGATGCTGTTGCGTCAAAATCTTGCGCCTGCCTCACAACAGGCGTAAGACTGACGCAAGCCCTTTCTCATGGGGCTTTCCCCATTTATTTATTTATTTAAATTCTTCTAGAGCGCAAGAGTCAATCCCGTAAGGGTATCTCCGCGCTGTGCCAGCAGTAGGAAACTCAGTCGGTGAATGAGGAACATTAATTAGATGGGCAGAAATGCCTCTTGATAAAGGATAGTCTTTAGTGTTTTCCTAAAGGATAGATGATTGATGGTTGTTCTAACTTCAAGGGGCAGTCTGTTCCATAGGGCAGGTCCGACTGAGGAGAAGGCCCGGTCTCCTTGTCTGGACTTCTTTGTGGACGGGGGTTTTAGCAAGGCTTGACTGCTTGAGCGAAGGGACCTACTGGGCTGATATGGCACCAAAGATTGAGACAGGTATTTAGGACCTGTGCCATAGATGCATCTATGGACCGTGCAGCAGATCTTAAAATCGACTCGCTGTCTTATTGGGAGCCAGTGCAGCTCCCTGAGCAGGGGTTTGGAGGGGGTCCTAGCTGGTGCCCCCATAACCAGTCTTGCTGCCGTGTTCTGGACCACCTGCAAACGACATACTGCGTCAGCATTTGCTAACGTCAGCAGGCCGTTGCAGTAGTCCAGACGACTGGTCACTAATGCCTGCACAAGTGTCTTCCTGTAAGAAGCAGGAAGATACGGAAAGACACGTCTAAGCAGGCCAATAGTGTAGAAGCATAATCCTGCGATGTAATTGGTGTGCTCCTTCAAGGTCAGCTTTTGGTCCAGTTTCACCCCAAGATTCTTCACATGATGTTTAGGTGACGGTACTGGGCCAAGATCTATTGGCCACCAGTCAGGGGACCAAAGAATGCTTGCTTTCCCAAAAAGCATGACCTCAGTTTTTGTGACATTACATTGGAGGCAGTTCTTCGCCATCCAATGTGACACCGCCCTCATACCCTCAGCAAAATTCTCTTTGACTTTAGAGTCAAGAGAGCTGAAAGGGTAGAGGAGTTGGGTGTCGTCAGCATAGGAGATCGGTGTGAACCCATACTTCCGCACAATCTCAGCAAGGGGGGCCACATATACATTGAACAATGTAGGGCTAAGGCAAGAGCCTTGTGGCACCCCCTTCGTGAGCCCCCTGGAGATAGAACAGAAGGGGCCCAGGCTGACAGATTGTGATCTCCCGGAAAGGAAACTCTCCAACCATGATAGTGCTAGGCCTCCGATTCCTACTCCTTGCAACCGGCCGAGAAGGATGTTATGATCCACGGTATCGAAGGCTGCAGACAGGTCCAACAGCACTAGAATCATGGAGCCTCCTCTATCCTGTGACATTTTGATCTGATCCGTCACGGAGAGAAGGGCTGATTCAGTGCTGTGGTTGGGCCTGAACCCAGATTGTGATTGGTCCAGGCCCCCTGTCGCCTCGATAAAATCGGAAAGGATGGTATTTACGTGCTTCTCAGCCAGTTTGCTAATGTAAGGGAGGAGAGAAATCGGGCGAAGGTTGGAGAGTTCAGACCAGGGCAAGGTGGAATTTTTTCGTATAGGGTTCACTACCGCTTTCTTCCAGGCTGATGGGAGCATACCCTCAGCGTATGAGAGATTAAGCAGTCTCTGGATGGAGGGTCCTACTATATCGATTAGCGGGGAGAAGTATTTAGCAGGTAGCAGGTCATTAGGGGAACCAGTCTTTATTTGATTAATCAGTTTGATCAGGTCCTCAGCAGTTATTTCTGGGATAGCCTGGAGAGTTCTTTCAGAGGTCAGCATAGAGGATATTTCAGGAGCTTCATTTCCCCGAGAGTCTGAGACAGCAGTGATTTTTTTATATATCCCTTCTATTTTGTCTTCAAAATATTGGGATATATCATCACACAGAACCTGAGTAAAGGTGTTAGGGCTCTCGCATACCTCAGGGTTAGTAAAGGTCTGAATAATTTTAAAGAGTTCTCTTGTTGAGTTACCTGCCTCTCCGATTTGGGTTGTGAGGCTTAATTTCCTGGCCTTTTTTATGTTTTTATAATAGGAGGACATTACCTCCAGATAACGAATCTTATCTTCCTCCTTTCCTGTTCGTCTCCAAAGTTTCTCTAATTTTCTGCATCTCTGCTTTTCAGTTTTTAGAGCCTCAGTATACCAGGCTTCCCTTTTAGCCACATTAGATTTTTTTACGTTTTTCTGAGGGGCAAGAGTGTCAATAGCAACCGTCAGAGTGGAATTAAACTTGGAGAGAGCAGTATCGATGGTATCGGAGTTAGAAGATATTGGCTGTTCCCATACTTGCACAAGCTTAGCAGAGGTTACTTTATGCCAAGGTCTGCGTTTAGTGTACTGAGTGGCCAAGTGGTTCAATGGAAGGGTAGTGTGTACAAAAGAAAAGTTTATCAATTTATGGTCAGACCAAAAGATATACTTAGGGGGGTAACAATGAACATTTGGATGGGAGGTGAAAATCGAGTCCAAGATATGACCACCTGAGTGCGTGGGTTCATTATTTCTTGGGTGTAGACCTAAAAGAGCAAGGTCTGAGAAAAAAACTTTGGTGTCCGGATGATCACTAATATCCAAATGAAAATTAAAATCTCCTAATAGGATAAAATCTCCGTTGGCTTTCATATATGGGGCTAGCAATTCAGTAAGGGCCAGAGAGAACCCAGCATTGGGTCCAGGTGGGCGATAGACTAGAGCTCCTCTCCAGTGTACCTTGGGGCTGATTGTGAGATGAAAAATTAATACTTCCATAGTAGGTAGCATCACTTGATCGAGAACTTTAATATTCAGGGTGTCTCTGTATATGATGGCAATTCCGCCCCCCACCTTCACCGGGCGGTCCAGTCGGATAAATCTATACCCTATGGGTATCCCCAAAGTGATAGTGGGGGTGGTGTGAGGTTTCAACCATGTCTCAGTAAGGAAACAGATATCGGGTTGGATGCTATGGATAGTGTCCCATAGATGTATATGGTGTTTAGGGAGAGATCTTAGGTTCAGCAAAAAGCTTTTCAAGCCTCCCTGGGGGCCAATGCTGAAAGGCCCATGTGAAAGGACGCATTGCTGGAGTTGCGTCACTTTTGTGACACACTCCAGCAATGCGTCACTTTTGCGCTTACAGATATGTCAGAAATACTGACATATCTGTAAGTCCTTGCGACATGATGCGTCATACATTAAATATGACGCATCATTGGTGTTGCAAGGAGTGCGCAGTGAAAAGTGACGCATCGCTGTTTTCACGCAGCGATGCGTCACTTTTCATAAATGAGGCCCTAGGTTTTCAAAGCGTCCAGCGTCTTGCAAACGCGCTACAAAATCAATTAACCTAGAACTGGCACAGACTCTAAAAAACGCAGCTCTGTCAGAGTGATTGAGACACCCTGGAGGTCTTCCAGAAGAAGCGAGGCACCCCAGAGGACAATCAGAGGGATCGACACACCCCAGGGTCATGTAAGTGCAACGTGTTGTTAAAAACATAAAATTCCGCTTCTCATGTAAAGCGCTCTACCCCCCACAGGCAAAATGTTGCGCCATATAGAACTGAAAACAATAAATAAGGAGCGCTAGGGCGTCCATAGCGAGAGGAGTGCACAGAGAGGCAGTAGGGAGCAGCTGGAGGGGCCTTGAGCCGTGCGGGAGGAGTGAAGGAACAGAGAAGGAAGGCTGGAGGGAGACTGAGACTTCAAAGAGACGTGTAGGGAGAGATGGGGAAGCAGAGCTCAGACGTACAGGTAGAAGTGCAGATTCAAAGAAAGAAATGGTTGGCACAAGATACTTCAGAAAGGGTGTGCAGGGGCCAATAGATGGACCCGTAGGAGCAAAGAGAGGCAGAGGGATCAGGATGAGGGTAAACGGGGGTGGATGGACAGATGGAGCGCTGCAGATGCAGAAAGAGGGCATGAGCAGGGAAGCCTGCAGGGAATGCTCTGGGCGAGACACAAAACGGTATGAGAGAGAGTGCAGGAGCCGAAAGTAGGGTGCTGGGCAATATCATGGTTCAGGGCCACGGGGCAGGTGCAGCAATAGAAGAGGATGCAATACAAGGAGTGATTTATATGGGCAGGTGTCCAGAGGTACCGAATACCCGCTTTTTTTTATTGGAGAGCGAGAGTACTTGCACTTCTCGCCACAGAGGAAATACTTTTAGTGGGAGAGTCCCAGCACTTCTCAGCATGGAGGCAGAACTTTTATTGGGAGAGTGGTATTGTTTGGAAGCTGTGTTAGAGGACAGACATGGTGAAAGAGAGGTGGTTAGCGCTCTGCGAGAGAGACATGCGCACACAGGGGCCTGTGTGAGAGAGAGGCTCGTAGAGACAGAGAGGGATGCCAAGCAAAGCTCATCCGGAGTAAAACAGCGGGACAAAGAGACAGCCATAGGGAGAAAACACACTCCACCCCTCTGTTATAGTGAAGGAGAGGGGATGAGGGTGACATTTTATTATAGCAGAAGGGCACATACATGTGTGCGAGGGTTAAAGGGACATGGGTAAACTGTGTGTACTGTGTAAATGATACATTCACACCTCTGTAAGAGTGAAACACGCTCCCGCAGCACTCTGTGGAGGGTGGAAAAATAAACAGGGATCGCAAAGAGTTCTTTTCCAACATCCCTCTGCTGGTCTGACGGGTGCTGCAATTTCTTGGCCCTATTAAAGCTATACCCGCGCCCCCACTGCCCAGTCGTAACATCCACAACCACCCCCTCATGAGTAGCCCCATCTTCACCCATTGTACTGCTGCTCTGTCGATGTCCTGAGCACTTGTGAAACTAGCCCCCGTCACCTGTACTCACTGTAAGTCTCTTGAGAGCCTATGACAAGAGCCCCACCCCAGTGCACGGTGGTAACATCGACCACCTTCCCCCTACTGAAGTCAGTCAGTCAAAGTACACTTTATTCGATTGTTTTAAAAACCATAAAAGGCACATACAATACATATACATTAAAATCAACAATTCATTTATATACAAAATCAGTGCAGATCATGATTAGACTGTTCTACAACGTATTTGGCACCTAAAATGACAAAATCTGTTAAAACGATACCATGTTTACAATGAGGTGTTCAGTGGTACACGTTTCTTCCTAATTCTAAAAGCTTCGGCTAGAAAACTGGCAACGCTAAAAGTAACGTAAATATTGCCCAACATCTGGAGGTAGATTAATGCAGGTCTGACTTGAATGAAGCCAGCCTCCCTCAAAACAGGTAACAGATGTTTTTTCCGAGAGGCGCAATAAAACCCACAAAACATCATAAAATGCATGGTATCTTGTTTGGAAAAATTATCACACTCACAGGGAGGGGCATCATCTGGATTAGCCCATAATGGGTAACAACCTAAGGAAAGTTGAATCAAATTAAACCTGAATCTTATCAATAAGAATCTATGAAGAGGTCTTGTAACAGATTTCAGGTATGGTTCCAAGGCGGGAGTAGTAATTAACAAAGAGTGTGCTCTTACAGATGGTTTCATTATTTCCTTCTCCTCTCTGCTAAGACGCACCCTCTCTAGAAAATGGGCCTTGATCCATTTTAGATCTTCTCTCCTGATGTTGGATGGAGATAAAAAAAGTTCCGGTCTACCTAGAACAGAAAATTTATTTTTTAAGTACTTCAGCCACGGTATTTTCATGGCGTGGTCCAAAGAAATGACGTCCTCCAGAATAAGATGGTTCAGAGTTAACTCTGAATTAAGCCCTGTCTTTGCCCAGAATAAGAGGGGTGCCAAGTTCAACTCCTCTTTGCCCAGAATAAGAGGGGTGCCAATTTCTTGGCCCTATTAAAGCTATTCCCGCGCCCCCACTGCCCAGTCGTAACATCCACAACCACCCCCTCATGAGTAGCCCCATCTTCACCCATTGTACTGCTGCTCTGTCGATGTCCTGAGCACTTGTGAAACTAGCCCCCCTCACATGTACTCACTGTAAGTCTCTTGAGAGCCTATGAAAAGAGCCCCACCTCAGTGTACGGTGGTAACATCGACCGCCTTCACCCTACTGCAGTCCTCCCGACAACATTCTGAGCCCCATCCCTACTGTTCTCTGGCCTCTTGCGGAACAGGTCTGCTATATATACACAGAGCGCCTACCAAACCGAGCGTGGTGTCCCTGCGCTCTGTAGTAAATAAAGCAAGTGAAAAAAATAGGAAAATTAAGAAGTCAAGTCTCAACCAAATCAAAGTGAAACAAAAGAGAAAGAGAGGAATGAACAATAAAAAACAACTAAAACAACGACAGAAATCAATGATAAAGAAATAAAACAATTAGAAAGTAATCAAGTAGGATAACATCGGATTAAGGGCTCAAGAGACGCTGTGCGCGTGCACATCTCCTGTCCGGGCAGGCACGGCAAACAGGAGACAGGGAGGGACTAAACATGCCTCCCTTCCAATGAAAAATGTGCATTTTTGACGCTCGCCAATGTAAAGAATGGGTGGTAGCTTCCACCCAGCATCGGAGGCAAAACCGATGACAATAGTCTCGCAAGGGAGCAGCGCAGGCGCTGCGTCGCTAGGCGAGACCTAAAAAGGGGTACATTGGTTATTGGGTCATTTTAATGAAATGGGCAGGACTGCCAAAGGTCATTCCAAATTCATGTGCCACAACAGGTAACGTATTCTGGTAAATTTTGTCTTGGTCAAGAATAAAGGGTTAGGGAGTTTTAATCAAATGATTCCTTTTCAAGTTGATCAGCCAAAGATCTTGAATAAAGGGAGGGTGTTTGATGGGGATGGTAACTACCACCTGTTGCATGAGATACCAGCTAACCTCTGAGCATAGTAGCAGGCATGGTGGGTCAAAAAGAAAATAAGCTGATGGCACTGGAACAAATTAATCGGTGTTATGTCCTGTGGTGGGCAAATTGAATTTAAGTAATGCATTGTCAGGACTGGATACCTTTGCTGATACTGGTACCTCCAAGGTGCATAGGGCCAAATGGAATATTATTACACCCAGGGTATTTCAGGATATTATTTTAGGGGAGTTTCTGGGTCAGGATTTGGTTCCTTTGTATAATGCATAGCGCGTCACTCTGGGCAAATACTTATCCTATTGTGTTTATGGTATCATGCTTTCTCTGTTTCAGTTCGAGTGCTTGCTGATTGTTGTGCATTCTGGAATGTGTGGGTTAAGGTTAACGGATTGGGCTGGAGGCTTGATTGAGATGGGCTCCTTCACTTACATTAAAGAAGTTCTTTAAGAAACGTTTTTCTGGCCCTTCAGACACAACACACATACTCAACATATTTAATGAGCTGGCCAAGAGATTGTATTGATCATGCAAATGAAAAGGTTTAGAAGCTTGTCTCAAATAGCTGATTAACTCAAACATTGAAAAGCTGTTTCTCAGTGGATACGTGTAATTTTATTATCGGACTTCCTAAATGTATAAAAACTTTTTTAATTTTTACTGCTGACTCGTGCTGACGTGGTGCACTTCACACTTTACAACACTAGAAAAAACAGTTTAGTAGAATGAGGTAGTTTAAGAGGCCATTTGCTTTCAGTTTGACTTATACAACCATCAACCTTCAGGCTGGAGTGGGACAGAATAACTTGGATCATTTTGCTAATGCAGAAATATGCAGTCTGATGGGTGAGTGGGGTCAGAGATCCCGGTTACACTTTGTCTAAGAAGGATAGGAACAGAGGTAGTGGCTGATGGGTAAAAAGGGTAAAGCTGCACATGAAGGTTAATGGAAATGAAGGGAGTACATGGTGTGTGGTGAATGAAAACACTCTGACTCACAGCAGATATCTGACATGGGGTGCCTAGAAGCACTGATGATGTATACAGACCACATACACAGGGAGACCTGATATGAGTATTTGGGGGAGCTCAAATTAGTACTGACTGGAGGGCCTGGAACAGTATATGGAACAGCACAGTGTAGTAATAAATGCATTTCCTTAGATTCAGCTCAAGCACTATTCAGCAGTAAATCCTGCTCTTAGCGCTAAAAAGAGAAGAAGCCGGAGGCACAGAAATGGCACTGACATTGCACAGCTGGTTCATTGTCTCTAAACTCCATACCATAGACAAAGGATTGTGCTTTGTTTTTCAGTGCCTTCCCTTCAAATAAGACAAGAAGCCACTCCAACCTCTAACAAGTCTCCTTCTGTCTGACTTTCCTCCGCAGGACTCAGCAGCAGAAAAGACTGACCGAGATGCAAACCAAGCAGCACAGCCTGATCACCATGTAAGACTACATTATAATGGCAGATGGGGAGAGGGCATCTCTCATTGTTGGAAAAATGTCACTACCAGACTCTGAAATCATGTACAAGTAGACGCAGCCCATGTCACCTTTACCAGCTTATACAGTGCTGAAGTGTGAAAGAATGCGTATTTTAGTAGCTAGTATAGTGAAGGAAAGTCCTGGGGTCTCATTTATGAAAAGTGACGCATCGCTGCGTGAAAACAGCGATGCGTCACTTTTCACTGCGCACTCCTTACGACATTCCTGATGCGTCATATTTAATGTATGACGCATCATGTCGCAAGGAGTTACAGATACGTCAGTATTTCTGACGTATCTGTAAGCGCAAAAGTGACGCATTGCTGGAGTGTGTCACAAAAGTGACGCAACTCCAGCAATGCGTCCTTTCACATGGGGGAAGCCCCATGTGAAAGGGCTTGCGTCAGTCTTACGCCTGCTGTGAGGCAGGTGCAAGATTTTGACGCAACAGCGTCCTAAAAGTGACGCAGTGAAATCTCATAGATTTCACTGCGTCACTATTATGAGGCTTTTTGCGGGGGAACGCCCCCTCTGCATACATTATACCTGACGCAGGTATAATGTGGCGCAGGGGTTTAAAAAGTGACGCATCTACCTAGATGCGTCACTTTTTAAATATGGCATAACAAGGCGCATTTTTTGCTTTTTTTTTTGCTTTTTCTCTTCGCGCCAGGATACTATACTATTTAGTAGCAGAGCACGTTACAAAAGCCTCTATAATAATTTTTTACACTGCTGGTGCGTCACAAAAAGTGACGCACCGGCGGCGCAAAACTGACGCAAGGCCTCATAAATAAGGCCCCTGATTTTATTAAAGACATAGAGGCAAATGTTAGGCTTTCTTAACTTACTACATTTATTATAGCAGCCACGAATCACAGAAAACTTCTTCCTAGCAAACCCTGGTTCACAAACTATAGGTTGAGCGGTAGTGAAACCACCAATCAGTCAAGAATGTAGTCTATATACAGAAGTCATTAGTACTTAATAGCCTAATTTTTTGATGATAAAAATTAATTAAACTCCATAAATAAAATGTAAGAACAACATCAGAAGGAACTCAATTCTTGATTCTCCTGGTAACTTGTCAGGAATATGAAGGAATATGAAGCAGTCTGGACACTTCATCTTCAGAGGTGTCCCATTAAGATGAAGCTTTGGAAGAACCAGGAAGGAGGAATTGAAGCTGTAGGAAAGAATCAAGAACATTTGTAGAAAAGGAAATTTAATGGCTGGAAAAAACATCAGACAAGGTATAGACAGTGGACACAAAATGTTTGTCCACATGTCTTCAACAAAGTAAGGAGTTTCCTTCACTATTCTACATAGTCAAATCTGCTATTTATTGTTAGACCGGAGAGTCATGTCATGCTAGCTGACAGCACATTCACTATTATCAAATCGGCATGAGCCACTGGTTTGCAATAATCCATCCTTAATGTTGATACTCTGGACCATTCAGCATCTTAAGAATATTCATTAACCTTTTCCCAACCAAAAAGACTCTGGAGGCCATATCTCCTCTAACGGAAAGAACCCAAAAGGTGTTAGTATATTTTACAGCCAAAGACATAGCTTAAGTCCATCTGATCAGAGTAGAAAAAATTACAGGAGCATGGGTTTTATAGAAGCATTGACAAATACAGAGAGGACCTTCTTAAATTAGAAGACTTCAATTCATTTTATCCAAGGTCACTCTACACATAATTTTGGATGAGAAGGAAAATAAGGATAATAAACACTACTGGAGGCATTCTCCATGTGTCTGGTAACGGAAATGAACACCACTGAAGGAGAATAGGTTTTGGAGAAATTTCTGGTGCACTATTCAAAAAGAATTCAGAAAAATAGAAGGGTTGAAGTCAAAAGGTTTGTAGGTGACCATGCACAGAAGGCCAAGCCCAATAGGTATCCGTTGAGACACTTTTAAAAGGAAAAATGCACATTAGTTGAGTTTGACAAAGATAGGATGTCAATGTTAGGGCATCTTTGGAAGAACTGCAGAATTTTTAGCATTCCTTGATGGGGAATACAATTTGGATTTACTGTCATCTGTAGATCAGGAGAGGGTGAAATGCAAGCAATACAGGAAGGTCTGTGGCCACTTTGAGGAGCGATCAAAACCAGGCCTTTAACATCCAGAGTAGGAAAATTAGAACCTAGGCCTTCTGTCTAGGAATTTGAGCCAGACACCTGCAGATCACCACAAAAGGAGGTAAGGCAGTGTACATGTGACCAGTTAATGAGTCTTGCAAGAACTTGCCTATGGCTAGGAGTAGATGGCACTGTAAAATTGGGGCAATTGTGAGCGCTGACATGAGGCAAAGATTCTATTGGCAACGGGTCCCAGGGAGGATTCTGTGTTAGGAAATCTACTGGATGAAGGCTCTTCTCATGTGGGTGCCTCTAGTGCCAACCTGCCACCTTGGGAATGCTAGGAAGGAAATCCGCCCTATCTGATTTTTTGATGGGAACAGAACTCAAAAAATTACTTTCCCATTCCACTACGGAAGTGGACTTGGCACCTCCCACGTGGTTTATTTATTGAATTGTGGAAGTGTTGTAGATCTGAAAAAAATGGTACGCATTGACAATTCATTACAGATGATGTCCCAGCAATTGAGTACTACAAACTACAATTGCCTCAGCTCCACACATTAGTATCTGATTCTAATGCAAGAACTGGGAATCTGGTAAAGATGGTAGACCATTGAAAGAAGCTAAATGGTCTAGCCACCATGTTACCTTTTCTCTTGTATCTTTGTCTAAGGGTACTTTGTCTCTAAAGAGATATCCTTCTATACATTTCTGATCTTAAGATGTTAGCATGCATCATTACGAAGGTGTTCCGCAAATATGTCTTAAATAGACAATACCAAAAACCCAACGATTCTGGAAAACAGCCTGAGAGATTTAGAGAGTGACATCACATTTAATTCTTTATGCTGAGCATTATCTTGGACTCTTGAAATTGTACAATTTCAAAAAGGTGAGACATATATTGATAAACCCTGGTATCAAAGAAAGAACAGGCATTGATCAAGCACCCTCACAAGATATGTAATCATCCAAATAATTATTCAGAGTTTATAACAAACAGTTCATTGCTAGGAGAAAGGCTTTCAAAACACGGATCCAGAACCAGGTGTTAGACTTCAAATCTTTTATTTCATAATCATTAAAAATTGTTTTCAGCTTGTCCTGCCGACACGTGTTTCGTCTCTTTGGAGACTTTTTCAAGGCCAAGAAGACGGAAATAAAGCACTGGTAATGAACACCACGAATCTCGTTGTCAAAAGCAGATGAAGCCAAGTTCTATGGTCACACCAGAAGTGTCAGTCCTAGAATAGATATATCTCAAGGACACAATCTTTATAGTTCGAATTACTGGTATACAATCTTGAAGAGCATGTAATGACATCCGAAGTAGTGGTTGTGAGTAATAAAGAGAAGACTTAGTCAAATATAAATCCTGCTTCGTGGAGGTGGATTCAACTATTCTTAATTCTGACTGATGACCATGATAAGTCACTCATGAGACGCAGCGTCACCCTGGCACCTCCACTGCTATCAGCTACCTGGTATGCCAGTTAAATTAAAGGAACCTTCTGACCAGACAAATCGGAACAAAGAGGTAATAGTACTTCAGGTTGGACTTCACCACTGATAAGATATAAGGCCAATACGGTCGCAAAATGCGATGCAGGGTGCGCTAAGAAATTTGTTTATTTATTAAATTGTTTACTTACCTTCAATTATCCATACTCCAGTTTTAAGCACCCCCACCCTGCGCCTCCCCCGCCCCGCCTCTCCGCCTCACGGAAACTCCCTCCACGGGCCGTGGCTGCTGCCTAGCAGTGTAGTTAGACGTCTATCAGTCTGTCCTGCATTTAAAGTCTGTTGTGCTTGCACATCATAGTAAAGGTTGGTGATGAAATATTTTTTCTCAATATGCGTATTGGAATCAAAAATATCTTCATGAATCCATGACCTTTACTAAATGCAGACTTTAGAACTTTTGTCAACCACAGCTGCCATTTCAGAAAGGGATGGCAGGTTACCGGCTGACTATGCCGTAACCACACACCCCCTTCCTCTTCCGACGTCAGACTCGGGAGGCAGCTGAGCCACTGAGCCGCTGAGCCGCTGAGCCGCTAAGCTCCATGAAAACACCAGCAGGAGACGGGGAACTGGAACTGCACAGGAGAGGAGCAGAGCAGCATGAGTACCAGTGTGCCTCTCTGCTTGAGGAACAGCCCCGATTTATCAACTTTGGGGTGCCCATCCAGCCTGCCTTGCTATAACTGGCTATCAACATGCTGACATCATTCTGGCTCTATATTTACCTGAGACAGTTTACTGGATAATCTTCATGTTCCACGAGCCTGGATACTTCTTGCGGTGCAGGCGTCTGTGCTCCTCGGAGTGGCAGCCTTCTTTTCTTCCTATTTTTCTTCACTTACTCCATTGGGACCAGCAGGTTTCTATCCAAGAGGGGGGAAGTGCACACGTTCTCCTTACCTGCTGGTGTATGGGGGCTCTCAATGCCACTTGGTTGAGGGTCACTGGGGGGCGGGAGTCACAGGTATTAAATTTGGCTGCCTTGGTATAGGATCCGTTCATTAAAAAAAATTTCCCCCCGGAGTTTAATGGTGATATGACTCTTATGCAAGCCCATCGGGTGCCAGCACATCTTCCTCCCATTGCTAAATTTCCGCGGACTATCCTTGTTAATTTTGGGGATTTCAGGGTTAAGGAACACAGTTCACCTCAACAGAAGTCCCACTTTGTCGCATCTTCCCGGAAATGTCAGTTTCCGCGGCCAAAAGGAGGAAAGAGTTTGTAAAAATGTTACATCTGTTCAAGGAGCAGGGAGCGCAGGCAATGATTGCCCAACAGAGCAAGTTAAAAGAGCTAGTCAAAGGCAGATTCCATGTATTTTGTAATATCCCGGAAGTGCAGGAATTACTTCAACACATTTTGTTGGATAAATCCTAATGGCCTGGAGACTTTATAATGTCATAATGCCAATTTAATGTCAAAGTGTTGATGTTATGAGTTTGCAAATTTCATTAATTACCTATTCTGGCCTTCTCGCCTGCTGTTCTTTCCTTCTTCTAGAACATTTTGTAGACAGTTTGCCATCTATTGCCTCCTGAGCTGTCTCTTCTGCTTTTCTCAGTTTTTTTTCTTTTTGAAGGAGGACGCCATCCCTGCTCACACATGACAGGCTTACACCCTTAACACCATCGCTGCTAGTGATATTTTCCTCCTGTGCTGGAATTTTCAAAAGTCCATTGTTCATGACGAGCTGGGCTCATCATCAGCCTGGTAGGAGGCTACTTCATGACGAGCCCAGCTCGTCATGAGCCTGGAAGGGGTTAATTGGCACTACGACTTGGTGCCTAGTGCTACCGCTCGCCCTATTGTAGGGTGACCGGTAGCACTAGGCACCAAAGTCATAGAGCCAGTTAAGGGGGGGAGCCTGTCAGGTGTGCGCAGGGATGGCGATCTGCTCATGGGGGCTTCGGGTGGACGGTGGGGTCACAGGGTGGAAAAGGGAGCATGGTGGAAAAATGAAATCAATTTTTTTAATCCAGACACATCCAGTTATTATTAATAGACTCATATTTTGCTAGACCTAGGATGGGGCAATTCACTGTTGTCGTAGTTTTTAAGCACATCTCTGTTCATGTTAGTCAGCTCGGATATTATCTTGCCTGCTGCTAATGGATAAAAAGGACATTTTGAAAGTGGTTTCTCTCAATGTTAACGGTCTCAACAATAAGAAGAAAATGTGGGCCATTTAGGCATGGGTTAAGACAGAAAATCCAGGTGCCATTTTAATACAAGAGACTCATATACCAGCGGGGAAGCTATCAGATTTCCCAATGTTTAGGTCCTCTGCAGATTTTAGGGGCTTCTCCTCCTCCTCAGCATCTCATCGGGGAACAGAGATTTTCCTTAGCAAAAAACTTCAGGCTGAAGTAGTTCATTTTGTAAACAATCAGAGCGGAAGGTGGTGTTGGGCCACCTGTAACTTAGGGGGTAAACTTTGAACTTTTGCTAGCATATATGCCCCTGTAGAGGATAATCATATGCCATATGAAGAGTTTTTTCAATCTTTAATTCAAGTACCCGGTGAAGTGATCTTAGGGGGGGGGGGGGGTTTAATTTTCTAATGAACCCTAAAATTGACTCCTCATATATGTACAAAAAACAGCTAAAGCCCAAAACCTTAAGAGTTTTACAAAACTATGGCTTGACTTTGGACATGCTTGATCAAGGGAGGGCAGTATTTCCAACTAAGATTGCCTATACTTGTTTGTCAGGTAGATTTCGTCCCTCGTCACTCATTGATTTCTTAATTCTAGGAGACTGATTTCGAGCCAGCAATGAATCCTTCAGAATGGATTTCCGGATCATGCAATGGTCATTCTTGAGTTAGAGTTACGTAAATACACTATGACTTCTAAAAGATGGATGCTAAATAGGCAATATCTATCAGAAGAGAACTGGGTGCTTTTTATTAAAATGAGATTAAAGAGTTTCTGGAGCGCAATCATGGCTCTGCACCTCCGCATGTGGTCAGGGTCTCCCTTAATGGGGAAACTGCTGCCCTCATCCTCCTGGACCTCTCAGCAGCCTTCAACACTGTATGCCACCGCACCCTGATACAGCGCCTCAGCAACACCGGAATCCAAGGAGAGGCACTGGAGTGGATCATCTCGTTCCTCGCCGGAAGAACCCAGAGAGTCCACCTCCCCCGTTCCGATCCGCGGCCACCAAAGTAATCTGCGGCGTTCCCCAAGGATCCTCACTCAGCCCCACCCTCTCCAACGTCTACATGAGCCCTCTCGCAGCCATCGCTTGCCAACACAACCTCAACATAATCTCCTACGCCGACGACACCCAGCTGATCCTCTCCCTCACCAACGACCCCGCCACCGCCAAAGCAAACCTCCAGGAAGGAATGAAAGACATCGCAGAATGGATGAAGATCAGCCGTCTGAAACTGAACTCAGACAACACGGAAGTCCTCATCCACGGACCATCTCCTTCTGCCTGGGACGACTCTTGGTGGCCCCCTGCCCTGGGCACTGCCCCCTAGCCAACGGACCACGCACGCAACCTGGGCTTCATCCTGGACTCCTCCCTCACGATGACCAAGCAAGTCAACGCTGTCTCGTCCTCCTGCTTCAACACCCTGCGCATTCTCCGAAAGATCTTCCGATGGATCCCCACCGAAACCAGGAAGACGGTCAGCCAGGCCCTCGTCACCAGCCGTCTGGACTACGGGAACACCCTCTACGCTGGGACCACAGCCAAACTCCAGAAAAGACTCCAGCGCATTCAGAACGCCTCAGCACGACTCACCCTGGACATCCATCGCCACAGCCACATCTCTGCCCACCTGAAACACCTGCACTGGCTCCCCGTCAGCAAGAGGATCACGTTCAGACTCCTCACCCACGCACACAAGGCTCTCTACGACACGGGCCCGAAGTACCTCAACAGCCGCCTCACTTTCTACACACCCACCCCCAGCTCCGATCCGCCAGCCACGCCCTCGCCTCCGTTCCACGATTTTGTAAATCCACCGTCGGAGGAAGATCCTTCTCCTACCTGGCAGCCAAGACATGGAAATCCCTCCCCACCCGCCTACGGCTGACCCGGACCATCTCTCCTTCAGGAAACAACTCAAGATCTGGCTGTTCGAGCAGTAGCGACCCCCCCCCCCCACCCCCCCTCAGCGCCTTGAGACCCTTACAGGTGAGTAGCGCGCTATACACTTTTTTGTGAATTGATTTGATTTGATTTGAAAGTACGCTGGCTAACATTAAGGATGTGATTGTTAAATATTTTGATCTGCTTTGGGGCAAATTGAAGCATTTGGACTCTGCTATGGACAATCTAAGCAGTGGGAAGTCGACCAATGCTCCTGATGATGTGGGGGGGGGGGAACTCTATAATACCTGTGGTCAACAAATGTGGGCTAGATTTGCAACTAATGGGTACTGTCCCTCCCCCAGATTCCCCCTTTGTCAACCCATGTGCATCTTGCTGTAACCAGAATGATCTTTCTGTGCTGAACTCCACTCCTGTGTGGAGGAAAAGCCAGGACATGTTACGAGTGCACAATATAAATAACCCAAATTTGGCCTTAGCGAGCGTGAACTGCAATCAGCTACAGCCGGGTATTATTGGGGCTGACGCAAGTAATGATGATGTGGACCGTCCAAGGGACACACGCTCAAACCCAAATACCGATGTTTGGAGCCTACCACCGCCCTCCAGTCCTTATGTGTTAGTCCTTGCTAGTGTTCCTAATCTTGCTGGGGGTCACAGGGAGTCTTGGCCAGATCTCCGCAACAAATCAGTAGATTGGTTATGTAAACACAAAGGTTTTCACCCTTCCTCAATGGATGAAATTATTATGGCCAGGAGAGTAGGGTGGGTTGGCCAATCGAATAAGAATATTAACGGCGACTGTATCGTCCCTAATTTTTGTAGACTACAAATGGTTCGCTGTTTATTAACTGCCCAAGAGTAATCCTTCTCACAAAACACTGGTATTTGTGCACTCCCTTTAGACTATTTTTACAAACCACTAGCCATACTGGTCAGGGATACTTATGCATTACCTATGGTAGCAAATAGGTTTCATGAACTTTCCAATTTAGACGCCCAGGACTGACAACCACTGTTGATGACCAGCACACAGGATTATGAGGAGGATCAATCATGTACTATACCCCCAGCTCACAATGATAAGCCAGTTATAACCAGGGCTAACAGGGAGGCTGACCTGAGCATTCTAAGCTGGAATGTAGCGGGGCTTCAATCTAGGCTCGGCAACCAGGACGGGCTGAGCGTAATAAAGGAACATGATGTAGTCATGTTCCAGGAGACCTGGGCCACTGACGATCTACATATTGAAGGGTTCCACTGTTTTAGTGTATTGGCCTCAATCCCCAAAATGGGCAGACCCTCGGGGGCCTATTAATTGGGATCCATGTAGCCACTGGGGGCAGTTTCAAGCCCTCCCAACTAACAATAAAAACTACCAAGTTGTGTTTTTTAAAAGGAGAGTTTGTTTTTATCTGGTAAATTCTTATACCAATGATTTTTTCTCTGTTCCCAATAGGAGCTTCATTGGGCTTTTTGACTTTATTTCTAATTTAGATAGCCAGCAAAACATGGAGGGACCCATCGGGATTCTCTTGGAGGGAGATTTTAATGCCAAACTTACTGATATGGAGCATGATGCATGGATAAGTAATTCTGGTCCCTCTTTTCGTAGGGGCGCAGAGCTAGCAATGTTCCTAAGATCATATCATTTGGCAAATGTTATGAATCTGGTGGGTGGCTCTAATGCCACCAACCACACATTACCACACATTACCAACATTTAGGGGAAGGGGATGTTGCTCTTCTGGCCCGCAGTAAGGGACCTCCGATCGATGGGTTAGTTACTAACCGCCATCAGTTGTAACAGCTCTAGTGAGTCTTCGGAAAATCATTTTTCAAAAATGTATGCTACCCCCCAATCAGAGACAGATCAATAAAAACAATGCCTCAACCTTAATTTGGTCATTGGGAAATATACCATTGCACGGAAGTCCCCGGTCTATCTGGCCTTTATGGATTTGTCCTCGGATTTTGGCCTTGTTAACAGGTTAAAGCTTTGGACAATCCTGCTGGCATATGGGCTGGATGAACCTCTGGTACATTTTTTAGCGCACCTTCATAAAGATCCCCAGGCGCAGGTGAGGATCGGCATGGGCAGAGAGGTTTCGGGAGCCATTAAGGTAGGATCGGGGGTCAGACAGAGTTGTCTTGGCTCCCTCCTTCTTTTTTTTTTTTTTTTTGTATTGCACAAACTCAATTCACACGGCTTCAGGCCTACAACCTCACGGGCCGGCCGCATCATATGCATATCAGGCATATCTCAGATCTTATATTACACAGCCCGTCGGCCGATAACCCGGGGGTCCGGCGGCGTTTCCCAAATGATGGTTAAACAACAATCAGTTGTATTTCCCAGTATTGCCGGTTGCATTGTTCGTGTGCATTTTCTAGCTTTTCACCCTCTGTATTTCTCATTATTCCCCCGCTACATATCATATCAGTCTAGCAACAGGCCTGAAATCTTGTGTCAAAACAAACTGACGTCGACCCATCAGTGCAGTCAATATCCCGTCCCCCCACCCCTTCCCTCAGAAGGACCTACTGTGCTACTCCGTTGTGTCCAAAGTTGTGTTAGCGTGACCTGTCTCCTGACCACTTTTACCTACTCATATGTTACACCTAAGGGAACGTACCTCTTCTGCGTTCAGCCTATCTATCTATCTCTGCCTAAGGTAGTGTCTCAACCAGGCTGTGTGTGTATTATGTTCCCAATGGTGTCATCCCGCTACGCCGCCCCTCACTCAGCTCGTTCCCCCTCACTGGCCTCCCTGATAGAGGCACTCCCACATCCACTCCCGCTCTATCAGTCCATCTAGTAAACACAGTATAGCGTCGATTTTGTCACCTGCCTCCTATCCCTGAGACTCTGCTGTCCCTGTAGGTAATTCTGGTACAGGGCCCAGAAGTTTTTGGGGCGGCTTTTGGGGGTAGCAATTCCCTGTACGTCTCCGTATGCGTGCTACAGTACAGCATATCCCGTGCCCATCTAGTCTTAATTGGTAAAGGACCTCTCATCCAGCATTGGGCTACTACTCTCCTGGCCCATAGCATCCCCATGTCCATGAGCCTGCGGATCGTGACCGGGAGCCCCCTGGAGTTGCCAATGAGTGCAATGCCCGGGTCCATGTCCAAATCCACCTCCAGTATGTTGCTCATTTCTGCAAAAACTGCGCGCCAGAATGCCTGTATGCCCGGGCAGGCCCAAGCTAGATGCAGGAAGTCGGCGCGGGCCGCATGGCAGCGTTCGCAGTTCGCCGCCAGCCGTAGACCATATCTATGAAGCCTCTCCGGGGTGTAGTACACCCTTTGTAGGAACTTGTAGTGTATTAGCCAATGCTTTCCATTAAGGGAGATTTGCTTCGTGTTCTCACAGTAATAGCGCCATGTCGCATCATCCAGCGTGACGTCTAGGTCTCTTTGCCAGGCCAATCAGGCTTTCATGAGTTGGTGCTCACCATGTGACCTGGCCACTCTGTAAATGTTTGTTAGGAGTTTCTTAGGCTCCTTGCGTTTAATAACATATAACAATTCAGGGACGTCCGGAGATTTTGCCATGTCCGGGCCCAGAATCTCCATGAGGGCACTCCGAGTTCTATGAAAGTGAAAGCGTTGAAGCAGCAGGGGTTCACTTCTATCCCCTCGCACCTGTTCCCAAGTTTTGACTACTCCGTCATGAAATAGGTCGCCCACTTTACTTAGTCCTAGTTTTGTTAGTTCCTTTATGACCGCCCTTTCAGCCATGGGTGGGAGCCAAAGCATCCATTCCATCGGCATCTCCGGCGAATATAGTGTCGCCCCTCCCTGACGAAGCAGGAGAGAATGCCAAGCGTGGTTGGTAGAGGAGATGGAATCCAAAATTCCTGTTCGACGATCCTGCGGCTTGCAGATCGTTGCCAGGAGTGGCAGCGGATGTGCAAATAGACGCTCCTTTCGGACATGCGGGATCAGTCTGTCTCCATGGATCCAGGTATGGAGGTGGGATGCCTGGGCCGCCCTGTAGTACAGTTCAAGGTCCGGAGCTGCTAAGCCCCCCATGCTGTATGGCAGGGTGAGCGTTGTCCATTTGACTCTCGTCTGTTTCCCCGCCCACGCCAGGTTTATCATGAGGCTCGTCAGGCGTTGAAAGAAGGCCCTGGTGAGCACTATTGGCAGAGCGTTGAATAGGAACAGGAACCTCGGTAGTACTATCATCTTCATAATGGCTATACGGCCCATTAGTGTAAGAGGCAGTTTACTCCAGATCTCTATATCGTCCTCCAGCCTACTGACCGCTCTACTGTAGTTCTGGCTGATGAGCAGGTCCGGATCTGTGTGGTTCTGAATCCCCAAGTACCTGATCGGGTCTTCAGTCCACTGGATAGGGAACTCGGTCTCCACCTGTTTGGTCACCGGAGTCAGGGGCAGCACCACCGATTTTGCCCAATTAACTTTGAGGCCTGATAGCGCTCAAAATCGTACCACCTCTCTCAGAAGTGGGGGAAGTGTTGTATCGGGGTCATGCGCATATAATAGCGTATCATCCGCGTACATGGACTATTTTATATGTGGGGAAGCGTACACCTTCGTGGCTATGATATTCTCTTAGCGCACAGGCCAGGGGTTCTGCTGCTAGTGCGTATAGCAAGGGGGATAATGGGCATCCCTGACGGGTACCCCTGCCTATGCAAAGGGGGTGGGAGATCGCATTGCCCACACGCACCCTGGCCGAAGGCCCATCGTAAAGAGCGCCCGCAATTTGTATGAAGGGCTCGGCAAGTCCCATACGTCGCAGCACCTGAAGGAGGAATGGCCATTCCACGGAGTCGAACGCTTTTTCCATATCCAGGAAAAGCGCCACTGCCGGTACATCCTGCTTGACATGTTGGATGGTTCTTAACACTGTCCTGATATTGTATGTCAGATTTCTGGATGGTATGAACCCCACTTGTTCTGGGGCCACTAATTCAGGGGCTAGCAGTGCCAGCCTAGTTGCCAGGACTTTAGCGTACAATTTGGTGTCAACGTTTAGCAGCGATAGAGGACGGTGTGATCCACAGTCGTCATGTGGTTTACCAGGTTTTAGAATAGTGACAATCATAGCCTCCCTCATAGAGCTGGGCATGCTGCCCTGGACACAGGTGTCTTCCAAAAGTGTGTGTATGTGCGGCAGTAGCTGTTCCTGAAAGGATTTGTAAAAGTCGACTGAGAGTCCGTCTATACCTGGCGCGCTGCCTGATCGCATTGTGGCCAGGGCATCTCTGATTTCGTCCAACTGTATAGGGCACATGAGGAATTCCCTTTCAGAATTTGGAAGGAACGGAAGCTTTATGTTTTCCAAGTAGTCTAGTATTTCGGCCGACATGTCACCGCACTTGGAGGAGTAAAGCACCGAATAGTAGTCTTTAAAGACCGCGGCAATTTCCGCCTCATCTGTCACTCTGTCTCCGTCTGCATTTCTCATCTCTGAGACTAACGCCTTTCCCCTTCGGCCCTTGAGGATATTAGCCAATACTGAGCCTGGCCGCTCCTCCTTGCCGTATGTTCGGGCTGTGGCATATTTGCAGAGGTGCTGAACTTCCATGTCTGCTGCCTCGTGGTATTCCACCAGAAGGCGCTTAGTCTCCTCCTCAGTGGCTTCGTCTGGTCTAGATCGTCTTTGTTCCTCAAGTGCTTGCAGCTGATGTTCCAGCTCAGCTTGTTTAGTCCTTGTCGCCTTCAGGACACTAGAGTGTTTAGACATCGCAATGCCCCGTATATAGATCTTGAACGCTTCCCAGATCGTCTGGAAGTCCTCTACTGAGCCCACATTCTTTTCAAATAACACGTCAATCGACTCAGCTAATTCCCCGCGAAAAATAAGGTCTAGGAGCGAGTAAGGCGGCCAGCGCCATGTGAATGGGGCGTACCTTTTCGCTATGTCTATCAGTATGGGGGAGTGGTCCGACAGTGTGCGTGGAAGTACTTTGCATTGCTTGATAGTTCGATTGATCCCCGCAGTAGCAAACCAGTAGTCAATTCTCGTCTGTATTTCGTGATAAGCAGAGTAGTGTGTGAGTTGGCCCCCTCCTTTTTTATCATTTAAATTAACGGTTTGAATAACTCGTTAAAAACCTCAACTCATGATGTTCCCATAATCAATGGGAAAACTCTTCCCGTGTTACTATACGCAGATGATGCGGTCCTCATAGTCTGCAGCCCAAAATCCCTACGTATTTTAGAACAGACTTTTGTCAGGTATATGGACAGTTTGGATCTGTGTTAATTAAAAAAAAAAATTATTGTCCTGTGGTCCTTGGAAGCGACAGCTAAGCTCTATTGCAGTGGATAGTCAGAAACTGACAAGTACCAGCACATTCTCCTATCTTAGGCTGGTCTTTGCTGCAAACGGCTCCTGGACTGAGCATCTTGCTCACTCAAGGAGCAAGTCCTCAAAGGCCACCAATTCAGTTCTTAGCCTTCCCCGCCTAAAGACCACTGATGCCATTTTAGCTATTCAATTTTTTTTTAAATTACAGTGCGTTCCTGTGGCCACATATGGGGCTGAGATTTGGGATATTGCAAACGGTTCCTGTATCCAGCAGGAAGAAAATAGGTTTTGTAGGAAACTGCAAGGCAACCCAATCTAGAGCCCACAATATATTTGCCGCAGAGAACTTCATCTTAATTTTATATCTGATGTTATACGTGCCCGACCTGCTCTTTTTTGGTTATCAGTATGGAAGAACCAGGCTGCCTTCCTTACTAGAGAGATTATTAATGACTGTGTTATGTGTGAGAAAGGAATGGATATCCCTTGGTTGAGTGGAGTGCCCAAAAGCTTGCGCAGTGTTAACAAAGAATGTATCTTTTTAATTCCAAGTATAGCTGAAACTATGCCTAAAAAGAAGCTAAGAGATGCCCTCTATTCTTTATATAACACAGAAAGGATTGAATTGGAATTCAAGAAATCTTCTGTTCTTAACTATTTGTCCAATGAACAGTATCACCATCCCCTACCTATGCATCTCAAACTATCCATGACTCATTGGGAAAGGAGCCTACTATTCCGCTTAAGAGCAGGAACTGTCGGATTTGCACTGTGTTTTCCTCTTGGTTACCACCCTAACCTTGATGGGGAGAGTTGTCAATCAATTTCATTTTTTTTTATTTCTCTGTAAGTATTATATAAAATACACAAAGTGGCTTTTATATCCATTTTTTAAAAGAGAAGGCCTATTAGTCTGAATAATGCTTACTCGTTCTTAGTCTCTTTGGCTGACGAAGAGTTGATCTTTGGTATAAGTACATTTCTGAGAATCGATACTAGAGCACGTAAGACCATGTCCAATCCCTGAGATATTATTATGACTGACTATCTTTGTATAATTGCAGGATGACATAATGTTTTATATAATAGTAATTTATTTATTTTTTGCCAATGAAGTTATTTCTAACTTGTAATCTAATTTATCAAAATGCTATGGCTATATCATTGTAAATTCTCTCAGTGCCCTGTATTTCTAAACTCTCTGCTTGTCATTTAACGTGTTATGATGCTGTGCTTTTATGGGTACTAAGTTACCCGAATAAAGTTTATGAACTGAACTGAACTGACTATGTCACAATGGACAACTATAAAACCTGAATTCAAACACTCCAACGTACACACATAATAGCACTGAAGGTCAAAACTAGTTAAATGGACTTGCTCCGCTGTGATAAATATTCTCCAGATCCAGTGTGTGATCCTGGATGTGAGAAAGTACTGCAGGCAGCTATTGAGTGAACCCTACAGATGGGTGCCAGAACCTATGGTGATTTTTTTCTAGCCTGCTCAGCAACATCCACACCCCTGGGGCATTATTTATGAAGGCCTTGCGCCGCCGGTGCGTCACCTTTAACATGGGAAAAAGTGACGCACCCGTGGCGCAAGGCCTTCATAAATAAGGCCCCTGGTGTTTTTTCCAGGTCCACAGTACAACTGACGTGGAACTGACCCAAAACTAATCTCCAATCACCCATCTACTTGTTTTGTCTCTCATGGATGTCTTTCATTCACAAACAAACATGAAGCTTTCCATATTACATTGCTTTGTGCACAATATTGCATCATGTTGATGTGCTTGTGTCTGATGATCTCCTTTGATCCTTTAACAGATTCTCTATTTGGAACACTATGATGGGAACCTCCCTGCTCAGCATCCCGTGGGCCTTTTCACAGGTAAGTACAATCCTCTCCTCTTTGCATATAATGAGCGGTGGATGAGCTGAGGCAAAAAGGCTGGGTTTCATGCAAAATGTGCTCACCAGACCCTTAATTACCACATCCTGCATATGCAAAGGCCTTCAGCTAAGAAGAACCCCCAGAATGTTGTAGCCTTTCACGGCTGAAGTGTTCCAGGAGTCTCACTTTAGTATCAGATGATAGCAGTGTACATAATGACAGCTGCTTTGAGGGCTCATGGGCTACAGCTGTAATGATGTAAATGAAAGGAGGCACATTAACAACACGCCGTGCAAAAATATTCATTGAGACCCCAAAGTCGCAGCTTTCGCTCGGCTTCCTGAACCTATAGGTTCAGCCATTGTAGATGGTCATATCTTTGTCCCTGGGACAGTAGGCATAATTAGGTAACACAGCCCTGTCAACTGTTTCGGAAGCATGAGGATGACAGTGCGAGAGGGATTCAGCAGCAGGCACTTAGTAACGAGAGGTAGACATTGCTTTGGTAAAAGTTTTGAATTTGTCCAAAATGGAAATAAAGGTAAAATTGTTCAATAATACCACATAGGGAATTACCGATAATAAATGAATTGCTTACCTGAAATCTTCATAACTGGTTGGTACTTAGGGGCAGATTTATGAAGGCCTTGCGCCGCCGGTGCGTCATTTTTAACATGGGAAAAAGTGACGCACCGGCGGCGCAAGTCCTTCATAAATCTGCCCCTTAGTTCATTACTCCCAGATAATAAGTTCATTACTTGCACGTCTGTCCTTCTCATTATAGTTCTAACTCTGTGAGGCTATATCTAAGCAAAAAATGACAGACGCAATTATATGCTGCTTAAAAAAACACTGTATTTACAACAATTATATCATTGCTATCTTTATAACAGAAATACTAAGGTGGTCAGTACCATTGGCAAACATGTCCAATCTATACTAATATAATAAAGAGAGAGCCCAAACCTTTGAGGCGGGTAGTCTCAGGAACCTCAGCACCAATCACAAAACCCAATACAGCGTTGGAAAGGGCAGTTGCAGCAGAAGGACATAGGCTACGCAGACGCCCACCATATACATTTAAAAAGTAAAAGAACCATGCCAGAAAAGTAGTCCCTTGTGGGTGTGTCTGCGTTGTGCTGTGGGTTTGTGCGGGGGGGGGGGGGGGGAGCGTGACAAATGCTGGGGGCGTGTGGTACGTCCCGCCCTTCGGGCTGGACTGTTCCCATGAGGCATAGGGTCAAGGCTGATTTGCATATGGGGTGAATGTATGACATTGTTCTGCATTCTGTCCATCAACTTTTGTTTTTGCATTTGTCACCCCGAGTGGGATGGGTATGCTCAGACGTGAGTCCCATACTCTCCACACCACTGGAGTCAAGCTATCCTGGCTGAAAATGACTGATAGCCAGAAATCGGTTCTAGGAAGCTCGAGTCTGGGCCTGGAATGTTCCTAAGAGGCACAGGGTCAAGGCTGATTTGCACATGGCCATGTCTGAACTGGGGTGGTGTGGAGTGCAAAAAAATTATGGATTTAGGCCCAGATCTCTGTATTGGGGTGAATGTATGACATTGTTCTGCATTCTGTCCATCAACTGTTGTTTTTACATTCTGGCCTTCATGCCATGTCTCATATCATGTGCTGGGGGTGTGGGCGTGTGCGGGGCGCGCGTTCTGTCAAATATTTCATTGATTTTTCTTCCCAGGTTCTGTACATTCCAGCTCCGGGTGTCCACCCTACTTCCTTTAAATACCCCTGCACCCCATAATCAAATCCCACCCTTACTCCTTAAAATACCCCAACACCCTTAAACACTAACCCATCTTTTTTTTTTTATCCTCATCTGCCCGACACACGTCCCTTAGATGTGGAAGGAACCAACCAATCATCTCACTGCCTCTGGGAGCAAGACCCTGAAGATTGAGCCGCTTCACAACTTGGCAGAGAATTTTATGAATTGATAGGAACAACCGTGCATCTTATGACGTTGTCTCAAAGCAACTTCGTGCCAAAATATTCAGTATATATATGTCGAAATCTGGGCAGACCACAATACTGAACTGTTGAGTGGGTGGGCTTAATCATCGGATATTGGGGGGAAAAAAAAAAAACAAAAAAATGTGAGATTCTGAGCTCTGCATGATCTCCTCAGATCTACCTTTGAGGTTTCATATAATGAGTTTAACCATACTGAGTGGGTGGGAGGGGTGTGTCCACCCAGTGCATACATATCTGCCGTCTTGCCAGCCGGATGGCGTAAAACAGAAAGGATCGTGCTGTCCCAGTTATGTTCTGGTCTACACCAAGAATGACAAGTGATAAAGATAAGGAGATATCGATTTTGATAATTGAGTCCAAAGTCGCTTTAATCTCTGTCCAGAAAGTATCTAGATGGGGGCTTTCCCAGAACATATGAGTGTCAGATGATGAGGGGAGTTTGCATTTGTTTCAACATTTCCCCTCTTGAAATTTGGATAGACGTAGGGGAGTGAGGTATGCCCGATGTAAAGTGAACAGATGGTTTCGTCTAAGCCAAGCGGGTTTTACCAATTTGTATAAAAGGGTGAAAGATTCTGTCCAACTATCCTCCTCTATTGCCGCGATTTCTCTCCCCCATAACTGTTTTGGCAGGTGAAACTCCCCATCTATCTCCTCATGTATAGACCAATACCAACAAGCCACCTCTTTGCCTCCTATCTGTTTTCCAACTAGCTGTTGTTCTAGAGGACTAATTCTCCCGATATTAGGGACTTTCCTGATCAATTCTCTGGCCCAACTGCTAATTTGTATATATTTAAATCTTGACAATGTCAATCCTACTTTTTCCCTAAGGGCTTCCCACGGTAACAGGATGCCTCCACCAAGTAAGTCCCCCCATCTAGCAAGCCCAGCTGTTATTAGAGGGGTGGCCAGAGAGTCCTGCAGACATGGTGGAAGCCCGGGAGAGTCCCAAATTGGTGCATGATTAGAATAATACGCCAACCCCACTCTGCGCTTAATTTGTACCCATGTCTTCAATTGCGTTAATAGAATCTTCTACCTCACCTTCTTGAAAAACTTTTGTTCTCCGAACTTAAAAAGAAACCCATCCAATGGGAGGTTTGCCCCTACCAACATTGCTTTAAATAGCCTCCCATTTGAGGTGACGTCTGGTGTCATCAGAAGCATTCTTGAATGGGAAAGCTGAAACGCCCAGGAATAGTACTGTAAATCTGGGAGGGCCAGACCACCTTTTTCCCTCCTCCTCCTCAATTTTTTCCAAGCCAACCTTGTCGCTTTGTACCCCCATATGAAAGAGTTTATTTCTAATACAAGGAAGAAATCTCGGAGGACCCCATTTCAAATCTTAGATGGTTGGAGAAGATCACTCTTCCCACTCTTAGCTCTGAACAAAGAGAGCGTCTTGATAGGCCTATTTCAGAAGAAGAAGTGAGGGAAAGCATCAAAAAGGTGAAGAGGGGCAAGGCAACAGGCCCGGATGGCCTTCCTGGCGAATTATTACGGGTCATAGCCCCGGAAATAGTTTCGGTGCTGACAAGACTTTTTAACGACATCCTAATAAATGGTGTGGCCCCTCCCAAATCTTGGGGGGAGGCGATTATTGTCTTGATTCCAAAACCCGGGAAAGATCCAGCCAAATGCGGTTCATATAGGCCAATTTCACTTTTAAACAGTGACTATAAGATCTTTGCGGCTGTGCTGGCAAACAGACTTGGACGTGAGGTTGGGTCAATTATTCAATTATTCATACTGACCAAAAGGGTTTTATAAAGGGTAGACAACTTTCGGACCTTACATTCGATTTGATCGGGGCAGTGGACATTGCCTCTACGTTTTCCCTTCCCTTGGCCATTATGACCCTTGACGCTACTAAAGCGTTTGACCGGGTAAATTGGGCATACTTAGCCGAAACTATGAAGAAATTTGCATTTGGCCCAAATTTTCGAAGATCAATTGGACTCTTATATCAAAACCCCAGTGCAAGTATCATGGTGAATGGTGTGTGCACTCAGCCCTTCCGGATCACTAGGGGGACAAAACAGGGGTGCCCCCTGTCCCCCTTACTATTTAATATATACATTGAGCCACTTGCACAATCCTTTAGGGACGACCCAAGAATTTCCTCATTCAAATTCGGTGGATGGGAAAGGAAAGTTGGGCTATATACACCAGCGACCCTGCAATGCTTTCCCCGTAGTGGTCGAAAAAGCCAAAGATTTTGGAGGTATTTCAGGCTACGACATTAACGCCGATAAGACCGAGTTGATGACATGGAATATTGCCAATCCGGGTGTGGGGGTGACGCCTTCAACTCACGCAATACGTTATCTTGGAGTCAAAATCACACAAGATATTGACGCCTTAGCAAAATCAAACCTAGACTTGGTTGCCAAAGAGTGTAGGGCCCTTTTAAGATCCTGGGTAGGTCTTAGACTATCAATTTATGGGAGGGTTAATATTGTAAAGATGTCCATCCTCCCGAAATTGACCTTTATCTTTAATGCAATTCCCATTGCATTTGACTCTAAACAACTTCTTAAGTGTCAACAAGAAATAAACACTAACCCATCTTAACCCTGTAAATATACCCTATACCCCAAAACCCAAAGCTATACCTAAATCCTAAAAATACCCCTGTACCCCAAAAACCAAGCCTACCCCTGAACTCTAAAATACCCCTGTACCCCCAACCTAACCCTGAACCCTTAAAATAGCCCTGTACCCCAAAACCCAAACCTACCCCTGTACCCTAAAAATACCCCTGCACCCCAAAACCCAAACCTAGCCCTGAACCATAAAAATAACCCTGTACCCCAAAACCCAAACCTACCCCTGAACCCTAAAATACCCCTGTACCCCAAAACCCAAACCTAACCCGAACCCTATAAATACCCTTGTACCCCAAAACCCAAACCTAGCCCTGCACCCTTAAAATACCCCTGTACCCCAAAACCCAAAACTCCCCCTGAACCCTAAAAATACCCCTATACCCCAAAACTCAAACCTAGCCCTGAACCCTAAAAATACGCCTGTACCCCAAAACCCATACCTATCCCTAAACGCTAAAACTACCCCTGTACCCCATAACCCAAAACTATATCTGAACCCTTAAAATACCCAAACACCCCAAAACATATACCTTAGTACCCCAAAACATATACCCCTATACCCATACTTACCTTATCCTAACATTAAAAAAAACATGCTTTTACCATTCATGTTATGTTATGTTATGTTAAACAAATTTGTAGGGCGCAACTAACACCATTAGGTTTCTTGGCGCCATAATGAAGAGAGCAGATGAGGGAGCAACAGAGAACATCTATTTGTAGGATTCAGTAAAAAGAAGAGTTTTGAGGGAGGATCTGAATTTGAGATACGGAGTAGACAATCTGAGAGACAGAGGGAGGGAATTCCAAAAGGTGGGGGCCAGGAAGGAGAACTTGAGCCCGCCATGTTTCTTCCTCTTGTATCTAGGCGTGGATAACAAGGCCAATTGGGAAGACCGGAGAGTGCGAGGAGGGACGTAGGGTTGAAGAAGGGAAGAGATAAAGAGGGGGCCCTGGCCGGCAAGGGATTTGAAGATAATGCAGCCCAGCTTAAACTTGCATCGGGCAGCTACCGGAAGCCAATGGAGGCTTTTTAGGAAGGGGCGGATGTGTTGATCTCTTGGGAGGGAGTGGATCAGGCGGGCAGCCTGATTCTGAATCAGCTGGAGCCGCCTAAGTTGGTAGGCTGGGATGCCAACATAGAGCGCGTTGGCGTAGTCAATCCTCAATATTACTAGCGCAAGCAGGGCCAGGGTAAGGGCCTCAGAAGTGAGTAGTCGGGAGATTTTCCTAATTTTCCTTAATTGAAAATGGCTGGAGGAGACTACCGCGCTAATCTGGGGCGTCATGGAGAGGTCGCTGCTAATGACGACTCCCAGACTTTTGGCACAGTTGGCAGGGCGGGGTGGACTGCCAAGGCTGACCGGCCAGAAGGAAGAGTCCCAAGGGTTGAAAGAACCCCCGACAAGAACCAGCTCGGTCTTGTCGGGGTTGAGCTTCAGATGGTTTGAGCTCATCCAGTTGCTAATGAAGCAGAGGGTGTTTTGAAAGGTAGAAATGGAATCAGCAGAGGAATCAATGTTGAAAATTAGTTGTATGTCATCAGCGTAATTGAACGCTGTGACGTTAAACTGTCGGAGGGCGCGGATAAGTGGGGAAAGATACAAATTAAAGAGGAGGGGGGAAAGAGAAGAGCCTTGTGGGACACCACAGGTGAGTTTGACCTGGGAAGCAGAGAACTGGGATAGTCTGACAGCTTGATGGCGTTGGGTCAGAAAGGAGCGGACCCAGTCCAGGGCGGAACCCTGGATGCCTGCCTCCCCGACACGGTCGACCAGGATATCATGGTCGACCGTGTCAAAGGCGGCCGACAAATCCAGGAGGACCAGAGCCTGGCAGATGTTAGCGTCCGCACCCCTGCGCAGTTCCTCCATAACAGAAAGAATGACGGCTTCTGTTGAGTGCGCGGGTCTAAATCCAGCCTGCTGGGGGTCCAGTACACTAGAGTCTTCCACAAAAGAACTAAAAATTTGAGTGACGTGCGACTCTAAAACCTTGCTGAGAAAAGGGAGAAGGGAAATTGGACGATAATTGCTCATAATAGAAGGGTCTGCCGAGGGTTTCTTTAGGATGGCAACCACCTCGGCCTGTTTGAAGGGTCCAGGAACCTCCCCTATGGTCAAAGAGTTGTTCAAAAGAGCAAGGGGGGGGGGTCTGGACAGGAAGTAAAAGCTTCTCGGAGGACCGAGGGAGGGCAACAGTCGCTGGGAGAGCCAGAAGAGACTTTGTGTAGGAGTGACAAAAAGTTCTCCTTTGAAATAAGGGGAATGTGAGTGAGAGTTTGAGTGTAAGAATAGCTGGGAACACAAGAAGGTGTGGGAGCAGGTGGAGAAATGGAAATACTGGCTTTAATTTTGATGATTTTCTCCACAAAGAATTGGTTAAGGGAGTCGCACAGGGATTGGGAAGGGAGGGGGGCTAGGGCGACTCTTTCCGGGTTAGATAGTTCATCCACTATAGAAAAAATATCTTTAGATTTATTGGAGGAGTTCAAGATTTTGCTTGAGAAGTAGCATGATTTGGCCGCAGTAATTGCCTTCTTGTACTCCTTCAACCGAGATGAAAAAATCTCTTTTGATTCGAGGGAGTAGTCCCGGCGCCAGCGCCTCTCTGCCTGGCGGAGACGGAGTTTGTGTGCGCTGAGCTCAGCGGTAAACCACTTTTGGGCATCATGTCTGCGCCTTGTCTTGACAGGTTTTAAAGGTGCCACAGTGTCGGCCGCGGTGGTGAGCCAGTGTGTAAGGGTTTTAGACTGAAGGTCAGTGGAGGTGTTGGGTCCAGTGATGAGTGGGGACCATGAGCTCAGGAGGGCAGTAAAATGGTTGAGATCAGCTTTATTCCAATTACGTGCCAGGAAATTGGATTGGCGGGCAGGAATGATAGGGGAGGACATTGCTAAGGAGAAGGTGATGAGGTGGTGATCTGACCAAAGACAGGGGAGGATGAGGGGGACATAAATGACGAGTGAGGTGGTCCAGACTTGATCTAAAGTGTGACCTTTAGCATGCGTAGATGCATGTATGAGTTGGGTGCAATTGAGACTCTGCATTAGGTCAGAGAAGGCGCGCGAGTCAGAAGTTTCGTGAGTGTCTGACGGCCAGTAGTTAAAATCGCCCAGGACCAGCACGTTGGAATTGCTGATGGTAAGCTGGGTGATCAGGTTGCCGAACTGAATGGAGAAGTCGGGCATGGGTTGAGGGGGACGGTAAATCAACACACAGATGAGCGAAGACCCAGGCTGCTCCAGTCTTAGTACGAGACAGTCTGTCGAGGAAATGCTGGGAAAGGGCACTAGGGAGAACCTAATGGGGTGTCTAATGATAGCTGCAACCCCACCGCCCGCTTTGCCAGTAGGGCGATTGGTCTGCAGAATGTAATAACCAGGGGGGATGGCTGCCAGGATGTCTGGAGACGAGTCATCTGTAAGCCAGGTCTCGGTCAGGAACAAGAGGTCAGGTTGTTCTGAATCCAGGAGGTGGAAAATTTCTGATTGATGGCGGACCAGAGACCGGGTATTGAGGTACATTACGGACAGTGGGGAGGAAGAGGAGCTAGGGAGTGACGAGTTGCGGGCCACGGGGTCCGGGGTAGGAGAACATTTGTCAGGGAAGGTAGGAGAGATTTCCGGGAAGGAAGTTCTGGTCGTGAACAGGTTGTGAAGTAGCAGTTTAGGGGTGGAAGGGGGGGTAGGAAGGGTGGGGTCGTGAGCAGAGACAAGAAAAGAGTGGGTGTAAGTAAGGGGGGGAACAGAGTGACATGCCCCTAGCCCCGGCCGGCCGCGGAACGGGCGTAGACGGGCTTAACTCAGGCGCAACTCCGGCGCGCCTACGTCGCGCCCGCTGCGCTCGTCCGCTGCGCTGACACATAATGGCCGTTTAAATAGGGGCGGAACGAGGGTGGAGTGTCAGGGCTACACTCCAAAGGAACAAGCCCAATCCAAGATGGCGCCCGCGAGCGCTGGGAACCGGTGGTTCCAGGCAGCCCCCAGTCAACAGCTCACCTTCTAAAAATAGAATTTCAGGGGTTAGTAGCCTGCATAACAAAAAGGATTGTATTAAAACAATTAAAATAGGTCTTAGCGATAAAACGCGACCCGCTCGCAATCAGCGGGGCACAAAGCAGGTGATGCCTTAAATTGCTCTCTGAGCGTTAGCAAAGCCAGCCCACTGCCACTGGGCCACTTGCAAACACGGAGCAAGAGGAGAAACGCGCTCCTAAATAGGGGCGGAATGAGGGTGGAGTGTCAGGGCTACACTCCAAAGGAACAAGCCCAATCCAAGAAGGCGCCCGCGAGCGCTGGGAACCGGTGGTTCCAGGCAGCCCCCAGTCAACAGCTCACCTTCTAAAAATAGAATTTCAGGGGTTAGTAGCCTGCATAACAAAAAGGATTGTATTAAAATAATTAAAATAAGTCTTAGCGATAAAACGCGACCCGCTCGCAATCCGCGGGGCACAAAGCAGGTGATGCCTGAAATTGCTCTCTGAGCGTTAGCAAAGCCAGCCCACTGCCACTGGGCCACTTGCAAACACATTCATGCATTTACAACGAATTTCGTTGTAAATGTATGCATAGTAAAAGCATATAAAATGTAATGCCATGCGTTATAATGGCATTGCGGAATCATGGTACTTTCATAATGAAAGTATGCGGAGTAATGGTCTATGAGAAGGAAGTTGCGGAATAATGGGTGTTTACCCTCCCCGGTAAGGCCAGCAGCGACATACACTTTTAGACACACCTCCCGCCACATGTTCTAGAATTGCGAACTTTAGAGCTGGGGAGCTACATTCGAATCTCGGCATCAGGTCAACATCCTGTGATTCCAGGCAAATTGCTTTCAGCCTGATTCATCATAGACCCGTTTTGCGAGTCTATAATAGCGATTCATAAGGAATCGCTATTACAGACTCGCAAAACGGGATTCATGTAGGAATCGCAAAAAGATTTGCGATTCCTACACAATCCTTATTTGCGATTAGCAAATTGCTAATCGCAAATAAGGAATAACTCCCCAATCATTCCTATGGGCCAAAAGGCCCATAGGAATGAATGGGGAGTATTCCTTATTTGCGATTAGCAATTAGCTAATCGCAATAAGATAGTGATTTAAAGGGTGCCAGGGGTGTCCAAAGGACACCCTGTAGCACCCCTTAAATGCAAATTGAAACAGGTGTTGCGCACACATATGTCCAAAAGACATGTGTGTGTGCAACATGCAACTTAGAAAAATGCTTTTAAAAGCATTTTTCTAAGTTTTCGCTATTTACCACGAGGTTTGACCTCGCGGTAAATAGCAGGCCGAAATTGTGAATTCGCAATTTTTTAATGGATGATGAATTGCATTTAAGGAATCTCAAATAGAGATTCCTTAAATGTAATTCTTTGCAAAATTGCGACATCGCTATTACCGATTTTTGCATTTGGGATGATGAATCCCAAATGCAAAAATAGAGCTCGCAAAGGGCCAGGTTCTCAGAATCTGGCCCTTTGCGAGCCGATTTCGGCTTGATGAATCAGGCTGTTTGTCTCCCCGTGCCTACCACAAATTAATGTGTTCTTCTGTAATGTAAATTGTGCTCATGCCATGTTGTCGAGTTCGTGCTATATAGTATTGCAAGGAAAAATAAAGTAGGGAAACTCGAGTTCACACACTACTGAATGCGCACTCTTAAGTGCATCAGCAGTGCACTGGGAATCGGAGCGTTTCACAGGCCTGTCACAGATAAGAAATGCTATCAAAACGAAATCCTACAAAACAATATACTACTGGCCGGCAGCAATTCATACCCGGACAACGTCGGGACGGGCTGCTAGTTTATAATAAGAAATAAAAATGTTAGAGTTCGCATACGTAGCAGCTCTACAAATTTCCTGAAGAAAAACCACTGTCTGATGTTGCCACTGCTCTGGTTGAACTTGCCATCACATTACTAGATAGATCTAAATTTTTTGAAGCATAAGATTTAGAAATTGCTTATCTAACCCAGCTACTAATAGTTGAGCTGCGGCTTAGTTATCTCCAAATAGGCCAAAAGAGCTTTTCTTATTTGTAAAGTTCAATCAATCAAACAGGGATCTTATAGTGCGCAACTACTGACCCGTAAGCGTCTCAAGGCGCTGGAGGTGCGGGGATCTGCAATTCAGTCGAAGAGCCAGGTCTTGAGGTTCTTCCTAAATTTAGGCAGTGATGGTGATCACAGTAGGTGCAGAGGTTGAGTTTCAGGTCTTCGCAGTGAGATAGGAAAAGGAACTTCCTCCAGCCGATGTCTTGTGAATCAGTGGGATAGTAGCCAGGGCCAGATGGGCGGAGCAGAGGTGTATGGTCAGTGTGTGGAAGGAGAGGCAGAGGTTGAGGTATTCAGGTCTTGTGTTGTGCAGGGCTTTGTAGGCGTGCATGGGGAGCTTGAAGATTATTTTTTTGTAGATAGGGAGCCAGTGGTGGTCTTTCAAGTGACCGAAAACGTGGGTTTGGCAGGGAATGTCTAGGATAAGTCTGGCAGAGCCATTCTGGATGCGCTGCAATTTCTTTTGGAGTTTTTGGATCATGCCATCGTAGTGTTTGTTGCTATAGTTGAGCGAACTGCTGACGAGCACATGGGTGACAGTTTTCCTGGACTCTGTGGGGATTCAGTTGAAGATCTTTTGGAGTAGTCAGAGTGTGTGGAAGTAGGAGGCCAATATAGTGTTAATTTGGCAGTTCCTCGGGAGCGAGGAGTCAAGGATGATGCTGAGGTTGCGTGTGTGGTCAATTGTTGAGGGGGTTGAGAGTATTCATAGACACTCAGAGTCATCCTACACGGAAAGAGTAGAGCCCACAATGAGGACTTCCGTTTAGAGTTGAGTTTTAGACAGCTCTCCTTCATCCAGGTAGCTTCTGCCTACATCCTGTCATGGCAGTTGCTCTTAGTAGCTGTAAGGTTGTCAGTGAGGGAGAGGATCAGCTGTGTGTCATCGGCGTAGGAGACGATGTTGAGTCTGTGGTTTCTGACGATGGCTGCGAATGACAACATGTAGGTGTTGAAGAGGGTGGGGCTCAGGGAGGAGCACTAGAGGACTCCACTGCTGGTCTCTGTAGGATTTAAAGAAAACTGTAAGAGCCTGACTCTCTGGGGTCAGTCGGTGAGGAAGGAGTGGATCCACTCTAGCGCTTTTCCGCTGATGCTGAAGTTGTGGAGTCTTGTGCAGAGGGTTTGGTGGGAGACAGTTTTGATGGTGGCAGAAAGGTCCAAGAGAATGAGGGCTGAGGTTTCACCTCAGTTTAGGAGAGTGCATATGTCGTCAGTTGCAGCAAGGAGTGCAGTCTTGGTGCTGTGGTTGATACTAAAGTCAGATTGGAAGGGGTCCAGGGTGTGGCTTAATTCGAGGAAGTGAATTCAGTCAGTTGGGCATTGATGGACTTCTTGATGACTTTGGGTGGGAAGGGTAGCAAAGAGAGGGGTCTCTACTTCTTGAGATCCGTCAGGTTGGCAGAGGATTTCTTCAGCAGAAGGTTGATCTCTGTGTGTTTCCAGTCTTCAGGGAAGGTGGCAGATTTAATGGAGCAGTTGACGGTGCGGCAGAGTTCGGGCGATGACAGCGCCTGCTCAGCTGAAAATGTATAGGGGCAGTGGTCCAAAGGCGCCCAGAGAGGATGTTTTTCACGATCCCTAGAGTGTTGTCAGCAGTGAGGGTGGTCCAGTTGAGCAGTGTCGGCTGGAATCTGGAGCTTTCGGGTGCGGTAGTTGTAGTTGGGGTGGCTGGGTCCTGGATTGCAAAGCTGTCCTAAATGTCTAAAATCTTGCAGTGGAAAAAAGTGGCAAGGCTGCCGCTGAGATCTTGGGGGGTGATTTCTGTGGTGTCTGTTGAGGGTTTGGTGAATACTTTGATCACAATAATGAGTTTTTTGCTGTTGTGTGCATTGGCGTTGATGTGTTCCTGTATGGCAGTTTTCTTGGTAGTTCTGATGAGGTGTGCGGTGACTGCAGTCTTGGGGGCTGTGTGGTCCGCCAAAGTCTTGCTGCTCTTCCATCTTCTTTGAAACCATCTGCAGATGCGCCTGGACTCTTGGATGGTGGGGGAGAACCAGCTGGCTTTCCAGGAGGGCTGCTTGCCAGAGGTTTTCCTAAGGGGGGCCAGTGTGTCAGTGCAGTTGGAGATCCGTTGGTGGAGGTTGTGTGCTGAGGCGTTGGCGTCCGTAGTGGTCGACGGTGGGGATGTCCTGAGGGAGGTTGCGAGTTGGTCTTCAAAGATCCTGTTCCAACTTCTGTGAGAGTTGCGGTGAGCACAGTGGTGTTCGGTCGGTTTGATGAAGGAGAAGAGGACGCAATGGTTGACTGTCTAATGTAGATCATTGGTATGGCTGACTGAGATGTTGTTGCCTGTAGAGAAGATGGGGTCTCGTGTGTGTCCTGCTGAGTGGGTTGGGGAGGAGGACAGTTGTTTCAGTCCAATGGTGATCAGGTTTTTTAGTAGGGATGATGTTTTGTGGTCATCGAGGTTGTCCAGGTGGAAACTGAGGTCGCCGGGAAGGAGGTAGTTCATTGAGGCAAGAGTGTGGTGAGCGATGAAGTTAGCTATGGCTTTACTGAAGCAGAGACGGTGTTCTGTAGACGAGGGTGCCATGGAGAGTGTCATTTTGGTTGGGCTGGATCTGGAAGTGGAGGTGTTCCATGTCGGGTGAGTGGTCGTCGGAGCTCGTTGTGAGACAGAGGGTGTTTTTGTGTACCATGGCAATGCCTCCTGGGCTGGCATAGTCCTCGTAGATGATCTTGTAGCCTTCGGGATGGTGGTTGAGATATCTGGGGCTGAGGTGGGGTTCAGCCGGTGTAATCACTCAGTGGGACAAGAGGGGACACACTCAAAAAAAACTATTGTTCTGTCATGCTAGTATTTTTCTTTATTTTTAGTTTGTTGCACCTAATAGTGGAATTTCTGGTCCCAAAACAAAAAAACAACAAAAGAAAAACTGAGGTTCTATATCAAAGTTCACAGATATGGGAAGTAGTCTTCCTCTGTTTGCTTCTTTCTCCCCTCAGAACATGGCAGAATTTTCTTTTCTCTTCTCCTTCACTCAACGAGCAGTCGCAGAAGGGTGGAAGTATTTTTTGTCCTCAAAACAAAACAAATAAAAAAGAGCAACAGACGTAAGAAGAATTGTTCAGGGACTCCTGCATTGACCTCTACCAAAACACCCTGGTGGTTGTGGTGCATACTTCATTACTTGAAGTGCCTTGGCGCAATTCTACAGTCCCCGCCACATCGATAACGAAGGAGAGGTACTTCCCTATAGCCACGTCCCTCCTGGGTCGTGGTAGGAGGAGTCCAGACGTCCTCTCTCTCCTCGTGATGGTTGTACAGGCAGAGGTTGCCTCTAGGCTGTTCTCCGTCATCTGCTTCAGCTGGGGTTCTTGTCTGTAGTTGCGCCTTGTCCACCCTGACCTCTGCTGCTGCTTTCTTTTCCTGTTTCCTCTTCTCAGGATCCTTGCGCTCACCCTCCGTGTTGTTGTTTCTTCCCAGGGTCTCCTCCCCTCGTAGTTCTGAGTCTCACTCTCTTCTTGCATCCCATGTGTCCACAGCGTTTCTAGCAACGCATTGGTCACTTGGTCGATGTCCCACTCCGCTGGTGGCGGGAGTGCTGGCCAGCCGGGAGGCGGGAAACGGCACTGGAATGGGGTGGGGCCACAGGTAACGAGCAGCGGCAAGTGAGGGAAGGGGGGGCACAGAGAAGGATAAAGGGAAAGAAAGAAAAGCAAACCAGAGCAAAATTAAAAGGACAGCAAAAGGCAAAAAATAAAACAAGATCATAAAAACAGTCAAATTGAAGCCTGAAAAATGAAAGACAGAAAAAGGCTATAAAAAATAAACAATAGCCGAACAGAAACAAGAGACAGACTCCCCACAGGGCCACCAGGGATGAGGCACAGATGGGAGCATGCGGTGGAGGAGAGCTTCGAACACAGAACCTAGAGCTCAAGGGGATAGACCACTACAAGACAGAGCTGCACAGAGGTGAGGAATGCAAAGGGGGTAGTAAAGTTGATGGAACATTATTGTTAGTCTGGAAAATAGGAAGCATAATCTCATAGGTGGTATGAAAAAGATTGCATGTTTGGCTTAAACTTAGGATCAGGCCTGAGGACCTGGAAAACCTTTAGATAAGGGTACAGAAATGAGTAAGGGAGTCAACTCTCCCAGCCTCCTTGCCAAGAATTGTCACTAGGAAGCCACTGTCGCACATATCCTAGACATCTGTTTGCTCTAAAGGATCACAAGGCTCCTTTTGTAGCCACTCTAAAACTGTCGGGGGACAACTGAATTTCTCTAAAAAAATGTATTCAACAACTCTTTTGAAGTTTGTTAACCAAGGGAAGAATTGGTAATAAAGCACACCCTGATTCTCTGTAAGATCTTATAGTTGCCCAATTGAAAGAAAGGGTAGAAGGGGAGAGACCTTTAACAAACCTGTCCCTTAAGAAATTCAGAATTTTTAATGGGGCAGCTAGAACTGGATCGATGTATCCGAGTAGGTGACAAGATTAGGATTTGAAGGGGAGTTGGCTCCAGCAGAAGAGGGAAAGTAGCATGAGTTGCTAATTAGGTCAACCAAGGGAATCATGGTCTTCTTGGCCATAAAAGGAACTATCAGGTGGCTCTGCAAAGTGTACAGTGATCTTTTCCTTCCGAATCCTCTGAAGCACCTTATGGAGGAGGGGAAATGGAGGGAGCATCCACCCCCCATGGTTTGTGGAAGGGCCTCTCCACATAGAAATGGAGTATGTCGGCACTGACTGGAGATGCGAGCAAATCCAGAGTCGGAATGTAAAATATTTGTATTGCCAACTAAAACGCTTGAACACCGAGATGGCATTAAATTGATAAGGGAATATTCTGACTCAGACTGTCTGTCTGCACATTGACCCCTCCTGTAATGTACATAGCGCAAATTGTAAGAAGATTCTTTCCTGCCCAAGACAGAATGTTGTTGTTTATTACTGGTAAATTTTGTGGCCCCTTGCTACTTTATATAACATTTTGCAACTTGATTTTTCATTCTTAATAGAACTGGTTTCCTGGAAAGGCAAGTTGCAAAATCCTCTGGAGCTCTCCCAATTGCTGCCAGCTCCCTACCATTGGATGAATGGAGGGATTCAATCTTAAACCATCTGCACTGTATCTCCTTGTCTCCTAGTGTGGCTCCCCATCCCCAAATGCTGGTGTCTGTAACTAATACTGATGTGAGGGATTCCATCGCATGAAGCCCCTTATTCAGATTATGTCAGCCATTCATGACCTGCGGCTGAAGTTTTTTGTAACAGAAGACTAAGATGCAGCTGCAGATTCTATTCTCCCTCTTTTTTTAGGAATACCTTTGCTTTCTCTGAAGCACACAGTACCCCTATACGTTTCTTTTGCTGAGTTGGTGTTAGTTGTGACTTTTCTTCGTTAAGTAAGAAGCACACAGACGACAGTGTCTTGCATATCATCTCAGCCTGTTCTTGAGCCTTATAGAAAGAAGCCAATTGTATACAGATGGATAAATATGCACACCATGCAAGTGAAAATGTGCCACCACTGGGGCTAGTACATTTAAGAAGTCTTAGGGTGAACATGCCAGCCCAACCAGTAGTACTATCAACTGAAAATGTTTATCTTCTACGGCAAAACAAATAAACTCTTTAGCAATCCTGAATTATAGGGACCTGAAAATAGGTGTCCTGTAGATCTACTGTTGTGAGGAAATCTTCTGCTATCAATCAAATTATTTCCGGAAGAGGCACCCTCTTGAATGTTATGTTTCTTATATATCTGTTTAGTTAGGTTTTTCAAGTTTAAAACTGGACGGAACTTCCTTCCTGGTTTCCACCTTGGTTTTTATCAATCCATGGATCTGGAATTATTGCCCATTTCGGAAAAAAGATATATGTTTCCTGCAATATAGATTGCCTCTTCACCAATTTCTTTGGGACTGAAGTTTTTATGAAAAAGGGAATTTGTGGGAGAGACACAAACTCTGTTTTGTAACCATTCTGAACAACGCTCAAAACCCATTTGTCAGAAACCCGTTTTTGCCAACGAGTAAAATAATGGCGTATTCTTCCACCTACCATATTTATTTTGCTGTCATTTATTCTGATGCTCTTGGGATGGCAACAGTTGTGATCAGGATTTTCCTCCTGCTGCATCTTCCCGACCTCTAACCCAGTCTTGAAATGGTTGCTTCTTGAGGAACACACTCAGAGTGGTGTTTTTTTTAAGAAAGGATTTCTTTGATTTAAATGGTTTAAATGGTTGCAACACTTTTTTTTTTAGATTCTGCCGTCTTTTTTTAACAAATCATCCAGCTTAGATGAAAAAAGCTGATACCCAGTGAATGGTAGGCGTGGTTAAGTCCTTTTTGTGACTGATCCAATTTCCATGATTTGAATAATGAGTGCCTCCTGGCTGCACTAGAGGCTCCTGAGGACAATGGGACATCGAAAAAGACATCCGAAAACAACTGAGCCAAGAGATGCATGTCTGCAAGAATCTATGTTAGAGCTTTATTTTCCTGTAAACAATCAAATAAAAGCTGGAAATCTAGTTATAATGTTTGCAAAGAGTAAGCTGCTTCTGTGGCTGCTCGAGGAGGAAGGTTCAAGGCTGTAAAGGACCTTTTAAGGAAATCTCTCATTTTTTTTGTCAATGGTATCTGATAACGAGGATTCTTGCCAAAGAGCCTGGTGAACCCATGCTCATCAAGATGACATTATTTTTGGGGAATTAGAGGATATTTCTCTTCAAGTACCTCTAACAGGTATCATTTTGAAAGCAAGCATGGAAAATGATTGTTGTCTATTTCCTTCTTCTCTTTTAAGAAAATCTCCTTAATGACCGCATGCACTGGAAGATGATTTGCCAGTGTGGTTTTATATTGGCCAAAGAGTTCATCAGTTTGAATGCTTTTTATTGAAAACCCAGCATACCTCTTATGTAATTAATCGAATCTTGAAGTTGTGCCCCTCACACACACCTCCCCTTTGAAAAGGAATCCCCTTCATCTTCATCTTTGAGCACAGTTTTAATTTGTTTTTGCAGCAGGCTGTGCCATCATCAGTTAAGGCTTGAAGATCTTCTCAGGACACAGAAGTCGTTTCTTCTCCTGACTGAGCAGCTGCCCACGTGCCCGCTTGGTCCTCTATTGTGAGCATGCAGTTGCGCTAAATGGGCCAGTTCCTTTCTGTAGGTATACTTTGTCAACCGAGTCTCTTCTCGTGGAAAGAGGACGAGTGCCAAAAACACCGCTGTACGTGCCCACCTCGAGGCGCGAGCTCCCGGGAGCCTCGCGCTCGATGAGTCACGAGTCACGAGTCATGCTCGACACAGTGCGCCCGGGCGGGCGCGAGTGAGTGACTGTATGTCAGCAGCTCCCGCTAATGCTACGGCCAAAGTGGAAACAAGGTAAACAAATGTAATGATTGACAAGTTTGACTTACCTATTTCTCGTAGGATCCTGCACGAAGGACTGACAGACAAGAAAAGAAAGAGTGCCAGGAGGGAGGAATCTTGGGGCATATTATCAAGGGATTTATCTCCGCTTTTTTGGCTTTAAATGCCAAGAAAGCGGAGATAAAATTATCTCCCTATCAGCAACAGGGTGCTAACACGCAAATTCGCATGTTAGCACCCTTTTTCTCTACGCTTCCCCTTGCATCTCTAATGAGATGCAAAGGGGGCGTTCCAGAGAAAAATATTAGGAGAAATGTTGTTAAGTGACATTTCTCCTATTATCAAGGATTTCGCTAACCCTGTTAGTGATAAAAAAAAGCAGGGCTAACCGCGTTTAGCACTGCTTTTTTTACACCATGGGGCATATTACCAAGCATGAGCGAAAAATATCGCTCAGCTTGGTTAGCGGCCGAAACTTTATCGCCGTGCTTCGCCGATTTATATTGCTTAGGAGCCTTGATATTATCAAGGTTTATCTCCTAAGCGATAAAAATCGGTCGAAATGCATGTATATCGCTGTAAAGTCAGCGATATTCATGCATTATCGAGCAAATGCTCTTAGCCATGTTATCCACCTACCATCGGATAACATGGCTAAGAACTGCTCAGGGGCAGGTGTTAGCTTTTGGAGATATTTGCTCTTAGCGCGAATATCTCCAAAAGTTGGTAATAGGAGATAGCGATGTTAGCGACTGTTTCCAGTCGCTAACATCTTGGCACGCCCACGTTGCATGTCATTAGTGATAAATATCACTGACATGCAAAGCGGGGCCCAAGATGATTGCTATCTCCTACTAGCTGTCGCTAACTGGTGTTAGCGACAGCTAGGTAATAGGGAGATATAATTATCTCCGCTTTCTTGGCTTTCAAAGCCAAAAAAGCGGAGATAAAACCCCCTTGATAATATGCCCCCTGGTATTTTCCTGACTTAGCCATGATGTCCTATGGAAGGACGCCAAACTTCGAGAGATTATCGTTGGTTTTCCAGCGATAATCTCTCATTTGGCAGTTAGCGCAAGGATTTTTATCACTTCTGAGATAAACCTTGCTAATAGCAAGTTATCTCTGCGATAATTTCCGGCGATGCTTAGGGAGCGTTGAAAAATTTGTTGCTAAGCCTCTTTAGCGATAAATATCGCTAATCGTTGGTAATATGCCCCCTTATGAGTATGACGCGTTTGGGTTTAACCCCTTCGCTGCTGGCCCGTTTCCGCCGCTGTGCGGTAAACAAACGAACAGGGGCGGGCCATGACGAACCCCAGCCGTCATCAGCACACGAGCACCGTAGTGCATGACGGCTGGGGTTCGTCATCAGCATACAAGGGGTTAATAAAGATGAAAGAAAGCGTTCTGTGGAGTCGAACAGCCTCACAGAGGGAGAGCTATAAGGAAGATAGACACGAGGGTTATGCGTGGTTTTGATTTCTACCCGTTCTAGTTTTACCTCATCAATATCAGTTTGGCAACTTGGAATAAGGATAATGTACTGGTTCTGAATACATCCTCCATCATTAGGATACAAGTTGGCTCCACGCAGCTTTCAACAGGTTTCCCAGGATTGGCTGGCTACCTGATGGTTGAATTTTGAGTCTCATACCTCCCACTCCCCCATCAAGAGACCAGTCCAAATGCGCGTATCATTTTACAGCAGTGTTGCATCACCAGTGGGCTGACAACATTTACAAAAATAAAAACCGATAGAGGCCATGAACAAAGAAGTAGCACTAAAAGTTGCCCCAACCCTGGACATTAAAGGACTGCAGCTGTTGAAAGCACCAATGTAGAAGGACTACATTACACATCCACAGACATGTAAGGCAAACTGTATTTGTAAAAAATATAGAATTCTAAATATTGGGAACAAAATATGCGATACAAAAATACAGTGGTGCAGAAATATCGTTGTCAAGAATATCTGTTTCTTAACCCCTTCTGTGCGGCGCCGATTCCCCCCCGGTGCTGAGCTCTAATAGAACCGGGCGTGGTCATGACGGAACAGTTCCATCATAAGCACAGCTCGACCGAAGCTCATGACGGAACCGTTCCGTCATGAGCATGGAAGGGGTTAAGGTAAGTCATATCGTTGTTAAGAATATTGTTGTAAATATTGTTTTCAATAATATAGTTGTAAAAAACATAGTTTTTTAATTTTAATGTGTTTTAGTTCATATGTTACTTTTATGTGTTTATATAATTGTTAATATTTTTAAATATAGTTTGTACTTTTAAGCAATTCATAATTTTTAATTTAATTGATAATAGTAATTTATAGTGTTATGTAGGACTACTAGGTTTGTAGGGGTATAAGGTGGAAAGTTAATTAAGTAATAATAAACCATGAATTATTTAATTATTATTACGTTTTTAATTTATTATCCAACATATAAATAGTGTAATACATTTTTTCAAAGTTATATTTTAGGTGTAGGCTGCTGGGTTTGTAGGGATATAGGACCAGAAGTTAAGTAATATTTAATTGATTGACAATTAATTAATAATATATTATTAACTATTTAATTTATTATTGTGTAAGTTTATATATTAGTTATATTTTAGTTGTGAACTGTTGGATTTGTAGGGATGTAGGATTGGAAGTGGCTTAAGAAATGATCAATTATTAATAAATTATTAATTATCCACTTGAACATTATGTACATATGTACAAAAGTAATACTGATTTATTGTAGTTATATTTTAGTTGCAGGTTGCCAGGTTTGTAGGTGTATAGGGTGGATAATTGTTAATTAATTGATTATCAATTATGTAAACTATGTTATACTTATTTATTTTAATTACATTTTAAGTGTGGGCTGCTATGTTTGTGAGGGTGTAGTGTGGAAAGTTAATTAGATAATAAATAAATACATAACACCTTTTTTGATTGATTATTATTACATTATTTAATAATCATGTAAATAGTTTGGTTGTTTTGAATTTTTTATATTTCTAATTAATTAAGGTTGATTAAAAATGTTTTTATTAAGACTTTTGTATTTGGTCTAAATTAATAGGGCTAATCAAATATGTAATGTGTTTGAAGTGATGTACTTTCCCTACTGCTGCACAGATTGGAGTGGGAATAGAAAGTATAACCCCTCAGAAGTCAAATGCTTTCCCTATTGTTGCAGAGACTGTAGTAGGAATAGTAAATCTTACCACTCCAAAGCCCATCCCTACTATTGCACTGACTGGAATGGAAATTGTGAATGTAACCACTTTGAAGTCAAACGTTGTCCATACTGTTGCTGAGACTGGAGTTGGAACAGTACATCTTACCCCTCTTAAATCCAGTACTTTCGCTACTGTTGACCTGTTTGGATTGGGAATAGTAAATGAAGCCTCTTTGAAACCCTACACTTTCACTATTGGTGCATAAGCTGTAGTGGGAATAGTATATCTATAATTCCTAGACTACAATACTTTTTTCTTTATACTGTTTAAATATATCTATTATTATTAGTTTATTTTTTAATTTTATATTTGTTTATATATACATATATATATGTCTCTTACTTCGCCACTCACACTCCTTTGGAACAGGAACAGACAAATGCAAACCTGGATTCCGTATAACATTTTATATCGTGCCCTGCACCACCCCCATAACGCGTTTCGGCCTTCTGAAGGCCTTTATCACATGATATATATTGCTGTTGAGTTTTTCCAATATTTTTCGTAAATGTTGTTTTTGATTTTATAGTTTCTTATATTTTGTTAATTTGGTATTTGATATAATGTTTGCAGTGAATTGTTAATTTTTTTATATTTCATATATATATGTGTGTGTATATATACATATAAATGCATTACCTATTGGCGGTCGCTAGTAGGTATAGTAACTTAGGACCTATTATCCATGGGAAAACTACAACATTCTATTGACAATACCTTTAGCATCGATTGATGAGTCTTCTTGAAATTTTCCAAACTTTTGGCCAGATCAGTTCCGCTCCTTCCCTGAAAGTTTGGGGGTGATTGGTCAAGAGGGGGCCGAGAAAAAAGGGGGTCCCAAAACGTGTTTTCCCCATGCAATTTCCCATAGGACCTTTAGTCACGGCTGCAGCCCGAACGGCTGAACGGAATTACACCAAATTTTACTTATATGGTGTCAATCTGTTCAGTAGTTCCTGAGAAAATTACGGTTAAAGTCATTTATATATCTATGGGCGCGGTGGATCTGTGGATTGTGTGAGGATTGGCATCGAAGCATAAGCGCACTGTCTTGATCACACGCTCAATGCTAATTGGCAGCCATTTTGTGCCTCGGTAGAAATAAGGCTGAGGAAGTCAGTGGAATATGTGTTCAAAACGGAGAAAGGGGGCAGGGTAGAAATAATTTTACCCGGTAAACCTGCTTAGGGGGTCCTCAAAGGAACCCCAGGGCCCCAATTTTTTTTTCTAAAACCGGGATGGTTGTAGGATGCGTGGACTGTGCCGTAACATAAATAAAATAAAAAGGAGTTTTTTTTAAATAATTTGTCTCCAGGGTGTTTAATTCCGGGGACAAAATTATTAAATTTTATGTGGGGGCCAGAGGGGAGCCCCAGCCTCAAGAATCATCAGCGCCCAGGGCTAAAAAGAAAAATAATGGTGGGTTGAGGGGTCGAAGGTCCTGAAAGCTGCGGGGACCATCACCCGCTTGGGGTTTATGTATTGTGGGACGGGGACTACGTGGCTCTCCTACTGGAGCACTCGAGGGCCCCGTTATCCACTGGGGCTACAAAAAAAAGTATGGGTAGGGAGTGGGGGCTGTAAGGTCTCCAAAGCCCCGGGGACCACCACTTCCGGGGCTTTATGTTTTGTGGGAGGGCCGGTTCCTGCAGTGTTCCGGGGTGTCCATCCAGCCCTCCCATAGCAAGGAAATCTGTTCTCTCTTTCAAAATCAAAATCAGATTGCTTTTCCACATGGGGAGTTGTTTGTTAGTAGCTTGTGATGTGGAAAAGTAATGCAGAGTCCCAAACGAGTAGAAGTTGTGCATCAAAGGCGCTGGAGTTGCGTACCCTACAAAGAGCTGCAGTTCAACTGGTGGTTACTAGATGTCCCTCACGAGTCAAATGAAAATGCTTGATGAAAGGGTTTCAATGGTTTTGCATTTGACTTGTGAGGGATATCTAGTAACGACTAGGTGGACTGCAGCTCTTTGTAGAATTGTTTTGATATTGGATACTATAATATTCACTGCTCACTGCTAATCTTGTCCCATAATTCTTTGCAGGTCCTTTGGTTGGGATTGTTTGTTGCCAATAACTGTGCTTGGGGTGGCCTTAAGAGGATGGGACCACCACTGAAGTTCAACAAAATGTGCTTTTTGTTTATGCTCTTTGTGTTCAGAGCATATGTTTGGTCCTCCCCCTAAGTTAGGGGGGACCCCAAAATCATCAGCACTCTCATTGCCTAATGTGTTCAATGTAAAAGTTCACTTTTGTGAATTAGTTATATGGCTGAGATACCCGCCACCCCCTCTCAACACAATCCCCAAGAATGGGAATACGGAAACATTTCTGAACTTTTGGAAGGCGGGAGGGAGTTACCCGCCCGGCCGTATTTATTAAAATATGAAACAAAATTAAAACATTAAAATAACAGTTTCATATCATGTACAATTTCATTTCCATATTACGATGTTTTGGCTGACCTTAACATATTTCTAATACAAAGGTTTTCCTAGCCGATACTAACATCCTACAAATACATTCTTAAATTGAAATTGTACATCCTAACGTTAAGGGCCAACGGCAAGGTCGTAACCGGTGTCAGATCCCTAAACCAGAACTACCCCCTCACTTGTGAGGGGTGGCCACACAGAGGACTGTACCTCATGTGCACATACCAATTTCCCTTGTCTTGACGGGGGCCCCAATTAACTCGACGCCATTTTATGGTCGTCCGAGGACTCGTGTGAGGTGTCTAGAAGGTAGCGTGGACCCCCCTCCCCACCCCACACAACTTACCACATGTGCCGTCGCAGATGTCCTGGCCCCCGGAAATTCCCAGGAGGGGCCCGTAGCCCCTCCTATCCAGGGAGGGGCCTTGACCGCCTTCCCTTTCCTTTCGGCGTCCCATCCTTAGAAGGGACCGCCTCCCCGTTGAGGGGCCAATGGCCACCTCCCCCCGGGCGCTCCCATCCGTAATGGGTGACGCCCCCCCCATAGGGATCTTCCAATTACTGCTCACCGATCATGACCTTACCGCCCGACCGAAAATAAATACGACATTAAACTAAAAGGACTAATCACTAAAAGACAAAAGATGCTCAATATATGAACTGTCGAAACATCACTAATCAACACTGGTGCAAATACTTTATTCGATAAAACATACTGTAAGAAATTATCCACTTTATTGCATAATGAATCACAACTTTTAATCAAAGCAACCTGTAAGAAAATTGAGTTACCACTTTATTGCATAATGAATCACAACTTTTAATCCAAGTAACCTGTAAGAAAATTGAGTTACCACATCAAAACTTTACTTCAAACCACTTGCTGACTCCAGGGGCTGGTGGGTGGGTCAAAATTGGCTCTTCGTTCCGTCTCGAGCTCACGTGCAGCGGGGAGGTGCAGCTTGAGAGCACAGGAACAAGAGGATGCTACCTTGGCTTGTCGCTCCTTTTATCCCTCTTCGGGCGGGCGTAAACCCGCCTCCGCCCGCCTCCGGGGGCGTGGCTGGCGGCTTCGGTGTCTACGACAACCCACTCTAGGGCGGGAAAAAGCGCGCCCTGGCTACGCCGCTTCGGGCATACCAGCCGGGACTCGCCTCCCGCCCAAGATGGCTTCCCGGGGGGATCGGGGTACTCCACCATACGTTCGGGGGGACCGATTGGTCGCCCCTTTCCATATGGCTGAGATACCCGCCACCGCCTCTCAACACAATCCCCAAGAATGGGAATACGGAAACATTTCTGAACTTTTGGAAGGCGGGAGGGAGTTACCCTCCCGGCCGTATTTATTAAAATATGAAACAAAATTAAAACATTAAAATAACAGTTTCATATCATGTACAATTTCATTTCCATATTACGATGTTTTGGCTGACCTTAACATATTTCTAATACAAAGGTTCTCCTAGCCGATACTAACATCCTACAAATACATTCTTAAATTGAAATTGTACATCCTAACGTTAAGGGCCAACGGCAAGGTCGTAACCGGTGTCAGATCCCTAAACCAGAACTACCCCCTCACTTGTGAGGGGCGGCCACACAGAGGACTGTACCTCATGTGCACATACCAATTTCCCTTGTCTTGACGGGGGCCCCAATTAACTCGACGCCATTTTATGGTCGTCCGAGGACTCGTGTGAGGTGTCTAGAAGGTAGCGTGGACCCCCCTCCCCACCCCACACAACTTACCACATCTGCCGTCGCAGATGTCCTGGCCCCGGGAAATTCCCAGGAGGGGCCCGTAGCCCCTCCTATCCAGGGAGGGGCCTTGACCGCCTTCCCTTTCCTTTTGGCGTCCCATCCTTAGAAGGGACCGCCTCCCCGTTGAGGGGCCAATGGCCACCTCCCCCCGGGCGCTCCCATCCGTAATGGGTGACGCCCCCCCATAGGGATCTTCCAATTACTGCTCACCGATCATGACCTTACCCCCACAGGCCGGATAGTTGACCGGCTATCCGGACCCCACACAAAACTCCTACCTAAAGGTCATGCTGTAAACTCTTTAGCCAGGCTACGAGGTCTCCTATGAGTAAAGAATTCCCCACCCGGGACAAATGGACCCCATCTTCCAGATACATACTGTCCCCCTGATACAACCATGAGGAATCGAATGCAATGCACTTGTACGAAACAGTCTAGCCAACTTGTTATTTACCTTCTTCACCGAATGATTTATAGCAGACACAGAATTCGCCCCCCGCCACACTTTTCGTGGAATCATATGGGACCATGCAATTGTGCACCCTGGAACCCTTCTCGCCAACCAACTTACTGTGGATAGTATCGCCTCGAGAAGTAGTCGTCTACCAGTGGTCACCAAATCATTGCCCCCAAGATGCACTCTGATTATAGATGGCGGTGACCTTGTCCGCCCTAACAAACCCTCGACAAAAGGTTGAAACTGGTCAATACAGAGCCCGCCCCTTCCGTAGAAGGTCACCCTGTACCCGTATTCCCCAGCCATATGAATCATGTCACCTGCTTTGAATACGTCCGCGGCACGGCTCACGTATGAGTGGCCCACGACCCACACCACTTTTTCCGCAGCCGGTGATCTTTGACCGCTGGTTCCCAGGTGTCGGGTCGACTGCACAGTCCACCCCGCCTCGTAAGCTTGCGAAACTGTAAACCAAACAAAAAAACAATAAGCGTGAGTACATGATTACAGCTTCACAACATGTGCAACCGCACATACCTTTTGTAACAATTCAAGGACCAACGCCCCAATTGTTTCACTTTTTCCACACTCAGACCCCTGGCTGTAGCCTCCGTAGCAGCCCCTATCCGGAAGGAATGGGTCCCAAAATTGCCCGGGTTCAAGCCCGCGGCCGAAATTGCCATTGCAAGCACCCGCTGGCACTGAAACCTCGTCAGTGGGGTGGCATCAGTGTGTCTCAACAGGGTCCCCCCCCACGATGCCGCCCTCTGCGCCAAATATTCCTCAACGCATACGACGGGGCACATGGGAGATCCGGGACTCCGATGGACTACTACGCTGTCCCCGATCGCACCCTGATCGGTTTTGGACCTGGGAAACGAGACAATCATTGTGTCCCCTTTAACTTGAACGTGCTCTCGGCACAGTCCCCCCCCCCGTATCCTGCTTGTTCCTTGCCACCAGTTCGCTTACCCGCATAGCCCCATGGAATGCTAATGCAAAAGCGGCCCGGAATAACACTGTTTCAGACTGGGATGAACAAGTCGCAGGGAGAACGGAAAATAACAGGGCCAACCTTTCCAGACCTATCGGGTGCCTCTCATCTACCCTGCGACCCTCAAGGCGTTGCCACCCACGCAGCGCTTTCTGTACTACGAAAGATGCAGTAGGGTCCTGGATCCCATGAGCCCGCGCCATGAAGGAAATGGCGGCCCGATGCCTCTGGGCCGTGGCTACTGATTTGCCTGCCTGATGTAACGACAGCAAAAACTTTACGACAGACTCTTCCTGGCCCCAAAGCTCCCCCCTAGCAGAACCCAAAAAGGACCCATAGGAACGGAACGCCCCTTCATATGCCTTCCTTGTCCTGGGTGCTAAACTCTCTCCCACGAGGTTTTGTAGTTCGGGGCACCGAGAGACCAGAGAGCTTCGGGGAATGGTGCCGACACCGGGTCCGCTGTGGGCAGAAAACCCCAGAAGGCCTGCATACGGAAACGAGAAAGCGCATCAGCAGCCTGATTCAATACTCCTGGCACATGTCTCGCCCTAAAGAGCACATTCAATTGCATACATAGTAAAACAATTTCCTTGAGCAATCTCAGAATCCATTTGCATCGTGCTGCCTGACTATTGATACACTCAACCACGGTCATGTTATCGGACCAGAACACCACAGAGTGATCCCTAAACCCCTCAGGCCATGTTTGTAGGGCCACTAGAATAGGGAACAGTTCGAGAAAAGCAATGTTACTCGTCAGCCCACACTCGTGCCACCATGACGGCCACTTTTGAGCCGACCAGTGATTACCGAATATGGCGCCAAAGCCTATACTCCCCGCCGAATCTGTCCACAGCCCCAACTCCTCGGAGGACACCGCCGGCTTGCTCCAGACAACCCGACCATTGAAATCCGCTAGAAATGCCAACCAAATGCGCATGTCCTGGCGAATCTCGGCCGAGAGCCTCGTGCGGTGGTGCCCTTCTTTTAGACCGACCATGGCTTGTGCAATCGAGCGAGAGAAAGGGCGGGCCATTGGCATTACTCTAAGGGCAAAATTCAACTGACCCACAGTTTGCTGCAATTGATGCAAGTTCACCTTGGTTTCCCGAATACATGCTTCAAGGGAGGCCCTGAATTTCACCACCTTTTCTTTGGGCAACCGGAAGCAACCTTCCAGTGAATCGAGCTCTATTCCGAGAAATTCGAGCGAAGTTGATGGCCCCACCGTCTTACCTGGTGCCAATGGCACACCAAACTGATTCATCAGACCACAAAATTCTTTTAAAGCTTGTGCACATTCTGGATCCCCGGCTGCCCCCAGGAACAGAAAATCGTCAAGATAATGCATAACATGTTGAAACCCCGTCATTCTTGTGAATACCCATTGCAGAAAACAACTGAATTTCTCAAAATAAGCACAAGATATGGAGCAACCCATTGGCATACATTTATCCATGTAATAGCGACCCTGAAACATAAAACCAAGGAGACGCTGATCGTCTGGGTGTACCGGGAGCAACCGGAACGCTGACTCGATGTCTGATTTGGCCATCAGCGCTCCGGGTCCCAGGCGATTCAACATGGCGACGGCCTCATCGAAAGATGCGTACCGCACCGAACACACCTCCGGGTCTATCGCATCATTCACCGAAAGACCTCTCGGGGCTGACAAGTTATGTATTAATCGAAACTCACCCGGGTCCTTCTTAGGGACCACTCCCAAGGGGGAACAAACAAAATTAGCAACTGGTGGCATGTCGAATGGTCCGGCAACCCGACCCCGGGTCACCTCCTTCATAATCTTCGCCTGTACCACCGCCGTATTTTGCAGGACCGACAGTTGGTTCCTACAATGTGCCTTACCCTGAAAATTCCCCACTGGGATGCGGAAACCATACGAAAACCCATCTCGCAACACCCCAGCGGAGACATGATCCGGGTATTCATTGAGCCAAGGAATCATTGCCATGGTATCAACCGGGGTAGGTAAAGGCGCCCCTCGGACTATTTCAGACCTGTTTGGCGCTTCCCCTACCTCCGTTATCACCCGTTTTGGCTCTGCACATGGTCTCAGGATGCGAGGATTGCCCACACCCCCCACAGTCGTGCCTAAACTTGCATGACCCCTGGGGCCTTGTACACTTTCCCCTGTTAAAATTCCAGCAGATCCCTTTTTTGCCTGTATTGCCACTCGACCTTGAGTGATGCTCATTACTTGAACCTGCCCGAAAGGGCGCCCCAGATGAATGGCGGGAAGACTCTCCCCCGTTTCCCCCCACCAATGGTGCATTTAACATGCCTGATTTCTCCATCTTTTGCCATGAAATGGAGTCGTAACAATCCCACGTCAGAGATGTGTCGAACTCCTTGGCCTTCCGAAAAACATTATCATAACAAAACCACTGATTGCCCTCATATGACTGAGAAAACTCCATAATACGTGTCTGGTACACGGGTAACTCGGCCAACAGTTCAGGCCTTCGTTCCCCCATAATTGAAGTGAATATGCCAAACGCTCTGCCCCAATTACCTATGTTCTCATCGACCTTAAAAGCGGCCATCTTGGCGCGCCAAACACTCGGGTGCAAAAACTCTTTTTGACCCTTCACATGCTCGATCTCATAATGATCAGTTAGCAAAGAAAACATGTTTACATACTTCTCAGCCCATACCCTCTCCTTGATTTCAATCGGAATATGCTGAGCCACTTTCTCCCTTCTCGAGGGTACGGATCCCTCCCCCGCAATCGGCAGTAGCCGCTTACCTGAACTAGAAACTGTAACCATAGTCGCTGCCGAACTCGTGCCCGCCGCGGTTTCACCCACTGGAGCCTGCGGGGGAACAAAAGGACATGGTGCCTTTGCAGCCTCTCTTGATTGCCGCAATTGCCTCATTACTGCCCTGGCGTCATCCGCCGTGGTGCCCTCGCTATCTTTCCCCAACCACGCTGCCAGCTGTGCAGCCAATTTGGGAGGCATATCCTCCCCGTTCACAGGGGTGACTACAACGGGCATTGGTTGCCCCTCCTTCGGTACCGGGATCGGCGCCTCAGTCGGTGTATCGGGGAGCGCCGGCGGCGCCTCGGGAACCGGGGTCTCTCCCCCAGTTGTCCCCCTCTTGGACCTTCTACCTCTCCCGCTAGGGACTACTCCCGGCAATGCTGGTCCGACGACTCGCTTTGGGCCCCCTACACCGTTCATTGCCGCCATCTGTTTCTTCATCTCGGCCATGTCTTTTACGAGCATGCGGAGCATCTGATCGGTACCGACCCGCTTTCCGACCTTCTTGCCCGGCATTCTCGAACGATGATTCTCTGAAAGAACGAAGACAAAATTACAACGCTCAAAATTGGCTCTTCGTTCCGTCTCGAGCTCACGTGCAGCGGGGAGGTGCAGCTTCAGAGCACAGGAACAAGAGGATGCTACCTTGGCTTGTCGCTCCTTTTATCCCTCTTCGGGCGGGCGTAAACCCGCCTCCGCCCGCCTCCGGGGGCGTGGCTGGCGGCTTCGGTGTCTAGGACAACCCACTCTAGGGCGGGAAAAAGCGCGCCCCGGCTACGCCGCTTCGGGCATACCAGCCGGGACTCGCCTCCCGCCCAAGATGGCTTCCCGGGGGGATCGGGGTACTCCACCATACGTTTGGGGGGACCGATTGGTCGCCCCTTTCCATATGCGTTCAAGCGTGTAAAATTGTTGTTCCAAAGCATCTGTGGATGTTGTTGATTTTAAGTCCAGGCTTAGTGCTTAACAATGATTAGATTCTGCATGAATTCCACTTAAAAGTGATAGAATGTCTCATTGCTGACATAATACTGTTCACTATTCTTTCCAATGATTTATGTTGCACTGAGCTAGTACTATCTTTGGCACATACCCTGCGATAATGTGTAATGCAGGGGGGCTGTACTGGGAGCACAATGTTTTTTGCCTAGTGAATTTTGCTTTAAAAAGGCTACAGGGACATGACTTGTAGTGCAGTGATTTAGTGGTACCAAAATAATTCAGCGTGTGTGTACCCTGTGATGATTCGTGGTTTAGGGGGGGGTCGCAGTGGTATAATGTTTCTTGTCTACTGGAATGCGTGATGTACAATCGTCATTCTATCTGAAAAAATCTGAACACATACAATACACTTGTCTCTGCATTAAATTAATCAAGATTGAGTTCCTTATTGTCCGTAGTATACATGCAAAGATGACACGTTGTGAACCCTGCTGTTTGCAGAGTACATCGAAGGCTGTAGTTGACACACACATCGAGGAATGCTTTTTTTGTTACATACTTTAACAAAATTTGATGACACAGTACTATTTTTCTGCCTTAAATAAATTGAGACTGAATTTTATGTTGTCTGTAGTGCTTATGCACCACTGGTATCAAGCGGTAACCTCTTTTGATCGCAGTGTACATTTGAAAACAGAACTCACTAAAGTCATTGAGGAATGTTTTTTGTGGCATCCTTTAAGAAAATAATGTTTGCCTTACATAAATCAAGGATATCTTGAATGCTGTCCGTAGTGTAGATGGAAAGCTGAATTCAAGTTGTGAACCCTGTAGTACGCAATGTAGATTTAAGGCAGTAGTTGACACAAAGATCGAAGCATGCTATTTTGTCACAGAATCCGAGGACACAGTACAATTGTCTCTGCCTTAAACAAAGCAAGGCTGGATTCAATTCTGTCCGTAGTGTTGATGCAAACCTGAATTGAAGTTGCAAACCCTTTTGTACTCAATGTAGATTGAAGGCAGTAGTCGACACAAAGATCGATGAAAGTCACTTTGTCACAGAGTTAACATAATCTGAGGACACAGTACAATTGTCTCTGCCTTAAATAAAGCAAGGCTGGATTCAATGCTGTCCGTAGTGTTGATGCAAAGCCGAATTCAACTGGTATCAAGTTGTCAACTCTACTGACCGCAGAATAGATTGAAGGCAGTTCTCAGCACATGTACTGAAGACAAATTTAGATCCAAAGTTGAATTCAAGTTGTGAACCCTGCTTGTACTGACTTTATTCAAACAATACGCTATGTAAATTCCCTTACAATCAAAATTGTACCATGCTCTATAAAAAGCTGGCTGGTTCAAACACTTTCCAAGATCCTTTGTAAGCCTGTTTTCTAGCTGACATGTACTGATCACAGATCTTTAGTGCCTGTGTGAAGCATGAATGAGGAGAGCAGGCACAGTGGGGGCACCTTAAAACAATTAAATAACTTCAGGGTTGGACTGGCCTATAGGGCAATCAGTCAGAGCCCGATGGGCTGGTCTTACAGACCAGTGTGTGGGCCAAATATTCAGCAGTTTGTGGGCCTGGTTTATGGTCCGGTAGACCATTGTTTACTTTTTATTTCCCTGATATTACCACAAACATTGCCTGCAGCACATATAAATGAATTCAGGCTCTCATGCCTCTCAAAAAACCTAAACAGCTTGTCTTTACAACTTAAAAACTGGTTATATCAAAGAGCATCGACTCCTGACCCATCGCCAGAACTCTGGCCTTCGATGAGAAGTACATTGCTTTTAGAGACTTCATAAAACAGGGTCCCATATTATTTTGCTCTAATACTGCCCACAAAAATGCCAATGAGACCCGGTCAAAGGCCTTCTCGGCGTCTAGGAGAACCATCGACATCTGGCCCCCCGCGACAACCATGGCATCAAACAGGGCAATGGCACGCCTAGTATGGTCTGTAGTGCCCTTGCCTGGGATGAATCCGTGCTGCCACGGAGATATCATGATTTGAATGCCCGTACGTCCGAGAAACACAAACAGCCTGAAAACCGCGCTCCTCGCACATCGGGAACATGAGAACTACGTTTCCCGACAGGCAATGGGGCGGTGACGTGAAGAACGCACGGAGCGTGCGCAACACGTAATCAAAAGGAGCCCCGGCAGCCACGGCATTGCCAATAATTCTTGTTGCAGATCGGATGACGGTTTGTTTGCTGACTATAGCGGTAAGAACGCGGATTTGGTCCGCGAATTCCTGTACTTCGAGACACGCTGTGTCTGAACTGTGTACTTCACGCTGGTGGCGTGGAGTCGTGTGACATTTCCTGTTTTTTCCTCTCGGCTGAGGGGGAAGTGGATGTGCTATTGTGACTTTGTGAACTTTGGGCAAAAGAACCTTAGAGCCACGCGGGAATGTGGCATCTTGGTAACTGGTGGTTTTTCCTCTCGGCTGAGGGGGAAAGAGTATTACCTTGTGTGCAATTCCTGGCATTTCTTTACCAGGGATAAGAGGCTGAACCTCCGTGAAACATTTGCTGTGTATAAACTGTGTTACGCTAAGTGGGTGTGCTATTGAACACTCACACGCATTTCAAGTGAAACAGAACAGAGGACCAGATTCGTTATGCTTCTATATTCTTTTGATGTTCTACCACAATATGTATTTATCCTTTATTCCTACTCAGGAGACACAAGAGGGGTACTAACTCAGAAGGATTAAGCACACCCATTAAGGAATGTCTATAACTTGTTTTAGGTAGGTGTGTTAGTCCTCCCTTTATATAGCATAACCCTCATAGGTTAGGGTTCTCATAAAGTGACTCTCTGTTTGATTATTTCGCAGTTGGGTAGAGTGCCTGGTACCACCTCACGTCGTGTCTTCTCAAGATACAACCAATCGTATTTTCCTTTACAGGTACGAGTGTGGTGTTGTACAGTTTTCTGTGCGTTGAGGGGCCAGCAACAAAAGTGGGTGGGTTAAAGTCACATCAACTGGGGGGGTCTTCTAAACAAGTTATTCTTTGTCGTTACAGATCTCCCTCCCTGCTGTCCCCTTCCTTTCCCTCCCCGGTTGGACTCCCTCGGTTGTCTGTGTTGCCTAATTCAGACTCTGAGGCCGTTCATAGGGGAGGTTATAGGCATAGCAACACAGCCCCGAAGAGGCCAGAAAGCAGAGCCTGACAGGAGAGACCAGATGCTCGATAGTCCCCATGAGCCGATTAGCCAAGATCTTCGAGTACACCTTCGAGTCTGAATTGATAAGAGAAATAGGGCGGTAAGATGAGGGCAATTTAGAAGGTTTATCTTTTTTTGGGAAGATCACAATATTTGTTTCCATCCATGACCTAGGGGGAGTGCCGCTAACTTGGATTCCAATAAATAAATCGAGGAGTAGAGGGGTTATAATATTTCTCAAAATCTTATAAAGCTCGAGTGGGATTTTGTCTGGGCCTGCCGCTTTGCCCGAAGCTAATTCTGCTAGAGCAATTTGTACTTCACTCATGGTTATATCCTTTCTAAATCTTGCCTAGTAACCATATCTACTCCTAGGGTGCTTTCAGACTCGGCTGCCCATCTAACCACTACTTCTTTAATTGTAGCAGAGTCAGAGGAGTCCTCATTATTATACAGTTTCTTGTAAAACTTTTTAAAGACTTCTAATATAGTCTCAGGTGTTGTGTATTCTTGACCTTCTGAATCTATGCACGTAATTGAGTTGAGAGATTGCTTTTGACGAGTGCTGAGAGCAAGCTGCTTCCCAACCCTCTCTCCTGTTTCATAAATCTTATTACAATGGGATTGATAGGTCTCAGCTGCCCTTTTAAAATCGCCATCTCTCAAGGTTGAGCCCCCCTCTCCGCCCGAGCAATTATAGCAGTATGCTTCTCTTCTATTCTAGCTAGCTCTTGAAGCTGAAGTTCGTTTGAGCTTGCACTCTCTTTCCTCTGTCTAGCTACATAGCTAAGTGTCTCGCCCCGTATTGACGCCTTAAAGCAGTCCCACACCGTATTTCTAGATGCGCTATAACGATTACAATCCAGAAATCCTTGCGCCCATGCCTTGATATACTCAATATATTCCCTATTGACAAGCAATTTTCTATCGAAGGTCCAACTAGAGCGAGGTCTAGCCATATTATCTATACTAATAGAAAGTACTAAGGGATTCTGATCCGCTATAATCTTTGGTAATTTGAAAATTCTTGCCTGACTAGCCCAGTTACTAGACATCCAGATATAATCAATACGGACGTACTTGTTGTGAGGATACGAAAAGTACATGTACCCTGGATCTTGCGGCTGCTTCAAATCCCATATGTCAGCCGTTCCTAGACTTTCCTTAAGTTGGGAAGCAGCATTATAGACTTTAGGCTTACGGCCAACATAATTATTTCTAACTTGGTTGTGTGCTAGATCCATTTTTGGCAGGGAGATATTAAAATCTCCACAAAATATAAGTGCCTGAGACAAAATTGAAAGTTCTGTCTCAAGTTCGGTAAATATTGAGGGGTCATCTTCGTTAGGGGCGTAAATAGAGCATATTGTGATTCCGAACTTGAGTTCCACGATGACCGACCTGCCCATAGAATCAGCAGCTACGCATATGGCCTCACCCAAAAAAGGCTTAGCAAAAATAGCAACCCCTCTAGTCCTAGAGGTATGAGATGTACATACCAGCAGATTGAATCCAGGGATCCTCAATATTCCCCTTTCTTCCCAAGGGATATGAGTCTCTTGTGGACATATTATATCAAATGCATTCTGTCTAATTATCCCCCACATTTGTTCTCTTTTTGCCCTATCATTAAGGCCAGCCACATTCCAAGAGCAAAGTTTTACTCTAGCCATACTGCGCTGTATTTATTTTCCAATCCATATCTGCTATGAAACTGAGCTTAACTCTATGTTCTCTGTTAACACTACAGTTTATTTTTCTAAATCCGCTTCTACAATCATGATTGCCATTTTTAAACATTTTCTCCCAGCTGCTCCCCCACCCACCCCTTGACCCTTCAGCCCCCCGCATACCCCCACCCTCACAAGAATGAGACAATTAGACTCCATTAGAGTCTGTGGTGATGGACATGCATTGTCGCTCCAGTGCTCTCAGACTAAACAATTAACAATTAACCAAATCCCAGAACCCTAAGTTGTGAATCATGAACCATAAACCAACATGGGAAAAAAAACTACATTAAAAAAAAAAAAAGGAGAACAATCGTACACACACTTTTATCCCCCCTTTTTTCTATATTTTTTCCTTCTTTTCCCTTTCCCTTTTCTGCCCCTTTTTTTTCTTTCACCAAAACCATTTCTATCCCTGACTTGAGAAAGAAATATTGGGAGTCTTTCAAAGGTAGTCTCATGAAAGGCTATCTAAATACTCTTTTGCCTTAACCTCAGAGGCAAAAAACTTTATCTGGTCACCGTTAATTACTTTCAAACGAGCTGGATTATTTAAGTACGCCTGCAGCTTCTTATCTTGAAAAGGTTTAATGAGTTGGCGCAAGCGCCACCTCCGCTCAACCTTTGATATATCTCGTCGGACAAGGCAGGGCTGCCCATGCTCTCCGATCCTCTTTGCCCTCTATATTAATCCCCTTATTTTAAAATTGCTAAATGCTGAGGCAATTAGACCAATTACTTTGGGCCCCTTTGATACTAAAATATTAGCCTACGCCGATGATGTGGCGGTAGTAACATCACACCCCCACGGAGGCAATAATTGAAATTGAACAGATCACTCAAACATTTGGCCAAGTCTCGGGTTATTCCTTAAATAGGGATAAAACGATGGTTATGTGCACCCAAAATACTCAATTTACAGATTCCAGGAAAGTAGAAAGTGCTGTTTATCTGGGAGTCCGTATATCCCCCAAAATTGACGAGATCATCAAAATAAACTATGATCCTCTTATACAAAAAATTAAAACAGATCTAAAACGGATAGATGGCATACATCTCTCGATTATTGGAAGAGGCAACTTTCTCAAAATGAATATACTACCCCGGGTCCGATATTTGTTTCGGGTAATCCCGTTATTGGTGGATGACAAAACCATCAAGGCCCTCGAATCCCAGATGAGTAAGTTTATATGGGGATATGGGAAGATAAGGAGATCTATCCACTTTCTATCTCTTCCAGTTATAATATACAGTGGAGAAGTGTGGCTCAAGTGGTTGGAGCGGCAGACCCTGATGCAGAGGTCTGGCCTGGACCAGGGTTCAATGCCCCGCCTCGGCGGGTCTTGGGCTCAAATTTCCCCGGACCTGACAATTCTCGCCTCAGTGCCTATTCCAATCAATGTAACTCTGGGCAATAGCTTGCTTAATCTCCACAACTGCCCCTCGCAGCAGGATGCCTAGCTTTCACCTTGGGATGCCCAGTAATGGGTTATCTCGCAGGGGAATAGCAGGACGGGTTCCCTAAGCAAGCGCTGGGACGCTTTCGGGCAGCCATGCGCTCTACAAGTCAAATTTCATTTCATTTCTTTCATTTCAAGAGGGGGGCTCGCAATTCCCAATTTGGGATGCTATATGTTGGCAGCTCTACTACAGCAGATGACGCCACTATTTTGTGTAAAAACTTTGGAAAGTGAAACAGGGGAGAACTATATATCTTCAATATTCGAACTGGTCATCGGGGATAAGGCTAATGGCCTCCTAGTAAAACAACTCGAACCATCATATTTCAAGAAAGTGAAATTTAAGATTATATTGAGTGCCTGGGGCATTTGGAAGAAAACTCGAAGACATTTGAGCATTCCTAAGTATATTAAGTACACCTCGTTATGGCACTCTACCTTACTACCACCACCTATATATGATGTGATTGCTAGTAAATGGGAAACTCTAAGAGTTTTAACCCTTGGTGATTACTTATTGCTTCCTGTCTGTCAAAGATTTCAACAGCTGCAACTTAAGTTTTCTATTCCCAGCAATAGTGCATTCAAATTTATTCAGATCAGTACGATTCTAGATCTAAAAAGTGCGGATATCATATTAGAGACTATCCCTTTATTTGATTGTTTAGTTGGACCTCTAACTAGGATCGGCATGATCTATGATATTTTAATTGAAAGTCAGCGGGATGATGTTGCTTCTATCGAGCAGGGTTGGTCAAGAAAATTAAACAACCCCAATGTCGATATTGATATGTCACTTATATTGTTAACAAAATTGTTCAAGTCTTCCAATCTGAAAGCACAATTATATAAGACTCTTTGGGCCAGATGTAGGTAAAATAGATTTACCGATTTTTAATTACTGAATTTTACCGATTCGGTAATTAAAAATCGGTAAATCTAAGGGGTGGATATGAAGATATTCCAGATGTGCTGGAATACCGATTCTGAAGAATTCGGTATTTACCGATTCGGTAAATACTGAATCGGTAATGCCCATTCATTCCTACGGGCTTTGAAGGCCATAGGAATGAATGGGCATTACCGATTCGGTATTTACCGAATCGGTAAATAGCGATTTTCACAAGGATGCAGGGGGTGTCACTTTGGCACCCTCTGGCACCCCCAAAACAGGCTCGGGTGCCATGTGGCAGGCATACATGCCCTAAGGGCAGGTCTGCCTGTTACATGGCATAGGTGTGCATGCAGACATGTGCATGCACACTGGAATCGGTATTTTACCATCAAATTGGATTTGATGGTAAAATACCGATTCGGTAAGGCCTCTGGGACTCTGAAGAGTCCCACCTACATCTGGGTGCCTCATAATCGGTACAATTACCGAATTTTTATTTTACTGAATCGGTAAAATTACCGAATCGGTAATTTTACCGATTCAGTAAAATAATGCCCCCTACATACCTGTTACCCATTTACCGATCGGTAACGGCCAAAATCGGCTGTTACCACTCGGTAAATGGCCTCAAACGGCCACCTACATCTGGCCCTTTATGATTTATATTTTACCCCCGCTAAACTCTTCTCTTGGGGGAAAAGAGCTACCTCAGAATGCCATAGGTGCGGAAAAACTGTGGCACACCTGCTTCATATGCTTTATGAATGTGAAAAACTAGCAGTTTTGAAAAATATGATAACAGGATTTTGGCAGGAAGTGTTTGGACATCCAGTAGCCGAATCCCTTACCCTGTACATCTTGGGTTATGATAGTACACTGTCACATACCATCGAAGAAGAAACATCTCTCTTTTTAGGGACAGCTGTGTACCGTATAATATTAACAGCACGCTGGAAAGATACAGATCCCCCAAACTTCCAGATTTGGTTATCTCGACTCTTATGAATGTTTAATCAAGAGAAGGCGATTTTTGCGTTTAAAGGTGTGAGGGCGAAAGCCCGGGGCATTAAGATTTGGAACCAATTGAGAACTGGAGTAATAATACCAGAATGGTTAACTAGGCTTTCCCTACTAATGTAAATAATGTCGTGGTCTTTTTAGGTTTCGGCTACCATCCCACTGCGTAAGCAGTGGGTGGGCGGAGCCGAAATCTTTTGTTAGTACTATGGGGGCCTGAACAAGCCCCTCTTCTCCATTGGCTGGCCTCGTAAATGCTGGCCAGCCATTGGAGGAGAGGAGCGTCACTGAGTTCAGGGCCCGCCTTGACGCGATTCGGGGGCGTTTCTGGGTCTTTTTTTAAGTCCCGCCCTCTCCTCTTCCCATTGGCTGGAATTTTACCTTCCAGCCAATGGGAAGGGGAGAGCGCGAAAAACACGCCCCCGAATCCCAAAATGTGGAGATCGATTTACCAACTTGTGTGTACAAAAAAAGGGTTAAACCTTGTGTTCTAACATGGGGCCCTGCCTGGTGAACTCCGGCTATATGTATATGAGGGAGATGGCTATGAGTAAGGACAGCTTACGAAGTTGCACGCACGTTTTACAGTGCATCTCTCCGTGTAGTCCTTATTGTAATGAAATGCCTCCATATTCAAATGAAAAAACACTGTTTTTTTTTTGTTTTATTGTACACCAAGGATTGAAAAGCATTTGCTCGTTTCTTGGTATCGATTTCAAACGCCTTCAACAAAGCGAAAGCAAACTACGGTAATTGTACCGTGATTGACAGGTAGGGAAGTCTAAATATTGAATTAAAATAGGTTGGGTAAAAAAAAAAGAAACATCCGGCCCGGAAAAGATTATTCGGCTACCCCGGAAAAGACCGCCCCATCCACACGCGGGCTGGCTGTCACTGCAGGCTCGTGCTAGGAGAGCCTAGTTTCAAGTGAGCTGCATAGTTACTAGTGGTGAATGAAGATAGCGCTCTGTAGTCCAGTTACAGGTGCAGGTAACTTCACAGATGGAGACTGCGCTTCAGACGAAACGCAGCAGGGGTTCGGCAGCATTTTTTGAGCATCCCAGAGCGGGCACAGCCAAGGGATCAGGTCAGTCGGAGCGTTTGGTGCATCCTAGTTACAAGTCCATTCCTCACTCATATGGTAAACTCGTAGCCCGCGACTGATCACCTGTGTATGGCTTATAGGACTTTTCGTTCGTGGAATGTATGCGAGATTTACGTGTGAATGAAGGGTACAACCAAAATCGGACCCAAATGACGGATGGAAATACGGGATATATTCATCTGTGACTCCACTTGTTTTTTCCTGTGGTACCTTTTCTCCATCAGGAGCACAGGGAGTGACGCCTCATGTGCTGACCATTTGCACTTTCGGCACAATAGATGACCCCTCGCGCCTCCCCTTCGCCCCGCCCTCTAAATTATGAGCGATTAGTCTCAGTGTGTTGTGTCAAGAAGGGGGAGGGGTGGGGGCACGTTATCCGTTTCGGTACAGGGAGAGTACGCTTTCATCCCGCATGGTGGCCCAGGCTCAGAGCCCGTCCAGGGGTAGGTAGCCGGGAGTCCAGCTGCAGGCTGCTCGGGTGACTCAGGCCGCCCAACTCGCCCTTCTTCCTTCACTTGGCCGCTGAGCTCGGAGGTCGTGGGCTGGGATTTCAGCAATGTATAAAATGGAGCCATTCAAGTGCGCGTCTTTTATTAAATTATCCCATCGTGATAAAAGTGGAGTCGTCCCCCTAACCACTACTTTTTATTTTTTTTTACCATATGCACGGGCGCCACGCTTCATTGCTCGTTATCCTCGCATTTCTGACCCCCGCTCCCCTGTTGCTCGTTGTGCTCGTTCCGTAAAGCGATCTCTTTCAGTTTCGTGATTGCCCTCCTGCTCCCTCCCTCCCTCCCCACTCCTGTCTGTCCATCTGCTTAGGAGCTCTCTCTTCTGCTGCCTTTTGCTATCCCCGCCCTTGACCCCTCTGCTGTTCTCACTTCCGCTGTGTGCCCATACCCTCAAAACCTTCATATTCGATGTGTGTCATACTTTCCTCCCCACCGCTCTCACGTACTCGCTGCTCCCTCTCGGTTCCAGGTTGTGCTCCTGCCCTGCTCTTCGAGAACGAATGAAGGGTAGGTCGGAGACCCCTGCCCTCCCCCCACGCATGGATACAAAGTCCTGGAATTAATTTAAAGCTTACTTTTAGTAAAGCTGCTCGCAAGCTATTGATGTTATTACTATTCGGAGTAAAGATTTGTAGATGGTTCTTGTAAATCCTTTCAGATGACTCGATGGTCAAGCCCGGGACCCCTGCCAGCCACGCTGAGGAGGTTTTAAACCTGGCTGTGCTGTGCACATTTCCACCTCATCAGAAAACCGCGAGTGTTCTGAGAGGCGCGGAGCAGTCAAGGCTGTGTGAGAGCTGAGGGGGGAGAGGGGAGTGGGGTGGGGGGGGAGAGTTCAGGGGCTGCAGGGAGCAGAAGGGGCAGTGTAGGTGCAGAGGAGCTGAGATTAGTGACATGGCTGTTGTGTCTGATGATCTACGCTCAAGGGGCATCTAACCCTGACTAGGCCTAGCAAGTGGCCCTAGAATAAACTCAGCCAGACACTGGGAATAAAGTTGCTTGGTCGGTCGGCGCGTGTCTCTGAACGCCCTCTCACGTGCTCGACCTCTTTTTATTATAGGGCGGTCACATGACCAACTTGTCCGTCCCTCCGGACCTCGGGGGCGGACCCTCGGGAACACAACATTCCTCCTAAAACAAGAAAAACAACAAAACCAAAAACATACTGCAAGAAATCACACACATGGTCTGATCAAACCCATTGTCTCACTAGCATCAGGACCGATACCTTCAGCGTCTTTCAAAAGGCTAGCGCATTCAGTTCAACCATCACGTGCACATACGTAAATGAGAACAGTCTTACGTAAAGTAGTCTCTCAGCCAGCTGGAGGGGGTGGGGTTGGCACGTAGCTGGCGTTGGGACCCCCGCTGAGTCATCGGCTCTGATCCAGCCTCCACCTCGTGGCTTGGCGCCTCGTTGTCGGCCCCCTCCGGATCTGGGGCCTCATCCAGGGCCTCCGTGTCTCCGCCCACATCCTCACTAGAAACCTGCTGCTCGTCACGTGGCCTGACCTCGGGCTGAGATGTTGATTCACCAGGCGGCAACGTAGTTGCAGTTTCGGTTTCTCTGTCGCCTTGCTGGCGCCTTGGCTCGCTGCTCGACGGGTGATAGAGCTTGAAGTGAGACACGTTGCGAGTCACCTTGTCTCGTCCTCGAGTGGCTGTGATGCGGGTGCCCTTCACACCACTGACTCGCCATGGTCGCCTTTCATAACTGAGTTTGAATTTGCCACCAGTGGCCCGATTTTTGATGAGCACTAGGTCACCTCTTTTGAAGTGGGGGGCCACTGCCCTACGTTTCTTGCTGATCTGGTCATAGGCAGAACGTCTCCTCATTTCTACTGTCTGTTCATTTATCAGTTCAGGTGCCCACTGGGGGTGATGGGGAATGGAGTCCGTTATTACCCGCCCTAGGAGAAGGTGTGCAGGAGCTACCCCCGTTGTGGAGTGAGGGGTCTGGCGGTAGCTACGGAGGAAAGTGAAAATGGCCATTTCTACGGACTGCCCTTTATCATGCGCAATGCGGATTACCTTGTTTAGAGTTCTCATGAACCGCTCGGCCTCCCCATTGGCCTGAGGCCACCTTGGGGTGATGCGCCGGTGACGGGTTCCTAGGGACGAGAGATAGTCCGCAAAGTCTTGACCCTGGAAGGGCGGTCCATTGTCCGTTCTGAGTTCTCTCATAGCTCCATGGGTGGCAATAATTTTCTCTATCTTGGGAATCACACAGTCGGCACTAGTACCGGTGATGATTTCGACTTCCGGGTACTTGGAGTGATCGTCTATCATCACTAGCGTGTGCCGTCCATCCGGAAGGCTGCCAAAATCCATGCTGACCCTTTCCCAGGGGCCTCGGGGCCTGGGTTCCACAATGATGGGGGCCTCGCGGGGGCTGTCGCCTGTCGTTTGGCAGGCCGTGCATGTGCGCACAACAGTTTCCACCATATCGTCCATGAGCGGGAACCACACCTTTGTCCGCAGCCGGGCCTTTGTCTTAACCATTCCCTGGTGCCCTACGTGCGCCAGCTGAACTACTCGGCTTGTCAAAGCTGTCGGGATCACCAGACGATGCCCTCGCAGGAGGCACCCAGCCGCGTCCTCGTTCAGTTCAGCCCTCACATGGTACAGACCGTCCATGATTTTCTGGGCCTCGGGTGTGAGTGCCTTCCAGCCCTCCTTGGCTTTCTGCCAGTTGGCCGTCCGGAGCAGATCTTTGGCCCGCTGTATACAGGCGTCCTGAGCCGTGGCGCTCACCACCTCCTCCAGGGATATGGGGCGCGGGCATGATCTGGCCACGACCCATCGCACATAGGCCTCCGTCTCTTCAGCTTCCTCCATTTCCTCTGGGGTGGCCGCCCGGGGGTGTCGTGATAGATAATCCGCCGGATTCTTTGACCCTGGCTGGTACTCAATGGCACAGTTGTACTCCTGTAGTTGCAGAATCCACTTTTCAATTCTGGGGGGTGGTTTGGATGAGGTACCTGAGAACAGCGACAGCAGCGGCTTGTGGTCCGTTACTACTGTGAAAGGCTTGCCATATACATATAAGTGGAAGTGCCGGCATCACCAATGAATCGCGATGGCTTCTTTTTCAATTTGGGAGTACCTTTGTTCTGTGTCCGTGAGGGACCGGCTGGCAAAAGCGACAGGGGCCCAGTCTATCTCGTCTCGGGCTCTCTGCATCAGGACAGCCCCCAATCCCGCCGGTCCGGCATCTACCGCAATGAGAGTGGAATGTCTGGGGTCAAAGAACGCCAGCGTGGTGTTGCTGGACAGCGCACTCTTGATATTTTGGAATGCCCTTTCCTGCTCCGGTCCCCAGTTCCATGGCGTGGAGTCTTTGGTTAGATCACGTAGAGGGAGGGTCAGGTTGGCTAGGTCTCTTATGAAGCGACCACAGTAATTCACCATCCCAAGGAAGCTTCGGACTTCCGTGACAGTCGTGGGCGGAGGTGCATCTTTGATGTCCTTGACCTTGTCCGGATCAGGATTGACGCCATCGGCCGAGAACACGTAGCCAAAGAACCCCAGCTTGGTCTGAAGAAACTCGCATTTGTCTCGGTGCAGAGTGAGTCCAGCGCTGCGGAGCCTGCGGAACACCTGTGCCAAGCGTTGGTTGTGCTCAGGAATTGTCCTTGCGTGCACCATGATATCGTCACTGACATTGATCACCCCCGGTATGCCAGTAATGAGCTCTTGGATGACATTCTGGAACACCTCGGCAGCACTGGATATCCCGAAGCTCAGCCTGGTGTACCTGCGCAGTTAGATGTGAGTGGAGAATGTCGTAATGTTCCGGGATTCTTTGTCCAGCACAAGCTGATGGTACCCCGCCCTGAGGTCCAACTTGGAAAACCACCGGGCCCCGGCCATCTCTCCGATCAGGTCATCGATCGTGGGGGTGATATGTCGTTCCCTTTTGATGGCCGCATTGGGGAGGCGCATGTCCACACATATCCGGACCGCTCCCGGCTGCTTGGGTTTCCGGGTGACCACGATGGGCGATACCCAGGGGGTGGGGCCGGACACCTTTTCTATGATGCCCGCGGCTTCCAGCTTCTGTAGTTCTTCCTCAACCAGTGGCCTCAAATGAAACGCGACCCGCCGGTGTCGCAGGGCCACCGGTTGGACAGTGGGGTCCACATGCAGGTGTATTTCCCGACCCTTGAAGCGGCCGATCCCTTCGAACAGGTCAGAAAAGTCTGCAATCAGTTGCTGCACTGATTCCTCGTGCACCCCAAACGCAAAAGAGACCACTCCCAGGTCTTCTACCGTCCGACAACTCAGGAGCATGCCTTGGCCTTCCTCCGACACGAAGATGTTGGCACGCGTGTACTTGTCTCCGTGTCGGATTGCTGCTTTGAACTTTCCTCGAATGCGGAGGGGCACGTCTTGGCCATAGGCAAAAACGGTGCTCGGAGTGGAGCGGAGGCTGGGTGGAGTAGCCATGTCTCCGTAGAGGGACGCACTCATCAGATTTATTGAGGCGCCCGTGTCCACCGTTGCCATGATGTCCTGATCAGCTACTTGTATGGCACACTGTGGTAGTGTCCTTGTGCGTCGGGTGGCCGTGCCGATCATGTGCACCTTGTGTACAGACCGCTCCTCCTCGTCGTCGTCCATATCACTGTTGCTGGGTCCTCCTTCCGCGCCTTCAGGCTCCGCCACCGCGTGTACTGTCTGGCGGGGCTTGCTGAACTTTTTGGACCGACACACCTTTTCAAAATGGTTCATCTTTCCGCACCCGGAGCATATCTTGCCCCGTGCTGGACATTCTGGCGCCGGGTGTCTCGGGCCTCCACAGTAACCACATGATTGCGCCGAAGCTCCGCCCTGCGGAGTTGTTGTTCGCTTCACCCATTTGGGCTGTGGGCGGACCTGCAGTTTGTTCACCGGTTCCACTTTCATGTTGGCCTGCAGAGCTGCTTCCATGTGGGCTGCCCTGGCCTTGGACAGCTCCTTCGTGCGGCCCAGCGTGAGAATGTCTGGGAGGGGTTTCCCCGACTCCTCCAGAATTCTCTCGCGCAGTTTAGCAGAAGCGCAACCCTGAATGATCTGGCCTCTGATTTCCTCCGTGACATCCTGAAATCCACACGTTAGTGCCAGTTTCTTCAACCGAGAGTGATAGGCGTCCAGCGATTCCTCTGGCAGTTGCCGCGCTTGTCTGAAAATGAACCGTTCATAGTCTTGGTTGGCCATGGGTTCAAAGTGCGCATTGAGTGCGTTTATGAGCGTGTGGTGGGTTTTGGGAGTTGCTTCCGTAAGGGTGCGGGCGATGGAATGAATGTCCTTGCCACCAAGATGGAGGATCATGGCACGCTTCTGCTCCTTATGGACCTTGGTGGCCTCAAAGAATATGAAGAGCCTGTCCACCCATTCTTTCCACTTCGGTGCGAGAGTGGACGGCGCACCTTCCACCACAAACGGCTCAATGGGCGGAATGTTAGCCATCGCTTTGGACGCCCGGGAGGATGTCCGTGGGCAGCCGGGATATGATCCAGCGGCAGCCGGAGCGCCGGACGCACCTCGCGCGACCAATCAGACTCCTGTGCGCCGCAGAGAGATGCAGGCCAGCGCTGCTCACCTGAAGAGAGCCAGGGGTCAGAGTATTTCCTCCAGGCAGGCAGAGCGGGGGGGTGTGTGGTGGCAAGGCACGAGCACCGCGGACACGTGGTAGTGCCCGCAGCCGCCTCACCCCAAGAGGGACACACACACGCACCCCGAGCGGGGGATCGATCACCACCCTCGTCGCCAATTGTTGTGTCTGATGATCTACGCTCAAGGGGCATCTAACCCTGACTAGGCCTAGCACGTGGCCCTAGAATAAACTCAGCCAGACACTGGGAATAAAGTTGCTTGGTCGGTCGGCGCGTGTCTCTGAACGCCCTCTCACGTGCTCGACCTCTTTTTATTATAGGGCGGTCACATGACCAACTTGTCCGTCCCTCCGGACCTCGGGGGCGGACCCTCGGGAACACAACAATGGCTAGCCTTAAAATGAATTGAATTCCGCACAAATTGGTAGTTAATAGATGCGCCGCACTCCCTCCGCCCTGTAATTCGTCCTAATTTATTTAAAATATTGGTTTCTGTGAAAAAAAAATTGTGTTTTTGTGAACCTGGCATCCATGAACGGGGGCACAGAACAGTGACCAACTCTGGGCTGTCATCACGGGCTGAAACCGATGCTCCCATTATTGGGCGGGCGGAAAATCTCGAATTTTTGTAGATGCCCCGCATTTGCCAAACTCTAAATAAGGCTCTGGGTTGTCGGGATTTCCACCAGATTGTTCGTTGACAGCCCCCAAAGTGCCTGTTCGTTGGCCTTCTCCCTGGCAAGTGGCACCTGTGCACGCCTGACTTTGCAGCCAGATTCCGGGACAGCCCGCCAAGCTCCAGAGCTTCATGTTCACTTTTATTTAGTGCTCGGCACTTGAAGATGGTTGCTTTAGTCATTGTGGCTATAAGTGCCTGCGGGCTGCAACCCTCCCTCCTTTGTTTGCCTATTCGAATGAAGGCCCCTCCCAACCTAGCTTCCCCCTCCCGTGAAATGGCACTCCCCTGTGGGGAGTGAGATCTTGACATACCAGGAAGTGCAACAGCTGTTTCTCATATCCGCGGAGGTTTGCATAAAGGTGTTCCTTGTTATTAATTTCTTGTTTATTTTCCTCGTAGTGTTTTCGCCATGCCCTTTCTGCGATTTATTTGTTCTTTTTTTATGTAAAATATGGCCCCTCAAAGTCACCGGCCTTGTTATAAACATGCGTGCACTCATTAGAGCACCCAGTGTGTCACGAGCCCTAGTGCTAGAGAGGAAATGCACCCCCACCACACTAAGGCACTGGGCCTCGGTGCCACTGCACCTGCTGCACCAATGGATCGCGGCGACGAACAGCTCTATGTTCATACTGTCTTGTACTATGGAAGGAACATCTGCGCCGAGAGGGATGGAGCGCATTGGGTGTGTGAACACGTTGTTTACAGTGACAGCGGTCACATTGTGCACCGCCCCACTCCCCACCGTCCTGTAGAGGGAAGGTGACACACAGCTTCTATCTGGGCACAGTGCAACTTTTCCGACAGCCTCCCATGTCACCGCTGCAACAGGTGTCACAGGCACGGACGCACCTGTATCTTCGGTACCCTTCCCTGCTCCTTCGTGCACCGGCCTTTACAACTTTGACACGCATATATATCTGAACTTTTTCCCCTCACACTAATTATGTGTTGATAAATATGCACAAATGCACCAAAGACGCGAGAACCATTTACCATAAGGGCAACCAACATCAAAGAGTGACCCGCAAGAAAACGACACACATGCAGCAAGACACTGAGCGCGTGTTCCGCTTTATTGGTCGAGGATCACACGTGGCAAAAAGGCATTTGAAAAGGAGTAGGGGAACCACATCAATCAAGCTGAGTGTGGCCATTAAATCAAATGTTTAGGGACGTAGCTGTCATAAGCACAGCAGGTACTGGCATTTATGGCCGCCTGTAGCTAAAACCAGAGGTAGGAGGTTAGTTTGTCTTCTTGCGTGGGGACCATGACCAGTGCCCCTCAACTGCATCTAAAATCTTCACCTTGAGTCGAAGTAAACGTGATAGTTTATTAAAGTGAATTCTTCTGTACTCGTTCCATCCTTAGATGCACGACCTGGCCGTGCAGAGGCATTGCAAAGGCGAAACCGTTGCATTGTAAATGCTTGTTCTTTTTATTTCTGATATCTGCTCTTTACTTTGATTGTTGTTTTATTTTTGTTTTTGTTAAATATGATTTGAGATCGAAAAGTTGTTTTTAATGTCTGTTTCCGCAATTATGAGATGCCAAATAAATAAATAAATAAATTTAAAAAAAGTTAAAAACTGGTCTGATTTGTGAATGTGGGACACTTTTTTAGCTATCTGGTTTGCAAATGGGAACTTTTGTATTTTGGTATACAGGCCTATATTTTGCCCCCGTCTGATCCTTTAGAGCGTCTACTTATGGTGTGCATCTTGTGAGCGCACACAAAATTAAACTGCTCTACAAACTCATAGAGCCCCCGCTCCCTAAAAGGGGACATGTATTTATTTTAAATAAAAGTATCACAAAGCCAGGACAAGTCCTGAAAAACAAGATTGTTCGGGAAAATTTGGGATTCTTGTTCACCCTAACCACAGTACCTTGATGGCTGCACCAGATTACACAGGTTACCTATTATGCAGGAAAACCCACTTCTGTGAACTCTCCTAGCCAAGTTCCCTTTACCAAGAGCTTCAAGTGGGCCAGGTCTTGCCAGTTCTCAGACCCAGTAGCAATTAAAATCTGACTTTGAAACTGGAATCTAATGGCTCCTGTATTCATGTTCTTCACTTTACCAGAAAAGTGCTTATAGATTTCTCAACAAAGGTAGAGCAAAGCCTGATGGATGCAATCTCTATTTAAATCTCATGTTTTGGCTTCATTCAGCCGTGCCTAAGTGTTTTTGCTTTTACTAGATGTGTTTCTGCAGTTTTGTGCATGCAACATATGACTTTTGTATAGGCTATTCTGTGAATGGACTAGCCTGTAGGGGCCCGATTCACAGAACTAGCTTAAGACAAAATCCTAAACTTACTACCATTTTGGTATTCACAGAAGACACTTACTCATTTCGGTATTCACAGAAGTTAGGAGTCCTAACTTTAGGACTCCTAAATGCCTTCTGTGAATACCGAAAGTCTTAAAGTTAGGATTTTTCTCAGTTTAGTAGTAGTAAAGTTAGGACTCCTAACTTTTGGACTCCTAAACTGAGAAAAATCCTAATTTTAAGACTTTCCGTATTCACAGAAGGAATTTAGGAGTCCTAAAGTTAGGAGTCCTAACTTTACTACTCCTAAACTGAGAAAATCCTAACTTTAAGACTTTCGGTATTCACAGATGGCATTTAGGAGTCCTAAAGTTAGGACTCCTAACTTCTGTGAATACCGAAATGAGTAAGTATTTTCTGTGAATACCAAAATAAGTAAGTTCCTTCTGTGAATACGAAAATGGTAGTAAGTTTAGGATTTTGTCTGTTAGTTCTGAGAATCGGGCCCTAAGTATCGGAGTGAGTTCAGGTTCTGGGTGGAGGATTCATGATGGTGCATTATTGATAACTTTCGAGTTGAGGCTAAAGATAGTGTTAGTTTCTGATAGCAGCTGTCAGTCGGAAAAAAGATGCACATCCAATCCTTGGCCTCATTGCAGAGCGCACAGAGCAATGGTCACATATGTGCCAATAGTAAGAAGACTTCATTTGAAGGTATGTGAAGGAGGCTTACACAGATGTTGAAATGTTGACAACGTGCAAGGAAATGAACATGCTAGTTTAAACATGGGGAGAGAGCCTGTGGGCGAGTTCGTGTCTGTGAGAGAAGGAGGGCATGGTAGGTAAAAGAAAGTAAATGCAGAAGGACAGAGTGACAAGACAGTGACGAATATGGAGGACATGACTTGTGAGATGTGCCAATGGAGGATTTCAGAAAGATGTTGAGAGAGAAATGGTATTAAGTGTCTAACAGCGTGAGAGACTGCAGAAGAAAGTGGTGTGAAGGGGGGATGTAAGTGATAGAGGCACTATGAGGACCTCTTACCTTTCAACAGACCTTACTAATCTATAATTCACAGTCTCATGTTTACAGAAGATAACCATTTTCAATTGTTACTAATCACAACATAACCATTGTTCTTACCCATTTGCTAATGTGGATTGAACTGGCTTGTTTCAGGGGTGAGTTTGTAGTTGTGAGTCTTGAAGCAATATCAGAAAACTCACAGGTGATATAATATGGCAAGCACAGGATTCTTGTTCAATCAATCAGGAGATTTATGAAAGCGCTACAGCTACTTATAAAGGGTGTCTCTGCGCTAGGAGTCTGACGCAATCTACCGTGTACGAAGAATGACTCCCCTCAAAAACTCTGATCGATAATTTATTTATTTATAAATTTATAAAGCGCCTGGTGACCCGGAGGCATCCCCGCGCTATAGAGCTGAGATATCCAAAGAGGAGGGGGGGGCCGGAGGACTATTTGGGGATAAGCCAAGTCTTCACTACTTTCCTGAGGAGAGTTCCCCCCCCCCCAATCCTGCGGCAATAGAGCGCAAGCTGATTCCATGCTTGAGCATGTGTCACATGTTTCAAGTGATGCTTCTAGTGACATAGGTTATGTCTCTGTTAACGCAGTCCTAGTTATGGTACTTTGGCCACGCCTCTGTCCTAGACCACAGCCCCATCTTTTTCATCCCACCTACAGCGTAGCCTTCCTATTGGTTTAAACACAAAGACCTGCCGCAGGACTCCCACTTCACCTGGGGCAACAAAGGCCACGCCAGGGGTAGGGGTCATAACTGACCTCAATGCAGCAGGTCCAGACATCATGACCTGCAGGTGGATTCCTTAGAATCTAGGATTACACTGCTGATTCCCTATGCTGTGGGACGCTTCACTGCTGTGCTTTTGTGCTGATTTCAATTTATTCCAATTTCCTGCCTGAGTTCCTAGTCTGTGAGGGCCACTGATGCATTAACGTAGTGTTGTCAAGCGCATCTGTACCTACCCTACATCACACAGCAATCATTTTTTGTATCGAGTCTCGAAATCTTGACCCCTCACAGGGCAGGATATAGATTAATAAATCAGGCTATTAAGTGATGCAGGACTCATAGAGGTTTAGATGTGGGTTTCTATACTTTACTTCATTTATCAGGCTACTGCTGGAAGCCCCACCAGAAGCTACATTTATCTTACTCAACCTGCAGACCTCCTGTGCCTCGACTAACTGCCACTGGTGAACCCCAAGGAGTGGAACACTCCGCGGACTGACATCACACATGCCCCTCAACTAACCTCCACTGGTGGACCCCCAGGAGTGGAACACTCCGCGCACTGACATCACACATGCCCCTTGACTAACCGCCACTGGTGGACCCCCAGGAGTGGAACACTCCGCTCACTGACATCAAACATGCCCCTCAACTAACCGCCACTGGTGGACCCCAAGGAGTGGAACACTCCGCTCACTGACATCACACATGCCCCTTGACTAACCGCCACTGGTGGATGCCCAGGAGTGGAACACTCCGCGCACTGACATCACACATGCCCCTCAACTAACCACCACTGGTGGACTCCCAGGCGTGGAACACTCCACTCACTGACATCACACATGCCCCTTGACTAACTGCCACTGGTGGACCCCTAGGAGTTGAACACTCTGCTCACTGACATCACACATGCCTCTTGACTAAACGCCACTGGTGGACCCCCAGGAGTGGAACATTCCACGCACTGACATCACACATGCCCCTCAACTAACCGCCACTGGTGGACCCCCAGGAGTACAGCAGTCCACACACTGACATCACGCACACCATCACCAACTCACTCATGCAGGAAATAGAGAAATGCTGGACACCACAGATGGACAAGCATAAGGACAATCAGACAGATGACGGACAACCAGGAGTATCCACAAAACAATCGGATTATAACATTATTTATTTATTTACTTATTTATTCTAGTCCGGCTTCTCTCTGGGGATCCTGATGGCACTGCTGTTTGCTGCCATTGCCTTGTACAGCTGCTACCGTATTTTGAAATCACCCGAGAACATAGGTGAGGCCACTTTGTGCTTTCTGTGCACTTTATGTATTTATTTATGTATTATGCAATGCCTAGCTATTTTCCTCCATGTGTTTTTCCATTTATGTGTGTTTTCCTACCTGATAATTAATTAATTAATTAATTAATTTAATAATGTATTCATTGATTTTTGTACTTATGATTGTATTTATTTTATGCTTGCTTTTCTGGGTGTATTTACAATGTTATTAATGCCTGATTTCATTCACTTATATCTGTATATAGACCTTATTTGTGTACATTTTGACCAACATGCCATTCGTACATTTCAGATTAGGCAGGTAAGAATACAAAGACGGTTGTTGAGTTGGTTGATGATAAGTGTTGACAATTACAAGACAATAGATACAAAGTAAGGGCCTGATTTAGAGTTTGGCGGATATGTACTATGTCACAAACATGATGGAAATCCCGTCTGCCTTAATACATGTGCATTAGGATATAACGCAAATGTAAACTTGTAGTATGCGGGATGGGATATCTGTCTCATTTGCAACAGAGTATACATCATCCTAACTCTGAGTCAGGCTCTAAATGATTTCATATATATATGTGTAAAACATATTTACTTTGTTTTGTTTGTATTTTTTGGGGGGGGGGTTATCCCCAACACCCCTTTTTAAGCTCTTAACTCCCTTTATTTCCTCCTGCCTCTTGTTTTATATACCCTTTACCTCCCTTTGCCTCTACTTGCCCACAAGCCTTAGACACTCTAACCTTCCTTTACCTCTTCCTGCTCCTGAATCCTAAAAACCCTTACCATCTTTTACCTCTTACTGCCTATGAAGCATAAAAACGCCTCACCTCCCTTTACCTATACCTGCCCCTAAGCCCTAAAAATACCCTTACTTCCCTTTACCTCTACTCGCCACTCAGCTCTATAAACCTCTTACAGCTATTTACTTTACCCACTCCTTAACCCTAAAAACCCTTACTTTCCTTTACCATTACCACTACCGGCCCCTGAACCCTAAAACAAAAACCCTTACCTCTCTTTGCCTCTACATATACCTGTCGCTGTCCCCTAAACCCCTCTCTTTTAAAACGTACTAAATTAGACTCCCCAGGATATAGCGGCATGGATTAGCAAATTTAGCAGCACAAAAATGGAAATTTAGCGGCACCAATATAGAAATTTAGCTGCAATTTTGCTGCATTTTATATGCCAATTTTTCCTACAACAAACACAGATATCTTTGTTTTTTGGGTTATTTAACAACATGAAGCTCTGTATATTTGGTTTATTTACAATGTAGACACTTTGTTTGGTTTGATTGAAATGTAGATTTAACATACGTCCGGGGCTACTCTTGCCATGCGGGACAACCTTAACCCCTGCTTTCTACTCTCTATCCACTCGCTCACCCTACCACTATGCTTAAGGACCAATACTACAGCTGACCATATAGATTTTCTGTCCCCACCATCTCCAGCATTCCCCTCATCACCCTTGCCATCTGCGAAAGAGTGCAGTGTCCTTGCTTTCCCAGCCAGGGATCTTCTTGAGGATGGAGGTGCCCTGTCCTTCTCCGCCATCTCTTGCTCCAACTAGACAGCCACACCCTACTGGATATCTTCATTGCTTGTGTTGGGGTACACATGCCCTTCACACAAGAATTCTGAACTGTCTGTGTGCCTGGAGGCTCCCTTTGTCCTGGGCTATGCATATGGGGTCTCCTGCCTCCACTACTCCCTTCTGCTCCTCTCAGTGGTTTCCATCATCCAACTGTGCCCTCCACTGGTCTGCGGTACAGATACACTCCCTCTGAGCACTCTGTGTCCTCATAATATAGTCCAGAGGTCCCTCTACAAGTCCCCGAATGTCTGTGCTCATTCCCTCATGAGTTGTGCCCCCTCCTGCATCAGAAAGATTTACCTCATGAGCCTGCCTATTTCCAATGCCCCCTTTGCCTGTCCTTCTTCTCTGCCTGATGCTGTTGTACCTCGCTGGCCGTACTGTGCTCCACCTATCTGAGGGCGTTGCACCGTCTGTGAACTTTTTAGGGGGAAGTCCGCAATTCCTGGACCTTACCTTTTAAAAAGGCCTCCAGCGTGGCGCAACTGTGCCTCAACCGCAGACAGGTTCAGAGTGGGGCCCTCTTGTTCCCTGCCTGCAGGCTCCTTACTGGCCTGCAGCCTCCAAAGAAGGGGCGAGGGGGAGATACCAGGATTATGGATGCTATGCTCCTGGGGAATGAAACACAGGCACTGACTGGGAAATTGTTTGGATCAGAGTGGGGCAGATTGTTTTGGATTGGAGTGGGGCAGATGGTTTTTAGATCACTGGATTGGAGCGGGTCAGGTTGTTTTGGATTAGAGTGGGGCAGATTGTTTTGGACTGGAGTGGGGCAGATAGGAGTGAAGTGGGTTGGAGTGGATTGAGGTGAGTGGAGTGTACTGGATTGGTCTGTGTTGGATAGGATCGAGTGGGTTGGGGTGGATTGGCTTGGGTGGACTCTGGGGTATATTGGCGTGGATTGGAGTGGATTTGGATGGATTGGGGTGTTCTGCACTACATAATAAAAAAAAATGACACATAAAGAAACAATCTTGCTTTGCACTATATAGATCAAGGTAATTAGAATCCTTTGAGAACAGCGCCCACAAGTGAAAACAAAACAAAATTTGAGTGCAAAGTGAGAAAAGAATAATTGACTAAATAAAAGAAAGTTAACTGTAGAAAATAAAACTTAGAAACTTTGTCCTGCTGGGCACATTTTTGCCAGTCATATGCCTTCTGTTTGCAAGGCATTAGAAGTTAAAAGGAACAAAATAGTACCTCAATCACGTTGGGAGCAGTGGACGGTGTAGGAAGGTGGATACCTGACTATGGGTGGCCCCAGGCTATCTGCTCTCTCTTTAAAATGGACTCCATGTACCCTAAGTACATCTCCAATTGGATACTGGGTCACCTTATGAGCCCCTGTACAGTGTACTATGGATACCCAGGGCATAGGTGCATCCAAGGCCTACCAGGAGCTGCAGCATGTATTATGCCACCCCTGGCTGGCCACCCAAATTGACACAACTGGCTGATCACTCAGCTGGGGCAAGGTGGTGTAATCACCCTTTGATTTAGATATAGTATACCTATATCTAACCTTATATCTAGACACATATACACCTATAAGTCACTCCTATGGCAGGCCTTAACAATCCTGGAGGCAGAGTGCTTGCTTTTACGTGATATGGTGCTCTAGCATGAGCTGAGCCTGTCTGCAGCTTTCGGAACCATGTCCTTATAACTGTTCTGGGATATTGCCATACCATATACTCTTAAGTGCATTATGAACCTCCTGGTTAAATGCTAACTCAATCAATCACTCAATCAATAATTGAATTTATATAGCGCACTACTTACCCAGAGGGTCTCAAGGCGCTGGGGGGGGGGGCGATCTGCTACTGCTCGAACAACCAGGTCTTGAGTTGCTTCCTGAAGGCGAGGTGGTCCTGGGTCAGGCGGAGGTGGGTGGGGAGGGAGTTCCAAGTCTTGGCGGCGAGGTAGGAGAAGGACCGTCCCCCTGTGGTGGTTCTACGGATGCGGGGGACGGCGGCGAGGGCGTGGCTGGTCGAACGAAGCTGGCGTTTGGGAGCGTAGAAGTTGAGGCGGCTGTTGAGGTATCCTGGGCCTTGGCTGTGTAGGGCTTTGTGTGCGTGGGTGAGGAGACGGAAGGTGATTCTCTTGTTGACCGGGAGCCAGTGCAGATCTCTCAGGTGTCCGGAGATGTGGCTGCGACGGGGGATGTCCAGGATGAGTCGTGCTGAGGCGTTCTGGATCCGCTGGAGTCTCTTCTGGAGTTTGGCGGTGGTTCCGGCGTAGAGGGTGTTGCCGTAGTCCAGACGGCTGGTGACGAGGGCCTGGGTGACTGTCTTCCTGGTCTCGGTGGGGATCCACCGGAAGATCTTGCGTAGCATGCGCAGGATGTTGAAGCACGACGAGGAGACGGCGTTGACTTGTCTGGTCATGTAGAGGGAGGACTCCAGGATGAAGCCCAGGTTGTGTGCGTGGTCTGTTGGTTTGGGTGCGCTGCCTAGGGCGGGGGGCCACCAGGAGTCGTCCCACGCGGCGGGTGAGGATCCCAGGATGAGGACTATGGTGTGGCTTTATCAAAACATGTCGAGTAAGGTGTCATACGATTTGGAATACTACCCCCTCACCAGTCCTGGCGATGGGGGTAGCATTCCACCCTTCTAGAGCGAGAAAATATGTTGTTCCTACTATTCTCGGTTAAAGTTAACCAGAGCCTCAGCATCACAAAATGGATGCTGCTGCCACAGACACAAGTATGACCTCCTGCTGCTGGGAGTCCTTCCAGCGAGGGAGGCTTGGACAATAGGTTTCCTGCCTTGGGAGGTGCTAGCACCACCCCAGACAGGACTTTGTGTATTGGGTCAGGGAGGGCTGAAAGGATTGAGACACTGCCTGGGGCACACAAGGTGTCCCATGCATAGGCCAGTTCAAACCGGTGCTGGGGCACTCAAGCCCCAGCTCTGGCGCGAAACTGGACAAAGGGAAAGGGGTGTAACCACCCCCTTCCCTGGTCCCACCCATAGGAGGGACCTAGCAGGTAATCCAGCCCCTAAGATTGGTATATAGGTAGGAGCTGAGTCTAGAGACTTTAGATTAATCCTGACTGAAACTTTGAAACAAAACTCTGGACCTTCGACGATCTACTTGAAGAAGACGACTGAAGAATCTCTCTTGTGGTCAAGGAGTGACCACCCTGCACAAGCAGGCACCATCCACCGATCAGCGACTTGCTTTGCCGCCGCCTCCCGCCGGAGCCCGAGCCCAGAGCCTGACAAGAACCGGATTCCCCGACATCCAACAGCCCGATCCACAGTCCCTGCAAAGCTGAGACCCGTGGAGGCGACGAGAGACGTGGGACCGGCCATCTTGAAAAGTCTGCGACCTGCTAACTGTGCAGCCCCCGAGGCCTCCTTGAAGCTGTGCATTGGGGATTGAGAAGCCCCAGCCCCGAGCAGCATCTGCACCAAAGATCAGCCCTCAATGGTTAGAGCGACAGACCCTGATGCAGAGGTCTGACCCGGGACCAGGGTTCAATTCCCGCCTCGGCGGCTCTTGGACTCAATCTCCCCGGACCTGATAATTCTCGCCTCAGTGCCTAGTCTAATCATGGGTTCCACTCTGTGACTCTGGGTAATAGCTTGCTTAATCTCCACAACGGCCCCACCTGGCTTCACCTTGGGGGTGCCCAGGAGTGGACACCTCACAGGAAAGCCAGGAAGGGTTCCACAGCGGTATGAATACAGCGCTACGAGACCTCAAGGTAGAAGTGCGCTATATAAATACAAACACATTTACATTTACATTTGCACCCTCCACGAGTTCTGCATGGGGCCCTTTTGCATTTTCCTGCTCAACGCGTCTGCCCGGTCACTTGCCCGTTGGCTAGTGGCCATTTTGGCGACGCGCCTTTAAATCTACACCGCTGGTCTGGTTGCTCCAGACTGGCCCTTGCTTCCCTCAAAAGAAGCAGCCCCTCAGACCTTGCTGGTCTGAGTAAGAAGCCTACATCGTATCCTGCGTGGGTTGCCTTTGCCAAGGCTTGTTGACTCCAATTCCGAAGCCGACACCGCCGACAGCGAGAGCCTTCATGGGACAGTCCGTGCCTGACTCCTGGTTGTCGTCGACGCCTCCTGGTCCACGTGGCTGCAGAGACAAGCTTCCCATCGGCACCTGATTGCTTCGCGACATCGCCTGGTTCCTTCCTGGTCACTTGCTAGTGACCCAGACTCTGTCCCCTCTGCTTTCAGGTCCTCTACATCTTCGATCTACCCTTGGATCCACCCGGACTCTTCTCTTCTGGCCGCCTGCAGCATCTTTTCTCCAAGGCCCCAATGAACTCCAAGATGAAACCCAACACACTTTGGGACCTATGCACCCGCTTCCTGTGGGTTATTTAACGCGAGTACTGCAGTGCTCCTGTAAAGAGTAACTCTCCTAGTGTCCTAGTTTCAAGTGGTTAACTTCTAGTCCAGTCGGAGGACTCCCAAACCTTTAACTTTCAATTTTTACGCACCCATTGGTTGCCTTTAGACACTGCACACGCATCCCGTGGGCCTCCTGCCTCCTAACCATTGTTAGTCCAGCGTAGCCCCAGTGATTCCCAAGGCCCTAGGCCTTACCATTGTTCGTGACGTGGTACTTATACCACTTTTTTTAGTATATGGTTTAGCGGGCCATCCGGGCCTATCCATATTTGTGCATCTTTTGTATGTTATATTAAGTATCTTGTTATGTGTTTGTGCTTCTGTGCTCATAAAGAGTTCAGGGGATTTCTTTAGGAATAAATACATATATATTTTGAGATATATATCCTGTGTGGTGTCCTTTCATTTGGTATTAAAGGGATTGCATATGGTAAAACAGCTGGCTTCACATGCCCTCTTGAGTTTAGCCTAAGACTGCTTTGTCCATGCTACCTCTAGGATAGCTGGTCTATAAGGTTGACTTTACAGCCATAACCATAAGGGTTGTTTGGACTGGTGCAAGGTGCTCACTAGAATAGTGAACATCATATACCAGGCCAACTTCTCACAGACGGGCACTGATTAAGTTGAATCAGTCAGAGCTTGGACCATGATCCACAGAGTGGAACATACATTATGCTAGCCTGCAGTGAACAGTTACCAGGCTGTAAAGAAGAATGCCACAGAAGCCAACATATTGTATGAAACGGGGGTCGTTCCAAGCCCCCTTTTTGTTAACAACAGTATCTCACAAGATATACGCATGCTCTAGTGCACGCTCTAGCAGGCTCGACCCTAAAAAGCAAGTTGGTGAGCAGCAAGAGATTGAGCAGAAGAGGAGTAAAATGTGGCAGGATTGTAATTTTAGTGAGAGCAATCTATCCTATCAGAGACCTATAAGGGCAGATTTACATCAACCAATGCAGCGCAGCAGCCAAAGTTGCTGCACTGTGTTGCTTGATAGAAAGGGAGCAGGAGAGCACCATATCTACAGAGATATGGCACTCTCCTCCCCTCTCCCTAGAACCCGCTCACAATCTGGCAGCCATGCCCCATGCACAGGTTGTGTGCGTTAGTCTATCATATGTTTTGTAGTGGAAGGGTACCCTTCCAGTACATAATATTATAACTTTCCAACTTTTCTAACTTTATATTTGTAGTACAGCGCAGCACACATGCTTTTAACACCTGCTTTCAATTACGTTAACCTTTTCTCCCATTTTTGGTAGGGGCATATTTACAGGAACTGTGGCGCAGTGCATCAGGTTATCTTGCTGCACTGCCCTGCGTCACAGGGAAAGGGCAGGAATGCACCATATATTTCCAGTCCTTTCCCACTGCGCTGGTGGTGTTTTGGCAGCCTAGTGCCAACGCAGGCACCCTTGCCCATGGTGCAAGGCAGGATTGTTTTTGTGTAGGGAGGGACACCTTCCTACACAAAAACAATACTGAGAGGCATTTTCCTCTTTCTATGTGTGCTGCACAAAGAGGAAAAACGAGGAGAAATAAGCATATTTCTCTTTAGTACACCTAAGCTGGGCAGGCATAAGATTTCGACGTATTACCAGGTTTACAAATACTTGGAAATTTAGGAATGCATCCAAAACCATGAAAGTTGTGTGGGAACTCTCACCACAATGCTCACTTCCTTGTCCAACTGTTTACTGATGCCTCAGCTGAGGCCCAGAAATTGGCCATGAATTATTTCCTTATGAGCCTCCCATTCTGAGACTACATCCATACCTGAGCCCGTGTTAATGTCTGAAAAGATACGTATGACATTAGACATTGCTGTTGTGCACGAGAAAGGAGGGAACGACCTGTCCAGGGAAGTGTCAAGTACTGCAATGAAATCCATTCCCATTGGGAGAGAACTCACTCAGCATCAACAGGGGCATGGGCCCGTTTGCCTGCAAATTTGGGGAGAGGGAGTGGGGAGGGGGGCTTTGGAGAGGGTTGGGATGGTTCTGCTGAGAGGGCTGAGGGCGTGGTGTTAGGGCACGGTGGGGGGGAGTGCATTCCATAAAAATCAATCCATGTGCAAATATTTTTGATTTTTCAGGAGGGTCAATCAGTATCAGATCAACATTAAGACTAAAATTTAGAATGAGTCAGCTATCATCGGCTCGGTTTGTGGGATATTGGAGATATGGCGGCTAAGGGAAGTTGTATATGCAATTAGGATACAAACTCCTTGCTACAACCAGGCAGACCTTTACCAATAGGGGATTCACTATATTGGCACATAGTGTTATTTTTGGGACAGGGAGGGTAAAGACGGATAGCTTTGGGAGATGGGTGATTGTCGAATGTTTAATAGGAACAATTAAGTCTACTGTTTGTGCTGTTTATGGATCAAATGCTGATGGAGCTAGTATATTGGAAGATCTAAATGTTGAATTGGCTTCCTGGCCCACTCTGCTAATCTTATGTGGGGATTTTAATATTCATCTAGATGGGCAAATCTTAAAAGCCAAATATACATATTTGGGTCGTAAACCCAAAGTTTTTAAAGCCTTAATTCAAGCATTGTGGGCTCATGGGGTAGTGGACACATGGAGGACAATACATCCAGCAGATCCTGGATTTACATTCTACTCACATCCACATCAAAAATTGGTACGACTGGATTATATACTTATGTCCAGAGCATTTATAGTTAGTGCAAAAAGGCAGGTCTGGCCCCGTATCACTGCTGATAATGGTCCTCTTTTGCTGGATTTATATATGATTAGGCAGAGGAAGGGCGGAAGGTTGTTCTCTTTTAATAGGAAATTATTGAGTGATAAGGCATAGAGATCATCTGACTAGTTGGACAAGGAATTTTCTTGATATAAATAAGGGATCTGCCTCTGGTTTGATTGTATGGGACACTCTTAAAGCTGGAATATGGGGCGAGGCACTTAGTTTTGGGTTTGCTAAACACAAACAAGGGCAAACAATAATGAACCAGCTGCTGGATGAGCTTTGGGAAGCAGAATAGGAATTGATAATGATCCTAAGACAGGGGTTAGATGTTAAAGCCATAAATCGTAAGTTAGCGTCTGTCAAGGCAAAAATCAATGCGATTTGGTGCAAGGAAATTACCATTCAATACAATACCTATAAACAAACTAGATACGAATATGGCAAATAGACTGGGCGGTATCTTGCACAGAGACTTAGAGCTAGACAATCCTCTGAAAGAATTTTTGCTATGACTGATTTGATGGGCAATACAGTCGAAACAGAAGAGGGTATTACAGGCAAGTAACTGCACCAACTGAAGTTTGTATCGCTTGAGCATGGGCAATTTCGTGCTGCAGTTTTTAGAATGAAGAGTAGAGGGGTAAAGGGGAGAATGAAAGGGAGAAAATGGGGAAGCAAAACATGGGTTAACTGTATTAGAGCAGAGGAAAAACATATATCCACTCAAACTGTGGGGCAAAGGTCCCACTACAACAAGCGACCGATTCTGCCGGAGGGGTAGGTGATGTAGTGCGTTAAAGGTATTGGGGTGCTCCTTCTGTGCTTGTGCTGTATGTCCCCATGTGCCATTGTGCTACGCTCACAATATTGCATGTCGGTGTGGAAGTTTTTTTATTTTTTATTTTAGTAGTTTTGTATAGCGCTAGCTGGACCAGAGGGTATCAGAGCGCTTCACAACATATACAGCAAATAACAGGTCTTGCAATCGCTGTCCAGAGTTTGGACAAGGATTAGGAGGATTGCAGGGCTGGCATATTATTCAAATCTCGCTCCAATCTGGGGGTCTCCGGGGCTCCCCCTGTGCTTGGGAGATAACCTATCGATACCCCTAAGAGAGGGGGGGATACTGAGATGGGGCGACTTGATGGCAGGTGGGACATTAATAAAGTGGGATAAATTGTATGAAAGGGTCGGCCCAAGATTATCAAGGTTTAAATACACACAACTTGTATGCTGGTCTAGAGAGCTCCTTCAGAAGAATACCCTAGTGGGGAGGTGTAGTGTGCTAGAACAACAGCTTGTGGAGAAACCTCCAGGGGGCAAGGAGGTAGCGCACTGGTATTGGTTTATTTTAGCGGAGGTGGATGGAGACTTTGACCTCCCGGATGAACTGTGGGCCATGGACATGGAACTTCGAGGGGAAGAATGGTGGATAAGATCATTCGCTCTTCTTTATAAAACTGTCAAGCCTGCTTGGTTGAGACGGAATCACTTGTTCTCGGTGCATCGAGCCTATTGGTCACCACAATGGCTTGCGAAGTTTCAACCTGGAAAATGTTGTAACAAGTGTAGTCTCCAGGGCGCATCAGATGTTCACATGTTTATGGATTGTCCTCCAATCAAGGCGTTCTGGGCAGAAGTCCTGTTTACACTGGGCTCGATACTTAAAGTAACTTTACCCTGCACACTAACACTGGTAATCTCTGGGATGGATGATAATGTTACTGGCCCAGCAAGGCGGCTGTTGTTCTATGCAATTTTACTTGCGCTGCGACAGATATGTAAATATTGGATTGACTCCAAGGCACCAACACATGCCAATTGGTTATCATCCCTTTTTGAAACATCAAAAGTCGATCTGGCCAGATCCTGCAGCAGTAATAACCTCACCTTTTGGAATATTTTGATTTCTTGCAGTTAGTGGTAGTATGTTTAATACCGGGGTTTTTTTTCTTTCTTTTTTTTCCCCCGGGTCCTATGATTATGCCTCCAAACTCCAGGGTCCATTGTGGTGGTTCAGTTAGAAATGAGCTGGGCCTGGCGGTAGCTTCTACCTCGATGGAGTCTGGGATGGGTTTGGCAGTCTGTCACTCGCCATCAATGCCTCAGTAAACCCAGATTTAGTCTCCCGCCAGGTTGGTACACAAGGGTATTGTGGTGGAGCGTGCGCTTAAGTCTTGGGCGCATGAATAGGTGGTTGGCTACATAATTTCTGGTCATGAGGTACAGGCAAATGAGGACAAAAAAAAACAAACATATACAGCAAATAACATAGTGAGCAGACTGAAACTTAAACATATAGAATCGTTTGATAGAATGTTTGTATCCAGAAGATATCTTAGTCTGTGACCTTGTTGAGGAGATTGTTCTAATGTGGGGAGGAATGGAGTTCCAGATTTTGGGAGCGTTACCAGCAAAAGATTTGGCTGCAGTTCTGTGCTTGCGCGATTTGGTCAGGATGAGCAGTAGAGAGCTGGAGCTCCTGAGGTTTGTGGACTGGCCTGCCCTATTGAGTTTGGCAGCCAGGTATTCTGGTTTACCTGTATGCAGGGCTTTGTGCGTGATGCAGGCTGTTCTGAAACTGGCTCGCAACTCCACTGGGAGCCATCTGAGTTCTTTGAGGGCTGGCGAGATGCGCTCAAATTTCTTAATTCAGGAGACCATTCTTGCTGCTGCGTTGAGAGTCGTCTTCAGGGGGGCAAGGTGGGATTTTGCTGTCCCTGTCAATGTCGCAATTCCATAGTCTATTCTGGCGAGGACTAGAACCTGGGTGGCTTGTTGAAGGTCCTTGGGTGGGAGGAAGGGTTTTATTTTGTATAGTAGTTTAAGGTTGAGAAAGGCACTTTTAGCAGATCTTGAGATGTGTTTCTACATGTCGAGTTTTGGGTCTAGGGTGATCACTAGAGATTTCAACGAGTCTGCTAGGGAAAGGTTACCATTGAGGGCATCGATGGCTTTGGGCCATTCTTTGATTTGAGGGTTATCATCTTTGTTGGAGATAAGTAGTATTTCTGTTTTATCTTGGTTCAGTTTCAAGTGATTGGTTGAGAGCCAGTCTTGTACCTCCTTGAGCGTGTTGTTTAGTCTCCGGATGTCCTCAATTGAGGTTGTTTCAAGATACAGCTGCGTGTCGTCCGCATATAGGAGAAAGGGGATGTTGGATTTTCTTGAGTAGAGAGGTGAGGGGTTCGATATAGATGTTGAAGAGCTGTGGGGAGAGTACAGATCCTTGAGGAACACCTCTGATAACCGGGTGTAGGTCGGATTCAAGTTTTTGATTTTTATTCTCTGTGATCGGTTGTGAAGAAAGGAGGAGAACCATTGAAGGACTGTCTCTTGTAGACCAGCTCTTTCTTGAAGGACCCTTAGCAGTAGATTGTGGTTGACTGTATCGAATGCAGCCGATAGTCTAGGAGGATGAGAAGGCAGCATTGATCCGAGTCGATTGATTTGCGTAGGTCGTCTATGACTTTGAGGATTGCAGATTCAGTGCTGCCTCCCTTTCTGAATCCCGATTGGAGGGGATCTAGAAGTTTGATGTTTTCAAGGTGAAGGGTTAGCTGAGGGAGGACACATCTTTCCATGATTTTAGCCAAAAAAGGAAGGTCCGAGACTGGTCTGTAATTGTTTAAATCTTCTGTGTCTAGACCTGGCTTCTTTAATAGTGGAGTGACTTGCCCTACCTTGAGGCAGTCTGGAACGGATCCATAGCTCAGAGAGCTATTGATGATCTTGCACCATATTGGAGCTAGGACTCGTTTTAGGTCTTTGGTCAGAAGAGGCGGTACCTGATCCAGGGTGTGTGCTGAGGGCTTGGCTTTGGAGATTAGATTGACTATCTCTGCTTCCTGGATGGGAGTGAATGATGACCACTGTTGTGGAGATTTCGTGGAAGCGTTGACATGGTTTTTGGGCATATTGATCTCATTCTGGGAGGTGGGGGTTAAGTCCAATGCTAGGTCTATCTTGACGATTTTGTCGTTAAAGAAGGTTGCGAAGCAGTCGCATCGAGCTTTGGATGCTTGAGTTGAGGGGGGTGTAGGTATGGAGGTCTGATTCTTGATGATGTTGAAAAGCTCTTTAGGCCGGTATTTTGCGTTATCTAATGCAGAGCGGAAGAAAGCTGACTTTTTATTCTTGATATGAGTTTTGTACATCCTGCGGGCTGCTTGGAGTTGATCACGGTGGAGGGTTGAGGGATCATTCCTCCATGTTCTTTCTGCGATTCTTAAAAGTCTTCTTTCATCGTTGATGTCAGAGGTGAACCATGTTCTAGAGGGAATATTTTTAGCTTTCTTTAGTTTAATGGGAGCAATTTGGCCAAGGGTAAGCGTCAAATTTGTGTTGTAGAGAGAGGTGATGTCGTTGGATGAGAGGTGGTCAGGAAGTGGAGGAGTGATTTTTGGGTGCCCATAAATGAATGGTGTGCTGTGCGCTGCAGCGATGCATGTATTAGGTGGTAGAGCCATTGTCCTAAAACAGTTCACCTGCCGTGTGAGACGTGACCTCGGGGAGCAGCTCAGTTTTCTCTCTGACCAGCCAAATTGCCAGGGAACTGTCATCACTGGGAAAGGGGTCAGGAGAGGCAAGCTATTGATGAGGCTCGTCGGAAGCTCATTAGGTAAATGAGGAAATTTTGTAGGGATTCAGATTAAATATTTTAATGTTGTTGCCATCAGCGAACCAGGCAGAAAGTGAGGGTGTGAACAAGCTTACAGTTGGAGGAGGCTGAAAGTGAAAGATTACATTATAGGAAGTTAGTTTACTTATATGCTAATATAGCGCGGGGATGCCTCCGGGTCACCAGGTGCTCTACAAATCGTTAAATAATATTTCAGTGATAAGCAGTACGGAGGTTAAAGGTCACAATTGCAGAAGTTAAGTTACGGTAGGATGTAGATGTTACAGGGTTAGGTTAAGTGGAGGGACATTTAGGGTGTGGTAGGAGGACTTGTAGGTGACATTTATTGTATAGAAAAGCTTTAGTTTTGCAAGGCAGAATTCATAGGAAAATGTGTGATGTGCACCTGTTTCAATAAAAACTGCATTTTTCACTCAGAATCATGTGTCCGTGTTCTGTGCTGTACCACTTTCACCTAATATGTGGCTCTTACATGACAAGCTTCTGAGCCTCAAATTTGGATACACAAACTTGTTTTCATTGCAATCATCTTTTCACAATCAAAGAGGAAATCAAAGGAACCTCCATCTTTTGAACTAAGGCATGTAATAAACATAGTAGGGTTTGGACCGTGAGCATTGCTATCAAAAGTATAGAAACATTTTTCAAATATATAATGATTTTTAGGAGTAAAAAAATAACTAATACGGATGTATTTGTTTATGTGGGATTTTTTTCAATTCATTAATATCCTTAATTGGGAATATTTTTGTTTACCAATTGATATATAGTATAATCAGAGTCACTGGAATTATGTGGCAGGGAATGGCCAAATTAATACGACAGAGTTGAGTAAATTATTTGGCAAGAAAAAGAAAATTATGCGGCATAATGCTGCCCTTTTTGTAATACTATTACTCCATTATTTTATCATTTTTACTTCCTAATCACTGTGTGGGCATTGGTTGAACCTCATTAGAACCAATTTAATATCCAAATACAGCAATAAGCAACAGAAAGGTGACCAGTCAACTTTTGCCAAGGTCCTTCCACTCTGCAGCAACATGTGTTACTGCGATTTTAGTAACTTTTGAACCGTTTCAGCTACAAACAAAATATTTTTTGTAAAAATCTGCAGATTATTCAACAGATGATGTATTATGTGTCAAATGCGGCAAATCCATAATAATCCGAAAACGATGTGGCTGCACAATCGCATAATTCCAGAGGCCCTGAGTATAATATACACAGTTATGTTTTTTGCATCTTATTATGAACATTTTTTTTATTAAGTAACATGTTTTCTTCCTTTGCCATGTTTGTTGATTTGCATTAATTGATGCATGTATGAGGTGGTAAAAATTATTTTGCCACTATTTGCAGTTTGCTTTTCTATTTAATGAAAATGCAATTCAGCTTTTAGAACTCTTTGTTATATTTAGCCCTTTGATGTTTGTGAATTAATCTATTAGTTTAGGGCAATCCAAGATGTCACTGTCCCATATCGTTCCCAGATTATAGTGTTGTGCCGCTCACTCATCATCAACCGATATGTGCCGTTACTCTTACTTAAAGCAAAGCATGATGTCACTCTCTCTCAGTGTGATATGTGATGACCATCTTCAGAGGAGTATTTTGTGCTGTCAATCTCTTCTAAAAAAATATAAGATGTAAGTACTGCTTACAGTAGGGTCTTATGTCTCTCCCTAATCCTGAGTTATCTCACTCCTCCTCAGATCAGTGTTATGTTCAATATATGCTTTCACTCTTCCTTAGCACATGTGAGGCCATCCTCCCACAGACCCGAGTCTGATGTCACCCTTGCTCTCCTTCCTTTCCCTAGGGAAGGACCTCTCCATCGAGTTCCAAGAAGTGTGTGAGTTTTACTTCGGCAGGATAGGCCGCTGGCTGTGTCTCTTCTTCTCCATGCTGGTCTTTGTTGGAGCCCTGGTTATTTACTGGGTCCTCATGGCCAACTTCCTCTACAACACTGGGGAGTTCATCTATGGTAAGAAAACCACCACCTACAGGATACACACACCAACAGAACCAGCCAGGGAGAGGGGGCTGGGTGCGAGGGCTGACAAGAGTATATAGCACTGTCTCAGAAACTATGACGTGAGATAGAATTATGGGTTCCTTCATCAGTCTCAAAAGACTCTGATATCAGAAGTGTGACCCTATTATGAGGCCCTTTCACCACCATTGTGTCAATTTTTGTGATGCTGGAGCAGCAAAAAAAATGTGCCACACTGCGCCATATTTACAAAGTGATGTATCCAGGCAAATGCATCACTTTGTAAACCCCTGCGCTACATTTTACCTGTGACAGGTATAATGTATGCAGGATGGGAGTTTCGATGCAGAAAAGAAATGTATGACATGACAAGCTGGACATTACGAGCTGTATTTTAATTGGCTGTCAACACTCCAAATCAGGAAGTGTTGTCAGCCATCTTGTGCCTCGGTAGAACCGAGGCACAAGAAACCGCAACAAAACACCGCAAAACGCGAAAAGGGGGCAGGGTAGACACACCCTGACCCCCTAGGCCTGCTCAGTGGGTCCCATAAGGACCCCCAAGGCCCAAAATAATTATTTGTTTTTTTTAAATCGCAGGATGCGCGTAGGATCCAGGTATCCCGCTGCTGAAAAAAAAGCTTTAAATGTTATTAACCCCCTCGGGGCCTAATCCCGAGGCATTTTTTAAAAATAGTGTGGGGTGGTACCAATCCCCCCCACACCGCCCCAGGGACCGCCACACCCGGGGCTCTAACTTAATATGGGCAGGGGGCTCACGGACCCCCACAGCCCTGGTGACTGCCACCCCCGGGGCTTTTTTAAAATAGGCAGGGGGGCCACGTGGCTCCCCTCCTGGAGCCTTGTCTAGGCCCTGGGGACTGCCACCCCTCAGGGCCGGGTCCTGCAGTGTCCCAGGGTGCCCACCCCGGGACACTGCTGTTTGCAATGGCAGGGCGGGAGCCTCGCGGCTCCCACCCTGCCTTTGAAAACTGCTTTGCTTCTTTGAAGCGAGAGCAGGGAAACCTGCTCTCACTTCAATGAAGCAAAGCAGATTGCTTTTCCATATGGGGAGCAGCATGTTAGCTGCTCCCCATATGGAAAAGCAATTCCGGCTCCCGCAGGAGGCGGGTAGCCGGCGGGACCGTGGGGATATTGGGGATCACCCACAGTCCCCAACGGTGAGGGCAAGCCCCGGGGGATGGGGTCCACGGGGCTACCAGTGGCCCGGGAGGGGGGCCACGTGGCCCCCATCCCCATTAACAACAAAAAAATGTTTTAGAAAAAAACAATGGCCCGGGGCCTTGAAGTGGCCTGAGGAGGGGTGCTATGCAGCCTCCTCCATAAAAATATTAAATTAATCGGCCATGCCCCGGGGGATGGGGTCACCGGGGCCCGGAATTGGCCACGGGAGGGGCCTTCCCGTAAAAAATGTGTTAACATTTTTATTTGGGGGTCAGGCCCTGGGGGATGGGGTCCCCAGGGCTCCAAAAAAGTAAAAGGAATGGGGGCACACAGCCCCCCTTTCCAAATTAATATTTTTTTTTAAAAAGGCGCGATAGCCCAACTGGTATCTCCAGTATGTGCCAGGGAGCTGCGTTGCAGACAGGTGTTCAGAGGCCACGCCCATTTTTACACCTCGTTGCAACGCAGCTCTGTGGCACTTACTGGAGGTACCTAGTGGGCTAGTTTGATCGTAGGGACCCTTAGGATTGAAGGGGACCTAATTTCTCAACTTAGAATGGTGACAGGGTGCGTTTACATAGTGGTGAAGGGAGGGGAGGGGCCTGACGTGGTGTGTAAACACACCCTGTGGCTAAGGTGACCAACTGGCATTGGTGCAAATTCAGGACGGTAAGTGTAAAAATTCGGGACAAAGGGTCAAAATTCAGGACACAAATTCAGGGCAGGAGGTCAAAATTCAGGACAGAACTTCAGGACAATTGGTTTTACAGACACATCAGAGGTCGCACAATAGTATATAAGTATGCCCAGCCTTATCCAAACATATTCAACCATTTGCAAACCTATCCTTCAGGTATCCTTTCATCTATCATTTTACTCATCCATCCCGTCATTCATCCTTTCACTCATCCATCCATTATCCATCCATCCACCCTGTCACCCTATCCATCTGTACACTCATCCATCCACTCTTCTACCCATCCATCCATTCACTCATCCATCCAGCCATTTACCCTTTCACCCATCCAGCCATCCTTTCATGTACTCATCCATCCACCCAGTCACTCATCCTTCCACCCATCCACACTTTCAGCCATCCATCCATCCTCCCTTTCTCTCTCCAACGACCCTTTCACTAACCAATCCTTCCTTCCATCCATCCAACCACCCATCCATCTACTCGTCCACTCATGAATCCATCCATTGACCCTATCACTCAACCATCCTTTCTCTCATCCATTTATCCTTTTACTCCTTCACTCATCTATTCATCCTTTTGTCCATCTACCCTCCCTTTCACTCACTCATCCATTCTTACATCCACCCTTTCACTCATCCGTTCATCCATTCACCCTTGCACTTATCAATTCATCAATCCATCCATCATTTCACTCATCCATCCACCCACTTACTCACTCATCATCCACCTTTTGACTCATCCATCCTTTCACTCATGCATCCACCCTTTTACCCATCCAGCTATCCTTCCACCCATACATCAAGCTATTTACATTTTCTCTCTTCTATCCTTCCACTCACTCATCAATCCGTTCATCCTCTCTCATTATCCATCTATTCAATCTTTCATTCATCCATTCACCCTTTCACTAGTTCATCCAGACATCCACCCATCCCTTCACTTACTCACTTTCCCAATTTTTCATATTAATTTTGAGCTGAGCCTTTTTGAGAAAAGGCCCATCAAGAACTTCACCCTCGCTGCAGGAGCCATTCCAGGACTGGGACAGAAGCCACCCAGGGCAGAGACAGGATCCACCGCAGGGGGGCAGGAGCCATCACAGGAGGGGGAACAGGATCCACCAGGGTGGGCACAGGGGTAGGCATGCAGTATTCTAGTATCAGTTTGGTCTCTTCCAGGGTGGTGTAGGGCTACTCAACCCCTCCTGGACAAGACAACGAGAAGACAGGCTCTCTTTCCAAAATGTTAGTTTTGCCATCCCCCACTGTGATGTACAGTACTTAAAGGACATACTCCAAGAGAACTGATTTAACTGAGTGTCCTACATAATTTGTTAATCAGTGCGGGTGCGATTGTGCCATTTCTTTATTTTATTACATTACTAGCAGTCCGTCCCGACATTGTCCGGGTATGAATTGCTGCCGGCCAGTAGTATATTGTTTTGTTGGATTTCGTTTTGATAGCATTTCTTATCTGTGACAGGCCTGTGAAACACTCCGATTCACAGTGCACTGCTGATGAACTTAAGAGTGCGCATTCAGTAGTGTGTGAACTCGGGTTTCCCTACTTTATTTTTCCTTGCAATATTATATAGCGCAAACTCGACAACATGGCATGAGCACAATTTACATTACAGAAGATTACATTAATTTGTGGTAGGCACAGGGAGACAAAGTAATTTGCCTGGAATCACAGGATGTTGACCTGATGCCGAGATTCGAACGTAGCTCCCCAGCTCTAAAGTTCGCAATTCTAGAACTTGTGGCGGGAGGTGTGTCTAAAAGTGTATGTCGGTGCTGGCCATCAATGAGAGAGACCTGTGTATTTTTCAAATCGGTGGTGAAAAAATATGAGTATGTTGCTGGAGATGTGGGCCACTGTGCCACCAATGTAGTTACCGGGGGAGGGTATACACCCATTATTCCGCAACTTTCTTTCCGCAGACCATCACTCCGCATACTTTCATTATGAAAGTACCATGACTCCGCAATGCCATTATAACGCATGGCATTACATTTTATATGCTTTTAGCATGCATACATTTACAACGAAATTCGTTGTAAATGCTTGAATGGTAAAAGCATGTTTTTTTTAATGTTTGGATATGGTAAGTATGGGTATAGGGGTATATGTTTTGGGGTACTGAGGTATATGTTTTGGGGTGTTTGGGTATTTTAAGGGTTCAGATATAGGCCCCGATGTAGGTAAAACGCATTTTCCGATTTTAAAATACCGAATCGTACCGAATCGGTATTTTGAAATCGGAAAATGATATGTAGATAAAAAAAATCGGAAAAATACCGATTCGGTAGTAATCGGTTTTGTGATTCGATACGTACCAAATCGGCATTTACCAAATCGGAATTTACCGATTCGGCTACTACCGATTCGGCTACTACCGATTCGGTAATCGCAATACACCCCCATGTCCAAAAGGCCCATAGGAACGCATTGTAAATACCGAATCGGTATTTACCGAATCGGTATTTACCGAATCGGTAAATACCGAATCGGTAAATGCCGATTCGGCAAGCTTGTAAAACTGAAACCAAAGACATCAGCCAATGAGGTGGAACCACCCTCCCCCACCCTAGCAGGGAGTGGCTACCCAGGCAGGTGCAACTCATTAGAACTTTCTGGAGAGGCAGCCTGAGCTGAGCATTCACAGTGAGCAGCAGTGGTAGCAGTATCCAGATCTCTGTGAAACATGGCAAGCAGCTCTGAGAGCCAGAAGGCAGAGCGCAAGAGGAAGGCCAAATTCAGCACCATGGAGCTGCAAGTGTTGGTGGAGGAGGTGGTGAGGGTACACAGGCAGCTCTTTGGGAGGCTGTCCCTCATTGTCCCTGAGAGCACTAAGAGGAGGCTGTGGAGTGAAATAGGGGAAAGAGTAAACGCTGTTGGTGTCACCCCCAGGAGCCTGGACGACCTCAAGAAGAGGTTCTACGACATCCGCAGCCTCACAAAGAGGAAACTGGCAGAGCTGCAGAAGCAGGCAGGACTTACTGGTGGAGGCAGGAACCTGGCGCCACCCCTCACTGACCTGGAGGAACTCGTGGCGACTACCATTGAGAGGGAGAGTGTGGTGGGAGTTGGGGACCTGGATAGCTCATCCAGAGCTACAGCTAAAGGTAAGAAGCATGTGCATCTTGACACACCCTACCAGACACCTCCCCTTTAGACCCAATGCACAGCCAAACCCCAGCCCAGTACTGCTACCAACAGACATGAGAAATGCATCATGGTAAATGTAGTCAGCAGAAGTAGGCAAAAATACCAGTGCAGAAGCATAATGAAAAGAACTGTAAAACTGAATCAAAGTATTTGAAATGATATGTGCAATGCTTTAATTGTAGTGACTGTAATACATCAGCACTCAGTTCACAAATGCTTCTTTATACCTAGGGGCACCATCAGGCGGAGGAGCAGGAGCTACTCAAGCACCAGCACCAGCACCATCTGCCAGTGCGGTGGCAGGGCCAAGCACCAGTCTACCAGCACAGGAGGAGGAGGAGGAGGAGAACAGCAGTGCCCTGGGAAATGAGGAAGACACTGGACATACCCTCACATTTCCACACTCCCCCGACTGTCTCTAACGCCCCCATTGCAGTTCTCCCCGGAGAACTCACCACCACAGAGCCACCGTGCACCTGCTACATCTCCTGCCAGGAGTATAATTGTTGCTCCATTAAACCCCGTGGAGGGAGCAGCGGGTCAGGCTCCAGCTAGCAACCCAGTTACACCTGTGGCACCCCAGCCCACACAGCAGGGCAGCAGCAATCCCCGGAGGCCACGAACATCCAGCAGTGCACTTCCAGCACGGGAGGGCAGCGTGTTTCAAGGGCTGGAGGGCAGTATGGTCAAGATCCAGAGGATGCAGGCAAAATCAATCTTGGCCTGCCAGCGCCAGTTGCGGGTGCATAACCTGCAGATGGGGGAGATGGCACAGGGGTTCAAGACATTTGTTGAAAGCAACAAGGACATTGCAACAGGTCTTGGGCGAATGACCACTGCCATCACACAGCTCTGTACAAAAATGGATGAACACGAGCTCTCTCGCCGCAGGGATGCCCGTGTGCAGAATAGTGCTATCAACCGCCTTGCTGCTGCTACCGCCCAGCTATGCCAACGTGGGGCAAACATGGAGGCCAGCCTCACCCAGAACACGGCAGAGGTGACTAGGGGCATGGCCCGCATTACCACCGCCATGGAGGCACTTATCATATCGAACACTGTTGTTAATGCAGCCCTGGACCTGGGCGAGGCTGGGGACAGCAGCAGCCGCAGCAGCCCGGCCAGCGCAGTGTCTGAGCCGCGCCGGAGCAGCAGGCGCTCAGCTGAGGCTGCTGGACATGCAGAAGGGGGTGAGGCACATCCTAGTGGGGCTGCTAAGTGCAGCAAGAAATAAGACTGCCAGGGCGGGTGAGGCAACCCGGAAATTTGACATTTACCCACATATTGTTTACCTTTTCTTTTGTTGCACATCAGTGCAGTAACGTTGTTGCAACATTATTAAATATTTCTTTTTCTAACATCCATTGACCTGTCTGTGCATCTGTACTCACTCAGAAATAGTTTTCTGTAATCTCCTCACGTCTGTATCTGCCATCACTTGGCGTAGACACCCCAGCAGGTTGTGTTTGTGGCACAGCAACGTCGTCGTCATGGTCCTTGTAGTCTGACAACTCCACCTCAGTGCCCTTGTTCACCGCAAGGTTGTGCAACATTGCACAGACAGCTATGATCTTTCAGCAGGTGATGGGGGTATACTGCCTTGCACCTCCACTCTTGTGCAAGCATCTGAATCTGCTCTTCCAGATGCCAAAGGTCCGTTCAACTACATTCCTTGTGCTTTTGTGGGCCCGGCTATACCTCCTTTGGCTGGATGTAGAGGGGTTGAGGTAGGGGGTGAGGATGAATGAGCGGAGGGCATATGCACTGTCGCCTAGAAGGAAAAGGGTTAACATTACTCACATGCATACATGTATTTTACTTAGCTACTTTGTGTTATGGGGGTCTGATGATGTGTCTCACCTAGAAGGTATCCTTCACCAAATGCGCCAGCAGTCAGCCGGGCATAGATGCCGCTCTGTTGAAAAATGTAGGAGTCGTGGGTACTCCCTGGGAATTTTGCTACCAGGTCTGTGATGGTGCACTTCGCATTGCAGATCACCTGAACATTGATGGTGTGCGTAGACTTCCTATTGCGGTATATGTATTCTGTGTCAGCAGGGGGGCAAATCGGAATATGCGTGCCATCTATACAGCCGATGATTTGGGGAAATTGTGCCATTTGGTAAAAGTCTGCTTTTGTTTGTACCAGTTCCGCGTGGGTTGCAGGGAAAGAGATGTATTGGTCCATCCTCTGTATCATGGCGTCAAGGAATTTGTGGAAAAACCTTGACAGGCTGCTCTGGGTCACCCCTCCTACCGCAGCTACTCCACTTTGATAGCTGCCAGACGCAAGCAGGTGTAGGCTGCATAGCACCTGCACGTGCGCTGGGATGGCGTGTGCCCTTGGGGTGGGGTGGTCCAACAGTGGTTTGAGGTCCCTGATGAGCTCCAGAATGGTGTCTGAGTCCAGCCTGTACCTCTGTAGGATCTCTGCCTCTGTGAGCATGAACAGGGTGATCCTCTGTCTGTAGACCTGTTCCTCTCTTTGCCATTCCCTCTCTCCTTCCTGCTGTAGCCGTAGCCGCCTTGCAATGACATAAAAAGCAGCCATCCTGCAAGTTGCAATGCATTTTGGGTCTATTTTTATAGGTTGAAGTTGGTTGCCACCTGATTGTAATCCATGGTAAATACCGATTTTGAAATACCGAATTTGAGCCAAAATCAGTATTTCTATGCTTCCCTACATCTCAATCAGAGTTTTGCCCTGTCCGAATCGGTGATTTACCGAATCGGTAACTCTACCGAATCGGTAGTTTATCCGATTCGGAATAATTTCCGATTCGGTGTCTCTACCGATTCGATACATGGACCGAATCGGTATTTTTACCGATTCGGTGTCACTACCGATTCGGTACATGTACCGATTCGGTATTTTTATCGAATCGGTATGTTACCGATTCGTTCTTTTACCGATTCGGGGTATTTCCGATTCGGATTATTTCCGATTCGGTAACTATTCCGATTCGGTATATATACCGATTTGAACGATTTTCATTGCCCTACATCTCGATGGCTGGATACCGATCGGTAAGGGCCGAAAATCGGTATTTTCGGCCGTTACCGATCGGTAACGGCCTACCTACATCGGGCCCATAGTTTTGGGTTATGGGGTACAGGGGTAGTTTTAGCGTTTAGGGATAGGTATGGGTTTTAGGGTACAGGCGTATTTTTAGTGTTCAGGGCTAGGTTTGGGTTTTGGGGTATAGGGGTATTTTTAGGGTACAGTGGTAGTTTTGGGTTTTGGGGTACAGGGGTATTTTAAGAGTTCAGGGCTAGGTTTGGGTTTTGGGGTACATGGGTATTTTTAGGGTTCAGGGCTAGGTTTGGGTTTTCGGGTACAGGGGTATTTTAGGGTTCAGGGGTAGGTTTGGGTTTTGGGGTACAGGGTTATTTTTATGGTTCAGGGCTAGGTTTGGGTTTTGGGGTGCAGGGGTATTTTTAGGGTTCAGGGGTAGGTTTGGGTTTTGGGGTACAGGGGTATTTTAAGGGGTCAGGGCTAGGTTTGGGTTTTGGGGTACAGTGGTATTTTAGGGTTCAGGGGTAGGTTTGGTTTTTGGGGTACAGGGGTATTTTTAGGATTTAGGTATAGGTTTAGGTTTTGGGGTACAGGGTATATTTATAGGGTTAAGATGGGTTAGTGTTTAAGGGTGTTGGGGTATTTTAAGGAGTAAGGGTGGGTTTTGATTATGGGGTGCAGGGGTATTTAAAGGGAGCAGGGTGGACACCCGGAGCTGGAATGTACAGAACCTGGGAAGAAAAAACAATGAAATATTTGACACAACGCGCGCCACCCTCAGCACACAATATGAGACGTGGCATGAAGGGCGTAATGTAAAAACAACAGTTGATGGACAGAATGCAGAACAATGTCATACATTCACCCCAATACAGAGGTCTGGGCCTAAATCCATAATTTTTTTTGCACTCTACACCACATCAGCCTTGACCCTGTGCCTCATGGGAACATTCCAGGCCGAATTGCCAAGCCATGTCTTTCATTGACCGTACTCATGCATCCTAGGACTGATTTCTGGCTAACAGCCGTCTTCAGCCAGGATAGCTTCACTCCAGTGGTGTGGTGAGCATGGGACTCACGTCTGAGCATACTCAAACCACTCGGGGTGACAAATGCAAAAACAACAGTTGATGGACAGAATGCAGAACAATGCCAGTACAGAGATCTGGGCCTAAATCCATCGTTTTTTGCACTCCACACCACCCCAGTTCAGATATGGCCATATGCAAATTAGCCTTGACCCTGTGCCTCATGGGAACAGTCAAACCCGACGGGCGGAACGTACCACACGCCCCCAGCATTTGTCATGCACCCCCCAGCACATGCCCACAGCACAACGCAGACACGCCCACAAGGGACTACTTTGCTGGCACAGTTCTTTTACTTTTTAAATGTATATTATGGGCGTCTGCATAGCCTATGTCCTTCTGCTGCAACTTCCCTTTCCAACGCTGTATTGGGTGTTGTGATTGGTTCTGTGGTTCCTGAGATTACCCGCCTCAAAGGTTTGGGCTCTCTCTTTATTATAATAGTATGGATAGACTGCATGTTTTAGGAACCAAGGTTTGTTTACAATTTAGTGGCAGTAATTAAGCTCTGTGAAGAGAACCGCATGCTGCCTCAATGTAATCAGGGCCAGTTCTAGGATGTTTGGGGCCCCGGGCAGAAAGGGAATGTGTGAGGCCCCTCTAAATTTCAGAGACATGACGCATTCAGGGCTGTTTGCATCTGAATAGATGCCCCTGCTCCTGAAGCTGAAGCCTCTCCCCCTCAGTCACCTACAGGCACCTTTTAACAGCTCATCAAGGGCTGAGGGTTGCCATCCCGCTGTGCCTCTCCATTGCTGCTGGGTATCTGAGCTATGGTACTGCATCGAAGTCTGTTACACCCGACCTCAACAGCATCGGAGTCAAGAAGGGATGTGGGTGGAAGCTGTGCCGGCTTTAGGGTGGTGCGACAGGTGTCCGGTTAAAATTACAGACAAATGGCGTCCGTTAAAGAATCCTCCACGGACAACGGACAGACGGCTGAAATTACGGACTGTCCGTGAAATTTACAGACGGTTGGTCACCCTACCTGTGGCGCGTTTTAAGTAGGGGCAAAAATTCCACTTCAAACCTGAGGGACCATGGTGGACAAGTAGCCCACCAGGTGCTTCCAGAAAGTCTCACTGCGCTGCGTAGCAGAGAGGTGGTGCAGGCCGTGCCCCTTTTTAGGTCGAGCTCTCGACCTATTGTCACCAAGTTAGGTCTGAAGGGAGTCAGGACCGGGCACGAGCAGATTCGGTTATGTGGACGCGCACAGCAAGTCAGCCTCTCAATCATCCGTGCAAAACACGAGCGCACAGACACACACCCCTTCCCCCCTCCCCCTACAACTAAGCCCCACACCGCACACACCGACACGTGCACACACACATTTCCCCCCCCTCCTCACCGTGTTCTTTCCGTGTCCCTCTCTCTCCGTAGCAGGTCAGTCTCGGCATCGGCATCAGGCTCCATGTCTTCTCAGGCGATCCTCCTCAGCTTGCGTGCACGCTTACGGCGACGTCTCGTGCGCTCTCACCTCGTGCACTACTCATGCCTGAACCTGGGGAACGGGATTGTTTTTGCGTGTCTCACGCTGGTGCGCATGCAGCAGTTCGCCGGCGGAGGCTTAGTTGTTCGCCCAACAGCTGCTATATACCATGCAGGTTTTTAAAAAAACACTTTCACACATGTTTAAATTATTTTTTCTTTTATTTACCGTTTCAAGTGCCGGCTGTCGTCTTCGAACAGTTAAAAACAAAAATATGCACGTCATTTAGGGCACCATCGGGTCATGGTCTGTAGCCGTACATTCGTGTGAATGCATGACTGTGCTTTTTTTATTACGGAATGAAGATAGCACGATTGGCACTGCTACACTTTACATAAATTAGTTTTGCACAAGGAAAGGTAAGGAAGTGAACCGACAGGAGTCAGCGCGTCACCTGTCTGCTGCTTGGGAGTCTCATCGCTGCTCTCGGGGACAGCAGACATCACTGCCTGCTGCGCGCCTTCCGCCTCGGAAGGACGGGTTTTTTTTAGAGTCAACAGATACCTGCGTGTGTTTAAACTCTGCAACAAACTGCCCGGAAGCCAGTAGCTGTGTGTTTTTAGATTTGATGAGTAATGGTGCTTGTTTGCTCTGCTCAGCCCTGCACTGATGTACTGACACACGGCTGCAGCACTAGTGAACCAGCACGAGGCACACGTGCTAATCTACAGCAGCATATCACAGGCTGACCATAAAGGTGCACTTGAGGGACCACACATCACCGAGTAAGCTATACATCCTCTACTGTTGTATTGTTTTGCTCATTGTGCTGAGCAGGATTTTTAAAGCATCGGCTTACCTTAACTCTCATGTTACCAGGGCTTTCGTGGTGAAAAGCGGAGCAGCACATTTGTTACTTTCACCCTTACTCTTGCCATGCATTTCTACACTCCGAAAGGCCAGGCGCTCTATGAGAGGGCAGGCACACCGAGAACAGCCTTATTTCCAACCTGCAGTAGCGACGGTGTGGCCAGGATTTGTATAACAGAACCCCAGTCCACACGCCATTTTGACATCGCTTTTGGTACATTTAACCTCCGGGAATCTGTGGAACGACACAGCACAGCAGCTCCCTTGTCGGTGCCCTCTCCAGACGGACAGTTTGGTCGCTCTTTGCGGCCAGTGCATCGGACCCTGTGAAGTATTTTCAGGGAGGTGTTCCCTGGTGCGTCACCTTCCAAAGTCCACTCTCTGGCAGCAGCAGGACAGCAGCTCCTCTTGACAGCTCTAACCGGGTAGAGGGCAGTTTCGTCCTCGGGAAGGGCAGAGTAGATCCTGGGAGAGAGAGAGAGAAGCGCGCCACGCAGTGGCCATCAAGAGGGCGGGCACCTAGTCAAGGAGGGCGGTCCCGCCCCCACTGGTACGTCCGGCACCTCCGCCTCTCCGGTTGGAGGAGGCGGCCGGCCGAGAATCTCGTCCGGGCGGCTGGGAGGGGCTTCTGGGGTACTTATGCTGTGACGCCCTTATCCTAAGCCTCTTTGCCGCCCGGACGCCGTCGCGACCTTGCTGGACACTCTTTTTGTTGCTCTCGTCGTCTCGTCGTCTCGAGGTAAGCGTGGCCTCGGGCCTTCCGCATCCCCCCCGCCCCCTTTGAGTTGCCGCCTGCTCCCTCTACCCGAGGTGCGAGCCTGGCGAGGCGGCCCGTTAGAGCGGGCTGCTGTGGGGGGGGGGACGTCCGGGGCCGTTGCGGTCCTTGTCCCCTGGGCAGTGCGGGTTCGGCCTGTACTCGTCGGGCCCCGCTGTAATTCCCAGGTCGGCCAACCCTCGTTCCTGGTCTTCGGGCCTTCTTTAATTTGTGCGGCCTAGTGGGATGGGGTGGGGGCGCAGTCCCAGCAAGATGGGGCCTGTATTCCCCGGGGGGGCACATTTCCTCCGATATCCTTTCCCGCCCCCTTTTCTCCCGTCGGGGTGGCCATTTTGTGTTTGGTCGGCGTGTTGTTTGTTCAGGGGGGGCTGCACGCGTGGTTTAAGGTAAAATGTTTGGTTTGTGCGCGTGTGTTTTCCCCCATTGCCTGCCAGTCGCTCAAGGGATGTTTGCCGCTCAAAGTTTTATGTTCGTAATTTCGATCATTTTAGGTTTTTGTGCATCTGTTGCCCTATGTCCAAGCTAATACCTATCCATGTAGTACTGCTGTTCTTAGCCTATGCTTGATGCCATGTGTTCATTTCGGATGGCGCGGGGTATGTTTTTGTGGGGGTGCGGGGAACCAGCTATCTGTCTGCAGGCTTATTCATGTTCTTATCATAGCCATTTTATGATTGCGCTTGCTTCGATCCATGTGTTAGCAAGGCCGTATACATGCTGGTATTGTCGTATTACCGCGATGCTGGATGGTTTGTTTTGCATTTCAGATGGCGCGGCGAATGTTTTCGTAGGGATGCCATTTTAACTATTATTCTATGTATGTAGCGTTGTGGGGGGGGGAGGAGCGTTGAGCTTGGCGGTGTCCGGTCCTTGGGCGCGTGACCCGGCGAGCTAAGGTGGCGGTGCCCCCCTCGCGGCCGCACGCCTGCTGATATTTGGACGTACAAATGGTAATGCCGATATTTCAAACAATCAAATGCAATTGATTTAAATGACATGAGAGCCTTTCGAGGGTTCCCGCCTCTGCTCGGCACTGCACAGTCAGCGCCATAACTGCATTTGTACTGATTTTCTTACTTTGATGCGGTTTTTCGACAGGGTTTTCAGTGTGTTGGGGGGGATTGATCCCACGAAGGGTCCCACGCTGGTTAGGCTATGGTGCATCATTTGGCCTAACCTTTCTTTGTACCGATAGGCCCCCGTGCTCCCGAGGCCTCTATCTTCCGATATGGCCAGGGTACTGAGCGAGGTGGGGGGACCCGGTGGGCGCGCAGCGAGTCCGCTATTTCGAAAGCCCCTTCCCAGGTCGCAGAGTGATCGCGCTGCCGGAAGCTTGCCTTCTTGGGGGGGGGAGGAAGGTGGGGCCTGTGTTGCTTGGGTCCTGGGTGTTGGTGCCTGGCGCCGGTCTTTTCCCCCATGCGTAATGTGCTAATCGTGTGGGCTTCTTTCCAGGAGGTGTGTTGGAGAATGATCAGGGGCTTTCTTGTTGTGTGGGCGCGCGCACCGACTAAGTGTCCTCGGCGGCGCCCGGTCATTTACATGCCTTTCTTTTCTTGCAGATTCCGGCCGTTGCTTGCAATCGCTTCCGCACCTAGGCCTGCCGAGGTTGCCTGGCATCGGTGCATCTTGCCGCGCCTTCCCCCCCCCCCCCCCCCCCACCCCCCCGCTCGCCCATATTGCGCACACGCTTACGCGGAGACAGTGCAAGGTATGTTAACATGCGCGTGCGATTTGTGTTCTCGTGGAGATTTTCTCACGCTTCCTGCATTGTTGGGCATGCTTCCCCCGGGCGTTTTCCGGCGGTTTAGGATCATGGTGCTCATTGTGTCCCGGTAAGGGCATTTTATGTTAGAATGCAGGTGTCTTACTGCCCATTCTGTTGTTTCAGGAATTTTACTCGTTTGAGGAACTGCATCGGTGCGTTACTTTCAAAGTCACGAGGATTCGCAGAGGTATGTTAGTGCAACGAGGGGGCCCTCTCTAGGAGGAGCTTGCTGGAGGGACAAGTGTTTTCCCTCCCCTGGTCTAGTGTCTTGGGGTGCTTTGGGGGAGAGCTTACAGGGGGTGGACGGTGTCTGCTGGCTTAACAAAGTCGTGTGAATACTTTCCTCACAGTCATCTCTTTTGCAGGATACTTTCGACTGCGGCATGGAGAGTCAGGGGTCCCCCGCTCTTTTCTCACAGACATCACAGGTTGAGGATTCTGGGCTAGGACCGTCGCAGGACCCCCAGATGAAAGCCCTTTTGGATGCGATAAAGGCTAATGGGGTGGCGTGGGCGAGTGGACTTTTACTAGCCAACCCCCCAAGAGCTCCAGGGCCGGCCCCTGCCCCACAAATAACTGAAATAGAGGTGGCAGAGGACACAGCCACAGTGAGGTCCAAACGCACGAGGAAGCCAACAGTCAAGGACTTCCCACCGGAGCCCCCCGCAAAGTCCAGGGCGGCTGACCCGATCAGAAACGTGATAGTGCACGCCCCGGCATCCCCCCCAGCGGTGGTCCGGGTGTGCCCCCCCTCCCCTCCTCGTTTGGCGGCCTCTAGTGCGGAATTCGCTACCCGGGCGGACCTGGGTAAGATTACGGACTCGCTGGCGTCTTTTATGTCTGAAATAAGAGCCAGTTTGTGCCCTGCCCAGTCACGATCACCTGTTTCTGTGCAATCTGTGATTTTGCCACCTTTAGCAGTGGCCCCGTTGTCTTCTGCCGGGGAGGCGGATGTTGTTCAAGTGTGGGGTGGTACTCCTTCACAAGGGGGGGTTGATGCGGGTCCCATCTGTTTACCTATTGTCCCGTCGGTCAGCTCTCCCAGCAGTCTGGTGCCGGGAGCTATTCTTCCACAGGTTTTGCCGCCGGTGCAGAGTGTGCCCCAGGAGGCCCTCTTGCCGGCGGTTGTCGCAGTCCAGCCACTGGTGGGGGCATCTGCCGGTCCTACACCCTTGCCAACTATCAGTGCTGTGGCTCCACCGACAGCTTTGGTGCCCATCCCTGCGCCCACAGCTCTCATGACCATGGCGCCCCTTCTGTCAGGCAAATGCTCCCTGGCCTGGCAGGTTCCTCAGGCGGCGAAGGAAGGCATTTGGAGGAGGGAGTTCATAGACATTTTCTCTCTCCTCATGCTGGGGGCGGATGGGGTGGATGTGCGAAGGATGGGGTCTAAAGATGAGGAAAAGAAGGCTCGCTTCCAATCCTGGCCTGAGAAGTCTATTAAAAACTGGCGTCAGGCCTTCGCCATTTTGGCAGCTGTCATAACTGAGCGTTTCCCGGATCAAGCACAGGGTCTTTTCCAATACAATAGCGTCATAATTAATGAAGCGGAAGCTACATCTGGGATGGGGTGGTATGTGCTAGCACCTGTTGTCTGTGTCTGGCGTGAGAAAGCGCTATAAAAGGGTGTTATGAATTGTAAAGTGCTTGTTACGGTAACTATTAACCCTACAACGGTCTGCTTTCAACCAGACTGCAAATCCCTCGCCAGCACAGCCCCGGCGGAAGCCTTACACAGTGCCCGTGCGTTAATACCCGCAACATACACGGTACAACACCCTGATATCTGCAAATAGAAACACAATAAAAGTCTGACCTTGTTCTTATCCTTGGGTCCGGGGACCCCTTCAGGTTCGCAAAGCCTTCTCAGGGGGGTCACTCCCTGCTTGGAAAATTAAATAATATGTTTTGTTATTTTCACTTGATATAGCGCAATGACTCATATCGGCTGGTGTATCTGGGCGCTTAGACAACATAGCGCAACCACAACTAAAATAACCAGGCCTTCAAGAGTTTTTTAAACTAAACAAAATCTGGACAACTGCGGAGATGGGACGGAAGTTGATTCCAAGCCGAGGGGCGGTGAAGAGTGAGATCTACCTCCGACTCTGGAAGAGCGGAGGGGGGAACGGTCAGTCGCGCTTTATGGCTAGACCGAAGAGTTCTGGAAGAGCAGTAATGACGTCATTTATCCTCTATGCACGTGGGGGCTCTGCCCATCAAAGACTTGAGGCAGCAGACCTTAAAAACAGGGCATTTCCTGACCGAAGCCAATGTCGGGTTCTCGGGTTACTTACCTAGCGTGCAGCATCGCTTTGCACCAGCTGAAGTCTGGACAGTGAGGGGTCATTGGCGGCCATAAGCATTGGCATTGTCAAGGTGACTAATGACAAGGGCGTGTTTAACATCCTGGCAAATTGGCAATGGCCCACAATCAGGTAAGTGACGGCCGGGCCAGCACTGCAGGTTCCAGCTCTGTTGCCCTAAACACAGCTCTTCCAACACAGTGAGCGTCCTGGGGCCTTTTCGACATTCACTAGGCACCGGTGCACAACAAACAGCGCAAGTGCTCGTTTGCACAGCTGTCTTCTGGTGAAATACAGACATTCTTAGCGCTTACTCTATTCTAGATTGCACAAATGTGTTTTTCACCGTTGCAAAAATGAGCTAAATAGTTTGCGAAACATTTTCATAGTTTGATTGCAAATGATTTTATGTTAAATAATTTTGTTTTAACAAAGGAAAATATATCATTAGTGAATATCCACTAGTAAAGAAATTAAGCAAACTAATTTTACAGTATTTAGGAGGCTTTAAGAGTTTATGCTTTAACGTAATTCATAATCAACGTAGTTTCCTTTTTCATGTTTTAAAAATGAATAAACTATAGATTTTCTGTTATTTTTAATAGGAACACACAAAACATCGAATCTATTCATTTTCTCAATGTTTGCCCTTGTGCAAAACTAATTTATGTAAAGTGTAGCAGTGCCAATCGTGCTATCTTCATTCCGTAATAAAAAAAAGCACAATCTGTTTTCGTACCTGTATGAAATGTATATAAGATGGCGATTTGATGGACGATGTGAGTGCTGCCCATTACAAAGCCCCAATAACCTATTAAATATGTTGCACAACCCCCACCTTCTTTTAGTTCTCACAACCCTTTCGTCCCTTTTCTCCTCATTAGTAATACAGATATTTTCCAGAATTTCTCCTAATTTAAACACTGCAAATAACTCCACATTAATACTTTTTAATTTATTATTGCGTTCAAAGCTGCTGTAAGAACTTCCTGTTGCATGCAGGGGGAAGCACTGATCTGCATGTGAGTTAAGACAAGACCCAAATTACGCAACACCCCATATTCAAACACACTCAAGACAGGCAGGGATGGACCTGAGACACTCAGTATTTGGGTCTGATAAACCAACCATCAGACCGTATTATTACATTATTTGCAGTAGTAAATAGGCTAGGCCCAGCCCCCACTTACCTGTGACCAGCCCACCGACCAGTCCAGCCCTTTCAGACCCGGCTCTTTGGCCTCGAGGATCACACCTACCTTCAGTGTGTGAAGAGGTTTTGGTGCCAAGTCTAGGATGTACAAGACACCACTGATTATGATTGATTTATAAATCAGCCTCAATGCTGCATGAATGTAGCACCCTCTGTTCGGCCTCACCCAGTCCTCTGTCTAGGTAGCAGCCTCCGTCATGTGTTCTTTAAGCAGCTTGAGTTAGGAGTACACATAGCAGCTTGAGTCATATGTGCACATAGCAGTGAAGGTCATGTGTGCACAGAGTAGGTCCAGATATAATTGCGGTACATTGGGTATGCATGTACCAGCCTCACTCATGTATGCATTTAGCATTGGGAGTCATGATTGCAAGCAGAAGCCTCAGCCTTCTATATATGTTACTTCTTCAGTTATGTACCCACGTAGCAGCCAGCCTCATTGCTCTGTGCATGTTATAGCCTCTGCCACGTGTGGTTGTAGAAGCCTGAATCATATGTATGCATGTGTAGGTACTTATATAGCGCAAACCTAGCAGTGAAGAAACAGAGAGCTCTATAAATACCATTATGTGAAGGGTCTGGAGATGATGTACATCAAGTGTGGATGACACAAATACATTGTAACACATTGTAGGTACAGGAAGATTAAGTGATTTGCCAACAACCATACGATTTTGAGTCCAGCACTGAGGCTGGGATTCAAACCGGAGGTTCCAGAACCAAAAGGCAGACGTTTGCATTCCTAGGACACATCCCCTCATATATGCATGTCTGCATCTCCTTTCATGTATGCATGTAGGCGCTCGTGTCGTGTGTGCATGAAGTAGTGTTAGTAGTGTGTACATGCGTTACCCTCTATTGTCTGTGCATGTTTGTATATAAGGACAAAGGCCAGTGAATACTGAAGTACTGGGGACACCTATTCTACTCTGCAAAACTGCACTCTATGGCACTGTATTCTACGCCAATCCACTCCACTCTATACCACTTCACTCTACTTCTACTATATGCCACTACACTTCAGACTACACCACTCTAAGCAACTCTTTTACAATCTACACCACTCTACTCCACTGCCAAATAAGCAGCGCCACTCTATGCCACCATACTCTACACAACTTTTATCTACACCACAGTGCTCTACATCACTTAATATACACAATTCCACTGCACACTATACCCCATATTTACACTACACAAATCCACTCCACGCAATTCCATGCCACACAATTACACAACTAACAATTCCAATCCCACCCACATAATTTCACTCAAACCACATACATCCACCCCATAACACAAGTGTCAAAGACATTGCAATTTACAACACCAATGGTTCTAACTCAAAAAAATGCGAGACCTATTGCATTTCTAATGCTTGTTACATCTTTCTGCTACGCAGCTCTGTGGCGCTTACTGAATGTACTACGAATTCCTATTTACTCACCTGTTATCAGGAGAGACCTCAGTGCAGCATCTTTGAGCCCAGTACTGATCCTGAAAAGTAATTCTAACCATACTTACCAGTAACATGAATTTCCTTCCATAGGCTAACATTGACTGGTTTCACTTGGAAATTCTTCCAAGTGTGGAGTTTTGGTACATTTAAATATTTACCTAAAATCATCCGAACAACGAATTCCAATTTACTTGCCTGTTATCAGGAGAGAACTCAGTGCTGCATCTTTTAGCCCAGCACTGACCCTGAAAAGTAATTCTAACCATACTTACAAGTAACTTGTATTTCCTTCTATAGGAATCCATTGTCTGGTTTTCCCCAGAAAGGTTTCTAAGTGTCTATTTTCACAAACTACAAATATTCCTTAAAAATCGCCTGTATGATTTAAATGCATTCTTTCAACTGTTTACAGGAGATGCACCAGTGCTGGATCCAGGATCCACCACTGAGTAAGAAAAAGTAACTATAACACTACTTACTTGCTAAGTGAATTTTCTCCCATAGGATAACATAATTCTATGTGAAAAAGTTTCGTAGTGTCAACTTTTAAAATACAATAATATTCCTTAAAAATCACTACTGTAACCAAAACGCTTTTACTCAACTGTTTACAGGAGATGTCCCAGGACTGAATCTAGGATCCAGTCCTGTGGTAAGAAAAGTATTCCATAAAGTAACTAATTGCATTTAACTAGAAATTCCCATTCAGCTCAATGTTGCGTTGTGTTTGAAATTGTGTTGCCCAGTGCAACAACTGTAACTATAGTACTTAAAACTCTATTGCCTATTTACAAAGTATTTAAACTAAAGTAATTAATTCTGAGAAAGTATATTTTGTAATGTAATGTATAATGTAATTATATTGTAATTTAAAAAATAAAATATCTAAAAATAAATAGTTTAAAAACATTTAGTAAATCAGTATAAAATAAATAAATGTAAGAATTAATACATTTAAAAATTGTCATTTACAAAACCTTTGAAATTCACATAGATTTCAGACATGTTATAGTTAGGAATTACCATTTAAAATACCTTTGAAATTCACTGAAAAAACCATAGGTTTCAGACATGGTATAGTTAGGAATTAGCATTTAAAAAACCTTAGAAATTCACTGAAAAAACCATAGGTTTTAGGGGGTGTTATAGTTAGCAGGACATTTCACTCGTACAAAACCATTGAAATACCCCCGTTATAGTTAGTTGTGCTAACTATAATTCGTGCACCCGCAATCCACTGCTGATGATTTCATATATTACATCATTCATGACATGGTCAGTGACATCACTGATGACATCTCAAATGACATCACTGATGACATCATCCACGTGACAATCTGATACATCTTATCATACACTAGTATAACATTTCAACACTCATTATAAAATATGGAATACCATATTTTAAACCATTGACACACCAATACAAGTTTCTAAAAACCCACTCAGTGATTCCTACATCTACACACACATCTAAACACTTACCTATAGATTCACTCATACATGCTAATAAAGATCAATAGAACACTATTAAATATACTTATACACCTACATCAACATTACACACCAGCACACATCCTATTCACTTATGTAGTCATCCTACTCACTTATGAAAACAATTGATCATACTTATATTTACTAAGCTACACACTTACACAAACATCACTTTATTTATTCATATAAATAGTAACTCATACTTAGTGTGTTATAAAATCACTATTACAAGTATACAGTTATCCATACGTCACTCATACAATCACTGATTATCATGTATACTTATTTATATACAACAACTATCACATACACTGCCTTTTATATTTCTAGTTTGTTGGATATGTATCAGTGAGAAATATATTCACTCATCACTACACCCATAAAACGATTCACTCACCCAAACAACTGTTTCCACATACACTCTTAACCTCAAATACCTACTAAATCAACTATTTATACATATTTGGACAGTCACACACCTCCCACCCAACCACACACACATTCATTCACTATCTTATACATATACTCAATTAACTAATTCATAACTAATATATACTTTCACATAGCTAGTAACCAACTTATGTAGTAGTTTACACAACTAGAGATAGAGTAATACAGGTATTCACAAAGTTTAATCACTATCCCATATATTTAGTGAGACACTTTAAATTCGTCACTTAACCAGTCAATCACATTGCTACTAAATCCTCCATTCAGACACTTATACATCCACTCAGTCTTCAAGGCAGATTGCTATATATATATATATATATATATATATATATATATATATATATATATATATATATATATATATATATATATATATATATATATATATGTGTGTGTATATATATATATATATATATATGTGTATATATATATATATATATATATATATATATATATATATATATATATATATATATATACTTATTTAAATATCGAACCAAACCACATTCACTGGATGATGTCATCAGTGATGTCATCAGTGATGTCATTTGAGATGTGATCAGTGATGTCATCAGTGATGTCATTGACCATGTCATGAATTAGGTAATATGTGACATCATCAGCAGTGTAATGTCCAACTAACTATAACACCCCTAAAACCTATGTTTTTTTTTCAGTGAATTTCTAAGGTTTTTTAAATGCTAATTCCTAACTATAACATGCCTGAAACCTATGTTTTTTTCAGTGAACATGTGATTATGTACAAGCGTACTCCCACGAATGGGAGGGGGACATTACATTCAAATGCGCAAGTGAAACATCACCCTGAGTACAGCGGCATCTGAAGAAGGCTAATGAGCCGAAATGCATTATGCCCAATTTGTCCATTAAAAGGTCTTCCAAGCTTTCCCTGAGTGACCTCTGACTTCTTTTGACTGGAGGAGTTTTGCATGGATTTATTTGCGCTGTGCCAGAAGCGTGAAAGAGGCCCCGTTTTGCAAAGTGGCCGGAGTGATGCTGGCATCAACTGTTCTTTTCGAGTCCAAGGTATTGGAAGGACTCCGTCCCACCTCGAGTGCGTGCCAAGCCATGGATCACTGTCAGGTACAGCTTGTGACTTCGCGAGGAAACAAGTTCATTGCAGTTTCTTTCATGATCCGGCGGGCACTTTTACAAGGGCCTGGAGCGTTGAAGGGGACCTGAGGAAGCCAGAGGACATGCATATCAACAGGGACAATCCATTTGGACACTCAGCGTTTTTTCCCTACAACAACTAGTGCCCATTCCGGGCTCAGAACTAACATGCTTTACCTGCACATTACGTACCTGGAAATGATACCTTCTGGGAACTGTAGTTTGAACTGGACTGCAGTTGTCATGTGATTATGTACAAGTGGACTCCCACCAATGGGAGGGGGACATTACATTCAAATGCCAGAGTGCGACATCACCCTGAGTACAGCAGCATCTGAAGAAGGCTAATGAGCCGAAATGCATTATGCCCAATTTGTCCATTAAAAGGTCTTCCAAGCTTTCCCCGAGTGGCCTCTGAGTTCTTTTGACTGGAGGAGTTTTTGCATGGATTTATTCGCGCTGTGCTAGAAGTGTGAAAGAGGCCCCTTTCTGCAAAGTGGCCGGAGCGATGCTGACATCAACTGTTCTTTTCGAGTCCAATGTATTGGAAGGACTCCGGCCCACCTCGAGTGCAAGCCAAGCCATGGATCACTGTCAGGTACAGCACGTTACTTCACGAGGAGACAAGTTCATTGCAGTTTGTTTCATGATCTGGCGGGCACTTTTACAAGGGGCTGGAGCGTTAAAGGGGACCTGAGGAAGCCAGAGGACATACATATCAACAGGGACAATTCCTTTGGACACTCATTACTAACCTCACGTATTCATACAAACATATTTAGAGGTTCATGACAGAAATACAAATCCCATGTATTAGATAGGATCATCTAGTACGGCAATATATAATCAACACTAATGTGCTATACACCCTTATAAACATTTACATTGGTCAGGAGCTTATGCACAAGCGCCTCAGTGTGCCATTGCTCATGGTTTAGCTAGATCAATGTTTGTAAATTGGTGTCTTTACTATCCACCTCTTATTCTTAACATTTCTTATCTGTGCAGCTATGACAGGGTTTTGCGTATGCATACCATATACATGCAAATCATTGCCGTTCGAGCTTATTCGTCAGTTGACTGCATAAGAGGAGAAAGGTACAAACGATGACCATCAATGAGAACCAATAAGTCTCATTTAAAAAAAATATACAATACAAACTGAAACTTAAAAAATAAAGAAAACTCTGGCCATACATTAAATACAAACAATATCAAGTGCGCATGTCTGAGTACGAAGGTGCATTGTCGGTGCATTTCTACACAACCATGTATCAGATAGGTAGTTGAAATAGTGCATACATCAGGACATGTTAATTTGCCAATGAAGAGGGTCTTTGTGCCTGAGCATAGATGCAGTGTAGGTGATTATCCATGGAAGACAAGGGGGGGTGAAATATATTTGCTCTACATACTTTGGGACATGTTAACTCCACCTATCTGGGAAACAGGGAGACTGAAGGGTGTGTCACTGATTAACTTTAGGGCGGTATTGACTATTGTGGAGTTGCCGGTCTGTAAGGCAGTGAGCAATGTATCCCAGCTCTGCGCAAAGGCGACATTTACAAAGTCCTGCTGTCATACTCACACATCAACGATGTTCTCACTCCCTCCTTGGTACACTCGACACGACAGACATCTCGGAAATCACAATTTCTGACCCCGCTCATGTTGAATTGGTTTGGTCAAAAACCACCTACTCTTGAAAGGGCTCACAGCACTGGCACTTCGCCCTAAGGCTTCTGCGAGACTTGGTGGATGTGGCCAAGATCTGTAGGTGGATCACTGAGAACTTTGAATGCCCTCTCGGATAGTTTGCTGCATACGCTGTGGGACAGGTTTAAAGCGATCATAAGGGAGCTATAGCTTGGGGGAGAGAAGCACGTTTAGTAGAGACAACTATGGCCACTTAGATTAAAGCTTTGGATGGCAGGACCAGGTGACCCCCAGTAGACGGAATAAACCGCTAGCCATCTTACTTCGCCAAATACTAGCGTATAGAAATAATAGAGCTGAACGCTCCTCTTAGCGCTAAATCTAGGGTGAAACAAGGTGGGATCTCTGTTGGCTTGCAGACATTGTAAAACGACACAGTGGGGTTGAGAACCGGGCAATTTCTGAACAGGACGATCAACGGGCGTTCCATGATTATTGTCAGGCTCTTTACACATATGATGAAATCTTCCCGACGTTGATGGAAGAATACCTGAGCGCATATGACTGGGACCCCATCCATCCCCAGCACGCAGAGATCCTTGATGCTCCGATTGAACTCAAGGAGCTGCGTAGGGCAGTGCAGTCGCACCTGCTCAGTAAAACCACAGGTCCTCATTTACTTCTCTTTTTTATAGAATGTTTCTCCCGAATGTCCAGGTCCACCTGTTAAATTTGTTTAAGTCCTTTACACAGGACACAGGCCTCACACACTCCATGACAGCAGCTGAAATATACCTTACTAGCAGCCTGTCCCGACCTTGTCCGGGAGCATTAAGGCTTCCCCTACTCCCGCCTGCCCCGACATTGCCCAGCAGCTCGTGGCGCCGCCAGCAGCCCGTGCCCCCGCCCGCCCCGTCCCCCGCCTACCCCGATCATTGTTTTAGTAATTTCCCGTCCCCTGCCTGGCCCGACACCCGCGGATGTATGCCGCTACATCGGGGTCAGCTACATCGCACGCTGTAACATCGCGTCTATTACATCGCTTCCTCCATTACATCGTGACCAATGGCATTGCATCCCTTTGCAACGCGATTGCATTGCTTCCCATTGGCCCGAACATCACCCCGCAGTACATTACGTCGCAGGGCAAAACAATGCGGTTTCTTGTGTTTGCCGCATGAACCCACCTCTACCCCTGCCCCCCCCCTCCCGTCCCCCTCGACCCCAAAACTTCTACTTTTATTACTTTGTTAGTATGGTATATTATTCATTTGTAAATTGCAAGTAATGTAACCCTATTTTTTTTAAATCTTATTTTAATTTTAGTGTAAGGAAAGCACATGCAGGTCTGGAGATCCGTCCTCCCTTGCAGGCCCAATCCATGCTTTTCCAGTTAGTCCTAATGGCTCACAAAATACCGCCTGTCTTTACTGATGAAGGAGTTTTTTCACTTCCTGTTAATACACATTTTGCAAAAACTCAGTATATGTACAGTGCCACCTAATCACCCATAAGGGTCTCTAGACTTTGGGGGCCGTGGGGGAGGTTACGTGAGCTATTGCCCTGAGTCACATGATGCTGAGCTGATCTGCCTCATTACGAGCAGCACGTTTATTTGCCATATGCGTGGCAACTCCTCTTACAGCAAGTATCACAATTATTTGTTTTGTAATAAATATCATCAGCTCCAACGTGTCAAAAATTATTGGGTGGAAAACGCTCAGTATTTAGTAAGACATGCAAACAATTTTGGTGCGGAAAGCAAAGAAAACGTACATGTTACGTCCCCCCCCCCCCAGAAATGAATTGGGTGTTATTTATTGACCTCAATAAACGTTGACTCTGGAGACGTTATAAAGTGTGATAAATGCCATACCATTTACCAGACGTATGTAATGGGTGTATTAGACTTTGCACATTATCTCTCTACAATTCTCAGTAAGTGGCAATTAAAATGTTTGAGTTAAATTGTTGGGTCGATTCGGGTAATCTCTGCATCACATTAGTTTTCAAGTGATAAGGAGTTTACCAATTTTCCTGAAATGTTGGCATTTGTGAGAAAAGCTGTGTAATAGTTGGACCATCAGCTTTGCCAAGCATCACGTATATGGGGTTAGACCATGCGGGGTGTGGGAATATTGATGTACATGAGGAAACAGCTTTGAATGTACACGTACATGAATAATGATACAGCATACAATATTGACAGTATTAATGTCCTAACATCCTGAACATCACATTTTTTTTTCTTTACGTTATTTCTCAAAAATGTTCATGTGGAATTAATTCTTTGTAGCAGTTGTTGCAAGTTCGGGATTCGAACTGCCGACATTCCCCTTCATAAACGTTCCGTTTAGCGCTTTACGCTATCATACATTTTTAATGGGGACCAGGGGCCTTATTTATGAAGGCCTTGCGTCAGTTTTGCGCCACCAGTGCGTCACTTTTTGTGACGCACCAGCGGTGTAAAAAATGCGCCCCTTTGCGCCATATTTAAAAAGTGACGCATCTAGGTAGATGTGTCACTTTTTAAAACCCTGCGCCACATTATACCTGCGTCAGGTATAATGTACGCAGAGGGGGCGTTCCCCCGCAAAAAGCCTCGTAATAGTGATGCAGTGAAATCTATGAGATTTCACTGCGTCACTTTTAGGAAGCTGTTGCGTCAAAATCTTGCGCCTGCCTCACAGCAGGCGTAAGACTGACGCAAGCCCTTTCACATGGGGCTTGCCCCATGTGAAAGGACGCATTGCTGGAGTTGCGTCACTTTTGTGACACACTCCAGCAATGCGTCACTTTTGCGCTTACAGATACGTCAGAAGTACTGACGTATCTGTAACTCCTTGCGACATGATGCGTCATACATTAAATATGACGCATCAGGAATGTCGCAAGGAGTGCGCAGTGAAAAGTGACGCATCGCTGCTTTCACGCAGCGGTGCGTCACTTTTCATAAATGAGGCCCCTGGTATTTAGAGACCCAACTTGTCTTCTGTGAATGGTTATTTGGACAGTCAGCGCTGTATTATATTGTTCGGCCAAATATTCATTTTTGTGCGTTACAAATGACAGTCACTCACCCTCTCACCCATCCATCCACCTATCATTCATCCACCAGCTCATCATCCATACATCATTCATCATGCAACCATATTATATTGTTCGGCCAAATATTAATTTTTGTGCATTATAAACTGCAGTCACTCACCCATCCATCCACCCATCATTCATCCACCAGCTTATCATCCATACATCATTCATCATGCAACCATCTTCCATCCATCCATTCATCCACCCAGCCTTTCTCCCGTCCATTCAACCTCCCAGCATTTCACCCGTCCAACCATACATCAAAAATGTACATTTCACATAAATTATTTGTAGCATTTGTTGCAAGTTGGGGATTCGAACTCACGATCTTCCCCTTCATAAACGAATCTTTTATCCCTTTACGCTATCATAAATTATTTATGTATCTTCATGTGCCTTCATGTGTTTATCTTCAGGTGCCTCAGCGTGGTATTTGCGGGTATTAGCTCGTAATGTTTATCTTCAGGTGCCTCAGCGTGGTATTTGCCGGTATTTATTTCAACATCGTACTGTTTGGATCAAGTGCCTCATATTTTAACATCTGGGTATTTATAATGTTTAGCTTCATGTGTCTCAGCGTGGTATTTGCCGGTATTTATTTCAACAGCGCCATCCAAATCATGTGCCTCAGCGTGGTATTTGCCGGTATTTATTTCAACAGCGCCATCCAAATCAGCCTCCAAACAGCCACCCGATGTAGATGCTATGCAATTGCTAGAGACTTAAAGGTCCATGCGATGTTATAGCATGCGTCGTAATTGCATGCGTTCTGAAGCCTGCCGCGATGTCCTAGTCGGGTTGGATGGAAGCGCGATGCAATACTTTCATTGCAACGGGTGTTTCCCGACACCCGCCTTCCCCGACACTGTCCCCGGAGCATTACCTGAGCCGCAGGTCCTCATTTCACCGCTCCTCGCGCCTCAGCCACCGGTCCTCAATTCTCTGCTCCGCCGCTCTGAGCCTTACCGCCTGTCTGCCGCCGCTCCTCCCCCTTGCCATGTCTGCCGCTCCTCCGATGCCTCTCCTCCCCATGCTGACGTGAGCACGCACGTCGCGGCCGGCGCTACTTTGGGGGGACTACTTTTTATTTAAATATAAATATTGTAAATAACGTTTTATTTTGTCATTTATATAGCCTATAACCATCTACACACCCTGACGATTTAAACAGTGTATTGGGTGTGTAGATTGGCTCTGTGGTTCCCGAGTTTACCCGCCTCAAAGCCTGAAAGTTCTTACTTTATTATAGTAGTATAGATACCCAAAATGAGGAAGGACCCAACCCACGGCTTGTCCTACCACCCCAAAGATCTTCTCAACATGTCCACGGAAATATTTATGAATATATCTGCCACTATGCTCGAGCACTATCTCTCTGGTCTTCTCTACCCTGACCAGGTGGGAATCATCCGCCACTGGCAAGGGGCAGACAATATGCGTGTGGTGGTACACTTAATGGAAAAGGCTCAACGTCACAACATCTCAGCCTGCCTTCTTTCACTCTGCACAGAGAAGGATTTCAACAGGGTGGACTGGTCCTTCCCACTGTCGGTTCTGGGTGAGGTCCGCCTGGGAATGGGTATGATTACTAAAGTTATGGCTTCATACGATGCCCCAATGAGTACCATCCATGTCAATGGGCAACACACGATTTCCATTGACATGTGAAGGGGCAGCTGCAAGGGATGTCCATTATCACCCCTTCTGTTCGCCCTAGCCATTGAACCCTTGGCCATTTCCATCCAGCAGGACACTCCTATTGCGGGTATTCCCTTTGGGGAACATGATCATCAGATTAGCTTGTTCGCAGATTATCTCTTGCTTACTATCTCCCAACCCACTACCTATCTGCCAGCTATTGTGGACGGCCTTGCTGCATTCTAATCAGTCTCTGGGTTCAAAATCAATATGACTAAATCTTACACACTTAATCTTACTATACCCAAATGGGAAATTTCGGGGCTGTAAGCCCTGGCATAATTCCAATGGGCCCCCACTATAATCCAATATAACTCATTCTCAACTCCTACCCTGTCCCCCTGGAAGCAGGCAATTGACCACAACTCGGCAAGTCGATTCTGGCAGATCTTTAATGCTGGAAGCCCCATCACATCTCTTGGCTGGGCCATATCTATATCATAAAAATGAATGTCCTTCCTCAGGCCCTGTACCTTTTCCAGTCCCTGCCCACTCCAATCCCCCAAGATGAAATCACTTGCTTACAGCAAGACATTTGCACCTTTATTTGGAATGGTAAACGGCAGAGAATCTCCAATTATTCCCTGATGCAGCCCAAAGAGAGGGTGGACTAGCATGCTCTAATCTCCTTGAGTACTGCCGAGTGGCCCACCTCCAATAAATATCGGTCCGCGGGAGTGAGAAGCACTGGATGCATATAGATCTGTCAGTGGCTTGTTGCCCCCTCTAGGACTTAGCCTGGTTACCCAAGCTTGCCCGTCCTCGCAGTACCTATATCGCTACCCTCACGAAGGCTGTGCTAGACATCTGAAACAGATTGCCACTGAGGAGTGGTTTCACCACCTTCCGCTCCCCCAAACACGCAAGTCTGACTTTGCACCCACACTAACGTCACATTCATTTCCTAGATGGGCGGCCAGGGATTATAGGACTTTAAGGGACCTTTTAGTGGTAACCTCCATAAATTCATAAAAAAATGCAAGGCCAATTACTAACTCCCTGAACAATGAGGCTGCAGGACTGCCAGCTACTACATTGTTGTTACAACCCTCCAATTATTCTGAGGCCCTATACTTTTGCAAAAATTGGTGAGAGCATGTGATGGCTCTAAGGGGCTCATTTACAATACATCTTGGACCCTCCAACCTTCCACAGCCCCTCAAACGCCCACTTATCATGCTGTCTGTAAGGTTACTACTACAGAGGGCATATCCCCCAAGCAATGGGACACCCTATGGCACAACATAAGTCAAACTTACAGGAGATTATCCCACTGGGAAATGGCTTATAAAATTATCTTTCAATGGTATTACACACCTGCCCACCTCTCTAATGTGTCCCCTTCCACGTCTTCCCTCTGCTGGCGCTTCGGACTTGTGGTTGGGGATTTTTTCACATCAGGTGGTCCTGCAGTCTCATTACAACATATCGAAAAGAGATCTCGGGTCTCCTTCCCTTCTACCTTACAGTTGTCCTGGAGATTCGAGCCCTTGCCTTGGAGGCGATGACCGACGCAGATTGGAAACCCATAAGCCACATGCTAAATGCTGCACAGCAACTTGTAGCCTTAACGTGGAAAATGACAACCTCTCCCTCCATTACCCAATGGTTCACTTGGTTTGGCACGTAATGGAGATGGAACAACTTTCACACAACCTAACCAGAACAGAAACTAACCTTTAACATGTTTGGCACCCTCTGATTCAGCTCAGGGCATTGCAGCTCTTTGGCTAACCTTTCCTCAGCACTTGACTACACTATCAAACCCCTTTCCTCTCATCCGCTGTATGTGAAAACTACACATGTACTATATCACAACATTGCGCACACTGTGTAATGCTATGTGAATAACATTGACCCGCATTTGTTGCAATTTGATGGTTCTATGTTTCTTTTTCTTTATTAGGCAGCAGTACATGCATAGGAGCCTTTCTTGCATATATTTCTGATACATGCTTTGCTTACTTCTGCACAATGTTCTTGGCTTCCAATTACGCGTATCTACTGGGCAATGACTTGTCTCCTGTACTATCACAATTGCTTCTGGCGACACTGCTGTATTCTGCCATAATCCCTTAATAAAAAAATTATGAGTAAAAAGTTTTAGTTCCGAGTGGGGGTATTTTAATTTTCTGGCTACTCCCATGTCTGTAAATACTATTGAGATACAATGATGTGTTGTGCATATAGTTGTCATGTGGGAAAGAGAAAACAAGTGACTAATCTTCTGAAGGTAAGATGGTTGCCAGTGAAACTTATGTGTATGTGGGGAATTCCATAATTTGGCTGCCTGAACAGAGAAAGATGCTACATACGTTGAGGCTGGGAACCATTCTTGAGCGTAGGTTCCTTTGTTGCATGTATTTGTTGATTGTCTTCCTGATGAAGAGTGATCCTTTGCCATGTCAACCAATTTGAGCTTCTAGGGAGACAAATGTATATATCAATTATAAAACAATATTCATATCAAATCTTCAGTTATCTTTGTTGATTTTTTATTGAAAAATATACAAAGAGTAATGTTACATGACACCTAAATCTTCGTATTCATAAAAAATCTTTTACACCCAAATATAGAGTATATAACTTCAAAGAACTATTCAATTTTTGATTTAGTAGTTCATATTTGAGTTCAGTTAAAACCAAAACCATCATATGAAATATAGGTTGTATTGCCATTGTATATGGACTGTATTGCTTGTGTGTGATACAAAATAGCTTTAAGGTAGCTGTTCTGACAACTGGTAACCTGTGTAGGGCCCTAAAGGCAATGGAGATGTGTGATTGTGACTTTATATGTAGCAGTAATCCCGTTTGGACAGGACAAGAGATGGTAGTTTACACTATGTGAGGGAATCCTTGGTGTGTCGCCATTTGTTTCTTGATTAAAAGAAAGAATTGCTACTTATCCATTTGTGCATTCATTGATAGCTTGGTGTCCATGGTAATCCCCTAGACATTTTTTGCTATGGTCTTAGATCATCAGGCTAGGCTCAAGGAGGGTCATAGGTTTTCCAGTTCCCACAGGTGAGTATTTCATGTCTGCAGACATTAAATTTGAAGTGGCTCTATGTCATCCATTATTCAACATCCCAGAGGCAACTGAAGATTTTTTGATATTTCAATGTACTTTGGGATTTCTAATTTCAGCAGTATCGGCATGTCATCTACATAGTTATAGCAGGTGAAGTCAAAGGCATTAATCAGATCTGGCCATGAATTCATATAAATGTTGAAAAGCACGAATTGATCATTGAGGGACTCCTGCTATAATGCTTTATGGTTCAGATGAGAATGGAGAAGTATGTATGATATGTGTTTTATTTTGAAGGTAGTACATGATCCAAGTGAGAGCTGTGTCCTCTATTCTCTATCCTCCATTCTCTATATACTCTTATAAAAACCAAGAGAAGTAGGGCAACAACCCTGTTGTGGTCTATTGTGTTTATAACGTCATCCCAGGTACAGATTAGAGAAGATTCTGTACCTCTTCTGGGGTGGAATCCAGTTTGGAAGTTGCAAAGTATGTAAGTGTCTTCAATAAATTGTGATATCTGGGTGAAAGCTGCTTTTTTCTACAAGTTTGCGCAGCAATGGCCCATTTGCTATGGGTCTGTAGTTATCAGGGTCTTGATTTTCCAATCATGGGTGTACATATGCCTTTTTACATTCTAGTCCTGTTGTTGATGAGTGTTCTGACTGGGATGGCTGCAGAAGCTGATGGTAGAATATTCTTAAAGATTTGAAGTGGGCAAAGGTGAGAGGAAGAGTCTGCTGGCTTGCTTGCTTTGACAAGATCCAAAATGTTGTTGGCCATAGTTCTTTGAACGAGTGTAGAGGCTGTGTTTGCCTTTCCCTAGAGGATTTCGCAAGAAATGGGTTGGGTCCTTTGGCTTCTTTATTGTTTAAATAAGAGTTCACCATGTTTGATTTAGCTGTGTAGTCATTTGCCAGTTTGTTACAAAATCCTTGAGAAATGGGGCAGGTAGCTTCTGTGCATTTTGATTTATGAATTTCTAAGAGTATTTTATAAAATTCCTTATTACCATGCTTGGTATTGTAGATTTGGTTGGAATAGTACGTTTTTTGCCTTTTTTTATTGATGACTTGTATGATCTGTAGTCTCTATGTAGGTAGTTCAAGTTTCAAAGCTTTATTCGACATTTGTCATAAAAGCATTCACCTAACCCTAATACAATAAATACTACAGATAAAATACTTTCTAAAATACATATTAAACATAGATGGTCGAATAAATACCTAATAAAATACAAAACATTTCCACAATTCATATAAAATATTATTCTAAAAAATATAGTAATTCATATGGCAAGATGGAGGAATAGTAATAGACATAATTCATTAAGATGAGATTGCCATTAACGAACGAGTACGGATTATCCATGCCCAAGCCAGAAATTTTGCTACACCAACCACAAACACAGTGGAACAATCGGATTCAAGTATCCTAAGGGCTACCGATTGACTACGAGTGCCCATATTTAGGCACACTGGTTTTAGCCATTTGCGTCTTGGACTCGAATACAGTGGACAACAGAACAACAAATGGGAAATGTGCTCAGTTTGTTCTTTGCAATGGTGGCAATGTTCGTCCCAAGCTGGGGACCAGTGTTTCTTGAAGGCATTCACCGGTAGTGTACCTATGCGAAATTGGAAATATAATTTTCTATCATATGGTCGTTCAATAACGTCCCAAAATGGTTCGCATGAAGGGTACATTTTTATATCCAGAAAGCGAGTTGTTAGTTTTGATCTGGAACCATTACAAAACATTGTAAGATACACCATTTCCCAATATAGATCTTTCAACTTTGATTTCGTGGGGAAACTAGCCACATCTTTAGTATCCCATAGATGTTCCAATTTCAGCTTTACAAGAAGTCCCCGTAGTTCCTTTAGCCATGGGATACAATGAAAACAATCGAACTTAACAACATCCATCAAGGCTGCCGCATAGTGGCTTAGTTCTGGAGTCACCATAAGACGTCTCCAGTATAGAAGAGGCCGCAACCTAGCTATGTCCTCTATACTTTTCCTACCAAGATCCAATTTTAATGGAGTTGTGGGTGTGCTTTGTGGAACCATTACAAGCCCTCGCAGAAAACTATTTTCTGCACGTCCCAGTTCTCCCAGGTTTGAAAACCCCCATAGTTCGGATCCATATAAACAGGCCCCCAATACTTTCATGTTGTAAATTTCAAGTGCACAATTTACCGGCTTAGTTAGCGAGGCTCGATGTTTTAGGGCAATTGCGCCTGCTAGCTGTCTAAACTTCAGTACTGTTGTATTAATGCGCGATTTCCAATTCATATTTTCCTGTAGGATGATGCCTAAGTAAGAAAAAGAGTCCACCCTTTCTAGGGGAATACCTTTATATTTTATTACACCTTTGAAGGTGGACTGCTGATTAAGGCACATGAATTTGGTTTTGGTAGTATTCAATTCGAGGCCCCTACCATCACAAAATTCACCAAAGGCATCAACCACTTTTTGGAGACCGCTGGGGGTGCGAGAAAGTAAGAGCGTGTCGTCCGCGAACATCAGGACGGGGACGTGGGAACCTGCTATAATTGGGGCGTCACTAGGGATTTTCTGTAAATATTCGACAATGCCATTTATATAAATTGAGAATAGTGTCGGCGCTAGGACGCACCCTTGTCTCACCCCACGCTCTACTGGAAAGGGATCTGTTACTTCTCCTTGCTTGCCCCACCTGATTCTGGCAAAATTATTTTCGTGGAGACGAACAAGGAGAGTAAGGAGTTCCTGGCTTAGGCCTGCATCCGCCAGAGTCTGCCACAGTTTTTCTCTGGGGACCAGGTCGAAAGCTGCTTTTAGGTCCACAAAAACTGCATACAATGTCCCCTTCTTTAGTGTAACGTTTCTCCAATAGATGGTTAGAAAGTGTAAAACTTGATCAACGCTACTAGTTAAGGGGCGAAACCCTGCCTGGTATGATGACAGTATATTCTTTTCATCGATCCATTGTTGCAGTTTATTTTGGACTAGGCGGCCCATCAGTTTTTGCGCTGTGTCAATCAGACTAATGGGTCTATAGTTTTTGGCCAGAGTTTTATCGCCTTTTTTGAATATAGGAATAATTTCAGCTCCCTTCCATGAGGCAGGTACTTCCCCTCCCATTGCCACGGCATTGGCCAACATTGTGAAATAACTACACCAGGAATTCCGGTCCGATAGGAATATGTCAGCCGGAATTCCATCCATGCCCGGCGCTTTGCCCCCTGCTACACAATCCAATACATTTCTTACATCCTTTTCAACAAATATTGGATTTTTGTAATAAACATGTGGGGGGGATGGTCATGGGTGAAGGCTGGATTTCGGGCATACTGCGGTTGGAAAAACTCTATCCAATTATTTTTCGGTACATAGTTCAGAGGCTGGGCAGCTATCCCTCCCTTCTCCCATTTTACTGAGGCCCAGAAACGTTTAGAGTCCTTGGCAGCACAGGCCTCCTTAAGTTCATGCCAGCAGTCCTCATCCCAGCGCTTCTTGGCCTGTTTTTGGGTCTGTCTATAGTGATTTCTTGCCAACCTAACTGTTATTGCATTTCCAGTTCTCAGCTCCGTACTTAGGTTATGTCGTGCTATCCTACAACTCTTGTCGTACCATCCTTGACTCTCTTGAACCTTTTTCTTTTTGTTGGGAACTACAGTTTTAATAAAGAAACTTTGGATTTTACAGAATAGCTTCTCATGGGCCTCCATCATGTAGTGTTTGAAGTCAAGCTTCCCACAGTGGGACTTAATCTTAGAGACTTCATCCGCTACTAATTTTTTGAGAACCTCCAATTTAGATACATCTTCTAGAAGCATACTCCACTTCAAGTGGCGATGATTATTTGAGCACACAACATCTTGCGTCACCATTTCATTTTTGCTGGGGTGCTCAGTGGCTTCTTGGTAGGAGTGGAGGGTCAGGCATAGGGGATTATGGTCACTTTCTATTTTGACTTTCACTTCCATATCTACCAGTTTGCTCCAAGCCCTTACATCCAATAGTAAGTAGTCAATTCTGCTAGCTGCTCGGCCATTGTCAAATGTATTTTTCCCCATTTGATCAGAGGGTGACCGTCCATTTACTGCTCTTAACCCTCTTGAAAGACAGAGACTCTTTAGCTGAATTGCTACTGTACTCCATTTTCTGATAGCTGGTACCTCCAAGTGAGGAATTCCCCACTTGGCATCCTCCCCTTCGGCCAGGATCCTATCCTCTTCACCCAAGGGTTCAAAGGTGGTATTGAAATCCCCCCCTACTATTACGTGAGGTGTTAGTGGTAACATTTCAATATGATGCTCTAAAGTTGTTATGACCTCTGACGATTTACCCCCACCAACTCCCCTGGCATAGACATTAAACAGGGCAAGTTGTTGGCAATTTTGCCAACTGACATCAAGGGCTAAGATGTCATTAGAAGGTATGGACCTTTGCTTAATTGTGCAATTCAATGTCTGGCGTATCCAAATTAGCAGGCCCCCAGAGGGGCGACCCACTCGATTTCTAACTGCAGGCACATGGAAATTCAAATACCCTTGCCGGAAAGTTGGGGTGGGTGACCAAGTTTCTTGCAACATAATAATATCATAATGGTCAATAAAATCAACCCATTCCGGAGTATTTAGCTTGTTTACAATACCGGCTATGTTCCAAGAAACAAGCGACATTAATAGCGTCTCTTGTTGATGATGTAACTGGCCGTTTTCAGGTGTATTTGCAACTTCTTCAGTTTCTACGCTTAATATTATTCCATCCCTCAGTATTGAGATCCTCTCAGTCGCCTCTGATGCTCTAATTGGGCCCTCTATGACTGCATTTAGTTCTTCAGGAACGGGGGTTTGGGATTCCTTAGGACCCAATGTCAGCTTTCCTGGTAGGTACTCATGTAGGTTTCCTGTCCTTCCATTCTTAGTGAACAACTGACTTTTTGGGGGGGCAGGGACACAGCCTACGAGTCAGTCGCATTCATTTAGGTCGGATAGGGCAGAATAATGATTTTCCAAGTTTAACCCCCACTCACATATTGGGCCATTCCTAGCCCTTCTGTTTCCCACAACTGTCCACTTGGTTCTCAGTATACTTGGTTTTGCTACAAGGCCTCTTCTGCTGTAAAAGAAGTCCAACGTTAGTGGTATAATTTCCGCTGTTCTATGCTGAGGTGGAAAAATATTTCGCAAGACATCTGGTAATACTTCAGGGCCTTTGAAATTTAAAACCACACAATCCCCTTGGAATTTCTTTGTTTTAGTCCCTATCCACTTTACCCGTCTCGCTGTTAGCAAATCATCTGATAGCTTTTCTTTGCCCCAGGGAGATATATGCATATTGTTACTCAGCCACTGTAGTGTCTTGTTTCGTAGAGAATCTGGAGACTCAATCTGCCCTACTTTCAGTGGTGGAGTATTAGCAAGCACTAGGATCAGTGGTGAAGCTTCTACAATTAATTCGACAGGACTGGTTTCTGTATTGAAATCGTCTGATGTGGTGTTGCCTAGAATTTGCACAGATTCTGTGGTTGAGTGGTTGTTAGGGATATCACCAGGTCTGGAGCTAGTTTGCTGAATTGGGGCAAGTATGTCTTCTGCTCCTTTATTCGAGTTTCCCCCAGGCATGTTTCCTGTGTCTTGCATTTCCTCAAGTTTATTTATTATTAGATTTGGTATTACCCCCACACCATTGTTTTTTTTTTCAGGAGGGTCTCTAATTTGTTGACTTTATTAGTAAGGTGGTCTATTTTGGATATAAGAGGTTTCATTAACCCAGATATCTTAGACTCCAGCATACCCATAAGCTTCTTTGATAACATGTCCTCCCAGGCTGTACTGTCATTCCCTTCCTCCCTTATTCCTTCTACCGCCCTTCTGTGTGTTTTTCTAGGTGGGGTTGCTGGTTTATTCTTACTGGACCGCAATCCATCTCTTTTAGGCGGAACCTTAATGGTCCCTCTTTTAACTCTTGGTGCGGGGACAGGAGTAGGAGGGGAAATACTCTCAGTATCTAACTCTACAATCTTACCAGAATTATTTAACTCTTCTACAGTTAAGAAGTCGACAACAGAGTCGGGTTGTTGAGCAATAGATACCATGGAAACATTTGTCATAGAACAATCATTGGTTTCCTCAATAAGGTCAGTAGTGTTTGTATCATCACAGGCAGATTGGGATACACCTAGTGGATCAATTTGGGCACAAGGTGGAGAGTCCATAAGTCCCAAAGAAGACCTCCGTTCGCTATTAATTTTGGCCACCACCTGGACTAAATAGTTGTCCATGGTATTGTGGCCGGGGTGACAGGGGTTTTCTGTCTCGACATAATGACCGATCAAAGCTCAGTACAACACAGCAACTAGATAGAAATGCAACAATAGTAGTAGACAACTTATGTGGAGTCCAAAAATGTATATGTCGCCTTACCACAAGTTCACTTGGGCTCGGGGGCGAAGAGGGGTGGCCCAGTCCAGTCTATCACAGTCTAGAACGGGCTAAAACGGACCCGCCCTTGGCCCGGGCTTCGCCCGGCGTCCCGCGAGACGGGGGTGACGCTCTATTTCAGCGCCTCCAGGCGCGCAGGTGACGCGGCATGCGCCGCTTAGGCTTCTGGGTAATGTAGTTTGAACCCCCTCGACCGCACTCCTCTCGGCCACCACCGTACTCCTAGATGGCAGCGGAGTCGGGCAGCGGGAGGCGGGAGGGCAAGCACCAGTATCCGGAAGGCTCCAGCAGGACAAAGAGGCGTCAGGACAGCAAGAGCGTTTTTGGATCAGAGGTTCCCCCCTCGACCGGGGTGACGCGCTATTTCAGCACCTCCAGGCGCGCAGGTGACGCGGCGTGCGCCGCTTAGGCTTCTGGGTAATGTAGTTTGAACCTCCTCGACCGCACTCCTCTCGGCCACCACCGTACTCCTAGATGGCAGCGGAGTCGGGCAGCGGGAGGCGGGAGGGCAAGCACCAGTATCCGGAAGGCTCCAGCAGGACAAAGAGGCGTCAGGACAGCAAGAGCGTTTTTGGATCAGAGGTTCCCCCCTCGACCGGGGTGACGCGCTATTTCAGCGCCTCCAGGCGCGCAGGTGACGCGGCATGCGCCGCTTAGGCTTCTGGGTAATGTAGTTTGAACCCCCTCGACCGCACTCCTCTCGGCCACCACCGTACTCCTAGATGGCAGCGGAGTCGGGCAGCGGGAGGCGGGAGGGCAAGCACCAGTATCCGGAAGGCTCCAGCAGGACAAAGAGGCGTCAGGACAGCAAGAGCGTTTTTGGATCAGAGGTTCCCCCCTCGACCGGGGTGACGCGCTATTTCAGCACCTCCAGGCGCGCAGGTGACGCGGCGTGCGCCGCTTAGGCTTCTGGGTAATGTAGTTTGAACCTCCTCGACCGCACTCCTCTCGGCCACCACCGTACTCCTAGATGGCAGCGGAGTCGGGCAGCGGGAGGCGGGAGGGCAAGCACCAGTATCCGGAAGGCTCCAGCAGGACAAAGAGGCGTCAGGACAGCAAGAGCGTTTTTGGATCAGAGGTTCCCCCCTCGACCGGGGTGACGCGCTATTTCAGCGCCTCCAGGCGCGCAGGTGACGCGGCATGCGCCGCTTAGGCTTCTGGGTAATGTAGTTTGAACCCCCTCGACCGCACTCCTCTCGGCCACCACCGTACTCCTAGATGGCAGCGGAGTCGGGCAGCGGGAGGCGGGAGGGCAAGCACCAGTATCCGGAAGGCTCCAGCAGGACAAAGAGGCGTCAGGACAGCAAGAGCGTTTTTGGATCAGAGGTTCTATGTAGGTATTTATTGTCCTGGGAGTTGTTTGTTTTGAGTTAGTTTAGTCATTTTTTTATCAGTTTTTTCATTTTGCATTTGTCCAAGGGGTGTGTTTTCTTTTGTTTTGCATAGATGTTTTCAGAGGAATTAGAAGATCAAAAGCTTTCTGTAGTGTCTGTACTGAATTTATTGTGACCAGATTTGTGTTGGAGGTTAGCTGGTTTTTTAGATCCTTCATATTCAACTTGTTCCAATATTGATATGTTGTTGAGGATAAGATAATTTTAGTTGGGGTGAGTTTTGGTGTCTTGTGTTGGAAGGAAACCAGGTAGTGGTTAGACCACATGACTGGAGTACTTCTCTTGAACGTGACTAGTTATGCTTGGTGAATATCATACCTAATTTGTTTCTAGTGATGTCTGTGGGATTTGGAATAAGCTGTTGTTGATTGTGTGTGCTTAGGCCATTGAGGATGGCAAAGGGGGTGTAGTATATTAACTTTGTCAAATTATATGTTGACTTCACTAAGGATGCATATGTTTGAGTACATTGTAAAAAGGTTAGATATTAGAGGTTAGAGATTGGTTATAGATTGTATCTAATGAGTTATTTATTACATGTTAGTCCCTTAGGTTACAGCTGCAGCAGGCAGGTTATGTGAGGACTCAATCCTTCCTTTGACCCTATCTGCTGGCTTTCACTCCACATTACACACCAACATTCAATTACATCATTCACTCTCAGCATTCCACACACAAACATGCTCTTGCATCATTCACTTTTAGATTTCTACACACCAACATTCTATTGCATCATACATACAGGGAATGGGGACACAGAGGAAGTTTAACCACGGCCTGGTGCTGACGTTTCCTCTGAAACAAGCCTATAGTGTAATGTCAACATTATGGGACATATTTACATGCCACTATTGCCACCATAACATCACTTTGTGGGATGTTGTGGCGATACTAGCAGCGCCCTAATTAAAAGGCAGCATTAAGCCAGCTGACGTGGCTTAACACTGCCTTGTAAATAAGGCATCCTTTTACGCTAAACTTGATGTGTAAGTGGTGGGCATTGTGTGTTGCCATGGACATTGCACCACAACATCCATTCATTTTGATGCTGCCCCATATTTACAACGGTGGCATTAATATGGGGCAGTGCCAAAATTAAGACTATGGAAAACCTAATCTTAACAGGGCGCAACGAGGACATTGACTTTTTTAAATTGTTTTAGAACTCATCTGAGATCCACAATATAGTAAAACTAGCAGCCCATCCCGACGTTGTCCGGGAATGAATTGCTGCCGGCCAGTAGTATATTGTTTTGTAGGATTTCGTTTTGATAGCATTTCTTATCTGTACAAGCCTGTGAAACGCTCCGATTCACAGTGCACTGTAGATGCATTTAAGAGTGCGCATTCAGTAGTGTGTGAACTCGAGTTTCCCTACTTTATTTTTCCTTGCAATATTATATAGCGCGAACTCGACAACATGGCATGAGCACAATTTACATTACAGAAGATTACATTAATTTGTGGTAGGCATGGGGAGACAAAGCAATTTGCCTGGAATCACAGGATGTTGACCTGATGCCGAGATTCGAACGCAGCTCCCCAGCTCTAAAGTTCGCAATTCTAGAACTTGTGGCGGGAGGTGTGTCTAAAAGTGTAGGTCGGTGCTGGCCATCAATGAGAGAGACCTGTGCATTTTTCAAATCGGTGGTGAACAACTATGAGTATGTTGCCAGAGATGTGGGCCGCCGTGCCACCAATGTACTTACCGGGGGAGGGTAAACACCCATTATTCCGCAACTTTCTTTCCTCACACCATTACTCCGCATACTTTCATTATGAAAGTACCATGACTCCGCAATGCCATTATAACGCATGGCATTACATTTTATATCCTTTTACCACTCATACATTTACAACAAAATTTGTTGTAAATGCATGAATGGTAAAAGCATGTTTTTTTTAAATGTTTGGATAAGGTAAGTATGGGTATAGGGGTATATGTTTTGGGGTACTGAGGTATATGTTTTAGGGGGGTTTGGGGTTTTAAGGGTTCAGATATAGTTTTGGGTTATGGGGTACAGGGGTAGTTTTAGCGTTTAGGGATAGGTATGGGTTTTGGGGTACAGGCATATTTTAGGGTTCAGCGCTAGGTTTGGGTTTTGGGGTACAGGGGTATTTTTAGGGTTCAGGGCTAGGTTTGGGTTTTGGGGTACAGGGGTATTTTAGGGTTAAGGTGTAGGTTTGGGTTTTGGGGTACATGGTTATTTTTATGGTGCAGGGCTAGGTTTGGGTTTTGGGGTGCAGGGTATTTTTAGGGTTCAGGGGTAGGTTTGGGTTTTGGGGTACAGGGTTTTTTTTAAGGGTTCAGGGCTAGGTTTGGGTTTTGGGGTACAGGGGTATTTCAGGGTTCAGGGGTAGGTTTTGTTTTTGGGGTACAGGGGTATTTTTAGGATTTAGGTATAGGTTTGGGTTTTGGGGTACAGGGTATATTTATAGGGTTAAGATCGGTTAGTGTTTAAGGGTGTTGGGCTATTTTAAGGAGTAAGGGTGGGTTTTGATTATGGGGTGCAGGGGTATTTAAAGAGAGCAGGGTGGACACCCGGAGCTAGAATGTACAGAACCTGGGAAGAAAAAACAATGAAATATTTGACACAACACGCGCCCCGCACACGCCCACACCCCCAGCATGCGATATGAGACATGGCATGAAGGGAGTAATGAAAAAACAACAGTTGATGGACAGAATGCAGAACAATGTCATACATTCACCCCAATACAGAGATCTGGGCCTAAATCCATCATTTATTTGCACTCCACACCACATTAGCCTGTCCCTGTGCCTCATGGGAATATTCCAGGCCAAACTGCCAAGCCATGCCTTTCCTGGACTCATGATTCAGAAAAGGGGGTGGTGATGAACAGAGTGTCTGAATTAAGCAGACCACTCTTACCCAGTCCAAAGATCAGGGCTTGATCCATCACCGTTTTTTAGCTCACTGCACCATCCCAGCTCAGAACCTGGCTACATGCAAATTAGTCTGTCCCTGGCCCAGTGCATCATGGGAACAGGGCAGACCAGACTACCAAGCCAATTCTTATACTGAGAAGGAAACAAGCTTCCGGGGACCGGTTTCTGGCATTTCAGCTGTCTTCGGCCCGGCTTGCTTGAATCCTGATGGTGCAATGAGCAAGGGACTCACATCTGAGTATACCCTTCCACGCTTATGGTGGACAAAATGATTCAGAAAAGGGGGTGGTGATGAACAGAGTGTCTGAATTAAGCAGACCACTCTTACCCAGTCCAAAGATCAGGGCTTGATCCATCACCGTTTTTTAGCTCACTGCACCATCCCAGCTCAGAACCTGGCTACATGCAAATTAGTCTGTCCCTGGCCCAGTGGATAATGGGAACAGGGCAGACCAGACTACCAAGCCAATTCTTATACTGAGAAGGAAACAAGCTTCCGGGGACCGGTTTCTGGCATTTCAGCTGTCTTCGGCCCGGCTTGCTTGAATCCTGATGGTGCAATGAGCAAGGGACCCACATCTGAGTATACCCTTCCACGCTTATGGTGGACAAAATGATTCAGAAAAGGGGGTGGTGATGAACAGAGTGTCTGAATTAAGCAGACCACTCTTACCCAGTCCAAAGATCAGGGCTTGATCCATCACCGTTTTTAGCTCACTGCACCATCCCAGCTCAGAACCTGGCTACATGCAAATTAGTCTGTCCCTGGCCCAGTGCATCATGGGAACAGGGCAGACCAGACTACCAAGCCAATTCTTATACTGAGAAGGAAACAAGCTTCCGGGGACCGGTTTCTGGCATTTCAGCTGTCTTCGGCCCGGCTTGCTTGAATCCTGATGGTGCAATGAGCAAGGGACTCACATCTGAGTATACCCTTCCACGCTTATGGTGGACAAAATGATTCAGAAAAGGGGGTGGTGATGAACAGAGTGTCTGAATTAAGCAGACCACTCTTACCCAGTCCAAAGATCAGGGCTTGATCCATCACCGTTTTTTAGCTCACTGCACCATCCCAGCTCAGAACCTGGCTACATGCAAATTAGTCTGTCCCTGGCCCAGTGCATCATGGGAACAGGGCAGACCAAACTACCAAGCCAATTCTTATACTGAGAAGGAAACAAGCTTTCGGGGGACCGGTTTCTGGCATTTCAGCTGTCTTCGGCCCGGCTTGCTTGAATCCTGATGGTGCAATGAGCAAGGGACTCACATCTGAGTATACCCTTCAACGCTTATGGTGGACAAAATGATTCAGAAAAGGGGGTGGTGATGAACAGAGTGTCTGAATTAAGCAGACCACTCTTACCCAGTCCAAAGATCAGGGCTTGATCCATCACCGTTTTTTAGCTCACTGCACCATCCCAGCTCAGAACCTGGCTACATGCAAATTAGTCTGTCCCTGGCCCAGTGCATCATGGGAACAGGGAAGACCAGACTACCAAGCCAATTCTTATACTGAGAAGGAAACAAGCTTCCGGGGACCGGTTTCTGGCATTTCAGCTGTCTTCGGCCCGGCTTGCTTGAATCCTGATGGTGCAATGAGCAAGGGACTCACATCTGAGTATACCCTTCCACGCTTATGGTGGACAAAATGATTCAGAAAAGGGGGTGGTGATGAACAGAGTGTCTGAATTAAGCAGACCACTCTTACCCAGTCCAAAGATCAGGGCTTGATCCATCACCGTTTTTTAGCTCACTGCACCATCCCAGCTCAGAACCTGGCTACATGCAAATTAGTCTGTCCCTGGCCCAGTGGATAATGGGAACAGGGCAGACCAGACTACCAAGCCAATTCTTATACTGAGAAGGAAACAAGCTTCCGAGGACCGGTTTCTGGCATTTCAGCTGTCTTCGGCCCGGCTTGCTTGAATCCTGATGGTGCAATGAGCAAGGGACCCACATCTGAGTATACCCTTCCACGCTTATGGTGGACAAAATGATTCAGAAAAGGGGGTGGTGATGAACAGAGTGTCTGAATTAAGCAGACCACTCTTACCCAGTCCAAAGATCAGGGCTTGATCCATCACCGTTTTTAGCTCACTGCACCATCCCAGCTCAGAACCTGGCTACATGCAAATTAGTCTGTCCCTGGCCCAGTGCATCATGGGAACAGGGCAGACCAGACTACCAAGCCAATTCTTATACTGAGAAGGAAACAAGCTTCCGGGGACCGGTTTCTGGCATTTCAGCTGTCTTCGGCCCGGCTTGCTTGAATCCTGATGGTGCAATGAGCAAGGGACTCACATCTGAGTATACCCTTCCACGCTTATGGTGGACAAAATGATTCAGAAAAGGGGGTGGTGATGAACAGAGTGTCTGAATTAAGCAGACCACTCTTACGCAGTCCAAAGATCAGGGCTTGATCCATCACCGTTTTTTAGCTCACTGCACCATTCCAGCTCAGAACCTGGCTACATGCAAATTAGTCTGTCCCTGGCCCAGTGCATCATGGGAACGGCCGGCTTTTCTAAAGACGAACAACGGACCAGAACACTTTCCAGCAACACTCCAGATTTCTACCAATCTCCCCAGAAAGGCATTGCCGATTCCCTGATGAAGGGCATGATGAAAATGCCCGAAATGCATTGGACACGTTATAAAGACATTGCCTGACGTAAATATTGTCTACAATGATTTTGATGATATATGAACTAATTTTGAAAACATGAACCAAAACCTCAATGAAATATAAAGACATTTAAATCAAAACCTACAGAGTGGAAGTCTTTTGTTACAAGGAACAACAACAACATGTGTGCCTGCAAAGGGATAACACTAGAGAACCTCTAGCCTCACTTCTTAAAACTCATGGGGCAGGAGCCAGTCTCCCTTGTGTGCGAGGGGTTGCCAAGAGGAGGGAACTTCCTTTCATATTCTTTGGGATCGTCCGAACGTGGTACCTTTCTGGACCAGGGTGGCCCGCACTATGGAGACGGTAGTGAGGTCGCCAGTCCCAGTGGAACCAAGGTGGCTTCTATTAATGATCAAGGGGCCGACTGACTGGTCAAGGAATAATGAGATCTGGCTTGCCTTGGCGGCCGGGGTGGCCAAAAGAAATATAGCCAGGGGTTGGGGGGCGCGGAAGGCCCCACAATGGGATCAGTGGCAGCGGGATTTAGATTGGTGCCAGAGGGCGGAGGAAACGATCTACAAGGCCTGGGGGTGTATGAGGAAATTGAGACGGATCTGGGGTCCCTGGCTGAGGTTCCGAGCAATGGGGGCCGGGTGCGGGAGAGGAGTGACACGGGTTGTGGTATTCTGATACTGTATGATATGCCCTTGAATGTACAATGAATTGCTAATTTATTTTATGCTAATTGAACACTGCTATGTATTCCTTGAGTCATTGAGCAAAGTTAATAAAAAGATATTAAAAAAAAAATCACCAACCCGCCTCAAGCAGACTACTATTTGGACAGACAAATAAAACAAGTGCCAAGTCTTAGATTCCTCCATTACACAAGTCACATTTGCCTGTTTTATTAAAGTTACCACGCCAATTCTTTGGTACATCTTTTAACAGGAGAATCCTCAGCCTTAACATCAGAATGCAATGCCTGACCTTATGGTCCAGTGAGAATGTCAAATATTTTGGGCACTCTTTATACTCCACACGGGCTAATGTCAACTTGTAGTGCGATAACTGGTGACAGTAAAGTTTATCCATTTCGAAGCTCAACCTTGGGGTAGATTTTTTCGAAAAGAACGTTAGAAATTCTGGGGACCAGCTCTGTAAAAGGCTTTCTGAGCATTGAAAGTGATCTAGAGCAAACTCTAAATTGTCCTTAAAAGTATATACTTCTGAGTCAGCCTTAAAAGTTTCCTGGTGTAAAATTGCTCTTAATGTACCGTTGGGTGCATGTAGTATATTATATGCCCGTCTACCAAGATTTGCCATGGCTCTCGTGTATGCACTCACCACCCCTAATTCCAGTCGAAGTGCCTGAACTGGAGTGGCTTGGCTTGTAGTCGTAAGCATGCACAAGAATGTTCCCTCCCTGAGATTTAAAAAGCCCCAACGGCTTATTGGACTATACTCTAAGCTGTCGGGCAGAATCGGGGTAATCTTTGTTCGATAAACTTTGATGAGAGCTGAAAAATGTCGCCTCCCAGTGATATAGTAAAACTTTTTTATAGCACTGGCGTGGGATACTGTTTTTTTGCGCAATCTGCTGAAAGTGCGAGGTAGTACCAGTGGACTGAGAGAAAACTCTCCTCAAATAGATGTAAGTAGATGCTATTTCTAATATTCTTCCTCCTAGTTTCCAGGTAAAAGGTATAGCTTTTTCCCTTCCCCTGAATGATACTATTTTTGTTTTTGAAATATTTAGTTTTAAAAAGTGACTTTCAGTATAATTAAATAGAGCCTCCATGTTGAGCTGCAGTCCAATTGGGGGTTAGACCGAATAAACCCACATCATCGGCATACATTAAAAGATGAATTTTTTGTGATGATAATTGTGGTGGAAAATTATTTACTCTTGGAAACAGTGGGGTAAATCAAAAAAGGAATAGTAAGAAAAGGAGGGGGGAAAGTAAACATCCTTGTTTAAAACCGGTTTGCGTGGATATCTCTTGGGTTAAGCCCTTATCTCCTCCCATTTGTACATTACACCATGTCAGTTGTATGAAGAGCAACTATTATTCTTAGCAAACCTAAATGTACGCCTAACTTCAGTAATGTCCTCCACAGGAAAGGCCTATCTACTTTGTCTGAAACATCTACAACTAAGCTATAGACTACCTGAGCTCTACCATGGTGCAAGGGTGCCTGTGCTGGCGTTAGGCAGCTAAATTTAGCACCAGGTCACGTTTCAGAAGTGGCAGAGCGCGGCGTTAAGCCAAGAAGGCTAAAGTCACACTCCGTCCCTTCTTAGTATATATACCCCTGTGTTTGTTAAATGCAATGAAAATATTCTTTACCTAGAGCAGCCAAACATTCTGGTAGCAAGGATAAAGTAAACAAAATGTGATGGATGGAAAGCTTGAAACAGTCTCAGCCAGTGGTAATTACTTGGGGCCATATCCCAATCATTGTTATTTTGCACATCCTGCCACCTCAGTTTGGACTCAGCTATATGCGCACCAGTTTTTAACCAATTCCTTACAGGTGTCAAAACTGATTTGCACATAGCTGGGTCCAAACTGAGATGGCATGGTGTGCAAAATTACCAGTGACTTAAAGTGTTACCATGTGACTCCACGTTGACATTGACAATACATTGACTTAACATGGTAACAATTTTGTCTCATTTGTCCTATTCCCACTTGTATGTTGTAATATATATAAGCTATATGGTGTTAACATATTTTATAATTACATAATAAATGTGTACCATATTTATATATTTTTTAACATTTATTTACATTCATTCATATTTTTAGCTATTTTAAATAATTTAATTTAATATTATTTCCAATGGGGATTTATTTGAAGGTGCGTCCTTCATTAGTTTGTATGGGAGGGCATTACAGTACTGGTTGTTGGCCATGTGTAGCACTGAACTTACTACTGTTTTTTTCCAATAGTAGTAATTTACACTCGGAGTTCGTGAATATTGAAAGTAGTAAACGTACTCAAACTTGTAAACTTACTCAAAAGTATACATTACCTTTGTGAATCATCCCTATGATATGTAATTAAATAAAGTACACTTCAATACTGCAACCTACCGAAGGTCAGAGGCAAAGGTCATAGTTCATCAGAGACTGCAGCAATACCAATGTTTTCCCGAACTCTGACGTATTTAGCCAGCCTCCTACTTACATTTGATTACCTATGCGTTGTTTAACATGCACTTTTACTCCTGACAGGAATGAACTTAACTTTGTTCTTGTTCTCTCTGGCACCACTTCCCTCATCTCATTGCTTTCTATCTTTTGGTAGTGTCATGTGCCGCATCAGTAGATGCCCAGAATCAAGGCCACAATGTTACATCTGTTACATCTGCCATGTGCTTTCCACGTAGACCTTGCAATAACTCCACAGTCACCAGTGCCTGGACTCTTTGGTGGCACCCACGTGACTCTGTTCCATTCTACCTCATATTCCTGGTACTGCCTTTGCTGAACTTCCGCTCTGCCACCTTCTTCACAAAGTTTAACAACTTGGGTAAGAATTGTTTTTTCCTCTCACATGTACATATAATTCTGTGACCACAGTCTGGGAATAAGGCTCCATGGTGGCATATTACCAAGGGCCTTATCGCCGCTTTAGCAGGAATTTTTCCCGCTAAAGCAGCAATAATTTTATCGCCCTATTAGCTAGCTGTCGCTAGCACCAGTTAGCGACAGCTAGTAGGAGATAGCGATCATCTTGGGGCCCACTTTGCATGTCAGCGATAATTATCGCTAATGACATGCAAAGTGGGCGTGCCAAGATGTTAGCGACTAGAAACAGTCACTAACATCGCTATCTCCTACCTACTTTTGGACATATTCGCGCTAAGCGCGAATATCTCCAAAAGCTAATGCCTGCCCAGAGCAGTTCTTAGCCATGTTATCCAATGGTAAGTGGATAACATGGCTAAGAGCATTAGCTCGGTAAACACATGAATATCGCGGACTTTTCAGCGATATTCATGCATTTCGGCTGATTTTTATCACTTAGGAGATAAACCTTGATAATAGCAAGGTTTCTAAGCGATAAAAATAGGCGAAGCACAGCGATAAAATTATAGCCGCTAACCAAGCTTAGCGATAATTATCGCTTATTCTTGGTAATATGCCCCCATGTTTCCATTTTGTCATCTTCAGTAAAGTAAGACACTTCAGTTTAGTGTGAAACTACAAATGCATCGAATTAAAACTACATTTTTCAGATTGTTTTCTTCTCTACTACAAAAATATTTTGGTAAGAGATTTTCTCCCACAGAAATGCCAATTTGTAATGTTTTCCAAAAGCAAATTCAATCTCTGGTAAATGTTGTTATTTGTGCAGTTATCAAAATAGTAAATACATTTTAATACCTTTTAAAGAAAACTGAGATTTCGGTTCCACGAAAATGAGTTGAGAGCCTAACCAAATCTTATTTTACAAGATCACATGTTAACACAAAGCAATACGTAACAAACATTGGCAAACCCAATAGGTCTTGCAAGATTTACTGGCTTTGGCAATGTGTTTTTGCCATGTTGTACACCAGTGTGGCTGCTGTTCAGCATGGCTTAGAGTTAGTGGTGTGGAGTGTGCTAGAGTGGAGTTGAGGGTTATAGACTGGATTAGGTGTTGTAAAGTGTAGTGGAATAGATTAGGGGGAGTAGAGTTGAATAGAGGGGAGTAGAGTTCATTGATTCAGTGGCAGAGTGTGTCGTAGAGTTCAGTGTCATAGAGTGCAGTGTTGTAGAATGAAGTTATGTAGAGTGGAGTGGCAAAGAGTGGAATAGGGTGGAGTGGGTTGGAGTGGATTAATGTAGTGGGGCGGATGGAATTGGAGTAGATTTGGGTAGATTGGATTGGGATAGAGCGGATTGAATTGAGTGGAGTTGGGTGGATTGGAGTGTGTGGACAGGATGGGTTGGATTGGAGTGGGATGGATTGAAATTAGATGAAGTGGATTAGATTGGGGGGGATTGAAAGGGTTTTTGGTGGGGTCAATTGGATTGAGGCGGGGTGGATTGGATTAGAGTAGGGTGGCTTGGAGTAGCTTGAATTAGAGTAGAGTGGAGGGGGTGGATTGGACTGGACTGGAAGGGTTGTGTTAGATGGGAGTGGGGTGGATTGGATTAGAGTGGGGTTGGTTGGAGTGGGGTGGAGTGGGGTGGATTGGACTGGAGTGGGGAGGATTGGATTGGAGTGGGGTGGATTGGATTGGAGTGGGGTGGATTGGAGTGTGGTGGACTGGATGGATTGAATTGAGTGGGGTGGACTGAACTAAGGTGTGGTATTTGGACTGGGGTAGAGTGAGATGGATTGGATGAAGTAGATTAGATTGGAATGGGGTAGATTGGAGTATTTTGGTGGACTGGAGAGGGGTGGGTGGATTGGAGTGGAGTGGGGTGAAGTGTGGTGGGCTAGAGTTAGGTGGATTGGATGGCAGCGGGTGTAGAAGGGTGGAATGGAGTGAGGAGGAGTGTATTGGCGTGGGATGAGGTGAATTGGAGTTGAGTCGGTTGGATTTCTGTGGGGTGGATTGGATTGGAATGAGGTTGATTGGATAGACTGGGGTGGTTTAGACTGTGGTGGATTGGATTGTGGTAGGGTGAATTAAATTGAAATCGATTGGATTAGGGTGGGTTGGATTGGAGTGGAGTGGGTTGGATTTAGGTGGATTTGGGTGGATTGGATTGGTGTGGGCTGGATTGGATTGGATTGGTGTGAGGTGCATTGGAAGGGGGTGGATTGGAGTGGGACAGATTGTTCTGAATAGGAGTGGTGCAGATCGGAGTGGGGTGAATTGAGATGTTATGTGGAACTGTATAGATCACTTGGTTGCTCCAATCAGAGTGTCCCCCGCTAGAGATTCATACACCACGAAGGCCTAGAACTAAATATCTTTAGTTTACCTTTGCCTGAAAAGCCACATCTAACTTTTTCCGAAAGGCCTTCCTGTCTTAGATCAAGAGAAAGAGTGTTTCACAGTTTTGAGGCCAGGAAAATGAAGGAGCAACCTCCCAAGCATTCCTTTTTCAATCTTGGAACTATCATTAGCGCCACAGGTGAGATTGTTGTCAGACCATATGCCGAGATTCTTGACTTTCTATTGAGGTACTGGAACAGGTCCCGATGCATCAGGACACCATGGTGTCGACCAGATAGTGGGCTGTTCCCCCAATACTAGCACCTTAGGGTTCAGCTTGAGGCAACTATGATCCATCCGCTCAGTCAGTCCGACCAGGCAAGATCAGAAACGAGTAGCTGAAATACTCTCTTCCTGAGTTGGCCTAATAGTCATCTGAATGTCATCAGCATATGCCACGATTTTAAAGCTAAAATTCTCAATCACCAGCTAGGGGGCGCATATAAAGATTGAACAGTGTTGGTTTCAAAGCTGATCCCTGTGGCACCCCCTGTTACAGTGGAAAAACATCATATGAGAAGGGATGTTGTACTACCAGGAAGGTACCGTTCTGAAGGAAGGAAGCCAGCCATCTCAGAGCTGTTCCACCAACACCATATGACCAAAGCCGTCCTAGCAGAAGGCCATGGGATATGGTGTTGAACACTGCCCTTTAGTCTAGCATCATCAGAGCTGTGGTGTTGCTTTCGACTGCAAGACTCAGAGACTAACATCCATGTAGATTCCATGCTGTACTGAGGACAGAAAACAAATTGGGGGATATGTACAAGGAAGTGGAGTAGATAGGTGTTAGCCTTCCTGGCTTAACGCCTCTCTTCTCCACTTCTGCAATGCAAGGTTGCACAATATTTACAAGAATGCGGTGAAGCCTTGCATTCCCCCCTGCGATGGCTCTAAGTTTAGCAACTTAGCACCAACGCAGACACCTTTGCACCAGGGTGCAAGGGTATCTGCGTGCAGGGGAGTATTGTTTATGTGTAGGAAGGTGTCCATTCCTGCACATAAACAATCCTAGAAATGCCATTCTGTCACTTTCTGCACAAGGCAGCACACATGAAAAAAACAAAAAACAAGGAGACATAATTCATGTCACCTTGTTTCACCATCTTAAGACCAATTTTTGCCAGGTCTTAATTTTGGCGCTGCCTCCTATGTACGCCACCCTTGTATATAGAGGGCAACACAAAAATGAATGAATGTTGCTGCTATCCGCCCACGGCAACACCCACTGCCCATGCCTTTCTGGCTAACCACAGCATGAAATGGGGCCTTATGTACAAAGCAACGTTAAGTCACGTCAATATAGGTGACGTTGTGGTGGAGATAGGGACTTGTACACATGCCCAATTGAGTCTCATGCAAGAGATCTTTGGACTCAATATAGTTTGTCAACTGATGATTTGTATATTTCTGCTACTTTAGGAAACAGTGGGAGTGGAGCCTGAAATTTTCCAGTTGGGCTGGATCTAGCGTGGGGTTTTTTCAGGAGAGTGACGGCAGTGGTTTGTTTCCACTTCAGGAGAATCTGACCTGTCTTAAAGGACAGGTTAAACAGGTCGCAAAGTCCCAGAAGAATAGCCTCCATGCCACGCTCCAGAATCATGGGCGAGACGGGATCAGTCCGTGCACCTGTCCACTTTAGGGGCCACAGTGAGCAATTCTGTCAGAGACTGCGTCTTAATCCTGGTGATGCCCTCCCTAGATTCATAGGGAGTGAACCAAAATTCTAAGCAGTCAGCTTCTCTGATTTTCTGAGGGAAAGTAGCATAGATCTTAGCCACTTTATGAGAGAGAAGGAGTGGGTGGATTGGGGTGAGGTGGATTGGATTGGAGATGGGCGAACTGGAGAGCGGCGGATTGGAGTAGATGAGAAGCAGACAAACCCTACATTAATTTGTGCTCACCCTCTGGTTGCTTGGCACAGAACAGTCAGGCTTAACTTTAGAGGCAATGTGTGAAGTATTTGTGCAACACTTTGGACAGTAAAACAGTGAAAAAAACATATGAAAAAATTTCACTCCAGGTTAGAACAATAGATCATAGTTTAATAAACAAAACAATATCAAATGACTAAAATCCAATAAGTAGAACTGAGATATACATTTTAAAAGAATAAACTGTAAAACAGTACTTAGTAGCAATGAGTGTTTACTGGTCGTGCCGGACCGGTACAAAGTCAAAGATTCAGGCCAGCTGCGATGGAGCGAAGGCAGGATACAAAGACCCTCTCAGCGTCAACGCCGAACATGTGGGATGCAGCCAAAGCAATTCTTCCATGCAGATCCACCCAGCACGGGCGATGCACTGGTCCTGATCCATGCAGCAGTGACAATGTGTCGGCTCCGATGAGTGTAGAGATGCGATGCAGAGATTTGTTGTCGTCGAGGATGCTGTTGATGGAGACGCGGAAACCTCATGCAGTGGTGGTTCAGAAGGCGATGCGTTATGGCTGATTCATTTAGTAGAGGCAACGCACCATTTCTGGTCACACAACAGGAGTGATATGCTGGTTCTGATCCATGCAACAGTAGCAATGCACCTGTTTTGATCCACGCAGCAGGGGAAATGCGCCAGTCCAGATCCACTCAGCAGGAGCGATGCACCCTTTCTTTTTCATGCAACTGCACCAATGCTCTGGTTTGACAGAGGATGCATGGATTTTGCTGAAGCAAGCACCCTAGGCCTCCCATCCAAGGGTCCAGGACTGGAGTGGCACTAATTGGGCACTCAAAGAGGTAGAGACTGGGTGAAGATGCAGGTAAGTTTAAAGTCTTTTATTGTCCTGGAGACTTCAGATCAAAAGACCAACCAGCTAGCCCTTGGAGTCACAAAGGGTTCAAGTGATGCAAGTCCAGCCCTTCTCACTCAGGCAGGAAAACAGCAGGGCAGCACAGCTGGACAGAGGTCCAGCAAAGCAGCACTCCAACAGAGTGACATTCCTTCTGTAGTACAGCCGTTCTTCTTCCTGGTTGGTCCAGAAGTGTACTGAAGTGGTGGTTTCAGAGGTCCAGTGCTTTTACCTAGTTGTAGCTTTGAAGTGGGGGAGACTTCAAAGACAAGTCTTTGAAGTGCACAGATATCCTGCCTTCTGCCCTGGCTCCAGAACCACAACAGGTTGGACTTCCCTCCTAGCCTGCCACGGTGGCCCATCAGTCCCAATAAGATCCCATTGTGTGTGGATGTCTAGGGGGACTATACAAAGCCCAGTTGTCCCCCCCCCACAGCCCCAAACATGTACCAGAGACAGGCAGCAGGCACCGAATGGCTAAAGTAAAAAACGACAACTTTCTAAAAGAGTCATTTTCAGAATTACAAGTTAAAATCCAACTTCACCATGAGTTTGGTTTTAAAATTGTGATTCCAAAGACACATAACTCGAAAAGTATATCTCTTCACAAATAGGAGTTACTCTTATAAAATGTAATAAGGTATCCTATGGAATATATAGGCCATGCAGTAGTTAAAAACAAATGTAAGTGTTTTACACCACCAGGACATGTAAAGTTTAAATGTGCATGTGCTTCCTTTTAAATACACTACTCCCTGCCCCCTAGGTTGTCCAGAGCCTAACTTGGGGCTGACCTATATGTATAAAAAGGGAAGGTATGGACCTGGCAAAAGGATTATCTTGTCAGGACGACATTGTTACTATTATTAATTACACTTATAAAGCAGCACTTTCACCTACTGATCACAAACGCTTTCAAAACACTAATAACAGCTGCTAGAAAAGACATCTTTAAATAAATCCCTTATTCATATTTTCCTGAAGCATAGCTAACTATTTAGGAAAAAGACAGAATTTTAAGTCCTTCCTAAATTGAAGGAGGCTCTTACTGGCTCTCAATGGGGCAGGCAGCTTATTCCATAACTAAGTTGCCCTCACTAAGAATGCCCAGCCTCCATGCCTCTCTTTCCAAAATTTCAGAATGTATAGAAGATTGGCTGAATAGGAGCGTAAATTCCTTCCTCTATCAATTAGGGTTTTTATAGCACAACTAGTCACCGTGAGGGTTTCAAAGAGCTTGGAGGAAATGCGGCTCCATTGTGTGCTGGGGTCATCCGAAGAGCCAGGTCTTTCGGCCCTTCAGAATAGGGTCAGTATGGGGGCTTGCCGGAGGTAGAGGGGGAGGTAATTTCAGGTCTTAGGTGCTAGGTAGGAGAAGGACCTTCCTCCTGTTCTGTAGATGTGTGGGACCGAGGCCAGAGCGAGGTCGGCTGGTCTGAGGTGTCTTTTGGGTGCAGGGAAGGAGAGGGGATTGTTCAGGTATATTGGCCCGGTGTTGTGGAGGGCCTTGTATGCTTGGGTGAGCAGCGTGAAGGTTATTCTTCTTTCGACTGGGAGACAGTGGAGCTCGTGGAGGTGTTGGGTTATGTGATCCGGCAGGGAATATCGAGGATCAGTCTGGCTGCGGCGTTACGGACGGTCTGGAGTTTGTGAAGCAGTTTCTTGTTGACTCTGGAGTAAAGGGTATTGCTGTAGTTCAGTCTGCTGCTGATAAAAGCATGCGTGACAGGTTTTCTGGATTCTGAGGGGGTCCATCTGAACGTCTTTCTTAGTATACAAAGTGTTTTGAAGCAGGCCAAGTAAACGGAGTTGATCTGGCAATTTATTGTCATCGATGAGCCTCGTATAACCTGAGGTTTCCTCCGTTGACGGTTGAAGTGCGAGGTTTCTGAGGAGTTTTCTCATGCAGAGGTGGTGGAACTGAGGATGAGGACTTCTGTCTTATCACTATTGAGTTTCAGGCAGCTGTTCTTCATCTAGATGACAACAGCTTTCATCCCTTCTTGTAGGTGTGTTTGGTTGTGTTGGGTTTGTTGGTGAGGGAGAGCATGACCTAGGTGTCGTCGGCATAAGAGGCAATGTTGAGCCCGTGGTTCCTGATAGTGGTTGCGAGTGGGGTCATGTAGATGCTGAAGAGGTTTTCACTGAGGGAGGAGCCCTCGGGAACACCACAGGTGGTTTCTGTTGGTTATGAGAGGTAGGGATAAAGTCTGACCCGCTACGTTCTGCTGGTGACGAATGAGTATATCTTATCGAGGGTCTTGCCGCGGATTCCGGCGTCGTGTAGCCTGGTGGCTAGGGTGCATTAGGAGACAGTGTCAAAGGCAGCAGAGAGGTCCAGGAGGATGAGGGCTTCTGTTTTGCTTCTGTCGAGGAGGGAGCAGATGTCGTGGGTGGTGGCGAGTAGGGCAGTCTCATTGCTGTGGTTGCTGCGGAATCCTGGGATGTAAAGTTGGAATTTTCTTTGTAGCCCTCAAAGTCCTGTTTTCTGTAGTGCCTTATACACAATTCACATTGACTTGAAAACAATCCTCTCTTTCACTGGAAGCCAGTGTAGCTCCTTATTGGGCCAGTGTTTAAACTGCACCCACAGGCTCTTTAATGGCAGGCCTAAGTCATGGTTAGAGGGCTACTTAAGTCCATCATCTCCTTGTGTTTGCTTTGTTTGCCACTGGATTCAAATTAACCTGTTTGATGAGGGGTGTTACCCCGAAAGGAGACCCAGAGTACTTGTTTTCAGGCCAGTGAAGACCTACATTGGCAGTTCAGGCTAGAATGTTCCCATGAGGAACAGGGTCAAGACTGATTGGCATATGGCTGGGTCTGAATTGGGGTGGCAAAGTGAGATAAAGAACAAAGATGGATTCAACCTAGATCTGTCAGTGGGGGTGACTGTCCGAAAAGTTTCAGTACCATCATCTACTTGTGTCTGCTTGATGGATTCAACATAGCTCTGTGACTGAGAGTGAGCATCTGAAAGGTTTTAGCGCTCTGTCCATCATCTCTTTGTGTTTCTTTAAATGGATGGCACAATAAGCGCTGCAGGCCCACTAGTAGCATTCAATTTATAGGCCCTGGGCACATGTAGTGCACTTTACTAGAGACTTATAAGTAAATTAAATATGCCAATTGGGGGTGTGCCAATAGTACCATGTTTTAGGGGAGAGAGCACAATCATTTTATCACTGATTATGGGTGCTAAACTGCACAGAGTCCTAAAGCTAGCAAAAATGCAGGCAGAAAAGAGGAGTAGGAAGGCAACCCCTTGAGGGGAAGACCACCATAAGGTTGTCAGGTCTAACAATAACATAACATAACATACCATAACATAACATTAGTATTAACAGGTAAATAGTCCTTTAAGCATGTCAGTTACATAAGCAGTTCTGAATGCCGATTACAGCTGGCTACTATGGGCCCGATTCACATAATGAACTTAAGACTCAATCCTAAACTTACTACTATTTTGGTATTCACAGAATGCACTTACTAATTTTGGCAGAACTTAGGATTTTGTCTTAAGTCTGTATTAAGTCTGTCTTAAGTCTGTCTTAAGTTTGTCTTAAGTCTGTCTTAAGGTTGTCTTAAGACAAAATCCTAACTTCTGTGAATACCAAAAGTAGTAAGTTCATTCTGTGAATACCAAAAGTAGTAAGTGCATTCTGTGAGTACCAAAATAGTGGTAAGTTTAGGATTGAGTCTTAAGTTCGTTCTGTGAATCAGGCCCTATGAGTTTTCTGTCTGCATTTATTTTTGAAAGTAGATAAATACAGCTTATTTTAAAGGAGGCTTTAAATCGTCATACTAGTGATGAGGACAAACAAGACTCAAACGCTCTTGGGATCCTTCCAACTGGGACCCCGTTGGTATTTATCAGCAAACAAACTGTTCCTCCACAGGCCATCATTTAGAGCTGGCCTGGAAATTCAGAGTAACACCAGAAATTGTTGACTGCACTACCACACCCGATATTCATGTTACCCCAGATTTAGAGGCTTTCAAATGCTCCTGCTTTTTATTCGCTTTAAAGCTGCAGATTAGCACTACTGGCACCAATGGGCATGCTGTCCCAGCGCTATGAGGAAGTGTTGAAATATTGATTAACTGCTAATACCAATTCCCTTTAAATTGTTTAGTTGTGGTACATATTTTCCTACCTGTCAGTAAAACCTTTGGGTCACGTTTTTCTTCTAAAGTCTCACACAACAATGTGCCTTCCTATGCCAGGCCTCCACTGCTTTCACATGAGCAACGCAAATCTCCCTGCATGGACCCTGCAATATAAAGTGTGAACTTGGCCCTAGGACATTAGAGTACTGAAGATGCCATTACACAAGGTCATTCTTTGTTTACAAGTTAAGGGTGTTCATAGCCAGTGTCCCCAAAAGAAGAAGACAGGACAGTGGTAAAAATCGGATCTGTGCTATGTCCCATCCAACAGAGAATGTTCCTGATTAAAGGAAAACTACACCCCAGATACAGCTGTTGTACATATTTAACAATACTGGGGAAAGACAAACAAAGTCTGAATATGTATCGTGCTGCTGCAATTATGCAACCCCCCAAGGTACAACCACTAACCAGCCAAGGGAAGCCAAGTGGTAGAAAGATAATTCAATGTACTTTCCAGCCTTGAAACCAAGGGCCAGATGTACAACCATTTTTGCATGCAAAAAACGGGTTTACGAACCCGTTTGTGCATGCAAAAATGGCAAGGGGTACCATGGGTAGTGCATGGGTGTTCCCATGCAACCACCCAAGGTTTCTGACCCTAAGTCATATGTACTTAAAAAGTAGACAGGGTTTAGCGTGAAAAAGAGCGCCCTTTTCAAATACCCACTATAAGAAGAAGGGGGAAATTAGCAAGGGCGATAGCGCCGCTTTGGCAGGACTTTTTCCCGCCAAAGCGGCGATATTTTTATTGCCCTATTAGCAAGCTGTCGTTAACAGCAGTTAGCGACAGCTTGTAGGCGATAGCTACAGTCTTGGGGCCCGCTTTGAATGTCAGCAATATTTATCGCTAATGACATGCAAAGTCGGCGTACCCAAACTTTTAGCGACTGAAAACAGTTGCTAACACAGCTGTCGCCTATTAACAAGGCAGGCGGAGCGACATAAAAAATCGCGCTAAGCGCGATTATCGCTAGAGTCTAACACCTGCTTATAAAGTTGACTTACCTGTATAGTCAATGGGGGGAGGGGTGGATTATCACATTAAGCCCCCATTGGCGTTAATGTGAGAATATCGCTGGATTTCCAGCGATATTCTCGCATTGAGCCGCTATCGCCGGATATTTTATCGCATTGGAGATAAACGTTGCTAATAGCTGTGATAATATTGGGCGATATGCAGCAATAAAAATGTGCTACGTGCATTAAGCAATAAATATTGCTACTCCTTGCTAATATGCCCCGAAATTCTTTCATTCTCCTTTCTTTTCTGACTTTGTATGTGTGCTGTACTATACAGCACACATGCAAAGTCAGAAAAGTTAGTCTAAGCATGGTATTTTTGTACTGGAAGGATTTCCTTGCAGTACAAGACTTATGCAAGACTCATAGAAACACCCTTACTCTGTGGTGCAAAAGCGTGTCCATGATGCACAGCATCATATTTCTGTGCCAGTGCTAGGGAGAGGGGAGGAGAGTGCCATATTTCTGAAAATATGGTGCTCTCCTACTCTCTCCGTCTCACACAGCACAGCATATACAGCTGCAGCACTGCGCTCCGTGAGAATCTAGTAAATATGTCCCTCAGTGTCTGAAATTACATTCCCATCTACATAGAAAGTGCCTCGACCCTCCTATTCAGGAAAGAATTAAAGACTTGTTTCTTCACTAAATACTGCAGCCTAGATTAATAAAGTGTTTTCCAGAGTGTTCTGAAGCGACATAAATAACCGCACTGATGAACTTATGAGCACATACATTTTTGTAGCACTGAACGATGGCTCTTGCGCCTCACCAAACTGTTTTTCAGTGTGAATGGTGAACTCTATGGTAATTCATGCAAAGTGGGATATCTGTAGCAAACATACACAAACTTCTATTGGGGGGACATATTAGCAACGCTTTGCAAATACTATCGCAAAGCGCGCTTATCGTTCATTTTGCTAACGCCGGCTATCGCAGGTTTTTATTGCAGAGCTATCGCATTATTAGCAACGCGTATCTCCAGAGCGATAAAAATTCCTGTGATAGCGGGGAATTAGCCGCTTTGCAGGGAACATCACTAGTTTTCCAGTAATGTTCCCTGTAAAACGGCGATAACCTTGCAGATACGACCCTGTGGTCGTATCAGCATAATCCACCTTCTATGTTAGAGATAGCTAAGTCCATATTTTAGCAGACGTTAGATTTTGGCGAAAACCGCAGTTTTCGACAAAATCTAACGTCTGCTGAAATCCTGTAGGCTGCCTTGTAAATTTTGCGATGTGAACATCAGCGATATTTAACAAGGTAGTCCATTGGGGTATGCCCAGTGACGCCCCCTTTGCATCTCAATAGAGATGCAAAGGGAGGAGTCGGGAAAAGGGTGCTAATATGCGATTATGCATGTTAGCACCCTCTTGTAAATAGGCCGATCATTTTATCTCCGCTTGTTTGGCTTTTTAAGCCAAAACAGCGGAGATAAAGCCCTTGTTAATATGCCGTTAAGATTATCACCGCTTTAGCGGCAGGAAACTGCCGCTAAAGTGGCGATAATGGGCTTGATAGTATGCCCTCGTGAATTCCCATAGATGCCCATGTCCTGGTGTGAACTTGGGCTTCTATTAGAATTCTCGACGGCATATTATCAAGCCCATTATAGCCGCTTTAGCAGCAGTTTCCTGCTGCTAAAGAGGCGATAATCTTTACTCCTTTCTTAATAATATGCCCCTTGGTTTTTTACTGAATGCCAGATCACGTATAATAACTTGACCTGGATTTTTGTCAAAACCTAACTCCAAATGAAAACAGGTGCAATTTATTGGCAAGTGGTTGTTTATTTCAGCTATCTAAATGGTACATGTTGGACTTTGCCCTCTCTACAGGGTCAGCCCCACACTTCTTCCCTTCACCCCTCCTATTTTTCTGAATTAGTTGTGGTTGGCATTAGGACTCTGTAAACTTTGTCACTGCTAGTGCTTGTGCTCTTCCCTAAAACATGCTAACATTGGCCTACATCTGATTGGCCAATTTAAGGTCCCTAGTAAAGTGGTGCAGCATGTAACCAGGGCCTGTAAATTAAATATTACCAGTGGGCTTGCAGCATTTATTGTGCCACCCATTTAAGAAGCCTTTTAAAACATGACTCAGGCTTTCAATTGCTGTCTGTATGCAGTTATTATCTGCCATTTCGATCTGGCAAGCTAAACCTTTTCCCAGGACGAAACATCCTTTTTAATACATATATGGCACCCCTAAGGTAGGCTCTAAACAGCCCATAGGCCAGGTCTCATTGTATTTAAAAATTTGGATATGTACTTTAAAGTTTTACATGTCCTGGTGGTGAAAAACGACTAATTTCATTTTTGGCTACTGCGAGGCCTACCGCTCCCATAGGATAGCATTGTGTTACTTTTTAACGTTTAATAAAATAAATAAACACATTAAATAAGTGACAGCCTTTGTTTAGGAACAGGCATAACTATCTTTATTGGTCTCTAAAGAAATGTAATTTAAAATCCTCTTTAATCTATACTACTATTATAAAGAGAGAACTGTGTCCTTTGAGCCAGGTAAACTCGAAAAGTACACCACCAATCGCAACACCCAATACAGCGTTGGAAAGGGCAGTTGCAGCAGAAGGACATAGGCTAGGCAGACGCCCACCATATACATTTAAAAAGTAAAAGAACCGTGCCAACAAAGTAGTCCCTTGTGGGCGTGTCTGTGTTGTGCTGTGGGCTTGTGCTGGGGGGGCGTGACAAATGCTGGGGGCGTGTGGTACGTTCCGCCCTTCAGGCTGGACTGTTCCCATGAGGCACAGGGTCAAGGCTGATTTGCATATGGCCATGTCTGAACTGGGGTGGTGTGGAGTGCAAAAAAACGATGGATTTAGGCCCAGATCTCTGTACTGGGGTGAATGTATGAAATTGTTCAGCATTCTGTCCATCACCTGTTGTTTTTGCATTTGTCACCCCGAGTGGGTTGGGTATGCTGAGACGTGAGTCCCATGTTCTCCACACTACTGGAGTCAAGCTATCCGGGCTGAAAACGTCTGATAGCCAGAAATTGATGAAAGAAATGGTTTGGCAGTTTGACCTGGAATGTTTTCACAAGGCACAGGGTCAAGGCAGACTTGCTCATGGCTGTGTCTGAGCTGGGGAGGTGTGGAGTGCAAATAAAATGATGGATTAGGCCAAGATCTCTCTATTGGGGTGAATATATGGCATTGTTCTGCATTATGTCCATCAACTGTTGTTTTTACAATCTGCCATTCATGCCATGTCTCATATTGTGTGCTGGGGGTGTGGGCGTGTGCGAGGCGCGTGTTGTGTCATATATTTCATTGTTTTTTCTTCCCAGGTTCTGTTCATTCCAGCTCCGTGTGTCCACCCTGCTCCCTTTAAATACCCCTGCACCCCATAATCAAAACCCACCCTTACTCCTTAAAATACCCCAACACCCTTAAACACTAACCCATCTTAACCCTATAAATATACCCTGTACCCCGAAACCCAAACCTATACCTAAATCCTAAAAATACCCCAAAAACCAAACCTACCTCTGAACCCTAAAATACCCCTGTACCCCATAACCCAAACCTAGCCCTGAACCCTTAAAATACCCCTGTACCACAAAACCCAAACCTACCCCTGAACCCTAAAAATACCCCTGCACCCCAAAATCCAAACCTAGCCCTGAACCATAAAAATAACCCTGTACCCCAAAACCCAGACCTACCTCTGAACCCTAAAATACCCCTGTACCCCAAAACCCAAACCTAGCCCTGAACCCTAAATATACCCCTGTACCCCAAAACCCAAACCTAGCCCTGAACCCCTAAAATACCCCTGTACCCCAAAACCCAAAAACTACCCCTGAACCCTAAACATACCCCTATACCCCAAAACCCAAACCTAGCCCTGAACCCTAAAAATACACCTGTACCCCAAAACCCATACCTATCCCTAAACTCTAAAACTACCCTGTACCCCATAACCCAAAACTATATCTGAAGCCTTAAAATACCCAAACACCCCAAAACATATACCTCAGTACCCCAAAAACATACACCCCTATACCCATACTTACCTGATCCAAACATTAAAAATAAAATATGCTTTTACCATTCATGCATTTACAACAAATTTCGTGGTTAAAGCATATAAAATGTAATGCCATGCGTTATAATGGCATTGCGGAGTCATGGTACTTTCATAATGAAAGTATGCAGAGTGATGGTCTGCGGAAAGAAAGTTGCGGAATAAAGGGTGTTTACCCTCCTCCGGTAAGTACATTGGTGGCACGGCGGCCCACATCTCCAGCAACATACTCATATTTTTTCACCACCGATTTGAAAAATGCACAGTTTCTCTCATTGATGGACAGCACCGACATACACTTTTAGACACACCTTCCGCCACAAGTTCTAAAATTGCGATCTTTAGAGCTGGGGAGCTACGTTCGAATCTCGGCATCAGGTCAACATCCTGTGATTCCAGGCAAATTGCTTTGTCTCCCCGTGCCTACCACAAATTAATGTGTTCTTCTGTAATGTAAATTGTGCTCATGCCATGTTGTCGAGTTCGCGCTATAGAATATTGCAAGGAAAAATAAATTAGGGAAACTCGAGTTCACACACTACTGAATGCGCACTCTTAAGTGCATCAGTAGCGCACTGTGAATCGGAGCGTTTCACAGGCCTGTCACAGATAAGAAATGATATCAAAACGAAATCCTACAAAACAATATACTACTGGCCGGCAGCAATTCATACCCGGACAACGTCGGGACGGGCTGCTAGTAATAAATTCAGATTTTAAGTGACAATTCTGAAAAGACCACTTTCAGAAAGTAGGCATGTTCTTGCATTTGGCGCCTTCAGCCAGTATACTGGATAACCCTGGGCAATGAACTCCAGTACATTAGCTTAAGCTGCGGAGATTTGGTTATAAGCCATTCCTTGACTACACAAAACTCATTCAAAAATACACACTCTGCTACACAATAGAGAACCATACATCCCTTAAACAACTTTACAAACTTAAAGAAACGAAAACAAATAAAATAAAAAAAAGCACATAAACAATTCACAAAAGTGAACTCTGAAATACAGCAATTAATGAGAGAGGTGATGATTTTGGTGTCTCCCCTTACCTAGGGGGAGGGCAAGCAGATGCTTTGAACACAAAGAACATATCATGCTGAATTATTTGGTGGTGGTCCCATCCTCCTAGGACCACCCCAAGCAAAGTTATGGGCAAAAATACAATGCCAACCAAAGCATTATGGGGCAAAATTCTAGAGCCGAGAGCCTGCCCCTTGAGGAGTGACAAGATATTGGCTATTATAATATTCACTGCACTCTAGAAATCGTCCCATAATGCTTTGCAGGGCCTTTTGTTGGGATTGGATTTTTACCCATACCTGTGCTTGGTGTGGTCCTAGGAGGATGAGACCACCACCGATTCATTTCAGCATGTTGTGCTCTTTATGTTCAAGGCATCTGCTTGGTCCTCCCCCTAGGTTAGGAAGGACCCCATAATCATCAGGTCTCTACTGCTGACTGTTTTCATTTTTACTTTTGAGAGAAAACTATATGCATATTAGCAAGTAAAAATGATAGTATTTAATTAAAAGCACTGCTTGCCTTTTCTTTTCCTTTTTTCGAGATGGCTATATGAATTTTAAAATGCAAAGATGTATATCTTTTTGCTTAAAGTATGTGAGATTTTTGTTTACAACTTTTAGTAACTCAGACAATGGAGTTCATACAAAAACTTTGGAATAGTCTACCGTAACCACATTCATTTGATACAACAATGTTACCTTTACATACTACAAAGCCTGTAACTAATTCACAAAAGTGAGCTTGGAAAAATATCAGTCAATGAGAGAGGTGATGATTTTGGGGTTCCCCCTAACTTAGGGGGAGGACCAAGCAGGTGCCTTGAACACAAAGAGCATATCACGCTTAATGATTGTGGTGGTCCCATCCTCCTAGGACCACCCCGAGCAGAGGTATGGGCAAAAAAATACAATGCTACCCAAAGGCCCAGCAAACCATTATGGGGCGAGATTCTAGAGTTTAGTAAATATTATAGTGTTAGCTCTCAGCTGAGCCCCAGCACCTGCCCCTTGAGGAATGTTTTGATATGGAATACTATAATATTCACTGCACTCTAGAATATTGTCCCATAATGCTTTGCAGGGCCCTTGGTTGGGATTGTATTTTTTTTGCCCATAACTGTGCTTGGGGTGGTCTCAGGAGGACGGGACCACAAACAATCGTTCAGCAGGACATGTTCTTTGTGTTCAAGGCATCTGCTTGGTACTCTCCCTATGTTAGTGAGGACATCAAAATCATCACCTCTCACACTGCTTGCCTTTTTTTTCATTTTCACTTTCGTGACGTGATTAAATGCATTTTAGTATGTAATAATGTTAATTGTTGATTTATCAAGGCTATGTGAGGATTCTGTTTTCATAATTGTGTTGAAGTTTCTGAACAATTCTGCAACTATGCTCACTTTCAGTTCTGTGCAGCACAGCTGTGTTTAAGGTAACAATTGGCCTTTGTGTATTCCCCCAAACAGTACACTTAGGGGACCTCATTTAGGAAAAGTGACGCATAGCTGCGTGAAAACAGCTATGCGTCACTTTTCATTGCACCCTTCTTGCGACACCATTGATGCATCATATTTACAGTATGACGCATCATTGCGCAAGGAGTTACAGATACGTCAGTATTTCTGACGTATCTGTATGGCGCAAAAGGGACGCATTGCTGGAGTGTGTCATAAAAGTGACGCAACTCCAGCAATGTGTCCTTTCACATGGGGCAAGCCCCATGTGAAAGGGCCTGCGTCAATCTTACGCCTGCTGTGAGGCAGGCGTACGAAATTGACGCATTTGTGTCCTAGAAGTGGCGCAGTGAAATCCTATAGATTTCACTGCGTCACTTCTATGACCATTTCTTGCGTCAAAATGCCCCCCTTGCATACATTATACCTGGTGCAGGTATAATGTGGTGCAGGGGTTTACAAAGTGACGCATCTACCTAGATGCGTCACTTTGTAAATATGGTGCAACAAGGCACATTTTTTACGCTGCTGGTGCGTCACAAAAAGTGACACACCAGCGGCGTCAAAGTGATGCACGGCCTCATAAATGAAGCCCAGGGAGACTAGATGTTGGCAGGATATGTCAACCTGCCACATATGTGTGGCAGAGCTGTTCCCTACCCCACATATATTTCAAAGAAACTGCCACAGCACACAAAGTACTTCACACTAGCTTTTAGTCACCCCAGACTCCTTGGAGCTGGGCAGTGAGGAAATTCCAGAACCATGGGGCAGATTTATAAGCCCCTTGTGACACTTTTACGCCGCCGTTGCATCACTTTTGTGACGCAGCGGCGGCGTAAACAATGCGTCACGTTGTGACTTATTTATAACTCTGTGGTGACGCAAGGAGGGGGATTGCATGACACATCTGTTCTGGCGCGTCCCAGCTGATGTGCAGGGATGCGCCAGAACTTGTAAATATGCCCCCATCTGTGTGGGAAAGATTCCACTTCAAAGCTAGCTCCAGTAATAAAAATAGGAGAATCCCACTCTTAAGTTCACTCCTGAGCCTGCGGCGGACACTCAGAAAGCCTGCCCTGCACTTCAGTGAACTGCCCTACAGCTTGTGACCTGATTTGTACTTCAGAAGACTGCCCTGTAGCTGGAAGCCAGCCTTGAACCATCAGACTGCTGGAGAACTGCTTTTTTGCTTGAACCCAGGACTACCAGAGCAACTCGAAGAGATAGTTGCTGACCTCCTCATGTGAGCTAAAGGCACACAAAAAGCTCCAGTAACTTGAACGGTGCACATGGACCCTTGCTGAAGTGAGTTCTACCTTACAAATGGTGCACACCCAGTCTTGGACCTTGGAAGTGGTGCCAAAGATACCAATTTCTTGTAAAGGTAAATACCCAGGCAGGCTAGAAATACAAGAGCTGGCTGACTATGGAGCCAATATTCAAATAACACAAAATATGTAATAAAAATGATTACTGCAATGGACTGAAATGATATCAAAAAAGATATACTTTAATATAAATATATAAGATAGACGTATACATAAAAATAAATAAATTACACAATAGACATTATATCATGAAGTTCATTTGTTTGTTCTCAGAATATATGAAAGACTTCACAGAATATAAAGTGAAGTCTTTCATATATTCTGAGAACAAACAAATGAACTTCATGATATAATATGTCTATTGTGTAATTTATTTATTTTTATGTATACGTCTATCTTATATATTTAGATTAAAGTATATCTTTTTTGATATCATTTCAGTCCATTGCAGTAATGATTTTTATTACATATTTTGTGTTATTTGAATATTGTCTCCATAGCCAGCCAGCTCTTGTATTTCTAGCCTGCCTGGGTATTTACCTTTACAAGAAATTGTTGTCCCTGACCCAGGAGTCTCATCCACATCAGGGGGTCCTTGATACCTACAAGCCAAAGATACCAAAACAGCCAGAATCCAAGGCTGGGAAATATTGTCAGCCCAAAAAGAAAGGATACTTGGACCTACCTGGTCGACGATCTGCCCAAGGTACAATGCCTGAATGCATGGCTTTGCAGTAGCTCCTGCTACATTCTTCTCTGTAGCCTTAAATCCTGTTCAGAGGCTCCTAATGGAAGGGGTATCCCTCCTCGTGGAGCCCGCATCTTCTACAACTTGCCGCTTCATGCCACTGGAGATTGTTGACTTCCAAAAAAGAAACTTGAGGCTCGATTTAAATGTTGACAGTACATATCGCCATCATGACGGTCTGCCTTCCCAATTTATCTGTTGCTGAACCTTTGGTTTGGTTACTCCATTGACTACTCTGGACAAAGGGCCATTGGAGAAATGGCTACATGTATCTGTCCACTCAATCAGGTCTGGGGAACATGTAGCCATTTTGTTTTATTGTTCATATCAGCCAGACGAATAGTATAACACAAATAATGCTCCCCCTGCCATCATGATGACTCAGTCCTGCACCAAACAGCAATATGCATTGAAAGGAACTGCGATGAGGGTGGGTTTCTGCCAATGCATTATAAATGACTGCATGTTTGGTGTTCATTTATAAATTTGACAGGCCATTCTTTCCCAATTTCCATGGGAATCCCATGCCAGAGCAGTAGAAGCTTGTAGAAATCCTGATCCATAGGTGGATGTGAGGCATCTAAGGGCATATTATCAAGGAGGTTTATCTCTGCTTTTTTGGCTTTAAAAGCCAAGAAAGCGGAGATAAAATTATCTGCCTATTACGTAGCTGTCGCTAACACTAGTTAGCGACAGCTAGTAGGAAATAGCGACCATCTTGGGCCGCTTTGTATGTCAGTAATATTTATCACTAATGACATGCAAAGTGGGCGTGCCAAGATGTTAGCGACTGGAAACAGGCGCTAACATCGCTATCTCCTGTTACCAACTTTTGGAGATATTCATGCTAAGCATGAATATCTCCAAAAGCTAACACCTGCCCTGAGCAGTTCTTAGGGAGAAAATTACAAAAAACAATTTGATGGACAGAATGTAGATCAATGTCTTACATTCACCCCAGTATAAGGATCTGGGCCTAAATCCATCGTTTTTTGCACTCCACACCACCCTGGGTCAGATAATGACTTTATGCAAATCAGCTCTGACCCTGTGCCCCATGGGAACAGTCCAGTCCGAACTACAACAGCCATATCTTTCCCAGACCGGAATCAAGCATCCAAGGACCTGACCGGTTTCGAGGTAACACCTCTCATCAGCCCGGCTAGCTTGACTCCAGTGGTGTGGAGGCTCTGGGACCCACGTCTGAGCTACCCCAGTACACTCAGAAAGAAAATTACAAAAAACAATTTGATGGACAGAATGTAGATCAATGTCTTACATTCACCCAAGTACAAGGATCTGGGCCTAAATCCATCGTTTTATGCACTCCACACCACCCTGGGTCAGATAATGGCTTTATGCAAATCAGCTCTGACCCTGTGCCCCATGGGAACAGTCCAGTCCAAACTACAACAGCCATATCTTTTCCAGACCAGAATCAAGCATCCAAGGACCCACCGGTTTCAAGGTAACACCTCTCATCAGCCCGGCTAGCTTGACTCCAGTGGTGTGGAGGCTCTGGGACCCACGTCTGAGCTACCCCAGTACACTCAGGGAGAACATTACAAAAAACAATTTGATGGACAGAATGTAGATCAATGTCTTACATTCACCCCAGTACAAGGATCTGGGCCTAAATCCATCGTTTTTTGCACTCCACACCACCCTGGTCAGATAATGGCTTTATGCAAATCAGCTCTGACCCTGTGCCCCATGGGAACAGTCCAGTCCGAACTACAACAGCCATATCTTTCCCAGACCAGAATCAAGCATCCGAGGACCGGACCGGTTTCGAGGTAACACCTCTCATCAGCCCGGCTAGCTTGACTCCAGTGGTGTGGAGGCTCTGGGACCCACGTCTGAGCTACCCCAGTACACTCAGGGAGAAAATTACAAAAAACTAAGTTCTTAGCCATGTTATTCAATGGGAGGTGGATAACATGGCTAAGAGCATTAGCTCGGTAATGCATGAATATTGCTGACTTTTCAGCAATATTCATGCATTTCGACTGATTTTTATCGCTTAGGAGATAAACCTGGATAATAGCAAGGTTCCTAAGCGATAAAAATCGCCGCAGCTCAGCGATAAAATTATCCCCGCTAAACCAACATAGCGATAATTATCGCTAGTTGTTGGTAATATGCCCCCTACTGACTCCAGAATCTATACTACTATTATAAAGAGAAAACTGTGTTCTTTGAGCCAGGTAAACTCGAAAAGTACACCCCCAATCGCAACACCCAATACAGCGTTGGAAAGGGCAGTTGCAGCAGAAGGACATAGGCTATGCAGACGCCCACCATATACATTTAACAAGTAAAAGAACCGTGCCAGCAAAGTAGTCCCTTGTGGGCGTGTCTGCCTTGTGCTGTGGGCTTGTGCTGGGGGGGCGTGACAAATGCTGGGGGCGTGTGGAACGTTCCGCCCTTCGGGCTGGACTGTTCCCATGAGGCACAGGGTCAAGGCTGATTTGCATATGGTCATGTCTGAACTGGGGTGGTGTGGAGTGCAAAAAAATGATGGATTTAGGCTCATATTTCTGTACTGGGGTGAATTCCTTCATATTTTTTGCACTCCACACCACCTCAACCTTGACGCTGTGCCTCATGGGAACATTCCAAACCAAACTGCCAAGGCATGTCTTTCCTGGACATGACTCAAGCATCCTGGAACTGATTTCTGGCTATCAACCATCTTCAGCCAGGATAGCTTGACTCCAGTGGTGTGGAGAGCATGGGACTCATATCTGAGCATACCCATCCCACTCGGGGTGACAAATGCAAAAACAACAGTTGACGGACAGAATGCAGAACAATGTCATACATTCACCCCAGTACAGAAATCTGAGCCTAAATCCATCATTTTTTTGCACTCCACACCACCCCAGTTCAGACATGGCCATATGCAAATCAGCCTTGACCCTGTGCCTCATGGGAACAGTCCAGCCCGAAGGGCGGAACGTTCCACACGCCCCCAGCATTTGTCACGCCCCCCCCAGCACAAGCCCACAGCACAAGGCAGACACGCCCACAAGGGACTACTTTGCTGGCACGGTTCTTTTACTTTTTAAATGTATATGGTGGGCGTCTGCATAGCCTATGTCCTTCTGCTGCAACTGCCCTTTCCAACGCTGTATTGGGTGTTGCGATTGGGGGTGTACTTTTCGAGTTTACCTGGCTCAAAGAACACAGTTTTCTCTTTATGATAGTAGTATAGACTAGCAGCCCGTCCCGACGTTGTCCGGGTATGAATTGCTGCCGGCCAGTAGTATATTGTTTTGTAGGATTTCGTTTTGATAGCAATTTTTTATCTGTAAAAGGCCTGTGAAATGCTCCGATTCACAGTGCACTGCTGATGCACTTAAGAGTGCGCGTTCAGTAGTGTGTGAACTCGAGTTTCCCTACTTTATTTTTCCTTGCAATATTATATAGCGCGAACTCGACAACATGGCATGAGCACAATTTAAATTACAGAAGAACACATTAATTTGTGATAGGCATGGGGAGGCAAAGCAATTTGCCTGGATTCACAGGATGTTGACCTAATGCCGAGATTCGAACGTAGCTCCCCAGCTCTAAAGTTCGCAATTCTAGAACTTGTGGCGGGAGGTGTGTCTAAAAGTGTATGTCGGTGCTGGCCATCAATGAGAGAGACCTGTGCATTTTTCAAATCGGTGGTGAAAAAATATGAGTATGTTGCTGGAGATGTGGGCCGCCGTGCCACCAATGTACTTACCGGGGGAGGGTAAACACCCATTATTCCGCAACTTTCTTTCCGCAGACCATCACTCCGCATACTTTCATTATGAAAGTACCATGACTCCGCAATGCCATTATAACGCATGGCATTACATTTTATATGCTTTTACCACGCATACATTTACAACGAAATTAGTTGTAACTGCATGAATGGTAAAAGCATGTTTTTTTTTTAAATGTTTGGATAAGGTAAGTATGTGTATAGGGGTACATGTTTTGGTGTAATGAGATATATGTTTCGGGGTGTTTGAGTATTTTAAGGGTTCAGATATAGTTTTGGGTTATGGGGTACAACGGTAGTTTTAGCGTTTAGGGATAGGTATGGGTTTTGGGGTACAGGCGTATTTTTAGGGTTCAGGGCTAGGTTTGGGTTTCGGGGTTTTGGGATATTTTTAGGGTTCAGGAGTCGGTTTGGGTTTTGGGGTACAGAAGTATTTTAAGGGTTCAGGGCTAGGTTTGGGTTTTGGGGTACAGGGGTATTTTTAGGGTTCAGGGCTAGGTTTGGGTTTTGGGGTACAGGGGTATTTTAGGGTTCAGGGGTAGGTTTGGGTTTTGGGGTACAGGGTTATTTTTATGGTTCGGGCTAGGTTTGGGTTTTGGGGTGCTGGGGTATTTTTAGGGTTCAAGGGTAAGTTTGGTTTTTGGGGTACAGGGGTATTTTAAGGGTTCAGGGCTAGGTTTGGGTTTTGAGGTACAGGGGTATTTTAGGGTTCAGGGGTAGGTTTGGTTTTTGGGGTACAGGGGTATTTTTAGGATTTAGGTATAGGTTTGGGTTTTGGGTACAGGGCATATTTATAGGGTTAAAATGGGTTAGTTTTTAAGGGTGTTGGGGTATTTTAAGGAGTAAGGGTGGGTTTTGATTATGGGGTGTTTAAGTATTTAAAGGGTTCAGATATAGTTTTGGGTTATGGGGTACAACAGTAGTTTTAGCGTTTAGGGATAGGTATGGGTTTTGGGGTACAGGCGTATTTTTAGGGTTCAGGGCTAGGTTTGGGTTTAGGGGTTTTGGGATATTTTTAGGGTTCAGGAGTCGGTTTGGGTTTTGGGGTACAGGGGTATTTTAAGGGTTCAGGGCTAGGTTTGGGTTTTGGGGTACAGGGGTATTTTTAGGGTTCAGGGCTAGGTTTGGGTTTTGGGGTACAGGGGTATTTTAGGGTTCAGGGGTAGGTTTGGGTTTTGGGGTACAGGGTTATTTTTATGGTTCGGGCTAGGTTTTGGTTTTGGGGTGGAGGGGTATTTTTAGGGTTCAAGGGTAAGTTTGGGTTTTGGGGTACTGGGGTATTTTAAGGGTTCAGGGCTAGGTTTGGGTTTTGAGGTACAGGGGTATTTTAGGGTTCAGGGGTAGGTTTGGTTTTTGGGGTACAGGGGTATTTTAAGGATTTAGGTATAGGTTTGGGTTTTGGGTACAGGGCATATTTATAGGGTTAAGATGGGTTAGTGTTTAAGGGTGTTGGGGTATTTTAAGGAGTAACAGTGGGTTTTGATTATGGGGTGTTTGAGTATTTTAAGGGTTCAGATATAGTTTTGGGTTATGGGGTACAACAGTAGTTTTAGCGTTTAGGGATAGGTATGGGTTTTGGGGTACAGGCGTATTTTTAGGGTTCAGGGCTAGGTTTGGGTTTTGGGGTACAGGGGTATTTTAGGGTTCAGGGGTAGGTTTGGGTTTTGGGGTACAGGGTTATTTTTATGGTTCGGGCTAGGTTTGGGTTTTGGGGTGCAGGGGTAGTTTTTAGGGTTCAAGGGTAAGTTTGGGTTTTGGGGTACAGGGGTATTTTAAGGGTTCAGGGCTAGGTTTGGGTTTTGAGGTACAGGGGTATTTTAGGGTTCAGGGGTAGGTTTGGTTTTTGGGGTACAGGGGTATTTTTAGGATTTAGGTATAGGTTTGGGTTTTGGGGTACAGGGCATATTTATAGGGTTAAGATGGGTTAGTGTTTAAGGGTGTTGGGGTATTTTAAGGAGTAAGGGTGGGTTTTGATTATGGGGTGCAGGGGTATTTAAAAGGAGCAGGGTGGACACCCGAAGCTGGAAAATACAGAACCTGGGAAGAAAAGACAATGAAATATTTATCACAACACGCGCCCCGACCCGCACACGCCCACACCCCCAGCACACTATATGAAACATGGCAAGAAGGGCAGAATGTAAAACAACAGTTGACGGACAGAATGCAGAACAATGTCATACATTCACCCCAATACAGAGATCTGGGGCAAATTCCTTCATTTTTTTTGCACTCCACACCACCTCAACCTTGACGCTGTGCCTCATCGGAACATTCCAAACACAACTGCCAAGGCATGTCTTTCCTGGACATGACTCAAGCATCCTAGAACTGATTTCTGGCTATCAACCATCTTCAGCCAGGATAGCTTGACTCCAGTGGTCTGGAGAGCATGGGACTCATATCTGAGCATACCCATCCCACTCGGGGTGACAAATGCAAAAACAACAGTTGATGGACAGAATGCAGAACAATGTCATACATTCACCCCAGTACAGAAATCTGAGCCTAAATCCATCGTTTTTTTGCACTCCACACCACCCCAGTTCAGACATGGCCATATGCAAATCAGCCTTGACCCTGTGCCTCATGGGAACAGTCCAGCCCGAAGGGCGGAACGTTCCACACGCCCCCAGCATTTGTCACGCCCCCCCAGCACAAGCCCACAGCACAAGGCAGACACGCCCACAAGGGACTACTTTGCTGGCACGGTTCTTTTACTTTTTAAATGTATATGGTGGGCGTCTGCATAGCCTATGTCCTTCTGCTGCAACTGCCCTTTCCAACGCTGTATTGGGTGTTGCGATTGGGGGTGTACTTTTCGAGTTTACCTGGCTCAAAGAACACAGCTTTCTCTTTATAATAGTAGTATAGATATAGATGGATCAAGCTGCAGTTCACCTCATGTCCCTAGATGGCCCTGATGATGCAAATGCAATAGCATTTAAAATATTATATATCAAGCTGCAGTTCACCTCGCCGTCCCTAGATATCCCTGATGAGGCAAATTCAATAGCATTTAAAATATTATACATCAAGCTGCACTTCACCTCGTCGTCCCAAGATGTCCCTGATGAGTAAAATTCAAAAACATTGAAACCCTTTCATGAATGCTAAAAAATATGCTAAGCTTATCCCATAATGCTTTGCAGGACCTTTTAGTTGTATTTTTGCCCATAACTGTGCTTGGGGTGGTTCTAAGAGAATGGGACCTCCACTGAATTACTATTTAAAGGGAGCAGGATGTATAGAACCTGGGAAGAAAAAACAACACTCGTGACGGAATGCCCCACCCCCGGGTTTGTCACGCCCCCAGCACACACCCACAGCACAATGCAGACACGCCCACAAGGGACTACTTTGCTGGCAGGGTTCTTTTACTTTTTAAATGTATTTGGTGGATGTCTGCATAGCCTATGTCCTTCTGCTGCAACTGCCCTTTCCAACGCTGTATTGGGTGTTGTGATTGGTGCTGTGGTTCCCGAGTTTACCTGGCCAAAAGGTGCAAGTTCTCTCGTTATAATAGTAGTATAGATAAGACATGCATGATTGGGTTACAGTTTAACAGAGACCTCTCCTTCACTGCCCTTACCTGCGCCGCACGCCACACGCCTCCCCTCCAACCCTGGTGTATGAGTGGAGGGCGGACCGGGCTGAGCGAGACACACCCACTGACACCGCCTCTCAGTATATATTATGAGCACTGCAAGAATGCGCAGCGGACACGCGCAGCGGGCGCGCTGAAGGCACGCCAAAGGCAAGCCCGTCTGCGCCGGTTCCGGGCCAAGGGCCACAACCCCTGGTAAAATTAACCCCCATAGAAGGAGAACAATCTACTCTGCTGATGAGCTACTCCTATTAAGACCTAAATTCTGCTGTAGCCCTATCCCTCAGCTAGCAGAAACCAAAGACTGCGCAAATTGCCAACTCAAGTTTGAATTCACACGCTGTAGAAGCATGACGCCATGTATTCATATTACCATTCCTGAAATAAAATCTTTCAGGGCAGGACTTATTAACGCCCGATCACTAGTGAAACACAACTCAGAAACAGCAGACCTCATTGAGGATAAAAAGCTGGATGTATTTTTTATTACCGAGACCTGGGCTGACGAAGCCTCGGATATAGACCTGCTATTAGTGATCCCGGAAGGATATACAATAACCAGAGCAGACAGAAAAAAGAAACGAGGGGAGGGACTAGCAATCATTGCTAGAAATGAACTTCAGATGAAGGGCTGCAAATTAGGCAGCACACCTGATTGCGAAACATTGTTCTTTAATATCAAATTAACACAAAATTATACTTTCAATGGCCTACTAATTTATAGACCACCAAAAGCCAAAACCAACTTGACGGCCACACTGAACCCCTTTTTAGAAACTAGTTTACAATACCCTGACTTTAGTATTCTGGGGGATTTTAATTTCCACCTGGAAAAGAATGACGATCCAGGGACAGCAGCGCTGACCGACTCAATGAACAATATGGCCCTTGTACAACTAGTGCATAAGGACACGCACAAAGCAGGTCACACCCCAGACGGCATATTTACATCTAACAAAGATATTAAAGTCATAGACTGTCTCCCCGTCATATGGTCAGACCACAAAGTCATAATTTTCTCTATAACTCTGGATCACATAGAGGAAACTACGACCTTTCAGAATCATGACAAACCTACCTCTTATCTGGACTTGTCAAAATTAGATACTTCTTAATTACGAGGACATCTTGCGTCACACGTACCTACTTTGGACCCAGAAAGTAACAAAGCACCTGACCAAATATTACAATGGATAACAGCAGCAGTAAATATAGCTGCACCATTGAAAAAAGCTATATTCAGGAAAAAACAACCTTCCCAACCCTGGTTTTCAGAAACTCTAAGGACGCAGAAACGAGTTTGCAGAAAACTAGAAAGGACATGGAGAATAAGCTACGCCCAGATAGTAAAACCGAATATAAAATCTCCCTGAACATCTATAAAAAAATGATATTTACAGCAAAAAGTCAGTATTTCACTGTAAAAATAGAAGAGGCAAAAAACTCTAGCCGAGAACTATTCTCCACTGTAAAAAAATTATCCAAAATAAATGTAAATAAGAATATGCCAGCCAGTACGGAGTTCTGCAATACTCTGGGTCAGTTCTTTGTCGACAAAGTGACTCGGGTCTATGAATCCTTTAATGCAACCAACCCACAGACCCCCGCCCCACACAAAATAAGCCAAAACGAAAACTCGGTCCCCAGAAAAACACCTAAACCACCACCATTTAAGTTCTACATCCCTGAGAGAGAACAGGTCCACCAAGTAATTATGACTACAAATTCCGGGGCATGTTCAGATCCTTGTCCACCAAAAACTTTCCACCTCTTCCCAGAACTGCTCAGCGAGAAAATGGTAGAACTTTTGGGCCACATAGTGAACTCAGGTTCCTACCCCGACCTCTGGAATTTAACATCAGTCTTACCTTTGTTAAAAAAAAAAAACCTAGACCCAGAAGAACCGGGAAACTACAGGCCAATAGCCAGTATTCCCTTTTGTTCCGAGGTAGTTGAGAAGCTCTTGAACAAACAACTTGCCCAGTTTATCACCGAGGCAGACATCCTTGACCCGTCCCAGTACGGTTTCCGTGAGGGACACGGTACTGAGACAGCCCTGCTGATGGCGGTGGAAGAACTCAGGGGCGTGTTGGACGCCAGGAGGAAGGCCGCCTTGATTTTATTAGATCTCTCGGCGGCCTTCGACACAGTTAATTACAACACGCTCCTGAACCGATTAGCATCAGCAGGAGTACATAAGGATGCACGAAATATACTGGCATCTTTCCTAGACAATAGAACCTTCACAGTGGAACTAGGAGGGATAAGATCTAAACCCTTCAACTCACCCTGTGGGGTTCCGCAGGGATCATCATTAAGCCCTACGCTTTTTAATTTATATGTAGCACCACTAGCTGGAATTATCAGGGCAACGGGATTCCTGCCAGTGGATCACTGAAATAATATCGAGGGACAAAATATCGACTTGCAAAAATATCGTGGACAAAATATCGACAGTCAAAATATTGAGTTTGTATCTACAAACAGGTAAGTACAAAAATATCGAGTACAAAATATCGTTTACAATAATATAGTTGTAAAAAATATCGACTTTAATAAAAACAGTGTTAAATTAAATTAATATTCAAATTTAATTACAAAAATATACTTGAAAATACTTAAATTAACTTATAATAATTAAATATTAAATGAAAATAATAAAAACAATTTTTTACAATCTTATTTGTTAAAACATATATATATATAGTAACATACTATAATTAAATAAGATACTATTATATTACCGTACGATACCAGAAGTGTAAAAAATACTATTCCCACTCCAAAGAGTGCAAGCGTAGGGAAAGCATTGGATAGCGTAGGGGTTAAAAGTACTATTCCAACTCCAGTGGGTGCAACAGTAGGGAAAGCGTTGGATAGCTTAGGGGTTAAAATTACTATTCCCACTCCAGCGGGTGCAACAGTAGAGAAAACTGACCCTGAACCCAAAAAATACCCCTTTACCCAAGATCTGAAAACTGACCCTGAACCCTAAAAATACCCCTTTACCCAAAAACCCAAAACTGACCCTGAACCCTAAAATACCCCTTTACCCAAAACCTTAAAACTGACCCTGAACCCAAAAAATACCCCTTTACCCAAGAACTGAAAACTGACCCTGAACCCTAAAAATACCCCTTTACCCAAAAACTGAAAACTGACCCTGAACACTAAAAATTCCCCTTTACCCAAAAACTGAAAACTGACCCTGAACCCTAAAAATACCCCTTTACCCAAAAACTGAAAACTGACCCTGAACCCTAAAAATACCCCTTTACCCAAAAACTGAAAACTGACCCTGAACCCTAAAAATACCCCTTTACCCTAAAACTGAAAACTGACCCTGAACCCTAAAAATACCCCTTTACCCAAAAAACCAAAACTGACCCTAAACCCTAAAAATACCCCTTTACCCAAAAACCAAAAACTGACCCTGAACCCTAAACATACTCCTTTACCCAAAATTAATTAATATTATTTAATTACCAATTAATTATTAATTAACAATAACAATAAAGTAAATATATTAGCACATTAGCTGTAATTAATTTAATTTAATAATTAATATTGTTTCCCAATTAATTAATTGACAATAACTAAAAATTATATATATAAATAAATTACTCTAATTAATGTAATTAACTAATTAATATTATTTAATTACCAATTAATTACTAATTAAAAATATGTACAAAATTATATTAATTAATTAACTAATTATTTTAATTAATTATTAATTTAAATTATTTACAAACATATATTAATTAATTAATTATTATTAAATTACTCCCCACCCTTATCCCCTATTAACCCAACATCCCGCTCCTAAACATTAACTACAATTTATATTACAATTAATATTACTGTTAATAAAAAAAATTCTTTTTTTTTAAACCTTTTTTCTACATATTATCGATATTTTTTACTTTGACTATTTATGAATATTTTGTCTTGTCAATTTTTTTGAGTCGATATTTTTGTACTCAATATTTTTTTATCATTATTTTATTCAATATTTTGACCAACGATATTTTTGTTATCGATATTTTATTATTGTCGATATTTTTACCTCGATATTTTGTCCATTCGATATTTTGGAGTCGATATTTTGTCTGTGCACCCCTGCCAGTGTCATACGCGGATGACACGCAAATTCTTATGCCAATCAAAAATGACAGATCTAATAACGCAGACAAGTTTAAAAACTGCATGACACAGGTCAGCCAGTGGATGGAGCAGAACTGCTTAAAACTGAATGGGGACAAGAGTGAGGTCATGTTACTGGGAACAAATGCAGAAATTTGGTCACCAGATTGGTTGCCGGCCGATTTGGGAAACTGTCCGTCACCCGTAACTAAAGTCAAAAACTTAGGAATCATGCTAGATAACAGGCTCACCTTCGATGCCCAAACCAGCAAATTAGCATCTACTATGTGGTTCATCCTAAAAATGATCAGGAAACTAGTGCCGTATATTCCTCTGGATTCTCGTAAAACTGTAGTGACCACCTTAGCCTTGTCAAGACTCGATTACGGGAACGCATTATACGCTGGGATGCAGGCACAACATTTGAACAAACTACAACGCCTGCAGAATTCAGCAGCACGCCTAATCCTAGACATCCCTAAAACAGAACACATATCACACCATCTGGATACCTTACATTGGCTCCCACTGGCAAAACGAATAAGGTTTAAATCACTATGTCTAACATATAAGGCACTCCAGGGTAAGAGACCCCTGTTCCTCAGAACCCACCTAAAGTCATATACCCCATCAAGAGAATTAAGATTAAGCCAGGAAAAAGTGGTACAAGTCCCTAGGTTCAAACAGGCAAGATGGGGGGGCAGAAGCTTTATGCTGCATGCTGTTAAAGACTGGAATCGTCTTCCCCTTGCTATCAAGTACTGTACCTCCCTGATGTAATTTAGGAAATCAGTAAAGACATGGTTCTTCAACCTCCGCTAAATCCAGCTCCTGCGACACCAGGACAAGGTCTTTTTCTTCAGCGCCAAGACGCCCAAGGGCATACGCGCGCTTTACAAAACCACAAATCAAATCAAATCAAATCATATCAATACAACCACCAAAAATATGTTCTTACAACTGCAACATTTGCAGGTGGCGATCCCCATTTAGGTTTTCCCACAAAATCTCAGTTGATTACCTTGGTGCACTCCAGACTTGACTAATACAACATCATTTAGACAGGGCACCCAAAAAATGCTGCCTGACTATTCTCTGGTCTGTAAAAATGTAATGACTGAGGGCCCGATTCACAGAATGAACTAAAGACTCAATTCTAAACGTTCTACTATTTTGGTATTCACAGAATGCACTTACTACTTTTGGCATTCACAGAATGCACTTACTACTTTTGGTATTCACAGAAGTTAGGATTTTGTCTTAAGTTTGTCTTAAGTCTGTCTTAAGACAAACTAAAGACAAAATCCTAACTTCTGTGAATACCAAAAGTAGTAAGTTTAGGATTGAGTCTTAAGTCCATTCTGTGAATCGGGCCCATAATCTCAGACGGGAAATCTCTATACTAGCTAGACATCAAGGCAGATCATAAGATGCTAGCTGTACCCTACATCATCTCTTCTAAAGCTGTCCACACAGAATTAACTTGCCATCTGTCCAACATAACCTAAAATATACTGGACTAGATCCATTCACAAGTAGGGTCATGACTTGAAACCTTATGCCTATACATGTAAGACTGAAGGTCACTCCAACTATTCCATATGTATATGCATTCCTGACCTATTTGTGTGTTCGTTATTTTTCAAACAGGCAAGTCCAATTCATGTTAAGTCACTGCCAATTCAGGGAGGTATGCATTACAGAGTTAGCCTGACCAGCCCTAAACTGAGTAGTAACCTGTGGTGCTGGGCCTGGCAGAGGTTGTCCATGGTAAATCAGTAGTGTGAGTCATCTTTTCATAGCTGTGTTAGGAGGAAGACCAGCTGGAGGTTCCTTGCTTACTACTAAAGTATATACATCCTGCAGGTCCCTTGATGCAGACGCTTGAGAATGCATCATTGTATGGATGAATGTACTGTTGTACTTTACATGTTGCTGTTAGCTGGGTGGTGGCAGAACATTATTAAACATGGCTTCAGTAGATAGATGCTTTCACCTTTAGAAAGGATGTGTAAAGGTAGGATTGGTTGTCAGTGTCTGTGCATTTTAAGTGTGGTGTGAACTTTGGACTAGATTCATCTATGTGTGCATCAGCATCTAGACTCTATTCGCATACAGGTTTGCAGCATCTTGGCACAACCAAGGGAAGCAGTTTGAGCATGCAGTGAAAAGAGATGAGCATCACGTCCTGAATGGATGTTGAGTCTGGTACATTAATCACAGTTTAGTATATGAGTGGCATCTGGAGCCTTCTTGATGGGAAGGAATGCTCAGCCAATTATCCAGCGGATAGGTAGAAACTACATCTGTCATAGGCATCTTTCTTTCTCTGTGATCCCCTCTGGTGTGACTGGAAGGGGATACAACATGGGGCCTGTGTACATCTATGACTTCCATCACTGGCGTTTAAAAATATGATTGTAAGATACAGATTAGGGCTCTGGTGACTCTCTAAAGAGAACCTGTGGCAGAATATTGTAGCAGCCATATAATCTTTGGGGCAGATTTACAAGCCCCTTGCGACACTTTTACGCCGCTGTTGCTTCACTTTTGTGACGCAGCAGCGGCGTAAACCATGCGCCACGTTGCCACTTATTTACAACGTGATGCATCTAGGTAGGTGCGTCAAGTTGTTAAGGCCTGCGCCACATTATACCTGCGTCAGGTTTCATGTGGGCGTTCTGTAGCTGGGTGGCCGTTCCCTCGCAGGAAAGCCACGTAAAACTGACGCAGTGAAATCTACAAGATTTCACTGAGTCAGTTTTACTATGCTGCTGCGTCAAATCCTTACACCTGCTTGAAGCAGGCGTAAGGAGTGAGGCACCATGTTGAGTATGGGGGGCCCCTGTGCATTGCAGATGTTGTGTTGCGCTTGCGACACGACTCCAGCAATGCGCCGCCCGTGCGCCTCAAGATGCGTAAATGCGACGCATCTGTGGTGGCGCAAGGGGGGTTACATGATGCATCTGTTCTGGTGCATCCCTGCTGATTTGCAGAGATGCGCCAGAAGACGTAAATATGCCCCTGTCTTTAGGCTGAGGCACTTTCAATTTCAGCATGAAATGGCAAATTAAAAGTTAGTTGACCCGCTGGTCAAATTATTTCCCCCTGAAGTAAGTCCTGCATCCATGTCGGTTGATGGCTCGAGGGAAAATAAAGAGATAGTGAGTCTGCCATTCCATAGCCACACGAGTAGGTCTGCCAAACCGCCTTTTAATTCTAAAGACAGTACCCCACCACTGACCCCACCTCAAAAAGCAAAAGCAGCATTGAGTCGTTTATGGACCTATTTTCTTCTCCACCGCAGTTCTTGACATTGTGGAATTTGTGGCACTGACAGAACAGACACTTCAGGAAAGGTGTGGAGGGTGGGGGTTGATGCAGCCCATCCAATGCCTATCCTGCAAGGGTCAGACCCATCAGGGTTTTCCCAGCAGTGTTTCCAGCAGTAATTCCAGTAATAGGAAAACCACATTCCCCAACTACTCAGAGCGGCAGGGGAACCAAGAGAAAGGTGGTCTGAGCTGTCGCCAATTTTGTTGGCTGCTCATAGTAGCACATGATTACAGTTGGACCCCCATTACATGTGGTCTGCATTACAAGCTCCTCATGAACACCAAAGATTGGGAGTGTTGCACTCATCCATTCCAGATGTTGACAATAAATGGATCAGGACATGCCACATGTAAAACTAGTGTTCACCTTAAACATATTTATTGATTAAGGCCAATGGACAAACTGTGATTTGCCTAAAGTTAAAAGAAAGATGTCTTAGCACATGAAGACAGATGGAAATGGTGAAATAAAGGTGGTGATGTACAATGAAGTGACGGAGCGTGTTGTTAGCCTCCTAGGCTTAATGACACACTTGGCCACTTTTGAAACGCAAGGCTGCACCATATGTACAAGAATGTGGTGCAGCCTTGCGTTGCCCCCTGCGATGGCGATAAGTTTAACAACTTAGCGCCAATGTAGATACCCTTGCAGCAGGTGCAAGGGTGTCTGTGTGCAGGGTAGAATTGGTTATGTGTAGTAAGGTGTCCCTTCCTAAACATAAACAATCCTAAAATGCCATTTTATAACTTACATGTGTGCTGCTTCATGCAGCACACATGAAAGTTACAAAATGGAATTTTTTTAAAAGGTTTGTTTATGTACATGAAGGGACACCTGTACATAAACAAAACATGAAATTGAGCTTTTTCTATGTGTGCTGCACAAGGCAGCTCACATGGAAAAAGCAAAAACGAGGAGATGTAATGCATTTCTCCTCGTTTCACCAACTTAAGACCAGGATTTTCCTGGTCTTAATTTCGGCGCTGCCTCCTATGTACACCAACCTCTTACATAGGGGCAGCGTCAAATACAATGGGTGTTGTGGTGGGACACCCACCACAACACCCACTGCACGCCCCTTTCACACTTAACATAGTGTAAAAGGGTGCCTTATGTACAAGGCTGCGTTAAGTTACGTTAAGTGGCTTAACGCTGCCATGCACATAGTAAAGGCCCCTATCGCCACGGGAACGTCACAAAATGTGATGTTTCCCTGGCAAAACGGGCTTGTACATATACCCCAGTGTTTGTAATTCACAGCTTTCACTTGGTCTGACAGTATGAGCATGTTACACAACCAGGAAGTAACACAACCTTGTAGTATATCTTTGGCATGTAATAGATGTTCATGATTTTGGAAAATCACCTGCATTGCAGAAGAAAAGTTAAATTCTTGGGGGCGTGGCTTGGACGGCAATGTGGACGGTTGTCTGAGTCCGTCAGCTCCGGAGTCCTGAGGTGATTAGCGGCGATTTTTATCCAGAGAGACAAGTTTGATCCAGAAACAAAGACAATCAACCAGCATCGGAACAACTGAGGAACAGAAGTTTCGTAGAAAGAAGTAAGGCGGTGCCCCTGGGACGGAATATTGGCTGATGTGCTCACCCGAGGTGCGTGAAGTAGGCGCGAGGCAAAGTGGCGGCAGGGAATCTCAAGCGGGGATAGAAGAAGGAGGTGAGCTCCGGCAGCAGCGTCAGCTACACCCAGAAACTCACATAGTCCTCCTCCATAACCACCAAACACAATCTCCCCACCAGACTCACCGCGCTCGCACTCACACAACAAACCCCAAGCACCACAGAGTCGCCGAGCATAGAAGGGAGATCAAAGGAAAGCGAAACCGATACCTAAGCAAGGCGCGGCCATTGCAGCACGGACAGGATGATCGGGGGAGCGTGCAAGGGAAAAGTTTTGGAGGTGCTGGGAGCAACGCTACAGACACTCGAGTGAGCACAAGACCACAGCCAACACCGCCTATACCTACCTGGCCCACAGATAATACCCAGGATACAGCAATCACCCGAGGAACACCGGGCAAAATCGAAAGCGAAACCAGTCCCAATAAAGGGCGCCGCCATTACCGGAGGTGCACAAAGGAGAAAAAAAGAGAAGCAGGGAGCGAGAGTGGCGAGTGGACCAGTACGAGCGAAACTAAAAACAAAGGAACAGACATAGCCCGTGAACAAGCAAAGCAAAGCGAAAGGCGCACAACAGGCAAGGGAAGTTTTTGCGCCGCAAACGCACCACCATGGAAGGAAGCTCGCCAAAAACAGCACGGCGCCCCTGGCCCCAGGGGAAGGGTGAGGAGAAAGGGGAGAAGGCAGCAAGCTGCAAGGCGCCAGCCACATATGAGAGGCTACTAGACCCGCACGTAAAAGGAAAGGAGTGCATGGGTCGCAATTAAGCCTACCCGGTCCTGCTACACAAACCTACGCCAGAGAGTAGGCAAGCTCCAACACGAACGCATAAAAAGAACAAGAAACCTCAAGCTGATCAGAGGCGAAGACACAGAAAGAGAGAACAATAAAAGGCACATAGCGCACACAGCCTCAGCGCTGGCAGGTGCTAAAGCCAAAACGAGGACAGGGAACATAAGAGAGACGAGCAGGTACAGGAATAACCACCCAACCCAGGCACCAAGGGGCGAACCGACAAGAGTAATACCAGCGTACCAAAAGGAAGGCAGACTAAGCCACCTCCAATCTAGAAGAGGCATCCGCGATATGGCGGGACAAGAGGGGAAGCCAGGCAACGACACTAAAAAGCATAGGAAGGAGTCGCCCTAATCACCACTCAAACAAAGGAGCGAAACAACCCTAGACACAATCCTAAAGAGGGTCAATGAGGGCAACGCAGTGGCCAAGCAGACAAAAGTCACGATTGACAATATGCAGCTGGAACTGACAGCAAAATAAGTCTTGGCTGAAGGAGAATACCTCATAGGATTTACCTCCACTGGACAATTTCCATGTTGAGAAAGTAGAACTTATTCATCTACAAGGGGGTGATATTTTCAAGTAATACGTATTATTATAGTACACTTGAATTCTTATTAGGCAACATATAGTTTGTGGGCCCGATTCACAGAATGAACTTAAGACTCAATCCTAAACTTACTACTATTTTGGTATTCACAGAATGCACTTACTACTTTTGGCATTCACAGAATGCACTTACTACTTTTGGTATTCACAGAAGTTAGGATTTTGTCTTAAGTTTGTCTTAAGACAAACTTAAGACAGACTTAAGACAGACTTAGTTAGGATTTTGTCTTAAGTCTGTCTTAAGTCTGTCTTAAGTATGTCTTAAGTCTGTATTAAGTCTGTCTTAAGTCTGTCTTAAGACAAACTTAAGACAGAATCCTAACTTCTGTGAATACCAAAAGTAGTAAGTTCATTCTGTGAATGCCAAATTAGTAGTACGTTTAGGATTGAGTCTTAAGTTCATTCCGTGAATCGGGCCCACTGTGTGTTAGGTTAACATTGTTGGCCAGCGTTCTAACTAGGAGTGGAGTTAGTTACCTACACATGCCGTATGCTAGTTGATGTATCCTCATCACTACAAGGATTCTGTGACTGAATCATCCTAGCAGTCTTTGTTGCAAATTGTTTGGGCTTGCACATTGAACTACATGGTCCTTTCTACAGCCACCATCTATAGCTGTGTGCCTGCAATTGCCTCTGAATCTGCATAGTCTCACCTCCCAACCCTCATTCATGCCCCTTTCTCTGTTACTCTTCACCCTGTGCAGGAATCGTGTCTGTTGCATATCTCATTCTCTTGGTGACCGTAAAAGCCGCCCATTGGGGAGTCCAGATGAGGTTTTTCTGGTTCAAAGGCGACGACTTCTTCATTGCTGGTAAGAGTTTCCTATGCAGAATGATTTATACTGACGATTTATTCTGACATTTGTTTCTCACACAATGTAAGATGGGACACTCCTAGTAGTTCCTTACAGAAGACGCATGAGTTACGCAGCACATGATTCCCACAAAAAACTACATTTGACACCTCTGGTGTTTCTTACTTTCACAAAGTCCTGTTAGTTTCTCACCTATCAGCAAAGGTGTACCCAGAAAAATAAGCTATTCCCTTCTTTAAACTATATGACTACCACTGAGTAAGGGAACCTGCAATCCTGATGCTTTCAGGAGGGTCCTGAATAACTGTTTCCTATAGGAAAGCTAATTTCATTCCATCCATCCATCCATCCTTCCTTCCTTCCTTCCTTCCTTCCTTCCTTCCTTCCTTCCTTCCTTCCTTCCTTCCTTCCTTCCTTCCTTCCTTCCTTCCTTCCTTCCTTCCTTCCTTCCTTCCTTCCTTCCTTCCCTCCCTCCCTCCCTTCCTTCCTTCCTTCCTCCCTCCCTTCTTTCCTTCCTTCCTTCCTCCCTCCCTTCCTTCCTTCCTTCCTTCCCTCCCTCACTCCATTTGCCTTTCCTTCCTTACTTGAATTCCTCTTTCTGCAATCACTCTATTTGCCTCTAACATTTTCATTGTGATTTTCTTCATTCCTCTGTCTCTCTTGAGCCATGTTTGGTTGTCTTACCATCTTTTGCACCATCCCAAAATTGTTTCATGGTATTTTCTTTCAATTGTGTATTAGTTTCTGCTGTGGTTGTTCAACAAAAAACACACAGTTTACAGTTAAGAAGAGCCATAAAATTAATTCAATCTTTCTATTTACACTTCGCTCAAGCTGGTATAATCGATGCTTCACTACACCAAGACCCATACGTAAATATGTTTGATTTATAAATGATTGCAAACATCAAACAACACCTTACACTCTGTTGTTAATTGCACCATTAACCAACAATCCTGGGCGTTGTTATACAGCTAGGAATGACTAAGACTCAGTGGGTGATCGTCTGAAAGTAAAGAAATGTATTGAACCGTGAGATATCTCACAAAAACAAGTCATGATTTATGGATAGATCTGGAGAAAAATGTGTTACTTCAGTGAATTTAATTCTGAAGAATCTAGGTGCAACCTTTCCTGCACTGCTTTGTGTTTCAGTTTAATTCTATCCAACTCACCCATCGTTTTGTGCAGTTACATGTAATACAAATATTTTTAAGACACCCTTTGTGTGGTTGTGCTAACACTAATACTTGATGTTCTGGTGGAGTATGGACACTTGATGTGTGATGCATATTTTTGTGGCAGGAATGCACTTTATTCCCCATATACTGCTGCTTAGGCCAGTCACTGAGAATTAGGACCAGTCTATGAACCATTGTAAGACACGAATCACACCTATTGTTCATCAGAAATCCCTGAACAAAAGAGGTTTCACCTAATTCTTGTTGTCCAGCACTCCCACCAGGATAATTAACATCCACTAACAATGAAAACAATATGCCATGTGCTCCTCCATAGTGTATTCTATGTATCTTCATAAGGTGTCTCAGACACACAAAGATGTATTATGCTTGAAAAATAGAGAAACCCTGAATACAAAATATAGGAGTTTCAACAATATGGACTCAGTCCTCACCATCCAGAATCAACACTCTTCAAGCAGAAAAGTGGCTTTGTTCTATGACCATCAACCAGCATATGTTGCAGGCTTCACCTAGCACACAAGAGGCTTACTCACACGGGTTAATCCCAAATCAGATCTCACTTTGCAGGACAAGGAGATAGATCCTAACGGCAGGTTTGCCGTAACTAGGTACCAAGCAGAGGGATTTGGGACAAAATTAGTGAACATATATCGTCCTAACTATGATGATCCACAATTTTATCATGCACTGGTGGTGCGTATGCTCAAGGCAGATGACCTTCCGCAAATCTGGGGGGGGAAGACTTCAATTGCGTATTAGTTCCCACTAGCGACAGGTCTAGGGGCCAGCCCAGTTGGCCGGGAGCAGCAGCAGGAGCTATCATGTACAAGATGGACCAGCTGGGGCTGGTCGATGTTTGGAGACAGAGTCCCAACACCTCTCAAGGGTTTACACATTATTCGGTACCTTATGACACTCACACTGGGGATGACTAATGGTGATAACCAGAAGTCTCTCCCCCACGTCACAGCTTGCGAGCCCCTTCCTAGGACCTACTCAGATCACTCTCTGGTTCTGTTAGAATTGGAAATGCCTGCAGAACGCTTTGCACCATTCACATGGAGGTTCCCCCCATTACTCCTTGCTAGATCAGGTGTTTTGCGCAGAAAGGGCCACATCCATTGAGTCCTTTTTCAGGGAGAATATTGGTTCGATCACCTCTATCTGGACAGTCTGGGAAGCCTTCAAGATGTTTATCAGGGGGGAGCCTATATCAAAACATGCTGTTGTACTGCATTCTATTCAGAATAGGCTCACAAGGCTAGAGACAGAAATAGCGTGTTTGGAACAGGAACACCAAAGAACCGTAGTCAATAAGTGCTTAGACGACATTAAACAAACCCTAAAAGAGTACCATGATACAGCAGATAGTGAGGGCAAATATCTGGGCAAAGATGCAACAGCACAAATATATGGGGAGGGTGAGCACCCTGGTGCCCTGCTTGCCAACCTACAGCGCCCTCAAAGGGATGCTCGCACTTCAATGTAATGCGCAGCCTCCGCTAGCAGAGCGGAGTTCATTACCCTCGGTTTCACTATTGTCAAGGTTGTTGGGGAGGATAGCAGACTTATCTACGACTCGACAGGAATTGCTGACAGATTCCGCAGATATTATGCGGAGCTGTATAGATCTCTCATAACCCATGACGATAAAGCAACAGGTGACTACTTAGCGCATATACAGATGGCATGGCTTAAGGACTCACACAGAGAATATTTTGTGTCCCCTCTGGACCCTAGGGAAGTACGGGTGGCATAGTCAATGTGAGGTGGATCGGCTCCAGGATTGGACGGACTGACTGTCACTTTTTACCAAACCTTCATAGATCTGCTTATATTGCATCACGTCTCTGTGTTTGAGGAGATGGCAGAACTCAAAGTGATGCCCGCTTGATCAGAGAGGCTTCAATAGTCATCCTTCTCAAGCCTCATGTAGTGAAAACGCAATTATGTCACACAGTGGGGAACTAGTATTTAAACTACATCAACTGTCGGCAGCGTTTCGATCCTGTTATAATGAAGGATCATCATCAGGACAACCAATGTACTGCCTGAATATACAAGCCTGTAATTAAAAAGGGGAAACAAAAAGACACAAGGGACATTTGTTTAAAATCTCACCTCGACCTACGGTACATAGCATAAAGGATTTTCACGCCATGCCTTAAGGTGAAGAACTACCATACGTGCAGGTGATTGCCATGTCAAGTGACATTCATCCAGAGAATACATGGTTGTGACAAGAGAACAGTTTATGAGGTGCTGTGTTGGAATATTGAAGGCTGTGGTGGGCAGTGAACCAAGCCGGGTTGTTACATAAGGTGTGATAAGCAGTGAAGAGGTCGGGGTCAGAATACTTAATTTCGAAGGAGGGGGGTCCTGCGGAGTGTTGATCAGCAGACTAGCCATTTTCTAAGACCAAGTATGGTATGTGACATAATCACGTTTTCACTACATGAGTAAAGCTAGGTTGATTTTTTCCATTTTCTCTAGTGTCTCACAAATTGTAAAATTGCCTGAGAAACCTCCCACCCTGTGTATACTGTTTGTCTAGCCTTGTTGTTTGTTGTGGATACAGGACTGTGTCCCACTATATATATGTTCTTTTGAAATTGCTTTCTATTTTTGTCATTTATTAAACCATAGGGTCCAGCTGGACACCTTACTTATTATAGCGCAGATTGTGGCCTATAATTATTTAAAGTTTGCAAATTTTTTTGCCAAGGACTGTTGTTGACTTATAATACTAATACCCCTGGTCCTTGCTTACCCAGTGTGTTCCCTTGTTCCTCAAAGTGCTATCCATGTTTTCAGCAACTTTGCGCGGCCCATGACAAAGTAGACTGATTGCTACTGAAGAAGGACTAGGGGGCATATTAGCAAGGGCAATATCGCCACTTTAGCAGCGCTTTTTGCCGCTAAATCTGCAATATTTTTATCGCCCTATCAGCAAGCTGTCACCAACAGTAGTTAGCGACAGCTTTCTGGCGATCGCGACCGGTTTGGGGCCCGCTTTGCATGTCCGTGATATTTATCGCTAATGACAGGCAAAGTGGGCGTACCCAAATTGTTAGCGACTGAAAGCAGTCGCTAACACAGCTATCGCGTATTAGCAATGCAGGCGAAGCGATAAAAAAAGTCGCATTAAGAGCGATTATCGCTGGAATCTAACGCCTGCTAAATATATGACTTCCTTGTTTCTTCAATGGGAGGTGGATTGTCAAGTTAAGTCCCCATTGGCGTTAATGAGTGACTATCGCTGGATTTCCAGCGATATTCAGGCATTTCGCAGCTATCGCTGGATATATTAGCACAATGGAGATAAACGTTGCTAATAGCATGTTTTATCCGCTAACATATCCAGCGATAGGCAGCGATAACAATAAACGCGCTAAGCGTGTTTTGCAATAAATATCGCAATTCCTTGCTAATATGCCCCCAGATCTTTAATATGCTACTTCTTAGTCACATTTAGCTTGCTGTGCTTGGACTTGGTCTGGGCCATACTAAAAAGAAAATAAGAGTCAAGTGTTAGCTTTTGCCTAGTGACAATACAACCTAAGTATATGTTCCTTACACTGAATGACATATATAATATTAAGTCCCATATGGGCACCGGACATGGTGAAATTGAGACATCACTACCAAGAAGGAGTTCTATCAATAATGAGAGCAGTCATGATGTAAGCAAGCGGGATGCGGGTAGTTCCCATCATGTCTCGCATCTAAGAGGCTGCATCCAGGAAGCTGCACATGACCAAGATGGCATTCCATGGAGTACGCTAGGAGAGTGTGGCCAGCAGATTGGCAGAATATTGGCACGGAGCGGAGGAAAGGACGAGGCAACAAAGCCCATAATCACAGCCAGAGAGCTAATAAAATGAAGGAGTTTTGACCAGAGCTGGCAGAGAGGCAGGTGAGTGCGCAGCACAACGAAATTAGTCAGTGGTGAACCCAGAGTGCTACTTTAGGCTCCCCTCCTGGGGCGAAGCACACAGGGTGGGACCCAGGGAGACAGCCTACCTAAGTGAGCGTGCTATTTGTGGGCCCCCGGCACTCTCGCAGATGCCATGGTGCACCCTGCCCCGCAAAAACAAGCAGTAGAAGTTAACGCCATCTATTTAAAGCTACAGTTATCAGCCCGCTGGGACTATTAATTGCTCGGACCATTGGGATTTTTATTTAAAACAACTTAGTTAACTGCCCTTCCAAAACGCGTTGCACCACTATGCGAAACAATAGGGCGTGGACGTACTGTGACTAAACCTAAAGAGGCCAAAAGTACAAAAGGGCAACAGATTATGTAGAAAGAGAACAGCTGGAAGGTTGCTGAATTGGAGCATAATATGAAAACTTCACTACAACAATCAGGGCCCAAATGTGATGTCCAGCCTACAACTAACTGCTACTTCATGTAATGATTCTGCCTCTCATGAAAAAAATTGAGAAAAGCACACTTTAACTTCTGTCGACCAGACCCCAACTCCTGCTATGGCAGTATAAGCTCTTCTAGTCCTGTGGCGCCTTATGAGGCATCAAATATGGCAGAAAAACCTCCATATCTTTTGTTTAGCTCCCAGGTTCTTGGTCCACTGCATACAGGACATTAGACTGATGGCCCATTAAAGGGGTTAGAAGGGAAGATAAAAGAATTGGCACACTTGGCCTTAAGAAATGGCTAGTCTGCTGATCAACACTCCGCAGGAGCGTACGCAAGCATCCAGAATGGGGTGGGGGAAAGTGCAAGCTCTTCTTCTAAGCAGCAGTGTGAAGGAAGCCCCGGAACTGGGGAGGCTGTAGCAAAAACGGTCAGTTGGGGCTTGTGTCACGCACTGGGACAGCGCCAACACTCAAGTAGTGGTCGTGATATTGTGGGGGCTGTGGGCCTAGCACATTAATAACGACAGGAGCCTTGGGTGATTGCTAACTGCAGGTAGTTATCTCCGTCGCCAACTGGCCGACGTAAGCACGCCCCTGACCTTTTATTCACTGCGGGTCATGTGGTGCATACGTCACGTATCGCGTCATTACAGGGCTCATGATGCAGCAAATCATGGCCAAGGCGAAAGAGATGAGAAGTGCCCTGGATAAAGCTCACTATGAAGTACAGACTCAGCTCAGTATTGTCAGTCAGAATTTACTACAAGTCAACTCCTGACTAGCGCAAGCTGAACAACGTATATCAGACTTTCAGAATTGGATGAGTTAGAGAACATTTGTGGAAACAAATCTGCCGTTTCCAGGGATACCTGAAAATCAGGAGATTGACCAAGACCCAATTAAATTCATTTCAAACCTAATTCATCAATATGTTCTTCCGAACAACCAGAATAAGCCGAAAGATCTCACCATCATGCGGACTCAGCAGCTATAAGATCAAAAGGGTTCCGGATGGAAGATAAAAGTTGCTTTAACATTTATTCAGAAGTGTCCGCGACTGCAGCCTGGCAGTGAGGAAGTTTCAAAGCAATGATGGAACTCTTTAAGAGGCATGGAATTCAAGCAGCCTTGGTTCAGCAATCCAAATGAAAGATTCTGGTGGATGGTTGTTTTCGTGTACTGCGCTCAATAGATCCGGCAAATGAGTTTCTCTAATGACAACCGCAACAGCGGTGGCAAAGAGAGGATCATTCTAAAAGAGGGGTATGAAGGGAAGGGGAAAGAGAGTGACCAGGTTGGAGTCTGCGGATAAAATTAACTAAAACTATATATATGTGACCTGAGGCGCTCTAAATTGAAAAGTTCTAATCCCTTTTCCCCTTTTAAATAAAATGTCATCATGCGCAGTTTCTGTTTGCTCTTATTCTGTGTTCTCTCTTTTTTGTTTTTCTTCTTTAAGGCGGCTTCCTTGGAGGATAGCTTCTGAGTGCCATTCCAAGGCACTCTATAAAAGGGAGTGTGGGTGGGGGGCATCCCTGAGCATCAGTGGGTAAGGGCCCAAGATGCGGAGGGCCCTCCGGTATGGTCTATAACATGGGTAGGGTGAGGGAGGAGGGGAGGGGCATAAGAGCAAACAAAAATAAAGATGTGGCAGCTAAGGTACAGTGTAGAATGTATGTTTGTTTAGAGCACACAAGGTATCTATTTAATTTTAAGTATGCCTCATAAGTGTTTAAAAATGATTTCCTGCAATGTGAGCTGGTTTAATTATAGAGTGAAGCATCGATCTATGTTGCCCTGGTTTAAATTATTACAAGCTAAAATAATCTCAATATAGGAGACACATTATAAGGAATAGATGGCATACAAAGTGCACTCACCCCAATCACATTTACTCCCCCCTCTTAATAGAGACACCTGAGTCTTGTTTGGTTTCCGCAGTGTGTACATTTTTATTAAAATACAGTTCCAGGCCAATTACTCCATTGGCCTCCATTTCTTTATTATAAACTCTTAAAAACTTGTTTCTCAACATCACAGTATTCAAATACTCACACGTATATACATATTCATTCTATTTACAGCCCGTTCTCCAAAGGGGCTTTGCTTGACCTTCGGGCTGTGCCAGCAGGCCACAACCAAGTTAGCCTGCTCTCCTTAATTTAACCGCCCTCCGGTTAACAGAGCCGCAGGTAAATAAACTGCCACCACTTGTGGCTACCAAAGGCTTTCAGGGTAGGGCTAGAGAATCCAGGGCCACCAGCAGGTCAGCCCCAAATCTCCCGCCAGCCCGGAGCCCATGATGATTTTAAGACCTGTTCTGGGGTAAAAAATGGCACTGGCCATAGGAGTCCCTGTGATACCTCTTGTCCAGGACCCCGCGACCGCGCCTAACTGAAGCCCTAATTCAGGGATGGGTGGGTGGGTGACTTCTTTATGCGACGTCCGACTCCTGGGAGGTCAAGTGGACAAAGAGGGGGTCATAAAGTGAGGCGCTGGCTTTTCAAGCCTCGCGCTCCCAACTACTTCTGGGTCACTCTGACCCTGTTAGTGACGCGCTTCCTGTTTTTCGCTTCGATATCCCTTCCTGGTCGTGCGACCCGGAATGGATTCCCTACCTATGTGGCCCTTTGGCTGCCACTAACGGCGCCACGCCCCTTATGTGGGGTGGTGCCTTGCATAGATGGCATACAAAGTGCACTCACCCCAATCACATTTACTCCCCCCTCTTAATAGAGACACCTGAGTCTTGTTTGGTTTCCGCAGTTTGTACATTTATATTAAAATACAGTTCCAGGCCAATTACTCCATTGGCCTCCATTTCTTTATTGTAAACTCTTAAAAACTTGTTTCTCAGCATCACAGTATTCAAATACTCACACGTATATACATATTCATTCTATTTACAGCCCGTTCTCCAAAGGGGCTTTGCTTGACCTTCGGGCTGTGCCAGCAGGCCACAACCAAGTTAGCCTGCTCTCCTTAATTTAACCGCCCTCCGGTTAACAGAGCCGCAGGTAAATAATCTGCCACCACTTGTGGCACCCAACGGCTTCCAGGGTAGGGCTATAGAATCCAGGGCCACCAGCAGGTCAGCCCAAATTTCCCGCCAGCCCGGAGCCCATGATGATTTTAAGACCAGTTCTGGGGTAAAAAATGGCACTGACCAAAGGAGTCCCTGTGATACCTCTTGTCCAGGACCCTGCCACAGGGCGAGGCGCTTACTGGCGGACTCGGCCTCCCCCCCTGCACTCAAGCGCATCCGAAATGGCCCCTAGCACTGTTTGTATGAAAAGTTCATTGCCCGCCTCTGAGAGGTGCACTCCGTCCGTAGCGTACAGTTCTGGCCTAGACGTTTGTATTAGTTTGTGCCTAATGGTACGAATGCTTGATTTCTGAAGTATTTCCGCCACTGACTGATTCAATCTTTTCACAGACTTATTCACCGCCTTTGGAGGCGCGCCCCGTGCCCATGCCTGCCTCGGAATTACTTTGGACCATAGCAAGATGGCATTCGGTAACATATTCCTGATTGCTGCTAGCGCAGTGAACAATGACTCTTTTACACCCCTCCTTCCCGCCGGGATCATGTTGTTGCCTCCACAATGCAACACCAATACATCTGGAGTGGGCATGCCTCTGTTCATGGCTGCCCGCAAATCGTTAGGGGCGTAGGCTAAATGTTGTCCACCTATCCCCCCCCAATGGTGGTCAAATCCGTGAGCCTCCCGCGCCTTTCTTTCGAGCAATTTCGTGAAGACCAACCCCACCCTGCGAATAAAAGAGTGGCCGCACCAACATATTTGGGGTCTTTGGGATGTGGTACCTAGGGCAAATTTGAAATGAACAATGGTCAGAACTAACTGTGTACAATAAGGGAGGCAAGCTACGACACTCAGACTAATTGCGGGCGAACGTAACGCTCGTAACACGCTGACTTCCAACGCCCTAATCTCATAATAGTTTCTTCTGGGAGCCCCAGGCCTGCCGCTGTAGTTGCCGCCCCAATACGGAATGAATGGGATGTGAAGTCAGTTGAGTCTACGCCCAGCCTTGTCAATGCCAGCTTAACCACCCTTGTGAACTGAAATCTGGTGAGGGGTGAACCGTCCCTATGCAACAAAACTCTGTCATCGCCCCCTTGTGGCCTGATTTGCAAGAACTCCCCTGTCAGTCTAACCGGACAGTAAGACACCCCCGCTACCCTGCCTAATTGTAACCATGTCCCCTTACCCAAGGGGTCTGTCTTTGATCTCCGTACCCTGACTCTCAGGACGTCCCCTGCCTTAATCAAGTCTCCACACCTTATGCCCCCTTCCCTATTCGCCTTAGACGCCGGGAGCAATTCCGAGATCCCGAGTGCCCCACAAAAGGTTAGGACGTACGCTACCCTAAATAGCTGAGTTTCGTAAGGGGAGAAGCAAATCTTGGGCAGGGTCTCCAGGATGTCTACTAGCCCGGTCACGTCTATGGGCCTTCTTGAATCCTTCGCCCCCGGGGCTAAACGTTCCCATCCCTTCACAGCTCTCCTCACTCTCTGGTCCTTCGTTGGGTCTGCCACCCCCCTTTAGCCAGCATAGAATGCTAATTCCGACATTTGCCTCTTCGTCATCGCCACTGATTTCCCGCTATCTCTCTGATGCACTATAAAGCCCAATAGGCTCAAGGGTGAGAATACATCAGCTAAACCTTTCCCTTTTAAGTAGTCTTGATAAAACTGCCACGACCTCTCATACATACTCTTAGTCTTGGGGGCCAGGGATGCGGTTATCAACTCAGGGGCTGCGGGGCACCAAGCTTCCATAGCCCCGCTGGGAAGTCCGTCATCTCTCTGTCTGCTTGCGGCCAATGTGTGCGGAATTCTGCCAACTTAAAACGGGACAAGGCGTCAGCAGCTTGGTTGTCTACCCCAGGAACATGTCTTGCAGTAAAATGTGCATTGTGACGCAGGCATTGCAACACTAGTTCTTTCAATAGACGTAGCACCCATGTGCAAGTTGCTCTCTGATTATTAATCGCCATCACCACTGACATGCTGTCTGACCAGAAAACAATGTGTCTGTTTGCGAGCGTATTTCCCCACAGATGCAATGCCACAACTATGGGAAACAGTTCTAAGAAAGTAACATTGCGTGTCAGACCCTGTCGTGCCCATTCCTCTGGCCAATACTGCATGCACCACTTGGGACCCAAGATTGCCCCGAACCCTACGCTCACTGCCGCATCTGTGAACAATTCAAGGTCTGCATTTGAGGAGCTCGGTCTCCGCCATATCACAGACCCATTAAAGTTCTCTAGGAAGTTCTTCCAAATGTTCAAGTCATTCCTCACATCAGCTGACAACCTAACTCTATGGTGTTTTGCGCGAAGCCCTGACATTGCCCTTGCTATGCTCCTAGAGAAGGCCCTGCCCATCGGGATGACTCTCAAGGCGAAGTTCAGTTGCCCTACCAAGACTTGCAGCTGATGTAATGTAACCTTCCTTGACCTTAAGCAGTCATCAATAGCAGCCTTGAAGGCAGACACCTTTGACCTGGGTAGCCTACAAACCCCTTCTCTGGTGTCAATTTCAATGCCTAGGAATGTCAGGCAGGTAGTCGGCCCTTCTGTCTTCTCTGCTGCCAGTGGTACCCCCAGGGCTTTAGACAGGTGCTGGAAGCCCAGCAGGGCCTTCCTGCATGACTGTGAACCCTGAGGACCGAGGAATAGAAAATCGTCTAGGTAGTGTACCACTGCATGGGATTTGTCTGTAGTAAGGAATTGCTCCACCGCCCATTCTAAAAACCTGTCAAAAGACTCAAATACTGCGCATACCATTGAACAGCCCATGGGCATGCACAGGTCAATGAAATAATCTCCTCTGAAGGTGAAACCCAAGAACTTTCAGCCTGATTCATGTAGCTAAATTGCACTCGCAAAGGGCCAGATTCTCAGAATCTGGCCCTTTGCGAGCGCTATTTTTGCATTTGGTATTCATGATACCAAATGCAAAAATCGCTATTTAAGAATTCGCATATTTGCGTGGAATGGCATTTAAGGAATCTCTAATAGAGATTCCTTAAATGCTATTCATGACACACAACAAAATAGCGATTTTGGACTTTTGGGGCCGCTATTTACCGACAGGTCAGACCTGTCGGTAAATAGCAAAAACTCCGAAAAATGCTTTTAAAAGCATTTTTCAAAGTTGCATGTAGCACACACACATGTCCTTTGGACATGTGTGTGCGCAACACCAGTCCAAAAGTGCATTTTAGGGGTGCTACAGGGCGTCCTTTGGACACCCCTGTCACCCTTAAAATCGCTATCTCAGTTGCGAGTAGCAAATTGCTACTCGCAAATCCCCATTCATTCCAATGGGCCTCTTGGCCCATAGGAATGAATGGGGAGTATTTGCGAGTAGCAAATTGCTACTCGCAAATAAAGAACATGTAGGAATCGCTATTTAAGTAGCAATTCCTACATGAATGCCGTTTTGCGTGTCCTCAATAGCGAATCGCTATGATTCGCTATTAGGGACACGCAAAACGGCCCGTACATGAATCAGGCTGTTAGTATCCTCCGGGTGCACTGGCAGGAGCCTAAATGCAGCCTCGATATCGGACTTGGCCATTAAGGCCCCTTCACCCAGGGCCTGCAACTTTTCGATTGCGGTGTCAAATGTTGTATAACGCACCGTGCAAAGGTCTGGGTCAAGCTTGTCATTGACGGATAGACCTGGGGGGCTCGACAAATTATGTATCAGGCGAAATTTCCCTTTCTCTTTTTTAGGCACTAACTCCAGGGGAGAGCAGATCAGATCAAGCTTTGGAAGTTGTTTGAAGGGACCGCCACCCCCCCCAAGGTAACTTATTTCATTATCTTATTTTCCGCTGCTTCCATATTCTGCAGCACCGAGCTCTGGTTGCGCGGGGGGACATTGGTGGGGGTGGCTGAAGACGGGATACGAAAACCGGACATAAAACCATTGTGTAGGAACTGAGCCTCTTGTAGCTTGTCGTACTTGCTAAGGAGGTGTGTCAGCACATGTGTCTTAATGGGAGTAGGCAGATCTCTCGGATGTCTGAGGTGGCTTCACTTTAGCTGCGGCATGGGCCTGCTGCTCCCTTGGTCTTCCTGACTTCTTAAAGCACCTGACCTCTGGATGAGCCGGGCCCCCACAGAAGGAACAGCAATGTTTGAACCGGCAGATAGTCCCTCTGGTGCACTCATTTTTGTTATACAGCCAGCAGGCCTGCTATTTATCTCCTGCCCCCCTGTCGCTCCGAAAGGACTGATTGTGTGAAGGGTAACTAGTCTTGGTCACAGGTGCAGTGGAATAAAAAACTGCATGCCATACATTGATCTCACGCTGGTCCCATGCTATCTCAGGGTGTACTACTTTCATTTGCCTGAACTTGGTGTCATATTGTAACCACCCTGTGCCTGGGAACTCGGAGGCCGCCCCATGAATCAAAGATATATAACTGATTATCTGAGGAGCCACCGCGGGGTACTTCTCCACCATGATGGCCGCATAAATGGCGAATCCTGTGATCCAATTCTTTATAGACCAGTCAACCCATACCTTCTTCTGCTTGTACTCGCCTTCCTTACCTACCCTAGCCTTACCTGGAACCACACCTGCATTGATGAGATCAAACACGTCAATATATTCTCCCTTTAGTATCTTTTCTTTGGTGTCTGCAGGTACATGCCAAGTGATCCCTGCAGATGGTGATAAAGTCATGGACGAGGAACCGTGCATTAAAGGGCTGTAAGCTAATGACGGCTGCCCCGTCAGCACCAGCCCTGTCCCCCCTTGAATGTGATTAACTGATGGCCCTGCCAAATTTGCGCCGGTGTTTGCTGTTTGACCTTGAGAGGACAAAGTTCCTACAATAGGGGATGGACCCATCGCTATCGGTCCCCCGAATCCAGGGTAAGCTGTGGAGGGTACCATAGCGCTTGCTTGGGAATTACTAATTGCCTGACCGTGTGAAGTTGTCGCTAGCACCCCTGGGGATTGTGCCACCCCCCCAGACTGCACCCAGACGTGTGCTATTCCGTTACCCGGATGTGCGACCACTGAAGGTAAGGGTGCTTGTGCGCCGGGCGCCTCCGCATTTGCGACGGTCGCCACCCTCGGCTGCGCAACACTAGATTGAGTGTTGCGTCCCCCAACTGCGCCCAACTGAGGGGTACCATTTTCTTTGGTTGCGTTAGGAATCAAGTCAATTGTCTCAAGCACCTCCTTCTCACCTGAGGATGCTGGTTGGGACTCTACTGCCCTGGGCCGCTTTTCCTTCGATGCCTCTTTAAACCTTTCCGGTGTGCGCCAAGCTCGGTTGCCTCGCCCTCTTTCCTCTTGGGCATCCGCTCTTGCCCCTTCTCTCATTGTCTTTAACGCCCAATCGACGCCTTTCTCCTTTGTAAACTCCAGCAGCTCCGTTAATGCGAGGTAGTCATCTCTTTTGGCTGTGGCCCCTTTGCCCTTCGTTGGCCGTTTCGGCGGCATTCTGCACTTAAAAGATGGAAATGTGTTAGCACTACTTTTTTTTTTTTTTGGAAGACCTTTATTTATAGCAGAATGTACACAAAGCCCAACAAAACGCCCGAAGGCTCACAAATACAGTACATAGCAATATGGCAGTGCGCAAAGGATTAATTACAGAAGTACTGAGGTCTAATTTCAAATTACAGTTCGTAAGGATAAACGGTGTCAGGATGTCTTAGGTCAGCACGTTGGTTCCGGCGTTGAAGGATCAGGAGAGACAAGTACACAATTCACCAATATTACCAGAACCCCGACTATCCCCATTGAAGAAATATGTCTAAGTAGTCAATAATACACACCGTTCAGTCTACAATAAACGGGAATCGATTTATTCGAAAGCCCAAAAGAAAAAAGGAAAAAGAATAGAAGGCCCATAGAACAAAAAAGAAAACACAAAAGCCCCCTCCCACCGCCCCACCCTGCACCCCTGCAGCTGGCTACGGCTTACCCCCCCCCCTAGCAGTGTGCCTGTCGCCCCACAAAAAGGAGTCCCGAAATGTAGAAAGTAAGAAAAAGGTCCTAATCTATAACTACAATGAAAGTAGTGGGAAACAGGGAGGAGCCCACCACCAGTCCCCCGGCATCACCCTCCCGTGGCTCCGATTTTAGCACAAGATGTAAAGTCCGGTGACAAGAGACATTACTAGCAAACAATTTACAAAGCACGAAATCGGCACATTGCGTAATCAGAGAAATCAGCCCAACGCACATCTATCTCGGTCAGCAACAAAGAAACTGCCAGTCTGTGGTAAAAAGCGTTCATCCCTGTCCCGTTTTAACTTTTCCGCCACTGCTTACCAAAGTGGCCCAGGAGAGCGTGAACAACAGTCCAACAGTGTCAATGCGATCCAACCACTCAATCATATCAGTTACCCGCAGATCCAGTGTTCCCAGGCTGGACCAAAAGTACACCATCCACATAATATAGAGCGGAGATGAGCCAGTGAGGAAAGTCTCAGTGTCCAACCACTGCTGGAGCAGCCCCCGGATAAAGGGGAGCATGGCTTGGGGAGAAAACTCCCGTCGCGATTTCAATCCGAGGTTTTCACGTCGTCCCGGGCAAACATCATCTACTGCGAGATTCGTTTCGGGGCTTAGAGTCTCGAAGCCGTCACTGTCGCATAGGGCAGCCATCTTGTCGTAGACGGACGTGGAGCGAAGAATGTCGCTATGGACCTGCGAGTCAGCCACTCTCGATTGTCCCAGTGCACACACAATAGCATCCACCCTGCTGGCCAGGGTCCGACCAGAGTGCACCATATCGTGACGCAGGGAGACAACAGCCGCCAGAAGGTCGCCATAACCCCAGTCACCTCCACTCTCCCCTCCAGTGTCCCCCTGCTCCACACGTCCGCGACCACATTGTAGCCCAGACTCCCCAAGGCTGCACTCCATTGTGCCCTCTGTGGTCGGTGGTAGGGATACTCCGAGTCAGGCCAGGCTGTGCACAGTGGGGCATCAGATGTCTGTATGTTGAAGGAGCGGCAGGCAGAACCGATGTGTTGCCATAAGCATTGTCCCGTAAAGAAGCCGCCCGTTCGATATTTTGGAGGCGGAAAATTCGGGAGCCTCCCGCCGACAGCGGGACAATGTGCGTACAGTTTCTTGGCAGCCAAAAGTTAGGGCTCCTGCAAGCGTGCGATTCCCCCAATCAATCGCCAGGTACGCTTGGTTCTGTACCTGCAATCCAGCAAGGCATACGTCTCAAAATTCGGCCGTGTCTCAATAGAAGTGATCCAACCGGCTCCCCACAATCGCTGACGCCCGTTGTTGTTCGCTTGGCGACCGGCCTCGATGTCCACTCGAGGTCCCGGTCCCAGGGCTGCTGCGGGCCGCAAAACTGCAGTCGGACGTTTCACCCGCCTGCGAGGAAGCACAAGCCTCAGGATTTCACCGTGGGCCGTCGGAACACATCAGCTTCCACCATGTGTCACCTTGGTGCAGGATCGCCGGCAGGATAATAGCAAAGGAGGAGATGGTCCTCCGAGCCGAGGGACTAGGCGTCCGTCCCGGGCGCCATCTTGGCTCCTCCCCCAGCACTACTTTTTAATGACACAACACGCTTCCGGATTAGCCACCCATTTGTAACCTGTCGGCAAAATCTTTATTTTCATTACCCTTAGCCTCACTGAGCCCACCAATTACGCAGATGCAAAATGCAAGCAAAAATCGGCCTTCCATGGTAATTCACCCGCACTATTTGGTGACTTGCCCTTGATTAATTACTCCTTACTGCCCCTGATGTTCATTTTTATAATTGAGTTTCTAGGTGGGCAGCTTGGTTATTTATTTTTTGTAAGGACGTAGAATTATTAGCTTCAACCAGCTACCGCCCCTACTATCCCCTTTTAATTTATGTATGCACCTTTGGATTGTGGTCTTGACCTAAGCGCTTGCATTGCCTAGGGACGATGATCATAATCGATTTTTAAAAATGCCCCTCTAGCGACGTAGTGAGAGTGCATCCGATGCGCTCAGTCTGCTTTAAATATTTCAGCACGACGATCCGCGCTGCCAGGGCAGTATTTACTATCGAATGCCCGAATGGTTAACACATGGCGTGCGAGTGCAACGCGCGCTCCGCTCTCAATATATGCGCATATTAGATTACCAGCAGGAAGAGGGCATTTAAAGCGATTGATGCGGAGCGGTCCGCTTTTAACAGCGCCCTCCGCTTTTAATTAAACCGTATACTTTACCCGCAGGACGAAGGCATTGAAGCGATTGATAAGGAGCGGTCCGCTTTTATTATTCCAAAAATTAAACTCACAGGCAGGAGAAGCATTCGCAACAATGCTGTCCGCTTTTGCAATATCAGGAAAACTGAGCGCGTGCTAGGGTCTACATTGTGTGGCACCGAAACGGACTGTCCCGCTCTTATTTGCTCCGATACCACTTTTCGCGCCAAAACATTTTTTAAACAATCCTGCAACCTCCGAGTGCTCCACGCGCACTTCTTAAACCCCACAAGCCTGCAGCTCATTCCGCAGCTGTGTTCAACCATCTCTCACGCTGGATCCGCTCGCTACCATACCCGGACCCGATACAGACAAGCTCTCCCCTGCGGTGGACATTTCTCTTCACCTACACATTCGCTCACCTCTAAAATCCCGCGCTCCATGCTCACACTCACGCACGGATCGCAAACACACCTTCAAGCACACAATCACACTGCGAGGCCCACTCACCTGCACCTGAAGTCGGATGAATTTCACGCACCCCAGCTGCCGCAACTTGGTTCCGCCGGGACTTCTTTATGCGACGTCCGACTCCTGGGAGGTCAAGTGGACAAAGAGGGGGTCATAAAGAGAGGCGCTGGCTTTTCAAGCCTCGCGCTCCCAACTACTTCCGGGTCACTCTGACCCTGTTAGTGACGCGCTTCCTGTTTTTCTCTTCGATATCCCTTCCGGGTCGTGCGACCCGGAAGGGATTCCCTACCTATGTGGCTCTTTGGCTGCCACTAACGGTGCCACGCCCCTTATGTGGGGTGGCGCCTTGCAGGAGCTTCACTTGGGAAAATTCAGGGATTTATCCAGAACTAGTTCTATGCTTCATCTAATGCAGCTATTAGGGGTGTAGTTTTGTTAATAGTTAAAGATCTTCAATGTATGTAAAATAACAATGGTTTATAGAGACCACAGTGCTAGATGCTTATGGGTACAGATGAAGATATCAGAGCAGTTATTTAAATGTGGCAGCTAAGGTACAGTGTAGAATGTATGTTTGTTTAGAGCACACAAGGTATCTATTTAATTTTAGGTATGCCTCATAAGTGTTTAAAAATGATTTCCTGCAATGTGAGCTGGTTTAATTATAGAGTGAAGCATCGATCTATATTGCCCTGGTTTAAATTATTACAAGCTAAAATAATCTCAATATAGGAGACACATTATAAGGAAGGAGCTTCACTTGGGAAAATTCAGGGATTTATCCAGAACAAGTTCTGTGCTTCATCTAATGCAGCTATTAGGGGTGTAGATTTGTTAAAAGTTAAAGATCTTCAATGTATGTAAAATAACAATGGTTTATAGAGACCACAGTGCTAGATGCTTATGGGTACAGATGAAGATATCTGAGCAGTTAATTAAATGGTGAGCTATTATTATCCCATTGTGGACTCACCCGGAACTTTCCAATCTCTTTACGATTTTGCAAAAGCGCAATCTGGTCTGCTACTGATAGGTGGGTACTTTAATATTTTGATTGATCCAACTTGAGACTCCTTGCGGGCTGGCAAGCCACAGACAAAACCTAAGTAAAAAATGCTTTTGGAAGCTTTTATGCGTGATTTTGCTCTGGTTCATTGCTGGCGATGCGAATACCCAAGGGATAGGAAGTATACATGTCATTCTGGGCACTTTCACTCTTCTTCTCATATTGACTTCTTCCTAAATTCCAAATCACTTTTAAAGACCGAGTCGGAAATAATAGAAAACCCATTTTCTGATCATGCAGCAATCACTGTCAATCTTAGAATCTCTACTCTCCGATAGGCGGACCATAGATTTTTGATAAATCCTTATTAGTCAATGAGCAGGGGATTATTCAGATGCAGCAGGCGCTAAATGAGTTTCTAGAACAAAACATTGATACAGCATCAGAATTTTCAGCGTGTGGTGCCTTAAAGATATTTTTTAGAGGCAGAGTGATTGCATTTAAGACTGACAAGAGAAAGATGGAAAAAGAAGGCAGGCTGCAGTTACAAAAAGAAGTTAGTCAGGCAACGGAGAACTAATTAGCATACCGTACAGGAAAAAGACAAAAATGCGGAGATAAACCTCCTTGATAATATGCCCCTAAATTAATTTGAGCCAAATATAATCTGCAGGACTATTTTACATCAAAAGAGATTTTGAATCATAACTCAGTCTTACAAAAAAGGTACCAGGAGAGTGATTATATAGGAAAATATCTGGCATGGTCAGTAAAACGCAGAGTGAATGCTAATTGTGTTAAAAAAATATTGGATCCAGTGTCGGCAAGAATCACTTCTCATCAACAAGAAATTGCAATTTTTTTTTAAACCACTATCAGGAGCTACATTCAGATTCACCTAAGACCACTCTAGAGGAAGCTGAAAGGTAGCTGGGAGGGCTAAATATTACAACTTTGACTTCAGACTAGAGTGAGACTCTGACCTCTCCAATTACATTTGTAGAAGTTATACAGGTGGTAAATATATCCCTTACTGCAAAAGCGTGTGGGTTTAACTGGAATATCTACAGAGGTATATCACGTTTTCTTCACCCAAACGTAAGATATTTTTAGTGTCACTCTTTAATATGATTCTTCAAGGGGGCTCAGTTCCCAACACTTTCACTCAAGTCGCGGTGTTAGTTTAGTTAAAAAAGGTAAGTCTAAGGAAGATGTTCACTCCTACTAGCCCATAAGCCTACTTAATTCAGAATATAAAATCTTTACGAAGATTTTATCTAACTACCTTGCACAACACACTACTTGACCCACGCTATTGATTACTTTTCTATTAATAAAATGGAAGCAGCAACAAAAATGTTAGACGCAAACCTAGCGGTCCAACATGGCGGATGCACTTTAGGCGAGCTCCATTAGCCCAGTAAAATATCCTGCCTAAATTCTGTCTCATCAGACCGATAATTTGCCCCCCTGCTCCACTGATAGACGCTCCTAAACAGACGATATCAGCAACGTGTCAGGGACAGCTGATTCTGAACAAAGTGGCTTGGTGGAGACGTCGCTGCGGAGCTCGAGCGGGAGATTCAAAGCCCTCGCTGCGACGAGGCAGCCCCTGCCCTACATCGGCAAGTACGCGGTCAGCTACCGTGGATCACTGTGCCAGTCTACACAGGAGAGAGGCGGACCGACTGTAGGCCCATGCTGCGAGAAGCGCTGCGGGATCGGGACGCATTGACCTGGCACCGAGGCCTGCAGTGAGAGGTGTTTGGAGTCCGCACATGCTGCGGTCTCCACTGAGGTCTGGCCTGGCAAAGACACCGCTGCAGAGCCCCGAGTGAAGAATCTTGGATCCAAAGAGGTCACAGCTCTACCTCGACAAGTGAGTTGTCAGCGGTCGTGGGTCCTAGTGTCAATTTGTACAAGTGGGACGCGCCATGGCCATGGGCTCAGGTTGTGTGAGGAGCTGCTGGGGCGGGACACACTGGATTAGTACTGAGCCTACAGCAAGAGGCACAGGGGGCCTGTTCACATCGCGGTCATGCCTACTATATTGGCCGGTTCACGCAGCAAGGCGGCGGCTCACTGCACTGAAATGTTACAATGTTACAATGTTAGTTGGAATTTGTTAAGCGCTCGTTCGCCCGGAGGCTTCATGGCGCTGTAGAAGGAGCCAAACAGGACAGTCAAAGGACAAGCAGTGCTATCAGTAGTAAGCTTGAGAGAACAACCAGGTCTGTCAGAGTGTCTCTTCCAAAACGCCTTCTGAGCCATTGTGAGGTATCCTGGTTCCCTGTTGGCCAGTCATTCTAACCCTCTGAGGACCTAGGCTGACAGAATTGGAGGCCAGCGCTAGGCCTATTAACACTAGAGGGTGGCTTGAATATTTGCTGCACCGATCGTGGGAGCAAAGATGACCCTTGAGGTTGGGAGATTGTGGTGCCCTGTGAAGCCAGTAGAAAGACCTGGGGCCCCGTTCGGACTGTCCCGGACGGTGTGGCTGGCGCTTTCTCACCGCGCGCCCCCCCCAGAGGGTCCAAAACAGTTGGGGACTGCGGGTTGAGGCAGGTGAGACCGGGGCATAGGCACCCGTTAGGGGGTGGGGAGATATCCGTAAATGGAGGCAGCCAGGCCAGATCTTGGTGTGGCTTGTGTGTGGGTTGCCTTCCCTCTGGCCTTCAGGGACAGTCTGCGCCCCGGACAGATTAAATGGAGCCTCCCTTGGATATTGCTGCACCCACCGGCCTATTCCGGATTGCATCGCCCGCAGGTCTGGTGGTCCCTCCCGCAAGGACTAGCAATGAGGTCCCGTGTCGTAGGAATCCCCCTTACACATACTAAGGATGACACGGGACAAGCTGCAGGGAACCAAACAGAGCATGATGGACCGGTACACGGGCACTGGGGCTCCGGCTACAGATCAAGCGAGTCAGTTCCAGGTAACGCTGCACTGATGACCGCTATTATGCAATCAAGAGATACCCGGGAAGCTAAGATTGGGGCAGTAGAGTCTGATATTATCTATGCAAGGCGGTAGATGGAATAACGGAAGCCGAGACTAGAATATCGACTGTGGATGACACCGTTACATCCCTACAAAAGAAAGTGTCGTCCCTAAAGTCTAATACAAGGGGCCTTGTGTCCAGGGTGGAAAATGTGGAGGGCAGCGCCCACAGAAATAATCTCTGATTCGTGGGCTTCCAGGATGGCTGAGAGGGCAGTAATATGGAACAGTTCGTCATGAAATGGTTGACGGAATGGCTTACACTAAACTCCATGTCTCAATGCTTTATTATAGAACGCGCACACTGGGTCCTACCACAAAAAACCCCACCGCAACCAATAATCGCAGAGATCCTAAATTTCCATGACCGGGATACTATCCTGTGACTGGCAATATTGACGGACCAGATCCGGTATGCCTCACACTACATCCTAATCTTTCCGGACTATATTAAAATGGTACAGAAACGTCAGCAGTCATTCACAGTGGCCATGGCCCGCTTGAGAGACTTGAAAATCCCATATGCTTTGGTGTTCCCAGCCCGTTTGCGAGTCTCGTATCAGTCATGCTCGCTCTTCTTTGAATCACAGAAGGAGGTGTTTGCCTGGAACGATGAAACAGAGAAAACTAAGCCACATACCCCACCGCGACATGACTCAGAGTCATCCTCTGGAGAAGCAACACATCACCTTAATGAAACCAAAGGGAAATTCAACCGCAGATCGAGGCAACGTAAACCAAGGGGAAAATCCCAAAGTGTGTCTGCACTAATTTCTAAAGGCATACCGGCAAACTACACAGTCCACAGCAGGATGTGCCCCCAGTGAGGTACTCATGAGGAGGCTAGTAAGAGAACTGGTACCCGTCTACTCGGAGTGGGCACCAGCTACCCTCGACATAGAGGTGGCCCATGGGAAAAGAAAAACCACTAATGGTCGAGCAAGCAGGCTAAGAAAAGCCCAGGAGCCGAACTTCAGAATAGATGATATAGTGGTGGTCAAAGACCGCCATCAAGGGTGGAAGTACCGGACTCCATTTGAAACTGAGAAGTCGGAAGTAGTTGGAATCAAAGGAACTATGATCACGGCGAAAAGAGGGAATGTCGTAGTGTCAAGAAACAGTTCCTGGTTAAAGAAGGCGGGGATCCAGGAAGGAGTGAGCGACCCGATGAGTGAAGAATTAAGAGCTGAATGCTCCAGAAGAACAGACACTGATCGAGACAGTCATGAAGACGAGGAATATGAACTGGGTGATCTCGAGCTGCCAGAACTGGGTCAGTCTACACAAAATACTCTAGATGGGGCAGGTCATGCTGAGGTAATGATGGAGCAGACACGAGGGCGTCCCTAACAGTTGAGACCTAATCCTCGACCAAACCAATGGTTAAAAGACTTTGTATGTTAAGAGAAGAAGGAAGCTGCCCTGGTTGCAAGAGTGCACGGCTGGTGCAGAACTGTCAAGAATAAGGACTTTAGGGGTAACCCTGTGGAGGGCAGCACTCACAGAAATAATCTCTGATTCATGGGCTTCCAGGATGGCTGAGAGGGCAGTAATATGGAACAGTTCATCATGAAATTGTTGACGGAATAGCTTACACCAAACTCCATGTCTCACACTACATCTTAATCTTTCCGGACTATATTAAAATGGTACAGAAACGTCAGCAGTCATTCACAGTGACCATGGCCCGCTTGAGAGACTTGAAAATCCCATAAGCTTTGGTGTTCCCAGCCCGTTTGCGAGTCTCGTATCAGTAATGCTCATTCTTCTTTGAATCACCGAAGGAGGTGTTTGCCTGGAACGATGAAACAGGGAAAACTAAGCCACATACCCCACAGACAAGTCTGTCTTAAGTTTGTCTTAAGTCTGTCTTAAGTTTGTCTTAAGACAAACTTAAGACAAAATCCTAACTTCTATGAATACCATAAGTAGTAAGTTTAGGATTTTGTCTTAAGTTAGTACTGTGAATCGGGCCCTCAGATTTCTAAACACCCAAAAACTTTCTACACACTAAGCATTGGCACAATATAATAAACCAGGATACCACACAATTTCTTATTTACATGGTTTTCATACTTCAGCTTTTTTACCTCCTTTTGTACACCTTTCCAGATATACAGTGGTATACAGCACAATCGAAGTGGTTCATGCTTTACCAAATTCTAAAATACATAAAAAGACATACTTATATATGGAAATAATATATAAATCATGTGACAACGCAATTTTAATTATCTAATATAAATACTCATTTGAAAATCCGGCATCAAGATATAATGCCATCTCCTGATAAAAGTGATTGATAAAAAAGGAAAATGACAACAAAATTGCACACCAAAATTAGGCGAAGAGAGAGAAGAAAAAGAGTCCTTTAAGGAGACAGAAAAACAACATTTGAGATCACAGTCAAATATGTGAAATGTAATGCAATTGTAAACATGTGAAATGTAATGCAAGCAACATGTACAATCTACTTCCGTACTATAACATTTGTAAATTCTGACTTGATGTACACAATATTACAACCGCTGTCCTCTATAAATGTACAATAAGAACAACAAAGTTCCTCTTCAGACAAGCCAAAGAGGTTGTGACTTTTCACATTTAACTTGCTCAGTCACTCAAAAGTGTCTCCACATAATAATTACACAGGAGAGAAATAAATACTCTTCAGTACGCACTATAAGAGAAGCAAAAAAAGGAAACGACCACTGTATTTTAGAAGAGAATTTCGTTTTTATATAATCTCATATTATAAAAGTGGCAAATTCATCACCATTTATAACAGTATATCAATAGAAGGTCTCTCTAGAGAAAGAGTGCAAAGAAAAGGTGCTCGTGTGTGAAGTGAATAAGAAAGAAAGTGTTCAAATGAAGGCAATTTGGAAAATGCAGTTTCACAATTTATACTGGCTGATATGATGTTGGGAAAAAAACACCATTTGGGTGGACCTGTCTATAAGACAAAGTTAGTTCTTCATTCTTTTGTATCCATTTTTCATGATGATGGCAACATGATCGAAAATGCATCATGAAATATTGGTGGAGGGGTGGTACACCGTAGTACAGGCCCTGGAGTGGGGGGTGTCGATGTTTCGACCCGGCTTTGAGCGTAGATGGTTAGTTACCTAAAAACTCTGCTTTGGGGTCTTCAACGGGACAGAGGAGTACAGAAGAGACAACCAGATTCAGGCAGGCCAGGTCACATCTCCCGAGGCAGTGTAGGCTGTAATATTCATCATGATTAGAGAACTTCATATGGGGAAGAGAGAGTATAAGACACTCAATATGACAACCTTCAGAGTAGAGATGTAGGTCCCGATTCACAGAATGAACTTAAGACTCAATCCTAAACTTACCAATATTTTGGTATTCACAGAATGCACTTACTACTTTTGGCATTCACAGAATGCACTTACTACTTTTGGCATTCACCGAAGTTAGGATTTTGTCTTAAGTTTGTCTTAAGACAAACTTAAGACAGACTTAAGACAGACTTAAGATAAAATCCTAACTTAAGTCTGTCTTAAGTCTGTCTTAAGTTTGTCTTAAGACAAAATTCTAACTTCTGTGAATACTAAAAGTAGTAAGTTCATTCTGTGAATACCAAAAGTAGTAGGTGCATTCTGTGAATGCCAAAAGTAGTAAGTGCATTCTGTGAATACCTAAATAGTAGTAAGTTTAGGATTGAGTCTTAAGTTCATTCTGTGAATCGGGCCCGTAGATTTCGCAGTGGGAACAAAAGCGAAAGTGAATCTTAAAAAAGCGACTTGGTTGCAAGAAACGCTTGTCTTCTCCCATCTATCAAAACAACAATGGTCCTAGACCTATTGATTATACAAATTGAGTCAAATCAATACTATCCATAGTTCTTTGAGTAGAACAACCACAATCAGTCTGCTCTATTGTACTTTTTTTACCACAAAATAAACCTAAACCACCAAATAATGATTACTTATGATTTATTAGCTTCTTCGTCATCTTTCTTGTTTTTTTGTTTTAACAATTCATTTTATATAACAAACATATCATTTCAAATTGGTAAAAACAGAGGTTGCCCAAGAGAGGAAGTGTGCAAAAAGAGAGGGGTGATCAAAAGAAGTGAGACCAAGTGAACGGAAAAGAAAACAAATTGGTGAATAGAAAAATAATAATAATTCACATAATTTTCAAAAAACAATATCAAGCTATATGCTTAGCTGTATTGTGACCCTGGCCAACGTATTTACAATTGTTAATCAAAGCACTTCTTTTATATAGACATGTATCTGAAGGGTGACTTGCACTAAAAAGGTCTTTAGTTGGTCCAAGGGTAATTGGGAAATACTGTCGACGTTTCGACTCGTCTTATGCCCCGCAGGTAATTTAAGCCTTGGGATTGCGAGTCTTCATCAGGACTGGAGAACAAAAACGTAGGCAACCAAGGGATAATGATAGCCCTAAGAGAAATAAAATTGGCGGTTATTAACTACGGTGGATAGGTTTTTCATTTGTTCAGGGCATTTGCCCATGGGAGGTATTATATTCTTACCCTTCGCTAGAACAAGAGCGAGGAAGTGTTCCTGAATTCCACCTTTCCTTATAATATTCTGTAAAAGAAATAGTGAAGCCCAGAATTAGTCTAGGTCTACACTCTACTCTGTCCACATACATATATTAGAGTAGATGAAATTGTTTATTTATTTACCCTTGTTTTTTAGATTCCATCCTCACCACATCTTTGTAGGGGAGCAATCCTTCATACAGGCACCATGGTAAATATTTACCTGCAATTAATTATGCCAATGTCACTGTGTGATTACCAACATTTTTTAACATTTTTTGAACCAATAAATATTAGGCGACAGTTGGACAGTGGAATTAAGATTTACCTTAAAGATTTTATCTTCTAGGTTCTGGGTAGCTCCAGTTGATCAATCCGGTAGCTACAAACGGGGACACAGTGAAATACCACTTAGCTTGTATTATTTATAACAGCAGGAGAGTCACATATTTTTAACTTTAAAAACGATGTAGGCATTTACCTTATATGCGCGTAATCCAGGGCATATATTAGGGGTGCCTGTTTCATGAATCAGATTTCTGTGGGGAGGAGAGAGAGGCACAAAAAGTTTATCGTCTCTCTCACGTGCGTCCTCAACTAAAGCACACTCAGTATGGAGAAGCGTGACCGGTCTGAAACCGTCTTACCTATCTGCCGATTTCCGGAGTCCTTTGATGCAGCCAAGCCTCACACTGCTAGAGGACGCCGCCGTTACCATTCACGCGCATGCGCGTGTAGTTATACCTATCGGCCTATTTGAAAAAGCTAGACGTAGAAAGCGGACTACTTTCTCCTGTGGCGAGGAGCACCGTATTATGCCCTGCCTTCTGTATTCAGACGTCGGATCTGAACAAAAATTAATTAAACATACCTTGTGCACGTCAGTATTAAATTTAGCGTGTTTTTTGGTTGATCTTAATAATTTTGCATTCAACACTTTTTCGAGCCTGTTGGATAATTTTTCTCCAAATATAATGAAATGGTCCGTGATATCATAGGGTGTAGTATTACGGTTCCCTTGCCAATAATTGTTGACCTCACTGCCGCCTCTCACTGGAATGGATATAGAGAGCGGACTAATTTGGGACATGCAGCAAAGTGCACTGTTTTTTAAGGACTTTTCGGTGGTATTCAGCACAAGGTGTATAACGAACTGAGTATACACATTTTTTCAAATTGATAAAAGAATATTTACAATACGCTTCTAGGCCTATTCAGATAAGTTGTACAGCTCAAATTACATGTCCAGGATAATATTGCCAAGGATGTCAACATCATCGTGGCACCAGGGGAGGTCAAGTCATATCACAGACGTGTCTCCGTATACATAGATCCTAGAATTAGACCTTCCACACATTTTAGCTCGATAGCCTCGTAGATTGACAATCAGTATATGGATATATGCACATACCAAAACTCAAATACAATTAACTGAATAACATCATGAATTAGCGGTTGGTATGGTTGGAATTACACATAAGTATCGCAAAAGATAATAATTTTGCAGTGGACCACATGTGTACAAATGGACATATATATATATACAGTCATGCATATTTGTCAGAAAAGAGCGCATACAGAGTTGTACATTCTGGTTGTCACACAGGAAAATATCAAGATTTGGACACACTTTTTCAACAACCCGGGTGCAGTGGTACTCATATACCCAGCAAAGCTACTTGTTTGTTCATCTCCTCAAGTTCGTTGAGTCCCTTGTTGACAGTGTTAAGAGAGTATATCCACTTACATTCCCTTCTATTCAGTATGTTGTGTAAGTTCCCACCTCGTGGGTTTTGTGTTATTTTCTCTATGACTCACCACCTCAAGCTATTTTCTGGATGTTCAAACTTGCTAAAGTGGTCGACCAGAGGAGCACCTTGGGTTTTACATCGTATCCGGCTCATGTGTTGCAAGATCCGGCATTTTATTTTTTGTGTTGTCTGACCAACGTAAAGAAACCCACACGGGCACATGATTGCATAAATGAGCCATGAGGTGTTGCAGTTGGTGTGTTGTGACAATCTGTATGTGCGTTCATTGTAGGTGAAACTCTTACCCTCTATTGTGAGTGGACACGCTTTACACGAGCCACACTTCCTGTGGCCAATGACTGTTTGTCCACTCCATAGTGTAGATTGGTTCAAGGGTTGTTTGTTAGGCAACATAGATTTTACTAAGTGATCGCGAATATTCATCCCTTTACGGAATGCATGTAATGGTGGTGGAATTCCCCCTAGTTCATCGCTTATCAGATGCCAATGACGATTTACACATTTTTTAATAGCATTGCTTTTTGTGTTAAATGTCGTCACGCAGACTAAGCGTTCCTCCTTAGGTTTAGATTTGGTACAGAGCAGATGTTCCCGATGGTTATGCCATGCCCTTTTTCTGGCTTTTTTGAGCAGTCTAGTGGGGTACCCACGTTCACTCAACCTTGACATCAGGGTGGATGATTCCTCAAAGTAGTCATCCTTCTTGGAACAGTTTCTACGTAACCTTAGGAATTGGCCGAAGGGCAAGTTGTCCCTAAGGTTACGTGGATGATGGCTAGTGTATCTGAGCAGGGTATTTCTTTCACTACTTTTTCTGTATAAGGTGGTATATAGTCTTCCCTCCTCAGTTTTGATTTTTAAATCCAAGAAATTAATAGTCTGCGCATTCGATTCTAAAGTGAACTGTATATCGCTCGAGCAAGTGTTGACCCAGCTGTGGAACTCTGTAAGGACTGACTGTTTTCCATGCCAAATCAAGAGGACATCATCAATGTACCTTACCCACAATAAAATATTAGAGAGATTGGAAAAGAAGCTGATAAGAACCAGGCTTCATGGTCATACTCTGGCCAAATATCTCCGCTCTAACGTAATACCAATCGGCCTCCAGGTAAGGGATACGATAAAAAGATCACTTATCCGTATCTTCAAGAGGGATATTTTGAAAAAGACCAACGAGGTGGTTGGTCCAGTAGAGGGAGGGGGGGATACAAGAGATACACCACTTTCTCTGGATCCTCGGCTGGTAGTGGCTCGGACAGTGAGTCAAATTGCCCTGGACCCAGTACCAGCTCTACATCTAACCACCCCCCTCAGACATATTCTGATCAACAGCCTTTTTTAGAAGAGGATCAATGGTGGGGTTCATCTGCGAGAGGCCGTCCCTGGTGGAGACCCAGGGGGTCGCGAACTCGCCCTTGGAACAGGGGTACAGGCCGTGGGAGGAAACAGACCCATTTCCAACAGAACTCCCATGGGGAAATAACCACAAGACACAAACAATACAAATGGTGAGGAATGCACCAGACAATCCGATAATTAATATATCGGACTATCAATTGTCCCCCATAGAACAACAGGTTTTGTCAAAAGGACTTTCCTTTGTCCCTACCACCTTACCTAATGATTTTAACGTTAGGATTGAACTACAGCAGTTTTTTCGAAAGATACGTCTTAAACATTACTTCCATAAGACACCATACAACCCTGTGTTCTCGGGAAGTGGTTTGCGTCCACCGTCCAAGTTCAATCCACCGACACATTCAATTGACAATAAAATATTGGCTTACGAACAGGTGGTATTGAGGGATGTTTAGAAAACCCTGGCGGTCCGACAATATGTTCCATACAACATAAGTCGTGATGAAAAGACTGCACTACAATCCTTAAAGAACAATAACCATATCGTGATAAAGCCCGCCGATAAAGGCGGCGCTATTGTTGTCCAAAACCTGGAGGGATACAAATCTGAAATCTTCTCCCAATTGAAGAAACCAGGCAACTATGCACTTTTGAAAAATGACCCTACAAAATCTATCAGTGAGTCTATCCATAAACTTACAAGTGCTGCCCTAGACCAGGGAATTATCAACAAACATGAGTATGATTTTCTCAATAACAAATGGTTATTGCCCCCAATCTTGCCATCATTTATATGAGCGAATACGAGAGCAAATACATCTTAAATCAATGTAATCCTTACCGCAATAATATTTTATTGTGGGTAAGGTACATTGATGATGTCCTCTTGATTTGGCATGGAAAACAGTCAGTCCTTATAGAGTTCCACAGCTGGGTCAACACTTGCTCGAGCGATATACAGTTCACTTTAGAATCGAATGCGCAGACTATTAATTTCTTGGATTTAAAAATCAAAACTGAGGAGGGAAGACTATATACCACCTTATACAGAAAAAGTAGTGAAAGAAATACCCTGCTCAGATACACTAGCCATCATCCACGTAACCTTAGGGACAACTTGCCCTTCGGCCAATTCCTAAGGTTACGTAGAAACTGTTCCAAGAAGGATGACTACTTTGAGGAATCATCCACCCTGATGTCAAGGTTGAGTGAACGTGGGTACCCCACTAGACTGCTCAAAAAAGCCAGAAAAAGGGCATGGCATAACCATCGGGAACATCTGCTCTGTACCAAATCTAAACCTAAGGAGGAACGCTTAGTCTGCGTGACGACATTTAACACAAAAAGCAATGCTATTAAAAAATGTGTAAATCGTCATTGGCATCTGATAAGCGATGAACTAGGGGGAATTCCACCACCATTACATGCATTCCGTAAAGGGATGAATATTCGCGATCACTTAGTAAAATCTATGTTGCCTAACAAACAACCCTTGAACCAATCTACACTATGGAGTGGACAAACAGTCATTGGCCACAGGAAGTGTGGCTCGTGTAAAGCGTGTCCACTCACAATAGAGGGTAAGAGTTTCACCTACAATGAACGCACATACAGATTGTCACAACACACCAACTGCAACACCCATTGGCTCATTTATGCAATCATGTGCCCGTGTGGGTTTCTTTACGTTGGTCAGACAACACAAAAAATAAAATGCCGGATCTTGCAACACATGAGCCGGATACGATGTAAAACCCAAGGTGCTCCTCTGGTCGACCACTTTAGCAAGTTTGAACATCCAGAAAATAGCTTGAGGTGGTGGGTCTTAGAGAAAATAACACAAAACCCACGAGGTGGGAACTTACACAACATACTGAATAGAAGGGAATGTAAGTGGATATACTCTCTTAACACTGTCAACAAGGGACTCAACGAACTTGAGGAGATGAACAAACAAGTAGCTTTGCTGGGTATATGAGTACCACTGCACCCGGGTTGTTGAAAAAGTGTGTCCAAATCTTGATATTTTCCTGTGTGACAACCAGAATGTACAACTCTGTATGCGCTCTTTTCTGACAAATATGCATGACTGTATATATATATATGTCCATTTGTACACATGTGGTCCACTGCAAAATTATTATCTTTTGCGATACTTATGTGTAATTCCAACCATACCAACCGCTAATTCATGATGTTATTCAGTTAATTGTATTTGAGTTTTGGTATGTGCATATATCCATATACTGATTGTCAATCTACGAGGCTATCGAGCTAAAATGTGTGGAAGGTCTAATTCTAGGATCTATGTATACGGAGACACGTCTGTGATATGACTTGACCTCCCCTGGTGCCACGATGATGTTGACATCCTTGGCAATATTATCCTGGACATGTAATTTGAGCTGTACAACTTATCTGAATAGGCCTAGAAGCGTATTGTAAATATTCTTTTATCAATTTGAAAAAATGTGTATACTCAGTTCGTTATACACCTTGTGCTGAATACCACCGAAAAGTCCTTAAAAAACAGTGCACTTTGCTGCATGTCCCAAATTAGTCCGCTCTCTATATCCATTCCAGTGAGAGGCGGCAGTGAGGTCAACAATTATTGGCAAGGGAACCGTAATACTACACCCTATGATATCACGGACCATTTCATTATATTTGGAGAAAAATTATCCAACAGGCTCGAAAAAGTGTTGAATGCAAAATTATTAAGATCAACCAAAAAACACGCTAAATTTAATACTGACGTGCACAAGGTATGTTTAATTAATTTTTGTTCAGATCCGACGTCTGAATACAGAAGGCAGGGCACAATACGGTGCTCCTCGCCACAGGAGAAAGTAGTCCGCTTTCTACGTCTAGCTTTTTCAAATAGGCCGATAGGTATAACTACACGCGCATGCGCGTGAATGGTAACGGCGGCGTCCTCTAGCAGTGTGAGGCTTGGCTGCATCAAAGGACTCCGGAAATCGGCAGATAGGTAAGACGGTTTCAGACCGGTCACGCTTCTCCATACTGAGTGTGCTTTAGTTGAGGACGCACGTGAGAGAGACGATAAACTTTTTGTGCCTCTCTCTCCTCCCCACAGAAATCTGATTCATGAAACAGGCACCCCTAATATATGCCCTGGATAACGCGCATATAAGGTAAATGCCTACATCGTTTTTAAAGTTAAAAATATGTGACTCTCCTGCTGTTATAAATAATACAAGCTAAGTGGTATTTCACTGTGTCCCCGTTTGTAGCTACCGGATTGATCAACTGGAGCTACCCAGAACCTAGAAGATAAAATCTTTAAGGTAAATCTTAATTCCACTGTCCAACTGTCGCCTAATATTTATTGGTTCAAAAAATGTTAAAAAATGTTGGTAATCACACAGTGACATTGGCATAATTAATTGCAGGTAAATATTTACCATGGTGCCTGTATGAAGGATTGCTCCCCTACAAAGATGTGGTGAGGATGGAATCTAAAAAACAAGGGTAAATAAATAAACAATTTCATCTACTCTAATATATGTATGTGGACAGAGTAGAGTGTAGACCTAGACTAATTCTGGGCTTCACTATTTCTTTTACAGAATATTATAAGGAAAGGTGGAATTCAGGAACACTTCCTCGCTCTTGTTCTAGCGAAGGGTAAGAATATAATACCTCCCATGGGCAAATGCCCTGAACAAATGAAAAACCTATCCACCGTAGTTAATAACCGCCAATTTTATTTCTCTTAGGGCTATCATTATCCCTTGGTTGCCTACGTTTTTGTTCTCCAGTCCTGATGAAGACTCGCAATCCCAAGGCTTAAATTACCTGCGGGGCATAAGACGAGTCGAAACGTCGACAGTATTTCCCAATTACCCTTGGACCAACTAAAGACCTTTTTAGTGCAAGTCACCCTTCAGATACATGTCTATATAAAAGAAGTGCTTTGATTAACAATTGTAAATACGTTGGCCAGGGTCACAATACAGCTAAGCATATAGCTTGATATTGTTTTTTGAAAATTATGTGAATTATTATTATTTTTCTATTCACCAATTTGTTTTCTTTTCCGTTCACTTGGTCTCACTTCTTTTGATCACCCCTCTCTTTTTGCACACTTCCTCTCTTGGGCAACCTCTGTTTTTACCAATTTGAAATGATATGTTTGTTATATAAAATGAATTGTTAAAACAAAAAAACAAGAAAGATGACGAAGAAGCTAATAAATCATAAGTAATCTTTATTTGGTGGTTTAGGTTTATTTTGTGGTAAAAAAAGTACAATAGAGCAGACTGATTGTGGTTGTTCTACTCAAAGAACTATGGATAGTATTGATTTGACTCAATTTGTATAATCAATAGGTCTAGGACCATTGTTGTTTTGATAGTATTGAACGCCCAGGTCCATACCTTATGGGTTACCCCATTTTCTTAATGGTTGTCTTCTCCCATCTGCGGCTGCATGGAACTAACTTTGAACCAATGAAAGGTGGACCTTGCCTTACTTGTCACAGAGTGGGATGGGGGTCAGTGAGACTTGCTTACCCTATCCCACTACACTCTGTGACGAGGCGTGAGTGATGGACAGTCGGTCCTGGGCACTTCAGGGCTTAAGATTAAAGCACCCAGGTTCGTAACTATTGGTGATATGCTTCCTTGTCATGAAGAGGAGGAAGACTACACAGCACTTTGCCAGGATGAGGAGGTTACGGTCTCAGGGCTATCAATTCTTCAGCCTGGTAGAGTTTGGCTCAGACTGCCAGGCACCTTTGCTTTTAGCTCATGTACAGGGCCTGGCTGCTTGACCCAAACATGAAGATTTTGCTCAGCCGAACATGGCTTTTGCACAGCCTGGCAGACACTCTTGATGCTTTGAAAAATGATGATGGGCAGGGCCACTCCGCCATTAACAACTTACTTGCAAATAATGTTTCTTTCTTGCTCTCCAGCCGCAGGGATTTGATCTCACTGATGTATAGAACATGTTACAAAATCAACCAATGACAAGTTAAATACATTTCAACTTTATATTTACATAACAAGCTGTCACACAAAATATGGCCTGGAGTGGGTAGAGTGCAAAAGTGTCTATTGACCTGGAATGACACATGTAAGCACCCTTACCCCACCAAGGATACTGAACAGTAACAACTGATGTCCCAAGATCAGGAGAAAAGACCTCGCAGAGCTTTTAGATTTATTGGAATTTGCATTATATTGTCTCAAGTTTGTAGATATGTATTTTGTTAGCAGTGAATTCTCAGATGTATTTGGGTGTAGTAGTTTTTGGTTGACTCTTAGGTTAAGGTGTAGTTGAGATCTCAAACTGAAAAGATACAAGGTGACGGACCAATTGGATAGCACCTCACTATGACACTGCTAAAATATTTTTGGAAATTGTGCACTCTGGTCCAGCACCTGTCACCTTTTGGTGCCACTGAGTACAGATTATTATACAATTCAAACAAAAGGAGGTGCACCGAAGAAAGCAAATCTAGTCCATAATAATCTCTTCAAATCGTTTCTTTATTCCAAAGTTTATAATCAAGCATAAAAATAGCCAAAGCATTTCGTTCCCAAATGGAGAGCATTGCCTGGTCCTCACAGCTGTAGAGTCAAGGTCCTCGTCAACTCCCATGCAACTCCCGACAATGGTGGGCATTCATCTTCCAGATCTCCAGGTCACTCCTGAGTGACATAGATTCTGTCCCCTCTGCTTGCAGGTACCTCTCAACTAGAATCCACCATTGGATTCCACTGGACACTTTCTCCTTCTTCAGCAGCTGCACTTTTCTCAAGTCCTCATTTGGGTTTGACAGGGGTTTCCGACACCACTTCACACCTATGCACCCGGCTTCCCTGGTGTAGGTAACATGTGTACTAGGGTATCTATGGGCGGGGTGGCTCTCCAACCTTGTGTCTTCCATGGGGTTTCCTCAAGGTCCATTGGGAAGGGTCCTCTTTCTTTAAAACTGCACCCCGACTTACACGTTGATTTGTACACGCTCTCCTAGTCACTCAACTTGGGTGGTTCCTTGGGTTCCCAGCACTTCTACGTCCTCTCGACATTGTCTCGACCCGAGTTGTGGTTCTTGTACCACTTTCTCAGTATATGGTTTGGTCCTCCCTTGGAGCCCACTGTGTATTTCATACTATTTACTTGATTTCTATGCAAAGTATTGTGTGCATCCTGCATATCTCTGGGTAAGAGATATTTGTATGTGTTAGAGAGTATTATATAATAAGAGTATTATATAATAAATACATATTTCTATAAATACCTTGTGTGGTTCTTTTTCACTTAATCTATACATATAAGATTGTGTTCTGGCACAACAAGCTGCTTTACACTCCTGCTAGACTAAGCCTGAAGGCTGTTCTCCACAGCTACCGCTTAGAGGGCTCTCTATGGTTGTCTAACACCTCCTAAATCACCATTAGGGTTGTCTGGACCGGTGCAGGGTGTCCACTTACATAAGTGTACATCATATACCAAGCCAGCTTCTCACAGTGGGAATACGCTCTTCCACGATGGGTACCATACTACCTGAATCATTACCAAGATACAGCTAATTGAGCTGCTGTAGCAGCTTAACTCCAGTTATGGCCATGTGGGAATTTCTCAAGAATTTTGCGAAATATCTAGAACAGTTAATGTCAATTTACTATGATTTTAGCCTTTTGCAAAGTAGATGGGGCCAACTTGGGATATGGATGCAGGAGCTTTAGGAGGAGATCATGATAATGTGATAGCATTCTAAGGCTATTTGAAAGAAATACTAGTCAATGTTTCTTTTACTGAAGTAAAATCTACTTAAACTGCTAACTCTAAAGAAGCTTCTCTGACTACTACTTTTGACCACAATAGCCACTCAGACCCAGTATGAAGTTCCCAAAATGACCTGCACAGGTCAAATAGCTAACACTTGCAGTAAAACCCACCTAAATAGAGGGAGAGAAGAACAGGCCGGTCAAGCAGTGGATCTTTGTGGGAAGAGTTAGGGAGCAGCTCTTAGGTGCCATGACCAATATTCCACAATTAGTGAGTATAACATAGAGGTCATGGGGACACATGGGCCACTGCTATTGTACTAACACGTTCTGTTGTCTTCTCTCTCTGCAGAGTTTAACCAAGCCTTTCCGGTCATGTGCGGCACCTTGATGCTGGCCTACTTCCTGCACAACTTCATCATCAATTTAATGAGGAATAATGATGCCACAAAAAACGTAAGTGCAAGAGACGCCATGTCTATTAGTACAGCATGTAGAAAAGAGCATGGGATACCTCATCAAAACATGTACAAGCATGGGAATGACCTACCACATAATTGTACATCATACACCAGGGCACACCTAACCATATAATAAAAAGAGCAGGAACTAACAAATAATTAAATATTTGCACCACTATGACACTGATTCCCTCATAATTACACATGTCCACCACAGGTTTAAAAAAAGGCTACCGCCATATAAATACATGTTCATAAGAATGAGACAGTTGTGTCCAACATCAAAGGGGTGTAACAAAGACACACACAAGGGATGTATTGATATGTCTAAGTATTAGTGCTGATGTAATAGTATTACACCTATCCGGTAGAGACTTCTAGCTGCAGATTTCTTACCTTTGTATTTCCCAGCCGTCAGACTGGATCTAGAAACTATTGTGTAAGCAGTACCCCTGCACACCGTTAGGCGGCTCCGTTTGGTTCCGTATGGCATCATCAGCATCATTAACGCCGGATGCGATGTCGTGGTCACCTATATAGGTACCACCCAGCCATATGTATGGCAGTTCTTTTCTTTCCGTGCCAGTTAGCGCTGATTCGGAGAAGAGATAACCCTCTGTCTCTTTTTTAGAGACTTTTTTTAGATGTTTTGTCAAAGATATTTTGTTGTGTGTCGAGGGAATGACCTCTAGAAAGGTAGGATTCAAGCCATGTGGCGCTGCTCCCGCCCCCTCCCCTACATATGCCAAAGGCGCGCCTAAGGCAAGCCTGTCTGCGCCCTTCCGTGCCTAGACCGTGCCCAGCGCCAGACCCTCTGGACCCCACGAGCTCCAACGGGCCAGGCGCTGCTATGACGCCAACATCCTCCAGGCACTCAACGCCGGCCTATCCTCCACCTGACTCTAGGCCACGCCAAAGCTCACCCACGGACCCTTCACCTGCCATAACTGCAACTACACCTGCCAGGACCCCCGGCACGTCCTTTACTCCCCACCAGGTGGGCCACAACCACCTCAGATGCATACTTCTCAACACCACAGGCACGCCGTTGAACTCTGGGACCTACTTGAATCGACCTCCCCAGATGCTGCTTTCCTGACGGAGACCTGGATGAACTCCTCATCGGCACCTGACTTTGCCATAGTGATCCTGGATGGCTACAAAATCACCCACAGGAACTGCACCAACAGACAGAGAAGAGGAATCGTCATCATCCACAGAAATACCCTCAGTATCTTGACCAACACCGAAGACACCCTCAGCATCGCTGAACACCTGCACTTCCAGATCCACATCGATCCCAACACACCCCTCAGAGGAACACTCATGTACAGACCCCCCGGACCCTGGCCACAATTCATCGACTCCATCACAGACGCCATCAGCGCACATGCCCTGGCCTCCACAGACTACATCCTCCTCGGAAACCTGAACTTGCACCTCGAGAACATCAACGACAGCAACTCCACCACATTACTGGACAACCTCGCCAACCTCGGCCTCAAATAGCTTGTTACAACACCCACCCACTCTGCCGGACTCACGCTCTACCCCATTTTCTCCGCCAGCAACCACGTCTCCGTCAGCCACACCACCAAACTCCACTGGACCGACCACCGCTGCATCCATTTCTTCTTCAAGAAGACCACCGCACGCAACCACCAGCAAAGAATCCCCCACTGCAGCTGGAACAAGGTCACAGAAAACCAGCTAATCACCACCCTTGCCAGAGACCCACGACTGACCACACCGACACAGCCGTCCGCAGCCTCAAGCAATGGATTGATGACTGCGCCAACACTCTCACCCAATCAAGAAACCCACAAACAGATGCAATGACAGAAGAGCCATTTGGTTCACCGCCGACCTCCAGACATCCAAGCAGACCTGCTGGAGACTAGAGAAGTAATAGCGCCATGAGCAAACTCCAGACAACCATGCAGCCCTCAAGAACGGCATCCGCAGACACCACCAACTCATTTGAACGGCCAAAAGGACCTCCTTCAAGGAACGCATCGACAACAACGCACACAACAGCAAAGAACTCTGCAACATCGTGAAGGAACTCGCCAACCCGAGCTCCAGCTCCAACAACATCCCACCATCACAAGGCCACTGCGACTCTCTAGCTACCTTCTTCTCACCGCAAGATTGCAGACATCCACAACAGCTTCAACACCCAGACCCCTCCGACAGCCGCCGATACCCCCAGAATCACCACCCACAGTCACACCGGCCACCTGATCTCATGGAACCACGTCAACGGCGAAGACACCATCAAGACCATGAACACCATTCACCCCTGCCGCCACCACATCTTCAACAAAGCGAGCTCCATTATCGCATCCCAACTCGGTAAGATCTTCAACAACTCATTCGAGACCACCACCTTCCCGGAAAGCTGGAAACACAACGAGATAGCAACGCCCTTCTCAAAAAATCCAACGCCGACCCAAAGGACCTTTTGCCTGGAACGGGAGCCCATCTCCCATCTCCCGTTCCAGGCGAAAGTCATTGAGAAGATCGTTAACAGACAACTGACCCAAATCCTTGAAGAGAACAACACCCTGGACTCGTCCCAATCCGGATTCCGCAGCAACCACAGCACCGAAACAGCCCTCATCGCCACCACCGACGACATCAGGGCCCTGCTGGAAAACGGCAAAACCATGGCCCTCATCCTCCTGGACCTCTCGGCCGTCTTCGACACCTTCTACCACCGCACCCTGAGCACACGCCTCTCCAACACAGGGATCCGCGACAAAGCCCTGGACTGGATCACCTCCTTCCTCATTGATGGAACCCAGGGAGTCCGCCTTCCTCCATTCCGATCCAATGCCACCAAGATCAGCTGCGGCGTACCCCATGGATCATCCCTCAACCCGGCCCTCTTCAATGTCTACATGACACCGCTCTCCAACATCGTCTGATCGCACGACCTCAACTTAGTCTGCTACACCGACGACACCCAGCTTATCCTCTCCCTCACCAAAGTCCCCGCCACCGCCAAAACCAACATCCACGAAGGGATGAAAGCCATCGCCAAACGGATGAAGAGCAGTGGCCTGAAAATGAACTCGTACAAGAAGGAGGTCCTCATCCTCGGCTCCAACCCTTCTGCCTAGGATGACTCCTGGTGGCCAGCCACGCTGGGAACTGCGCCGAGAACCACAGACCATGCACGCAACCTGGGGTTCATCCTGGACTCTATTCCGTCAATGACCCGACAAGTCAATGCCGTCTCCTCCTCCTGCTTCAACACCATCTGTATGCTTCGCAAGATCTACAGATGGATCCCCATCGAAACCAGGAGGACGGTCACCCAGGCCCACGTCACCAGCAGCCTGGACAGCGGCAACACCATCTATGTGGGAACCACAGCCAAACTCAGAAGAGACTCCAACGCATATAAAAAGCCTCTGCACGCCTTATGCTCGACATCCCCTGCCACAGCCACATCACGCTAGGGGTGGGCGGAATTTGCGTAATCGCGTTACGCATATCTCCTCGAAATGGTAAAAAATCTCTGCGGACACAGAGAAATTACGCAAACACGCGGAATTATTTGTTCGCAATGCTTTTTTACTGTTCGCAATCGCTGTTTGCGTGCTCGGGGGAAATATCTCGCAAACACGCATTTTAAGATCACGAACAAGCAAAACATTTTGCAAAGTCGCGGAACGCAGAATTGTGGGCAATTTCGCGTTCTTCGCAGAACGCGAAATTACCCAAATTCCGCAAATTCTGCAAGCAGAACAGAATTTACCGCCCAGGCCTAATCAGCGCCCACCTGAAGAACCTGCACTAGCTTCCCGTCAACAAGAGGATCAACTTCAAGCTCCTCACCCACGCTCACAAAGCACTCCACGATGCCAGACCAGTATACCTCAACAAGCGACTCACCTTCTACAACCCTCTCTGCCAGCTCAGCTCCGCTGACCTCGCCCTCGCCACTGTCCCACGCATCCACCGAACAACCATTGGCGGCAGATCCTTCTCCCGCCTCGCCACCAAGACATGGAACACCTCCCCATCCACCTACGACAGACCCAAGACCTGCTGACCTTCAGAAGACGCCCCAAGACCTGGCTGTTTGATCAGTAGCTGCTCCCCACTCCACCCAGCGCCTTGAGAACCTCACAGGTGAGTAGCACACTCTACAAATGTTTGATTGATTGATTGATTATCATTGCACAATGTCAGTTACCTACCCGCACCTTTTGTGCATATAGTGTCTCGAGCAAGACAGAGACTTGAAGTCATGCTCGGACTGCCGGGCCATGGCGCGGAAGGCTTTGAAGGACCAGTCCCTAAAGCTGCTTGCGTTCTGGCAGTTAACGCCATCTAGCTCGGTTGTGGAACCGCTCCAGGACCCCCAAGTGTTTTTCATCACACTCGAGGTCCTCAGGACACTCGGGGAAGAAGCACAAAAAGAAGAAGAAATCTAGACCGACTTCGACTTCACCTTGTCCTTCGAGGATTGGCAAGACGAGTGGGGAACATCGACGTTCCAGGCACGGTTCTGCGGAGCCGATGCCAAGTCCAACCCATGTCTTGACCCTTACTGGGAGCCAGAGCAAATCTTGGTCAAATAAAAGAGTTTTACGAGGTCTGCTCCAAGTATTTGAGTGGGCCGACCCAAAGGTGCGCTGTCGGGCCACGTGGGGTCAGAGGATGTCCCATCAGGTTCTGCACCAATGGCTCCCGCCTTGCCTTAGATGGGGTCCGATGGATCCCATCCAGGATACGTACTGGAACTGGTCATGCCAACACAACCTTCTCCAGCGCTGGTCACAACTTCAATGCTCCCGGTACCACCGGCATCCACCCCTCTCTTATTTCTGACGGATTGGAGTCAGAAATGTAAATGTAAATGTATAGGCATTTATATAGCGCACTACTTACCCGGAGGGTCCCAAGGCGCTTCGACCGCTGCGAAACCTTTCCTGGCTTCCCTGAGAGATGGTCCCTTAATGGGTAGCTCCAGGGTGAGACCAGGCATCCCCGGCGGTCTGGTGGGGCCGTTAGTGAAGATGAGGCAAGCTAATGCCCAGAGTTGCCGAGTGTGATCGCTGATCAGAGTGGGCACCGAGGCGAGAGAATTATCGAGTCCGCTGACCCTGGTCCAGAAACCTGCCGCGCCGGGAATCGAACCCTGGTCCCGGGCCGTCCTCTGCTCTCGGGTCTGCCACCTCTAACCAGTGAGCCACACTACTTCTACTACTAGGCATTGATCAACGCCTGTTCCAGTGCCGACAGAGTCCAGTTGGTCCAGGTCGTTGCCTGAGCACTTTGTGGCGCATACAGGCATTGGGGAAGAGTGAGAGGGGCCACTGGACCCTTTAGAACACCAGCTGTACACCACTAAAGAGAATTTGGACTGGTATGAAAATCTAGCAGAGGCCAGTGGACTGGACACCTCTCCAGATACTGGTATGCTCTCTCCACCTACTATGGCTACAGACGAGGGAGCGTCTTTTGCAATGTAGTGAAGAGGGCAACGGAGGAACTTGACCTCGAACTTCCCTCTGTGGTGGTCAAGACTAACCTCTTGACCGAGGTGCTTCAGCCTGGGGCTTCCTCCTCTGTGTAGTTAAATTCAATTTAGCGAGTCCTTAATAGCAATTTTTACCGAATCGCTATTAAGGACTCGCTAAATTGAATGTACGTAGGAATCGCTAAAATTTTAGCAATTCCTTAATATTCCTTAATACCGAATCACAAATTGAGATTCGCTAATAAGGAATGCGTACCCATTCATTCCCATGGGCTAGGAGGCCCATAGGAATGAATGGGAAGATATTCACTATTTGCGATTCGCTATTACAGAATTGCAAATAGCGGGAGCTATTTCATGGGTGCGAGGGTGTCAAAAGGACACCCTGCTGCACCCATCAAATGTGCATGTGTGAACATGTGGCGCCCCTAAGGGCATGAATGTGTGCCATATGGCACTTTAAAAAAAGCAAAAAAGTATTTTTTTGAAGAAAATCGCTAATTACCGCCAACTTGAAGTTGGTGGTAATTAGCGATTCCTTAAGGCTAAAGTGCACTTTATTTTGTGCTACTTACATTGCATTTAAGGAATCGCAATTACCAATTCCTTAAATGCAAGAGCAATTTTGAGATTCCTTATTTTGCTAGTAGGTTTAAACTCACCTACATTGCTCGCAGCCACATAGTGATCACAAATGCTGAAATTCTGCTAATTTCAGCGTTAGCGCTCACTATTTGACCGCCTACATCTGGCCCTTTATGTGCTAAAAATGCTTTAAAACCCATAACATTTTGACATAATGTATTACGGAAGCTACAGAATCTGACAAGAGGTATATTTGGAAGTTTGGATGGTTTAACGGCTTATGAACCGTTAATTTAATCTCCACCCACATTACTTGTATTACTTGCATGCCGCCCAGCGTTGAGCTCTTCACAGTTTGGCGCCAACACGGTGAAACCAGCGGTGGTAGCAACAAAGCCGCGGAGTTGGAACCAGTGGGGATTGACGGCTTGGGACACCCACTGTGAGGAGGAAGGCTGGAGAGACCGCGGGCGTTGGGCGCCCGTGGAGATTTGCTGCCCTGGTTCTGCGCTGCGGGTGAGTTGAGCTGCAGGCGGAAAGCTGTGGCTTGTCTCCCCCTACAGAGCTTTCAGAGCGTGAGAGGGAGCAAGAGAGACAGAGGCAAGAGAGACAGAGGCAAAAACAAAGGTGGAAGCGAAGGCGACATAACTTTGGATAGCCTGAAAACCCAAAAGCAGTCTCAGAACCTGATCAACAGTATTCAGCTGCCACAGGAGAAGGGTAAGGAGAAGGGGCCAAGGCTGGAGAGTTTAACGGGAAAATCTCAGGAGAGGAGGGTGAGAAGGGTGAGGAGGGGGGGGCAGAAAAACAGAGTACTACTGGGGGGGTATCTGGACAGTAGGTTAGTAGGTACAGATAAAGGGTGGACGCCGTCTAGATACCCTTTAAAAAGCTCCAATTTAAACCCACCATGTTGGACTCACAGGACATTGAAGACATTGAAGCCAGGAAAAATCAAGAGGCAGGACAATCTAATAACCCAAAGAAACTTTCTGCACAAGTAACCCCACACATTCAGAGGTACATAAGCACAGAGTGACTGGTAAAAAAAAAGGTTTATTACTGGCCCAACATTCCCCTAAACCAACCCCTTCCTTAAAAGATTTTTTTAAGATTATCCCCACCACACTAATGTTAAAATCAGGGACCAAGATCTCTACATATAACTCTACACAGGACCCGAGTGGGTCCCTAATCTCCTCGAGTAGCATTCCTACATCTTATATGTTTCAAGCACTTATGGATAAAGGGGGGTTGCAAGAAGGGGATGCCTTACAGATCCCAGAAATGATGGATAGAGTAGAGAAAATACCTGCAGAGTTACTACAAAGGGCCCAGGGTAACTCTAAAGAGGTAGCCGCATTATATACACCGCAGGCACCGCAAATTGATAATCAAGTCATGGTCACCGGAGATAGTTTACCAGAGCATGAGGAGCAAACTGATGATATTGCTAATGGTTCCCAAGTCTAGTCAATGTGCAGTTTATTACAATCACTAGCAGAGGAGATGAGAGAGAGATTCTTGGTCTCCAAGAGTAACCAAGTGGATATTAAAGTGGATATTAAAAGTTCATGTGAAAAACTTCAACTCAAATTGGATTCCCTTATTGCTAGGACCACTGCTCCCGAACTGACCGTTGCTGAATTAGCAATCCAGACGAGTGACAACATAAAACACATAGCGGAATTGAAGGAAAAAAGGCTGGAAATGCAAGATAAATTAGAGTAGTTTGAAAATTCACAAAGAAGAAACAACATCCGCTTACTCAAGGTCCTGGAAGGGATGGAGGGGAACAATCTGAAAGAATTTGTAGTAAAGATAATAAAACAGCCCACCCACATTGATTGTTCAGAGGAGGCACTTAAAGCCGACATACAAAGGGTGCACAGAGACCCCTAGAAAAATCTTAAAAATGTACTCCTCCCCGAGCACTATACAATAATACATCAATATTGGTGAAAATTAATTTCAAAACAGTCTCGTATTTCAAAATAGATACAGCTGAAACAAGCACCTATATTCTCACAGAAAATATCACAAAATGTAAATCATATTGCATCGGTCAATTCCGAAAATATTCCAAAACATAGTCCATACAATCTGTTCTCGTGAAGATAGTCCAACTCAGAAGTCTTCAAATCCTTTTATTTCAAGTCAATTTTCATGATTTCATAAACAAACCAATTCTTCCTTTCAGGAAAAGAGGCAGCCAACATGTGTTTAGTCATGCACTTATTTTGTGCCATATGACTTCCTCAGGGCTGCAACCCAAAACAACAATAATATACACATCATTATAACACAGCATATAACCAATATTAGTACAATAATATAAACAAAATCTTAGTACACTTTTTAACATATAGTTTAAAAGAGGAAATTCCCAATAAAGCTCCCAAACTAAACTCGCTTTGTGTGGATGATGTGGCATTTCAAATAAGATCAGACGAAATGAAATGAAATGAATGAAATGAAATGAAATGAAATGAAAATGGATTTCTAAAGCGCATGGCTGCCCTTGAGCGTCCCAGCGCTAAATGTACACTTAGACAGAACTCCTCTGATCAGCACCCTGAGATGTTAGTCGTTATGGGGGAAAAGAAAAGTTTTCAGAGTTTTTCAAAATCTGGCCAAGCTGGGTTCTTTCCTCATTGCTGTTGGGAGGGAGTTCCACAGCTGGCCAGCATTTATTGAGAAACGACGTCCCCCAGTCCTTGCTCTTTTTGCTCTCGGGATTACCACCAGGTTCTCCTCGCCAGAGCGGAGCGTTCTTGATGATTTGTAGGGGCGGATCATGTCTTTTAGGATCGGAGGACCTGTCCCTTGGAGGACTCTGAACACGGTACAGAGCGCTTTGAATTTCACTCTCGCTCTAATGGGCAGCCAATGGAGCGCTTTCAAGGCCGGTTTAGCTGATACTCTTCTGGCTGTATTCGTCAACAGTCTGGCGGCTGCATTCTGTGCCCTCTGGAGCACGTTCAGGGTGTACTCTGGCGCTGCCAGGAAGAGGGCGTTGTTGTAATCCAGTCTTGACAGAATAAGACCCTGTACTAGTAATTTTCTGGAGTCTGGGGGAAGAAGAGGCATGGCTTTCCGTATTAAACGGAGCAGACCGTAACAGCTCCCTGCAGTTTTTTTCGCCTGAGTGTGCATTGACAGCTCTGGTTCTAACCAGACGCCAAGACTTTTTATGGATTCTTTCGGGGTAGGGGGCTCCCCTAGACAAGAAGGCCACATACATTTGGGGAGGGAGGTGCAGAGATTTCCCAGAAGCATCACCTTTGTTTTAGAGCCATTAAGCTTGAGTCTCGAGTCTGCCATCCATGCCATGATGTTGGTAAGGCAGGTGGCAAACTTTTCTCCATGGCTCTCTGCGAGCGATAGCGAAACAATCAATTGGGTGTCATCCGCATACGTTGCGAGTTTCACTCCAAAGGGTGCGACCTCCCCCTCCAGTGGGGCCATATAAACGTTAAAAAGCGTAGGGCTCAGCGATGAGCCCTGCGGGACACCACACTGAAGGGGGGTGGGCACTGATCTTCTATTGCCCTCGCACACTTGATACGTTCGCTCACTCAAGAATGACGTCAGCCAGGTGAGCGCTAACTCTTTTACTCCCAGCTCTTCCAGCCGGTGGATCAAGATCTTGTGATCCACCGTGTCAAATGCGGCACTCAGATCCAGGAGGACCAGAGCTGCTGATCCTCCTGAATCTAAGATGCACCTGCCCTCTTCTACCATAGCAATCAGCGCCGAGTCAGTGTCCTGACCGTCCGAAAGCCAGTTTGGGAGTGCCGCAACAGCTCGTTGGTTTCCAAGAAGGACGAGACGTCTCCACAATCACAGCTTCGAGACAGTGGGAGCTGGGGAAACTATTAGATCATTAAAAAAAATGGAGAGCAACAGCACAATTAAAATTTCCAGCATCATTGAAGGTAATGCACAACAACAAAATGCAGATATTCAGACGGGTGAAAGATGCTGAGAACTTCCTACAGTCAATTTCACAAGACCGCGAGGCAACAGGAATAAGTAAAAAATAAGTAAAAATAGCTTCCGAGATATTAATAGTCTGTAAAATCCACACTGAGTTTCTGACCTAAGGGCAGGCCTCATAGGCCTAGGCAGAGGCCATGGAAGAAGGAAGGAGGGGTTCTCCAGGGGAGGGTCAGTGTGGGGAGGGGAGCACAGGGTGGGGAGCATTTATAAAAGAAATTTCCAAATCGCCAGAATAGAATCGATAATAAAGAGATGATATCTGAGAGATGATCTGTCCAATAGAGATTCAAGATTTTAGATTAAAGGTGCTCTCTTGGAACTTAAATGGGTTAAGAACAAGTTATAGGATGCACAAAATGTTTCAATATATGAAAGCCACTCCGGAGCAGATTCTTATACTACAAGAAACCCATCTGTTGAAAAATGAGTTAAAATCACTATGCAAATCTAGGAAGTGGATTTAAGACGTGGTTTGTACAGCGCAATCACTACCATCTAAAGGGGTTGCAATAATTATAAAGAAAAATTCAGCTATCTCTCTAGATGCTAGCATGGTAGATAAGATGGAGAGATGGATTATAGCCAAAATCAAATGTAATGCGTCCAAATTCACAGTTGCGGGCTATTATGGTCCGAATAAAGATGACACGGCTCCTTTTATGAATTTGCTGTCTGAATTTTTGAATTACACAGATCCCCTTTATTATTAGCTGGGGATTTTAATGCAGTCCTAGACCAGGTATTAGACAAATCACAAACAAATACATCTGTTCACAATTTTAAAATGAGAACATTAATTAAGAATACAATGAAACAGCTAGTGTGGCATGATGTTTGGAGGACAAAAATGGGTAACAAGAGAGGTAATACATTTCAAAACAAAAAATACGGACATACGGATATCTTTGCCTTAACCGAAACATGGCTTCAGGAAGCTGACACTGCCATCCCCAATCTTGTATGCCCTCCTTGCTACTCTATGTACACTTCGAATAGACTATCTATAGGGGGGGAATAGCCCTTATAGTGAGGTCTAGCTTTTCCTGTGTGTGGAACATCCTTAAGACTACTGGCTGTGAAAGTGCCTCTGTTAAAGTCTCTGTCAGCCCAGAATTTACACTCTCTGGGATGGTGGTGTATCGTCCGCCGGGCAGTGACGTGGTGTTCAGGAATGTCTTCCCGGACATCGTTGCCACCTTGATCACCGACTGCGCCAATTTTTCCATTCTGGGTGATTTAAATCTGCATTTCGACACACCTTCCAGTCTGACAGCACGTAGTATTCTTTTGGACTTAGAGGCCTTTCAACTCTCCCAGCTGGTCTCCCAGCCTACTCATTTGGGGGGACATATTCTTGACCCTTTCTTCACCAATTTGACAGAGGCTAAAGTCATGTCGATTACTCCTGTAGAATGGTCTGACCATTTTCTGGTGTCCATCTGTTGTCCTATATCAGCCACTACTTCTACCTCTTCAGCCAGACGGGTACCCAGGAGATCCTGGAATAAACTCAGGCTGGAAGACTTCCATCATCTTCTGTCAGTGGAGCCCCTGGGCCCATTGAATAATGTAGAAGAGGGGTATGACCTCTTTTGCTCTTGGCTCACTAGGGCTCTGGACACTTTGATACCTATTGTATCGACGAAGATCAATCCTCGTGAGTCGAGCCCCTGGTATGATGGCGCTCTGCGCGCCCTGAAGGGAGCCTGTAGATGGGCGGAGAGGGCTTGGCGGAAGACATATGGGGCTGAGTTAAAAGCTGCATATGCCGCGTCCGTCAAGCTCTACCACAGGGCCATATGTCGTGCTCGAGCGGCCTTCTATGCCGAAGAATTCCGGAACAGCACCAACCCGTCGAAGGCCATCTTTAAGGCGGTCAAAGATCTTATGGCAAAGCGGATTACCTCTACGGCTGAGAGCTCTGTCGCACACTGCGAATCCCTTGCTTCCTATTTCTTGGGAAAAGTCCAAGCTATATATCGGACATTCCCTAGCATTGGGACTGTGTTGGGCAGCTCCAATGAGACACCTCATCAGATCACCCTGCTCTCATTCCCCCCTCTCACCTCGGATGGGTTTGATAAACTTGCTATACAAGTTAAATCTGGGTCCCCATCTGATCCAGTGAGGCCTGCTCTCTTTCGAGACCAGACCTTTATGGGACGCCCGGTTGTACGCTCCCTTGTCAACCTCTCCCTGGAGTCGGGGGTAGTTCCAACTAGTTGGAAGCAGGCGGTGGTGTCTCCGATTATTAAAAAACCTTCCCTGGACCCGTCTAAGCCGGAAAGCTATCATCCCATTTCGCTGCTACCCTGGCCAGCTAAGCTGACAGAGGCCCATGTCAATCTGGCCCTGTCTGAACATCTAGCCCGGACCAATGCCCTGGATCCCACACAGAATGGCTTCCGTGCTGGCCACAGCACGGAGACTGCCCTTCTTGTGATGGTGGAACATCTCCGTGCGAGGCTGGATGCTGGTCAGACGGCGGCGCTGATTTTGTTAGACCTCAGCGCCGCCTTTGACACTGTATCCCACAGCATCCTCCTGCAGCGGCTCGAGGAGATTGGTATCGGTGGCCAGGCGCTGCAATGGTTCCGCTCCTTCCTGGACAACCGTTCCTTCTGTGTTGCCATCCCTCCCTTCAAGTCCAGGTTCCAGCCTCTGGCCATGGGGGTTCCGCAGGGGTCCTCGCTGAGTCCCACGTTGTTCAACCTTTACGTGAGACCGCTGGCTGATGTCGCGAGGCAGTGGGGCCTAACTCTGGTCTCATATGCCGATGACACACAGCTGGCGGTTACTCTCAGCGGGAATGCGGAACAGGATGCCCCCAGGTTTCAGTCTGGACTGAAGGCGGTGGCTAGCTGGTTGACAGGAAACTGTCTCCAGCTCAATGCCACAAAAACAGAGGTTATGGTTGTCGGGAAGGGAGTGGAGCTTTGGGGCGATCAGTGGTGGCCTTCGGAGCTGGGCCCTACTCCGACCCCGGTGTCGGAGGTGAAAAATCTAGGGGTCTGGTTGGACGCTGGTCTTACCTTTGTAGGGCATACCAAAAAAATTGCAGCCTGTTGCTTTGGACTGTTAAGAGGTTTAAGACCAGTTCTTAAATTCTTCGATGCCCCTACCAGACAGCTTGTAGTCCAGGCAACTATCATCTCTCGTCTGGACTACGCTAGCTCTCTTCTGGCTGGGGCTAACCAGGCTGAGTTAACTCGTCTGCAGCGGGTGCAAAACGCCGCCGCGAGAGCCATTGTTGGCCTACCTAGATTTTGCCCGGTGGCTAATGTCCTCCGCTCCCTGCATTGGCTCCCTGTTAGGAAGCGTATTCTTTTTAAGGTCCTTTGTTTGACCTTCAAAATCCTAAGAGGTATAGGCCCTGAAATTTTGTCCAACTGCATTTCCTTTTATGCTCCCACCCGCAACCTTCGATCTCAAGGCCAGGCCCTTGCTGTAGTCCCCAGATTCAGGCTCAGCAGGATGGGGGGTCGTTCTTTCAGGGTGAAAGCTGCATTAATTTGGAACACCCTCCCAGTTGAAATCCGTCTGCTTGAGGACCTGTTGTCTTTCCGTAGAGCCATTAAAACATTCTTGCTTTAGCTATCTCTTTTAGGCCTTATCTTTCCTGTTGTGTTATGTTGCTCCTTGTCTCTGCGCCGGGACGCTCCTTCGCTGGAGTCGCTGTGCGCATAATAAATTGTTATAACATAACATAACATAACAAGTCTAGATTAGATTACTTTCTACTGAGTGTAGTTTTTTTTTCCAAATCTTTCTTGATTAACTTTGCTCAAGGACTCATACAATACAGAGCAGTGATTAGACGGCATATAAAAGAACAACAGTGCATCGTACATTTGAAGGCATACAAGGTAGAATAATGGACCTGTAACAATTATCCCTCCTGTCCATCCCCTCCCCGCATACTGAGTGTAGTTTTAAAACAGTGGGTCCAAGATATCAAACATGTGGGGGAACACCTTTCTGATCATTCAGCAGTATCTTTAACACTCAAGTTTCCAAACAGACCGACCCCCAGGAGATGGACACTTCAGCGTGCTATTCTTTTGGAGGAGATTCTAATGGAGAGTTTAATTCTGGAATCAGAGTCTTTTTTACAAACAAACGTAGGCATCGCCCCGATACAAGTGGTCTGGGATGCGTATAAATCTTTTTTAAGGGGTTTAATAACCTCTATACAATCTGCCAGATACAAAAAGCATAAAGCGGAAATTGAGGGAAATGAAAGAGAAATACAGGAAATAGAGCATGACCGTATCACATAGCAGAGTAATTTGCTGAATGAAACCCTCTTAGTAAAGCTAGAGTATCTTAAAACAGACCTGGCAGCATTAACAGAGTCAAGGATGAAAAAGAAATGGCAAGCCAGTAAATTAGCTCGTTTCGAGTATGGGGAGAGCTGCGGGAGGCTTTTAGCATGGAAGACTAAACAAGACCTGGCTAGAAATATCATTGATTAGTTAAATTCAGATGTTTTGGGAGAAGTACTTAGCACCCCAAATGATATTGAAAAGGCCTTTCAGTCACATCTCGAGAAAGTTTATCATGAAGATTTAGTTGTCCAAGAAACAGAAATAAGATACTGGTTGGGCCAGATGCCTTTAAACAGAATTATCGAGGATAAATCTCAAAATATGGATTTGCCGATTTTGAAGGATGAGATCAGAAAGTCTATACTATTGGGTAAATCTGCGAAAGCCGCAGGCCCAGATGGATTGCCGGCGGAATTATACAGGGTTCGAAAAGAAGTCTTGATTCCTGTCATGTCGTTATTATACTCACACATCTTTGAAGAAGGGGGAGACATATCACCTTCTTGGAATGAAGCAATGGTAGCGCTAATCCTTAAACCTTCTAAATCACTGCGTTCATGCGACTCCTACCAGCCTAATTCTGTCTGCTCAATATAGATTATAAGATTTTTACAAAAATACTGGCAGAGAGATTAAAAGGAGTGACAGAGAATTTTCTATATGGAGATCGGTAGGGTTTGTTAGAGGGAGGGGAATAAGACACCTTATCTATAAGTTGATTGGAAGAATGAATGAGGCGACCTTACATAAAATCCCCCTGGCCATAATAACAATAGATGCCACGAAGGCCTTTGACAGAGAAAATTGGGCCTATCTGAAATACATATTAAAATAGAGCAATCTAGGTAAAAAATTCTGTAGGTCAATTTCTTTGATTTATAAGTCTCCTATGGCTAGAATTTTAGTAAACTGCAATCTTTCTGAACCGGTTAAAATCCAGAGAGGCACCCGCAAGGGTTGCCCGTTATCTCCAATGTTTTTTAATTTATACATTGAGCCGTTGGCTGAGAAGCTCAGAACACATCCCAATATACCTTCTTTTAAATTCAGAGATTGGGAGAAGAAGGCGGCATTATATGGCGATGATCTTATGATATTCACGACTAATTTAAATACCACAGTCCTGTTAATATATAAAGAAGCACAGGAGTTTGGCCAGGTCTCTGGATATGAAATAAATGAAGCTAAAACAGAATGCATGGCCTGGAATTTGGGAGACTGTTTCTATCCAACAAAGAAAATAATAAGATATCTAGAAATATTGATTACTCAAGACATTGATAAGATCACAGAAATAAATCTCCAAAAGGTTGGGAAAGAATTACAAAAACCCACAACCGGTTGGGTCTATCTACCTCTGACATTGATTGGCAGAGTTAATTTAATAAAAATTATGCTGTTACTAAAAATAATCTTTTTTACTACAAAGCATTTTCGCTAGCATTTAATGATAGAACCTTGAAAAATATCCAATCAAAACTAAATACCTTTATATGGGCCTTGAAAGGAACCTGAATATCGTGGAAGAAGCTACGCAGGAAAAAAGATAAAGGAGGGCTATTTCTCCCGGATTTAGTTTTATACGCAAGGGTATTCTCACTGAGGGCAGGTAAAATGCTAATGGACTTACCAGGCAGATCTGATATTGGCGTATTGTTTAAGGAGATGCTTCGAGAGGTGGAGAGTGGAAGGCAGGGCTTCTTATACAAGCATGGAGATCCAAGGTTTTTTTTAAAACTCCGCCTAAAAGTTTAGTAAGTATTCGGGCCAAGATCAAGAAAACTTTAAAAATCAGTTATTTCAGTGCTCTCGCTCCAATTTGGAATGCACCAGGATCATCAGAATGGACTAGAGATGTCTTATTAACTCCCTTAATCAAAGCATGAATTCTGCAATGGGGCCAGCTGGCTCCAGAAGGAGTTTTGACATCTTGGGATGAGATGAACTTACTACTAGATAAAGAGCTATCTAAATTTAAATATTGGCAAATAAAAAGTTGGCATCAAACTGTTGGGATGAATGTGGGTATGTCCAACGAATTAGAAACAACACTATCAAAGAAAATTGCAAAGAAGAAAGAAGTGGCGACTCTGTACTGGTTACTCCTCGTCCTGGGAGAGGGCGAATTTAAGTCACTAAAGGAGCTGTGGGGAGAGAACTTGCCTGACTGCAACCTTGAAGACTTATGGCAAGTATCTCATGACATTCTACACACGATAGTCCAACCTGCACATTTAAAAAGAAATCATATTTTTTGTATTCACAGGGTGTATTGGACTCCTCTTAAGCCCTCAAACATTATGAATGGTCCAGCACCAAAGTGTCCTAAGTGTTTCGAGATAAACGCGGACGATGTCCGTATGTTTTTAACTTGTCCAAAGCTGTGTCAATTCTGGGCGGAGATAAATAGAGGTATGGAAGCTATTTTTGGCATACGTACGAAGGTAAGCATAAGTTCAGTCTTTTTTGGATTGTTCCTATAATATGAGCCTATGTCAGGAGGGGAAACCAGATTATGGCTATACCTGATCTTATATCCTATTGGCACGAAAGGGAAAGTTGTAAAAAATGGGTTAAGGATATTTCCCCAACTCTTTTGGATTGGGTGATATCAATCAAGTATACAATGAAGCTGGATAGAGTTGGAGTAAAAAAAGAAAAAAATAGTAGAAAAGATTACTGGGGCCCATGCAAAAAATGGCTGAATAGCTTGGATCGATATAATGAAAATAACCCAAATCAGTCCAATGATATAGGGGCCGATTCACGGAACTAGCTTAAGACAAAATCCTAAACTTACTACTTGTGGTATTCACAGACAGACTTAAGGCAGACGTAAGACAGACTTAAGACAAACTTAAGACTAAATCCATAACTTAAGTCTGTCTTAAGTTTGTCTTAAGACAAATTTAAGACAAAATCCTAACTTCTGTGAATACCAAAAGTAGTAAGTTTAGGATTTTGTGTTAAGTTAGTTCTGTGAATCAGGCCCTAAACCTTTAAACTAATTTACTTAATCTCTATGGTTTCTGTGAGGGGCCCGAGAGATACAGAACCAATCTGTAGAGAGGCCCTGTGTAAAGCATATCCATCTAGATGTAGAGCTCTCCAGTTGGTGCCATTTGAGAGAGGGACCACTGAGTTAATTTGACAAGCCCTAAAGTTATCTGATAATGAATGAGGACAAATAAAATGAAAAAAAACAGCAAAGCACTGACTGACGTCCTTGTAGGAACTTGATCCAAGCCTAGCACAGGGGCTCCTGTGAACAGGACAATTGCCTGTCGCCATCGCCCTGCCCCGGGTGTTCTTAATTTCCTTAGCTTCGTAGTCAAAGCAACAATTTCCCATGGCGCATTCCCTGCTGCTCCCCAAGGCAGGGAATCCAAGAGGCTGGCGGAACTCAGAATGAAGATGTTTTCTTCTGCCAGCGTGGCTTTGCGGTCGGTGAACACAGCATGCCTTTTCGCCCATTACTGCCACAGGTCCGGATAAAGGCCCCGGCCCATCCTCTCGAAAGCAGTGAAAGATGGGAGGGATGCAGCAAAGTTCACCATGAGGTGCGGTCTGGATATGACTGACTCGCTGGGCAGAGTGGTATTGTCGATGGTGGTCTTTTGGTGCCACTCCTGGATGACAACATCTGGATTTTTGGGGGATATCAAGTGTACTCTCATGAACATGCCCTCGGCTTCGATGGGATACATCTTTTCGGAGAGAAGGCAGAATCGGCGCTGGAGTGCTTCAAGGAATCATGTCATACAGCCAAGTCCTTGGGCTTCACAGTGACACCTGAGCCTCAGTCTGCCTTTCGCCCCTTTCGTGGCTATGGAAGGGGCATGCCACTGTGCCAATAATATCCCCCATTTTGCGAGTAAACAGACACAGTGCATTCTGACCTCGTAGCTGTTGGACTTGACATCTTTTGACGTATTTCCCCCATCTTTTTGCTTTCTGACCTGCTGGTTTTGCCTCTGTTTTTGCTGGTTTCGTTTCTCTGTGCACCTTCTCAGTGCTTTTCAGTGTTAAAGTACAAGTGCTCCTGTTGTAAATTGTTGTTATGGATTGGTGTTTCCATGAATGGCATATTTGATTTACTGGTAAGCCCCTAGTAAAGTGCACAGAGTGTGCCAGGGCCTGTAATTCAAATGCTACTAGTGGGCCTGCAGCACTGATTGTGCCAGCCACAGGAGTAGCCCTGAAAAGGAATCTTAGACCTGCCACTGCAGGGTCTGCGCGCAGTTTATAACTTCCATGTCGACCTGTCAAGTGCACCCACTTTCCAGGCTCTAACCTTCCCATTTCTTACATATAAGTCACCCCTATGGTAGGCCCAATGTACCCCTGTGGGGAGGGTGCCATGTATGTTAAAGGTAGGACATGTACTGGTGTGTGTGACATGTTCTGGTGGTGAATTACAGTGTATTTCGTTTTTCACCACTGTGAAGCTATCTGTCCTATCAGATTTTATAAGTTTTACTTATAAAATCTTATAAGCATAACTTCCCATTGGGACAAGTTAGAGAAATGGAGTTTAGTATGTGTGGACTCAGATTGTAAAAATTCATCTTTTAGTAAGGATGATTTTTGTGTTCTGGGCTTGAAAATACCACTTTTAGAAAGTAGATATTTTCTTGCTTAGCCATCCTGTGTGCCTCTGCTGGGTTTGTGGATTGACTGTCTGGCTTTTGAGGGACAGGGGCTGGGGATGTGCAGTGGCTCCAGAGAGTCTGGATGAGTCAGGGCTGGGCTGAATAGACCTGGGCTGCATTTAGAGTAGTGGGGGAGATTTCCTTGCACCTGAATGGGCCTGGTCTGCCTTGAACAATGCTGTCTCCACCTCCTGCTTGGAAGCTGGGCCAGAGAGGACAGAACTGGTTCGGACTAAGCACAGACACTCTCTGCTTGAGAGAAAAACCTATCTAGTCACGAACGCCTATGATGTCACTACAGTCCTCCCCATGGCTTTGGTATCATTTGAGTGGGGAGGGGTTACTGGCCTGAAAGAGGTAGTGGTCTCTTCCAAGATCTCATTTGAATATCTGCTAGGAAATTATCTGAGGCAAAACTAAAAACCCATGTAGCCATGCTGTGAATCCCTGAGTTGGTATGTATAACAAGGGTAATTGGGTAATTAATCAAAAGGAGGGATAAGGGATCAGAGTCTCCGTTTTCGTTCCCCAATGGTTAGTTAACAATTATCAAAAATAGAATAACGGACACTAGTTACACCTTATGACCTTTGGCATAAGGGATAAAGATCAGAGTAGCCTCAAAAAACTCTGTGTTATGGTTGGAAAGAGGTGCGGTATATGTGTTTTGTCCGCCCCACACTAGAGTTGTGGCAGTTATCATTGGCTGCTCTGAAGTAGTGGGTTTGCCAGCCTCGCCCGAGGCGCCTCTGGTCTAGGGTGCAGTGTCCAGAGATTTTACGTGAAAAAAGGTGTAAAGAAAACTGTGCAAAAAAAGGAACAAATATTAAAAATAGGGGGTAAACAGCCCCAAAGTTCTTTAATGGGGGTTGTTCCTCACCACAATTAAAAATAAATGGTACGATCTTAGACCGAGTTACTAGGTCTGATAGTATGGTTAATAAAATACGTCGACATGTTTCAGCTCCTGGGGCCTGGAAGGGTCTGCGGAGCTTTCGTCAGGACTCACAAACATAAAGGTATTGTACTCACACAATTAGTGCAGTCATTTTTGTGTACAAACACTCTTGTTCAGATTGTGTATTGTTAGGGAATTTCCCTTCATAATCTGCAATGAGATAGACAAAAATACAGGTTTTGCATACACACATACACCTTACACCTAATGATAGTGAATTTCATTATCAGAGTTTTGTGACATTTTCGGCAAAACTTCTAGACTTTAAACAGTGGCAAGTTAGTGGAGAGTAGAGATGCTAGGTTCTCTTATGTTAAAAACGAAATACTGGTTGTTATCTTTGCTGTGCATACTTGGTCTAAAGTGCGCGTTAGAGCTGTACTCATGGTACAAACAATTCTTTGACCTTGCAGTCTGGTAGGGGATAGAGTGTTATCAGAGCACCCGGTATAGAGCAAAGCGGGAAGTCAGGCTGTATACATAACGTTATTTCATCGCAAAAAGATTGTACAATGTTTTCCTACCTGAAAGACAATAAGTATTCTGCCTCACCGGGGTCTCATTATTTTGAAGCCGCTTGAAGCTCAGAGCTGTCGTAGAGAGCGTTCCGTTAGTATTTAGAGAGGATTATTCATCTTACCGGTATCTCTGGGTGATTGCCGCCATTACCCGCGTGTGTAGATGCTTCCGCCTTGTGCTGACTCTGCCCCGGGGTGTGGTTAGGATCGAGAGCACTATGATTTAAAGGCGCAAGACGGGTCAGATAGGCGTGCTGGTTTCATTGGAGTTTTTTTTTTTTTTTTTTTTTTTTTTTTTTTCCGTTGAGGTGATAGCTTTATTGATCTAATGAAACAGAGTTGTTATCGAGCGGTTTCATCATAAAGTGCAGTTCTGTAGCTTATCAGTGATCGTTGTCAGTTGGCAAAACGGTGCCAGGGGATGGCATCGTTCAGCCCGTGTTCACAGGTTTTAAGGCGATCCACCCACCTTTGCTCTTTTTCAAACAAACGGCGCTCACAGTTTGTGTTTTTATCGGTGAGCATCTCAAGCACTGTCCATTGGAGCTCTTCACATGAGTGGCCCATTTCAATGAAATGGGCACACAATTTTGTGGTGTTTTTCTTAAGGCGGATATTACTTTTATGCTCGCCAATCCTCAATTTAATCTTGCGACATGTCATGCCAATATATCTCTTGTTGCATTTGCAGGTAATCATGTATATAACATGTGACGAATTGCAGTTCGTATGTTGGCGTTGTGTCCATACCAATTTTTCCGTTAGCTGCAGTGTTTTAGACATGGTGGTGGTTCTGCAGGCTACACATGAGCCACAGGGATAGTGGCCTGTCACTGGATTCATACTCACGTCCCTCGTGATGGTTAGTTGTTGTTTTTTCTGGGGACGGGTATGGACCAAAACATCTTTGATGTTCTTTGTTCTGCGGTTGGCAAACCTTGGCTTTGGCCAGTTGAAGACTCCAGTGTTCAGAATATGCCAGTTTTTATTTATCAATTTGTTCACTTCGTATGTTGATGGGCAGAAGGTGGTGACACAGGTCGTCAGATCTTGTGTTTGTGTCTTGGGGTAGCTTTGTAAAAGGCACTCCCTAGGTTGATTGTTTGCTCTCTTTTTGCAATATTTTATTGTTTTTTCTTTGTAGTTTCTTTTGGACAGTTTCAGGCTGAGCTCTTGGGCTTGGATCAGATAATCTTCTTTCTTGCTACAATTTCGTTTTAATCTGAGAAATTGGCTGAAAGGCAGGTTGTCTTTTAGAGGTTTAGGGTGGTAGCTCTGGTAAGAGAGCAAACTATTTTTGGCCGTAGGCTTTGTATAAGTTTTTGTTTGTAGAATGTTATCTTCCACAAAGATTGTCAGATCCAAGAAATCCAAACTGTTGTTACTGGAAGTGTAAGTGAACTTGAGCCAAGGGTCAAGATGGTTGAGCCAATGGATGAATTGTTCCAAGTCAGCTGATGTGTCCCAAATTAGGATCAGATGATGTGAACCTGTGAACACGGGCTGAACGATGCCATCCCCTGGCACCGTTTTGCCAACTGACAACGATCACTGATAAGCTACAGAACTGCACTTTATGATGAAACCGCTCGATAACAACTCTGTTTCATTAGATCAATAAAGCTATCACCTCAACGAAAAAAAACAAAAAAAAAAAAAAAAACTCCAATGAAACCAGCACGCCTATCTGACCCGTCTTGCGCCTTTAAATCATAGTGCTCTCGATCCTAACCACACCCCGGGGCAGAGTCAGCACAAGGCGGAAGCATCTACACACGCGGGTAATGGCGGCGATCACCCAGAGATACCGGTAAGATGAATAATCCTCTCTAAATACTAACGGAACGCTCTCTACGACAGCTCTGAGCTTCAAGCGGCTTCAAAATAATGAGACCCCGGTGAGGCAGAATACTTATTGTCTTTCAGGTAGGAAAACATTGTACAATCTTTTTGCGATGAAATAACGTTATGTATACAGCCTGACTTCCCGCTTTGCTCTATACCGGGTGCTCTGATAACACTCTATCCCCTACCAGACTGCAAGGTCAAAGAATTGTTTGTACCATGAGTACAGCTCTAACGCGCACTTTAGACCAAGTATGCACAGCAAAGATAACAACCAGTATTTCGTTTTTAACATAAGAGAACCTAGCATCTCTACTCTCCACTAACTTGCCACTGTTTAAAGTCTAGAAGTTTTGCCGAAAATGTCACAAAACTCTGATAATGAAATTCACTATCATTAGGTGTAAGGTGTATGTGTGTATGCAAAACCTGTATTTTTGTCTATCTCATTGCAGATTATGAAGGGAAATTCCCTAACAATACACAATCTGAACAAGAGTGTTTGTACACAAAAATGACTGCACTAATTGTGTGAGTACAATACCTTTATGTTTGTGAGTCCTGACGAAAGCTCCGCAGACCCTTCCAGGCCCCAGGAGCTGAAACATGTCGACGTATTTTATTAACCATACTATCAGACCTAGTAACTCGGTCTAAGATCGTACCATTTATTTTTAATTGTGGTGAGGAACATTCCCCATTAAAGAACTTTGGGGCTGTTTACCCCCTATTTTTAATATTTGTTCCTTTTTTTGCACAGTTTTCTTTACACCTTTTTTCACGTAAAATCTCTGGACACTGCACCCTAGACCAGAGGCGCCTCGGGCGAGGCTGGCAAACCCACTACTTCAGAGCAGCCAATGATAACTGCCACAACTCTAGTGTGGGGCGGACAAAACACATATACCGCACCTCTTTCCAACCATAACACAGAGTTTTTTGAGGCTACTCTGATCTTTATCCCTTATGCCAAAGGTCATAAGGTGTAACTAGTGTCCGTTATTCTATTTTTGATAATATGTATAACAAGGGCACAGGGCTTAGCACAGGGTGAAAAAGAAGTGTTGGAGTATGGAATAATGTCCCAATCTTCCAAGAAAAAAAAGGTAAGAAGACTGGGAGGCTGGCTTCTGTACTGAAAAAAGCTCAGGACCCCTCTCCTCAGGGAGAGGACTTCTCATTCCAAGAGGGAACTGAGACCAGAGACTTGAACCTTACAAAGTTGAACTCGTAGGGCCAGGGGGACCCTTTAGGGAACAGCTGTGCCTTGGACGGAGGACCTGTCCAACTCTTGAAAGCCTCCCACAGGACCTATTGGGAGGAGGGACCTCTTTACACTGAGGCCAGAGACCCCAGGCCTGGTGCTACTAGGAGGGTGGTAGTGCCTCAGGCATTTAGAGAATGTATCCTCATATTGTCCCATGATATCCCCCTAGCTGGATATCTTGGCCAGACAAAAACTTGGAATAGGCTTTTCAGCCATTTCTACTGGCCAAATATGTCCCAGAAAGTAAAGCAGTTTTGTAGCTCCTGTGTCACCTGTCAAGCCAATGGCAAGACAGATAGACACCCAAAGGCCCATTCAATTCCACTCCCAGTGGTTGGGGTTCCCTTTGAAAGGGTAGAGTGAACATAGTGGGTCCACTTGTACATCCCATAGCATCAGGAAAGAAATTCATACTGGTATTAGTGGATCATGCTACCAGGTTTCTTGAGGCAATTTCCCTTAGGACTACTATAGCCCCTGCAGAAGCCAAGGCTCTCATTGGTGTCTGTACCAGGGTAGGGTTACCCTAGGAGGTCGTTTCAGACCGAGGTTCCAACTTTATGACTGCATTCCTGCAACACATGTCGAATGAGTGTGGAGTGAACTATACGTTCATCACACCTTACCATCCACAAACCTATGGCCAGGTTGAAAGATTCAACAAGAAATAAAAAATTATATTTAAAATACAGAATTAAAAATAAATGACATCATTTAGTGGGATAGCACCTTAGCCACCTGAAAGGCATGATGATATGACTCCCTGAAACAAATCAAAAGGAGATGGGATGCCTGCCTGCTTTTGGTCTACAGAGAGATGCCTCAGAAGGGAGAATGGTTTTCTCCCTTTAAACTTCTGTTAGGCCATCCTGTTAGGGGACCACTTTGTCTTGTGAACGAAGGTTGGGAGAAGCCTCCCCAAGAACCTAAGCAGGATATTGTAGACTATGTGCAAGGCCTGCATTCCATAATGGCGGAGTACATGATGTGCACTTTATGAACAATGTTTTATTGTATCTGTTTTTATATTTGTTATGATTATTATGAATTTGTGCATTTTATGTGCTGTAATGAGAATTGTTTTTTTATGGATATACTTTTATCAGAATAAAGTAATTGAATTGAATGGCAGAGTACATGAAGAAAGCATCCAAAAATCTTGAGGCCACCCAAGAGCTCCAGAATCTATGGTATGACTAAAAGGCTGCACTGGTGGGAGTTCTAGAGCCTGTAGCACCAACGGCTCTGCAAGACAAATGAGTGGTCCGTACCCTATCCTAGATAAGAATTGTGAGGTCACCTACTTGGTAGACCTGGGCATTAACAGGACCCAAAGAGTGTGATCCATGTGATCTGCCTCAAACTTTTCTGTGACATGGCTGATGTGACCATGTTGATGGCGACTGATGAGGATCAGGAGACAGAGAGTGAAACGCTCCTTGACCTCGTCTCTTACAGTCCAAATGTATGTATTGCGATAGATGGTCAGTGGATTCAGTTGTCTACTCAGACACCCTCTCTGCCAAACAGCAGGCAAACTGCAGGCAAGTGCCACATCAGTATGCTGAGTGCTTCTCCTTAACCCCTTGGTGGACACACTGGTATACCCATTATGTGGACACTGGGGACAGCTTGTCCGTCAAAACAAATATCTAGCAGCAGTCTGACCAAGTTAAGGAGAGTATCAAAGCTGAAGTAAGCAACATGCTCGAGTTAGGGGTTATTGAACCCTCATAGAGTCCCTAGGCTAGCCCTGTGGTCTTAGTCCCCAAGCCTCACCCACAGAGTGGAAAGAGAGAAATTGGGTTTTGTATGGACTGCAGAGGTCTCAATACTGACTGTCCCTAAAGCAGATGCTCGACCTATACCGAGGGCTGATGAGCTGGTAGATACATTGGGTGCAGCCAGATTTCTCAGGACCTTTGACTTACCTGCAGGATACTGACAGATTGGCATGGCCCCAGGAACTAAAGAAAATATAGCATTCTCCACACCAGATGGCGTTATCAGTTTATTGTTATGCCCTTTAGCTTAAAGAATGCCCAAGCCACCTTCCAAAGGTTCGTAAATCAAATCCTTTCTGAGTTGGAGGCCTTTAGTACAGCCTATTTTGATGATATTGCTATTTTTAGCTCCTCCAGGCAGGATCACATGGTCCATCTGGGGAAAGTTTACAGGCCCTGCTATCTGCAGGTCTAACTATCAAGATATCAAAATGCTAGCTAGGGTGGGGTACTGTTGTATACTTCGGCCACCTTGTAGGTGGAGGCCAAGTGTAACCCTTACAACCCAAGATCCAGACAATTCTGGACTGGGAAGCTCCAACACCCCACATCCGAGTCAGGGCATTCCTTGGCTTGACAGGGTATTACAGGAGGTTTGTGAAGGGGTATGGAATGGATCCATTGTAACACCCCTCACAGAACTCACCTCCACGAAGATGCACAAGAAAGTAAACTGGACAGTTAAGAGCATATTTACTAGAAACTGGTGGAGCGTGGTGTTACGCCAAAATTGGAAATGCCGTGCGCCATCAGTTTCACAATGCAGGGATGTGCTGTATTTACAAGAATGCAACGCACCCCTGTGTTTCCCTTAACGCTGATGCTAAAAAAGCTGCCTAGCGCCAGTGCAGGCACCCTTGCGCCATGTTGCAAGAGTGCCTGGCCTGACGATTTGCTGTTTCTATGTGTGCTACAGCACATGTAAAACAGAGCAAAATACGAAGAGAAATAAAACATTTCTCCTCGTTATGCCGGCTTAAGACCAGGTATTCCCTGGCTGTATTTTTGGCACTGCCCTATACCTTGTAAATATGGGCCAGTGTAATAAAGCAATGGGTGTTGCAGCAGAAAGCCCCCCTGCAAAACCCAGTGCATGCCCCTTTCACGCTAAGTGCTGCGTGAATAGGGGCATTATTTACAAGGCGGTGTTACACAACGTTAAGTGGGTTAACACTGGCTGGTAAATAAGGTGAAGGACTAAACCCCAACAGAACGTCAGAAAAAGTGACATACTAGTGGTGTAAAATGTGCCCCCCAGTTGTCAAAATTCGTTTTGACACCCTAAAAGAGGCAATGTGCTCAGCAACAAGTCCCACAGCTCCAGACTACTCTAAGCAGTGCATTGTGCAGATTGAAACCTCTGATCTAGGGATAGGAGCAGTCCTATCCCACACCAATGATGATGGTCATGACCAGCCTGTTGCTTTTATTAGCATGAGTTTACTCCCCAGGTAACAGCGTTGGAGTGTCGTTGAGAGGGAGGCCTTTGCTGTGGTCTTGTCCCTGAAGAAGTTGACTCCATACCTGTTTGGTACTCACTTCCTGATTCAAACTGACCTCAGACTGCTCACATGGCTTATGCAGATGAAAGGTGAGAACCCAAAACTTTTGAGGTTGTCCATCTCCCTACAGAGAATGGACTTTACATAGAAACACAGACCTGGGACAGCCCATGCCAATGCAAATGGACTTCCCAGGTTCTTCCACTTAGACAATGAAGACTCTCTTGGAAAAGGTTAGTTTCATCCTCTTCCATTTGTGGGGAGGGTTTGTTAGGAAAGTGCCCCTTTTCGCGTGGTTACACCCACCTTTTGTCTGACATCTGAAGAACTTATCTGTGGCTGCCTGGCCAATCCTCTTTATTTAAGTCCCCTATTGTCAATATGTCTTAGGAGACTGGGTTTCTGTGGCAGTATCCACCTGCAGGAAAGTTACCCTTTTTGCATGGTTACCACTCGCTTTTTGTCTGATATCTGATGCACTTTGCCTGAGTGTGCACTGGGTCCCTGCCTATCAGGTTCCCACTGCATGTGGTCTTTCCCAAAACTGTACCTTGTTTCTACAATTGGCACAGGTACCTGTGGTACCAAGAGCCTTGTGACCAGACAGGGTCTCTATGGACTGTAGCATGTATTATGTCACCCTCAGAGACTCCACACCTAACACATCACAGCAGACTGTGTGTTTCGTGCAGACAAGTCTTAAGAGTCGACATGATAAAGATCCCTGTGTGCCATGCCCAAAAACACTGCCTGTCGCATAGGTAAGCCACCCCTCTAACAGGCCTCACAGCCCTAAGGCAGGGTGCACCCACAGGTGAGGGCATAGGTGCATGAGCTATATGCCCCTACTGCGTCTAAGTCTATTTTTAGGTATTGTAAGTGCAGTGAAGCCATATCGAATACATGAACTGGGAGTTTGTCATTACGAGCTCCAATGCTCCATGATGGTTTTACTGAATGCTATGCTAAGAAGTTTGGTATCAAGTGTTTTAGCACAATAAGCCCACACTAATGTCAGTGGATTTATTGTAAAATGCACTTTTACAATAACCTGAAAAACGACCAACTCCCGAGTGTACAGCTGACTGGTCTGCACCAGTCTGCCACACTCAGACATGTTTCTGACCTCCTGACATGGCAGCACGTGAGCTCTCGTGGATCAGGAAAAAAGCCTGCTTGGGGTGGAGGTGCTTCTCGGGTATCCCTAAGCAGGAACAGCATTCAGACTGGTAAGCCTTAAATGATTCCTGCCCTTTGTTATGCTAGCCAGGGCCTTTCCAGCTAGTGTAGATACCTGCCCCTCTGACCAAACTCCACTTTTGGAGGCAAGGTCAGCGGGAAAATTAGTAGTGTGTAGAGATGTGTCCCCTCTCAGCCAGTACTACCCTTAAGGTGTCCTGAACTGAAATTGCCCCCTCCTTGGAAAATACTCCATGGTGAATGGAAGGATTTTAGCAAATAGGATTAGAGGATACCCCTCTCCAAACGGAGGGGACATAAAAAGGATGTAGTCCCCCTAAAGGTAAGTATACCATTGGCTACTCCCTGGCAGTGCCTGTAATGCCCCTAAATTCAGTATTTTGGGGCACCCCTTCACCTTGATCCTCAGATTCCTATGACCTAAGAAGAAGGACTATGAAGAATACACCGTGCAGCCAAGCCTGAAGATGGCTAATGAATTATCCCCAACCCTACCAGCCTGTCTCCCACTTAAAGACCCTACAAAGAAGACAACACCTGTCCTGAAGACAGCGACTTTCAGAAACACGGGGAAGACTGTCCGCTCTTCAACAAAGACCAGATATTCCGAGGACAGAGGCCCTGTCCATAAGAAAACAACTCCAAGGATACCTGATCCAGCTGGAAACACGAACCTGCCCACTCTGCACCTGACGCCCACAGTCCAAGTCTGAGTGGCTCACCTGTCCAGTGAAACCTCCCTAGCGTTCCAGACGTCGAAATCATCAGGAGTTAACTTCTCTTGGACTCCATGAATATGCCTGCAGCCTCATCACAAAGGGTCCACCTGACTGCGACCGGCTCCGTTAAAGAGGTTCCGACGTCCAAATGCACCCCTGCATCCTTAGCCCCCTGACTTTGAGGAGCCCAGCCAACGGGGCCTCGGCATCCACAACACCTCTACTTACCCACCCAGGTGTCCATCTCAGTGTATCTTTCTCTTAACCAGGTTCTAAGGTTTTATTCAATAATTCATGTGAGTGTATGCAAACTTTCTTTAATTAGAAAATAATATCATTCATCCACTTTTACATGTGGTATTGGTCTTGGTTTCTGACACATTCTCCATTATCCACCTAGGTACACGAGTCAATGATTGACTCCCCTTAGCATACTTTACTTATAATCCACCAATGTATAGGTCTCAATCAATGGCCTTCCATGAGGTCACTAGTCATATCTGGGGACCTTTGAGTTATTTATCCTACAAAGAGGTGAGCTCCATTCTGGGTAATCTCCACAAGGCATTTGTTAACACGTATGTTTATATGACATTCCTTTCCTTGGGGTCTAATAATGCAGCTTCTCAATGCAAGGGGAACATGCAAGTCCTGATTACTTACTTATGATCTTATTTGCACTCTACTATTCTCTCTCATCAAAGTCCTTACTCAAATGGGGATAAACTAAAACTGATGTCCTGATCTTCGGCAACAGGAGCTCTCCATGAGACTTCTTCTGGTGGCCAAATAGACCTGGTACCCATGTCCGCCCCCACTGACTGCGCCAAAAACCTAGGTATTTCGTGGATGACAGGCTCACAATGGGCAAACAAGTGAACTCTGTCACCTCCTGCTTCTTCATCCTACTCATGCTCCACAAAATGTTCTATTGGCTCCCCACCAACACCAGATGCATGGTCGCCCACACCCTCATCAACAGCAGACTGGACTACGGCAACACACTCTATGCCGGCATCGCAAATCAAATCTTACAAAGACTCCAGACCACCTAAAGCCCCACTGCCAGACTCTTCCTCAATATCCCCTCAAGGCAAACATCACACCCCACCTCAGAGAGCTAAACTGGCTACCAATCCAGAAGCTATGCCAATTCAAATTGCTCACATATACTTATATCCACAGCTTTGGACCTGCCTTCTCCAACCACCGCCTCAACTTCCACCAACCCACCAGACAACTTCGCTCAGCCTCACTCCTCCTCGCGCAAATATCCCACATCTAGAGGATCAAGTCAGGAGGACGCTCTTTTCCTACATTGCCACTTAATCCTGGAATGACCTTCCACACTACATCAGGACCTCCCCAACCCATCTCGAATTCCACAAGAAATTGAAGACCTGGCTATTCAACTATGAGCTCAATTGGCCTACTCACCTACTCCACTGCCAGGATACCTCTCGGGCAATAAGTGCACTCTAGAAATCCTCATAACATAACATGACATAAATCCAGTCCCTTTAAACATGACAGACAGCACAAAGAACAAAAAGTGGGAGACAGGCTCATGCATCACTTGTTTATTACATAAAGGGACAAGTAGATGAGCCATTATCCAACTGAAAGAGCCTGGAGCCAAAGTCATTAAAGAGATAGGAATTCTCCACTGGTATATGACAAAAATAAAAAATATGGCGTTTCACCTCCCCCCAGCCTCTGCCCCATATGTACTCGTCCTAACGGGAAACAACAGTTACAACGCAACTGTTACAACGGACTACTTTTACAACGCAACTACTACAACGCAGGATCCTTTACAACGAATGTTTTTACAACGCATGACATTACATAGCAGATGCTATTACAACGCATGCTATTACAACGTAAGTATAGTTCAGTTTATCTTTTTTAAAACATTAATTTAATTTGGGATTTGGGGTACAGGGGTATTTTTAGGTTTCAGGGGTATGTTTGGGTTATGGGGTGCATGGGTATTTTTAGGTTTCAGGGCTAGGTTTGGGTTTTGGGGTACAGGGGTATTTTTAGGTTTCAGGGCTAGGTTTGGGTTTTGGGGTACAGGGGTATTTTTAGGTTTCAGGGCTAGGTTTGGGTTATGGGGTACAAGGGAATTTTTAGGTTTCAGGGCTAGGTTTGGGTTTTGGGGTACAGGGGTATTTTTAGGTTTCAGGGCTAGGTTTGGGTTATGGGGTACAGGGGTATTTTTAGGTTTCAGGGCTAGGTTTGGGGTTTGGGGTACAGGGGTATTTTTAGATTTCAGGGCTAGGTTTGGGTTATGGGGTACATGGGTATTTTTAGGTTTCAGGGCTAGGTTTGGGTTTTGGGGTACAGGGGTATTTTTAGGTTTCAGGGCTAGGTTTGGGTTTTGGGGTACAGGGGTATTTTTAGGTTTCACAGGAGTTCCTGCACTTAGGGAGGGACAGACAGAGTCTTGGTGCGACCTGCAAAACAAGTCGGCAGACTGGCTCCATAAACATAAAAAGTTTGGCCCCCATAGGATGGAGGAAATATTTATGGCCAGGCGAGTAGGTTGGGTTGGTCCTTCAAACAAATCTATAGAAGGGGACTGTCTCGTTTTAAATTTTAGAAGACCTCAGATGGTCCGTCGCCTTCTGTTTATCACAGACGAATCATCTAACCCCTCTACCCAATATCAGCATACTTTTATAAGCCACCTTTAATTCCAAACAGAAGCATCGAAACAGTCATGCCCCTCTCTAATGGTTACTATGCTCTGTCCACTCTGGATACACAAGATTGACTATCAGACATGGTCCCTAATGCAGATGTAAATGTTAGCCCACCCATAAATATCCTAACCACAGTTAATTGCCCCAAAAAGAGGTTATACCCACTAATAAATGACAAAGATATTAGCCTGAGTGTCTTGAGCTGGAACGTGGCAGGTCTACGCTCAAAACTTGATAACGTAGATTGGGTAAATATGATTAGGTCCTATGACATCGTAATGTTCCAAGAAATATGGGCCACAGAAGAATTATTTATTGAGGGTTTTCATTGTTTCAGCGTACTATCCCATGTTCCTAGGATGGGGAGACCCTCTGGAGGTCTCTTCTTGGGAATTAACGTGGCCGCCGGCGGTAGAGTTAAAGTAATCCCATCGAACAGTTTAGATTTCCAAGTAGTTCCGTATAAAAGAAGGAATCATTTCCATTTGATACATTTTTATAATAAAGACTTTCAGTCAGTCCCAAACAAGAGCTTTATAAAGCTCTTTGATTTTATATCGGAACTGGATAACCATTCCAATAAAGGGGATTCACTGGGCATTATAATGGGGGTGGACTTTAATGCTAAATTTTCGGGGACACACTCTGAAAATGAATCAGCCTATTACAGACAATCATTACGTAGAGGCAGAGAATTGTCCATGTTCCTAAGATCATATAATCTGTCTAATGTTATGTACCTGGTTAGGGGGTCAACTAGGAACAACTGTCCGACCTATAGGGGAAGGGGCTGTAGTACCACCATAGATTTTATGCCCGCTGATAGAAAATCAATTGGCAGCCGCTGCGGTGGTACCTTCTGATTTCAGAGATCATAACACTATCCCGATAGTGATATACACTGCCCAAAGGCCAACTTTTCAAATTGAATGTGGGGCCTCAAATTTAACAGTGTCATCCGACAACTTAAGATTATGTTGGAGGGGGTTGATAATTCTGAAATTTTTAGTAAATTGTCAGGGAACAACATGCCATTGATTGAGTCCTGTCACTCACTTGATCAATCACCAGGATAGATAGTTGGGGATTTTGGGAAGATCTGCCAGATGATCAAAATTCTCCTTTCCAAACCACGTCCCGAAGCAGCACCCAATCCTAGATGGTTTAACAAGGACTGTTCATCAGCTAATCGGAAGTTACATAGAGCCCTTACAGCCACTCCAAGGTGCCCAATAGAAGTCAAACTGGCTAGGAAAAACTATATGAAGGTAACTAACGATAAGAAGAAAGAGCTTCTGATCGACCTGTGGGAAAAATTATCTGAGGCTGCTGCCCAGAACAAGGGTAATATCTTTTGGGCAGCAGTCCGGGAAGTTCGTTCCATTGGTCAATCTCCATCACCTATCTGTTGTAACATAGCGAGTGAGACAATGGTGGAACACTTTTCGGGTATCTACACCCCTCTCCCCTATGCGCTACAATTTTTAAACCAGGTAGCCCAGTCCCCATAGATAAAAGTATTTCAGAAGTAAGAGAAGCTATCAATCAGAGCTTAGGCAATAAGGCTCCGGCCCAGACGGGCTCCCAAGTGATTTAATTAAGTGGAAACCGGAATTTTGGGCCCCCTTACTTCTGAACATTTTTAATAATCTAACCTTGACCAATATACCTGCAACTTGGGCAAGAAGCATTATAGTCCCGATTTTTAAGAAGGGAGATAGATCGCTTCCATGTAACTATAGGCCGATCTCCCTCATAGACAACACCCTCAAAATCTTAGGAAGAGTTTTATATAATAAAATCCTGGAATGGACAGAGGAAAATGCTATTCTGGGCCCATGCCAGCTGGAGTTTAGGGGTAAAATAGGAACAGTCGAACAATGCCTCAATTTAAATTTAATTTTGGGAAAATACACCATCGCAAGGAAGACCCCCATCTGTATGGCTTTCATGGATTTGTCCACAGCTTTTGACCTAGTTAATTGGTCGAAGCTGTGGGCCATCCTTTCGGCAGGTGGGCTGGATGAAACATTGGTAAACTTCCTAGCCTACCTACATAGAGACTTTCAGGCTCAAGTAAGGATAGGGATGGGAGGTGAGGTTTCAGGGACCATTAATATTGGCAGGGGCGTCAGACCAGGGTGCGTGTTGGCACCCCTGCTTTTTATTATATATATAAATGGTCTTAATTCCTCCCTGAAAATGGCTACCAAGGACGTTCCATATGTTGATAAAGAGCCCATCCCGGTACTCCTTTACGCGGATGACGCGGTTCTGATAGGTCGTCGCCCTAACTCCCTGCGTCTTCTTGTCCAAAGTTTTAACCACTATATGAATGAATTAGACCTCCGGGTAAATTTGAAAAAATCCTTTCTTATGAGTAGTGGGCCAGGGAAGCGTGATATGGGATAAATAACAATAGATGGTCAAAAACTGACCTCAGTAAAATCTTTTGTTAATTTAGGGTTGGCCTTTGCTGCGAACGGCTCCTGGAGTGAGCATTTAGCTCACGCCAGGAGCAAGTTCTCAAAGGCCACCAATTCAATTTTAAGTTTACCCCGCCCCAAGACCATGGGTGCCCTTGCAGCAGTCCAGAAAATATATAAGTTACAATGTGCCCCGGTGGCAACATACGGCACAAAAATTTGGGGAACTGCCAATTGCTCAGCAATCCAACTAGAAGAGAATAGGTTCTGCAGGAAATTACTGTCCAGCCCTATCTCTACTCCTCAATATATATGTCACAAGGAGCTCAATATTAATTTTATAATTGATTTTATTCGAGCACGACCTGCACTTATGTGGGCATCAGTGTGGAAGAACGAGGCAGCACTTTTGACACAACAGATTATAAAGGATTGTCTACAGTGCGACAAAGGCCTCGAAATTCCATGGCTAAGCGGTGTTATTTCTAGTTTGCGTAGCATTAACAGAGAAAGTGTTTTCCTGGGTCCCACTCTGGTTGTATCAGTCCCAAAAAAGGAAATTCGGGATGCTCTTTACCAACTACATAACAACGAGCGGCTAGTGGTGGAGTCCAGGAAAACCTTTGTACGTAACTACCTGGCCATAGAACAGTATAGTTACCCGCTCCACTTGTATCTGACCCTCCCAATGAGCCGCTGGGAAAGGAGTATCCTGTTACGATTCAGAGCAGGCACAATTCGATTTGCACTCTGCTTCCCATTAGGTTATAACAAAAATGACAAACAAACTTTGTGCCCATGTGATGATAGGAGTGAGCAAACCACCATGCACTTTATATTCTTCTGTAAATATTACTGTATATACTCTAAACAGCTGCTTTATCCATATTTTAATAAGCAGAGACCAATTAGTCTGGAGTTAGCGTATCGCCACATGTTAGATTTAGACAATGTCGATCTGATTTTCCGCACAGGCATTTTCTTTAAAACTGCTATAAGGGCGCGTAGGTCAATGACGGGTCTTTGAGCTCCACGAAATCTGACATCTGTACAGCTTTATTAATTTTATCTACTGTTATGTGGACTGCCCATGCACTAGGCACTTTTGATATATGTATATTGGTATTTTATCTTTTAATTTGGCTTTTCCTGTAGTTATTTAGGACACATGTTTATGGAATTTTATCTTTTTAATCATTGTAAATCTTCTATATCATGTGCTTTTATGGTTACGATTGTATCCGAATAAAGATGATTGACTGACTGACTGACTGACTGAAATATGGCATTTCCATCTGACAATGCTGCAGGGACGGCTCCTTCGCTAAGGCGGAGGAGTGTCACCCCACTGCTCGGCGAGCAGTAATTAAAGTAATTAAAGGAAAACTAAAATGATATTAACCAGCGTTATCATTTTAGTTCTCCGTTTCCTGGTGTGGGCGGGGCTGGACTGCCAGGGCAGGGCCCAGGAGGATGAAGAACATGCCCAGGCCCCCACTCCCCATCTGAATGCCGAATCACGGCGCTCAGACCAATCACAATGAAAGCTTTGCAGCGTTATGATTGACTAGGGGATTCAGGAGCCTGGGTGGTTCCTGCTTCCAGTGATAGGCACAGCGGAGTGAGAGGCGGCGGCCGGTTGGATGGCTGGCCTGAAGGTGAGTGTTTTTTTATTATATAATATTTTAATTTACACCCACTGCCCACTTCTCTCCTCCTTCCTCCGCCCCTCCACCCCTGGTAAATAGCAGCCGCCACTGCAATGCTGCACACATCAAAATGAGACACATCCAAATATGTACTTGTTTGAATGATCCTGAATGGAAATACCTCACTTGAAGGGCCACATCAACGTGCTGTCATACTCCTTGATCTGAGACCCTTACAGAGATGAGAAGCACCTGTGCTCCCTGCAATAGGGTTCTGGGAATATAATCTTGCATGTTCCAGGGTCAGCAGGTGGACCACCAGATTCGTGGGCATGACAGGGTCAGTGTTCGATCAGAAGGGCTCTGCAAGCTACCCCACTATGTAGACATAGGCTTCCCCATTTGTGATGGTCTGGAGCTGCCTTACCTCCAATGTACTCTCTAGTAGTTCTATCACCACATGCGGTTATCCAGCATCAGCCATGGTAAACTGCTGCAAAGTCTGCATGTACGGGTGCTCAGTCATGCATCTAAAAAGGACAACCATCTAGAAACAGGGCATATTAATAAATCTATTCTTTTAGCCGACAAACTTCTAATTTCCTCTAACTTAAAAACACAGTAGTACAAAACTATGTTTAATTTGTATTATACACCGGCGAAAATTGCACGGTGGGGTGGGATACATGACGATAAATGTACTCGGTAGGGTAAGGACCTGGCAGATATAGTTCACATGTTCGCTACATGCCCAGATCTAAAATCATTGATCACTTGGTTATGCTTTTGGGGGTACTAGAGGATGAAATGTCTCCACAGGGAATGTATACATTCAGATATTTAACATATATTGCTGTCGCCGTGGCAAGACTATGTATAGCTTCACTGTGGCGCCAGAAAGAACCTCCTACTTTTGAGATGTGGAGAGGAAGGTTATTTGCTATATGCAAACTGGAAACTAACCTGTATGCTATCGAAGGGCCACAGAAGCGAAGACAGGGGGCTAAAATATGGGGGGCTTTAACTGAATTTATGACTCTGGCAATAGAAGATCATACCTAGACCCCACTGTTTTCAGAAGGATTAAAGTCTGCAGGGTTGTAAAAATCTTTTTTTTCAGTTTGTACATATAGGTGCAGGCTAATTGCAAACTATTGTTTACCTATTTTTTTGTATTTATTATCTACTTTCTTCAGTCCATCTCTTTGTTATTTGCCTGTCGGTACTCAGGATTTAATTAATGCGTATGGGGCGTAACCTTCCAGATGGGATCCTAATATATGTATTACTTCCGGCTGTACAGATGTTATTTGTTCACGATGTTGTTTAATTTCCTTTTTTGTCGATCTTATGCTGGTTATATCTTGATGTTTTCTATAATTGCCTACTGGCTTAATAAAAAAGAAATAAAAAAAAAGAAACTGGGGGCCATATTATCAAGATGAAGTATTGCCGCCTTTTCGGCAAATTGTGCCGAGAAAGCGGCGATACTTCTAGCTCCCTATAAACAAGGGCATGCTAACGCCTGCCTCAATCCTCATACTGCCCCACTTTGCATGTCAGCGAGAAACATCGCTAATGACATGCAAAGTGGGCGTTCCTACGTCCAACTACGTGTAAAATGTAGTTGGAGGTGGGAACGCATTATTTTCAAGGCGGCCCGGGACCGGCGTTGGGAGACAAAAACCTGCGATAAACTCGTTTATCGCAGGTCTCCCAACGCCTGCTATTTTTGGGTCTTACCCATACTTTGCATGGGGGGGGGGCGGATTGCAATGCTGAATCTACCCCCCATATTCACATGGTGAACGTTAGCGCGTGAAAACATCGCTTGTGTTCACTGTCACCGTCTATCGCTGGTTTGGACATCGCCTGTTAGCTGAGCATTGATAATACGCCGCTAACAGGCCGATGCAAATCGGCGATAGACGGCGATAGGATTTTGAGCGCTAAACGTGTTTTGCGATATTTATCGCAATTCTTAGATAATATGCCCCTTGGTTAACAAACTGAGGGGCATATTAACAAGCGGCAGCGAAAATTATCGCTGACCGCTGTTAGCGTTAAAAAATATATCACCGGCGATAATCGCCATGGTAGCGTAGTATTATCTACACTGAGCGCCATGGCGATAAATAAAACCAGGGATAGCAGGAATATCACCGTTTTACATTGAATAACGCTGGATTTGCAGCGATATTCAATGAAAAACTGCAATAACCTCGGTGATAGTGACTGTGGTTGCAGTCAAATCAAGTCAAGAGATTGATATAGCGCGCTACATACCCATAGGGTCTCAAGGCGCTTGGAGAAGGGTGGGGAATTACTTGTCGAATATCCAAGTTTTAAGTTGCTTTCTGAATTCTAGGTGGTTCTGAGTAAGGCGAAGGTGAGTGGGAAGTGAGTTCCAGGTTTTAGCTGCCAGGAAGGAGAAGGATCTACCTCCAATGGTGGTTTTGTTGATGCGAGGTACAGTGGCAAGGGCTTGGTTGGAGGATCGTAGCTGGCGGGAGGGGGTGTAGAAGGACAGTCGTGTGTTGAGGCATTCCGGTCCAAGTTCATAAAGTGCTTTGTGTGCGTGGGTTAGGAGGCGGAAAGTAATCCTCTTATTTACGGGGAGCCAGTGGAGGTTTTTCAGGTGACCAGAGATGTGTTCTTTATGCGGGATGTCTAGTATGAGCCAGGCTGAAGCGTTCTGGATGCCTTGGAGTTTTTTCTGGAGTTTTGCGGTGGTACCGGCGTATAGGGTGTTACCGTAGTCCAGGCGGCTCGTGACCAGTGCGTGGGTGACTGTTTTTCTGGTTTCGGTGGGGATCCAGCGGAAGATTTTTTTGAGCATGCGAAGAATGTTGAAGCAAGATGATGAAACGGCGTTGACTTGTCTGGTCATCGATAGTGAGGAGTCCAGGATGACGCCCAGGTTCCGTGCGTGGTCCGTCAGGATGGGTGCTTTTCCAATGGCCTCTGGCCACCAAGAGTCATCCCAGGCGGAGGGGGAGGTGCCTAAGATGAGGACTTCTGTTTTGTCTGAGTTCAGTTTCAGACGGCTGTGCTTTATCCACTCGGCTACTTCTTTCATTCCTTCGAGTAAGTTGGTTTTGGCGGTGTTAGGGTCTTTGGTGAGTGAGAGGATCAGTTGGGTGTCATCAGCGTAGGAGATGATGTTGAGGTTGTGTTGGCGAACGATGGCCGCAAGGAGGCTCATGTATACGTTGAAGAGGGTGGGACTGAGTGACGATCCTTGTGGCACGCCGCAGATGACTTCAGTGGCCTCTGATTTGAATGGTGGGAGGCGGACTCTCTGGGTCCTTCCGGTGAGGAACGAGGTGATCCATTCCAGTGCTTTTCCTTGGATTCCGACGTTTCTGAGGCGCTGTAAGAGGGTGCTATGACAGACTGTGTCGAAGGCAGCGGAGAGGTCGAGGAGGATGAGGGCGACTGTGTCTCCATTGTCAAGTAGAGTTCGGATGTCGTCTGTTGCTGCGATGAGGGCGGTTTCAGTGCTGTGTTTGGCTCGGAAGCCGGACTGTGAGGAGTCGAGGGATTTGTTGGTTTCGGGGAAGGTGGCGAGCTGGTTGTTGACAGCTTTCTCGATGACTTTGGCCGGGAATGGGAGAAGCGAGATGGGGCAGTAGTTTTTGAGTTCGGTGGGGTCAGCTGTGCTTTTTTTCAGTAGGGCGCTGAGTTCTGCGTGTTTCCAGCTTTCCGGGAAGGTGGCGGAGTTGAGGGAGCAGTTGATGACATCACGGAGGTGTGGTGCTATGATGGAGTCTGCTTTGTTGAAGATGTGGTGAGGGCATGGGTCAGTTGGGGATCCTGAGTGGATGGAGTTCATCAGGCGGATGGTGTCCTCAGTGGAGATTGGGTTCCAGTCATTAAGGATGTTCAAGGGGGGTGAAGGTTCTGCAGAAGGTTGGGTGGGTTGGTCTCCGGGTTGGTTGTCGAAGCTGTTGTGGATGTCTGCGATTTTGTTGTGGAAGAATGAGGCTAGGGAGTTGCAGAGCGCTTGAGAGGGGGTGATGTCGTTGGAGTTGGCTGATGGGTTGGTAAATTCTTTGACGATGTTGAATAATTCCTTGCTGTTGTGGGCGTTGTTATCTAGTCGGTCTTTGAATGCGGCTTTCTTGGCAGATCGGATTAGTTGGTGGTGTATGCGGGTGGCGTTTTTGAAGGCGTCTCTGGTGTTGGTGTTTGGGTCTTTTTTCCAGGCCTTCTCGAGGGAGCGGCAGAGTTTCTTGGATTTCTTAAGATCATCGTTGAACCAGGAGGCGTTTTTGCTGCCAAGTTTAATTTGACGTTTTTTCAGCGGTGCTAGGATGTCAGCGCTGTTGGATAGCCATTGGGTAAGGTTAATGGCTGCTTGGTCGGGGATTGAGGAGTGGGCGGGGGGGTTTAGAAGAAGCGATGAGGAGATCTGGTCGATGGTGATTTTGTTCCAGTTTCTTCGCAGAGTGGGTTGAGGATGGTTGTGGATTGTGGTCTTATTGTAGATAAAGTGAACGCAGCTGTGGTCCGTCCAATGAAGAGCTGTGGTGTGACTGAATGAGACATGTTTGCTGGAGGTGAAGATAGGGTCGAGTGTGTGACCTGCAGTGTGGGTGGGGGTAGTGACAAGTTGTTTGAGTCCGAGGTTGGCGAGATTGTCCAGAAGGGTGGTGGCGCTGCTGTCATTGCTCTTTTCTAGGTGAAAGTTGAGGTCTCCCAAAAGGATGTATTCCTCGGAGGGGAGGGCGTGTGGGGTGATAAAGTCGGTGATGTCGTCACTGAATTGTGCACGGGGTCCTGGAGGCCGGTAGAGGAGGGTGCCTCTGAGTGTGGTCTTGGGGTCGGTGTGGATCTGGAAGTGAAGGTGTTCGGCGCTGGCAAGGTGGGCGTCTGAGCTTGTTGAGATGCGGATGGAGTTCTTATGGACGATGGCGATGCCTCCTCCTGTTTGGTCGGTGCGGTCCTTACGGATGATCTTGTATCCTTCCGGGATGGCTATGGAGATGTCTGGGGCTGATGAGGCGTTCATCCATGTTTCTGTTAGGAAGGCGACGTCCGGGGAGATGGTGTCTAGTAGATTCCAGAGGTCGATGGCATGCCTATGGACCGAGCGGGTGTTGAGCAGGATGCATTTTAGGTGGTTGGTGTCGGATGTCTGTTGTGTGTTCGTAATGAGGAGTTGTTCTTGGTGCCGTCGAACTTGCAGGAGTAGCAAGAGAAGGGTCCATGGGTGTGTCCAGGAGCGGCTTTGAGGGGACGGCCGGGGTTAAGGGCTAGGAGGGTGGAGGCGGCGTAAGTAATGCGGGTGGGGTGGGTGGGACAGGGGCCAGGGGGTCTGGCGCTGGGCGCGGTCCAGGCGCGGACGGGCGTAGACGGGCTTACCTTTGGCGCACCTTCGGCGCGACTGGGGCGCGAACGCTGCACGTGGACGCTGCGCATTGGGTCATTGGTCATAAATGGATAGTGGAGGGGGCGGAGCGTGGGAGGGGCAGCTGGGAGGCGGGAGCGAGGTCGAGGGAGGGCTCGGGTCAACCAGGAAAATGGCCGCAACAACAACAACAAGGAGCAATGGGGCGCTATGAGGGCCAAATGATGTTACAGATACTGTCGTGGTGGGAGCGGGTTCGAGCGCGGAGACAGAGCTAATAGTGACGCAGTCTCAAGTTAAACACAGCCAATGCAATCACAGATAATGCGCAGCCAATATTATCACAAGTAATGCACAGCAAATATAATAACAATGCACAGTCAGCCAAAGCGCTATGAGAAATGTCGCTTAGCCATATTTCTCCTATTATTTTGCTCTGGAACGCCCCCTTTGCATCTCATTACAGATTCAAGTGGAAGCGTAGAGAAAAAGGGCGCTAACATGCGATTTTGCATGTTAGCACCCTGTTGTTAACAGGGAGATAATTCTATCTCCGCTTTTTTGGCTTTTAAAGCCAAAAAAGCGGAGACAAATCCCTTGTTAATATGCCTCAAATCTTTATGCATCTACTGCCATAACAGTTTGGGGCAATTAGTGACACCTATGGGGGGGGAGGATATTTGGAAATTCCTACTTATATAAAGCCATAAAACCTTCACTTATTTCTTCTCATCTGTTCTACACTGTGGAGTCCCACTCTGTTTGTCTTCTGAGCCTGGCTTACAGATCTACGTACCTTACCCCTCTGGCCATTTCGTTTGCCCTCCTTGCTGGTTTGAATTCCCCTACATCTTGGATTTCAGATATATGCCATGCTCAGATTTGTATTTCTGTCTTCAAGTGTTCCTTCTGCTTGTCAGAGTCGGTACTGCTTGTCCTATCCTGTTACAAGTCCAGTTCTTAAATTGAGCTGGTGGTTGCTGGTTGGATCTATCTGCACTTATTTTTCGGATTGAATAAAATGTTTGTTTTGGATACAAAAATACAAAGTACAAAGTAGTTTATTATGTTGATTATTTAAAATCTTACAATATTACACATCAGGAAAAACAGTAAAAGCTATATTCATGTATAAAACCACTTAAAATGACATTCCATCAGCTTTGTCGTCCGTTACATTTTTACATTAGGTGCAAATCCTAGTTTCCTTTTAACTATATTTAGGAACTTTACAAAGGTAGCATTTAAAATGATATCATTCGCGTGCAGGTACTTAATCATGGCCTGCCTGCATGTCCTTATGCCTCGTGCCTTGAAAAGAAACTTAAGCAATGCTTTTCTCTCCTGCAAGAGTTCAGGGCAAGTACATAGAAGATGAAGAATATCCTCCTCACCACTATTGCACAGTCTACATTGCGTTTAAGTTACCGATCTCTCCCACGGTGGAAGGTGACATAGGCCTGGCATTATTGCAAATCTGGCTTTAAGGAGCACCTGTTTGTTTTTTTCCGTCCAAGGTGTTACCAGATATTGTTGAATTTCCTTCTTTTTATAACCGTTTATTGTCGCCCAAGCGTTTTTTCTCTTAGTAAGGGTAGCTTTGTCGTTTAGGATAGATAGATGGTTTGTGGTTTTATTAATTATTTTCTTAAACGATGTCTTGGTTATATTATTTTCCCTTATCGACATGACCGCAAAATCCTTTATTGCTTCCCTAAGATAGAGCCCTGCAGTAGAGTTGGTCTCATTATTTAATTCTCTCCATAGCAGATGCGATATTTCATTTTGGTGGTCCTTTTTTATTTGGTTACGTACTTTTATAAAGTGGCCTTGCCTTGCATATTTTTGATTGGTAAATTCGAATTCCAACCTTACTTGGGCAGGGAAGTTGAAATAGGGTCCGATATGCTCTTGTTATGATTTTGTTCAGAGTTTCGGTATCCTTACCCATTACCGCTTCACTACCGTACGTGATAGTAGGTAGGAGTCTTGCACCAATAATACTCAAAAGAGGGCCGTAGGTTAGGCTGGAAAGTGACTTCTGCACAATTCTAAATGCTGCAGTTAATGCATTCGCTTTTCTTTGGATGTCCCTTTTTTGTAGTTGGAAGTTGCCCTTCGCATCAAATAACACACCCAGGTATTTATATACCTCTACTTGTTCTAGCTCGGTCTTGTCCATGAACCATTTGCTCTTGTATCTTATTTTATTGTTTTTGGTAACAACCATGATCTTAGTTTTTGTCTCATTTATGACCATACCGTTATCCTTCGAGTACATGTGGGTCCGCCTAATTAGACGCTGTAGTCCCACTTTAGTGTGGCTCAAAAGTATGACGTCGTCCGCATACAACAGGTTCTTGAGACGCTTATCAGCTAGTTTCGGGGGGGTGCGCATTTTCCTCGTCCAGTATTACAGTTAGGTCGGCAAGAAACAAATTAAAGAGGAGGGGGGTCTAGAACGCAGCCTTGTTTAAGGCCTTCGTTTGCTGGAATCTCCTTAGATAATGTTCTGCCATCCCCCATCCTCACACTCACCCATGCGTCTGTATACAAGAGGCGAATCAGCTTCAGAAGGGAAGCTGGAATTTTCATTTTCTCAAGTTTTTTCCAGAGTAAGTTCCTATTAACGCAATCAAATGCGGATTTAAAGTCTATAAAACATAGATACAGTGGTTGCTTCAGTCTGATTGACTTATCCATAAGTAGGGCGAGAACCATTGTGTTTGTTGTTGTTCCTAGGCCTTGTATGAAGCCTGTTTGGTTAAGGGGCAATTTCTTGGTTTCCTTCACCCATTCCGATAGTTTGGTCAGCAAAATTCTTGCACACAGCTTTGCTTCCGTGTCTTGCAAAGTGATCAGCCTATAATTTTCTGCAAGTGCCCAGTTTCCTTTTTTAAAAATTGGAGTTATTAGGGATCCTCGCCAAGACTTGGGTACAAATCCTGTTAGGATGACTTCTACGTATAATTTCTCTAGGACGGTCGCCCATAGTTCTGGGTTTTCTTTCATGAGTACAAACGGTATCCCATTTGGTCCGGAAGCACCGTTCTTCTGTTTTTTTTTATAGATTTGATTATCTCTTCTTTTTCTATGGGTATTGGCGTATCCAAATCATTCTCCTGAGCGGAAGATTCCATATCGTTGTCATTTTTGCACCCATGTCGCATTTCCGGTAAAATTGACTGTATATTGTCCTGATTTAGATGTTTCCTCAGGAAAATCTCCCAATCCTGCTCAGTTAGCGGTGATGAGACTACTTGCTTATTAGATCTGGTGAGACAATTGATAATTTTCCAGAAATCTCTTGGATTCTTCTGCTTACTGGCATGCAATACTTTTGCCCAAGTTGCCTGTTTTGCTTTATTTTTTTCTCCCCATATAAGCTTCTTCAAATTTTGATTTAATAGCTTCAAGTTTCCCAGGTTTTCTGCTTTTACCCCCGATTTCTTAATTAACCTGATAGTCCTGTTTCGATCTTTCTTCAGTTTCATTATTGTATATGGCAAGTTTAAATGGTGTTCCTTATCCCTGTTTGGTTCTTTCCCCATTCGCTTATTAGTTGTTTGTGTTTGACATTGCGTACTGATCAGCGTCCCAGTGAAGTTTTCCCATTTCTCTACCACTGATTCTAGTGCAGTGTCTTTGAAGCATGCTTCCAGGAGCCTTTCCACCTGTTTATTCGTTTCATCTTTGTTTACGACATTCCAAAACAGTTTTTTATAGTTAGTTGTACCAACATGCCCTTGGACAGTCTGATAAACCTTGTTTGTATTTGTTCCAATGTTCATTACAATTATTTGCTGTACGTGGTCACTTTCATTTACTTTCTTTAATTGATACGAGGTAATGTTGTGGAACATAAATAATGAGGACATGGTGTAATCAATCCTGGAGTGTGCGTTATACCCAAAGTAACTATATGCTGGAGGCACATCCGTTTTTATTCTGCCGTTAAGAATTCGAAGTCTCATAGCTTCGTTGTCCTTTACAAATTTTATCCCCATCCTGTTCTTATTGGAGTAATTTTCTTTCCCTATGTCCTGCTCTGGAATTAGCCATTGGTGATTTTGCGATTGCGTTGTATCATCTCTTATGTGGGGTGACATAAGGTTGAGGTTAAAATCCCCAGTAATCATAAAATCAGCTAGGGGATCCTCCAATATTTTGTTGATTAGAACATTGTTCAAGGTTCCACAAATTGTTTCCCTACTTCGATTGGTAGGCAGTATGTATACAGTAATCAGGTATAACGTTTTGGATTTTTGGTTGTTTATTTTATAGTTTAGTTTGACTATAAGGATGTTCGTGCTATCTACTTCCACTTGCTCATGGTGTACATGTAGGGTATTAGAGATAAATATTGCCTGAACCCCACTAGCTCGTCCAAACCTTTGCTATTTCTTTGCGTGTTCATAGTAGCCAGCGTATCCATGTAACAGGAATGGGTTGGTTTCCCATGTTTCTTGTAGTACTATAATCTGGAAACTTCCTACTAGGGAATCTATGTGTGCGTTATTGATCTTACCTCTCAACCCATTAATGTTCCATGAACACATTCTTATTATTTCTCTGTCGTTACTTATTGGTCCTAGTTGCAATGGACTACCATATCATTGTTTATGGTTGCTATGTAGTGCTACATTAATCCATTTTTCATTTATTTCTAAATTTCTGTCTATGGTGTTTTGCGACAGGGTACAAACATTTTTTATGGGCGATCTACCGTGCCTTTTTTAGGACAAAAACGATCTGTGTGTCTACTTTTTCAAAGGTTGTTTCATCCCCAATGAAAGGAGTAGGATAGACCTCTGGAATTTGTTTGGTTAGTACTATGCCCCAGGTTTTGAATGTCATTTGCTCGTTCATGATCTGTTCAGATATTTTTGGAGATATTAATGTGATTAGCGTCGGAGTCTGGCTACTATTTTTCTCCTCCCTAAACTCAACAGAGATAATGTCCTCACTTACAATGCTAGTCAGTGCTGGTATTGATTTAAATAGTCTGAGTGAATTCCCATGGTTAATTATGTCATGCCTGCCTCTAGACTGAAATTCTGGTGTGAATATAAGTTTTTCACTGATCTTGGAGATTTGGAAAATAGGGACCTCATTTTTTTCAATTTGCTTGGGTTTGAAGCTAGTTATTTTTTCCCTTCCCTGCTTTTGATCTGTAGATGGTCCCATTCTGTTGTTTTTTTCGGTCCATTCCCCGCCTTTCCCACTGTGGGGTCCCCATCTGTGTTTATTCTCATACTAGCAGCCCGTCCCGACGTTGTCCGGGCATGAATTGCTGCCAGCCAGTAGTATATTGTTTCGTAGGATTTCATTTTGATAGCATTTCTTATCTGTGACAGGCCTGTGAAACGCTCCGATTCGCAGTGCACTGCTGATTCACTTAAGAGTGCGCGTTCAGTAGTGTGTGAACTCGAGTTTCCCTACTTTATTTTCCTTGCAATATTATATAGCGCAAACTCGACAACATGGCATGAGCACAATTTACATTACAGAAGAACACATTGATTTGTGGTAGGCACGGGGAGACAAAGCGATTTGCCTGGAATCACAGGATGTTGAGCTGATGCCGAGATTCTAACGTAGCTCCCCATCTCTAAAGTTCGCAATTCTAGAACTTGTGGTGGGAGGTGTGTCTAAAAGTGTATGTCGGTGCTGGGCATCAATGGGAGAGACCTGTGCATTTTTCCAATTGGTGGTGAAAAAATATGAGTATGTTGCTGGAGATGTGGGCCGCCGTGCCACCAATGTACTTACGGGGGAGGGTAAACACCCATTATTCCGCTAATTTCTTTCCGCATACCATCACTCTGCATACTTTCATTACGAAAGTACCATGACTCCGCAATGTCATTATAACGCATGACATTACATTTTATATGCTTTTACCACGCATCCATTTACAACGAAATTCGTTGTAAATGCATGAATGGTAAAAGCATGTTTTTTAAAAATGTTTGGATAAGGCAAGTATGGGTATAGGGGTATATGTTTTGGGGTACTGAGGTATATGTTTTGGGGTGTTTGGGTATTTTAATGGTTCAGATATAGTTTTGGGTTTTTGGGTACAGGGGTTTTTTAGGGTTCAGGGCTAGGTTTGGGTTTTGGGGTATAGGGGTATTTTTAGGGTTCAGGGCTAGGTATGGGTTTTGGGGTACAGGGGTATTTTTAGGGTTCAGGGCTAGGTTTGGGTTTGGGATACAGGGGTATTTTAGGGTTCTGGGCTAGGTTTGGGTTTTGGGGTACAGGGGTATTTTTAGGGTTATGGGCTAGGTTTGGGTTTTGGGGTACAGGTGTATTTTAGGGTTCAGGGGTAGGTTTGGGTTTTGGGGTACAGGGGTATTTTTAGGGTTCAGGGGTATGTTTGGGTTTTGAGGTACAGGGGTATTTATAGGGTTCAGGGCTAGGGTTTGGTTTTGGGGTACAGGGGTATTTTTAGGGTTTAGGGATAGGTTTGGGTTTTGTGGTACAGGGTAGATTTATAGGGTTAAGATGGCTTAGTGTTTAAGGGTGTTGGGGTATTTTATAGAGTAAGGGTGGGTTATGATTATGGGGTGCAGGGGTATTTAAAGTAGGGGTGGGCGGAATTGTCGCGAACTTGGTACAATAAATCCGCAATATTTCGTTCCGTCAGATTTCCAATTATTAAAACAGAAACCTCATATATTCAAGGTAAAATAACAAGTATTTCTACATGCTAAAATGCATATAGTCATTTCACAAAAGTGAAATTAGCTTCCAGCAAGCAGTGAGAGAGGTGATGATTTTGAGATCAAGCCCCTGCAAACCATTATGGGACGAGATTAGCAGTGGGAAGTGAATATTATAGTATCCAAATAATTCTACAAAGAGCTGCAGTTCACCTCGTTCTCCCCAGTTGTCCCCAAGAGGCTAATGCAATAGCATTTAAAATATTATACATCAAGCTGCAGTTCACCTCATGGTTCCTAGATGTCCCTGATGAGGCAAATGCAATAGCATTTAAAATATTACACATCAAGCTGCAGTTCACCTCATGTCCCTAGATGTCCCTGATGATGCAAATGCAATAGCATTTGAAATATTATATATCAAGCTGCAGTTCACCTCGCCGTCCCTAGATGTCCCTGATGAGGCAAATGCAATAGCATTTAAAATATTATACATCAAGCTGCAGTTCACCTCGTCGTCCCAAGATGTCCCTGATGAGTAAAATTCAAAAACATTGAAACCCTTTCATGAATGCTAAAAATTATGCTAAGCTTATCCCATAATGCTTTGCAGGGCCTTTTAGTTGTATTTTTGCCCATAACTGGGCTTGGGGTGGTTCTAAGAGAATGGGACCTCCACTGAATTACTATTTAAAGGGAGGAGGAATGTATAGAACCTGGGAAGAAAAAACAACACTTGTGACGGAATGCCCCCAGCGATTGTCACGCCCCCAGCACACACCCACAGCACAATGCAGACACGCCCACAAGGGACTACTTTGCTGGCACGGTTCTTTTACATTTTAAATGTATATGGTGGGCATCTGCATAGCCTATGTCCTTCTGCTGCAACTGCCCTTTCCAATGCTGTATTGGGTGTTGTGATTGGTGCTGTGGTTCCCGAGTTTACCTGGCCAAAAGGTGCAAGTTCTCTCTTTATAATAGTAGTATAGATCAGTACCGTGATTTTGGTGAGGAATCATTGTTTGTGTTGATTTGATAGGACTACTTCCATTCGTTTTGTAAGAGTTACAGTTGCTTGTCGCTCTTTCTTCTTCTTTCTGGTTGGTGTCCAGTTTGACAACCTGTAGCGGGTTATCTGGGGTCCTATTATCCACTTGGCCTTCTAGTCCTCTATCATCAATCCTTGTTGTGATTTGGTTTTCTTTAACATTGAGGCACGTTGTTTGCTTTGGACGAGTTGTTGGTTTATTACCAAATATAGGAAAGTAGTTGTTTCTACCTTTCGTTGTATCCTCTGAGGTTATGGATATTTGCTCATCGTCTGTCTTCCTTGTAGCAGTCAGTTTCGTTTTTTCGTTTTTTCTTGCTTTCTGAAGTTTTTTCCTTTGACGTTTTGACATCGTCGAGAAACCATCTGATTCAGTATTATTGTGGATTTCATCCTCTTGACTAGTGTTACACATAATTTCGTTTCCCGGTAGGTCCATAGCTTGGTGGATTGGTAGATTAACGGTTTCACCTTGTGGTTGTGTTGACCGTTTTGATTCAATGCCTTTAGGGCTGTCAAACCCATTCCCTGTTTCATTTTTATTCTTTTCCTTTGTAATAGCATTATCCGTATTAACTTTCACCTTACTGACTTGGATGTTCCTTTTAGTGTCTTCTATTATGCTTGTTAAAACTGCTGGTAGTGCTGCTAGTTTGTCCATGATAGGTACGTAGATACAGTCAGAAGTTGTTTTTTCGTTTTCTGTCTGTGCTCTGATTATCAGATCATTTAGTTGGGCAAGTTTGTTATCAATTCCCGCCACATTATTTGCCATCATTTTTAGGAGGTCAATTTGTATGTCCATTTTTTTTGATTGGTACTGGAGCGCTTCTAGCGTGAGTGTCGAAGTTTGGTAAAAGATATCCCAGGGTATCCCTGCTTTGTGGTGTTTTATTCCCGATTTTGTATTGTGGCCCATTTCACCCTTTGTATGTGCAGTCCCCTGAGGATTTTTTAGTTCCACCGTATTTTTATCAGTAATGTTCGAAGCTAAATCATTTTTTTCCAGAGGTCCTGCAAGATCATCCCCCAGCATCTTGTTTTTTTTATTGTTTCGTTGAGCATGATTTTGCTGTTATCAGTCCCCTGGTCAGCCCTATCCTGATTATGATATGTTTCAGATTCCTCAGGGGGTACACACAACCGTTTATTGATATCAACGTTAATTTCAATGGGGTACCCTGGTGGCGCTTGCTTCATCCTGTCTCCGTAGTATTGTTTATTAGTTTCCGGAGTTTGTGAATACAGATTACCTTAGGTAGACTTATCATCATTTGCCTTTGCGTTTGCCTTTGCGTCTATAATCCGACTTTGTATTGCCTTTTTGCAACTCTTTTGGCACTTCTTGGTGAGTTATCCATTGCAGTTGGTCTCTCATCAATATATCTAGGTCCACACTTTGGTTTTCCTCACAGTTTAGTTCTATTTGTTCCATTTGCTGACTGTTTTGTTTCATGTTGCTGCTAGTAGGTTTCATGGGGGTCTGTAATTTGTCCTTGTTTGATTCTGATTTCATTGACATCAGAGCTCCGGTTGGATCCGTCATAAATTGGAACTTATCCGGTATTTTACCGGATTTCTGGAACATCCGTGCAATCGGGGAAATAAGCGACTGGGTCATTCCAGGTGCGTTGGTTTTTAACTTTTTTGATATCGTAGATTGCTGCGTTCTTTTTGCGCGTTTTGTTGTTGTGCCTGCAGTCCTTTCCCTTCCTGATCTCATGTTATTGACTTTGTTATAGTTTCTGGGCTCTTTCTGGCTCTTTGTGGCTGAGTGAAATTTGTTTCATGAGTGAGACTCAAAAACACACCCTGCTACTCCCCTCTTTCGCTACTCCTACCTGGAGGCTCAGATCCGCACTGATCGCAGAAAACCACACCCTCCCAAGCCTATCTGCTCCTTTCAGGCGCTGCTGTGTAACCAGTTCCTACACATGCACAGTACGCAGGGAATTTGGAGCATCTTCCGTCAGGGAGGGGCGGTGTTTGCGGTGTTGCTGTGTAGGGCAGAGCCAGAGGCAATGGGACGGCTTTATCCAAACAGAGTTAACTTTGTTCGCAGGTTAAATGCAGGTTCAGTGCAGAAAGTACGTACGTGAACGACAGGAAAGTTCAATGAAATTTCAGTGAGAGTTAAGCAGCATACAGCTTGTAGTTTTGTTAAAAATCAATAGCGGTACGATTGCTGGGGATTAACGTTCCAATGTGCGGCAGCGGCAACGTTGTTTTCTCAGTGCTAAGCTCAGCGCTCACGCCTGCACGCAGCCTGTCTCCTCTGGCCACCTCTCTTGAACGGCTAAGCTGACCGCAAAACATGGACTGGATCCAAGAGGAGATGGACCGATTCGTGGATCAGTTGGACTCTCTCATGCCAGGCTTTTTTTGGGGGTCGAATTTCTCCTATGGCCCCAAGTACTCTCTCCATTCTGTGAATTGCACTTGGTCCTTCTGACCCTCAGCCCAAATGTCCCAGTACCCAGCTACTGCCTGGTATGCTTGCTCCCTCAGAGTACTTTCTGAGGGCTCTCTAACGGCTCTAGCGCTCTGGGTGCTCTCTAACTGCTCTCTAGCTGCTCTGGCGACCCGGGGCCCCTGGAGGCCCTTGGAGGGGACTCCTCCTCATCCAAAGCAGGCCCGGCTCTGCTCACTTTGGGCACGCTGGCACGCTGGGGCATCTCTGGGGCTTCGCTGAGGCCTAAAGGAGCTTTGCTTTGCTCCCCTTGCTCCCCTGCTGTTGGCTCCCCCCACCCCTGTGCTCCGCTATGCCGCGCTGCCTCGCGGAGTGCCGGGGGGTGGAGAGGGGCTGGAGAAATGCTGGAATAACTGGGATAGCGAGCAGGCTGGGAGGCTGGGAGGCAGGGAGGCGGGTGGCGGGTGGTGGGATTTTCAGGTGATCCGGGCGGGGGGAGCCGGCGCGGGAGCAGGGGAAACCACAGCGACCTGCCTCTGCTCGTCCCCCGATTCCGTTTCCTCCGGGCGCCAACCCTCGACGGCCTCCAGTCTCTGCTTCGGTATAGCTGCGGTATAGCTGCGGTCCGGTCCACTTCAGAACCGCCGACTGCTCGCTCGCTGCATCGTGACGTGGCTCCTCCTCCAAAAACAGACGCACACCGCTGGTTGAAACTCCTGCGTTTTGGATACGAGATCCATAAAACACAGTACAAGTAACTCGATAATAACAAAATAAATAAAACTAGTAAAACCAAAAATCACGTAAAACAACAATCCTAAAACAAAATAGGTGAGAGAGAAGGAAGATTAAAAAAAAAGTGGGAAGACTTCAGAGGAGATGGAACAGCACCCACAAGATAAAAATGTGAAAAAGTTCACTTTTAGACATCATTGCTCCAACACTTGACACTACGTGTGAGGATGATCCAGGCAGCATACAAAAATGTGGTCATCCCAACAATTTCCTCTCTCGTGTTCGAACATAAAGTGCGAAGTGCATGAGCATAATGACGAAGCCTAAAAGATTACATACAAAGTGGCCTCAACCATTGTTTTTGTGGTATATCATAGTCTGGACAGGAAAAGGCAAAATGATGCAGGGTTTCTTCTGCTGAAGTACATGAGGGACACACATTAGAACTGCAATACTGCACACCCCATTTTATACAGAAACTATTTAACAGCAAAACCCTGTACCTCCATTTTAGGAAGAATTACAGAGGAATGAAACCTGCAAGAATGTCAAAAAAGTTTCATAGGCGGGGGGAGCTTAAAGTCTCAAAAATGACACATTTCAGATCCCTCATCCACAGATAATCTTTTAGTTGTTCTTTGACCAAGGAGTGAGAGACTTGTTTTGCCATTGCAGGGGTTTCCCAAAGTGAAGGCAAGCCTATCTCGTACAGTGTGACTTTAGTATAAGCAAACCAAGCAATCCTATCGCAACCCGGATATTTAAGAAGAGCACGGATCACGATTCTGTAGGATTCTAGTTCAATCAATCAATCAAGGGTATATAAAGCGCTGCTCCTCACCCCTGAATAGTCTCAAGGCTCATCTGTGGACCAAAGCTAGTGCCAGTACAAAATAGGGTGACAAATAATAAGTTGATTTATAGGAACAATTTTCAAATCTAAGAGTTAGGGGAGGTGAGGAGCACTCTATGGAAGGTTTTGAATGGTTCTCACAAACCTTTTTCAGTTTTACCAAGGTCATCACTTTTAATGTGTCCCCACAGTTCTACACCATACAAGGTTGTACTTTTTGCTTTGATGTTATAAATCTCCACCACTGGTTCTAGAGAGTATGCATGGGATCGGGTGCGCAGTTTGGCTACAGCGCCAGCTTCTGGTTGGAGTTTTAGTGAACATCTCTTGATGTGTGAGGACCAACTCAATTTGTGATTCAAGCAGACCCCCAAATACACAAACTCCTGCACCTTTTCTTGAGCAACACCCCGCACCGAGATATTTACTCTAACAGATTTATAAGGATTAAAAACCATAAATGTAATTTTATTAACATTTAGTTCAAGACCACGATCGCGTAAATTAAAAAACTATCAATTAGTGCCTACAGACTACAATGCAGGGTTTTAGAAATTAAAAGCGTGTTGTCTGCAAAAAGTAGTGTCGCGATTTCATTAGGGCCAAGATTGGGTGCATCGTTTCCAGGAAAATCAAGTGTGTGCACTAAATCAATAATATTAAGAGTAAACATTGCCGGGGCCAACACATAGCCCTGCCGGATAATGGTTTCAATATTAAAAGGGTCCATAAGCTTACTGCAGTTGCCATACCTAACCCTGGCATTATTGAGTGCATGCAACCTAATAAGGACGGACAAAATATTGCAGTGAACACCCATCTTTTCCAGAACTTCCCACAACGTAAGCCTAGAAATTGAGTCAAAAGCAGTCTTCAGGTCAACAAAGACAACAAAAATATGGGCCTTGTCTAGCGAGACTGTTCTCCAATATAGGGCTCAGAACGGGAGTATTTGATCCACTGTACTGACCCTATTCCTGAATCCCTCGGAGCTCTGAGAAAACTGGGTTGTGCTTGGCCCAATCAAGGAGTTGATCCAATAAAAGATGACAGAAAAGTGTCTGAGATGTATAGATTAGGCTGATGGGCCTATAGTTCCCTGGGTCTTCTTTGGATCCTTTTTTGTTTATTGGGACAATCTCAGCAATCAACGAAGAGCAAGGGATTGCGCCACCTGCAAGAATAGAATGAAACAGCAGCTGAAAGTATGTGGGAACTGAAAAGTCTTTCATGGGATGTAAGAATAAAACTATATTCAGACAGCTCCTCCACTGTGTTCAGTGTATCCAAGGCATCAACCACCCGATCACATACCTGGTCCACTAGTTTTGGTTCTTTTCAAACTGCCTCTCATTTTATGGTTTAAATCTTTTTTATTGAATTTTATTATCAGAACAGTAGCCGCCACTTATAAAGTATAGCTGTAGGTCAGAAAAGAAGATAGAAGAAGACATTTCACGAAGTTAATACTGGCCCAGAGTTTGGGGAGAAAACCGTGTCCATCCCGTGTGCAAATCTACTGCTGTGAGGTGCATCTATTGGGCTTGTGGGGGTCTCTGGTGAATCTGAGTACCAATAGATATCTTGGGCATGTAAGTGCCTTGAATAGAGTCAGAACGCCAGAAACGCCGTCTCTGACAAACCAAGTAGAACGCCGAGATTGCCGCTCCTGTCCACCTTCCACCTTCCGCCTTCCGCCTTCCCCGACAAGGGGGTCTGCAGGGGAAGACTAGCGGAGCACTTGGGGTCAAGGGTTTCCGGAGCGCACTGTCTCTGGTAGTCTCTCGTTTCCTTGATTGATTAAGGCGGTCGGACCACGCCTGGTCCGATGTGCTGCTCCGGTAGTGGACTGTGAGCGGTGAAGGAGCTGGGTGCGGCGGCGCCTGGGATCTGCAGCGTGCAGGTATGCGTAGGTGCGAGCGCTGATTCAATTGATTGAGCGCTGTGATAACAGCACCCTACTTGCCTCTGCTTACACCACTGCGAGCCTGTGCCTCTGCGCAAGCCACAAGTTTGGAAAAGAAGAAAAGAAAAGTAAAGAAGAAAGGGGCAAGATTCAATGATCAAGGTGATACAAGGCACTACAATTGCTACTGGTTGCTGGCGCTGTACTAAGCGCTGTAATAACAACACTGCCATCAACCGCCATCAACCCAAAGTAAAATCGAGCAGCTGAGGGCACCAGCCTGTGCATCTGAGCACCCGTCGACGCGGGAGACAAGAGGTAAGAGGTGGAGGCAAGCGCGGCAGCCGTTAGAGGTCGCCGCTAAGTAAGAGCCAGAGGGAGCGGTCTGAGGGGTTGGTAGACTAGGTCTCCAGCTTGCAGCCCCCCTCGCGTGCACCGCTTGCTAACCCCTCCGTCCCCCCTCCACACCTCCGTGCCCTCAAAACAAAAAAACACAGCTCAACACAGGGGCCCACATTAGCACTAGTACTGGTATTCCCTCCCCCCCAGCACAATTAGGCACAAACAAGCCTAGCCCTAGCCCCAGCAAACGGCGCAAAAAGAGATGACGCTGAGGAAGACTAAATCCTGCACGGAGGATGAGGGGGAAGTGAACCCTGAGAGCCTAGCACAAAGAAGGGTAACCAGAAGCATAAGTACCCTAAAATCCCAGGACCCGGTCACTGGCAATTCCCTCCCCCAAGGCCTTATCACTCAATTCTAGAGGGTCGAAGGAGCATTATCAAGTGCCAAAGCTCCGTTATCAAGGAGAGCCAAAAAAAGACTTAAAAAACAACTTAAGAAGTCCAAAGCTAGAAGCAGAAACACATCCTCGGTGGTATTAACCCTGGGCGACACTGAAACTAAATGTATCCCCAAACCACTCTTCCCCATTTTCATACCCAAGCAGGTGTCTAAAATGGGCAAGCCATGTGACGCTCCTCTTGTTCACGGTGAGGCCCAAAGCCAACAAATCCCTCTCATGGAGGGTCAAACTAATGAGGCTCTTCAACAAAGGCCTTCACAGGTGGCCGTCTCAGCACCTTTAAGTGCCCCCAGCCCTTCCGGTTGGGTTCTGAAACATGAGTCTGTAACAAATCCCAAACTACAACAGGGCACACAACCAGTACTGTCAAGAGTGGTAGGTCCACCAACTGAGGGGCAAGGGAATCAGCAACCAGGAGTCGCACTCAAAAATTACCTAAATTAAACATCAGACCAGGGGGAGTGGCAAGGATGTCCGAGTGTGGAAGGCCAATCAAGCGTGGGGCCCAATGGGCACCAGCCTGAATCCACTCTCATAAACCCTTTAAATTTCAATAACTCGAGTCTAAAGCTCCAGGGAGAAGGGGTGAGTTTGTGCTCCATCACACAAAAAAACAAACAATCCACCTATGAGCTGCAGTTAACCCCAAGATATACAGCAAAAGGATCTTTTGACATCTTGAACAGGTCCAATATTGTCCGCCTCTTTGGCCATATTGCCTCGCTGGCCCAAATCACCTCAGAAAATATTGAGTGGGTGATATTCAAGAGACTGGAGACAGACACTCACGACGATTCCACCATAATCGGACTTGCAAGTCAGCAAGTCCAACAGGCTGTCCTTAAGGAAGCAACATTGTTCGCTGAATGGGGCATTGAAGTTGTTGTGCCAAGAACACTGAAATATCCACACGTCCTGTTGCCGCAACAGGACACACACGAAACGGCATCCATTCTAAAAGGCATAAGGCACACCCGTCCAGAAATAGGGGCGAAATCAGGGCGGGCAAAAACCCCGCTAAAAATCAAAATCCAGCAAAATGACGGGCAACGGAGCGTGCAGCGGCATCTCCAGACATCGGATCACCTGGAGGCCACATGGAGACAGCGTCCCTAACCTAATAAACCGCCACGCAAATAATGCCTGTTCAAACCCACTCAGGGGCCTAGTTCGCGAGTTATCCATTATTTCATGGAACATTGCGGGGGTGAGCAACATCTTTAGGGACATTACTACATCTGAATACCTCGCACAGGGGGACATACTGTGTATTCAGGAAACCTGGGCAAGGGCAACGACCGCCATTGGAGGCTTTTACGAACATTTTAAACCAGCGACCAAAAGGACAATCTTTGGACGCCCGTCAGGGGGTCTTTCTATCTACGTAAGTCATGCGTGCAAAATTAACACAACTGAATTAAAGTTGGGGTCTCCTGATCTTCAAGCCATCATAATCAGTGGGTTGTCACCGGGACAAACATCTCGCCCCCTTCTACTAATTAATTGTTATTTTAATCCAAACAAGTATTCATCCTCCCAGGCCATGGAATCACTTTTTTCAATTTTGGAAGATCTTTTAATAAATTGGAATGACCAAGATGTAATAATCGCGGGTGACTTTAATCACAGAGGCTTGGGTTTAATTTCGGAGGCTCCATCAAGCAAGAAGTCAGCCTTACTGACTGAATTTCTCACAAATTTCAAGCTGCACTCTACCCATAGAATACAAAAAAAGACTCATCCTGAATGGACCACCATCCCGACCTTTAGAAATGTCTCTACTATAGACTACATCTTTATCAACGAAGGGCTTGTCCACAATCTTAGCAACTTCACAGTGGACGACAGAGAGGAAAGTGATCATAGGCCCCTCCGCGCCACATTCAATCTGGCGCGGGTACAAGCAGAATTACAAGTAGCTATTGGAACTACCACGGGGGAGGAACATCATAAAGTGCTTAAAAGAATAAAATGGTCAATCAATCTCAGTCATAGCCTGCTAGACTATGTAGCTAGAAGGGAGGAAGAACCTAACCCAGTTCAAACTAAAAACCTCATCCACCTCTGGGAAACTCTGACCTCCGATTTATTGGAACATCTGGGCAATAACCGTCATCCAAGAAGTCGCCAATTTCATTCGGATCCTCGCCGTCTAACATCGTGGTGCCTGTCACAGTGTAAGCGTGATCTAAATAAGGCAATCAGGGCACAAAAGAAAGGCACTCATCTGTCAGGGAGATACTCCATTGCTGCTCTGCGAACTGACTATAAAAAGAAAGTCTGGGCCCACAAAAAACGGCAGACTGAACAGAACTGGTTGACTGTGTTCTCCTTAATTAAAGGAAATGACAACAGCAAGCTTTGGCGTTTCATCAACAGTCTTACCCCCAGAGGAGAGCAAAAGGAAAATAGTGTTGCAGGGAAAGTATGGGAACAGTATGCCAAGGGGCTGTATACCTGCCAGTCAAATCATCCCACAGGAGGAAGCCGTGCGTGGTCCAAGGTGGCGGCGGAAATTATCGAACCCGAAAGAGTTACGACAGAAGGCGCAAATCCGACCTGCATCGGATCTCTCTCAGAAATGGAGGTACTAAAGTGCATCAAGGCCATTAGATCTGATGGCGCTCCAGGCCCAAATGGAATTCCGGCCCAGGTTCTGAAAACTGCCTCATCCTTTTTTGCATCCAGACTCACCCCTTTATTTAACCATTCTTTTGCCACGGCAATGTTGCCATCCTCTTGGAAAGGCTCTATTCTTTTCCCCCATCCATAAAAAGGGGGACCACATGGACCCGGCCAATTATAGGCTTATAGCTCTCCTCGACGTAGAAGCAAAGATATACGCCCGCCTTCTTCTCAGGGATCTAGAGGACTGGGTGGATAAGAACGGTATTCTTCCGCCCACACAGACCGGCTTTAGGGCTCACAGCTCCACTCTTGACAACATCTTAGCCCTTTCCTACCTTGCGAAGAAGGCCAATATGAGGAACAAACCGCCCCTGTTCTGCTGTTTCATAGACTACTCCACAGCCTTTGATCGAGTGAACAGGGGCCGGCTCTGGGCAAAACTCGACTCGTGGGGGCTACCACAGGCTCTACTAAAAGCTATAAAAGCACTCTATGAGGGCACCTAGGTCAAGGTGAAGCTAAGCCCTACAATAACAACTGCAAGAATTGAAACCAACTCGGGCCTCAAGCAGGGGTGCGTCTTGGCCCCCATGCTGTTTAGCTTGTATACTGCGGACATGGGGACAGCTCTGAAAGATGCCAACTTAGCACCTCCAAAACTGGGGAGGCTCGTCTTGGGAACACTCCAGTATGCAGATGACACGGTGATCATGGACCACACTAGGGTGGGGCTCCAAAGAGCCTTAAGCAGTTTGGCATTATACAATAAGTCAAATGACTTACGGATCAACGTGGGCAAGACCAAAATTGTCATTTTTGGCAAATACCCCCTCAAAAAAGAAGTTTCATGGTCTCTGGGGGAGCACCGTATCGTCACTGCCCCATCCTACAACTATCTGGGCACCTGGGTCTCCGAGAATGCCTCTGCAGCCAAACATCTGAAGGAGCTTAAACCTAAAATTGACAAAACCATTCTGTCGCTAAGATGCCTATGCCACCGCTTGGACAGTCCCTCTGCAGAACCAATGTTGACAGTGCTCCGGGCAAAACTGATCCCTGCCATTGCTTATGGGCACATAGCCTACCCTGGTGCATTTGACAAAGTGGTCAACGCGGCCCAGGCGAAAGCCTATAAGTTGGTGCTACAGGCCCCTAGATACGCAAGGAACACTAGATTAAGGCTAGAAATAGGCCTTAAGCGACCGGAGCTGGTATTATTGGGGGACCTTTTAAAACTCTATATTAGAGTACTGAAAGCACCAGAACATTCGCTAAAGCACTCCCTAAGATCAATCTTTGAGGAGGCGGGCTCCCCCTGGTACTTAAAGGTAGGACAAGCTATTGCAGCATTGAAAATCGAAAGAAAGAGTTTGCCCCTGCACGAAATTCCTTTCTCAGCCTGGGCCCAAGCTGTTAAGCGCCAAGTCCGGACCATCTCCTTTGGACTTGACCTTGCATCTCTTCGGCAAAATCCACTAACTCAGGCCCTGGACAAATCATATATTCCAGGTAAACCTCAACCTTACCTGCAAGATCCAGTATCCGCTTATGTGAGAAAGAAAATGTTGTACTTTCGACTTTTGACCCTCAGGATCACGGACTTCAACCCCAAATGGGCCCGTACGGATGGCACCTTGGCCTGTCGTCTATGCAATTACCGCAGGGAATCCTGGCTACACTTGCTGTGCTGCTGCCCAAAGCTGGCCAATGACCTCCATCGCTTGCTGCTTCCGATGTTACGGAATACGGCCAATAGAACTTGTAGAGAGGCCTCGGACTGGTGCCTCTCAGTCTCCACGACCTGTTTGATAGCCAGAGTTGGGAAATTTATACACCAGGTAAAAATGGCACTCGACTCCCACTTAACGGCATTGTCAGCAAAGTAACCGGAAGCCTTCTGCCCCAGTTATCTAACCTGGGCTGGTATAAAGATCTACGAAGAATCCATCTTTCGTCAACAGCCCTTGGTACATGAATTGACTCTACAGAACTTTCATGTGCCCCCTTTTATTAGCTGGGAAACACTTGTTCAACCTATGTATCACTCTTTTTAAAAGAACTCTGTTTTGGACAGCTAATCAGGACTAATATGTTAGTATTTTAACTTAAAGTCACTCTCACCTTTATGTTTGGATGGGTCATGAGAGTGGGGGAGTCGGGACGTTCATAAAGCTTTTTATTCTTTTTTTTCTCTCTTTTTGTTTTTTTTTCTTTTTTATACTGTAAAGATTTTAAGTAATCATGCAGTTTATTAATAAAATTGTCAAAAGTGCCTTGAATTCTGTTGAGAAGAACTCTAAAGTGGATCCCCATGTTTTGTCAAAGCGGGGAAGCCTATGTGTTATGCTTGCTGTTATCTTTTCCATGCTGATCACCTCCCACAGCTTATGTAGCCATTCTAACCTGGATGGGACTCCGTATATTCCCCATTTAGAGAGTATCACCTGCTTGGCAGCACCTAGTGCCAGTGTAATAGCTCTTCCACAGCAAAGGATCTAGAGGGTAAAGTAAGGCTCGGAGAGCCCAAGGAGTATATAGCTAGGGAATCTTGGTATGTCCGTTTTATAGGTGGCTTTTATTTCTGGTAGTATCGATCCCCGAAAGGGTTATTTCTTTGGGCATTGCCATAGCACATGTGTCGGATTGGCCACCTGGCCTCAGTGGTGCCAACAACGGGCACCCTCCAGGGCTTCTAGCCCTGGAGGGTCGTTCACACTGGTTATGAGCCATTTTTCAGATTTTGTAACGGGGCGGCCTGCATGTGGGCGGATATGTTGCTGTGTAACCCAGTGCCATAAGGTTAGATACACCAGTAAGTTGCTTTAGGTAAGCCATATTTGGCAGATAATTGGGGAAAGTCCATTATCCCCTCTGCCTCAAAGAGCTCGCCTATGCATTTACAGTTGGGTTCCTGCCATTTAAGGTAATCCTGTCTTGTCTGGGCGGGGGTTGGCCTATGAAAGGAGTCTAGGGGGACATAGAGGTAGATAGACCACAGGACATATGAACCCTGTCCCATATGTTCATTGTAGCTTGCAGGACCGGTGAAATATAGACCCCCAACAGGGTGGTGTCGTTTGGAGATCCAGGGTACCTTCCACACAAGTATAAATGCCAGCATTTGTAATGCCAGCATTTGTAAAGCGCACAGCTACCTCCGACGGATGTGTCCCGACGCTGTGGACCATCAGGAAGATTAAGCAAGCTATTGCCCAGAGTCACATGGTGCTGGGCTAAACTGCCACCGGAGCCGGGGATCGAACCGTGGACCCTGTAGTCTGAAGTCAGGCACCTTGGCCACTGCGCCACACCTCTGCCACTTGTATGGCCACTAATGCAAGGTCGATAAAGCACCAGTGCTTTTCCGACATGAGCTTACACCATTAGATCATGTAGCCCAGCTGAGTCACTTGGTAATACCCCTGGGAACCCCTAGCCCTCTGTCTTCCTGTTTCAAGGTATGTTTGGAGGGTTCTCTCACTCAATAGAGGGGAGAGGGTCAAACAACTACTCTATCACCCCGACGCGGCGTCAGTCACAGGGGCACGAGAGGTGATGGAGTCGTCCATCGGAGCAGTTGTGCTCTTTGGAACTCCACCCAATTGACGCCAGTTTGAGTTTCATTTGTCAATAAACTCGTATGTGTACTCCGTGTTGGTGGAACTCCCTCCACATGGACAAGATCAATTAGATCTACCACTATCTCCTTGACTACTTATTAAGGTAAGGAGTACTCGTGAGGGACCTGGACGGATAGACGTCCTGAAGAAGACCAATGTGACCTACTATTGGGGGCACGCCTAGATCGAAACATGTTGACTCTAGCAGATTAGGAGGGGTGTTTTAGGTTCCTAAATTTCCTTCCTCAACACCACCATCCATTATTCTATTTTAATCCTGACCCTGGAACCTACGAATAATGGTATATTAGGTATCCATGAACCAGTTTTAAACTCATTATTTTTGACTGCACGTTTTGTCTCATCACCGTACCCAGTCTTGGACTGACACATCTTGTTTTGAACACTGTTTGTTACATCTATTCCTTGTGATGTTTCCATGTTTTATGTTTCCCCTCCCTATGCTCCGCTCTGTGCGTGGCTACGCCAGAGCGTTGTAGCAGACCCGATGATGAAGCATGTCACACACATTTGTGTGTGAGTGAGGGCAATTTTTTCAAACATACCAGCTTGTCACTGTTTGTACACTCCATTATTTGTGGGTTTTGTCCTCTCCACCCCTTTATGTGTGTATCATGTTTGGAGGTGTGCCATTTGAGCCCTCTTTCCACTCCAGACAAAATCCACCAACAAGTGTTGCAGTTTAGCGTGTGTTTGAGGGGGGTTGCAGCGGTAGAGTCTGAATTAGGATGCGGGGGAGTAATGTCATCTTGATAGCAGGTAGTCTCTGCCCAACCTGGATAATGTGAGCCTTCTCCAACTTTGAAGCTTTGACTGAATATTGGTCAATAGGGCACCATAATTCTCACGTATCCTACGCCCCTGATAGGTAACGTCCGATAGAGTCCACCCCAAGGGGAACTCCAACTTTAAAGACCCAATTCTGATTGACAAATAGTTAGACTAAGAGCTCCCGTTTTTGGGATATTAATCTTAAAGCAAGAGACTAGGCCAAACTCTTCGATCTCTTTCAGGAGGGGAGGCAGAGAAGTGAGTGGCTGAGTGAGAAAGAGCACAACATCGTCGGCATAGAGAGAGGTTTTGTGTTTCCTGTCCCACATATGAATCCAAGTGATTGCACTGTGTTGGCCGATACGTTCCGCAAAGGGCTCCACATAGAGAGTGAATAACCAGGGTGACAAGGGGCACCTCTGTCGTGTACCTCTCAGACACCCGGGTCAGGAACAGACGCCGTTTACGCTGATTCTTGCCTCCACTGTGTTGTAGGTGTTGCTTACCCAGTTCAAAAACCTTACCCCCAGACTGTACCGAGCAAATAGGGCCAGTGGACCAGGTCGCAGGCCTTCTCAGTGTCTACTGATAAAAGTAAAGCTGGTTTATGGGAGCACTGCGTCTTGTCTAGAACGTGACACCGTTGCCTGGTCCTGTCACTACAACTGCATGCCGGTATATTACCAGACTGGTCCGGATCCATCAGCCCCAGCATATAGGGTGCCAAATGAGCTGCCAATATGCTAGTGAATATTTTCAAGTTGACGTTTAGCAAGGAGGTGGGGTGATAAGAGGCACATTTTGTTGGATCCTTGCCTGGTTTAGGTACAACCATAACTATGATTCAGAAAAGGGGGTGGTGATGGACAGAGTTTCTGAATTAAGCAGAATACTCCTACCCAGTCAACAGATCAGGGCTTGATCCATCACCGTTTTTTAGCTCACTGCACCATCCCAGCTCAGAACCTGGCTACATGCAAATTAGTCTGTCCCTGTCCCAGTGCATCATGGGAACAGGGCAAACCAAACTACCAAGCCAATTCTTTCACTGGGAAGGAAACAAGCTTCCGGGGACCGGTTTCTGGTATTACAGCCATCATCGGTCCGGCTTGCTTGAATCCTGATGGTGCAATGAGCAAGGGACTCACATCTGAGTATACCCTTCCACGCTTATGGTGGACAAAACGATTCAGCCTTGACTCTGCACCTCATGGGAACATTCCAGGCCGAACTGCCAAGCCATGTCTTTCCTGAACATGACTCAAGCATCCTAGGACTGATTTCTGGCTATCAGCCATCTTCAGCCAGGATAGCTTGACTCCAGTGGTGAGGAGAGCATGGGACTCACTTCTGAGCATACCCATCCCACTCGGGGTGACAAATGCAAAAACAACAGTTGATGGACAGAATGCAGAACAATGTCATACATTCACCCCAGTACAGAGATCTGAGCCTAAATCCATCGTTTTTTTGCACTCCACACCACCCCAGTTCAGACATGGCCATATGCAAATCAGCCTTGACCCTGTGCGTCATGGGAACAGTCCAGCCCGAAGGGCGGAACGTACCACACGCCCCCAGCATTTGTCACGCCCCCCCCCAGCACAAGCCCACAGCACAACGCAGACACGCCCACAAGGGACTACTTTGCTGGCACGGTTCTTTTACTTTTTAAATGTATATGGTGGGCGTCTGCATAGCCTATGTCCTTCTGCTGCAACTGCCCTTTCCAACGCTGTATTGGGTGTTGTGATTGGTGCTGTGGTTCCTGAGATTACCCGCCTCAAAGGTTTGGGCTCCCTCTTTAATATATTAGTATAGATTAGTAAGGCAATATACATAAAATATATCATAGGTAAAGTGGCCTCATTGCATCCAGATCATAAGTACAAATAAACCAGTAAAGTTCTATAGTAAATCCAGCATAGATTAGCCTTATAAGAATGAGAAAGAGGGTTCCGTTAAGGGAGAAAAAACTTTCCCTTTATAGGACTTTAGACTCAGAATTTCACACATTACTACTAAGTACATAGTTCGCGCCAAGAAACTATTTAATTTTACATGGGATTTAGAGGTCCCTAGAATGTATCCAGGTGACGTGAATTGTAACACCGTTACAGAGCCGTCTGGGACTGATGGGTTCTCCTTGGGTCGGGGCTTCTTAAGTACAAAGACTAGGAAATCTTCATTCGTTCCATGAAAAAACTCACAATTAGTAGAGTAAGGCTACAACAACAACTATGCGGTGTATCGCAAAGTCTTAATAAATTTAAAGACAGTACGATGTCAATTTATGTCAGCACAAATCTGATTTTGCACAGGAGGAACATAAGAAGAGGTAAAACAATGTTCTCGTCTTTAGTTCACTGCTTATGTCTGCCTTAGGAATAGGGCTTGCCAATTTTAATTCTTCATGGTTAACTGGGTAAGATAATTGGGATTTCATCAGTAACAGGTTGTTCTGAAGTAATATCCTTTGGGCGAAACCCTCACAGTTCATGCCTTTGGACTCCGGGGCGGTTATCTTGATGAATAAGTGTCTCGGCCGGCTCTCCCTAAGATAAAGTTATTTAGGCACTTCTATTGAAAGCTGTACCTCTTTGTATCAATAGGGCCAGAGGTCGAGTTGCTTGTCACATAGATCTGGTTTGCTTGTCACATAGAGCTGGCGGGAATTAGTGAACTGGAACTTGCTGCAAGTAAGGAATTAATAAACCAACAATGTACTGTAAAGGGCAGTGTAGAAAGCAAGTACAGCTCAAAACATAATACGATGCCAGTATGAGGGTTTTCGTCTATTAGTTACAGAGAAAATATGCCCACTCGGAGGAGCATCAGCAAGATTGACAAGTGCTGTCTCTTAGCTGGCATTCATCCCATTCACCAGAGTCCGCTCAATTACAACACTCATACATGCTAAAACCATTTTAGAATCCTGTGCATGTTACCCAACACCAAGCGAGTAACACATAGGTAAATAAATACATCTGGCCCTGCAAGCACAGTGAGCTGGGATTGTGTGGCCTCTGGTGGTCTGAGATGACACCTAGACCCATATGGCACAGGGCGAGAACCCAGGAAGCACTGGAGGTAGCTCGCACGCGGGTATACACGGCCATGCGCAAGTTCACAGAGATGCGTGGGTAGGTTTCATAAGACACGGCCTGCTGCACGCAAAATCGGTCGGCTGCTGGGAAACGGACGGGGTGCATTGGTCGAAGGTAGGCATGGCAATTTCCTGCTAGACCTGGGTGAAGCACTAGAAGCAGCCAGGTGCAAGTAGGAAGAGATACAAGGGGCTAAGTGGTGGGGGCTCTGGGTGCAGCGGGTGCCACACCCAGGGCTGTGGAGGAGTTACAGGGCGATCCCGACACAGGAAAGGCACAGGAACAGGACCTGAAGCCTCCAGTGATAAGCGCACAGTGCATAAGTCATACAGGATTCAAGGGGTCCTTCTTGGGAACTTTGAGTACGACAGCGCCCCGTTAGTCTTTAGGGCGGTTGTAAACGTGAACAACCGGGGGCTTGCTTTATAGGTTTCGCCCAGCTGGAGAAGGTGTGAGTCACTCTCCCTTCTTTAGCGGGCGGGGTGGGTGGACGATAGGTTCACCAGTGGGAGGAGTAAATCCTCCCAGGTACCACACCGGGCTATGGCCGCAGGTGTCATTCTTGGCTGAACTTCAGGTGCCCTGCAACGAGGGGTTGCGGGGCGAGCAGGATCGCCTGTAAGATAACCCACCTTTTATTTGTATACAAATAAACCTGCAATTTTATCTTCCAATAACTTGGTGTCTGTGTATTATTGTAGAGTTTGTGGGGTTGCGGGCGGCGGAGTAACGATGGAGATACTATGCAGGATGCCCGTGGTCCCTGCAGGAGACCCCATAGGAGGGCAGGCCCCTTAGTATCTTGAGGACGCAGCAGCCAACGCATCCGGGGGGGTGGGCGGTGCGAGGGACAGGGGAAAGGGGAGAGGGGCGGGGTTTCAGGTATATAGGGGAGGCCCCTCCTCACACGTGCCCTCTTTGTCTGCTGCCCCCTCTCTCGCCAGGTCGCATCCTTTGCTGCCACCAGGCCCTCCAGCCACATCGGCGGTGCCGGTCCCCCCTCCCAGCCAGGTCCCTAGATTCCCCCCCCTTTTTGTCATCTCCCCTCCCCACCGCTCACCCACTGAAAAAGGGGGGAAGTGGCGAGGGGGGACTGTATTAATGTTTGTTTTCTTTCAGTGATAAGCGCACAGTGCATAAGTCATGCAGGCTTCAAGGGGTCCTTCTTGGGAACTAGGAGTACGACGGCGCCCCGTTAGTCTTTAGGGCGGTTGTAAACCTGAACAACCGGGGGCTTGCTTTATAGGCTCCGCCCAGCTGGGGAAGGTGTGAGTCACTCTCCCTTCTTCAGCGGGCGGGGTGGGTGGACGATAGGTTCACCACACCGGGCTATGGCCGCAGGTGTCATTTTTGCCTGAACTTCAGGTGCCCTGCAACGAGGGGTTGTGGGGCGAGCGGGATCGCCTGTAAGATAACCCACCTTTTATTTGTATACAAATAAACCTGCAATTTTATCTTCCAATAACTTGGTGTCTGTGTATTATTGTAGAGTTTGTGGGGTTGCGGGCGGCGGAGTAACGATGGAGATACTATGGCTCCTCCTTCAACTGTTTGGGTGTGTCCGCGTCTCCATCTCAGGTCTGAGTGGATGGCAGATCCGTGGCGTGTCCATCGACTCTTTTGCCCTCTGGCTTCAGCAGGATGTCCTTAATATTCACTTCCTTTTTTGAGCGGTTAAATGCAATTTCGTGGGGACATAAATCCGCCAGACGCAATGGGCAGGCACCAGAAGTCTAACCAGCAGATTAATGTGCACAGGGCTGTGAGAAGCCCCCCTTGCCAGTGTCCACTTGAATTACTGCCCGGCGGGGTGCCCTGTCCGCATCGCCTCCGCGGGGCCCGAGGGGTGCACTCAACCAGTCCTTCTGGCACCGTTCCACCATACCTTCCAAGTCTGCCACAGCCCGGTCCGCCCGCCAGCGCCCACCAGTCTCTTACGAGGCCTCACCTGACTCCGGCGGTCACTTGGGGCCTCTGCTGCTTCCCAGTCCTGGGTTCCAGCCTGATTCTGTTGCTCGCCTGGGACCTCTGATTCCAGCCAAACTCCGCAGCACGCCCGGGGCCTCCTCTGCCGCACCGTCAGAGCTTCTGGCACCTCGCAGCTGAAGTTCAGAGGCCACTGCCTTGGAAGCCTTGTCGGGTCGTGCAGTGCCGCTCTCTATGGGGCGGTTGGCACTCGGACCATCGGGCATTCCTGTAGTCAGCGTCAGTACCACCTCCTCCGCAAGCCACCAGCAGCCCAGGATTGCCACTAGAGCCGCTGCTTTTCGGCCCTGTTCAGCGGAGCTCCATGAGATCGCTGCTACTCTGCCGCCATCTTGGCCAGGCCCCCCCCTCAATCTCTTATTTTAAGGCCCACTTGGTATCTGGCAGGGCAGCCTCAGAATTCGGGGAAGCACACTGGTGAGCAATATATTTGAACTAGCTTAGAGAAAGATGGAGAGCATTGTGGTCGCTGTCATGACCCTCAATATCTATCATGTCCATGAGGGATGGCCAAATCGAAAGGGACAGGAATATATAATCAATGCAGCTCTTTTGTGAACCACGCTTAAAAGTATGGCACCACGGAGGTCCGAATGGGAACTACCATTACAAGCCCCGAGGCCAAAGTGAAGAGTCAATTGATCAGCAATGGGAGAACATCTAGTAGCAGATCTAGCTGAGGAACACCCCAAGCTGCATCGTTTTCATTAGTTTTAGAGGCTCAGGGCCATAGGGTTTGAAAGTAACATTGATGTCACCGACAATAATTACCCTATCTTTGTATGAAAGGGAATCTAAGGCTTTTTCCAAAATATACACAGTGTTAGATATTTTGTGTACCTTACTAGGCCTGTTGTAAACATTAAAAATGTACCAAGAAGAAACAGCCCCATAATTTATATCAAGCCTTGTAATATGTAGGGCTAGTACATTTTTTATCCACATAACCAAGCCTCCAGCAGGCCTAACCATACCACCTAAAGATGCGGGGCAAGAATAGATGGTGAACCCTGACCTATGTACTGGCTCCACACACCATGGGCCTCATTCATTAGGTTTTGGTGCAGGGCAGCGCTGCCCTTTGCCCCTGCGCTGGTGCACAATGGGCTTTTATACGCCAACGCAGTCACCCTTGCATCATGGTGCAAGGGTGCCTGCATGGTACCTTCATGCACAAAATCAATCCATTCAGGCGTTTTTCTCTTTCTATGTGTACTGTAGAAAGCAGCACACATAGATAAAGGAAAAAATGAGGAGACTGAAAACATTTCTCTTCATTGCGCCTCCCTTAAGCCACCCCAGGGTGGCGTTAGAGTCTGACACGTACCCAGGTTTACGATTCGTCGTAAATCTTGGAATGCTTCAGATTCCATGGGTGTTCCGTGGGAACACCCACAGCAACACCCATTAAATGTCCCTTTCACAAAGTGTTCTGCGAGAAAGTAGCACATATTTACAAGGCCATGAAAAGCCACGTAAAGTGGCTTTATCTGGCCTTGTAAATATGCTGTGCCACATTCCGCCACCGGAACGTAAAAAAAGTGACACTCCTACAGTGCAAAAGTGTCTCTAGAAAGATGCAGATGCCAAAGGTGTCAATAAAAAGCTCCCAACTGTGTTCCATGAGAGGACGTTTTAAATGATTTTCTTTAACCGTAAATTTGGAGAGATGGCGGTGAATGGTCATGGTGGAGTGGCAAGATTGTGGTGACCAATGTTGTCTTCCTGGGGGAGGATCCATGTGATAAAGCTGCAACCTCAACAGCTAGATTTATCATACTTTCACACAATGCAACGCAGCAAGAGGCCTTGTTGCACTGCGTGAAAGGGAGAGGACAGGAATGCACCATATTTAACATCACATAGGACATGTCTGTCCTCTCCTTGTGCTGGGGGACATTGTGCTGCCTTGTACCAACGCAGGCTCCCTTGTGCAGTGGTGCCAGTGTGCCTGCTTTGTATACAGGATGTACCTTTTCCTGCACAAAAACAATCCTCAGAGGCATGTTCCTCTTTCTTCTGCAGCACACTTAGAAAGAGGAAACAGCAAGAATAAATAAAGATATTTCTCTTCCCCTAGGAAGGTATAGAATTTTGAAGCATTCCCAGGTTTACCTGTCCTGGTAAATCTGGTAATGCCTCAAAATCCATAGTTTGATGCATGGGAACACCCACGCTCCGCTCCACCTATGGAACACCTTCCCAGGGCAGAGTCAAGTCAAGTCAAGTCAATAAATTTATATAGCGCGCTACATACCCAGAGGGTCTCAAGGCGCTTGGAGAGGGGTGGGGACTTACTTGTCAAATATCCACGTTTTAAGTTGCTTTCTGAATGTTAGGTGGTTCTGAGTAAGGCGAAGGTGAGTGGGAAGTGAGTTCCAGGTTTTAGCTGCCAGGTAGGAGAAGGATCTACCTCCCATGGTGGTTTTGTTGGTGCGAGGTACAGTGGCAAGGGCCTGGTTGGAGGATCGTAGCTGGCGGGGGGGGGTGTAGAAGGACAGTCGTGTGTTGAGGCATTCGGGTCCAATTTCGTAGAGTGCTTTGTGTGCGTGGGTTAGGAGTCGGAAAGTAATCCTCTTATTGACGGGGAGCCAGTGGAGGCTTTTCAGGTGACCAGAGATGTGTTCTTTACGCGGGATGTCTAATATGAGCCTAGCTGAAGTGTTCTGGATGCGTTGGAGTTTTTTCTGGAGTTTTGCGGTGGTACCGGCGTAAAGGGTGTTTCCGTAGTCCAGTCGGCTCATGACCAGAGCGTGGGTGACTGTTTTTCTAGTTTCGGTGGGGATCCAGCTAAATGTTTTTTTGAGCATGCGAAGAATGTTGAAGCAAGATGAAGAAACGGCGTTGACTTGTCTGTTCATCGAGAGTGAGGAATCCAGGATGACGCCCAGGTTCCGTGCGTGGTCCGTCGGGATGGGTGCTTTTCCAAGGGCCTCTGGCCACCAAGAGTCATCCCAGGCGGAGGGGGAGGTGCCTAGGATGAGGACTTCTGTTTTGTCTGAGTTCAGTTTCAGACAGCTGTGTTTCATCCATTCGGCTACTTCTTTCATTCCTTCATGCAGGTTGGTTTTGGCGGTGTTAGGGTCTCTGGAGAGTGATAGGATCAGTTGAGTGTCGTCGGCGTAGGAGATGATGTTGAGGTTGTGTTGGTGTGCGATGACCGCGAGGGGGCTCATGTATACGTTGAAGAGGGTGGGGCTAAGGGAAGATCCTTGTGGTACGCCGCAGATGACTTCAGTGGCCTCTGACTTGAATGGTGGAAGGCGGACTCTCTGGGTTCTTCCGGTGAGGAACGAGGTGATCCATTCCAGTGCTTTTCCTTGGATTCCGACGTTTCTGAGGCGTTGTAAAAGGGTGCTATGACAGACCGTGTCGAAGGCTGCGGAGAGGTCGAGGAGGATGAGGGCGACTGTGTCTCCATTGTCCAGTAGAGTTCGAATGTCGTCTGTTGCTGCGATGAGGGCGGTTTCAGTGCTGTGCTTGGCTCGGAAGCCGGATTGTGAGGAGTCGAGGGATTTGTTGGTTTCGAGGAAGGCGGCGAGCTGGTTGTTGACAGCTTTCTCGATGACTTTGGCCGGGAATGGGAGGAGCGAGATGGGGCGGTAGTTTTTGAGTTCGGTGGGGTCAGCTGTGGGTTTCTTCAGAAGGGCGCTGAGCTCGGCATGTTTCCAGCTTTCCGGGAAGGTGCCTGATTTGAGGGAGCAGTTGATGACGTCTCGGAGGTGTGGTGCTATGATGGAGTCTGCTTTGTTGAAGATGTGGTGAGGGCATGGGTCTGTGGGGGATCCTGAGTGGATAGAGTTCATCAGACGGATGGTGTCCTCAGTGGAGATTGGCTTCCAGTCATTGAGGATATTCGGGGGGTGGGGGTCCTGCAGGGGGTTGGGTGGGTTGGTCACTGGGTCGGTTGTCGAAGCTGTTGTGGATGTCTGCAATTTTGTTGTGGAAGAATGAGGCTAGGGAGTCGCAGAGGGCTTGAGAGGGGATGATGTCGTTGGAGTTGGCCGAGGGGTTGGTAAATTCCTTGACGATGTTGAATAATTCCTTGCTGTTGTGGGCGTTGTTATCTAGTCGGTCTTTGAAAGCGGCTTTCTTGGCATTCCGGATCAGTTGGTGGTGTATGCGGGTGGCGTTTTTGAAGGCGTCCTTGGTGCTGGTGGTTGGGTCTTTTTTCCAGGCCTTCTCAAGGGAGCGACAGAGTTTCTTGGATTTCTGAAGATCATCGTTGAACCAGGAGGCCTTCTTGCTGCCTAGTTTGATTTGTCGTTTTTTCAGTGGTGCTAGGATGTCGGCGCTGTTGGATAACCATTGGGTGAGGTTGGTGGCTGCTTGGTCTGGGTTTGAGGAGTGGGCTGGGGGGTTTTGCAGAAGCGATGAGGAGATCTGGTCGATGGTGATTTTGTTCCAGTTTCTTTGCAGAGTGGGTTGGGGGTGGATGTTGGATGTGGGCTTGTTGTAGGTAAAGTGAACGCAGCTGTGGTCAGTCCAAAGGAGAGCTGTGGTGTGGCTGAAGGAGACATGTTTGCTGGAGGTGAAGATAGGGTCGAGTGTGTGACCTGCGATGTGGGTGGGGGTAGTGACAAGTTGTTTAAGTCCGAGGTTGGCGAGGTTGTCCAAAAGGGTGGTGGTGTTGCGGTCGTTGTTCTTTTCAAGGTGAAAGTTGAGGTCTCCCAAAAGGATGTACTCCTCGGAGGGGAGCGCGTGTGGAGTGATGAAGTCCGTGATGTCTTCACTAAATTGTGCGCGGGGTCCTGGTGGTCTGTAAAGGAGGGTGCCTCTGAGCGTGGTCTTGGGGTCGGTGTGGATCTGGAAGTGAAGGTGTTCAGAGTTGGCGAGATTGACGTCTGAGCTGGTTGAGATGCGGATGGATTTCTTATGGACGATAGCGATGCCTCCTCCTGTGTGGCCTGTACGGTCCTTGCGAATGATCTTATAGCCTTCCGGGATGGCAATGGTGATGTCTGGGGCTGATGTGGCGTTCATCCATGTTTCTGTTAGGAAGGCGACGTCCGGAGAGATGGTGTCTAGTAGATTCCAGAGGTCGATGGCGTGCCTGTGGATGAGCGGGTGTTGAGCAGGATGCATAGTAGGTGGTTGGGGTCGGATATCTGTTGTGTGTTCGTAGATGAGGAGTTGTTCTTGGTGCCGTCGAACTTGCAGGAGTTGCAAGAGAAGGGTCCATGGGTGTGTCCAGGAGCGGCTTGGACGCAGTTGGGGGAACGGCCGGGGTTAAGGGCTAGGAGGGTGGTGGCATCGTAAGTAATGCGGGAGGGGTGGGCATTACGAGGACCAGGGGGTATGGCGCTGGGCGCGGTCCAGGCGCGGACGGGCGTAGACGGGCTTACCTTTGGCGCACCTTCGGCGCGACTGGGGCGTGGACGCTGCGCGTGGACACTGCGCGCTATTGCATCTGTCATATAAGGATAGTGTAGGGGGAGGGGCGAGGGAGGAGCTGATGGGAGGCGGGTGCGTGGTGTAGGGGGCGGGCTCTGGCCACAACAACAACAACCCAGGTAATGGCGGCTCAAAGGCAATAGCCGACCGGGTTGGGGATAAATAGTTAATTAATTAATCTGTGGTGAGTAGCGGGGCGCAGACAGTCAAGCAGACAGACAAAGCGCTATATCTAGGAGCAAGGCACTGTGAAAAATAACAAGCTTCAATCGATGTAGGCACTCTCACAGCGCTAGCGAAGTACAGCAAATTCAAGCAAGCAGAGGCGCAGTTTAATAATGCTTCAGTCAAAGTAGGCACAGTAGCAGCGCTAACGATACCCAGCCAGCGTTAAGGGAAGAGCAGGACAGGAGGGAGCGACCGTGTCCAACAGAGTCAGAGTCTCAAAGCTGGACTGTGGTAGCGCAACACTTTCCGGATTGCCTAGAGTAAAGACAGCTCCTCTTAGGGTTGCCCTCAATTCTGCTGCTAGGCTCATACCTGGCACTAAAAGATTCAACCATATTTCTCCGGACTTTTGCTCGCCCTGAACTGGCTTTCATATGAAGCTCGGATACAGTTAAAAATTTCATGCATGGCACACAAAAGCCATACACTTCAAGACCCCGCTGTACCTCGCACAGAAACTGGAGCTCTCGTGTGGTTCCAGAGCCTCCAGAAGCGCCAGCACCCTTTTGCTCAAACCACAAAAATGTAAGAAAAAAAGACCTGCAGTCGAACCTTCTCAGGTATGGCAAAGAGGATCTGGAGCTCCCTTCCCACCTGAAGTCAGGGTAAACTCCTCCATGGTCCTCTTCAAAAAAGAAGTCAAAGGGCTCCTGATGAAGAAATGTTTGCCTCAGCCTGGCCTCTCCATCTGATTCAGGGGCCAGAGACATCGATTTGTGGCCAGCTACGGGCTCACGAGAATGCTCGGACAATTTTTAAACTGTTAATCTGTAGTTTTTGTTGATGTTGCTCTGTTTGCTTGTACTCTTCTTGATGTATACACTGTAAAGCGCTCTGATACCCTTGGTGGCCATGTTTGCGCTATATAAAACTTTAAAAGTAAATAAAATAAGAGTAACGCAAGGCAGCGATTTGCGCTGCCTTGCTTTACTTCAGATTTCCCAAGCCTCACAGGGCCACGCAAGGTGGTCTTGGGTGGCTTGCTGAATCTCATTCTAGGTTTTTTGTCACCCTGAATCACTTTGCATGGCACAAGGCAAGGCAAAATCTTGTGAATCTGGCAGTAAGTTTTATGGCTAACCGACAAAGGATTTGCCCCATCTCTTTTCTTCCAAACTCCTAACCCTCCCTTACCCTGAGGCCTCTGCTCCCCTCCTTATTCATTTTAAACAGAGAACATTGGACTCAGAAGTGAAATAAAACAAATAACGATATAGTGAACATTAATTTGAGGTGTCTAACTGCATTATCAGGAGAGCTCTATTGAAACTTGGTGAAACAATAACCCAATCTGCCTCCTGGATCTCTAGTATGTGATACTGTAACAAGGTAACTGACTGTTATTCTTCTAGTGCCTCCATGAGTGCAGATAATCAGTGACCTACATGAAAGTAAACCCTGCAAAGCACAAATCTACACTGCCCACCTGAGACCAAGGAGCCAAACCCCACTACAAAAACACCTGAATAAATGCAATGCACATGTGCCGGAACACATGCATACATGTCCTGCTTGTGATTCTTGTCCTCTTACATTTCAGGTACGAGATCTCAGCATTGGGTACCTCTTGGTGTGCCTGACTTACCTCTACGTAGGAATGATCTTCTACGTCAGCTTCCCAATTGCCAAGAACTGTATTGCTCAGGTAAGTGACTCAAAGCTGAGCCAGTGGACATGTTGCTATATCAGTACTCTTGAGGTTATCCTTACAACTACTATTTGTATCAGGTTACAGAGAGTTTTTAAGATGTTTAAAGGTTCATAAATAATTGATGTCAGAAGTTTAAGCAGCAATGGCTCATTGCTTGTGTGACATTAGCAAGAGTATGGGGTGTTCATCCTGTAGTTAACGTTTTTGAGCCAAATGTAGTCCAGTTACCTTTCTTGTTTTGATGTTGAAAGAAAAGTGATTAACAGAAGACATCAAGTAGGTGGGTGACGACCTCCCCCTCTATATCTCCCACTAAGTGGATGACATCTTGTTGTTCCTCCAAACCAAACACTCTGACACAGAGGGTGCCTTTAAAGCTTTAGAGGACTTTGGTCACCTATCAGGCCTTAGCAGGAATTGGGATAAGTCAAATGTGTTCCCAATACATGCCCCGACAATACAAGAAATTCCACCCGAAGTAGGACATGAACTTCGTTTGGAGCCGGCCACATTTCATACCTGGGAATTCACATCCATCACACCATTGCTGGCATCTTAAAGGGCTATATCAGGACACCTCTAATATCCCTACAGCAGTCCATCCATTTCTGGTTGACTCTCTCAGCATCTGGTAAGGGCAGGGTTGCGCTCTACAAGATCATGTTCCTCCCACACCTTCTAAGGTATATTGCAGCACTCCCAGTTATTGGTCCCTCAATCAGGCGTTTGTTAAGCGTGACTACTCACCAGTAAGGGTCTCAAGGCTCTGGAGGGGGGTTAGCAGGCTCCAGTCCATTAAGGAAGGGGTGCTGTCGAAGAGCCAGGTTTTGAGGTTTCTTGCGAAGATGGGTAGCGATGTTGTCTGTCTGAGGTGGAGAGGCAGAGCTTTCCAGGCTCGGGCCGTGAGGAAGGAGAAGGAGTGGCCTCACGTTCTAGTCTTTCGAGTGCGGGGGACCACAGCTTAAGAGAGCTGGGCAGATCGTAGGGTCTTCTGCTGCTGCTCGCTGAGAGGTCGCTCCCCTAGTCTCCCTGGAGAGACCTGGTATCGTTGTGTTGCCTGCATTTGTAATTGCATTGTAGCGGTTCGCCTCGCTTCCACGTGTTGCTTGCAATTGTTATTGTATTTTAGCGCTTCGCCTCGCTTCCACTGCATTAATTTTAACATTAGAGCGCGTTTACCCCCGGCGCTGTGCTCTGCCCTCCCCTCCGCTGCCATTTTGTTTATTGTTTCTTGTTGTTGTCCTCGTAAGCCCACCCCGCCTCCCAGCTGAGACGCCCTCGCCCCTCCTCCTTTCCACTTCCCATTTATGACCTATGACCCAACGCGCAGCGTTCACGCGCAGCGATCGCGCCCCAGTCGCGCCGAAGGTGCGCTAAAGGTAAGCCCGTCTACGCCCGTCCGCGCCCAGCGCCAGACCCCCTGGTCCCCGTAATGCCCAGCCCACCCACATCACCTACGATGCCACCACCCTCCTAGCCCTTAACCCCGGCCGCTCCCCCAACTGCGTCCAAGCCGCTCCTGGACACACCCATGGACCCTTCTCTTGCAACTCCTGCAAGTTCAACGGCTCCAAGAACAACTCCTCATCCACGAACACCAACCAGAGATCTGACACCAACCACCTTAAATGCATTCTGCTCAACACCCGCTCGGTCCACAGGCACGCCATCGACCTCTGGCATCTACTAGACGACACCTTCTCACCGGACGTCGCCTTCCTAACAGAAACATGGATGAATGCTTCTTCTGCCCCAGACATCACCATTGCCATTCCGGAAGGATACAAGATCATCCGAAAGACCGCATCAAGCATACAGGAGGAGGCATCGCTATCGTCCATAAGAATTCCATCCGAATCTCAACCAGCTCAGACGTCGACCTCGCTAGCGCCGAACACCTTCACTTCCAAATCCACACCGACCCTAAGACCACACTCAGAGGCACCCTCCTCTACCGGCCTCCAGGACCCCGCGCACAATTCAGTGAAGACATCACTGACTTCATCACCCCACACGCCCTCCCCTCCAAGGAATACATTCTATTGGGAGACCTCAACTTTCACCTGGAAAAGAGCAACGACAGCAACGCCACCACCCTTCTGGAAAATCTCGCCAACCTCGGACTCAAACAACTCGTCACTACCCCCACCCACATTGCAGGTCACACTCTTGACCCTATCTTCACCTCCAGCAAATATGTCTCATTCAGTCACACCACAGCTCTTCACTGGACGGACCACAGCTGCGTTCACTTTACTTACAATAAGACCACAATCCACAACCATCCTCAACCCACCCTGCGGAGAAACTGGAACAAAATCACCAGCGACCAGATCTCCTCATCGCTTCTACTAAACCCCCCCGCCCACACCTCAAACCCCGACCAAGCAGCCATCAACCTCACCCAATGGCTATCCTACAGCGCCGACATCCTAGCACCGCTGAAAAAACGCCAAATCAAGCTAGGCAGCAAAAACGCATCCTGGTTCAACGATGATCTTAAGAAATCGAAGAAACACTGTCGCTCCCTCGAAAAGGCCTGGAAAAAAGATCCCAACACCAGCACCAGAGACGCCTTCAAAAACGCCACCCGCATACACCACCAACTAATCCGATCTGCCAAGAAAGCCGCACTCAAAGACCGTCTAGATAACAACGCCCACAACAGCAAGGAACTATTCAACATCGTCAAAGAATTTACCAACCCATCAGCCAACTCCAACGACATCACCCCCTCCCAAGCCCTCTGCGACTCCCTAGCTTCCTTCTTCCACAACAAAATCGCAGACATCCACAACAGCTTCGACAACCGACCCGAAGACCAACCCACCCAATCTCCTGCAGGACCCTCATCCCCCTTGAACATCCTTAACGACTGGACCCCAATCTCCACTGAGGACACCATCCACCTGATGAACTCCATCCACTCAGGATCCCCAACTGACCCATGCCCTCACCACATCTTCAACAAAGCAGACTCCATCATAGCACCACACCTCCGAGATGTCATCAACTGCTCCCTCAACTCCGCCACCTTTCCGGAAAGCTGGAAACACGCATAACTCAGCGCCCTTCTGAAAAAACCCACAGCTGACCCCACCGAACTCAAAAACTACCGTCCCATCTCGCTTCTTCCATTCCCGGCCAAAGTAATTGAGAAAGCTGTCAACAACCAGCTCGCCGCCTTCCTCGAAACCAACAAATCCCTCGACTCCTCACAGTCCGGCTTCCGAGCCAAACACAGCACTGAGACCGCCCTCATCGCAGCAACAGACGACATTCGAACTCTACTGGACAATGGAGACACAGTCGTCCTCATCCTCCTCGACCTCTCCGCTGCCTCAGACACAGTCTGTCACAGCACCCTTCTTCAGCGCCTCAGAGACGTAGGAATCCAAGGAAAAGCACTAGAATGGATCACCTCGTTCCTCACCGGAAGAACACAGAGAGTCCGCCTCCCACCATTCAAGTCAAAGGCCTCTGAAGTCATCTGCAGCGTGCCACAAGGATCGTCACTCAGCCCCACCCTCTTCAACGTATACATGAGCGCCCTTGCGGCCATCGCTCGCCTACACAATCTCAACATCATCTCCTACGCGGATGACACTCAACTGATCCTATCACTCACCAAAGATCCTAATACCGCCAAAACCAACTTACACAAAGGAATGAAAGAAGTAGCCAAGTGCATGAAGCACAGCCGTCTGAAACTGAACTCAGACAAAACAGAAGTCCTCATCTTAGGCACCTCCACCTCTGCCTGGGATGACTCTTGGTGGCCAGAAGCCCTTGGACAAGCCCCCATCCCGACAGACCACGCACGGAACCTGGGCGTCATCCTGGACTCCTCACTCTCGATGACCAGACAAGTCAACGCCGTTTCATCATCCTGCTTCAACATTCTTCGCATGCTCAAAAAAACATTTCGCTGGATCCCCACCGAAACTAGAAAAACGGTCACCCACGCACTGGTCACGAGCCGCTTGGACTACGGAAACACACTATACGCCGGTACCACCGCAAAACTCCAGAAAAAACTCCAACGCATCCAGAACGCTTCAGCCAGGCTCATACTAGACATCCCGCGTAAAGAACACATCTCTGGTCACCTGAAAAACCTCCACTGGCTCCCCGTAAATAAGAGGATTACTTTCCGCCTCCTAACCCACGCACACAAAGCACTTTACGATCTTGGGCCCGAATGCCTCAACACACGATTGTCCTTCTACACCCCCTCCCGTCAGCTGCGATCCTCCAAACAAGCCCTTGCCACGGTACCTCGCATCAACAAAACCACCATGGGAGGTAGATCCTTCTCCTACCTCGCAGCTAAAACCTGGAACTCACTTCCCACTCACCTTCACCTTACCCAGAACCACCTAGCATTCAGAAAGCAACTTAAAACTTGGATATTTGACAATTAATTCCCCACCCTCCCTCTAGCGCCTTGAGACCCTATGGGTATGTAGCGCGCTATATAAATCTCTTGACTTGACTTGACTTGACTCTGGGGTGCGTGGAATTTGAGTCGGTTGTTCAGGTATGCTGGTCCGGTGTCGTGGAAAGCCTTGTGTGCGTGGGTGAGCATATTAAAGGTGACACTACCTTTGATGGGGACCAGTGGTGTATGCGCAGGTTCTGTGAGATGAGGCAGTATCATGGCAGGTCGAGGACCAGTCTTGCGGCGGCGTTCTGGATGTTCTGTAGCTTGCAGGTGAGGTTTTTTTTTATTTCGGCATAGAGTGCGTTGCCGTAGTCTAGTCTGTTGGTGACCAGGGTGTGAGTGACGGTCTTTCTGTGTTCGAGGGGGATCCATTTGAAGGTCTTATGTAGGAGGTGAAGGGTATGGAAGCCGGAGGACGAGACAGAGTGGATCTGGCGGTCCATTTTGAGCTCGGAGTCCAGTATGATTCCCAGGTTGCGTGCGTGGTCTGTGGGGGTGGGTGGGCTTCCCTCGGAAGGACCCGTCCTCGGGGGACCACCAGGTGTCGTTTCATGCGTCGGGTTTGGGCCCATGATAAGTACTTCTGTTTTGTTGGTGTTTAGTTGTAGGCAGCTCCCTAAATCCATCTGTCCAAGACTGATAGCTTGCTGATTTATCTAATTTGGGAGAGGGGTGCTGTAGAACTGCGCTGACCAAAGAACTACTTCCTACCGATAACGACAGGCTAGTGGTCCCTGATCTGGGATTGTACTATCTTGCCTCACATCTGAAATGGAAATATCCAGAAAACTTGTCATTTTGGGTACACAGGGCCCGATTCACAGAATGAACTTACTACTTTTGGTATTCACAGAAGTTAGGATTTTGTCTTAAGACAAGCTTAAGACAAACTTAAAACAGACTTAAGATAGGATTTTGTCTTAAGTCTGTCTTAAGTCTGTCTTACATTTGTCTTAAGTCTGTCTTAAGTTTGTCTTAAGTCTGTCTTAAGTTTGTCTTAAGATAAACTCAAGACAAAATCCTAACTTCTGTGAATACCAAAAATAGTAAGTGCATTCTGAGAATACCAAAATAGTAGTAAGTTTAGGATTGAGTCTTAAGGTAATTCTATGAATCGGGTCCAACGAGTGTGAACCCACAGCCAGCACTAAAGAGTGACTTCAAAACTTCATTTGCTTTTTCAAAGAGTGCATACGCAACTGAAGGCTGACAGTTACATTGCTGCTGGGGGCTCCTTGTACATTCATATTTTCGATTGTATGCATGCATGCAGTTCGGGTGGGCACATGAATCTGCTGCAAATACATTCAGCTCGCTACTTAGATCTGCTACTCGGCTGAAAACTTCATCTTGGAAGAAACTAGCTGCAGATCAAAACATGTTTAGCCTTTTAGACTCACATTCTCTGTACTTTGTACTTTTGTCAATCCCTTTGGCTCTTATTCTGGCGAAACCACAGACAATACATTAAAGATCCTCTGCTTTCTGATCAGACTTGCCTAAAATGAATCATTCAAAGTTCGATCACTGGGAAACACTGCTCTATTATTCTGTTGCAGAATTTGTTGGATAACCTGCCCATCAGCGACGTGTGGGGCATGATTGGTCGGCTACTGATGCTCTTTCAGCTCATCACTGTCTACCCCCTCCTGGCCTTCATCATCAGAGTCCAACTATTCCAGGAGCTCTTCAAAAACGTCTATCCCAGGTAAGGGACTAGAAAGATTGAAAGTGGAGTTTACTATCACTGGTAGGGGATGTAAGACCTCATGTAAAGATACAAGCATGAAAACCTCTTTGTGGGGAATCAGTGCCAGTAGAGGGAGTGGAACATTGTGATCTTTTAGGAATTAGAGCATTGCGCAGCCTTCACATTAATGGAGGTAAGAGAATGATTGACTTTTTGAAAGAGAAAATAGCCATCTGAAGCTTGACTATTCCAGTACAGAATATGAGCCTTACAAAGACTGTGCAGCCCTCATATGAGAACAGACATTGGAAATATTTTACATCACATGTGGGAACTTTCAGCGGTGCCAATGAGATCATCATTAACCTTTTACAGAGAAACAATAGCTCGCTCTAATCATATGGCTGAGATACCCGCCACCCCCTCTCAACACAATCCCCAAGGATGGGACACCGGAAACGGTTCTGAACTTTTGGAAGACGGGAGGGAGTGACCCTCCCGGCCGTATTTATTAAAATATGAAACAAAATTAAAACATTAAAATAACAGTTTCATATTAATGTACAATTTCATTTCCACATTGCGATGTTTGGCTGACCTTAACATATTCTCTAATACAAAGGTTCTCCTAGCCGAACTAACATCCTACAAAACATTTAACTTGAAATTGTACATCCTAACGTTTAAGGGCCAACGGCAAGGTCGTAACCGGTGTCAAGATCCCTAAACCAGACATATCCCCCTCACTTGTGAGGGGCGACCGCACAGAGGTGTACCTCAAGTGCATTTACCAATTTCCCTTGACTTGACGGGGGCCCCAATAAACTCGACGCCATTTAAAGGTCGTCCGAGGACTCGTGTGAGGTATCTAGAAGGTAGCGTAGACCCCCTCCCAAACCCCACACAACTTACCACATCTGCCGTCGCAGATGTCCTGGCCCTGGGAAATTCCCCAGGAGGGGGCTGTAGCCCCTCCTACCCAGGAAGGGGCCTTGACCGCCTTTCCTTTTCTTTCGGCGGCCCATCCTTAGAAGGGACCGCCTCCCCGTTGAGGGGCCAATGGCCACCTCCCTTGAGCGCTCCCATCCGTAATGGGTGACGCCCACCCATAGGGATCTTCCAATTACTGCTCACCGATCATGACCTTACCGCCCGACCAAAATAAATACGACAATTCTAACTAAATTACTAAATGACTAAATTACTAAAAGACAGTAACAATTACAACTTATTAAAAGGCATGATTACTGATCAACACTAGTGCATCATTACTTTATTTGCAAAACATACTACAATTTGACCATTCTTTATTGCATATTAAAAGTTATCACGACAATCATCACAACCTGCAAAAAATTAGCGTTACCACATCAAACTTTATTCAAAACCACTTGCTGTCCTCAGGGGCTGGTGGGTGGGTCAAAATTGGCTCTTCGTTCCGTCTCGAGCTCACGTGCAGCGAGGAGGTGCAGCTTTAGAGCACAGGAACAAGAGGATACTTTCTTGGCTTGTTGCTCCTTTTATCCGTCTTCAGGGCGGGCGTAAACCCGCCCCTGCCTGCCCCAAAGGGCGTGGCCGGCCGCGTCAGTGTCTAGGCCAGCCCACTCCAGGGCGGGAAAAGAGCGCGCCCCGGCTACGCCGCTTCGGGCATACCAGCCGAGACTCGCCTCCCGCCCAAGATGGCTTCCCGGGGGGATCGTGGTACTCCGCCATACGTTCGGGGGGACCGAATGGTCGCCCCTTTCCATATGGCTGAGATACCGGCCACCCCCTCTCAACACAATCCCCAAGGATGGGACACCGGAAACGGTTCTGAACTTTTGGAAGACGGGAGGGAGTGACCCTCCCGGCCGTATTTATTAAAATATGAAACAAAATTAAAACATTAAAATAACAGTTTCATATTAATGTACAATTTCATTTCCACATTGCGATGTTTGGCTAACCTTAACATATTCTCTAATACAAAGGTTCTCCTAGCCGAACTAACATCCTACAAAACATTTAACTTGAAATTGTACATCCTAACGTTTAAGGGCCAACGGCAAGGTCGTAACCGGTGTCAAGATCCCTAAACCAGACATATCCCCCTCACTTGTGAGGGGCGACCGCACAGAGGTGTACCTCAAGTGCATTTACCAATTTCCCTTGACTTGACGGGGGCCCCAATAAACTCGACGCCATTTAAAGGTCGTCCGAGGACTCGTGTGAGGTATCTAGAAGGTAGCGTAGACCCCCTCCCAAACCCCACACAACTTACCACATCTGCCGTCGCAGATGTCCTGGCCCCGGGAAATTCCCCAGGAGGGGGCTGTAGCCCCTCCTACCCAGGAAGGGGCCTTGACCGCCTTTCCTTTTCTTTCGGCGGCCCATCCTTAGAAGGGACCGCCTCCCCGTTGAGGGGCCAATGGCCACCTCCCTTGAGCGCTCCCATCCGTAATGGGTGACGCCCACCCATAGGGATCTTCCAATTACTGCTCACCGATCATGACCTTACCGCCACAGGCCGGATAGTTGACCGGCTATCCGGACCCCCCACAACACTCCTGCCTAAAGGTCATGTAATAAAGTTTTTAACCAAGCTATCAGGTCTCCTATGAGTAACTCGTTCCCCATCCGAGACAAATGAACACCATCCCCCAAATACATACTGTCCCCTTTAATACAACCATGCGAAATAGAATGCAGTGTACATGAACGGAACAGTCTACTCACTTTATTATTAATTTTCCTTACTGAATGATTCAGAGCAGAGACCGAAAGAGCCCCCCGCCACACTTTCCGTGGGATCATATGGGACCATGCAATTGTGCACCCTGGAACTCTTCTCGCTAACCAACTTACCGTGGAAAGCATCGCCTCAAGAAGAAGTCGTCTACCAGTGGTCACCAAATCATTGCCCCCAAGATGTACTATGACTACAGACGGCGGTGACCTAGTCCGCCCTAACAAACCCTCGAAAAATGATCGAAACTGGTCAATACAGAGCCCGCCCTTTCCGTAGAAGGACACACTGTACCCGTATTCCCCAGCCACGTGAATCATGTCACCTGCTTTGAATACGTCCGCGGCACGCCTCACGTATGAGTGGCCCACGACCCACACCTCCTTTTTCGCAGCCGGTGATGTCTGACCGCTGGCCCGGTGTTGGGTCGACCGCACAGTCCGCCCCGCCTCGTAGGCTTGCGTAACTGAAACCAAACAAAAACAAGAAGCGTGAGTACAGCATTACAGCTTCACAACATGTGCAACCGCACATACCTTTTATAACAATTCGAGGACCAACGCCCCACACGTTTTACTTGTTCGACATTCAGACCCCTGGCTGTAGCCTCGGTAGCAGCCCCTATCCGAAAGGAATGGGTCCCAAACTCGCCGGGGTTCATGCCCGCGGCAGAAATCGACATCGCAAGCACCCGCTGAAACTGAAACCTCGTCAGTGGGGTGGCGTCAGCGTGTCTCAACAAGGTCCCCCCCCATGATGCCACCCTTTGCGCTAAATATTCCTCAACGCAACCCACCGGGCACATGGACGACCCGGGAATCCTTTGTATCATTATGCAGTCCCCAATCGAACCCTGATCGGTCTTGGACTTGACAAATGAGACAGTCATTGTCTCCCCCCTGACCTGAACGTGCTCTCGGCACAGTCCCCCCATGGTATCCTGCTTGTTCCTTGCCACTAGTTCGCTTACCCGCATAGCCCCATGGAATGCTAGCACAAAAGCGGCTCGGAATAACACTGCTTCATACTGGGATGAACACGTTGCAGGAAGTACAGATAACAACAAAGCCAACCTATCCAGACCTATCGGGCGCCTTTCATCTACTCTGCGACCCTCAAGGCGTTGCCACCCACGTAGCGCTTTTTGCACAACGAAAGACGCAGTCGGGTCCTGGATCCCATGAGCCCTTGCCATAAAGGAAATGGCGGCCCGATGCCTCTGGGCCGTAGCCACTGATTTGCCTGCCTGATGTAAGGACAGCAGAAAATCCACTACTAGTTCTTCCTGGCCCCAAAGCTCCCTCCTAGCATCCCCCACAAAGGCCCAATAGGATCGGAACGCCCCTTGGTATGCCTTCCTCGTCCTGGGTGCTAAACTCTCTCCCACGAGGTTCTGTAATTCGGGGCACCGAGAGACCAGAGAGCTTCGGGGAAGGGTGCCGCCACCGGGTCCGCTGTGGGCAGAAAACCCCAGAAGGCCTGCATACGAAAACGAGAAAGCGCATCAGCCGCTTTATTCATTACCCCTGGCACATGTCTTGCTTTGAATAGTACGTTCAACTGCATACACAATAACACAATTTCTTTGAGCAATCTCAGAATCCATTTGCATCGTGCTGCCTGGCTGTTGATACACTCAACCACGGTCATGTTATCAGACCAAAACACCACAGAGTGATCTCTGAACCCTTCGGGCCAAGTTTTCAGGGCCACAAGAATGGGAAAAAGTTCCAAAAAGGCAATGTTACTTGTCAGTCCACACTCATGCCACCATAACGGCCATTTTTGAGCCGACCATCGTGTGCCGAATATGGCACCAAAACCAGTGCTCCCTGCCGAATCTGTCCACAGCCCCAGCTCCTCGGAGGACACCGCCGGTTTGTTCCAGACAATTCGACCATTGAAATCCGCCAGAAATGCCAACCAAATGCGCATGTCCTGACGAACCTCTGCCGATAACCGTGTGCGATGATGACCCTCCTTCAGGCCGACCATGGCTTGAGCGATCGAGCGGGAAAAGGGGCGGGCCATCGGCATGACTCTCAGGGCAAAATTCAGCTGTCCCACCAATTGTTGCAACTGATGCAGCCTGACCTTGGACTCGCTAATACAAGCTTCCAGGGCAGCCCTGAATCTTATCACCTTCTCTTTAGGTAATCTAAAACAACCTTCCACAGAGTCGAGTTCGATCCCCAGGAACTCGAGGCAAGTCGAGGGACCCACAGTCTTACCTGGTGCCAATGGCACACCGAAATGCTTCATTAAAGTACAAAATTCATTCAAAGCCTGTCCACATTCCGGACCCCCGGCCGCCCCCAGAAACAAAAAATCATCGAGATAATGCATGACATGCTGTAAACCCGTCTTCTTTGTGAAGACCCATTGCAGAAAACAACTGAACTGTTCAAAATATGCACAAGAAATAGAGCAACCCATTGGCATACATCTATCCATGTAATACTGACCCTGAAACATGAAACCAAGGAGACACTGATCGTCTGGGTGTACCGGGAGCTACCGGAACGCTGACTCAATATCTGACTTTGCCATCAGCGCCCCGGGCCCTAGGCGATTCAACATGGCCACGGCCTCATCGAAAGATGCGTACCGCACCGAACACACATCCGGGTCTATTGCATCATTTACGGACAGACCACGTGGGGCTGATAAATTATGTATCAGTCGGAACTCACCCGGGTCCTTCTTAGGGACCACCCCCCAAAGGAGAACAAACAAAGTTAGCACACGGTGGCTCATCAAATGGACCGGCGACTCGACCTCGAGTAACCTCTTTCCCAATCTTTTCCTGTACCACGGTCGTATGTTGCAAGACCGATATTTGATTTTTACATTTTCTTACACCCCGAAACTCCCCCACTGGGATGCGGAAACCATATGAAAACCCGTTCCTCAACACCCCAGCGGAAGCGTGATCCGGGTATTCGCTGAGCCAAGGAATCATTGCCATGGTATCAACCGGAGTAGGTAAAGGCGCCCCTCGGACTATTTTAGACCTGTTTGGCGCCTCCTCTCCCCCCGTTATCACCCGTTTTGGCTCTGCACATGGACTCCGGATGGGATGGCTGCCCACACCCTCCACATTCGTGACGGAATTTACATGACCCCTGGGGCCTCGTACATTTACCTCTGTTGAAGTTCCAACAAATCCCCCTTTTACCTGTGTTGCCGTTCGGCCTCGAGTTGTATTCGTTACCTGTACCTGATCGAAAGGGGGTCCCGGCATATTGGCGGGAGGATTCACCCCCGCTACTCCCTACTAATGGTACTTTTAACATACCAGTACTCTCCATTTTTGACCATGAAACAGAATCGTAACAATCCCAAGTTAAGTTTCTATCGTGTTCCTTTGCTTTTCTAAAAATATTATCGTAACAGAACCACTGATTGCCCCCATATGATACGGAATATTCCATGATCCGTGTCTGGTATATCGGCAATTCGGACAGCAACTCGGGTCTACGTTCGCCCATGATGGAAGTAAAAATTCCCCACGCCTTCCCCCAAGTGCCAATGTTTTCATCAACTTTAAAGGCGGCCATCTTTGCGCGCCAAACACTCGGATGCATGAGCTCCTTTTGGCTCTTAACATGCTCCATCTCATAATGATCGGTAAGCAACGAGAAGATGTTTATATACTCATTTGCCCATATCTTCTCCTTAATAGCCAGAGGGACATGTTGACCCAACTTTTCCCTTCGTGAAGGTGCAGACTCATCCCTCGCAATCGGCAATGGCCGCTTACCTGAACCGGAAGCTGTCTCTGCGGCTGGACCTGTTCCTGGTGGTTTTTCTACTGCCGCAGCCGGCGTGATAACTGGCGATGATGCCTTCGCCGCCTCCCTCGTTTCACGCAGTTGCTTCATCAACACCCGTGCGCCGTCAGCCGTGGCGCCCTCGCTTTCTTTCCCCAACCACGCTGCTAATTGTGCTGCCAGCTCGGGCGGCATATCCCCCCCGGACACGGGGGTGATCACCACGGGAATCGGATTCCCCTCTGCCGGCACCGGAGTTGGCTCTTCGAGTGGGGCACAGGGAACCGGGATGTCCCCCCCAGCTGCTCCCCTTCTGGGCCTCTTGCCTTTTCCTCCCGGAGCTGCTCCTGCCAAAGGTCGTTTCGGTCCCCCTTCCCCGTCTCTATCCGCCATCCGTTTCTTCAGATCGGTCACTTCTTTCATGAGTATACGCAGCATCTGGTCGGTAGTCATTCGCTTTCCGACTTTCTTAGGCATTCTCCGACAGAGTATCTGTAAGACAAAAAGAAAGATTACCACGCTCAAAATTGGCTCTTCGTTCCGTCTCGAGCTCACGTGCAGCGAGGAGGTGCAGCTTTAGAGCACAGGAACAAGAGGATGCTTTCTTGGCTTGTTGCTCCTTTTATCCGTCTTCAGGGCGGGCGTAAACCCGCCCCTGCCTGCCCCAAAGGGCGTGGCCGGCCGCGTCAGTGTCTAGGCCAGCCCACTCCAGGGCGGGAAAAGAGCGCGCCCCGGCTACGCCGCTTCGGGCATACCAGCCGAGACTCGCCTCCCGCCCAAGATGGCTTCCCGGGGGGATCGTGGTACTCCGCCATACGTTCGGGGGGACCGAATGGTCGCCCCTTTCCATATGTTAGGGCCATCTGGCCTTCACGTGGATTTGATTGAACCATGCCAAACCCAATAGAGTTGCAGCCATGTAGCTGAGCCTCCCAATCACGCACTGCTCATAATTAGCACATATGCTCCTTGAGTCCCAGCAGCAGGTGGTGGCTAAACTTGATCCCTCGATGTCTGGAAATGACCTTCCTCACCTGCCAATTTATTAATATCCTCTAAAAATACAATTGTTACATGTTTGAAAGGTGTAAAATACATTGAGGCCTGTTTAGAAAGGTAAACGTACTTGTGAGAAAATCTACATGTATATGTTTTCTATTACTTTAGCTTAACTACTACTTTTGGCTATTCACCTTATACGAGTGTAAAGTTTCTTAAAAGCGTAGACTTACATGTAATAATCATGTATAAGATAAGTTAATAGTTTAATGATAGTACTAGAATTTTTTGCCATGTAAGTGAAGTTCTCCGCCACTGGAGTGGAAATCTCCATTTGGTAAAGTATTGGAAGTGTAAACGTTTATTAAGCTCTAAAAAATGGAAAGAAAATGTCATTTAAAATATAAATGTATATCATTTTGTATGTGTATTTAACTATTTAGGATACATTAAATTAAAGATAATAATGATTTAACAATTTTGTGATGTATTAAAATATTATTGAAAGATCTATACAATAATTTAAAGAGACGTAATTATATTAAAAAACTGTTAAATACATGTTTAATATAAAAAGATTATGTTCAAATAAATACATGTTTTATTTTCAGATAATTTTTAAACATTAAATTAAATCTATTTATATTTTTCTAAAAGTTTCATTAATTTAATTTAATTAACCATTATTCCCTAAAGGGTATTATTTTAAATCTCTACCTCCATTACTTTTTTTGGGATGGTATTGCAGTACCAGCGTTTGACCATGTGTGGTGCTGGATTTGCTCCAGCTTACAGCTTTACAAGAGTTTTGGGTCCTTTCTGACTTTAGTAACCTCAGAAGTGCCATTTGTGAATAGGAATTGGCTTACTCTTTTGTGGGTGGGTGCATGTTCCTACCTAAACCTTTCGTACTTCTCCCTTAACCTCTTACATTTTGTAGTAAGTATTTTCCCTTTCCAGCTACTCCCTTCTTTCCCTTCTTAATTTAATACAAAAACTATTCAGCCAAGGCGGAGATCTCCGTACAGAAAAAGATAGGATAGGCGGGGTAGCACCTCTACACGTAGGTTTATGAATAGCATTATGCAGTATGTTAATAGTACTACTGAATTATTACTAAACTAGCAGCCCGTCCCGACGTTGTCCGGGTATGAATTCTTGCCAGCCAGTAGTATATTGTTTTGTAGGATTTCGTTTTGATAGCATTTCTTATCTGTGACAGGCCTGTGAAACGCTCCGATTCACAGTGCACTGCTGATGCACTTAAGAGGGCGCATTCAGTAGTGTGTGAACTCGAGTTTCCCTACTTTATTTTTCCTTGCAATATTATATAGCGCGAACTCAACAACATGGCATGAGCACAATTTACATTACAGAAGAACACATTAATTTGTGGTAGGCACGGGGAGACAAAGCAATTTGCCTGGAATCACAAGATGTTGACCTGATGACGAGATTCGAACGTAGCTCCCCAGCTCTAAAGTTCGCAATTCTAGAACTTGTGGCGGGAGGTGTGTCTAAAAGTGTATGTCGGTGCTGGCCATCAATGAGAGAGACCTGTGCATTTTTCAAATCGGTGGTGAAAAAATATGAGTATGTTGCTGGAGATGTGGGCCGCCGTGCCACCAATGTACTTACCGGGGGAGGGTAAACACCCATTATTCCGCAACTTTCTTTCCGCAGACCATCACTCTGCATACTTTCATTTTGAAAGTACCATGACTCCGCAATGCCATTATAACGCATGGCATTACATTTTATATGCTTTTACCACGCATACATTTACAACGAAATTCGTTGTTAATGCATGAATGGTAAAAGCATGTTTTTTTTAATGTTTGGATAAGTTAAGTATGGGTATAGGGGTATATGTTTTGGGGTACTGAGGTATATGTTTTGGGGTGTTTGGGTATTTTAAGGGTTCAGATATAGTTTGGAATTATGGGGTACAGGGGTAGTTTTAGCGTTTAGGGATAGGTATGGGTTTTGGGGTACAGGCGTATTTTTAGGGTTCAGGGCTAGGTTTGGGTTTTGGGGTATAGGGGTATTTTTAGGGTTCAGGGGTAGTTTTGGGTTTTGGGGTATAGGGGTATTTTTAGGATTCAGGGGTAGTTTTGGGTTTTGGGGTACAGGGGTATTTTAAGGGTTCAGGGCTAGGTATGGGTTTTGGGGTACAGGGTTATTTTTATGGTTTAGGGCTAGGTTTGGGTTTTGGGGTGCAGGGGTATTTTTAGGGTTCAGGGGTAGGTTTGGGTTTTGGGGTACAGGGGTATTTTAAGGGTTATGGGCTAAGTTTGTGTTTTGGGGTACAGGGGTACTTTAGGGTTCAGGGGTAGGTTTGGTTGTTGGGGTACAGGGGTATTTTTAGGATTTAGGTATAGGTTTGGGTTTTGGGGTACAGGGTATATTTATAGGGTTAAGATGGGTTAGTGTTTAAGGGTGTTGGGGTATTTTAAGGAGTAAGGGTGGGTTTTGATTATGGGGTGCAGGGGTATTTAAAGGGAGCAGGGTGGACACCCGGAGCTGGAATGTACAGAACCTGGGAAGAAAAAACAATGAAATATTTGACATAACGCGCGCCCCGCACACGCCCACACCCCCAGCACACGATATGAGACATGGCATGAAGGGCGGAATGCAAAAACAACATTTGATGGACAGAATGCAGAACAATGTCATACATTCACCCCAATACAGAGATCTGGGCCTAAATCCATCATTTTTTTTGCACTCCACACCACCCCATTTCAGATATGGCCATATGCAAATCAGCCTTGACCCTGTGCCTCATGGGAACATTCCAGACCGAACTGCCAAGCCATGTTTTTCCTAGACCAGACTCAAGCATTCTAGGACCGATTTCTGGCTATCAGCTGTTTTCAGCCAGAATAGCTTGACTCCAGTGGTCTGGAGAGCATGGGACTCACGTCTGAGCATACCCATCACACTCGGGGTGACAAATGCAAAAACAACAGTTGATGGACAGAATGCAGAACAATGTCATACATTCACCCCAGTACAGAGATCAGGGCCTAAATCCATCGTTTTTTTGCATTCCACACCACCCCAGTTCAGACATGGCCATATGCAAATCAGCCTTGACCCTGTGCCTCATGGGAACAGTCCAGCCCGAAGGGCGGAACATACCACACGTCCCCAGCGTTCGTCACGCCCCCCCCAGCACACGCCCACAGCACAACGCAGACACGCCCGTAAGGGACTACTTTGCTGGCACGGTTCTTTTACCTTTTAAATGTATATGGTGGGCGTCTGCATAGCCTATGTCCTTCTGCTGCAACTGCCCTTTCCAACGCTGTATTGGGAGTTGTGATTGGTGCTGTGGTTCCTGATATTACCCGCCTCAAAGGTTTGGGCTCTCTATTATATTAGTATGGATGGATGTACTACAAAATTCAGTTTGTAAATGGGCCCTATTATGTGAACCAGAATCGCAAATATTTTAGGAATTTGTATACATATGTATAGGTTTCTATGCGTGCATTAAAAATTACACATAGTTCACTTGCAAGCCAATGCTTTGGGTTCCTTTCCTCAAGGTGCCTAAGTGTGAACCTCCCTAGGTGGTGCCAACAGCAGCTCCTATGCCTCTACTCTATGCCGATTCAGAAAAGGGGGTGGTGATGAAAAGAGTGTCTGAATTAAGCAGACCAGTCTTACCCAGTCCAAAGATCAGGGCTTGATCCATCACCGTTATTTATCTCACTGCACCATCCCAGCTCAGAACCTGGCTATATGCAAATCAGTCTGTCCCTGGCCCAGTGCATCATGGGAACAGGGCAGACTAAACTACCAAGCCGATTCTTCACCAGAAAGAAGACAAGCTACCAGGGACCGGTTTCTGGCATTTCAGCCGTCTTCGGCCCGGCTTGCTTGAATCCTGATGGTGCAGTGAGAAAGGGACTCATGTCTGAGTATACCCTGCCACACCTATAGTGGCCAAAAACGATTCAGAAAAGGGGGTGGTGATGAACAGAGTGTCTGAATTAAGCAGACCACTCTTACCCAGTCCAAAGATCAGGGCTTGATCCATCACCGTTATTTATCTCACTGCACCATCCCAGCTCAGAACCTGGCTATATGCAAATCAGTCTGTCCCTGGCCCAGTGCATCATGGGAACAGGGCAGACGAAACTACCAAGCCAATTCTTCACCAGAAAGAAGACAAGCTACCGGGGACCGGTTTCTGGCACTTCAGCCGTCTTCGGCCCGGCTTGCTTGAATCCTGATGGTGCAGTGAGAAAGGGACTCATGTCTGAGTATACCATGCCACACCTATAGTGGCCAAAAACGATTCAGAAAAGGGGGTGGTGATGAACAGAGTGTCTGAATTAAGCAGACCACTCTTACCCAGTCCAAAGATCAGGGCTTGATCCATCACCGTTATTTATCTCACTGCACCATCCCAGCTCAGAACCTGGCTAAATGCAAATCAGTCTGTCCCTGGCCCAGTGCATCATGGGAACAGGGCAGACTAAACTACCAAGCCAATTCTTCACCAGAAAGAAGACAAGCTACCAGGGACCGGTTTCTGGCATTTCAGCCGTCTTCGACCCGGCTTGCTTAAATCCTGATGGTGCAGTGAGAAAGGGACTCATGTCTGAGTATACCCTGCCACACCTATAGTGGCCTAAAACGATTCAGAAAAGGGGGTGGTGATGAACAGAGTGTCTGAATTAAGCAGACCACTCTTACCCAGTCCAAAGATCAGGGCTTGATCCATCACCGTTATTTATCTCACTGCACCATCCCAGCTCAGAACCTGGCTATATGCAAATCAGTCTGTCCCTGGCCCAGTGCATCATGGGAACAGGGCAGACTAAACTACCAAGCCAATTCTTCACCAGAAAGAAGACAAGCTACCAGGGACCGGTTTCTGGCATTTCAGCCGTCTTCGGCCCGGCTTGCTTGAATCCTGATGGTGCAGTGAGAAAGGGACTCATGTCTGAGTATACCCTGCCACACCTATAGTGGCCAAAACCGATTCAGAAAAGGGGGTGGTGATGAACAGAGTGTCTGAATTAAGCAGACCACTCTTACCCAGTCCAAAGATCAGGGCTTGATCCATCACCGTTATTTATCTCACTGCACCATCCCAGCTCAGAACCTGGCTATATGCAAATCAGTCTGTCCCTGGCCCAGTGCATCATGGGAACAGGGCAGACTAAACTACCAAGCCAATTCTTCACCAGAAAGAAGACAAGCTACCGGGGACCGGTTTCTGGCATTTCAGCCGTCTTCGGCCCGGCTTGCTTGAATCCTGATGGTGCAGTGAGAAAGGGACTCATGTCTGAGTATACCCTGCCACACCTATAGTGGCCAAAAACGATTCAGAAAAGGGGGTGGTGATGAACAGAATGTCTGAATTAAGCAGACCACTCTTACCCAGTCCAAAGATCAGGGCTTGATCCATCACCGTTATTTATCTCACTGCACCATCCCAGCTCAGAACCTGGCTATATGCAAATCAGTCTGTCCCTGGCCCAGTGCATCATGGGAACAGGGCAGACGAAACTACCAAGCCAATTCTTCACCAGAAAGAAGACAAGCTACCGGGGACCGGTTTCTGGCATTTCAGCCGTCTTCGGCCTGGCTTGCTTGAATCCTGGTGGTGCAGTGAGAAAGGGACTCATGTCTGAGTATACCCTGCCACACCTATAGTGGCCAAAAACGATTCAGAAAAGGGGGTGGTGATGAACAGAGTGTCTGAATTAAGCAGACCACTCTTACCCAGTCCAAATATCAGGGCTTGATCCATCACCGTTATTTATCTCACTGCACCATCCCAGCTCAGAACCTGGCTATATGCAAATCAGTCTGTCCCTGGCCCAGTGCACCATGGGAACAGGGCAGACTAAACTACCAAGCCAATTCTTCACCAGAAAGAAGACAAGCTACCGGGGACCGGTTTCTGGCATTTCAGCCGTCTACGGCCCGGCTTGCTTGAATCCTGATGGTGCAGTGAGAAAGGGACTCATGTCTGAGTATACCCTGCCACACCTATAGTGGCCAAAAACGATTCAGAAAAGGGGGTGGTAATGAACAGAGTGTCTGAATTAAGCAGACCACTCTTACCCAGTCCAAAGATCAGGGCTTGATCCATCACCGTTATTTATCTCACTGCACCATCCCAGCTCAGAACCTGGCTATATGCAAATCAGTCTGTCCCTGTCCCAGTGCATCATGGGAACAGGGCAGACTAAACTACCAATCCAATTCTTCACCAGAAAGAAGACAAGCTACCGGGGACCGGTTTCTGGCATTTCAGCCGTCTTCGGCCCGGCTTGCTTGAATCCTGATGGTGCAGTGAGAAAGGGACTCATGTCTGAGTATACCCTGCCACACCTATAGTGGCCAAAAACGATTCAGAAAAGGGGGTGGTGATGAACAGAGTGTCTGAATTAAGCAGACCACTCTTACCCAGTCCAAAGATCAGGGCTTGATCCAGCACCGTTATTTATCTCACTGCACCATCCCAGCTCTGAACCTGGCTATATGCAAATCAGTCTGTCCCTGGCCCAGTGCATCATGGGAACAGGGCAGACTAAACTACCAAGCCAATTCTTCACCAGAAAGAATACAAGCTACCGGGGACCGGTTTCTGGCATTTCAGCCGTCTTTGGCCCGGCTTGCTTGAATCCTGATGGTGCAGTGAGAAAGGGACTCATGTCTGAGTATACCCTGCCACACCTATAGTGGCCAAAAACGATTCAGAAAAGGGGGTGGTGATGAACAGAGTGTCTGAATTAAGCAGACCACTCTTACCCAGTCCAAAGATCAGGGCTTGATCCATCACCGTTATTTATCTCACTGCACCATCCCAGCTCAGAACCTGGCTATATGCAAATCAGTCTGTCCCTGGCCCAGTGCATCATGGGAACAGGGCAGACTAAACTACCAAGCCAATTCTTCACCAGAAAGAAGACAAGCTACCGGGGACCGGTTTCTGGCATTTCAGCCGTCTTCAGCCCGGCTTGCTTGAATCCTGATGGTGCAGTGAGAAAGGGACTCATGTCTGAGTATACCCTGCCACACCTATAGTGGCCAAAAACGATTCAGAAAAGGGGGTGGTGATGAACAGAGTGTCTGAATTAAGCAAACCACTCTTACCCAGTCCAAAGATCAGGGCTTGATCCATCACCGTTATTTATCTCACTGCACCATCCCAGCTCAGAACCTGGCTATATGCAAATCAGTCTGTCCCTGGTCCAGTGCATCATGGGAACAGGGCAGACTAAACTACCAAGCCAAATCTTCACCAGAAAGAAGACAAGCTACCGGGGACCGGTTTCTGGCATTTCAGCCGTCTTCGGCCCGGCTTGTTTGAATCCTGATGGTGCAGTGAGAAAGGGACTCATGTCTGAGTATACCCTGCCACACCTATAGTGGCCAAAAACGATTCAGAAAAGGGGGTGGAATTGGCTTTGTAGTTTGGTTTGCCCTGTTCCCATCATGCACTGGGACAGGAACAGAATAATTTGCATATAGCCAGGTTCTAAGCTGGGATGGTGCAGTGAGCTAAAGAACGGTGTTGGATCTAGCCCTGATCTCTTGACTGGGTGAGAGTATTCTGCTTAATTCAGAAACTCTGTCCATCACCACCCCTTGTTGTTTAATTATTTTGTCCACCATAAGCGTGGAAGGGTATACTCAGATGTGAGTCCCTTGCTCATTGCACCATCAGGATTCAAGCAAGCCGGGCCGAAGACGGCTGTAATGCCAGAAACCGGTCCCCGGAAGCTTGTTTCCTTCCCAGTGAAAGAATTGGCTTTGTAGTTTGGTTTGCCCTGTTCCCATCATGCACTGGGACAGGAACAGACTAATTTGCATATAGCCAGGTTCTGAGCTGGGATGGTGCAGTGAGCTAAAAAACGGTGTTGGATCTAGCCCTGATCTCTTGACTGGGTGAGAGTATTCTGCTTAATTCAGAAACTCTGTCCATCACCACCCCTTGTTGTTTAATTATTTTGTCCACCATAAGCGTGGAAGGGTATACTCAGATGTGAGTCCCTTGCTCATTGCACCATCAGGATTCAAGCAAGCCTGGCCGAAGACGGCTGTAATGCCAGAAACCGGTCCCCGGAAGCTTGTTTCCTTCCCAGTGAAAGAATTGGCTTTGTAGTTTGGTTTGCCCTGTTCCCATCATGCACTGGGACTTCAACAGACTAATTTGCATATAGCCAGGTTCTGAGCTGGGATGGTGCAGTGAGCTAAAAAACGGTGTTGGATCTAGCCCTGATCTCTTGACTGGGTGAGAGTATTCTGCTTAATTCAGAAACTCTGTCCATCACCACCCCTTGTTGTTTAATTATTTTGTCCACCATAAGCGTGGAAGGGTATACTCAGATGTGAGTCCCTTGCTCATCGCACCATCAGGATTCAAGCAAGCCGTGCCGAAGACGGCTGTAATGCCAGAAACTGGTCCCCGGAAGCTTGTTTCCTTCCCAGTGAAAGAATTGGTTTTGTAGTTTGGTTTGCCCTGTTCCCATCATGCACTGGGACAGGAACAGACTAATTTGCATATAGCCAGGTTCTGAGCTGGGATGGTGCAGTGAGCTAAAAAACGGTGTTGGATCTAGCCCTGATCTCTTGAGTGGGTGAGAGTATTCTGCTTAATTCAGAAACTCTGTCCATCACCACCCCTTGTTGTTTAATTATTTTGTCCACCATAAGCGTGGAAGGGTATACTCAGATGTGAGTCCCTTGCTCATTGCACCATCAGGATTCAAGCAAGCCGGGCCGAAGACGGCTGTAATGCCAGAAACCGGTCCCGGGAAGCTTGTTTCCTTCCCAGTGAAAGAATTGGTTTTGTAGTTTGGTTTGCCCTGTTCCCATCATGCACTGGGACAGGAACAGACTAATTTGCATATAGCCAGGTTCTGAGCTGGGATGGTGTAGTGAGCTAAAAAACGGTGTTGGATCTAGCCCTGATCTCTTGACTGGGTGAGAGTATTCTGCTTAATTCAGAAACTCTGTCCATCACCACCCCTTGTTGTTTAATTATTTTGTCCACCATAAGCGTGGAAGGGTATACTCAGATGTGAGTCCCTTGCTCATTGCACCATCAGGATTCAAGCAAGCCGGGCCGAAGACGGCTGTAATGCCAGAAACCGGTCCCCGGAAGCTTGTTTCCTTCCCAGTGAAAGAATTGGCTTTGTAGTTTGGTTTGCCCTGTTCCCATCATGCACTGGGACAGGAACAGACTAATTTGCATTTAGCCAGGTTCTGAGCTGGGATGGTGCAGTGAGCTAAAAAACGGTGTTGGATCTAGCCCTGATCTCTTGACTGGGTGAGAGTATTCTGCTTAATTCAGAAACTTTGTCCATCACCATCCCTTGTTGTTTAATTATTTTGTCCACCATAAGCGTGGAAGGGTATACTCAGATGTGAGTCCCTTGCTCATTGCACCATCAGGATTCAAGCAAGCCGGGCCGAAGACGGCTGTAATGCCAGAAACCGGTCCCCGGAAGCTTGTTTCCTTCCCAGTGAAAGAATTGGCTTTGTAGTTTGGTTTGCTCTGTTCCCATCATGCACTGGGACAGGAACAGACTAATTTGCATATAGCCAGGTTCTGAGCTGGGATGGTGCAGTGAGCTAAAAAACGGTGTTGGATCTAGCGCTGATCTCTTGACTGGGTGAGAGTATTCTGCTTAATTCAGAAACTCTGTCCATCACCACCCCTTGTTGTTTAATTATTTTGCCCACCATAAGCGTGGAAGGGTATTCTCAGATGTGAGTCCCTTGCTCATTGCACCATCAGGATTCAAGCAAGCCGGGCCGAAGACGGCTGTAATGCCAGAAACCGGTCCCCGGAAGCTTGTTTCCTTCCCAGTGAAAGAATTGGCTTTGCAGTTTGGTTTGCCCTGTTTCCATCATGCACTGGGACAGGAGCAGACTAATTTGCATATAGCCAGGTTCTGAGCTGGGATGGTGCAGTGAGCTAAAAAACGGTGTTGGATCTAGCCCTGATCTCTTGACTGGGTGAGAGTATTCTGCTTAATTCAGAAACTCTGTCCATCACCACCCCTTGTTGTTTAATTATCTACTCCATGCCGGCACATGCACTTGTAGATGGTGTGCCTGAACTGCCAAAATTGCTGAAAATATCTGGCACGTTGTCAGCAATCGTATGTCACCTGCATGATCCATTGCTGAAGACAGATATCATATATGAGATTGCTTCGCATAAATCAAAAAGGGAGTGGAAATATAGATACACACTGTGGACTAGCAGGGCAGTGCATGTTAGAAATACAGTGGCTATCTAGATTTACTAAGCAGAGGGAAAAGCGTGCCAGGCAGTATATTTAAAAATTTTGTTCAGGTGCACGCTTGACGCCGTTATGCTTGGCAAGGCTTATTTGAGCCAGTGGTTACCTAATTGTCAACACCACACAAATGACAGTCTTCAACAGGGTGGCACTGTTTGTCTAATTTAGGGATGAGCACGATCACAATTGTTTATTGATTCAATATACATTGAAAATTACTAATACCTGACACCGAAGACATTCTTATAGCTTTGGGGGCCTGTAATAGTCTCAATGGTTACTCTTGTAGGAGTGTGATGGTTAGGAGTTGTGTTGATACTGACATTGACTGTACTGGCAGGGGTAATGAGTGATAAAAGCTGAAGTGGCCTCCTGACTAGGGCCTTGGCACTTATGATTTGTACAAATTAAGCACTAGCTAAGAGGTTTTATAATGAATGATAAATCTCTTTCAATTTTTGCATTGTAATGTGTCATGAGAGCACCAGTATAAAACTTTAGTTAACAAAGCCCTAGCTTCCCAGGGCTGTTTGAAATCCAGAAGTCAGTGCATGAATGAAATCACAAGAGTGTGCAGGTACCCCAAGGCTGTAAAGGATCCCCAGTAGTGCATGCCTTTATGGTTCTCTTATATGTTAGCATAGAAAAGAAGTCTAAAGCATATACATGCAAGAAACCCTAGAACGGTGCAACAGAGAATTCTAGGTTCTAGGTACTGGAAAATCCTAGAGCACTTGAACACAACACAGCTCTCCTTGGTTAGGAAATACATACTGTGAATTAATAAATGCAAATATATGCAAATGCAAATTATATGAAACTTATCTGGATGTATCTTCTTCTTTGATTTTAGTTTTTTCCATGTGTTAGCCCTTAATATTTTCCTGGTGGTCCTTGGTTCACTGATGGCAAAGTTCTACCCCAACATTGGAAGCATCATCAGGTGAGTGTAACCAATGAAGCATATGCTTTGTGTAAGGATCCTCTCCTCATGGGAGAGATGTACTTGGCACTGATGGTGACCTAGTACTAAAAGATATGGATTTTGGCAATATGTGTGCCCCTTAGATTCATGCATCTCACAAAGGCTGGCGTCAACCTGCAGCATATGAAATACAGGGGTCCATGTTGTATCAAAGGCACTGGGCTTTGTCTACAGTCATCTGCTGGCAGCCACTCTTTTTCAACAGTCCTGATGAGTAGATGGGAGCAAGGGCAGTAAATTAATGACTATTTCCCAGAATGACTCTTTTTTCCTCCTCTACTCTGGTCAACTTTTTTCCTTTGGATATCTGTCATCCAGGCTGAGACCTATTATTTATTACTCTACTTGAATTTGCAGATAGAGGTGTGAATCAGTCTAGATTTTCCTCTCCATCCTATCATATACAGCAAATGAATAAAATATACAAACAAACATGCATAGAATACTGCTGGCGTTTAGGGTATGGGATCTAATATAAATAATATTTGGCAGTCTGAAGTAAAAATAATAGTTTTAGGCAAAATCACAGATTATATGAGTAACGAAAAGAGTTCTGCCCATGTAACCCGCCCATATTTTTTGCTTTTGTATCACCTGATTTTTGGCCTTTTTACTGTGGGTGAGCCTCCCAACTGGTGACTCACGCATGGTAAACACATGGTAAACAAACAGTGTCTTTATGTGCACACTTGTGAGGGCTGCATGTGTAAAGCTACCGTTGTGTGAGGCCCAGCAGCTGCGTACAGGTAGCCTGACACAGAGGGGACTCTGCAGGTTTAGATATTTTCCTGGGGTAGGACTTATAATGTTAGTGTGCATTCATAGGGAAAGTTAATGTGGCTTACTGTCTTGTCTGCAGAGACATTCCATTATACACAGAAGGGGAAAAATGCCTTAGAGTGCAGTTTTGCTTCCCTGTGGCCTACAAAGTTCAGTGGCATATGAAAATGGAGTGAAACCTGTACACCAAAAGCAAATCTGAGAGTTCTGAGCAGATATGTGTACAACGTATGGGTCATCAGAATCATCTTATTCTCTGGCTCAGCTCAGGGTCAGAGCCCAAGCCTTTTGCCACCCTGCTGTGCCAAGTTTATTATATTTCTCTCCAGCAGCAGAAATAAAGGCCTCCACATCCACAGGGAACAAGTAACAGTGTTTCATTTAGCTCCTTAAGGGTTAAAAGGTGGGAAGAGGGATCTGCATCAGCCAGTTAGCTGTCACACTGTACAAAGGAGGGAGGCCTGACCTCTAAAGCCAACACAGCCGGGTCTCCTCTTTGAAGGCTTGGTGGGCATGGCCCTGGCAGTGATATCAGCGGGTTGGGGAGCTGAAGCCCCCAGAGGAGTTGTGACTAGTGACCTGGGTGAAACCATCTTAAATTATCCCAGCATGCTCTGCAGGAATGTTGGGATAGGGGCGGAGATGTGATGTGGCACCCTAGGATTGGCCCGGGGTGCCTGGCTTCTAGAAATTTCCACCTCCACTTAAGAAGTCTTGCACAAGAGGAAGAGCTCTATAGTTAAGCTTTTTGTTAGAACTGGACACTGAGACTGGAGGTAGCAGCAATGGACAGCTGAAAGGATGAACCATGTAATGCCCACCTGTACTAAGGACTCTGACTACAGTTGAGCCTAGAACCAGTGGGTCTCTTCCCAGGACCAGGTGAGCTGGTCCCTTTGACCCCATAAGGCAGGGGTCTCCAACCTTGTCAGTAGTAAGAAGTTCTTATGTTCAAGGAAAATCATCCATAGCTACTAATAATATTAGTAGAATACACATAACAAAAGGTTATATTAGTGGCCACCCAATGCAGGATCACCAGCCATGATCACCTCAGTGCAGGATTACCAGCAGTAATTTTAAAAAGGCTTTTAAAATTGTGAATGACTTTACAAGGGTAATATATAATAGCCACAGATGCAGATATGGAACGGAAATTATTGGTATTGAAAATACACATATTTTCCTCTTGAATTCTCACTTTTTAATTTTGGTGTACATATATTAAGTCAAAAATGCAAAAAGCTTCTAGTTTATTAGCCTGGACTAGACACAGGAGAGCTCCTCAAAGGTAGCTGCAGAGCTACCAGTAGCTCTCAAGCTAATTGTTGGAGAAGCCTGCCTTAAGGACTAGTTGATAGAAGAGCTGGACTTCTTCACCAAGGAAAGAAGTACCAAAGGACAAAAGGAAAAAGGCTGGTGCAGGGAGCCAGTGGAACCAGCTCCCTTCAAAGCCTGCCACCTTAGAGGCCAGATGGCTTAAGGAAAGGGCTCCAGGTGGCCAAGGCTCTCCACCAGGAGTAAAATGAGCCAAAGATCGAACAAAATGGCCCAATGAGTCCTGAGATTCAATAGAACTAAGGATTTACCTGTTGACCCCCAAGCGACGTCTGCAGCGCATAAAGCTCTGCAATTTGAAGATTATAAACCCCCGGGGTGGGCCAGGGCCTCAGGGTAGGCGCAAGGACTGGCATGAGTTTTTAGACCTTGGGAGGGGGCATACATGGGGCCACCATCCTAGATTTCAGATGGCCCTGGGGTCTTAACCACAGGCTGGATATCCTTTGTGGGGGCCTGGGACACTAACTCCAGGCCCCCCACCACTGAAGAGAAAGCAGAGCGTGGTGTTGCACCCTCTTGAGAGTCAGAGGAGGGGCCAAAAATCCCCAACTCCGGGCCTGATGCGCGTAGCTACATGAGGGATTGCTGTTGCGCTCCCCTGAGTGGAGGAGGACGGCCGTAGCACTCCCTGATAGAGTGGTGAGCCTGCCCCGCTCACCATGCCTGTGTCTAAGGGGAGCATGTAGCCAACACCAATACGCAGGTGCGGACAAGGATAGACGACTATTGCCTGGCTCCCGCAATGGGCTGCCACAATGGAGAAGGGCATTTGTGGTGGCCTGGCAGGACAGGGCACTTCAAGGAAGAAAAAAAAAGAAATTAAACAAAAGGAGGCAGTGCAGCACATTAAATCAAGCAACCAGACCTGTGCACTATTATGCAGGCTTCCTGTAGAGGAAACGCCCAATGATGGCCCTATTGGGCTTACGCACAGCATGATGTTCTGGAACTGTGGTGACCCCTGGATGGCAGGGGTGCCACCAACAAAGGACAGAGAGTGCAGGGGAGCAGCAGATGTGCAGCAGCTCACCCAAAGGAAACTCTTATGAACGGTGACCCCAGGTTGAGAGAGTCAAGGAGAAGATGACCACCCTGAGCCCTGCCTAAGATATTCATGCACTCCCCAGGCTGGAGCTTCGGCTCTACAGCTGGGAGTGCAGTGCAGCACCCTCTAGTGGCTTAGCCTATGGTAGCAGTTTATGTGACCTAAAGGTTGTCAAAGAAAACACAGACACGTGGTTAATGTTTCAACATTGCTTTATTTTTTAAAAAAATTGCTATGGGTTGAACAGTTCTTTGTTCACAAGTGTTATTCATAATGTTTTTATGCAATGCTTCATTCAAAGATATTACTTGCCATACTTTATTGCAAAGTGTTATCAATGATAAGAATAACACATATTCCCATAAAGCTGCAATTATTTATTCATGATAATGTGAACATTTGATTGCAACTCTTGAATAAGTGCAGAGGAGGATGTCATGCTTTACTATTGATAATGTGGGCACAGGATTGCAATACTTGATTAATATAAAAAGTGCAAAGGGATTATGGTTACTGAAATCAGTGATTGAATGTGGTGTTATCATGACTTGATTCTGTTCTTTGAGTGTGATAACATTAACTTGAGGTAAACTGACACCCTGCATACATGGTTATGTGCTGTATTGTTCCTGGTGGGGGTGCTGTGAATTTTGAGGTCATGACCCTTTAGGGGTCAAAAGTAATGTCCGCAAAGATATTTCCACCAGCCTTATGCATATTTGTAAATTACTGCATAGTATTGTGTGGTGTGTGTAATAAATGTACTTTTCCTTTTCTAAAGAAAAAGCCCAGATTGGACAATTATTTATTGATTGTTATTATTGCTTGCTAGTGAATGGTGATTACTAGCCCACACCACCTCCTTTGAGTAGACATTACTTTGCTACCCTGAGAGAGTCAAGTGCTACAATGAGGTATTTAGGTCTCAGTGGAGGGTGACTGTGGACCCATTCCTTGTGCAGACCACACACAACTAATGGTTAATTTCTTCACATTATGCACTCGTAGTGTAGAGCCTAATATATGATTTGAAGACATTTCACCCTATGTGTGACCCTTGACCCTGCTTACAGGACAGGCCACCCCCCCACCGCCGAACAGCTCCACCTGCTCAAGCGCATGTTCGCTCCTGCTGTTCCTCCGCTCGCTGCTGTGTTCCTTTGGTTGTACTACTCTCTATGTTATTTTCCCCTGTAAATCAGTGCCTCTGATTTTTTGTACTGACTTTGACTCTTGTTGTGTTTGCACACCTCCCCCACCCCCTTTTGTGTTTTGTGCCCCCGCTTTCCCGTCGCTGACCCCTGTGGCCACGGAAACCTCGCCGCCCCGCTCCCACCTCCCAGCTGCTCCTCCCTCCCTGCCTTAAATGGCGGCTGCTGCCTGACTGTGGGAGTGCCCCGTGACCCTGCTTGCAGGACAGGTCACCCCCCCACCGCTAAACATCTCCACCTTCTCGCTGCCCGCTGCTACCTTGAGTGCAAGTTCGTTCCTGCTGTTCCTCCGCTCGCCGCTGTGTTCCTTTGGTTGTACTACTCTCTATGTTATTTTCCCCTGTAAATCAGTGCCTCTGATTTTTTGTACTTTCTTTGACTCTTGTTGTGTTTGCACACCTCCCCACCCCCTTTTGTATTTTGTGCCCCCCGCTTTCCCGCCGCTAACCCCTGCGTCCACGCCCTCTCGCCGCCCCGCTCCTTCAGTTGCTCCGCCCAGTCTTAAATGGCGGGCAGCGCTGCTGGTGCGCCAAAGGCAAGCCCATCTGCGCCTGTCCGGGCCTGGACTGCACCCAGTGTCAGGACCCATGAACCCCGCACCCGGCACGACGACAGACCCCGATACGATGCCAACACCCACAACGCTCTCCACACCGGCCGAGACCACTGCTGCTTCCAGGCCACCCCGAAACACACCCACGGACCCTTCTCCTGCCACAACTGCAACTTCACATGCAATAGAATCACCAAACCTCCAAGGACCGGACCCAACTACCTCTGCTGCATACTCTTCAACACCCACTCCGCACGCAAACACACCGTCGAGCTGTGGGACCTGCTCGACACCTCCACCCCAGACGTTGCCTTCCTGACCGAGACCTAGTGGAACAACTCCTCGGCACCTGACATCGCCATAGCCATCCCGGATGGCTACAAGATCTCCCGCAGAGCCTGCACCAACGGAACTGGAGGAGGATTAGCCATCGTCCACAAGTCCACCCTCCAGGTCCATACCTTCGCAGACGACCCTCTCAACACCGCCGAGCACCTTCACTTCCGGATCCACACCGACCCCAACACCACCCTCAGAGGGACACTCGTCTACAGACCCCCCAGGCTCCAGGCACTCTTCAGCGACTCCATCGCTGACCTCGCCAGCACCCACGCACTCACCTCCACGGACTACATCCTCCTCGGGGACCTAAACTTCCACCTCGAGAACAACAACAACGTCAACTCCGCCACCCTGACCGACAACCTCGCCAATCTCGGCCTCCAACAACTCGTCACCGAACCCACCCATGCCGCCAGCCACATGCTTGACACCATCTTCTCCACAAGCAGCCACATCGCCTTCAACCACACCACTCAACTCCACTGGACTGACCACCGCTGCATCCACTTCAACTTCAAGAAACCAACCACGCACCACCGCACCCAACAGCTGCCTAGCCGCTGCTTGAGCAAAGTCACCGAAGACCAGCTGACCTCCACCCTCGCCCAGAACCCACCCACCAACCCCACGACACAGACACCGCCGCCCAAAACTTCAGGCGGTGGATCGACGACTGTGCCAACACCGTTGCCCCGCTCAAGAAACCCTCCATCAACCACTCCAGCAAAGAAAGCTGCCTGGTTCACCGAAGAACTCCAGACCTCCAAACGTACATGCCGGAAGCTGGAGAAGAAATGGCTCCACAACCGCACACCGGACAGCCACGCAGCCCACAAGGACGCCATCAGCAGACATCACCACCTCATCAGAACAGCCAAGAGATCCTCCTTTAAAGCCCGCCTGGACAACAACAGACACAACAACAAAGAGCTTTTCAACATAGTGAAGAAAGTCTCCAACCCCAACACCAACGACATCCCGCCATCGCAAGAACTGTGCGGCTCACTGGCCACCTTCTTCCATCGCAAGATCGCAGACATTCACGACAGCTTCAACACCTCACCCGCCCGACCGCAACAGACCCCACCCCAAATGCCACCTACACCAACCAGCTGACCTCCTGGTCCCACGTCAACGATGACGAGACATGCAAGATCATGAACTCCATCCACTCTGGATCTCAGTCAGACCCCTGCCCACACCACGTTTTCAACAAAGCTGACGCAACCATTGCACCCCAACTACAGAAGATCATCTACATCTCCTTCGACACAGCGACATTCCTGGAAAGCTGGAAGCACGCCGAAATCAACGCCCTCCTCAAGAAGCCCAAGGCGGACCCCAAAGACCTCATGAATTTCTGGCCCATCTCCCTGCTCCCCTTCCCGGCGAAGGTCATTGAGAAAATCGCCAACATACAGCTGACCGGTCTCCTCGAGGATAACAACATCCTAGACAGCCCTCATCTCAGCCACAGACGACATCGGGTGCCAACTAGACAACAGCGAAACCTCAGCCCTCATCCTCCTGGACCTGTCAGCTGCCTCTGACACTGCATACTAAGAACACGCCTCCAAGAAGCCGGAATCCAGACGAAGGCCCTGGACTGGACCACATGTTTCCTCTCCGGCAGAACTCAACAAGTCAGCCTCCCACCCTTCCGATCCGAAGCCACTGACATCATCTGTGGCGTACCCCAGGCTCATCCCTCAGCCCGACCCTGTTTAACGTCTACATGGATCCCCTCGCACAAGTGGCCCGCTATCACGACCTCAACATCATCTCCTAACCCGACGACACCCAGCTCATCCTCTCCCTCACCAAGGACCCACACACTGCCAAAACCAACCTCCACGAGGGAATGAAGGCCGTCGCCGAGTGGATGAGGAACAGCCGCCTGTAGCTGAACTCAGAAAAGATGGAAGTCCTCATCCTCGGCCCCACCCTCTCAGCGTGGGACAGCTCCTGGTGGCCGACCACACTGGGAAAAGCTCCAACACCCACGGACCATGCACGCAACCTAGGATTCATCCTCGACTCCTCCCTCTCCATGTCTAAACAGGTCAACGCCATCTCCTCCTCCTGCTACAACACCCTCCGCATGCTTTGCAGGATCTACAAGTGGATCCCAACCGAAACCAGAAGAACAGTGACCCAAGTCCTCGTCAGCAGCAGGCTGGACTACGGCAACACACTCTACGCAGGAATCCCGGCCAAACACCTGCGACGACTACAAGGAATCCAAAACGCCTCCGCCCGACTGATCCTCAGCGTCCCCCGCATCAGCCACATCACCTCCCACCTAAGAGAACTGCACTGGCTCCCCGTCAACAAGAGGATCAACTTCAAGCTCCTCACCCACGCACATAGAGCACTGCACAACACCGGACCAGCCTACCTGAACAACAGACTCAACTTCTACACCCCAGCCCGCCAGCTCCGATCCGCAAGCCTTGCCCTTGCCGCCGTCCCACGCATCCAACGAGCAACCTCCGGCAGCAGATCCTTCTCTTTCCTCGCCGCCAAGACCTGGAACACCCACCCCAGCCATCTGCGGAAGACCTGGCTCTTCGAGCAATAGCAGCACCCCACCCCCTCCCTCCTCAGCGCCTTGAGACCCTCACGGGTAAGTAGCGCGCTTTACAAGTTCACCGATTGAGTATGTGCACTGCTATGATCTCCATTTGACTTTTCTTTCTCTCTCCTTAGACTTTTTTCCTGTATACCTGTTTTGGTTCAGTTTGCAGATCTTTCATGTTGTTGCAGCATTGGAAGCAGACCTGGAACTTCACTCTCTGAGGAAATTTATTGCACCAAAAAAAAAATGTAAATTCAGTACCATATCTCCTCCCAAAATGTCTGGGTTTAAACCATGTAGGGACTGTGAAATACAAATTTCCATTATGGACCCCATGCCATCTTTCTATGGTGCTTGGGTTCACCTGCTCCTCATGCCTTGGCATGCATCGCAAGCCCATCAAATAGCGGGTATCCAAACTCTTCATGGCCCATGTGAAGGATAAACACTGACCCCTGAAGCACTCTTGGCACACTTCCGGCTTTCCATTTTTATCTTTGGGAAAAAAGAAGAGAAAGCTTAAGAGGAAAGAGAAGAAATGTTCTAGAGTTAAGTCTCCTATTACTCTCTATCCCTCACAGGACCTTCTTCCTCTGAGTTGGAACTTGTTGACTTGATGCTGATGGATCTTCCACACAGCCCTGCTTCTTCTGTCTGTCTTTTATCAGAGCCTTTGGCACCAGCCCATCTGTCAAGCCTTAGATGCCGACTCCTGAGTACCGGACTCTGGGATTGGAACCAGCAGTGTTCCTGAATGTGATGTTTTACATTTTCACCAAAGCCTTGATGCCATCCAGCGCACCTTCAGAAGCATCAAGTCTGCCACTCTTCATGCTTTTTCAGCCAACAGCCTTCGGCGCTACAGCAGTGGAACCAATGCCTTTGTTATATTGCTTTGGCCTGGCTCTCTGTCTCTCGGTGCTGTCCACAGCACTGGGTATGGCGCTGAGAAACCCCTGCCTCCACTGCCGTCACCACCTCTGGCTCAAGAAATGACCCCCCCAGGAGCTGCAGTTCAATGTCGAACCTCAGATTCACTTTTGAAGAAGGGCCCGAGGTTGCTTGAAGAGGAGGCTTATAGAGCACACGTCCATTAAATATTTGGCACAGTTGCTAACTCTTTGGAGTATTTCACTGGGTTTTCCCGGATTAGGATCACCTTGGATTTCAAGACCTGTCTTCGGCCAGAATTTGGACACCTGTTTAGAGACCTCATCTGAGCTGGGTATGGACTTCCTCACTAGAACACCAATGCCAGAGGTTGTGTCTTTGCTCAAAGGCATGCTAAAGGCTGCAGAGGTGTTGGAATTATAGTTGCCAATGATGGAGATGAAGAGAAATGCTCTCACTGATTCTCCTGCCCTCATCGAAATCTTGTCTCCCCTTCAATGAGGCTTTATTGTAACAATTCATAGAGGCATGGAAGAAGCCTCCCTCTGCTCTGGCGAGCAATCAGCTTGTTGGTTTTCATTATGTCTCCACTCAGGGACCTAATCGGGAGGTGCCTTCCCTTCAGCCACTTCTGACAGAGAGTCAAAATGCTCGAAGCCTGCCTTCTTGATCGTTATAACCATACCTGGTGGCACATGGTGCAAATGATTTGCCTACGTTACCGCTGAAATTAAATTGCATTTTCAGGAACTCATTGTAGTTAGGCATAAAGCCTCCTGGCACGTCTGTATTAAGGGTGACCCTGACATTTTAGAGAACCTGGGGTAATGTAATGTATTAGGAAAAACAGGGGTTCACTTGGGCATCAGTTCCAGTGGAAAAACAACTATAACATATCAATAATGAATGTTGTCCCTGGTAAAGAAGAAACAGGCAGGTAATCAATACTGTATGACAATTCATTGCATACATTTATCACTCATACTTTTTTGAGGTGTTTAAACAAAGATCCAGTGCTCACACTTTAGTGAAGAGGGGTGCAGTGATAGGTGATGGGGTGCAAGAGAGAATGTGCATCACACATAAAAAGACATGTGACTCCTTAGGGTAGTCTATGTAAGTCTATTGTCGATGGTGTTTCGGCCTCTGGTAATGCAGGGTCATCATCAAGACAGGGAATGAGCACCTAATATCTAGAAAGTAAAAACATATGTATGAGAATCCTGAAAAAGGTAATTCTGAGTCAATTGTTTAAACTTACCTGGGGAGGGAAGTAAAACAGAAGTCATGTGTTCTTGCAATAGAAATGTTCCACCTGGGGTGCTGCAGTGACTTTGCAGAGAATTCTTATTCTGTGTTGATGTCCTCACTAACCTAGGGAGAGAACCAAGCAGTCGAGGCGTGAGGGCAGAGGTGCGAGACTGCCTCCCTATTTCCCTGGCATTCTGAGGAGACCTGACCAGCGCTTTGGGGGAGATTCACTACGGCCAGCGCAGAAAGCGGGACTGCGAGTCCCAGTGGACAGTGCGGCGCCCAACCGGCCGCACCTGGAGACTCTTCCCGCCCCGCCTCCAGAGCCCTCTTCACGACTCGCGGCCCCCGCTCCGCGGGAGCCGCTCGTAGTCGAGGCGTGAGGGCAGAGGTGCGAGACTGCTTCCCTATTTCCCTGGCATTCTGAGGAGACCTGACCAGCGCATTGGGGGAGGTTCACTACGGCCAGCGCAGAAAGCGGGACTGCGAGTCCCAGTGGACAGTGCGGCGCCCAACCGGCCGCACCTGGAGACTCTTCCCGCCCCGCCTCCAGAGCCCTCTTCACGACTCGCGGCCCCCGCTCCGCGGGAGCCGCTCGTAGTCGAGGCGTGAGGGCAGAGGTGCGAGACTACTTCCCTGTTTCCCTGGCATTCTGAGGAGACCTGACCAGCGCTTTGGGGGAGATTCACTACGGCCAGCGCAGAATGCGGGACTGCGAGACCCAGTGGACAGTGCGGCGCGCAACCGGCCGCACCTGGAGACTCTTCCCGCCCCGCGTATTCCTTTATAACTCCTCCACACACCGCGCACACGGGACGCGCGCGGGTCGGTACCGGGCGAAGCCCGGGCCAAGGGCGGGCCCGTTTGTGACTATTCGTGACCGGTATTGACCGGACCGGGCCCCCCTTCTTACACCTTCTTACACCCCTTCCAACCACCTGCACGCTTCACTGGACTCTCATGACTGGTCGTGAAATGAGGAGTAAGTCCTAGCTTGTTGGAGGATCTGCAGTTGGAGGTATGGAAAAATTCCTCATCAGAGCAAACACCATCATAGATACTGAAATTAATATTCTTGAGAAACGCTTGTCCAAAGAACTGTTGGCTATCAAGAGATCCTCCCTGGGGACAATAGCTAATGCCAAAACTCCCGAAAGACCTGTTGATATTGTTACCACGACTGTGGCCGACCCAGCGCCCCTTTCTGAAGCTGATGATCAGGCTTCAGCGGAACTGGTCATTCTGGTTAATGAAATTTTACCTGAAATCAATCTAGTCCTTGATATAAACAATGAATCCGTTGTTTCTGTACCTGACGATTCCGCTAATAATACAATGTCCCAGGGGATTAAGGAAGGGGCCACCTCTAAACGCCAAAGGTCGTATAACAAGAAAGCTGGTAGAAAATCGAAAACAGCTAAGTTACATCATGACCCCACCCTATGAATCCAACCCAATCCCTGCCTAGTAGTGAGGTCTCTATTGAAAGTTTGGGTGCCCTTTTTAAATCGATTCTATTCCCTCTAGAGGCCAAAATGGAAAGGATAGAACTCAGAAAGCCACAGCTACTATATTAGCCACTTCTAACAAAACCTGTAGCCCGAGTACCTTATTAACTACCCCCACCATCTCTTGCCCACTACAAGTTAAAAAGGCCCAACAATCTATTTGCCCTCCAACAGGCCCTCCTGTAGCCCACCAAGATTCCAACCAGGGTAATAATGTATCCCCGCAACATTCATCTGGGCCGCAACCATGTAATTCTTATACACATGGACTAACGGTTGATGGCACACAAGGCTCCCCTTCTAAAGCACCTAAAGCCCCTAGACCACGTTTGCCAGACCTTCCACCCAAAGCAAACCGTTATATGGTAGTTTTAGCTGGAGCCCCCACATTGGAGACAGGAGAAACAGAAACCTTTAGTTCCCTGAAAGGCAAGGTTGTTAAGTGGCTCAACTGGAATAGACCACTCCCGGCCCACCTCCACAACGAAATCATTATGGTAAGAAGGGTGCCCTGGCTAGGCAAGACGGTCAAGTCCATTAACGGGGATTGTATAACGCTCAGTTTCAGAGACCCTAGAACTGTGTTACATATTTGTGCGGGTTTTAACAGGTCTTTTGACTCCACCATCCAGACACTCCCAGTGTCCTTCTTTCCACCTAATTTTATAACCTACAGTAGAGGAAGGGATGACTGGACAAGGGTTGAACGGAGGGGCAGGCAAAGAAGACATGATGCTAGACCGGCTATGCTGCCCCAGTATACTCCCTTCTGCGATATTAATCGGTACAGTTGTCTAGACGGTCTAGAGGGAGTTGACTGACTATCACCAACATATGATTCAAGGTTTTTTCTACCTGAGATGGTTAATGGTTTATTGGATGAAGACGCTGTGACTAAAGTAGTGCGCCCAGATGAATGCTTGCTAACCACCGTTACATCTAAAAGGTTGCCCTTGGAGCCATCTGTGCAAGATGACATAGCGGATACCTACCATCCACCTATCGCTCTGGATATGCCAGAGGAGCCGTTAACTACCCCAGTACCCCTAGATAACCACGCGTTGTTGGAGCCTGTACCGGTATCTAGTCTCCCAGGTTTTAAGATCGCAAGCTGGAATATTGCCGGTTGGCGGCAGAGGATGTCATCCCTGGGCTGGAGGGAATCCATCTCCGGGTTTGACATCCTCTGCTTACAGGAGACCTGGTCTACGACAGATATCCACTTTGACGGCTTTGTGTCATACAATTGCTTAGCGCAAGAATCCCCCATGGGTAGGGCAAAAAGTGGGTTGGTAATTTTATTGTCCGTGAACTTCCCAGTATGCGTGAGTTCCCACTCCACCGTAGGTTTACACTCACAAATACTTAGGTTGGAATATAGAGGGGGTCGGGATATCTTGCTAATCAATCATTATAATAATACGTTCGACCCTACGAGTACCCTTGTTGTAGATGACCTCGAGGCAGCTGTAAATAAAATTTATAGAGACATCCATAAGCCATGTGACATCATTTGGGGGGGGATTTTAACATTCGAATCTGTCCCTTTTCATATACTAGCGTATGTGGTTTTGACAGGGATAATGGGGAGAATCGGGCCCATTTTACCCACACTCCTTATGGTAATTCCCTTAACACTCTCCTGTTAAATTTTGACCTGGTTATCCACCAACCCGCTCTGGATAAAGAGGGTAATTTTGCCCCGACTTTCATTGGGAGGAATTTAGCCTCCGTCATTGACCATCTGTTGATATCGGCACATATTGCCCCTTTCTGTACGGTCCCTATCATTGTGGATTTTGGAATCAGCGACCACAATGCCATTACTCTGTCAACCATCATCTGGGGTCCTATGACCCGTTTTATTGGTAGGATTGTTGATGAGATTGCCCCTTTCAGGCAAAATGGCATTCGAATTAAATGGTGTGGGGACAATTCCGATAAACTGTTACGGAAAATTGTGGGTGTAGGCTCTGAAGTGTTACTTCGTTGTCTTGAAGCTGATGCTGCCCCAAGATGTATTATTGCCGATTTCGAGAAACTTGGCGATATAATTAAAAAGTCCCTCACAATCTCTAAGGGTATAACCAAACGGGCCACGCGAGGTTGGTTTGACAAAGCCTGTACGTCCTCGTTACAAGATCTTAAGAGGGCACTTTCCAACTGCCCTAGAGATAGGGATGCTGTAACACTTCTCAGGGCTACTTATAAATATGAGTTGCACCGTAAGAAACAGGAACTAAGGGAACACGCCTGGGAGGACCTGTCAAAGGCGGCAGAACTGCGGGACATCAAACTATTCTGGAGTACTGTCAACAGCCCTTTCCTCCAGAAGGATGAATTCCCAGTTTTAACTGCCCAGGTCAGTGAGGATAGCTGAGTCCATTACTTTACAGGAATTTTCGATCCAGTGGGTGAGGCTCAGGTTAGTCCTTGTGCTAATACTACCAGATTTATTCAACCCCTGGGGATTACACTCCAAGAAGTAGACGAATCCATTCGAAATAGCAAAGGGGGGAAGGCTCCAGGACCGGACGGCGTACCGATCGACCTATATAAAACTGATCTGGCCCTGTGGAGCCCCTTACTGACTCAGGTGTTTAATGCCGCCGCCAACGACACTACTCCCTCTACCTGGAGTGAATCTGTTATCCTGCCAATTTATAAGAAGGGAGCTAGAGGAGATGCTAAGAACTACCGCCCTATCTCCCTCCTGGATTCCTCGTTAAAAATCATGAGCAGGGTCCTATTGCGACATCTGGAGGAATGGGCTGAAGTTAATAACATCCTTGCGGTCTCCCAATATGGTTTTAGGAAGGGCCTTGGCACTATTGAGCAGTGTATCAATTTAGATCTCCTAATAGGAAAATACACCAAAGCTAAACAGGGTTCTTTGTTCCTTTGTTTTGCAGACCTCTCGAGTGCCTTCGATCTGGTCGATCATACTTTGTTGTGGTCAACCCTACTCGAAATGGGAGCACCGGCTGCGATAATCCACGAGGAAGATCAGGGTTAAATCTGGCATTAGGCAGGGTTGTGTCCTGGCCCCGTTACTCTTCTCCCTTTTTATAAACTCTATGGAGTCTGACCTGAAGAATGTCCAAGCGGATGCTCCACAAGTTGAGGGACAACCAATTCCGGTACTGCTTTATGCAGACGACACAGTTTTACTCTCAAGAACTCCCATAGGTCTCCAGAAACTTATGAACCATTTTTATGATTTTATACAGGGGAAGAAATTAAAAATCAATAACTCTGAAAACTTTTATTATGGCTTGCGGGAGAAAGGTGAACCAACTTAAATCATTCCATTTTAAGGAAAATCGAATCGAGGTTGTGAACAATTTCTGTTATCTGGGTATAACCTTTAGCAACAATGGGTCTTGGGCCCCGGAAATACTCAACGTCAAGGCTAAGATGGGCAAGGGCTCATCAGGCGTATTTCGTTTTGCTGCTAAACTAGGCAGTCGCCGCATCCCTGACATGTTGAATGTTTATCGGCACAGGTGTGCGCCAATTGCCCTTTACGGCTCAGGGGTTTGGGGATACTGGATCCAAAGGGATTTCCAAATTGCTGAAAATATATTTCTCAAGAGACTCCTTTGCTTCCCTTCTTCGGCATCTACCGAACTGATCCACAAAGAGCTAGGGTTGGATTAATTAACCGACCTAACAGGATTGAGACCCCTTATGGCTTGGAGGTCTATTTGGTCCAAAGATGAAACTGGTTTTACCAGGCGAATAATTCAAGACTGTTTATGCCTGGACAATGCCCGCCAGATCCCGTGGCTAAATTATGTTTTAACATCCTTTAAGGAACTCTTTGACTTGGGCCTCCACGGTGACCCTTCATGTGCCATTGATTTATCGAAGCAGGAGGTCAAAAGAGTCTTTCTGGGGCATAACTATAACAGGCGTAATGAACAATGTAGCCATTATTCAACTCACGTTTACTATTTTTTTAACAAGGAGGAAGGGTATGACATGCCCATGTATTTAAAATGTATTACCAGACAGTCTCACCAGTATGTACTTACAAGGCTGAGATTAGGTATTGTACATAACCTGGTGGCCTTCCCGAGGATGAAAATCTATTCTCCCACTCCTTGTCCGTGTGATGGAACTACTAAACAAAGCACGCTGCACTTTATGCTAATATGCCCACTGTATAAGCATCTGCGTATTTGTTACCTCAAACCATTGTTTAAGAAATACTCTGTGTTCACAACTGTTAAAGCCATGAGATTTCTTTTTGCACTTGTTACCCCAGATATTTGTTTTTTCACCGCAACCTTTATTTTAAAATCAGTATCTGTTAGAAAAAGTTTGTTTTTTTAATATTGTGTCAGTCTAATCCTGTTGCTGTTAAGTCCATGATTTGCCCCTACCTGAGTTGTGCCATTTTTGTATCGTAATTCTTTTATTTTGTAACAATTCCTATGTGTAATTTTTCTCTGTATGCTTTTATGATTGTTTTTATGTTTTTATGAAATAATCAAATAAAGTTTAAGAACTGAACTGAACTGAGAACCAAACAGATGCCTTGAACACAAAGAACACATCCTGCTGAACGATTGGTGGTGGTCCGATCCTCGTAGGACCACCCCAAGCACAGTTATGCTGAAAAAATACAATCCCAACCAAAGGCCCTGCAAAGCATTATGGGAAAATATTCTAGGGTGCAGTGAATATTATAGTATTCAATATCAAAACATTCCATAGGGGTAGGCTCTTTGGCTCAGCTGAGAGCTAATACGATAATATTCACTAAACTCTAGAATCTCGCCCCATAATGCTTTGCTAGGCCTTTGGTTGGCATTGTATTTTTTTGCCAATAAATTTGCTTGGGGTGGTCCTAGGAGGATGGGACCACCACAATCATTGAGCATTATATGCTCTTTGTGTTCAAGGCATCTGCTTGCCCTCCCCCCTATGTAAGGGGTGACCCAAACCCATCACCTCTCTCATTGGCTGATGTTGTTCAAAGTTCACTTTTGTGAATTTGGGTGTGTGCTTTTTTCTTTGCTCCATGTGAAGACAAAGTTAATTTATGAAAACGTTGTGGGTACTGTTGGTAACTCCACTACGTAGCGGAGTTCTTGCATTAATTTCATGTTATCAATTAAATGTATAATAACCCAATCTCCACATCTTCTGCTAGCGGAGCAGAATTCATTGCCCAAGGTCAATTAATAGAGGCGCTTAGTGAAAAGCCTTGTTTCACAGGGCTCCAAATTCTGTGAATTATATGTTGCGCTGGGTTAATTAGAATAACCCAAACAGGTTGGTTGATTAATGAATTGCTGTGAATTACTGGTAGAACTGAAATGATTAACACAATGAGGGAGCTCTGACTAATTAAGGCCTGGGCCCATAGAATAACTAGGTCCAGGAGGGGGGGAGGGAAAAGAACTGACCTTAATTACTGTGGGCTTGTGGCCAGACGTGTATCGAGCAAGGGACCGAAAGTGGATTGGGTTAATAGAGCAGTCTGAATCTTGAAGGGCTTGCAGTGCGGTGTCTGTAATTGAAGACAAAGTAGAATTAAAAAATACAGTAGAAATAACATTAAAAGGCCCAGGACCTTCAAGAATGTAGGAAGACCAGGGGATGGGCAACTAACCTTGATTGCAAGGTTTCTCGCGGCCAGTCTGCCTAGCGAGAGGCAGGCCAACAGATGGCCGTAAACCAAGTTCGGCCATTGTGGAATCTGGTGTTGGTGCTAGACGCCGAGTGAAGCACAATCATATGTCATCACAGGAAGCTGCTGCTTAGGTGCTTGGAAAACTAGAATGCTAACTCCTGCCTTTGGGCCGGAATACTGAAAAAAGAGGCGTGGGTTGTATTTTAAGCACGATTGTATGTCGCATACAAAAGGGGGAGTGTATTTTAAGCACAATTGTATGTCGAGATAAGGATATTCATCGCATTAGAAAAGGGGGGCAAAGGAGTATATATTATTAAGTGGCGACGGATGTCAGAAGCATATGAATGCGCATTACTTGGACAATCTAGGAGAAAAAATAAAAGGATTAGTCAAATTAGAGGAATTGCAGCGACTGGGTGAGATATAGACAGGGTCCCTAATGGATTCTCAGCTAGAGGCTAATCACTACATCTGGGTGAGATATAGTTAGGGCAACTACCGTATCCTTAGCTGAAAATGAGTCATTGGGGTCCAAGATGGCCTTATCAAAGGGTACTGGACATAATGCATGGTAGCCTTTATTGGAAAAGGAATTCAATCAATACCCACGTAATTGCCATTTGCTGTAGAGTCAAGGAGTGAGAAAACTTAACACATAACTGAAAAAACATAACTGAAAAGTCGAGGGGGATGGCAATTAAAAATAATTCAATCAAAATTAGTTCCCAAGACATAACTTAGACTGTGGACATGGGATTAAGGGCACACATGGAAAAGGTATTGCACATAGAAATATTATACATAGGAAAATTTAACTTCAGATTTTTCCAAAGTGGGCCATCCAGGTGGAAGATAAAAGGTAATCAATGAGGGAATCACTGAGTCTATATATTAGGGCTCCATTCGTCTTGTGTAGACGGGCCATTGCAGATTGACTGGCATTTGAAATTCCATTTACCTTCTAATTTGTTTGGCAGGGATTGGATGTTGCCTCCTCTAGGTTGAGGTTAAATGATATTGATCATATGCCAAGAGAAGTCATTTTCCATGTGTCCTTGCAATAGGAAATGTTCCACCTGGGGTGCTGCAGTGACTTTGCAGAGAATTCTTCTTCTGTGTTGGAAGATCCTGGCCTTCACCTTTTGCGTCCTCTGTCCAATGTAGATCAGGCTGCAGGGGCAACCAATACAATTGATAATGTTACTTGAGTTACAATTTGAAACGCAATTGAGATCTTGGTGGATATTCCCATGGTCAAGGGTTTACGCGCTTGTGGTCAGATTGCACGCTATGCAGTTACCACACTTGTAGTGGCCTTTACTAGTGGAAGGTTCAAGAGGAGGTGTATGGTTATGTCCTTGTTTGAATGAGAACAGAGGTGGCTCTAATGGCAGGTTTGTCGTCGATACGATGTTACAGTGTTTCTTGACACTCTTGGCCAGTTTGTTGCCGATGGGGCAAAAGGTGATGATGCAGAAGATCTTGTTTCTCTGGTGTCTTGTCTTTGGGTTGTATTAGTAATTCTCTGTGTAAATACCGGACACATTTGAGTGATTGTTTGGCAAGTCTTTTCATGCACTCTCTCCACCTGAGTTTGTTGTCAAGTGTCTCAGCTTCTCTGAAGAAGTCTTGCTTGAGTTTGCAATTTCGGCGAATGCGCAAGAATTGGTCATGGGGAAGGCCATCTTTTAGGGCAAGTGGATGGGAACTAGGCAATTGGAGCAATGTGTTCCTCTCTTTAGGTTTATGGAAGAGAAGGGTGGTTATCTAATATTTTTACTGTGACATCTAAGTAGTCAGTTTGAGTGTTCACTTTGTGATGTGTGAATCTTAGATCAGGTTGGCAGTTGTTCAGTAATTCACAGAAAAGAGTAAGATCCCTTACATTGCCAGACCGGATCAAGAAAATGTTGTCTATGTATCTTTCCCATAGACATATTTTAGAAAACAACGGGCTGATAGCATTAAGGACATATATGGTGTCCATCTCATCAACAAACAATATTGCAAAATTTTGTGCAAAATTCCCATAGATGTCCCTTTCCATTGATGGTAGTACATGCCTTTAAATAAAAAATAGATTTTAATGAGAGCCATTTCAAGGAGGGAGATAATGAAGTCAGAAGGGACTTACACAGGTGCAGGTCTGCAGTTAAGATGATCAGTTATTAACTGAATACCTCCTGTCTGTGGAATATTGGTGTATAGGGATTCTATATCCAATGTGAACAATATTTCGGTTGTGGGTTGAAATCCTCTGCTTCTATAAGGTTTCTATAAGGTTAATGAAAGGAGTTGTGTCTTTCACGTACGTGGTAGTTAAGGGGACCATCTCTTTGATAAATAAAAGTCAGTGTACCGACTGAGGGGTTTCAAAATGGAACCACACCCAATAGTATGGGCCTGCCTGAAAAAATCAAGAGTTTGGGGAATTTTTGGTAGTGTGTACTGGACAGGTGTGTAATATGTATTCATTGTGGCTAATAAACCCTACTTCTTCTGCTGCTTTCATGAGAGTTGAATCCTGGGCTGTATTTAAGGTAAAGGGTTTTGGTTGAGGGGTTCCTAGTGGTTAGTATTGCTCCATTTGTGGAGAATCTCGTTATCATAGTAGTTTTATCTTGGATAACTATACCACCTCCTTTGTCACATAGTTTAATCACAATTTCCTCATTAGCCTTGAGCTCCCGTAGGGTTTTCTTTTCTGGGAGACTAATGTTGTAAGGTATAAAAAAGCGATTGTTCTTAAGAATCTCAAAGTATTTTAGCACTAGCCGTTCAAAAGTGGTAATCTCTGGGTGCATCAGAGTAGATGGAAGTTGAAAGGTAGATTTAAGACTTAGTCCAGTAGTGTCCAGAGTCATAGCATTTCCTTTATTCATAAAGAAGTACTTCAATCTGATTTTTTCTGAAAATCGTAGGCGTTCCGTATAGATGATGAACCAGTCTGGTTTTCAATGATCACAAACGAGAGGCGTTTACTCAGTAAGGATATTTCTGTTGAGGAAAGCTGTTATGAGAGGTTAAAGATGGGTATCTCAGGGGGTTGGATGGTTAATAATGGAGGCGCCAGTTGTAGAACTTCTATCTTGTCTGACGCCCCCTCGGGGAGAAGTTGTTCCTGTTCCTGCTTCTGTAACCTTGGGGCATATTACCAACAACTAGCGAAAATTATCTCTAAATAGGCTTAGCGACAATTTATCCATCGCCAAGCATCGCCGGATTTTATCGCTGAGATAACGTGCTATTAGCAACGTTTATCTCAAAAGTGATAAAATACCTGGCGATAGCGGCGAAATCCGTGAATATCGCTGAGAATACAGCGATATTCACACATTATCGCTAACAGGGTCTTAGCCATAATATCCACCTCCCATTGGATATAATGGCTAAGAACTGGTCTGAGCAGGTGTTAGTTTTTGGAGATATTCGCGTTTAGCGCGAATATTTCCAACGCTATGCCTGTGTTGGTAATAGGCGATAGCGAGGTTAGCGACTGCTTTCAGTCGCTAACAGGTTGGGAACACCCACTTTGCATGTCATTAGTGATAAATATCGCTGACATGCAAAGCAAGTCCCAAACCGCTCGCTATCGCCTACAAGCTGTCGCTAACTGCTGTTAGCGACAGCTTGCTAATAGGGCGATAGAATTTTCACCGCTTAGCGTCTGAAAACGGCTGCTAAAGCGGCAAAAATTGCCTATCATCCCCTTTGATAATATGCCCCCTTGTTTTTTAATCTGCCCCATGAGCCTGTGTAGTTGCTCTGTGGTGCCTGTGACAGGATGGTGAAGTATTCGTCTAACAGATAAAGATATGGATTTTCTTTATTTTCTTTTTTTTTTTTAAAATATATTTTTATTGCAGGAATCAGTAAATCAGTACAGTAACGACCAGCATTGTATCATAAGCAATATTAACAGAATAAAGCCTTCTGGCCCCCCTCCGTAAAGTCCGTACACAGCCAACCGGCCCACAACCCTGGGGTCGGGCGGCGAAATGCAATGGGGGTCAGTAGGATGCTGGAGCCGGTCCGGATAATACACTGTCCGTCATCTGCTTTTCCAAACAAGCCTAAAACCCCCAAAATAAACCCCCCCCCCCATAAATGCCTACTAACTAAGAGAAACCCCCCCCCCCCACCACCAGCGCCAGGGAGCTATCAACATAGGATCTGCTATTGGACCCACGGGGAAGGCAATAGGACTGTCAGTGCTAACGTTCACCGGGACTCGGGGTGAGTCGCTTCTTCACTTTCAGAGTCGCTGGGGGCACAATAATCCCTGAGGGCCTGCACCAACATTTCCCACTCCAACGCGGCCTCCTGCGCCTTCTCATTACCCTGCCTCCAAGCCAGTTGATATCTTAGCGCGCTCTCTCCCGCCGCCCACTTCAAAAGCTCACTGTGCCATCTACTGCCTGCCGGACCAGTTCGTGCCTTTCAGTTCCTGGTCACCTCTCGTTTAGCAAGGAGGAGCCCCAGGTCGATAAATTTACTGGAAATTTTATTCCTGGGGGTATGGGGGAACCAGTGCAAGAGCCCCACCGCCGCATCCAATGATAAGAGTCTCCCTGTCACCTCCTCCAGGGTCGTCGCTACTTCCTGCCAGTAGGACGTCAGTCCTGGACAGGCCCATAACATGTGTAGGAGGTCCGCCTCCTGAGCCGGGCATCTAGGGCATTCCGACGAAGCCGTGGCAAAATAACGCCTGATTTTCACCGGGGTCAGGTACGCTCTATGGAGAACATAATAGTGGACCAGTTGGAAACGGGCGGTACGTGTGCCCTTCCAGGCTCGTCTCACCAACTGGGACCAGGTCGTCTCCGGGATCTCCCTACCAATGTCCTCCTCCCAGCGGGTCCTCAAAGTGGTGAGAGGAGCCAATCCCTCGGAAATCAACCTGCCGTAGAGTCAAGTGACCGCCTTCACCGTGCCCGCCGACATCATTACGTACTGGCACACCTGAGATAAGTGGGGTTCCTCCTGCCCGTTCTTCCAGTGTGCCTGGATCGCTCGTACAATGGCCGAGTGCAGCAGAAAGTCACCCCGGGAGATCCCGAAGCGGTCAATGAGATCCTGAAAGGACAAGAGCGCTCCGTCCTCGTACAGATCACCAACGAGCTGTAAACCGGAATCCTCCCAGGCCGCCAAACGTGACCAATCCCCTCCGTGGGGGAGGGCCGTCAGCATCCCCAACGGTATTTCAGGCGCATACGGTGTTCTCAGTTGGCCTCGGGCGTGGGCCCGATTCCAACACAGGCGGACAGTCCGCTCCTCCATCGACAAGTCCCGCAGGACTAAACGTTGTCGCAGCGCTATAAAGGAGAGAACATGCCTGGCCATACCCGTCCCTCTTCCGTCTTCCGGGCCCCAGAATTCCCTGGTGATCTCCTGGGTGAAGGTCTGGAGCTGCGCCGCCAGATAATACTTTTCGAAGTCCGGCACAGCGAGTCCCCCCTCGTCTTTCGGCCTCATCAAGGTATTGAGGGCCACCCGCCGCCGGCCCGTTCCCCAGAGGAATCCGACCACCATAGAGCGTAATCGACGAAACGTGGCCGGTGGGACCCAGATCGGCAAAGTCCGGAAGTAATATAATAACCGGGGAAGCGCCACCATTTTGAGCAGAGCGATACGTCCCGCCACTGAGAGCGGCAGCGTGGCCCAAAAGTCCATGCAACCTCGGAGTGCTCGAATGCAGCGGGCAATGTTCCCATCTAGGAGGTCGGGTTGGTCGTGGTAAACGAATACCCCAAGGTATTTAAAGCAGTCGGGCTCCCATCTAATCTCCCTACTTAGCGCAGGGGTGGGGGTACCCCTGCGTACCGGAAAAAGACAGGTCTTAGACCAATTCACTCGGAGGCCCGAGACCTCTCCGAACTCCGTGAGCGCCAATTCCGCTCCCCGTAAAGCGTCGACCGGGTCCTCTAGGAAGAGCAACAGGTCGTCCGCATATAGCGAGACATAATGCGGGCCCGCAGACGTCCACAAGCCCGTATAGTGGGCTCCCGAGCGAAGGTGCATCGCCAGTGGTTCCACCGCTAGCGCAAAAAGAAGCGGGGACAAGGAGCACCCTTGCCGCGTGCCTCGTTCCACCGGATACCGCGATGAAATCAATGGGCCCGCTCGGACCCTGGCCGAAGCAGAAGCATAAAGAACCGCGGTCCATCTGACAAATCCCTCCCCGAGGCCGAATCTCCGTAACACCGTGCAGAGGTAGTCCCACTCTAGGCTATCAAAAGCCTTCTCCAGGTCCACCGACAAGACTACCGGGGACGGGGCATCCACAAATGGTTCCCCTAGCAAACGGAACAACCTACGAATATTCATAGTCGTGTTCCGCCGTGGGATGAAACCGGCCTGGTCCTCATGCACCAGGGAACTCATGTGTCCCAGCAGCCTCGAGGCCAAGATGCTGCTCAGTATTTTGTAGTCCACCGTCAACATCGACAGGGGACGGTAGGACCCCGGGTCGGATGAGTCTCGGCCCGGTTTGAGGAGAGGAACCACCAACGCCTCACACATCGAGCTCGGGAGTCGCCCCAGCCTCTTCGCCTCCCTGTAGACCACCAGTAACCGAGGGGCTAGGAGGTCAGCGTAAGCTGCATAAAACTCCACTGGTAGGCCATCTAGGCCCGGGGTCTTGTTTCTCGCCATCCGTTTAATGGCCCCGCGGATCTCCCCTAATTCAATGTCGGAACCCAGAGTTTTCGCCACTTCCTGCTCCACTGTGCGGAGCTCCAGTGGGCGAAGATAATTATCAAGCCGGTCTGGGTCACGTGCGGAGCGACTGCGGTATAAACATTCATAATAATGCCGGAAGCAACTAAGGATCTCCGGTTGGGTGCATACCTCGGTCCCGTCTGCCCCACGCATATTTGTCGTCGTCTGGGACTGGCGCGTAGGGTTGGCCAACCACGCCAACAACGCACTCGATCTGTCTCCCTCCGCGATAGACCGGACCGTATAGGCCTTATAATCAAAACAGCGGAGCCGTTCGACCTCCACTGCTACCTTTTCCCTCGCCTCCGCCGTTTGTGCTTGCAATTCCGGGTGTCCGGGGCGACGAACTTCAAGCTCGCGGAGTGCCCGGTCCGCTGTGTCTAAATCAGCCAGGATGACGCGCCTCATGCCCACCTTCTTAGAGATACAATAGCCCCTCACCACTACCTTAAAAGCATCCCATTCTAACGCCCTAGTACTCGCGGAGCCGCCGTTGGACGCAAAATAATCCGATATTCTCTCCCCCAAGTCCGCCTTGAAGACACTGTCCTCGAGGATCTCGGGTCGCAATTTCCAGGTGGGCACCGCCGGCGTCCCAGGAAACCAGCGAAGGTCCAAAAGGAGGGGGTTATGGTCCGAGATGGTCCTCGATAAGTACTCCGATCGGACCGCTGCCGAAACCAGTGCGGGCAAACCAAGAAAGCCATCTAGTCTGACATGCAACTCATGGAGGCTCGAGAAATATGAATAATCCCTAGATGCGGGGTGATGCGCCCTCCAAATGTCCGTCAAACCCCAGCGGGTCTGCCAATCCTGACGACCCTTAGCGGTGCGACGGACCGGGGAATCGGGGAGCGGGGGATGCGAGCGGTCTATGTCCACATCCACTACGGAGTTAAAGTCTCCCCCCAGCAGGAGGGGCCCGGCGAAAAAGTGGGCCAACGAGCCCGATAACCTGGAAAGGAAGGCAGTCTGGTCTACATTAGGAGCGTATACACAGCAAACGTTCAGGTCCCTCCCCCCTAGAGTGCCCGAGATGGCCACGAAGCGCCCCTCTGGATCCAACACTGTCCTCGTGACTTGGAAGGGGACCCCTGCCCTGATCCATATTAGCGCCCCCCTGGCATAAGCAGAGTACAACGTGGAAAAGACCTGCCCCCGCCATCTACGCTGAAGCGCCGCCCCTTCCGCCTTGTTCAGATGAGTTTCCTGCAGCAGCGCCATTTGCACTCCCCTACGCACTAAATAAGCGTGGACCTTGTGGCGCCTGGACATAGTGTGAAGCCCCCTTACGTTCCAAGTAACACATTTCAAATTAGCAACATCAGCCATTGTCCCAGATTGTTCTTGCACAGTCCCCCCATCCGGGTCCCCCACAAAGAAAAGGCATCAATCCTCCCAGCGCTGATGGCGGCCATTTTCCCCAACCAAAACCAAACAACCCAAAAACCAACCAAACCCCCCCCCCACCCACCCCAGAACAGGACCCAAACTGCACCATCTAGATCCCATCCAAACCTCGTCCTTCATCAACCCCAGAACCCCCACTAATCCTACGGTCGCCACCGTAGGAAGGCCTTATGGGCCAGGTGCGGGCTGGGCGGAGGCAGTGGGCCCTCGTCGCCCAGGCCACCAGGACTATAACAAGCCCCAAACAGTGCCAAAACCTTCCGGGGCAAAAGCAGAGGCCCCCCAACCCTCTCTCCCTCTTTGTCAGCAATAAAGGACGGCAACCGCCTCCCCCCTGCCGGGCCCCCACCCAAAACAAGGCAGTATACCCCGTTACCCTTGTCCATCTAGAAGGTCCTCCACCGATTTCGGTGTGATCACCGGTGTATGGGTACTATCTGCCACTGAATCCTCCGAGTCCGATGGTGCTCCCTCATCACCCGGGTTTTCTTCCTCCCCGATGGCTTCATCCCTTGCTCCCGACAGCTCCGATAATACTTCCAGCACTCCCCTCCGTTCCGATGATGTCTCCGCAGTCGAGGGCCCTCCCGTGCGGCCGCGGCGATTCCTGACCCTCTTGGATCGCCGCCTTTGTTCCGGCTCATCTGCCTGTTGGGACGAGGAGCCAAAGCCATCTTTCCCTGTCCTGTATAGTTCGAGCCAGACACAGACATCCTCCGGGGTGTCGAAGAACTGGGTTTTGTCATCGACAATGATGCGGAGCCTTGCAGGATATAGGAGTGAATACTGAATGCCCTCGCTCCTGAGCTCGCGCTTGACCGCTAGGAAGGAGAACCGCTTGCGCTGCGTCTCGTAGGTGTAATCCGGGAAGATGTTCACCTGACTGTTCGCTACTTGGAACGGGCCATTGTGCCTGGCGGCATTGAGGATTAAGTCCCTGTCCCGAAAATGCAGCAACCGCGCCACCACCGGCCTCGGGGTGCGTCCCTGCTGTGGGGGCCGTGCTGGGACTCTGTGGGCCCGTTCCAGAGTATAGAAGGAGGACAGTCCCTCCGGGACCACCGTGTCTCGGAGCCAGGTCTCCAAGTATCGCACCATGTCGCCATCCTCGATCTTTTCCGGCAGGCCCACCACTCGGATGTTGTTCCTCCTGTTGCGGCCTTCCGCATCCTCCGCCCTCCGTTCCAGGGTCTCAATTCGGGATAGGGCGTCCTTCATCGTCGCAGCCAAGGTTCGCTGCGCCGGCTCCAAGGTTTTCACCGTGCCCTCCACCTCCTTGACCCGGTCTGACAGTTTGCCATGGTCCGCCCTGAGGAGGCCCAGGCTCGTCGCCACCTGAGCAATGTCCTGTTGGAGGGCTGATCTTGTAGTCTCTATTGCCTCCAGGACACGGTCGAACTGTTGCTGCATCGGCGCGCCACCAGAACTTTTTGGGTCCCCATGCTCCTCTTTGTCCTGGGCTTCAGAGTCCGAGGCGGTCTGGGTGGATCCCTTGGCTCCTCTAGGTTTCCCCATGCCTCCAGGGGCACTCCGTGAGGGTCCCGGAGTAGGCGTCTCCATGTGCAGGTGTCGACCACGACCTTCCCGGGTGCTTGTCCTCAATTCGGGTATGGGCGACCTCCTTCTCCAGAGCCTGTGGAGACTCCGCCGCTTCGGCTCACGCCACCGCCGCGGCGTCCGAGGGCACCGATGAGGGGGCGGAGACAGCCGTCGCCGAGTCGGGCAGACCCGTTCACCCACTATAGCCCCGGGGTGAGGGCCACCAACTCCCTCGGATGATCTGTGGCGCCAGAGTGTCGCGCCTCCCATGTAGGTGGACTGGCCAGGAAGACGTAGCCAGTTGCGGAGTCGCGAGGCGGGCCACCGCTTGAATCACAGGGCGTCCGCTCCCGGTGCCCTCCACTACGTGGGCACCCGTCCGGCCGTCCAACCGAATGCAAATCCGTTGCAAAAGGTCCAATCCAGTAAATGTCCAATGTCCAGAACAGCCGGGGATGGCGAAGCCGGGCGCCAGTCGACACCCGCGGCACCTCTTCAACTCAGTAGTTCCGAACAGGGGGACAAAGGAGTCCGGGCGCCATGTTGGGTCGCACTCCGCAACTCCGCAAACTTCGGTTTTACTCCGGAGCAACCCTCGTCCGAGCACCACCAGGGGCCCCGGCAGGTTCCCGTCGGCACGCTCAGCAGAATGCGGGGTCTGGGGTGCCCCGCAGCCTCCGATTTTCAGGATAATCCCGGGCTTAGTCCCGGAGCCGAGCTCTCAGGCGACCATCGCCATCGGCGCCCAAGCCACGCCCCATGGATTTTCTTTATCATAGTTTTTGATGCCACATGAAACTTGTGTCGATTTCTTTTTCTGTTAGAATTTTTGAAAATCTGCTTTAGTTCTCTCTGGTTTTTCAAGCGCTTGTTTGGCACCAGTCAATGTGTCTGATTCTAGTATTGTATTGCCTTTTCAGTTTCTAAAATTTCCTCTGATTCTTATGTAATGTGTTTTAGAGCTGTGTCTATTCCTAGGACCGATTCAGAAAAAGGAAATCACCACCCCCTTTTCTGAATCGTTTTGTCCACCATAAGCGTGGAAGGGTATACTCAGATGTGAGTCCCTAGCTCATTGCACCATCAGGATTCAAGCAAGCCGGGCCGAAGACGGCTGTGATGCCAGAAACCGGTACCCGGAAGCTTGTTTCCTTCCCAGTATAAGAATTGGCTTGGTAGTTTGGTCTGCCCTGTTCCCATGATGCACTGGGCCAGGGACAGACTAATTTGCATGTAGCCAGGTTCTGAGCTGGGATGGTGCAGTGAGCTAAAAACCGGTGATGGATCAAGCCCTGATCTCTTGACTGGGCATGAGTGTTTTGTTTAATTCAGATACTCTGTCCATCACCACCCCCTTTTCTGAATCGTTTTGTCCACCATAAACGTGGAAGGGTATACTCAGATGTGAGTCCCTTGCTCATTGCACCATCAGGATTCAAGCAAGCCGGGTCAAAGATGGCTGTGATGCCAGAAACCGGTCCCCGGAAGCTTGTTTCCTTCCCAGTATAAGAATTGGCTTGGTAGTTTGGTCTGCCCTGTTCCCATGATGAACTGGGCCAGGGACAGACTAATTTGCATGTAGCCAGGTTCTGAGCTGGGATGGTGCAGTGAGCTAAAAAACGGTGATGGATCAAGCCCTGATCTCTTGACTGGGTATGAGTATGAGATACTCTGTCCATCACCACGCCCTTTTCTGAATCGTTTTGTCCACCATAAGTGTGGAAGGGTATACTCAGATGTGAGTCCCTTGCTCATTGCACCATCAGGATTCAAGCAAGCTGGGCCGAAGACGGCTGTGATGCTAGAAACCGGTCCCCGGAAGGTTGTTTCCTTCCCAGTGTAAGAATTGGCTTGGTAGTTTAGTCTGCCCTGTTCCCATGATGCACTGGGCCAAGGACAGACTAATTTGCATGTAGCCAGGTTCTGAGCTGGGATGGTGCAGTGAGCTAAAAAACGGTGATAGATCAAGCCCTGATCTCTTGACTGGGTATGAGTGTTCTGTTTAATTCAGATACTCTGTCCATCACCACCCCCTTTTCTGAATCATTATTCCTAGGACCAACCAGTGTCATGAGCACATTGTTGCAATGAGGCTAAATCTGTGTGTAAATTAGGGGGCATATTACCAAGCAATAGCGATAATTATCGCTATTGCTTGGTTAGAGACAAAGATTTACCGCTGAGCTGCGGCGATTTTTATCGCAGATAAACCTTGGTATTACCAAGGTTTATCGCAAATGCGATAAAAATCGGCCGCAATGCATGAATATCGCTGAAAAGTCAGCGATATTCATGCATTACCGAGCTAATGCTCTTAGCCATGTTAGCCACCTCCCATTGGATAACATGGCTAAGAACTGCTCAGGGCAGGTGTTAGCTTTTGGAGATATTCGTGCTTAGCGCGAATATCTCCAAAAGTTGGTAATAGGAGATAGCGATGTTAGCGACTGTTTCCAGTCGCTAACATCTTGGCACGCCCACTTTGCATGTCAGTGATAAATATCACTGACATGCAAAGTGGGGCCCAAGATGGTCGCTATCTCCTACTAGCTGTCACTAACTGGTGTTAGCGACAGCTAGGTAATAGGGAGATCATTTTCTCTCCGCTTTCTTGGCTTTTAAAGCCAAAAAAGCGGAGATAAACCCCCTTGATAATATGCCCCAAAATGTGTAGGATAAAAATGACCGGGACTTTATGAACTGTAAGTGTAGTGTGCCTTTAAATATTCTGTAAGCATGTATACATAAAGCTGTGTGCAGATATGCTTTTTTTTTTACATTTCACGAACTGTGTAAGCTTGTCCTATGCAGCTGCAACAGGTTTGTCTGCTCAAGTAGCAGTATGAAATAGCGAGGGGCCACTGATTACCTTGGCTATGTATTCCAGTGTATATGAAGGGCTCTCACTATTGGACCTAGTCTAGTATGTAGTAGGAATATTGTTACAAAAGTAATTAAACAAACAAAAGGTACATAAACACTTCAACGAATATGTATGACCTACAAGGGAGACTCCAACATTTTAGTGAACCTCGGGTAATCTATACTACTATTATAAAGAGAGAACTGTGGGGCATATTACCAAGCAATAGCGATAATTATCGCTATTGCTTGGTTAGAGACAAAAATTTACTGCAGAGCTGCGGCGATTTTTATCGCAGATAAACCTTGGTATTACCAAGGTTTATCGCAAATGCGATAAAAATCTGCCGCAATGCATGAATATCGCTGAAAAGTCAGCAATATTCATGCATTACCGAGCTAATGCTCTTAGCCATGTTATCCACCTCCCATTGGATAACATGGCTAAGAACTGCTCAGGGCAGGTATTAGCTTTTGGAGATATTCGTGCTTAGCGCGAATATCTCCAAAAGTTGGTAATAGGAGATAGCGATGTTAGAGACTGTTTCCAGTCGCTAACATCTTGGGACACCCACTTTGCATGTCAGTGATAAATATCACTGACATGCAAAGTGGGGCCCAAGATGGTCGCTATCTCCTACCAGCTGTCGCTAACTGGTGTTAGGGACAGCTAGGTAATAGGGAGATAATTTTATCTCCGCTTTCTTGGCTTTTAAAGCCAGAAAAGCGGAGATAAACCCCCTTGATAATATGCCCCTGCGTCCTTTGAGCCAGGTAAACTCGAAAAGTACACCACCAATCGCAACACCCAATACAGCGTTGGCAAGGGCAGTTGCAGCAGAAGGACATAGGCTAGGCAGACGCCCACCATATACATTTAAAAAGTAAAAGAACCGTGCCAGCAAAGTAGTCCCTTATGGGCGTGTCTGTGTTGTGCTGTGGGCTTGTGCTGGGGGGGGCGTGACAAATGCTGGGGGCGTGTGGTACGTTCCGCCCTTCGGGCTGGACTGTTCCCATGAGGCACAGGGTCAAGGCTGATTTGCATATGGCCATGTCTGAACTGGGGTGGTGTGGAGTGCAAAAAAACGATGGATTTAGGCCCAGATCTCTGTACTGGGGTGAATGTATGACATTGTTCTGCATTATGTCCATCAACTGTTGTTTTTGCATTTGTCACCCCTAGTGGGATGGGTATGCTGAGACGTGAGTCCCATGCTCTCCACACCACTGGAGTCAAGCTATCCTGGCTGATAGCCAGAAATTGGTGAAAGAAATGGCTTGGCAGTTCGACCTGGAATGTTTCCACGAGGCACAGGGGCAAGGCAAACTTGCTCATGGCTGTGTCTGGGGTGGGGGGGTGGAGTGCAAAAAAATGATGGATTAGGCCAAGATCTCCCTATTGGGGTGAATTTATGGCATTGTTCTGCATTCTGTCCATCAACTGTTGTTATTACATTCTGCCCTTCATGCCATGTTTCATATTGTGTGCAGGTGGTGTGGGCGTGTGCGAGGCGCGCGTTGTGTCAACTATTTCATTGTTTTTTCTTCCCAAGTTCTGTACATTCCAGCTCCGCGTGCGCACCCTGCTCCCTTTAAATACCCCTGCACCCCATAATCAAAACCCACCCTTACTCCTTAAAATACCCCAACACCCTTAAACACTAACCCATCTTAACCCTATAAATATACCCTGTACCCCAAACCCCAAACCTATACCTAAATCCAAAAAATACCCCAAAAACCAAACCTACCCCTGAACCCTAAAATACCCCTGTACCCCATAACCCAAACCTAGCCCTGAACCCTTAAAATACCCCTGTACCACAAAACCCAAACCTACCCCTGAACCCTAAAAATACCCCTGCACCCCAAAACCCAAACCTAGCCCTGAACCATAAAAATAACCCTGTACCCCAAAATCCAAACCTACCCCTGAACCCTAAAATACCCCTGTACCCCAAAACCCAAACCTAGCCTTGAACCCTAAATATACCCCTGTACCCCAAAACCCAAACCTAGCCCTGAACCCTTAAAATACCCCTGTACCCCAAAACCCAAAACTACCCCTGAACCCTAAAAATACCCCTATACCCCAAAACCCAAACCTAGCCCTGAACCCTAAAAATACGCCTGTACCCCAAAACCCATACCTATCCCTAAACGCTAAAACTACCCCTGTACCCCATAACCCAAAACTATATCTGAACCCTTAAAATACCCAAACACCCCAAAACATATACCTCAGTACCCGAAAAACATACACCCCTATACCCATACTTACCTTATCCAAACATTAAAAATAAAACATGCTTTTACCATTCATGCATTTACAACAAATTTTGTTGTAAATGTATGCGTGGTTAAAGAATATAAAATGTAATGCCTTGCGCTATAATGGCATTGCGGAGTCATGGTACTTTCATAATGAAAGTATGCAGAGTGATGGTCTGCGGAAAGAAAGTTGCCGAATAATGGGTGTTTAGCCTCCTCCGGTAAGTACATTGGTGGCACGGCGGCCCACATCTCCAGCAACATACTCATATTTTTTCACCACCGATTTGAAAAATGTACAGTTTCTCTCATTGATGGCCAGCACCGACATACACTTTTAGACACACCTTCCGCCACAAGTTGTAGAATTGCGAACTTTAGAGCTGGGGAGCTACGTTCGAATCTCGGCATCAAGTCAACATCCTGTGATTCCAGGCAAATTGCTTTGTCTCCCCGTGCCTACCACAAATTAATGTGTTCTTCTGTAATGTAAATTGTGCTCATGCCATGTTGTCGAGTTCGCGCTATAGAATATTGCAACGAAAAATAAAGTAGGGAAACTCGAGTTCACACACTACTGAATGCGCACTCTTAAGTGCATCAGCAGTGCACTGTGAATTGGAGCGTTTCACAGGCCTGTCAGAGATAAGAAATGCTATCAAAACGAAATTCTACAAAACAATATACACCTGGCCGGCAGCAATTCATACCCGGACAACGTCGGGACGGGCTGCTAGTGTAATATATTTAGGAACAACAATGGTTTACTCTGGCATCAGTACCAGTAGAAAACCAAACTGTCTTCAAAAATTGACAACCGATCAATGAAAAAGGTTGTCTGTGCAAAGAAGAAACAGGTGGGTAATCAATATTGTATGGCAATGTATTCATATATTGCATACTTTTATCACTCTAATACTTTTTGGGTGTTTTAACTAAGATCCAGTGCTCGCGCTTTAGCGAAGAGTGGTGCAGTGATTTGTGATAGGGGAGCAAGAGAGAACGTGCATCACACATAAAACAGCTTCAGATTACTTAATACAATATACAGGAAAATACAGGAATCTGTGTACCTCTACTGCAGACAGCCTTTCAACCTCTAGTAATGTGAGGTCATTATCAGGATGTGCCATGAGCACTATGGGTGGACGGAAATTGCATAGTTGCGCTACGCAAAGCTCAGCGAAACTGTAAAAAATCTCTGCAGCACGCAAAAGTTCCATAAACACGCGGAATTGCTTGTTCCACCCGTTCGCGAAGCTTTTTTCCTGTTCGCAAATGCTGTTTGCATGCTCGCGAAGAAATATCTCGTGAACACGCATTTTGAAAGCGCGAACAAGCAAATAATTCTGCAAATCCGCGGATCGTGGAATTTTTGGCAATACCACTTTCTCTGCAAAACGCAAAATTACCCAAATTCTGCAAATTTCGCGAGTGGAACGGAATTTACCGCCCAAGCCTAGACAAGATGGAGCGCATTCTGAAGCAGTTCTTGAATGTTACTGAAAGTTCATTATTGTGGTGAAAAAGGCAACCAGCCGACACGTGTTTCGACAGGGAAAAGTAGTCCCACGACTCTTCAGGGCTGTAGGGAGTTGCGTGAACTCGGTAAAGTCCCATCGCCTGAAGGACTGGGTTTTTCTAAGACCCAGCGGTGCCAGGGATAACACCTAAAACCTTCGTGGGTAACCTGTTCCGGCGTACAAATGACAGAGACACGGGACACTTCCTTCGGCGTCAAAGATTCGAGGTTTATTTACTGCAGGGAACACAGAAGTCACGTGAAGTACACAGCATGTAAGTTCGCGGAGTCTGATTCAAATTGTATCTGTGGATTGCTCTTCTTATACAGTTTTTGAGCATAGGATAACGTGGTGCACAAAGGATTACAACCTGGTTCCCATCGTAAAGATCATATGGGGTCGCTTTCATGTATTCAGAGCCCGGAACATAATTACAGTAACATTTGGCAGTTCCCAACTGTAAAAGTACATCTTCCCACCATTAGTACATTCCGTTCGGCTGTAAACGAATCAGGGAAGGGACAGAAACAGGTGCAGAGGAAGACGAAGACAGTAACAGATCGAAAAGAGTATAAAAGGGGTGGTATCAGGAAACACGAGTTGCAGGCATCAAAGGGGACGTGCCTAATGAATGCACAACTGAGACAATAGACCGGCACGGCAAGATGAGCCTCGAGCGGGGCCATCTGCCTTACAGTGTCATCCCCCTTATCATAAAGACACCCTCAAAGGAACACGTGTCTTCCGCAAGAGTTTGGGAATCCCAGGGTCGCGAAGCGGACAGCGTCCGTTCGCTGGCTACTTGAGGGCAAGAAACAAAATGGATGCCGTATCTAAGATGGAACCCGTGGGTTCAGATGAAGAAACCCACGAAACAAACGAACGGTTTAGGCTAGCACAGCGAAAACGCGTACACCCACTAAACACGTCATTTGCGGTTCATAGATACCGGACTCGACCATATTCGTGCGAGTCGAAAACACCACTTACAATTGTCACGGAACCTCAGATGCTCCTTTTGCCCTCATGTAGGCAAGCACTAGTCGGAATCATAATCGATCTCGATATTCATCAGACCATCCAGATGCTGCTGCAACATAATTCTATCCATCAATGCTTCCTTGGTAACAGGCGGCCGTCTTATACACGTTGTAGCACAGAGGCCACATAAGGCAGGACCACACTGCACACAAAGACAACACGTGAACAAAAATGCTACAACAACCCCGATGATCATCGGAATCTTCCAACCTCAAGTCGACATTAGGCCCCAAAACCACCCGAGTAGCGTCCAATCCCCTACGTCCACGTGTATGGACTCGGAGATCTTATGCAACTTCGAGATGGCTTGATAGACAGTCGGAGCGTTGTCTGGAATAAAAATACAACAGCTCGAATGGATCACCTTACATACTCCACCTCGGTCTGCTAAGACAACGTCTAAAACCATACGGTTTTGTAACGTCATAAGCCTGTCCGCCTGAAGCTCTCCTGTGATATTGCCAAGGGCACTGGCAGTGATATTAGCAGTCGATTCCACCACTCGAGTCAACTGTCTAAGGTTCCTACTATTGACCATAGGTCCCCAAAACGGAAAGAAATCCTTGAAAAAGTCTCCTGCCTCTTGACCGGCAGTGTCCTCTTTGCTAATCACGCCCCTCACAACTCTAGTCTTGTGATAATCTGCGGCAACCGTAAAGGTTGGTGGCAACAAGTTTGCAATATAACAGGTGCCCGCGAAGTCAAGGGGCAACCACGTATATGCACGGTCGTAACAGACAAAGTACATACCCTTGGCAGTTAGGAGAACAGGGGAAGAGAGCATTGGTAAAACATACGTCTCGGAGCAAGCACTCTCCCCGAGATGAGCTCTCGGGCTTCGACCACGGCCCTTTAAACAGAAATTACCAAGGTGGGGTACGATCCATATTGGAGATGAGCTTTTAAGCTGTCTATCGCCCACAAGCACACTATACTCAGCCTCACTCAGATCCCTATAGGCTCGCACCTCTTCCTCTGGGATGAGCGACGGCTCATAGATATCCCTATCTGAATCCGCAATCGCTATAGCCAAAGACTTTTGGTACGGACCGGGACCAAAGTGAGGAGAACGCGGCTCTTGATTGGGGTAAGAATCTAGTGCGCTTCGAAACATTGTTTGGAATGCTCGAGCTGAACCCTGGGAGCTGTAAGGAAGGACCAAGTACGGAATTCCCTTATCGGTGGTATGTGGCATTAACCCACACACCCAACAGTTGGTAGTATTTACCACCAACTGGTGCTGATGAAGGAGCTGAACGAAGGAATTGTTCATGAATACCGCACGTCTAGCCTGCTCGTGTTGTGGTAAGATGTGGAAAGAATGAGGGGAAACAGTGGAGATAGGTTTAGGTTCAGAAGAAGGGGTAGGTGAGGCAGTAGGCAACAATGACTGTATCGTATAATGCACCCCACCCACCAATAACAAAGAGACAGTTAGGAATAAAAGGAACACCTGAAACATGAAGCATTTTGTATAGGCAATTCTACCCAATTCAAATCTTTGAGCCTGAGCCTCTCCCAATTCCGACAGCTTCGAAAAAGCCATCCTCTAAAACCGTCCGCAACGTTCTTGACGCACTTCGTTCTGTGTAGCAGTAGTCAATCCCCAGGAGTTCCTAGGAACCGACAGTCTCTGACCTAATGTCAAGACCTACTAACCAGAAGGAAGTACCCGCGCGGCCCTATGGTCCACCCGGATGTAAGGTATTTTAATCAACAATATATACAAGATCTACTAGCTGTGGAAGCAAAAAAAAAAAACACATACATGGAAAAAGACTCAAAATTTACAAAATCACAATTATGCAAACTTTGTAGTGACAGGGGGTAACGTGGATGTCAGGGGAGAAAGCAAAGGTATTTATTTATTTGTCTCTGGTATTGGAGCGAAGAAAATATCGGCTTCTCCCTGGACGAGTCTGATCATCAAACAGTTGGTCCGATGGTGTAACAGGGTATTGTTGATCAGTCAATTGTTCAGATCTTGAGTTCTGTGATGGCAAATGTTCAACAATGTCGTTCTGCTGCACTGAGGTATCTCCGACAGGTTGAGCGTCGCTGAATGGAACAAAGTTTGGCAAGACCTCACCCTCAGACGAGGCGATGCCTTTTCTCACCCACGAGTCCACTGGTAAAGGTATAAGTACCTTTTTGGTATGGGTGGCATGCACCCAATTCTTACGCCCCTCCAAACGAACAGCGGTCCTCGTGGCAAGGAGCACCTGGTAGGTTCCGGTGAATCTTGGCTCCAAATTTCTTTTGCGGCCAAACTTTCTTGTGACCACCCAGTCTCCGGGCTGGAGCTGGTGGCCTGGACCCTCCGTCTGCGTCGGCAGTGCTTCAAAGACCTGTTGGTGAATTAACCTCAGTTTAGCAGTCAGATCATGAAGATAATCGATCAACATTGGGTACTCAAGATCAGAGAACACACTGGGTCTAGGCACCCCCCAAACATTGGCAGGTCGGCCGAACACAATCTCATAGGGACTGAGCCCTACTTGGGAGTGTACGGTCGCCCTGGTTGACAGAAGAGCTAAGGGTAAAGCGTCAGGCCACGAGAGACCAGTCGTAGCCTGAATCTTTGCTAATTTCAATTTAAGGGTGCCATTATAACCTTCAACCAACCCTGCTGACTGGGGATGATTGGCACTATGGAATTTTTGTGTAATTCCAAGGCCCTAACACACACTCTTCATCACACTCCCCACAAACTCACTTCCATTATCAGACCATACAATTCGTGGCATTCCATACCGAGGAAAGTATTCCTTCAGTAGGATCTTTGCAGTGGACAAAGCAGTGTTGTCTTTAAGAGGGTAGGCTTCAATCCATCGGGAGAATGCGCAAACCACTACTAAAACGTATTTTAGGTTATTGCATCGCTCCATATGGATGAAGTCTAGCTGGATCACTTCAAAGGGACATGAAGGGGGAGCAAAATGGCCAGGGGGTGTAGGAGTTCCCTTACCAGGATTGTACATCATACATATCATGCAATTCTTAACCAACCTCTCAGCACACTTAGCGATACCATCATTCCTCCATACAGGGGACAACAATTTGCAGATACCTTTCGCACTAATATGTGCCAAGCCGTGTGCCATCGTCACAACAGCTAGCACATATGCATCCGGCAACATCCACCTCTTATTCTCCGACAAATCAATCCAGCAGCCATTCGAATCCAACTTTCCCGTACTCTCCTTCCACATGGTCTTTTCAGTCTCGGTGGCCTCATTCTGAATCGCTTTCACACTCTCGATAGTGTCCTCACACATACCCGTTTCTGTAGGCCACCTTACCGGACTCGTCACATCGTCACATACATTCTAGTGCTAAGATTCCTGGCAGTCTCCTTAGCAACTTCATCAGCGAACGCATTGCCACGACCAACATCATCCGTCACCTTACGGTGTGCACTACATTTAATAATCGCCACCTGCTCGGGCAGTGTAAGTGCATCCAAAAGATCATTCACAAGCTGTCCATACTGAATCTTCGTACCATGCGACGTCATAAAACCTCTCTCTCTCCACAATCGTCCAAAACTGTGAGCAACACCAAAAGCATACTGGCTGTCCGTAAACACATTCACCCGCTTCCCTTTCGATAACACACATGCTCTAGTCAAGGCAATCAGCTCTGCCGCCTGAGCAGAATTCTGAATCAATCTCGCAGTCTCCACAACCGTACTCAACGTTACCACAGCATACGCAGTCGTCACATCACCATTCGGCAACTTAAAACACGAACCATCCACATACAAGATACCATCGGGATTTTCCAATGGAGTATTTTTCAAGTCAACACGACCTTTTGTTTCCTCCTCAGTTCGTAAATAGCAGTCATGGGGTGCTATCTCATCTGATTCCATACTGATTGGCAACAGAGTCGCCGGATTCAGAACATTACAGCGTTTTATTTAAATGTGACTTGCCAAAAGCGTCAACTTATAACCAGACAACCTTGCACTCGTCAAGTGTTGAGTTGTCGTGCGATTCAAGAGAGTGTCAACTGCATGCGGAACCATCACCGTAAGCATATTATCCATGACCAATCCTGCAGATTGTCGGATGGACACCGCAGCTGCCGCCGTTGCTCTCAAACAACTCGGCAATGCTCTAGCTACTGGGTCCAAGGTCGAGGAAAAATATGCACATGGACGCTGCTTACCACCGAATTGTTGCATTAAGACACTCAACGCACAACCTTCCCTCTCGTGAACATATAGTGTAAACGGCTTACTGTAGTCAGGAGTACCTAACACAGGGGCCGAACACAACGCATCACGCAGTTCAGAAAAACTTTTCTGACATTCTTCCGTCCATGGTAAAGGAGTTGGAACATCCTTACACGTAAGAGCCACCAATGGTTTTGCTAGCAACAAAAAATTTGGAATCCATTGCCTGCAGTATGACGTGATACCTAAAAAGGCACGCACATCTCGCTGAGTTGTTGGCACAGTCATTCGAGCAATCACTGCAATCCTCTCTGGGGTCAACCTTCTTCCCTCCTTTGACAATAAGTGACCTAGATAGGTTACTTCTTGGCAACAATATTGCAATTTAGAAGGTGACACCTTGTGATGTAAGTCTTGCAAATGTCCTGTGTGTCCGCAGCCACCAATAAGTCATCGTCATATTGGATCAAGGCCGCACCAGCCGGCAACACAAACGCGTCAAGTTGGCCTTTCAAGGCTTGACTGTATATCGATGGACTTTCACAGTAGCCCTGAGGAGCGCATTTAAACCTAAAGCTGCGGCCACCGAGAGAGAAACCGAAAAGGTCCCTGCTCTCCTCAGCAATTGGAATGCTAAAGAAAGCATTCTTCAGATCGATCACTGAGAACCAGGACGCAGATGCTGGAATCAGAGTCAGTAGAGCCGTGATATCAGGCACCACAGGGAACTGAGGATTCACAATTTTATTCACCTCCCGTAAATCGATAACAAAACGATAAACAGGAGGCTTAGATGGATCAGTGCGTTTCAGAATGGGCAGCACAGGGCTATTACACACGTTTCCCCGAGTCTCCTCGATAACATCTTTCCCAATTAAGTCGTAGATGATTGCTAACAGCGCTCGCTCGCCATCAAGGGAGATACGATACTGGGAAATACGTGGTAAACGCACATTAGGTTTCAAGTGAACAACATAAGGAGAGATATCAAGTAGGCCCACGTCATTGGGACCTGTCGCCCACAAAGATGCAGGAAGAGAACTCAATTCCGGTGGAAGCTTATCGAGAGACAAATACATAGGAGAGATGACTTTCTCACCCAAAGTAAGCTGCACTCCCGCAGGAGAACAATACAAAGTTGCATATAGTCGTTTTAGCAAATCCAAGCCCAAAAGATTTTCACCACAACCAGTAGTCAAAATTAAAGGAGCTTTCAGCTCAGTGGCCCAATTGTAAGAGGCAAAGACGAGAAACTGGATTGCTAACGGGGGCGCCAGAGAATCCAACGGAAACATTTGTTAAGCCAGACAAAGGTGCGCCAGGGAGTTTCCAATGCATGATGGAACTTTTCGCTGCACCAGTGTCCAACAGAAGAGGCTCAACTACGCCCAAGGTGGCAACTGCGATGTAAGGCCCTCTCTGATCAACCGGAACTGATACTACTCCCTCTCCTTGTCTATGGCTGTCTTAGTAATTACCGTCGTCAGTGCCCTGATCGACGTAATAATCATCCACATTATACTGTGCGGATCTGCCTTGCGACGATCCACGCTGATCGAAACAATTATTAGAATCAGAGGAATCATGGGAACGATCATTTTGCACACCACGACCTCTACCACGTGAGGCCTGCTGAGGACCACTACGACCTCCTCTGGATGAATTTCCACTATTTCGATCACGCAAAACTGGACAATCGAATTTCAAATGACTATCTCCCCTACAATAGGCACACTGATTGTACCCCAACGTAGATCTCTGCGAAGAGGAGTCATTTCGTGATTGCGACCTATTCGACTGAGCCTGCGATCGATTCCGCTGTTGCGAATCATTCTGATTCGAACGTGGAGGATACGCTTGTTGCAACAACACCTTCGTTTTGAGTTCTTTCGTCTTTTTATCTGCTCGATCATTTTTCTCTTTCTCCCTATTCTCATAATATTGGGCCGTAGCCAATATCTGAGCAGAAGTGGAAACAGCCCACGCACTTTCTGAGTTCCTTAACTTGTTGCTTAAGTCCTGCAACAAGTTCGACACAAATTTGTCCACAAACAACCTCTGACCTCCCTCAGTGCCCATATCCTGACCACTGTGATCGATAAATGCCTCCTCGAATCTCGTAAAGAAATCGGAGACACCTTCGTCCTTCTTTTGCTTGCAGGCAGACAATTTGTCCCAATTTACCTTCATAGCTGGCATAAGCGTTTTCATAAGAGTAATTATTCTCTGAGGAAGATCGGTAATGAGCTGGTCAGGCTTAGCCCCGCCGACTTGTAAGTCATCTGCAGCTCTAAGTGCAGCCCAATCACCACCTAATACTGCTGCATGGTCTTGCTGACGAATCTTTGCCCATACCGGTTGCGGAACTACGTTGCCGAACAACATATCGATATCGGCAAGATTCATGATAGTAGCATCCACAAGCTGTGACAATTCTTTATAGTACCCTGCAGGATTTTTGCGAGGGTCGGGCAAAGTCTGTTTAACCTGCAAAACTTCCGATCGTTTCCATGGAAGATGTATCCACACCCTCTGGAAATGTGGCAGGATCGGTGGATTAGCACCAGGGTTATCTGGCATCAACACTGGTGGAACTTCGCGCATAGGATACTGACCAGGCGCTGATAGCTGTTCTTCAATGTCTTCTAAAAACAATGCCCGAGGCATTATAGAAGGACGGAAAGATAGCAACTGCTCGACAGCACGCCGAACATTGCTACCCACCATTATTCCGCTCGCAAATTGAAGCTGAAGATTAGTGAGAGCAGCCAATACATCATCAGTCGCATCGGCTGATATTTGTTCACGTGAAGTTTGCACATTTCCTCAAACACGAACCTCTGTGTCGGTTCGTTGAATTGAGAGAACATATCAAGCACCACACGCGGAGGATTCCTAAGGGGGTATCTAATCCAACCCATCGCCATATTATATAGCGAGTCACGCTCCCTACCACCAGGAAGCTGACTTCGTCTTTGGGGACCATGAGAACCAGCGGACTCAAGAATTGGTCCAAGAGAAGTAAAGAAGTTAGCAGCAACAGAAGGGACACGACGTCGAGCAGATGGGGTAGAAGAGTAAGACAACGGGGTAACGAGAGAAGTGTCAGGAACGGAAGGGACAGCAGGAGTAACCAGAATAGTAGAAGCAGCAGGAGTATGAGGAAGTACAAGCGGGGGAGCAGTAGGGACAGGAGCAGGTAAGGGAGCAGAAACAGGTTGAGGAACGGGAACAGGTTGGGGAACAGGTACAGGAGGAACCACAGGAACTGCGGTACCCTGTGCATAAGGAGGTGGTGATTTCAAGAGATAGGACAACAAGGGGTCCTCTACTACTTCCTCCTTCTTATCCGTACCCGTCGGTAAAACGGGGTAACACTTATCGACAGTCATGCGCTGCAATCTATCAAAGACTTCCTTTTCCTTTTCCTCCTTATCTCGCTGAAACTGCTCTGCGTTTCTTACCGTTGTAACAATACCTTCTCTCTTATTACGTTTAAGCTGCTTGATTTCTCTCTGCTTGGCTTCTTTACGCCACAACCGAAAGGAATCAAACATGGCCGGCCTTGCTTTTCTCTGGAATAATTTAGCTTCAAGATTATCTAAAATCGGGGCCTCAAAACTACCATGAGGTGGCCAACTAAGGACACCGTCTTTTTTGGTGTAACAAACCCAACACTCATTGAATGTGATCGGACCCAAACCATGTCTACTGTATAACTCGTAAGTTGGAGTTCCAACCGGAGGTATCGGACACAAGTCCTCCAGCCGGGAATCCGTACCACAACCTTTAAAGCAATTGAACAAAGTACTACAGCCAGGCATCGTGCACACTAACCGAGTTTCACAAACGTCAAGAGTTACGGGATTACAATGTCCCTGCAATGAGCAAAAACCCTCGGTTTTTGGCGACTGCAGACGTCAAATATCACAACTAAGAACAAAATACCAAGAACCACAAATGCAATGGAACCATGCAACAACTAAGCACCCACAACAACAAAGGACTCTGGGAGCGACCCACAAATACTTAACTCAAAGATCAATGGCGTCACCAGGAAGGCCCGTCAATCGTCTCGCTGTACCAAGGTCTACGCCAGGCGCCAAAACAGGTCTACAGTCAGGGCAGCAGTCCGTCGCAGCCGTCAGGAGGCGGGAATCTTCGTGGGAAAAGTCGTCGGGCCACTTGTTTCGACAACAGGATCGATGAAGCGGGGTGCACCTTCCCTCGGAGATTTCACACGGAGTTCCTCACGATCGTCGGGCTTTGGACCGGTACCGCTGATGCAGCCCCACGTTGGCGCCAACTGAAGGACTGGGTTTTTCTAAGACCCATCGGTGCCAGGGATAACACCTAAAACCTTCGTGGGTAACCTGTTCCGGCGTACAAATGACAGAGACACCGGACACTTCCTTCGGCGTCAAAGATTTGAGGTTTATTTACTGCAGGGAACACAGAAGTCACGTGAAGTATACAGCATGTAAGTTCGCGGAGTCTGATTCAAATTGTATCTGTGGATCGCTCTTCTTATACAGTTTTTGAGCATAGGATAACGTGGTGCACAAAGGATTACAACCTGGTTCCCATCGTAAAGATCATGTGGGGTCGCTTTCATGTATTCAGAGCCCGGAACATAATTACAGTAACATTTGGCAGTTCCCAACTGTAAAAGTACATCTTCCCACCATTAGTACATTCCGTTCGGCTGTAAACGAATCAGGGAAGGGACAGAAACAGGTGCAGAGGAAGACAAAGACAGTAACAGATCGAAAAGAGTATAAAAGGGGTGGTATCAGGAAACACGAGTTGCAGGCATCAAAGGGGACGTGCCTAATGAATGCACAACTGAGACAATAGACCAGCACGGCAAGATGAGCCTCGAGCGGGGCCATCTGCCTTACAGTGTCATCCCCCTTATCATAAAGACACCCTCAAAGGAACACGTGTCTTCCGCAAGAGTTTGGGAATCCCAGGGTCGCGAAGCGGACAGCGTCCGTTCGCTGGCTACTTGAGGGCAAGAAACAAAATGGATGCCGTATCTAAGATGGAACCCGTGGGTTCAGATGAAGAAACCCACGAAACAAACGAACGGTTTAGGCTAGCACAGCGAAAACGCGTACACCCACTAAACACGTCATTTGCGGTTCATAGATACCGGACTCGACCATATTCGTGCGAGTCGAAAACACCACTTACAATTGTCACGGAACCTCAGGCCGGTGAAAATTCCAACCCGGCTGGGCACGCTTATTACAAGTAGGAATTCAAAGCAGCAAAAATTGAAGTGGCTGTCAAGAATCTTAGTGATGCAAAGTAGGCGGAAATCTGGTGATAATTCCAACCCGGCTATCCTGATACATAATCAATGATATATTGCGAGTCAATTGTGGTAATCTTTGTTTAAGATATCTTAAACCTACGACGGAATCAGTGCCGCAAGGACGCGCAAATTGTCTTCGACCTAAGAATATGAGCAGCAAACACACGTGTTATGCCCCGACCATACCTTCTTTCTGACACAGACTCCACATGTTGGAATTAATCACTCCGCAACATTATGATCGATTTCAAATTGGACTTGACGTATCACTTACTTGTGGCACCTGTACATTTTGAGATATCTTAAACAGATATGGAGTTAAAATTGCCTTTCTGCAGGAGACGCACCTAACTCCCACGGCAGGCTGGCCATTCGCTAGGCGTTCGGGTGCACATCGCTACTTCTCCTGCTATAGCTCCTTTTCGGGGGCACCCGCACTCCTATTCATAAAAGCATCCCTTTCACCATCTAATTCAGTCATTTAGATTTCGAGGGCTGTTACGTGCTTCTTCCGGGTATTGAACATCTGAAATCTAGAAATTTAAAACATATGTATGAAAATCATGGGAGGCAAATCTGTCCTGAAACAATAATTCTGAGAGTGAATTGTTTAAACATGCCTGGGGGAAGCAAAAAAAGAGTCAATGCAGGAGGGTGCTCCCTTCAGGGAATTATGGAAGTGAAGTCAAGGGCGTCCAAGTTAGCCCTAAGTAGCAGAGAAAGCACAATTAATCATGCTGGGCGCACCAATTTTGTATTATTGGTATTTCATAATAAGGGAGCTCACCTAATTATGGTTAATATGTAATTAAGGTCAGTTCTGTCCCATCCCCTCCTGGCCCCAGTTATCCTATGGGCCCTGGAGCCTTCCTTACTCACCTCTCCTTCCTGGTATTAATTCTTTCAGTGCTACCTGTAATTCACAGTAGTTAAATGACAACCGCCATCTTGGAGTTAATCCAATTAACCCAGTGCAACATGAAAAGTATCTTATTACCATGCTTCAAACACAGGGGCTTATTTATGAGCCCTTGCGACACTTTGCGGTGCCGGTGCGTCACTTTTTGTGACGCACCAGCTGCATAAAAAAGGTGCCATGTTTCGTCATATTTACAAAGTGACGCACCTAGGTAGATGCGCCACTTTGTAAACCCCTATGCCACATTATACCTGCGCCAGGTATAATGCATGCAGGGTGGAGGTTCTGACGCAAGGAAATCTCGTAGAAGTGACGCAGATACTTTTAAAAATACCCTTTCCCAGAATCCACAAATCCTTACATAGGATCCAAATGCAGCAGCCGTTGCCTTTGAGGAATGGCTTAGGAGGTCTATAGAGCAGGTGCTACCAGCTAAACCAGGGCCGGCTTTAGGGCAGTGCGACTGGTGCAGCCGCACTGGGCGCTGACTTGTGGAGGGGGCGCGACCTCAGGGGAGGCGCAGTGTTTAGCAATATGTTATGGCTGGAGAGAGGTGATGCACTTTTACCTGGTGGAAGTGGAAGAATCCGAGGAGGCGGTAATGGTGTGTGGGGGCGCCAAAAGTGATTGTTTCCCCTGGCTCCACCAGAGCTAAAGCCAGCCCTGAGCTAAATCCTTCATTAGCCATAGGTCAAGACCCACTGAACTCTGGTATTCTGAACAGCTCAGACTGCAAAAACAAAAATGCCACCGTCTGGAAATGGAAGTGGAGAGCTTCCTATGATCTGAAGGATAAAACCGTCTATAAACAAGCTTTGCTCGAATACAAAAAATCTGTACATGAGGAGAAAACCTGCTACTTCACTACAGCCATTTTAACCATAAAAAAGTTGCCCAAATGCTTTTAGGTAACAGAGCCACCCAAAAACAGACGTTCTGTAAGTCATTGGCTAATTGTTTCCAAGATAAAGTTAAGGCTGTCTATAGTGGCTTCTCTAGGTGTACGGCCCAAGGGACTGCATCCTCTCCTGAGGTGTTAGCCCCATCTAGGGTAGTTAGGGAAATCTCCACGGCCCCCCTCAATTTCAGTGACTGCCCTGAATTATCTGTTTTCCCGTCACAGACTACTGAGGAGACCATTAACCTTTTGCGGTCCACTAAATCTGGCTCCGCATTGGACCCCTGCCCCCAAAAATCTTCCATCTACCAGAATTATTTACTTTGCATTTGTCTCCTATTTTTAACCATATGTTCCCCTCTGGTATATTCCCCACCAGTTGGAAACTGGCGTCTGTTCTACCCCTTCTGAAGAAACCAAATTTAGATGGGGCAGATCTTAACAACTACCACCCAGTCTCCAGACACCCTTTACTTGGAAAGACGGTGGAAAAAGCCATGAATGGTGTTAAATCCGAATATGTTGAGAAGCATGCTTTCATGGATGCTACTCAGTTTGGCTTTAGAAAGCATCATAGCACCGAACTGGCCGTGAACACAGCATCTGAATAAATTAGGCAGACAGTTGATGCAGGAGGCAATGCAGCACTTGTGCTGCTTGACCTCTCTGCTGCATTTGATACAGTGAACCATCAAAAACTGCTGGAAGTCCTGAGGGGGATTGGTATTAAAGGGAAAGCATTTGCTTTACTTGAATCATTCCTGTCTGGCCCGAAGCAATTTGTGGCTCTTGATGAGTTCAAGTCACCGATCTTTACTTTGCCATGCAGAGTGCCATAGGCTCTTGATTGAGCCCAACCCTTTTTAATATCTATGTTGCACTGCTGGTTAATCAGGTTCCTGGGTTTCTCGGCTATTGCACATACCGGTGACACCCAGATTGTAGTCTCGGTGACAGTCTCCCCTGCTGACACTCCTGCACAGTTTCACACCTGTCTTCAGCAGGTCGGTGAATGGATGGCCACCAATTGCTTAAAACTGAACTCTAGTAAGGCCGAGGCCTTACTCTTTGGTGGGCATACTATTTTTTGGTCCCCTGCTCTATGGCCTTTGGAGCTGGGCCCATTACTCACTCCTACGAATAAGGTGAAAAACTTGGGAGTCATGTTTGACTCTATGCTCTCTTTCAAAAACCATGTTAACCAGGTTACATCCCTTTCCTTCTACACATTAAAACTACTGAGAAGGATTCTCCCATTTATTCTGGCTGAGCTGCGGAAACTAGTGGTCTCAGCTCTTTTTCAATCTAGAGCCGATTACTGTAATTAACTTTTAATCAACCTGCGAAAGAAGTGCTTATTCAAACTGCAGATTGTGCAAAACATTGCTGCACATCTCTTACTGAACATTCCAAGACATAAATATGTTTCACCGGTACTCAAAGAATTACACTGGCTGCCAGTGAAGAGACTGATCGAGTTTTTTAGGCTCCTTGCATTGCTTTTAAGGCTACGCATTATATAGGGCCCAGTTTTTTTCAACAGAATCTACAGCCTTACATTCCTTCTCACCATCTTCGCTCATCACATGCCTAAAATCTGATTGTTCCCAGGTTCAAAAAGTGTTCCTGGGGTGGAAGGAGTTTTCTGTTTGATACAACCAAATTGTGGAATTCTCTACTACTTAGGATGAAAAAAGAAACTGACCTGTTGGCCTTCGGGAAGGCATTGAAGACCTGGCTGTTTAATCTTTGAAGCTTTGATGTGCATTGAAGACCTGGCTGTTTATTCTTTGAAGCTTTGATGTGCTTCTGGACTGTCCAGTTAGTCATGATTGACGAGCTAGCACCTTGACACCTTCAGATGAATGTTTCACACTCTATAAATTTCTTTTTCATTAATTTCATTTTCATTTAATTCATTTAATTTCTAGGACGCAAATGCATCAATATCTTACGCCTGCTTCATAGCAGGCGTAAGACTGACGCTGGCACATTTGAAATGGGGCTTGCCCATGTGAAATGACCCATTGCTGGAGTTGCGTCACTTTTGTGACACACTCCGGCAATGCATCATTTTTCCGCCTACAGATATGTCAGAAATACTGAGGTATCGGTAACTTATTGCGACATGATATGTGATACTGTAAATATGACGCATCATTGATTTCGCAAGGAGATCGCAATGAAAAGTGACGCATTGTTGTTTTCACGCAGCGATGCGTCACTTTTCATAAATTAGGACCACAGTATTTTGGGCATGGTAATACAGGCCATTTCATGCAGTGTCTACATCAATTAAACGCCTCTTTGAACTCAGTCATTTCAATCAAGTGCCACTTGTATCTTCCAGTATTGACGCCCTCAGTTGCAGGCATATTCTAGCAGCAGTGCTCCTATCTACATGGTAGAAATCACATATGGATGCCGCCCAGGCCTTTCGTACATACCACAAGGCAGTTTTGCATTCCTTAACGCCCCAAAATAGTGATTTGGACCATTATGAAATGCAAAATTGGTTCGTACATATGGCATTAATGTTTAAATGATGTTTACACTCGGAGTCTCATGTTTGAGGTGTCTGCTCCGGATATGGATCTCTATTCTCTCTACAGCTTACATCCTCTGATTGCTTGTTATTTCTGAAAGCCTTCTCCCACTATGCTTGTAAAACGCTGCACGAAAAAATGACCATGACATACTTCTGCTTGACTCCTTCTCCTTTCTTTTTTCAGAGTGACCCTCTTCTTACCTGCCACCCTCTGCATGCCTCTATTTCCGAGTATAGCCTCCTGTCAGGCTCATGCCTGTTTATCTTTTTTTTTTTAATTTTATTTTTGTTGCAAAATACAAATAGTATCATCATCATCATCAGTCACATAGAAACGTACATTCGTAGGGTCTATTCATCACACAAAGTAAATGTGAGACGGTAAGCATTGTGATAGTTCCCAACAGTTGTGTTACGAATTCGTGAAGCAGGGTGATCTGATGAAAGGGAATATCGGTATATCGTGAAAATTACAATTTGCGTTTTATGTTTTTTTTTGGTTAAACATAACAGCGAACATAACCCAGAAACACACGTAATTCGGCATGTCATTGAGGTAGCTTCGACAGTATCTAGCATCACAGTCGTTGTAAAAGGGCCAATCAGACATTCCTACGCCCCAAGCCCCACTCCGTCCCCCCCCCAGCAAACTCCCAGCGCAAAACCATCCCGCTCCCATGTGCGTTGCCCATCAACCAACCCCATACCCAATCAGTGTTCTTCTTCACTCTCAGAACCCTCAAGATCTTCCTCAGCCAGTGGCTCACATATGTCCCCTCTATAGGAGTTCCAAGGCTGCCAGACCCTATTCCATTTACGCGGATTATCCCGTATCTTATACACCGCCCTTTCGGTCAGCATGAGCATGTCCATGTTCCGGATCCATTGAGCCAGTGTGGGGAGATCAGCCGACCCCCACTTCTGCGCTATATCTCGTTTGGCCATTATCAGCCCCACTGTGGTCCACGCTCTTGCATAGAAGGTAAGGTCAGTAGGCCCCCAGACATTCAGCAGGCACATCCGCAGGTCCAAAGTGAGTGAGGTGTGCAGTGCTTGGGATATGGTACGCAGAACCCGTTGCCAATAGCTAACTATCAACGGACATTCCCACAATGTGTGTATAAACGTGCCCTCTGCCCCGCAACCCCTGAGACAATAGGGATGGTCCGCCCTGTGCAGTCTATGTAGTGTTGTGCGTGTGTAGTAAATCCTATGCAGAATCTTAAGCTGTACCAGGCGGAATTTGGAAGATATGCCTGCCTCACGAGGGGACGCCATGGCTGCGTTCCAGTCGGTTTCGTCTAAATCTCCTACATCCGTCGTCCATTCGTCTTTCAGTTTCTCTAGTGGGTCAGGCATATTGTTAATCAACTTACGATATGTCATCGATGTCGCCCCCTCTTGTAGGTAGTCTGTGAGTAGGCGGTCCTCTAGGGGGGAAGATTCTGGTGGGGATGTGTCCGGTGGAATTGCCGCTTGTAAGGCGTGTCTAACCTGTATGTACCTGTACAGCTCAGTATCCCCCAGCTCATACTGCTCCTGTAGAGTCGCAAAAGGAATCACCCCCTCCCTCGTCCATAGATCCCCCACAGTGGAGATCCCGATGCTATCCCACTGTGTGAAGCCCTTAGAGCATCGTAAATGGCCCAATGCTTTCGTGTCCCATAGAGGCGTGAGTTTGGTGATGATCCCATCCCATTTCAGTTTTGCTTGCGCCTTATACCATAGAAGAACAGTGTGTTTCGTGGGCCCAATGAGTTTTGCCGCAATACCGCGGTGGTACAGTGGGACCAACAAACTGTTCGTACCCAGCTGTGCCCTATCTGCTTTAAACGCTGGATCGTCTTGCGGGGCGTGTATCCACTGATTAAGGATTTTAAGCTGGGCCGCCCAATAATACAGCCGTATGTTGGGCAACGCAATTCCTCCGTCGTACCAACCCCTATTCAATTTTATGTGCGAGATCCGGGCTGGCCTGTTTCCCCAGAGCAGGCCCGTAATCTGTGCCGTTATCTTTTGGAGGAAGCTATCCGGTACCAAATGTGGAGCATTTTCAAGAATATACAGGAAGCGCGGCAGGGCCATCATTTTAAAGAGCACTGCCCTTCCCAGTAGTGTCAATGGGAGTTCTTTCCAATGTTGCACATCATTACGGAGGCGGAGCAGGGGAGGCTGCAAATTAAGCCGTGCGAACTCTGCCTCGTCTCGAGTAATTTGGATCCCCAAATATTTAAAAGAAGTGAGCGCTAGCTCTAGCGGACAGGAGTCCAGGAGTGGCGGGAGTGGCCCCCATAGCTCGAAAATTATCGATTTCGCCCAGTTAATGGTATAGCCCGAGACTCGCCCATGTGCAGTACAGAGAGCCAGGAGGTTAGGAAGGCTGTCTTCTAAGTCAGTAAGGTATATCAACATGTCGTCCGCGTATAGGGACACTCTATCCTCCCATTGCGGGGTCCATTGGATCCCTTTCAGGAGCTGCGTGGTGCGAATAGTAACCGCCAACGGTTCCAGAACCAGGGCAAAAAGGAGGGGTGAAAGTGGACACCCTTGTCGCGTGCCACGACCTAGATGTATGGTTCTAGAAATGTGGCCATTAGCTACCACTCTGGCTACGGGGTCTTTGTAGAGCATGCGTATCCAGGAGATAAACTCCGGACCAAAGCCCATACGTGCCAGCACTGCGTAAAGATAGTTCCACTCCACCATGTCGAACGCCATCTTGGCGTCTAGTGAGAGGATCGCAGCTGGCTCTTGTAGTAGCGAGAGTCTCGCTACAACCCCATGCATCCTGCGGAGGTTTAAGGCCGTACTCCGGTGTGGCATGAAGCCGGATTGGTCTGGGTGAATTAATTGAGCTAAGCACGGCAAGAGCCTATTCGCCAACACTTTAGCTATAATTTTTGCCTCTGGGTTCAGTAGGGAGATAGGTCTATACGACGAGCATTCACTGGGGGGTTTACCCGGTTTCGGAATGGCTACAATAGTCGCCATCCGCTGGTCCGGTGACAACATCCCTTTCGCCCTACATTCCTCGTACATGTGAATAAGGGGTGTACCCAAGGACTCTGTCATGGTTTTAAACCATTCGATGGGAATGCCATTGGGACCCAGGGCCTTACCCGAATGAAGGGAGCCAATGGCTAGTTGAATCTCATCCACCGTCAAGGGCGCGTCGATGTCCCTCGACGCTTCGTCCGTCAATTTCGGCAGGGGCACATGCTCGAGGGCAACATGGGCCTCGTCTTCCGTCACCACTGTCGTAGGGGTGTATACTTCACTAAAATAATCAGCAAGGACCTCCACTATCTCGCCAGGGCGGGTGTGAACGACGCCACACGAGTCAGTGAGCTGTAGGATATTTCTCCCTCCCCCCTGCTTCTTGTCTAGCCACGCCAAGAGTTTGCTAGCTTTGTCCCCGATGTCGTAGACTCTGTGTTGTGTCGCAGCAATATCCGACACCGTGACCCTCCGTAAGTGGTCGTTGAGGCGACGTGTGGAACAGGAGCCCAGATTACTACCGATGCCCAGGCCGCTGGCGCAAACCGCCTCTTAGTTCCCATGTTGAACAGTTACCAAATAAAGAGACGGGCGCTGGAAGCAGGAATCAAGAACAGAGTTTATTTCTCATGAGGAGAGCCAGTCATTTCGGACACGAAACACGGTGTCTTTCAGGAGGTGCTCTAACAAGTGAGCTGAGACTCTGTCTTTTATACTTTACAAAACACTTGGCATTACAGTCACAGCATTGTGAAACAAAGAAAAGACAACCCCATAATCCTCGTGTCAATCCTACCCCACATGTGTTCACAATAGGGACCCTTGACCTGCTGATAAGAGAGGGGGCAATGACGCAGCTGAATGTTCCGCTGATTATTAGGATGTGTGCGCCTGATCGTAGCCCAGGGGGTGGGGAGGCCAGGATCAATAGTGGGTCCTTTGAAGAGGAGTGACTCCATACAATAAAGGGCAGTAAACAGTGTCTCCCGGCTTAGGCGATGGCCTCGGACATGTGTGGACAGTCCATCGCGGAGGGAGGGTTTGCTAACAGAGGGGTTATTCATGAAAGGAAAGGAGGTGTTGGTCAGGCGCGGCCGTGACTCCCAAGGACAGGGTCTTGCAGAGGAGGAAGGTTTATGACTTGTCCATGTGAGGGAGAAGGAGGGGGTCAGGGTGCGCGCAGGGTCAGAGTCGCACAGAGAGAGAGAGGTCTTATGACCCGTACATGAGAGAACAGGGGCAGTCAGATACAGCTGGGGGGCTATGTCAGCTGAGGCGAAGGATGCTTCTTCAAGAGGGAAATGGGGGGGGTGCTTGGGTCAAGCAGGAGGGTTGCCTTTCATAGCAGGGTCGCGCAGAGTGCTGGGTTTCATGGTCTATGCATGTGAGAGTGGGAGGGGGGTGCTCAAATGCGCGCAGGAGGGAAGCCAGTGATTCTAATGAATGGGCAAGAGGCCAAGGTGCCTAAAATGGCTGTCATGTACATATGGGCACGGGCTTTTACTGGCGGAGTGATACGGTCAATATTTCAAGGTATACGTGGTGCCTACAGGGAGGGGGACGGGAGAGGGCAAATGAACGCTGCTTATGTACATCAATTTTTCTATTTTCCACAGTCGCCCCTTTTTACATAACAGAGTTCATTTTTCTAATTGATGGGGGTATATATAAACAACAAAGTTCATTTTCCTATCCTTCCTAGTTAAGGGGCGTACATATAAACATGTGGTTGATGAAATAGCATTTGTCAATACTAACATATTGCACAAAAATCATGAACAGTTGATGTGATGGGCAGAATGCAGCACATAGGAAATTGCATTTGTCGAGTTCCTATCATTTCAAAAGCACTACATAGCATAAATGTTTCTGACTTAAAAATGTGACCAATGAACATTTTGACCAAGCAGTTGAGGGCGGAATCAGTTCAATATACAAAGTCTCTTCGTCACAGTGTCTTTTAGCAGTGAGCCATCACTGGTAGCCTCTAGTCCGTGTCCTTTCGTTGGCGCTGTTGAGCACCGGCGGTGGAGCTATAGGTCCAGCTCGGTTCTATCCTTACGCGTTGCAGGGTGCGGTCAGTCCTCTGCTGTTAGACCACAGTCCTGTTCCCTAAACATTCCGTTTAGCGGCGCCTTATGCTCGGCACCTATATTTCCGTGGCAACACCCTATTCCCACCTGAATGCCGTTCTTCCTTTTGGCGTGAAGTCACATGGAAAAGAGGGTGTGTGTTGTTCAAACAGTCGATAGGAGAGAGGAGGAGTTGGGTCAGAGTTCCTGGGACACACAAAAGAGACCAAGGGAGCAAAGGATAACAAGCAGGCAGGCCCATCAATCGGGCCCAAAGAAGGGGGACGGAGACTCCAGGCACACGTGGGTTAGCAGACGGAGGGCTTCAGGGCAGCCCGTCAAGTTTCATTTTCCACGTTGAAATTGCTGTCTCGTCCCGCATCTTGTTGCTCTGCAGCTCCACCTTTGGTCGAGGTCACACGTGTCTCAAGATCTGCAGCCAGGCTGTACGTCACATCCGACCCTTCTCCTTCGGTGGTCGTGAATCTTTGAATAGGTACAAAACAAGCTTTTAGAGAACTGGCAGACGAAGACATTTATGCATGTGAATTCCTCCCTTAATCCTACGCATTTGGGAGATACGCTCATCGGTCACAGTCAGAGGTCTATTACCAAGCAGTGCATATGTCGGCATTCCTACTGAGTTCATGCCAAGTTTACTCATCGTCCTATTTATAACTCAAGTGAGGACAAACAAGATTCCCATCAACTGTGCATTTCATCATATTCAACATTTCGGAACATTTCCCTTCAAGGCTGGCTAACCTTTTCAAACAGGGCGGGGGCGCTATCATCGAGAGTCAGGTAAAACAGGGGTTTCTCGAGGGACGACAGTTACTCATGGTCATCATGTTTATCTCTGGGACAGCAGCTGGGGTCTATCAAATGGGGCGGGGATGCTTCGGGCGCTCGCGCTTGGGTGCAAAAGGGGGTGGGGCAATCTGGGCATTGGGGGTCAATCTAGACGTTGGTGTTCGTCTCTGATGAACAGAAAAATAAGGTGCCATTGACATACAGTTCCCCTATAAAAGGCCAGATTGGGGGACCTTAGTCGTCTTACCTGTCCTTTCCTTCTCAGCCAATTCGAGTTCATTCATTTTGTAGGAAGGAGAGGCAGTAATATGGCGAGATACAATCATTTTAGTTTCGGTCAATTTCGCTGAACACCTTCGCGTTCAATAAGTATCCAATCAGGCTGGTGCCAGTGAGGCACGGTTTTACCATAAAAAGGAAGAGGAAATAGGGAGACTCTCAGAGAGTGAGAGTCGTCCGCAATCTAAACGAGCCATTTGGTACACGTATGACATGTAGAGAGAGAGAGAGAGAGAGAGAGAGAGAGAGAGAGAGAGAGAGAGAAAGGGAGAGAGATATAGAGAGGAAAAAGGTGGGATAGAGATAGAGAAAGACAGAGAGATGTGTACAAAAATAAGTCATTTAGTGCGTTCACAACACAGAACAGCAGGGGGTCAGGTAACGGAGAGACGCAAACAAAGGGAGAACATAAACCCCTACAGCACATACACACAAACTCAGACAGAGGAAGACAGTACATGTATTACATATATATAAGACATTCACGACAAAACACAAAACAACAGTTGGCCAACAAAATCTATTTTTTCTTTTTTTTTCTTTTTTTTTTTATATCCTTCATGTCTTTACTATCCTATTTATCTTCGTGCTTAGTTCTTTTTACCTTTCCCTCCTTTTCCCTCTCGCTTGTTATTTCTGCGAGCGTTCTCAATTGCCAATACTTACACCTCGGTCAGTCGATCTGAAATTAACCTGGTCGCGCTATTTACCCATGGTTGGATCTTAAACCATTTTTCAGTTCCTTCCTTTGGTGGGAAGTTCTCCAGGCTGAGGCAACGGCAAGTATTGATCGAGAGAACAGTCAGACAGCTTGGCTAGATCTATAAGAGTGTGAGAAGGGGGCCAGTACATTTTGAACATCAGCGTCATTTCTAACTTCCCAGACGGGTGGTGCCGTGGTAACCCTTACCCACACACTTTCCTTTGTCCTTTCCCTACCTAGTCAAAAGTCTAGTTACATTATCTAACGTATTATTTCGAGTCAATTTTCGTCCTACAGTACCCGTCAAGTCTCTATGTCAGTCCATCCTCCCAGTTGCTATGTCCTAAGGAGGAACAGTCATGTTTAAATCTACGTCTTTTAAAAACTTATCGTCATAAGGACTATGCTCCTATTCCCTCCTTCCCTTTTTCGTCGGTGGTTTGATCATCGTTCTCCCATACTTCAGTCAATGTTCCAAAGCGACCTGCAGAAGGGAGGAGAAAGAAGGGGTGGGGGGGCAGCATTCAAAGCACATCAGCATGCAGTAGTCCGAAAATGTTTTTACCTACCACATACTCGACCTATCTCCACGTACTGCATTTCTTTACCATCTCGGCGTATACGCCCAGAGGGACCAGTAATGTCAGATAGATAATCATTGACGATCTGCGTATCTACATGAGTTACTTGGTCGCGACCCCTTTTGGTTGTGTGCGAGGGTGGCGGTCAGGTGGCATTTCTGTGGTGTCGTTTTAAAGCGTCTAAAACCCTTTTCCGGCTGCCTGTGACACATAATGTAGCTGCTAAATATCGGGTCCTTTTTAACCTTCAGCCTTCATCATACTTTCTCGTTGCTCACAGTAGGAATACATTCAAAAATCATTAATGCAACCGCTACAATTATGCGTTCCTTTTCAAAATACTTTTAATAAAAAGTGCTGGTGTATAAATACAGGCCTACAACCCAGTGAACCGGCCACGGAGCAGATTGGAACTGTACATAGGAAGAACAAAGTTGGTGGCAGTTCATTGCATAAAGTGCAGCAGTGCAATAAAATCGTATCAAACTTCCCTACAAAGCAAGCATGATGCATGTCAAGAATTCAGTTTTTCAATTAATTCATTAATTCATTATCCAAATGCTCATTTATTATCTGAATTATACCAATTCATTTTCCATATCATAATTGGTACCCACCCTAAGTCAGTTCATTGTCCAAACATATGATCAATATCTATATTGCTTTCTTCTCTAAGCACATAATCATTATCCATTTTATCGACTTTCATTGTCCAAAAATGCACACGTATCTCAGAGCATCAAAATTCGAGCAATCTGGGTGAACAGGGAGTTTGAAAGTTTTGTTTCGTGTATCGCGCCATTTTGGGCGAGGTCAGGCAGGTTCCAACATAGTCAGAATGTCTCCAATGACTCGTGGTTGGACCAGAACCTTCCGTTGGTAGTTCAAAAAGTTTTGCGTAATGTGGTAACAGTCTAACAATATGGACCATCAGTCAAAGAGTGGGGAGGGCGGCAACAATTTTCCTACCGGGTCACTCTGGTGTTCCACCGGAACTGAACAAGTCTGTACCTTGGCGGTGTTTTAGCCATTTCCAAACTGAGGCTGGCGCTGGCAGGAGTGCGCCGATGCCGCGGTTCCCAGTGAGGGGGATGGGGGCGCCCATGCGGAGGGATCGGGGTGCCCCCCGGCTCTCATAGAATCTTCAAAGTTGAGGAGAGAAGGCATGGGGCGTGTGCCCGTCCCGGGCAAAAGACCGCTTTTCGATGTGGACCCTCTTTAAGCAAGAGCATTGGGGTGTCGCTGGAAGCCTCCACCTGGAGGGAGGTGGGGGAGGCTCGTTCGCGCCGCCTCCCCCTTCCAGCGACCCTGCGCCGTTTCTCGGCTCCACCGCTTCGGTATTGGCCGTGCCGGCTATTGAAGATGGGGGGGGGGGTCGGTGGCTGAGGCAAGACATCCCCCCCTTGACATGTGGCGGGACTACCTGTAACTATCCAGGCGTTGCCGTGTGGCTGGACTACCTGTCACTCTCAGGCGTTGACATGTGGTGGGACTACCTGTAATCTTCAGGCGAGGTCATGTGGCGGGACTACCTGCAACTCTCAGGGTTGCCCGACCTCGCCTTGGCTCCGGTCCTCGTCGATGGCCAGATCAGGCAAGAGATGGGGTGGGGGGGTGGTCGGTGGCTGAGGCAAGACAGCCCCCCCTCCGTGGCCTGCAGGGCAGCAGAAGAGGGAAAGGGGAGACCTCCATGATTCCTCGGGCCGTCCGCCCTACAGCCTCCCCTTTCGACTGCGGCCAGCCGAGCCCTGCATGCATCGAGGCCTCGCCTTCCGGATGGGCGTAACCGCGGACCTGTTGCACTTCGGGAGCTTCCGGAATGGGGGTAGGTACCTATTGATTTGTATCTGTTTCATGTGACCGTTATTTGGGCGTGGTGGGCAATGAGGCAGACATGTTTGGGGCAGGAATAGGCAACGGAACCTAGCTACCTCGTGGCTGCCTTGGTGTCAAGCATGTCTTCCCTCGCCATTTTTATGTTTCTTATTGCAGGTTATTTCTAACGTTTCTTATTTTATTTTTAGCGAAGTTGATAACTCATCAGTGGCCTACTGATTTCGCTCAACTCTTTTTCTTGTATTTTTATGCCATAACCTATTATAAGCTATAGCGACTAGTCCACACTTAATGAACATGTCCTTATTAGGTGTGCCCTCCAGTGGAGCTGGATGGTTCATCTCTAATAAGCGGTCCGGGCTAAACAGGCTACCAACCAGTGGGGAGAAGATAGGCATGACGGATTACAACGGGGACAAAAGTCTGCATTACCTATCTTATCACGGCGGGCAAAGACTAGGCAGAATATTTCTATTCTCCGTTGTTTGGCGGCGGTGAATACCTCAAACGAACCAATACCGAACAATCAATGTTCGGTCAATCAAACAATCAGTGGGGAGAATAAGTGGGCACGAAAAGTTATCGTTACCTACTCTTTCTCTACCTGCAAAGAGAGACCTTGTTCTTCCCTGTTTGCAGACAAAGAATCTCCAGACAATAATCCACGAACGACAGTTCGGGAAACAGTGGGGGAGGAAGATAGGCACGACGGATTACAATGGGGACAAAAGTCTGCGTTACCTATCCTTCACTGCTTGCAAAGGGAGAGCCTGTTGTTTTCTCCGTTTGCAGACAGTGAATCTCCAGAGGTTTCAACAAAGCGTAATACTAGTATTATCCAACAAACAATCATTTCACAATTTGTCGCATTTATGCGACCTTACCCGGACCGGACCGTGTGGGCAGTTCTTCGCCTTCCTCCTTCCAGCGCCCGATCGTTCTCTTACTCCATGATTTTACCGCAGCAGTCCTGTGGGATTCCAGTCAGGACAGTAGGTCACTCAAGAGAGGTCCGTTCAGAATAGGTGAAGTTCATTCAATCGGCAGCCGGACGAGGGCCCTCTCAAGGCAGGTATACTCCGATCATTTAGATGTTCACCTCATCGTCTGGATCTCTCTTACTGGACCTTATGTCACTGATGGACCCCGCGTTGGGACGCCAATTGTGGAACAGGAGCCCAGATTACTACCGATGCCCAGGCCGCTGGCGCAAACCGCCTCTTAGTTCCCATGTTGAACAGTTACCAAATAAAGAGACGGGCCCTGGAAGCAGGAATCAAGAACAGAGTTTATTTCTCATGAGGAGAGCCAGTCATTTCGGACACGAAACACGGTGTCTTTCAGGAGGTGCTCTAACAAGTGAGCTGAGACTCTGTCTTTTATACTTTACAAAACACTTGGCATTACAGTCACAGCATTGTGAAACAAAGAAAAGACAACCCCATAATCCTCGTGTCAATCCTACCCCACATGTGTTCACAATAGGGACCCTTGACCTGCTGATAAGAGAGGGGGCAATGACGCAGCTGAATGTTCCGCTGATTATTAGGATGTGTGCGCCTGATCGTAGCCCAGGGGGTGGGGAGGCCAGGATCAATAGTGGGTCCTTTGAAGAGGAGTGACTCCATACAATAAAGGGCAGTAAACAGTGTCTCCCGGCTTAGGCGATGGCCTCGGACATGTGTGGACAGTCCATCGCGGAGGGAGGGTTTGCTAACAGAGGGGTTATTCATGAAAGGAAAGGAGGTGTTGGTCAGGCGCGGCCGTGACTCTCAAGGACAGGGTCTTGCAGAGGAGGAAGGTTTATGACTTGTCCATGTGAGGGAGAAGGAGGGGGTCAGGGTGCGCGCAGGGTCAGAGTCGCACAGAGAGAGAGAGGTCTTATGACCCGTACATGAGAGAACAGGGGCAGTCAGATACAGCTGGGGGGCTATGTCAGCTGTGGCGAAGGATGCTTCTTCAAGAGGGAAATGGGGGGGGGGTGCCTGGGTCAAGCAGGAGGGTTGCCTTTCATAGCAGGGTCGCGCAGAGTGCTGGGTTTCATGGTCTATGCATGTGAGAGTGGGAGGGGGGTGCTCAAATGCGCGCAGGAGGGAAGCCAGTGATTCTAATGAATGGGCAAGAGGCCAAGGTGCCTAAAATGGCTGTCATGTACATATGGGCATGGGCTTTTACTGGCGGAGTGATACGGTCAATATTTCAGGGTATACGTGGTGCCTACAGGGAGGGGGACGGGAGAGGGCAAATGAACGCTGCTTATGTACATCAATTTTTCTATTTTCCACAGACGTTGATGGACCTGCAGGTCGTGGAGTGTGTCGTCCGAGGGATTTGCCATATGGGCGGTGTTGGCCCTCTCGAGGCCCAATTCCAATTCTAATGCCTCCCTCCTGTGTGCTTTTTTATGGTTCGCAACAATGGCAATGGCTTGGCCCCTAAACACGGTCTTGTATGCTTCCCATAACGTAGAGGGGGAGCCTACCGAGGACCGATTCTCCTCGAAGTAAAGCCGGGTAGCTTTCTTCGGGTCTTTGCTTATCTGTGGGACTTTAAGATAACCAGGGAAAACCGGGAACAGCCGTTGTCGTTTAGTGTCTGCGGAGGTGATTGTCAGTGTGAGCGGAGAGTGGTCCGAGAAGCCCCTCGGCTGTATACTTGTCTCGGCCACAGTAAGATGCCCGTTGCCCGTTGCCCAATATGAGAAAATAGTCTATCCTGGAGAGACTATTATGAGTGGCCGAATAATATGAGTATTGCTGCTGGCCAGGGTGTAGTGTGCGCCATATGTCCACCAGTCCCTGTGCGTCTAGAAAGGTCTGGAGCCTGCTGGGTACTTCTGTGTGTGGGCGGGAGGGAAACCGGTCGAGGGTGTCCGTGAGTGCCATGTTGAGGTCCCCCTCAGGGAGGTCCAACAAGAATCTGCCAAGGTCCGGCAGGGCCACAGAGTGTAGCGCTGGCGGTATGTATACGGAAACTACATTCAACAATTTCCCCTCCCACTGGCCATGAACTGCCGCAAAGCGGCCATGGGCATCGATTGCAGTTGACTTCACAATAAATTGGGAGGACTTCTTCTGTAAAATACCCGTACCACGGGACCCTGAAGTTAATTCCGCATGCACTATCATCTGATAGCCTCTCCTGTCTAGGGCCTTCGTGGCCGCCCCCGTTAAGTGTGTTTCTTGTAGGAGAACAAGAGCAGGCCCCTGTCTTCTAATACCCTGTAGCACCAGTCCCCTCTTGATCTTATCCCCCAGACCCTTAACGTTCCAGGACATGACGAGCAATGGGCTCGGTGTGGTGTGATTATTTGTTCCAGCCATGAGAAAGATGGTGAACCATTATGAAGGCCCCTCGCCGTAGGCGAGGTGGCATGCGGAGACAGATGCAGGGCGGGTGTGACTCCTTCCAACATTCCATTCTCTCATCGCCCCAAATAGACCGGATGCTCTCAGTCGAATGAAACATACCAATAAACATAGGTGTGCATAGAACAAGAACTCGCAGGACCAAGGGGTCCCGTAGTGCAAACTTACCCAAACCCCTCTCCCCCCCCCCCTCCCTGCCCCCCTGCTGCACGGACTCAAAACTGCCCGCCCCCCCAACTGAGCAGAGTGCATACCCCATCCCCAGAACAATGTACTTGCGCGTTGGGGTTAGGGACTCTCCGCTGCCGGTAGTCTCTCATTCACACCCTCGGAGGCCCTTCACCCAGTGTCCAATGGCGGGAAGCGCTTACGCAGCATTGATTGTCCATAACAGAATAGAGTCTGATGTTCATTGTTCCTCGAATTCTTCTTGGCCGCCTTCTGCTCCCAAAGATTCGCTGTTTTCTGGTCCCCCTCCCGGAGCCTGGGAGTCCTGATGGTGACCTCCATGTCGGTCCTTCTTGGGTCGATTCGTCCGTCTCCGATTCTGGCCCGGCCTCCAGCCTTCCAGCCATTCTTGCACATTTTCAGGGTTGTCGAAGAACCATGTTTTGTTCTCTGCTACCACCCTCAACCTCGCAGGAAAGAGCATGGAGTACGGTAGTTCTCTGGACCGCAGTTCTTTTTTCACCTCGAAGAACGTTCGTCGCCGACGAGCGACCTCCGCTGTGTAATCAGGGAAGATGGCGATGGTAGCGTTCTGGAGCTTAAGAGGAGGAGTGGTTCTGGCCGCCTGCAAAATGGCGTGCCGGTCACGGAAATTAAACAAACGGGCTACTATGGGCCGCGGAGCCGCCCCAGGCTTCGGTTGGCCTCCTGGTACCCGATGGGCCCTTTCAACTGAGAAAAAGTTGGAAAGCCCTTTTGGCTTCAGTTCATCCGTGATCAGGCTCTCCACAAAGAGGTCCATGGCTTTAATTCCTTCCGACTCCGGTACTCCAATAATACGGATGTTGTTCCGCCTCGAACGTCCTTCCTGTTCGTCCAGTTTCTCCCGGAGCATTTTATTGTCCTGCGCCATCTTCCCCATCTCCCGTTGGAGTTTGGAGACGTCCTCCACTAGAGATTTCGTGACCACCTCCATGTTCTTAACTTTCTCCGACCTTTTGTGGAGGTCCGCTCTGAGCAAAGTAACATCTGTGGAAATTGTGCCCACGGTCGTTTGTAGCTGGGCCAGAGCATGCATGACATCGTCTAGCGTCGCCTTCTTACACCCTGGGGTTTCGGTCGTCTTGCCTCCCTGATCTTTCCCCGCCGGGGAGGCGGTTGGCTTGTCGGAGGTATACCGTTCGATGCGGGTCTGTGTGACGCCGCCCTTGGGACCTTTCCCCGCCATACCGCTGAGTGTCGTGCTCCTCGTGCCCCTACGCTCCAGGATGTGCAAAGTGGCGTGGACACACTGCCCAGACCAATTATACAGTGTTCAAGCCTTTGTAGGGTGAGCCGGAGGTCGAGAAGCGCCAGTAATTGCCAAGTGCGCAGCACCTTCCTCGATCTAGAAAATGGCGGACGTCCCCTTCTTCACCGTTTCCATGACATTCAGAGCTGCTCGTGTCGACCTCTGGGGCGGTCGGAATGCCCGCGACAGTACTGCTATCCGCAACACCCGCGTGGTCTGTGTGTTTCGCTGCGTCGACCGTCCGGGAGGCACTCGTTACGCCGTCTCCCGCACCCCGCGGGCACTTCCGGTCTGGATTCCCAGGTTCGCCTGTACTTCCTGCCGGGCCACACAGCCAGGGGAGGCCCCGGCGTAGGAGGTCGGGGTAGGCCAATTCGCAGCTTCGACGTAACTCGGTCACCAGACGTCGGATCTTGTCGCCGCTTGTCGCTGCTTACTCCACCTGGTCCTGGGCTCTGGTACCCTCCTGCAGGGCTTAGAAAAGGTGTCGGATTATATATCGGATTGACGAAGAGGCCGCTTCAGCTGCGGAGCTCGTCCCTTATGCTGCCGCCATGATCGGCTGCTAGCCACGCCCGATGCCTGTTTACCTTAATCCTTATTTTAATTCTGCAATTGGCTGACAGCTCATTTCATAAATCACAACCTCTACTCTTTAAAACCCTACCCATGTAATCTAACATTACCTAATTGCTGCCAGCTAATCTATCTCACATACAATTCACCTGAAACTGCATAACCCCCACTAATGATCATACCTAACTGATAATAATATATCACACAGTCACTGGATTAAATGCATGCAATGTTTTCTTGAGAGCGCATGACTAATCGCAATAACCAACAATAACCACTAGATTAACCATTAACCTTGGGTACCGGGGTAGCGTGCTACTCGACGTAGAGCACTTGAATGCCTCATCATTTGGGGTGGTAAGATGTATATAAATACAATAACAATCTGGTCTATGTGTCACCCCTCTACTTGTGATGTAATGGCACGCGTGGTAAGAACGCGTTCGTTGTAACAACCGCATTGTAAAGTTACAGAGTTGTTTCCCTATACGCTTTACATAGGGGGCACAAGGCAACTCTCTTGCCTCATAGGTCACTAATAACATTATTTTCCAGGCAGAGGGTCGAGAGGGAGTTATTTCATATTTCAAAATTCATATATAGAACTTTAAATACCACACAGTACAGTGATTTAGTATTATATACTAAAGTGTAGCAATCTCCAATGTTAAAGGATTATAAATCAATTGTGAAAAGCATTGTTCATATTTTTAAATGACATTTAAAACATGTTTCTATTCCACATATTTGGAATGCATAACGTGTGCTCTGGCAGCCATGCCAGTCCCTTGGCTCCTGCCTGACTTTCCCTATTACTTTTCTGGCTTGCTAATGTATAACGTTTCAGTGCAGAATCTTAGACAGAATCTTAGGCATGAAGAAACAGCCATTACATTTCACTGAAAATGTGGCACTTGCAACCATAAACTAAGAACATGCATCATAATATTGAGGGTTGCATCCCTAGGTATATGCATTATGTTGTTAAAGAACAGTGACAACTTAAAGTACCTGCATCTTAACTTTGAAATACATTATGTGATAGATATTATAAGGTATGCACTGCATACTTCTCAAACCACCTTCATTCATTGGGTGCCAACCTCTTTCCCATTATATTCCATAAAAACAAAAACAAAAACTTCAGGAACCCTATAGTCGAACTAGCATTTAATACAAAATAGCAAGCAGCACAGATAAAAGATCAACTGACGAGGATTCCCACTAGAAAAGGGTAATTTAGAGCTTAAAGCTAAATTAAATAGTTTGGGGACGTGGCCAAGACAGATGCATAATAAAGAGCTCTGCCCACGGCCCCCCACTAATCTTGAAGAACTCATCGCCTCCTGCTCATCTAGTGTTGCACAGACTACTCCCATGTGTCTATGCAGCCCCCTCTGCCCCCCGTCTCCAAAAATCGGAGGATCGGGGGATGCGGGCCTCGAGGCCCGTACTGATCCTGCGATCTTACCTGCGGTGGATGGCTGCTCAGGATTGCTGCTACGCCTGGTGAGGCACAGCTGACTAACCGACAGATCATAATGCCCCTCCCACCCAAGCATTGCTAACTGACCTGCATAGGGCTCTAGTGTCTGAACTCAACCTATTTCGCCAGGGCTGGTTACATGATTTGCGAGACCCTGGGCCAAAAGGGAATGTGCGAGGCCCCCCTAATTTACTTAAGTGACCCCTTGCAAGGAAACCATTCAGAGACATTGTGGGAGGCCTATTGTACAGGATTTTATCGCCCCCACAGTTTTAACGCTCAACCCACAAGCAATTCTCACACCTCCAGCCTGATAGGTGTAAGAATTGCCTGTGGGCTGAGAGTTAACACTGTGGGGAGCTAAAATCCTGTACAATGGGGCTCCCGCAGTGCCTCTGAATGGGTCTCCTTGCAATGGGCCTCCAGACAACATCCCTGAGAGGCCCAGGGAGGGAACCCCCCCATAGACCCTTACTGCAGGGAGACAAGGAAACAACAGTGCACACGATCGGTTCGGGCCCCATGCCGGTGGGCTGAGTGTGAGGCCCTGGGCACCTGCCCACGCTGCCCATGCCTAGCGCCGGCCCTGTATCTCGCTGTAACATACTGGCCCGATCAGTGACCCCCCCTGCCTGGAATGCCTACCTCATGGTGATCGGGGCGAAATCCATAGGACCTCACAGATGACAGAGCAACCCAGGATAGGATGTATACCGCCTGGTCCCTCCCTCCATGTGGGCACATCCACTATTTTCAGCCCATAAAGATTTCCCCCTGCCTCAATCTAAGGTATAATTGTTTTTTTTTTATAGACCAACGCTTTGGCGCCTCTATGTTACACCAACACTCTGCACCAACATTATGCAGGGACTCAGGTCTCCCTACACATATATATGAATACAATACTGTAAAACACTTTGGGCCCGATTCACAGAACTAACTTAAGATAAAATCCTAAACTTACCACTTTTGGGATCCACAGAAGTTAGGATTCTGTCTTAAGATAGACTTAGGACAGACTCAAGACAGACTTAATACAGAACCGATGCCCCCCACCACCACCCTCCGCGACTGGACCCCAGTCAACACAGAAGACACCATCCGGACGATGAACACCATTCACTCCGGTTCACCAACCGACCCATTCCCTCACTACGTCTTTAACAAGGCCGACTCCGTCATCGGACCCCAAATCCGGGACATCATCAACTGCTCCTTCAACACCACCACCTTCCCGGAGAGCTTGAAGCACGCCGAACTCAGCGCCCTCCTGAAAACACCATCAGCAGAACCCACCGACCTCAAGAACTACCGCCCCATCTCGCTCCTCCTGTTTCCTGCCAAAGTCATCGAGAAGACCGTCAACAGACAGCTGGCCGCCTTCCTCGAGATGAACGGATCCCTCGACCACTCACAGTCCGGCTTCCGAGCCAATCACAGCACCGAGACCGCCCTCATCGCAGCCACTGACGACATCCGAACCCTGCTCGACAACGGGTAAACAGCGGCCCTCATACTCCTGGACCTCTCCGCAGCATTCGATACTGTTTGCCACCGCACCCTAGTACAACGCCTCAGCAACGTCGGAATCCAAGGGAAGGCCCTGGAGTGGATCATCTCGTTCCTCGCCGGAAGAACCCAGAGAGTCCGCCTCCCCCAGTTCAGATCTGAAGCCTCCAAAGTCATCTGCGGCGTGCCACAAGGATCATCACTCAGCCCCACCCTCTTCAACGTGTACATGAGCCCCCTCGCAGCCATCGCACGCCAACACAGCCTCAACATCATCTCCTACGCCGACGACACCCAGCTGATCCTCTCCCTCACTAACGACCCCGCCACCGCCAGATCCAACTTACACAAAGGGATGAAAGAGGTAGCCGAATGGATGAAGAACAGCCGCTTGAAACTGAACTCAGACAAGACAGAAGTCCATATCCTTGGACCATCACCGTCTGCCTGGGACGACTCCTGGTGGCCCCCGGCCCTAGGCAGCGCACCCAAATCAACGGATCACGCACGCAACCTGGGCTTCATCCTGGACTCCTCCCTGTCGATGACCAGACAAGTCAACGCTGTCTCGTCTTCATGCTTCAACATCCTACGCATGCTCCGAAAGATCTTCCGATGGATCCCCACCCAAACCAGAAAGACGGTCACCCAGGCACTTGTCACCAGCCGACTGGATTACGGAAACACCCTCTACACCGGAACCACAGCCAAACTGCAGAAAAGACTCCAACGCATCCAGAACGCCTCCGCACGACTCATCCTGGACATCCCACGCCACAGCCACATCTCCGGACACCTGAAAGACCTGCACTGGCTCCCCGTCAGCAAAAGAATCACGTTCCGCCTCCTCACCCACGCATACAAAGCCCTCCACAACCTAGGCCCCAGGTACCTCAACGACCACCTGACCTTCTCACTCCCACCCGCCAACTACGATTGACCAGCCACGCACTCGCCGCCGTTCCACGCATCCGAAGAGCCACTATGGGAGGGAGATCCTTCTCCTACCAGGCAGCCAAGACCTAGAATTCACTCCCCATCCAACTCCGTCTTACCCAAGACCACCTCTCCTTCAGGAAGCAACTCAAGACCTGGCTGTTCGAGCAGTAGCAGAATCCCCCCCCCCCCCAAGCGCCTTGAGACCCTCCGGGTGAGTAGCGCGCTATACAAATTTTTGATTGATTGATTGAAGTCCTCACCACTAGGGAGCAGGGGTATCCGAGTAGAGATCTGGTTGGAGGATTGGTTAGATTGTTCCTTAATGAGTTTTTTGTGCCTATTTTTGGCTCCATGCAATTGAGTTCTGAAGTGGTCTGCTTTAGCCAGGTGGATGTGTTTGTTGTAGGAGCTTCTCACTTTTCTAAGTTGAGTGAGATTTGTGTTGGAGGGCGAGTTTCTCCAGAGTCTTAGATAGTCTAAGGTTCATCATTTAGCGAGCCATTGAACCACAGTTTAGAAAGTTTGATGAGAATCCTTTTGACCTGCTTTGATGCTATAGAATCAAGAATGTTAGACAATGTGGTAGTGTAATGATCTGAGAGATCATCAAGGTTTGTCATATTAGGGGGGCAGTAGACTATTTTTGGTGATTGAGGTTAGTATATAGATGTTGAGGTCTCCCATATTGGGAGTCAATTGTTTCTCTTTAAGGGGTTGACCCTGCCTACCCAAGCCCTTTTGTAGGATGCAGAACGGATTTTGTAAATGATCAGACCAGTCGCAAGGGTAAGATGTCTTCTATTTGTATGATGTTGTCTTTGGCAATGATAAGGTTGAGAATGGCACCCATATTGTGTGCAGGACCTTTGCAAAGCTGTGAGAGGTTATGGTCAGAGAGGAAAGTCTTAAATGACCATACAATAGGATCATTTGTGTCATTCCAATGAAGGTTAAAGTCTCCAAGGAATATGTAGTAGATTTGATCTGAGCTTGAAATAATGACTTCCATTATTTGATCTATGAAGACCAGATTGTCACCAGGAGGGTGATAGATAACGTGCAGCACACAGATCTTCTTTCCTTTTTTCCATATTTCAGTGACTAGCGGTTCACAGGAGGATAACACAGCACATAGAGATTGTTTGACTGTGAGGTCGGAGCGATGAATACAAGCAATGGCACACCTATTTTACCCACTGGTCACTTCTAAGAATAGAGTAAGGGTGGGCATAGTTGGCAGGGTACCACTACACGGAATTCTGCAGATGTGATCACTCAGCTCCGCAACCCCATTCTGTTTCACCAGAATTAATAAACCAAAAACCTAACATACCGTTAGTATAACAACAAATAACTCTATCATTCCATAGCAAAATGCATGTAATCATTTCACAAAAATACAGCAAGCAGTGAGAGAGGTGATGATGTTGATGTCCTCACTAACCTAGGGAGAGAACCAAGCAGATGCCTTGAACACAAAAAGCACATCATGATGAACGATTGGTGGTGGTTCGATCCTCCTAGGACCTCCCCAAGCACAGTTATGGGCAAAAAATACAATCCCAACCAAAGGCCCTGCAAAGCATTATGGGCGGATATTCTAGAGTGCGGTGAATATTATAATATCCAATATCAAAACATCCCTCAAGTGGCAGGCTCTCAGGCTCAGATGTGAGCTAATACTATATTATGCACGGAACTCTAGAATCTCGCCCCATAATGCTTTGCTAGGCCTTTGGTTGGCATTGTATGTTTCCCATATCTTTGCTTGGGGTGGTCCTAGGAGGATGGGACCACCACCGAATCGTTCAGCATGATATGCTTGTTGTGTTCAAGACATCTGCTTGCCCTCTTCCTAGGTTAGGGGTGACCCCAAAATCATCACCTCTCTCATTGCCTGGTATTTTCCAAAGTTCACTTTTGTTAATTTGTTATATATAAAAAAAATTTAATGTAAAGGGAAAGTTCTTTAATCAAAGTGTTGTGGGTGTGGTAGCTAACTCAAATATGTAGCAGAATGTAGTTACCAAATCTCCACAACCTCAGTGAGCAGAGCTCATGATCACCGTTTTCGTTTCTTGTTTCTTTTCTGACTTTGCATGTGTATAGCCCACATACTAAGTAGGAAAAGTATTAAAAGCATAGGGCCTCATTTATGAGGTTTTACCGTAAGGCTGTGCCGCAGGCCTCCTTGCTGCGCTGCCCTCTACAGAAAAAGAAAAGGACAGGAATTTGCCGTATCTATTAGATATGGCACATTCCTGTCCTTTCCCGAGTGCACATTACACTCCTGTGGGCCAATGCAATCACCTTTCCACCATGGTGCAAGGGTGACTGCATTGAGGGGATGATTGATTTTGCGCAGGAAGGGAAACCAGAATGCAGCACATATAGAAAAAGGAGAAATAAAGATATTTCTTCTTGTTGCGCCTCCCTTACGCCTCCCCTGGGGAGAGGTAGGTTTTTGGCCCTGCTTCAGATTTACGATTTGTCGTAAATCTGGGGCAGTGTCAAAATGTCATGGATGTTGCTGGGAACACCCCCAGCAACACCCATTGCACGTCCCTTTAACACAGAAAACGGTGTTAAAGGGGACTATATTTATTAGGCAGCATTAAGCCAAAAAAAGTGGCTTAGTGCTGCTTCGTAATTATGAAGCAGGCTCCTGCGCCATGGAACATCACAAAAAGTGGCTTCCAATGGCGCAAGGGGCTTCGTAAATCAGGCCCACAGTATTTTGTACTGGAAGGAAACCTTTCCAGGATAAAACCGTTGCTAAACTGACACACACACACACACACCCTTGCACTATGGCACAAAGGTGTGTGTGAGGTGCTCAGCAGCACAATTGGGTGCCCGGCGCTGGGGAGAGGAGAGGAGTGAGCCATATCTCTGTAGATATGGCACTCAATTGCTCTTGACTTTCCACATAACGCAGCACATCACTTTTGGCTGCTGCAATGCTTTGCATGAGAATTTAGTAAATATGTCCCTAAATGTTTATAAGCTCTTATATATTTTAAACAATAACTTAATCAAAATGCCCAAAGTTCATGTTGAATAATTATAATTTATCTACAGTCAGTCATACAGCTTGTCATTAGTCTTATTTGTGTTTAATAGTCACAAAGCACATTAAAAAGCCAGGGTCTGGTTTGTTATTTTAGTTTATCTGTAAGGATGGCCAGATTGGCTGTGGACAGGCAACATTATTTCTTAACAGAGGTGCCTTTCAAGTCACATGCAGATGTAAAATGACTATTAATGTGGCACCTTCATTTATAATCACACTCATGCATCCCTGCAAAAAAAAAGAAATTCATAGCAGTACCTCCAGTGTTTTGGGACTGACCACAGAGGAGGGTGTGCTCATAACCTTACACCCACCTCTGTTTGGATACACATGCGCATCGCAAGGGTTAAATGTTTTATACCTCTTTCATTTAGTGATAGTGGGCTACACTGGTATTCAATAGAGCACACATGATAGTTTGACAAAGTACATATGCTTAAACTTTAAGGGGCATATTATCAAGGACATATTGCCGAGTTAATTTATCGCCCCATTCACAAGCTGGTGCTAACAGCTGATATCACCAGTTTACCTGCGACAGCAGCCGCCTAAAACATAGCCACAGATGACCCTGGCAACTATCGCTAATGAGATGTAGAGTAGGCGTTCCCGTGCAAAAAGCTGCGACAACACCTCTCCACAATATACTCAAGGCGCGTTAACAGCAGGAATTTAACATCTGCTGTTACCTGGTGTAAAGTTGGACGATAACCTGCACTAGAATAGGGAGCCCAGGCCAGAGCCACACCTGACGAACAACAGGTGCCATGGAGCTACTGACCATGCAGCTTAGAGCCCCAGGAGGGCAACAACACCCACCGAGACCACCCCCAGGCCCCCCACCTCCCCAGATCCCCTGCCCCCCTGACTACCAGGGAGGCTGCACAGACCAAGACAGCAGTCCTTCAGAAAGTTTACCAGCCTCACAGACCCAACACCAGAGGATGGTATTGCCCACTAGAGGCTCAAAAGTACAACCATCCTCCCCATCCTGAACATCTTTGCCCACAGGCTAGCGGTACCCACACAGCGGACAACTAACATCCCTCTGCAGACAAAGCTGCCTGCTGTGCTGCATCTGTTGGCCTCTGACACCTTCCAACCAACAACTGCCAGAGTCAGAGGTGTCTAACAGCGAGCCCTATCAAAGTTCATCACAGCTGTTCTAGATGCCATCATCAGCTAAGTACCCCAGTACCTTCACTTCCCCCACACTGTGCAGGAACAGCTGGAGACAAAGCAAGGCTTCTATGTCATAGCTGGCTTCCCACACGTGTTGGGGGCAATTGACTTCACACATGTACTCATGCTCCCTGTCGAAATTGCACACAATTACTGCAACAGAAAGCACACGCATTCCATTAATGTGCAGGCAATAGTTGACCACCGGGGACTCTTCACCAATGTCGTCGCCAACTACCCAGGCAGTGTGCATGATTCCTACATCTTCCGACAGTCCATCATCAACCGGCGCTTCCAGGATGGCACCAATATAAATGCTCTGCCCGTTAGTAAGTACCAAGTGAACAGACCACACACCCCATCTCCACAATCATGCAACTCAAAACTCTGGTAATGCAAATGTTACAAACTCACATATAACATGCCAAACAACATGCCCAACCACCAGACACAACTTATTGTGGTAACCAGGGCTAGCCATATACATGAGCCAACAACAGCATGGTACCCAGCCACACAATAGCAGAATGTGGGTAGAGGTGGGAACCAGGCATGTACGAAGGAGGCACGTGACCCATGAATGATAATGTACACAATATCAAGTGTGGCGTGGATGTGCTGGCCAGACTGCAGTATGCAGACCACACACATATACATGTCGACATACACTGCTGGCGTTTGGAGTGTAGTGGATAGTGGATGCAACCATGTCACCCCAGCGAGTGGGGAACATCACGGAAATGTAGCTTGTTACGTCCCCCCTTACGATGGCCTGGCGTACACCAGGCAATCGTAGGGGTGTGAATAAAAAGCATGTTACTCTGGGTGTGGTTCTCTTCTGGAATGCCCACTGTGTCTGCTAGGTTGGCGCCTCTCACCCCGCCATGAGGCCGACGCCGTCGCCATGAGCGGTGTTGCCTGCGAACCTTTGCGCCTGCTGCATCCTGGGCCGCTGGTCCCTGAACCTGTCTTGCCCGCCCCTACGCACCTAGGCCTCACTGCTCACCTGCCGACACTGGTGTGTGCCAAAGAGGGCCCACCACATGCCGGTTCAAGCTCCAAGCCTGACACCTGCAACCTTGGCAGCCTCCTCCGACCAGCACGGCCTCCGTGACACAGGCCCGCAGTACTCCTTTCTCGTTGATGTACTCTGCCGCTGTCTCCGGCCTACATTACGGTCAAGTAGGTCACACATTTGGAACTGAGCCTTGATATCCTGATGGCCGAGTTCATATGTTCATGTAATGTATTATATCAGTGAACTCCCTTCATTGTGGTGCCACCAAGTCTGTGTATAGCATTCCAACCACACATGTCTGTGTGGTCCCTCGCTGACTACTGCCTTGGTGGTTAAAATGAGGCTGTAGCATTACACTCCTCCATTTGCCGCTTCCTGCCAGTTTCTGCCCTCTGCATCATGCCCTGGAGGACACCTTCAACTGTCCTCCGCAACCCTCCGCTACATTCACCTTCGACAAGGACCCACTCAGCTCGAGTGTCCCTACCTCAGTGCACCGCAAGTCACCGTCCCGGGGCGGTGTACCTGTGCCGGCCGCAGTGCATCCGGGACCACTAAGTCTGTGCAGTTCAAATCATGGACGCTGTCAGATTGAATATTGGATGGCCTCTGGGTCGATGGACTGGGGGTCATCACTGCCATGTATCTGTGGCCCTGCGCTGTCCGCTGCCTCCGACCTCAACTGCAGTCCACCAGGGCTCACACATCAAATCGACTCCTGACCTGCCCAGATGTTGCATCACCGCAGGATGCACACGCCCCCACCACCAGGGCCACCTCCAAACAACAACTCCCAGAGTCAGAAGAGTCTTACTGTCAGACTATCAGAGGTGCTCAAACCTGTCATGGGCAACCATCATCAGCTTGAAACCGTGCCTAGCTCTTCAGGTGCCACTAAGTGCACCACAACTCATGGACCATTTCTGATTGAGTTCTGTGCTGTGGACAGCCCATGCAGCAATGTCACCTCAGGCAGTGTGGAAGATCTGGGACGATGATGAGGAAGATGATGCAGGTGTAACACACCCCACTACAGCTGCAGCAGGAATATCCCGAAAGGACACAATGCTAGACAATTTGTTCACATGAACATCCTCAGCTCTGGTGCTCCAACCTCAGTTCACTGCAACTTATTGACCCTTCTGATTGCATATTGGGTGGCCTCTGTACTGGCTCTGGCTACCCCCATGATGCTTTGCAGGTGTTTCTGTTATGCTGGTGTTTTCAGTTTACGCTTTAATTGTGATCACCGTTGAAGTTGTTGCCAGCACCAACCACTCAATGAGGGCTGGCTTACACTCACCCCACACACATCCAGCACAGGTCTCACTGTACATGTGACCGTGGCAATAAAGGTGCCGGGTGCACGTGCCCGTAGCCAGTTCCACAAACTATCTGAGTGTGTCTGTGTGGTCATAATGTATGCATGATGGCCCCGGGGCCTACAGCATTACATTGTGCTGTGTACAGCGGACCCAAACATGTCACCGTAGGCAGCGGGTAAGACCTTGGGCATGTAGCTTTGTCGTCCTCCACTCAGTACGTAAAAGGAGTGTACTCGGCCGGCTTATGAATGTCCAGCTCGGGGGTGTGAATGATTATCCCGGGGCACTGGGCGTGATTCAGTACTGGAAGTGTTCATATGCATGTGTCTCTGTTGCAGTGTGGGTCTCTGTTGGGTAGTTTAAATGGCCCCTAGTGGGACTTAGACACCCACGTATGTGATCTAGTTCGGGTTCCATGAAGTCGAACCCCTCCACACCTGTTTGGGCACCTCCTTCTGGCAGTCTGACACCTGGCCTTGGAATGCGATGCGTGCTTCAGTAGGGTGCTGAGCCAGCTGTGGTGGTGGTTACTTTCAGCTGTGTGGTCTGTGCAGGCGTTGGGGTCTCCTCGATGCAGCTGGGCTGCCCTGCTCCTGGAGGTGGATTGCCTAGATTGTCCATGAACTGTTGTAGGACGTCGGGGTCGAAGGTGTGGAGGTCCTCTTCAGCATCACTGATGAGTTGTCTGGTCTGCTCTGCTGGAGGTGTTGTTTGTCCCTCTGCAATGTGATGGGGAGATGCATTTTGACATCGTGTGATGGATTAAATCCAGATCTTTTGACTGGGTGTGAGTGTTTGATTGGTTCAGATGCTCTGTCCATCACCACCCCCTTTTGTACCGCTTTTGGCCGCCATAAGTGTGGCAGGGTATGCTCAGATGTGAGTCCCTTGCTCACTTTGCCACTGGATTCAAGCAAGCCGGGCTGAAGACGGCTGGAATGCCAGACACCAGTCCTCGGAAGCTTGTTTCCGGTCCAGGGAAGACACGGCTTGGCAGTTCGGGCTGGACTGTTCCCATGAGGCACAGGGTCAGACTGATTTGCATATAGCCATGTCTGAACTGGGGTGGCAGAGTGGGTTAAAGAACGGTGATAATTAAACCCAGATCTTTTGACTGGGTGTGAGTGTTTGATTGGTTCAGATGCTCCGTCCACCACTACCCCCTTTTGTACCGCTTTTGGCCACCATAAGCGTGGCAGGGAATGCCCAGATGTGAGTCCCTTGCTCACTTTGCCACTGGATTCAAGCAAGCCGGGCTGAAGACGGCTGGAATGCCAGAAACCGGTCCTCGGAAGCTTGTTTCCGGTCCAGGGAAGACATGGCTTGGCAGTTCGGGGTGGACTGTTCCCATGAGGCACAGGGTCGGACTGATTTGCATATAGCCATGTCTGAACTGGGGTGGCAGAGTGGGCTAAAGAACGGTGATGGATTAAACCCAGATCTTTTGATTGGGTGTGAGTGTTTGATTGGTTCAGATGCTCCGTCCATCACCACCCCCTTTTGTACTGCTTTTGGCCGCCATAAGTGTGGCAGGGTATGCTCAGACGTGAGTCCCTTGCTCACTTTGCCACTGGATTCAAGCAAGCCGGGCTGAAGACGGCTGGAATGCCAGAAACCGGTCCTCGGAAGCTTGTTTCCGGTCCAGGGAAGACATGGTTTGGCAGTTCGGGTTGGACTGTTCCCCTGAGGCACAGGGTCAGACTGATTTGCATATAGCCATGTCTGAACGGGGGTGGCATAGTGGGCTAAAGAACGGTGATGGATTAAACCCAGATCTTTTGACTGGGTGTGAGTGTTTGATTGGTTCAGATGCTCAGTCCATCACCACCCCCTTTTGTACTGCTGGGCTGCCCTGCTCCTGGAGGTGGATTGCCTAGAATGTCCATGAACTGTTGTAGGGCATTGGGGTCGAAGGTGTGGAGGTCCTCTTCAGCATCACTGATGAGTTGTCTGGTCTGCTCTGCTGGAGGTGTTGTATGTCCCTCTTCAATGTGATGGGGAGATGCATTTTGACATTGTGTTGACATGCATGTTGACGCATTGTTCACAATTACATACAGACTGCATGGCAATGTACATTGTGACTGTGTGGGAGGAGTGGACTATTTGATGCGGGACAGTGGACATTTGGGCTACATCACGGATGTGAAGTTGTACACGTACATTTTATCTCACAGTTTCCTGCTATGTCAGGTGTGATTGGCCAGTTTCTACGCACAAGCGGACCTAGTTGTGTCCTCTGTTCTGTAGTGTAAGTGTTGCACTTTGTACCACATTGTCGTCAATGTGGATGTGCTGTTATTGCTATGTGTGTGTGCCTCATTGTGTGGGAGTCGCCCCTGCAGCTGTGATTTTGCAGTGCTGAGATGTTGGGGGCTTGGGTGATTTGTACTCTTGGACGGTTTTTGTACTTTTGTGCATTGTTTGTCTTCAGATTTCTTGTTGACGTCAGGGGTTGTTTGTGCACTTGGATGTGTCAGAGTGTGACCTGCTCATTTATGGATGTGGTCCACACTCAGCCACCTCAGTGTTGTGGCGTGCACAATGTCATGATGATTGTACTGCAGCCAGCCATGCTGATCGTCATGTAGTGTCACTTGCATTGTCAGTGCGGCTCACACATACTCATCTTTGCTGTGTTTCGTGTTGGTTGTGAAATTGGTGATTTGTGTGGGGTGGGACCCCTTTGGGAACATGGTAGACGGGGCCTACTTGGTGTTTGTATGTGTGCTGCAGTGTGCCACGGAGATCAGGGATATGATCCAGGGTTATTGTGGGTGTGCAGTGTGCTACACATGATTGTGCATGTGTGCCATTGTGCCCATTTCCCCCGTCCGCCCAGTCCCTGGTCAATACTCACCCTGTTGATGTTGGGTCAGGTCATATGCAGCTGTGTCCGGACTCCCAACTCCTTGTACCGTCTCCACACTGATGACTGTGGCCACCATTTCCTCCAGCTCCTCCTGTGGCGCAGGACTCCCACCTCCAGTCACCGTGGCTGCCATTCCTGTTGGCAGCGGTTTTCTGCTTGGTTTGGCTTTTCACATCATGACAGCGCCTCTTAACCTCTTCCATTGACCTCCTCGACACTCCGACTGCATTTACGTTGTTCACGATGGACTGGCATGTTTCTGTTTGTGTTGCCAATGGCACAGTGGAGGTGACGAACAGTTATTGTTAGTGTTCTATCTCCCCTGTGACGAATATCTGGTTTTCCTGCGGACTGAACCCTGTCTTCCTCTTCCTCTTCTCCGTGGCCTTCCCCGGCCCCAGGGTTCCTTGCTGGTGGTCTGTGGGGCTTGTGGGTTTCAAGTTTGCCTCTACATTTGGTCCGGGTGCATCTATGGTTCTACGCAGTTTATTTTGTTTCCCTTTTTTTCGTTCTACTTTTATCTTGCATTTTTAGCATGACATGTTGGAATTGCAGGCCTGGAGCTGGTTATTGCTGATTTTTGTATCACGATTGGCCTCATCGCTATTATTTTCGCATTCGTGTTTCGCGTTTTTTCGGCATCACGTTCGTTATAACGTGGTCATTTGATGCATTATCATGAGACTATAGCATGGTACCGCCGTGTTGAGAACACAACGTTAACACAGCGTTATTTTCCAGTGATAGACTGCGATGTGAAGAGTTGCATTAAGCTAATTTTGCGATACTTATCACATGTTCTCGAGAATATCCCCCTTAATTTTAGAGTATAATCATTATGTATGTGCAATAACTCACCACTGTCTACAAGTTTCTGTGAAGCATAAAACTCGCACACCAACACAATTTTTTGTCATCTACTGTTACTTCACTTTAATGGCTGCACCTGCCCCACCTTGTACAAAGTACAAAGAACTTCAATACCAAGGATATTTGCATGATCTCGGTTAGAACTGGCATTCCTAGTTGGCTTAGGTATGCATGCAGGGCATGCAGGAATCCACACTCTAGTCAGGGTAAGCTAAGTACACACTAAAGGAAAGCCTGTGCTCGTCCTCTGACAGGTTGGCACAGAGCAGTCCGACTTATCTAAAGAGGCAATGTGTAAAGTATTTTTGCATCACATACACAGTAAGACAATGAATAGACCACAAAAGACTCCACACAGGTTTAGAAAAATATATTATTATATTATGAACAAAACAAGACCAAAATGGCAAAAGTCCAATGTATAGAATTTGAGATATTGAATTTCAGAAGAGTAAGTAAAAGACAGCACGAAGAAACATGGCGGCAAAATCAAAGTTCAGGCCTGGGCAAACAGAGTACCTTTCCTAGTCGCAACAGCGAGATGTGTCATGAGCTGCATTGATGCGGGTCCCACTAGTCAATGATGCGTTGATATTCTCCACGCACTGATGACGATTCCGTAGACAGGTGTTGGGGTTGAGAGGCATTAATCAGTGCTTCAGGTTTTCCAGTGCAGTTGAGGGGATGCCTCGGTCTCTCCAGGCTGCAGCGATGGCGAGCGCTATCCGATGCGCCCATCTCAGGAGCCAAAGCACTGGTTCTGATGTGATGCACCAATTTTACTCCCCAACCAGGTCGATGCGCCGGACACACGGACATGTGATGCATTGAAGTACATGTTGTAAGTATCTGAGCCACTTCCTGTTAGCCAGGCATATGAGCAGGGGTAGAGACTTTGATATCCCTGAGTCTCAAGCAGCAGGAGGCAAGCCAACAGCCCTTGGAGCAAACTGGAGGGAAGGCAGGGGCCTATTAGCAACAACTTGCGATAATTATCGCAAACCTCGCGTAGCGTGAATTTTTTTATCGCCTCCTACCGCTGGATTTTATCGTGGCGATAACGCAGTATTACCAACATTTATCTCCAATGCGATAGAAAATCCAGAGATAGCGGCAAAACCTATGTTTAACGTGAGATTTCCAGAAATAAAAATCCTATCGCTAAGGAAAATCTTGCTAATAGGCAGGTGGGGACGTAGCCATAGAATCCACCTCTCATTGACTAAGTCAGGTTTTTATCAGGTGTAAAATCCTGTCGCTAATAGTGGTTAGCGAGCATTTTTTTATCGCATCGCGGGTATAGCTAATAGGCGATAGCTGTGTTAACGACTGCTTTCAGTCGCTAACAGGTTGGGTACGCCCACTTTGCATGTCATTAGCGATAAATATCGCTGACATGCAAAGCAAGCCCCAAAAGCTGTCGCTAACTGCTGTTAGCGGCAGCTTGCTGATAGGGCGGTAAAAATATCACTGCTTTAGCGGGAAAAAGTCCAGCTAAAGCGGCGATATTGCCCTTGCTAATATGCCCCGCAGAGTCCAGATTTCCTTCATGAAAGTCAAGAGTAGCAGGCAGCAGGGCAACAAGCAGAAAAGCAGGCCTTTCAGATCAGCAGTCCAGTTAAGTCCTTTAAGCAGGACAGCAGTTGTTCTGGCAGAGCTTCTGTTACAAGTACCGTAGTGTCTGATTTCAGGGGGTCAGAGACCCAGTACTTATACCCAAAAGTGCTTTTGATGTGGGGGTGACTTCAAAGCAGCTCCTTGAAGTCCACAGGTCCTCCTTCCAATCCAATCCTGCCAGGCTGTCTATGGGGTGTAAAGCGGCCCTTTGAGTGGGGACAGGCACCACCTAATCAGTGAAGTGTTAGCCCCTCCCTTCCATCCTGCCCAGGCAGGGCCATCAGAATGCAAATGTATATAGATGGGTACTCAGACACACCTATCATTCCTGTGTTTGAGGCTGTCTAGAGGGAATGCATTCAGTGTAGCTATTACCCACCCCAGGCATGTAATAGAGACAGGCTGCAAGACACGAAGAGCAGTAAGTGCAGAGAAATGTTCACTTTCTAAAAGTGGCAATTCTAAAACTTCATCAGTAAGGGGGATTTAGCATTACTATTCCAAAAATATATAACATGAAGTAGCTACTCTTTTCTGATCAGGAATTACCACTCAAAAGTGTAAAATGGAATTCTCATTACTAATCTATGCAGGGAGTAGGCCTCCCAGTAGTGAAAAATTAATGTAATTGTTTCTCACTACCAAGATATGCAAAACAAAAAAAGTATATGCTTAGACATCATCCTGCACATAAGACTACCTATGGCCTACCTTTGGGATGCCATATATGTAGTAAAAAGAGTGTTTAAAATAAGGGTGGGTGTAGTTGGTGGAGTACTATTACATGGAATTCTGCGGAATTGATCAAAAACTGTGTGAATTCCAGTGCGGGTAACTCCATTCCATTTCACCACAATTAATAAACCAGAAATCTCAAATACCCTTGGTGAAACATCAACTAACTCTATTACATGCTAAAATGCATATAATATTCCCACGAAAGTGAAAATGAAAATATAGCAAGCAGTGAGAGAGGTGATGATTTGATGTCCTCACTAACCTAGGGGGAAATCCAAGCAGATGCCTTGAACACAACGGGCACATCATGTTGAAATGATTCGGTGGTAGTCCCATCCTCCTAGGACCACCCCAAGCACAGGTATGGGCAAAAATACAATCCCTACCGGAGGCCCTGCGAAACATTATGGGATGATATTCTAGAGTACAGTGAATTTTATAGTATACAATATCAAAACACTCCCCAAAGGGAAGGCTATCAGGCTCATCTGAGAGCTAATACTATAGTATTCACTAAACTCTAGAATCTCGCCCCATAATGCTTTTCTGGGCCTTTGGTTGGCGTATTTTTGCCCATAACTTTGCTTGGGGTGGCCCTAGGTGTGTGGGCTTACTTGTGAGGGAGGCACAATGAAAGCTGCATCCCCACTAGTAGAATTTAATTTACAGGCCCAGGGTATTCGGTATACCACTTTACTAGGGACTTACAGGTAAATTAAATATGCCGATCATGTATACACCAATTACACACATGTTTAGGGAAGAAGCACTTACACTTTAGCACTGGACAACCGTGGTAAAATGCTCAGAGTCCTAAGTTCAACAAACAAATTCAGCAAAACGTGGAGGTCAAAAGCAAAATGAGGGTAAACCACCCCAAGGATGACATGTCTAACAACATCATTTTTACATATTTTTGTTCCAACCTAATGACTTACTTTTGTCTAGTCGAAATACATTAATTAAAACACTGATACAATAAAAAATGTTTTACGCTATAGATTTGTCATGTGTATATATAAATCAAATGCACATACACTTATGTAGGTACACATGTATGAAACATAAGGTAATTTCATTAATCTTGCATTGTGTGAGTTTAATTGACATTTGTGTAAAGAAATCTCAACCTTTACAGCACATTGTCTCACATCTATGTTTTGCATGGGAAAAGTCACGCAATGTTTCGCGAAACATCAGAACGCTACTAGGAAACGACGCAAAGGGTGTGATAACTTTTTCCTGTAGATGTTTTTTGTTGTTGAAGTGTGGAGGTGTTTTGATGGTGAGGCGAGTGTTTTGAGAGTCTGGAGGGGTTTTCAGTGGTAATATTTTGTGACTGTGTCTTTGTGTGTTGGGATTGTAAAGTATTGTCAGTAGTTTTTCTTTTTATCAGTCTTCTATTGTGAGTGTTTTGGGGAGTTGTCTTTGTTTTTCTAATATTTGTATAAACAGTTTCAAGGTTTGTTTGTTTCTGTAGTTGGGGTACCTTGTAGGGACTACATTGTCAGATACAGGTGACAGGAGAATTTTGAAGAGAGGTAGGTAGGTGCATTGATGTTACTAGTTGTGCACTCGCTCCCACATATATTTGCTTCTGGTGGGACAGGGCTATCCACTGCAGCAGAGAAGATAATGTGGGTGAGGTCGAGACTGATTGACGTGGGCAGCAGGTCAAATATCGCTGGGCGGATGTGGTGTCTGAGAGGCAGACTTGCTGCACCATATTGGAAAAGAAGCAGCAGAACAAGTTGATTGGTGTTTCAAAATTCAACGTAATATTATATATTCATTCGTTTTCTCATTACAGGTAATTTTGCATTCAAAATTGGACATTTAGGGCACGAATTACAAATGCTTTGTGTGGTGGTTGGATTGCCTTTGCAATACAAACCACATGCAAACTTTTGGGGTGGGATTTATAATCAAATACAAACCATGATGTTCATTAAAAAAACATCCACAAGTAACACTAATTTGGCTGTGCACTGCTCTGAATCATAAGGCTGTTCCATGGATGATACACAACGATTCACTGAAAACTAAAAATGAGTTAGCATTAACCAGGGGCAATCTTCCACAAAAGTGAACTTTGAAAAATATCAGGTAATAAGAGAGGAGATGATTTTGGGTCACCCCTAACCTAGGGAGAGGGAAAGCAGACGTGGACACAAAGAGCATATCATGCTGAACGATTCAATGGTGGTCCCGTCCTCCTATGGCCACCCCAAGCAAAGTTATGGGCAAAATTACAATGCCAACCAAAGCCCCAGCAAAGCATTATGGGGCGAGATTCTAGAGTTTAATGAATATTATAGTATTAGCTCTCAGCTGAGCTTGAGAGCCTGCCCCTTGAGGAAGTTTTGATATTGTATAATATAATATTCAGTGCATTCTAGAATATTGTCCCATAATGTTTTGCAGGGCCTCTGGTTGGGATTGTATTTTTGTCCATAACTGTGCTTGAGGTGGTCCTAGGAGGATGGGAACACCACCAGACGTTCAGCATGATGTGCTCATTGTGTTCAAGGCATCTGCTTGGTTCTCTCCCTGGATTAGGAAGGACCCCAGAATCATTACCTCTCGTACTGCTTACTATATTTTCATTTTTACCTTTGTGCGATAACTATATGCATTTTAGCATGTAATGATAGAATTATTTATTGTTTAATTGAAAGCACTGTTTGCTGTATTTTCATTTTTGTGGCATGACTACAAGTAATTTAGGATGTATATATAGTTATTTGTTGTTTTACTCAAGGTTTGTGAGACTTATGTTTTATTAATACAGGAAATCATTAATTAACACGTTTAACACAGAATTCATGCATAAACTCTGGAGTAAGTTACTGCACCCAGAACCCTTTGATAAAACAATTTTACATTTACATGCTAAAAAAAAAACATAAAACTAATTCACAAAAATGAGCTGCGAAAAATATTAGGCAATGAGAGAGGTGATGATTCTGGGGTCCCCCTAACTTAGGGGGAGCACCAAGCAGGTGCCTTCAACACAAAGAGCATACAATGCTCAATGATTGTGATGGTCCCATCCTCCTTGGACCACCCCAAGCAAAGTTATGGGAAAGAACACAATGCCAACCAATGGTCCAGCAAAGCATTATGGGGCAATATTCTAGAGTGCAGTGAATCCACAACCAATCGTTAAGCATGATGTGCTCTTTGTGTTCAAGGCATCTGCTTGGTTCTCTCCCTAGGTTAGTGAGGACACCAAAATCATCACCTCTCTCACTGCTCGCTATATTGTAATTTTCACTTTTGTTAGGTGATTATACGTTTTTGTGCATGTAATGATAGTGATACTTGTTGTTTTATCAAGGATATCTGAGTTTTCAGTTTTGTTTAATGGGGTGAGGTGTTCCATGGTACGATGCCCACCCTTTGTTTATATGGTAATTCAAAGCTACTGACATTTAGTAACAGCGATTCAGTTCAAAATTCTATGCATTCTTAATGCAAGACTACAAAGGAGAAAGTATGGTTCAGACAAAACACATATCCTTTGAATATGACTCAAGCATGTGTGCATTGCCACATGGCATTCAAAACTTCGCTAGTGCAGGTGAGAGAGTAGAACAGCCCACCATCCTAACAAACATGGACTGTTTTGCTCTCTCCCTTAACACAATGCAGCACAGGTACTTGGGGGCATATTACCAAGCAATAGCGATAATTATCGCTATTGCTTGGTTAGAGACAAAAATTTACCGCAGCGCTGCGGCGATTTTTACCGCAAATAAACCTTGGTATTACCAAGGTTTAACGCAAATGCGGTAAAAATCGCCGCAAAGCATGAATATCGCTGAAAAGTCTGCGATATTCATGCATTAGCGAGCTAATGCTCTTAGCCATGTTATCCACCTCCCATTGGATAACATGGCTAAGAACTGCTCAGGGCAGGTGTTAGCTTTTGGAGATATTCGCGCTTAGCGCGAATATCTCCAAAAGTTGGTAATAGGAGATAGCGATGTTAGCGACTGTTTTCAGTTACTAATATCTTGGCACGCCCACTTTGCATCTCATTAGTGATAAATATCACTGACATGCAAAGTGGGGCCCAAGATGGTCGCTATCTCCTACTAGCTGTCGCTAACTGGTGTTAGCCACAGCTAGGTAATAGGGAGATAATTTTATCTCCGCTTTCTTGGCTTTTAAAGCCAAAAAAGCGGAGATAAACCCCCTTGATAATATGCCCCACGATTTTTTCTGCTGTGCTATATTTATGTAAATCGGAACCTTCATCTTAGTCAGTTGTATGTAAATACATTTACATAATGAATATTATTTAGCATATGATGCTGATGGTGCGTTAATGTTATTTCAGGTGGATGACCTCTTTTAGAAGATGCAGAAATTGCTTCTTTCAATAATTCATCCACTGTTGGTGGTTGTTTTATTGAAGTATCCATTTATACACTGTTTACATTGTTTTGCTTTTTAGAATGATCACGGCAAACATTCAAATTGGTACATTTCTGGAATGTTTTATGCGATATCAATCTGGCCTATATTTACTAAAGATTTGCTTTGGGTTTGGCAACCCCAAAGCAAAATGGAAATGTTTTTATCAAATGTTTTGTGAATATTCATCAAACTCGTCAAAAGGCACCAAATTTATTAGCAACCTGTAAAGGGGAGTCAGTAATGGGCTGGACATGAGGTTTGGGCAAAGCGGGTTTTATTTTCATGTACAGTTTCTTTTGTCTGAGAGTCAGTCTTTCTTTGGCGAATTCGGCTGGGTCCGTGGTGCCTTCTGGGACAGCTGCTGTACCGAAGACCGTCTTGCCCGTGGTTGGGGCTTCTCGGATGGGGCAGCTCTCGTGATGTCCGGAAAGAAACAAAACAAAGAAAGGACTAGTTACTTTTCAGTCCTCGTACCTTTTTACTCAGGGGTAACCGGGGAAGTGAGGGACACCTCTAGTGAGACGCTTTACTGGTAATGTGAGTCGTGGTGAGGGGAGGGTATTTATAGGGTCCAGGAAGGTGCGGAACACTAAGGAGCAGGGTGTTTAGTTAACACGGGAACACACCCCGACGTCCCACCCAACTTGTAAACTTATCCCGTACCTGTCGGAGCCACACTCGTCCCTCGGGAGTGTGGCACGGCGCAGCGCAGTCCCGTTGGCCTCCTGGCTCGTCTGCTTCGGTTTGTAGCGCGTCTACTTCTCCTTGGGGCACGTCTGCTTCTCTTCCTAGCTCGGCGTCCACAGGTCCACACACTCGCCGGTTCGCGTTCACGTACTCCTCCGTCCTCCTCTCTCCTCCTCCGGTGATGTCACACACTCTTTCCTGGACATCCTGGTTCTTATCCAATGCGGCGAAGCAAACGTCACGGTGGGAGGGACCTTCGTCCGGGTCATACGGGCAGTTAAAGGGGCCGTTCTGATTTCCTTTTGTAAATGAGCGCCAGGAACTTTGTTTGTCCTGTGAGGAAGGAGTAAGGGAATCCTCGTCAATATAAGTCCACCAGTCCATTTCCTTGTTGTTCCCTTCTATACTGGGCACCTTGTTACACTCCTCCCCCCCTAGTTTCTCCCGTTCGGGGAGAATAGGCGACCTAGACAAAAAGTCTGCGTTACCATTGTCTCGTCCCTTACTGTGTTTTACCACAAAGGAAAATGGTTGGAGGAATAAGAACCATCTGAGGACTCTGGGATTTTGTGAAGTGTTCCTTTGTATCCATTGTAACGGAGCGTGGTCTGTAAACAGTACAAATGGGTGACCCTCTAAATAATACCGCAGTTTATCAACGGCCCATCTAATAGCTAGGCATTCCCTTTGTATTGTTGGGTATTTTTTTTCCCGTGGATGCAATTTGCGGCTAAGGAACAAAATAGGATGTTCCTTTACATCCTCTCCCTCCTGTGACAATACGGCCCCTAGTCCAATATTAGAGGCATCCGTAGCCAACGAAAAGGGTTTTTCAAAGTTGGGAGGAATTAGAACAGGATTTGTTGTTATAGCCCTTTTGAGGGAGTCAAACGCCTCCTTAGCTTCGATGGACGGATGACTCAAGTGGGAGGGTTTTGATGATTTTATTAGTAGGTCAGTCAAGGGACTTGCAGTTACCGCAAAGTTCTCGATAAATCTTCTATAGTATCCTATGAGACCCAGGAATCCCCGCAGTTCTCTTTTAGTGGATGGAAAAGGGGTTTGCACAATGGCTTTAACTTTTTCCTCCTGGGGAGCTATTACGCCCTCCCCCAATAGGAAACCAAGATACTTCACCCTGGGAAAGGCTGCCCTTGATTTTTTTGCATTTATATGCAGTCCTGCTTTTTCGAGTTCTTGTAGAACGTTCTGTATATGGGTTAGATGTTCTTCCCATGTTCTACTGAATATAACAATATCGTCCAGATAAACGGAACAATATTTGTTGTGTTTGGTGAGTACATTGTTCATTAATCTTTGAAAGGTGGCCGGGGCCCCGTGCAGTCCAAAGGGAAGAACATTGAACTCATATAGGCCTTCTTCTGTGGAGAACGCTGTCTTTTTCCTATCCTCTTCTCTCAGGGGCACTTGCCAGTATTCTTTTGTTAAGTATAGCATTGTTATGTATTTCGCCTCCCCTATTCTCTCTACTAGCTCATCCACCCTTGGTATTGGATAAGCGTCAAAGGCTGATATGGCATTCAAGGCCCTAAAATCCATGCAAAAACGAGTGGACCCATCTGGCTTTGGGATCATAACTATGGGTGAAGACCAGTTGCTGTGGGAGGGTCGGATTACCCCTAACTTGAGCATGTCCTGTACTTCTCTTTTCACATCACCTCTCCTAGCCGCAGGAATCCTGTATGGTCTTTGTTTGACTATTTTACCTTCCTCTGTCCGTATTCTGTGTTCTGTCAAATGAGTCAGACCGGGAGTATCAGAAAATATAGGAGAGTAAGGTCTTATTGCCTTCATCAGGTCTTCTTTCTCCTTTACCGTTAAATCCAGATTTATGGGCAACTGCTCTATGGTGCTTGTGTTTCTGTTTACAGGCAGACCGAAGTGTGTCGACTTAGGAGGGGGTCCTATCCATGTTTTTTAGAAGATTGATGTGAAACGTCTGACATCGGGACGGGGATAGCTGTACTCTGTAGGAAGTGTTGCCTATTGTTTCTACAACAGGATAGGGACCTAACCATTCACTTTTGAATTTGTGGGAGGAAGAGGGAAGCAAGACCAATAGCCAATCTCCTTTGTCTAGTCTTCGCCATTTCCTCCCTTTGTCGTAATGATACTTCTGTTTACGTTGGCTTTGTTCCAAGTGGGAATAAGCCAGATCTCTTAGTTTACCCAACTTGGACTTAAGTTGTTGGGTGTAATCTAAAAGAGACCATTGTTCCTCAGAATCCTCTTGTTCCCACGCATCTTTGGTTATCTCTAATAGCGACCGAGGTTGTCTACCGTACAATAGCTCAAAAGGAGAACAACCTATGCTGCTCTGTACTTGTGCCTGTAGAACATAAAGGGCCAGGGGTAGGACCTTATCCCAATCTTTGTTTTCTACTGTTAGCATCTTTTTCAGTGTAGTTTTTAGGGTGCGGTTGTATCTCTCAACGAGACCATCCGTTTGAGGGTGGTATGCCGACGTTCTAATTTGGTGTAAATCCAACATCTTACATACTTCCCTCATTATTTTCGACACAAAAGGAATACCTTGGTCGGTAAGAATCTCCTTTGGGAACCCTACTCTCGAAAACAACTTGACCATTTTGTCGGCTACATTTTTCGCAGTGGGGGCCTTCAGGGCAAAAGCCTCCGGAAACCTGGTGTGGTAATCCACTATGACCAAGGCATAGGTATGTCTGCTCGAGGAACGGGGTAAGGGTCCTATAAGATCCATCCCAACCCTTTCGAAGGGTTTACCTATGAGGGGCATGGATTGGAGCGGAACGGCTTGGAGACGTGTCATGTTTTTCTTTTGGCAAACCTCACATTTCTTACAGTACAACTCGGCCTCCTTATAAATGCCAGGCCAATAAAAGTGTCTTGTTATGTTTTGGGTGGTTTTCTCCGCCCCTGAGTGTCCTGCTGTGAGATGGGAATGTGCATAATACAGGATCTGTTCCCTGAAATCAGAGGGTACTACCAACTGAGGGGAATCTCCTGCCTTACCTTCCCTATAGAGTAGGTCATTTTTTATCATGAATCTCGGATAAGTCAGGGATGTGGTGGTCTGGCCAGCATGTGTCGTGTCATTGGCCTGAGCGAACCTAAAGTTTCTATCCAGTACCCAAGGCTCCTTGGCTAAGTAGGCAGAGTCCTGTTTGGAGGGGGTCGGGAATTTATCTCTGAACAACGACATAAAGTCGGGGTTATCCACGCCTAGTATGAGATCTTCTGGCAATGTGTCTATTACTCCCACTTTGATTTTAACGGGGGCTCGGTTTTGGGGTTCTATGACCATCTGGGCCACGGGATATGGTTTTACATCACCGTGTACACATCTAATTTGCACCTGTTCTTTGGGTACAATTTGAGAAGGCAATACTAACTTCTCTTGGACTACGGACTGGCGGCATCCCGAGTCCAACAAACCCATTATATAGTTTGTCGTTTATCAAGATACGTACATAGAAGGAAGGTCCCATCTCTGCGGTGTACATGACAGCTCTGGGGGTATATCCAACCTCCATTGGTTCTTCTGGAGGTTTCCGTTTTGGGCACATCCGGGCTATATGTCCCCCATCCCCACAGTTGAAACACTGGGGTCCTTTAAACTGCATACTGTCCATCTTTAGTTGTCGTGGTTTCATGGGAGGAAGCGGGTCTGGTTTCTTTTTGTCCGCTTTTTGTGACACATGTGCCTTGGTGTTCTTCTCTGAGTCCCGTGCAAAAGTTCTAGGTTGGGCTCGAGAGTAGTTTGTGGCCATTTCTATGGCTTGGGCCACTGTTAATCCAGAATGTTGGCGGAGCCATCTTTGCGTTCCATAGGGCAATGCTTCCATGAATTGTTCAAGGATTATGTTGTCCATAATCTCCTCTTTGCTTCTTTGATTTGGTTTTAACCACTTCTCGGCGGCCATCTTCAACCTCAAATACAATGTTTTGGGGTTTTCTCCCGTTACCCTTCTTTCCTTTCGAAACCGGACACGATAAGCCTCAGGGTCTAACCCGAGGTGATCAAGGATAATTTCTTTAATTTCTGCATATGGGCTGTTCCCTGCATGATTAGCTACTTGGTATGCTGCTTGAGCCTCTCCAGTCAATAGCGGTGCTAGAAAGAATGGCCATTTCTCTGTTGGCCAACCGCATGCCTGTGCTGCTCTCTCGAAATTAGAGAGGAAAGCATCCGGGTCTTCTCCTGCGACATATTTTTGTAGCGATACTCCCGAGGGGTGAGGGACTCCCGCTCTGCGTTCAGCGCTGGGACCAGGTACTTGTGCTACTTTCTGGAGGATATCTATTTGTGCACTGATCGCATTTTTAAAGAGCTCTCTGTCTGCATCCGCTATAGAAATCTGTTTTTTTATGGCCCATTCTAACTTATCTTGTCCCTCTATTAAATGTTGTATTACTTGTTCCATCAGGGGTTGCTGGTGGGGGTCAGGTAATCCCACTTCTGACACCACTTGTAAAGGGGAGTCAGTAATGGGCTGGACACGAGGTTTGGGCAAAGCGGGTTTTATTTTCATGTACAGTTTCTTTTGTCTGAGAGTCAGTCTTTCTTTGGCGGATTCGGCTGGGTCCGTGGTGCCTACTGGGACAGCTGCTGTACCGAAGACCGTCTTGCCCGTGGTTGGGGCTTCTCAGATGGGGCAGCTCTCGTGATGTCCGGAAAGAAACAAAACAAAGAAAGGACTAGTTACTTTTCAGTCCTCGTACCTTTTTACTCAGGGGTAACCGGGGAAGTGAGGGACACCTTTGGGGAGACGCTTTACCGGTAATGTGAGTCGTGGTGAGGGGAGGGTATTTATAGGGTCCAGGAAGGTGCGGGAACACTAAGGAGCAGGGTGTTTAGTTAACGCGGGAACACACCCCGACGTCCCACCCAACTTGTAAACTTATCCCGTACCTGTCGGAGCCACACTCCTCCCTCAGGAGTGTGGCACGGCGCAGCGCAGTCCCGTTGGCCTCCTGGCTCGTCTGCTTCGGTTTGTAGCGCGTCTACTTCTCCTTGGGGCACGTCTGCTTCTCTTCCTAGCTCGGCGTCCACAGGTCCACACACTCGCGGTTCGCGTTCATGTACTCCTCCGTCCTCCTCTCTCCTCCTCCGGTGATGTCACACACTCTTTCCTGGACATCCTGGTTCTTATCCAATGCGGCGAAGCAAACGTCACGGTGGGAGGGACCTTCGTCCGGGTCATACGGTCAGTTAAATGGGCCGTTCTGATTTCCTTCTGTAAATGAGCGCCAGGAACTTTGTTCGTCCTGTGAGGAAGGAGTATGGGAATCCTCGTCAATATAAGTCCACCAGTCCATTTCCTTGTTGTTCCCTTGTATACTGGGCACCTTGTTACACAACCTAAAAAATCGATTTCCTATGAAAATCAGGTGCTAACTATACCTACACAGTGGCAACCACTACTAGTTTTTTATATATGTGTATATGTGTGTGTGGGTGTGCGCATGCGTGTGCGTGTATGTGCGTGAGTGTGCGTGCATGTGTGGGTGTGTGTGTGCATGCTCATGCATGTATAATTTTGTAAAAGGTACACATTCAATAAATACAAAAGCAACAATATTAGCAACATTGTACTATTTGTTGCTAGTAAATGTTTTAGTTAGACATAATAGAATTTATTTTTTCAAAAACCCTTTGAGTACAGTAGAGTGCCTGACGATGTAGGATTCATGTGCACGTCCAGGATATTTGGCAACTATATGAGTGAAATAGTACTGGCAAACCACAATAGCTTGCTTATTTATAGAATAATTATGCTCCCTGTTCCTGTACATGTGTGCTGGTTGCTGCTGTTAGGGCCAATTGGCTGCAAAGGCAGGGGCAGATTTATCAAATATTCATGCAACACAATGCAGCAAGCCACCTTCCTGTGCTGCGTGAAAGGGAGAGGGCTGGAATGCGCCTTTTTGAATATTATATGGGCCATTTCTGCTCTCTGCCTGCACTGTGCATGAACTGCTACCTCGTGCCAAGGCTGGCACCTTTGCACCATGGAACAAGAGTGTCTGTGTTGTAGGCAGGATTGCTTTTGTGCAGGAAGGGACACTTTCCACTGAGGCTTTTACCTCTTTCTATGTATCCTGCTGAATGCAAGGATATCTCTCCTTGCCACTCCTCCCTTGGGGAGGCATAGCATTTTGACACATTCGAAAGTCTACAAATAATGGTAAATCTGGGAATGCAACAAAATCCATGGATGGATACGTGGGAACACCCATGGAAGGCCTCGCTGGGACATAATAATAAAAGGCACCAACTTCCAGATTTAGCAAGCACCACAGGGCCATGCGAGGTGGCCTTGCGTGTCTTGGTAAACCTAGGTTTGGTGTTGCGTTGCCCTTGCGCTTCCTTGAGTGATGCAAGGACAATGCAACACTTTGATAAATCTGGCTTGCAGACTATTGCTGGCAACACTCATGGAAACTGGGCTTCTGGTAAAATCCTCACTTGATCTTAATTTGATCTTCCAAAGTATTCGGAAAATGCAGATTCTGAGAGAGAAAGATGATGATGGCAACTCGTACAGTAGGTAAAAAGGAAGATAAAGCAATCTGTAAAATTCCAGTCATCCTGGCACAAGTGCTTTGGCTGGATCCAGATGCCAACCAATGCAGTACTGACATTAGATTCACGTGATGGAATGCTGCATGTGAGCAACCAGTCTTGAATTGTAACATTAGTCCAATTTTGTCCCATATAGCAAAGATGTTTTCTATTTTCAGTCAATGGACATCCCCCTCCCTCAGATTAATAAAGCTGATCCTCTGTCGATAAATCTTCTCCTTCTTTGTAGTTTGCATTGTCTCAGAAGCTCACTCACCCGTAAAAAATCACTTGATGGCTTAAAATGATTTTGTGAGGAAGTGTGTGGCACTTCTATATATACACTGAGGGACATATTTATGACCCAGTTTGCGTTGCTCTTGCACCATACAACGTGTTACAAGAACCTTAAGTCAGATTTTTTATGCCACGCAAAGCCACTTTGCCTGGCTTTGAGTGCCTCCAAAAATCTGTAGTAATGTAACGCAGCACAAATTGATGCATTGCATTACCCTCCCCTTGGTATGCATTCAATGGGTGTTGCATGTGTCTTCCCACGCAGCTCCCACGGTTTTTGACGCATTCCCAGATGTACAAGACCTTGTAAACCTGTCAATGCGCAGAGAGTTATACCTCCCTTCTTTCTATGTGTGCTTCATCCTGCAGCAGACATAGAAAGAGGAAAACGCCTCTCAGGATTGTTTTTGTGAAGGGATGCCTACATTGGCGCTAGACTGACAAAATGGCACCAGTGCAGGGAAGCACACAGGAATGTGTTATATTGAATAAATACAGTGCATTCTTGCCCTTTCTTCATGATGCAGGGTGACTTGCTACGCTGCCCTGCGCCACAAAAGTCATAAATATGCCTCTGAGGAAATTGTGACATTTGTTGCTCCTGCTAGGACCATGCGTAGGTTTCTGGTGCAATCTGATCGTGTGTTACACTTTTGAGTCTGTATGACATATGATGATACCATCACTTTGGAATTGTAATGATTTTGGGTGAGAACACCCACCCTGCATACATAAAAAATATTTTGTAAGCAAAAGGACACAAGCTTGCATCACATAAGACCTGATAGGTCAGGCAAAGGAATACCACACCACTTTGAAAATATGACTCAAGGATTTTGCAGTGACTTGCCTGACTGACACAGATGACACAAGAGGTTTGTAAATCTGGATTCACATGTAATACAATCCCAAATATCTCTCTATGACGATCCATTCCTCTATGTATTTCAGTGGCGATTGTTCAACCAAAGAGATTTATGGCTTCTCCCGCTCACTCTTTGTCTAAACCAAGGATACCACCGACTTTGAACCCTCTATGAAGCGTGAAATTTCTTTCATGTTGATAACTCTGGGGCATATTACCAATGCAGGCGAAATGAAATTTCATCGCCCTATTAGCAAGCTGTCGCTAACATCAGTTACCGCCAGCTTTTAGGTGATAGCGAGCGATTTGGGGCCCGCTTTGCATGTCAGCGATATTTATCCCTAATGACATGCAAAGTGGGCGTATCCAACCTGTTAGCGATTGAAAGCAGTCGCAAACATCGCTATTGCCTATTAACGCAGGCGTAGCGACAAAAAAATGTGCGCTAAGCGCAAATATCACTGAAAACTAACGCCTGCTCAGACCAGTTCTTAACCTGTATATCCAATGGGAGGTGAATATTCAGGCTAAGTCCCTATTAGCGATAATGCCTGAATAATGCTGGATTTCCAGCGATATTCACGCATTTTGCTGCTATCCCCGGATATTTTATCGCTTTGGAGATAAACGTTGCTAATAGCTCGTTATCTCTGCGATAAAATCCGGCGATGCACGGCGATAAAAAAAATGTCCCTAAGGTTATTTAGCGATAAATATTGCTAGTTGTTGATAATATGCCCCTCTGTTTTTATGGTGTTTATACTGAAATCAGAGGCAAGGCACGACTAACCCTGTACTTTCCACTTATAGGTACTCTGGCGCAATATGTGGCTTGGTCTTCATCTTCATATTCCCCTTCCTGATTCACCTGATTGACCTGCAGCGCAAAGGAAAGCGGACGGTCCTCACCACCATCTTTCATGTCTTCCTCATACTCCTGGGACTCGCCAACCTCATTGGGCAGTTTTTAGTTTAACCCAATTGGCATTAACAATCCAGCATCACAGACATGACATCCGCGCCTTCTGGAAAAGGTTGGGCTGGGGATCTTATTGGTTCCTCTTTGTACTCATCGACGGCTGGACAACTCCACAAAGGTAACTTTCCCCTGGGATTACTGACTTGACCTGAGGAGTCGGCATGCTATTGAGTGTCATTCAGCAAGGCGACAATGGAGCAATGCATAAACATGGCATTCGGAAGGCCTTCTCCAGGGACATTGTCCCCAGGAACTACAGTCACCAGTAACAGCCTGCTTGGGACCAACCGTGAAATCCTTCCAGCTGCCATATAGGATTGGGTGCACATCTTTTAAAGAGACAAGCACTGTGGTGATGGTCACAAGAAGTGTGAGGACAAGAGGACTGCAGTCTGTCTGCAGCTCCCTTACAGGGCGTAACATCACTGAAGCACACTGAGTGAGGCATTCCACCCAGGGGTTCAGAATCCGCACAGATCTCCCTTCTTTCAGTAGTCAGATGTGTGCTAAATATTGGAGTGACAAGCAGCTACATCTTGGATGCTCTTTCATTTGTGCTCAACGATGGCCACTAGCCATTCAATGAGGGTTATCAATTGGTTCCCTTTCAGCCATTACTTGGTGAGAATGGAAAGTGAGCATTGCAGATGTGTTGTCTGGTGCATCAATTTCCATCATGTGAAACACAAAGCCCAACATTGCCCAGAGCATCAGACAATGATCCCAGAACAAAATGGCTAAAGACCCCTTCACAGGACACTGTCACATGCTCAATGTTCAGCTGCTGGGGCGTCCCATCCGCGCTGCACCTTGCTGCAAGGCCTCTGCCTCCCCTCTCAGGAGAAGGGTGAGTGGCCTGAACTTAACTGTCATGGGATTAAAAAGCAGTATTTGTTAATTAAAGAAGAAGAGATTTTCCGACACGGTGTTCTCCCAGTTTATTCCTAGTACCCTGCTGTTACTCCTGCATTTCTGTGTGTCTAGTGCACCTAGCCTCAATCCTTTCTCTGGTTGAGTCATCATTAACAGGGTAAAGATTATATTCCTTAATGGAGCCCAACATTTTAATTGTTATTCTTACAGAACTCTTGTGATCAACTGTGACATGGTGAGCAGAGAAAGATGCCTTTTAACAGATGGACCATTAGGTTATTTAACCTGTAGAGCTACCCAGCACACCTGGTATGTGCAAGAGGGGAAGATTTACAAACACTTTTTTTATGGAAACACTCCAGGATAACTGAAAGAATAAAAGTGTGTATTTGTGATATAATTCTGCTTTCCATCTGTTCCTCATCCTTCCACTGGGTTTACAGTTTCTTTTAAGGACTCATTTTCTTTCATAAAATTAGCTCTATCTACAATCTTGCTTTTCAAAAATTATAATTAATTAGGGAGGGCGGAGGGAGCGGAGTTCCTCTGAGGTTTTTTCCAGCTCCGTGGAACTCCGCGTAGAGGCACTACGCCAGCTCCGCTCGGGCTTAATTATGAGTCATTTAAAAATCTTCCTCAGCATCTTCAAGCATGAAGTGGTGATGGCATTGACGTGGGCGGTCATGTGGAGTTTGCGATTGATGATGATTGGGGGATTCTTGGCATAGGTATCAGACCTAGCTCTGTTGGCGATCAAGTAGAGTCCCACGCTGATGTGCTCTTCTCAAATATCCCAATTCCAGACTTGTCTGTGCTAAGCTTTAGGCAGTTGGCCTTCATCCAGTAAGCGATTTCGGTCATGCAGGCATTAAACTTGAGTGGGTAATGGGTGTCTTGTCTGTGAGGGAAAAAATGAGTTGCATGTCATCAATGTAGGAGAGGATGTTGATATCACATGAGTGGATGCTGCTGCCTATAGGGATCATGTATGCATTGAATAGGGTTGGGCTCAGGGAGGATCCATGCAGAACTCTGGAGATGAGGTCGTGGACATCTGAGGTGTATAGTGCCATGCTCATTGACTGGGTCTTTCCAGTCAGGAAAGAGCAGATCCATCTGAGTGATTCTCCTTGGATTTCGACATCATTTAGCCCGTTTTATGAGGATGGGATGAGAGACTGTATAAATGCTGCAGAGGGGGTCCAGGAGCTTAAAGGCAGGAGAGTCATGCAGATGTCATCTGAGGTGGCAATGAGAGCAGTTTCCATGCTGTGGTTGGGTCTGAAACCAGACGTAGTGGTGACAAGGTGTTGGTGGTCATTGAGTTATTCTGTCAGGTGTGTTTTGATGATTTTCTCTAACACATTGGACAGGAATGATAGCATAAAGATTTACCTGTAGTTGGCAAGCTTGAAGGTTCTGCAGAGGGTGTATTTAGCAGTGTGAGGACAGTTGTGTGTTTCCAATCATCTGTGAAGGTTGTGGAAGAACTGGAGGCTTTCAGAATGCAGGTGATCATGGTGCTGATGGATTGAAGTCCTCTGTAGTTGGTGTGGTGTGAAAGAATTCCGATGGGGCCCCTCAGTGGACGAAGTTCATGGTGGGAGCAGTTTGACAGGCCATGTGGTTAGCATTGATTATTTGGATATGATAGAGGGGCATTTGGTAAGATCTGTCGGGTCTGGATGTAGACTGAAGTTGCTGTAAATGGCAGTGATGATTTTGTTGCTGAAAAAATTTGAGATGTTTTTGTATAGATCCTGTGAGGGCGTGATTGAGGTGGACGCGCCTGAGGGTGAGATTAAATCTTTCACAATGGCCAAGATTTCTTTGGTTTTGTGGGTGCTGGCATCAATATGGTCCACCGGAGAAGCGTATTTGGTGATCTGGATCATTTGGTGTCTGAAAGCAAATCTGAACATGCTCCTGTCTGCATTTCCTGTCGCAATCTCCATTTGGGCTCCAGTTGTTCGAAGTGGCATTTTATTAGACTGAGTTCCTCTGTGTACCAACTTGCGTGGGGTCTAGAAAAGATTGTGTTGTATTGCTGTATCTGAGAGGGCCTAGGAAGTCGACGCAGCGGGTCTCCAATTGTTGGAGATCTTGATGGCTCCCCGTGCAGGCCTGCGCTATCTTCAACACCCATTTCATAATTTATAACACTACCACAACTAGCCCCCATAATGGCTGGCTGACAAGCTTGCAGTCTTCAGCCACACCCACAGCCAAGACACCATCAAACTAGTTGCAAAGAAATGCCAAAAGAAAAGAAAACAAGGGAACAGGTCTTCTCCAGTTATACACCTCGATCTGAAACAGCATCTCTGTATCCAGTAAAATCATTTGACCTGGCTCCAGTTTAGGAAAGGCCTGGAGTCAGATATCTTTAAAATACAATACATCATGATGCAGTAACAGTCCACTTCTGCTACCAGAATCCAGCTACCTCTTGTGACTATATATTTTCCTTTGTCACTGTACTGTGCTCTGCTGCCTTTTGCTTGGTTTGCGCTGTACAAATACCACATATAAACATGGCTAAATCTAATTTACATTTCCAAAAGACTAACTAGCCATTTCAGAACGTTAAATGAAAAATAGCATATGCACTGGATGCTGCAAAAGGGGGGACAAGCAAGTAGCCATGTTTCTGTTTGCAGCTGTTGAGCCCTCAATAAAATAATTAGAAACAAAACAAAATTAAATGGGGACCTGAGAGGGACCAATGGGCAAAATCAAACGGCCGGGCAGCGGTGAGCAGCTAGGAGGAAATCATTCAAATGTATATAAATAATAATATTTAAGTGTTATCAACAAAAGCATGTGGGCAGCTGGAGTATTTCGGCACACACCTTCTGCCCTTCAACAATTTCATCTAAATATATATCCTGAAAGGGTGCAAAACAGTTTAGAGACCCAAGGGTATTTAAACAGGAACACACCAAGAAGATACATATCCAAGTTGTTATACAACATTAGCCCAACAAGAGCCTCACATACTAATAATGCATGTGGTAATAAAAGTGGTTGCACTTGGCCAACCAACTTTTACTGAATGCTTTGGTGTTTTGCGACCTGATCTATGTATTGATAGGTTGGTTCTAAGCATGAGCGAATTTTGCGAATCTGGCGTTCGCGAATTTTGCGAATTTGCGAACTCGCAATCCGCAAAATCCGCGAATTCTCGCGAATTTCCGAATTTGTTTTTTGTGTGTTCGCAAGGATTTCTGCCAGTTCGCGAGGGTTTTGTACCAGTTTGCAATTGCGAACTTACATGTCGGCTCGCAACGGTCGCGATTATGTTGTTTCTACGTCTGGTTCATCATCACAGGTTCCCAGCACCCTCTGTTTCACCCCTGCCACCCTCTGTTTCACCCATGCCACCCTCTGGTACATCAATGCCACCCTCTGGTTCATCATCACTGTAGATTATGGGGGGGAAAAGCAAGCACACCAGCCCTGCTTCAACTGACATGAATTAATTTGGGGTTGATTTATTAATGTGTCACTGTTTTAAAATTCCAGTCTGGCACCTGCTTCCTTATCTGTAATTTGCTTTCTGTTGCAGTGCAATTTTTTTTTCCAGGACCTTTTATGGCCTACTTGTAGCTATTCTATGAGCCTGCTGTGAGGGTCAGAGCAGGGTCATACAATTGTTGCAACTAGCAACTGAACTCTGGAGGGGCCCCAGTCAGGAAGCACGACAGGGAATGGTTACTAATGATGAGTTTGAACTTTTGAACCTGCTGAATGCTTTCACTTTTGCAAAACTCGTTTTTCTGCAGAACAGCATTACAGCAACTGTAATGCCCCAAACAAGCTTACTTGTGAAAGTTGATTTCTAATCCAAAAGTGATCCAAAGTAAGTCAAAAGGCCTCAAATCCAAAAAAGTGCAGGCAAATGTCAACCTGAGGAGTTATTCTGATAAAAATCATCATTTTCAGAAGGTCTATGCTGCTTGCTAGTGGATTTCTTGTGCAGAATTGCAATTTTTGTAATTTCGCGAGTGCGAGATTGTTGCTGCCTACATGTTCGCAATTGCGAACTTACACCACACGCCGCAAAATTGTATCACCAAGAAAAAAAAATCCGCTGCGTGCGAATTTGCGGATTTTCGGTAAATTCGCGAGCGTTCGCGGATTGCGAATTTATCGAAAATCCGCAAAATTCGCGAGCGGAACGGATTTTCCGCCCATGCTTAGTTGGTTCACAAAATATTGAATTGTAGTGGGTTGCAATTTTACCTACCTCATGAATATTAATGAGGTGGGTCACAAATTGAAATCCATTGCCATTGGCTGCCATCAACGGTTACCATGTCTGTAATTGCTGGTTTTTAAAGCCTATTTTCCTGTGAAAAGTTTTACAAACTTTGGGGCATATTTACAAAAGAAGTGACAGGGCATGGAGTTAGCTTTATTGGGTTAATGCCACGCTCCGCCACTTCTGAAACGCTGAGCTGCACAGTATTTACAAGAATACGGTGCAGCCCTGCGTTTCGACCTGCGCTGGCACTAAATTAGCTGCCTAACACCAATGCAGGCATTGAGGGGAATGATTGTTTATGTGCAGGAAGGTGTACCCTCCTGCACATAAACAATCTGGAATGGGGTTTTGAAACTTCTATGTGTGCTGCTTTGCAACTCGTCATTTTTTTTATAATGATTGTTTATTTGCAGGAAGGGGCACCTTCCTGCACACGAACAATCAATGGCATTTTTCTGTTTCTATGTGTGCCACACAATGCAGCACACATGGAAAGAGCACACATTTGGAGAAATTAAAAACATGTCCTTATTGTGCCAGGGTAAAACCAGGTTTTACCTGGTATTCATTTTGGTGCTGCCCCATATTTACGCCACCCTTGTAAGTATGAGGCAGTATCAAAATCAGAGGGTGTGGCAGTGGAACGCACACTACAACACCCATTGCCCGCCCCTTTCACTCTAAGTATAGTGTGAAAGAGTGCCTTATTCACAAGGCGACGTTAAGTCATGTTAAGTGGCTGAATTCTGTCTTGTGAATAAGACGAAGCCCCTATCGCCACTACAACATTGAGAAAAGTGACGTTGTGGTGGCAATAGGGGTTTTAAATATGCCCCTCTATTTAGGAGTAGGAAAAGGCCCCATGGACCACTGCTTGCTCCTAAAAAGGGTTTTTGTCAGCATTCACAAATGCGTTTGCAAATAGTTTTATATTAGTGTTTTGCGATCGGATTTCAGTTGCAGAACATTAATACATATCATAAAAAATTGGTATTTAGAAAGGACACACTTAACACATCTCTTCCAAATACGTTTTATCTAATGGACAAGTCATCGAATAATGAGCTAGGAATGGAGATTGAGCAGGAAGACCTCAAATCATGAGCAAGGGCTGACCCAAAGAGCACGCTGTGTATTGCGTTGTTCACAATAGGTGTCAGTAGGCGAAACCTAAAAGATGAGCGAAAAAAATGTACTCACCAATATTGCCCCCTAGCACTTACTCTGTATCTCGAGTCAGACTGTGAACCTATCTCTCCGTCTGACTCTATGCATCTAATTTCCATTTACACCCCACCCTGGTGCCCCTCTTGTAACACACTTGAGGCCTCATTACGATGTCGTTGGTCAGACTACCAGACTGTCATTGTCAGTTCGACCGCCGCAAGACCCTTGGTCCGACCGCCCTATAACGATACTGGTGGTCAGACCCACAGCGGTCGGATGCAACACCTCCACTAGTATCATAGATCCCGATGGTGCAACAATCCAAAAAGCCTCCCAGTCTGGCAGCGGTGCAGAGGCGGGCACATACATCGGAATTATGATATTCCTTTCCGCCATGTAAAGGTTGATGGAAAGAGATTGAATGGGCCCCAAGCAGGGCCCTCGGGCATCAGAGCCCAGAGTAAAATGTGCCAGGGGCACATGAAGTGCCCTTCTACATTTGCAATGTCATGTGTGCACCATGTGTAGGGTGACCAGGCATTCCCGTTTTGCCAGAACGGTCCCAGTTTTTAAACAGCTGTCCCAGCAAATTTCAAGAAATGTAGCTCATGTCCCGGTTTTTTAAAGAGGGTGACGGAAAACGGTGGGAGGTGTTTTTTATGTCTTACAAAGCAGGGATAGTTAGCAATTGTTTCAAGAAAGCAATTTAATTAACAGGCAAGCTACTGGGTTAAAAAATTGCATTTTATGTATGTACTTACTGCCTATTCTGTAATTCTCTGCTGAGGAGAGCTCTCATCGCTTGAAGTAAAGTTGTAGTCCTTCTTCTATTTTTGTGAAATGTCCCGGTTTTTGGCTTTAAAATTCTAGTCACCCTAAGTCGACGTGCCATGCATGACATAGTACATGGCACACTGTGCACTGATGTGCTAAAGGCGCTGTATTGTGGCAGCCCTTTCCTGTGACCGTGGCATGCCCCCGCTGTGGTACTGCGGAGGTCCAACCGCCAGCCCGATGGTCCTATCGAACTTTGGCTGTTGTACGCCGCATGCTTGTAGGGCGGTCTCCCGACTGCTGCAATAGCGGTCAGAGGTTTGACCGCCCAGCATCGTAATGAGGCCCTTGATACCCTCTTGGACACATTTTTAAAGGTGCTGTCTTACAACTGCTTCTCTTCATGAAACACGCTCCATTTCAAAGGCAAAATCATGAAATACAATTAACCATTTCTAGAACGACGGTCATGAGAGTGACTAAATGATCCTTTAGGAAGTGGAGAAGATTATTATTATTATTATTATTATTATTATTAATCGGTTTTTGTAAAGCGCAAACAACCCGGAGGCCTCGTAGCGCTAAGTACCGTCATACTAAAAGGGAAGAAATTAAATGAAAAGGTACGTTTTCAGATCCTTCCGAAATTTTAAAAGGCTAGGTTCACTGCGAAGGGAGGTGGGCAGAGAGTTCCATTCTTTCGCGGCATTCCAGGAAAAGGAACGTCCGCCCCATCTGGTCCGTCTGATTTTATTGACAGTAGCCAGAAAGGCAGTGCTGGATCTTAGGGATCTGTGAGGAAGATAGGGTTTTGCCAAGGAACAGATCATGGTGGGGGCATTCTTCCACATGGCTTTGTGCATAAAACAGAGAGATTTAAACAGCACTCTGACCTTAACAGGAAGCCAGTGCAGTTTCCTCAGGGCAGTGGTGGCTGATTCTCGTTTGTTGAGGCCTAACAGGAGGCGAGCTGCGGCGTTTTGGGTCACCTGTAGCTTTTTGATTGTGAATGCGGGGGCACCTAAGTATAAAGAGTTCCCGTAATCCAGGCGGGACAAAATAATGGCTTGAACCATTATTCTGCGAGCTTCAAAAGGGAGAAGAGGCAGCACTTTTCTCAACATACGCATTAGCCCAAAGCATGTGGCAGAGAGAGTAGTAGCTTGCTGCATGAAGCTGAGGTTGGAGTCCAACCAAATGCCTAAGCTCTTTATATGGCACTTTGGTTGGGGTATGGGGCCGATACATGGTGGCCAGTCTAACAGAGGACTGGGAATGGTTGAATTGCCTAACACCATGAGCTCAGTTTTCTCGCCATTTAATTTTAAATGCGAGGCAGCCATCCACTGAGCCACCGCTACCAGACAGTTACTTAGATTGGAGGGGGAAGAGTCTGCCTGATTCATAGATACGACTAATTGCGTATCATCGGCGTAGGTTATTATATCAAGGCCGAAAGAGTGCACTATATCAGCTAACGGCTGCATATAAATATTAAAAAGAGTAGGGCTCAATGAAGAGCCCTGAGGTACACCTTGGTCCAAGGGCCAGACTTTTGAGTAAGTGGTACCCTCAAATACCCTAAAAGAGCGATTCTCCAGGAATGACTGGAGCCAGTGCATGGCCTTCCCAGAAATTCCCATCTGGTTGAGGCGGTGAAGAAGAATGCTGGTGTTAACGGTATCAAAGGCGGCACTAAGGTCGAGCAACATGATTGCTGTAGTGCCACCTTGATCCATTTGCTTCCTGGCCAGCTCACTTACCGCCAGGAGGGCCGCCTCAGTTCCCAATTTTGGACGAAAGCCCGCTTGGGAATCGTGGAGGAGATGGTGGTTCTCTAAGAATTGAGTGATAGACGAGTTGACGTGTTTTTCTAGGAGTTTGCTGATCCACGGAAGGAGGGAAATAGGCCGTTAATTGGCCATATTACCTGGGTCCAGAGTGGGTTTCTTCAGCAAAGCCTTGACCTGTGCACATTTCCATGCGGTAGGTACTGAACCTGTGGAGATGGACGTGTTTAATATGTTGAGAATAACAGGTTTAACAATGTTCTCAATTTTTACTATCTGATAGGGCGGAGCAGGGTCTGTGGGAGATCCTGATTTTATTTTCGTCATGATAGCCGCAAGTGAGTTCTCATCCAGCAATGGAAACTCATCTAATTTTGGAGTCGTGACGTTAGTTGAGCTGGTTCCCATATCCTGGGATAGATTAGGTGAACTAAAAGCAGAGGCAATTTTTTGTATTTTGCTATAAAAGTACTCAGCTTGACTTTCACAGCGAGCCTGAGCTTTACTCGGGTCAGCAGGAACCAAGGGGATATCAATCAGGAATTTTGCTATCTGAAAGATTTCTCTAGAAGAGTTGGAGGCAGTTAAAAAAATTTCCTCGAAGTATAAAGTTTTAGTTCGTCTGATTTCTAATTTATATTTTTTGATGGCTTCAAGATGTGTGGTTTTGTCTATCTTACTACGAGAAATCCTCCAGTTTCTTTCAAATCTTCTGCACGCCCTTTTTAGTTCTTTAAGTTCAGGAGTGTACCAAGGTGATTCCTTGGACTTAGTTTTTTCTTTAAGGGCTTTGATAGGTGCAATAGAGTCCAAGGCTGTACACAGCCATTTGATATAGTTCTCGTATTGCACTGCTGGGTCTGTCGCCCTTTGGGGGGGGGCAGCCGAAAGTAAATTGGCCCATTGGTCTGGGGAGACTTTGGACCAGTCTCTTCCAAATAGGGTAGTACGAGGAAGGGGCTGAGGTGGCATAGCTGGAATCCACTGAATAGGTATTAAACAGTGGTCTGTCCAGGTAAGAGGTAGTGGGGTCCCTACTTCCAGTCTATTGTCATTACTAAGAACACCATCAAGAAGATGGCCCTTTTCATGCGTAGGCACAAAACCTTTCTGTATGATCTGGAGAGCTGCCATACTGTCCAGAAATGCCTTAGCCGTGGAGTTGTTAGGATCATCTAAGTGGATATTTATATCTCCTAGTATAGAGAAATAGGATCTACTAACCACCAAGTTAGCTATTTTTGACTGGAGTGATTCAATGAAATCTCCTATTTGATTGGGGGGGCGGTAGATAAGTACACCAGAGAATGAGTCTGTAGGTGAAAATTCAAGAGTAAATAGCATACTCTCACAGTTAGAAATACCAGCCGATGAGGTTCTACAGAGGTAATGATTTTTAAAAAGGATGCCTAGGCCGCCTCCTCTACCTTCTGATCTATCTAATCTCTGCAGAGTATATCCCATTTGCAGAATAGAGGTAATATCCGAGTCAGAGGCGTCTTTTAACCAGGTCTCCGTCAGGAACATTACATCTGGCTCATTTTCCTCCAGCAGGAGAGACATTTGCGTGGCATGTTTGGTCAATGACCGGCAATTTAAAAGAAACATTTTGTAGGTTTTGCCAGAGGGAGACTTATCTTGATAGCTGGTCAGTGAGAATGTACAGTGAGAGCAGATCCCAGAGGGAGAGTCCGGGAGAATGGAGTGCTGACAGGTGTGAATGATCGGAGGCATTAGGTTTTTTAGAGTGATAGAATCATACCTCATCGATCTGCCACACTCTGATCCGCCTTGCACAGGGGGTATGGCCCCTGGTCCCGTCCGGTCGCGGACGGGCGCAGACGGGCTTGCCTTTGGCGCGCCTTCGGCGCGCTGCCGGCGCGCCCGCTGCGCCTGCCCGCTGCGCGGACGGGGGATTTTGATGTTTATATCCAGTGTAGGGGGCGTGAGGAGGGTGGGATCATCGATCATCTAGACCGCGATCCTACCCCTACCCAAGATGGCGCCCAAAATGAATTCAGAAAAGGGGCCTACAGGGGGGGGGAAGAGGTGAGTTTTAATAGCTTTGCGGAAAGCGGACAGGTTGTCAAGGCAGCGGATGTGGAGGGGAAGGGAGTTCCAGAGCTTTGCTCCCAGCAGCCTGAATGAGCGTCCTCCGATGCGACAGGACTTCGTGTGGGGAACCAAGACTAGGTGTTGCCCCATAGAACGAAGGTTGCGTTGGGGGATGTAGGGTGTTATCAGTGAACGTAGGAGTTCTGGGCCCTCAGATTTCAGAATTTTGAAGGCAATGGTGAGGGCTTTGAATTGGATGTGGGCTTCCACGGGCAGCCAGTGAAGTCTGTGAATGGTAGCTCTCGCGGAGCACATTCTAGGAAGGCATACTATTGCCCTGGCCGCAGAGTTCTGTATTCGCTGAAATCTCTTGGTTTCAGCCTTGTTTGCGCCTAGTAACAGGACACTCGCATAGTCCAACCGGGCGAGGATGGTTGATTGGACGATGAGCTGCCGCGTTTTAGGGTCGAAGAAGCCTAGAATGGGATTAAGGCTTCTCAGCATCCAATACAAGTCGCGGCTACTTTTTTGGTGTGGGTCTGGAAGTTGAACGCTGAGTCCAACCATACTCCCAGGTTCTTTGCCAGAGATTTGGGGGGGACTGGGCCCAATGAGGGGGGCCACCAGAGATCTGCCCAGGAGCAACACCTCGGTTTTTCCTGCATTAAGTTGAAGGCAGTTTGCAGTCATCCAGTTGGCGACGGCGCCAATCCATCCCTAAATCTAGTGGCTTCGGGGGAGGGCGCCTCATTGAGGGTGATTACCAACTGTTTGTCGTCGGCGTACGACACCAGTGTGAGATCCCACATTTTGGCTATTTCCGCAAGAGGTTGCATGTACAAGTTAAAAAGGGATGGACTGAGGGCAGAGCCCTGCGGGACTCCTTGGCCTATAGCTTGTGGTTGGGAGATAAATGGGGGAGCTGACACCCGAAAGGACCTACTCGTTAGGAACGATCTGAACCATTCCAGTGCCAGGTCCTGAATCCCAATGCTTTCCAGGCGTCTTAGAAGGATGTCATGGGAGACCGTATCAAAGGCTGCGCTGAGATCGAGCAGTATCAGCGCAGCACTCTGACCGGTGTCCATGATCCTCCGCAGGTGTTCAGTGGTGGAGAGGAGAGCGGACTCCGTACTATGCCCCGGCCTAAACCCGTGTTGGGAGGGGTCCAGGATGTTATTTTTCGCCATATGGTCATTTAGTACGGTGTTCGCATGAGCCTCTGCCAGCTTGGACACCCAGGGGAGCAGTGAGACGGGCCTGTAGTTCTCCGGTTTAGTGGGGTCTAGGGTGGGTTTTTTAATAATGGGAGTGACCCAGGCCTGTTTCCAGCAAATGGGTACTGTGGCCAAGGAGAAGGAGAGATTGAGGAGTGAGGTCAGAGATGGGAGGAAGAAGTCCAAAGCTCCCAGAAAATGGACTGGTCTCATAGGATCTGTAGGGGCACCGGATTTCACCTTCCTGCAAAATTTAGCTAGCTCCTCATGGGAGATAGCTGGCAGACAGGTGAGCCTGGAGCCCTTGCAAGGGGCGTTGGGAGAGTTGGTGCGCTCTGATGGGTTGTGTGTGAAGGAGTTGTAAATCTTCCTCACCTTTTCAGTAAAGAAAGTGGCGAGGTCTTCACACTGCTGAGTTGAGGAGATGTATGAGGCAGGATTGCCACCGCTTTGTAGTTTTTGGACTATTTTGAAAATAGTTTTTGTGGGGTTGGGGCTGGAGCTGATCTCCTTAGCGTAGAAGGCTGCACGAGCCGCACGTATGGCTTTGTGATATGCTTTGAGCACGATCAGGTATGAGTTTTTGTCCTCGTGATTGTAGTCTTTCCTCCAGTGTCGTTCCGCTCTCTTGCAATCTTTCCTAAGTAGTTTCAATTTCACGTCGTACCAAGGGTTGGAGGGGGTGTTACGTCCTTTAGTCCATTTGGCCGGAATAATAGAGTCCAGTCCCTTGGTGATCCAATTTTGGAAGGCATCATACGACGTGTCAATGTCGTTTGTACCCTCAAAGTTAGGTTCTATTTTATGGAGTTTGTGCCAGGGCCGTTTCAGACAGGAGGCGGGTGCAGTTTTGTTGGGTGGGATGGCGGTCGGGATAGCAAATGTGACAAGAGAGTGATCAGTCCAGGCCATGGGCTTAGGAGCGTCAGCTCTGGCTTCTGGAATGTTGGTGAAGACCGGGTCAAGTATATGACCAGCGACATGCGTGGAGGATTGTATGAGAGGGGTCAGCTGCAAGGCTGATAGGTCCGCTAGAAAATTGCTGATATTAGTGTCCGAGATGTCATTTGAACAGAGGTTAAAGTAGGAGAAATCTATTGGGAGCAGCGTTCCAAATACTTTCTAATTGCAAAACAGTTCCCATACTATTTACTAAAATATACCATTTGTGAATGGTTAGTGAAAATTGAGTTGCCTCCTGCTGAAAGGGAATTAAGGGGCCTCCTCAATTGTGAAGTGTAAGAAGGGACAACTAGCTAAAAAATCTTTTCCCTGGTGGCTGATACCTGAAAGAAATGTAAATATGTGCAACTGGGGAGAGGATGTAGCCTTACGGCTAGAGCGGTCGACCTCAAAGCTGGGGAACTGGGGGGCATATTAGCAAGAACCTCGATAAAATTATTGCTGTTTTAGCGGTAACTGCCGCCAAAACAACGATAATGGGCTTGATAATATTTTGTAATTGTTGTTAAGGAGTGATATAGACCTGTAAGATTCACATTTTAAAGGGTTTCCCAAGTTTTTATATCAGACCAATGGTTGCTTCATTCCAGGTTTTCGGGATTGAAGATCCCTCTAAGTGAAAAGAATTTAATAGGTCTTCTAATTTAGGGGCCAGTGCTTCCTTCAAAACTATGTAGATCTCATTTGGAATTGCATCAGGCCCAGCCGCTTTTCCCTTTTTCAGGCACTTTATTACTTCCAAGACCTCCTCCAGTGTGATTGCAGCATTTAGTGGCTCTCGAGAATCGAAGTCCAGCTTCGGAGATTGTGACTTTTTTAAATATCAATCCATCAGGGAAGGAGAAGGGGAAAGATCTTCCTCGTACAAAAGTTGAAAGAAGTCAACAAAAGCTTTATCTTCTACTTTTTCCTTCCCGTTAGCCTTGTATATTGCGTAAGGTTGTTTCTGTTGAACTCGGGTTTGAGCTTCTACGCTAAAAGTTTGCCACTATTTTATCCAAATTCATAATTCGATAGGGAACTTGCCTGCCATCTCTTCCAAGCCCTGGGGCATATTATCAAGGACCGGTGTTAAAATTATCGCTGTTTTATTGGCAGGAAACTGCTGATAAATCAGCAATAATGGGCTTGATAATACGCCTTTATTAATTCCCATAGAAGCCCATGTTAACACCAAAACATGGGCTTCTATGGGAATTAACGAGGGCGTATTATCACGCCCATTATCGGCAGTTTCCTGCCGATAAAACGGCGATAATTTTAACACCATGATAATATGCCCCTAAGTCCTCTAGATAAGAAGCTAATTCTTGTTTCTTTCTTAATATATCTTCCTTTATTTTATTCTGATCTTCCTTGTTACGACTGGCCTCCAACCTCCCTTGTTTCCCTAATATGTCAGCCTCTAACTGTGCTAGTTTAAGTTTTTTATCTTGAGATGAAATTAGAAAAATCATGGATAGCGGAGGAGCAGCGGTACTTGTCCTGCTTGACCTTTCAGCAGCATTTGACACGGTTGATCATGTTTCTCTGATCGACCGTGTCACTGCATTAGGAATTGGACATATGGCTAAAGTTCTGCTAGCGGCTTTTTTGGCCAATCGCACACAATCTGCCAAGTTAGGCACCTTCAAATCGGCTCCATTTTCATTTCCCTGTGGGGTCCCTCAAGGATCCTCGCTAAGTCCAACGCTATTTAATATCTATATGCTGGACTTGGCGGGGGTCATTAAATCCTACAACATGGGCCTTACCTCCTATGCTGACGACACCCAACTTGTGTTAGCTATTCACAATGATGGTGCTAGGATGGCAGCCAACTTTCTGAAAGGAATGCTTGCCATAAGCTCCTTAATGGCAGATAATTCTTTGAGGCTGAATTCCAGTAAGACAGAGGTCATGATTTTTGGTAACCTGACACCGGCCTGGTTAGCTATGTGGTGGCCATCAGACCTAGGAACACCCCCTATACCAATCACCAAAATAAGAAACCTGGGAGTCATTTTTGATACCAAGCTTACATTTACACATCATGCCAACTCTGTAGTCTCATCTGCATTCCATGCTATCAAAATTATCAAAAAGCTTCTCCCTTATCTCCCATCTTCAGCGGCCAAAACATTGATCAGTATTCTAGTAATGTCCAAAGTAGATTACTGCAATGGACTTCTGATCAATGCACAAGAAAAGGTGCACAATAAACTTCAGCTAATCCAAAATGCGGCAGCCAGACTTCTGACAGGCACCCCAAATTCAAACCTATTTCCAAGGTGGTTCACCAACTCCACTGGCTGCCGAACAGAAGTAGAGCTAAGTTTAAGGCGCTCTGCATTGCCTATAAATCCATCCACATAATTGTGCCCAATTTTCCCAAGCAGTCTCTGTCCCCCTACACTCCCTCCAGACAACTCCGATCATCCAGTACTAATCTTCTCATTGTTCCACAGACAAAAAAGGCATCATGGGGTGACAGATCGTTCATATATGCCACCACCATACTTTGGAATAGACTGCCCTTCAACATCAAGACTAGCCCTTCCCTATTTGTTTGCTTTGTTCTCTTGCAGCGCTGAGACACCTTCGGGTAGTTGTGCGCTTTATAAAATGCATAAATAAATAAATAAATGTGTTCTTAAATGTTGCGAGGCTAATTAAGGCTCCTCTGAGAACTGTTTTAAATGCGTCCCAAATTACCATCTTAGAGAGTTCCCCATTGGTATTGTCTAGGAAATAATTTAGCGTGATAGCACATAACGTATCTATTACTTGGTGGTCCAGTAGTACTGTATGGTCCAAGGTCCACCTTTTCTCTCCTTGCGTGTGGTTTGTGATTAATTCAAGATGTACGAAGGAGTGGTCTGAAAGATGAGCAGGCGTATGTGATACCTCTTTAACATTATTACTTAAGGTCTTGTCAATCAGAAAAAAGTAAATCCTCTATGTGTGACCATATTTATAGTTTCTATGAGTAAAATTATTGGCCATGTCTCCTTTATCTCTCCAGATGTCAGTTAACCCCAGGCCAGCCTAGGGTCTACTCAGACATTCTCTAATTTGAGGTAGGTTTAGGGCCCTACCAGGGGAATATCTATCCTTTTTGGGGTATAGTAAGATGTTAATATCTCCACCTAGTATAATTGGGTGAGACAAAGTTATCAAGCTAGCAAAAAGGTATTGAAGGGGCGCTGGGTCATCTAAGTTAGGACCATAGTATCCAACCACCGATAAAGAGATATCAGCTGACTTTATGTTGGCTAAGGCCCATCTACTTTTTGAATCTACACTTTCCCCTAGTAATGTTAAGTTTGCGGTCTTTTTTTTAAATAATTGCTACTCCTTTGATGTTACATGTTTGGTTTGTACAAACACTCACCAGCCCATTTTTCTTGTTTTATCATTTCTAGCCACTCTTCTTTAGCAAGATGAGTTTCTTGTAGTATAATTATGTCACCATTTTTTTTACTTTAAGTACTCAAAATCCTTTAGTCACCTAACCCTAGTTCTTAACCCATTAATAGTTTATTGCTGGCCTTAGACCTTGATCCTGGTTTCCAATAATTATGTACATCAGATTACTATACTTTTGGGGGAATTCCTTCTGGAAGCAAAAAATCTAAAATAACCCTAGAAACTGTGCTTAATCACATGTAGCAACTAAATAAACAACATTCTCAGATAATTTGATAGAGGAATTTTGTCAATTCTCGAAAGTGACTTTTTTCAATGAAAAAAATTTGGCAATGAGAGATGTGATGATTTTGGGTCCCCCCCCTAACCTAGGGGAAGGACCAAGCAGATGCCTTGAATACAAAGAGCATAAACAAAAAGCACATCTTGTTGAACTTTGGTGGTGGTCCCATCCTCTTAGGACCACCCCAAGCACCGTTAATGGCAAACAAACCATCCCACCCAAAGGCCCTGCAAAGCATTATGGTACAAGACTAGCTGTGGGCAGTGAATATTATAGTATCCAATATCAAAATAATTTTACAAAGAGCTGCAGTTCAACTCCTCGTTACTAGGTGTCCCTCACAAGTCAAATGCAAAAGCTTTGAATCAAGCTGCAGTTCCACTCGTCGTTACTAGATGTCCCTCATGAGTCCAATTTATTTATTTTTTTATTGCACAAACTCAATTGACACAGCTTCAGGCCTACAACCTCCCGGGCCGGCCGCATCGCAAGCATATCAGGCAAGACTAGATCTTATATTACACAGCCCGTCGGCCGACAACCCGGGGGTCCGGCGGCGTACATCAAATAATAGTTGGTCAACAATCAGTTGTAATCCCCAGCATTGCCGGTTGCATTTTACATGTGCATTTTCTAGCTTTTCTCACTCTGTGTTATCCATTGCTTCCCGCTGTGTACCCTATCCGTCTAACAACAATACCTGAAGGCTCGTGTCAAATTAAACCAATCTAGACCCAATAGTGCCGTCAGCATCCCGCCCCCCTCCCACCCCTGCCTCATAAGGACCTCCCGCGCTACTCCGGTTGCGGTAGCCTAACCTGTCTCCTGATCCCTCACGCATCCTCACATGTATTCCCTAGGGAAAGGTACCCCTGTAACGTTCAGGCTATCTATCTATCTAACCTTATGCAGTGTCTAGACTTGGCTGTGCATGCAGTGTGTTACCAATAGTGTCACCTCGCCAATTCGCCCCTCACTCTGTTCGCTCCCCCCCTCTATCGTCTCCAATGGTAGCACTCCCATATCCACTCCCGTCCCAGCACTCCGTCTCAGGCTCATAGTGTAATGTTGATTTTGGCCCTTGCCTCCTATCCCTGGGAAACAGTATCTGCGGTGCGTACGCTCTCATTTTGCTGTCCCTGCAAGTAAGTCTGGTATAGGGCCCAGAAGTTTTTCGGGCGGCTTGTCGGGGATAGTAATTCGCTGTACGTCTCCGTCTGTGTGCCACAGTACTGCATATCCCGTGCCCATCTAGCCTTAGTTGGTAAAGGACCTCTCATCCAGCACTGGGCCACTACTCTCCTGGCCATTATCATCCCCATGTCTGTGAGCCTGTGTATCGCACCCGGGAGCCTCCTGGAGTTGCCTATAAGTGCTATGCCCGGATCTATGTCCAAGTCAACCTCCAGTATTTTGCTCATTTCCGCAAATACTTCGCGCCAGAATGCCGGTATGCCCGGGCAGCCCCGCGCTAAATGCAGGAAGTCGGCGTCCGCCGCATGGCACCATTCGCAGTTCGCCTCTGTTCGTAGCCCATATCTGTGGAGCCTCTCCGGGGTGTAGTACACCCTTTGAAGGAACTTGTAGTGTATGAGCCGATGCTTCCCATTTAGAGAGATGCGCTTCGTATTCTCACAGCAATAGCGCCATGTCGCATCGTCCGGCGTGACTTCTAGGTCTCTGCCAGTCTAACATGGCTTTCATGAGTTGGTGCACACCTTTGTACCTGGCTATACTGTAAATGTTTGTTAGGAGCTTATTAGGCTCCTTGCGTTTAATTACATAGGTCAGTTCAGGGACATCCGGAGGCTCCGCCATGTCTGGGCCCAGAATCTCCATAAGGGCACTCCGGGTTCTATAAAAGTGGAATCGTTGGAGCAGCGGAGGTTCGCTTCCATCTCCTCGTATTTGTTCCAAGGTTTTGACTACTCCGTCCTGGAATAGGTCGCCCGCCTTACTTAGCCCCAGTTTCGCTAGTTCCTTTATGACTGCTCTTTCAGCCATGGGCGGGAGCCAAAGCATCCATTGCATCGGCATCTCCGGCGAGTATAGCGTCGCCCCTCCCTGGCGGAGCAGGAGAGAGTGCCAAGCGTTATTGGTGGAGGAGATAGAATCCAGTATTCCCGTTCGACGATCCTGCGGCTTGCAGATCGTAGCTGGGAGTTGCAGCGGATGCTCAAATAAGCGCTCCATCCGGACATGCGGGATCTGACTGTCCCCGTGAACCCAGGTATGTAGGTGGGATGCCTGGGCTGCCCTGTAGTACAATTCAAGGTCCGGCGCTGCCAGGCCCCCCATGCTGTACGGCAGGGTGAGCGTTGTCCATTTAACTCTCGGCTGTTTCCCCGACCACGCCAAGTTTATCATAAGGCTCATCAGGCATTGAAAGAAGGCCTTGGAGAGCACTATAGGCAGAGCGTTAAAAAGGAACAAGAACCTCGGTAGTACTACCATCTTCATAATGGCTATACGGCCCATTAATATGAGAGGCAGTTTACTCCAAATCTCTACATCGTCCTCAAGTCTTCTGACCGCCCTCCCGTAGTTCTGGCTTATGAGCAGGTCCGGATCTGTGTGGATCTGAATGCCCAGGTACCTGATCGGGTCCTCAGTCCACTGGACAGGAAACTCGGTCTCCACTTGTTTGGTCACCGGAGTCAGGGGCAGCACCACCGATTTTGCCCAGTTTACCTTGAGTCCTGATAGCGCACCAAAACGCACCACCTCTCTCAGAAGAGGGGGAAGTGTGGTAGCAGGGTCATGTGCGTATAATAGCGTATCATCCGCGTACATGGACACAACTATTTTATACGCGGGGAAGCGCATACCTTCGTGGCTGTGATACTCTCTCAGCGCACAAGCCAGAGGCTCAGCTGCTAGAGCGTATAACAAAGGGGATAATGGGCATCCCTGACGGGTACCCCTAGCCTATGTATAGAGGGTGAGAGATCGCGTTGCCCACACTTACCCTTGCCGAAGGTCCGTCATAAAGTGCGCCCACCATTTGAATGAAGGGTTCCCCAAGTCCCATATGTCGTAGCACCAGAAGGAGGAACGGCCATTCTACGGAGTCGAACGCCTTCTCCATATCTAGGAAAAGTGCCACCGCCGGTACATCCTGCTTGACGTGTTGGATGGTCCCTAACACTGTCCTGATATTGTAAGTCAGATTTCTGGATGGTATGAATCCCGCTTGTTCTGGGGCCACTAAGTCAGGGGCCAACAACGCCAGCCTAGTTGCCAGGACTTTAGCGTATCATTTGGTGTCAACGTTTAGCAACGATAGCGGCCATTATGAACCACAGTCGTCATGCGGCTTACCTGGTTTTAGAATAGTGACAATCATTGCCTCCCTCATAGAGCTAGGCATACTGCCCTGGACACAGATGTCCTCCAGAAGCGTATGCATGTGCGGCAGAAGTTGTTCTTGAAAAGTTTTATAAAAGTCGACCGAGAGTCCATCTATGCCTGGCGCGCTGCCTGATCTCATAGTGGCCAGTGCATCTCTGATTTCGTCTAATTGTATAGGGCACATGAGGAATTCCCGGTCGGAATTCGGGAGGAACGGGAGCTTTATGTGTTCCAGATAATCTAGTATCTCAGCCGATACGTCGCCACTTTTGGAAGAGTAGAGCTCCAAATAGTAGTCTCTGAAGACCGCGGCTATTTCCGCCTCGTCCGTCACCCTGTCTTCGTCTGCGTTTCTCAGTTCTGAAATTAGCGCCTTTCCCCTGTGGCCCTTGGTAATATTAGCCAATACTGAGCCTGGCCGCTCTCTCTCGCCGTATGTTCGGGCCGTGGCATACTTGCCCAGGTGCTGGACCTCCCTGTCTGCTGCCTCGTAGTATTCCACCAGAGGGCGCTTAATCTCCCCCTCTACTGTCTCGTCTGATCTAGATCGTCTTTGTTCCTCAAGTGCCTGCAGCTGTTGTTCCAGCTCCGCCAGTTTGGTCCTTGTAGCCTTCAGGACACTAGAGTGCTTAGACATCGCTATGCCCCTAATATAGACCTTAAACGCTTCCCAGATTGTTTGGAAGTCCTCCACTGAGGAGGAGAAGTGTGGCTCAGGGGTTAGAGGCGGCAGACCCGGCAGCTGAGATCGGCCCTGGACCAGGGTTCAATTCCCCGCCTCGGCGGGTCTTGGGCTGAAAAATTCCACGGACTCCGGTGCCTTCTCGACTCACGGGTTCACACTCTGCGACTCTGGGCAATAGCTTGCTTAATCTCCACAACGGCCCCTCGCGGCGGGATGCCTGGCTTTCACCTTGTGGATAACCTGCCGGGGTTATCTCGCAGGGGAATACCAGGACGGGTTCCCTAAGCAAGCGCTTAGATACCGACCTCGGTCAGTGATTTGCGCTATATAAATACACGTGCATTTACATTTACATTTATGATCCCACATTCTTCTCAAAGAACACATCAATCGCCTCGGCTAGCTCCCTACGGAAAATCGGGTCTAGGAGGGAGGAATGCGGGAAGCGCCATGTGAATGGAGCAAACCTCTTAGCAGGGGTTTCCAGGGTTATTAGTACCGGGGAGTGGTCCGAGAGTGTGCGCGGAAGCACCTTGCACTGCCTGACAGAGCGATTGATCCCCGCAGTGGCAAATCAGTAGTCTGTTCTCGTGTGTATTTGGTGAAATGTGGAATAGTGTGTGAAGCCCCCCCTCCCTACGTTTCTACTCCTCCAAACGTCATCCATATGTAACATTAATAACTTTGCTGTGAGCGATTGAGCGGCTGCTTAGGGTCTACGGGGGGGCCCGATGATCTATCTATGTCCGGGTTAAGCGTTAAATTAAAGTCCCCGCCCCATAGTACATGTGGGTTGCCATGCCTAGCTATCTCACTGGCCAGTGTGTCAAAGAATTCAGGGGAGTCGTAGTTGGGGCCATAAGTATTGACAACTAGCAGGTCCATCCCCAGACCCTTACAGGACGTTATAACATACCTGCCCTCAGTGTCCGCTCCCAACGTCTGTATCTGGACGTTTGTTTTTGGGTTTAACCATGTGATAACTCCCCTCGCATGTGTGGTGAATCCAGCTGCTGCTATTCTCCCTGTTAGGCCCCTGGTGTGCAGCATTCTACTCGTGAGTGGTAAGTGCATTTCCTGCAAGAGTGCTACATCAATATTAGGGCGTCTAAGGTAGCTTAACACTTTTCTGAGTTTTCTATAGTTGCTCAGCCCCCTGACATTCCATGTGAGGGCACTTAGCGAGAAGGGCTGTTCGTTTGTCTGTATTCTAATTACATCAGCCATGAGGGCGTGCTATGAATTCTAAGAGTGAGGTCAGGTAAGCGAGGTTGGCTATGACATGAACATGCAGTAGACCGTAGCAAGCACTCTGTGTCCCCTGAGGCAAGGTACATCGTGAAAAAACATCAAAACAGTACCTTCCCCCTTGTCCCATGAATCCCCCTCCCTCCTGTAGGAAGGTGGATATCTGACTATGGTTGCCCCCAACTTTTTGCCTGGTGTTTTGCTGGTTTTTTGACTTAGTTGACCTGGGACCCTGCTATTCAGAACCCCAGTCCCACTGCTCTCTCTCTAAAATGGATTCCGTGTACCTTAGGTGCATATACCAATTGGTACTGGGCCACCTTATCAGTCCCTGTACCCAGGGCGTAGGTGTACCCAGGGCCTACCAGGGGCTGCAGCATGTATTATGCCACCCCTGGCTGGCCATCTAAATCTGACACAACTGGCTGCACGACAGCTGGGGCAAAGTGGTGTAATCACCCTTTGCTTTAGATATAGTATACCTATATCTAACCCTAAAATGGACACATGTACTCCTATCAGTCACTTCTATGGCAGGCCTTAACAATCCTGAAGGCAGAGTGCTTGGAATCATGTGAGATGGTGCTCTGGCATGAGCTGAGCCCGTTTGCAGCTTGCAGAACCAAGTCCTAATAGCTGTTCCATGATAACGCGTACCTTATACTCTTAAGTGCATTATAATCCTCGCGGTTATTTGCCAACTTTGGTATCGCTTTATCAAAACATGTCGAGTAAGGTGTCATACGAATTGGAATACTACCCCCTCGCCAATTCTGGTGACAGGATTAGCATTCCACCCTTCTAGAGGGACACGACATGTATGTAACTGTGAACCCCGGTTAAAGTTAGCTCGAGCCTCAGCATCACAAAATGGATGATGCCACCACAGACACAAGTCTGACCTCCTGCTGCTGGGAGTCCTTTCAGCGAGGAGAGCTTGGACAAAGGGTTTGCTGTCAGGGGCGGTGCTAGCACCATCCCAGACAGGGTTTTGTGTATCCCAGGTAGGCAGAGCTGAGAGGAAGGTGACTGCAAGTGGCACCCTGGTGCTCACTGTGCATATGCCGGCTTGAACCAGTTCCAGGGGCACACCAGCCCCTGAGCTGGGGAAAGTCCGGACAGGGGAGAGGGGTGTAACCACCCCCCTTCCTGGTCCCACCCATGGGCAGGACCTAGTCGCGTGCCAGTCCCTTTCTTTAGTATAAAGGTAGGAGCGGGCCCCCTTCCCAAAGTAGATAATTCTGAATCTTGATGACTTTCCACAAAAGAACTCTTGAACCTTTCTGAAGACTCTCCCTTGTGGCTAAGGAGTAGCCACCCTGCACCAGCGGGCACCATCTAAGCGCATGCGGTTTGCTGCAAGTCCATCCTCCGGATCAAGACTGCCCAGCTCGACGAGACCCGGATTCCCTGGCACCTCTGACCTCTACCTACATCATCAGCCCAGCTGAGATTCGTGGGTGTGACGAGACCTCGAGGGACCGGCCATCTTCAAGACTGCACGATGCTTATCCAGCACGACCGCCGAGGGATCCTCGAGTGAGTGCTTTGGGGTTTGAGAAGCCCTAACCCTGAGCAGCTCCAGCACCGAAGTCCAGCCCCCCAGCATCCACGAGATCTGCGTGGGGCCCTTCTGCTCTTTGCTGCTCACCGCGTTGTCCGGCCACTTGCCTGCTGGCTTGTAGCCCTCCTGACGACGAACCACGACACTTCCATCACTGGTCTGGTTGCTCCAGACTAGCCCTTGCTCCCCTCCAAAAGAAGAGCACCCCGGACCCTCCTGGTCCACTCGAGACGCCATTTTGAGTCCACCGCGTGGGCTTGCCTTTGCCAAGGCTTGTTGCTCCAATCCTGGTTTCAGCAGCGCCAACAGCAGACACCTTTGTGGGACAGCTCGCACCTCCATCCTGGTTGCCGACAACGCCTCCTGGTCCGAGAGACTGCAGAGTCCAGCGTCTCCCACTCACCTGGTCGAGGTGACTTCATCCGGTGCCATCCTGGTGCCCATCTGATCACTGGCTAGTGATCAAGAACTGAGTCCCCTCTGCTTTCAGGTCATCTTCGACTCCGATCCAGGCTTGGATCACATCGAACTTCATCACTGGTCGCCTGCCAGCAACTTCTTCTTTCAGGCTCCATAGACTGTAACGAGGATTCCCGACGTCTTTTGAACCCTATGCAGCCGCAGCCCCTGGGCTAGGTAACTCGAGCATTTCGGTGCTCCAACGTAGGTTCACTATCTAAGTGTCCAGGTCCTTTTTTGTTTTCAGCCTACCTAGTTGGATTCGTCCGATAACTGTAACTTTACGAGATACTAGTATCCATAGACTTTGTCCCGCATCCCGCGTGAGAGTGCACACTCTGCACCCGATCTCCCTAGGCCTCCTGCTCCCAACCTGACAGTTCAGTAGTGTAGTCCTAGCAAGCCTCTGGATCGAGTTACTTACCTGCTAGTATTTCGCCTTCCACTTTTGTAGTATATGGTTTTTCGTGCCCCTCGGGCATTTGTGTAAATTGTGCAACTTAAAGTATTTTCTTAAGAGTTTTGTTGTGTGCTTAGCTCCCTGACTCATACAGAGATCAGGGTAGACTTGTTATAAATAAATATCCTTTTATTTTCATAACAACTTGTGTGGTGTCCTTTCACTTGGTGTTCAAGGGGTATATGTGATGGTATAACAGCTGGCTTAACACGCCCTCTAGAGTTTAGCCTAAAGACTGCTCTTGTCCATGCTACTAGGATAGCTGGTCTATAAGGTTGACTTACAACCAATCATATCATCAATAAGGGTCGTTTGGAATGATACATAGTGATCACTAGAATAGTGAGCACTGCATATCAGGCCAACTTCTCACATTGGTGAGCAGCGGTTGGGATTTGAGCTTGCTGTTGTTTTACCACACGTATCCTAAAAATATCATTTGAAAGATCACATAAGTACCAAGGTACATATAACTTAGCTTAGAATACTCGGAGTTCTACTGAACCAGCTGTTGTAGTTCAACAGGGCTTAGCACGCCCTCACTACAACTCTTAGCAAGGGATCAGTAGGCAAACAAATAGTGTAGGTACGTGCACCACTTACACCTCACTAGAAAGCATGTCAGACAAAGGAGGGAACTCAGAGGCCCCCCCTTATGTCAGTTGACCCTCCACAGGTCATATCAAGATATGCAGCTCTTAGCTTCCAGGAGATGAGACAAGTGTGTACCTCCAGGAAGCTAAAACAGGGTTCTAACCCTACCATCCCATTCCTGATTGGTCTCTTAGAGACTTATGATGCCAGGAGGGCTTCTAACACAGGCCCTCCTAATCCCCCTTAGAGGGAACCCTTTGGGACCCTGACCTCAACCTCAATGGAACAGTGAGTGAAGGAGAGGAAGAGGATCAGGAATTGTCAGGGGATGAGGCAGACAAGGGTCAGGTAGAAGTCAGTAGACTAACCAGGACCAACTTAAGCAGGCATGAAAATGGACTTGGGGGACCCCCAGGCCCACTCTCGGGCAGGCTTAACATTGGGAGTGGACGAGTTAGGTCTCTATCCAGAGGCTCTAACAGATCCATTCGAACCAATGGCTCTCAGACCTCTTCTCACAGAGGGATGACATCCCCTCAGAGGAGAGAGCATGAGGCCAAGATGAGGGAAGTCAATCTGAGGATTGAAAGGGAAGAACTTGCCCTGGCCAAAGAGAGACTTGCCTTTGATAGAGAGCAGAAATTGAGTGGGGCAGACCCCACTGGTGGCAGCATTCTCCCAAGAGAAAAAGACAGGAGTTTAGACACTAGACACCTGAGTAAGATAGTGCCCCCCTTTAAACAAGGGGATGACATCCACAAATGGATGACTGCTTTGGAGAGGGCCTGCACTGTCCAGTGCATCCCCTAGAGTCAGTGGGCAGCTATCTTGTGGCTCTCCTTTGAAGGCAAAGGTAGAGATAAGCTCCTCACTACTAGAGCTGAGGATGCTAACAATTACCAAGTCCTGAAGAATACACTGGTTGATGAGTTTGGCTTAACAACTGAGCAGTACAGGTTGCTGTTCAGAGACACCCAGAAAACTCAGTCTCAGGATTGGGCTGACTTTGTTGATTGTGCCACTAAGGCTCTAGAAGGCTGGCTATTGGGTAGTAAAGTTACTGACTTCACAGGATTGTATAATCTTATTATGAGAGAGCAAGTCTTAAATAATTGTCAGAACCAGTTATTACACCAGCACCTGGTAGACTCTGATCTGACCTCTCCACAAGAATTGGGTAAGAGGGCAGACAAATGGGTCAGAAACAGGATTAGGCCTAAGAACCAGGGTGGTGACCAAAAGAAGGAATCAACCACGCCTCAAGAGAAGGGTGGGAATAAATCTTCTGATCAAACCACAGGGCCCCAAAAATCTTCTGAAAAGGGTGGGTCCCAAAATCCTTCCAATTCCCAAAAGAAACCTTATTGTCATACCTGTAAACAGGTAGGCCATTACAAAACTAACAGCAGTTGCCCAAGGGCCAACAACAATAAGGAGAACATACCCCCAAGTAAAACTTCCCAGCCTCCTGTTACTACTAGTAGTAATCCCCCAGGTGGTGGGAGTGCCCCCAAGAATTTGGGTGCATTTACTTTGGGAGTTCCTTGGGACTCTGGCCTAACCAGTTCCCCTGACTTAGATACTCTTGTCTGTGAGACTGGCATGGGGTTTGCCAACTTCACAGCTTGTCCCAACACTTTGAGCAAGTACAGACAGGAGCCCCTCATCAATGGTTCAAAAGTTGAGGCCTACAGAGACACAGGGGCTAGCATCACCATGGTGACTGAGAGCCTAGTCCCCTCAAGGCAACTTATGCCTGGTGCCACATACCAGGTAGTGAACATTGATGGAGTGCAGAGAGATCATCCCATAGCAGTGGTAAATCTCAGCTGGGGAGGTGTCACTGGTCACAAGAGAGTGGCAGTGTCACCAAACTTGCCTGTAGATTGCCTACTGGGGAATGATTTAGAGACCTCAGCCTGGGCTGAGGTAGAGCAAGAAACCCATTTTAAAATGGTAAACCTCCATGGTAAGGTTAGTGGGGCAGTGATAGCCACAGCCCCAGTCCCAGAAGTCCTCCCTGAACAGGTCAGGAGGGCTGTGCCAGTCACAGCCCTATCCCAGAAAGATGCCTTTCCTGAACAGGTTGGCAAGGCTGTGATGGTCACAGCCCAAACCCAAACTGAGTCCCTTCCTGAAAAGGTTGGTGGAGTTGTGATGGGCACAGCTCAAACTCAGACAGATAATAGTGTTGTGAAGCCTGAAACTATGGATCACTCCACTCAGACAGAGAGCATTGAGGAGGAAGAGAGATCTCCCTCCCACCAGACTTTAGGAAAGGATCAGCCTCCTCAGGGAACTGATCTGACCCCTTGTGAAGGAACTGCCCCTGAGGTAGTCAGGCCTAGCCTGGCAGATCCTCTGATGTCAGTGGACCCTTCCAAGGTGGGACCCAGTCTGGAGCAGGTAACCTGCCCCTCTCTACCCTGCCTCAGTCAGCCCAGGGCTGTAGAGGTCAGGAAGGCCACTGGTGGACCTCAAAGGGCCCCCTGTCCGAAAGAACTCCCCAATCAGAAGATTAAGGGCACTGAAGCTATTAGTCTTAGCCAAGTGAAAATAAAACAAACTCCTGAGGGATCCCCCTTAAAATTAGCTAGGGACCTCCCCCAGATGGACACTGTTGGGCACAGCCAAACCTGGGGCCTAAAAACCCCAAACCTGACCTGTCCCTCCAGTAAGTCAAACAGAGGGACTCAGCCTCCAGCTTTAGGTAGCCAGAGGTTGACCCTGAGAGCTCACAGCAACTCAGTCATGGAAAGAAAGGCATATATGGTGGATAGTGATTGGAGGAAGTTGAGCCCAACATTAGTGGAGTCTCACTTCAGTGCTCCATCCCAGCACCAGCCTTTTACTTTGCCAAAACACACCACAGGTAGAGATTCCCTATGGTGGAGACCCTCAGATACCCTTAGGGTGAGGGATTGCTTAGTGGACCATGATATCGGGGGTAACCATGCCAGTGCATTTACCACCTCATATGGCCACTCAGGCAATATAGGCTTACCTGGTCAAGGATAGCTTTATCTCCTTTCGTTTGGGGGGTGGGGGGGTTATGCAGGAAGGTGGATATCTGACTATGGTTGCCCTCAACTTTTTGCCTTGTGTTTTGCTGGTTTTTCGACTTAGTTGACCTGGGACCCTGCTATTCAGAACCCCAGGCCCACTGCTCTCTCTCTAAAATGGATTCCGTGTACCTTAGGTGCATATACCAATTGGTACTGGGCCACCTTATCAGTCCCTGTACCCAGGGCATAGGTGTACCCAGGGCCTACCAGGGGCTGCAGCATGTATTATGTCACCCCTGGCTGGCCATCTAAATCTGACACAACTGGCTGCACGACAGCTGGGGCAAAGTGGTGTAATCACCCTTTGCTTTAGATATAGTATACCTATATCTAACCCTAAAATGGACACATGTACTCCTATCAGCCACTCCTATGGCAGGCCTTAACAATCCTGAAGGCAGAGTGCTTGGAATCATGTGAGATGGTGCTCTGGCATGAGCTGAGCCCGTTTTCAGCTTGCGGAACCAAGTCCTAATAGCTGTTCCATGATAATGCATACCATATACTCTTAAGTGCATTATAATCCTCTCGGTTATTTGCCAACTTTGGTATCGCTTTATCAAAACATGTCGAGTAAGGTGTCATACGAATTGGAATACTAACCCCTCACCAATTCTGGTGACGGGGTTAGCATTCCACTCTTCTAGAGGGACACGACATGTATGTAACTGTGAACCCCGGTTAAAGTTAACTCGAGCCTCAGCATCACAAAATGGATGTTGCCACCACAGACACAAGTCTGACCTCCTGCTGCTGGGAGTCCTTCCAGCGAGGAGAGCTTGGACAAAGGGTTTCCTGTCAGGGGCGGTGCTAGCACCATCCCAGACAGGGTTTTGTGTATCCCAGGTAGGCAGAGCTGAGAGGAAGGTGACTGCAAGTGGCACCCTGGTGCTCACTGTGCATATGCCGGCTTGAACCAGTTCCAGGGGCACACCAGCCCCTGAGCTGGGGAAAGTCCGGACAGAGGAGAGGGGTGTAACCACCCCCCTTCCTGGTCCCACCCATGGGCAGGACCTAGTCGCGTGCCAGCCCCTTTCTTTAGTATAAAGGTAGGAGCGGGCCCCCTTCCCAAAGTAGATAATTCTGAATCTTGATGACTTTCCACGAAAGAACTCTTGAACCTTTCTGAAGACTCTCCCTTGTGGCTAAGGAGTAGCCACCCTGCACCAGCGGGCACCATCTAAGCGCATGCGGTTTGCTGCAAGTCCATCCTCCGGATCAAGACTGCCCAGCTCGACGAGACCCGGATTCCCTGGCACCTCTGACCTCTACCTACATCATCAGCCCAGCTGAGATTCGTGGGTGTGACGAGACCTCGAGGGACCGGTCATCTTCAAGACTGCACGACGCTTATCCAGCACGACTGCCGAGGGATCCTCGAGTGAGTGCTTTGGGGTTTGAGAAGCCCTAACCCTGAGCAGCTCCAGAACCGAAGTCCAGCCCCCCAGCATCCATGAGATCTGCGTGGGGCCCTTCTGCTCTTTGCTGCTCACCGCGTTGTTCCAGCCACTTGCCTGCTGGCTTGTAGCCCTCCTTACGACGAACCACGACACTTCCATCGCTGGTCTGATTGCTCCAGACTGGCCCTTGCTCCCCTCCAAAAGAGGAGCACCCCGGACCCTCCTGGTCCACTCCAGACGCCATTTTGAGTCCACCACGTGGGCTTGCCTTTGCCAAGGCTTTTGCTCCAATCCTGGTTTCAGCAGCGCCGACAGCAGACACCTTCGTGGGAAAGCTCGCACCTCCATCCTGGTCGCCGACAACGCCTCCTGGTCCGAGAGACTGCAGAGGCCAGCGTCGCCCACTCACCTGGTCGAGGTGACTTCATCCGGTGCCATCCTGGTGCCCATCTGATCACTGGCTAGTGATCAAGAACTGAGTCCCCTCTGCTTTCAGGTCATCTTCGACTCCCATCCAGGCTTGGATCACATCGAACTTCATCACTGGTCGCCTGCCAGCAACTTCTTCTTTCAGGCTCCATAGACTGTAACGAGGATTCCCGACGTCTTTTGAACCCTATGTAGCCGCAGCCCCTGGGCTAGGTAACTCGAGCATTTCGGTGCTCCAACGTAGGTTCACTATCTAAGTGTCCAGATCCTTTTTCGTTTTCAGCCTACCTAGTCGGATTCGTCCGATAACTAACTTTACGAGATGCTAGTATCCATAGACTTTGTCCCGCATCCCGCGTGAGAGTGCACACTCTGCACCCGATCTCCCTAGGCCTCCTGCTCCCAACCTGATGGTTCAGTAGGGTAGTCCTAACGATCCTAAAGCCTCTGGATCGAGTTACTTACCTGCTAGTATTTCGCATTCCACTTTTGTAGTATATGGTTTTTCGTGCTCCTCGGGCATTTGTGTAAATTGTGCAACTTAAAGTATTTTCTTAAGAGTTTTGTTGTGTGCTTAGCTCCCTGACTCATAAAGAGATCAAGGTAGACTTGTTATAAATAAATATCCTTTTATTTTCATAACAACTTGTGTGGTGTCCTTTCACTTGGTGTTCAAGGGGTATATGTGATGGTATAACAGCTGGCTTAACACGCCCTCTAGAGTTTAGCCTAAAGACTGCTCTTGCCATGCTACTAGGATAGCTGGTCTATAAGGTTGACTTACAACCAATCATCAATAAGGGACGTTTGGAATGATACACAGTGATCACTAGAATAGTGAGCACTGCATATCAGGCCAACTTCTCACACCTCCACCCACAGCAGACCAACCCCAACATGGCCTAGCATGATAGAAAAGTCCCCTCTCCTCCCTTCCCCATGTCCCAAAGAATCCCAAGTGGGGTTCAGTTGTGCGCACAGCACTAGGGCACCATCCCCAACTTGGCCCAAACTGTAAGGACCCACCCCTCCAAACTCCCCAAACGTTCCCCATAGGCCCCAACTGGAACCCGTTGTGCTAATAGCGCTAGGGCAGAGGTCACCGAAATTAGAACAGGTAACATTTGTATTGGAACAGTTTCTGCTATTCGGCTCCCCGCCTCATCACCCCTTGCATGTCGTTCAACGGCTTTACATGCCCAGATGCCTGTAAATTAAAAATATCAGTCTCTGCCGGGGCCTAAAACTGCAACGGCCCAGCATCCGGCTATCCCCCATTCAATAGATTCGCAAAAGGAGCAATCGCATAAAGCCCACAAGTCAGTAGTTATGAAAAAGACAAAGAGACTAAAAGAAAAAGTGTGTACCATTGACTTGGAACATTCTCACCATGTCTCGGAGTCTGTGTTCGCTCCAGAAGTGCTCTCAGATCTCACCATCGGCACTGTCCGCAACATCAGGGAAGCAAGCGGTCAGTGCGTCCAGCCAATCACTTCACAGCAATGTGCCGCTGGCCGGAATTACCCAGGATGGTTCAGGGGACACAAAGTGGTCATTCTTGTTCTTCCGGCCCACTGGTAGGGTCCTGTTCATCCGATTGTCCCCTAGGGCTGTTCCGTTGTTCTTTCGTCCAGGTCTTCAGCGCCTTTTGAAGATCTTTCGGGTCCATGAAAATGTGAGAATGACCACGTTCATTTATCCTCAGCTTTGCTGGGTACAACATCGCGTAGTCCAATCCAAGATCCCACAGCTGTTGTTTATTTAGGGCAAAGTGTTGCCGCTCTTCCTGCACCCTAGCGGTGAAGTCCGGATACAGGGAGATATTTGATCCCTCGAACTGTAGTTGGCCTTTCTCCCTGGCCACTCGTAGCGCAGTGTCCCTGTCTCTATAGTTCAGGAGCTTGGCTATTATGGGCCTTGGGGGGGCTCCTGGGCACGGTCTGGGGCCCAATGTGCGGTGTGCCCTTTCCACTTTGAACATGTTTGAGAATATGCCTTCCCCTAGCAAGGTGGTCAGAAGCTTCTCAACAAATAGCGCCATCTTACCCGTTTGGGTCATCTCCGGGACCCCTGTAATTCGTATGTTGGATCTCCTGGAGCGGGCTTCCAAATCCTCCGATTTGTCCTGAATCACCTGTAAAAGCTTTGCCATGTGCTTGCGGTCTTTATCAAGTTCCATTTGCCCCTCCTCGACTTCAGTGATCCGCTTTTCAGACATGTCGAGGCGCTCCGCATGTTTATTGACCCTCTCCGACATCTTGTCCATGCGGTAAGTGAGTGCGTCGATCTTCGTCCCGATCGACTCCATGCTGTCTTGTAGGCCCTTTTCCATACTGACCAGCAATTCCTTTATACCGGAGTAGATCGAGCTGTCTTGCGCCGCAGTAGGCTGCCCATTGTCTGGTTCACCAGAGTCCGGGGCCTTGTTGCGCCGCTGTTCAAAGGGCAATTTGGACTGCGTTTTATCACCTTTCCCCATCTTGCAGCGCTGCTGTCCCGCCAGGCCGCTCCGCGCAGTGCAGCTCCGGGGGAGAGATGGTCTCAGTGGCCTTAGTGGTAGAGCTCCTGTTAAGTCACCTAGGATCCCCAGCACGTCCCTCGGCGCAGCAGACACTCTTGTCAAGTTGGAGAGGTAGGCACTATCAGGCCGCCACGGTGGGGGCACCCCAGGACAGCCCCGGGCAGCTCTACAGCAAGTCTATTGCAGCAGGGCCCATATTGTTCGGTTGGACGCCCCCTTTATCCCACCGTGCAGGACTCGCACAGCGCCGTGGTCTATCTCCCCGTCAGGGAGGAGGTTGGAATAGGTCAAATTGGCGTACCGCCAGTAGACTCTTCAAGGCTCTGGGTCGCCTCGGTCCCACTATGCCCGCCACAGTATATTTCCCCCGGGGTCAATCGCTCTCACCGGCCTCGCAGACTGTTGGATGCGGCTAGCTGCTGCACCGTGGAGGGGGGGATGGACTTCTGCAGTCGGGAGCCGACTCTCGGGCAGAGAATGCGCAGGGCCCAGCAAGTCTCAGGCACCGGCCACACAGTTTGAATGCCCAGCGAGGTCGAGAGCCGAACTCCAGCCCCAGGAGCCGCGTTCAGCCCTCTGAAGTCGTTAAGGGTTCACCACAATCCCCCGTCCGCTCGGGTACAGCCCCCGCCTCGACGCCGCAACCCAACAACGTGCCCGTCCAAGCGCCAGAGTCATGCGGACCGCCTGCTCACCGTGACAATATGGGGCCTCAGTGTTCAATGTAGGCGACTCCCCGTTCCGGGCGCCGCACACCGCAGCTCCTGGCACTCACCGCTGTTGCCACCCGCGATCCTGTTCTTAGCTGCGGGATCCGGGCTTCTGACCGCCGACGTCACCGGGCATGGGGTGTAGCGCGCGCCGCACCTTGTGCCATGCACTCCGGGGGCAGATCTACGTGAGGTCGCGGCTTAGAAGCCCTCAGTCCCGACTTGCCAGATCGCCGTTTTCGCTCTTAAATAATGTTGTGTGACTCTCACTTAAGGCCTCGGGTGTGCCGATGGAGTCCAGGGGTGGGGCGCTGTCCTCGCCAGTCAGCGTACGCCGTGAAATCAGGATTATTGTAGGATTATTAGGGTGATTTGGCGGAGCTAAACTCTCAAGCGTCCACCATCGACGCCGGCAAGCTCCGCCCCCCCTCATAAGTCAAATTCAAAAGCATTGAAATTATTACATCAAGCTGCAGTTCCACTAGTCATTACTAGATGTCCCTTATGAGTCAAATGCAAAAGCATTGAAACCCTGAGCTGACAGCCCATACTATAACTTCTACAAAGAGCTGAACTGCAGCTTCATGAAAGGGTTTCAATTATTTATTACAGTCATCATCGCACACAAACTTAGCATTCTTTTTAAGTAAATTCCTCATATAGGCTGTTTTGGTGAAAAAAAATTACTAACAAATTTGGCATAGTATTCCACCAGCCCAAGATAAGAACGAAGTTGGTCTGGATGGCTTCAATGATTTTGAGTTTGGGCTCCATTCCCTTGTGAGATATGTGATGACCTAAATAATCAATGCCATGTTAGAGAAACTTGCCCTTGTCAGCCCTTAAAGTTAAACCACAAGCTCTGATGATACTCAAGATGTGCTTAACCCTTTCATAGTGTTCAGACTCAGTTTTCCCATAAATAAGAATATCGTCCTGGAAAAAAACTACACCAGTGATATCCTTGAAAAGAACAACGGGCATATTATCAAGGACAGGCGATACATTATTGCCGCTTTTATCGGCAGGAAACTGCCGATAAAGCGGCGATAAAGGCCTTGATAACATGCTCTATGAATTCCAATCGAAGCCCATATTCGATGTGAACACAACTAACATGGGCTTCGATTGGAATTCATAGAGCATATTATCAAGGCCATTATCGCCGCTTTATCTGCAGTTTCCTGCCGAAAAAAGCGGCGATAATGTATCGCCTGTCCTTGATAATATGCCCCAACGTTCCTTTTGGGACATAGGGGCAGATTTACAAGCCCCTTGCGCCTCTTTTACGCCGCCGTTGCATCACTTTTGTGTCGCAGAGGCGGCGCAAAAGATGCGCCGTGGTGCGGGGTATTTACAACGTGGCGCATCTGGGAGATACGTCACGTTGCAAAGCCCTGCGCCATAAGGAGGCGTTCCGGGCGCAGGAGGGGAGGTCTGGTGGGGGGGAGGGTTGCTTCGCAGGAACGCCTCCTAAAAGTGAAATCTACAAGATTTTTAATGCAGCATTGGACAGATAAGGCCCCTAGAGCATTGCTGGAGCTGTGTCGCCCTTGCGAAGCAACTCCAGCAATGCGCCGCCTTTATGGCACAGATGCGTCCCGCACCTGTGCCGTTTTTTCACCATGGTGCGCCGCATTGTAAATGCGGTGCATCATGGGTGGCGGAGCTGCGGCGCACAATAACTGGTGCATTCCCTGGGGATGCGCCAGTTATTGTAAATCTGCCCCTAAATCTTTTATCAAGAGTTTTTACAAGTGAAGCATACTCATCAACAAGTAGAGAATCACCGTCATCCCCACCACTTACACAAGTGCTTACTACTTCAAGAGGTAATGTTTTCAAAACCTTTCTGTCTTCAGAACCAAGAATATATACTAAACAAGCCTTTTTCTTTTCTGAAGTGAAGGTTTCACCATCAATGGCCTCTAGGTAGGCGTCAAAAGTGTCCTTCCATTGCTCCCACTGAACAGGTGGCATACCTGCAGACTGTAGAAATGGCGGAGGAGCAATAACACGTTCCATGTTCATGCATGGGTGAGTTGCTGCCCACACTAATGTAAAATTACACCAAACAGGGATGCGCTGGAGATAAGGTTGAATAAGAACAAGAAACCAAAACAGGGGTGTGGGCATCACTGAGTTGCAGCTGCGCATTAATATGAGTGGAAATGTACAGAAATTAGCGTGTGCACATTACTGAGTGAATAAACGTTGTAGCGCTTATAAATAGCTTAGCAATGCACAAAATGCAATTTTGAAAGGTGTGCGCATCACCGAGTCCGAATGCGCTGATTACAGAAAAGCTATGGCTAAATCAAAAGTGTGGGCATCACTGAGTAGACGAAGCGCATTGCCAAGGAAACCAAATGCCTGGAGGAAGGAATCCAAGAGGGCCGCCGTTGACTTGAAGTCAATACTGTCAGAATCGGCTCCACGGAATCCAGTTGTAGCATAAAATGGTCCACCTCCCAACGTCACAAACACTCTGATTGTAATACACAAAGTATTTGAGCCATTAGGTGAGGGAAAAAAGGAAAGGGAAAGAAAGGAAAGGGAAGGGCCAGCAGGTAAGGGAAAACCTGAAACGACCAAAGATAACCTCATAAACAAAAACAAGCAATAACAGGCTACTCTCATATAGTCTCGCTAGAAAACCTATATACCTGCATAATAGAAAGAAACAGACTGCCTGCGGAAATACATCTTCTCACACCCCTCTCGCGACTTGGATTTGCCCAATGAAAAATAAACAATATTCAATAATGCATTCATTCCAGATTCAATTATAAAGAGATATGTGTGTGAGAAAACCACCCCCTACACATACCACGAAACAGGAGTGGAGGAACGGAATAACGGAGTCTGTTGAATCAATCAAAAAAGAATCAAAGAAATAAGCAGAAGTATAATCCCCAATTTTGTAAATGAAGATAAGCCACCGGAATCCTGACAGAAAATCACAGACACAGTAGTGTGTAGGAAGCAAAAACCACAACACTCCGCTCTTGTTAAAGCTGCCTTAAGTGCACCGGACTTGTGTAACTGATTAGGTTCCGATAATAAGAAATACGGTAACGCGTAGTTGAGACCACTACAGCGCTCTGCTTCCTTTCCTTTATGTCCACGTATGCCCAGGTAGTAACACAGTAGCGTGTAGTTGATTCCACCACTGCGCTCCGCGTGTACTAATTATCCCCGAAATAAAGAAAGCAAAGGCAAACAACAAACAGCAAAGTAAAAGCCGAAAATAGAAGCTCCCTACCAGTGACCCATGAATGAGCCTGTACACAAAGCCAAGTGTGGCATTGATGTGAGAACCAGACTGCAGTATGCTGACCACACACATATCCATGTCGACATACACCACTGGTGTTTGGAGTGTAGTGGACAGTGGACGCAACCATGTCACCCAGCAAGTGGGGAAGAACACGGAAATGAAGCTTGTTACGTCACCCCCGTAAGTGTAAGCGGAGTGGGCTGACCAGCGTAGGGGTGTGAATAAAAGGCACGTAACTCTGGGTGTTGTTCTCTCCCGGAATACCCAACGTCTCTGCCAGGGCGGCGCCTCTCCCCCCGCCATGAGGCCAACGCTGTTGCAGTGAGTGGGGTTGCCTGCGAACCTGTGCGCCTGCTGCACCCCGGAACACAGGCCCCTGAACCAGTCTTGCCCGCCCCTGTGCACACAGGCCTAAATACCTACCTGCCGACACCGCCGTGCGTCGAAGAGGGCCCACCACGTGCCGGTGCAAGCTCCAAGCCTGAGGCCTGCGAGCATTGCAGCCTCCTCAGACCATCAAGGCCTATGCAACACAGGCATGCAGTACTCCTTTCTCATTGACGTACTCCACCAGCAGACACAGTGGACAAGTAGGTCACACATTTTGAACTGAGTTTTGATATCCTGATGGGCGAATTCATATGTTCATGGTACGTATGATGTCACTATACTCCCTTCACTGTGGTGCCACCATGTCTGTGCATAGCATCACAACCACAAGTGCATGTGGGCCCACGCGGACTACTGCCCGCGGCCTACGCTGCGCTTGAGTAGGTCACACAATTGGAACTGAACATCTGTTTTTCAAAGGCAGAGTACATATCATTGCGCGCAAGTAGAGGTGTAAGAGGATAATGCGTTGCAGTCGGAAGGAAAAAAGGATTATCTTTACGGAAGTGATCGAACACTACCGAAACTACCCTGGTGTCACTAACTTGCATCGCAAGCCTACGACACGTGGCTGTGGGCCACTGCTGACCGCTGCCTCTGGCCTACACTGTGGTCCAGAGTCTTTTTTTTTGTGGAAAACCTTTATTTACCAAAACAAGTACACCGCTATTCAGCCGTACATCCCGGAGGCCAGGCAGCATCATATTGCAACTCGGAAACATGTACAAAAACAGGGCACAGGAGTGGTCAGGTTTAATTTTGCGATAACAATACTAAAATAACAATAAATATGACCAGAGTCAACAGAGAGAAACGTAAGAAAGAAAATGAGGAAAGAACAGAAGAAGAGAGTGAAAAAAGAAAAGAAACAAGGCTGAGGACAAAGAGGATTTTCTAGGCATATATCACGGGGAGGGGCGGGGTTCGCACATCTCATTAACAACAGGAAGCATGACAGCCAGATGGACGGGGAGCAGAAATTCAGGATACGAAGCTTGGAACCTTGGGAGGGGGGAGCTACGGAGCCAGGCGGATCTCAGGCCGTGACATCTCCGGGGGTACACAGATGTCTCCCCTGTACGAGTTCCACGCTCCCCATATCGAGCCCCACATTCTGGGTTTGCCCCGAGCCAAGTAAACAGTCCTTTCTTGGAGCATGCACCAATCCATGTTGGTCTTCCACAGGTCGACAGTGGGGGGCGCGGGCGCACCCCATTTCTGGGCAATGTCCCTTTTGGCTATCATATTACCCAGGGTGACCCAGCGGGTCTGAGCTACATTGTAGTCGTTCGGGCCCCAAACGTTCAGAAGGCAGCACCGGGCCTCCGCAGGCAGGGTCACGCCGGTCACAGCTCTCATCACTGCATGCACACGCCCCCAGTACAAGGCAACCACCGGACACTCCCAGATTATGTGCATAAAGGTTGCCACTACGCCACATCCTCTCCTGCACAGTCCATCCTGAGAGAGGCCCATGTGTATCAGCCTTGGGCCCGTGATATAAACCCTGTGGAGTATCTTCAACTGAACAAGTCTCAGCCTGGCCGAGATCGCCACCTCCTTAGGGAAAGAAACAGCCGACTGCCACTCCTCCTCATCCATCTCAATCCCGTCATTCACCCAGAGGTCTTTCAGTTTCACTAGCAGGTCAGTCCGCACATTAATAAGCTTCTTATAGGTCAAGGAGATGGCGCTGTCCGGCATATGGCCGTCCAACACCCTGTCTTCTAGCGGAGATGACTCAGGCACTTTCTCCCCCACGGGTATAGAAGATATGAGGGCGTGTCGAAGCTGTGCATAACGGAAGTATTCCGTTGTACCCAGTTGGAACTCTGCCTGTAGCGCTTCGAAAGACTTAACCTCCCCCCTAGCCATCATATCTGCCACCTTTGAAATACCGATGAGATCCCATCTGTCGAACCCTTTGGAGTGCCACAGTTTCCCAAGCAGGTCGGAATCATACAGGGGAGTAGCCATAGTGAGTTTGCCCTGCCAACCCAGAGTCTTGGTTACCGCCCTCCAGAGGTGCACCGCCGTTCTAGTAGGTCCAGTCAGTTTCCGATCCAGAGATCTAGAGTACAATGCCCTGTAGTAATTCCCATCATTCGTAAGCCAGCGATCCATGGCATAGCCAGGATTGACTACCGGACCATAAAAACCGTGGTTAACTGCCGCCAGCTGAGACGCCCAAAAGTAGCGGCACATATCAGGCAAGGCGATGCCTCCGTCGTACCATGGAATAGTCAGTTTGGCAATAGAAATCCGCGGCCTACCATCCCACAACAGGTTTCGCTGCAGGCTCTCAACCTCTCCAAAGTACTTGGCCGGCACTGGGTCTTGCGTATTCTGGAGCGCATAGAGGAACCGCGGCAGGGACATCATCTTAAACAGTGCTGCCCGGCCCAGTAGAGATATCGGCAGTCTCTTCCAGCCCTCCACATCTCGCCGCAGCCTCACCAAAGGAGGGAGCAAGTTGTTAGTTTAACGAGCACGGGCATCCTTTGAAATATAAATGCCCAGGTACTTGAAACCATGTTGTGAAATCTGTATAGAGCAGCCTCGAGGGAGGCGCGGAGTGTCGCCACATAGCACGTAGAGGGAGGACTTGGACCAGTTGATGACCAGGCCCCGAGTAACCACCAAAAGTGTCCAGTAGATCAAACACCATAATCAAGGACCGGCAGGGAGAAGTAAGATATAAAAGGATGTCGTCTGCATAGAGCGATATACGATCTTCAAAATCAGGCGACCACGTGATACCTGCAACGTCGGGATGCATCCGAATCCACGCAGCCAACGGCTCAAGTGCTAGAGCAAACAGGAGCGGCGACAGCGGGCAGCCTTGTCTAGTGCCCCTGCGCAAGGCGAACGAGGCAGACAAGCGACCGTTCACCGTCACGTTGGCAAGCGGGGAAGAGTAGAGGAGCCGGACCCAGCCGATGTATTCAGGTCCAAACCCGAGTTTAGTAAGCACAGCCCAGAGGTAATTCCATTCAAGCGAGTCGAATGCCATCGTCGCGTCGAGCGAGGCAAGGACCGTCGGCACCGTGAGCAAATGTGCCCGCGCCATTACCGCATGAAGCCTTCGAAGGTTGAGGGCCGTGTTACGGTGCGGGATGAAACCGGACTGGTCCGGGTGAACCAAGTCCGCGATCACTCCCACCAGCCGGTTAGCAAGAAGCTTCGCCAAAATTTTCGGCTCGGCGTTCAGCAGGGAAATGGGGCGGTAGGAACGGCACAGGTCTCGAGGCTTCCCTTCCTTGTGAATGACCACAATAGTGGCCAGTCGTTGGTCAAATGGGAGCTCACCAGCCTCACGGGCTGCCAGGAACATATCTCTCAGAGGTGCAGCAAGGGTGTCTGCCCTGAGCTTATATAGTTCCACCGGGATACCATTAGGTCCCGGTGCTTTACCGGAGCGCTGCGACCTGATCGCCAGTGCCACCTCGTCAGCCGTCATGTCCCGGTCCATATCCTCCCGCTCCACTTCGGACAAGCAAGGGAGCTCGATCTCCTCCAGGAAGGAGGCTGAGTCAAGTTCGGATCTATCGGAGATGGACGTATAGACCGTCTCGAAGTAGGCCGCAAACGTCTCTGCAATAGCAGCAGGGTCAGTGACGACGAGTCCGTCGTCTCCCAGGATCTCTGGTACCACTCGGGACGCCAGGTCCTTCTTATCCAACCATGCCAGAAGTTTACCCGCCTTATCCCCAGCGTCATATATCCTGCCCTGCTGTTCCCTACTCATCGCCTTAGCTGCGTCAGTAGCAGTGGCCCTAAGTTCCGACTGCTTCAGGGCAAGAGCATGGAGCAAGTCCGGAGTCGGTCCCAGGGCCAGCTGGGAGTTCAGATCAGCAATATCCGACTCCAGCCGAACCAAGTCTTCATCCCGTCTTCTGCGCGCCTCGGCTATCAAGGAGAAGGCTTCTCCTCTGAGAACAGTTTTGAAGGCCTCCCAAAGGGAGACGGCCGAATCGACAGAACCCGAGTTTTCAGCAAAGTATAGCTCAATAGACTTCGCCAGGAGATCGCGGGTCTTGGGATTACGAAAATACCAGGGGTTAATAGGCGCCACTCTCGATGTCGCCACGATGTGGAAGTCGAATGACACCCAAATCGGGGAATGGTCAGAAATACCCCTGGCCATGAAACAAGCGTTGGAAACCGACTGTGCCTGGGCCGCGGGGGTCAGGACATAATCAATACGGGAAAGACTCCCGTGGGCCCCGGAGTGGAAAGTGTATTGTCTCTGAGCGGGATGTAAAAGTCGCCAGCAGTCGACCAAGCCCATGCTGGCAATGAAGTCTGGGAGCCAGGACTGTGCACTACGTAGATCTCTGGATGGGAAACGATCCAAATCACCTGAAACCACAGAATTAAAGTCCCCCCCCAGAATCAGCAAGCCCTCCGGGAGTCCCAAAATGGCGCCACTCAAATCCCGAAAGGTGGATGTTTGCAGCCCCGGGGGGACGTAAACCGAAACTAAAACCAAAGTGCGCCCCTCCCACCTGCAGACCACTGCAACGTATCGGCCCCTGTCGTCAACCAGGGTAGACTCCACCTCTAGGGGAAGGGACATGCGCGCCATGATGCCCACCCCACGGGACCCCGTAGAGAAACCCGAATGGGCCACCATTTTAAAACCTCTCCTGTTCAAGGCCCTACAGGTGTTACCAACAAGATGAGTTTCCTGCAAAAGAACGACATCTGGGGCACAACGTTTAAGCATCTGCAGAACAACACCACGTTTAATGCGATCCCCCAACCCATTAACGTTCCAGCTCAACAAATTCAATGCTTTACCCCCCATCATCGAGGACGTACTCCCCCCTCAACCACCCCCGGAATGCGGCCCATGAGCAAAGATCATCAGAACAATAAATCCCCAGCCATGACGAGTTTGGAAAGAATAGAGCAAACAAGAAGAAAACGTTCCAACTACCCCCACCCAGCATTAGACTAGAAGCCACCCCAACTAGCAGTGTGCCTGTCGCCCCTTAAACTAATCTACAAGAAGCCCCTAGAGGAGAAAAGAGACATCCTATCCCCCCCCGTCACCCTCCATATCAAAGTGCAGAAGTGACAAAAACAAAAGAGGCAAAAGTCAGAGTCGGTGCCAGCCGCAGCAACCCTCCCAAATAAAGTCACAGGCAGATTGGTCATTCCCGGGAACCTGATCCTCCTGCAGCACCCTCCGTCTGGTCATCTGGCTCGGTCCGTTGTTGAGGCAAAGTGTCCAACCAGTCCCCTGCCGCATCTGGAAGGTCAAAAAACACTGTCCGGTTACCATGCTCGATGCAAAGTTTCGCAGGATAAAGCATGGAGTAGCGCATCCCCAACTCCCGAAGCCGCCTCTTTACTCCAGTAAAACTTTGCCGGCGCTTCTGAACAGCCTGAGTAAAGTCAGGGAAAAAGTTGACATCTGCATTCTGGAATCGCAGTGGGCCAGCGCTCCTCGATGCCTGCAAGATGGCGTCCCGGTCCCTATAATTAAAGAGTCTCGCAATTATGGGGCGAGGGGACGCACCCGACTTCGGCGGGCCACCCGGGATCCTGTGAGCCCTCTCGACTGAGAAAAACTTGCTCAAACCTCCCGGCGCCAAGTTCTTAACCACCAAGTCCTCCACAAAAAGTTCCACCGAGCCTTCCTCGGCTCTCTCCGGCACTCCCGTAATGCGGACATTCTGGCGCCGTGCCCGTCCCTCAAATTCGTCAAGCCGGCGCGCAAGCATCCCATTAGCCGTTTTCAGATCACGGACCTCAGTCTGTACGTCCGACATGTCGTTGATTAAGCTCGACGTTTTGAGGTCCAGGGACTTTACCTTATCATTCGTCTTGCCAAGATCAGCTCTGATAAGATTAAGTTCGATCTTTAGGGTATCCACTTTGCTGGACAGTGCCTCGTGTAGACTATGCGTCTCAGTCTTCACACCAGCAATGGCACCCATCACGTCCCGAAGCGTGAATTCAGAATCCTCAGGGGACGCGTCCCGCAACGAGTCTTTAGTTCGGCCCGTCATGACCGGCGACCCCTTAGATTGAGAAAAACGTTCTGGAATAGTAGATTGAGAATGGGTCGGCTTCCTGCTGACTCTCGGAGGCTTTCCTTTGTCCGAGTCCCCTCTACCCACCATATTGAAACACTATGGCAGGACAGTCCGGGGGAGGGGCAGGTCACCAAACGCAACTTCAGTCGGTACCAGAAATACGGCAATGGGAGCCCCAGGAACCATCAAAAAGGGAGTGCAGCGAAGATTGCCCGGGCCAGCTGGTCCAGTCAGTTCGATAGGCCCGTTCAAGTCCCGCGACAGGCCACCATTCGGTCCCAACGGTGTCAGCCAATGACGCAGGCGGGGTCCGCCAACTTCACGACAGCATAACTCGGTCCGGGAAGATCGGATTTTCGATCTGAGAACGGTTGCCGCTTCAGCACCGGCTTAGCTGATGATTCTCACCGTCGTGGGACAGGATAGGTGGCAGGATCATTGCGGAGGTTCGGGAGGTCTTCGGAGCTCCGAGCTCACGCGGCCATCTTGGTTGCCCGCGAAGCTCCTCCCCCCGTGGTCCAGAGTCTTGATTTAGCAATAGAGGAGTTCATATCAGCCTACCGGCATCATTTAAGACTGCATCCCCTCTCAGCCCCAGTGCCACTAAGTTTGTTCCCCGAATTTCATGGACACTCTCTGGTCAAACATTTGTTGCGTCTGAGTCTATGGACTAGGGGGTAGTGTTCAACCTCACGCAGCTGATACCGATTTTGTGGTGACTACAAGGCTGTCACTTTCCACTCCCCCATTTGCTGTTTAGGATAAAATCAGACCTCTGCATCATTCCCTGGAGGACACCTTCCACTGTCCCCCGCAACCCTCCGCAACATTCTCCTTGGACCGTGACGAGGACCCGCTCAGTCCGCGTGGCCCTACCTCAGTGGACCGCAAGTCACCGTCCCATGGCGGGGGGCCTGTGCCGGCCGCTGTGCATCCGGGACCACTAACTCTGTTCTGCTCATGTCAGGGACCCTGTCCGGAGGAATATTTGATGACCTCTGTGACGGTGATCTTGGGGTCATCAACGCCAAGTGTCTGTGTCCCTGCGCTGTCCGCTGCCTCCGGACTAACATGCTGTCCACCAGGGCTCACACATAAAATCGAGTCCAGACCGGCCCGGACATCGCATCACCGCAGGAGGCACAATCCACCATCGCCAGGGCCACCTCCAACAGCCATTTGCAGGAATCAAAGCGGTGGTACTGCCAGACTGACTGAGATGCTCACACCTGTCGTGGATGCCATCATCTGCCTGATATCCTGCTCAGCACTCCTGGTGCCACAGCCTCAGTGCACTGCAACTCATGGACTCTTCTGTTTGCATATTTGGTGACCTCTGTACTTGCTCCGGCTTCTTCCATGTTGCTTAGCAGTTGTCTCTGGTATGCTGGTGTTTTCAGTTTCCGATTTAATGGTCTTCACTGTTCAAGGTGTTGCGAGCACCAACCGCTCCATGCAGGCTGGCTTACACTCACCCCACACACATCCAGCACAGGCGTCACTGTACATGTGGCCCTGCCAATAAAGGGGCTGGGCACACGTGCCCGTAGGCAGTTCAACATAATATATACGCGGGTCCCGGTGGTCTTCTTGTATGCATGAGGGCCCTGGAACCTATAGCATTACATTGTGCTATGTACAGCGGGCGCAGACATGTCACAGCAGGCAGCGTGTGATACCCTAAATGCCCCTCGACAGCCCAAGTGGATTTCTAAAATGACCTATATCTGCTAGATGTATAAGGAAATAGTCTATGCGGGACATGCTTTTGTGCGCATTGGAATAGTAAGTATAGTATGTCATTTACGGTTGTAGAGATCACCACACTTCGGTTAGTCCCATGGCCCGAGTGAATTCCTCCATATGAGTGTTAGGGCGTGTTAAGGGCCATCAGGGATGCCTGTCTACGCGGTCGTCCATAGTCATATAAAATCCCCTCCCAGGATTAAAGTGCCTATGGGGAGATCTACCAGAATTTTTCCCAAGTTACGATGGGGCCGATTCACAGAACTAACTTAAGACAAAATCCTAAACTTACTACTTTTGGTATTCACAGAAGGCATTTAGTAGTAGTAAAGTTAGGATTTTGTCTTAAGTTTGACTTCAGACAGACTTAAGACAGACTTAAGACAAACTTAAGACAAACTTAAGACAGACTTAAGACAGACTTAAGACAAAATCCTAACTTAAGTCTGTCTTAAGTCTGTCCTAAGTTAAGTCAAACTTAAGACACAATCCTAACTTTACTACTACTAAATGCCTTCTGTGAATACCAAAAGTAGTAAGTTTAGGATTTTTTCTTAAGTTAGTTCTGTGAATCGGGCCCGATGTGCCTCCTTACCCAGTGCCGGGGGAAGATATACTGAGACCACACTAAGCGGTTTCTCCTCCCAGCTGGCCTCCACAACTGCAAACTGTACTTGGGGATCTGCCCATGTGCGGGTGGGAGTAAGTGCATGGCTTCTCTGAGCTTTGTCGTCACACACTCAATTCGTAAGGGAAAAAGCCTGGACTGTTTTACACAGAGACAACGTGGGTGTGTGACTGATACTTGCCTGCCCCTGGGCGTCTGCAAGTGTCTCTATGGCAGTGTGGGTCTCCTTTGTGGGGTGTATGTGGTCCCTGAAGGATGATACACATCCACGTCTGTGATCTTGGTAGCCTTCCATGGCTTCGGACCCCCCACGCACATGTTCGACAACCTCTTTTTGGCGTTCTGACACTTGGCATTGTAGTGCCATGTTTGGTTCAATTAAGTGTTTCGCGCCAGGCATGCTCGCGGGTGCTTCCTGCTGTGTGGTCGATTGCATGGGCTGTGTTCTCCTCTAAGTAGCTTGTCTGCCCTGGTCCTGCTAGTGGGTTGCGTCGGATGTCCATGGGCTGTTGTTGTATGTCGGTGTCGAAGGTGTGGTGGTCCTCTATGCTCTGCTGGGGGTGTTGTGTGTCCCTCTGCAATGTAAAGGGGAGATGCATGTTGACATTGTGTTGACATGTCAGTTGGCGCATTGTTCTTGTGTGCATGCAGACTGCATGGCAATGTAGATTGTGACTGTTTGGGAGGTGCAGAATTTGGATGCGGGACCGTGTACTTTTGGACTACATGACGGATGTGATGTTGTACGCTTACATTATCATTTTACAGTTTCCAGTTCTGTCAGATGTAGTAGGCCTGTTTCTGCGTGTGTGCAGAGCCTGTTGCATCCTCTGTTCTGCAGTGCCGGGTTTGCGCATTGTACCACAATGTCGTCAATGTGGGTGTGCTGTTCTTGCAATGTGTGTATGCTGGAGTGTGCCACGGGGATCAGGGACATGATCCAGTGTCATTGTGGGTGTGCAGTGTGCTACACCTTGTGGTGCATGTGTGAAGTGCCATCTCCCTCCATCCCCCCAGTCGTAACTCACCCTGTTGCTGTTGTGTCAGGTCCTCTTGAGCTGTGTCCGTCCTCCCTACTCCTTGCACCGGATCACTGACATAATATCGAATACAATAATTTAGAATTACAAAAATATTGAGGAAAAAATATAGAATACAAAAATATTGAATTCCCATCTACAAACAGGTAAATACAAAAATATTGAATCAAAAATATTGTTTTAAAAAATATAGTTAGTTGCGTGGCTTCGAGGGCGAAGATGGCGGACGCGGCTCTGTAGAGCTCCTGCAGGCCCGATATTTATCCGCCTACTTATCCTGGCCCTGAACCCTTTACTTCATCTGCTGTAGTGAAGGTGGCTGCTGGAGACCGGGGGTGCCAGTTGTTGTGGTCGCTGGGGCCCGGACCGCGTTTGGAGCGGCTTTTGGTGCCGGTGCCCGCCGGGCCTACTCACCGCGTGGTGAGCAGGGACCTCAATTTTTGCCCCGCCCGCCGCCTGCAGACTGAAGCTGAGTCGCCGGAAGAGAGACGACGGTGCACCCTGCCGCTGATACATCCTGCGGAGTGGCGACCTTGTGAGACGACAGCACGGATCCGGAGGTCGCCCAGCATCCGGTGGCGGGGTGCTTGCGGAGTCGACGGTGTCCCGCCGGCTGGAGTAGGCGGACTGGCTGGGCCGAATCGGCGGCCTTGACTCTTGGGCCCGAGATTAGCAGCAACTGCGCCTTGGCGGAGCGGCACTGCCCGGGTGCCTGCTTGTAACTTGGCGTGCTGGTGGCAGGTGGGTGCCACGCAGCCTGGTGTGATCCGGACACCCCGGCCGGGGCCCGAGTGGTGGACATTCTAGCTGTGCGAACCCCTATACGGGTGTGTGTCGCCTTGTTGCCTCTGCCGGAGCCATGACTAGAGGCGGGGGTGGCACGACCGCCATCAAGCAGGGGCCCATCGATAAGTTCACTGGCCCCGGAGGAGGTGCCGGGACTGCCGGAGGAGGCCAGAGTGCCGGGCCGGACAACGCGGAGTTGATAGCGGCCTGGCGCTTCGCGTGGAGGATGCAGAGGGCCGGGCGCGACGGAATAATCTGCGTTTTGTCGGTTTTCCAGAGGATTGTGGGAAAGGGCCCATGGATGCCTGCCTGGCATGATGGTTGGAGGGATGGCTCCCCCCGGACACCCTGTCGCGCTGCTTTGTGGTGGAGCGCGCACACAGAGCCCTGACGCAGAAACCACCGGCCGGGGAGCGGCCTCGCCCGATCATCGCCAAAATCCTGAACTTCCACGACAGGGACGTCATACTCCGGGAAGCGCGGCTCAAAGACACCTTGCTGTACGACAATCATAAGATTATGATATTCCCGGACTACACCAAGCTGGTCCAGCAGCAGCTACACTCGTTCCTGGCGGCGAAGGCCAAGCTGCGTGGCCTAAAAATCCAGTACTCGCTGCTCTACCCGGCCCGCCTCCGGGTGATCTTCAACTCCAAGACTCACTTTTTCGACTCGCCGGAGGCCGTCTTCAGGTGGACCGACGAGGCGGTCAGGCTCCGACCAAACGTCCAGCCGGGGTTTAATTCCGGGCCCTCGCGCAGCTCGTCTCAAGACCGGAGCGACCCGCCCGGTAAAGGAAAGCGTCATCGGAAGTCCCGCTCGCGACGGAGGTCCTTGTCCCGAGACCCCCTTTTGGGGGACCCACAGCCCGACACGGACCAATCTGGCAAGGAATCCTGATCATCGTACGATATGGACGTCTACTGATTGCCTTTGATCTGTGGCTGTACATTGCGGCAGCCAGAACTTGGATGGTGGAGCGGACGTTGACTGGTGCAGTATAGACTTATGTTTTGGCAGTGTATGGGGCCCTCGAGGGCTGGTATATATGTATGGTGCCTTGCTTATGGACCAGATGCTTGTGGGATGGGGGTTCGGGGCACAATTTGTGGCCTGCCTCCTCATTTTGGGGTTGGGGGGTGGTTCTAGGGGCGCGCCCTATTAGTTAGTGGGGGGACTAGTTGGGATCCCTTGGTATGGCTGGCTTTAGGCGCTCTGTTCTGGGCCTGACGCACCGCATGCCGCGACAGATACTTCACTGTTCTCTGAGGTATAGGGGTGGAGGGGGGGACTGGGGTGTTTGGTTGTTTGGGGGTCGGGGCTGGTTGAGGGGGGTGGTGGGGGTCGGGGCTGTTCTATGTGGGGTGCACGTGATTCCTATGATATTTGCAACTGGGGTGTTGGAGACCTGGGTCGGGTTCTGGGGGTCGCAGAGACTTGCTCATCGTGACAATGGCTGACGCCCCACGACCGGTACTTCCTAGTACCTCTATGCGGATTCTGAGCTGGAATGTCCGGGGGCTCCTGGACAAGATCAAACGGGGGGCTGTGCTTCGCTGGGCCAAAAGGGATTTGGCAGATGTGCTCCTCCTTCAGGAAACACACATGTTGGGTACTAAGGCATTGAGTCTGCAGCGGTTTGGCTTCCACCAAGTGTTTCATGCCGGGTTTACCAGGGGCTCGAGGGGGGTGGCCATTCTTGTCCACAGGCGGTTGTCTTATACTCATGAGCGTCACTGGCTCGATCCTCAGGGTCGGTTTGTGTTTGTGCAGGGGAAGATTGGCGCAGAGCCGGTGGTGCTTGGTTGTGTGTATGCCCCTCCCCCGCTGCAGTGGTCCCTAGCGGAGAAACTGTTTGCCTTGTGGACTGAGATTCCCCACTCCCTGGCGGTGATTGGAGGTGACTGGAATGATGTGGTGGACATGAATCTGGACAGGCAGAGAGGGCAGGGGGTCGCGGCTGTGGCCTCGCCTACGCGGTTGAATGCCATGATTGATGGACTGGGATGGGTGGACGTGTGGAGGCATCTGCATGCCGGGAAGCGGGAGTACACATATGTTTCAGCAGTGCATGGCTCCCTCTCACGTTTGGATTGTGTGTTCGTGCCGGGGGCCTTCCTTGACAGGGTGAAGGGGGCGGCGATCCGGCCTCGCGGGCTGTCCGATCACTCCCCCGTAGCGGTTCAGGTTGACCTATGCAAGGCACGCCAACCGTTCCGGTGGCGGATGTCCTCGTGGCATCTACAGCGACCGGCCTACTACCAACATATGCGCAGTGCGATTGCCCACTATTGGCAGGACAACCTCACGGACGGGGTGGACGCGGTGACGGTTTGGGAGGCTATGAAGCCCACCTTGAGGAGTGTTGACATCGCCTGGTGCGCTTCTGCTCGCCGGACTCGGCAGGAAAATATTACTACAGCGGCGGAGCGGGTGGAGGTGCTGGAGACGCGATACAGGGGAGGGGGTGATGACAGGACACTGCGGCTGCTTCTACAAGCGCAGCAATCTTACTCCTCGGTCTTGCTGGATGAGGCTCGCCAGGCGTGGCTGGCTACACGTAGCAGGGTGTACCAGTGGGGAGACAAGTCCTGCACCATGCTCCACAGGCTCTGTCAGCAGACTCTGCAGCCGATCACCTTGCCGGGGCTTACAGACGAGGCAGGAGCGGTGATAACGGACCCTGCGATCCTCGCGGCGAGCTTTGCGCGCTATTACGTGCAACAGTACGCCTCTCGGGAGAGCCTTTCCCCCGAGGACATTGAGGGGTTCCTCGTGGATGCCCCTCCTCATGCGGTCTCGGACGAGGTACGAGATGCCTTAGATCTCCCACTGACGGCTGAGGAACTGGGTGACGCGCTGAGTCAATTTAATGTGGGTAAGGCACCGGGACCGAGTGGGTTTCCCAGCGAATTCTATAGGAAATTCCACTTGCAACTTGGGCCGCATTACAGGCGGGCGTTGGAACTGGCGCGGGAGTGTGGCAGCCTGCCCCCGGACTGGCGTCAAGCCGAAATTGTGGTCTTCCAAAAGCCGGGCAGACCCCCCGACCGTCACGAGTCCTATCGTCCCATATCCCTCATCAATTTTGAAGCCAAGCTCCTGGCCAAAGCGCTGGCGAACCGCCTACTTCCGCATATCACGGACCTTGTCCACCCGGACCGGGCGGGCTTTATGCCGCACCGGGCGACGAGAGACAACATTCGGCGCGCACAGGCCGCGATAGACGTAGTGGGGGCGACCGGGGATCGGGCAGCGCTGTTGCTTGCTGACATTGATAGTGCGTTTGATTCGGTCAGCTGGACCTATCTCTTTGCCCTTCTGCTGCTTCTCAATCTGGGGCCGGTGTTCATCTCCTATGTGAAATTGCTTTATACAGACATAACTGCCTCGGTGCGTGTCTCTGGGGCGATTTCCGAGTGGTTCCCCATTGCCAGGGGCACTCGTCAGGGGTGTCCCCTCTCCCTGTACCTTTTTGCGCTGGCCATGGAGCCCCTGGCCGCCCGAGTGCGCCGGGATGCCCTTTATCGGGGCTTTGTATGGGGGGCGGACCACTCAGATCGCATAGCCTTGTATGCGGACGATGTCCTCTTCTTCATTACCGATTTGCATCGCACGGGCCCTCGCATACTGGATATGATGCGGGAGTTTGGTGAAGCGTCGGGGCTTTTTCTTAATCCACGCAAGTCGACCCTGTGGGTGTTAGGGGGGGAATCATTGACATGCCCGTGGGCCGCGACCCTTCAGGTGGCAGTCGATGGCTTGAAATATTTGGGCGTCTTCCTCTCGGCCTCGGCTACGGTGGCGTGGGATCGGAACGTGCAGCCAGTGTGGGATAGGGTTCAGATGGATGTCAAGACTTGGACGCGCATGCCCCTTAATATCTATGGTAGATCCGCCATTTTCAAGATGGTGGCCCTGCTACGGCATCTCTATCAACTGCAGAATCATCCATATAAAATAGACCCGCAGTGGTTCCGGCGCGTCAATTCAGTGCTGGGCCGGTTTTTGTGGGCCGGGGGTGCCTCCAGGGTGGCACTGCGTACATGCTTTCTCTCTACATACTGCGGCGGCTTGGCATCCACGGACCTTCTGTCCTATTACCAGGCCTCCCACCTCCTGGTGCTCAACGAGTGGTGGTATGGAGACCATGGCGATCCGGCTTATGCATTGGAGCACTCTCTAATGGGGGGTGCCACGCTCCATACCTTACTGCACTCGGCCAGACGGAGGAGGACACTGCCGAGGGTCACCCAAGTGGTCTTCGCGATCTGGCGGCAAATTTTGCGCCGTATGGTTTGGTGGGGCAGACTGACCGCTGAGACTCCGTTGTGGCATAATGGTTTGCTTCCGGCGCTGGCGTCCCTGTCCGGTTTTGGAGGCTGGGACGCGATCGGGATTTCGTCCCTTGGTCATGTCCTCACTGGAACTACACTTAAGTCCTTTCAGGACCTTAGCTCTGAGTTCAATATGCCTAAGTCCCAATTTTTCCGGTACCTCCAGTTCCGCCATGCCCTCGGCCCTAGCCTGGTGGGGTTAGATCAACTCCCTGACTTTAGTCCCATTGAAGCGAAACTCTTTATGGGGGACCTGGGCGACAAGAAGGTTTCTCAGATATACCGCTCCCTGGTTACGCACTGCTCCCCTTCCCTCTTAACATTGAAGGCCTCCTGGGAGAATGATGTTGGCCCCTTGGATGAAGATGACTGGCGTGAGGCCCTTGAATCCCCGCGTGGGGCTGCTATAGCCGTCCGTCTTAGATTCATTCAATTTAAATACCTTCACAGGGCATACTATACTAGGGAACGATTGTGGAGGGCGGGCCTTATTGCCGCTCCGGAGTGCCTGAGTTGTGGAACTGAAAGGGGGACGCTCTTCCATACAGTGTGGTCTTGTGGGGGCCTGACCAGATTCTGGACTGGGGTCTGGGACTGCCTATCGGAGGTGTTGGGGTGGGACCTTCCCCGTACCCCTAGGCTGGGCCTCCTCCATGTCCTGGAAAACGTTGGGGGCAACATCTACAAACAACATCTTTTGCTATTGGGGCTGGTGGTGGCCAAGCGAGATTTGGCTCAGGCCTGGAAAAGTGAACGTGCCCCCCACTTGGCGCCTGGAAGGCGGGATTAGACTTTTTCATGGGGCTGGAACTACCTGTCTTTGAAGCCAGGGGGTGTCCCCGGAAGCACTACAAAATCTGGAAACGGTGGGCGGACTACAGGGGGCTTACTCTTGACCCCCCGATTGACATTGATGATGTGCTACCTCCTGATATGGACCCTGTACCTTAGGTTGTTGGCCGACACCTGCATTGCTTTACATCTAATGTTGCTACTCTGTGAACAAGTGCACTGGGCTAGGGTGGGATAAGGGGTGGGTAGTTGGGGATGGGTGTTGGGGGGTATTTTTGGGGGTTGGTGGGGCAGGGGTGGGATGGGGATTATTTCCTAAATTTGGGTTCATTGTCATGCTATTACCTGCATACTATTGACAGTATCCTCCTGATTGTGGAGAACTGTATTGATACTTGCTTGAACTCTCAATAAATACGGTTTTGAAACAAAAAATATATAGTTAGTCAAAATATCAATTTTTTTAAATGTCCTAAAAGTAATTTAAAATTCATGAAATAATAAATATAATTAACTAAAACATACTTGAAAATACTTATATAACCTTAAAATTATTAAATAATTAATTTAAGTTATAATAAAAATACAATTTTATTTTTGTAAACATATATATATATATTAACATAATATTAATAAAAAATATACAATATTCTTACCGTAGGATAGCATTTGGCTAAAATTGACTATTACCACTCCAGTGAGTGCAACAGTAGGGAAAGTGTTGGATATCGTAGGGGTAAAAATGACTATTCCCACTCCAGTGAGTGCAAAAGTAGGGAAAGCGTTGGATAGCGGGAGGGTAAAAATTACTATTCCCACTCCAGTGAGTGCAACAGTAGGGAAAGCGTTGGATGGCGGTAGGGTAAAAATTACTATTCCCACTCCAGAGAGTACAACAGTAGGGAAAGCGTTGGATAGCGTAGGGGTAAACATTACTATTCCCACTCCAGAGAGTGCAACAGTAGGGAAAGCGTTGGATAGCGTAGGGGATAAAAATGAATATTCCCAGTCCAGAGAGTGCAACAGTAAGGAAAGCATTGGATAGCGTAGGGGTAAAAATTACTATTCCCACACCAGAGAGTGCATCAGTAGGGAGAGCGTTGGATAGCGTAGGGGTAAAAATTACTATTCCCACTCCAGAGAGCGCAACAGTAGGGAAAGCGTTTGATAGCGTAGGGGTAAAAATTACTATTCCCACTCTAGAGAGTGCAACAGTAGGGAAAGCGTTGGATAGCGTAGGGGATAAAAATGAATATTCCCACTCCAGAGAGTTCAACAGTAAGGAAAGCATTGGATAGGGTAGGGGTAAAAATTACTATTCCCACACCAGAGAGCGCAACAGTAGGGAAAGCGTTTGATAGCGTAGGGGTAAAAACTATTCCCACTTTAGAGAGTGCAACAGTAGGGAAAGCGTTGGATAGCGTAGGGGTAAAAATTACTATTCCCACTCCAGAGAGTGCAACAGTAGGGAAAGCGTTGGATAGCGTAGGGGTAGAAATTACTATTCCCACTCCAGAGAGTGCAACAGTAGGGAAAGCGTTGGATGGCCTAGGGGTAAAAATTACTATTCACACTCTAATGAGTTTAACAGTAGGGAAAGTAAAGATTTGATATATTAATAAACATAAATTATATGTCCAATACAATAAAAAAATCATTACAATTGATTACCAATTTAAAATTATGCAATAATTAATCAATTAAAAATACAAATAAATATTAGTTAATAAAATTAATTACCTATTATTACAATTTAATTACCAATTAACAATTAATTAACAATAAATAAAAAATCAATACCTATAAATAAATAAAAATAATTTACTCAATTACAATTAAATTACTTCCCACCCTATTCCCCTATAAACCCACACCCCCTAAAGAAAATAAACGCAAAATTAAATTAAAAATAATTAGTAATGTATACAAATTAATATTTAATTTAATATAATTAAATTACTTCCCACCCTATTTCCCTATAAACCCACAAGCCGCTACAGAATTAAATTACGCAAAAATTAAATAACATGAAATTCATTACTTAAAATGAATTACAAAAAAATATACACTTTTCACACATCTACTAACATACAAAACACTTTAACAATTCGATATTATTGAAAATTCGATATATTTTAATACCTATATTATATACTTCTATATTTTGACTTTCTATATTTATAAAAATCGATATTAAATTACTTACCTTAAATTCGATATTTTTCACCACTATATTCTGTCTATTCAATATTTTGTCCATTCTATATTTTTGAGGTAATATGAATTTTTATGGTCAATTGTGTCCCCTAACGTAGACCCCAACGGCTCCATGTACGTGCTTCAAGTACATGTATGTTCCCTCCACAACCAGCTATGAAGACGCAAATACATTTGCGTCCAAGGTTAACATGTCCTCTTCCAGATCCACCATGAATGGGTCGAAAATTCAGTTCCTAAGTATGCCGTGCCACCGTCTTTACATGGTGCACTTTCACGTTTTCCTGGCTCTGGCGAGCTAGGCCCTGATTTCTGCCATCGAGCCCTTTCTGCCTTCTGCCTCAGAAAGCTGCAGCCTGAATCTGTATCCGTGACCCTTGCCTTACTCCCTGCGCGGCGAGCGGTGCCCGGCTCGGCCTGCTTGCCTGCCAAGACTGTATTTTGCCTTCAAGTTATCTGCTCCGCTCCTCGAAAATACATTCCTGTCTAGTGATTTAGGTAAATATCTCCCCAGCTGCAGAGCAAAGGGCCCGGCCTTTCTGTCTCCGTGCAAGTTAATTCATTGCTCCCGTTACCATGGTAGGCCCATGGCCCCCTCGCATTACACGTAGACACGTAGTCACATATACACGCACTAGCAGTCAGTATAGAATAGCCTCTGCCCGAGAGACCTTTCCTTCTAGATAATACAGTTCCTCAAACACAAGATATCAGATATGATTTGGGTTTAGGTTGTTCTGACATGCCAGACTTTTGTCTCCTCTTTTGGAGCTAAATGTCAAGTCCCCTTCACCCTCCAGTTCCACGTCAATCACACGTCATGCTGCTGCGCGCGCATCTCTGCCATATATTTCTGCTGACACTGCAGGATTCCTCTATGAATCCACCCACTTGTGACACTTTCATGTGACGTTTCTAGCACACACCTCTGTGTACGCCCTAGTGCACGCCTTCTGTTACGCACATGTGTTCTTATCTCGTTTCCTCTCAGCTGTTACGCCTTCTGTATCCATCACCATTGTATGCATTTACTATATATATTGTACTCTGTTAATAAAGCATTGTCTATCCCTTCCTGAACCTTCGTGGTGATGGAACATGATACCTGGTTCGAACCAATTCCATTTTATGGAATAAAACCCTTATAAACTCAGATGCCACGGACTCTGCCTCTCATTTTGATTGAGCTATTTTATTGAACTTTACCGCATAGAAATTCCGCATAGGTAAATCTTTATTTACCACATAATTTGGCGCCCGAATAGGGACCCCTCCCCCACCTTACGCGCCGGCGGTGTGTTGCAGGCCTAGCCCCCTGCCACAGCCGTGACACACAATTACGCGTACCCGCAGGATTTCCTGTATCTCCCTCAGGCCAACGGAGGTGACTGAGACTGCGATCGACACCCAGACGAGGCGGTGAGGAGTGCGGAGGATCCCGACCAGATCCCAGCCGAGAGAGCAAGGTCCGAGGTGTTCAGAGGCCCACTAGTTCCGAAATACCTACGTCACGAGTCGAGTCAAGTCCAGTCCGGTCCAGTCCAGTGTCGAGTTTCCGAGGCCTTCCGTTCCGTGCTTCCCGGTGAGTACCGTTGCTGGGGACGCATCAAGACGGGTGCATTAATTTGTGTCCGGTCAAGACGGGTTTGGGTACACAGACCCGGTCTGCACTGTTTTAGCAGTGTATCTGTACTGTTTAGCAGTATATCCAGTATCCAGTTATCAAGTTATCTAGTAAATATTTTAATGTGTGTTTCAATGTCGTGGTATGAGTGATTGTTTGATCTTCATTACTGTGTTTATTGTATTAGTTGTGTTCAAGTCCGAGTAAGTACCAAGTATCAAGGTTCAGAATGCCTCTATTCTCTAAACTGAGACAGATAGGAACTAGGAAAGGGATACTTGAGGAAGCTGTTCCCATCCCACCCAGGGACACTCCCGGATATTGTATGTACCACAAGCACGGCTTAGATGCTGTATTATATCTCGACTTGTGGGTGGATTACACTAAAGATTTAGCAGAGAATCAGAAATGGCCCGTTACAGGGACATGGGATGCCGAGTGCATCATGAGAGTAGAGGAAGCTTTATGGCAAAAAGAAAGCCAGACAGTCACAGAAAGATGCCATTGAATTATGGCGTAAAGAATCACATAGACGGACGGAGAAGGCACTCAGAAAAGCAGAGAAAAGTAGAGAGGATTCTGAAAAAGCCAAAGAAAAAGAGCTACTAGAAGAAGGAGTAAGATTGTTTTTGCGTGACTTTAAGGGTCACTATGTGTTGAGAGATATTGATCCCAGATTACAGAATGTTCCTGCACATTTATGGGCACAAGGCCCCACTGATGTAGGTTGTATGCACATTACTCGGTATCGTGTCACACTCAAACCAGGAGTAGTGCTACCACGAATCCGACAATACAAGTTACCCCCAGATGCTGTAGTGGCTTTACTGAAAATCATTGACGAGCTCATTGCACAAGGAGTGGTTGTAGAAACGGACTCCAATGTTTGTAATTCCCCTATCATTCTGATTCTTAAACGCACTGATCCGAATGCCCCCCCAGTTTATCGATTAGTTATTGATTTACGAGAATTGAATAAATGCATTGTACAACAGTACCCTGTGGTCCCAGACATCTCTTCTTTATTGACAGCTATTGATTCTGAGGCAACGTTCTTTACTGTAATTGATCTGAAGAACGCCTTCTTTAGTGTCCCCATTGATCCGGAAAGCCAATACCTTTTCGGATTCTGTTTAAATGGCCGAAGCTTCAAATTTGCACGCGCACCTCAAGGATTCACAGAAAGCCCCAGCATCTATAGCCAAGCATTGAAAAGACAACTTGACAGTATTCACATGCCTGACAACACTGCCCTACTTCAGTACGTCGATGATCTATTGATCACCGCCCGAAGTGAACCTGAATGTGAACAAGCATCACTGACAGTTTTGTATTTCCTGGCTGACAAGGGACACAAGGTGTCTCCTTCGAAGCTACAATTCTGTGTTCAGCAAGTGGTATACCTTGGGCACTTGCTGTCCAAAGGGGGGAGACAGCTAACACCTGACCGCATCCAGTTAATTGTAAACATGTCACAACCCAAGACACAAAAGGAGGTACGGGCCTTTATAGGCCTCACTTCTTACTGTAGACAATGGATCCCTCAGTACGCATTTCTAGCCAAGCCACTCATACAGTTGACAACACAGGAGGCAGCATCATCGACTGTCCTCCCTTGGACTCAGGAACATACACAAGCTTTTGACGACTTAAAGAAAGCCTTATGTCAAGCACCCGTTTTAGCAACACCATGTTACAGCAAGCCTTTTACACTTTTTGTCACAGAACGCGAAGGTACTGCATTGTCAGTACTCACCCAAGATCAAGCAGGTTCACACAAACCGTGTGCTTATTTTTCTAGTACATTAGATCCAGTAGCCCAGGCGCTGCCTGCGTGCTTGAAATCAGTAGCGGCAACAGCTCTAGCAATTTGACAAAGTGATTCCATAGTATTAGGACACCAATTGACAGTACAAGTTCCACATTCCGTGGAAGTCCTTTTAAACAGAACACAGACTCAGCACTTGACTATAGCACGACTGACAGGTTATGAATTGACATTGTTTCAGCCACACATAGAAATCAGACGTTGCAATACATTGAATCCAGCTACACTTTTGCCATTAAGTGAGACAGACCCTTTGGCACATGATTGTGTTGAAGTCATTACCATTACGACGAAACCCAGACAAGACTTGACAGACACCGCATTACCAGATCCAGACCTGACACTTTACGTGGATGGTTCATGTATGAGAGCAAGTACAGGAGAGTTAGTGGCCGCATATGCAGTGACAACAGAAACTGAGGTCATAGAAACACATCGTATTGACACCCTGTCAGCTCAAGCAGCAGAGCTCATAGCTCTGACCCAAGCCTGTATTCGAGCCAAGAATAAGAAAGTTAACATCTACACAGATTCCCGTTATGCCTTCGGAGTTGTACACGACTTCGGTGTACTCTGGCGAGAGAGAGGTTTTTTAACTTCTCATGGTGCCAAAATCCAGCACGGACCCCTCATTCAAGCTTTGTTAGAAGCAATACATTTGCCTACAGCGATATCCATCATGAAGTGCAAGGCACATACGAAAGTCACAGATACCATTTCCCAGGGTAATGACCTGGCAGACCGAACAGCCAAGCATACAGCTCAGACTCACGCAACTGACCTGACAAAGACAGTAGTCCCGACACCGACACATTGCATGACAGTTAGGGATCCCGCCCTAGATGTAATTGACATACAGACACATGCTACACCAGACGAAATCAGGAAATGGACTGAACTAGGAGGGATCCAACAGAACAGGGATGGATGACGAAGGGAAAAGCCACATTGTTTCTCCCCGACTCTATGGTTCAAGTTATCATTAACACAATACATAGTCCTGCACATTTAGGAGAAAAAGCCATGTTAGACAGTATTCAAAACCTTTGGTTCAATAAGCATTTACGAGCAGCAGCAAAACAGAAAGTGCGTACTTGCATGATCTGTTGTCAGTTCAACCCAGGTAAAGGTATTCCCGTAGAACAAGGTGGATTTCATCCTCCCGATCACCCTTTTGAAGTCCTCCAGATGGATTATATCCAGATGGAACGTTGTCGAGGTTTCAAGTACGTCCTCGTAGTGGTATGTGCACTTTCCCGTTGGACAGAAGCATATCCAGTCCCAGATTACACTGCTCCGACCACTGCCAAGCAGCTGGTACGTGAATTCTTCCCACGATATGGTTTGCCCCGTGTCGTGTACTCAGATAATGGTCAGCCATTCTCGTCCGAGCTTATGAAGCAGGTATCACTCCTGCTAGGTTATCAGTGGAAGTTCCACTGTGTCCGACATCCCGAGGCAGCAGGTCTCGTAGAGAGACATAATCAGACCCTGAAAATTCGCCTTGCCAAGATATGTAAAGAGAAAGGCGTTGACTGGATAGTAGCTTTACCAGTTGCTCTTTTTTACATGAGAATGATAGCACACTCTGGAACAGGGCTATCCCCGTACGAGGTGGTCTTTGGCAGGCCACCGAATATGTGGGGGACGCCTCTGCCTCGTAAAATCACAGATGTTGACTGTAATATGCTGACAGATTACCTTGCCTCCTTGATGTCTGCACTACAATCATGTCGTTCACAGGTAGCTGCAGCCTTTCCCGACAACACCGAGGTGGAGCCACACGAGATCGTTCCTGGAGAATACGTTTTTATCTGCAATTTCGACAGGAGGAGTCCGCTGGAGCCCCGTTAACAGGAGCCGAAGCTTGTGTTATTAACAACAAGGACAGCAGTGAAGGTGGAGGGTCGCAAGGGCTGGCTCCACTTGAGTCATGTAAAAAGACACTATGGACTGCTGCCAAAACCAGACTCCCAGCCCTGCCCCTTCCAGAGACTGATACTAAACTCCCCCTGGTAGAGAAAACTCCTTCTCAAGAATTTCGTATGAAGTTGAGGTCTAGCAAGTCAGACAGTTTAATTGTTTAAGTCCTCCCCTAGGTGAATCGGTTAGACAAGTTCCTGACATGTACAGGTTAGACCCCAATAGAGAGAGATATAGACAGAAACAGCTCAAGAAACGAGAATATTGTAAATCTCTCCGTAGTCACTGCATCGTGACATTATTGATTATGTTTTTTCTGAGTCTTATGATTATTGCTGCGAGTATACTGCTACACATGTATTTTCCTATTTTCACACGTGCACATTCTTCCTCAAATGTCACTGTCGAGCACACTTTCAGTGAATTGCCCCCGCACGAGTTATCTTACCGACTTGCGCTGCGCAACAATACATTTATTAGTATGTTACATCATTCCCATCAGACCAGCAATGCTACCAATTGTTGGATATGTGGCCGACTCCCCCCCTATCAGAAATACAAGGGAGTTCTGCCCCTCTTTCCGTATCCATTCACACATAATGGTTCCTGTGGTGCATGGTTTAGTTTAATGAATTCTTTAGATTCTGATTCCGTAGTTTACCAAGGAAATTGGGTAAAGGGGAAATCTGAACACAGTTTTGCATAAAGTATGTTTCCCTGACAAGGAGGGTCTTCCACAAAGGACAGGGACCGATCTAGAAAACGAAGTATATGGATTAGGTAATTTTACACTTAACCTCATGATTCTAAATGTCCAGTCCGAAGCCGAACCAGTCTTGCCCGCTATGTCAGTATTACCAGTCAAAGGTGAATTATGTGTCAGAAAGAATGGTTCAGTACACCTAGGTCATAGTAAATGTACTACTGTGATTGAATTCAGTGATAAAGGCAAGTCTACATTCAAAGCTTCCCGTCATTCCTATTTCATTTGTGGTCATACAGCTTATGTTCGCTTACCTCTAGACTGGGATGGTACTTGTTACATTGCATTCCTTCTGCCACCTGTTTTTCTAGCCCCACCTGATTATCATAAGAACTCCCGTCTAGTACCTAATAGACCCAAGAGAGAACTCCCGATTGTCGACTATACTGAAACGGCATGGGAACGATACACAGATTTCAATAAAGGTTTCTTCCCCTATTTAGGAGCTGTCTTCAATAGCAAATCAATACGTCACTTAACCAGAACCCTTGAAGCAGTAGTAAATGAAACTACTTCTGCCCTAGGCAACTTAACAGAGGAACAGTCTGCTATGAGACTTGTCGTTCTTCAAAATCGTCTTGTTCTTGACGTCATCCTGGCCGATAGGGGCGGAGCTTGTAGAGTCATCGGATCGAGTTGCTGTGTTTTCATTCCAGAAAATGCACCATCAGTATATAGAGCCATAACCTGTCTCCATAAGATTGCAAGTCAGATACACCAGAATCCAGGTACCTGGACATGGTCCGGTTGGTTCTGGAGCGTGTTATCAGCCTGGGGATGGAAAATCCTATCCTTCCTCGGAATAGCCCTTCTCATAGTATTCAGTTGTTGTCTATGTCTGCAGTGTGGGCCAGCAATTTGCGGCTTGTGCGCCACATCATGTATTCCTCATCCCAGTTCACGTTCTAAATCCCGCCTGAAAAAGGAAGAGCAAATGATGTTATATGAACAAATTGATGGACTAATGAAGATTGATATATCATGAAGGGTCCGTAGGGGACAAGGAGGGAATGAGGTAATATGAATTTTTATGGTCAATTGTGTCCCCTAACGTAGACCCCAACGGCTCCAAGTACATGCTTCAAGTACATGTATGTTCCCTCCACAACCAGCTATGAGAACGCAAATACATTTGCGTCCAACGTTAACATGTCCTCTTCCAGATCCACCATGAATGGGTCGAAAATTCAGTTCCTAAGTATGCCGTGCCACCGTCTTTACATGGTGCACTTTCACGTTTTCCTGACTCTGGCGAGCTAGGCCCTGATTTCTGCCATCGAGCCCTTTCTGCCTTCTGCCTCAGAAAGCTGCAGCCTGAATCTGTATCCGTGACCCTTGCCTTACTCCCTGCGCGGCGAGCGGTGCCCGGCTCGGCCTGCTTGCCTGCCAAGACTGTATTTTGCCTTCAAGTTATCTGCTCCGCTCCTCGAAAATACATTCCTGTCTAGTGATTTAGGTAAATATCTCCCCAGCTGCAGAGCAAAGGGCCCGGCCTTTCTGTCTCCGTGCAAGTTAATTCATTGCTCCTGTTACCATGGTAGGCCCATGGCCCCCTCGCATTACACGTAGACACGTAGTCACATATACACGCACTAGCAGTCAGTATAGAATAGCCTCTGCCCGAGAGACCTTTCCTTTTAGATAATACAGTTCCTCAAACACAAGATATCAGATATGATTTGGGTTTAGGTTGTTCTGACATGCCAGACTTTTGTCTCCTCTTTTGGAGCTAAATGTCAAGTCCCCTTCACCCTCCAGTTCCACGTCAATCACACGTCATGCTGCTGCGCGCGCATCTCAGCCATATATTTCTGCTGACACTGCAGGATTCCTCTATGAATCCACCCACTTGTGACACTTTCATGTGACGTTTCTAGCACACACCTCTGTGTACGCCCTAGTGCACGCCTTCTGTTACGCACATGTGTTCTTATCTCGTTTCCTCTCAGCTGTTACGCCTTCTGTATCCATCACCATTGTATGCATTTACTATATATATTGTACTCTGTTAATAAAGCATTGTCTATCCATTCCTGAACCTTCGTGGTGATGGAACATGATACCTGGTTCGAACCAATTCCATTTTATGGAATAAAACCCTTATAAACTCAGATGCCACGGACTCTGCCTCTCATTTTGATTGAGTTATTTTATTGAACTTTACCGCATAGAAATTCCGCATAGGTAAATCTTTATTTACCACATTTTGACTTCGATATTTTGGTAATTCTATATTTTTAATTCGATATTTTGTGTAGTTACCCTTCCACCGTCTCCACTCTGATGACTGTGGCCTCTGTTTCCTCCAGCTCCTCCTGTGGCGCTGGACTCCCACCTCCTGTCGCTATTGCTGCCTTCCTGTTTCATATCATGCAAGAGCCTCTTGGTGTCCTCCATTGTCCTCCTCGACACTCCGACCGCATTCCAGGTAGTGAGTGTAATTTGCGTCAGTTGATGCTAGTGTTCTGTCACCTCCGTGACGCTGATCTGGTTTGCCTGCGGACTGCACCCCACCTTCCTCTCCCTCTACTTCCTGGCCTTCCCCGACGCAGTTATTCCTTGCTGGTGGACTGTGGGTCTTGTGGGGTTCGCGTCGGCCTCTGTGCTCGGTCAGGGTGCATACATGTTGCTGCACACTTTCTGGAGTGTTGTTTTTGTGGCTTTTATGGTGCATTATCCCAACAGACGCAAGGGTTTTGCAGGCCTGTCACTGCTTTTCGCTGCCTTTTGTACCACAATTGGCCTCATCGCAAGATTTTTTTACTTTTGCATTTCGCATTTTTGCAGTGTGGCGTTGATTGTTACATGGATATTTTGCGAGTTATCTGGAGGCTATTGCATTATATCGCCGTGTTGAGAATGCTTTGTTGACACAGCATAATTTTCCCGCAATAGACTCTGATATGCAAAAAGTTAAATTTGCGGGAGCAAATTTACAAGCCCCTTGCGCCGCTTTTATGCCGCCGTTGTGTCACTTTTGTGACGCAGCGGCGGCGCAAAAGATGCACCAAGGTGCAGGGTATTTACAACATGACGCATCTGCCAGATGCGTCACGTTGTAAAGCTCTGTGCCAGAAGAGGCGTACCATCGCCTCCCAAAAGTGGCTGAGTGAAATCAGTGCTGAGTGCAGCGCCTTGAGACCCTCTGGGTAAGTAGTGCGCTATATAAATGCGATGATGATACAAGATTTCACTCAGTCACTTTTGGGCCCATGCTGTGTCAAAACCCTGCGCCTGCTTGAAGCACGCGTAAGGATTGACGCAGCATTGAACACATAGGGCCCCCCTGATCATTGCTGGAGCTGCGTCGCGCTTGCAATGCAACTCCAGCAATGCGCCGCTTTTACGGCACAGATGCGTGACGCATTTGTGCATTTTTTGCCCCATGTTGCGCCGCATTGGAAATGCGGCGCATCAAGGGTGGCGGAGCTGCGGTGCACAATTACTGGCGCATCCCTGCCGATATGCAGGGATGCGCCAGTAATTGTAAATCTGCCCCGCGATGTTTGTCACACGTTCTTGAGAATATACACCCTTGTTTTTTTTGCTCACCATGCCATTCCAGTTTGGACCCAGCCATATGCAGATCAGTCTTGACCCTGCGCCCGATGGGAACAGTCCAGCCCGAATTGCCAGGCCAGGTCTTCCCTGGACTGGAAACAAGCATCCTAGGACCGGTTTCAAGCTTTTCAACCCTCATCAGCCAGGATAGCTTGGCTCCAGTGGCACGGAGAGCACGGGACCCACACCCGGGCATACCCTTCCCACTCGGAGTGATAAATGCAAAAAGAACAATTGATGGACAGAATGCAGAAGAATGTCGTACATTCACCCCAAGACAGAGATGAGGGCCTAAATCCATGTTTTTTTTGCTTACCAGGCCTTTCCAGTTTGGACCCAGCCATATGCAAATCAGTCTTGACCCTGCACCCAATGGGAACAGTCCAGGCAGAACTGCCAGGCCAGGTCCTCCCTGGATAGCTTGACTCCAGTGGCATGGAGAGAACGGGACCCACGTCTGGGCGTACCCGTCCCACTCAGGGAGACAAATGCAAAATGAACAATTGATGGACAGAATGCAGAGCAATGTCATACATTCACCCCAGTACAGATATCTGGGCCTAAATCCATGTTTTTTTGCTCATCATGCCATTCTAGTTTGGACCCAGCCATATGCAAATCAGTCTTGACCCGGCGCCCAATGGGAACAGTCTAGCCCGAACTGCCAGGCCCGGCCCTCGCTGGACACAAGCATCCTAGGACCAGTTTCTGGCTGTCAGCCCTCATCAGCCAGCATAGCTTGACTCTAGTGGCATGGAGAGCATGGGGTCCACGTGTGGGCATACCCGTCCCACTTGGGGTGACAGAAGCAAAAAGAACGATTGATGGACAGAATGCAGAACAATGTAATACATTAACACCAGTACAGAGATCTGTGCCTAAATACATGTTTTTTGCTCACCATGCCATTCTAGTTTGGACACAGCCATATGCAAATCAGTCTTGACCCAGTACCCAACGGGAACAGTCCAGCCCGAACTGCCAGGCCAGGTCCTCCATGGACTGGAAACAAGCATCCTAGGATGGGTTTCTAGCTTTCAGCTTTCACCCGCCAAGATAACTTGACTCCAGTGGCATGGAGAGCTCGGGACCCACATCTGGGCATACCCGTCCCAACCCACATCTGGGCATACCCGTCCCACTCGGGGTGACAAATGCAAAAAGAACAATTCATGTACAGAATACAGAACAATATCATATATTCACCCCAGTACAGAGATCTGGGCCTAAATCCATGCTTTTATGCGCACCATGCCATTCCCGTTTGGACCCTGCCATATGCAAATAAGTCTTGACCCTGTACCCAATGGGAACAGTCCAGCCCGAACTGCAAGGCCAGGCCCTCCAGGACTAAAAACAAGCATCCTAGGACTGGTTTTGGGCTTTCAGCCCTCATCAGCCAGGATAGCTTGACTCCAGTGGCATGGTACGGTAAAACTTTATTTAGTGGCATGGAGAGCACTGGACCCACGTCTGGCCATACCCGTCCCACTCGCGGTGATAATGCAAAAAAAAAAAACAATTGATGGACAGAATGCAGAACAATGTCATACATTCACCCCATCGCTGGATTGTATTGCAGAGATAGTGTGTTATTATCAACGCTTATCTCCAATGCGATATAAAATCCAGCGATAGCGGCTAAATGTGAGATTATCGCTGGAAATACAGCGATTACCACACAACGATAGGCGAATCCTTGATGATAGGGTAGGTTAGGCTTAGCCAAACAATCCACCTTCCATAGGATATAATGGCTAAGTCGGGTTCAAGAAAAAACAGTGGAGGGGAGGGAGAGTATCATAGAAGGATTCGTACTCCCAAGGCAATGTTACAAAAAAAGAGGAATCCCCCTGATGGTATTTGCGAGTGTTCCTCACAATGGTGTGGAGCACTTAGTGTTTTTTAAAATACCCCTCACACACCAAAAGGACCCTTGGTGTCATGCTTCATCATAGGGCTTTTCGCACCCCTCTACGGGATGCGGTGTGCTGCGACCTATGGCTACGCGGGAGCACTTATAGTAGTAGACTATGTATGATGCATGTGAGGGTTTTATTTTAAAGTGTGTGAGTGGTGGAATAGGTGAAAATAAATTTAAAAGTGCCTGGCTCGTGGGAACTTGAAAAAACTATAATTCTGTCCCCGGGCTGGTACTGTTAAAACAAGTGAAGTGCGAGGTGCTTATGTCATGATTATGTACATCACCTCATGTGTGCGTCGACATGTTTCGGACACTGCGCTCCTTCTTCAGGACAGGGTGCACAACTTCCCCACCTTACTCACGTTTCCCTATGTAAAAAAACAATGATGTGTATTTACATAAAAGTGAAAAGAAATAGATAAATATGTGTAAGCATCATAGGTTACAATGTACCTACAGCGGTATATCTCAAGAGTATGCGATTTGCATTACCTGAGGAAAAAATGAAAGGAACAAATATTGGTAAACCTCTGGAGAACCATTTTCAACAGGTATAATCACCTAGAAAAAACGTTGTTGGTAGGGGTTAAACTGCTCAGTGAAGATTTAACCCTGTAAAAATGACAAATACAAGACATACATACATTGAACAGACAACACACACTCTATTGGTAGCCATGGCGTGACAGAGGGGGAAGGAACCATAGATATTATAGGCATACTTGTCTTTTTTTGTTGTTAGCTTCATGAGCCTGTTAAACGTCTGGGGTGTCAATTGCCAATCTGCAATCTAAAAGTAATGATGGAAGGTGTAAATCTCGCCATACACTTACTTCAGGTCGTCGAATTCAGCGATCAAAAGTCATACTCACGAACTCAATAGGAGTTCCCAACTGTCTCTCCCCAAGCGCGGCTCCGCTGGAATGAAAGGTGAGCCCTCTGTGCTTCATATTTATACTCCCTCTCTTTACTAAATTAATCCGTAATTGACAATTAGGCACGTTTTAGCGGATGTGTATGTCATGCCCAAGTAAGGTCTTACCATGGTTGCGCGGAGAAGATGTTGTCTGCCCCATCGGTAGTGTCAAAGAGAGCGCATGCGCATTTGTAGATCATGTCTCTGCGCATGCGTCTGTCTACAACGCTTGTCTACGAGAGACAACGCGCAAGTGTTTCCTTCGTGTACTGGGATACAGCGGGAGCTGTTTTCTTAAAATAACAGCAAACGTTTATGTGATGGTTTCATGCCCAATAACCATCGGATACATATACAATCTGGTCATACAGGGGCTTGTATAGAAATAAAATGGAGAGTAATTTCCACGTGTAAATATAACGAAGCTTACTATATACTATGCCCTAATTTCTTGCTCATTAGTGATCGAGCCCACACATCTTTGAGTGTTAAAAAAAAAATGTGTAGGAATACAGAAGTGGCCTAATATGTATTGGTAGTACAAGATTAAAGGTGGCTTGCCCAGGTACCCTCTTCCCTAATGACAGAGTTCAGGGGTAGGACCTTCCTCATTATTATCCTTAAATATTAAGGTGGAGACAGGGACATACTAGTTAATATTACTATATGGTTGTCACTCTTTAATTCAGATATACTTGATTGTTCAGGTGGTCAAATGGCCCCACGGTATATCATCGTTAAGACCATTTTGATGTGTTCCCAACCGGAACACCCAACGTTAATCTTTCTGAAATAGGTCTGCCTCCGATTTTAACTGTTCATTTACAGTCCATCGGAGATCATTGACACAATGTTGAGCATTTAGATAGTGGGTTGCCATTTTGGTTGTGGTCTTTTTACAACGTACGTTGCTCTTGTGCTCATTCATGCAGATTTTTACTGCTCTGGTGGTCATGCCCACGTACTCCAGACCACAAGGGCAGGTGATCAGGTAAACTACATTCTTGCTGTTGCAGTTGGTCATTCTTCTCTGTTCCCAGGTTGTTCCGTTCCTGAATGTCAATTTTTTGCTTTTCTGAGTTAAGTGGCAACTACTACAATTCCCACAGGGGAAATGACCTTGGACCCCAATGATTTGCACTGTTTTCTCTAGTGTTTTGCGTGGGCGTGTGTGGACCAATATGTCCTTCAAATTCCTGCCCCGTCTGTGTGCAAACATGGGTTTCTCTAGGTCCAGTTTCCCACACGTCAGAATTCCCCAATGCTTGTTCACTATTTTTGAGACTTCATTTGAAATGGTGTTGTACGCAGTGCACATATGGGTCGTTTTGTCTCAGAGTCTCGTGGTGTTTTATCCTCCAAAAGTGCTTCCCTGTTATTGTTTTTTGCCCTTTTCATGGCTGTGTTGATAATGTTTTCCAGATATTCTCTCGATTTCAGTTTCTTTTTCAAATCTTGGGCTTGTGATCTATACTCAGACAATTCAGTACACCATAAGTTTTGTTAAACAATTTCAGTCCACTAATTGATGCTGCTGTTCTCAATTTTAACGCATCTAGATGGGTATGCCATTTCAAACTTCTTTCAATCCACATTCACAAATACCTATATTCTGGGACGGTTTCTACTTTCTTAGACCCCTAAAACCATGCAAACCTAGCTTTCCTCCGGCCAAAGCTCAGGGCTTTAGTCTTGTCTATATTGACCACCAGTTTTTTTTGGAGCCATAATCGTTAAATATATTTAGTTTCCTTTGCAGGCCAATTTCGGTCTGATCCATGATCACCAGGTCATCCGCCTAGAGCAAACATGCAGTATGCTTACAATCTTGTTTTGGGCTTGCCCCATTGGCGTTCCCTAAGGTCAATGGTAAATCTCATCCCTGGCGCCACCCATATCCAATCTCAATCTTCCTGGTTACACTTCCATCTACATCTAAAATTATCTGAGCCCAGTTCTTTATGTGGAGCATTTGGATCAGACTTAACAAATCTTTTGGGATACCATAACTGATTAGGGTCTCCCACAATATCTCCCTGTCCACCAAAACAAAAAAGTAAGGGGCATATTATCAAGGGGGTTTATCTCCGCTTTTTTGGCTTTAAAAGCCAAGAAAGCGGAGATAACATTATCTCCCTATTACCAAGCTGTCTCTAACACCAGTTAGCGACAGCTAATAGGAGATAGCGACCATCTTGGGCCCCGCTTTGCATGTCAGTGATATTTATCACTAATGACATGCAAAGTGGGCGTGCCAAGATGTTAGCGACTGGAAACAGTCGCTAACATCGCTATCTCCTATTACCAACTTTTGGAGATATTCGCGCTAAGCGCGAATATCTCCAAAAGCTAACACCTGCCTGAGCAGTTCTTAGCCATGTTATCCAATGGGAGGTGGATAACATGGCTAAGAGCATTTGCTCGGTAATGCATGAATATCGCTGACTTTTCAGCGATATTCATGCATTTTGGCCGATTTTTATCGCTTAGGAGGTAAACCTTGATAATATCAAGGCTCCTAAGTGATAAAAATCGTCGCTACACAGCGATAAAATTATTGCCGCTAAGCCAACCTAGCGATAATTACCGCTAGTTGTTGGTAATATGCCCCTGAATTCCCCCGCTGTTCGATCGATTTCCGGGCTATGCCCCAGAGAGCAAAGCAATGGTCAATTGTGGAATGGCCCTCTTTAAAACCCCCCTGTTCTGGCGGTATAATCTGATTTTCTTCTGCCCACTATGTAAGTAATCCCAAAATGACTTTTGCAAAGACTTTCTCCCCTATGTCTAAGAGATTTAATAACCTATAGTTCTTCGGTAGATTTCGATCACCCTTCTTATGAATTGGTTTTATAATTGCACCCCTGTGAGAGAGTGCCATCTTTCTTGCATTGGTATGCCCCCACTTTTTTCTGGCTGCTGATGTGCTTTGACTGAGTGTGCCCTGGGCTCCTGCCAACCAGGTACCCAGGGCCTGTGTTCCTTTCCTAAAAACTGTGTTGAAACAAAACCCAATTGGCATCTCAGGCCAACTGCCCCTAGTAAATGGTATCGTAGGTACCCAGGGCATGTGCCACCCTTAGGGGCCCTGTACCTGGGCACCCACACACTGCCTTTGGCAGGGGTGAGTGCCTAGGTACAGAACTAAATAAGAGTATGCCATGCCCACAAACCCACTGCCCTGGCATACATCAGTCACCCCTCTAGCTGAGTGCCATATGCCAGTGGTGTGGGCCCAGGTGCATGAGCCCTGTGCCCCTACAGTGCCAAGGGCCATTCCTGGAAACTGTAAGTGCAGTAATGCCATTAAGAGTATATGGTGCTGGGAGGTTGTCATTACGAACTCCACAGTACCATAATGGCTACACTGAAGACTGACAAGTTTGGTACCAAACTTCTCAGCACATTAAACTCGCACTGATGCCAGTGTGAGATTTAATGTAAAATGCACAAGAGGGCATCTTAGAGATGCCCCCTGAAAACCTAACCTACAATCCAAGTCTGGCTGAGTGGCTGCAGAGGATGCCACACAGCAGACATGTTGCTGGACCCCTGGGTAGGAGAGCCTCCGCTTTCCTGGGCCTGCAACAATGCACATCCTGGGATAGGTGCTAGGTCTCCTCCCCCAGGATGAGCAGGGGGAAGCTTCAAAGGCATGCCGCCTCTGTGAGCTTCTCCAGACCATTTGCTGTACCCAGCAACCAGCCCCCACCAGTCCTGCCCCCACTCTAGTGGGAAGACTAGCGGGAAAAACTACGTCAGGAATGGGGGGGTGCCAGCCTGTGCCAACCCAACCCCTCAGGTGGGGGAGACGATGTGAAGCACGTCCCCGGGCTGCAGCCATCTTGAAATGGGGAACCCTGCCCAATCACAGCTAGGCTCCTGCCCCCCTCCTACAGGAGAGGAGCAGGCTAGGGGGTGTACTCACCCCAGGGCAGGGACAAATCGGTCCCTGTCCTTGCCCTACCTGTGACGCCCCTACATTCAGTATTTAGGGGCTCACTGAACCTTCCTTCCTCAGATCCCGATACGAAAAGAAGAAAGAAGAACAAGAAGAAGAAGACCCGCATGCAGCTGCTAACAACAGGACGACAACAACTGACTTGGCCCCAACCCTACCGACCTGTCGATCCTGGAACCTGCTCCTGCTTAATCCCGGCGACTCCTGCGGACAGCAACCTTGGGACACCCGGAGGACCTGCCTGCCTTGACCCTCTTGAAGGCTAGGACTCCCATCAGCAGAGGCTCTGCTGCAACAACCCACCTGGTGCCAACCAGGAAGCTCCGGCCCAGCCCACTCTGCACCCGCCGAGCCCGGGCCGGGCCCAACCAAACCAATACCACGAGGACGTCCCCCCGGCAACTGGGACCCAAAGTCCAGTGCCCAAAGACCATCCTAGATGAACCAGCTGACACCTGCAGACTCACAACCAGGGGCCACCCCAACCGCGATCAGCCGAGGCTAAGCTTTTCCGACACCCCAAGACATCCCTGCACCCGGCACCCTACAGCCCCCAGTGCCTCCCTTTGGGGTACCTAACTGTGCTCCAAGATCCCAACTTACTTCTCGAAGTGCTGGTCGCCCCTGGAGAGTCCCTGAACCTGCAGCCTTTGTTCCTTTTTGGCCTTTCCCATTGGATAACATTGAGCAACCTACGGCTCAAAAGCACCCTGCATCCAGCCGCCCGAGTGCCGCTGGTTGTGACCCCTGTGTCCTATCCTACTTCCCCCTTGCCCTGAGCAAGTGATCAGGAGCCCAGCTCCCACAGCTGCGTGGCCTGCTAGCCAGCAGCCACCAACCAAAGGCCCCCCTTCCCTCATTGGATATCATTGGGCCTACCTACCTCTGCACCCGGCCGCCCCTGTGCTGCTGGGAGTGAACTAAATGTACTTACCTGACCCTGGGGAACCCCTGAGTCTATGCCCCGAACCTTAACCTCACCAACCAAGTACTTACCTGGAAACCAGTAATTTACTTACCTGCTATTGGATAACATTGACTCATTTTGAATCGAAAATGTTCTAAGTGTGAAGTTTTGAAATCTGAAAATATTCACATAAAATCAGTCAAAGTCCAAATTCCGAAGTACTCCCCTGTGTTCAGGTGAGAAGCCAGTTTTGTACCTTTCAGCCCAGTACTGAACCGCAAAAGTAATCCCTAGCGGGGTTACTAGTAATCTGTATGTTCTCCATAGGAACCCATTGTCTGCTTTTCTATGAAATTTCTTGTCTACTTTTGAAAACTTGAAATATTCTTTAAAAATCGCACGACATACTGAAACGCAATTCCCTGCCTGTTTTGAGTTAAGATCCCAGTGCTGGCCCTAGGAGACCAGTGTTGGGTTACAAAAGTAACGCAATCGTACTTTACCTGCAACCTGAATTTTCTCCCATTGAATAACATTGTCAGATTTCCATTGAAAAGTTTCTAAGTGTGAACTTTTAAAACCGCTTTATATTCCTGAAAATTCACTACAGTAACTACAACGTTTTTGTAATCTGGTTTCAGCTTAGACCCCAGGTCTGAACCGAAGATCTAGTCCTGGGACTACTAAAGTAATCTATATAGTAATCAACTGTACTTACATGTGGAAAACCCATTGAGCTCAATGCTATAGTGTGTTTTAGGATTGTGTTGCTTACTGTCAATACTGTATTAATTGTGTGCACGTACTTTATTGCTCCTTTGCAAAGTAATTACATGAGAGAACTCATAACAAGAAAAGTATATTTTTATAACTGTTAGTTCTAAAAATAAAACACCTATATCTGTGGATATAAAAACAATTGGCCTGGAGTTCAGTCCTTGAGTGTGTGAAACCTTTTGCTGACTGAGTGTGTACAACAAATGCTTTCCACTGTACTCTGGTACTGCCTTACTGCTCGACCAAGCTACCACTTTGGAGAGTAAGGTCAGTTCTGACTTTAACCTCTGTTATACCTCTGGGGTTGGTGGACTCTATTCACACTGTACTTCATTCTAGTCCAGTATATATAGAGCCACTTTCTCACAACCCCTCCAACTTTCTGGTACAATTCCTGTCATCAAAATCACTTGGTACATCTTTGCAAAAAACTCTGCCCACCATTCTGGTCTAGTCTTTATTATTACTGCTGGAAGATTGTCTGGGCCGGCGGCACGAGTGATGTTCAAATTTGCTATAATGTTCTTTATATAACTGGGGGCAAAGAGTTATTTTAGATCGTCCATCACCAGTGACCACCCTGGCATCCTAGCCTTACCTTGTACCGGCCAGTTCCTATATATCTCTTCCAGGTAACCCACCCAATTGTCCTCAGGGACCATACAGTCTAGGGATCCTACTTTCCTACCCGCGCTTTCTTGGACCAATCTCCAAAAACCTTTTACATCTCTGATGTCAATTACATCCAACATATTTAACCAGCACTTATCTTTATAAGTTCTTTTTTTATTTTCTGATTAATGTTTTATATTTTACCCTGAGTGATTGAAAGGACTCAGACCATTCCACTTTAAACCCAGTCCTTAACCTTCTTTCCTTCTGCCTGATCTGCGCCTTTGCTACCCGGCATTCATCGTCAAACCAGGCATGCATATTTTTATTCACTCTCTGGCTTCCAGGCCCTGACTTGCTTGATTTAAATTTTATCTTTAGAGTATCCACTAGCTTACTTATGGTGGTTTTGAACCAGATACTTCCATTCCTAGAATGGATTTCTTCTACTGGGATTGCCAGCTGGGTTTGTTTTAATTTCTCAGTGTGTTCCTCTGTTATCCTGGTTGTCAGCCGTTTAGGGTAAACCACATGAACCTGTAGAACCCTTTCTCTCTTTTTACTGCTTGGTAAATATAATTCAGTTCTCAAGGGGTAATGGTCACTACCTTCCATTTTCACCACCTCAAAAGTTTTGATTAGCCCAAAATGCCAAGCGTGGGGAAACACATAATGGCCCGATTCACAGAACTAACTTAAGACAAAATCCTAAACTTACTACTTTTGGTATTCACAGAAGTTAGGATTTTGTCTTAAGTTTGTCTTAAGATAGACTTAAGACAAAATCCTAACTTAAGTCTGTCTTAAGTCTGTCTTAAGACAAACTTAAGACAAAATCCTTACTTCTGTGAATACCAAAAGTAGTAAGTTTAGGATTTTGTCTAAAAATAGGTCTGTGAATCGGGTCCATAATCTACTGGGCGGAGTTGCTGGCCCTTCATAAAGGTGCAACTTGTTGGCAGATCCCACTGCATTCTCCCATTTAAACATACCGGGGCAGATTTATGTTAACTGGCGCATCCCGAGGGATGCGCCACAGTGCGCCACAGCTACGCCACCCATGGGGCAAAAACGGCACAGATGCGTAACGCATCTGTGCCGGAAATGTGGCGCATTGCTGGAGTTGCGTCGCAAGCGCGACGCAGCTCCAGCAATGCTCTGGGGGGGCCTATTCTTTCAATGCTGCCTCAAGCCTTACGCCTGCTTCAAGCAGGCGCAGGGTTTTGACGCAGCATTGCCCTGAAAGTGACTGAGTGAAATCTCATAGATTTCACTCAGCCACTTTCAAGAGGCGTTCCTGCGCAGGAACGCCCCCCCCTGCGCAGGAACGCCTCCTCATGGCGCAGTGCTGTACAACGTGACGCATCTCTTAGATGCGTCACGTTGTAAATAGGGCGCAGGGATGCGCCACGTTTCCGTGCCGTTGCGTCACGCAACGGCGGCGTAAACGTGGCGCAAGCCCTTCATAAATCTGCCCCATAATGCCTAATGAACCCATCAACTGAGTAAATTTGGTATCTTGCGGTGAGGACTCTCCTCTGGGGAAGTTGGCCACTTCAATATTATAAGCTGTTAGTAGTTCCTTATGCCAGCTATCCACCCTTTGGGGATCTAATATATGATTAAAATCTCCTAACACCAATAATATGTCATTCTCCCTCCCTAAACACTCCCTTGAAATCAACCTTCTGGTACGGGATCACGATTTTGACGTCTTGTTCCTCACGGAAACTTGGCTTACTTCCTGGTCGGATTCCGACATCATCAACGCTTTACCCCCGGGCTATCAAATCCAATCCCAAAACAGACCCCTCGGCAGAGGAGGTGGCCTTGCGATAATCTACAGAGAACAATTCTCATGTAGATCTAGCGATGTCAATATCGACGACAGCAAGAGCTGCCACTTTGCTTTACAAATATCCCCTGCGAACTCCCTCTCGGGGCTGCTGATTTACCGCCCGCCGGGAACCCCAGGAAAATTTTCAAGCGCTCTTGTCGATACTGTCACCCAGATAGCGACTACCTCTCCCAACTTTCTTATCTTGGGACACCTCAACCTCCATCTATCAGACTCCAATGAGCTAACTGCGTCCGAACTTCTTCTTGACCGTATGTCTTTTGGCATCCGATTAGTTAACTCAGAACCCACCCATGACAAAGGACACCTTTTGGACCCCGTTTTCACCAACATCACGGACCTCACCACCCGCACCCCGCACCCCTCTCCCCCTTCCTTGGACAGACCATTTTTTTATATCTATCTTTTGGCATCTCTTCATCCCACCCACCCAACAGGCTAAAACTCGGGTCACTGACCGACGCTGGCACAAACTCTCGCCAGATGAATGGGCCTCCATTCTTAGGGCCTCTCCTCCCCCCACCCCCCGGTCTCTGACCCAGCCATTGCTGACAACCAGTTCAACTCTTGGCTCACCACATCACTGGACAAACTCCTCCCTAAAACTACCAGCCTTAGGCGAATCAAAAGAGTGAGCCCTGCTCCTTGGTACACTCCTGATCTTAACCTCCTACGGAAGGAGTGCAAAAGAACGGAGCGCTCCTGGAGGAAGGATAAGTCGATAGTCAATAAAGACGCCTTCCGTACCTCCTTAAAAAACTATAAGACCACTCTTCGCATTACCAAAAGTACATACTTTCAGGAAAGGATAGAAAACTCCTCCTGCTCCGCCAAGGAAACTTTCATAATTTTAAAAGAATTACTTAAAGTCCCAGACCCTGTACCAAAGAATCTGCCAGACCCCAAGGCAGCTGAAGAGAAATGCCTTAAACTGGCCAAACTCTTCGAGGAGAAGATTCAGAAAATTCTTGCTTCTCTTCCTCCTGTCGACTTTAGTATCACTGAGGAAGACTGCATTAACCCAAACCCTACCACTCCCCATCTAAACTCTCTCGGACCAGTCACTATTGAAGAGGTCTCAACCACGCTAGACACTATCAAAAGCGGATCCCCCAGGGACCCGGTCCCCCTACGCATCCTTAAGAAAGTGGCCCCCACCATCGCCCCTCCACTCACTCACCTCATCAACACCTCACTGCTCCAGGGAAAAGTTCCCCCCAGCTGGAAGGCGGCTGTCGTCAAGGCGCTCCTTAAAAAACCTTCTCTGGACCCCTCGGATAAGGCCAATTACAGGCCAATCTCTCTCCTCGCCGGAACCAGTAAAATTGCTGAAAAGCTAGTTAACAAAAAGCTTTCGCAGTATCTGGAGACCAACAACCTGTTCAGAAGCTCGCAAACTGGATTCCGCCCAAGGCAGGGCACTGACATCGCCCTACTTGCAACAGTGGAGGAGGCCAGAGCCCTTTTGGACGCAGGAGGATCAGTGGCAGTGATCCTCCTGGACCTCAGTGCAGCCTTCGACACCGTCAACCATCGGGTCTTAATCCAGCGACTCAAGAACATCGGTGTCGAGGGCACTGCTCTGACTTGGTTCAAATCATTCCTTGGCCACCGCTCCTTTCAGGTCTGGGAGAATGACACCCGCTCTCCCGAAACCCCCCTCCAATGTGGTGTGCCCCAGGGTTCTTTTTTAAGCCCGACATTATTCAATGTCTACATGTCCCCATTGGAGGAGGTTGTCACCCCGTTCGGAGTGAAAATCATCAGCTACGCTGATGACACTCAATTAGTGGTGTCTCTATCTCACCCAAACCAAGAACCATCGGACCTCTACAACTGTCTTGCAGAAATTCAAGGATGGATGAATAGTTCGTCACTGAAACTTAACGGTTCAAAGACAGATATTCTCCTCCTGGGCCAGAAGGGGCTTTCCCTCTCTCAGAACATCTGCCCCCCCTGCTTGGGTGAACCCCCAGCCCCCAAATCTGAGATCAAGAGCCTGGGAATTTGGCATGAAAAAGACTTGTCTTTTAAGACTCAAGCCAAAAAAATTGCTGGGACCTGCTGCGGGCTCCTCAAATCTATCAGGAAGATTTTGCCCTTACTTCCTCCTGTCTCCCAGAAACTGTTAATCCAAGGCCTCATTCTATCAAGGCTGGATTACAGCAATACCATTTATCTGGGCGCTCCCGAGGCAACCCTTAATAAACTGCAAAGGATCCAGAACGCCGCGGCCCGGATTCTCACCAATACCCCGGCTAGATCCTCGGCCAAACCAGCCCTGAAACATCTCCACTGGCTCCCAGTGAGAGAGCGAGTTAAGTTTAAAGCTCTCTGCCTGTCACACAAACTCCTACAGGACAAAGGCCCCCATCCTAAAAAAATTCATCAGGCCCTACAAAGCTTCAAGATCTCTCCGATCTGACCATGAATACCTCATCACTATCCCCAGAGTGAAGAGGGTGCGCACGGGCGGACGGCGCTTCTCTGTCAACACAGCCCGCCTTTGGAATTCCCTCCCCTGTGACCTTAGGACGGAACCAGATTATCTCCGATTCAGAAAACGGCTGAAAACTCACCTGTTTCCCTGATCTCCTTTTCTTCCTCTCTCCCCCCTGTTATCCTCTGGCCTGCCCGGATCTTAGCGCTGGGATACTTACGGGTTACTACGCGCTTTACAAAAACCTAATAATAATAATAATAATTCTGATCATTTTCACTTACGGACGCTATATCTTCCTTCAGCTTTGCCAGGTTCTCCTTATATTCATGGTCCTTTCCCTTCTGTATATATACATTTATAATGCATATCCCTTCATAACACGGATCTGACTTCTGCAGTAGAACCCTACAACCTAGTGCCCAAACACAATATAACTACACATTTTCAACCTTCCTTGCTATCTGTGTAGAGATCAGCGTTAGTTGCCCCCTCAATGGCCTCCCCAAGTGGTTTTTCTTTGCTGCTTTAGAGTTTTGAACAAATCCTTCTATAACTAGATTTGCTAGGGTATCATCACACAGCCAAGTCACCTGCAAGCACACAATACTGTTTCTTTTGATGAAATTGTCAACATTATCTTGAGTCGATATTTTCTTATATCCGTTTATATTCCACTATAGGATTGATAGGCTGTGTGACGACCCATGCTCCTAGTCGATTTCACTCAGGAACCCCTCCTCATCGTACTCCCTTAATTCTGTGTTTGCTAGGACATTATACCTGTTTCCAGCGAGTATATTTCTTGCATGTCTTGCAATTTCATTATCGGTTACATTTATTGCAATATCCTCCTTCTTATTCTAACTTGAATTAATTAACCTCCCCTGCCGTAACCCTGAACCTGCATGGTCCGTAAGCAAGTGCTGCCTCATGGATTTTCTCCCTTCTTACCATTCTATTCCCCTCCTTTTGCAGTTCATGTTTTGCTTTTCCCACCGCGGCTTTTACCAAGGCAGAATAAAAGAGAACCTTAGTTACTTCGCCCCCTTTACTACTCATAAAGAACCCTACATCTCTCAGGTCCTCTGTGCCAATGCTGCAGAGGCTTACACATTTTGACAGGGAGAATAGGAGCTGTGAATGATTCAATGGGTTTAATTTCCTAGCTTTTTTCCTGCCTTTCCCCTGTTCAGCAGGTTCCAAGAAAACCCACAGGTCGGGGTACATTCTTGCCTTGCACCGTAGGTACCCCCGATAATCCAGCTTCTCTTCTCCTTGATAGGACGTCTCCTTTATCTTTTTCCATAAGGTCCTTATTACACCTAGGGCTTCTAGCTCCCAACTAGGCAGTTATCCTCTTTTCTATGTCTTTCCCCTCCTTTCCTTTTGATGTTGATACCAGGTTACATTTACTATTCTTTTTTCTTTCTTGCAGATTACAGTATTCTTTTTTGTTTGGCTAGGAGCTTTGCCTTATTCTACGTTGTTCTTTGTGTCGCTTGTCTCTCTTGATCTTCTTTTCTATTCCTTTCTACTTTCCCTCTTCTCTCCTTCCTTTCTAGTTGTTTTAACTGAATGTCTGACATAATATCGACAGACAGAATATCGAAATGCAAAAATATCGGAGCAAAAATATCGACATCAAAAATATCGGAATCCTATCTTCATAAAGGTAAGTACAAAAATATCGAAAAAATAATATCGTAGTACAAAAATATCGGAATCAAAAATATCGTTTTTTTTAAATGTATTAATAATAATGTAAAAATAATTTTAAAATACATATAATTTTACAAATATTAAGTAAAAATATTAAAGCAAAATTAAAACTAATACATATACATTTAAAATAAATAAAACACTGAATAATTTAATGTAAATTTTTTTTAATGTTATTTATTTGATTTAATGTAATATTTTTTTGTTTTTACCCTGTACGCCTGTACCCCAAAAACCCAAAACTGACCCTGAACCCTAAAAATATCCCTGTACCCCAAAAACCCAAAACTAACCCTGAACCCTAAAAATACCCCTTTACCCAAAAACTGAAAACTGACCCTTATCCCTAAAAATACCCCTTTACCCAAAAACTGAAAACTGACCCTGAACCCTAAAAATACCCCTTTACCCAAAAACTGAAAACTGACCCTGAACCCTAAAAATACCCCTTTACCCAAAAACTGAAAACTGACCCAGAACCCTAAAAATACCCCTTTACCCAAAAACTGAAAACTGACCCAGAACCCTAAAAATACCCCTTTACCCAAAAACTGAAAACTGACCCAGAACCCTAAAAATACCCCTTTACCCAAAAACTGAAAACTGACCCTGAACCCTGAAAATACTCCTCTACCCAAAATTAATTAATATTATTTAATTACCAATTAATTATTAATTAACAATAAAGTAAATATATTAGCACATTAGCTGTAATTAATTTAATTTAATAATTAATATTATTTTTCCAAATTAATTAATTAAGAATAACAAAAAATTATATATAAAAACAATTACTATAATTAATGTAATTAAATAATTAATATTAATTATTTACCAACTAATTAATAATTATAAATATGTACAACATTATATTAATTAATTAACTAATTAATATAAATTAATTACCAATTAATTATTAATTAAAATATGTACAAACATATATCAATTAATTAATTATTATTAAATTACTTCCCACCCTATTCCCCTATAAACCCATGACCCGCTACAGAACATATTTATCAATTAATCAATTAATTGAAATTAATAAAAAATTATTTCTCAATTAATTAATTAATAATTCCTACTAATTAATAATTAATTTAACATAATTAAATTACTTCCCACCCTATTCCCCTATAAACCCACAACCCGCTACAGTAGTAAAAGACAATATTTAATTAAATTACATTAAAAATAAATAATAAAACATAATAAATACAATATAATATACACTAAATTTATTTAAAAATTGATATTAGTAACATCGAAGTTATTTATTTCGATATTATTGACATCGATATTTAAAACTTCGATATTACTGATATCATACTAATATCGATATTAAGACTGTCGATATTACTTACCTTCGATATTTTGTCCCATCGATATTTAAACTTCGATATTTTTGTATATCGATATTTAAAAATCGATATTTTGTCTGTGTACCATTTTAACTGCTGTCTATTTCTAGGGGTGACCACCTCCCCCCTAGACCTCGGGAAGCCCCTCATATTATATCTTCTTTTGCTCCATTTTCTTACAATCATAGGCTGTCGAGATATATAAACACACGGGGGCATATTACCAACAAATAGCAATATTTATCGCTAAGTAGGGTTAGCGGCAATATTTTTATCGCCGCGCATCACCAGCTTTTATCGCTGAGATAACTTGCTATTAGCAAGGTTTATCTCAAAAGCAATAAAAATCAGGCGAAATGCATGAATATCGCTGAGAATACAGCGATATTCACGCATTAGCGACACAATGCTCTTAGCCATGTTATCCACCTCCCATTGAATAACATGGCTAAGAACTGGTCTGAGCAGGTGTTGGTTTTTGGCGATAGCGGGAATATTTCCATTGCTACGCCTGCCTTGCTAATAGGCGATAGCGACGTTAGCGACTGCTTTCAGTCGCTAACAGGTTGGGTACGCCCACTTTGCATGTCATTAGCGATAAATATCGCTGACATGCAAAGCGGGCCCAAACCGCTCGCTATCGCCTAAAAGCTGTCGTTAACATCAGTTAGCAATAGCTTGCTAATAGAGCGACAGAATTACCGCCGCTTAGCGGCCGAAAATGGCCGCTAAACCGGCGATAATTTTCTATCGCAACCCTTGGGAATATGCCCCTCGGTTCCTCTTTCTTTAGGTTGGGAGCCCTTAACACAACTTTCTCTTCCTCTATGCTACCTACCCCGTCCTGTTCTTCATTAACTGGTCTAACTAATGCGGGCATTAATCCTTTAATTTGTGTCAACTCTCCCAACATAGCTTTAAACTGCTCCCCTTGTGTTTTTAAAATTTCATTATTTACTACAGAAACCTCCACCAAGCCTTGCAGGGTTTTTTGGAGGATCCACATAACCTCAAGCATGGAAGTGCTCGAGGCTCCTGTGACCTCAAGCCCATGCAGTGTAGAGTGCAATAATTCACTCACCATACCAAAGAGCACTCTGCGCCAGCAATCGTCCTTAGTTTGGGCAATTGTCCCATCTTTGCCTTTTATACTCAATTCCTTGCTGCTTGGGGTTTGATCTTTGCCCTCGCTCTCGGTATTGTGCTCAAGTGACTGCTGAAACAATCTTGGTGAGGAGGACAGCCAAGGGTCCAAGGAAACTCCAGAGATATTAAAGCTGGTCTGAGTTGAAGAGGCTAACTCCACCACGCCTATGGACTTCGAAATTGGATGTACCAAAGAACTTGTCTCCTTTTCCATCATGTCCTTCCCCTTAAAATGTCTTCCCCAAAAATCGTTAATTGAGTTGGACACTGACGAGCCACCATTTGTTATTTTTGATTTTGCTGACTGCGGTGTTAACGTCACGGATTGGGTATTTGTAGATACTAGTTTTTTCTTTCCTGTTGGCTCGCTTGTCGCCCCCTTCGCCTACTCCTTGAACGTTCAGTTCATTCTTTTTTTATTTTTTCGGGGAGCCTCACGGGCTCTTTCTTTGGCTGGTGCCATTTTAGTTCCTTTCTTCGTTACTCGCCCTCAGTTCACCAATTCTGTATGTAGCCTGTTCAAAGCTTCCTCCCTGTTAAAACCTCCACAGAGATTTCCAGACCCCTTCTACCAACTCAGTAGCTTATGGCTGACACAGTCACTTTTAGGCTTGATGACCTTGATTATTTAAAAAGCAAGAACATCCCTCACTCAGGATTACTTACACCACAGCTTTCCAAACTGTGTGGCGCGACACGTTACTGTGTCGCGCCCCATGCGTAGGTGTGCTGCGCTATCAGATTTATGAGGGCAGATTTATGAGGAGAATGAGCGATATTTGCACTGCAGACAGCCTCCCACATTCCTAGTCACCAACAGACACCTCTCTGCCCCCTCCCCGCTGCATTCGTAATGAGATTCATTTGACAGATAAGGGAAGCATTGTTCACCTCCCAAGAAGAGATTGCACAGACCTAATCGCAACTCAAGCCCATTGGCTGTGCTGGTGAGCCAGAGTGGAATGTGTGTCTGGCAGACAAGGCGCTGCTTCTGCAGCCCTGATCTGAGCCCCATCTGAGCTATTCATCCGGGCTCATTGGAATAATTGCCGGGTGCTCACAACCACGCTGTGCTTGACAGAGCAGGGTCCGGCCAGGCCCTGTGGTGTCAATCACAGTCACACTATCCTGTGCATTTGTGCCAACAAGTGTCAGATAACAGAGGTTACCGAGGGAGTAGTCAAAAAAGTGCATGATACGAGTCACAACTTTCATGTAGAACCTGATGAGGCAGTGAACGTTGTATTGATAGTGTAAATGTTATGGATGGATGAGTGAACAAGGGTGTATGGATGGGTGAATGAATGAATAGATGGATGGATGAGTGAAAGCATGGATGGCTGGGTGAAAGGGGTCGATAATTGGATAAAAGGGCGGATGATGGGTGGATAAGTGAAACATTGGATGGATGAATGAAAGGGAGGGAGGGTGGATAAAAGGGTGGATGATGGATGAGTGAAAGGGTGGATGGAATGAAAGGGGGGATGGAATAAAGGGGTGAAAGGGTTGATTGATAGATGAGCAAAAGAGTGAATAAAGAGATGGATGAGTGAAAGGATGAATGGATTGGTTTGGAGATGGATGGATAGGTTTGGATATGCAGGGTGGACAGACGGAATGGTGAAAACTGAATGATGGATGAAAGACTGAGCAGATGACACAATGTAAAGGTTAAATGGCGGCCATCAGCAGGTAAATGGTAGGATGAAAGAATGAATGGGTAGATTTATGGAAGAGACAAGCTATCTTCTGGGTAGGGTCAAGATGATTTGCTTAATTTACATTGTGCCATAAGAGCTTTGGGTCGAAGTGGGGGTATTTTCAGTGGGTGAGTGTGTGGATGGATGAGTGAGCAAGGGTGGATGTGTAGATGGATGGATGAGTGAAAGCATGGGTTGCTGGGTGAAAGAGGGTGGATGATTGAATAAAAGGGCGGATGATGAGTAGATAAGTGAAAGATTGGATGGATGAATGAAAGGGAGGGAGGGAGGGAGGGAGGGAGGGCGGATGAATGAAAGGGATGGAGGATGAATGAGTGAAAGGAGGGATTGAGTGAAAGGGTGATGAAATGAAAGGGCGGATGGAATAAAGGAGTGAAAGGGTTGATGAACAGATGAGCTAAAGCATTGATGAATGAGTGAAAGGGTGGATAAAGAGATGGATGAGTGAAAGGATAAATGGATAGGTTTTGAGTTGGATGGATAGGTTTGTATATGAAGGGTAGACAGACGGAATGGTAAAAAACGGAATGATGGATGAAAGACAGAATAGACGACAGAATGTAAAGACTAAATGGTGGACATCAGCAGGTAAATGGTAGGATGAAAGGATGAATGGATAGATCTGTGGAAGAGACAAGAGATATCTTCTAAGGAGGGTCATGATGATTTGCTTCATTTGCTTGGTGCCATAAGAGTTTTGGTGCGACGTGGGGGTATTTTCAGTTTCCTCCTACTTATGTGCTGAAAAATAAATGGTTTTGTGCCAAACAACAGCAATCTATCTTGATTGAATGCCATTGAAACAAGCATTGACAAACTCAGTAGGCTTGGCCGTGGCAAGCACCTTGGGTGGTTCGGGCTCGCTCGCTCGTGTTACCGTGTCCCGAAATTTTATTTTCCAGAATGGCGTGTCACCAACATGAAAAGTTTGGAAAGCTGTGACTTACACGAACTCCGCTACTCCTCACTTACCTCTGTTCCACAGATACTGCTGCAGACTTCACTCTCCCAGCCCCTTGCTGCTCACCTGTTGATAAGATGCTGTCTCAAGCTCTGAGTCTGTTAGTACCGACAGCACTCCTTTAGGCCAGCGTATTTTTTTTTAGGTTCAAGATTTGGAAATTTAAATATTCTTCTCTCTGAGCCAGGCTTCTCAGACTCTGCCAGTAAGCTCTTAGAGTTCCTGCTTTCTCCACCCTGCCCTCGCCTGCTCGTCGGGGCCTCCCGCTGGCCTCCCGCAGGGCACCTTGGGCGTACAATGGCTCAGGAGTCGGCTCAACGTGATCCTCGGCTTAATCTTCGGGTGCGCGCATGCATGCGCGAAAGCGTCAGACTACGGTGTCTGGCGTCTCCAATGCTTTCTCGAATAGTGTAGGTGGGGGCTGTGTGAGGGCAGTCGGCAAACCAGGAACAGAGCTGACCTATCTGTAACGCCTTGCGACATGATACGTCATACTGTAAATATGACGCATCATTGGTGTCGCAATGAGGGCATCAGATAAGGAATGTGCCAAAACAAATGTTGATCTGATCTATCTACTCCAATAATACTAGATGCTTTTTCGACCTTGGTTAAAACCACCAAAAGTGTTATGATTAAACACAGATCTGTGACTGGGGGTGAATGTTTTGCCATTGTGCAACATTCTGTGCATCATCTTGTGTGTTTTATTGACAGAGTAATAGCCGGTTACTTACTGGCAAACCTCATTATCTGAAGTCCGCATTGTCCTTCTCAGTCATTATAACCCACGCTGACAGCTGACCTTCTCTGACTTTATATCGTCAGGAAATTATGGGGATCTGCTGGCGCTTGTAACTCCCAGAGAATGGTTTAGGTTACACCTGAACTTCCTGGGGCAAATTTACAAGTCCCTTGTGCTGCCATTGCGTCATTTATTTTGACGCAACAGCGGCGCTAATAATGCGGCAAATTTACAACGTGACGCATCTATGGAGATGCATGATGTTGTAAATCCAAAATGACGCATGGCTTTTTGGCATGGGACTCACCTATCTGTTGTGGCACATTGCTGGAGTTGCGTCACTTTCATGAGCAACTCCAGCAATGGGTCACTTTAGTGCCAACTGATCCTTGCGCACCCCTGTTTTTATCTCATATACAGTCGGGCTCGAACATATGAAATATATATATATATATATAAATATATATATATATATATATATATTATTTTTTTTGTTTTTTTATTTACCAGATATTCATTTGGACACAACCTTCATAGCACAACGCACCGATAGATAGGAAACAACGATGCGCATGTATGGCAAGAACTGATCTCGAGAATCACCCCGGGTGTAGCGGGTGAATCGGGTGTATTTTGCGCTTTTTTCCCGATATCTGTCTTACTTTCCACGAGACCAGCTGCACAGCCCGCCGCGCTCCTAAAAACGCGGATCTGCTGCAAGTATCTGCACGTAGTGTTATAACGTCATTACGCAAAGAATTGTGGGTATACCAATGCTTGATACGAGCTACGTCCGTACTGCTGCTGGCTGCTATGTCTATACACTCTTTTACCGGATATCCGTATACCCAGAATGCTTTGCCTGCATGCCTAAAACTCCGTTACACCCATCATTTATTAGATGGAAATAAATTCAGAAGTAGTATGGTTTTTATATGTGAAACTGGTTCCGATCATTTTTAATGAGTTTTTGAAACAGAATATTTAACTCACACTAATACTGCAGTGTATCCTTCTTCAGAGACCACCTTTCTTGAGCGCAGTTCGTCCGATATTCTTGACTCGATATTCATGTCCAAGATTCAGTGCACTTCGTGGGGCATCTGATGATTCGATATTGAAATTTTTGGAAGATCCTTAGGGATCTCATGTATATGTTAGAAGAAAAGGTCTTGATCAACTCTATCGATTCAACTTCATAAAGAGGTATCGCGTTCAGGACATGGAGTCTGGAAATCTGCGTAGAAGTCTGTTGAGGAAATCCGAAAAGAACAATCATATTTTTTGTCATCTACGACCGCTTGTTTGACGAGAAATTAAAACGGATACTTTAAAACAGTCTCCACAGAGACGCGGGGGACATGTTTGCAAGCCCCTAACGCCACAGGAGCGTCACTTTTTGACACTTCCCCATATTTACAAGGACGGGACAGCGCCAAGAACCTAAGGTCCTCCTTTAGGAGGTTTTGGTGCAAGACAGTGCCGCAAGGAATCTTACTACTCTGACCTGCGTCAAACGAAAAGGGCAGGTACGCCGTGTCTATGAGATACAGCGCATTCCTGTCCTTTCAGAATCTATGAGATACAGCGTGTGAGAAGTTGGCCTGATATGTGATGTCCACTATTCTAGTGGGCACCCTGTATCAGTCCAAACAACCCTTATGGTGATGGTTGTAAAGTTAACCTTATAGACCAGCTATCCTAGTGGCAGCCTGGACAAAGCAGTCTTAGGCTAAACTCAAGAGGGCATGTGAAGCCAGCTGTTTTACCATATGTAACCCCTTTAATACCAAATGAAAGGACACCACACAGGTTATATATAAAATATATAGGTATTTATTACTAACACAACCCTCTGAACTCTTTATGAGGTCAGAGGCATAACCACATAACAAGATACTCAATTATCATACAATAAGTTGCACAAAATACAGTAGGGCCCGAGGGGCACGTAAAACCATATACTAAAATAGTGGTATAAGGACCACGTCACTAACAAAGGATAGGCCTAGGGAATAGCTGGGGCTACGCTGTACTACCTAAGGATAGGAAGCAGGAGACCCACGGGAGGCGTGTGCAGTGTCTTAACACACACGCGAGTTACCATGGAGTCAGAATGGGAACGAAAGAAATGGAAACTAGTTCTTTTAGGTCACTTCCGGATGGACTAGGAGAAAGCTACTGAAAACTAGGACACTAGGATAGTTAATACCCACAGGAGCACCGGAGCACTCGCGTTACCTCACCCACAGGAAGCAGGTGCATAGGTGTCAAAGTGTGTCATGTTTCGTCGCTGAATCCTATGGAGCCTTGAAGAAAGATGCTGCAGGCGACCAGGAGAGAAGTGTCCGGTTGGATCCAAGGGTGGATCGAGGATGAAGAGTACCTGAAAGCAGAGGGGACAGAGTCTGGGCCATGATTGGTAGCATAGAATCTGGAGGGGTGAATGTAGACCTGGGTCTTAAACCAGTGTCCGAGGGAATATTCACTGTCTCTTTATCCTGGAAAAAGACTTGTAGCTTAAGTTTCCTAATGAAATGCTGTACCTCAGTATTGAGTTTAAATAAATCTGGTCTATTCGTAGGCACAAAGCCCAGGCCTTTGTTCAATACCTCCCTTTTAATGTTTGTGAGGGAGTCAGGGGTCAGGTTTATCACTAGGTCCCTCTCTTGTTGGTTGATGTGGAGGGTTGGTTGGTTGATGCCCCTGTCATGCTCCTCGTATACATTCTGGGGTCGTTCTCTCCCGGGTCCTGCCAGGTTACGTTGTTGCCTTTCTTGTTTCTCCCCCGTGACCCAGGGCTGGTCCCTAAAAAAGGTTAAGGACCATAGAAACCACCGTCACATTCCGGATTCCATTGGGAAAATCCAGGTCCGTTGCTGGTGGACCATACTGAAAATGTGCAAAAGGTGGAGGTCCCATGTACTGTGGGTATTGTGGTGCGGCCTGATAGCCTCACCACCCTCTCTGCCTGGGAAACTGTTGTCTTTTTTGTCTCCAACCGCCCCTTGGGTGTCTATACTTTTGATTGCCACTGGAATTTGAACCGGATGAGCCACTGTCTGAGTCGTCACTGTCTATATCGCTGTTGTTATTTCTAGATACATAGTCAGTTCTTGTGTATGGATAAACACCCTCTGGTGAGAAACGATCTTTGTCCTTTTTCAGTTTTTGGAATTTGCTTTGTTTTAAGGTAAATTCAAATTCAGTCATTTGTTGATTCAGCTCCTCAAGCCTTTATTTTAAAGCAGTCAGTGTCTGTTAGGTTTTTAACTGTACCTCTATTTTTTGTATTTCAATTTTTAGTTCATGTGTGATTCTTGCTGCAGTTTTTACTATGAGGACTAACCAATCTCTCGTGCAGTGCCAAGAGATCAGCGACCATTCCTTCTTGAACTGCATATCCTTTTGAAATATAAAGGGTTCGTTTTTTACGATCAATCCCACTTTATTTCGTAAATACTCTGTCATAAGCAGTCCATGAAGAGCTGCTTTGACTTGTGTTTGTCTCAGGTTGACCATTTCATCCTAGTCAACAACACTGGGACCTGAGTCGGTATTACTCAGACCCTCAAAAGGGTTTACTGCTGCCAAAATCAATATTTGTCGCAGCTTTCCTCCGCCCACTTGTACAGGCCAAACACACCTACCTGAAGGACACAAAGGTTGTCCTACAACTGCTAAAAGACTTATCATTCGACCCAACAACACAACTACTGCTCAGTTTGGACGTTGAAAGTCTTTATACAAGCTTGCCACACTCTCCATTATTGAAGAGATACTGTTTACCAATCCCTGGCAGTATCAAACACCCAGAGGTTTGATTCTGGAATGTATCTCAATAGCACTACAGAAAAACTTTTTCCAGTACGAATCCACCATATACCTACAAAGCTGTGGGACCAGCATGGGCAGTACTTTTGCCCCAAGTCTAGCTGGTCTCTACGTTCACCATTTAGAGGCCAACAAGATACTGAATGAGCACAACCAGTTCAGACAAAACATATGTATCTGGAAGAGGTACATAGACGACATTCTGGTCGTCTGGCGAGGGGACCAACAATCAGTGACCAATTTTGTGAATTGGCTGAACATGCAAAATGCCTTCTGAAATTCATGAGCTCAGTATCGAACAAATCACTAGTATTTCTTGATTTGAACATATACTCAGAAGGAGAAGTGCTTAAAACAACCACACACTTCAAACCGACAGCAAGGAACTGTGGGCCCGATTCACAGAATGAACTTAAGACTCAATCCTAAACTTACTACTATTTTGGTATTCTCAGAATGAACTTACTACTTTTGGCATTCACAGAAGTTAGGATTTTGTCTTAAGTTTGTCTTAAGACAGACTTAAGACAGACTTAAGACAAAATCCTAACTTTTGTGAATACCAAAAGTTCATTCTGTGAATGCCTAAAGTAGTAAGTGCATTCTGTGAATACCAAAATAGTAGTAAGTTTAGGATTGAGTCTTAAGTTCATTCTGTGAATCGGGCCCTGTCTACTGAGGTTTGACAGCTTCCACCCCAGACACCTAAGGGAGAATCTACCTTATGGCCAATGTTTGCGCCTACGTCGCAATTGTACTGAATTGTCAAGCCCAAGATTTGAAAAAGAAACTGAAATCGAGAGAATATCCGGAAAAGATTATCAACGCAGCCACGAAAAGGGCAAAAAACAATAACAGGGAAGCCCTTTTGGAGGATAAAACACCACAAGACTCCCCGACAAAACGACCCATATGTGTCACTACGTACAACACCATTTCAAATGAAGTCTCAAAAGTAGTGAACAAGCATTGGGGAATTCTGATGTGTGGGAAACTGGACCTAGAGAAACCCATGTTTGCACACAGATGGAGCAGGAATTTGAAGGACATATTGGTCCACACACATCCACGCAAAACACTAGTAGCTGCCACTTAACTCAGAAAAGCAAAAAATTGACCTTCAAGAACGTAACAACCTGGGAACAGAGAAGAATGACCAACTGCAACAGCAAGAATGTAGTTTACCTGATCACCTGCCCTTGTGGTCTGGAGTACGTGGGCATGACCACCAGAGCAGTAAAAATACGCATGAATGAGCACAAGAGCAACGTGCATTGTAAAAAGACCATAACCAAAATGGCAACCCACTATCTAAATGCTCAATATTGTGTCAATAACCTCCGATGGACTGTAATTGAACAGTTACAATCGGAGGCAGACCTATTTCAGAAAGAACAACGTTGGGTGTTCCGGTTGGGAACACATCAAAATGGTCTGAACGATGATATACCATGGGGCCAAAAGACCACCTGAACAATCAAGTAAATCTGAATTAAAGAGTGACAACCATATAGTAATATTAACTAGTATGTCCCTGTCTCCACCTTAATATTTAAGGATAATAATGAGGAAGGTCCTACCCCTGAAGTCTGTCATTAGGGAAGAGGGTACCTGGACAAGCCACCTTTAATTGTGTACTACCAATACATATTAAGCCACTTTTGTATTCCTACACATGCCTTTTTTAACACTCGAAGATGTGTGGGCTTGATCACTAATGAGCAAGAAATTATGGCATAGTATACAGTAAGCTTCGTTATATTTACACGTGGAAATTACTCTCCATTTTATTTCTATACAAGCCCCTGTATGACCAGATTGTATATGTATCCGATGGTTATTGGGCATGAAACCATCACATAAACGAGCACTGTTATTTTTAAGAAAACAGCTCCCACTGTATCCCAGTACACCAAGGAAACACTTGCGCGTTGTCTCTCGTAGACAAGCGTTGTAGACAGGCGCATGCGCAGAGACATGATCTACAAATGCGCATGCTCTCTCTTTGACACTACCGGTGGGGCAGACAACGTCTTCTCCGCGCAACCACGGTAAGACCTTACTTGGGCATGACATACACATCCGCAAAAACGTGCCTAATTGTCAATTACTGATTAATTTAGTAAAGAGAGGGAGTATAAATACGAAGCACCGAGGGCTCACCTTTCATTCCAGCGGAGCCGCGCTTGGTGAGAGACAGTTGGGAACTCCTATTGAGTTCGTGAGTATGACTTTTGATCGCTGAATTCGACGACCTGAAGTAAGTGTATGGCGAGATTTACACCTTCCATCATTACTTTTAGATTGCAGATTGGCAATTGACACCCCAGACGTTTAACAAGCTCATGAAGCTAACAACAAAAAAAGACAAGTATGCCTATAATATCTATGGTTTCCTTCCCCCTCTATCACGCCATGGCTACCAATAGAGTGTGTGTTTTCTGTTCAATGTATGTATATCTTGTATTTGTCTTTTTTACAGGGTTAAATCTTCACTGAGCAGTTTAACCCCTACGAACAACGTTTTTTCTAGGTGATTATACCTGTTGAATGTTGTTCTCCAGAGGTTTACCAATATTTGTTCCTTTCACTTTTTCCTCAGGTAATGCAAACCCCATACTCTTGAGATATACCGCTGTAGGTACATTGTAACCTATGATGCTTACACATACTTATCTATTTCTTGTCACTTTTATGTAAATACACATCAATGTTTTTTTACATAGTGAAACGTGAGTAAGGTGGGGAAGTTGTGCACCCTGTCCTGAAGAAGGAGCACAGTCTCCGAAACATGTTGACGCACACATAAGGTGATGTACATAATCATGACATAAGCACCTCGTACTTCACTTCTTTTAACAGTACCAGTCCTGGGACAGAATTAAAGTTTTTTCAAGTTCCCACGAGCCAGGCACTTTTTAATTTATTTTCACCTATTCCACCACTCACTCACTTTGCAATATTACCCTCACATGCACCATACCTACAGCCTGATTCATCAAGCCGAAATCGTTTCGCAAAGGGCCAGATTCTGAGAATCTTGCCCTTTGCGAGCGCTATTTTTGCATTTGGGATTCATCATCCCAAATGCAAAAATCGGCAATAGCGATTTTGCTATTTTGCGAGGAATTACATTTAAGGAATCTCTATTTGAGATTCCTTAAATGCAATTCATCATCCATTAAAAATTTGCGAATTCGCAATTTCGGCCCGCTATTTACCACGAGGTCAAACCTTGTGGTAAATAGCGAAAACTCAGAAAAATGCTTTTAAAAGCATTTTTCTGAGTTGCATGTTGCACACACACATGTCCTTTGGACATGTGTGTGCGCAAGACCTGTTTAAATTAGCATTTAAGGGGTGCTACAGGGTGTCCTCTGGACACCCCTGGCACCCTTTAAATCGCTATCTTATTTGCGATTAGCTAATTCCTAATCGCAAATCAGGAAAACTCCCCATTCATTCCTATGGGCCTTTAGGCCCATAGGAATGAATGGGGAGTTATTCCTTATCTGCGATTAGCAATTTGCTAATCGCAAATAAGGAATCTGTAGGAATCGCAAAAGAATTTGCTATTCCTACATGAATCCCATTTTGCGAGTCTGGAATAGCGATTCCTTATGATTCGCTATTTCAGACTCGCAAAACCTCCCTATGATGAATCAGGCTGATAGTCTACTACTATAAGTGCTCCCGCGTAGCCGTAGGTCGCAGCACGCCGCATCCCGTAGAGGGGTGCGAAGACCCCTATGATGAAGCATGACACCAAGGGTCTTTTTGGTGTGTGAGGGGTATTTTAAAAAACACTAAGGCCCACATGCATCAACCTATTTAGGAAGTGCAAACGGTGTGAATTGCAAAATTCGGCCGTTTGCGATTCCAAAATAGGTTTCTGGTATGCATCAAGCATTTTTGGTAAAATCGCTATTTTTAGCGAATTCCAAAAATGCGATTGCTTTTAAGGAATCGCAAATTTGCGATTCCTTAAAAGCAATGCATGATTATTTTTAAAATTGCGAATTCGCAATTAGGGGGTGCAAATTACCACGAGGTTGAACCTCGTGGTAATTTGCGAAAATGTGTCAAAATGCCAAAAGATGCATTTTAAAACACTGTCATGTTACAGACACACATGTCCTTAGGACATGTGTGTGTGAAACATGCACTTCAAAATACATTTCAGGGGTGCAGGGGGGGTCCTTTGGACCCCCCCTGCACCCATGGAATGCATTAACATTTTGCGAATTCCAATTTGCAAATTCGCAATTCCCATTGATTCCTATGGGCCTTTTGGCCCATAGGAATCAATGGGAATTGCGAAATCGCAAATTGGAATTCGCATAATATTTGGGATTTGGTAAAAATTGCAATTTTTACCGAATCTCAAATTTTATGCAATTTCAATCATGCATCCCGTTTTGCGATTCCTTATTTGCGATTCCCTAAAAATCGCAAATAAGGAATCGCAAAAACAGACTTTGATGCATCTGGGCCCAAGTGCTCCACACCATTGTGAGGAACACTTGCAAATACCATCAGGGGTAAGTCAGATTCAAAGCAGGCATAAAGAAACCTGCGATAAGCGCGGTTAGCGCTACTTTTATGATCGCTACGCGGATTAGCGGCTACATTGATGATAGGAGAAAGTCGTGTTAGCGACATTTCTCACGTTATTTTAGTATGGAACGCCTGCTATGCATCTCATTATCGATGAGATGCTGGGCGTTAAGGGAACAGGCGCTGAGGCATGGATTCACGCAATAATGTGACCTTGCTGGTCGTCTGATAAAATTATCGCCGCTTTTCGCCCAAAAACGGACACTAAAGCGGCAATAATTTTATTGCGGCGCCTTGATGATATGCCCCTCAATCGGGCCACCTTTCCAGAGTTAAGGAAGTAGGATTGAAGCTCATTTCTTAGCGCTTGGACGAAAGTATACCTCTGGTTTTTTGCCCTAAAGAAGCATTATGAGTCAGAAAAACTAAAGTATTACCCTGCGCAGCTGCCAAAAATGCTGTGCGGCATTGCTTGACAAGGAAAGACCAGGAGAGTTTAGCTCTGGAAAGTAAATCATTTTGAAAAAACGTGCTGGTTTGAGTCTCTTTTGTGGACATGGCCTGGTAGCTCAGGCTGGTCTGTTTTCAGTGGAGCTGGGTCAAGATTGATTGCCATTAGCCTGGTTCAAAACTAAGGTGGCATGGATGGTGAAAAACAATGGATTTGTATGCGGCCCATGCGATTGCTAGTGGCTGACATCAATTCAAGCACTTCACCCATCAATTTATGTTTGTGTCCTCAGCTGCTGTATGCATTAACACCTACTCCACTCATCCCTCACCTCCTTACAAAAGTGCAGAGAGTAGCAGCAGAGGTTATAGTGGTAATCCTGTTTTGGACTTGCAGCTCCCAGTTTCCCCTCTAGAGATCTTCTTGGTCAGTTTTTCACCCTGGAGCATTCCGTTGTTTACCCTTTGCTCTGAGACCTGTGGTTTGCTTCCCTCTTCAGTAACTGTCTGTTGAGAGAATCGGGCTTCAGATGCGATGGGTGCCAGAACATCTAGCAGGAGTCATTTGGGATTCCAGGTGTCCATCTACTCAGAAATCTTATTCCCAGCACTGAGGAAATTTCCTCTAGCTTTCAGTCAGCAGTAGGATGTGAGAGTTGATTCTTCAGCTTTTGCTAGATGGTTTTCAAAAGCAACTGGCTGAGACTACAGTACTGGCCCAGTGAGCAGCCATGAGGGCATTTAGAACACTCTGGCCTAATCCTAGCAAGGACTTTGATTTGGTGACGAAACTTCTCAAAAGCTGCATTATTTCAAGGCCTATGTCTAAACCCGCCAAGCCATGGGATCTACCTCTGGTCCTTAAGGCTCTGAAGGGAGTACCTTTCGAGTCACTGATTTGTTTAACCCCTTGACCGCGGATCAAATTTCGCTGCGGTGCGGGTGATTTATGGCGTGGGCGTGGTTCGGATGGACCCCGGCCGTCCTCCACATTCACCCACCATGACCGACGCATGCAAGGGGTTAAAGTATTTGGGGAAGATTTACAAGCCCCTTGTGACACTTTTGCTCTGCCGTCGCGTCACTTTTGTGACGTAGTGGCGGCGTAAACAATGCGGCCAACTTACACGTGAGGCATCTAGGAAGATGAGTCACGTTGTAAAGCCCTGCTTCACATTATACCTGCATCAGGTATAATGTAGGCAGGGTGGGCGTACCCACGCATAAAAAGCTTCATAAAAGTGATGCAATAAAATCTACCAGATTTCGCTGCGTCATTTCTAGGACGTCACTCCGTCAAAACCTTACGTCTGCTTGAAGCAGGCGTAAGGAGTGACGCAGTATTATTAGTATAGGCCTCAACATGCATTGCTGGAGTTGCGTTGTGCTTGCAACACGACTCCAACAATGCGGGGCTTTAGGGCCAACAGATGCATCAGAATTTTTGACGCATCTGTCAATCCTTGCGCTGTGGTGCGCTGTATTGTAAATACGGCTCATGCATGGTGGCGCAAGGGTTTCGCAGGCTGGCACGGGGAAACTGATGCATCTCTACAGGTATGTCAGTTTATTGTAAATCTGCCCCTCTGTCTTTAAAAGTGGCAGGGCTTATTGATGGGCACTTGCATCACTTTTGCGCCGCCGGTGCATCACTTTTTGTGACGCACCAGCGGCATAAAAAATGCACCTTGTTGCACCATATTTACAAAGTGACGCATCTAGGCAGATGTGTCACTGTGTAAACCCCTGCGCCACATTATATCCATGCCAGGTATAATGTATGCAGGGGTGGGGAGGGGCGTTCCGACACAAGAAAGGGTCGTAGAAGCGACGCAGTGAAATCTATAAGATTTCACTACGCCACTTCTAGGATGCAAATGTGTCAATATCTTATGCTTGCCTCAGGGCTGGCGTAAGACTGATGAAGCCTATCAGTAATGACCCATTGCTGGAGTTGCGTCTATTTTGCGACACGCTCCAGCAATGCGTCCTTTTTGCGCCCACTGAAATATCAGAAATACTGATGTATCTGTAACGCCTTGCGACATGATGCGTCATACTGTAAATATGACACATCATTGGTGTCGCAAGGAGGGCGCAGTGAAAAGTGACGCATCGCTGTTTTCTCGCAGCGATGCGTCACTTTTCATAAATGAGGGCCGACATGTTTAGTGGCTTTTCACTTCAGCTAGAAGTATTGGTTTAAAGATTATGTAGGATGGGGTTTTGTTTAAACACTCTCAGGCTTCTCTCCTTAAGGAGGCTTCCAAGATGAACAGGGAAGGTGAACTATTGCTACCTTCGTTTTTTTAGTCTCTGTCGTCCAAGGAGGAAGAACTTTCTCATTTGTTAGATGTAAAAAAGGCAGTGGAGTTTTACCTTCAGAGTTCTGGAAGGCATCAGAACACTTTTGGTGGTTTTAACCAAGGTCAAAAAAGCATCTAGTATTATTGGAGTAGATAGATCAGATCAACATTTGTTTTGGCACATTCCTTATCTGATGTCCCGCTACCTGGAGGAATACAGGGAAAAAACACTATGGGGCAGATTTACAAACCCCTTGCGCCTCTTTTACGCCGCCGTTGCGTCTCTTTTGTGACGCAGCGGCGGCCCAAAAGATGCGCCATGGTGCGGGGTATTTACAACGTGAGGCATCTGGGAGATGCATCACGTTGTAAAGCCCTGTGCCATAAGGAGGCGTTCCGGCGCAGGAACGCCTCCTAAAAGTGCCTGCGTGAAATCTACAAGATTTCACCCAGTCACTTTTAGGCCAATGCTGCGTCAAAACCCTGCACCTTCTTCAAGCAGGCGTAAGGCTTGATTTAGCATTGGACAGATAGGGCCCCCCAGAGCATTGCTGGAGCTGTGTCACTCTTGCGACGCAACTCCAGCAATGCACCGCCTTTACGGCACAGATGCATTACACATCTGTGCCGTTTTTGCCCCATGGTGCGCCGCATTGTAAATGCGGCGCACCATGGGTGGCAGAGCTGCGGCACACAATAACTGGCGCATCCCTGGGGATGCGCCAGTTATTGTAAATCTGCCCCTAGGTTGCAGTTTCTTGGTCTGAGCCACCGGGGCGCTCTTCTATCTGAAATTTACTGAGTGGCCACTTGGGCTTCAACTCAGAATTTTGTTATGCACTATGGCATTGACAGAGTAATATCCGGTTACTTACTGGCAAACCTCATTATCTGTAGTCCGCGTTGTCCTTCTCAGTCATTATAACCCACGCTGACAGCTGACCTTCTCTGACTTTATATCGTCAGGAAATGATGGGGATCCACTGGCGCTTGTAACTCCCAGAGAGTCAAGTTTCAAGTTTTAATTTATGTTTATTTGGACCATTGGTCCTCAAACATTACATGTATTAAAATACATCGAAAATTGCATAATCTTAAATACACTAAACACATCTTAAAATACAATACAATTAATACATCTTCCATTAATTAATTAAATTTGGGTGGCTAAAAAACTCATTTAAAACCATTAAGGGGAAGTGCCTTCACTCTTTGCATGAACTTCCCAATAGCAACGGCAATATCTAAGTGGCCCTTTTCAGTCATCAAAATTACAGCCTGGGCCCTAGACTTAATCTCATATTTGCAAAAAATCGGTCTTAAAAACCTGATTCAAATATCATAAACTTCTGGCAATCTATTAAAACGCGTAACAAATCCCATGAAGTGCCCAAAGTGCAAGTACATCTTCCCATCTTATCAATCATTGAGCTTTTTACCACATTATTTACATAACACGGGTTTACCCCAATTCTTGCCCTTAGAACCTCTCTTCGCAACCAACAATCGGGTAACCTGTCAACATAGGGAATGCATTGTTCATTTTTCCATGCCACGGTCATAAAGTGTACGGAGGTTTTATTCGCAAGGTACTTTTGATCCTGTGCCTGCGATATTTCATTTCCCAATGTGCAATGGGCACAATTTAACCTTCATCGTGCTACACAGCTTCGTCATGATAGCTCTAGTCTCTTTTGCCCATTTTAGTTTGATGTTGTGAATTTCGTTTTTACACCATTGTGATATTTTGGTGTTCTCACCTACCCCTTTGCGTTGCCAAAAACGAAGAAGGACCATACTGGCTAAGATGCCCCATGAGGTTAGTCCTAGTTCAAGTCTTATGGCCTGTACCATTGCCAACAAGGGGAGTGAGAATAGATTTTTTAGATTTTTACCTTCCTCAATATCCCAACCCTTTTTGTCACTCAAGCATAAAAGTTCTGTGCCATACAGGAACTGCAGAGGTACAATGGCAGAGTAAGCTTTTAACACTGGTCTATCTGACATCGCACCATAAGTTTTGTTAAACAATTTCAGTCCACTAATTGATGCTGCTGTTCTCAATTTTAACGCATCTAGATGGGTATGCCATTTCAAACTTCTTTCAATCCACATTCACAAATACCTATATTCTGGGACGGTTTCTACTTTCTTAGACCCCTAAAACCATGCAAACCTAGCTTTCCTCCGGCCAAAGCTCAGGGCTTTAGTCTTGTCTATATTGACCACCAGTTTTTTTTGGAGCAATAATCGTTAAATATATTTAGTTTCCTTTGCAGGCCAATTTCGGTCTGATCCATGATCACCAGGTCATCCGCCTAGAGCAAACATGCAGTATGCTTACAATCTTGTTTTGGGCTTGCCCCATTGGCGTTCCCTAAGGTCAATGGTAAATCTCATCCCTGGCGCCACCCATATCCAATCTCAATCTTCCTGGTTAAACTTCCATCTACATCTAAAATTATCTGAGCCCAGTTCTTTATGTGGAGCATTTGGATCAGACTTAACAAATCTTTTGGGATACCATAACTGATTAGGGTCTCCCACAATATCTCCCTGTCCACCAAAACAAAAAAGTAAGGGGCATATTATCAAGGGGGGTTATCTCCGCTTTTTTGGCTTTAAAAGCCAAGAAAGCGGAGATAAAATTATCTCCCTATTACCTAGCTGTCTCTAACACCAGTTAGCGACAGCTAATAGGAGATAGCGACCATCTTGGGCCCCGCTTTGCATGTCAGTGATATTTATCACTAATGACATGCAAAGTGGGCGTGCCAAGATGTTAGCGACTGGAAACAATCGCTAACATCGCTATCTCCTATTACCAACTTTTGGAGATATTCGCGCTAAGCGCGAATATCTCCAAAAGCTAACACCTGCCTGAGCAGTTCTTAGCCATGTTATCCCATGGTAGGTGGATAACATGGCTAAGAGCATTAGCTCGGTAATGCATGAATATCGCTGACTTTTCAGCGATATTCATGCATTTTGGCCGATTTTTATCGCTTAGGAGGTAAACCTTGATAATATCAAGGCTCCTAAGCAATAAAAATTGTCGCTACACAGCGATAAAATTATTGCCGCTAAGCCAACCTAGCGATAATTACCGCTAGTTGTTGGCGATATGCCCCTGAATTCCCCCGCTGTTCGATCGATTTCCGCGCTATGCCCCAGAGAGCAAAGCAATGGTCAATTGTGGAATGGCCCTCTTTAAAACCCCCCTGTTCTGGTGGTATAATCTGATTTTCTTCTGCCCAGTATGTAAGTAATCCCAAAATGACTTTTGCAAAGACTTTCTCCCCTATGTCTGAAGAGATTTAATAACCTATAGTTCTTCGGTAGATTTCGATCACCCTTCTTATGAATTGGTTTTATAATTGCACCCCTGTGAGAGAGTGCCATCTTTCTTGCATTGGTATGCCCCACTTTTTTCTGGCTGCTGATGTGCTTTGACTGAGTGTGCCCTGGGCTTCCGCCAATCAGGTAGCCAGGGCCTGTGTTCCTTCCCTAAAAACTGTGTTGAAACAAAACCCAATTGGCATCTCAGGCCACCTGCCCCTAGTAAATGGTATCGTAGGTACCCAGGGCATGGTGACCAGAGAAGGCCCCTAAGGGCTGCAGCACTTATTGTGCCACCCTTAGGGGCCCTGTACCTGGGCACCCACACACTGCCTTTGGCAGGGGTGAGTGCCTAGGTACAGAACTAAACAAAGAGTATGCCATGCCCACAAACCCACTGCTCTGGCATACATCAGTCACCCCTCTAGCTGAGTGCCTTATGCCAGTGGTGTGGGCCCAGGTGCATGAGCCCTGTGCCCCTACAGTACCCAGGGCCATTCCTGGAAACTGTAAGTGCAGTAATGCCATTAAGAGTATATGGTGCTGGGAGGTTGTCATTACGAACTCCACAGTACCATAATGGCTACACTGAAGACTGACAGGTTTGGTACCAAACTTCTCAGCACATTAAACCCGCACTGATGCCAGTGTGAGATTTAATGTAAAATGCACCAGAGGGCATCTTAGAGATGCCCCCTGAAAACCTAACCTACAATCCAAGTCTGGCTGAGTGGCTGCAGAGGATGCCACACAGCAGACATGTTGCTGGACCCCTGGGTAGGAGAGCCTCCGCTTTCCTGGGCCTGCAACAATGCACATCCTGGGAGAGGTGCTAGGTCTCCTCCCCCAGGATGGGCAGGGGGAAGCTTCAAAGGCATGCCGCCTCTGTGAGCTTCTCCAGACCATTTGCTGTACCCAGCAACCAGCCCCCACCAGTCCTGCCCCCACTCTAGTGGGAAGACTAGCGGGGAAAACTACGTCAGGAATGGGGGGGTGCCAGCCTGTGCCAACCCAACCCCTCAGGTGGGGGAGACGATGTGAAGCACGTCCCCGGGCTGCAGCCATCTTGAAATGGGGAACCCTGCCCAATCACAGCTAGGCTCCTGCCCCCTCCTACAGGAGAGGAGCAGGCTAGGGGGTGTACTCACCCCAGGGCAGGGACAAATCGGTCCCTGTCCTTGCCCTACCTGTGACGCCCCTACATTCAGTATTTAGGGGCTCACTGAACCTTCCTTCCTCAGATCCCGATACGAAAAGAAGAAGAACAAGAAGAAGAAGACCCGCCATGCAGCTGCTAACAACAGGACGACAACAACTGACTTGGCCCCAACCCTACCGACCTGTCGATCCTGGAACCTGCTCCTGCTTAATCCCGGTGACTCCTGCGGACAGCAACCTTGGGACACCCGGAGGACCTGCCTGCCTTGACCCTCTTGAAGGCTGGGACTCCCTTCAGCAGAGGCTCTGCTGCAACAACCCACCTGGTGCCAACCAGGAAGCTCCGGACCAGCCCACTCTGCACCCGCCGAGCCCGGGCCGGGCCCAACCAAACCAATACCACGAGGACGTCCCCCCGGCAACTGGGACCCAAAGTCCAGTGCCCAAAGACCATCCTAGATGAACCAGCTGACACCTGCAGAACCAGGGGCCACCCCAACCGCGACCAGCCGAGGCTAAGCTTTTCCGACACCCCAAGACATCCCAGCACCCGGCGCCCTACAGCCCCCAGTGCCTCCCTTTGGGGTACCTAACTGTGCTCCAAGATCCCAACTTACCTCTCAAAGTGCTGGTCGCCCCTGGAGAGTCCCTGAACCTGCAGCCTTTGTTCCTTTTCGGCCTTTCCCATTGGATAACATTGAGCAACCTACGGCTCAAAAGCACCCTGCATCCAGCCGCCCGAGTGCCGCTGGTTGTGACCCCTGTGTCCTATCCTACTTCCCCCTTGCCCTGAGCAAGTGATCAGGAGCCCAGCTCCCACAGCTGCGTGGCCTGCTAGCCAGCAGCCACCAACCAAAGGCCCCCCTTCCCTCATTGGATATCATTGGGCCTACCTACCTCTGCACCCGGCCGCCCCTGTGCCGCTGGGAGTGAACTAAATGTACTTACCTGACCCTGGGAAACCCCTGAGTCTATGCCCAGAACCTTAACCTCACCAACCAAGTACTTACCTGGAAACCAGTAATTTACTTACCTGCTATTGGATAACATTGACTCATTTTGAATCGAAAATGTTCTAAGTGTGAAGTTTTGAAATCTGAAAATATTCACATAAAATCAGTCAAAGTCCAAATTCCGAAGTACTCCCCTGTGTTCAGGTGAGAAGCCAGTTTTGTACCTTTCAGCCCAGTACTGAACCGCAAAAGTAATCCCTAGCGGGGTTACTAGTAATCTGTATGTTCTCCATAGGAACCCATTGTCTGCTTTTCTATGAAATTTCTTGTCTACTTTTGAAAACTTGAAATAATCTTTAAAAATCGCACGAAATACTGAAACGCAATTCCCTGCCTGTTTTGAGTTAAGATCCTAGTGCTGGCCCTAGGAGACCAGTGTTGGGTTACAAAAGTAACGCAATCGTACTTTACCTGCAACCTGAATTTTCTCCCATTGAATAACATTGTCAGATTTCCATTGAAAAGTTTCTAAGTGTGAACTTTTAAAACCGCTTTATATTCCTGAAAATTCACTACAGTAACTACAACGTTTTTGTAATCTGGTTTCAGCTTAGACCCCAGGACTGAACCGAAGATCTAGTCCTGGGACTACTAAAGTAATCTATATAGTAATCAACTGTACTTACATGTGGAAAACCCATTGAGCTCAATGCTATAGTGTGTTTTAGGATTGTGTTGCTTACTGTCAATACTGTATTAATTGTGTGCACGTACTTTATTGCTCCTTTGCAAAGTAATTACATGAGAGAACTCATAACAAGAAAAGTATATTTTTATAGCTGTTGGTTCTAAAAATAAAACACCTATATCTGTGGATATAAAAACAATTGGCCTGGAGTTCAGTCCTTGAGTGTGTGAAACCTTTTGCTGACTGAGTGTGTACAACAAATGCTTTACACTGTACTCTGGTACTGCCTTACTGCTCGACCAAGCTACCACTTTGGAGAGTAAGGTCAGTTCTGACTTTAACCTCTGTTATACCTCTGGGGTTGGTGGACTTTATTCACACTGTACTTCATTCTAGTCCAGTATATATAGAGCCAATTTCTCACAACCCCTCCAACTTTCTGGTACAATTCCTGTCATCAAAATCACTTGGTACATCTTTGCAAAAAACTCTGCCCACCATTCTGGTCTAGTCTTTATTATTACTGCTGGAAGATTGTCTGGGCCGGCGGCACGAGTGATGTTCAAATTTGCTATAATGTTCTTTATATAACTGGGGGCAAAGAGTTCTTTTAGATCGTCCATCACCAGTGACCACCCTGGCATCCTAGCCTTATCTTGTACCGGCCAGTTCCTATATATCTCTTCCAGGTAACCCACCCAATCGTCCTCAGGGACCATACAGTCTAGGGATCCTACTTTCCTACCCGCGCTTTCTTGGATAAATCTCCAAAAACCTTTTACATCTCTGATGTCAATTACATCCAACATATTTAACCAGCACTTATCTTTATAAGTTCTTTTTTTATTTTCTGATTAATGTTTTATATTTTACCCTGAGTGTTTGAAGGGACTCAGACCCTTCCACTTTAAACCTAGTCCTTAACCTTCTTTCCTTCTGCCTGATCTGCGCCTTTGCTACCCGGCATTCATCGTCAAACCAGGCATGCATATTTTTATTCACTCTCTGGCTTCCAGGCCCTGACTTGCTTGATTTAAATGTTATCTTTAGGGTATCCACTAGCTTACTTATGGTGGTTTTGAACCAGATACTTCCATTCCTAGAATGGATTTCTTCTACTGGGATTGCCAGCTGGGTTTGTTTTAATTTCTCAGTGTGTTCCTCTGTTATCCTGGTTGTCAGCCGTTTAGGGTAAACCACATGAACCTGTAGAACCCTTTACCTCTTTTTACTGCTTGGTAATTATAATTCAGTTCTCAAGGGGTAATGGTCATTACCTTCCATTTTCACCACCTCAAAAGTTTTGATTAGCCCAAAATGCCAAGCTTGGGGAAACACATAATGGCCCGATTCACAGAACTAACTTAAGACAAAATCCTAAACTTACTACTTTTGGTATTCACAGAAGGTAGGATTTTGTCTTAAGTTTGTCTTAAGACAGACTTAAGACAAAATACTAACTTAAGTCTGTCTTAAGTCTGTCTTAAGACAAACTTAAGACAAAATCCTTACTTCTGTGAATACCAAAAGTAGTAAGTTTAGGATTTTGTCTAAAAATAGGTCTGTGAATCGGGTCCATAATCTACTGGGCAGAGTTGCTGGCCCTTCATAAAGGTGCAACTTGTTGGCAGATCCCACTGCATTCTCCCATTTAAACATACCATGCCTAATGAACCCATCAACTGAGTAAATTTTGTATCTTGTGGTGAGGACTCTCCTCTGGGGAAGTTGGCCACTTCAATATTATAAGCTGTTAGTAGTTCCTTATGTCAGCTATCCACCCTTTGGGGATCTAATATATGATTAAAATCTCCTAACACCAATAATATGTCATTCTCCCTCCCTAAACACTCCCTTGAAATCAACCTTCTGGTACGGGATCACGATCTTGACGTCTTGTTCCTCACGGAAACTTGGCTTACTTCCTGGTCGGATTCCGACATCATCAACGGTTTTCCCCCTGGGCTATCAAATCCAATCCCAAAACAGACCCCTCGGCAGAGGAGGTGGCCTTGCGATAATCTACAGAGAACAATTCTCATGTAGATCTAGCGATGGCAATATCGACGACTGAGAAAGCTGCCACTTTGCTTTACAAATATCCCCCGCGAACTCCCTCTCGGGGTGTGCTGATTTACCGCCCGCCGGGAACCTCAGGAAAATTTTCAAGCGCTCTTGTCGATACTGTCACCCAGATAGCGACTACCTCTCCCAACTTTCTTATCTTGGGAGACCTCAACCTCCATCTATCAGACTCCAATGAGCTAACTGCGTCCGAACTTCTTCTTGACCTTATGTCTTTTGACATCCGATTAGTTAACTCAGAACCCACCCATGACAAAGGACACCTTTTGGACCCCGTTTTCACCAACATCACGGACCTCACCACCCGCACCCCGCACCCCTCTCCCCCTTCCTTGGACAGACCATTTTTTAATATCTATCTTTTGGCATTTCTTCATCCCACCCACCCAACAGGCTAAAGCTCGGGTCACTGACCGACGCTGGCACAAACTCTCGCCAGATGAATGGGCCTCCATTCTTAGGGCCTCTCCTCCCCCCACCCCCCAGTCTCTGACCCAGCCATTGCTGACAACCAGTTCAACTCTTGGCTCACCACATCACTGGACAAACTCCTCCCTAAAACTACCACCCTTAGGCGAATCAAAAGAGTGAGCCCTGCTCCTTGGTACACTCCTGATCTTAACCTCCTACGGAAGGAGTGCAAAAGAACGGAGCACTCCTGGAGGAAGGATAAGTCGATAGTCAATAAAGACGCCTTCCGTACCTCCTTAAAAAACTATAAGACCATTCTTCGTATTACCAAAAGTACATACTTTCAGGAAAGGATAGAAAACTCCTCCTGCTCCGCCAAGGAAACTTTCATCATTTTAAAAGAATTACTTAAAGTCCCAGACCCTGTACCAAAGAATCTGCCAGACCCCAAGGCAGCTGAAGAGAAATGCCTTAAACTGGCCAAACTCTTCGAGGAGAAGATTCAGAAAATTCTTGCTTCTCTTCCTCCTGTCGACTTTAGTATCACTGAGAAAGACTGCATTAACCCAAACCCTACCACTCCCCATCTAAACTCTCTTGGACCAGTCACTATTGAAGAGGTCTCCACCACGCTAGACACTATCAAAAGCGGATCCCCCAGGGACCCGGTCCCCCTACGCATCCTTAAGAAAGTGGCCCCCACCATCGCCCCTCCACTCACTCACCTCATCAACACCTCACTACTCCAGGGAAAAGATCCCCCCAGCCGGAAGGCGGCTGTCGTCAATGCGCTCCTTAAAAAACCTTCTCTGGACCCCTCGGATATGGCCAATTACAGGCCAATCTCTCTCCTCCCCGGAACCAGTAAAATTGCTGAAAAGCTAGTTAACAAAAAGCTTTCGCAGTATCTGGAGACCAACAACCTGCTCAGAAGCTCGCAAACTGGATTCCGCCCAAGGCAGGGCACTGACATCGCCCTACTTGCAACAGTGGAGGAGGCCAGAGCCCTTTTGGACGCAGGAGGATCAGTGGCAGTGATCCTCCTGGACCTCAGTGCGGCCTTCGACACCGTCAACCATCGGGTCTTAATCCAGCGACTCAAGAACATTGGTGTCGAGGGCACTGCTCTGACTTGGTTCAAATCATTCCTTGGCCACCGCTCCTTTCAGGTCTGGGAGAATGACACCCGCTCTCCCGAAACCCCCCTCCAATGTGGTGTGCCCCAGGGTTCATTTTTAAGCCCGACATTATTCAATGTCTACATGTCCCCATTGGAGGAGGTTGTCACCCCGTTCGGAGTGAAAATCATCAGCTACGCTGATGACACTCAATTAGTGGTGTCTCTATCTCACCCAATCCAAGAACCATCTGACCTCTACAACTGTCTTGCAGAAATTCAAGGATGGATGAATAGTTCGTCACTGAAACTTAACGGTTCAAAGACAGATATTCTCCTCCTGGGCCAGAAGGGGCTTTCCCTCTCTCAGAACATCTGCCCCCCCTGCTTGGGTGAACCCCCAGCCCCCAAATCTGAGATCAAGAGCCTGGGAATTTGGCTTGAAAAAGACTTGTCTTTTAAGACTCAAGCCAAAAAAATCGCTGGGACCTGCTGCGGGCTCCTCAAATCTATCAGGAAGATTTTGCCCTTACTTCCTCCTGTCTCCCAGAAACTGTTAATCCAAGGCTTCATTCTATCAAGGCTGGATTACAGCAATACCATTTATCTGGGCGCTCCCGAGGCAACCCTTAATAAACTGCAAAGGATCCAGAATGCCGCGGCCCGGATTCTCACCAATACCCCGGCTAGATCCTCGGCCAAACCAGCCCTGAAACCTCTCCACTGGCTCCCAGTGAGAGAGCGAGTTAAGTTTAAAGCTCTCTGCCTGTCACACAAACTCCTACAGGACAAAGGCCCCCCATCCTAAAAAAATTCATCAGGCCCTACAAAGCTTCAAGATCCCTCCGATCTGACCATGAATACCTCATCACTATCCCCAGAGTGAAGAGGGTGCGCACGGGCGGACGGCGCTTCTCTGTCAACACAGCCCGCCTTTGGAATTCCCTCCCCCGTGACCTTAGGACGGAACCAGATTATCTCCGATTCAGGAAGCGGCTGAAAACTCACCTGTTTCCCTGATCTCCTTTTCTTCCTCTCTCCCCCCTGTTATCCTCTGGCCTGCCCGAATCTTAGCGCTGGGATACTTACGGGTTACTACGCGCTTTACAAAAACCTAATAATAATAATAATAATTCTGATCATTTTCACTTACGGACGCTATATCTTCTTTCAGCTTTGCCAGGTTCTCCTTATATTCATGGTCCTTTCCCTTCTGTATATATACATTTATAATGCATATCCCTTCATAACAGGGATCTGACTTCTGCAGTAGAACCCTACAACCTAGTGCCCAAACACAATATAACTACACATTTTCAACCTTCCTTGCTATCTGTGTAGAGATCAGCGTTTGTTGCCCCCTCGATGGCCTCCCCAAGTGGTTTTTCTTTGCTGCTTTAGAGTTTTGAACAAATCCTTCTATAACTAGATTTGCTAGGGTATCGTCACACAGCCAAGTCACCTGCAAGCACAAAATACTGTTTCTTTTGATGAATTTGTCAACATTATCTTGAGTCGATATTTTCTTATATCCGTTTATATTCCACGATAGGATTGATAGATAGGCTGTGTGACGACCCATGCTCCTAGTCGATTTCACTCAGGAACCCCTCCTCATCGTACTCCCTTAATTCTGTGTTTGCTAGGACATTATACCTGTTTCCAGCGAGTATATCTCTTTCATGTCTTGCAATTTCATTATCGGTTATAGTTATTGCAATATCCTCCTTCTTATTCTAACTTGAATTAATTAACCTCACCTGCCGTAACCCTGAACCTGCATGGTCCGTAAGGAAGTGCTGCCCCATGGATTTCCTCCCTTCTTACCATTCTAGTCCCCTCCTTTTGCAGTTCATTTTTTGCTTTTCCCACCGCGGCTTTTACCAAGGCAGAATAAAAGAGAACCTTAGTTACTTCGCCCCCTTTACTACTCATAAAGAACCCTACATCTCTCAGGTCCTCTGTGCCAATGCTGCAGAGGCTTACACATTTTGACAGGGAGAATAGGAGCTGTGAATGATTCAATGGGTTTAATTTCCTAGCTTTTTTCCTGCCTTTCCCCTGTTCAGCAGGTTCCAAGAAAACCCACAGGTCGGGGTACATTCTTGCCTTGCACCGTAGGTACCCCCGATAATCCAGCTTCTCTTCTCCTTGATAGGACGTCTCCTTTATCTTTTTCCATAAGGTCCTTATTACACCTAGGGCTTCTAGCTCCCAACTAGGCAGTTATCCTCTTTTCTATGTCTTTCCCCTCCTTTCCTTTTGATGTTGATACCAGGTTACATTTACTATTCTTTTTTCTTTCTTGCAGATTACAGTATTCTTTTTTGTTTGGCTAGGAGCTTTGCCTTATTCTACGTTGTTCTTTGTGTCGCTTGTCTCTCTTGATCTTCTTTTCTATTCCTTTCTACTTTCCCTCTTCTCTCCTTCCTTTCTAGTTGTTTTAACTGCTGTCTATTTCTAGGGGTGACCACCTCCCCCCTAGACCTCGGGAAGCCCCTCATATTATATCTTCTTTTGCTCCATTTTCTTACAATCATAGGCTGTCGAGATATATAAACACACGGGGGCATATTACCAACAAATAGCAATATTTATCGCTAAGTAGGGTTAGCGGCAATATTTTTATCGCCGCGCATCACCAGCTTTTATCGCTGAGATAACTTGCTGTTAGCAAGGTTTATCTCAAAAGCAATAAAAATCAGGCGAAATGCATGAATATCGCTGAGAATACAGCGATATTCACGCATTAGCGACACAATGCTCTTAGCCATGTTATCCACCTCCCATTGGATAACATGGCTAAGAACTGGTCTGAGCAGGTGTTGGTTTTTGGCGATAGCGGGAATATTTCCATCGCTACGCCTGCCTTGCTAATAGGCGATATCGACGTTAGCGACTGCTTTCAGTCGCTAACAGGTTGGGTACGCCCACTTTGCATGTCATTAGCGATAAATATCGCTGACATGCAAAGCGGGCCCAAACCGCTCGCTATCGCCTAAAAGCTGTCGTTAACATCAGTTAGCAATAGCTTGCTAATAGAGCGACAGAATTACCGCCGCTTAGTGGCCGAAAATGGCCGCTAAACCGGCGATAATTTCCTATCGCAACCCTTGGGAATATGCCCCTCGGTTCCTCTTTCTTTAGGTTGGGAGCCCTTAACACAACTTTCTCTTCCTCTATGCTACCTACCCCGTCCTGTTCTTCATTAACTGGTCTAACTAATGCGGGCATTAATCCTTTAATTTGTGTCAACTCTCCCAACATAGCTTTAAACTGCTCCCCTTGTGTTTTTAAAATTTCATTATTTACTACAGAAACCTCCACCAAGCCTTGCAGGGTTTTTTGGAGGATCCACATAACCTCAAGCATGGAAGTGCTCGAAGCTCCTGTGACCTCAAGCCCATGCAGTGTAGAGTGCAATAATTCACTCACCATACCAAAGAGCACTCTGCGCCAGCAATCGTCCTTAGTTTGGGCAATTGTCCCATCTTTGCCTTTTATACTCAATTCCTTGCTGCTTGGGGTTTGATCTTTGCCCTCGCTCTCGGTATTGTGCTCAAGTGACTGCTGAAACAATCTTGGTGAGGAGGACAGCCAAGGGTCCAAGGAAACTCCAGAGATATTAAAGCTGGTCTGAGTTGAAGAGGCTAACTCCACCACGCCTATGGACTTCGAAATTGGATGTACCAAAGAACTTGTCTCCTTTTCCATCATGTCCTTCCCCTTAAAATGTCTTCCCCAAAAATCGTTAATTGAGTTGGACACTGACGAGCCACCATTTGTTATTTTTGATTTTGCTGACTGCGGTGTTAACGTCACGGATTGGGTATTTGTAGATACTAGTTTTTTCTTTCCTGTTGGCTCGCTTGTCGCCCCCTTCGCCTACTCCTTGAACGTTCAGTTCATTCTTTTTTTATTTTTTCGGGGAGCCTCACGGGCTCTTTCTTTGGCTGGTGCCATTTTAGTTCCTTTCTTCGTTACTCGCCCTCAGTTCACCAATTCTGTATGTAGCCTGTTCAAAGCTTCCTCCCTGTTAAAACCTCCACAGAGATTTCCAGACCCCTTCTACCAACTCAGTAGCTTATGGCTGACACAGTCACTTTTAGGCTTGATGACCTTGATTATTTAAAAAGCAAGAACATCCCTCACTCAGGATTACTGTCTTACACGAACTCCGCTACTCCTCACTTACCTCTGTTCCACAGATACCGCTGCAGACTTCACTCTCCCAGCCCCTTGCTGCTCACCTGTTGATAAGATGCTGTCTCAAGCTCTGAGTCTGTTAGTACCGACAGCACTCCTTTAGGCCAGCGTATTTTTTTTTAGGTTCAAGATTTGGAAATTTAAATATTCTTCTCTCAGAGCCAGGCTTCTCAGACTCTGCCAGTAAGCTCTTAGAGTTCCTGCTTTCTCCACCCTGCCCTCGCCTGCTCGTCGGGGCCTCCCGCTGGCCTCCCGCAGGGCACCTTGGGCGTACAATGGCTCAGGAGTCGGCTCAACGTGATCCTCGGCTTAATCTTCGGGTGCGCGCATGCATGCGCGAAAGCGTCAGACTACGGCGTCTGGCGTCTCCAATGCTTTCTCGAATAGTGTAGGTGGGGGCTGTGTGAGGGCAGTCGGCAAACCAGGAACAGAGCTGACCTATCTGTAACGCCTTGCGACATGATACGTCATACTGTAAATATGACGCATCATTGGTGTCGCAATGAGGGCATCAGATAAGGAATGTGCCAAAACAAATGTTGATCTGATCTATCTACTCCAATAATACTAGATGCTTTTTCGACCTTGGTTAAAACCACCAAAAGTGTTATGATTAAACCCAGATCTGTGACTGGGGGTGAATGTTTTGCCATTGTGCAACATTCTGTGCATCATCTTGTGTGTTTTATTGACAGAGTAATAGCCGGTTACTTACTGGCAAACCTCATTATCTGAAGTCCGCATTGTCCTTCTCAGTCATTATAACCCACGCTGACAGCTGACCTTCTCTGACTTTATATCGTCAGGAAATTATGGGGATCTGCTGGCGCTTGTAACTCCCAGAGAATGGTTTAGGTTACACCTGAACTTCCTGGGGCAAATTTACAAGTCCCTTGTGCTGCCATTGCGTCATTTATTTTGACGCAACAGCGGCGCTAACAATGCGGCAAATTTACAACGTGACGCATCTATGGAGATGCATGATGTTGTAAATCCAAAATGACGCATGGCTTTTTGGCATGGGACTCACCTATCTGTTGTGGCACATTGCTGGAGTTGCGTCACTTTCATGAGCAACTCCAGCAATGGGTCACTTTAGTGCCAACTGATCCTTGCGCACCCCTGTTTTTATCTCATATACAGTCGGGCTCGAACATATGAAATATATATATATATATATATATATATATATATATATATATATATATATTATTTTTTTTGTTTTTTTATTTACCAGATATTCATTTGGACACAACCTTCATAGCACAACGCACCGATAGATAGGAAACAACGATGCGCATGTATGGCAAGAACTGATCTCGAGAATCACCCCGGGTGTAGCGGGTGAATCGGGTGTATTTTGCGCTTTTTTCCCGATATCTGTCTTACTTTCCACGAGACCAGCTGCACAGCCCGCCGCGCTCCTAAAAACGCGGATCTGCTGCAAGTATCTGCACGTAGTGTTATAACGTCATTACGCAAAGAATTGTGGGTATACCAATGCTTGATACGAGCTACGTCCGTACTGCTGCTGGCTGCTATGTCTATACACTCTTTTACCGGATATCCGTATACCCAGAATGCTTTGCCTGCATGCCTAAAACTCCGTTACACCCATCATTTATTAGATGGAAATAAATTCAGAAGTAGTATGGTTTTTATATGTGAAACTGGTTCCGATCATTTTAATGAGTTTTTGAAACATATTTAACTCACACTAATACTGCAGTGTATCCTTCTTCAGAGACCACCTTTCTTGAGCGCAGTTCGTCCGATATTCTTGACTCGATATTCATGTCCAAGATTCAGTGCACTTCGTGGGGCATCTGATGATTCGATATTGAAATTTTTGGAAGATCCTTAGGGATCTCATTTATATGTTAGAAGAAAAGGTCTTGATCAACTCTATCGATTCAACTTCATAAAGAGGTATCGCGTTCAGGACATGGAGTCTGGAAATCTACGTAGAAGTCTGTTGAGGAAATCCGAAAAGAACAATCATATTTTTTGTCATCTACGACCGCTTGTTTGACGAGAAATTAAAACGGATACTTTAAAACAGTCTCCACAGAGACGCGGGGGACATGTTTGCAAGCCCCTAACGCCACAGGAGCGTCACTTTTTGACACTTCCCCATATTTACAAGGACGGGACAGCGCCAAGAACCTAAGGTCCTCCTTTAGGAGGTTTTGGTGCAAGACAGTGCCGCAAGGAATCTTACTACTCTGACCTGCGTCAAACGAAAAGGGCAGGTACGCCGTGTCTATGAGATACAGCGCATTCCTGTCCTTTCAGAATCTATGAGATACAGCGTGTGAGAAGTTGGCCTGATATGTGATGTCCACTATTCTAGTGGGCACCCTGTATCAGTCCAAACAACCCTTATGGTGATGGTTGTAAAGTTAACCTTATAGACCAGCTATCCTAGTGGCAGCCTGGACAAAGCAGTCTTAGGCTAAACTCAAGAGGGCATGTGAAGCCAGCTGTTTTACCATATGTAACCCCTTTAATACCAAATGAAAGGACACCACACAGGTTATATATAAAATATATAGGTATTTATTACTAACACAACCCTCTGAACTCTTTATGAGGTCAGAGGCATAACCACATAACAAGATACTCAATTATCATACAATAAGTTGCACAAAATACAGTAGGGCCCGAGGGGCACGTAAAACCATATACTAAAATAGTGGTATAAGGACCACGTCACTAACAAAGGATAGGCCTAGGGAATAGCTGGGGCTACGCTGTACTACCTAAGGATAGGAAGCAGGAGACCCACTGGAGGCGTGTGCAGTGTCTTAACACACACGTGAGTTACCATGGAGTCAGAATGGGAACGAAAGAAATGGAAACTAGTTCTTTTAGGTCACTTCCGGATGGACTAGGAGAAAGCTACTGAAAACTAGGACACTAGGATAGTTAATACCCACAGGAGCACCGGAGCACTCGCGTTACCTCACCCACAGGAAGCGGGTGCATAGGTGTCAAAGTGTGTCATGTTTCGTCGCTGAATCCTATGGAGCCTTGAAGAAAGATGCTGCAGGCGACCAGGAGAGAAGTGTCCGGTTGGATCCAAGGGTGGATCGAGGATGAAGAGTACCTGAAAGCAGAGGGGACAGAGTCTGGGCCACTAGCCAGTGACCAGGAAGGAACCAGGCGATGTCGCGAAGCAATCAGGTGATGTTGTGAAGCTTGTCTCTGCAGCCCCGTGGACCAGGAGGTGTCGACGATGACCAGGAGCTGGATACGGACTGTCCCACGAACGCTCTCACTGTCGGCGGTGTCGGCTTCCGGATTGGAGTCAACATGCCTTGGCAAAGCCAACCCTCGCAGGAATCGAAGATGGCTTCTTGATCAGACCAGCAAGGTCTGATGGCTTCTCCTTTTCAGGGAAGCAGGGGCCAGCCTGGAGCAACCAGGCCAGTGGTGTAGATTTGAAGGTTCGTCCTCACAGAGGCCACTAGCCAACGGGCAAGCAACCGGACAGACGCGTCAAGCAAGAAAATGCAGAAAGGCCCCACGCGGCACTCGTGGAGTGTGGAGTGCTGATCTTCGGTGCAGTTAATGCTTGGAGCTGGGGCTTCTCAATCCCCAATGCACAACTTTGAGGGTGCCTCAGAAGCTGCACAAGTAGCAAGGAGTACGCTTTTCAAGATGACCGGTCCCACGTCTCTCGTCACCTCCACGGGTCTCAGCTTTGCATGGACTGTGGATCGGGGTCAAAGAAGTCTGGAAGTCTGGCTCTTGTCAGACTCTGTGCTCGGGTTCCGGCCGGTTTGAACCGGACTATGCATGGGACACCTTGTGTGCCCCAGGCAGTGTCTCATTTCATTCAGCCCTCCCTGCCCCAATACACTATGGCCTGTCTGGGGTGATGCTAGCACCTCCCAAGACAGGAAACCTATTGTCCAAGCCTCCCTCGCTGGAAGGACTCCCAGCAGCAGGAGGTCAGACTTGTGTCTGTGGCAGTAGAATCCATTTTGTGATGCTGAGGCTCTGATTAACTTTAACCGGGATTAATAGGAACAACATGTCTTCTCCCTCTAGAAGGGTGGAATGCTACCCCCGTCGCCAGAACTGGCGAGGGGGTAGTATTCCAAAGCGTATGACACCTTACACAACATGTTTTGATAAAGCCAAACCAAAGTTAGCATTCAACTGCGAGGATTATAATGCACTTAAGAGTATATGGTATGGCTATATCATAGAACAGCTATAAGGACATGGTTCCGAAAGCTGCAGACAGGCTCAGCTCATGCTAGAGCCTCATCTCACATAAATTCAAGCACTCTGCCTTCAGGATTGTTAAGGCCTGCCATAGGGGTGACCTATAGGTATATATGTGTCTATATATTATGGTAGGTATAGGAATACTATACTTAAGCAAGGGGTGATTACCCAACCTTGCCCCAACTGAGTGATCAGCCAGTTGTGTCAGTTTGGATGGTCACCCAGGAGTGGCATAAGATATGCTGCAGCCCCTGGTAGGCCTTGGGTGCACCTATGCCCTGGGTACCTATGGTACACTGTACAGCAGAGGTCTTCAAACTTTTGTAGGTTGAGCCCCCCCAGCTGAATTTTTTTAGATGTTGGGCCCCCCCGCCACCTGACAGAAATTTCTGGAATCTGGTACACTACATATTTGACCGCCGCGTACATATCACGGGCCATATCCGGCAGACTCACAATACTAGGCTATGTGCGTCACTACCGATGGTCCTCCTGCTGCTGCCTGTGTTTCTTAACTTAAAATGTGCAGCTCCTGCTCCTCCTGAACTCGCCGCTCTGACCGCAGATGACTGTGATATTTCCAACAGTAACTAATGCCAGCTGCGGCTGATTTTCACCGTTGTCAATGCAGGACACAGTCGATCGTCTGCGGTAAAGATAGCTCATGGATGGTTCCACTGTGGTATCGGATCCCACCTGCACCAGTCATCCAAAGTCAGGGCTAGAGAGGCTGGCTGGCTGGCTCACGAGTCAGGGTCACCGTGCAGCGCGGGGGGAACGGGTGGGGGGGGTGGTCAGTCGCAATGAGAGTGGGTGCAGCAAGCTGCTGTGCTCATTGGTTGCAGCAGGACTGATGGCACATCGGTGGCGGTAATTTATCAAGCGACTGGGAGGGACCAAACCTACCGGGACGCAGACGGGTTCAGCTACTGTTATAATGGTACAAAGAACCAAAAACACACATTCTGAAAAAAAAAAGAAATATGATTATCAAAATCATAAAGTAAATTAGGTTTTCGATCATTAAACAATATAAAAAAACACTTAAAGGTACTTTTGAAGCATATAAAAAGGAAGCTAAAAGGAAGTCTTAATCTGCTTGTGCTTGGCTATTCCTGCTTTCACAATCAAGCTTTGTCATATATCAGACACTCGTTATTCTCACTCTTTGCATTGCCAGTCTAGGCCAGTTTTTCCTCTCTTTGGTATTTGTAAAATTTTGAACGTGATTTTCTTTTTTTTGTCATCCCATGGCTGTGTTTTTGTAAAGCTTATGTGTGTTTTTTGCTGAGGGACTCAGAAAAGCTGCACTGTCCGTGATGTACACCAAACTAACTGCCTCCCATTGTGCAATATGGATTGCGGCCGTCATCGGTAGTAGCAATGTAGGATAGAATTAACCCCCGTCCCTACCCACCCAAAGATAGGGAGTCAATTATAGCAAAATTCAGGCAGCAAAGTGTCCTTTATGGCCAGGGCGCGGTGCCACTACTCCTGCTGAACTAAAGGTAGGTAGGTAGCAAGTGGGAGCTGCAGTATCTCGACAGGGGTTACTATCACCTAGATTTGATTTTTAGCAAACACCACTAAGCCATCTTCGTGTTTTGGGATTCAAAATAGCCCTGGTGACAGGGGAGGGGGGCAGTACCCAGATATGGCGCAGATGCCTATAAAAACATCCTACACACAAATGAGTGTTATTGTCCACGCTGCAGGGATGCCCCCAACTCAAGCTCTGTTTCTCCACTGATCCAACCCAACTATGTTGCATTATCTGCTCATCTTAGTCTTTCCGCCATGTGCGTGATGGGACTTGGACAGATTCCGTCGATGGTAACGTAAAACATGTCCTGCAATAGGAGGGAGTTTACAGAAAAAATAACCTGATGCAATCAGCAATATGACCCAACTCAACTGTAAGTGCTGTAAAAAAAAAGTTGAAAAGAAAAATAGCCGATAAGTGGCCTCACACCAACAGGACTTTGCATGATGGGATTTTAAGTCCAACCGCAAAGTAACAAATGAAACTGCAGGTCCTAGAACTACACTTTTTCGAGGTACGATATAGCTGGATGAACGTGTCACACACGGTAGGGGACCACCAAGCAGGCAGGTCTAACTATTCGACGAGAAGCAAGCCAGTGCTCTGACCACACATAAAGGAGCGCTGGGTACACTGAAATCGAATGCAAAGGAACAGGACTGTCTATTCCTTTGCTTTTGGTTTCAGCAGAGGAGACACTGCCTCCCACTGCAGCTGAAGCATTTCAGCGCGAATTAACCCCCTCCTGGGACGGTGAACTGTTAGCACTTAGCTGACAAAAGCATGGGCACGTTGTGCCCAATGATTTCCCCTCCCTCACCCCTCCAACCCTCTGTCACCAGGAGTTCTCTAATTAAAGAAATTCCCATTTGAAATGGGTGAAGACTTGCGCTGCCTAGGACAACAAAGGTAAGATTTTAGGGTTGAGTGCGCGCCCCCCTGGGATGGTGTTGCGCCCCCCTGGGGGGCGCGCCCCACAGATTGAAGAACTCTGCTGTACAGAGACTCACAAGAGTGACCCATTTCCCAATTGGTGATGTACCTAAAGTCCATGGTATGAATTTAGAGAGAGAACAGCTGGGCTGTAGGTCTGATTAGCAGGCCCACAGCCACATTAAAGTTGAGAACCAGTGAAGCAAAAAGCAAACAGCGGGGTGACCATACGAAAGCAGACCCTACTCTCCTACACAGCACATTCCTGTCCTTTCAGTATCTATGAGATACAGCGCATTCCTGTCCTTTTCTAATGCACGGGCGCACAATTGGCTACCGAGCGCCAAAGAAGGCACCTTGCGCAAAGGTGCAAAGGTGTCTACTTTTGGAGGGGTGATTGTTTAGGTGCAAAGGTGTCTGCATTGGAAGGGTGACTGTTTTTATGCAGGGAGGTACACCTTCTGGCACAAAAACAATCATGAGAGGTGTTTTCCTCTTTTAAGGTGTGCTGCGTAATGCAGCACACATATAAAGAGAATAAAACTAGGAGAAATAAGGATCTTTCTCCTCGTTGCGACTCCCTTATGCCACCACTGGGGTGGCATTAGAATCTAACACATTCCCAGGTTTACGATTCCCTTTAAATCTGGGAATGCTTCAGATTCCACAGGTGTTGTGTGGGAACACCCATAGCAACACCCATGGAACGCCCCTTTCACGCAGTGTTCTGTGGGAAAAGGGCACATATTTACATGGCCATGAAAAGTCACGGCAAGTGGCTTTGCGTGGCCTTGAAATTATGCTGCGACACATTGCGCCACCATAGTGTCAAAAAGTGGACACTGGTGGTGCAAAAATGTCGCTAGGGGCCTTGTAAATGAGGCCCTAAAGCCAGGTAGAACAATGTTAATGTTCAAGATTGTTTATGTGCAGGAAGATGCACATAAATAATCGCCCCTGCAGCACAGGTACCCTCACAACATGGCGCAAGGGGGCCTGCGCTGGCGCTAGGCAGCTTTTTTAGCTCCAGCGCTAAGGGAAATGCAGAGGTGAATCATATTTTTGTAAATACAGCGCATCCCTGAGTTCAAGTGTGGCATTACCAATTTTGGCGTAATTCCTCGATCCAACATTTTATTGTGAATATCCCCCCAGGAGACATAAAGATGCAAACTGAAACATCTACATAAGGATAGGGTGTAAAGTTTGGTAGCCATTAAAAAACAACATAGTCCAAGGCACAGTGGCTCGATGCACAAAGCCATTTTCTCTCGTAAAAGCAGCAACTGTCTGAAATTCCAACTGCTAGTTGTTCACAAAATGTGACCTAGCATGCATAAATCCATTAACCCCCATGTGATATGATCTCATGACAAGGTAATATTATGCATCAGTAAATACTGCGCCAGAGGTGGGGCGCCTTGACAAGGTGTGTAGACGCACACACACATCAATGTAGGTCAAGGTCAAGGAAAGCTTTATTCGATTGTTATTGTACCAATCATAAAAGCACAAATACATAAGAAAAAATCCATATAAAATTTCATTAGAAATTACAAAAGATAAAATCTACAAAATATACACAATATCTTTAAGATGTCATAAAACCATATAAGTGCAAATGTTATGTTTTAAATACCTGCTATATTCTGCGGAGAAGGTGCCCTGAGTTTACAGGGCATCCAATATCATGTGTTTTCGCTGCAGGATAGCCTTCCTTAAAAACTTTGGGACATATTAGCAAGAACCTCGTTAAAATTATCGCTGTTTTATCGGCAGGAATCTGCCAGTAAAACAGCGATAATGGGCTTGATAATATGCATTATAGAATTCTAATAGAAGCCCAGTTTAGATGTGCAGGACATCTAACCTGGGCTTCTATCGGAATTCTGTAACGCTTATTAGCAAGCCCATTATCGCCGTTTTAGCGGCAGTTTCCTGCCGATAAAACAGCGATAATTGTAACAAGGTTCTTGCTAATATGCCCCTTTGTTACTCTGCACGCAGAGGGCCCGATTCACAGAATGAACAATTAGACTGAATCCTAAGCTTACTACTATTTTGGTATTCACAGAATGCACTTACTACTTTTGGCATTCACAGAATGAACTTACTACTTTTGGTATTCACAGAAGTTAGGACAAACTTAAGACAGACTTAAGACAAACTTAAGACAGACTTAAGACAGACTTAAGACAGACTTAAGACAAACTTAAGACAGACTTAAGACAGACTTAAGACAAAATCCTAACTTAAGTCTGTCTTAAGTCTGTCTTAAGTCTGTCTTAAGTTTGTCTTAAGACAAACTTAAGACAAAATCCTAACTTCTGTGAATACCAAAAGTGGTAAGTTCATTCTGTGAATGCCAAAAGTAGTAAGTGCATTTTGTGAATACCAAAATAGTAGTAAGTTTAGAATTTAAGTCTTAAATTCATTCTGTGAATCGGGCCCAAAGTGCAAGTATCCACACTTTCTTCAACTCCTCATAAAATTTACAAAAGATCATTAAATGAATCGTGAACTGCTCTGAATGTATGTCACAGAGGCAAAGCGGCAGGTTACATGATCAGTCGTTCATAGATGGTGTTGTTGTTATTCTGTGGACATTGCTCAATCTAAATCTAGTCAGAAGCATCCTATCGCACACACACATCAATGTATACCAGTACACAAGACTCCTCCAATCTTTTCTCAGTTTGAAAAGAGTCAGAGATTTACTTCTGCCAGAGGCTGGAGTAAATCTATTCCCAAGATGAGAATGTGAAGAGAGCAACTCCAAACTTCAACAGGCTCACAAATCTACTGGCCAAAATTAGTAACAAGAGAGGCGGAAGGGAACTTGGGGTTTCCTCTCCCTGTAAAACAACAATATGCTCAGTAGAACATTTTGTGGGCCCCTCAGAGAAAGGCGCTGATTTTCAGGTTCCATCACCAATGACATCTCAAATGACATCACTAATGACATCATCCAATGAATGTGAGTGTTTTCTAAAAGTTTATCAGTGTTAAACATATATACCAGAGTACTACAAAAGTTAAAATAGTATACTTTCTATACTACTGAGTGATGCTGTTTCTAATATATATTATGTGGGTGGCTGTGTCAGTGTGTGTGTTAGTGTCGGAGTGGGTGAATGAGTGCCTGTATGGGTGTGTGTGAGTGACTGTATGGGTGCATAAGTAGGCAAGTGAATAACTGTGCGGGTGAGTGAGTGCCTTTGTGTGTGACTGTATGGGTGGGTGAGTGGGTGTGTAATTGACTGTATGAGTGAGTGGGTGTCTCTCTATGTGTGAGTGACTGGCTGTGTAAGTGATTGTATAGGTGAGTTAGTGGATGTTTGGTAAAGTGAGTTGGTGTGTGAGTGGCTGTATTGGAGAGCAAGGGGCATAGTTACAAGAAAGTGGCAGAGCACGGCGTTAGCCTCATTGGCTTAACATCACGCTCTGCCACTTCTGAAACGCAGGGCTGTACCGTATTGACAAGGATACAGTGCAGCCTTGCGTTTCCCTCTGCACTAGCGCTAATTTAGGTGGCAAGCGCCAATGCAGGCACCCTTGCACCCTAGTGCAACGGTGCCTGCATTGAGGGGAATGATTGTTTGTGTGCAGGAAGGTATCCCTTCCTGCACATAAACAATCTGAAACGACGTTTTGAAACTTCTATGTGTGCTGCTGAATGTACCACACACAGAAGTTGCAAAAGGTTATTTTTTTAATGATTGTTTATGTACAGGATGGGACACCTTCCTGCTCATAAACACTCAATTGCATTTAGCTGTTTCTATGTGTGCTGCACAACACAGCACACATGGAAAACAGCAAAAACGAGGAGAAATGAAACATTTTCCCTTTTTGCGCCAGAGTAAGACCAGGTTTTCCCTGGTCTTAATTTTGGTGTTGCCCCATATTTACGCCACCGTTGTAAATATGGGGGAAGCATCAAAATCAATGGGGCAATGCCAAAATTAAGACCAGGTAAAACCCGGTCTTATCTTACTCTGGTGCAATGAGGGGAAATGTTTAATTTCTCCTAGTTTTTGCTGTTTCCATGTGTGCTGTGTTGTTCAGCACACATAGAAAAGGGTGCCTTATTCACAAGGGGTCGTTAAGCCACGCTAAATGGCCTAACGCTGCTTTGTGAATAAGGCGAAGGAAAGTGACATTGTGGCTGCGATAGGGTCCTGTAAATATGCCCCTAAGTGTCTGTGTGAATGACTGTAGGGTGAGTGAGAGGATGTGTGAGTACTTGTATTGGTGTGTGAATGGGTATGTGAGAGGATGTATACGTGAATTAGTGTGTGTGTAGTAGATGTATGGATGAATGTGTGGCTGTATGGGTAAGTAACTGGTTGTAAGAGTAGCTGTATGAGTGAGTGCATGGTTGTGTGATTTGCTGTATGAGTGAGTGAGTGGTTGTGTGAGTCTTTGTATGGGTCTGTGAATACATATGTGAGTGGTTGTGTGATTGGGTGTATGAGAGGTTGTATGGGGGGTGTGAGTGGGTGTGTGAGTGGACTGCAACCTCCCAGGGCAGTCCCTACACAAATAAAGGAGAGGGGCCATTCAACCTCCCTCGTTGAGCCTTAGATGGCTATGGGGACCGCCACCTTCCAGGGCGGACTCCTGCTATATCCTCGGGTGCCCATCCCAGGGACATAGCTGTTTGCTGTGGCTTGGTGGGAGCTTTACCATTCACGTCAAGCCAAGTACAATGCTTTTGTGTGATATTCTAAAGACAAAATTTGGGTTTGAATTGCCACTGCATCCATAATGGGTATAGTTCCTAATCCAGGGAGAAAAGACACCACGGGGAATATTCTCAAAAACGTGTGATAACCATCACAAAATTTGCTTAACACAACTTTCAACATCGCAGTGTATTGCGGAAAAATAACGCTGTGTTAATGTGGTATTCTCAACATGGTGGTACCATGCGATAGTCTCACGATAACGTATCAAATGATCGCGTTAAATCAACGCGATGCCGCAAAAATGCAAAACACAAATGCAAAAAAATCGCGATACAAAAATCTGCGAAAACCATCGACAGGCCTGCAATTCACACACGTCAGGCAGAAAAAATCACCATAAAAGTAGAAAAAAAGCACACAAACAAATGCCAAACAACAGCGAAGCACAATGGATGTTGCCACCACTTCCAGCGGATGTCGGGGTTAGCGCTGCAGTCTCTGGTGGCCACTAGACTACTTAGGGCACAGAACAAGAGCAAGCGAAGCGGACGTGCGCAGCGGGTGCAAAAGGCAAGCCCGTCTGCGCCCGTCCGCGCCCAACCGGGCCCAGGGGCCACGACCCCTGTTCAAAATCCCATAAAACGGACTGCCTATTCTTCGCACCAACTCCATGCTCTGAGGCCCCATGAGAACCAAGGTTGTAGCGTACTATATTTGGACAGTCTCTGTCCCAGCTTTTGTCCCAATTGTAAATTTTCCCTGGATTCACCTCAATTGTGCCGCTGCTATTCGCCTGTGATGAAACCTACCCTGAACTTCTCTTTTCTCAGCCTAAACTGCCGTTCCCTACCCAAGCATAAAAGGGACATCTTTGATCTTCTAACTAACGAACTACCTGACGCTCTGTTTCTTACTGAGACATGGCTTCAAGATAGCTCGGGCCCTGACATCGCTGAAGCACTTCCATCCAATTATGCTATTGTCAGGTTTGACAGACCGAATAAAATTGGGGGAGGCATTGCAATAATCTTTAAAAATACTCTACAATGTAAATTTGTCACGCTAAACTTGCCTAACTGTGAGGCTGCTCTTTTCAAACTCTCTCTACACCCCAACTTCACCTTCACAGGCTTACTAGTCTATCGGCCACCGGGTCCTTCGCACTCGTGGGCTCTACAATTCCCTAACCTTGCAGCTTCTCTGCTCATGAATTCACATAATTTCTCTATTCTTGGAGACCTAAATCTACATCTAGAGGACACTCAAAATTCCACGAGCAGCAATCTTATAGCTGACCTAGCTGCTATGAATATCATGCTTTGCAACTCAGGGCCCACTCATAGAGCCGGCCATCTGCTTGACCCGATTTTCTCCAACCTTCCCCATATACACTGCTCTCATGCACTTCCCCTACACTGGACCATTTTCTATCCAAATTTAGTTTCGCCTCCCCTGTTGCCCCTGTCACCTCCAGCGCTACTTTTAACATCTACAAAAGAGACTGGAAAAAATTAGACATGAACACCCTTAAGTATGTCTTAGATGCTCATCTTCCCCCAGATTTCACTAATACGGACAATGTCGAAAACGTATCAAGAAAGATTGACGTCTGGTTTACAGATGCCATTAACGCCTGTCTCCCCCTGTCACAGAAAAAATTGAAAGACCACAAAATCCCAGCTCCCTGGTTCAATGAATTGCTAAAAACTGCAAAGTCCAAATGTAAGCGCCTGGAACGGAGTTGGAGGAATGACTACTCCCCTGAATCCAGGGACGCCTACAAAATAGAATTAAAACTATATCACAAGGCATGCACCACTGCTAGGGCTAGCCATGTCGCCAGAACTATTTTTGAGACCACGAACAAATCCAAAACTCTTTTTGGACTGGTTAAACGGCTAGCGGGCTCTGAAACTACGGCAAAACCGCCCCCCCCCTGAACAGCAATCAATGCGAAGAACTAGCTCAATTCTTCACAAAAAAATAGAAACTATCTATCAAGACATAGCTAAACCTCACTGTAACAGGCCCCAGAATTTATAGTCTCCCACTTTGAATATCACGAATTGCCTCACAACACCTCACTTGTCTTGTACTCAGGAATCCCTGAATTCATGGCCATGTCTCAACCAGGATGCCCTGACCGAGATTTTAGATAAGTTGAAATCTGGCTCACCCAATGATCCACTTCCCACCCCAATACTTAAACAACTTGACAACTCCCACCTATCCATGATCTGTAAAACCCTCAATCTCTCCTTGCGAGACTCAATTGTCCCGGCTAGTTGGAAACATGCCATGGTGACACCTCTTCTGAAAAATCCCATGGCCGACGAAACTGTCCTTTCCAACTTCCGTCCCATTTCTCTTCTGCCAGCCTTCTCTAAGATTCTTGAGAGGCACATCCACTCCCATCTTGCCCAGTTCATCGAGGTCAACCACATACTTCACCCCTCACAATCTGGCTTCCGTCCCGTTTCTCCACTGAAACAACTCTGTTGGGAGTTACAGAGAACTTGCGCCATCTTTTAGACAGAGGAGACACAGTTGCACTGATTCTACTCGACCTCCGCGCAGCATTTGATACTATTTCTCATACCATACTCATAAAGACACTAACGTCGATGGGCATCGGGGGCCCTGCTCTGAGCTGGCTGTCTGCCTTCCTCACACATCGCACGTTTCAAATCTTCTCCAACACAGAAACCTCCAAAATTCATGCGTCTTCCTATGGATTACCCCAGGGTTCTGTACTCAGCCCCCTACTTTTTAACCTATATGTCAAACCATTGGCCCATATAGCGGAACAAGAAGGTCTTACTCTATTCACCTATGCCGATGACTCCCTGATGGCATTCTCCCTTTCAAACCCTGACCAGGGCTCCACATCCTTCCTGCAGTCAGGCTTAAAGAAAATTGCCGACTGGATGAATAACAATCTTCTTAAATTGAACGGTGGTAAAACCAAAGTCCTAATTCTGGGCCAAAAACACGACCTTTGGAGTTCCAAACGCTGGCCTTCTGAGATGGGTACCCTCCCTCTCCTATCAGACCAAGTTCGCAATTTGGGTTATACCATTGACAATGCTTTGACTATGCATCATCAGGTAAACAATGTTTCAGCCATCTGCTTCACTATCCTGCGATGGCTCAAGAAAATCATCTGAATGTTGCCTTGCGACACCCAAAAATATGTGGTCCATGCCCTTATAATTTCTCGGCTGGACTACCGAAATGTCCTTTACCTTGGGGCTAACAAGTTTGTGACAAGACGTCTACAGCTAGTTCAAAACGCAGCCGCGAGACTGCTGTGCAAAATTCCCAGAACAGGCCACATTTCTGAACACCTCCGTGATTTACATTGCCTCAGGGTAGAGAGTTGTATCAAATTCAAAACCCTGAGCTACATGTTTAAGATCAAATTGGGCACAGCTCCCCTGTACTTGCAATCCCTTGTCCACACCTATACTCCCTCACGCCACCTCCGATCCTCATTCCAAGGCTATTTCAATGTGCCCAGAATCAGACTCGCTAGAATGGGAGGCAGGTCTTTTGCATACCTAGGCCCCACACTTTGGAACTCTCTCCCCTTGAGTATTCGTTTGGAAACCAGCTACGTCCGTTTTCACAGAGCCATTAAAAGACCTGGCTTTTCAATCAATAATCTCCAGTAACTGTTGAAACGTTGGCTTCCTAGCACATTGCCTGTCCAGCGCCAGGAAACCCTTTTTGGGTAGCTGTAACGCTCAATAAGCTTAATAAATAAATAAATAAAAATAAATTGCCGGAGCAAGTAGGAAGGACAGCCAGACCCCCACAAGCCCCCCGGAAGACCAGCCTGGGACTTCGGGGTCAGGGAAGGCCAAGGAGAAGAAAAGTAGGAAGAAGCGGTTCAGTCTGCAGGAAAACAGGATGCTGATAACGCAGGTGATAGAACACCATCAACTACTGTTCGTCACCTCCACTGTGTCATTGGCAACTAAAAATGGACTATGGCAGTCCATCGTGCTGAAGAGGACAATGGGAGAGGTCAAGAGGCGCTGGCATGATGTCAAGTGCAAAACTAAGGGCAAACTCGGCAAGAACTGCAAGGCAGCAATGCAAACTGGAGGTGGGAGTCCAGCGCCGCAGGAGGAGCTGGACGAGATGGAGGAAAGTGTGTCCACAGTCATCAGTGTGGAGATGGTGGCAGGAATTGGGGGACCGGACATTGCTCAACATCAACTGACACCACAGAACCAGGGTGAGTAACAACCAGGGACTGGGGGGACTGGGAGAGATGGGCACAATGGCACACAAGTACAATTGAGTTGAGCACATCTGCAGACAAATCATGCCCCAGCCCCCAACTACCACCAAGGGACCAATGTACCCAAGTATGCAACATGTCAGCACTGCATAAGCACAGAAGTCAAAGTCACACCGCATAAAAGAGATAAGGGGCAGCAAAATCAGTGCTGCAGGGGCGACTCCTCCGAAATGCAGCACACACACACATTACATGCAGAGCACATCAACACTGACAACAATGTGGTACTAATCGCAACACGTCCACAACAGAACACAGGACACAACTAGTGACTCTTGTGTGTGGAAATTGGCCAATAAAATTTGGCGTTACATGGAAATGTGAGTTGATAATGTACAAGTACAAATACACATCCGTTATGTTGTTGACATGGCGAAAAACCTCTCCAACTTTCTGGAGGAGTCCTCTTGCTTTGACCCTCATCAGGCTGGATTCCATCTGCACACTCTACGGAGGCAGTGGTCACCGCAGTTTTGGATACACTTCGAGACTGCACAGATAGACGTTCTCCCCAGGCCCTGGTGCTACTGGACCTGTCGGCCGCGTTAGACACGGTCGACCACAACATCTTGATCGACCGTGTCGGACAGACCGGCATACAGGGCGTCGCGGCCTGCTGGTTGAGGTCCTTTTTGGAGGACCACTCCCAAGCGGTGCGCCTGGGGGACTTGACCGGTGTTAAACAGGCCATCCCATGTGGAGTGCCACAGGGCTCCTCCCTGTCACCCCATCTTTTTAACATATACATACTCCCCCTTATTCAAACCTTGAGGGACAAACAGGTGAGAGTTTTCAACTACGCAGATGACCTGCAGTTACTCTTCACCATTGATAACTCCGAAAACTCTATGAGTCATTTCCAGTCAACCATGAGGTTTATCAAATCCTGGATGGATCAAAATCAACTGAAATTAAATCCAGGTAAAACTGAACTGGTACTGACGGGGGACAGTGCTAAGTACTGGGGCCCTCACTATTGGCCTTCAGACCTGGGTCAAGCTCCGCAACCATCACCATCGGCTAAAACGCTTGGAGTCATTGTGGATAGTGATCTCTCACTAAAAGCACAAGTGGGACAAGTGGTCTCCAAATGCTTTTACCAGCTAAAAAAAATCAGGAAGGTCAGGTGACTACTAACGCCTGAAGCGATTACCCAGGTTGTGATCGCCACAGTCCTGTCAAATCTCGATTACGCGAATGCCATCTACCTAGGTCTCCCTAACTATTTACTTAAGCGTCTCCAGATGGTGCAGAACTATGCTGCTAGGCTGATCCTGAAGCAACCAAGATGGCAGGCGGCGACTCCTCTTCTCATCAAGTTGCATTGGCTTCCAGTCACACAACGCTGCTACTTCAAAGCAGGTTGTATGATCTTTAAGGCATTACATGGCAAAAGCCCTAAATTTATTAACCAATTGATCACCAGACACGTCCCCTCCCGCAACCTTCGATCACTCCATCTAGCCCTGCTCCAGACCCCCCCTTTAAACTTAAACGTTCTGGTGGACGCAGATTTGCAACACTGGCCCCCTGCCTATGGAACACCTTTCCCCTGGAGATCCGGTCTTGCCAAGACCTATTATCTTTTCGGAAAGCACTGAAGACATGGCTTTTTAGACAAGCTTTTTAATCCACCTTTTCCACCTCCGATTGTGTTACTGTCAATTTTAGCGCCAAGAAACTAATCAGTGTTAGTGCGCTCAATAAATGATTTAATAACATAACATAACATAACATAACATAACATGTCCACTGTCCCCAATCAAATAGGCAGCTCCTCCCAAACAATGTCACAATGTACACAATAATGCAGTCTGTATGCAAACAAGTACAATGCAACAACATACATGTGAACACATTGTTAAACTGCATCTCCCCTTCACATTTCAGAGGGAGAATCAACACCTCCACAGCTTCGGTTGACACCCTCCAACAGCTCGTGGAGAGCCTCCACACCCCACCTCCAGGAGCAGGGCAGCCCAGCTGCAATGAAGAGACTCCACCCCCTCCACACACCACACAGCAGGCAGCACCCACCACCACAGCAGGACCCCCACAAAGAACACATGGCCTTCCAACATGTGTTGGGGTGCCAGGAGAATATGTCTGAACAGGTGCATCGTGGGTGTGTAAGACCCATCAGGGTCCTCTCATAGTCTGGGAACATGGCTGACATCTCTGGAGCTCTGACTCAGACAAAAGAACAACCAAGTGGCTCCAGCAATGTCTGAAAAAAGCACAGGCAATTAACTAAATGTGTTAACTAAAATACACAACCATAAAAGCTTTGATAGAAGAACTTTACAGATTAAAAAGCATATAACCATTTAACAAAAGTGAACTTTGAAATTGAAAACAAGCATTTGCAATGCAATAGGTCTCGCATTAGGAAAGTTCGAGCTACTGCTATTGTAAATGGCACATTTTTTATTTATGTGTTGGTTTTGAAAATAGCGAAATTTGTAGCTTTGTCATTTACAGTGCCAATAGTTATAACTTTCACAAATGTGACACCTATAGCATTTGTAATGCAATATGTGTTGTATTTACGTGACTTAGGTGTATTGATATTACAAATAACAATGGCTTTTAATTTTTTTAAATAATTCGGGGGAGATTTATGAAGGCCTTGCGCCGCCGGTGCGTCACTTTTTCCAATGTTAAAAATGACGCACCGGCGGCGCAAGGCCTTCATAAATCTGCCCATTAATACTTAAATAAAAGTTATTGTCATTTATAATGGCAATAGCTTAAAGTTTTGTAAAGAACTTTTGGTAAGATTATGTTCAGTGTATTTTATTGTGGCGAAAATCCAAGAACAGAAGTGAAATATTAACATCTTTTTGTGACATTTGTAATAAAGCTTGAGACATTGAGAGAACATATTTGAGCAAGTTGTTGTTGAATGGTTGCACAGATTGATGCTGTGGTGGGGCTGAGTGATGTTGTGGTGGCGACGAGTGATGCTGTGGCGTTTAGTGATGCTGTGGTAGTGCATAGTGATGTTGTGGGGCCCCTGAGTGATGCGATAGAGTGCGATAGATAGATAGAATGAGTGCGATAGATAGAGTGAGGGCGGTAGATAGATAGAGGGAAGGACGGCGATAAATAGATAGATAATGTGAGGGCGATAGATCGATAGATAGAGTGAGAGCGATAAATAGATAGAGTGAGGGCGATAGATAGAGTGAGGGGTGATAGAATGAGGGGCGATAGATAGATAGAGTGAGGGGTGATAGATAGATAGAGTGAAGGGCGATAGATAGATAGAGTGAGGGGCGATAGATAGAGTGAGGGGCGATAGTGAGAGTGAGGGCCGATAGATAGAGTGAGGGGCGATAGATAGATAGATAGATAGATAGATAGATAGATAGATAGATAGATAGATAGATAGATAGATAGATAGATAGATAGATAGATAGATAGATAGACTAAGGGCGATAGATAGATAGATACACTAAGGGCGATAGATAGATAGATAGATACACTAAGGGCGATAGATAGATAGATAGAGTGAGGGAGATAGATAAAGTGAGGGAGATAGATAAAGTGAGGGAGATAGATCGAGTGAGGGCGAGAGATAGATTGATAGAGTTAGGGCAATAGATAGAGAGGGCGATAGATAGACTAAGGTCGATAGATAGAGTGAGGGTGATAGATAGAGTGAGGGCGATAGATAGAGTGAGGGCGATAGATAGATAGAGAGATAGATCGAGTGAGTGCGATAGAGTGAGTGCGACAGATAGATGGATAGATAGATAGATAGATAGATAGATAGATAGATAGATAGATAGATAGATAGATAGATAGATAGATAGATGTGTGTGTGGTTGTGTGTGTGGTTGTGGTTGCGTGTGTGGTTGTGTGTGGTTGTGGTTGGGGTTGTGTGTGTGGGGTTGTGTGTGTGGTGTTTGGGGTTGTGTGTGTGGTTGTGTGTGTGGGGGGTTGTGTGTGTGTGGGGTTGTGTGTGGAGTTGTGTGTGTGGGGGGTTGAATTATCATTTAACTTGCAACCGAGCAGCTTCTGTTCCCAAGCTTGAAAGCACCAGTTACATAAATTGGGAGCTGCAGCATGCCCATGGCTTGCCAGTGCATGTTGCAAATGAAACAAAGCATAATGTGTTTAGATCGCATTACAAAGAAAGGCAATAAAAACACAGGGTGGTAAATTAGGCTTGCGGCCAGCCTGCCACACTAAGCATGACAGCCTTCAGCGAGCAAAGCCAGAAACGGCCGGTTGGGGGGGGGAAAGGCAGGGGAGCCTTTGAAGTGTTTGAAGTCTGATGCATGCTGCAAGCAAACCAGCATCAGTGGGGAGAGAGGCAAATGGTGTGCGATGTGCACGCGCCCGCAGAAATAAATAGAAATGAATGGGAAATTATTCCTTAATTGCGATTAGCAATTTGCTAATCGCAATTAAGGAATTTTAAGAAATCGCTAAAAAATAGCGAATTTCTACATACATACCATTTTGCAATTCTCAAACAGCGATTCCTTAAAAATCGCTATTTGAGAATCGCAGAAGTGTATCTTGATACATCTGTCCCCAAGTGATTTAATGCGATAGTGCCACACTTGAGAAAACAACCTCACGTGTCCTAATTATTTTTGAATAGTCGCTTACATAAAGTGGGTTGTGAATGACCCTCAATGGACAGTATGCAGCCTGTAGCACAATCTGAGAACAAGATAAATAAAGTATTAAATTCAAATACTATGCTGAAACGGTGCAGATACCATGAATTCTGACAAATGAAACCCCCTTCCTCTCAGAGCGTAAAAAAAGGTGACAATAGTTACTGAATCCCTGGAAGGATCGGGCAGCTTCCAGCCACGTGAAGGGGCTAAAAACAGTACCTTGATGTGAAACCAAACAAAAACAAGAGTGGCCATGTCATAGCGCTTTCATTTTTTAAAAACTTTAAGATTCGTTGCAGAGCGGCCATGCTGCTATGCAACATGGATAAAAATTATTGACATAGCCAATAGATCTTGTATAGGCGAGACCTATTGGCTTTTCCAATGCTGGTTAACCTTTCCTCCACTTCTCCCAGTCTTTTTGGATGATTTTGTGAGGTCAAAAAGCACTAAACAATACGTGACATCTCAACATTGGGTGGTCGACTTTGCCCTGGTTCCAGAGCACAAATCAATCCATCTCTTGAGTTTCCATGTAGGACTGGATGGCTGAGAACAGCGCTGTGACTGGAATGCAAAGGACCCTGATTAAGTAGTTTGTGAACATAATTATCCTGTGTGGGCAGTAATGTACATGGAAACATCTGATCTAGTTGCATGATTAATGTGTAACCAGGTGGCCAGCGTTCTCATTCCATCATCCTTACTGACTCAAATTGTGTGATGCTCTGCAGCTAGTTTACATCTGGCTATCTCATATTGCTTCATTGTCAGATGTGTGATGCCCAAATCAAAGCCTTTCGGGGTCATCATTTTCCCTCATAAATCCATTCCTACAACAACAAAGTGTAAAAGCAAAAATCACCCTTTCAGAACATCTAACATACACATGGAACAACTTGAACGCCCTATGCCACCGAATTGTGGGACATATTACCAAGCAATAGCGATAATTATCGCTATTGCTTGGTTAGAGACAAAAATTTACCGCTGAGCTGCGGCGATTTTTATTGCAAATAAACCTTGGTATTACCAAGGTTTATCGCAAATGCGATAAAAATCGCCGCAATGCATGAATATCGCTGAAAAGTCAGCGATATTCATGCATTACCGAGCTAATGCTCTTAGCCATGTTATCCACCTCCCATTAGATAACATGGCTAAGAACTGCTCAGGGCAGGTGTTAGCTTTTGGAGATATTCGCGCTTAGCCCGAATATCTCCAAAAGTTGGTATTAGGAGATAGCGATGTTAGCGACTTTTTCTACTCGCTAAAATCTTGGCACGCCCACTTTGCATGTCATTAGTGATAAATATCACTGACATGCAAAGTGGGGCCCAAGATGGTCGCTATCTCCTACTAGCTGTCACTAACTGGTGTTAGCGACAGCTAGGTAATAGGGAGATAATTTTATCTCCGCTTTCTTGGCTTTTAAAGCCAAAAAAGCGGAGATAAACCCCCTTGATAATATGCCCCAAGATCTGCTAAAAAGTGGGATCCTTTGATGCAGGTTAAACCACCCCAGATTTATTAGTTTCATTCCGTGATTTATTATGTAAAAATGACTACAGCTATAAGAATGCTGCTCGATGTTGAATTTGGAACCTGCACACCTTGGTTTTCGGCACTTGATAAAAAAAAACTTCTGAGGCTTTTAAGATCCTTTTATCTTCCTGAAACTCATACTAGCATGTTAACACGTACCAAAAAGAAAAAACATCTGCGGTGTGCAGTTTGAATAACACTCATACGGACAACACACTAATGTTTTTGTGCATCACCTGGGCCCTTATTTATGAGGCCTTGCGTCAGTTTTGCGCCGCCGGTGCGTCACTTTTTGTGACGCACCAGCGGCGTAAAATATGCGCCTTGTTGCGCCATATTTAAAAAGTGACGCATCTAGGTCACTTTTTAAACCCCTGCGCCACATTATACCTGTGTCAGGTATAATTAGGCTGTCCGGAATTCGGTTAAAACCGATTGTAAACAACAATACACTACTGAATGAAAATCAGCTGACTCGGTTGAAACAGAGTCTCAATGATTTTCATTGTTGTAGCGCCGCTTGGCCACTTTATGGAGCCAACGCAATACAAATCATTGGCCTGCCTGTAGTGTCTGACACGGAGGTGTCTGGGGAAAACACTGCTTCTGCAAATGGGCAGCCGAGGTGTGAATGGCCCAAGGGCCAGAGTAACACCAGGCCCCCTGCCTGGCTCACGTGGGGGGGGGGGAGGAGCTGTTGTGGTCTGCGTCTTACTGCAGCCGGCCGCGCACGAGTACTTTACAGGTCTTTCAAAAGACCATTTACATAACAAGGCTTTGTTAAGAAAGTAGTGGGCGATGGGGGACGGGCACCGGAGAAAGAGGTGGCACGCTCAAGTTTCTTGCATGTTAGTTCTCACCTAGCGCAGCCCTGCAGGCGCCTACCACAATCCAGTCTATTACTGCCTTCCTTGATGGCGTTGAACCCGGACGTGTGTTACCAAGCTTTTCCGAAGTCTGGTCAGGATATTATTAAACCGCATTTTCGGAGCTCTGCTCTCGATGTCACCCCCACTCTCTCGTAGCTTGGCTCTCGTTGTGGCCATACTCACTCACAGCTCTGCTCTCAATGTAGTAATTCCCTCTCGTTTCTGCCCTGGGATTAGCCAGTCTTTTTCAAGAGCTAAACAATCATGGAAGAATTGCAATGGTTAACTGCAAAATCTGAAGAGGGGGTTTTGCTCTGTGCAGACCGTGGCCGCGCCGCCATAGCGGGAACCACACTGCAGCATTGCTTTTGCCATTTTGACCACTCATGTCACACTGTGTGGAAGTCGGGGACGTTTACCGAGCTCGGGCCCATGTATTACTAAGTCTTTGGCGCTGTTTTTCCTTTTCACTATTGCTGAGTTTTCTTTCACCTACTCAGACAACTGGGTCAGGGCTCTTGCTGGGAGGATCCCGTGTAAGTGGAGCTGCGCCAGACAGTGACTCACAGCGCGCGTTAGATGCAATAAAAACAATATGCAAGCCCTTCCAATGAAGCTGTTCAGGGTGCTCATGAAAACACATGGCATTTGTCCGGGGCAGGTCTGCTGTGCCTTTGCGGTATGTGCAGTACGTAGTACTTCTATTTTTCAAAAGCAAGGTCTCTCCAGTCTAAAGGTCGGAACATTTTTAAAGATGAATGTCTGTTAATATATTTCTATGAACGGTTTATTAAAATAGCCTTTGATAGCAGAACCATGTAATTCTTGGAGGTCCCCGTGTTTCATAAATCCTAGATTGACTGATATTTGTGAGGAGGTAGCAGTCTTTTTAAGGCCCCTATTGTCCGTCATATAGATATTTTTGGGTGGCATGAGCAGGCATTGTTCAGCGCCGTGAGGTATTCCAATCTCCTTTGAGTGCACTGCTTAGCTTGTTAAAAAACAGAAGTCCTCAGTTTCACAGTTTAAAAAAAAGACTTTCCTGTTCATCAGCAGCCAGACGTAAATTGACCCAGTGATAAGAACTTGGGGGCAGATTTACAAGCCCCTTGCCCCACTTTTGCATCACTTTCTCCATGTTAAAAATGACACAAAAGTGGCGCATGGGCCTTGTAAATAAGCCCATTGAAGTCTAGGGCTCAATTTCCAGATCTGTTTAACATTGAGATCATCTAGCTCCAGTGTTGTATCCCTGATTTGGAGCTTTAAAGGTTTGAGTCCTTGCTTTTAAATAGAATTAAGAAATGCTTACATGGGGGAGGAGCTACGCCGTGATCCAAGATGGCCGCATAAGCTCCCGGCTCCGCCGACCTCCGCCGGCGGCCCGACTATCCTGTCGACTATCCTCTACCCGCGCCCCGTGCCTGGCTGTACAAAGGTTGCCTGATGTCAATGGTGCTTTCCCGGATTTTCTATCTTCTTTAGCGACAAAGTTATGTCGTGTTCCATTTTCGGCCTACTCCCGGGCTGCCGCCGGGTCCTCGATTTCTGAAGCACCCGAGAGGGACCTCATCAACATCGGCTGTGGGACCGCGATTGTGGCCGGTCCTCCAGGTCTGGAAAAAAATGTTCTGCTCTTGACTCTTGTCCTTGTTGATGTATGGTGAAGAGACACTGCTGAGATCCTCCTGCACCGCGGCTGTGGGTTGTGTGCCTGCCCCCGTTTAACGGTCCCGGGGCCGACGGGCTGCACCCACGGCCGGTGTCTGCCCTGAGTGCGCCAATTCGGGACGCCCTTGCTGTTGCGATCGCCAAGTGTGTGCCCGGAGCCCGGTGCTGTGTGCTGGAGTTTGTGTTCCCCTCCGTCCTCTGAGCCCCGGGATGGAGGGGATGGATGGCGCACATTCATTGAGGTTCGTAATGGCGGCGATTGGGGCGCTCCGCTCGCAATTCACCGGCACTAGTGTCTCCCTGGCCGCGAAACTGGACAATGTTTGCTCGCAGCCGGCCACGGTTGCTGCAGTGCCTGCACAGAAATCTGCGATCCAGACGACCGATTTGACCCTCCATCTGCGGGGGCCCGAGCGGCAGCCCGATTTTGTTCCTTAGAGAGTCGGCCCCACCTTTCCTTCATCTACTGCAGCGCATGGTCTTCCTTCTACATCTCCTCTTCGATGGTGTGTCGTCGTTGGAAATCCTGTTCCCCATTGCCGAGTCACACGGTCCCGTCGGAGAAGATCGCCATTTTCCTTTGTCCCGGCCAGTCTGCGCAACGGATGCCGCCATTTTGAAACCGACCCGTGCTCCGCCTGCACTGCCCTGGTCCACCATGGACGCTTTGATTGCTTCTGGTCTGATGCGGCTTGGTTGAGATGTGCCCCGGAACGGATTCGCACTGGTCAGGGCTGACTTTGACTTTGGAATTTTCTTGCTACTTGCCACTGCTTTGAACTTTGAGACGCTTCCTCGGTTTGCAACTGTTACGACTTTGGCAATATAACTCCTTGTGACGCTTGCAGGGTTGACTTCTAATTCCCTTGGGGTTGCTCCGTTTATTCTTGCCGGGATTACACCGAATACCTCACCGGGCAGGGGGCTGGGGGGGGGGGGGGGTTTCTGGTGACTGTCCTCCCCGTGCTAATGCTGACTGATTCTGCTCATTGATGATGATTGTGCTATGGGGGGGATACAGCCGGCGGGAGGTATTAGGTGTCCGGGGGCTTGTTTGATTTCTCCTCCTCCACTTCTTTTTAATACTTTCCCTTCTGTGGGGCAGTTCCGGGGCGACAGGCACGCTGTTAGTGGGTTAGGCCGTAGCCATTACAGGGGTGCAGGGTGGCGGGTGTGGGGGGGGTTTGTTGTTTTAGTTTGTTATGTTCTATGGTCTCTATCGCTCTTTTCTGGCTTTGGGAGGGTTCTTTCCCCTTTCGTAGGGTTGGCTGTCTCTTGGTCTTGCACCTTTCTTTTTCTTTATTCGGCTTCTCGACAAGCCTCTGTTTTTCAGTTCTTGGGGGGTAGGCTTTTTGGGGTGATTTTTAGAAATGTGGATCATTGTAATGTGGTTTCCCGTCCAGTATTATCGCCGTGGCTGCTTGGATTGTATAGTTGCTTTGGCTATAGCCTATCTCCGACTGTGATTGGGGTTGGTCCCAATCGTCTCCTTTGTGCTCCTATCCTGTGAGGTGTGATGCCCTTGTTGTTGCAGCCCCTACTCTTCTTCTAAAATTTAAAAATGAAAACCTCATATCCTTTCTGCGAGCCCCACAACCGCATTTGATGTACTTTTATGTATCCTGTTTCCTGATTGGCTTCAGTTTCTCCTGTTTTATCGATTGCTTTTGCGGCCGGCCATGATGGTTGTGGGCCTGCGCATGTATCTCCTTCTTTTCTGAATAGAGGTTTTCAAAAAAAAAAAAAAAAAAAAAAGGAAATGCTTACATAAGGGCCAATGATGTTTTTGCCACGCCATTTGGGGATACATTCTGACACCTATTTACTTTATGCTCTTTTATTTCCAAGAACTGGGTGACCATGTGCCATCTCCCGCTGATACAATGACGTAGTGCACGTTTGCTGCTTAAATTAATAATGCGGGACAGGAAAGGTTGGTCATGTAAGATGGTTGCCTCGTCGGAATTGCCTTTGTAAGGGGTTCGCTGTAAAACTGTTTGTCTAAAACCATACATCGTGGCTAGCAGCGTGCAGCACGATACCTGTAGCAGTCCTGGATTCTACATTTTCCCTGCTTAGGATATTCACCTCTATCCATCTGAGGAAACGCTTGCTCTGGAAATTTCGTGCCACACATGAATTTAACAGATTGCTGTCACTGAAATGCCAGCAGCGCAACATACTCGATGTGTCAAAGTTTTTATTACGATTATATTTGTTAGCTAGGTATGAAAGCACATTCAGGGGAAACTCTCAATTAATTTTTGACTAATGAAGTGTCCTAAAGGGTGTTGGTAACAAATAGCACTATTCCAACCATTAAAAGTCAGCTTTTACTTTACTTGTGGTTGCGCAATAAAAAGGAAAACAAGACACAATACTCATATCAACTGGCTTCTTCCATTCTAAACTACGGGGGGAAAATCCATTCTAGAGTCAGAAATTAGCTGTACAAGCCCTCATACTGTCAAGCATGGATTATCGTAATAGTCTCTATCTTGGCATTTCAAATGCTGGGTTGTCCAAAATTCAGGTAGTACAGAATTCAGTCTTCCAGTTAATACTTGGTTTGAGGAGACAGGAGCATTTGTCTGTTTTCACTCATAGATTACATTGGCTCCCTACTGAGAAGGATTCATTTGAGTCTGCCATGTTTCTTATTCAATACATGGAAGAGAGCCCCTTTCCCAACACACTTTCACCTGTAGCAACCCAATTGCCGACCCTGCTCATAACCATGTGCTCCTCAAGGTGAGGCCTATTGGCTATGCCAATGCTTGTTTTTTAAATGTGCACGATACCCCGTCTTCATTGAACTGCAAACTCAAACTATACAACTGATGTTGACCAAGTCCTTAATCAGAGTTGGTAGGCTACCAGAAACACGCTTAAGAAGCAGACACTGCACTAGTCAGGTGACCATGTCCTTCGTGGAGTGCAACACTCTCTGAGCAGAAGAGGGGTAGTGACTCTGGAACACAGACTGTAACTTCCAACTTGCTGAGGGACCAATTCACGTTTTCATTTAATACAAGCATTTGCAATGCAATAGGTCTCGCATTTAGGCGAGTTTGAGCTATTGACATTGCACATAACAATGCCTTTTATTTTTGAATTCGTTTTTAAAACATAAATATAAGGCTTTGTCATTTACAATGCAAATAGCTAAAACTCGCATAAATGCGAAACATATTGCATTGCAAATGCTTGTTAAATCTGAGCTGCAGCATCAAATGACAATGGAAAGTATTTCATGACTGTATTAAGCTTCTGAAATGTAGAGCAGTATACAATTTTTAAAGGAAAATGGAAAAAGCAATAATAAAAGCAAGCGTTCCATAAACACCGGTAAAACACTGTTTCAATTGTTTTTTAATGGGGCGAAAATGAGTAACCACTGAAAATAACTGATTTTTTTAGGTATTGAAATCACTGGAAAACACTGAGAAAACACCACCAGAATTTCCCAAAAGCAGAAACTGAAAACAGGAAATCCTAGGTATAATGTATGCAGAGGGGGCGTTCCCCCGCAAAAAGTAATAGTGACGCAGTGAAATCTATGAGATTTCACTGCGTCACTTTTAGGATGCTGTTGCGTCAAAATCTTGCGCCTGCCTCACAGCAGGCGTAAGACTGACGCAAGCCCTTTCACATGGGGCTTGCCCCATGTGAAAGGACGCATTGCTGGAGTTGCGTCACTTTTGTGACACACTCCAGCAATGCGTCACTTTTGCGCTTACAGATACGTCAGAAATACTGACGTATCTGTAACTCCTTGCGACATGATGCGTCATACATTAAATATGACGCATCATTGGTGTCGCAAGGAGTAAGCAGTGAAAAGTGACGCAGCGCTGTTTACACGCAGCGATGCGTCACTTTTCATAAATGAGGCCCCTTATGTTTAATATTTGGTTGTTACAATAAAGACAATCTGCAAAGCGCTTGGCCCATCAGTGAGCTATTTTGGCATGCCATCAGACGGTTAAAATAAAAGAAAACTAAACAAAGAACTCCAGCCGGACCGGACACAATGTGAAACTCTGGCTCCACACCAGGATTACATAATATATTAAATGTCGTCTGTATACATCGCCATGGGGCCAGACGGTGAACGCTGTGATTTGCAAACATTCGTAGACCTAATAGCAAATGTTCACATTAAGTATACATTGAGTGGCAGACATCATCCATCGTACTCTAAGCCCTTGCTAAAGAACGCTGGGAGAAGCAGTGTGACAACAGTGGGCCCTTACATGAAAAAAAAGTTGCAAACATTTCTTTTTAAAACATTTAGACATTTAATAAACAAAATATGGGTTTAGGAAAATAAAAAGTCAAGAAAAGGCTGGCTTAGTATAATAGGGCTGCCTTAAGACGGACGTCTGAGATGCATTGTTTTCGTCCGTTGGTACGTGGCTCAGATTGGGCCCAGAGAGCTGTTCTGTGTGTACTCCCATCTGATCTTCATTAACTGTGGTAAACACTGTAGTGAGGTCAACCCTTCCCCTACCCACACAAAACGAGGCACTACAAGCTGCAGAGACTGCAGCCTGTCCTTGGCATGTTTCAGAGAGAGACATACATGACGCCAGGAGAACCAGCACGGCGTGGCATTGGGCCCCAAACGTGAAGAGCTCCAAAGATTCCCACGCTATCTTACTCTCTTGAAGGGGAACAAATGGCAGAAAGAGGGCCCTGGGGCCCCGCAGAACAGAACAGGAAGCACTCAATCCAGGCATCGGTCTCCTTCTGGGGATATGTAAATGGATTAGGCAAAGGCACGGGAGGACGTCCTCTCAAACGGGCCATTGATTAGCACGTCCACTCTAATCTGCAGCACCGAGACCAGTCCCAAACACAGCGCAGCTGCGGCTGCATTTTAGACAAACATTATCATTTTTAAAGCCCACACTGGTAAAAACTGCATGGGACAAAGTGAACAGCAGAAAGAGCAACAGATGAGAAAACCTGCCCGCAAACTAAAACTATGCCGTGCACTTTTAGCCAACGCACTTCAAATGCATGAAGGCAACTCTTCTGAAACAAGCTGGAGGAGCGGCGGCAGTTCAGCCGAACTACATAAAATGTGCTCCTGTCATACCACAGAGTTCTCGGAGTCTAAACTGGCCGGGGCAGGAATTCCTGGAGTCAAATAGTTTGAATGTTTACAGCGTGACAGAAAAGAGCTGCATGCGCCATTGTTGACTGGCCGCTGTGTTAAAAGTGAAAGCGGGTGCCGCGCTGTAACCTAAGCGGTGCCCGGGATAGGCAGGGGGCCGGCGCCATTGTTGACTGCTATTAATGTAAAAAGGTGCATTTTCAGAGGTCTGCACGTAATTTAAATTAAAAAAATAACCAACAGGCAAGCATAGGGTCAGATTGACAACATGCAATATTATCAAGTGTCAGAAAAACAGCTATTTCAAAAGAAAAAAACAAAGAGATAAATGTCAGCAAACAGGAAGTAGTCGAGGAAGGCACAGGGCAGAGCGGCCGTGAAAGTGAAAGCGCGGCCGCGAGACGCGCTCTGTGGAGGAGAGGGGCGAGCAATAACAAGTACAGGAAATGCAAGCGGATCTCTTAGAAGTAGCTCACGGCCTCGCGGCCGTGAAAATGAAAGCAATTAGGGGGGAGGTGGGAAGGAGGCTGATGGCTTTGATGTGGACACGCATTCCACACTAGTAATCAACACGCACTGTCTAACATCCGCGATGAGAGAGCATAGTTTAACTTCTTGGTTTCACTACTATAAACTCGTCCTATTATATTCCTGCGGAATGGGAATAGGCCGAGACATAAATATTAGGAAATGAGAGAAGTGATGATTTTGGGGTCCCCCTAACCTAGGGGGAGGACCAAGCAGATTCCTTGAACACAAAGAGCACATTATGCTGAACGATTCAGGGGTGGTCCCATCCTCTTAGGACCACCCCAAGCACAGTTATTATGGGCAAAAATACAATCCCATAAAAGGCCCTGCAAAGCATTATGGGATGAGATTAGCAGTGGGCAGTGAATATTATAGTAGCCAATATCAAAATAATTCTGCAAAGAGTTGCAGTTCAACTCATTGTTACTAGGTGTCCATTACGAGTCAAAAGCAAAAGCATTGAATCAAGCTGCAGTTCCACTAGTCGTTACTAGATGTCCCTCACGAGTCAAATACAAAAGCATCACTGAATCATTCAGCAAGATGTGCTCTTTGGGGCTGATTTACAGAACTAACTTAAGACAAAATCCTAAACTTACTTCTTTTGGTATTCACAGAAGTTAGGGTTTTGTTTTAAGACAGACTTAAGACAGACTTAAGTTAGGATTCTGTCTTAAGACTGTCTTAAGTCTGTCTTAAGACAAAATCCTAACTTCTATGAATACCAAAAGTAGTAAGTTTAGGATTTTGTCTTAAGTTAGTTCTGTGAATCGGGCCCCAGGTTTTAAAGGCATCTGCTCGGTTCTCTCCCTAGGTTAGGGAGGATCCCAAAATCATTACCTCTCTCACTGCTTACTAAATTAATACTTTTACTTTTGTAACATGACTATATGCATTTTAGCATATAAAGACAGAGATACTTGTTGGTGAGTAACTATGCCCACCTTTACTCAAGACCATCCTTGCTGTCACAAGGCCTGGCGCTGATGCACTACCCCACAGTACGGCAGAAATTCGACCTCCGGCCCCTGAGGTATGTCACTGCCACACAGTGCTGGAGAAAGACCACCACCACCACCTACACGTGAGGCACATGAAATAGCCGAGGACAAAGATGTGGATGAATCTGCCTTACTGGTAAGACGGAAGCAATAGCATTCATCTCCGCCATATGGCCGGTTTCTGCTTGGTTCGGCTCTCTGCATCATCACCTTCCACTGTCCCCAGATGCACTCTGCGACACTCACCTTAGACCTTGAAATGGACTGCCATATGCTGTTTGGTCGCCAATGACACAGCATTCAGATTGCGAACTGAACTCTTCCTCTTCCTTTGGACTAGTCAGTCCCTGAAGGACTCTGGCTGGCACTTCACAGGCCAACATTGTAATGTGGGGTTTGCATGGCCCTGTACTGCTCCAGAAGCAACACTCCACTGAATGTGCATTAAACATTATTAATCACTCAGATGTGCCAGGTCTATAGTCTTTTAAGTGTGGAAGTATGGATGAATATAGGCTCAGTCATTCCCCCTTACGTCCATGTAGCTCATGTTGTTGAACTTGGGTCACAGGGTGACATATAGCCGAATGCGGTCCGGGTTGCGCTGGCACTACAACAGGGACACATGCATTGGTTACTTCCTTGTTCAGCCCAGTGTGGATCCACACGCAGAGCCCCGGGGTCATTGTTCAAACCCTTACGCTGGACTGGCATACACCAGGCCAGCACACTCCGCTTACGCTCACTGGGGGTGAAAACGCTACATGTGCCAGGTCTTCCCTGTAGCGATCTGCTGATCACAGGTCTAGTTGTCAGCATTCCCCAGCCACTCCCTCACAGCTGGTTTACACCCACTCCACACTCATCCAGCACAAGCGTCACAGGACATGTGACCCTGCCAATTAAAAGGGCCAGGCGCATCTGCTCGACAGCATTTTCACTCTCTATCTGGGTGTATCTGTGTGGTGTTAATGTAGGCATGAGGGCCAGGGGTCCAGCAACGTCACATTCCCCAGGTCTAGAGGTGACATGCTGTTGTCCGCTCCACAATACTCAATCATAGAGGGTCCATGACTTGCGGGGCACAGACTTGGTGGCGCCGGATACACTGCGGCAGACATAGTCACACCGCTACGGGACGGTGACTTTCGGTGCACTGAGGTAGGCGCACCTTAAGTGCTGAGTGGGTGTGCAGCCTGCGATGATGCCCCGTCCTGGTGGTTCGGACTGGTGACGATCGTTGTGAGCCCTGCTGGACCTGAGTGTAGGCATCAGCCAATGGGCTGTGCGTGCCACGTGGTGTTGCCTCGCGGGTCACAGAGTTAGTGGCACCCCAAGGGCTGAGCGGGTGTGCAACCTGCGATGTTGCTGGGTGCACTGGTATGTCCTCTGCCATGGCGAAATCAAGACCCAGAATCACATGTGAGTCCTGGTGGGCCTTGGGCCAGGGCTGCATGATGTGGAGGGTGCCATGTTCGCGGGCCCCTGGCTTGGGGCTTGCACCGGTACGTGGTGGGTCCACTTTGTGACACACCGGTGGCGGAAGGTGAGCAGTGATTCCTGGGTGTGCAGGGGCGGGCATGCACTGCTGCGCGGTGGGAGGCACTTGGGTGCAGCTGCCTGGGTGCGCAGGGGCGGGCATGCACCACTGGGCAGTGGGTGGGGCTGGGGTGCAGCTGCCTGGGTGCGCAGAGGCAGGCATGCACCAATGGGTGGCGGGGCTGGGGTGCAGCTACCTCGGTATGGAGGGACAGACAGGCGATGGTGTCGTGTGCAATTGTATGTACTTTTTCATTCATGTATCTTAACTCTGTTTCAGATGAGGGATCTGTTTCAGACGAGGGACCTGGTGAATTGCACAACATACCAGCAGGTGGTTGGAGACACAACGGTGGCAGCAGGTGAGCAGTGAGGCCTGGGTGCGCAGTGTCGGCACTCTCTCTCCCTGTCCCTCTCTTATTTTCTCTGTGCCCCTCCCTCTCTTTCTGACTTCCTCTCCCTCCCTCTCTTTCCATCTTCCTCTCCCTCCCTCTCTTTCCATCTTACTCTCCCTCCCTCTCTTTCCGTCTTCCACTCTCCCCTCTTTTTCTCTCTGTATCTCTCTCTCTCCTTCACTCTCTCTCTGTCCTTTGATGGCAGCATGACACACCTTCTCATCTGGATTTTTGTCTTGCAAGCTATGACCTACAGATTGTCCAGAGGAGACCCACCATGAGACTTCATTGATGTTCTTTTGAGTTATTTTGAATACATTTTCTTCTGGTAATTCGAAGGTGAATGTGTGATGCTCATTTTTGTGACGACACATGCCTGTTACATGTTGTGATTGTGCGACATCAGTCGAATGTTTGCTACATGATTTTGTGAAGTTGTGACATGTCTTATCTGGGAGGAGTGCCTGGCGGGGGGGTTCCTGGTGTGGTGGCTGTGGGTGTTGTGGCCCTGTTGGGGATCCCAGCTGCATGATCAGTGGCTCCATGGCATCTGTTGCCCTGCAGGTGTGGCTCTGGCCTGGGCTCCCTTTTGTGGTGCAGGCTGTCGTCCGACTTTACACAAAGGTCAGCGGAGGCGATAATTTCCTACTGCTAACGCGCCCTATCGCATGTTTTGTGTTCTTATAGGTGATCTGGCTGGTCGTTGAGAATGTTGCGGAGTGGTGTTGTTGCGGCCTTTTGCATGGGAACGCCTACTCTGCATCTCATTAGCGATAGTTGCGGGTATCATCTGTGGCGATGTTTTTTGTGGCTGCTATCGCAGGTAAACTGGTGTTATGGGCTGTTAGCACCAGCTTGTGCATGGGGAGATACATTTATCGCGACTTTGGCTGCGATAAAGTGCCGATAACTTGGCGATAATTCCATGAGAATATGCCCCCACATATAGAGCTACAAAAACCTGGACATTCACGGTCAAGTGCTGGTACAGGACTAAGTTTAGTCTTAGTTTAAAAAACTGTTTGCTGATTTATGTCTAGGTTTTATCCCTTGGAGGAAGTAGATAAGATTATGCCGGAGTCATTCTCTGTGGATTCATTTGTGTCCAGTTTACTTGGGTGGACTTCAAAAGAAGAAGTAAGTATCCTGAAGGATCAGAGGGAAAAGACATTTCATTCTGCACTGAAAAAGTCGTATGCTTGGGCCCATCTAGCAATGCGGCCTGGAAACCATAGGGCTATACAACAGCCCTTAATCTCTGATATCAAGGGCCTATTTAAGGCAATTCATGAGGTTCTGTGCTTCTGGAGGCATTGGAAAAGCAGGTTGAGTTTTATGTGATATCACTTTTGATTTAGTAAGAACATCGGCATTGGCAGAAGGAAAAACTATTTCAGCCATAAAGAAGCTTTATGGAAGGGAGTTGCAAATGGATGCGTCACCAAAGTCTCTGGCTTCTAGGTCACAAGATTGCAAAGGGAACCAGACAAGTTACCATAGAAAGAATCAGAATTATTCAAGGAGTGAAGCCCCCCAAAGCACATAAACAAGTGAGAATGTTCCTAGGAATGGTAGGGTACTATCGACAATGGATCAGTGGATTTTCACTGATTGCAAAGCCTTTACAAAGACTGACTAGAGCAGATGTGAGAGACCCCATAGTGTTGAAGAAAACAGAAATGGAAGCCTTTGAACAATTAAAGACCCGTATGTGTGAAGCACTGAGTATGCCTGATTATCAGAAAGAATTTGAACTGTATTGCAGTGAACGAGAGGGATGTGCATTGTCAGTTTTGATTCAGAGACATGGAAAAATGAGAAAGCCCATTGCATATTTTTCAGCAGTGTTGGATCAAGTTGCTAAGGCATTGGCAGGATGTCCGAAAGCAGTGAGTGAGTTTGGAGCAGAGTGAAGGTATAGTGATAGGATACCCCGTGAAGGTATATGTACCACACTCGGTGGAAATTCCTCTCACTAGGACCAAGACTCCGTTTTTGACAAACAGCAGGATGACTAAATATGAGAAGGTAATCGTGGGTGCAGATAATATGACAGTGACAAGATGTGTAAATGTGAATCCTTCTACATTGTTACCTGACACTTTGGATGTGGAAGTGAAAGATGAGGTTGATGACAAGTGTCTGGATGTACTTGAGTATTGTACCAAGACCTGACATTAAGGATGAACCACTACCTGAATCAGGTTATGTGATGTTTGTGGATGGTTCATGTTTGAGAACCGATGAAGGTGTTCTGAGTACTAGTGCATATGCTGTATGTACGGTGGCAGATGTCCTAGAAGCATCTTGTCTTAAAGGAAATAGTGTTGCTCAGGTGGCGGAACTGATTGCTTTGATTCGAGCATGTGAATTGGGAAAGGAAATTCGAGTAACCATAGTGACTGACAGTCAATATGGCTTTGTGGTTGTCCATGACTATGGCCAACTGTGGTCCCAAAAAGGTTTCTTAACTTCTGCAGGATCCCCCATTAGAAATGCTGAATTTGTGAAGATGCTGATTGATGCAATTCAGTTGCCTGAGAAAATTGCTGTTGTAAAATGTGCGGCTCACAAGAAAGGAGATGACTATATTACTGGAGGCAATCGTTTTGTTGACTCCATTGCTAAATATTGTGCTAAAAATGTTGCATCTATTAATCGGAACAGAAAAGAAGAACATGTTCCAAGTCCTTTAATGCTAACAACAGTGGTCGAAACTTGGCAGGAATAAAAAACAAATGTAGGAAGAAGCGATTGAGGAAGAAAAAGACATCTGGTTAAAGGCAGGTTGTAGACAAAGAGAGGAGGATGACATTTGGGTCTACAAAGATGAAAGACCAGTAATGCCTGATAGCATGATCTCTAACATGACTCGGATGTATCATGGTCAAGCACACATAGGTAGAGATGCCATGATTAGAATGTTTAGACAAACCTGGTACAATCCCAAGTTCAGGATGATCGCTGAGAGCCTTTGTCAGTGACGTCTGGTGTGCCAACAGCTAAACCCAAGAAGGAAGACAGTTGTGAGTTTGGGAACCATAGGACGGGAGGGAGGTCCTTTTACTTGAATACAATTAGACTTCATAGAATTGCCACCCTGCAATCGACTTCAATATGTTCTTGTAATCATTTGTCTGTTTTCCCGGTGGGTGGAGGCCTTCCCTACCAGGTGGAATGCTAGAGTGACTGTTGCAAAACTCTTGTTAAGAGAAATCATTCCACGTTTCCGTTTCCCGTTAACCATTGAGTCAGATCGTGGTACACATTTCCAGAATGAACTTGTTCAAATGATTTGTGAGCACTGGACATTCATCAGAGATAACATTGTGCTTACAGACCAGAGGCTTCTGGGGTAGTTGAACAAGTAAATGGAACAATAAAGAATAGAATTGCAAAAATGTGTCTGGTCATTGGACTGAAATGGCCTGATGCTTTGCCACTTGTTTTGATGACCCTGAGGAGTACACCTGATAGAAAGACAGGATTAAGTCCTCATGAAATACTAATGGGAAGAGTAATGAGACTAGCATTTGTATCAGTTGATAAACTGCTGGCTATAAATGATGATATCATACTGGATTACTGCAAGAACCTGTCTGATGTAGAGACTTCTGTATTCCACCAGGTGGGCATTGATGTAAGTACTAAAGAAAAACATCCAGCTCATGATCTAGTTCCTGGAGATTGGGTTCGGATAAAAGTGCACAGGAGAAGAAACTGTTTAGTTCCTCGCTAGGAGAAGCCGAGGCAAGTTATCCTGGTTAGCACCACTGCCGTCAAGTGTGCTGGAGTAAAGTAATGGGTGCACGTCAGCCACACGATTCGCCTGCCTGAACCCGAAAAGCCGCAAACAGAAGAGGCAGAAAGCACTACTGGCTCTGATTCTGAAGGTGAACCAGATCAAAATCCAGATATTGAATCTCGACCTGTTCGTCGACATCTGGAAATATCAGATACTAGCTCAGCATCTGAAGGAGAGAGTGAAGTCATTGAAGTACCAGATTCTGAAGATCGACCTGAAAGTCGAGATCTGGTAAAGCCTTGTAACAGTTTGGACACTGATCAAAGTAAAGAAAAAACTGGTAACCAGACAAGTTCTAAAGGACACTTTTAAACCTCTGAAAGCAGGATCGTAAATCTTGAATCTGGTGAAAAGGAAAAGACTCACGATGAGGATGAGCTTTCAAGTACCAGCTCTGGAGGAGTTCCTAACTGAGTAGCTGAATAGACAAAAGAAAACACAGATTCAGTGAATGAAACAGACATTATAAAGTTCAAAATAAGAGGAAGTGATGAGAAATCTGAAACTGAGTCTGATGACAGTGATGATGAGACACAATTAAGGAGGACCTAAAAAAAAAGAGCTTGGAGATTGGAACGTGGTATTGTAGAACCTGAAAGTAAGAGACCATGTAAAGGAGACAATTGGCCTAAAGGAAATGATGGACTAAAATTGAAGCTGGTTAATAAAGCCAAAGGTCCAGAAGAACAAGTAAATGAGATAACAAGTCAAAAGGAATTGTCAGAAGAAAGGAAAGAGATTTTGCAAAGGCCAAAAAGAGTAAGGAGACCAAATCGAAAGTACAAGTCACCTGAATGGACCTATGTTGCACTGCTTCCGATAGAGGAAATCAACAGCAGTCAAGAGAATCTGAATTACCGAAGTGAGTAAAGAAACATATAGAGACAAAGGATTGCATAAACTGGGAAACAAAAGACAAGGATAAAGGAAGAGAGATAAGATTAAAACCTGAATTTGACATCAAAGTCACTGGTGAGTGAAAAAAGGAGTTAAAAGGACACTACAAAGGTGAAAACGACTGTGAATAAATTGGTGTGAAAAAAATGGATACTAATGATGTACAAAATGTGTTTAATATTAGCAAATGTGATTCCTTTTAGACCTGAGTTTGAGAATACAAAGGCAAATGAAAGTGCAAAAGAGAAGGCTTATGAGTCAAAGAGTGATGTGAAACATGTATATAATCCTGATTTGCATAAAGATAATTCTATAAGTGATTTTTCAAAAAATACTTTTTCCAAACTATTGTCTGAATATGTAAAAACGATGGACTCAAGCGACTGCTACGTCTGCGTGAAGTTGTCTGCATCTGTATCATAGGGTGTGACCTATCATCATCTCCCTATGACGTATGGAGTTACTTGTAGTGTGGTATCTAGTTTGTTTTACAAAACAGGTACATTGGAGTATTATTATTCTAATTCTGATGCCACCATTGTAACTTTGAAAGTCATACCTGAATTGAACAAAATTAAACCTGGCAAAGTTTTTGGTAAATATTTTTTAGAAACGCAAGAACGGACTTTTGATTATGCGTTCAAACATAATTTGACTAGTAAAATGTGCAATGAAGAAAAAGCCTTTTGGACACGGTAGAGGAAAGGAGAATCCAATACAGAAGAAAAGCAACTGCAAAGAAAGCAAAATCAACAATGTGGACCTTAGAGGTTGAAAATATTGAGGGAAATAATGTGAATGTGGCAATAAGTATAGATACACCACAAATACGGAAATTATGTATTCAGAGAGATAACACGTTGTATGATGACTATTTTGTGGGTGCAAGTCAATGTGAAGATACCTATATTATAGGGGGATGGGGATTTAAAGGTGGTAATGATCCTGTTTTCCCTGGAAATTATTTCCAGGGAAATTATTTCTTGTGTGGTAACAAGGCTTACTATAGATTACTGGACCATTGGTAGGGATCCTGTTATGTAGGTTTAGTCTTTCCTAAAATATTTCATGTAGATAGAGGAACTAATGGAATTCATGAAATTGGTAAACCATTAACCCGTAGGAGAAGGGAGAGTGTGTTAGAAATAATAGGTGATGTTTTTGGAGCATTGATATCAGCAGTGGGCATATCTTTTAATGCAAACAAAATTAGAAAGTTGTCAACGATAGTAGATCGTTTATCAACAGATACGGCAGGAGGATTTTTAATGGTAAATACTGAAATGTTTGCTATGAGAGCTATGGTGATGCAAAATCGACTTGCTCTTGATATAATATTGGCAAAGGAAGGAGGAGTCTGTGAAATTTTGAAGGTACAACACTGTTGTACCTATATTCCGAACAAAAGTCAAAATATTCAAAGGTATATTACAAATATTACAGAACTGCATAAAGAAGTTGCTACACTGGAGGTTGGTGGTGCTCTTGAGAAACTTGGTAAGAATTTTTCAGCTGTAAAGAAATGGTTTCTTGAAGTATGATAAAAGGGAAAGTATTAATTCCACTGACTGTAATGATATTAATCCTAAGATTAGCTTACAAACTTAGAAAAAGGAGAAACATTAAGGGGCAAATTACCAACAACTAGCGATATTTATCGCTAAATGGGCATAGCAAGTTTTTTTTTATCGCCAAGCATCGCCGGATATTATTGCAGAGATAACGTGCTATTAGCAACGTTTATCTCTAAAGCGATAAAATATCCGGCGATAGGGGCTAAATGTGTGAATATCGCTGAGAATACAGCGATATTCATGCATTAACGCCAATATGGTCTTAGCCATAATATCCACCTCCCATTGGATATAATGGCTAAGAACTGGTCTGAGCAGGCGTTCGCTTTTGGAGATATTCGTGCTTAGCGCAAATATTTCCATTGCTATGCCTGCATTGATAATAGGCGATAGCGATGTTAGCGACTGTTTTTAGTCGCTAACAGTTTGGGAACGCCCACTTTGCATGTCATTAGCGATAAATATCGCCGACATGCAAAGCGGGCCCCAAAACGCTCGCTATCACCTAAAAGCTGTCGCTAACTGACATTAGCGACAGCTTGCTAATAGGGCGATGAAATTATAGCCTCTTAGCGGCCGAAAACGGCCGCTAAAGCGGCGATAATTTCATTTCGCCCGCCTTGATAATATGCCCCTAAGTCTATAAAAAAGAAGGTTGAGGAAAGTAAAGAAAGGGAACGTGAGAAAGGGGAAATAGAGTTGGAAGAGTTTAAAGAAAGACTGTACCATGATAGAAAGAAAATGGAAGATACAAGAGTTTAAGTCATATTAACTGAAAAGAACCTGAAACATGTTTTTGAAAAATTCTACACAATTTTTGGGTGTTATTTGGTGATAAGATCACCAAAGGGGGGAATTGATGGAGCAAGGCTGTGGCAAAAAAATGTGTATACCCCTCGTGAAGTTAGTTTCTCATAACTATAATATGTATTTATCAAGTGGATTTTATTACTAACCAACGAAAAAGAAAAAACAAACAGAAAAGTACACGTGGGATACTAATTTGCTTGTGTTGCAGATCGTAATACACTAATCATGTGAATTCGTCACACTAATATAGTGCAATAATGCTTCAAATTTAACAAAGCTATGCATGTTTGCTTATTATAAGTATTCATTGTGGCAAAAACGAAGGTGAATGGTAAGAAAACAACGTATCTTTGTAGCTTGAAGCTAGGTAACTACTAATCGGGTAAACGTAGAATGGCAGGAGGTAAACAGAAGGGCTTTACTTCAAAATCTAACGTTTAAATGTGTTTGTTTCTATAATAGTTCCCGTTATGGCCCATGCGGCCTACTTAGAAAATGGAGGGTTTGCGAGACTCCAAGAGAGTGTAATTCTACGCGTGCGCAACTGTGCTCGAGAGATGTACGAGCAGCCTGTGCCTGGGCTGCTGATGTCCAGGTCAGCGTGGCCTGAAAAGAAGAATGGTGCCAAAGTGGAATGCTCAAGTTGTGAGCCTGGGAACATTTACCGAAGTGTCGATATAAGACAGGATGAAATTGTTGTAAACATGAACAATTATGACCGTAGGAGAATTATGGAAGTGACTTTGCAAAATTCGGACAATGAGGAGATGAGGTGATCTTCACCACCCCCTCAAATGCACCAATGAGAAATGAGTGTGGACCCTATAGTTTCAAATTTTATTTAGATAGTTAGGGAAAAAGGGTATAAAAGAGGCAGTTTGGAAGAGTGAAAAAAGCTTTTCTTTTGAATTATTTTTCACACCACGACACTCTGTTGGACTGAACGATTTTCTGGGTGAAAAGACTGAAATTTTTCCTGACTTTTGATGGGGTCTGAGTCCTGATGGGACGTGAACATTGAGGAAGATAGAGAGGCTGTTTTTGGGACCTTGTGTCGTTTAATCCTGTTCTTTCCTCCATTGACTAAGAAGATGGGTAATATGTCTTTGAATTTTCTTATTTCTGAACTATTCTGCTAATAAATGTAAACTAATTTGAATTTATTTTATCCTTTATTTTGAAGTGATCAGAGAAATGCTTAAATAATTTTCTGAATAAAGATTAAAATTTCTAAGCGTATGGTCATGCTAGAAGACTTAAAGAGGAATAAAATGTCATGAATGGAGAATGCGGCAGGTCTTGTTGTCCATCAATTAACCTTACTAGCTGATCCATTGACTAAACATTGGGGCGCCATAAATGCTGTTTTATAAATTTAAATACCATGGTGAAATTAATTAAATGCATATATATATATAATGTATAGAATTTAAACTAAATAGATGAAGTAGGGTACTCCACTATCCAGCAGCTCGTCCTCTGGTTTTCGCTGATCCTGGGAGCAGTGTGATTTGTGTGAATGTGTGACTCACGGTGCTATGGGCCCCACCAACGAGTGACGTGTGATAGCTCCTGGAGTTTCAGTGATGGTTTGGAGGGTTGTTGAGAGCAGCACTAGATCACACCAGTGGAAGCAGGTGAGCAGTGTGGTCTGGATGCGCAGGGGCGGCACTCTCTCCCTCTCTCTTCTTCTCTCTCTCTCTTCTTCTCTCTCTCGCCCACTCCTCTACTCTCTCTCTCTCTCCCCCCTCGTCTTCTCTCTCTCCCCTTCTCTTTTTCTCTTTCTCCCCCTCTCTTCCCTATCTCTCTCCCTCTCTTCTCTCTCTCTCCTTCGCGCGCTCTCTGTCTTTTGATGTACGCATGACACACCTTCTCGTCATGTTTTTTGTCTTGCAGGCTGTGACCTACGGATTGTCCCGAGGGGAGCCATCATGTGTCTTCCTTTCATTTCAGTGTTCATTTCAATAAAGTTTCATTGGTTGCTTCGTAAGTGAATGTGTGATGCTCATTTCTGTGACGACACATGCATGTCACCAGTTGTGTTTATGCGACATCAGGCGAATCATTTTGTACATGTTTAGGTGTAGCTGATGTGGCATGTCTTTCGTCGGGAGCGTGCCAGGGAGGGGTGGTCCTGCGTGTGGTGTCGGTGGGTGTTGTGGCCCACTTGGGTGTCCGTGCTGCATGTTCAGTTGCTCCATGGCATCTGTTTGTCTTCAGGTGTGGCTCTGGGCTGTGCTCCCTTTTGTGGTGCAGGCTGTGGTGCGACTTTACACCAGCTCAGAGCATGTGTTAATTTCCTGCTGCTAACGTGCCTTATCACGTGTTTTGTGTTCTTATAGCTGATCTGGTTGGTCGTTGAGAATGTTGCAGAGTGATGTTGTTGCTGCTTTTTGCTCGGGAATGCCTCCTCTGCATCTCATTAGCGATAGTTGCCGGAGTCATCCGTGGCGATGTTTGTTGCGGATGCTAACGCAGGAAATGTGGTGCTGTGAGCTGTTTGCACCGGCTTGTGAATGGGGAGGTAAATTTAGGTACATTTATCACGACTTTGGCTTCACTAATGTGCCGTTAATTCGGCGATAGCTCCTTGTGAATATGCCCCTAGGTTGCATTTCTTGGTCACCAGGGTGTTCTTCTATCTGAAATTTTTTGAGTGGCCACTTGGACTTCAACTCAGACTTTTGTTACGCACTATGGCATTGATAGAGTAATACCCGGTTACTTACTGGCAAACCGTGGGGCATATTACCAAGGGCCATTATCGCCGCCTTAGCGGGACTTTTTCCCGCTAAAGCGGCGATAATTTTATCGCTCTATTACCTAGCTGTCGCTAACACCAGTTAGTGACAGCTAGTAGGAGATAGCGATCAACTTGGGGCCCACTTTGCATGTCAGAGAAATTTATCACTAATGACATGCAAAGTGGGCGTGCCAAGATGTTAGCGACTGGAAACAGTCGCTAATATCGCTATCTCCAATTATCAACAAAGCCTTACTTTTGGAAATATTCGCGCTAAGCACCTGGCCAGAGCAGTTCTTAGCCATGTTATCCAATGGAAAGTGGATAACATGGCTAAGAGCATTGTCACGATAATGCATGAATATCGCTGATTTTTCAGCGATATTCATGCATTTCGCAGGATTTTTACCGCTTTTGAGATTAACCTTGATAATATCAAGGTATCTCAGCGGTAAAAATCATCGGAGCACGGCGATATAATTTTAGCCGCTAACCATGCATAGCGATAATTATCGCTATTGCTTGGTAATATGCCCCCTTATTATCTGTAGTCCACGTTGCCCTTCTCAGACATTACAAGCCAAGCCGACAGCTGACCTTCTCTGACTTTATATCGTCAGGAAATAATGGGCATCCGCTGGCTCTAGTTACTCCCAGAGAGTGATTTTAGTTATAACTGAACTTACTGGGGCAAATTTACAATTCCCTTGCGCCGCAGTGGCGTCACATTTTTTTTTACGCAAGGGCGGCACAAACAATGCGGCCAATTTACAACGTGACACATCTAGGGAGATGCATCACATTGTAAATCCCTGCATCACATTATACCTGCGCCAAGTATAATTGTGCAGGCTACGCGTTCACTGCGTCACTCTATGCCTTCACTGCATCAAAATCCCTATGACTGCTCAGACCAGGCATAAAGAATGACGTATTGCTTTTTTGCATGGGACTCGCCTATCTGTTGTGGCACATTGCTGGAGTAGCGTCACTTTCATGAACAACTCCAGCAATGGGTCACATTTGTGCCAACAGATGCGTCATACTGACAGATTCATCTGAGCCATGGAGCACTGTATTGTAAATACAGCGGGGCAGATTTACAATAAGTGGCCCATCCTTGCATATCAGCAGGGATGCGCCACTTATTGTGCGCCATGCCTCCGCCGCCATTGATGCAGCGCATTTACAATGCAGCGCACAATGGGGCAAAAACAGCACAGATGCGTGACGCATCTGTGTCGTATAGGTGGCGCATTGCTGGAGATGCATCGCAAGCGCGAAGCAGCTTCAGCAATCTTCTGAGGGCCCTATCTTATTAATGCTGTGTCAATCCTTACGCCTGCTTCAAGCAGGCGCAGGGTTTTGACGCAGCATGGGCCCAAAAGTGACTGAGTGAAATCTTGTAGATTTCACTCAGCCACTTTTAGGAGGCCTTCCTGCGCCGGAATGCCTCTCCCTGCTATGGAACGCCTCCTTCTGGCGCAGGGCTTTACAACGTGACGCATCTCCCGAGTCCCAGATGCGTCACGTTGTAAATATCCCGCACCATGGTGCATCTTATGCGCAGCCGCTGCGTCACAAAAGTGACACAACGGTAGCGTAAAAGAGGCGCAAGGGGCTTGTAAATCTGCCCCAGCGCATCCAAGATGGCAAACTGACGCATCTATGCAGCTGTGTCATTTTTTGTAAATCTGTCCCGTTTTTTCTCGCCTGGTTTGTGTTGAGGATCCACCTCAAAATATACAGTCGAGCTTGAACATATAGGGGCAGATTTATGGCGCCTCTTTGCGCCGCAATTGCGTCACTTTATTTGATGCAACGGCAGCGCAAACAATGCGCCCTATTTACAACGTGACGCATCTAGGAGATGCGTCACGTTGTAAAGCCCTGCGCCGTAAAGAGGCGTTCCTGCGCAGGAACGCCTCCTGAAAGTGGCTGAGTGAAATCTGTGAGATTTCACTCAGTCACTTTCAGGTCAATGCTGCATCAAAACCCTGCGCCTGCTTGAAGCAGGCCTAGGTTTTGACACAGCATTGTGAAGATGGGGCACCCCCGAGCCTTGCTGGCGCTGCGTCTCGCTTGCGACGCAACTCCAGCAATGCGTCACCTTTCCGGCACAGATGCGTCACGCATCTGTGCGTTTTTGCACCATGGTGCGCCGCATTATAAATGCGGCGCACCATGGTGGCGGAGCTGTGGCGCACAATTATTTACGAAAAATAATTTTGACACTACCATTATAGCACAACGCACCGAAAAATACGACACAACGACGAGCATGTATGGCAAGAACTGATCTCAAAAATCACCCCGGGTGTAGCGGGTGTATTTTGCTCTTTTTTCCAGATATCTGTCTTAATTTCCACGAGACCAGCTGCACAGCCCGGCGCGCTCCTACGAACGCCAATCAGCTGCACAGCAGTATTGAGATGACGTCTTTATACAATGGATTGTGGGTATGACTTGCCAGGAGCCATTTCCGCCCTGCTATCAACTGCTGTATTTACTCTTTCTACCGGATATCCGTATACCCAGAATGCTTTGCCTGCATGTCTAAAACAGCGTTTCACCCATCATTCATTAGATAGAAATAAATACATCAGTGGTATGGTTTTATGTGTGAAGCCGTTCCCGATAGTATTCAGTTTGTCTTCTAAGTAAGTCATTTAACTCACACTAACACTGCAGTGTCTGCTTTTCCCAGCACGTTCCTTCTTGGACTTCGTTTTTCCGATATTCTTGACACGATATTCATATTCTAGATTCAGTGCACTTCGTGGGGAATCTGAAGACACGATATTGAAATTTTTGGAAGATCCTAAGGGATTTAACTTTATAGTGAAAAGATAAAGTTTGATTGGTTCAGATTGTGCGCTTGAGTTCATTCTTTCAAGTAGGGTGATGAGCCTGATGCTGGAATCAAGGACACGTTCGTGAGTTCTTTTGAGTTAGCCAGAGAGAACTGTCGCATAATGGTAAAGGGAACTTTTATCCTATACTGAAGGATGTTGGGGGAGAATCCGAAGAAGAAAGACAATCATAACTTTTGGCAATAATCACAAGAAAACACCATTAGGACCTTCCTCTCTCTAGACCTACGACTGGCGAAAACATCGCTGAGGCGGAAGCGTCAGTTTGTCGAGAAATTAAAACTGAGAAAGTAAAACAGTCTCCACAGTGACACCCATAGACAGGAGAGGCGCAAGAGCCCTTAAAGCCCTTAAAGCCACGGGACCTTCACTTTTTGACACTACCCCATATTTACAAGGACGGGACAACGCCAAGAACATAAGGTCCTCATTTGTGAGATTTTGGTGCAAGACAGTGGAGCAAGGACTCTGCCCTGCGTCAAAAGAAAAGGGCAGGAGTGCGCCTTGTCTATGAGATACAGCGCATTCCCGTCTATTCAGTATCAATAAGATACAGCGCATTCCTGTCCTTTCAGTATCTATGAGATACAGCGCATTCCTGTCCTTTCAGTATCAATAAGATACAGCGCATTCCTGTCCTTTCAGTATCAATAAGATACAGCGCATTCCCGTCCATTCAGTATCAATAAGATACAGCGCATTCCTGTCCTTTCAGTATCAATAAGATACAGCGCATTCCCGTCCATTCAGTATCAATAAGATACAGCGCATTCCCGTCCATTCAGTATCAATAAGATACAGCGCATTCCTGTCCTTTCAGTATCTACGAGATACAGCGCATCCCTGTCCTTTACTAATGCACTGGCGCACAATTGCTACCGAGCGCCAAAGCAGGCCCCCTTGCGCCAAGGTGCAAAGGTGTCTAATTTGGAGGGGTGATTGTGTAGGTGTAAAGGTGGCTGCAATGGAGAGGTGATTGTTTTTGTGCAGGTGTTTTCCTCTTTTGTGTGCTGCGTAATGCAACACACAAAGAGAATGAAACTAGGAGAAATAAGGATTTTTCTCCTCGTTGCGACTCCCTTTTGCCACCACTGGGGTGGCATTGCGTGGGAACACCCACAGCAACACCCATGGAACGCCAGGGGCACATATTTACAAGGTCATGAAAAGCCACACCATGTGGCTTTGCGTGACCTTAAAAATATGCTGCGACACATTGCACCACCATAGCGTCAAATAAATGACACTCCGGTGATGCAAAAAAGTTGCTAGGGGCCTTGTAAATAAAGCCCTAAGGTGATAGGAGGAGACATTATAAATTTCTCCTCATAGTTTTTTTTTTCTGTGTGCTGCAATTTGTAGCACACATACAATCAGCAAATCGCTGTTCAAGATTGTTTATGTGCAGGAAGGTGCACATAAATAATCGCAGCTGCAGCGCAGGCACCCTTGTAACATGGCGCATGGGTGCCTGCGTTGGCGCTAGGCAGCTTTTTTAGTGCCAGCGCTAGGGGAAATGCAGAGGTGAACCATATTTTTGTAAATATGGCGCATCCTTGCATTTAAAAATTGTCCGAGCGTGGCATTACCAATTTTGGCGTAATTCCTCGATCCAACATTTTATTGTAAATATCTGTCCTGCCACCACCGAGAAACCACCAAATACTGCGGTAGCGAAGAATAGTCCCACGTCTCCTCCTCTGCACCCGTCGCCACCGCCTATCTTATATACCAGCGATGGCAGACAAGAACTACAGAAGAAGGTGGGGGAAAAAATAAAACAAGGACACCAGGTATTCGACCAGTTCTGGTGGCGAGATATCCCCTTCCTCTGTATCAGACCGGGAACCCATGTCAACCTATAAAATCAACAGAATACAGGTTAACACAACAAACTCTCATACATACGTACATGATTAGGCATAGCACTTGGGCAACAGGACAACACTCTTACCCCTTACACAAGTTCCAAGAGTTACATATCGAATTATTGGTTCTGTCCCATTCCAGTGTCCTCAGCACAGTCACTTGAGCCACGCTGTACAAATCCAGGGGTAAGTATAGTTCCAACGTCCGTAGAAGGAAATAAAAATCCTAAAACAAAGAAACACCTCCTTCGTATTAAAATATAAGGACAGGGGAAAAAGCCAAATAATACGGCAAAAAAAACTCTACTAGCTAAATGAGAAGGATACATTCGTACCCATCTTCAGAAAGGGTGCACCCACAGTAGGAACGAAATTCCACTAACTACAAATCTCACTGGGCTCTAGGAAATCTCCAGTAGGGAAAAAACAGAAACGCAGCCACGTTTACAGACACCGCTACTACATATGCTCCCATATACACGTAGCTGTGTGTTGGACTTGGCCTTTTTCCCCCAAATTTTTCGCTTTTTGCCTCCCTAATTTGGATGTCTCCCCCATGGTATTAAATATGTATGGACCATGTGTGGTAGGAGTTGCCCTGTTGTAAAATTAAATATTATTAAATGGTGTCCAGAAAACAATCCCCATTTTAAAAATGTACCTGACTAAAATGTACTGTGTTCTTAAAATGGATGCCATGGCCCTGGGTAGTGCCACCTGACTGCGTTAGGTCAGCGGTCTAGATAATATTACCCAGCTACCCCTAGCTTTTGGAGGGAAAGCCTGGCACCCAGGGTGCTCACCCCCTCCCCTAGAACCAGTTTAGGCTATATGTGCCAACATTCTAGAAGGTCCTGGCACTGCCTGGGAGGAGGGTATAAATAGGGAGAAGTGTCACCAGAGAGTCAGTCAGCGCGGGGACAAAGAAGAGAGGGGACCTGCTGTGAGGTGCTACCGCCACATGGGCCTGTGAGCTGGGCCCTGCACCCCTATAAACCCCCCCTCTGCTGTCCCCATGGGCCCCTGATAAGGGAGGGCCCCTACCCAGGTCCCAGACACTGTGGGACCTTGACCTACGCCAGCGCTGAGAGAAAGAGGTGCCAAGAAGAGGAGGAATGCTGTGGGCCTGAGCCCCCCAGGAGGTGAGGAGTGTGCCCCTGGGGCTGGTTGTGGAACTGTTCGCCCCTCCCCTCCATGAGGTGCGCCGGTCAGTCGCTGTCTGGGGAGGTCGGTGCCCCCAGGAAGTTGTGGCCCCTCTGGAGGCAGTGGGCTGGGAGGATTGCGCCCTGCTGGAGGAACTGTGCCCTTTGTGTCTCAGGACCCTGGAAGTTGAGGAGTCCTGAGCGCTAGAAGATCGCAAAGCGCCCCCTGCCAGTAATAGCGCTGTGCCTGCTGTGTGGCCTGAGGAAGTTTGTGACTGAACAGCGCTGAGGGAGCTTACCCCTTGTTGTGGCGCGCGCTCTGCGTGAGGAGAAACTGACCAGAAGGGAGCCTACCCCTCATTGCTGTCCTCTGTGAAAGCGCTGGGCCCTGGGACTGTTGAGACCCCCTAGTGCTTGTGGCCCTGAGAGCTGAGGAGACTGTGATGGGACTTTATAACAAGAAAGGGAGCCTACCCCTTGTCCTGTCCTCGCGCTGTGTGGCAGCGCCGAAAATCACCGCCGCGGCCCGGCGCTGCCTTGAGGAGACCCCCCTGCTGGGGTGTGTAACGTTGTGGCAGCCCCCGATGCCAGGAGGGGGCCGCCGAAGTAGAGAGAGGGCCGCGCTAGGCCCTGAAGCCGTCCCGTCCCGTGTCATGTGACGGGGGTGCCAGGCCGCGTCATCGGCCCGCCCCGCCGCGCACGGATTGGTTGTCGGCCAGGAAGGCCGGGAGTGGAGTCGAAGCCCTGGGTCCCCGTGAGGTAGGAGGGGGGACCCGGGTGAAGAGTCGTTGCGGGGCCCCGTGATCGCTGGGGGGAAGTCCCGATCGAGAGTGACCGGAGCAGGAGCCTACCCTGCCGGTCTGCGCCCTGAGTGTGGGGCTGGGAGGATAGGCGGGGCCGGGGCACACTGTCGGTGCCAGCCCCGCCTCCCCAAACAAAGCCGGGAGAGAGGCCGTCGAAGGAGGCCAGCCGGAGCGGGTGCCCACACTGCCGGTGAGTCCCCCGCCCAGCTCAGGAGTAAGGAGAGGCCTGGGCGGAGGCAGCGGAAAGGCTACGGGGCCCCCAGTGAGCTGAGGGGAGCCCCGCGACAGAGGGAACCGTATACCTCTAGATAGGCGCCAGTAGTCCACGCAAGGGGCCTGAAGGTCCGAAGATAGCAGGTAAAGCCCCGGGGAGGGCGGAGACCCGGCACAGAAACGGGGCCTTCCTGAAGCAAGTAGGGGGACCCAGAACTGCCCCTCCCCTCAGAAGGACTAGAGACTGGCCCCCTTAAGGTACCAGAACTGGGCCCTGTGTCTATTAAGGATTTAACCCCGCGTTGGGGGTACTGGTGATTGTAAATACCTAAGGAAAGGTGCCTACTTACCTGATGTTTCCTGCCTGTTGGTTGATCCATGACTATTGAAATGATGTGCAGGTGCTGGTTCCAGGAAATGCTAATTGAGCTCCTTTTTATTGCATTCCTTGCAGGGGCGGGCTTGGTGGAATGTTTATGGTGAAGCCACCAGGGTCATAGAATTGCACCCCTGTGAAATGTTTTAATAGGGGAAGGTAGTGAGAGGTTGACTACCCCCCTTTACCCCTGCGGTGGGAGGATTAGTAGACTAAGCTGCATTGTGATGACATGCCCAGTGTTACGCCTAAGCTAGGGGATTGATGCCCAGGTGCAGTGGGATTCAAGCCTGGTTTATATGTTATTGATGCCAATGCACTACCTGATGTTTGTGTTGCAGGTTGGGGGCTAAGGAGTCATGCTCCCCAGGTCTTCTCCCTAAGGCTATAACACTGGAGTTCTGCATGCCCTGTAGATCTTGCGAAGGTGGCTTAATAGTCCTATGGTTTACCCGCCTGCTAGTGGATGCTGGGATGCCATGATGTCTTTCCTTACAGGGGTTATGCAGGATGTTGCCTTTTGTAATTACGGCCTACTACCAAGGATGAAGGCCTGAGCTGGCCCTGCCTGACACGTAGTTCCCTAGGTGGAGGGGGGAAGAAACCTTGGGCCAGATGCATCAAGCGAAATGCGCTCGCAAAAGGGCCAGATTCTCAGAATCTGGCCCTTTGCGAGTGCAATTTTTGCATTTGGGATGCATCATCCCAAAAGCAAAAATCGCAAATAGAGAATTCGCTAAATTGCGATTGTTTGCATTTAAGGAATCTCAAATTGAGATTCCTTAAATGCAATGCATTAAAGTATCAAAAATAGCGAATTCGCTAATAGGGCACGCAAATTACCACGAAATACAACTTCATGGTAATTTGCAAAAACTTTGAAAAATGCACTTTTGTGCATTTTTCAAAGTTTCATGTTGCGCACACACATGCCCTTAGGGCATGTGTGTGCACAACATATGTGCACAGATCACATTCAGGGGTGTAACAGGGTGTCCTTTGGACACCCCTGCACCCTTGAACTCGCAATCTCAATTTGCGAATCGCTAATTGCGATTCGCAAATTGAGATTGTCTTCCCATTCATTCCTATGGGCCTCTATGCCCATAGGAATTAATGGGGAGGTATTCATTAATTGCGACTCGCAATTTGCGAGTCGCAATTAAGGAATTCTAAGGAATCGCTATTTTTATAGTGATTGCTTGATGCATTCCATTTTGCTATTCCTTATTAGCGATTCCTTAATTTTCGCTAATAAGGACTCGCAAAATGGATGCTTGATGCATCTGGCCCCTTGTGTTTTATTACAGGTATTCCTGCCTGATGTTATTGCCGGGTGATTCCTATTCTTTTTGCAGGAGTCGCCAATGCCAGCTATTTTGGATTCTTACCCCTAATGTTTGATTACCTGTTTAATGGGCGTACACGCCAAGTGAATTTTTCCCTTACATAGATGTCATTGATGTTACGTGCCAAATGCTAACCTTTTGATATTTCAGCTATGGACTATGGACTCAACCCTTTTGTCCCATATAAATACTTCCCCATGATGTACTGGGCTCTGGCGCCAGTTGGCGCCTTGTTGTGATTACCAGTGTATTTTTCCTTTTTACCTTACAGGTTGGAGATATCACTAAACTTCTTCTTTTCCAACCAAAGGTGGAGTTGCGTCTCTTTTGTGGTGTGCCTGGTGTGTCGTCTGTGGGTACTGCGTGAAGGCTTCACATGTCCTCGAAGTTTGGCCTGCCCGCTTGATGCCATGCTACCCCCTTGGAGATTTGGGTAACACCCCCATTTCTTACATTGGTGGCAAGCGGTGGGATAGACTTGTGTTTGTGCAGTACCACAGCGGCCACAGGTTACACCACAAGTAGAGCCTTGTGGTGGGGATTATTGTTTGGAAAATTGTTTGCTAAATTGCTTCCTCCTGAAGAGTGTTCTGAACTGTCCCCTTGTTCCACTGGGAGGGTGTGTCCCGGGTGTACCTCGCCACGATGGGGTTGATTTACCAGGAAGTGGAACTGATGGAGTACACCGAACAGGAGGTGATAGACTTCCTCCTGGAGAGAGGGATACCCCCAGTAGGGAACATTAGGAGGAATTTGTTTCTCTATGAGGCTCTCAAGAGGGGAGAGCCCTTGGAGATTGGTGGGGACTTATCTGACTACCCTCCCGAGGTTTTGAAGGGTCAGTGGGTTAGAGACCAGAGAGAGGGCTCCCCATCCAGAACCCTGGGAGGTAATTACTCCGATGAGGAGGAGGAAGAATTTGAGAGGGCGGAGATGCCAGGAGCTGATGAGGACACTGTAGATAGGGAGTCCAGCACTGGGTCCAGCCCCGGGGCCACTGCCCCATCCCTTTCCCTGTCCCCAGAAGAGTGGGTAGATAGGAGGGAAGAGAGGGAGTATCAGCTGGCGCTGGCAAAGCTCAGGCATGCCGAGGGCTTAGCGCAGCTGAGGGTAGAAGAGCAGCGACTAGAGACTGAAAAAGTCCTAGCGCTGGAGAGGATGGCGGAGGCGGAGAGGGCCTTCGCCAGAGAGAGATCAGCTCAGGTGGGTAGGTTGTCCCCTGAGAGTGGTTTTAGGAGTCTGGATTCACCAAGGAGGGTGGGATCCAGTGGTGGCAGCGAGTGTAGGTCCAGTGAAAGGAGTCCCACTCCAGAAGCCCAGGAGACTGTGCCTGATTCCCCAGAAGAGGAGGACGGGTTAGTGTTCAGGGGCAGGTGAAAGCTGTACCATCAGTCCTGGGGAGAGTTTGAGGAGGAGTGTTGGACTGTACTGGAGGATTGGGTGGTGAGGAGAGCAGTGGAGGATTGGGAGGGGCTGTGCCATGCCGTTATCCGGGAGCACATGCTGAGGAGTTGTTTCCCAAGACTGCGTCACCATCTGTTGCAGTGCGGGTTCTCAGACCCCTGGGAACTTGCACAGGAGGCAGACCTCTGGGTAAGTGCCAGAGCATCTGGGAAGGCTGAGGGGAGTGATCCTGAAGGGAGTGAGATGGGGAGGTGTCCCGAGGTGCCCCAGCTGTGGTCACCGGGCCTGGAGTGTTCTTTAAGAGAACCCCAGGTTGGAAGGCTAGGCTGTCCCGATGTGTCATCCAGAGGGAGGGATCCCCTTATGTCAGGAGGACCCGGAGCATCAATAATCAGAGCTCCAGTGGTTCAGGGGTCTGACCAGTCACAGGGTTTAGATCCTGGACTGGGGGTTCAGGTTCAGAAGTTGCCTGACCTGGAAGGTGGGGATCCTGTAATGCAGGTCCCTACCAAATTGACTCCCAGGGGTACCACTCCCAGTGGGAGGGTGCGGAACTCTGGGAGGGGGTGCAGAGGGAGGAAGGTCTCTTCTCTGTCACCAGCTCAGCCACAGGGCGCAGATCCCGGGTTGGGTGGCCAGGGACAGGAGTTGCCTGCCCTGGTGGGAGGGACATCTGTAACCAGAGTCCCCCCGGAAGTGACTCCCAGGGGTACTTCTCCGGGTAGGAGGGTGCGGAACTCTGGGAGGGGGTGCAGGGAGAGGGAGGACTCGCCCCTGTCACCGGTTCAGCCTGGGGGTTTTGACTCCAGGTTGGGGAGAGAGTTGTGTGAGGGTGTCCCCAGGCGTAGGAGATGGAGGAACCCTAGGAGGAGAAGTAGGGGGAGGAGAGCCTCGCCCCTAAGGGCTGGTCAGCCTGAGGGTGTAGACCCCAGGTGGGTTGACCAGTGGCAATTTGGAGAGAAGAGAGTGGTCCAAGAGAATTACAAGCCTGAGGCTAGAGCCTCCCACTCTAGGAAGGAGAAACATCCCACTAGGGAACACCAGTGGGGTGGTTTTGTTAGTGAAGGGAGGGTTGCGAGAGAGAACCATTGGGTTCCAGAGTGGAGGAGAAACTGCAGGTGCTCCTGTAGTTGCAGGCCTGCGTCCACCTTTTTCCGCCCCAAGCAGGGAAGTCCATCAAGGCAATGATTGGCCTACCCTGGCTTTTGGCTGGGGGGGAGTTGTGTTGGACTTGGCCTTTTTCCCCCAAATTTTTCGCTTTTTGCCCCCCTAATTTGGATGTCTCCCCCATGGTATTAAATATGTATGGACCATGTGTGGTAGGAGTTGCCCTGTTGTAAAATTAAATATTATTAAATGGTGTGCAGAAAACAATCCCCATTTTAAAAATGTACCTGACTAAAATGTACTGTGTTCTTAAAATGGATGCCATGGCCCTGGGTAGTGCCACCTGACTGCGTTAGGTCAGCGGTCTAGATAATATTACCCAGCTACCCCTAGCTTTTGGAGGGAAAGCCTGGCACCCAGGGTGCTCACCCCCTCCCCTAGAACCAGTTTAGGCTAGATGTGCCAACATTCTAGAAGGTCCTGGCACTGCCTGGGAGGAGGGTATAAATAGGGAGAAGTGTCACCAGAGAGTCAGTCAGCGCGGGGACAAAGAAGAGAGGGGACCTGCTGTGAGGTGCTACTGCCACATGGGCCTGTGAGCTGGGCCCTGCACCCCTATAAACCCCCCCTCTGCTGTCACCATGGGCCCCTGATAAGGGAGGGCCCCTACCCAGGTCCCAGACACTGTGGGACCTTGACCTACGCCAGCGCTGAGAGAAAGAGGTGCCAAGAAGAGGAGGAATGCGGTGGGCCTGAGCCCCCCAGGAGGTGAGGAGTGTGCCCCTGGGGCTGGCTGTGGAACTGTTCGCCCCTCCCCTCCATGAGGTGCGCCGGTCAGTCGCTGTCTGGGGAGGTCGGTGCCCCCAGGAAGTTGTGGCCCCTCTGGAGGCAGTTGGCCGGGAGGATTGCGCTCTGCTGGAGGAACTGTACCCTTTGTGTCTCAGGACCCTGGAAGTTGAGGAGTCCTGAGCGCTAGAAGATCGCAAAGCGCCCCCTGCCAGTAATAGCGCTGTGCCTGCTGTGTGGCCTGAGGAAGTTTGTGACTGAACAGCGCTGAGGGAGCTTACCCCTTGTTGTGGCGCGCGCTCTGCGTGAGGAGAAACTGACCAGAAGGGAGCCTACCCCTCATTGCTGTCCTCTGTGAAAGCGCTGGGCCCTGGGACTGTTGAGACCCCCTAGTGCTTGTGGCCCTGAGAGCTGAGGAGACTGTGAGGGGACTTTATAACAAGAAAGGGAGCCTACCCCTTGTCCTGTCCTCGCGCTGTGTGGCAGCGCCAAAAATCACCGCCGCGGCCCGGCGCTGCCTTGAGGAGACCCCCCTGCTGGGGTGTGTAACGTTGTGGCAGCCCCCGATGCCAGGAGGGGGCCGCCGAAGTGGAGAGAGGGCCGCGCTAGGCCCTGAAGCCGTCCCGTGTCATGTGACGGGGGTGCCAGGCCGCGTCATCGGCCCGCCCCCGCCGCGCACGGATTGGTTGTCGGCCAGGAAGGCCGGGAGTGGAGTCGAAGCCCCGGGTCCCCGTGAGGTAGGAGGGGGGACCCGGGTGAAGAGTCGTTGCGGGGCCCCGTGATCGCTGGGGGGAAGTCCCGATCGAGAGTGACCGGAGCAGGAGCCTACCCTGCCGGTCTGCGCCCTGAGTGTGGGGCTGGGAGGATAGGCGGGGCCGGGGCACACTGTCGGTGCCAGCCCCGCCTCCCCAAACAAAGCCGGGAGAGAGGCCGTCGAAGGAGGCCAGCCGGAACGGGTGCCCACACTGCCGGTGAGTCCCCCGCCCAGCTCAGGAGTAAGGAGAGGCCTGGGCGGAGGCAACGGAAAGGCTACGGGGCCCCCAGTGAGCTGAGGGGAGCCCCGCGACAGAGGAAACCGTATACCTGTAGATAGGCGCCAGTAGTCCACGCAAGGGGCCTGAAGGTCCGAAGATAGCAGGTAAAGCCCCGGGGAGGGCGGAGACCCGGCACAGAAACGGGGCCTTCCTGAAGCAAGTAGGGGGACCCTGAACTGCCCCTCCCCTCAGAAGGACTAGAGACTGGCCCCCTTAAGGTACCAGAACTGGGCCCTGTGCCTATTAAGGATTTAACCCCGCGTTGGGGGTACTGGTGATTGTAAATACCTAAGGAAAGGTGCCTACTTACCTGATGTTTCCTGCCTGTTGGTTGATCCATGACTATTGAAATGATGTGCAGGTGCTGGTTACAGGAAATGCTAATTGAGCTCCTTTTTATTGCATTCCTTGCAGGGGCGGGCTTGGTGGAATGTTTATGGTGAAGCCACCAGGGTCATAGAATTGCACCCCTGTGAAATGTTTTAATAGGGGAAGGTAGTGAGAGGTTGACTACCCCCCTTTACCCCTGCGGTGGGAGGATTAGTAGACTAAGCTGCATTGTGATGACATGCCCAGTGTTACGCCTAAGCTAGGGGATTGATGCCCAGGTGCAGTGGGATTCAAGCCTGGTTTATATGTTATTGATGCCAATGCACTACCTGATGTTTGTGTTGCAGGTTGGGGGCTAAGGAGTCATGCTCCCCAGGTCTTCTCCCTAAGGCTATAACACTGGAGTTCTGCATGCCCTGTAGATCTTGCGAAGGTGGCTTAATAGACCTATGGTTATACCCGCCTGCTAGTGGATCCTGGGATGCCATGATGTCTTTCCTTACAGGGGTTATGCAGGATGTTGCCTTTTGTAATTACGGCCTACTACCTAGGATGAAGGCCTGAGCTGGCCCTGCTTGACACGTAGTTCCCTAGGTGGAGGGGGGAAGAAACCTTCCGCCCGATTCATGTACCAAAATTGCGCTCGCAAGGGGCCGGATTCTGAGAATCCGGCCCTTTGCGAGAGCGATTTTTGCATTTGGGATTCAGCATCCCAAATGCAAAAATCGCTAATTGCGATGTCGCAAATGTGCGAGGAATTACATTTAAGGAATCTCTATTTGAGATTCCTTAAATGCAATTCATGAAGCATTTGAAAATTGCGAAAATGCAATTTTGGGCCGCTATTTACCGAGAGGTCAGACCTCTCGGTAAATAGCAAAAACTTAGAAAAATGCTTTTAAAAGCATTTTTCTAAGTTGCATGTTGCACACACACATGTCCTTTGGACATGTGTGTGCGCAACACCTGTTTCAATTTGCATTTAAGGGGTGCTACAGGGTGTCCTTTGGACACCCCTGGCACCCTTTAAATCGCTATCTTATTTGCGAGTAGCAAATTGCTAATCGCAAATAAGGAATACTCCCCATGCATTCCTATGGGCCTTTTGGCCCATAGGAATGCATGGGGAGTTATTCCTTATTTGCGATTAGCAATTAGCTAATCGCAAATAAGGAATCAGTGGGAATCGCAATTAATATTGCGATTCCTACATGATTACCGTTTTGCGAGTCTCAAATAGCGATTCCTTATGATTCGCTATTTGAGCCTCGCAAAACGGCCCGATCATGAATCAGGCTGCTTGTGTTTTATTACAGGTATTCCTGCCTGATGTTATTGCCGGGTGATTCCTATTCTTTTTGCAGGAGTCGCCAATGCCAGCTATTTTGGATTCTTACCCCTAATGTTTGATTACCTGTTTAATGGGCGTACACGCCAAGTGAATTTTTCCCTTACATAGATGTCATTGATGTTACGTGCCAAATGCTAACCTTTTGATATTTCAGCTATGGACTATGGACTCAACCCTTTTGTCCCATATAAATACTTCCCCATGATGTACTGGGCTCTGGCGACAGTTGGCGCCTTGTTGTGATTACCAGTGTATTTTTCCTTTTTACCTTACAGGTTGGAGATATCACTAAACTTCTTCTTTTCCAACCAAAGGTGGAGTTGCGTCTCTTTTGTGGTGTGCCTGGTGTGTCGTCTGTGGGTACTGCGTGAATGCTTCACATGTCCTCGAAGTTTGGCCTGCCCGCTTGATGCCATGCTACCCCCTTGGAGATTTGGGTAACACCCCCATTTCTAACTAAGAAAAAACAAGAACAGGATAAAAAGAGCAGAACTACCTCTACTATACCTCAGCCTCAGAAAAACGAATGTCCCGATACCTCGTGTAATCCAGCAAGCTCTCAATCCACGAGCTACCAACGTTCAGCAATCCATGTCGTCCATTAAACAGGAAGGGCCCGATTCACAGAATGAACTTAAGACTCAATCCTAAACTTACCACTATTTTGGTATTCACAGAATGCACTTACTACTTTTGGCATTCACAGAATGAACTTACTACTTTTGGTATTCACAGAAGTTAGGATTTTGTCTAATCCTAACTCAAGTCTGTCTTAAGTCTGTCTTAAGTCTGTCTTAATCCTAACTTCTGTGAATACCAAAAGTAGTAAGTGCATTCTGTGAATGCCAAAAGTAGTAAGTGCATTCTTTGAACAAAATAGTAGTAAATTTAGGATTGAGTCTTAAATTCATTCTGTGAATCGGGCCCAGAGTCAGGCAATTCCAACAAACAGGAAGTTCCAGGGCTCCAGGGTTACCAGCACAGAACTTCCGGGTCACAGGACCGGGAAAGAAACCAAGCACTGATCGAGTGCAGGAAAAGACGTTTTGTACTCTGTATAACCCCGCCTATATCCCAAGTGCACGCCTAATCAAGCACGCATGGCAGGCAAAACAGGACAACCTATGGAGGTAAGCGAGCTCCGCTCCGTTATTCCCCAACAATATCCCCCTAGGAGACATAAAGATGCAAACTGAAACATCTGCTACATAAAGATAGGGTGTAAAGTTGGGCAGCCATTAAAAAACAACACAGCCCAAGGCACAGTGGCTCAATCAACAAAGCCATTTGCTCTCGTAAAAGCAGCAAGTGTCTTAAATTCCGACTGCTAGTCGTTCACAAAATGTGACCTAGCATGCATAAATCAATTTTACCCCCATGTCATATGATCTCATGACAAGGTAATATGATGCAGGAGTAAATACTGCGAAAGAGGCGGGACACGTTGATAAGGTGTGTAGACGCATACACACATCAATGTATGCCAGTACACAAGACTCCTCCAATCTTTTCTCAGCTTAAAACGAGTTGAATATTTGCCAGAGGCTGGAGTAAATCTATTTCCAAGATGAGAATGTGAAGAGAACACCTCTAAAATTCAAAAGGCTCACAAATGCACTGGCCTAGATTAGTAACAAGACAGGAGGAAGGGAGGTTGGGGTTTCCTCTACCTGTAAAACAATAATATGTATGGGTGTATAAGTAGGTGAGTGAATAGCTGTGTGGGTGAGTGAGTGCCTTTGTGAGTGACTGTATGGGTGGGTGAGTGGGTGTGTGTAATTGACTGTATGAGTGAGTGGGTGTAAGAATAGCTGTATGTGTGAGACACTGGCTGTGTAAGTGGCTATATAAGTGAGTTAGGGGATGTTTGGTTAAGTGAGTTGGTGTATGAGTGGCTGTATTGGGGAGTAAGGGGCATAGTTACAAGGAGCCCGATTCACAGAACTAACTTAGGACAACATTCTAAACTTACTACTTATGGTATTCACAGAAGTTAGGATTTTGTTTTAAGTTTGTCTTAAGTATGTCTTAAGACAAACTTAAGACAAAATCCTAACTTCAGTGAATACCATAAGTAGTAAGTTTAGGTTTTTGTCTTAAGTTAGTTCTGTGAATCAAGCCCAAGAAAATGGCAGAGCACGGCGTTAGCCTCCCTGACTTAACGTCATGCTCTGCCACTTCTGAAACACAGGGCTGTACCGTATTGACAAGAATACAGTGCAGCCTTGCATTTCCCCCTGCGCTTGTGCTAATTTAGTTCCAACACAGGCACCCTTGCACTGTAGTGCAATGGTGCCTACGTTGAGGGGAATGATTGTTTGTATGCAGGAAGGTATGCCTTCCTGCACATGAGCAATCTGAAATGGCGTTTTGAAACTTCAAAACTCCATTTCAGACTGTTAAAAATGCTCTCCATTGCTGGAAGCAGAGCAGAATTACTTTCACTTACAGGAAGCTGCCTTTTCTAGGAACTCCCTGTATGTGAAAGCAGTGCCTGCTCCGGCTGGAGGTAAGGAGCAGGCAGGCACCGTTGGGGCCTTCAGGCTTCCCCGCGGTCCCAGTGGAGAACTAAGGGGCATATTACCAAGCAATAGCGATAATTATCTCTATTGCTTGGTTAGAGACAAAAAATTACCGCTGAGCTGCAGCGATTTTTATCGCAAATAAACCTTGGTATTACCAAGGTTTATCGCAAATGCGATAAAAATCTGCCGCAATGCATGAATATCGCTGAAAAGTCAGCGATATTCATGCATTACCGAGCTAATGTTCTTAGCCATGTTATCCACCTCCCATTGGATAACATGGCTAAGAACTGCTCAGGGCAGGTGTTAGCTTTTGGAGATATTCGCGCTTAGCGCGAATATCTCCAAAAGTTGGTAATAGGAGATAGCGATGTTAGAGACTGTTTCCAGTCGCTAACATCTTGGCACGCCCACTTTGCATGTCATTAGTGATAAATATCACTGACATGCAAAGTGGGGCCCAAGATGGTCGCTATCTCCTACTAGCTGTCGCTAGCTGGTGTTAGCGACATCTAGGTAATAGGGAGATAATTTTATCTCCGCTTTCTTGGCTTTTAAAGACAAAAAAGCGGAGATAAACCCCCTTGATAATATGCCCCTAAGTGCCCTGGAGGCACACAGCAGACACAGGGGGATGGGGTCCCTGGGGCCACAATCAGCTTGTAGAGGGGGGGGGGGTAGCCCCCCTCCCCTTTTACTAATAAGCCAGGCCTTGGGGGAAGGGGTCCCTGGGAATGAAAACAGCCAAGGCCCCCCTTCTCTAAAAATAGTGCCTGGCTCTAGGGGATGGGGTCCCTGGGACCGAAATCGGCACAACCCCAATACATTCTTTTTTTTAAAAAAAAGCTGATCCGGCAAGTACCCAGAGGCACAGCCCCCTTTTACCACAACTCTGCAAACGCTCCTCCTGGTGCACTACTAGTTGGGGATGAAGTTCCCTTGACTCCTGATTAGTCATTGGGGGCCAACTACTCCTCCTGTTACCTCTAGTAAGTCCCACACAGCGGGATTTCTGAGAGGTCATCGAAGGCCCGCCCCTTTCTCCACCACTCTGCAAGCGTGCCTCCTGAAAGTCCTACTGGTTGGGGATGAAGTCTCCTTGGCTCCAGAGAGTCCTTGGGGGCCAACAACTCCTCCTGTTAGCTCCAGTAAGTCCCATACAGCGTAATTGGTGAGAGGACTTCTGAGGCCAAGCCCCCTTTCCCCACCACTCTGCAAATGTGCCTCCCAGCGCACTTCTGGTGAGGGGATGAAGTCCGCTTGACTGCAGTTGGTCCTTGGGGGCCAACAAGCCCTCCAGTTAGTCCCACAGTCCACATTGCTGGGAGGACTTTGGAGGCCATGCCCTCTTTCTCCACCACTCTGCAAAGGTAACTCCTGGTCAACTGCTGGTTGGGGGCTAAAATGAAACCCCCTTGGCTCCAGAGGGTCATTGGGGCCCAACAAGCCCTCTTGTTACCTCCAGTAAGTCCTACAGAGCGTGATTGCTGAGATGACTTCGGAGGCAATGCCTCCTTTCTCCATCACTGTGCAAACCTGCCTCCTGGTACACTGCTGGTAGGGAAGAACGTCTCCTTGGCTCTAGAGTGTCCTTGGGGGCCAAAAAGCCAGACTGTTTGCTCCAGTAAGTCCCACACAGCAAAGTTCCTGACAGATGTTCCTAGGCCATCTCCACTTTCTCTATCACTCTGCAAATGCGCCTCCTGGTGCGCTGCAGGTTGAGGGATGAAGTACTGTTGGATGCTGAGGATTCTTGAGGACTCAGAAGCCCTCCTGCTACCTCCAGTATGTCCGACATAGCAGGATTCCTGACAGCTGGTCAGAGGCCTGCCCCCTTTCCCACCACTCATCAAATGTGACCAGTAGCTAAAAAAAAAACACTTTCTTTAAAAAAAAACAAAGGTTACAGGGACGTTATAGTTAGGAAAAAGAATATGAAAAGCTGAGCTAACTATAACTTACACTCCTGCAATGCACTGCTTATGACCACATATTACATCCCTCCTGACATGGTCAGTGACACCACTGATGACATCTCAAATTACATCACTAATGACATCATACACTGAACCACTCATATACCTACTCACACCTCATACAACCTCTTGTGTCATTTGAGATGTTATCAATTATGTCATCAGTGATCTCACTAACCATGCATTGAGTGATGTAATATGTTGGGTCATAAGCAGTGCATTGAGGTTATAGTTATAGTTGGCTCAGGTTGTCAGGAATTGCATAATGGCGCCTACAGAACTACAACTCCCACAAGCTAGATGTGGAACAGAGTTTATATATTTGTGTTGGCCACTAGATGGCGCTGAAAATGATTACTCTTTTGAACCTGAGAGAAGAGTGTGGTCGTGTTCCCTGGTGTGGGGAGCTTTGTTCCAGGATCAAAGACTTGAAGACTTGTATGTTTACTGGAGATTTAGAACGGCGTTATCATCCTGAAAATAAAGGAGAGGGAAGGCTTTCCTTTTCTGTTGTTTTCCTGCGCGAGCGGCTGCCGCGAGGAGGAAGCCGTGTTTGGTGATCGAAAGCTAAGTGAAGGCGTTCCTGTGTTTCCTAGGAGTTTCCCGTTTCGCGAGCGGCTGCCGCGAGGGAAGATTCCCAGCGTCTGTGGTCCGATGCGAGGGGCGCATCATTCTCGAACTGGCTAGTTCAAGAAAGCTCAGCAGCTGTAAGAAGCAAGACGGAGTTTGGGTATAGAACGCGAGTGGCTGCCGCGAGGAAAAGGCTGCTGTTACTGTAGCTGAAAATAGGGTTGCAGTCCGAAGAGAAAACTTGTGCAACCACGATTTGTGAACTATAACGAAAGTAAAGGAAAGGGAAGTCGGTAAGCCTCGGATGAGGACGCAATCTGTCTTTACTATTTTTGTTAGTGTTCCATTATTAGTTGGGCCCAGCTAGGAATACTAAATTGACAATATTTATTTTTTGTTCTTGGATGAACTGGAAGTGGATCATAAGACTATAACGAACTCCTGTTCTTCAGTGATTGGAACTGAGGTTTTTGGCAATATCCTGAACTGTATCCACTGGGTTACTGGAGAGAACTGTTACAGTTTTAAGGGAAGCATTATAAGGGTACGTGTGGTGTATGATTGGCCTTTTAAATGCTGTACTGAAGGTTGTTGAACGGTTAGTAATCCATGGTTTTCTTACAGGTAGCATTCAGATATAGAGAAGTATCTATGGTTTAGAGGAAAGAGGTCCCCTCCTGATTTCAGTGGTATGTATCGTTCCTTTAGTGAGAATTGAATGAGAGTAGTCAGAACTGATGTGATAATATTTCTTGTTCTTGTCGTTTCAGCTATCCCATCCGTTCCAGACCCCATCCTTACCTTCCCTGTGTTATCCCTCGCTTGATTACCTTTACGCTCTGTGTTATTTGTACAGTCAGAGTGTGGGGAAATCAGGAGGTGGACCCCTTTCAGCATCACCCTGATCCTGAGGTTTTCCTGAATCGTGACACAGGTAACTACAACTGCGGATTTTTTTTCTAACGGTTTATTGCAACTCAGCTGTGACATGCAAAATAAAACAGCGGCTTGCCTCTGTACATGTTTGGTGTTCGCATCAATGACATCACATTGTTAAATTATAAACTAGCGATAAACAGGTTGGAGCGATCTTCACCCATCGCCAGGGCCGCTAACATTAATTTACCTTATTTCGGAGCATTCTGACAGCTAATATAACAGGTAGGGAATGAATGTGATAGAGAAGAGTAGGGGAGAAGGAGAAAAAAGAAGAGAAGAAAAAAGTAAAGAGAAACATAAGGGGGGGGAGCCGGCCTCCTCTTAATTAGCATGCTCTAGTACCATGTACTTTTCACCAGGCATACAGAGCTTACCATCCTAAATCCCGTTTACAGATATCAAACCAGGGGGGATAGGTTCACTCTCCTCCTGTTCATTCATACGGAAATATTGCAGCAGTGGTTCAAATTACAGCAAGAATCACATGAATCACATGAGACTCCATCAAGATTAATCCAGTCGTTTTCTCCCAGAGCATGGCGCTCGTACATCCCAAGCATCCAGTAGCATATTTATCCCAACCAACATCAGCCATTACCTATATAGACAATCGTCTCCCATTTGAAAGAATACCCCGACATCACCGCCTATGCAGGAGCGAGCCCAACCGCAAACATCCCTTGAACATAAACACAGCACACTAATAAATGCCCAACCAATGCAACAGTGATAATAAGTACAAACAATAATAACATGGACACGCACGTGCAAGCGAGCAGGCATGCAGGCACAATTACTTTCAGCGCTCATGCGTGTGCAACACTAATATCACCTTTAGCGTATAAAAAATTGTTTCACAGTATCTGGGGATGTCAGGGCAATCCCAGGCCAGGTGCAGGAAGGTCGCCGGACATGTCCGCCATCTCTTGCATCCTGCCTCTTCTCTCAAGTCGACTCACTGCAACCCCTCAGGTGTTCTGTATAGTCTGTGCAGGAACTTAAAATGAATCAGGTGCAGCATGTTGTTCGAGGATAGCTCACGGGCCTGTGTGCAGCAAAACCTTCACTGTTCCTCCGAAAACTGCTGAATTTCCCTGGTTTTGTAACTAGTGAAAGCTGAGCCTAACTATGAGATTCTGTAACCTTTGGGGGATCATTTACAGCCCGTTGCACCTCCAGTGTGCCACTTTTTTTCACGCACCGGCGGCACAGTGTGCCTACCCTTATTTACAAGGCCACGTAAAGCCACCTTGTGTGGCTTTTCATGGCCTTGTAAATTTGGCCCCCTTTCATCCATTACTCTGCGTGAAAGGGTCGTTCTATGTGTTGCTGTGGTTGTTCCCACGTAACATCCATGGACCTGAAACATTCCCAGATTTACAAGGTTTTGTACACCTGGTAAAGCGTCAGATTCCTACGCCTCCCCAAGGGAGGTTTAAGGGAGGCACAATGAGGATCAATACCTTAATTTCACTCGCTTTCCTATTTCTATATGTTCTGAATTCTGTAGCACACATAAAAAGAGGAAAACACCTCATGATTATTTTGTGCAGGAAGTTTTCCGTCCTGCACAAAAACAATCACCCGTTCAATGCAGCCACCCTTGCACCATGGAGCAAGGGTGCCTGCGTTGGCGCATGGCAGCCCATTGTGAGCCAGCGCAGGGGAAAAGGACAGGAATGTGCCATATCTTTTAGATACGCCGCATTTCTGCCCTTATTTTTTGATGCAGGGCAGCACAGCAGGAAGGCTTGCTGTGCTGCCATGAGTCAAAATATTGTAAATCAGGCCCTTGGTTCTTTCAGTGAATTTCTAAGGTTTTTCACAAATCCTATTTTCTAACTATAACGTCCCAGTAACATTTGTTTTTTTTCATTGAATTTATACGTTTTTTAAAATGTTGTTTCCAAACTATAACGTCCCTGTAAACGTAATTTTTTTAAGTGAATTTCTAAGGTTTTTAAAATGTTATTTCCTTACTGTAACCTGTAACCTTTACAAAGTTATTGTGTGAGTGAGTGCATGAGTGTCTCAGTGGGTGTGTGAATGAATGTGTGAGTGTCTCAATCACTATGTGACTGTTTGTGTGGGTCTGGGTCTGGAAGTGGCTGCACAAGTGTCTCACTGGGTGTGTGAAGAGTTTATGAGTGGTTCTGTGAGTAGATGCATGAATGTCTGAATGGGTGTCTGAGTGAGTGCAGGAGTGTCTGAGTGAGTGTCTCAGTGGGTCTGTGAGTGGGTGTGAGAGTGTCTCAGTGGGTCTGTGAGTGGGTGTGAGAGTGTCTCAGTGAGTTTGTGAGTGCCTCCATGAGTATGTCAGTGGTTCTGTGAGTTTAGTGCATGATTATCTGAGTGGATGTGTTAGTCTATGTGAGGGTTTGTGAGTGGGTGAGCGAGCCTGAGTGCAGAGAAAGCACACTTGCTTTGCCTTTGCCAAGCCCAGGAGTTAGGATCATTTGTCCTTTATAACATTGGAGCTTCAACAGGGATACCTGCTATGTATATATTTGTTATGGCCTCCAGTTCTGTTTTAATTTCTGTGAAATGAGCAACAGGGTCAGGAAGGCCCCAGGGACCACATCCCCCAGGTCCCGCCACCACTTAATGTGGGTGGGGGCTGAGTAGCCCACCTTCCTGGGACCTCATCTCCTCGGGCTGAGCCCCAAATCAATGGGGGAGGGGGCCGCGTGTCCCCTCCCCCCCCACCCTGGTCCTATTGTGGCTCTCGGCCCCCTGGGCCCATCATGTCTCCCTGGGTGCCCTGTTCCCACTTAGGGCATTCAGTATGCTATGGCACTGTGGGGGGAGACTCAAGGCCCCGGGGTACCAGCCGGCTACCCGTATACTGCGGGAGCCAGCATTGCTCTTGCACACAGGGAGCTGCTGGAAATGCAGCTCCCTGGCTGTGAGAGCAACAGTTTCATCTTTTTCCATGCCCAAATGTTTGCAGGCAGAGAAAGAGATGATAACTCAGCTTCCAGCAAGTGGGAGCAGTTTGAGAGCTCCCGCTTACTGGAAGCGGAGTGTTTACTTTTGCTTGGTGGGAGCTGTCACAGCTCCTGCCAAGCAAAAGCAAACAGCTATGTTCCAGGGGTGGGAAACCCAGGACATAGCAGGAGCTGGCCTGGAGGGAAGGGTGGTTGGCAGTCCCAGGGCCATATATGGCTCTGGGAAGGGGGGGTCTTTGCCCAGCGGAGGTGCTGTCCCCGGGGCCCCCTTCCTTCTTAAAAACAATAGAAAGCCCCGGGGAGGTGGTGTTCCGTGGGGCTGGCGCCTGCGCAGACACCCTCTTTAATGTGTATTTTTGTCTTGAGGTGGTGATCCCTGGGGACGGGGGTTGATGGGGGGGGGTCCGCATGGCCCCTCCATATTAGTTTTTGTATGTGGCCCTGGGGATGTGGTGGTTCCTCTGTTACCCCAGGGCCAAGGCTACTGGGTTAGGGTATTCGTACCACGCCCCCTTTTATTTGTATTTTTTTAAGACTCGGGTCGTAGATATATAAATTTGGATTTCCTTTAATTTCTCGCTAACTACTGAACATATTTACACCAAATAACTGAAAGCGTAATTTGCGAACCAAAAGTTTCCTTTCTGCCAAATTCGGTGTCATTCTGTCCAGCTGTTCAGGCTACAGTTATGTTCAAATCCCCTATGGGAATAAACATGGGAAACACAGAGTTATTGCAACCCCCCTCCTTTTTCTTGGCCCCCGCTTGATGGATCGCCCTGAAACTTTCCATGCACAACTAGAATTACCAGTGTACTTTTGGGGGAAAATTCCGTGAAGATTTGTCAAATGGCGTCATAAATGTAGGGAAGTCAAAAAATGCATTTCTCATGGAAACATGGTCCTAACTATAACTACTTGCTGGCAACCGCCAGTAGGTACTATATGTGCATGTGTGTGTGTGTGTGTTTCATTTACCTTATATTTACTTACCTTACATTTTAAATGCATGTGTGGAAAAGGAATTGCGATGTAATGGATGTTGGGTAAAGTCATAAAACCCTGCAGTGATACTTAAGTCCAGTTTTGCTGTGCATCACACAATGCCACTTTGCATATAGAAATGCAGTACTGCATTGCTTGAACAGCATAAAATATTGAGCATCAAATTTAGTGGGAGTTGCCTGCCGATCATGTCAGTGGCTGCACTTGTGCAAAACCTAAGCTGTTCTCCATGACATGCAGGTCCAGATTCTGAAAACTGTCAGGGAACGCAGCGCAGCCCCCAAAGAGGCAGCGCTGCATTGTGTGGCATGGAGAGGGCAGGAGTGTGCCACAGTCACAGAGGTATGGCACTCTCCTCCCCTCTCCCCAGGGCCGGCGCTGGTTTCAGCTGCTGTGCGCCAGGCACACACCTTAGCGTCAGTGCTAAGGTGCATGCTTGAATCTAGATTAGGTTTTGTACAGGAAGCGCACACTTCCTGGACAAAATACTACACATAAACACATTTTAAAGCTTTTCCTATTTTGTATGTATGCTGCACACATTTTGTTGTTCTCCTATTTTGATACTCTATACTATCTATTATACTGACTCATTGCCATTGCTTTCCACCTCATATTGATTCTCCTCTCTCCCTAAGCTACTCACTCTGCTGTGTTCACCCCCCTTATATGTTCTATCCTCTCTCCTTTCTTCTTTACCCCCTGCTCCAACTAGTGCCCGAATACGTATAGGTTCCATAATACTGATGTCCTCTCATTGTAATTTGCCTAAACTGTTTTTCTCTGACATACCCACCTCTCTTTCCCCCTAGCACTGACTCTTCTCTATCTCTTACTAATCTCCTCCAGATTTTCACTCCCCTTCTTCTTATTTCTTTATATCTCTCCCCCTCCTGCTCTTTCCCCCTAGTCTTCATCTAATGACCCAATTCCTTCCTCACTCCTCCAGACCTCGCTCTCTCCAGACATGGCCCCAACTCATGGAACATCTTATACTTGTCCAATCTTTCCAAAAACGCCAAGAAAAATGTTAAACATAAATTATTGATTCGTTCCCCGAAACATTAATAGTTGATACCTACCACAGCCTCTTCTCTCCTACAAAATCAAATTAAATTTTCATGGACGCACAGTGGATTGGCTCAGATCTAAAATACCCTACTGGAACCGGCTCCCCCTGTCCCTGGCGGGTCGCATAGCCATTGCCAAGATGGTGGTTCTCCCGAAATTCCTCTTTCTTTTCTTGAACAACCCCCAAACCTTTAACTGCCCATTTTTTCATAAAATTCGCTCTCTGAGCAGCCCAGGATTGCATATGACATCCTCACTCTCCCTATGTTGGTTGGTGGTATGGGCGCTTCCGATTTTAAACTTTATGCCTTAAGCACACAAACCACCTTTCTACACTTCTGGGTTCACCCCGCCCCTTATCGGACGCACGTCGCAGTCGAAGCCGACCCTGCAACCCCTTGGCCGCTGAACACCACACTGTTTGCCCCGGCCAGTCGCCCAAGGGCTGAAGTGAACACGGTCGAGACCCTACGCTGGTCTTGGTTGGGACTGTGCCGTTTTTTCAATGCCCCTATGTTATCGGCTAACACCATGTTGATTGTTTGTCATCCTGCCTTCCTTCCTCTGCAACCAACTGGCATGTCTAAACATGCCACCCGTATGGGCCTGACGACATTGGTGGATCTTTACCCCTGAAATACATTTTTTTCTCTTCCTGCTTCCTCCGGTCCGCTGGACACTTTGCTCTTTTATCAGCTGAGGGCTATTGTAAGGATCTTTACCCAACATTTCCCCAACCTCCACCCTCGATGCTTGCCCTTGATTTTATATACACATCCCCCACTCCCCGCAAGATGATAACGAAATTATA